>NW_026912854.1:0-2480960 GCF_034315485.1 Pezoporus occidentalis
ACAGTTGGATGAGAGCATTAAAATGTCGTCTTAAGTTGCCAAATTTCTGTGGGAGATGGTATTCTGGAACATGTACTTGCCTTACAAAACCTTTGCTTTGTGAATGGCAGGGCCATTCAGTCACAGGTTTACACAAACAGAACACGCTTGGAAGTGAGCTTCCTTGGAATTGGCAGCTACAGACCAAACTTGTTTAACAATCATTTGGACTCCCAGATGTGCTTGGATGGAGCCAGTTTCTGTTGAGGGAATGCCTTCCCCCTGCCACTCACCTCCTGTTTACCTGCAGTTCATGCTTGGCCACGCAGCCAGCTTGCCTGCCCTCGGCTACCTACAGCGGTTGCTTCTTGGAGGAGAGCTGGGGCAGTGGTGGTGGTCATGGCTTCACAGTTGGAGCTAAACCCTCCCTGAGGTGGAAGGCAGAACCCCATCAGCCACTGGGTCCTCGGCCTGTCAGCTGGAACCAAACACAGGGCTGGGAAAGCCAGTGTATTAGCAGTGATTGAGAGCGTGCATAGCTGTAGGTTGTCTTTTCACACTCTTTATTGCCTGTATATGAAGACTAATAAAACTAACTTGTGAAAAGTTAATCCAAATGTACTTTTCCTTATTATTTCCCCCCTGGTATAAATGTTTTCATCCTCGTGGACACGCTGCTCTTATGAGAGAGGTGGGAAGTCTCTGAAATGCTTTACTGGAGGGTGGAAATGTGCAAGCTGCAAAAGTGATGCTGCACAGTAGACAGTGCTCTTTATCTCCAGATTCCATACTCTTAGCAAGGAATTAAAACCAAGCCACTCTTGTGATTTTTATTTTTAAATATATATACACAACACACACAAACACATAAACTTCCACTTTTAAACATTGTTTTCAGTTAGGGACACCACTACTTTCTAGGGCTTCTTTCAGATTCAGGGCCAGAATGCAGAGCTGAAACCTTATGTGTCAAAGAGCAGCAATTCCCAGTTGCCAGAGCCAACTGATCGAGCTGCAGATGCATTAGAGAAAGAACTGTGGGGCACAGGGAATAGGACCTATAGGGAATAGAGATTGTCTAACAGGAAAAAACACATCTATGGAGAAAGAGCAGGAAATTAATCCACCAGAAGAATGAGATAAAAGATGAACTGCATAAGGCCATTGGTGAAGGGGCGGGGGGCAAAAATGACAATTTCTTACAAAGCAATACCCCATGCTGGTGGAAGAAAGCAGCAACTTGTGCTGCGTGGTGTAATGTCTCCGGAGATAACGTGCTCAAGAACAGACCGAATGTCCCTTTTGGCTGTTTCTAAACCAACTTCTCACCACCTACGGAGCCCACCGGTAACGCTGGATTTACCCCATTCCCCATGTGCTCCGTTGCACCCAGCGCGCTGCCAGGCCGCACTCCCGAACGAGGGGCCGGCTCTGCGCGGCGGTACGAACAAACACCCACGGCCCGGGCGCTATATCTCCTCCTCCCCTCGTTAAAACAAACGTCCCGTCTCGAACACGGGGACAACTGTAACAGACCGCGTCGGTTCTCCTCTACCGGAGCTCAAACACGAGCTCACACACGGGCCTCTGCCATCCTCAACGACACCGCGCCGCTCCCTGACGGTGAGGCGGAATAGAGCTCGCTGCCCGGGCATGGCGCAGCCCTTCCCCTCTCCCCCCAGCACGCAGCACGCACGCACGCACGCACGCACGCACGCCACCGTCACGCTACTCCGACGCATGCGCAGTGGCGGCTCCGGGTGGATTTCCGGGCGCTGCAAGGGAGGCTCCTTCCTTTCTGCTCGCGGGCGGCCATCATGGTACGTGTGGCCGGCGCGGGCCTCCGCGGCCCCGGCGGGCTCCCCTCGGCCTTTCCCCCTCTCCCTCCGGTGCCTTCCCGCTGCGCCTGTGTCTCCCTGCGCCCGGCTGAGCGGCTGGGCTCACGCACTCACCCCTCCGTGAGGCACTCGCCCCTCCGTGAGGGGAAGGCCGCAGCCGCCCCACTCGTGCTGGGCTGGGACCGGGCCCCGCGTGTGTCTGCGGGTGGGGATGCTGCTTTAAAGGCTGTGAGGGATTTGGGTCTGCTCTCGCCTAACTCCTGTCAATTCGCGTTGCTCCCAGGTGTTCAAACGCTTCGTCGAGATCGGCAGAGTCGCCTTCATTTCCTTCGGGCCTCATGCTGGCAAGCTGGTGGCCATTGTGGATGTTATTGACCAAAACAGGGTAAGCCGTGAGCGCTCTACCTGTGTTTTCTTCTTCCTGGCTTAATAGAAGCTTGTACATTGAGACAGCTTGTAAATAGGTTTTTCAAAGAAATAAGCAATTGATAAAATATGAAATTTAATAGTCATTTTCTGCTTGAAGCTTCCAGTAGCAAGCTTTTATCACTGGCAAGTGCTACATTCCCTTTTCTGCTACGTTTCCTAGGGGAAGTGGACAAGTGATGTTAGTTGGAATATAAAACTTATGAATGGAATGGCATTGATGTATGTTTAAAGCAAATTCTTGGACTAGGGGACTCTCCTTGCTTAATGTTCAAAGAAAAAGGGAAAAAAAAAAGGTGAAATATGTAATTTTAGTTCTGTGTGTGTTTTTCTTTTTACATCCAGTTTGTTGTGGTTTTGTTTTTTTTTTCCCAAAACCAAAGATCAGGCCTTTGAAATTATTTTTGTAAAGCTTGGGTTGTGTACATAAGATTAAACTTGAGTTTTGTCTGCTTGACTTTTATTGTAGTTTTGGACCATTGTGGTGAAGGTGCTATTCATAAAGTATTAGGAGGTTGCTGTCTAAATCAAGTATGAAGGAAAAGCGCTGGTCCAATGTGCCCCCACATGTGTTTTCCTTTTTCAGGCACTGGTTGATGGCCCCTGCAGTGGTGTCAGGAGGCAGGCTATGCCCTTCAAGTGCATGCAGCTGACTGACTTTGTTCTCAAGTTCCCACACAGGTGAATTGTTGGTGTTTTTTGACCTCTGTAGCAAACTGCTGTCATTTGATGACTGAATTATTTGATCTGATACTTGCTAAATCTAGAAGATTCATACAACATGAAGTCATTGGATTAACGTATGCACAGTAAACACTTGACAGGCTTTGTTATTGTAGTTGAATGCATTTAAGTTTGCATTACCAATATTGGCTGATAGCTGCTGTGCAGGAGCAGAGGAAACAGTGCGCTGGCCTAGGTAACCTGCAGATAGTTGTGGGGTGGATGTTGTGGGGGGAAAGCAGTTGCAGTAAATACTGTGTGCATCTTTGCCTTTGCTACTGTTTGGATCACCTTTAGACATTAAATGTATTCCCTGTGTACAGAACTGCACTGGAATTGCAGGAGTTCTTTTTAGCTTAGTTACTGTATAAATTAATTTAAAATCAGGGATTGCTGCCTTTCTGATTCCGAAGTAGTGCTAGGAATAGTACCTCGGTATGCCTTTCGGAATCACTCATCTGTGAGCCCTAGCAAAGCATTCATTAGGCCACAGAGATGTATGTGGCATTGACTTAAAGTGCCTGAAGTAATAGAGAAGGGTGATGTATGGAATTTGATGGGCCAGCATCAGAGAGAACCTTTTTATAAAGCCTTTGAAGACAATTTTGTGGCTGTTGTAATGCAGTGCTCGTCAGAAGTGTGTGCGACGTGCCTGGGAGAAGGAGAATATAAATGAAAAATGGGCAGCGACAAGATGGGCAAAGAAGATCGAAGCCCGAGAAAAGGTACAGTCTTTCACTGGCTGCATAAGACACATTGTACTGCCTCTACTTAACTAAAATCAGGTTAAATCTAATAAACTATGTGTATTTGCAGTTGCAGGCTAAGATTGAAGGTAGACGAGGCATAGATGGCTTCAACCTTTTGTAGTTTAACGGTAGATACGGTTTTGTTAAGTCATTTCTATAACCGCTCTCTTCCTGCACCATTGCTTCCCAGTGAACTAGTTCCAGATGTGCAGCTAAACCTAATTGGAAATGGTCAGGGTTACTTGTGGAATGTTTTGAAACAGAGTTGTACTACTTGTGTATGAGTATGTCAGAGCTTCATGACTGATTCTTTTCAAACAGAAAGCCAAAATGACCGACTTTGATCGCTACAAGGTTATGAAAGCAAAGAAAATGGTAAGTGTTGGAGTGTTGCTTTTTTTTGTTGCTTGTAGCTTTCACTATATAGAGTCAAATTGCAGATATTGGGAGCCTTACTGTCATAGCTGGTTTGGGTTATGGAGTGACACGAAGTATGTGAATGCTTTGAATTTTTCATGCTACTGTGGGCTTCTCCTTCAGTATTAATCACACTTGAATCCATGTGATCTGTGTGTCAGTCCCCCAGGTTATAGCTGAGGAAGGAATTACCTGCTGATGAAATCGGGTACTCTTGATGAGTTGCTGTGATAGTATTTCATTCTGTACACATACAATACTGGGATGCCCAAGTTACGAGCCAGAATGATGTTAACCATTTATCAGAACAGTTTTAGATGGAATTTGACATTTTAAACGTAACACCTGGTAAATTTTGTGACTATAGAATATAAATAAAATTGGTTAACAAAGGGTGATTATAAAAAAGGACAGAATCTGAAAGCACAGGATTTAAATTAAGGCATACTTGAGTCATTGCTGGTTTCATTCTGATGGATGGTGAACATTTTCCTTTTTTACAGAGAAACAGGATCATCAAGCATGAAATGAAGAAGCTCCAGAAGTTGGCTTCTCAAAAGGGCAAGAAGCCAGAGAAGGCGCCAAAGCCAGAGAAGGCATCAAAGGCAGAAAAGGCGCCAAAGCCACAGAAGGCACAGAAGCAGGAGAAGGCGCAGAAGCAGGAGAAGGCGCAGAAGGCACAGAAATAAAATGAACTTCTAGTTGTGTATGACTTTGTGTCTTCTGATTCTTTAAAATTAACATCTGTTTTTAAATTTTAATAAGTTCACTTTTGCATCTGACCAAGAATTGTTGTCTGTCTCCTTTATTAATAACGTCCCAGTTCTGGTGGTTTCCAGGAGTGTGGAGAAATGTTTGTCACGTTCTGTGACACCATTCAGACTGTGCTGAGTGCTCTATACCTAGTGCCAGTTGAACTCTTTGCATGCCCAGTTAATTGTCCAGATCCTGACATTTTAAAGCAGCCTGTTATGGAAACAGTTGGGAATGCACAGGATTACTTGCACAGTCTTGAGTATGAAAGGTGAGACATAATTACCCTCATTATTTCTGTATAAGCCATAAACTAAAAGTATGTGTTCTGGTTAGAATCTAAGTATGTCAGTGTTTGAAAGGCTGACATGTTGCTGTTCAAATGATTTAAATGACTCCCATGTTTAAAAAACAAGCCTTCCGCCACTGTTCAAGTACTGACCTGGAATACTTGCATCAGATGTCTAACACCACAGTAGTCCTGTAAGTACAGCTACAATAATTAATAGTTAATAATTATTAACAAGATGGGAATTGGTGACTTGTGTTTAATTGTGCTTGCTTTTTAGAATGGTTGAAGGATAAAGAGTTTATGTTGAGACCTGAGTCTAATTACAGTTAGGCAGCATATAATTCCTGCTTTTTGGTCAAGATCAAGTAAAAGGGGCCATGAGTTAAGAATTACTCAATCCACTTGAAGCACGGAAGTGCTTTGCCCTATAAAGTGTTTCTATATCTTAATGTCATAATCCATCTTTTCCTGTGTTATCTCCTGTGCAGTTTGTTGCCAGGGGTTATGTGTTCTTCATTTTGAGTGAAGAAGTAGTGGAAGTCTTGAGATCTCTGGTAATGGAAAAGCAGATTATTTTTATAATCAAATATAAAATGGAGGAGGGAGAATATAAGTTTTAAAAACAAATACATAATAAAATCTATAATATACTGATAATCATGTTTTTAAGTAGTTACATGGCTAGTGCTGCTTATTTCAGCCAGAATTGGCCATCTGCATGCTGAAACACTTCAAACTGTATAATGTTGTCTTGAGCTGTTTTTATGCCCTTGGGAATTGAGTTGATATGAACATGGTTGATATGAATGGATAGAACAACTAAGGAAAAACTGTGCAAATTGAGATTAAACCCCATGTTCAGGCATCGGGATCCTGATTTTTCAATTGGATTTTAAAGTGATTAAATCCACATACTCCGAAACTCTTAACTGGAAAGGAACTTGAAAGGTCTATCAGCCTGGAGATCCTTTAAGGTGAAGGATTTGTACTTTAGGGTTGTTTGGGGTTTTTTTTATGTGCTACTGTTAAGCTCAGTTACGTAAGATGGGGAGTATTGGTAAAAGTGCCTGTAGAGAAACTGTGCCTTTAGTCATAATGAGCTCACAAGTGCTGTTTCTACATTATTTGTTCATTTTTTAAAGGTGCTTGCTTCCAAAGGGTAACTGGCTGTGACTGCAGCAATTTATCCTCTTTTCATTCCCACTAGTACCGCTTGACAGCCACCGAGTTATCCAGAACATTTCCATGATACAGCGTGTGCTGTAACCTGCGATGCTGCCTGGCAGTTCCTGAACAGGAACCTTAGAGTAGTACAAAAGATAGATGCAGGTTGTGTCTGCCCTAGCACTACACCGTGGAAGTGGGTGTACTGTGGGAGGGCAGCATTAAAAATGATGGTTCTGTTAGGGAGAGCAAGTGTTATGTGCCTTAGAGAAAAACTTGTCTGTCATCAGGTGCTGTGAAAGCACTGTTTTTTTTTTACAGTTTGGGGGAAAGGGGAGAAGAGAACAATAGAATATATACTGGTCTTTGGTACTTGTGCTGTGTCTTTCTGACAGCATATTCCATGTGAGCAGCGTCTGGTGCTCCTCTTAGCAACTCGTGAAACCACCTGCAGCTTTGCATCGATGGTTGCCCACCTTCCTTTCAATCCACGAGTGTTGTGCCATCTGTGCTGCTTTGTCCTCTTGCTAAAGCTATGGGGATACGCTTAGTTCAGTTTTATTTCCGAAGGCTGCCACACGATGGCAACGTTAGCTCTTCACAAGGCTGTTCTAAGACCCAAGCCAGGCAAACTGCCTGCAGGGGACAGTGCCAAACAAAGGGGATGGTGCTCACATTTGAGGGCAGTGAGTGTGCTAATCCAGGTCTTTATTTTGCCTTTAGTTGGCTAAGATGTAAGGGTGTAGTTGGCTAAGGGTATACTTCCTTATTTTGTGGAGCTGAGTGTAAAGAAAAAGGATCTGCTGTTTAGAAAAAGCTTAAAGTCAGTCCCAGTGTTGATTTTCTGAGTTCATTTCCCATAATGAGGTTTGCTGGGGGCAGAGGGGGGATTTACCCTACCCCAGATGTCCTGAGATCAGCAGATGATTGCTGTACTTCCTAAACTGATACTGCTAGTTTGCAAACACAGTCCTAACCTCTGCGCCTTGATGTCTGGGAGATGTGAGCAATGCTAGGAGTAGGATTGGACCCTTAGCATAGTCTGTAGTTAAAAAGTAAAACCTACTGCTACTGTGAAGCAACTGCAGTTCTGGGCCAAGTGATTTGCAGGTGATGCATAATTTGGTTTTCTTCATCAAAAAAGGTTTTATTTAAGTGCTTTTGTTCTCATCTAAACATGTCTGTTGCTATTTGGCATCTGAATAGGTTTTAACTTTGTTTTGGAGATGTAATAGTCTTGGAAGAGAAATCTCTGGATTTACTGATCTTCCTGGTTTTCAGACTGTCCTTCAGTTGAGGTTTGCTTGGTGACCATGATGTTTCAAGTAATTTAATCTTGTAGCTGCCTATATATTAATAGTAGGTAATGCTGTCCACTCTGAACTACTGTGCCACTGATGCTGGTATGGGCTTATGGCTGGTCTGGAGTACAGCTGGATTCCCGAATTTATTTTGTCTTATTTCACTTGTAATGCTCTTTCAATGTTTCCAGCCCTGTATGCTTCTGTTCTCTCCCCCTGCCCACATTGAGAAGGTGTCTCTGAAAACTCCACGTGCCTGCTTTTCATGGAGATGAGAAGGTGCTGATTTCTACTCGCAGCATTATTCATCTATGAGTAAGTACAGCTTACAAGCAGGAAGTGGTAACTGGAAGAAATTATGGGGATGACTGTGTGGTTGGGCTCTGCTCACTTCAGGGCCTTAGCTTTTGGTTCCTCCTTTGTATAATCAATTTTTTTCTTTTTTGTTTAATTTGGACATAGTTTTTATTACTGTTTCAAGCTTGAAGTCATATATACTGCTGCTGTAATCCAGAGTTTCTACTGGAATTTCCTTCTCTGAAGCAGGAAACATACCTGTTTAAGCACTGTATGCCTAGTTGTGCTGAAGTACTGCAACCCCTGCCCTTAGCTTGATACAGGCAGTGTGGCCCTGTGTATACTGGAGATGTACCCACACCCTCTCTTTTTTAACCTGAACTCATAACAGGCTTCGTTTTTGGATGCTGTGCAACCTCCACTTCATGCTGTTCACAAGTGCGAGTTTGGCTCAACCTTCACCTTGTGCAGCTGACCCCTGTGTCATATTCTTGTTTTAAATAAATGAGGAGTTGGTGATGTTTTCCTCACCTCACATTCAATGATCATAAGCCACTCTGAGTGGTCTCCAGGTAAGTCTTTGTAGCAAGCTCTCCTTCCTCTCCCAAAAGCTTTCAGACCACTATGTGCATCTGAACTAGAGAACTTTTCCACCTGCAGTCAGCTATTTGTGCTGATCACCAGCCTAAAAATTACACGGTTGCTACCAGCAGAGAGCCACTTCCTCCTTGCTGAGCTGCATTGACCTAGTTCTTATTATAGAAGAAGCGTTTTTTAACATTTAGCCAGTGGTCTTCTTGTTTGAGGCTATTTTCCAGGGTATTTTGTTCTGTCACTGTTTGGGAGCATCGTTTCTTCTATACTGTGGGGAAAGGCCCTGACCTGCCATTGTGGTCCTCAGCAGAGCTGAGCTCTTCCCTCACATCAGCTTTGGGCTGCTCATGAAGCATGGGCGGTGTTTTGGGGCGGTGTGCTGCTGATAAAGGTTTCTATGGCAGGATCTCATCAGGAAGCTCTGGGTGCTTTGAAGAAGTTAACGGTGTTCATATTTAAACAACGTGAAAGAACATTGTCTTTGAGATCAGCTGTCCTGTACCTAAGGACACACACTGGGAGGCCACAACATACAAATATCTTTCTCAGCAGTCAAGATGTTTTAGAGCCACTGTTTGAACCTCGTATTTACAAAAGGCATCAAACGAAAGAAAGGACCATTGCTTAGCTGTGTTAACTGCAATGAGATGCTATATTAAGGTGATCTAAAGGATGGGAAATAGACTTGTGGGCTTTTTCCTTCTTACTTCTCTTCCTCCCTGGAGTCCCTAAATAACTTTTAAAGGGATTTTTCTTTTTTTTTTTATTTTGGTTCTTTTATTTCTACTGCTTGTCTCATTTGTATTGCACATACTGAGTCTTGCCTCATCCTGGAAGTCTCTGTGGATAATGGGGAAAAAAAATCAGAGTTTACAGCATAGTGAAGTAAATTAAGTCTGACTAGCTGAAAGTGGCATCATTTTTGCTCTGGTTGCTCAAAGCCTTTTCAAAGTCCAGGGAGAGGCTGGCAGGCTGCAGCTGTTGACAATGCATACAGGTCCTCAACCCAGATTTAAGCAGGCTTCCTCAGCTCCCAGCCACCTGCATGTGACCTTGGAAGGGAAGATGTGCATGCAGTGGACATGCCTGGCCTCTGCTGGCAAGCGCCACTGTTGTCCTGGAGTGGGAGGCAAGTGTCAGGGTGCAAGGGGTAGAAACCAGGAGATGTGGGGGTTGATGTGCTTCTCCAGCCCACAGCTTCACAAGTGGGACATGGGCCCTGTCATGGCACAGTCCTCTGGCTCCTTTCATTCTCCCCTGCTCCCTGGGTGGTTTTGGGTTGCTCTTCAGAAGTCAGCACCATGCATAGATCAGTTGCCAGGTAGGAATGACCACTTGGCTGTGGCTGCACTGACTTTTCTCACTGGCACTGGATGGCACTAGACTGGGCCAGCATTCCCTTTGGGAGCATAAGGAGTGCTTTGCTGGGTCACACCAGTGATCCCTCTACCCCCAGCCTGGGTCTCTGGCACCGTGTAGGGAGAGGACATGAGTTTAGTCCCTCCTCTTGCAGTTCCCCAGCATCTACAATAGCAGGATTGCAGGTGCTGAAAGATAAACCCCTGCCCATTCCTCTTAGTACACCTTTTACATCTACTGTCTGTGAATTTGTTCAATCTTTTGAGCCTGCTCATGCTACCTCCTTCCAAAATCTTGTAGTAACATGTTCCAGAAACTGGCTGCTGCTGTGTGGAAAACTCTGTTTAGTGTTTTAAATCAGCCTCCTTCCCTAGGAGCTAACCAATGTTAGAGACAGGAGCTACTATTCAGCCCCATGACACTGTGTGACACTCAACTTGGAGGTGAAAAGGAGTCCATGGAAAGGAGGTGAGTTATGGTGAGTCCTTGTTCAGAGCGCTGTGACTTGGTGTTTGAAGCGCCATTGGAGTCACAATTAAGTGTCACTGTGGGCAATAGTGTCATAGAACAATTATTCCTGTAGGACATTTGAAAGCATCCACATGCTGTATGGTGCAAAATGCTTTCTCTCATCCTATAGCAAATTTGAGACTGTGGGCAGAAGGAAGTCCCAATGCTGGGTCACAGCATGAGAGTTCCCAGGACCACAGGCACTGCCAATAGCCCTGGGGCACTGCACAGGCAGGAAATTCAGTGTCCTTGTGGTTCTTGGAAGTTGACCTTCACCTTGGAGCAAGGTAGCCCCTGACAATGTGACCTTTCTGACCATTTTACTCAAAGCCTGGGGGGGGCTTGGCTCCAGGGCTCTTTCTTTTCATCATTAGGAGATGATACGAAGCAGTCCCTGGGGGAACAGAAAGGACAAATGCTCCAAGCCTTCAAGTTTCCCTCTCTCCCCTCCTACACTGCTCCATGGGGTTCCCAGCCCACTCCCTCTCCTGTCTGAAAGTTCACAGAACTCAATTCCTCTGATTATTAGGAACTTTCTAATTGTCAACCTACATTTATCCGTGACCAATTTATAGCCAGGAGGCTCCACGTCTTGCTTCTGTAACCGCACGGTTGTCAGGAAAGATGCATGAGCCCATATGTTGGTCGGGCCCTTTTTGCAGCAGCCACAATTCA
Organism: Pezoporus occidentalis; assembly: GCF_034315485.1. NCBI lineage: Eukaryota > Metazoa > Chordata > Aves > Psittaciformes > Psittacidae > Pezoporus > Pezoporus occidentalis. The sequence continues at coordinate 11,078 of NW_026912854.1, forward strand.
AAGCCTTCGGATTAAATACTGCCTGATGACTGTATGTGTTAATGCATACATTTTTCTCCCATCCTGCTCTCATGGTGACAAAGGACTTTCCCTAATGCAGAGGTATATATACACAGCCAATACGGTGTCTTTGTGGACCCAACTCAAGCGTATGTCACTGACTCCTTCCAGGAAAAGAAACAGATTGCTTCTGTCTTGTTTTCTCTCTCTTTTTTTTTGGGAGGGGGGGGAAGGAAATGTTCTGTGCATCAGCTTGTGTTCATTTCTGTCTTGCTTCTTTCTGCCTCATCCTGTAGGTTAGAGCTGGAGGCCTGCTGAGATGCTCCGAGGGAAATCAAGTCATAGTTCAGCCTGATGCCCCCCCCGGCTTGGGACACCGGTGCAGTGAATCCAGGAGGGCAGGATCTGCCCCCAGCATCTGGCCTGTTCACATGCAGAGGTAGGAAGTGAGGTTTCTGTCCCTGGGGAGGTCTCAGAGAGAGCCACGGTCATGCTCTGCAGGGAGCCAGGGCACACAGCACCCATGCAAAGTGCTCCGGTCTCATGCTAACGCCGGCAGCTCTGCTCTGTGCTCCTGCCTGGCTCCATCCATGTTCCCTTTCAGGCTTCCTTAAAGTCATCCCCCTGCAGTTTTAAGCCATGCTCAGTGTGGGTTGTGCAGGGAAAGCTTTGTTCACCCTGCCCCTGCTTTTGAGGTGCAGAGCCCCACTGTGGTTCCTTGCCTCTCCTAAAGCACCTCTGAGTAAGATGAGCTTGGACAGCTCTTGTTCAGGAGACCAAGGGAGTGGGCCAAGCAGCTCTCTGAATCACCAGTGCTGATTCTTAGCCCCTCTAAGCCCCAATAATTAGAGCAACTGTTCAGGATACCCTTTTTCTGTGATGCTATACAGTTCCCAGTATTCCCAGGCTTGTCTGTGGCTTTTCCTAGCCACCTTCTGTGAATGTGGTAGCACGGATGGATGGCTAACCAAAGTCCCCATCAAGAAGGAGTGTAAGGATGGCCAGCTAATGTGGTTTCATAGTCAAACTCCTTACCTTCCTGAGACCACAGCATCTGTGCTGGCAGGGCACATTTTGGCGGTCTCCAAGGCAACGGGCACAGCACCATATGCCAGTTGGATTTTGAAAATGGTACCATTTAGAGGGCTTTACATACGAGATGAGAAACTGTGTCAACAGCAGATCTCAACACGAGAAATCAGTGCTAAAGCTTTTTTTACGCTGAGGGGTGGAATTGTTCTTCATCCAACATGCAGTATTTTTAAACAGTGACCACGTTAAGGATACACAGACACACACACGCTTTTAATTGCTAAAGTTTGCAGATGGTGCAGAATTAGTGAGGTAGTAAATAATAGAGATCTGAATCCCTGGATTTACATGGTGACAGTGCAAGAAAATGGTGTTTCTGACTCATCTGAGTGCCCTGGTTTGTATCTAGAGAGATTCATAGAATCACAGCCTGGTTTGGGTTGGAAGGGACCTTAAATCTCATCCAGTTCCATGGGCAGGGACACCTTCCTGTAGACCAGGTTGCTCCAAGCCCTGTCCAACCTGACCTTGAACACTGCCAGGGATGGGGCAGCCACAGCTTCTCTGTCATTTGTCACTGACCTCCACTTGGACATCAAGCCATTGACCGCAGCTCTCCGAGTGTGACCTTCCAGGTAATTCCTTATCCACCCAGTGGTCCATCTTTCATCTGTCAAATCCATGCCAGACCTTTGGCAATGCAGAACGGTCACAAATGCTGCCTTTTCCTGGGGGGAGCAGGCCAGGAAATAGTTGCTTCTCTAATAACACAGTGAATGTCTTGGGCATGGTGGTAAGAGCTGCTTCTGCCTGAAGGTGGAAGAGCTTTAAAAATAGCCCTGAAAAATTATGGAATGAAAAGAAAACCCTAATTCATTTGAATCATCCCAGTTCGTGTCCTGCGAAACGATGCTGCGGTCTGACAAGCCATCCAGAGCTCCTAGCATGTATCTAAAATGCAAGCTGGAGGAATGGGTAATCACCTCTGAAGGCCTTAATGACCCTTTGAACCTTCCTCCATCTACTTGTGTTTGAGTCATGATAGCGAAGAGGATGCAATAGGTATTTGTGGGAGGTGTGAAGCCGGCGTGCTCAGGGAACGTGTGGTTGCTCTGCAGATGTTACTGTTTCCTCTGGCATCTTAAATGCTGCTTATAAAGGATTTCTCTCCCTTCAAGATGTGACCTCTGCCTTTTGTCTCGAGTCAGACAAACGGGGACAAAAGCATCCTGGTAGCATTAATTTATTCTAATTACTGGATGGGGGGTGTGCAGCTTCTTCAGTGCATTTAGGAACGTTCAGAGCGTTCCATAAGTGAGCTGGGCGGGCTCATTTCCATGTGAACAATGAGGGAAAACTGAGACACGAGAGTCTGTTCCCACACACAGCACATTGAAAGGAATCACCCACATCCAGCATTTTCTCTATGTTAGGGACTTGGGGCTTGTTCCCTTCAGGGACAGCAGCTGGGGAACTGTGGCATGGATACCTAGGTTGGAACTAGGTAATCTTAAGGTCCTTTCCAATCCTAACTATTCTGTGATTCTATGTCAACACTCCAAAAGCAGGTACAAAACTTGATTCTGCAGTTCATCTGCTTCTCAGCATCTTCTGGGTACCGCACTCAGACCCACAGCGCTGAGCAGGAGCCCAGATCTCTTCCCCATTCTGCTTGATCCCTGTAGCCTTCGTTTCCCATCTTTTTCACAGCTGCTGCAAAGGAAGGCCTAAGTATCAGGCTCTCCTCTACAGCCTATTCCTTAGTAATGTGTCGAGGCCCATTATCAACAGATTTGAGATGGAGACCGGGAGTGACAAGAAGAAAGGCTTTCTGAGCAGTTCATTTGTAATCAGTGGTTGATAGGCAGCAATTAATCTGAATAGGGTTTTGGTTTCAGAAATCCATTCAAGCTTGGAATATAGGAAAAGTCATATTCATAGTCCCCCAAACCCATTAGAACCTCACACTTTTCTAAGAAAACCCCTTCAGCTTTACGTTCTTAGAGGCAGAAGAGCCTTCTTTTCTCTTGAAATCTGTCCACTTTCCACTGCCTGTCTTCAGCTCCCAAGGGAGAAAGGAATGCAGATCCACTGGGACAGAAAGGGAAGGAAAAAAGTAGGTTTTGGGGAAAAAAAAAAACTAATTAGCCTATTTCCATTCTTCTGCAGCAGGTATGCCTTTATGAGGGCAAGCAGGGGAAAGGTGGGTCAGGCTATGAAATAGAGGTGGCGTTATACCAGAAGCTTTTGCTAATGGCTGTAGTGATGGCATTCTGGGGAGCACAGAGGTCCCTGTGCTGATGTGGGTACACCAGAGCCCATGGCTGCCTTTGATCTCCATCTGCTTTCCTGGGCTCTGCCCCTCTACTGCTTCTCCCTGAAGGAAACGTCTCAGCTGTCCTACTTCAAAGGTCTTGCTCCTGGCTAAGCTGGATTTGCCTGGTGGTACCAGTGAACTGAGGAACTACCTGCATGGTCCAGCTTGAGCCCCAGGGGAGCCCTCCTTGCTGCTGCTGCCTCGCTGTGCCTTGCAACAGGAGTAAACCAGCTTTTCCTTGTGCCTGTGTGCAAGGTGAGAGGGAGCAGGCTTGAGAGAGCCTTAATATTGGAAATTGTAGCTTCCCTGGCCTGAAACCTGTGTGTGAGATGGGGCTGGTTTGGAGGCTGTGTGTTGCCTGTAAGCTGGGTGCAGTCACACCTCCCTGCTCTCCTCTGTCTCCCTTTGCTACCCACATTGCATGGTAGTTTTTTGGAGCTTGGACCACCCCTCATCCTGCAGAGATGGCAGTGATGTTATCCAAGGACCATCTGCAGGGAAAATGAGGGAAACCTCAGGGATTTCTTATGTTTGACAGTGAGCTGTATGAATAGCTGTGAGAACACAAGCAGAAGCAGTCACGGGGTGGGAAACTAAAGAGAGAGGAAAAGCTGTTTCCACTCTTCCATAATGAAGTAGCAGGGATGGGAGCTGGAGCTGTGCTGGTGGGCTCAGGTACAATGTAGGCATGACTATAGATTTAGGGGGGGCATCCTGGACCTCCTCAGGAAACAGGTTCGTGATGCGCTTGGTTCTTAGGTCTTGCTGCCTTTTTAATCTGATTTTTGCACTGTGAACGTCATTTAAAGAAACTTCTTCAGGGGAAGGAGGGGCAAAAGACAATTGAGATTTCAAAACGCTGAGATGGAAGCATTTGTTTCGAGGCTCGGTGGATTCATCGTAGCGGTTTGGGCACTGATCCCTTAAGTCTGCCTCCCGCAGCAGCCGTCCATGCCTGTGTCTGATGGCAAATCCCTCAAATGCCAGGCGTGCATTTCAAGCAGTTATTTGTATGGAGAGGCAGTCCTGGGAGAGCAGCAGGAGCGCCTCGCCTGTCAGTCAAAGCTCGCGATGCTGCTGCCCTGGCAGCAATCATACTGACAGAAAATTGCATATAAATTGCAGCATTTCAAACTTAAGGAAGGGAGATGAAAGCAAACGCTTCCGAGCTGCCACCAATGAGTTGTGATGTGCAGCGTTCAGCCTCGGGAGCCCTGCAGGTCCCTTCTCCTCGGCTGCCACCGCCCCAACCAGCCTTAGGCTTGGTCCATCTCTGCACCAAGGATAACACCAGGTTATTGCTGACTACCTAATTGTCACTAATTCTGTTAGAAATGTTAGGTTATTGGCTGCCCTGGAGGACTGCCTTCAAGGAAAATGTTTCGGCATAGAACCATGGAACAGTCAGGGTTGGAAAGGACCTTAAGATCATCCAGTTCTAACCCCCTGCCATGGACAGGGACACCTCACACTAGGCCATGTCACCCAAGGCTGTGTCCAACCTGGCCTTGAACGCTGCCAGGGATGGAGCATTTACCAACATGTCCAATGCTGGTGTGCCCAGAACAGCTGGGGGGCCAGGGAGCTTGGCAGCAGCAATGGGAGGATGCAGGGCTTGGTTTCTGTACCCTTTCCTCATGGCCAAGGGTGATGTGAAAAGGGGCATGCTGAAGCTGAAATCAGACTCACTGCTTTTGTGTGCAGCCTTAACTTCACTTCTTAGCTGTAGTTTTGAGTAGCAATGGAAGGGTTTGGGAGATGTACCATGTTAAACATAACATGCTCTCAATGAAGCCAGGCACTGATTGAGGTGGGTGCACAGGTCAGAGGGCTGGAAACCCACCACACCTGAGACGCAGGGTTTCCTCCTGTCCCCAGCCTGGGCTGGTGGGGGCTGAAGTCACTGTCAGGCTGGGGCAGTTGGTGGCATCACCATCCCCAGGGACTGATGGGTTTTGCTTGACTGCAGCTCCGGGCTGGAAGGGGAAGGTTATATGGAAACTAAATGCTTTGCAGCCTGGCAGCTGCCTGTATGCCCTGCTTGGCCATGGAGAGCTGGTGGAATGCCTTGCTTTGCAAAGAGATGCCTCCAGCCCCTCTTCTCCCATAGATCTGAGGAAACGGCATTCAGGATGCACGCTATAACTGGATGCTGGTGTGGGGGGAGCTGCACTGGCCAAGCACTGCAGGTCACGGCTCTCCTGCCTGCCCTGCAAAAACAGTCACCTGAGCACCCTAAAACCGGCTTTAACACATGGATGCCTTTTAAGCAGGTGAGAGATGTCCCAGGCACCGACGGCGGCGCAGCTCCTTGCTGGGCTGCTGTGAAAGCAAAGCAAAGTTAACAAAACCCTGCGAGGGGTATTTATTTCCTCAAGCACCCACGAGCGGAGCTCTCATTCGCTTTCCTGACTCCCCGGCCAGCGTGGTCCAAGGGGCTCTGCCTGTCCCTCTGCTTGCCTGGCCCCGGGTCAGTGTGAGCAGACGGGCACGCGTTGCTTCCAGCCGCCTTCACCTGCGCCTCCTGGCTCAAACCCAGCCCTCGGGATGACAAAAAGATGGAGAGAAAAAGCATCAAGAAGGGCTTTTATTGTGAAAAAGAGGCTCCGCAAGCGCCCGTTCCCCCCTTCGCAGCCTCCCCGCTCCCCTCCCCACAGGGAGGTGGGTCTGGGATGAGGCAGAGTTTGAAAACTCGCAGCTGAAGAGCGCGGGGTGCGCGCTCCGCCCGCATGTCCGCCTTGCGGCAGGGCCGGCGGCGGAGTGGGGCAGCAGGGATTGCGGAGGGCAGTGGGGAGCGCCCTCGGGTGACCTCCCCTTGCTACGGTTGACGGCTTGAGGAGAGGAGGCTGCGGGATTTACTGGCCTCAGTATTGCTGCTTTGTGAACGCTTGTGTTTTTTGGGGGGGCTGGTGCTCCATGGCAGTGCCACAGGCGGCTGGCACCCAGCTCAGGAGGTGACCGGATGCCCGTGAAGCGCACGAGGAGCAGCGCGTCGGTTGATGCTGCGAGACATGGTAGGACTGAGGGGTTTCCTTGCTGTGGGAGGTGATGCTGGGTCTGCTCAGGGACACCAACCCCGTGGGATGAGGTGCAAGGCTATGGCCTGGCTGCCTCTGTTGCGGGGGTAAAGTCTAGTGGGATGCCTCCGAGGGTACGGGCACGGTGAGGCAAGCAAGGCACAGATCCGCCCCAGCATGTGTCTGTCCTTCATAGCACTAAGGGTGGACAAAGCAGATTGTAAGGATGTGTGTAAAGGCTGTGCCTGGGGCTGCTGTAGCTGAAGGCACTCCTGTTGGCCAGGGAGACAATTAGTTGCCTCGGCCAAAACCCATCCTTTTTAAGAGCCCGGGTGGCAGCACTTCAGGTAGGCAAAGAGTGTGGGGCAAAGGCAGCGCAGTGCAAATAAGAGAGCACAAAGATCCCATCAGTACTTTCCGTCTGGTCTTCACAATGCACAGCCCTCTCATCAAAACCAGCCACTTTGGCAAGGGAAAACTCCCCTCCTCCCCCTAAGAAATGTTGCGTTTCTCTGGCATCAGCAGATTTCCCTGCATCCGCAGTGTGTTCCAAACCTTAGGGTGGTTTTTCATGTCTGGGTTTTGGGCTGTCCCTTGGCGGTCAGTTTCCAGATGCATCTGAGCAGACACAAGCCAGCTGAGCTGGGACGGGGACCCCACCGCTCCCGTTACTGCTGTGCCACCCAGGGATCTGCAGTGGGGCCAGGGTCTCTGTCTCTGCTTCAGCACCTCAGCCCTTGCAAGGCTGGCACGGGGCAGGAATTGCAGACGTGTCTGATGAATGAGCCTGATGCTGCTGCCAGAAACTGGTGCTTTGGTGTCAGTTGTGTTGTGTTCTGAATGCTTTTGTGTCCTCAGGAGTGTGGTAATGACTCAGAGCATCTCTGGGAGCACTGGGGCAGTGCCAGCCTTCACCAGAGCGTGAGCTATGTATGTGGGGGCACTAATGTCATCCTTTATACTTTCTGTCCTACGGTTTGTATAGGCTGTCTTGAGTTTCTTACTTAATGGACTTTAGCAGCAGGATAAAGAGACAAAACTTTGGCTCCTGTCACCCATTTTAGGGCTGGAGATAACTACTCCCTATCAAAGGAAAACAGAAGGCAGCTCTCCCTGCACCAGCTTTCATTTGCAGTAACGCTTTCCTGTACGAGCCCTCACTAGGATGCCTTTCAAAGAGTCTATAGCCTGTGGTGTGGTCTCCCCTCTGAGAGCATGGTATTCCGTTTTTGCCAGGGGTTCCATTTTGCTTGGTAAGGGAAAGTCTGCTTCTGCAGTCCTTTCCCCGTATTGATTGCTTTGATTTCACCCGGGTCATCCAGGTTTGCTCTGGGCACCTGTAGGAAGAGCAGCGATGGTCATGAGGAATAAACTCAGGCTTGCCCCAAGCTCATTGTCTCATTGCTTCATTTGCAGCAAAGCCCTAAGCAGAATGCTCCAGGCAATCTCTGACTCCTTTCAGGATCACCAGGAAGGTGACCGCTTGCAGAGAGCCGGAGGGATCCCCGCTGCGAGCTTCGCTGTTAGGACGGAGCACGGCGCTTGCAGCCCGCTGCTTATCGGATCCGGGCGCTGTACGTGCCTGACCTGCAGGAGCAGTGAGCGCTGGGGGATGACTGCATTGCAGAAGCATCTCCTTTATTCTGGTTTCAAACCCTGCCAGCGAGTCATTTCCAACCCCTCTGTCATTCGCCTAGCATGAGGCAGCCGGAATAAGAGGGGCTGATTACACTTTATTAATCCTCTGGCATAGGTGCCAGATGCCTTAATTCCCCCTTCTGTTTCAAATGCTCAATAGCTCCAGTCCATCTGCAGCTGTTTGCCTTGCCCTGATGGAAAAGCCCCTGTTTTGAAGCCAGGCTTGATGCTTATACAGTGTTTGCTCCAGGGGGTTCACTGGGTGAAGGAGAAGCAGGCTGGAGGGTTGCATGCTTCACCCAGGATGGGGTCTGCAGGACACAGAGGCAATCACAGCCAAGCAGTGAGCAGCTTTCCTCCCCTTTTTTCCTCTTTAAGCAGAAAAGGTTTCTATGGAGGAAAACAGGGTTATAACAGGGTTATCTTCCTGCACCAGAGGCCACAGCTTGCGTGAGCAATTCTGTTCTGAAGAAAGCCCCCAGGGCTGAAAAGCCCTGCTGTCCTCTTCATTCCTTTGCTTTGGAATCCCACAAATGTGCTTTCCTGCTCTCCAGGAAGGGAACAATCCTGACATCCAGCTCAGGGAAACCCAACCAGACAACTTTTGGGCAACCTGTGCTGAGATGCCAACGAGGGAATGCATTGCTGCCCCTCACCAAAACCCTGACGTGGGTTTTGCAAGCCCCTGCTGGGCACCAAACAGGCACCCCTGTGCCCTGGTGCTGACCCAGTGGTCAGTAATGAAAATAATGGATCAGAATCCTCTCCCCAAATGTAGGAAAAAATGTGACCCCCACTACAATACCTAAAACGGGACTGGGTGCCAACACGTGTAAGAGTGTTCCAGCGGCTTTCCAGGCACTCACCAGCAGCACTGGAAAACTCATCAAGAGGGATAGGAAACCAAACGTGGTCTTATTTAAAGCTTGATTCTGTTTGAATGCATCCCTCCCGTATTTAACTGCAGCCCAGAGCACGCTGCAAAAAGATGTGGCTTTCTAGCCCTTCTGCTCCTTGCTGCTGCTATGTGTGGAGGAGCCCACGCAGGGTAATCCCATGGGGGATGCCCGGCCAAAGCTGGTGAGTGGTGCTGAAGTACAGCAAGAGACACTACGGGGGTAAAGGGGTTTGCGAGGAAGGGGATCCAGAGTGGCTCCCAGGTCCTGGATCTGACTTTTCCCCAGTTTGGGAATCCCGCAGGAGGCATCAGCGTGAGCCATTGGTTGTGGCTGGAAATAAAGCCCTGTGGACTGACCAGAGCCATCGATTCCCAAGTGCTACAGGGAACAAAGCGTTTTGGGTTTTGCAGAAGAAATCCAGGCAGTCTGTGTGTGGGACTTGAAGGGAAGGAGTCCAGCCACAGGCTGCTGCCCTCCTCCAAAGCATCCTCTGCACAGCCTCTCACGAACAAAGGCAAGCCTGTTCAAAACGAACGGGGGCATGAGGCACAGATGTTGCACAAAGGCAAGCCACATCTGTTTCGCTGGGGAAGGGGCCCCCTTCTTGCTGTTTCAGCAGGCAAATGGGAAAGCTGCTCTGAAAAGCTCCGGAGCTGAATGCAACAGGCTGGCTGGGAAATGGGGATGAGGGGAGCGGGGAAAGGGAAACCTGGGGGGATCCTGCACAGCAGCGAGGGAGCAACGGCTGCCCAAAACCACTGCTCTCCCCCCTTTCATCCCTGCCAGGATTCCTGGGTTGTGCTTGTCTCACGTAGGTGTGAGGGCTGGAGGAATGAGCAGAGAGGAGGGAAGGTGAGAAGGACCTCCCTAGTGATGCTAGCAGGACAGTCATCTATTCAGGGCTGCTTAGATCCTCGCTGTCTCCTGTGAACACGAAGGTGCTGGTTTGGGTCTGCAGTGACCTGGATGCAGGGTGATATTACTTAACATAATAAGGCTTTCAGTGGTGAAAGGTGATGGAGGTGTTTGCACATGCAAATAGAGCAACCCTGTGCATCTCCTGCAAGACAGCCAGCAATCTCATAGGAGATGTGCCACCAAGAAGTAGAAGATCCAGCTAAGAGTCTGCAGGAAATGTCCTGACTCTGAACTTAAATAGGAATAAGATAAGGCATTTGAAAGCTTTTAGTTTGCTTACTTGAAGCAGAAGTATGGCATCCTGGAGGCTGTTTATTTTTGTGGTGCTTTATGTTGCCTTCTGGGATTAATCCGGAGAGGTCCTGAGCTGTGCTGAACATCGCGTTGGGATGAAAAGCCCCCTGTCCATCCCTCACAGAGCCGGGTGTTAACTTCCTGCAAGATTTACGGGGGGAAGCGAGGAGAATTATGAATCTCTCCTTTTTCTCAGTGAAAATCACAAGATTTAGGGGTAAGGACAGAGTCAGCACAGGAAAAGCAAGGCCCTGCTGGTACCCTGCAGGGCTTTCATCTCCCCCAGGTCCTTTGTGAAGATGCTGAGCAGGACATTTGGGATGCTGGGAGCCTTGCTGCTCCTGTAGGCTCCTCCTGGGCAGGGGTTACGAGCCCTTGTTTTGGCTCTACTTGTTTGGTCCATAACCGAGCTGTAACCAGGGCACTGTCACAACGGCATTTTGCATGGTGGAGCGGATGAGAAGAGGCTGTGCTCTGTGGATGGGCAGAAAAGCACCTCCCAAAACCAGGAACAGTGAGTCTGGGTGAGGGGGATGGAGCAAGGAGGACGCCTCGCACTGAGGAGCAAAAAGCTCAATGGGCTCGAGCCAAAGACACTAAGCTGTTACTAGAGAGATGTGGAGCTCGAGGGTTTTGGGGTTTCTACAGTTTGCTGCCCCAAGGGAAGAACTGTGAAGGCAGCATTATCTCACAAGCTAAAGGAAGCATGATGACACCATCCCTTCACAGTCAGTGCTCAGACTGAAGGGTACCAACAGTGTTTCACCCCTTTCTGCTGCTGCTGGAGCATTGTCCTGTGCTAGTCTCACACTTGGGCTATAAATTACCTCCTTGAGGCTTTGCACACTGTCCAAAGTTTAGCAAAGTACAGCATGTCATAAGGTTTCCCCCTGGGCAATTTAACTTGGTTTTGGTTTTGGACATGCCGGTGGGAAGGTTTGTGTGCCAGCTACGAGGACTTTGCTGCCTCTGCAGGGAAGGACCCAGCACCGTGTGCTGATACATCATCTTCCCATTGCCCAGTGCTTGCTGTGGCTTCCTCGCCGTGCAATCTGTGGGAGCATGGACAAAGCTGGTGCAGGTCTGCTAGGAATTACAGCCCCTTTGGTGGATCATGAGGCCCGGTGAAGGGCCATCCGTCCCTCATGCCCTGTGGTTATCCGGGTGGTGGTGGGACCTGGGGCTGTCCCATGGGCAGCCACTCTGAGCCGGGGCTCCCTTTGAGGCTGGCAGTCATCATCTAATAGCTGTCTTTCGTGGATTCCCACTGCAAGCCATCTATCTTCCCTGAGCAGGATGATGTAGGAAGGTACTTGAGCACTTGAACGATGGGCAATGCACGCTGGCAAGGATTTCCTTCTGCTCAGGCTCAGAATCAACCCCAGGGGCAGAGCTTTTGTCTCCTTCCATATCCTCAGCCTGGTTATGGGTCCCCAGCAGTGAGCTTAGCCCATGTGCCATGCCCTGGGCAGCACCAAAGGGAAGAGGCTGCTCCCGTCCCGGATCCGGTTGATGCCCCAGCTCTCAGCCTCTCTCCCTGCTGCACCACGTGTTGGGCAGGAGGCTCTGGAGACGTTCCCGGAGGTGGGGGGCAGCCAGAGGAGCTTTCCCAGTTGCTTTTCAGATGCTCTTTGTTAACGCTGGTCACGGTGGGCTGCGTCTCCTATTGCCTGGACAGCTTTGCGGTTCATCGGGCGGGGAGGGTAAGTGCAGCTCTGCGCGTTCCACCTCCGGTGCAAACGATGCCCTGCGCTGCGTGCAGCCAGGTAAAGGCACATTCCTGCTTCTAACCTGCTCACCGGTGGCCTTTGAGTCCTCTGAGCTCAAGAGGGACATGGCTACGGCCAAGGGCACCCCACTGGGATGGTGGGATTCACTGCTGGAGAGGTCTGGCAGTGCTGGTGCGGGGCCAGGAACACTCTTTTAGGTACCAGAGGAAAGCAGGGATCCATTCCCATTTTAAAGGCCACGTATTTCCAGGGCATCTTTCTGGGTTTAGGGCTGTTTCTCTTGCATTCCTGGGTAATGAAGTTTGGGGTTTGTTTTTCTTTCATTTCAAGCTCAGCAAAGCCAATTTGATGCGCTTTGAAAAGAAATTGCAAACAGGCGGCTCTGCTCCGGATTCTGCCAAGGTTCAAGCATCCCGGGAATACAATGTCAAGGATAACCCCACCCCCTGACCATAGCTTCATCCCAGATGGCCAGGCTGCACAGGCTCTCCACTGTGCCTTCAGGAGCCCATTCATGCTGTGTGTCCCCCTGATGAGCGAGGATATACACGATTTACTTATTGGTATCTTGGAACAAGCAGTACCTCTCTTAAGCCTTTTTATGGGCTCTGCCTGTAGCTTTCCCACCGGGAAACGGCTCTGATTTCTGGTGAAGACGTGCTGTACTGTCAGTGTGTCAGACTGGCAAAGCAGAGCTCTACATATGGTTTGCATTTGGGGCTGAATGGAAGCCATAGCTGAAACTGCAGCGGTTTTTCTTAACAGCATGAGCTCAGAGAAAGTCTCAATGGAGAAGTATTTATCCTGGGCTTGTAAATAGAGCTTCATGTGTGCGGTGTTCAATCGTTGGGTTGTTTGCAATGTCGACTGTCAGAAATAACACAGGGGCTGTCCTTGGACTTTGCTTCTTTCTTCTTGTTGGTGATGTGGCAGGGAAAGCCTGAGCAGTGCTGGGGAAGGGAGCCTGCGGTGGTGGGGAAGAAATGAAGCTCTAACTTACGGTGCCCAGACCCGAGCTCACTGTCACAAAAGGCAGGGTGGGTTTGGACAATAACGGTTCCTTAAGCACTTGGACTGCAAGCTGACTTGACATTAAAACCCCAGGCATCATTGCCAACTGTTTGGCACCCGCTGCTCCCCAGCTGTGGATTAAAAGGGATTTTTCCTGCAGTATTTCCAAGGTTCTCCAAATGGCTCCTGCGTGCTCCCTGCCAGGATACTTGGAGTTTTTAGGTTCTTTGCATGCCCAGGGATGGGGTAAGTGACCAGATGGTGTAAGTGACCAAAAGGTTATTATCAGGTGGCTAACAGCAATGATCACCCCGCGAATCCTCTGTGCAGAAGAGGGTTGTGGGTGATTTTGGTGAGAGCGGTGTGGGTCGTGTCCCTCAAAGGGGTAGGATGGGGAAGGCGCTGCAAAAAGTTGCCCACGGAAGCATGAATTGGGAAGGGAACTTGGCTGGATGCAGATGGGAGGACTGAGATTTAGTTAACCGTGCCCATGGAGATTAACTCCGTTGAGTGAATTCAGCCAGCTTTGAGGCTGGAGGGGACAGTGAGGCACTTACAGTGGTGACTTGAAAGGAGCATGGGTATCACGGTATCAGGATCTGGCATTTTTACCCACAGAGTTATTTTACTGTGGTTATACTAGGATTTAGACATTGCACCTCCCCTAAGCTCTTGCTCAGGATGCCAGACCCGGATTGGGGGTGCTTGGGAAGAAGCTTGTGTCTGCATTCTGCAAGACTTGCTTGAATTCCAGGGCACGAAGGTTTTGGATAGCTGAGCTCGGGTGCTGCCGTGCTGGTTGGTGTTGGCTGTGCTTCCATAACAAATCATTATCCCATCCAAGTGGAGCATTGCAACCATGCTCACCCCCTGACCAGAAAGGGGCCTAAGGCAGTAAGCGGGACAGGACATCACACTCTGAACAGACTCACCCTGGACTAACTCCTTCTCACTTTGGGGTTTAAGGGAGAGCTAAATCAGGGGGTGCCCTGGCAGGTCCCAAAGCCCTGTAACAGGCAGAGTCCAGTGTAAGCCATGGGTGAGCGTAGGATTCGGCTCGGAGGATGTATTTTGCTGCATTACATTGCATTTCTGGGAGAGAAACAGTAACCTGAGAGCTGTAAAGCTGAATCACTCCAAGTGCACCGTCACTTGTCCTTATAAACTGCAGTAAATCTGCTCAGCCCTTGGAGGAAAGCCCCCATGGCTGCTGCCAGTGAGTTGGTGGCTTTGTGGCTCCTCTTGGTCCCCTTGGCTGATGTAGTGCCTTTGGGAGGGATGCAGCTCCTCAGCATGGGGCCACCTGCAGCAGCCTCCCTGCGGTGAGGGCAGGAAACCTGATGGACTTTAGGATGCTGCCGGATCAGCTTATGAAGGGGCTCACATGCTGGAGGTGCCTGGGGCAGCTCCTCTTGGGGCTGGAGTCGTGCTGGTGGTGGGTCCCTGCAGGCAGCAGGAGCCTGCAATCCGAAAAGCCCCATGGCTGGAAGTGCTTCTGCTCACCCAGCTGCTTTCTGGAAGTCATTCTGGCTGCAGGCTCTCACCTCCCTCCCATCCCTCCCTAGCTTTTCAGCTCCTTTTTTTCCAAGCTTTCCCTCTCACAAACAATCTCCTACCCCTCCTTTGGCACTGCGCTGTCCCGCTGTGTCTGCCATGGATATACTTCTGCTTCCAAAATAAACAATAGCAGGAAAATGTATCCCCTTGGACGTTCCCTTGACTTCCAGAGTGGGTTCGAGCCACTTGGAGATGCCTCTTGTAAAGCAGAGAAACAGCACCAAGGTACCTTTTGCTGCTCCAGCCCAAGCCCGGGTGGATGTGGCATGGGTGCAGCTGTGGGATGGGGATGGGGATGGGGTGGGCTGGGAGGTTCTCTGGCTGCTGCCCCGTCTCTTCCCTCCACCTCACCCTGAAAGGGAGGATCCTGTGCCCCAGTGCTTGTGCATGGGATTGCTTTCAGCCAAAGGGGAGATAGGAGGTTAGCAATGCAGGAAACATGAGCAGTATTTGCTCACAACTGCCTTTCCAGCCTGTACAGTTTTTATAAGCCTCTACAGATTATAAAGGATGAGTAAAAGGAAGGGGAGGAGGGCTCTGTGTACATCAGAACTTGGCAGTGCTTGTCTAAAGGCGGTTCCTTAGTGTGGGACATCAGAGTATGTTAGGGTTCAGAAAGAGCACTTTGCATTCTAGGCTGTCACAGCTCCTGGCTGGCACTTGGAGCTGCCTGGATTTGCTGGGTGCAATGATGGGTATTGCTCCAGAGGCTGAGATGTCCTGCAAAGGAAGGCATGGGGATCCAGGTTACCAGTTCAGTGTGCAGCCGGGGTAGGAACCACTGAGGGTACCCAGAGTAAGGTCTGAAGATAAAAATCTCTTAGGAACTGGGAAATGTTCGCATCCAGCCAGGAATTCGCTCTGGTTTGTGGAGTTTGTTTTTACTCTTTTTCATTTCTTGAGTCTTTAAAGCAAAATATTTGACCATGAAGAATTCATTGCTTGTAATGTCCTGTACATCAGTGCTGCAGACATGGCAGTACCTGTGGTGGGTCTGCCCATGTTCTGGCTGGCTTCCGAAAGGACTGCAGCTGATTTCTAGCACAGAAAAACCCCCATCAAGCTTATTGACAGCTGTGCTTGCGGTGTGGACATCCTAGCCCATAGAACCTCAAGGGGACCCCTGCTAACGCTCTCCCTTTCCCTACAGGTGCAGCGACCACGGAGAAGGATGGGGCTGAAGCCCCCTGCCCCGGCAGCCCTCGCGGTGCTGCTGGCCCTGGCCCTGCTGGCCCTTGCCCGCCTTCCCCCCCCACCAAATCACTCCCCACACCCGCTGCCAGCATCGTCCCCCCCAGCCCCATGGCGGGAGGTGGCTGTCCCCCTATCCAGGGGACGAGCCCCCAGTGGAAGGGTCCCTGTACCCTCCCCTCGCCTGCGGCAGGACCAGCCCCATGGCCGGGGCAGGAGGCGGCGGCGGCGGGGGGCAGCAAGGGATGCTCCCCCATGGCTCTCTGATGATGACCTCCAGAAGATGCAGCTCCTGGCCAGGGGAAAGGTGGTCTCCAAAACCCGCATCCCAGCCCACGGGCAGGTCCTGTGAGTGGGACTGCGGGCCATAGGGGATGCTGAAGGGGACACCACGCCAGGAAGGGACTGCCAGGACGGGTGCTGTGGGCTCATCAAGCGCCCAGGGGACCTCTACGAGGTGCTGGCTTTCCACCTGGACAGGGTGCTGGGGCTGAACCGCAGCCTGCCCGCCGTGGCCCGGCGCTTCACCAGCCACCTCCTGCCCTACAGCTACACCGACGGCTCCCCACGACCCATCATCTGGTGGGCGCCTGACCTCCAGCACCTGGAGGATGCCAACAACGACCAGAACTCCTGCGCCCTGGGGTGGCTGCAGTACCAGGAGATGCTGCGGCTCCATGGACCGATGCCAGCGGCTGGGGATGCTCCCTGCTCCAGCATCCCACGTGGCGAGTGGAGCCGCCTGGCCCTCTTCGACTTCCTCCTCCAGGTAGGGCTGGGGTGATGGAGACATCCATCCCTCTGGCTGTGCCCCCCTGTGTGCCTGCCTTGTGTGACTGTGGGCTCCTCTGTGGGGTAGCACAGGGCTTTGGGGATATGTTTTTACTCATTGGGTAACAGGGAGCAGCAGAGCTTTGTGCAGAGGCAATCGTGGTCCATGCTTGGGACTTGCAGAGGAAACACAGGCAGGTTTTGGATGCAGCAACTCCAATCTTACATGGGTGAGCTTTCTCCCGTCGCAGCTGTATTGGCTCTGCCTCACATGGATGCCAGCAGCAGCTTGGCATGGGGCATTCCTGGGGACAAGCAGTGTGTTCTGCATCAGATCCAACTCCAGGGATGTGCTGCTGGTGCTGGAAATCAGGAGCTCTACACCTTTGTATGGCACTGCCTTCCTCCTCCTCCTTCTCCTTCTCCTCCTTGGCTTTAATAGTGCTTAATCTTCTGTCTGGAAAATCATACCCTGCTGCTATGAGGGATTACAGCAGCGTCCCAGGGAGTTATCACTTCCTGGAGGGCAGCTTTGAGGAGGCAAAAGTGATTTCTATGGAAGAAAGCCTCTTTGGGCACCTTGAGGCTGGGGCTTTGATTATCAGCCGAGGGGGAAAATGCCTGAAAGGGCAAGTATTAAAATACAAAAAAAAAAAAAAGTGAAGAAAAAGCCCACCCAAAACTGTTAAAATTTGTGCTCCCTTTATTCTACCTCCTTTTTCTTTGGCAAAGCCCGGCCGTTAATCTTTATAGCCTCAGACTATGGCTGGCAGAGGCGGAGCAGTGCTGAAACAGCCAGAGAAATGAGAAAATCAACCAACCCCCTTCCCTTCCCCAGGCCAAAATTCCATCCAGTGCAATGGAAAGGCTGAGTCTCCAGGACAAAGTATCTGGTTTAAGGAAGCTTTCCTCTGTGGGGCTGAAGCAGCACGATGATAAATCCAAGGGCAGGTCGCTGGTTTTCCTCAATAGCTCCAATGGGATCTTCCCATGCGGAAAAGTCAGGTAAAGAGGCACCAAGTCAGCAGGATGTGAAATAGCATCTGACAGAAATGGCTTTAACCTCTCAGAGCTCTGGCTGGGGAAGGAGATGCTGCGAGCTTGGAGCCCTGCTGTACGTTGCCATTGAAGTCTTGGTTGTTGTCTTCAGTCAGCCTTGAAACTGAGCTGCTTCTGTCTGGGTTTCCCTTGGTGTTTGCCACAAGGGAGCACCCCTCTCGGTGCAGAGCTTTATGGAGGCAGAACACTGAGCCTGGTGGAAAGGGGGCAGCTGCTGGTGGCTTTGTCCTGCGTTGCAAAGGGCAAAAAAGGCATTGACTCCAAAGCTCTGCAGCCACAGCCATACCCTGAGGCACCCTCTTCCCATCGGGGGGAAGAGCAAGGATTGCTCATCCCAGGCTGAGTCACATATGGAAAGCCCTGTTGGACCCAAGGGGATGCTCTGGTGTGGCTGAGCTTCGTGTGGGTCCCAGCTGGGGCTAAAGGTGAGCTTCTCATAGGGTTTGAGCTCTGGTGAGAGAAAGTGTGGCTCACGTATTCGTGTCCTAGCAGCAAGACCTAATGACCCATTTGTTAGAGCCATTTAGGCTCTGATGAGGAAAAGAGTGTGCTCTGTGTAACACAGAGACTGCTTTTTCCCTTTTCCATTTATCCATTCGTCTTTCCATTAAGAGCTGCTCAGGTAGGGATAGATGAAAGGGCAGATATGTGACTGCAGCCAGATGAAACCATCATCCAGTGCACCAAGACTTGGCCTGAGTAAAATACTTCTTTTTGAAGTTCCAAAACCTAGGTTTCCTTGGCTGCTTTTGGGTTCTGGGTGTTCTCTTTACGTTCATTGCTGTGCACATCTTCCCTTGGTTTCAGCTGGAAGCACAACCCATTTACACTGTGCAAGCGTGGAGTGTGGAAGTGGAGGTGCAGAAGGTGTCTGAACTCCATTGGGAACGTCTCTTCCCCAAGCCAAAGGGGTTTGCAAGGCAGCTCAGCCTCTGAATGCTTCCCTGACACTTCCTCACTGGTGTATGCAGCTTGTCCATTTGATGTCTACTGAGGGTTCTTAGCTCCTTTTCATTTTCCTTGGAGCAAGGGAAGTTCAAAACTGGACCTCCCCATCCTGGACATGCAATGTCCAGTTGGGCACTCACATCCCAACGTGTCTCCTGCAGGTTCATGACCGCCTGGACCGCTACTGCTGTGGATTTCAACCCGATCCCTCCGAGCCCTGCGTGGAGGAGATGCTCCATGAGAAGTGCCGAAACCCAGCCGAGCTGGTCCTGGTGCACATCCTGGTATGTTCCCCACTCCCCAGGGGCTGCTCTGGGGCTAAGATGAAGGAGATGCTTTTAGGGCTGAAGTGGCAGCAAAGGGGATGCAGGTCCCATGGTGATGCTGGGTCCATAGCGGGTCCTGGTCACGAAGGGACCTGGGCTTTGCCAGCTGCTGGCCCACAGATGCTCTCAGGGTTTCTCAATGCATTAAGAATCAGTCTAAACCCACACACTGATGGTTTCCTGCAGTAAGTGAGCTTCTTCCCATCCCACTGTCAGGTCCGGAGGAGCGCGCCGTCCCGCCTGGTGTTCATTGACAACGCAGGCAAGCCACAGCACCCAGAGGAGAAGCTCAACTTCAGGCTCCTGCAAGGCATAGACAGGTAGGAAGGGTGAAGTGCGCCCTCCTGGGGGCACATCCCGGGGGAGGGCTGAGTTTGCACATGCAGGATGGGCAGCAGCTCCATGTGCCTAACCCACCACACGTGCCCTTGCTCTGAAAGCAGCTCTTCACCCTGCTCTGGGTGGCTGAAGGCAGTCTCCAAAGCCTATTTTTCCCTCTCTAACTGGCAGCTGCACAAAAATGATGGATAATCAGGTATTTTAGTATTATTTGTGTCATTACCTATCAGGCATTTTGGCTCACTGTAGGCCCCTTGATTTGGAGCTTGTTTGGGTCCATGTCTAACGGAGCTGTTCTGCACATTCGTTACGGGCAGAGTTTGAAGGAGGAGGCTCCTCATCCCATGTTCCTTTGGGTGGACATGCATTCCTTGAAGCACCGGGTGACATTTGCTTGGCTGCTGCCCTCTTCCCGGCTCATCCTGCCCTGGGTAACCCCTTCTCTCCATCTCTGCTCTGCTCCTCCACTGCAGCTTCCCCGCGGCGGCCGTGGCCACGCTGCGGTCGGGCCGGTTGCAGAGCCTGCTGCTGCAATCACTGCGCGTGGACCGGGAGCTCTGGGAGAGCCAGGGTGGTGCCGAGGGCCTGAGGCCCCTGCTCCGGACCATCGAGAGGCGGGCACGCATCCTGCTGCGGCACATCCGGGAGCACAGCCTGACGGTGTTTGAGGACTCGCCGTGCTGAGCCCCTGCAGCACGGGGCAAATGGCAGCGGTGATGGATGCCCCTCACTGTGGGTGATGTGACACTGTGTGCGGGTGCTTGGGTCTCCAAAAGGTGTTTCCCACCTCCTTGTAGGATGCCCTGGAGAAGGAGACTGGATCGCAGGGAATAGGAAAGAGGAGGAGGAGACGTCTCCTGAAACAACCCACAACTGCTTAGGGAAGGCAACTGTTCTCAAGTAACGGTCCAAGCATGGATTTTCAATGGAAGGGCACATCCATGGGATTTTTGGGGTGCCTTCACCCCCTACCCCAGCAGTTTTGAACACCAGAGGCTCAGACAGTTGAACAGCCTATGGGGGACCCTGGGAAGGGTTAAAGAAGCAGTGAGAATCACTGCTCAGGGTTGCAGGAAGTCACTGTCAGCCTTTCCATGGCTTGCACTGGGCTCTTGGATGATGCCTTTGCTGTTTCCAAAACAGCACAGGTAGGGGGGCCGGAGCACATGGAATAAAGCAGAGGGGGCTTTCTAAGCAAGGACAAGTCACCGGAGCTGAGCTCGCTCTGTCCCACGTGGAGGAGGTGATGTGTGCCTGGGAGTGAGGATAAATCACTGCCCAAAGTGGGGGCCAGGCCACCACTGCAGCTGCCATCACAGAGCCTGTAGTGCTGTCCCCAGCAGCGCCATGTGCCATGTGTCCTGCCATCCCATTCAATGTGGAATCTGAAGATTTAAATCCCTCGCTTGCTCTTTCCCTTTGCTGTCAGGAGATTAAAGGCAAACCCACGCCACCTGCGGAAAGGGCTCCTGCCTGCTTTCAGGCATGGCTGTGAGAAACTCTTTCCAAAGCTCCCAGCAATACCTCATAACACAAAACCCAGGCTATTTCAGCAGAAGGAGATCAAGTGCAGAATGCTTTAGCACCTCCAGCAGAGCCCATCCCACTCCTGTCACCCCTCAAGCCCTTGCCCAGCAGCAATGGGGCACAGCAGCATCCCAGCTCTGTCAGAGCCTCTCGCTCTCTGCAGTGTTTCCCAGCTGAGGCATGGCAGTCAGTGTGTGACTTGTGTGTCACTTGTGCCCTTGGGAAGTCAGGGAGACCCAGGATGGGTGCTGCTGTCCCATTGCCTTGGAGAGCACGGCCACCCATGCGGTGGGAGGGGAAGGAAAGGCAGGCGTTGCTTGATGCTTTCCTTGCTGCATCCCTCTCAGCACCATGTCAGTTTTAGAGCTGGCAAGGGGATACTTTAACACCCATGCTGATAAGCACAAGCAATTACTGGTTTTTGCCTTTCTCCTCTTGCTGTAGAGAAGATGAAGTGGGCACGGGTGATGTGAATCAACAAGAGTGAGTGCTCTCAGAATGCATCAGCACTTGGCATGGCAGGAAATCAGTGTCCAGAGCACCCCCAGCATCTTCTTTGAGTCCTGCTCTCCAGTTAGCCAGGGAAAGCCTTTCCTCAGCACTCTGTCCATCCCATGAGTTGCCACCCTGTTTGACATGCCATGGGATGGCTGACTGTGGAGGAAACCCCGCTGAAGCCCAAATCCTGGAGATCCATTACTGGGGCTTGAGCTCAGCCTTAAGCATGGAGGAGAAAAACATAGAACCACAGCTTCTCTGGGCACCCTGTGCCAGGGGCTCACCACCCTCACAGTAAAGAACTTCTATATATCTAACCTCAATCTCCCCTCTTCTTGGGTCCCATGAAAAGCTGTGCCCAGGCATGGTCTTATGGGGATAAAGGAGGCTAACTGTAACTTAATTAAACCCAGAAAACAGACTGTGCCAAGCTGTGTGGTAACAAGAGCAGCAGCGAGGGTGTGTAGCATCGGTCATAGCCTCGTTTTTCTTACTAAAGTAAGGAATGTCACTAAAAGAAAAGGTTTGCATCCCATATTAGCAAAGTTCTCAGCAAGAAGCAAGAAGGTGAGGCACTGTGAGGTGTAACAATGCTGCGCTGGAACAACAGCTTCTGACTCGCCTCTGGGTGCTGCTGCTTGACCTCAGCATTGCACAAGGTAATGGGGATCTTCCTAGGGATTTTTGCATTTCCTTAGGTATACCACCTAAGTTTGCCAGCTAAACACATATAGGAGCATCTGTCAGCAGTTATGATGCGCATAAAAATCACTGTTGCTTAAACAGAGAGCCATGTATGGATAAATGAGAGAAGCAAAAGCCATGATCTTGCTGAGACTGATCATGAATCTCCTTTCATTAGTCATTTCTTCCATGGGCTCGTCAGTGTAGCCAGCAGAGCGCACAGGCTCGGAGCTGTTGTCACAGTGGTTTGGAGCAGTCCCATGTGCTGCTCTTGCCTCAGCCTTTGCCATGCAGTGTTGGGTTCACTTTGCTCCAGCTATGAATGTGTCATATTTCCTATGATAAACCTGTTTTTATGGGTTTAGACTGTAGCTATGAAATTCACTTGGTACCATGCTTGACAAACAGGATCCTGCTTTAACCAGACTTCAGCGAGCATCATCACAGCTCCTGTTGAATTGGGGTGCATAAAAAAAGGACACAGACCAAGCAGCGGTCCCACCGTGGCTCCTTGCAGAAGGACATCCCTGCAGTATCCTTGTGCAAACCCTTGGCACAGTGGGAATGTGCCATTGCCTGGGGAATACTGTTTGAGAGCATGGGCATGCATCCTCCCAGGGCTTCATGAGGAGGAAAGCGTTTCTTTCCACAGTGATCCCAGTGGCGCAGGGATCCCATCTGTCTGCTCCCAGCCCTTCAGCTGGCAGCAAATAGGGCTGGGGGAAAGACAAATTGTCTCAAACCAGCTGAGCACATGCACATGCATGCATGCACTCATGCGCATCACCCAGCCACATGCATGCATGCACCCACACTTGCCCTCGCACACCTTTCTGCATGCATGGACCTGCATATGCACACAGATACACATGTGTCCATCTCCCCCATGCATGCATGCACATCCCTCATGCACATGTGCATATGCATGCATCCCCTGCCATGCACACAGACATCACCCAGGCCCCCCTCAGGCACACAGCTCCTGTTCAGCCTGTTCTTAACCCCCCAAGGCTGCCTGCTCCAGTGCTCTGCTGGCCTCACCCTCCATAACCAAATGCCTTTTCCTTGCATTAAGGACCACTTCCTGAGCTGCCCATTTTGGCCACAGGACGCCAATGGCCTTTGCAGCAGCCTGAGCACCCACTGAACCCAGCCACTGGGGGACAGCACCAGTGGGGTGGCACTCACAGGTGACACAGGATGCTTGACAAAACCCATTCAAGCATCCCCGTGCTGCTCAGGGGAAGTATGGGCTGGCTGCTGCCTGAGAGGCAAGAGCTAGCGAGTAAATCCAAATGTATTGTTAAATCACTGGGTATAAAAATAATCTGGCTTTTAGCAAGCAATTTATTTGTGCTTTCAGCACTTGCTTAAACATTGATGTGGAAAAGGAAAGAAAAAAGTCCGCTCCAACCCAGGACTATCGCTGCAGTGGGGGCCTTTAAGATTAATGGAAGTAAATTAGCCTGATGTTTTATTTACATCCAGCAAAGCGATAGATCAGCTCTGCTCGTGATGGATTCTCTTCATTAGCTGGGCGAACGCCTAAGGTGCAGCTTTCGACATTGTTTCTTCCAAGCAGTCAGACAAACACTTTATCAAAAGAGTATAAAACTGCCCCGAAACGAAGCAGATTGATGACCAGTAAAGGGAAGATCATTGAATTTATTACATAAGCAGCAGCATCACTGGAGCTTATGGAATGGCTTATTAGATAACAGATGTGTACAAGAGCATGGAAGGGCTCAGCCCCCCCTGGATCTGCTGCCCTGGCTGTAGCTGCTCCCTAAATAGTCCCTTCATGGAGGCTTCACCTCCTCCCCTTCCCATTCCTTGTGTCTGGGTTTTGTCTGTAACTCTCTCATTACAGCTTGTGAACATACTGTTTCCTCCCAATTAAAACCCTCTTAGACTTGTAAACGGCTCCGGGGATGATAACCTTGTCTTTCCCACAGGCTGATTTGGTGACTTCAATTGCTGTTGCAGCAGTGATCATCGTATCAATAAGAACAACAGTAATGTATAGGACTTCTCCTGTCTTTTGACTCTTTGGGAGAAAAATCCCCAGCCTTAGCACTTTATGGATCCCATGTGGCTCTTCCAGCAATTACCTCTGGAACGGTAATTAGCTATCAGTTAAGGCAAATGGGGGCGAAGAGAGCAGGAACCTAGGGAAAAGGAAGCATTCCTTGCCACGGGAGGAGCTGTGCTTGTGACACGTGTCTGAGGTCTCTGTCCCCCCAGCCGTGAGCTCAGGTTTTCAGGCTTCAGAAGGGGTGTTTTGAGTGCAAGGATGACTGAGAAACACTGATTTAGCGGGTGCTGTGACTCTCTGAGTGCCATCTCCAGCAGCTGGCATTGGCTCGATGAGCTGTCTTTCCCCCCCCTGCTTGCCAAGAGCATCTTTAAAGGTTCATCTCTGGACCAGCAAATTTTAAGAGCATCATTAATTCCCTAATTCCCTGGCAGACCCTTAGAAGCGCTGGAAGCATCTCCTGAGTGTGGTTGTGAAGTGTGGGGGACCCCAATGCCACCCAGCAGGCAGAACGTGCTTGTGTCCCCATGCATGGGGTGGCGATAAGGCAGCGTGTGTGCTTCCAGCTTCCATCTGCAGCTTGGGTTTGGATGCCATGTGAGGCACCCAGTCCCTGCCCCTGACCAGACTCCAGTTTAGGCAGTTGGACTTAACATTATCCCTCCTTTAGGATGGGAGGCTGTGATGTGCGATGTCTGTGCTCCTGGGGGAGCATGCAACAGGAGAGGCAATGGGGAGGAAGGGCATAGATGGTCTTTTATCCTAGATGGATGAAAGGTCTTAGCTTTAAACCTGTGGGTTTTCTTGACTGGTACCAGAAAGTAATATTTCAGCCCACAGGAGTGTTAACTCGGCATTATGGGCTGCCTGACCTTTCCCTGCCTGTCTGGAGGTGGCAGAGTGTGGTGATGCCATCAGAAAGGGGCTTCAAAACAAGGACAACGTGAGTGCTGGCTCTGCACCGAAGTGGGATGGGACGTGCCCATGCAGGGGGTGTTTCCCTGCTGGGGCTACCACAGCTTGATGGTGTGGATGGTGAAGCTTTCTGCTCAAGCAGGTGTGGGACTGCCTCTTCCAGTCTTTCTTTTGGGGTGAGTTTTGCTCTATGGGATTTAATTTGGGGCCGTATTGGAGCAGGGAAGAAGTGAATGCAGGAGGAGGCTGGCAGATGCAGGCTGCGCTGCAAGTGTTGCTGTATATTCGCAGGTGTTCAGTTTTAATTGCCCCTTTCTGGCTGCATCAGAAAAAGCTCTAGAATGAGAAAAGCGAGTTACATCCCAGAGCTGTTTGTGTGCATGAACAATATGGGGTTTATGGCCTTGGCCTTTCCTGGAACAGCCCAAACCAGATTTGGGCTCCTAGGAAGCACATCTAGGTGCCAACAGGATACCAAGGGGCTGAGATTTGCCACAATGGGGACAAATCTTGAATGGTTTTTGTTCAGTTCCCCAGCATCTGCCAGTCCTGCTCCTTGCCCACAGCCTGGGAGCAGGGAAGTGGTGATTACATTCAATTTAAGGCAATTGAGTGTGAAACCCGGCATCGCATGCACAGACCCATGGGCAGGTGTACCTGAAGAGTTCATCCTGCTCATTTGAGTTGAAGTTGAAAGCTAAGGGTGCATTAGTCAGAGATCCCTTTTCCATCTCTGCTTCCATGGCTGAAGATGCTGCTCACATCTGGTTGTCACATCTGGCTGGTAACCACACCTGGTGCTGCCAGGCCCCTGCCCAGCCTCACCCTCAGTGCTCCTCCTTTCTCCATCCCTTCCCCCAGCTCTGCCTCCATCCCTGCATCCTTGCCATCCTCAGCTGTGGGGTAAGGGAGGTTGGCTTTGGGTCCTCCAAAGGGTTGGGGTTCAGATGGAGGGTTAAGACGGGGTAGCTTGCACTGCTTCTGCCTCTCCTCAGGTAAGAAACAAGAAGGTGTCCAGGACCTTTAGCAACCCTCACTGGTCTCAGAAACCTTAAACATGTACACATATGCCATGGCATATGGGGAGAGCAGCTGCAGAAGCCTGCCCTCCTCTACTGGCACAGGCACCAGTGTTGGCACAGGCGAGCTATTCACTGCCATAGACAGGGCGCTGGTGGCAAAGGATGAGCAGCCCATAGCTGCTGGGAGCTCCTGGTGTGCCTTCAGCCCCTCCTAGCTAGCCCCAGCACTAAGAGAAGTGATTCCTGTGGCTGAGCAGACCAAACAAAACCCATCTCATCCTTTATCTGCAGAGCAAACAGCAGAAGGGAAGGCAGGGCTTGCTGTCTCCACGCAGCCACCGGGCACTGCAAGCCCTGCGCTGGAGAGCACTCGGGACTGATTTGAACACCTTCCTCCTGCCCGTGCTTCCCACCAAAGGCTGGTTTCACAGCAGAGCTGGTGCCTGAAGCGAGGATGAAGTGGAAGGGCCAATGTGAGTGCACTGGGGGGGCTTCAGCTGTGGAAAAGTGCTGGCAAGTGGTCCCAGTGCCCCTGGCACGGGGATGAGGCTGGGGGAGCTGGCCAGGATGTTACCTTGCCGATCCCATGCCAGAAACAGACAGGAAAGCATCACTGATATAGCACAGCCGAGCTCCAGCGCTGAGCTGAGAGGGGACTTTGGGGCAGGCTGGGTGGAACAAGACCAGTTTACCTGCCCAGCCACTTTGCTGTGGTCCCAAGGCTTAGGGACACCCTTGGGCTGCCATTCCACAGCTCTGCTGTTATCCGTGGCCAGATCTAATCAAACACAAAAGTTCCTGAGCAAACAACATTGAAGACTTGAGAGACCCAGGCTGAGGGTGACCGTGGGGCAAGAAATGCAGCCCCCATCATCAGCCTTGTCCCAGACAGGAATTTAAGCTTAGATGGGCAACAACTGTGTGAAATCAGCTGGTGTGGTCCATAGAGAGGAGACAACTCATGGGGCAGATGAGGTCCATCTCTACCCCCTGGGGCCAGGCCTGTTTCACAGGGGCAATATGGGGTATGTGTTACCACCAGCCCCCCGTGGGCTCTGTGGAGATGCTGGCATCACCTGTGAGCAGTGTACTTCGGCTGTGCTCAAGCAAGCCTTTTGATAGCAGCAGGGAGATGGAATTTGTCCTGATTTCTGCCTCCAAAAAGCAGGATTAGGACATCAGAAAGTCCAGCTGCTTAATCTTCCTTTGGAGAGACTTGGGTAAAGAAAGGAAAGAAAGAAGAGGGAGGAACAGAGCGCTGACAGCGGGCAGCTTGCCTGAGCAGATGTGGAAGAAGACAGTATTAAGGTAAGGTATCTGAGCTTATCTCTTGTGATCTTGAGGTGTCCTCAGAGACTCAGCCTTCCCTGGCTAAAGCAGGTATTTTTAGCACAAGATGAGAAACCTGAGCCAAACGCCTCCGCTGCGGTCCCTGCAGTGATGAGGCTCCCGCTTCCATCTCCAGCCAAAGTCCAGGCTGCAGCCAAAACTACACCACCCTGACCATAGCCTGTGATGCCATCACTTCTGTGGGACCAGGCGATACAGCACCCACCTCCCCTGCTGCCCCGTGCTGGGAACCACTGGCACCCCACTGAGGTACCTAACCCAGGCTCTGCAGGAGCATCCCGCTGCTCAGGCTTGCACAGGGGCTTCACCGCAGCCCCATGCTCTGGGTCATCACATTGCCCTGTGCAAAGCCTCTGTTTTCATACCCCACTAGTGCGGTGCACAGCGAGTGCCAGGGATGCTTGGAGGCAGCTGATATCTGGGGAGCACAGTGATGGTGGGAGAAGCCAGCACCCAGAGCCATACAAGAGCACCATACATCAACTGCACTCCCCTCCCTGCCTTTATTTCTCCTCCTCTTCCAGAAAGCAGGAAACAAGCAACGCAGTGGGAGCTGCCCCTGCTTCAGCTGGGCATGGACTTCTCAAGCCTGATCACGGTTCAAGAGGTGGAAAAAGGAGCACTCCAAACCCACACACTTCTCTGCCGGTGGCACCGGGGTGCGCAGCCTGGCTTTGTGCCCCGGGGCTCTGCTCCAGCTTTGCCCTGGGCTGTGCAGGGGGAAAGGCTGCTAAGTCCTTCCCTGCCTCTCCCATCTGGTGCTGCTTTTGCCCTTGTCCTTCTGAACAGCTTCGTTTTCCTCGGGCATTTTGACTGCTCTCAGTAGTGACTGACGCTTCCTATGCCTGCAGCATCATCACTTCCCTGCCCCTGCG
Source organism: Pezoporus occidentalis (assembly GCF_034315485.1). Taxonomy (NCBI): domain Eukaryota; kingdom Metazoa; phylum Chordata; class Aves; order Psittaciformes; family Psittacidae; genus Pezoporus; species Pezoporus occidentalis. Next base: position 39,031 of record NW_026912854.1, read on the forward strand.
TGCCGGAGCTGCCCCTTGCACGCTCCACAAAGCAGCCCCACACTATCTACATAATTGCTTTCACCCCCCTCTTTGCCTTCCCTCACATGGGGCTGGGAAATGGGGAACATTTGGGTGCTGAGAGGCAGAGGAAGGGGGAAAGCAGGCACCGGGCAAGCTGGTACATTTGAGACCTGGTGTGGTGGGAGCGGCGGTGTCGACGCAGGCCCCTGCATGGACATGGGCAATGAAGTAATTTCCCTCTTTGTGCAAAGCTATGGCCTTGAAATTCGCCTCTTTCATTCCCTAGGGACCGCTGGCTGCAGAAACCAGATGCTCCCTGTCCGCCGTGCCTTGTAAATCAGAGTTTAATCATCTCGGGGAGAGAAAGGGCTGCCTCCTGCCGGCGCTGCAAACCGGGGCTGCAGGAGTTACCTGCAGGATTTACACCTCAGAGCCGGGGCAGTGATTGCGGATCCAGCCTCACACGGAGGCGGCTGAAATTCAATTTCACCCCTTCCTGCAGGCTTCCCGTTAGGTAAGCGCGGATCTAGTTTTCACCTCCCGGCTCCTACGTCCGAATCCAGCATCCCCCGTGGTGAAGGACACCTTCAAGACAAACAGAGGCACGTCCAAGACCCGGTTTTGCTCCCTGAGAACCAAAGCAACAGATGGCAGGGATGCTGGTGCCGGTGTTGCCGCCAGCGGGCTGATTCACAGCAGCAACGGGCTTGCTCAGTGGGTAACGTGTTTGCTTGTGGTGGGTTACAGTGGGCAGTGGAGGAGACAGCCACGGGGAGAAATGGCACAAGGCTTTGTCTGACCCCAGGCAGCCCTTATGCAGTTCTACAATGCAAATGGTGTGCTCCTATAAACATAAAATGGGCTGCCGAGGATGCTCAAAGTACAGCAAACTGTCTTTATCCTTTTAGTTAAATCATTATACATTGAAAAATCATTGCTGATATTACAGGGAGGCTGAAAAGCTACCTCTTCATGAGTAAAGGATCAATAAATTGTTTCCTTTTTCCCTGTATGAAAACAACACTATTAAATCATACTGGTTTATTAAACAGGTAGCACCACCCAAGCACGAATGACGAAGCTAATCTCCAGCCTGCCTGTGGGGAGCTACAGCTCTTTTATCCACAGCCTCTATGGACTTAAAAGAGCTTAGCCATAAAAAACCCATGCTTATTTATTAGTTGGCACAGCCAGGTTTTGAGCCCCACAGAGGCAGAGCAGCTACAGCCCAGTGTTACCTGATGGAAGCTTTGAGGCTTCTTCTCATCCGTGCCTCAGGTTAGCATCTTCTGACCCCCTGCAGAAGCAAACCTGCATCCTTGGCTCACACCTGTGGGGACAGTCATCATTCATTTTGTACAGTCTTCTTCCTGCACCAGCTGCAGCTTTGGTTGCAGCTGGGCCAAATGTTGGTTAACTTGATGGGCTGTATGGGCTGTATGGAAGGCATTCAATGGGGAGCCACTCAAAGAAATACCCTCTTCAGCTCCCTACACCCCCCCCCCCCCAGAGCTGCTGTGCAGGACATTCAGTGGAGACGCTTGTGATGGAGCTCTGAAGGTTCAGGCAGGGCTCAGGAGGCTGGTACCAGGTGTCTGGCGAGCAGAGGGCATCAAAGCCAGTTTGTAAGATGTGCTAATGAGGGGTAATGGGGTACCCAGCTAACGGGGAGAGCCCAGCCTCTGCTGGGCCATGGACTGCCCTGATGGTGCAAGCCCTCTGCAGCGCTGGGATGCATTTTAATCAGCACTCAGACAAGACAATATTCCCCTTCTTTTTCCATGAGGATTCAACCATTTATCCCACCAACACCCTGGTGAGGCACCTTGAACAGGAGACCTTTTTGGAGGGCTGAAGGAAACCGTGGATTAAACCGATTCTTGAGCTGGTACCTAACGGGCCCGCTACAGCTTCACCAGACAGATCAAAGACATTAAGGCCAAAATCAACGTTTTCCTTCAAACCCTGTAAGCCCTCCTTACCCCCAGTGTCTCCTCCAAATGCTTACCCCCAGCCCAGATGCTCCATCCAGCCTCTGTTACGAGGATGCTGGGACCGAGGTGTCGCACCTATTCCCAGGTAAGCCTATGTGCCGTCTGGAGGATGTTGGGGCCACCAGGAGCACCGATGTTAGGACCAACCTGACGTGCTGCCACACTGCAGCAGGGAATTGGGTGCTGGAGATGCAAAGGAGCCAGCCAGCGAGACCCAGCACAACCTTACAGGAGCCCGGGAACCATCACCGAGGCTGGCTTTGTCCTGCATCCCTCCACGAGATGCTTCATCATGGCCCTTCTCACAAGCCCTTCCTCCCTCTGCAAAGGAAGGGAATTTAAAGATTAAACCCTGCTGAGAAATAAAAGATCACAGACCCCTTGAGACACAGAGTGCAGCTACAGCCAACTGCGTGATGGGGAAACAAAGCCTCCTGAAACACTGGGGGAGGCCTGGCAGGTAGGAAGATATTTCTCAGCTGAATATCCTCCCTCTGGTTTGCATTAATAGCTTGGGTCCAGCTTCACACCTCCCATATCAAATGCATTGTAAAACATAACCAGCCCAAGAGAAGTACCTGCTGAATGTCTTTTTAATGCTGATTTTTTTCCCTCTAAAAGCATTCCTTTTTTAGACAGCTCTTCACAGCTCATTTTCCTTGGATTTGATAGAGATGCCTGCACTGAGCACACAGGGACAGCTAAGTTCTCACGTTCCTTTTAACGTGGCGACGTATGCAAGATACATGCGATGGAAACAACAAGGCGAGCTGTTCCCAGCTCTCCTTGTTATATGTCCGTAAATATATATATAATATATATCATGTGTATAATATATATCCAATATGTATATAATAAATGTCCCTAGGACATTTACTTCTGCTTGTGAATTACCCACGGGGAGACCAGGACAGGGTTTTGTACACAGCCAGCTATTAGTCAAATCTGACACTCCACATGGCCATGTCTTACCCTGATGCTGGTCCACCCTTCCAGGCAAGCCCCTCCATCTGCATCCACAGCCCTTTAGCCACCATCCCCTGCCTCAGGTTTCTCCTGCCCATAGCCTTTGCCCAGGGAGATGGAGGTTTGCATGGGGTCTGTGATCCTCTTCCACCCTGGAAAAGACCCTGTGCTGGGATTAAGCCGCCCCTGCGCTGGAGCACTGGGGGAAGTTATTAAACAAGAACTCAATATATCCTTTGTACTTCTCTTAAACTAATAAACAATAGATGTTCTCTTCAAAGGGAAGGGAACAGCTAATAAAACACTCACAAGCTCTGCCTTTCAACCCCAATCAAATCCCAGCAAGGCGATGCCAAAGTGATGCTGAAATCCAAGCATTGAACTCGACACCAAAACGCCAGCCCCCAAACGTGAGGAGAATACAGCTGTTTGCTCAGTTTGCTGTGGAAAAGCCAGGGTTTGTGGGCTTGTTCTTCCACTTTTGCCATTGGATGGACCAAATGCTTCACCTCAAACCTGGCAGTTAAAATCAGGTCTTTGATCTCCTGCAGAGAAGCCATCAGGCAGCTCTCAGCTCCAGGCGTGGCATGGGTTCATCTACATTTCAGGACCACAGGGGCAAAACACAGTGTGTACTCCATAATCTGATTTACAGTCCCCATGAAAGAAAGCCTTTGGAAACTGCCTGTGGCTGTTCATGGCATGGTCTCTCAAGACAGGAGGAAAGAGAGGAAAGATGGAGAATGGAGGGGGACACATGCAGCACCTCTGAGATAACCCTCTTGTATGGCAGAGCCCCTCTGTCTGGATAGAGAGCCTGCAACTCGCACCTCGAGGAGGAAATGACTGACAAATGGTGGGGAATGAGGCCAGCACATCCACAGGACACACAGCTCACTGCTCATGCTGTTCCACAGCCCTTCACCTCGGCCAGCACACAGTGGGAGAGCACAGGGAAGCTGCCACCAAACGCAGAGAGGTTTGTGGTACCAAGAGCAAGCTTTAATCCCACTTTTGAGGTGGGAGGTGATGCACCAGTCCCAGTCTGGACCTGGGAAAGCCTGGTGTACAGCTGGGCCACCCAAAGGGGTTGTCCCAGGTGGTCTCACAGTGGGTTCAGAGGGGTGTTGGAAGGAGGGTACACACTGTGCTCAGCCAGGATGCACGTGCCATTTCGCCCAGTGGAGATCCACACATCACTGTGGATTCATGGTCGCTTGCTCCTCCTTTACTCAGGCCCACAGCCAGCTTGCTTGGTCGGGACAAAGGAGGAGAAAGCAGAGGATAAGACCATGGAGAAGCTGCTTGGCAAAAGCCCAGTCCCAAAGCGGCACGTGTGTGCTGTTGGGGCATCTGAAACGCAAAGCCTGGGGACCAGCTTCATGTACTGCTCCAAGAGCATCTCTCTCCCAGAGCCTCTTCACCAGGGTAACTCCTGATTCATCTCTATCTCCTGGCAGCCCCTTGGTCCTTCTCCTTGCTTGCCGCTGCTCTGCTGGCACCAGGGGGGTGGCTGATGAGAGCTGGCAGGAGCGTGGGCATCAGTCTGAAAGCTGGAGAGAAATGGGAGAGACGCAGCATTAATGATGATGGCTTGGGACCAGCTGGAGCTGCCGCACCGAGTTAACTGAGGGGAAAACAGCTCATGGCTCAGGGACGAGGTGGCCTGGGGGGCTCAGCAGGGGGGATGCCAGATGAAAACCACCACTGCACACCAGCTCCCTGAGCTTCCCCGGCCTGGGCCCTGGACCATCGCCCTGGTGTCACCACGGATGCAGCTCGGATAGCAGGAAAACGGAGGGAGCTCGCTGGCCACCGCGTTTTCCTTTGAAGCCCAGCCATTCCGTGTGGGCTCCCAGGTTGGCAGGGAGCCCTTCTCAGCTAAAGCTGCCTTCTGAACTAAAGTGGGAAATTAATTACCCTGAGCTGCACCTCCGAGTGAATGATGGGCAGCAGCGCCTGGTCTCAAGCACCTAAATCAAGCTCAGCGAAGCAGCCCGGAGCCTTGTTCCTTCATGTGCTGCAGGACCGTGGCTTTCAGTAGGCAGGACCTTAAGGGAAATGCCCTACATCAAGATGCAAAATACCTGGAGCTCTTGGTAGCTCCGGTCTGGGGGAGCAGCAGACGCACATCAAGTGGGTGCGCTTCTGCTGGAGATACCAGTGTGGTTGCTTGAACTCTTTAACTGGAAACAGACAAAACCTGTTAGTAAATGACACTGGGTTTATGCTTCTTGCTGCCTCTGCTTCGAGCTGTTGATTTACAGCTCGCACTTAGGGGTAGTTTGCATTTTTGGAGCGTTTCCCTTTGGAATCGTAAAAGGTCAGTCTAAAAGAGCGCGTTCCGAATCTCTCTTGATTCCATGGCAAGGTATGGGCCCCCCTGTGAGTCAGGGAGCTTCAGAGTTAAGCAATAAATGGGGCCCTTTCATAGCCACTTCCAGATTTTCCCTTCTGCTGTAAATGCATGTAAAGGTGAGCGTGCTCCTAGGGCAGCCCAGGCAGCAGGACCCCCCTTATTTCACAGCCCCAACAAACCTGGCTGTGCCTGCACTCCTGTGCACTGATTGCGTGGCTCTCTGCTTTGCTCTTTTTCCCAGTAAGCAATTGCATTCAGGGGCCTGATTTGTGTTTATTCCTCTGCAACCTGCGTGGTTGTTTGCATGAAAGCAAAGGGTATGAAAAAGCCATCAAAGCAGAGCAGGGGAAAGCAGGGCAAAGCGCTCTGGAGCTGCAGCTGGATGCACTCACTGCACCTGGTTGGGTTCAGGCCTGTTTGCTTGCTCCTGAAGCCGTTGGTCACCCGATGGTGGTAACATTTTCCTGCAGATTATATGGGATTGGCTGTAAGGGGTTGTTTTTCTTTCCACCAAGCAGCAGGTAAATGGCTTATCTGGCCTGAAGCAGCAGAAACCGAGGGGCACTGCTGCTCTGCATGGATAATTTTGTGGGTTTGGTTGGTTTGTTTTCCTCCCTAAAATGTTATTGCTTTGAAAGAGCTGAGGAAGCAGAGATAAATCCTTGCCTGGAACTGCACAGTTTGTTGCACTAACCTAGGCAGCCCTCATCTGAGCTAGTGGCGAGGATGCATCGAACTGGTCACCGATAGCATAGAGTCACAGAATGGTTTGAGTCGGAAGCGACCATAAAGCTCCTCCAGTTCCAACCCCCTGCCATGGGCAGGGACACCTTCCACTAGGTAAAGTTGCTCCAAGCCCCATCCAACCTGGCCTTGAACACTGCCAAATATGCTCTGGTCTTGCTTTATATGAGAGAAGGATTGGCTCAGTAGGAGCAGGGTAAGAGCAGTGGTGCTTGCCTTGGGAAAAACCACACAGGCAGCTGTGTCCATCATGAGCCTGGTGCTATATACCTGCCACCCTCACCTACACCTCTGCTATATTGTGAGTGCAATCTGCCAGCTAGCGACCTCCTCAACCTGGGCCATAAGGAATCCTGTCTTTCTGCAGGAGAACACGCTTAAATTAGGTGATGGCACCCAGAAGGGGAACATGCAATAGAGAGAAAGAAGACAGCCGCTCTTTGGTGGTTTTCTTTCTGCCTACAGGCTTTGCAGCACAGCTGCGGAGGAAAATGCTGCCCTGAGATTTGCACCAAATAGTCTGTGCTGTAGGCAGGGACTCTCAGGTCAGCCCCATCTGTTTCCCAGCCCTTCCTCTAGCCCGGCAAAAGGAAACTGGTCTAAATAACACACAGTTTAACCAGAAACTACCCTCTAACCCCAAACCAATTGTTGTAGTTTCAAAGCTAGTTTTCAATGGGAACCTAGCACTGGATTTTTCAGTTAAAAAGCGTTTTTCTCCTCAATAAGTGCTTTGGGGTTGTTTGATTCTTTTTGTTTGTTCGCATGTTTGATTTTTTGGGGTTTTGGTTCACGTTTTGTGTTGGTTTGGGGGTTGTTTTTCTGCTGTCAATGGGTCTTTGGTTTTTCTTCTGGTCCACACTCTGGCCAAGCTGGAGGAGGTGACTGCTACTGCTAATCAGAAAGCCATCAGAGTAAGGGAGGACAAAGGAACAGGGGCTGTCTGTGATGGAGAAGAGAGATGCTAAACAGGTGTGTTTGTCTGTGGATGCTGCATTACGCATCCAGGAACACAGCTAACCCAGAAGGTAAATCAGGCAATTGGAGCGAGCCTGTTTGAATAAACACCAAACAAAGGGAGACGCAACTAAACTTTAAAGGCAACACGTTTTCAAATGGCAGGACTAAGCAGCGTTTAAAGGTGGTGATCGCTGCCAAGTTACTTCAAGCAGACAGGAAGCTATTCCTGCCTCCTCTGAACATGCCAACAATTAGTTTAGTAACCAGCACGTTCTGAAGGGACCATTTGAAAGGGTGACAAAGAGGGCCAGGCCTTCCATCAGTGTAAATTCACATTGGCTTGCTGCATCGCAGCCAGCCCTGTGCTAGAAGAGGGTTTAGCTCAAGCCCCCTGTTCTGGGGGGACATGTCTGGGGGGGGAGTGACTTCTCTAGCATAAGGGTGGTGATGTGCCTCATACACATGCAGATGGTGATGCTTCTCATACCACCCACAGCACAGATGGACTGTCAGTCATCACACTGAAAGCCATTCCAAGAGCGTGCCTACCCCAAGTCCAGCAGGGAAAAATTAAGTGCTATTTTATCCACTAAACCTACACCGCCTTACTCCACACAGACACCAAGAAGCAAAAATACTATAGAAATAAGTCTCCTATTTATAGAGCTCGGCAGATGAGATATAGCAATAAAGATGCTGAAGTCACCCTTCTGATTAATATAAAGTAAATGATGTTCTGCTTATAGAGTCCCTTTCATCCAGGGATCCTGGAGAGCAGCAACCTCTTTGCTGTGCAGAGGACCAGCTTCTGCCCTTAAAGAAGTTAAAGGCTCCAGTCAGAGCCCTGCAGTAAATCTACACCAACAGCCTGTGGGGTAGGGTTTTAAAACACATCATTTCCTAAGCATCTTAATTGCATGTGGGTCCAGTGTGGTGCTGCTGTCTTGGGACAAGCCATCCACATACCTGGAGCGGTTGGCATGCAGAGCCTTAGAGACAGGGGCAAAAGGTGGCCTGCAATGGAACTAAAAAGAGATACATAAATAGACACCTGGGAAAAACATTCCTGTCACACATTTATCTTGAGTAACATATTTAGTTGTTAGAGGCTAAGGCGATGGAGCCAAAAAGGCACTTTGTGTTATTCCTCATCAAATCTTCTAATAAATGGTCCGGTTTCTCCTGCAAACATATTTCCTAAGCTGTCTTTTAAAGGGTTTTTCCTGTTTATTTTCCTTCCCTCCACAGCAGCTCTTAGAAGCCCCAAGTTATTGCTCTTAAGAATTATTATTTCTTTAAGAAAAGGATCTGTCCAAAAGAATCAGGGGAGAGGAGAAGGAGGAGACAGAAAAGTTGCAATCTGAACTCCCCAAAACCAGTTATTTTTATTACCTATCACTTTCTGGAGGTGTAAAACCTGCACCAGGTGCTAGTCTGGATTGCAGCTAGCCCATCCCTGCCTGCCCCTACCACCCACAAGCAGAGCCAGAGGAGAAAGAAGCCAAGAGCAGAAGAAATCCATGGGGCTAGTGAGAAAAGGTGCGATAACTTTGCTAAGCAAAAGCTGGGCAGTAATAATCTATGACAGGCATGGGGTTTCTGGATGATGTTTAGGATTCTGGATCCTTTCAAGGGCTACCTGTGTGGCACAAGCGCTGGAGCATCCCTGGCTGGTGAGGAGGTGGTGGCCACCAAGGTGCCCCATGGGCTGTGCAGAGGGAGGTGAGGAGGAGCTGGGTTACACCCAAATGAGGACATCGCTCCCAGGGCATCAGCATCCTCACTGCTTCTCGCTTGGCCAACAGCTCAGTGGTGTCTTCATGTGGCTCCCAGCCAAGGGAGCAGGTCCGGACATCCGCCTCTGAGCCACTCACCCTCACGCAGAGGACAATTCCTGCTTGGAATAAGGGCTTAAAACGCATGCAGAGGATGCTGATAGTCACTTAGCAGGACAGTCTCCAAAGGGCTCTTGTATCATCTGTGTATTTTCATAGAGAACATAGGATTTGGTTATTATTTCCCAGTGTGTGAGGTTCCTGAGAAGCTGTCAAGAAAGTGCTCCAGAAATTTCCTGATGAGAGCTCCCCATGCAAATACCACCTGCTAAGCTGCTTGGAACAAGTCCCTCCCACCACTCCATAGCCCTGGAGATGGTCTGAGTGGCTTTTGAGCCCTCACTTTGTGCTACTCTAACCTGTTCGCTGCTCTTCCAGGCTATGCCTCCAGAGCAACCGGTCTTCCACTGCGCTGAGCATCTAAGACCAGCTCCATCTGTAAGTCTCAGCTCTCCACAGCCCTGATGGCAGCATGTCCTTCTGAAGAATCACACCCAAGCCATGTTGGAGCCTCTCCAGGAACGTTTCTATTCTTGGATATTGGTTTTGGGGGTGAGTTTTGGCTATAGAAAATAACAGTAGCATGAATTGCTCTGGCTCTGTTAAGGTCACCACCACACTTGAGAAGTCCCATTGGGAACTGTTACCATACAGCCTGCAGCTCCCTCTCCAACACTTCACACGTTCAAGCTGGTGAGTGCTCTGTTTGGTCCTCCATCCTCAGCCATGCGGGTAAGCAGCCCTCCCGCAGCAGCTGCCTGCTCCTTGCACTTGGGCTCATTAAAAGGAGAGATGAAACTGCAGCCAGAGGAAATCCTCCTACAGGATCCATCTCTGAAAGCACAGCCAAGTCTGGCAGCAGCGAGTTGGAGACCAGCTTGCTATTAGCATCCTCCTCTGCCCCCAGAGGGTTTTGGATTTAATCCCAGCTTTTTCCCTTCTTCCAGGACAGTGGGGCCAGACAGCACCACAGAGCTTAATGTATTTGCTCTGGGAGCAAAACCAAATGATGCAGTGGCGGAAGGTGCAAGTCTCTCGCACAGCACAACTTGTCAAACCAATCCCCATATGCTTGCCTTGGAAATACAGTAACCAAGGTCCAGCCCTGCCTTCCTGCACGTGTGAGAGATGCAGCCCCAGCCCCTGTGCACAGAGGGCCCACATTCATTACAGGATGAAACTTTAAGCGATGCCAGGCAGGCATTCCTTCTGATCAATGAAGAAGTGGCACTGACAAAGTCCCAACGGGTTCTTCACTGTGAAGGCTGGAGGCTGTGAGAGAGGATACTCATGTGAAGCATGGGAATCAAGCAGCCTGTGGGTCAGGGCAGGATTGGGGGCGAAAAATGGAACGGGCCTGCAGAGCATTGATGGCAGCTATTAAAAGGAAAGGAAATTCACTACGGGAAGGTAATAGCACTCCAGAGCAGTTCCTGAGGTAGTATAAATCAGCATAACATTACCTTGCCCAAGTTATGACAGCTACAGGCTGGCCCACATCCTCTCAGTGCTGCGTGCTCTAGCAGAGGAGGAATTCAGTGAGGCTCTGGTACCGACATCCTTACACTGGGCAGGTGATGGAGGCAACCACCAACATCAGCATCACCGCTCCAGTGTTCAGCTACCTCAGCACTCAAAAAGGAAAACCCCTTTGTTTCCACCTCATAAAATACTCACAGCACTGATGAGGAACACAGAACCTGAATACGCACTTTTGGAAAGCACATCTGACTATCTTATGGAAAAAAAAGTGAGTCTCTGAACGCAAGAGACTGCTTCACACTAGAGTTAAGAGCATGGAAACCCACATGTACGATACTTCATTGCCCCGTAGCCAATTCTGTTGATTGGAATCATTAGGGTGTGAGAAGAAAACAGTCAATGTGCTGTAACCAATCTGCAAATGTTAGAAAACCTGCAATCATATGCAACTAATTTTAAGTGAAATGGTCTACAAATTATGAGGTGAAGGATTGCTATGAAAGGCTCTGAGTAAGGCAGACAGGAAAGCAACACGCAGAGCAACACCTGCCCAGGATGAAGGGTGGTTAGGAATAGGAAACCACAGGCAGCTCACGCACCCAAAGAACATTACCTCTGAGAACTGATGCAAAATGGATGCTGACTCACTCAATACTGACCTTGTCGGGTGCCACCATTACCACCCTTGCAACACCCAGGAGGAGGATGGCCACTGGGATACCTTTGGCTTGAATGATGTGGGGATGCAAGATAGCTGCAAACCCCTTCCGTGAGTGGAAGCTGATCAGCCAGGGAGGTCCTGGGGAGCTACAGGTCCTTGTGGCTTCCCTAAACAGCCTGCTCTCCCGTCTGTCACCTCCTGGTGAAGTTTCCCTTCACCTCTGATATATGTGGTATGTGATGTGCAGCCACCTGGAGACATCGGGGCACAGCCTGAATACTCACTTCAGCAAGAAGCCCATTCTGTCCTACAAAACAACAGTGGGAGTAATCACATGCACCTTTAAAATACCATGGCAAAGATTATTAGCTGGCAGGGCTACAATAACAAAGGAAACACAGACTTTGGGATTGTTGTTCTGTTCCTCTCCCTCCCCTTAAACCATAAGCGTGTCTGAAACAAAGCGAGAAGTAATAGAAATGAATATTCAGAAGCAGCACTTGCCTGAAGGTCCAATGTTGTGGTGTGACGTTCCACTCATTTTTCAACCCTGTTTCCTGTCTGATTTGTACAGCAAGGTTTTTCTCCCCCTCTCTCTAGAACTCATCTTATAAACCTGCCTTTGGATGCTCATCTATCAGCCCATCACTCAAAAAGCAAGCCATTTATCGTACTGTTCAAGCATCCACCCAGACCTTGGGAGGATGGTGGGAACTGGGGAGGGAAAGCAGGAAAAAAGCACTTTTCCTGTGGCTTTAAGGCTGGTTATAAACTACAGAGGATGTGAACATCCATCAGGGAAACACCTCACGCTCCTGCCCCTTTTTTCCTCTCTTCCCCAAGAGCTGTAATGTTGACACAGAGCTGTTCTTCAAAGACAGCATCATTTAGGGTCTCTGCCTAAAGGAGAACTGTGTGGGATGAGGTCCTAAGCAGTCAGTGTGTGACCCCAGCAACGAAGCCAGATTCTGATCTCAGGGAAAATGAGTGTAAGTCTAGAATAAACTACTCCCCTCACTGGAGGGTCATCAGCCCAACCCCTGCTCAATGGCATGGCACCCACCTACCTGTCCCCTGCCTGACTCTGCTTCGTCCCACCAACATCCAGGAGAACCTGTGCACAGAAGGCTTCCCTTTGTGACCACCTGCCTGTTACTGAGCAAAGCACATAGCTGTTAGCAGCTATTATCAACAGATTATTCTGACCAAACACCAAAATAAAGGAGTTCCTTGAGCAGGCTGCTGTAAGTGCTATCTCTTCCCCCATCACCTCTTCCAAACCATCCCCTTCCTTTTCCACAGATCTGTACATGATCCACACAATGAAAACATGTTAAAACCCTGTAAATAGTTTTATCTCCTCCACCCCTCCTATTTCCTACCTGCTACTCCAGCCTTTTGCTATTGGGGTGCAGTAAGATCTAATTTGAAACATGATGTTGACACTGCAGTCTCACTCTCTTCAGCCAAAATGAAAAGTAAAAAGCCACCCATATACACGATTTATCACAGCAATAGATAAATCTATCACAATAACGATTCTGACAGATAATAAAAAGCAAAATATATCGAGGGGGTTTACAGCAGTTTAATGAAGGCTCTCGTACCAAATCCTGAACTCAAAGTTACAGAGTTATTGAAAGAAAAATAACTTACAATGGTAAAGCTGATGAGAATTGCCCACCTAGCCATGGACTCAACTGTGGCTTAACGCTGTGCTTAAATACTCACCACACAATAGGAACGCATTTAAATCACGACCAAGGTACACACAATTCACTTCCATTGTTTTCAATTACATGTGTGCAGCATGTAATTTAACCTCTGGAAGTTACTCTGAAGAACACAGAGGTTTCTTCTTTTTTAACACTCACTGGAAATAAATACCATTTAAAGAATACACATTGAGTGCAATAAAATGGACACTCAGGCACTGGTACAGTGTGGTCCTTTTCAGCCCTCTACAAACTACAAGACAAGAAGTTTTAAACCACAGATGGGGTGGAGAGCAAGTTAGAGCTGTACAGGGAGCGCAGCAGGCTATGTACTGCACAAGAGCACATCTGCAAAAGGTCCCAGAAGATTTTTGTTGAAGATGCAGCGTATCCACACCAGGTATATCGTGAAGGGTTTAATGTTTTCTGAGAAGGTATGATTCTGATGGGACAATATATAAGGCATGTAAGTGTTTTCCCCTTGCTCTTGTATCCACACTTCGTATTTCACTTCTCTGACCTTGAGATACTTCAGGTTCCAGGGGATCTGCCAGGATACGGCAAGTTTAGCTTCGCTCGTGCCCTGGACAGAGGCTTGACACTTGGCATCCCTCACTTTGCCAGGGTAGAGGCTACCAGACCACTTCTGCTTCTTGGGTCCAGGCTTCGACTTCACAGTCTGCCTGATCACGTGGATGAGAGAAGGGATGTTCACCTTCGTGTCCTGGTAGGCACGGAACAGCCACTCGGGGTTGCGGCAGCAGAGGTGCCGCGGCACCTCTGTGTTCTTAATGATGCGCTCTTGCTCTGCCTTGTCCAGATGAGCAATCCCACCCTGGTCCCAAGGCCTGTCCGGGTAGGTAACAGTGTCTTCCCTGTCAGTGTTCTGCCAGGCAATGTACTGAAGGTCCATGCCAGGAAGGGTTGCCAGGGTTTTGTAAGGGGTATAGTGCTCGGGGTTGATAGCATAAGGAAAGAGCTCCACCACTGTGGCACCTCTTGGCAGGAAGAGAGACATGACTAATTGGGCCCCATGCATACTGACCAGCATGGACGCATTGCTGATCAACCGGACGATGTCAGAAAACGAATGCTCCTCCAGAGAGACAGTAATGGTTTTCATCTGAAACTCCTGAGCGAGAGCCAGGATTAGTTCTGCCTCATTTAGGATAAGTCTGTTGATTGTTCGGCTGAACACTACGATGTACTCCTCACTGGAGCTCTCCTCCGTGCTGACGTTCAGCTTCTGCATCATGAATTTGGTGAACTGCCTGATCTCGTTACCAGAAACCAAGATGTTAGCCTTCGGCCCCTGCGGCTGGACAAATCCGTACTGGTACCAGGTGGTGATTTTGGACAGTCCCACATAGGCTTTGGTAAAGCAGAGGAGCCTGCCCAGGGTTTTAAGCTGCTCCCTGAGGAGCGGCTGCTTGTTACTCAGTAACTTGTAGAGGTCAAAGTGAACACCTTCACTCCACCCTTCCATGAAGAAGAGCCGTGCCTCCAGATCTAAATCAGAGAACTGCTGCATGGTGTAATAAATGGGGAGGAGGTCGTCATGGAAGACGTGCATCAGGTTGTCTGGGTTGAACCTGTTAGCGATCAGCGCCACGTCAGGCACGAAGACCGGCTTTGGCATAAATTTCAGCGCAGCAGCTGGCAGCTCCACAAAGTTGAAGTACTGGGTGTTGTGATCTTCCACTGAGGAGAGGTCGAGCAGAGCCGGCTGGAACCTCCGGGAGCCCAGGTTGGGCAGCATGACCGAGGAGTTGCTGTGAAAGTAGATAAACTCCTCAGCCTCAGTAGAGTAGCAGAGGGACTCAAAGCGGCAGATGCGGTCAGTGTGCATCCTGCCAGTGCACACCATCCTGGTACCGTCCTCCACCAGTGCCTCCAGGGCCGCATGGTAGTCAATCTGAACCTCAGAGAGCTCCTGAGACTGACGGGTGAGGACCAACTCCTCTTCGACCATGAAGGCATGCTCTCGTAGCTTGAAGTATTTCCACAGCACGGCAGCGAGGACAGACACGAGCAGGGCATTAAACACAGCTGCTATGTTCATTCTGTTGTTAGATCCTAGCAAGATGACAGGCGGGGAATGCACGGGAGAGGGAACACATCATTAACGCTCCTTGACATGGTGAGGGTGAAGACCTGTGGAAAATGAAACAAGAAAGGAACCGTTTCAACACTGGGCTGACTGGGTTTACAGCTCCACCATGAATTACATTTTATGGACTATTCAAGAGAGTCTCAGTGATTTTTCTCTCTTCCAGGGAACAAGGAAAAATGCAAAGAGTGCCAGAACACTACCTGGTGTGTTCCCTGGGACTCTGGCTCACTGCTTTTTGCAGACCACTCCAAAAGTGGGATGAAAGTGTCCTGCGATTACTAGGCCACTTGCACAGGGCTTGGGAGACTTTGTTCCTTGATCTGCCATAGGCCTTTTGCATAGCTGGGAGTACACAACTCTGCCTCTTGCATTTACTGCACAGACAATAATAGTACAAGGAGCATTGCCAAGGACAGATTTTGCTACACTCCATTTCAATCCAAAATGTGAACTAGTGAATGTAGCACTCAATTTGATTTTACTGGGGGGGGACACGACACAGTCCATAGGGACAGGTCTATGGGAGACTCCCAAGTCAGTCATTTCTTTGGCTGTAATCACATACGATCAAAGGCTAAGAACTACCATTGTCTTCCAAAAGAAATACTGGTATGGGAGAGAGAAGAACTCTGCTCTTTATGCAAGGAACTGATGTTTCATTAAAGCAATCAAACCTTCATTCATTGAGAATGAAGTGACTTGCACCAGGAGAGCCAGCCCTTACACAAATGGGAAGGCAACATATTTGAAGTGTTTCCACTGTTGCTGTTCTCCCATCCCAACCTGAGAATCTGCTCCAAGGCCACCTTGTTTCTTTTTCCATTATGGGAAAGATCCTGCCATGGATGGTTCCTGTGCAGAAACACTACTGGATTACATCAGAGTATTGATTATATTTTCAACTGTGAACTTCAATTCAGATATTGATTAACCTACAGTACTTACGGGCTTCAATTTTCATTATGCATCGAGGTCCACAGCTCGTCAGGCTGTGAGTAATTGCAGCCATGGGGAACTTCTGGAAGGGAAATTTCTGATTGGTATATACCTGGTTACTCTGTTTCTAGCTGCAGATTTTTAAAGGTAGCATTTTGAAGTCCCTTTGAGGCAAGTATTCAGGGAGGGGGAAAAAGCAGTGTTTCAGGCACATGCTCTGACATCCCAAGCAACAGTCCCTTAGCATTTTAACCCAGAGATGCTTGCTATTCTGTGGCAGAGTGGAGGCAGACAGCAAAGCATGTTTAGGACCAGTGTGAGCGCTTCCTGTACCACCAAGGGAGTCCTTTTCAAAAGAGAGATTGCAGCCTAAAAGCTTGATCCTGCAATCCGGTTCATACAGCCTGAAATTGGATGAAGAATCATTCATGGAATTCAAGGAAGTTAGAGGGGATCCTCGCAGCTTGTGAGATCCCAGCAGCTTGCAGGATCCCTGTTTTAGGAAGAACTGAAGGTATGTGGGAGACTGAATAATGCCAAAGAAGTGAGTGCTAGCCGTAAGCCACACAGATTTAAAGGTGGTCTCTGGAGAGCTGAGCAACAAATTCATTTCAATTTCAGAGCAGCTCCAGCTACTCAAAGAAACCAGAAATGAAGGCCACCTCCTCTGGCAAGTGGTCTAAAAAGCTGCCTCATTTAACAGCTCCCTAAAAGCAAGCAGCAAAATAAAAAGGTGTTGTTCTCACTTGGAAAAGGAAATGGGAAGGGACCCAGAGTGGTGGTCATCTAATTACCAGGGCAGGATCAGCTCTCACTAAAACACTCCCCAAAGACTTTTATCTATCTCATTCTTAACACCTATCCATCTCCTGCAAGTTTTTAGCAATAAAGGCATGAAGGACTGTAACAAACCCCTTCCTAACACTCACCCTTTGTTTCCACCACAGCAATTTAAGCCTGTTCTTGTCCCAGGTGCCACGGACATCCTGCACAGACAAAGGATGGCTGTCACATCACCTCTCAATCTCTCCTTCCCTCTAACAAGGGACGACTGCTGCTCCTGATGGCTTTGAAACTCTCAACCATGGCTGTTCCATAGACAGCTTTGAATGCAAACCTACTGGGGACAGTAGCACAACACTTGGTTAGACTCTGGTAATGCAAACAAACTGGTTTTCAGGAAAAGAAATTTTTGATGGGGACAGATCTCCAGTTATTTTGTTGGTACCAGACTTCCAAAGCTTCATTTTACATCTTTACTGTCTTTGAAAGATGTCTAATGATACCACGTATCCTCTCCACCACAGACCTCTCACCTTGTGAGCACAGCTTTAAATGACTTCTGCAGCATCCCCAAGGAAAGGACTGAGCCCAGGGACCCACGTGCGAAGCCTGCTAGTCAGTATGAAAGGGAAACCTTCAACAGTTGAGTCTGCTGCCCCAAGCGCACACTTCAAATGAAGGCCAGTCTGCAGGCATTGTGCAAGTTAACTACTGCAGGTCAGATGAGTTCAAGAGCCGAGGCAATGCAAGTTTCAAGAACTCTGCAGAGGGGGAAAACCACATGGCCTCTGTTATTGCAGTGCAGCAGGAGGCGTGTGTACATGTAGGTGTTTCAAAGGCATCAGAAGCCCACAAAAACACCACTTGATACCACCTGCATTTCACAGGCGTCTCAGTGGTGGAGAGCTCTGCCGACCATTACAAACCCCTTGAGCTGAACAGGCCTCCTTGGAAACAGCCTGCTCTAATATTTCACCCCTGATTTGTTCTCTCCCCTCCAGCCCCAAGGGAAGGGCATACGAGGCACTTCAGAGAGGCAGCCTGATGGATGCAGCTGATGTTCCCAGGTTAGCAATTTTCATTTCAGACTCTGCTGCAGCAGTACCCACTAAATGGCTACAAATGAACAAAGCTTTTAATAGAAATCACCTGCAAGGCCCTCCTCTGTCTCTTCCCTCACTGCACTTTCCCTCTTGCACTTCTCTGCACTTAGCTCAAGTGAGTGCATGTACTTTAGCCAACCAGGTGTCAGGGATGAATGTTAAAAGCTAGCAATGCTAAAGGAATCCATCTTCATGCCTGTTCCTCATTGCCAATTCGTAATTCCTGGTTCATGCTGCTTGGCTGAAAGCTGCTTTTGATGGAAGTGAACAGGGGGATGTGGACAGGAAGGGGTGTCACAGGCAGAACTGAAAGGAGAATTCCACAGGTACTCGGGGAACTGTCTTAATTCTTTGCCAGTTTTCCCACATTTTATCATCCACCTTTTTTTAAATCTGGTGCTTTCAGTGAGCACAGACCTTGCAGAACTAAAGTTTGATGCTTCAGGGAGTGACAGAACACAAATAGAAACAAACCATCCCACTCTTTGCTTTTATATACCCAGGAGAGGCTGCACTAAGGGGGTAAAGGCAAACAGTCACTCCCCATGTCCCCTGGTTCCTCAATCCCCCAGGCTGAGATCAGTCATTAAGTGCTGTCACCAACAGAGGTCCTAGAGTGGGCAACTTTCCCATGGAGGCAGCAGGTAACTCTGAAACAGGTGAGAACATTTGGACTTCCACCTGAAGAGATCCACTTCACGATAAAGGAAACCATCATTTGTAAATCTGCCTCACAAAATGGGTCTGGAGCTGCCACTCTCCTCCCATGGAGCCATCAGAGAACATCTTAAGAACTGAAAGGCACTTGCAGAAGTGGCAGGCCAGACACACTGCTGCTTTCCTTATGAGCAGACTCCTCTGTGCTGTTTCTTTCTACAAAGAGGTCAGCACCTAGGCTCTTCAGACCCCCAGTTGCCCACAGATTATCCCCTTCCCACCCCTGCCATGCTCATCCACCCTCTCACTTCCCAGTGACACTGGGATAACCACAGCTTTGCTCCACATGAGCAATACATCCCAGTTACCAGGGAAATTGCATGGACTGACACTTTTTTACTCTCAGCTTTGAAATGCTAAAGCACCATCCTTCAGCAACAGAAGATGCAACAGCTGATAGACCAGAGCCTAGCCAGAAGAGACATGCATGTAAAAGCAGCACAGAGCTTCTTGCTGTCAAGCTAGCAGAGGGCAACAATGCCCTGTGGGAGGGAATGGGATGTGACCTTGCGGACTCCCGACAGAAGCAGCATCCAGGGAAGGAGCAGGAGTGAGAAAGGGAGACAGAGGGAGCAAATTTCCCTGGCAGGGATGCTGACAGGGCAGCTGAAGTGCAGCACTGCACAGTCAAAGATGGGGAGCTCAACACACGCAGTGGTGTTAAGGCAGCTCAAGACTTTACAGTGGAAATAAGAGCACATCCTGAGGCTTGCAGCTGAGCCACACTGGATGCTGCTCCAGAGGCTAAAAGCCTGTGGGAGGGACTCTATTTTTGGTCAGCTCCTCTTTGCTCTTATTCCAAAAGCGATCACAAGCATGAAGAGCTTACCCCTTCTTTTCCTCCTCCTCCACTCACTCCTCCAAAAAGGTCACAGCTTCATCCTCCCAGCCCAGCTACTGCTTCTCTAACTAGCATTGACCACTGGTGAGAAGGTAAAGGCTTCAGGAGCATGCATCTTGTGTGCTCAGCAGGTACTTCTGGCAGAGACCTTGAGCATCCTGCAGCATCTATGGTACTCTCATGGACATTTGGACACTGTAGCACCTTCTGCCTGTCAGCTGCTGGTCATCTGATGTTTTAAACATCCTTAGGAAGTGGGAAAACAACAGGAAGCATCGACGGAGACACTGTTCTTGTTAACATGTCGAGGACATCAGAGTGGGTGGGATGGGAGAGATTAATTTCTACTAATAGGCAGTTGGCATAAAGGGCTGTTTGGATTAATTTAAGAGACTAGTTCTGTTGTTCTTTTAATTGTGAAGCTAGAGTAGGATGAATCACTACTTTGAAGCTATTAATATAATGGACAATGCTTTAAATCTCTTCTCCATTTTAAAATTTACTATCTATTTAGGTAAGAAATGGGGGAGAAAAGCTACAAAGCCCACACAATAAAACCCATGAACATTACTAAATCCCCCAAAGGAAGAGACCAAGAGCTTGACTAGGGAGAACAAGGGTCATGGAGGTGAACGGCACATCTAATAGTGACCACCAAGTTCTGCAGGTATTAACAAAATGAAAAGTGCTGGTTTCGTCTACTTAGGCCTTGCCAAGCTTTTGTTACCAACTGCCCAAGCACTTTCCAAGCCAATGCTTTCCAGAGCTAGAACAGGCTAAAAAATCCTCACAAAATGGGGAAAAAAAAGCATGAAGGACACACATGTCCCAAGAGCCTCACAGCTCTGTGCACAGAGAAATGCCTCTACATGGAAGCCAGCTTGGGTTTGGCCCTGCTGACCAGCTCCCGTGCAGAGCCTGCCAGCTGTGGCAGCAGGGTCCAAGCAGTGTTCCTGCACTTCCCAGGAGAGCAGTGCAATTGGAAGCGGACTGGAGCTGCTCCTGCCACAGGACAGGGAAGGAGTTGGGGCAGGAAATGGGCAGAGAGCCCTTACCCTTCTTATTACAGCAACACAGTGAGAGGGGTGGGAGCAGATGCTCCCTCCTCAAGGCTGTTTTGCCCGTTAGCACTCCCTACCCCCACATCCATCTCTCAC
Organism: Pezoporus occidentalis; assembly: GCF_034315485.1. Taxonomy (NCBI): domain Eukaryota; kingdom Metazoa; phylum Chordata; class Aves; order Psittaciformes; family Psittacidae; genus Pezoporus; species Pezoporus occidentalis. The sequence continues at coordinate 59,400 of NW_026912854.1, forward strand.
TACGCTGGCTTTCCAGGACAAGTACAGGAAGATAAAAGCATGTAAACATGGCATTTCACACCACCCCTACAAAATGTCTCCTGTTCCTCCTCCCATCCCTGATGCAAGAGGCTTAGCGAAGGATGCGGTATATGTAATACATGCAGTTTTAAATACCTACTTCATTCATGCTCAATGCAGAAGTTGCTAGAAGGCAACTTTCCCAATTGGAAGGAGGGGGAGTTAGGATTCAGCAGCCAAAAACTGGCTTTTATTCTTATCTCTGTCACAGATTCCCACAGAACTATACAAGCAAGTCAATCCCCACAGCCCAAAAGGCTGTTATCATCTTATTCACTGATTTAATGAGATACATATATTTTCACAGTACATGCCACATTAAAGAAAGGATGGTACACTGAATGAACATTTGCTTTGTAAAAAGCAACCAAGTGTAGAAGTGCTGACTTTTTAAGCAGGAAAAGAGCAGGCTCTTGAAGGAAGCAAACCCAATGCTTAAAGACACAAATGTCATTAATGAAGGCTGATTCAAAGAAGGGATATGAAAAATAAGACTACCTTAAATCCGCAGCCTTGAGGAGAATGTTAAAAATAAAGCTTTATGCAGAAAAAAAATAAAATCAAAATATAGCAATATATTTAAAAAGCATCTGTGTCACAAAACCCTCAGGTATCTATAGACAGTTGAGATCAAAATTAGGTTTACCTTCAGTTATTATGCTTTAGCATAAGTGATGAACAGAAAGCAAAACTTTCTATAAATCCTTCTATACAAGAGTACAACCAAAGAGCCTGAGGCTCTGTGCAATGGTCCCTACTGCAAACGTACCTTCAATATGAACAGGAGGATACTGGTGGTCACAGGACACCTACCAGTTATGCTGATAGATAGGAAATCTGAGTTTTCTTCTGTTTAATTTTAGAGTCTGTGAGCCCTGGAACAGGAAGAGATCCAACCTGACTTTCAAGCTGACTAGCAGAACATTGATTTAATACTTGTGGATGTTGCTGTCTTGATCTTCAAAAAACAGGTAAAAAAATCCCAACACTAAGTAGTCAATGCCTATAAGCAAGCCATAAAACTGAGCTAAAAGTACGAAACTAAAAAGAATACTTCTTGGGCTTTTAAAGTCCCCATTTCCAAGATCTCTTCTCCATCCAGAACTGCACAGAGTTTGAAATCCTTTCCCCAAACAAAAACCTAACCCTCCTCTCCATAAAAGTGCCCCAAATCAGAGGTATTTCTAATAAACAAGCCTGAGGAGAGAGATGTACTGAAAAATGAGCTTAAAAAGAAAGAAAAAAGTATTTCTCTCAGCCCTCAAGTCTTCACCTTCCGACAGTCCCAAGCCTAAAGATGAAAACCCAAGGTACTCAACCATGGCTAGACAGAAGGGGAAGCTTAACAGGGTTCATCCCAGCCAATCTTTGTTCACCCGAGTATCCCATGGAAACCTATCAGGTTATATTGGCATTAACAGCACTGATTTAGGAGTAAAAAGCCCCTCCTTTTGCCTGGCCTCTTGCTTTTAGCCTGCAAGCAAGCTACCTTTGTCAGAAACAAAGACAAATTAGAGAGCAGCAGGTTTCTCTTACTTCAGTGGTCTACCTAAAGCAAAGATGGAGCTGGGCTGGCTTAAGGGAAAACTTCCTAATGCTGCAAAAGTAAATTTAAAAGAACATGATGTGAAATCCCAAACTGAACAAGATGAACTTAGCCACTCCAATTATGCCTTTGGGCTTTAGCTGCCTTTTGTTATTCTCTGTATTTTAGCTATCCTTTCTTTTCCTAATCTGACAGGAAGAGTACCTGTGTTATTTGGATACTGGGACTGGTGCTTAGCAGCATTTACAGCCTGAGCTTTCCCCGCTTCCCATCAGCATGGTGCCCGAGACCACTCCTGTGTGCTGCAAATTCTGAGCAGGAGCTGAAATTGTTCAGAGCACAGAGCAGCCAATAAGGGCAGCAAAAATCCCTCCTTGGTTACCACGAGCTCTACATTAGCATGTTTTCAGGGAGGGTAAAGACAATAAAGTAATCCCAAAGCAGCACCTGCCCGGTAAGAAACGAATTTCTGAAACCCCACAGAATTTAGTCCAGATCAAAGATGTTTTCCCCACGAGACTTTTGTTTAAAAACGATCAAGCAGAACACCACTCAAACAAAGATGGACTACAAAGACGTGGGATTACAACCGAACTACTGACCTCCTTCCCACACAAACACAGCCACAGAGGAGAGACTCCAAGTGAAGTTGGGGAGGGGGGAAAAGAGCATGGAGACAGCATCAAAAACCAGGCAACACCCCCCTCCCCCTGAAGTACCCTGCAGCCAGGAGCGCTAACAGAACTGAATTCAGAGCCCTATGTGATCAGCACAGCAAACAGAGCTCAGTTACAATAACACTCAGCAGAGAAACACGGTGAATTCAGAGCACCTGCAACCTTTTCCGTCTTGGAAGTACTACCACAGGTACATTAGTGTTCCAGCACATGCATGCATACCTGATGCTGCTAAATAACAGCAAATGCTATCCGGTGCCTCTCTCACGGGCGAAAGAAAAAAGAAGACACCTTAAAGCTATGCTCTGCAGGGGAACAAACACTCCCCAGTGCTCTTCTTTCCCCACCACTATAAAGAAAAAGAAAGAGACGTACCTAACAGCTCTCAGCACAGTAACCCGTGCACCATCTGCAGACTGAACTACCTTTCTCCCCCAGGTCTGAGCATGCTCTGTCGGCAGTGTCCTGTCGCTCCAGCTGGCTCACCTCAATTTGTTAGCCTCCCGGAGGTCAGCCTTGCATGCAGGATGATTTGCTGCAGTGTTTCTGCAAATCCCCAACGGGCGGCCACGCTCAAACAAACAGCAGCGTGCGGCTTCACCCAGCTGAGCGTGCCCTGGGAGACAGGCAGCAAACTGGTTTTGGAGGGGGGATGCATTGAGAAATCCTGCTTCTGAATGTCGTGAATGTCACCCCAAACACTTCATACAAAAGAACAAAACAATAGGAGAGAAAGGAAATAAAATGCCCCTTGTGAGAGGATGTGAAAGCCAACCGGCATGCTTTCTAGCAATTCCCTTGGCACCAGGGAAGCGATTTCCCAGCTGTGATGGTCAGCAAATGGCTCAGTACTGAACAAGGCTGTGAGTGCCCTCCTTCAGAGAGCCAGGGAATGGTACTTTCAAAATGAAGTTACCTTTTTTTCAGTGGAAACAAGCAATCCCTAAACACAAAGACACGGAAGGGAGCCAGGGGCTTACAAGTGTCCCTTACTGCATACAAGCTGAAGGTCACAAAGGCAAAAAGTGTCTCGCACCAATCTCAGCAGAGCTTGAACTGTGAGGACTGAGCAGCTTCTCGAGCATGGCAAACCAAGCAGTGCTGACTGGGAACATTTCCAGTCCTAATCCCACAACTGGATCCACACGAGGTCAGAAGAGAAGCCCAGTTCTGACCACAGCACTCACCAAAAAGCTCATAGGTGAAGTCTCGCCCCTGAACACAGTTATGAGGAGTGAGATCCCAGCCCTGTAGGGACATACCTGCAAGCAGATCACAAGCAAACATATAAGGCTTGCTGCAGATCCATTTTGTATATTGGCAGGATACATCTTCATTACCTGGGAGACTTTTTCCCATTGAGACCTAACAGGTGAAATAAGAATGATGACAAAGAGGAAAAGTTCTTTAACACCCCCATGTACACATGTCTACACATGTGTCTAGTCTATACATTTAGTCTATTTCAGTTTTAAGGGACCTACAACAATCACCTAGTGCAACTGTCATACTGATACTCCCAGATGAAGAGCAACCATTTTACATAAGGAAAAAGCAAAGAGAATCCCTAGGTTTTTATTCATGGCAGGAATTATCCCCAGTACCAAAATGAAGACGTTCAAGTGGTTCTGCACTAAGTAAAATGCAATTAGCTAAGATATGGGTATTTAAACCTCTCATCTAGGAGAGCCTGGCAGCATGTTACCTAAACTCTCGCTCTAAATACACATCACAGACAAGCTCGTGTCTCCAGCTTCTTACCCTCCCCTGAATCATGCTGGAAGTCATCTGAGGGAGGGGACAAATGGACTTAGACCATGGGACTGTTGTTGCCTGGTACTGTTGACTATGTCTGCCATCACTCTGTCAAGGAATAACCCCTGCTTACTGCGAGACCCCAGCCCCAAGAAACCTTTCATTCCCATGCAAGAAGGCAAAGCAGCCCTGCTAAATCAATCTGTGGTGAGAGGCTGAAGCCTTTGCAGGGCAATGAGAGGTGATACATTTTGAATCACAGGAGCAATAGAGCACAATACAAAATACTGACGAAAACAGGGTAGTCCTGAGGCAAAGATCTGGCAGAACTGGGAGGTGCACAGCAGTCCTGAGAACATGACTTGTCCTGTGCAGGATGTAAGACTGCTAGCCTGAATACAGATGCCATCAGAGCTGAGAAATGTGGGTGCCATTCAGCATCACACATGCTTATAAACACAGTAATACCACAGAGTTTATAACCCTGGGTTTCTGACTGCCAGATAGAAGCCAAACACAGAAGAAAAATAAGCTGAAAGAAACAAAGAATAAACCCTAATAACATTCTGCAGAATCGACAAAAGATTCTTGACAAAGCTAGACCTTCAAAAATGAGCCTGCCAACATGATGAATAAACACAACTGTTGTATCTTCTAAACTAGGGCACCACGGAAGTAAACCAGACATTTTCTCATCTCCTCCTCTGGAGTGATGCTTTAATACCTCTGCCTTCTTGGCACAGAACAAGCAAAATGGTTCTGGCCCACCTGGAAACATTAAAAACCACCAGGATTGACAGGACAAGGTGCCATCTACCTCAGTGCCCTCCTTTCCAGGCTCCACAGACCTCTGCTTATGGCCTTTATCAGACAACCCAGAGATATTATGCCAGGCTCCTTACCTTAGTCCAACTTTGATTTTAAAGGAGAAGAACATTTACAGACTGGTCTTCTATTTATGAATAAGCTTCTTCTCTACCCCTGGAATGAGGTATATGCATAGATTTCATAGGTACGGTTTATCACATCACACGGTGTTAGACAGTTTAATCAAAGTCCTGAAGAGGGTTCTATTGTCAATCTGCTACACCACAAAGTAACTGAACAAAACTACATCATTAAAGAGAATAAAACCCCATAAACCAATAAATGCAGCAACTCTGAAATAATAACTACCTGTTACTTCTGCACCATAAGGCACCAAGTGGGGTGGTCCCAACCTGCTTTCAAACAGCACCACCATCCCACTGCAAGCTGGTGAGGTTTGAATAGGTTGTTTTGGCTCAGAACTAAGACTTTGATAAATATTTAATTCTCCTCATAAAGCTGCAGCCTCCAAAAACAGCACCACAAAAGAAATACACTTAACATTTTCAGAACTCCTAAACCAGCACAAACAAAAGTCATTATGATAGCAAAGGAGTCTGAATACATCCCTCTTGGTTTAGGCTGGCAAAGAGCAGATAAATCATTATTTACTGAATCTTTGCCTTGCATATATATGTTGCAGGGGTGCCTGCATCACTCCGAGTCACAGCATTTATTATTTATAGTCCCAGAAGTATGTTCCATAAGAAACCGTTCTTCCTGCAGTGCTTTTGAACCGGAAGTGCATCTCAGTTTGAGCACAAAAACATTTCATGCCTGAACTGACAAAAAAGTGTCCCTGTATTGAAAGACAACAAGGAAACAAAGGAAGCACTGGGTTTCTGGACACCAAGATGGGGATTCCACACACAGAGGATGGCATTTTGCTTCTGCAGAAGCAAACATTAAAACTGATGCCGAAAGGACCAGCACTTCAGCCAAAGTGAAAGCTCCTAAGCAAGAATATACTTTGACAGGGAAGAGATGTTTTTTGAAGAGTATTTCAATGGCCAAACCCCAATTTGCTCAAATGTTTCAAGCTTGACATACTGCCAGGCTTAACAGATGTAGGACACAAGTTTTACAAAAATAATAGGTTTACAAAGCATGATCAGACACATTTTACACACACACACACACACACTTAGGTTACATGTCTTTACATCAACCTGAAAAATTCATAGATACTTATTCTCCACAGAAATGTGCACATTTTATACACGTAAAATACTTGTGATGGAAAAGCACCCTAGCTATCCCTATTTGTCATATGCTGAACTAATCACTCTAACAATCCCTCCATCCCCATCAGGGAACACCCTAGCAGCACTGCAGGGATATACCAGCCTGTTCCTGCACCTGTGTGCAATGTGTGTTCAGATGATCACATGAGAGACTCACCTCCTAGTTCCCAAGGCAGGAGATGGCTTCAGTAGCTGTTCTGACTCAAGCCAGGTGTCACTTGTGCTCTTTCAGGTTTCCATTAACGACAGGTCAGCAGGGAGACGCAGAGAAACCAACTCCCTCTCCTACAGCTATGCCAACTGCATACCTGCAAATGTAATTAGTGCCAACGTGTCTGTGAAGGAAGCAGAGATAATCCATGCTCGTGAGAGCAGCCTGGTAAGTAAATGATGTTCACCTAGACTGACATGAGAGACCAAAGGTAAAACATTGCCTGTAAGACCCCTGGGTATTGCTCATGGCCTCACCACAGTGCTTCCCACAGCCTTGTTAACTGGTTTTGCCAGTAAGAGCATCTGCCCTCTCTCAGATGAGACTTTAATATTAGGCCTTTATCACTACAGCAACACCTGAAGAAACACATCTCCCATGTGGAGAGGAAAATATTGGAAGTGTCAAGGGGATCAGGGTAGGACACACCACACCACCACCCACAAATATAGTAGCAGCTTCCTGTGAAAAACCCACCAACAATCAAACCATCTTGTGTACCCCAAGACTGTAGTCATCTCCAAGGACTCCAAGACTGAAGACAGGAGCCAGAGCCTCCAAGATCAAAGTTGACAGTTTAAACATTATAAAGGATAGGGAGGATTAAGTTATCAGTTCTGTCTCTGTTGCCCTGAAAGAGCTCCTGGTCGAGCAGCCTAAACCTGACACGCTCTGCTCTCAGCACACCTTCCTCTCGTCTCTTATCCCCATCCACACTTGCTGTGCAGAGGGCCATGCATACCCCTCCTGGAAGACCCCCTGCAGCCACAACTTTGCCTGAAGTGGGAGGCCCTGTCCACATGGTCTTGTCCTGAGAAGGGTGGAAGAAAAGGAAGAGAGCTCCTTTTGCTGTCTGAGGAGACAAACATTGTAGTCATAACCAGCAAGTCTCACAGACATCTTACGAAATTAAAATGTGAGTACCACAGCAAAATACAGCTGCTGTAAGGAAAAACATCCTCAAATGTGAACATCATAGAGGTACCCTGGTATGTAAAAGAAGAGAAATAATAGAAATACAAAATTTGCATTTTAGGCAAAACAGCAGAAATGCCAGGCACTTTGACAGATCTGTATGGGTGAATGGCTAACAAGTGTGTGGGAGTACCCAAAGAACAAGGCTTAAGATGTCCAAGCATTTCATCGCCTTCACTGGATTATGCACCCATTTGCATGTGGGCTGCAGCTGCTCAAGAACTGACGAGAACATGTCAGTTCACAAGCAGGACTGTTCCCCACAGCTGCCTTTGCCTTAAGCTTCTACTTCCTGGTACCCTCAGAGATCCTGTGCTTTCCTAAAAACCCCGAGAAGCAAAACCAACAAACCAAAGACCTAGTGCTTCGTGGAAAGAACCCCACAAGGAAGGAGCAGCAGCATCTACAATCTTGATCAAAACAGCAGTTTCGATCCAAGTCGGAGCGTGTGTTTCAATTAGCCAGCCTCTGACAAATGCCCTGAGGTTCCTAGCACAGCAGCACGACAGGAATGTAGTTCAGAGCCAAAGTAAAGGAGAATCTAAATCAAATCAGAGGAAATAAAAAGGTTTACTGCCATTTTGAGTGCCAAAATTGCAAACATTGGTTTACCTTCAACACCTTCTTCAGCCACACCTGTACAGCACAGCCTAGCATTTAAAGGGATGCAGCCAGCATATCACTCAACCCTATTCATGAGATAGTAGTGTAGTATTACCAACTGATAGGAGCACAGTATTTTGGGATACACCACCACCCCCACAGTGTAACCACTTAGACTGATGCTAAGGGAGCACAAAACACAGAATCATGGAATCACAGAATGGTTTAGGCTGGAAGGCACCTGAAAGCTCGTCCATTTCCAACCCACTGCCATGGGCAGGGACACCTTCCACTAGACCAGATTGCCCAAAGGCCTGTCCAGTCTGGCCCTGATCACTGCCAGGGATGGCGCAGCCACAGCTTCTCTGGGCAACATCCATGTTCTGGATGCCAATATTCACATGAAAATTCAGAACAGAGCACAAAGTCTCACTAATAATCTAAACTTACACCAGAGCTCAAAAACAGGGTGCTTCCTGAGAGCACAGGCCCTAGGACTGAAAAATGCCTGTTGGCCAATTTAAACACTTCCTTAAAACTGTTTTTCGATTAGTACTTAAATACCCTGGTCTCATTTTCCCTGTGGAAAAGAACAATTATTGTTGCCTATCATCTGATTACAGTATCATCAGAGGGCCCAGCAGAGCAGTTGTAACACATGGCAGTGGGCCAGGCACTTACTGCTTTAAATGTTGCTCCGAGGGCTACCACTGCTACTGACAGGGAGAGAAGAGAAGCAAGCAGTATGAATCATCTTGCTCAGCTTCAACTGTGATCCACTGCATGCAATAGGAAAAGTGTGACGAATCCACCGAGTTACTTGTACAAAACCATTCCAACTCCTCCAGGTGTCATACGCAACAGTTCTGTTCAATAGCTATGAAGAACTTCTTCATGCCCTTGGCAGCTTGGGAATTCACAGCACTATTGAATTTACACATATTTATCAAGGGCACAGCAGCAAGAGGAGGAGGTTCAAGACTGACTTGATTTATTTATATATATATATATATACATATTTTATTGCATAAGACTTGCTATTATATATTTATATAGCAATATAAAAATAATGTGGTTAATTTTTGTCCCATAAATCCCACTAATAAATCAATGCATCATCTCCCTACACCTTCGCTTTTCAGCCATCCCCACCCCGTGGAGGCTGCAATACCCCCATGAATAGCTGATAACAACATTTAATACATACAGAAGGACACAAAAAGCAGACAGTACCTTTTGGGACAGGATCATCTGCAAACCTACTAACACAGTTGCTATTCACTGGTGGCCCTTCAATGATGGGAGACTCCTTACTCAACCCTGCCACAGCAGCTCACTTCTGTTTGCTTTCTTCCCACTGGCAAGACCTGCTGCCTCTGTTCAGTCAAATGCTGAGTCAAGTGTTTGGCAATGAGAATCTCTTTAAATAACTGAAGTGTAACCTGACTGTCACTGAGAGAAGAGCAACATCAGTTCGATAAGCCAACTGCTGTTTAAAACAGCTCCACTTAAAAACATCTGTCCCTGTTCGCTGTGTACAGGTCTGGATCCATGTGCAGATATTTCCACCACTAGATTTCTGTTAGCATTGCTGCTGATGCAGCCATTCCCCACAGGAGCCATCTAGCCATTATGACAGCACTGCAGCATTACCCAAGGACTGGAGGGTTGGAGCAAGTCTGAACCCTCTCACTTGCAAAGAATTCCCAAGATGAGCCATAATAAAAACACATGTGCTGTCATACTCTTCATCCTCATAGAGGAAGGTTCTTGTGACCTTGGAGGAGAGACTAAAATACAGATATTTATCAGTTATAGGCAGTGAGACCCATCCCAAGTCTGGAGGGGTCAGAGGTGGAGGACATACACCATCCCATGCAGAACCTTCCTGCCTTGGCTCATGCAATTCTGCCCTCTCCAAAGCCGAACAATGGGCTTATAATGAGTCCTGGAGGTCGACAGTCAGAGTCTGTTGAGGTAGTCAACCCTTCTTCCCAGGAATGTGATTAAAGCTACAGCCACACAAAGCTCCTCTTGCAACAATGAAGCCTCAAATCTGCACCTGTATTAATGCAGCAAGTACGTGAAAGGAGAAAGCACCCAAGTCAGAGGCTGAGAACTGACTAGAAAACAGCCCCCTTGCTAAGTGGTTTAAGGGTACACAAAATAACCACCATTTCTTTAAGATCGAGGTGATGAAATATACTCAAATAAAACCCCTCTTCTCTAATTTGCCTCAATATATACAATGCTTAAAGACAAGCATGTACCTAAGAGCCCTGTGTTCCAATGTGACAGACATGCACATAAATTAACATTGACTAGAGAAGGTTTTGTATAACTTGACTTTGTAACCCCTGTGATAAATATATATAGGTATATAATACATATGTATGACTACAAAATTAATAGAAAAGATCACAATTAATATATAGACCATGTATCAGTCTTAAGTTTATACCTGTATTAGAAGATGATTAATCAGTGGCTTTATAAATTTAATGACATTATTTTCAATAAGCTGCTAGCTTCCCAGCCTTAGTTTTATACCTTTGACACAATCTTAACACAATCAGAAGCCAAGACGCTGCAAAGCTGTATATAAATGTGTGTGAAGCTGTCCCAGATAACCTTACAGGAGAAGGGAAGGAGAGAGCAACTCCAATCTTCATTTTCTATTAACTCTCAGGTCTCTGCATGAACATGAGTAATAACCTAAGTAGTAAAGAACAAACAGCCAGAAGCAAGGAGCAGTGGTAAGAACAAATCATTAAAAAGTGATAAGCACCAAGGGCCCTAACTTAGCTAAGGGCAATAAAAATGCACACACAGAGGAAGCCATCTCATGTCTCCTCAAAATGAATCTGGTCATATAGTTTTAGTGCCAAGCAGGGGACTGCCTCAGTGCAACACCAGAGTGTCTATTAAAAAGGACAGTATTTTATCTATGTGCTTAAAGGTCTGATAACCTACTCTCCCAGGTGTCTCTCCTCCTTCTAAGAGGAAACCACAAAGCAAATTAATCTTTATGCACCTTTTTATTTTCCACCCCTCCTCCTCTTCCCACCCATTGTGAAAGATCAGCAGGAAAATACTGAAATAAAAACTGAAGTAAGTTCAAAGCAGCAGAAACAGCCTAACTCTGGTTTGGCTCACATAAGTGAGCTTATGATATGGTGAGTCAGTCAAAAACAGAGGAGGTCATGAAACTGCTGACACACCTTTCTGGAGGGGCCTCTTTGTCCACACAGGCATGGCTAAAAGGCTTACCTGCCCAGGAAAGAAATCCTGGAAACTAATCTTGCTATTGCAAAGGGATTTCGATTCACAAGGCACCAACATCTCACTCTACTTACATTACAGGTGACCAGCTGGGAGAGGGGAAACAGCAAACTAAAGCACAAAGCAATTCACGACTAACTCATTCCCAGGGCATCCAAGGCTCATCAGTGACTGCCCCATCCAGTGGATGTGGTCATCCTGTACCCACATCTGACTGTCTGCTTGGCAAAACCCCAGCACATCCAGGAAATCACTGATGATACAAAGCATTCCTCTTCAGAAGAGGGATCAGCAAACTAAGGAGGGCTTTTTCCTGGGACAAAAGGAGGGACAGAGCCAGATGGTTTCAGATTCCTTCAAGGCATTTGCAATTGCCAAGGTATTTTAGACAGACTGTGCTTAGGTGTTTTCACTGGTCATCAGCGATCTGAAACTCACATACTGCTTAAAGCTATGCATGGGCTTCTGAGCTTAAAGAAATCGGCATCCAAACCCTCAGCTGAGTACCACTCTTAAACCACATTCACATTACTGCACCACTGAAGGGAACCAAACCATCAAGAATAAGTGTTATTCAGAGAAAGGTATGCAAAAAAAGGTCCATAAAATGTAATGGGTGTAATTCTAGCTTCAAAAGCAATGAAAAACTCACAGCATGGGTTTAAGAATGTAGCAGAAACAGCCTTAACAGGCTGGTTTTGAAGACAGGAAGCTTTGAGAACAGAGAGCAAAGCTAGTCACAAGACTTCAGAAAGGAATCTTAAAGACTCTATGTATCAGGGAGCATAACTTGATGAATAAGAAAGATCTGTGTGCAAGCCCACTTCATACAAGAGGAAGGTAAAGCACAACTAGTAGGAAACTCATAGTAACTCCTTGGCTTCATCCATCTACAGAGCTCTAAGCTGAGGAAAGAGACAGCTCTCTGGAAGAGAAGTAGCCTGTGCCAAATTTACACAAGGACTTCGAATCAAAGACCCAAATCCCAGAATTCAGCTCCTCTTTTCTCCTTGAGCAACAGAGCAGCAGGCAGATCAGGCTTCAGAGACATCTTTCTCTGCTAATCACATAGTAACAGTTTAACACAGAGATTTTATCACACCCAGTGTCACTCAAAAGCAAGAAAGAGGTGCAACTGAATTGTTCAGGTAAACCAGTAAAAAGATGGAAAGGAAATTAACACCATATATGCAAAAGAATCTTTGCAACCAAAAAATGAAACAGTTTTTGCTGAGAATCACATTTTCTCAACTGAACCTTGGCAAATTAGCTGGATGGCACAAACCCCACCTTTTTCACAGATACAAAAAACCCTTCTGTTATCAAACAAATTCTTATTCCTCTCATCTTTAATCCCAACCTCCATATACGCCATCTCCACACAAGAACCAAACAATCCCCGTTTAACATCAAAATGCCTCTTGGACCCTTTTTACATGTGTGGTCTTCAGCATGCTGAAGAAAGGGCTCCTGCACAAAACTGTGCAGAGATATACAGCTGTCAATACTTACCTTGATCTCTATTTCAGTTTTATAAGGCAGAGGCAAAGGCCAGGGCAGAGGAGCACACTTGCATGTGTGTTTTGAAAGGAAAAGGTGAAATATTTCACTATGGAAGAGGGAAACCTCAGTTGGTTCATATGTAAGAACTGCACAGCACAGCCTCTCACAGGCAGAACAAAGCAAGCTGTGCTGCACAGCAGCCAAATGGCAATGAAAGCTGCAGGCAATGGATGGGAAAAGTTGGTGACACTTTTCAGCTGTTGGTGGAAAAAGCTTTAATTGCTGACAGTGCAAATTGCTGAGCCCTGTGCTTACAAAGCACTCCTAAGGAACGCTTCCAAGTTGAATCCAAACAGCCAACTACACTTAAACTCAGGTGTGTCTCTCTTCAAATATAAACAAAGCAAACAAAAAGACCAAAAGACTGAAGGAGTGAAACAAAACCAAGGAAGAAAAACAAGTAAGATGGGAATAGAAGACAAAATAGAAGAGACACTTGGACAAAGGATGTACAGCAGAAGAACGTGCAACCTTCAAAGACTGCTCCAGAGGAAGCAGACTGGGAGATTATCTTTCTGATCTGTGCTTATCAGTAAAGCACCAAGGAATTCCCAAGGATGAGCCTGAGACCTCACTGCAGTGTATGAAATGAACAAAACCACTTAAAACCCAGGAGATGGAGGTGAGAATTACCATGCCAGCTGCAATGCTGTGAGACCAGTTGGAGATAATGCAGCGAAAACGAACGATGCTATAAAGTCAGTGCATCAGGAAAACTCAGCCCCCATCTCTCATTTAGAGTCTGAAGGATACAGGAAGAATGGCATCTAATTCAGCACCAAAAAAAAACCACAAACCAATAAAAACGTTTCCATCCATACACAAAACTGATGTCTTCCCCTCCCAGTCAGAAAGCAAGCTGAAACCCATCAGGAAGACAACTTCACACCACCAGGAGCACATGGACAGCAACCAGAGCACAGAACACACTGCCTCCTCAAAAACCACACATGCCATCACTCTTCAAGGAGAAAGGAACATGGCATGAAAATGAACTAAGGAAAGAAAACAGAGCCAAAAAGAGTGCATCCACTAAAGGACAACCAGGAATAGGAAACAGATGAAGAAAAGATCTAGCTCATTCTGCCTACTGCACACTGCCATCAGCAGACAGTAAAAAATCCCAATCATTTTTAGCCAGTTTTCCAAGAGGTTTCTTTCTCAGGCTGGCAGAGAACAAGCCAATGTACAGAGCTTTGGTCCAGAGACTTTTGCACAGGAGGGAAAAGGGCTGAATTGTAAATGACTGAAAATTTCTCTATATTTCCCTGTTTGCAAGAGAAGAAAGGTTCTGCACTCCCTCATAACATCCTTCTAACGCTTCAGCCCTTCTAGGCAGAGGTACCACACTACGTATCACCTACTACAGACAAGGTGCTGCTCTGTTCATGGTTAGCAGACACAGGCAGGCTGTGAAAAGTGAGAAGGGGAAGTGGACAGATGGACTGTAAGGTAGAAAATGCCAAACCATCAGGGTTTCCATCTCCATCAGTTCAGCTGTAGGGTCAAGGACAGTAACACAGAAGAGCAACACCTGCAGTATTTAGAGACTGCTCTTCCAGGTGACTGGAAAAGACTCATTTCCTTCTTCAAGCCACTAAAACAAATCAATCCTCCTTTCCCAGTAAAGAGCTTTGCATACCCCGAACAGCATGGTGCTGGGTACATACACCCAATGGAAGCAATGCTTGTGCTGAGATTTAAGCACGTGCTTAACTCCTCGCTGGATCAGCACTTTTAGCTGCACATCTTTGTGGGCCAAGGATTTGCATTCTTACACACCTTGAAACTTTCCAGGACACGTAATTTATCATTCTGCCTGTGATAAAGCATGGCAACACCTTGCTTGTTTCTCTTGCTCTCAGTACACTGCACAAAGCAAAGCACAGGCTTCTCCCCAGCAAGCTGGAGGACACCGATATCCTCTTTCCCTCCCTGATAATTTAACTACAGCATAACATCACCAGGCTCGAACCGGAAAAAACCACTCAAAGGGAGAAGGGGAAAAAGCGAGGGGAAGGATGCTTTCTGCAGTAGAAACAAACAGCAAAATCCATTTGCAGATCACATATAAAAAGAACATCTACATTAAATGTCATCTCAGAAGAACCGTCAAGGATAAATCCACGTTCAGTTGAGGCATTTCAGCCTAAATATGGAAAATACACATTTCTCTGAGTTTATGAAGGGCTTAGTTTTATCAGTACTATTTACATACACTTGGTTCGTTTTAGACGTATCGCTTATACTGTACGCACACTATAAATACAAAATGCATAGCAGTGCATTTATGTGCCACAGAAACAAGATTTTAAACCAACAGACTTGAGTGCTCACTGATTATAAAAGACAACGGCTCCCTATATTTTTAACGCGTTTCTAAATTATATATGTGCCGTGTATCCCTCCAGACAAATGAACACTGATAAATTACACTCTCTCTCTAGCCAGGCACTTCAAGTGATCTCCACCCTCCCGCCTCCTCATCACATGAAATAAAGATGAAGCACCGCACCACGTCAGTCACACTGCAGATCCATTCAGCAGCCACCTCTACCTGAAACATCAGAATAGAAATGTCAAGATCTTCATCAGTCTCCGCTGCCAGGAGCTGATTTTTTTTGCTGCAATAGTCTCAGGCAATCCCTGAGATGATGCTGCCTGGTACATGCCCTTCGCAGCCAGCATTACACCGGACTGCACCCAGCTCCTCTCACAAGTTTCTCCCAATGGGACTGCTCTCCTTCCTAGCAGACTTTATCTCTTATGCCTGGACAAGGGATTCTGGCTGCATCCATGGGCTGTGATACGTTTAACGAACATCACAGTGGGCTCCGTGACCTGGCTGCTCCCCAGCCATGTGCCTGCAGGAATGCTGCCTGGAGTATTAAGCCCACTGCATGCGCTTGAGCACACGCATTCTGTTTCTGACCTGCTTCATTAGCCTTTTCCCAGCAAGATCACCCAGAGTTAATTTAATGCATTTAAGGGCTGAAGACCAGCCTCACTTCCCTGCTGTGCTACCAGAGATGTCAGAGGCAGAGAATTTGGCCACATTCCATTTATGGGGTTTCTTCCAAAGTCCACTTCTTCTGACAATATCCGAGCTGATGCTTGATCAGCACAAGAACAGTGCTCCATCCAACACAACCCATCACCACCACGGAGAGCCGCTGTACTCTCACACTGACCCTTGCATATCCCAGTTTCTCCCCTACTACAGCACAGGAGCTGGGTAATTTCCAAGTCTCCTTATCTGATACTCACAAAGTATGGTACTGCAGAAGATCAGACTACAAAACGGTGGTTACTTTTTCCTATGTTCAGACTCTGCTGGCCCAGTCAGCTTAACACAACATCTTTCTACCTCCACAGAAGGGCATGTGCAGTCCACAGGCCAGGATGTAGCACCTAGGAGACACTGCAGTTAAGCAGAGGCGAGTAAATGCTTTCTAGCTTCTTCCTTAGCAAACTGCAACAAGAGGTCCCTGAGCTTGGGGACTGTCATCTTCAGCTTCAACCCCCCCCGTGGAAGAAAGCTCTTTTCCTTTCCAACTTCATCAACACTCCCAGTATAACCACCACGGTCTGAGAGGGAGAGAGGACAGAGCCTGCACTCAGAACCACACCTCAAGGTGCTGTTGCAGTGCAATCCTATCTCTGTTTACAGGGCTTCCTTCCAACCCATTCGTAAGCACCTGTAACATGCTTTCTACCAGTACTATGTGAACTAAAAACTTTTAAAGTTCAAACACAAATCCCTCCTTTACTAATCTGGCCAATTAAAAAATGAAGAATGATAATAAGTTGTGAAATTTATCTTGTCACCAGCCTAATTGCTACTCCAGGCTTCAAATTATGGCAGAAAAAATGAGGAACAAACCTAACTGTTTATAGCTTGTTTGGATTCTGGTTTACAATGTACAGCATTATCTTGATCAATGTGCGAGGAAATGCAATTGCACTGTGGACCTCTACATCAAAAGACCTACTTTAACTAATTATTTGAGTATTAAACTAGCAAGAAAAGAATTACTGTAGTTATTTCCGAGTTGCTTATTGCTTTCATACACGTGATCCGTCTGCAAAGGTTAGTATTAATTTGCCAAAAATCTTAGCTCATTTTACTATAGAATTATTAGGGTATTAGGATTAGGATACTGGGATACTGTAATTATTAGGATACCTAGTGGTATCCTAATAAAAACAGAAACGTTTTGAGATCTCCTCTCTAAAGAGGAACTGCCAAAGGACTGAGGAGTAAGGGACAAAGGAAAGGCTGCATTTTAAGTAAGAGTGAGTGTCTACAGATGGACACAGAGGAAAGACAGAGAAAGACTGAAGTGAGGAACCCAGTGTCAAAGAGGGAGTGGACTGCAAACCTTCCAAGTTTAATTACAGTACACTGGGTGCACTTGGTTTAAGTTCACTCTTTCACCTTTCCTTCCTAAACAAGTCAACCATAGGTACCAGAAACGAACCACCACCAATCAAGAGCAATCAAGGTTACATTTTTAAAGCTAACTCTGCCCCTCTCTTCTTTTCCCCCCAGCTTCCAGCTCCCCATCTCAGGGCTGTCAGTAGTTGTCAGTACATCGTATGTGAACATACAATACAACTTGACAGGCAATACATCAGAAAACCTAGATGTGACAACGGCAAATTCCACCAGATGGTCCTGGATCATATCCATCCATTAAAAAAAAAAAAAAAAAAAAATTGAAAGAAAAAAAAAACCCAGACCACAGAAAATCAGAACTTGTAGGGAAAAAAAAAAAGGAAAAATCTGGGATATGCACTGCTTCAGCCTTTGCTCTATCCATGATGGAAAAGGAGAGACACAATGGCTCCACCTCTTGTCCTAACTGGCTCGTCCTGTCATTAATATCAATGTATGTATTTCACCCTCCTACCTTAAGTAAAGGCTTCTAAGTAAAGATGCCACTCCATTAAAAGGCAGTATGTACTACATGTACTATTAGTAACAGTGCTTGCTCCCAGTGACTCTGGAGCCTGGTCTTGCTCCACCCTCAACATGGTCTCCAAACCCAAGTGGGTAGTCCTGGGAGTAGCTGTGAACTTGGAGCACTTTCAAGACTCCCTGTTTGCCATCCTTCCCATATTGCTCTTATGGGCAGCACAGGCTCTGTTTGGGTTCAAGCTGCCTTCAAACCCCACCAGCTTTTGCAGTGGTCCATTTGGGAGAGACCTTGGATTGTCTTGTCCGGTGTCAGCCACACAATCCTGTGAAGGCAGGTCCAACACCGACTGTCCAGGCCTAACCTCAATGCAGGCAAAAACGCCTTTGATACATGCAAAGCTCAAACCACCTTCCAGCAGGCAGAGAGCACAATCTGCTCCCGATTCTGGTCTCAAGCCCATCCAAAACAGACAGCGGAGGCAGGCACAGGATCAGGGAGGTCAGCGCAGCCCCATGGCACAAAGCACCAGGCTGAGAAGCAGCTCTGGGGTAATTCACTGCCAGGAAAACACTGAAGCTGTCATTGTTCTTCTGGTGAGTGTCACCAGACTGGCCACAGCAGCTGGAACAAAAATGAGAGGCCTGTGATACATATCAAACCAGTGCCGGCTGCCACTGCTCAAACAAGACCTTCAGGGACACCATGCCTTGCTCCTATTCTGCTCCTACCTTTAATAGCTGTGTGCAGATGTACATGTTTTTCTCTGTGGAAATTGTGTGGAAATGGAAAGAAATACTGTGTACCCCTGTCCTCACAGTTACACACGTTCTGAAGTAAAAGGTATTCAGTCAAATATATTTTAACTTGGTAAAATAAGCAGATACGAATGTGAATGCACGGATGGTGAGTGACATAGTGTTAATTTACCCAACATTTAATAGGATAGGATGGTGCTTCAACATTCTTTGCAAATCTGAGAACTTCTCTGAATGCAAATCTGTGACGATGGTAGAAAGCAGATCTACTCCCTGCCAGTGCACAAGCTGCACTCCACAGTTTAGGACTGGAGAAATCTCTCTTCAGGCCACTGTGGCACTGAGAAACCAGAGAGAGCCTTTAACAAAGGAGTATATTTTATTATGTAAAATATATTATTTTATATTATAAATCCCTGTTTCCCTTCCCCTGAGTAAAGTTCCTTCCATTATAAACTCTCCTTTGCTGTCAAACAAAGTGCTCCCATTTCCTGAGTGAGAAATTCCTGTAAGGGGGAATACTCCAGTGCACTGGTGTGGGACTGTGCACTCTAGCTGGGCTGGGCTCCAGAGATGAAAAGGGCTTTTTTAGCAGAGGGTGATGGCTACTTGCTGACTTCTGAAGAAGCAGTTTATTGTCTCCATCCAATCCATCTCACAATTATCACCTTTAGCACAGAGAGAAAGCTACTTCTACACCACAGACCTGAGAACAAAAAGCTTACAAAAAAGTCAGTTCTTCTCCTCAGACTTCAATAAGGAATATCCCATTTTTTACTCTGCCTTTGTGGTTTTAACATAAAAGAAAAAGCCAGTGACATTTCCAAGTTCTGCTGTTGTGCACAAGTGGGGTTTCAAATGCTGCAGAGGAACATAATTACATTTACAGACACTTTTGACTGGAAATTAAGTGTTGTGACAGCACATAATAGTCTTTTAGAGATAAGAAAAGTAGGCATTTACCTCAAAATGTGTTTTCTGATTAAACTTAAAATGGACACCACCTTTTTAGTGGAGTGGCTTTTGACATCTCAAAGTTTTTCTGTAAATACTTGACCACAATTTTTCAAAACCTGAACTTGCTCCAGAGAGAAGAAGAAACAGCTTGCTATTTAATTCCCCTCAGCAGAAATGCTGTAAAAGAGAAGGCACAAGAATAATATGTATATAATAAAATTGGTAAAATGTCACCTCCTCCCATTTTGATATTTAATTATATCTCATTAGAAAAGCAAAAATACTGCAAATCAAAGTCTGGGAATCAGCTGATTATTTATTTATAGGCATTTATATAGTGCTCATCACCATAGCAACAAGGAACCCTTTTTTCTTCTCCTTCAAAGCAAAAGTTGTAATTTTGAAATGTGATCCTTTGATGTTGCAGTGCAAATAGGTACTTAGGTCCTATGCTGCAAACACTTAGGGAGGTGCTTAAAGTACATGAACAGACCTAGTCAAAGGCATGGTGAAAGAGACAGCAGAGAAAAGAAAAAGAACAGAGAAGCAAGGGAGAATAAGGGGAAAAGGGAAACAGTAAAGGGCTTTTGTACAAGAATTAACAACGCACTGGGTCCTACAACAAGCCATGATCTCGCTGGTGCTTTTTGGCTGTGAGTGACTGGTTCATGGTTCAGTTCAGTTCAAAAGTAATCAAGAAATCCCCAGTTTATGCTAAGGACACCGGTGAATACACTTGAGTAAGGATTTCTAAGAGGATACAGACGGATAGAGGATACAAATGAGGCTGCAGAGGGCTGCCTCCCTTTTGAAAGCAGAGAAGTCAGGAGCCTCATTTTGACTGCTACTCTCCTCAGATCCCCCAGGCAATTAGCCATTATCAATTCCCACAGAATTAATAGACCTTTTTAAAAATGCCATCTGCTCACAAAACAGCAGGTAAATGAGTAAATTAGGACACTGCTCCTGCGCACACCTTACAGAATGAATTACTGGGTGTGCCATAAAACTGCACTCTTCCCACACTGCTCCCAGTGTGCATAAGCACAGGACTACTTTTCAGACCCTCAGACTGAAATTGTTTTTATCCTATCTCATCTGCTTGCTTCCCACCATCACATAGATTATACACATGCATGCACAGTTGTAGTACTTCAGATCCTTTTAGATGTTAATGCTAACTGAAAGAAATAAAGAAATCTTTGGCCTATTGTCACTTTGTTATATGAGAGATCTTAACGTCAAGATTTCCTCAAGGCACAGGTATATGAAGTTATTACCTCCAACTGTGCGTTTAGTTTGATCCTATCTTCTTCATAAACCAATACCATTCAAAGCAGCTGAATAAGATGTGCTCCGTTGTTCCTAATCCAAACACACAAATCTTTACACAAGACCGGTGGTTTTTTTGTAGTCTTTTTTTAAGCTGTATTCTAAATAGGGAGAAGCTGCACGTATGACAGCAGGAAAAATGACAAGTTCCTTATCTGGAAAAGCACCAGCAGGCACTGTTATCGGAGCAGACCAGCTCTTTTAAAGTGGACTGATGAAGCTATTTTTGAAAACACCTAATAACATCGCGGAGGAGAATCTGATCTCTGCAAAGGTGAGCTGTGCAACTCGATACTCCTGGGAGGCAGCTAATGAAACTGAAGCTTGTCAGACACAGACTGCGTCCAGTAATTGGCTTTGAAAACTCACAGTTTAAATTCCACCATGCTGAGTTCAGTGCCCTGCTCACAGCTTGCTCCAAATGCAGGCAGAGATGAGGGCTGTCTAGCATGACCAAATGTGAGTGGCCACCTCCCTGCTGCCTGTGCTACCAGGCCCAGTCTGAGTACTGAGAGGGCAAAGAGAGAAGCCTACTTTCTTCCAGCACCTCACACCTACCAGTTAACTTCAGGAAAGGGAGAGAAGGCAGTGGGAAGAAGGCAGAATGGTGTCGGAGCAGGTGGTGGGCTGATGGAGGAGGAGGGAGCACATTCTACCACAGAAGGTGAAGGTGAAGACCTAAAAAGAGAAAGAAGAGGGTTCCACGTCATGTATTTCACAAGCAGAAACACCAAACAATGCTACACCTCTGCACCGACTCTGCAAAGTCCCTTAGGAACAGCCACTGGCTCTCCCAGGAAGGTAGCCAGCAAAACAGGGGAAGTATCACCCATTTTCCCTGAAACTCCACTTACCCTTCCTAGCTCACTCCTGCCCAAGCTTTACAGACCCATAGACCCATTCTACCCCTCACCATGAACACATAACTGAATTCTGTGACCATCTTGGCAACCAAAGAAATTATTGTCCCACAGCACGAGAAGGCAAATTGTTGTCTGCACAGCTGAGAACCTCTGATCTGGTCATAGCTCTGTGGTTTAAACACTGTCCATTGAGCCACCTTCTTTACCATGATTCTTCCTGCCTCCCACTACTTCCTAGAAAAATCTGCTCCTTCACAGCCTAGATAACACTCTGTTTGGAAAAGCCATTTTAAATAGAAAGACTCTTCTGCTGAGAGAAGTCATCTAGAGCTCTGCTTGTTTGAGCCTAAGAGTCTGCCTGAGCTCTAAGTCTCTGTGTTTTAAAACACCTTGCTGTGTTAGAGCACAGGCCAGACAGATACAAATACGTTAAAACCTCTGGGGAACAGTAACTCAATGTCACGGGGAACTGTCCAAAGCAATAGCACTTACAGAAGACTTTGAAGCAGCAATTTTTAGGAGAAGTGGGGTGAGAATAAGGGGAACGAGAACATGTAATTTTCAGATGACTGAATTAAACCTTGATAAGTTCCTAGTGAGCCACGACTAAAGAGACTGGAAATCTAACTGGGAAAAGATATCCATACAGTCAATCCATTTTGCACACTGCTTAATAGAGATGGGCTCCAGGTAATTAGTCCCAAAACATTACCCAGGTACCTAGAGTGCATGTTCATGGCACGCTTCACAAGTGTGGGTGGCTGAACTTCAGCTTTGATGACAGCTAATTAAAGCGCAAAAGTGAGACTCCAAGTAAAGCTGCTATTCCACGACCACACACCGCTCCGCATGCACTCCTGCAGCAAAGCAGACTGCAGAGCAGGTTTCCTGTATCCCCTCCTGCATTTGGCATCTACCACGTTTTGGAAAGTGACGCTGCAAACTAAACACCCTCCTTTGCAGCTGATCTGTTCTGCATAGGTCCGATTCAGCTGGGGGGAGAAGGTCCTCCCAGAGAATAAAAGCTCTGTTGGTTCTCAGCTAAGTCAAGGCTGGAGCTAACAAGCCAATCCATCGGTTCAAGTGTTCCGAGGCAGCAATTAAAAGGAGCCCTCACAGTTTTATTACCAAAGTCAGCAGATTCTCCTGAATCAGCAGGCACCGTTTAAAAGTCAGCATTTGTCAATAGTTATCCAACCACGGTACTGGTGTGAAAACACCAATATGTTCCCTTGCCTTTACCAGTTGATCAGACACAGTCATCATCCTCATCACCAGAGAAGAGTGTGCCTCTACACTTTAATTATTCTTTTCTCCCCCAAAGCAGCATCCATGATCTTAATAACCCATTAAAACACCGGGTTAATTGAGAGGGGCCGGAAGGCAGCAAGGAGACGGGCGAGTGTGACCTGGTGTGTTCAATGCACCCAGAGCTGACATACGCAAGAGAAACTTTTCCACCATGCTTAGTCAGCACACAGTAATTATAAGGAGCAGGATGCTACAGCTTCAGCATCTGTACCCACTGGGGCCAAATACAGCAGGACTGCTAAGCTTTCAAAGCGGAAGACAGGTGTCTAGGGGGGTTCCCAAGGCACTCAGCCACCAAGGGAAACCGCCAGGAGAACGCAATTCCACCTTGACTCGCCCTGCTAGGCTCTAAACCCGCACAGCGCCTTTGACCTCCAGGGCGGTTAGTAGAGTTTTAATCGAGCCGTCTCCGCGGCGCCGGCAGCAGCGCTAACCCGCACCAGCACCAGCACCAGCACCAGCACCAGCACCGCCTGCCCCTGCTGCCCGCCTTCGCTCCCCCTTCGGAGAACGGCTTCCACTCCCATGGTGTCACCTCCGCTCCGTGCAAACCCCCGCGGCGGGGTAGCGGGGGGGTTCCGTGGGTTGCTCCCCTCCTCACCCCCCGCCCCACAGTCCCGCACTGCGGACCCTCCGCCGATAGCAGCAGACATCCCCGGCGCCCCCCGCCTCCATTCACCCACTTCCCCCTCAGAGAAGAGGCGGCAGCCGCCGGCCCCCACCAACCGCCCCCTGCGGGAGCCGGGCCCAGCCTCACCTGCTGCCCGCGGCTCCACGGCCGCCACCGCCCCGCTCCGCCCGGCCCCGCCGCCACCTCCTCGCAGGCGGGCGCTGTCCGAGGGGCCGGGCCGGGCCGGCACCGCCTCCCCCTCGCTCCGCCGGCGGCGGGCGGTGATGTGGAGGCGGCGGCCCCCCCCTCTCCTCGGCCGCCATGCTCGGGAGCGCGGCGGGCGCTGCGCACGCTCGGTGCCGACGCCGCGAAAGGCATCCTGGGAGTTGTAGTTTAGGGGTGCCCCTGAGGGTGGGTGCCTTGGGGTGCGGAGCCGCCGGTCCCAAACACCGCTGCTCCCACCTCAGCGCGGCCGTTTCCCCTCGCAGCTCTCTCCACAGGCTGCCCAGTCCTCGCCTCCTCACCCAGGCAATGCCCTCAGCCCCTCCGCGCCGCTCGGTCGGCTGCATTGCTCACGCCCTGGTCCTCATCTCTTCTCCGCAGCTCCATCAATCACTGCTGCTTCCTCCTGCCGCCTTCCCACCGCTCGCTCTCAGCTTTCCTCTGCCTACAGCCTCCTTGCTTGCTGCCCGTGCCCCCTGGCCTCTCGATTTCTTCCATGCAGAAGGTGACCATCCTTATCATGAGTACGTGGCTTCAAGTTCACCACAAAAACAGGCATCCGGCACCTGCACCTTCACTGCTCCTTCAGGTGATGTTCACACGGTGGGGTTTGGCAAGGTCACACTTGGCCGGAGCAGCCCTCAGGTTATTACAGCCTGAATAAATCACTGCGAACGTGATGAAGCTGGTACAAGCAGGGGGGTTGGAACTGGATGATCTTAAGGTCCTTTCCAACCCTAAGTACTCTATGATTCTAAGAGGCTGAATTGACTGACTACATGGACACGTGCTTGACCCAGCCTCTCCCAAAGACAGCAGGGCTTTTGCCAGCTGCTGCACCGAGGCTTTCGATTTCCCATGAGAGCTTTCCATTTCCACACCCACACAGCGTTCTCGGTCAACGGGAAGGACAAATAACGGTTTGGCAGCATCTTTCACATTAGCTCGTGCTCATACTCGTAATTAAACGCTCACAGAGTGACAGGACTGCTAAACATGCGCAGGAAACCA
This sequence comes from Pezoporus occidentalis, assembly GCF_034315485.1. NCBI lineage: Eukaryota > Metazoa > Chordata > Aves > Psittaciformes > Psittacidae > Pezoporus > Pezoporus occidentalis. The sequence continues at coordinate 84,166 of NW_026912854.1, forward strand.
GCGTGAAAGTTTAACTGCTTAAATGTCTGCCCCTGAAAAGCTGAGGACCATGTGGGAGAAATCAAACTTCGTCGCTTAGCGCTCCTTCCTCCAGCTTCTTTTTCTGTCTTGCAGATTCCATAGCTAATGATCCAGAGAACTAACTTGTGTAGTAAGGCATTCGCACAAGAGCAGAGGGGTTTGGGGAACGCTCATTGCTGCTCTAATTTAATCTCCTTACGGTCTCTCTGAGTTTTAGCGTTGAGCTCCCATGGACTGGTAAAACAAATGTCAGGCTTCTGAAGATGTGTGTTCCAGAGTTCGCTCAAGAGCTATTATGCTAGTGAAATCCACTGCAACAGATCCCATCTACTCCATTTCTCATTAGGGTTGTGAGTTATACTCCAGTGTTAGAGAAACTTCAGGATGCTGGACCTGTGTCCTTCTAACTCGGGCAACAGTGCAAAATAATCCATCACTGTTTTCATTAACATCTCTTGAAACAACAAGTCACTTTTTCAACCGCATTTAGAGATCTCTATTAATTTTCCCAAAGCATTTGTGAGTAGAAATCTTGACTAGGATGTAATGAATACCTGTTTGCACATTCACATCAATGTCATTCGCAGTGCTACTTTTCCTCCTTCTTATGAGATATTTAATGAACCAGTCAAAAAGCCAGACATGCAGTAATCTGAATCAAGCAGCCAGTCACATATCACAGACAATGAATGGCCAAAGACACAGACACAAGTGCTCAAGAACAAAAAGAACACCCATAAACTCAAATGTGTTTCTATGAAATATTCATAGGATTGTGGTGATTTATCGTTATGTCTGCTTCAGAATAAGGTGCAGTGGGAAAAGAGCATAATCTGATAAAGTTTTCATGCAAAATAGCTCATTCATTATTCCTGGAGTAACAAGCTAAGCCTACCTACTGTAAGGGGCAGGGAAGTGTTCTCCTTAATGCAAGGTTTTACAGGGGATACCTAGTGAAAGCAGTGTGAATACACTAACAGAAGAGACAGTCACTTCAGGTGCCCAGGAAAGGGTGCCTAGTGCCATGCAGGCAGTTCAGGTTGCCCAAGACATCTGCACAAGGCTGGTAGATACCACATGTGACCTATAAGACAGTCTCAATCAGTGTAATGACAGATAGAGGCCTTGCCCGAACTTGAGTTTCAACATAATTCCACACACTTACATTGCCTAAACCACTTCGGATATGACTGTTCAGGAAATAAATCAACTTTTAGAGACACGGGCAGAGGATGCGCTCACAATCAGGAGCTAGAACAGCTGAGCCACCTTTTACAGTCCAATCAATAGACAAAACTGTATCTCCAACCTCAAGCAAACATTGAAGTGTTTTCACCTCATAACTCCTTGCCTCCCCTTCTGCACTTGGGTTATAGCTCTCTTTGTATGTGCAGCCTCTTTGAATGGAAAAATATCAGAGGGCTTGATGTTAGAATGCTGTCCCTCTTCTAAGGATGCTAGAAGCTATCCCTCGTCTAGCAGAGCCACTGATGCGCCTGCTCGTGAACACCAACACACTGGACTGCTGCACTCCAAGCCTTGCTCACCTGAAGTCACCTGGATCCACCAGCTTCTTTGCTGTGTGTTTCTGTGTGATGCTGCCTCAGGCCCTTTGTCTCTTTACCCAGTGGCTCTGCTCTCCCTTGGTTTTCACTAGATCTGTGTGTGCTGCACAAACGAACATTTGGTGGACCCTTGTACTCTAACCTTTCTGCACCAGGACAGACAGAAGCATCCATACAAGATGTTGGCAGGATCTTTTGGGATCAAGTGGGGATAAGGGAACGCACAAGCCCAAGGGGATGCGGCAGTCTGCTTGTGGTGTAGTCACAGCTCAGCAGAGCTTGTGGGCCAACCAGCCACTATGTGCAACTGGATGAGTACCAGTGATTCAAGCATTGTGAAAGGTAATAAACGACATCCATGGAGTGTGCTGCTGTCTGATCATCCTGCCAAGGAGCACCGTTTCAGCCAAAAACATCAGTGAAGCCATTTGGGACTAAAGGCGGCATGTAGCTCTGCGCATCGACTTGGCATACCCTAAATGTGGGCAGCGGAGAGGGCTGAACAAGGGGGTTTGAAAGTGCTACATGCCTCAAACCTCTCTTACAACTTCATGTAATTCACTAAAGAAATTATACATCTTCATACCATCGTACCTCAGGTGCATTTGTTTGCAGGGGTTGATGCTCTGTTGCCTCCAAAGAGCAAGATTTCATTAAACTGTCTCTCATTTGGAAAAAGCAAGCAGTGACCCCACTCTCTGCAGTACCAGACAGCCAGTAAAAGCTGCATCATCATTAGTCCTTACCCCCGGTGTCACCTTTTCACATGCTGATGCTGAACACATGCAAGAGTAAGAAGAGAGATTATTAAAAACCTGCTGCTGAGCAACACTGCCACTGAAGTGACTCGAGTCTGAGAGGCGGTGAAGGCACTTGGTGTTCTGAAAGCACAGCTCTCATCTCAGTGCTTTGCTCCTTGAGGCCAAGGGCTGGGTAATTGCTGGTGTTGCCAAGGATGGTTAAGGCTGTTTTTTTCTCTTTTGGCAGGTAAAACAAGGTGAAACGAGCACATGTGCTGTTAAGCAAGCAAGCAAACATGACTATTCTATAGGCAGAGATTGAATAAACATCTAAAAATTAAAGCTATCCAGGAGTTTCATGCTGGTATTAGAATAAAAAGAGTCAGCAGCCCCTCAATGAGATCACTGACCCCTGCTTTGAACCACCATCAATTGGATCCCACTGAGCACAGAAACAAGCAGCATATAGCAATCAGTGCTAATGCAAGAGCAAAGCGACTGAGGTGACTCTTTTCTAGCTCCTTGTGGAGTGGTGACAGCTCTGCTTGGATTTGGAGTGGTCTGCTTACTTTGGAATGCAGGGCAGTTAGATAAGCAAGTACCTAATTTATTTAGCTGTTCATTTATTTAACAACATGGTACAAGCAAGCTATTGAGGGACTTCAGAAATAAGGAATTTTACCTGGTAACAAGATTGCAGAGCTTCATATGTGGACTTTACGTAGGTATTCCTTTTAAATAAAGACAAAGATCCTTCAGGACTAAATATGAACCTCCACAATAAAAAGAAGGAATAGGTAGTTCCTGGTGACAATGAATAAAAAAGTCAAGAAAATGGAGAAATTCAGTGACAGTCGGCATTAACAGATGTGCCAAAAGCTCCCTTGTATGATAAAGTGACTGTCTCATGAAATATTAGCAGCTATCCAAAACTGGAGAAGTGTGAAAAGCTTGTTGCTGCGTAAATTATCTGAGGCACTCCTGCCAATTATAGACTTGCTGTGAGGAAGAGAGACATTGGTAATCATGGCAGGGACTGTGCTCGAGTGCCATGTGAATATTCCTGGGCAATTATTCAAATCAATCACTTCTTGTCCGATGCATCACTCTTAGTATCTCACGTCATTCAGCGACTGAACCGATGATGCTCTGCTATTTCTGGTGTTCTGTAATCCACTAGTTTAACCCAACAACGCTGTCATGCATTTAACTGCTGAGGAGGAGAGCTGTCCGGCAGAAAATGGGAGACTATGGGCCCACCTCCTATAAGAAGCATTACACAAGTCCTAAGAGACCAGTTCCTTCTGCACTGAGCAATGTCCGACCCAGAGGTGCTTTTGGAAGTATCAGGAGCAAAGCTGGCCATTGCCACTGGCTGGGTGCGAGAAGCAGGATCAACTGAACACAGGGGGAATGAGACACGTTTGATCACCTTTCTTTCATATAGGATGGAAATGATACCTGCTAACCATGTGTTATCATTACAAGCCCTCCAATTTCAGTGCTTAGCATCCCTATCATTGAGAATGACCCCTGCATTCAATGATGTTCCTGCTTCTCGGTTGCCTGACTCAGTTTCCCCAGCACTGTGTGCCTTGACCTACCCTCTCACATCTGCTGCTCTCCATAGAGAGGGGCTCCTAGCACCCTGAATTCTTTCCTAGAATCACCATAGAATCATGGAGTGGTTTGAGCTGGAAGGGACCTTAAAGCTCACCCAGCTCCAAACCCTGCCACAGGCAGGGACACCTTCCACTAGAGCAGCTTGCTCCAAGTCCCTGTGTCCAACCTGGCCTTGAGCGCTGCCAGGGATGGGGCAGCCACAGCTTCTCTGGGCACCCTGTTGCAATGTCTCACGGCCCTCACAGTGATCCTCCTGTCCTTGTTGGCAGGAATTACTCTAACATGGGGCTGTGTCCTGCTTGCACGAGAACTCCTGTTGATAAGAGACATTACTAAATATGTGCAATCTGTGGACTGCTGCGACCCAAACTGTGACCACAACATCTGGACCTTTGCTTTGGCCTGATACAGCTGGTCTTACCTTCTTATTTATACATCATGAAGTATAATTTCTCAATCCACTTGTTTTTCTAATATGCCCCGTCTATTCCTTCTGCCTCTTCCTGCAAACAAAGCATGGATAAAGGCTGATTCCACTCTGTAGTCACAAGGGGATGGATTAAGGCTGCAGATCTGCATTCACTAAACCTTAAGCACCAGATTTTGTAAACTAAATAAAATACCACTTACATGTTACAGCTAAAAATACCAGCGAGGCATCAGCTGGGTTTCAGTACCACAGGGCTTCCTGCTACTGTTTGAGAGACAAAACTAACATCAGTAAGTCATAACCTGAAATGGTAGTTATTCTTTAATAAAACAAGACAACAAAGTCTTCACAGAGCATTAGTTTCCTTTTTTCTGCATGCAACTTCTTTCCTTTATTCACGACCTCTTCTGAGACAGGATTTTTAACAGTTCTTTCTGCCAGCTTGTGCTTAGCAGAGTATTTGCTTTCCACTGTTTTCAAGCCTGTGTTGTGGCTCCCAAGTACCCATAGCTTGCTGCTAGGAAGTATTTTAGGATGGAGGTGACCATGTCACTGGTTAGCTCAGGTGCTAAGGTTTAACCTGCCAGCATCTGAGACCCACTGAGATGAGCCATCCTTTGGGAAGTTTCTCTTCAGCCATCTCTTCCCATTCACCCATCTGAAATCCTGAGTGATTATTGCCATTAGTATGAAGACATCACACAGGAGAGAATATTTTCTGTTAGGAGTACTTATCCTGCAGATCATCCCCACTTCCTGGATCTTTCTGCATCTCTCATGAGCTACGATGCCCTTCATTCACAACAGGGTTTCGGGGGTGCATATCCTACTCTTAGGAAATCATTGTAGAGGTAAGGAAGACAGTGTTATGTTTTACACCTCCACAGCAAGGGGAAGAGGTCTGGCCATAGAAGATAACCATTCCTGCTTCACTCAGTCTTTGAGCTGTGTCAGCAGGCCAGCCTGTTGTGCTGTACCTGCTTTTTGTAGGATGTGAGCTTTGTCCCAGTGTAGCATAGCCTAATGCCTGCTAATGACACATGGCTGTGAAAGGGAGGAGGTGCTCTCACCGCTTCTCCAACAGATCCCATCTGCAGAGGAGGCTGGACTGGCTGAATCCAGCCTCAAAGAGTCCAAGTCTTTCACCTCATGTGCCCAAAGCGACCATGAAACAAATGCTCTCTTTGTCTTCTCCTCTGAGCAACCATGACTGAGACGAGAAAACGTGTCCTGCTTTTATAGGCAATCCTGATGCAGGCCAGCCAGAAGGCAAGCATACCCACTGCCTATCCCTGCGTAGCATTGCTTTGAAGTGGGAATATGTGGTCCCTGTGAACTTACACACAACTTCCTACACCTGTGCCCTCCTGAGCAGCAGCCCTAGGTATTGCAGAAGATGAAGAGTGAATTGGGAAAGCTAGGCCAGCTAACACACGTTTTGTTATTAAAGCTGGCTCCCCTTGTTGGATTCTTCCTGCCTCAGGGAGTATGTTCCTAGGAGATCCATTTTCAACTAACACCACCAAATAAATGAAAACAAGACAAAAAATAAGGCTCTGCTCCACTGGGAACACAAGACCTCCAGGTTGTAACATGAATTCAGTACCTGTCTGTTTACCGGAGGATTTACACATAGCGTGGATGGGGAGTCTCCAGGGTGACAGCAACCAGGAACTCTTTGTTTTCTTTTTTCTCCCCCTCTCTCTCTTTTTTATAAAATTTTCCTTATTTTTCTTTAATTTTCCCTTTCTTTTTTTTTCCTTGTAGCCAGAACCATGTGACATTTGTCCAGGTATTTTGGGCAGGGAATTTGGCTCCTTGCATTCATCTCATGGAAAGGCAAGAACATCTCTCAGACAGCATCGTTCCCCTCCTCTCAAAGCACTGCTGTCTGTGTGTGTGCCCTGGCTCTCCCCTCCTGCACTTTGTGAAGACAGAAAAATCATCTCCAGCCAAAGCCTCTCTATCTCCTTGCAGCTTCAGCCCCCTCTGAACCACAGCTGCCTTCCCCCTGCTCCCTCACTCACAGATGATGATATATCCCATCTCATTCAAGTCATTAAAATGATTTCCGTGCAGTCACCTTCTGCTCCACGCCTGAAGTGATGCAGAAAATGAAGCTCTTCCTTTCACTCCATTTGGATTTAAATTGTGAATGTTCAACCTGTCCTCTCTCCTTGGTCCTTTTATTTCCCACAGGCAGCACCACCGCAGTGGCAACTCCTAGTGATTGCATGAGATGGTCAGAAAGAAAAAGGAATCGCAAGCACATTGACTCCTATGATGCTATGATGAGTGAGGTGGATAATAACAAACACGCAGGACTCCAGGCACCCACTGGGCCTCTTTCCATTTTCTTCCCAGAAAACCTAAACAGCCTGCTGTGTGGAGCACAAAAAAGGTCGCCTCGAAAGAACATCTGCACATCAGTGTAGTGAGTAGCTTACAGAGTAGCATCCAGTGGTGAAACGGCTTTAATCTTCCCTGCACAAAACTGATGTGTCACATGAAGGGATGGATGCTCACACTGAAGTCAGGCCTGAGTGCTGTCACGACTTCTCAGACTTGTCATCAAAAATAGTTCCTTGCAGGTGAGTTTGGCAAAAGGCATTTGGGTTGTTTAAGGCAAAGCGCTGGGCTTCTTTAGGAAGTGTAATTGGAATGACTGTGCTTCACAGGCAAGAACGCTGCCAAGAATGAGCAGTTCTTTGTATGGGATACGTACAATGCAGTAAATATGTGGAATAGTACTTTGGAAAATGCTTCTTTCACTTGGGCTTGATTTAAATGTGTGAATTCTTTGCAGCTTTCTAGTATTCCCCAGTCTTTACCATTGGTTTTCTTTGTTATTGGTTGGAAAGAAGCTGCTGCCATATGGAGAGCTGGAAGAGCCAAGAATTACATTCACCAGCAATGTACCATTGAAAGCATTTAGAAGCTGCCAGTCTTCATGGTCTCAGACCAATGCTAACCTTTGTAGCAGCACCATTAGGTTTTCTTTCTTCTTTTTTCAAGCCAGATGGTGTTAGTCTCTCTCTTGGGAAGAGGGGGCAATGAGGGGTGACTCCTGATGGCAATTCCTGTGCTACCCTAGATGAGGCTGGTGTCCCCAGCTATATTCCAGTTTAAGGCGAAGAATAATCCTCTGCACTTCTTCACTGTGCATGGTGCAGATCTGATGGGTCTCACCTGAGTACTGGAGCAGGGATGGAGGGATGCAGGAGGCTTTGCTCCTTGGAGCGAATGACTGAGCTATTCCATAGAGAAGGCTATGCAACAAAAACAGATCCAAGTTTTTCACAGGGGGCTAGTGGCTAAATACATAACTGCTTAAAGAAGCACTGGGCCATTTGTTCAGCCTTCCTTGCAACATATCCTTCTACCCAGAGACAATCCCAGAGTATGGCTGGGGAGTGAGATGGAACAGAAGAAAACCATTGGATTAGCATTTTTGTCCTGGGGTTTAACAGAAATCTTTACTCAGTAAAGTCCAGGTGTGTAAATCACACTGTAGCTGAAAGATGAAGTCCAATTTTGAGTAGAAAATTTAGTGGTCTTCAGGCCAAAGTATGCAAAGAGACTCTGTACATCCCATTTTCAGGCTGTTAGCAGCACACAGATCCCTCTGTACGTGAATGAATTGAATCCAGAGCTCAATCATGTCAGAGCACTGCTGCAGGTCATGTTTGAAGATGACTTTATTAGTTCTGAAGCCAAAGATTAGCGAAAGAAAATCTGACCAGAGGAGAAACACAGAGTGCTGACCCATTGTGAAAATCTGGAGATGAATTGGATCTGGGCTCTTTAAAAAGCCTAATTGTTATCAGAGTCAAATTTTAAAATACAAGTTTTCAATATGGAAACCTTGAGCTGCATTCCCATCTTTGAGTCTTAACCTGCAGTAGGCTATACTCTTCTTCTGTTCCTTCTTACGAGACGTAGTGGTATTTAGCCTAGCAAAGAGGGTACATGCGAAACTCCTGTGAGCTATAACCACCTGATGGGAGCATTATAGACAAATTTGTGCTACAGATTCTTTCTTCAAATAGTAGATTTAATGTGTGAGTAGGACTGTTACGGTCCCAGCCTTTCAACTGTGGCTTTGGTGCTGGGATCATTAGCCCCTGGTAGGATTACCCATCGAAGCGGCTTTAGTTCTCTAGTCAGCATGCAGTGTGTTTACCGACAGTCTTCATTAGGATGACACAAGGAATCACAGGCAGCGCTCTGAGTCTAGGCAGCCACGGACAATAATGCCCCCTACTGCTACCTGAACAATTCCAGGGGCAGGAGGTGTCTCAAATAGGCAGCAAAGGCAAAGAGAACAACAGATGCAGCTTGGATGTGCATGAGGAGTACAGGCAGGCAGCTTGATGCTCCAGACAGTTAAATGAGTGCTTAGCACAGAGGAAAGTAACTGCTTAGAACAATGAAGATATTGTGAAAAGGCTGCTTCCAAGGCATTATTCTTCAGGGTGAAGGAGCCCCAGTTAAACTCTCGGCATCCGTTTCAGCTGCCACAGAAGCCCATGGATTGTCCCATCCAGGCCAAGGGAATTGTGTGCATGGGAGCTGGCACAGCTCACACTGGAACACTTGCAGACGCACATCACAGTAGATATTACAGACCCCAGTCACCTCACTTTCAGGGAAATTGAGCTGAAACAGTGGTGTGACACAGCTAAGATAGAACCACGTATGGGAGGCAAATGGCTCCCTTTCTAATTAGGGTTTATTTAATGCTGAGTCCTATTGCCAGCCCAGCAGTTATAATCCTTTACAGCCAGATTCTGCCAGGAATTTCATTGCCTACAAACCACTACTTGTACCACGTTTACTGCATTTCGGTGTCTGAAACTCAGATTGCTCTGCGTTACGATGCACTAAACTGCTGGTGAGATGCAATTGACTCTGGGGCTCAGTGCAAGTTGCCACACCTCCATCCCCGCACCTTCAGCAAGCCTTAAATCGTAGCTAGGAGCCAAACCTGTGTATATATGTGCATCTAATTTGCTTGTCCCACATGTATCCATGCTCAAGGAAGGGAGGAACAGCCTCCTCACTACCACTGGAAAGCTGCTTGCTCTCCAGTGACCACGACAAGGAAGGAGGGTCAATACAGTCCTGTGGACTGGGAGCCTCAGGGCAAGAGATAGGACCTGGCTCTGGTCCTAACCTTAGGTGAGTTATTTCCTACAGTAGACACAGGTTATGTTTCCAGGCAGCTTCCTCCTCCCTCGAGGCTTGCTTATAGTCAAAATACTGCCCACTGTTTGCTGTGGCAGTGCTTCAGCATCAGGCGAAATCAGCATGTGGAAAAATAGCAAGATACCTTAGGAAATCTGAAAAGTGAGGTTGGGTTTTACTACCACTACCCTAAAACCATGTCTGAGTGTGCCCTCGGAAATGCATTCAGACAGCAAAATCCAGTTTGCTTATCATGGGCAGTAAACACTGTGATGTTAAAACCCTTGGTGGCTTCTTATGCTTTTATCACTAGGATTTATGCCAGCAAAATAACGTGTAAAGTACATTCAACTGATTGCTATATACCTGTCCCTCCATTCTCATCAGGCCCCATGAGGTTTTATCTGGTACCCTTCTGCATGCACAAAGGAAATCTGCTTTTAATGGAAACTAGCGTATGGGTAATTTGCTACATTAGCATGTGATAATTAGTATGTAGGGTTTATGATGTATTACAACTGCATCTTAGTACACATGCACACAAATACACACATCAGTGTGTTAAATGCAGGCGCCTCTAGGACAGAATGTGATATAAACAAATCTAAGCAGAAGACTTGGACATGGAATGAGGACTGCATAATGAATGCCTCAGTTTACAGACCAACACCACAACACCTATTCCTCCCCAAACCCTGAGCAGAGTGCATTGAAGTCTCTTATCTAATCTGTCTACTTCTCTACCCCTTTATACCCCTTTTATACTTTCTGGGGTTCCTCCTTTTTGAATTTCATAATCCAGGGCCAATTTTAGACAGTTACAGCTCGAAGATGCAGCCTGTGGCCCTGGCAGAGCAGGACGCCTCATCACCCTCAGTTCTGTGCATCTGTAACCATGGCGACTTTGTGGCTGCAGCTTTCCCCAGGCTTCCTGTAACCTGGGGTAGGTAAAGCCACGCTTTTGTGCCTGGTGCAGATGCCACGTACAGGATCTCTTAGGATACCTTTTTAATTACTATGTTCTCTTAATTACTGCTGTTGATTTCCCTGGTGAATTGCCTTTCTTGAGTTTTAGTGACTCACTGTGGAACCAAGTGATATCTGCAGCATCTTCAGCCTGCGTTCAGGGAAATTCATCCCAGACCTCTGCGCCTTCCCAAGGGCAGCACTCACCCGAAATGCGATGCATCCCAGTGCTTTGTGCTCGTGGCTCTGGACCAGATGTGGTGTATTACAAGCCCAGATTTCCTTCCCTTGGCTGCTGGCCTTGCCAGACCACGCTGTCGGAAGCGGCCTCCGAAGGCTGCAGGCAGGTTACCTGCTCCCCTGTAGCATCTCATGGTGGGGAAGTGAAAGGTCTGCACGCTGGTGACCCCAGGAGCAGTGAAAAGGTGACACCTGTTGGGATGCAAGGAGAAGGGAGGCCCTCATCACCCCCTGGCCATTCAATCCCCTCCACAGCTGTCATGCACTCAAGTGCCCATGGGACACGGTGCCAGACAAATGGTGTCTTGGATGTGCTTGGAGGGCAGCTGTGGGGTGCCTGGCACACACACCCTGCTCCCTGGGGGCTTCAGGCAGCAATCTGTATGCTTGCAGTGTGTAAATCTCACCATCCCACTCCAAGAGGTGACCTAGGCAGGCAGTGTCTCCGTAACAGCACTCCTTTTCTGATTGCTTCGCTATGGCACAGTGTGCTGGGACCAAACAGCTGTGGGTTTGGCCATTTATTTGACAGATACGTTGCTGAGAGCTGTGATTTATCCTTTTAAAGGCAATCACTTCTGGTGGGTTAAACCCACCCCTGGGCAGAGGTGCAGGCAGCACAAGCCCTGCGCAGGAGGGACACCACCAACATGAGCACATTTTACAGCCACACTGCATGGGGCTGAGCTACACCAGCTCAAGGGGCTGTGTCAGACTCGGGGAGGGATGTCTTTATACCTGGGGGGCTTGTCCTCAACTTGGCCTTCAGGCAATGGGAAGTTACCCTGCACCATAGGTTAACTGGCATTTAATGGAGCATCTGTGTGTTCTTCCACTTTAACTGCACTACACACAAGCAGCAACAGCACTATTTCTTCTCTTACCTGGGCAGTCATATATCTTGTTTTCATTAAGTCATCCTTAGGTTAGCTGTTGCTGTAAGCAGCTGAGGTGCACTATTAATCATCATCAGATGTTTAGCACATGAAATAGTGCAGCAGAAAGCAATTGGGTCACCTCCTTGCCTTTATGAGCAGGCTCGGGTACGATGAAGGGGATCTGTGGTGTAAAGCTGCACCATGGAAAGAACACAGAGTACTTAGAGGCATAGAATCACAGAATGGTTTGGGTTGGAAAGGACCTTAAGATCATACAGTTCCAACCCCCTGCCATGGGCAGGGACACCTCACACTGAACCATCTCACCCAAGGCTCTGTCTGACCTGGCCTTGAACACCACCAGGGATGGAGCATTCACAACCTCCCTGGGCAACCCATTCCAGTGCCTCACCACCCTTACAGTAAAGAATTTCCTCCTTATATTCAATCTAAACTTCCCCTGTTTAAGTTTTAACCCGTTACCCCTTGTCCTATCACTACAGTCCCTAATGAAGAGTCCCTCCCCAGCATCCTTACAAGCCCCCTTCAGATACTGTTAATTAAGGACAAGCAATATAAGACCAGTACTGCTGCATTCCTGACAGAGGGCAGCATTGAGGTTTTTAGACTTCGCAGCTCTTCGATGAGAAAGAAAATGAAGGGAAACTGGTTTTTGGTCACAACAGAAGCAGCAATCATATTGCTGTTTGCTGCTACTGATACTCAAAGCATTCTAGGAGCAGACGACCCTGAAGCAGGGCTGCTAACATAGAGAAGGAGAAAAGCTTACATACAAAGCATGAGCCAACCGACATTGTTTAGCTGTGCCTTCTGCAAAGACTTGGCAACCTCTTGCTGCTTGAGTACCAGACTCGCTGAGGTAACACGAGGACTGGTTTGCAAGAGAGTGAGCACCTCCTGCCTGCCCTTCTGTGCTCCCCCTGCCCGCTGACATGCTCCTGCAGCACCCTCCTTATGCCTGGAGCCATAAGAGCTGCATTTACCCTCACAGCCGACCTTGTGCTTAGAGCAGATGTGATGGCAGCAAGCATTTGGATGAGGGAAGTGGAATGGCAGGAGCATCGGTGTGCGCTGACTCCCTGACAGAGCCTCTTCTATCATTCCCTGGGCTCCTCTGCTGGTCCTCCCTCCTTGAAAAGCTCTTTTATCCCTCTTTCAACAGCACCATGACCCCTTGCACCACCACCAGCAAGCTTACGTGTTGTGCTTCATGGCTCCTAATTGCCCTCCTGGCAGCCCAGCCCATTGCTGCCTGCTAACCCACTGCCCAGCCCTCTCTTCCCCTCAAACCCTACATGCACATGGTACCCATGTCTGTGCTCGCTGCGTATGCAGCCTTGCCAGAGTGGCAATGGTGGCTGAACCCCCAATTCTGCCCCTTGTGTCCCACAGTGGCTTTTGGTTGTGCAGAGCTTTGGGCTGATGAGCCCTTGCAGAGCCCTCCTGGGAGCATCCCTGCCCCTGTGCCTGGCAGAGAGTGGAACACAAGTTGGGAAGAGCCAAACCCAGAAGCCAATTCTGTTTATACTTCCCCATCACAGAGGCCTGTTTTTGCTGTCTGGAATTCCCAGGGGAAACGTTTTCTCCCATGGCAAGAAGCGCTCATGATGCAGTGAACAGCCCGGCACTCCCATTCCCCAGGAGCTGTGCTATCAGCCAGGTTGTAACTGCAATTTCCCCTTGTAGCTGGCTCTGGTTGGTAAACGCTGCATTCCTTTGCTCACAGGTTCATGGTAAATGCTATTTTCTGGCCTGCCCCTTGCTGGGCTCGTGCTGCTCCTCCGTTTCTAAGGCTGTGAAAGCCTCCAGAGCTGGGTCCTACTCGGGCAGCCTTGTAAAGGAAACCTGTCCTGTAACTAACTCCCTGCTGGTTTTCCTCCTTTGGGGGACTACGGAAAAGAGGGGTCCAGGAGGAGCAGAGAAAGTACCTGGGGAGTCACTGGCTCCTGCTGCAGACGTTGGACTGTGCTTCAGCTTTGGGCTCGAGCCCCTGTCTTACCAAAAGACTCCATTTCCTCCTGGTTTTGGAGAGCTGCAAGCGCATCCCCGCAGCGGCAGCAGGAGGGGATGATGCTGAAAGGCATCCCGGGCCAATGGCTGGGCTGGGACACAGTGCGAGCAGAAAGCTTTGAAGGAAGGATTTAGCTGGTGCCGTGTTCACGATGGGATAGGACAACGTCCCCTCTCTTTGTCCTCTGTTAGAAACACAGCTCTCTCTTTTTCCTGCCAGCTGAATACCTGAGTAAAGCATTTCATAATGAGAAAGCATCCTGGGTTTGGGAGTTCACAGCAAAGTGTGTGTCTGGCTTCCTAGTGTCCGCAGGCTGTTGCATCCCTGGGCTCTGCCTGCAGCTCTGTAACAGAAAGGAGGCAATGGCTGTATGTTATTGCTAGAAGAGTCTGATATAAGGAAAGCAAGTGCCTGGAAAACATAGGGTTAAGATACTTGTAACTTAGGTCTAAGAGAACAATGTGTCGTAAGTCTGTGGTGTGATAGCAGAATTTAGTAGTCTTACTAACAAGAGTGAATTATTTCTTTCCATCTTTCTAATGAGTGAATTATTTCTTACCATCCTTCTAATTTTCAGTTAGTTTGAAGACAGTGACTCCCGAACATCTGCTGTCTGCCCATCCTGTTCTGCTTGCAATAACTTTTATACGAAGGTCACGCTGTCCTAAATCTTTGCCAGCTATCAGAAACTTATGGATCTGGCTGGTTTCAGCTGGTTTTGTGATTACTGGGGCATCTAACTGTGCCAGAGGTGAAAAGTGTACCGTGAGGAAGACTGCTTACTTCACCTTGAAGACCCCTGCCCACGACCATCAGAGGGCAGTACGCAAGCGCCAAAAGGGAGGAGATTTATGATAATGAGTACCTAAACTAATTGTAATATCCCCGCTGCTGTCTCGGGAACCTAATGAATATGCATGTTTGTGTGTAATAAATATCCGCTTGCTTAACCCCTTGGGGTGCAAATTAGGAGGAGCGATCCCCCTTGGTAATAAACATCCCTGCTTTATAACTCTGAATTATGGAGTCTGATTCCGTGCTTCAAATCTGTGCACCATGAACTTGACTGGACATTGTGAAACTTGCCCACATAGGAGGTATTTGTCAGTAAATGTGGACGTTTCCCAGCACTGGTTTGTTTGTGGGGGTGTGTGTGTGTTACCTGCTGCAATGCCACTGCCCTGAAGGCATTTTCATTATAACTTTGGGAAAGAACAGCTGCATGTTCTATCATCACCCTCTCTCATTGATATTCATTCATTCTCTAGGGGGCTTAATGCTGCTGTCTGCATGGGGAGAAAATCTGAATAAGAAGACAGGGAAATAATAGAAGAAGGAGGTGATGCTTTTTAAACCCTTCTCTGAAGTGAAGACAAGGATTCATTTGTCCTGAGCCTTTGTACAGGGAGCCCTTGGCACAGCAACCATCAGAGCAGGTAGCAGGAACAAAGCAGCTGGGTGGAACTATTCAAACAGCTTGGAATACCTCTATAAATCATGTCACCACTTCCCTCTGCAGGGGCTGAAGAGGAGGAGGAGGAAAGAGGGATAAGAACAAAGAATGGATCAAACAAGCAACCTTCAGAGGAGATGTCAGCCTCACACAGACCCTTGGCATGATGTGAGCATCTCTGAGGGACCCTGTAGCTGTTTTATCTAAAACATGGCTATCAGACCCAAATATCTGTGTGCCTCTTGAGTGGCTTTAAACATATTTAAAGGAGCACAAGTCAAGCACAAGTTCAAAGGAGCACAAGTCCTGTTGACTCACAGGGTGATATGAGTGTCCATGTCACTTGGAAATACTCCCCCCAGCACATCCAAGGCAGGCTGATGGATACTGGCCAGCACTGTCCCAGCAAGCAGGCACTGTGCAGCCTCTCCAAGGCAAAGGATATTTGGACAATGAAAGGGAAATGAGGGCATTCCTGCCTCACCCACTCCCCCATTCCTTCAGGAGGATGCAAGCCTCTGTACAGCTTTACCTGGAGGTCAGATTGGACCTGATCAGGCCAGGGTCTGTGGAGGCACATTCACTAGGCTGTCAGGTCTCAGATATTGAGGGTAGGGGTCTAGGGGCCCCTCACTGCTCCTCAGACATAGCCTGGGTCCAGGCAGCTGAGCTGCATCCCAGCCCCTGGTATTCCTTGTGCAATGCAGCCCATATAGCATCATGTGGGTACCATCAACTGCCTGTGGCACTGACGGCTGGTCACCAAAGGGGGAGAGGGTACCATGCCCCTTTCTGTCTCTTGTACCCATCCATTCCCTTCCCTCCTCTGCACATCTCCAGTTCCTGCCTTTCTGCTGTCATTTCTGACAGACCCTGCTCCATCTCTGCCCACCCCTCATTGCCCAACATGTGTCACTGGGCTGCCACTGCTGTCCCTTTGACCACTGCTCACCCCAAAGGGACCTTGAGCCATTGTGTGCTCAGGGCAACATGACCAGGCTGTAGCTGCCAATACCATGTTTGCCTGTTTTGTAAGGGATCTTTGGCTGGGTGACATCCTTCCAGCTCCACTGCTTTCACCTATGGACTGCAGGTATTTGTACAGAGAGGTGCAGGTTTTATGGGTCTGGAGATGGGCTTTCAACTGGGCTTCAAATGCACATCTAGCCTGTGGAGTCAAAGGTGGTTGAAGATAGGCCACACCATCTTCATACATGCCTTAACTCCTCTAGCTCAGTGAACTACCTAGGCTTTGAATGACTTAGGACAGCTGAAGCTTGACCCTGCTCACATTTGCCCTCAAACAAGGAGCAGACAGGCCCCTTTTATCCTTTGGGCACCATGCAGGAAGGGAGAGATCACAGTTCTGTGCTCAACCAAGCACAGAACTGTGTCAATGGCACTACCACGCTGCTGTTTATCAGGTGCACAAGGACTGAGCTTTGCTGAGACCAAACCCACTGTTTGTCTTCCATGCAAATCCAGGATATTTACAGTACCGTAAATCTTAAGGTTTGAATGGAAAGAAACCTTTTCAAGGTGGTAAGTATTTGCATGTTTGTTGCCAGCATCCTTTAGTGACCTGCAGCATTCCAGGAATCATTTTCACTATGTCAAATGCTGGCAAACAGCAATGATGCCATTTCACAGGGTAAAACACTAATTTTGAACAGCAGCAGACATGCTTTTTGAGCTGCTGTGACAGATTAAGCATCTTGTAAGCCCCAAACAAAATGTATTCCATATCTTATACCTCACCTGGACATGGCTGAGGTATTCATTGGTTGTAATAGCAAGCAAAGCAAACCAGGCCACAGAAGAGCTATAATACCACAGGAAAAGAAAGCAGCACTGTTGAGCAGATGATTCCACACCTGGAAGAGCAGCTCTCAAAATTCACCCTTGGAGACTACAGAGGCTGAGTACAGTCCAGACCAGTGCCAGGGCTAAGGGTGGTGCACAATCCTTTAGCAGACAGCAAATCTTAGTGTATGAGTTACCTCCATGCTGAGCTGGAAAAGCTTTGAAGGTTCCTCCCCTGGGCACGTGGCTGTGTGCTTCATCCTGTCTGGCATTCAAGTGATGGGCTGGAAAATGGATGAGGGTTTTAAGCAGACTTACTTGAGAACATGCTGCTGCTTCATCCTCTGGCTAATGACAGCGATCGCCTTCATTATAATAACCCCAGCCTTGCTCCTGCAGCTGCATTCTGTATGGATGTGCTCTAGGGCTTCTGCAACCTGCTGGAGCAGGCGTGCAAGCATAACTGGGAGAGACTTGGACACAGCACAGCTTAACACAGTGGGAATGAAGAAGGAAAAAGCTTCTGAGGAGAAGCATCTGTTCTCTTTACCATTAGCTAAGAGTGGGACCTTTTTGATTATTGAGATGCTGAAGCTGGCAGAGGTTGCAGAGTGGATCGGCTTGGTAATTATGTAGAAGAGTCCCAGTTGCTGGTGAGGATTCCCATGCAGTCATTTTCTAGCTGGATAGAGGGAGAAATAAACTCTTCATGTATTTATTGCTATTATGGCCTGTCAGTTATGACAAGGCATTCATTCCTTACTGAGCTACCTTGAGATGCGGCTTTATCACTTCATCACTCTGCTGCCATGACACTGCTGTACATGTGAAAACGTGAAGGTAGGCCATGCTTTTTGAAGGTTTACACAATTCATCTCCCTGCATTTTGACAGCTCCCCCCATGGACAAGATAACACCATCTAACATGCCAACCATGGCACTGCTAGGTGCTTTCCTCAGGTTTGATTGAGCCCAGCAGCTTAAAGCGCACACTGTAACATCTTCAAGCAAGTTGAAAGTGCAATGAGACTTAGCCTTAGTGTTTCTCACAGGTTCTATAGACCACTGTGTTACGCAGTCTGGTCCATCACATGCTGCTGAGCACATACTTAAGCAGTGAGGTTGTGAGGCTGGCAACTCTAAATGACTGTTTCACTTTGCCTGGCTCAGGAGGAGTTGCTGGAAGCTGCAAGTTCAGGAGAAGAGATTCATCCTCTGGTTTACCAAGTATGAAGTTGTCCTCATCGCAACGTTTCTGTCACCTTTCTCTTCCAGGAATGGACAAAATTGACTGAGCGACTCTACAAGTCTTGGATAAACTCCTTTTTACTGCAATTCCACGCAGGTCAGGTCATCTTCTTGAGCACAAGAAGTGTGGTTGAAGTAAGCTCTACTGCAACTCTTTCCAAGTCCACCTCCCACTATTGTTATTCACGGTTGCTTTGCTTCACTGACTCTGAGTCAACATTAGCAAGTTCTTTTTGTCACTTTCAATGGGCTAACATTAAGCTGCAATTGTTCGGGATGGTTCATAGGCTCAGAAATACAATTACGGCCCTTGTACAGAACAAGAAGCCTGTGGGAGAAAACAACATGAAGGAGTAGAATAATCCCTGCAATAGTAATTATAACAACCACTTCTAATTTGCAGACTCAGCCTTATGTGGTTCCTGCTTGAAAACAACCCGCACTAAACAGCTTGTTTGTTCACCAACTGAATAAATAGATACTCACTAAAATAATAGTTCTCATGCTAACAGATTGTAAAGCTTTTTCTTATCCAATATAAGGGAAGACAACTTCTTGCTAACCAGAGAGCAAAGCTGGGTCTGGTGGATGGCGTGAGGTGCACGTTGATTGGGATGCTCCTACAATCTTCATTCTCCTTTGCAGTCACAAGTACAGTAACATCTCTCCAGTTCATGACAGCAGTGGTAAACATGCATCTGACATGAACAATACATCTGGTTTTGGTATATCTGTGATTTCTCCTCTTGGTCATTCTTTTTATCTCCATTTTGGTGCCCTGAACCTGCATAAAGGCACATCACACACACCATTTTAGCATCAGCTGCTGGGTTTATGGACCCCCTTCAAGGCAGTGCTTCTGGCTTATGTCAGGCAGGTTTGTGCCTTGAGTCAGCCCTGGGTGCAAGCAGAGTGCCAGAAACAGCATAAAATCTAAGCAACAGAGATCCTGCCTGCAACTTGAGTGAGTTATGTCAGGCGTAAGCAATAGGCACTGTCAACCATAGGATTTGTTGTACATGAACAGTAAAGCCAGGCATATTAAAGGCAGCCAATGTACACCCAGGAGTGCCCTCAAACACTGCAGTTACTCACTTGGCCATACGAGCAGTATAAGCACAAAATAAGGAGGGTGACAATTTCATATGAACACTTTGAAGGTTGGTGTCAGTCTGCCCAGGTATTACCTCTCCCTCTGTCTCCTCAGCTCAGGTTTCTTAATGGTATCCTGTTCCACTGGTCCTCCTCCAAAGCTAAATACACCTGGCATGACAGTCATCCTGCACATCCTTACCTGCCTTGCCTTGCTCCTCAGTCAGTCTTCTTCAGCTTTTCCTACTGGTTGTGCTGTTTTGGAGGAGGAAACCATTGGAATGGTTTTCCTCCTCCAATGACTTGCACCTAAGACCTCTCTCCAGAATGTTTCCATCTACCTTTGGTGGCAGATTCCTTTAAATAAATCCAGGACAAAAAAAAACTCTCCTTAAAACAGCATATGTGTGCACTGAATACCCTGTGACAACAGACAGGGCACTGCCCTCTCCTCCACCCCCTGTCATGGTCTGTGCTGTGAGCTCTCTGAGGAAGGGATTATCTCTGAAGTGGAAGAGAACAGGCCAGGGTACAGGTCAGAACTGTGACAAAAGACATTAATCATCATAAACCAGGAACAGGGCTCCATGAAGGCACACGTGCTTATAGTGCGCCTGGCTTTGATTAATACCCATGAGCACAAAACCTGACCTCCCTGGGGTCGCTTCACATCAGTGCAAATGATTATCACCCACAGGAAAATGAACCACTTCTCCATGGTTTCCAAGCTATTTATTTGCCCAGCACAAATTAAGTTCATCTTGTAGTGCACACATAGAGCTTTTTCCATAAAGCTCTACATGCAAAGTTCCACACGTGAGAAGCTGCCAGACAGGCATTTGCATTTTGACTTCTACCTGTTGAGCACGGTTAACTGCATGTCAGGAGCATGCCTATGCATCCTATAATACCGTACTTTTCAGTTTGCTCTCTCTCCCTTCACCTCAATAATTCAACCCTGCCTTCCCAAGACTAATACAAAAGAGCTATCAAAGGTACAGGATCAGACAGAAGGAAGATGCGCCTTCTCACACAGTAGGAACAGATGTCTATGAGAAGGCTGTTGGGACTGGGCTACCACACACAGGTAATTCCTCTGCAATACCCTCTCAGTTTCTGCCATCTCAGGCCTTGGAGACTTTTTGAGCTAGCTGTCAGATCCACTCTAATAGCCCCTAATGGATCTCTCTCCATTTGATGGCTTTCTGAGCACATGCATTTGCAGCAGGCAAATCCACAAGGTGCCTGTCTGCTTCTTTAAAGTCCAACAGCAGCTTGAATGCCAGAGTTTAATCTGGTTTAATCAGCTTGGCTCTCTCAGTAAGTTCCAGACCTGCACAGAGAAACCTTGTCCAAAAATGTCTTGGTTTAATTCACTGGGGCATACTTAATTCTTTTATAAGCTGAGGTATATTTATGCAATGCTACAATGCTTGAGGGGTTTCTTAGGGTATATTTGTGCTTGCCTGCTCTTTAGGACCAGATTATTAGTTTTAGTGTAATGCTGAAAAATGAAAACATGAAATGCTCTAATGTTACTGCTTCAAATTCCTAATTCTGCATGTGTAAGCCCAAGAAAAGCCTGGACAGTAATAATGGTAATAATAATGATTATTAAAGTTGCAGGCACCCAGCCTTCATCCTGTTTTGCAGCAGGAGGTGCAGGTCCATTCTGATAACATTAGAAACAGTACAAAGACTCTGTAAGGTATAATTTAAAATGCTATTCATTACAGCTATCTCTGTACAGAGAGAATGGTACAGATGATCTTATGCCCCATTAGCTGGTGGGAACTGCAGGTGGTGCAGCACCAAACGGGCTTCCAACCCATGTACAGCACGTTGGGCAGACACCTTCCATAGGGGGGATATTCCCCCACTTCAGTCACTGGAGCTACTATAGGATCTGCTTGCAAGAAACAACTCTATTGATCATTTCCACTGCCAACAGAAAGGATGTCCACATGAGAACTTGCTGCTGCACACCCAGATCACAGCATGGAGACAATCATCCATCCACTACAAGTAACTGCAGAGTTTATCCTGCAACCAATGGGTTTGTGCAGCACAAGGGGCTGAAGGCCAGGCTGTGTGTGAGGCTGGGCTACTGGGGACACCCAGCATGGTGACAGTGAAGCATACAGAGATCAGGATCCATGCTTGTATTGTGATTCCACTGTATATTACTATTGTGATACCACGCCTGTGTGGTGCCTTCAGTACATCACTCTTCTAAAACAAAATCATGTGTAAAGCCAAATATAATGAAGTCAATCTGATACCAGACATTAAGCCCTCCTTGTGGAACATCCAAAGGAGACTAATCAGATAACACTGGACTGCAACAGCATCACAAACAAAACCTCTGTGTGAATATATGGTCTTTGCTGCAGGTTCAATGTCTGTTGATGGGCTGCATACAGCAGTCAAAAGAAGAGCTTAATGGGTACAGAGGCTTTTTGCTGGCTCTCTGCACAAGCTGAACTTCACTACCACTAAACTGTGTCATAAGCAGCTTCTTTCCAAGCACTATTTTTACAGCCAGACCTTGGCAGAGCTTTCTGATCCAGACATTAATTTGAAAACTCATGTTCTTTTTAGGATCCTGACTGTCAACACTTGCCCTGGACCTGGCCTGTGACCCACCAACCACCTCCTGCAGGTCCCTCTGGCCATTCCTTTGTGTTTCTAGCAGACCTTTAATACTCGCTCTATATAACTTTGCAAGGCTTTTGGACAATCAAACACATGAGAAAACTATATGAATTGGGGATATCAGGGTCAGAATTTAACAGTCAACAGGAGCTAAAGACCAGCCTATACATCCTGAGAACTAAGACTCACTTTTGCATTACCCATTTGCATGACTCTGCACAGACTTTTAGAACAACCTGACCTTATGAGGAAATTGCATCCATTCCTCTAAACAGCTATAAGAAAAATCCAGAAGGAGAACCATAGGATCAACTACATTGGAAAAGACCTTTAGGATCATCAAGTCCAACCATTACCTCAGGACTGTCAAGACCACCATCAAAACATATTGCTGAGGGCCTCATCTGCACAGTTTTGAGACCTCACAGCAGCCTTCCAGTATCTGAAGGGGGCTTATAAGGATGCTGGGGAGGGACTCTTCATTAGGGACTGTAGTGATAGCACAAGGGGTAACGGGTTAAAAGTTAACCAGGGGAAGTTTAGATTGGATATAAGGAGGAAATTCTATTATTTCATTCACAAGGGCACTGGAATGGGTTGCCCAGGGAGGTTGTGAATGCTCCATCCCTGGTGGTGTTCAAGGCCAGGCTGGACAGAGCCTTGGGTGCCATGGTTTAGTGTGAGGTGTCCCTGCCCATGGCAGGGGGGTTGAAACTGTATGATTTTAAGGTCCTTTCCAACCCAAACCACTCTGTGATTCTAAGTAACTGTTAGTGCCACCACATCCTAATCACAAACCAAAAAACACAGAGAGAGAAAGTTCAGGCATTTAAGCAAAACCACAATTATTCCATTCTGGTCTCTTTCAGAACAGGGGCTTCCTGCTGTCACCTGGGAAGGTGAGACCTTCTGCTGACAAACACGACACCTACTGCTGTCACATCTGCCCACAGGGGCTGTCCACATTCCAGCCACTCATCACCAAAGGTGATAGACTGGAAATTAAGGGACCGCTCAAATGAGAAGTGCTCTCCTGAATTGCCAGGTTCCTCGGTGAGATATACTGAGACACAGAGAGAGTCAGCTTTCAGAAATGAGGTCAGTGCAAGTTCTCTATAGCTGACACAATACATACATTTACCAAAGAAACAAGTGGGAATAGAAGTACAGCAAGCCCAGGGTGACAAACAGTGTGTCTGTGCTCAGCACATCACAGAGGTCACTAAGAATTGCTCTATGTGAACGTATGACATCCGTCTTGCTGTCAAGAGCATGGAAACGTGGTGTTATGAGAAGCAGCTTTCATTAAGCATCTCATATTTCTAAGATGAAAACCACAGAAAATACACAACAGATTTGTTGCACTCAGTTATTTCACCCCTTTTCCCTCCTCTTAATACCCAGCTCATCTCTTTTACCTGGAGACATCAATATGCTTTCCAAGTCAGGAGGGCAATTTTGCCTAATTCAGAGCCAGGTACATACACCCCACAATGAAACACAAAATCCAGGCATGAAGGAAAACTGAAAGAAAATGGTGGGTTTTTAGAAGCTTCTGCTAGAGATGTTCACAGTTATTCCTGTTTTCCAGAGCAAATGCAGTTGATGGAACACCTTGTCCTTGGTGCCATCTTAAAGCATATCAAGGATAAGAGGGTTATGAGGGGCAGTCAACATGGCTTCACCAGGGGGAAATCATGTTTGACCAATCTCTTAGCCTTTTATGAGGAAATAACACGGTGGATGGATGATGGCAGAGCGGTGGATGTGGTCTACCTTGACTTCAGCAAAGCCTTTGACACAGCCTCCCACAGCATCCTCACAGCTAAATTGAGGAAGTGTGGACTGGATGACCAGGTAGTGAGGTGGACTGCGAACTGGCTGAAGGAGAGAAGCCAGAGAGTTGTAGTCTATGGGGCTGAGTCTAGTTGGAGGCCTGTAACTAGTGGAGTGCCTCAAGGGTCAGTACTGGGACCGGTATTATTTAATATATTCATCAATGATTTAGATGAGGGAATTGAGTGTACTATCAGCAAGTTTGCTGATGACACTAAGCTGGGAGGAGTGGCTGACACGCCAGAAGGCTGTGCTGCCATCCAGCGAGACCTGGACAGGCTGGAGAGTTGGGCAGGGAATAACGGGATGAAATATAACAAGGGAAAGTGTAGAGTCCTGCATCTGGGCAGGAACAACCCCAGGTTCCAGTATAGGTTGGGGAACGACCTGCTAGAGAGCAGTGTAGGGGAGAGGGACCTGGGGGTCCTAGTGGACGACAGGATGACCATGAGCCAACACTGTGCCCTTGTGGCTAGGAAGGCCAATGGCATCCTGGGGTGTATTAGAAGGGCGGTGGTTAGTAGGTCGAGAGAGGTCCTCCTTCCCCTCTACTCTGCCCTGGTGAGACCCCATCTGGAATATTGTGTCCAGTTCTGGGCCCCTCAGTTCAAGAAGGACAGGGAGCTGCTGGAGAGAATCCAGCGCAGGGCAACCAAGATGATTAAGGGAGTGGAGCATCTCCCTTATGAGGAAAGACTGAGGGAGCTGGGTCTCTATAGTTTAGAGAAGAGGAGACTGAGGGGTGACCTTATAAGTGTCTATAAATATATAAAGGGGGAATGTCACGAGGATGGAGCCAGGCTCTACTCAGTGGCAAACAATGATAGGACAAGGGGTAATGGGTACAAACTGGAACACAAGAGGTTCCACTTAAACTTGAGAAGGAACTTCTTCTCAGTGAGGGTGGCGGAACACTGGAACAGGCTGCCCAGGGAGGTTGTGGAGTCTCCTTCCCTGGAGACATTCAAAGCCCGCCTGGACACATTCCTGTGTAACGTTATCTAGGTGTTCCTGCTCTGGCAGGGGGATTGGACTAGATGATCTTTTGAGGTCCCTTCCAATCTCCAGCATACTGTGATACTGTGTGACTCCTAGGAACTGAGAGCCCACTAACAAAGTGGTCTATTGAGACCATGAGAGAGATCACAGAACAGTTAGGGTTGGAAAGGACCTTAAGACCATCGAGTTCCAACCCCCTGCCATGGGCAGGGACAACTCACACTAAACCATACCACCCAAGACTTATTCCTTTGAGGTCAAATTCTCTATGGGCTCATCTCCACCAACTGTAACCGAATTCTGTGGTCATGAACTTACCATAGCTAAAATTCAAAGCCAAAACGTACTCATTCTTTGCAGAACTCTTTCATACATTGAAGCTAATGATGTGAACTGATTAGTGTGTGCAACAGATACATAGAACTGGTTTTCTTTAGTGATAGTTAAGGTTGCTTCCAGATACAGTCTCTCCTTCCAAGGCTGGAAATGAGATACAAAGGAAGAGTCTCACATATTCTTCGCATCCCTCATTAACAAGAATAACTCTCCGTAATTAGGAAATTCAGTTATTGACTTGGAAACCACTTCCTGCATTTTCCCACAAGCTCTTGGGAACCTCATGCCAATGGCACTTTAAAATATAAACCAACCCTACCCCTTCCAGGAAGGGGCAGGAGATTTAAATCAGAACAGGGGCTGTGATGGGAGACAATATTGCATTAGCACAGAGACAACTACTTACGGTTTGGCAGCTTCTGATTAATACCAAGCTTAGTCCACCTCCCAAGAAAGATATTTTCCAATTTGATTTCTATGGGGTTTGGCTAAGACCTACACTGTGTATACTGTGAATTACTCTTCTCATCCTAGGCTCTCAAATATGAAATAAATAGGAATTAGGTTAAAAGTGGGAAGAAAAGTCCCAGTTTTGCCCCTTTTTCTGCGTGGAGAGGCTCAATGGGACTTTCAGGGGGTAAATAACTACCTGATATCTTCTAATCTGATGTCCATTTTGACAGTTTTGAGAGTAGTATCACGATATACTTGCAACATCCATTCTCCCATGCCTGACTGGCTTAGTAATCTTAAATACTAACATCGTTCCATTGAGAAGCAGTAAAAATATACAAAAGCTGTAATTTCTCTGATCACCCCCACTGTTAAAATACCAAAAAGACCAAAATCTCCTGTAGAAAAAAAAGAATAAAATAATTCCAGGGTTTCTGTATTGCTGCTGCTCACTGGAATTTCTTTCTGATACCAGTTCAATAGTAACAGAATTGAGCAATATGCTCCACAGGAAAAGATAATGCAGAATCGATCTCTAAGCAGTTTCAGGATCATCTCTGAATTTGATGTCCAGCTGATTAGTTTATATCATAATGGTTCCTTGGTCCTATTTTAAGGATCTTAGAGAAGAACACTGTGTAACACAGTTAAAATGTTTCCTCCTCAGGCAGAAATCAATATCCAGCAAGACAGTAATGACCTTTCTCAGGTTTTGTTATACTCGCTACAGGAAGGCTTAAAAATCTCAATCCCAGGGAATCTACTGCAGAATTGGACAGGTTTTTAATAGTCCATCACAGCAAAAAGAATCTCTCACAATTCATGCAGCAAAGAAAAGATTACCTGTTCCTCCTTCCTTCACCCAGATTGACCAGGTCTAGGTGGCTGTGCCTATTTGACTTGGTCTTGAGACGAGGCAACTCTCAACACCTGTGTGTCATGGAGGGAAGCAAGGCAAGGCAAGGCAAGGCAAGGCAAGGCAAGGCAAGGCAAGGCAAGGCAAGGCAAGGCAAGGCAAGGCAAGGCAAGGCAAGGCAAGGCAAGGCAAGGCAAGGCAAGGCAAGGCAAGGCAAGGCAAGGCAAGGCAAGGCAAGGCAAGGCAAGGCAAGGCAAGGCAAGGCAAGGCAAGGCAAGGCAAGGCAAGGCAAGGCAAGGCAAGGCATTCTTGAGAGCACATTTCTTCTGTGTCATTGCTGCACAGTTTGGGGTGGAAAGGATGAAGAAGTTCATTGCTCCACTGTCTTTAATTCTCTGTAGTCCCTTTGACCTTCACACAATCTCTGTTCTTGGAAATATAAGCAAATAGCTCTTCTATATCCCATACAGACATATACACATATATGCATATACCCATATATTTATAGACACACACACATATATTCTTCATATAGATATATATACCCCTGTGTGCATTGGGTCTCCTCACTTGTGAATACAGCTCAGACAGTGTTATGCTTGACACATAGGCTTGAATCTTTGCTATCCTGGCTAGACATATTATTAGTACACACCCAATAATACTAACACATATAGTCCAAGCTATCCAATTACTGCTCACTCCTTTTACTTCTCTTGTTAAAATGGTTATGCACAAACTTTCTGGTAGTCAGCCCTTTCTCTGTTGCTAATGCTTTCCATGGCCTCCTGGGTCCTAAGGTTCATGGTACCAGTCTTAAAAGGGAAGGTTTAAAGTGAGTCACCAGTGTTCCAAGTGTTTTGTTGGGAGCTATAGGCTCAGTATATGTGTGCACACAGGGCATCCATTCCTCCTTGGTTTGGTGTCCACTTGGAACTGCTTGTACACACTCTGTTTTTTGGGGGTCATTCATTCTTCCTTTACTGGCCCATGGGTTACTCATAACAACTACTTAGTTTCCTTAAACTCTCCCCTAGGTTTGTCAGACTTTTACCACAAATGCCCAATCATACCATTGCAGAATCAGCATTAAGCCATAGCAGAAGGGCCCTGAGTGGAACATCAGCTGCCTGTCAGGTAATGTTCCACTCCTAGCAAAAGCCAGTATAGGAATGAAAAATCAAAGCAAGCTGGAAGAGAAGGATTTGGTCCGAGTCAGGCATAAAGAAGCTCACAATGACTTGAAGAAGAATGGGAGAAATTAACTGCTTTTCTGATTTAACAGCCCCAAAATTATCAATCTGGAACTGTGTTTGCACAGCAAAGTGTTCACAAAGGGAACGTTTCTCATCATTTTCCCTCTCTAAGACAGAATGAATCAGGACACTCTCCTGCAAACACTGCAGGAACAAAAATGGGGTTTTCCAGTCCTGATCAGTCAAGAGCACTTGATCTGTGGCAGCAGAAAGAAAAAGAGTGCTGGAGAAAGTATCACACAACCTAGGACTTAGGGGGCTTCACAATCAGTCTTGTTTGGTACCAATTGTTTAAAGTAACCAGTGGATGGAAAGGGGAATTAAAAGGATGGTTTACGAGATAAAAGGGACATAGATTCACCTGTTCTCACCTGGTGTTCCAGGACAGGCACTGAGAAATGTACTTGCTTAAATTAGAAACAGACTCTGGTTGCTTTCCCCAGTTGCAAGGGTGATTAAGTTCTCAGCTAATTAAACTGGATAGTAATTATTCTGCTCATTTTAATGTGCTCTCTAAAAACTATACCGTTGTGGTCATTAGATCAATGAGTGCTTATAATATGCTTCTCTTTTGCTGTTGGTGGTCAGAAGGAGCTCCTGGAGGCTCTGACATTGCATCCATCACTGCTCAGACCCACCTCTGTCAGGAGCCAGATGTACCTGGGCAGCAGAGAAGCAGCAAGCATCAGGCATCAAGGAACAGAGAAAGCCGCAGGAAACCTGAAAGGAAGGAAGCTCATTGACCAGATGCAATTCTCCTGTTCAGCTGGTGAATCTGGAAACAGCACGACAACAATATTGTCTCCATGAGGAGGCAAGTGTGCAAGTGCTGGTGTAAAGTCAGCTTGTGGCTTCAACTGCCTGGCCCATGCAACTGCAGGGCTCACACGGGGGTTATCTGGGTGGCACCACTGTCCTTCACACCTTGTGCCTGGAGCAAGCACCTGAGCAAGGGACAACCATGGCTTGCCCCTGTCCTTCTCCTTGTCACTGCTGACCCCACTGATAACCACAGGGCTGGGGGGGCAGAGGGAGGGATGCCAGCCACTTCCAGGGTATTACCCTCTTGCTCTTCACACAAGGAAGTAAATAGTACTGCTTTCACAATCCCCTGCTTATACCCTGGCTGGCATTACTTCCACAAGCCATCCCACACAACCCTGTCCTTTCCTCAGGTAACACCACTCTGCCCTCAGTGGCAGTTTGAGTGGAAATGGAGTAACTACCTAGATTTGGGTTATAGCTCTGGAAAAAACAACTTAATCCTTATAATAGTTTGGTTATAACCACATTTGCATAGTAGAAAGCTATTTAAAGCATAAGAGAAAACATCTGTCTTCTGCTCGGCTCCTGTATCTTATTCTGTGTTACAGCCAAGGAGTGCCTGTTATCAGACTTAGTATTTTCCCATTAAGATGCTTTAATTAGGTGGGACAGCTAATTTAAATTAGCTCTAGGAATAGGTGTAACCCTCAAGAGAGCAAAGCGCTCTCATCCTTGTACAAACAGCCACAGTTGGACACTGTTGGAAAGGCCACAACACATTTGCTTTGTGTTGACGTGAATCCTTCGCATCAGATGTAAAGCAGGATCCCAAGCCAGTGACTCGGACTTCTTGAGCCCATGCTTCTCTTTTTTCCCTAGGAAATACCAATTTGAGCTTAACAAACACATCACACTGTCCAGCAGGACACACATGTAAACCAAAACACAGCCAATGAGGTTTGCTTCTGCATATCCAAAGCTGACCCACTTTCCTCCAGGGAGCACATCTGAACAGGGGCATGAAAACAGGCTTGCAAGTCTCCATTAGCCACCCTATATTCATACCAGGGTGTTGCATTCCCCACTCTCCACTCTGTCAAATGTACGTCCCTATCAGCCCCATATAAGGTACCTCACCCACCACTTGAAGAACCCCAAAGAGCTGGCCAGCATTAATGTAAGGCTGATATATTATAACAGCTTTTTCATCATTTTTCCAGGAAATCAGTACTTTTGGGGGGATTTCTTTGTTGGTTTTTGGTTGTGGGGTTTTCTTCCTACCTCTTTGGTTTTCAAATGTTAATCTGCTGAAAAACACAAGTGCCGCTAAGTACACCAGGAAGGCATCATCAAGCAAACAATTAAACAAAGGAAGATATTAAAATAAGGCTTCTGGAATATGATGGGATTGATTTAAGAGGGTTACAGGAAGCAGCTGTTCCATGACAAATGATTTTCCTGAGAAAACCCAGTAAGTGAAACATAATCACATAAGGAAATTGGTCTTGAAATATTGCTAGCTCCAGGGTTTGGAAATCATCAGCCCCCTGTGACCTTGTGTTTAACATCTTTATTCATGAATTAGGAAAAGAAAAGGTAAAAAGCATAAACTCATAGACAAGGAGGGCCTTCAAGTGAAGCAGAAGTTGGCAATGTTAGGCTTGTCTACTGCATGGGGAACCCAAATGACAAGAGATCTGATTAGAGAAGTCAAGTGGGATGGTACAGGCTACATCAAAAACCAAGTCCAATGAGTCATTAAAGGGCAGGACAGAACGGAGGGTTGCAGAAAGGGAGAGCAAGGCAGGCAGAAGCAGAGGCAAAACTGAGCTTACTGATGTGATTTAGGGTCACGGGAGAAGTAGACACGGTGCCCGTACGGTGCCAAGAGGTCTGGAAGCCCTTTGGTTCTCAAACACCGCTGCACGCAAACATCAGCCCAGGTCACCAAGAGCGGCAAACCAGGAGTGGAAGCGCAGACGGTGCCTCCCCGACCCCTCCTGCTTGAAATGAAAGCAGCTACAGAACATCACAAGCCACCTCCTAGAGCCACCGGCACCAGCAGTCAGCCTCCAGGGCAGCTCTCACGGTGGCAAGCAGGTAGGAAAGCCTCGGGTGGAACCGGATGATTTTAAGGTCCCTTCAACCCAAACCGTTCTGTGATTCTATTATTTCATTCACAAGGAAATGCCAGGTCCCTGTTCCCTGGGACACAGAAGATGAGTGCCCAGAGGATGAGCAAAACCAGGGGGGGCTGCACTGTGGAAACCTCAGGCTTGAATTCCATGGCCAAAACAGAAGGGGCAACGATTGCACCGAAAGCAACTACAACCTGTTCCGTGCTGAATAACACCATAAGGTCCCGGAGGGGACGCGGGCTGGAGGCAGCACCGACTTTTCCCATGTACAGCAGAATGAGGAGGTGGTGAAAGAGGCCACAGCCCTCTCAGGCAGCAACTTTCCATCCACAGCTCCCTCCCTAAGCAGAAACACTGCCCGCAAAGCTGAAACTTAGACCCGGGCTGAGCCGTACCCACGGGTTTCCAGCGTCGGGAGCTTCCCAGTGTCCCCCTGTGGGAATACCCAGGGATGGACAAAACGTTTCCGCTTTTCCTGCAATCTCTGACCGTCCCTGCAGCCTCCCCGTATTCCCCGTGGAGCGAGAGTGGCACCTGGTGGTCACATCCCCCCGCACCAGCCGCAAACTGGTTTTAGTGCTGCTGGTTTGAACGCTGGGGGCAGAGGCAACGACGGGGGAGCCCTCCGGGTACCGCAGTCCTGGTTACCCACGTCCGTGACGGCTGCTGGCTGCTCTTCGTGCTCTTCGTGCCCCTCGGCGGGCAGGCAGCTCCAATTCACAGTCTGTGGTAGCAGCACGAACACTGCATGAGCCTCCCTACGCACTCATTCTGCTCCTGAGAGTGGAAGGAAGGAAGCAATGAGGACCTGCTCTAGCTCTCATTCTGCTCCTGTGAGTGGAAGGAAGCAATGAGGACCTGTTCTAGCAGCTGGATTTTTTCCTGCCTGCTAAAAGAATATATATATATATTCAGGGTTTCCTATGCAGGCAGAGATAAAATGAGCGTGTTTCCAATCAGCTCCCAAATGCGCATCCCTAGAGATGCTTAGGGCCACATGTGCCTTGGAAGAAAATGTCACTCTCCTTCTGTCTGTCTCTGAGACATTCTGTGCCTCAGTGAGATGCGAGTTCTGTAACTCCCTGCACTCTGCAAACCCCATGAATAATACATGTGCTCTGAGGCAGAACTCCTGCCCTGTGCTCCTCATTCACTGACTTGCATAGCAAGCTGAATGTTTGGTGCGTAAGGGCTATTTCTGGGAGAGGAACAGCAGAACAGTCCCACACACAGCACTGAACCCATGACAGCCTGTTCCACTGGGCTCAGAACTTGCTGCTGAGTGATTTCTGCATGGCTGGAGGGCTTCATTAGAAATCAGAGAGCTCCCAGAGGGGTTCTCTGTCCCCTTACCTCTGACAAACGTCAACTCCTGCTGGGAGTTTCTCTGCAGCTGGGCCACTGTCTCTGTCCTGGGCAAGGTCCTGGCTGTATAAGAGCAGCTGTACTCAGACTGCTGCCTTTCCCTATGTGAGACTTGTTTCTTTGCCCAGATGCCCCCTCTCCTAAAACCCACAGGAATGCATTGTCTCAGGGATTAGTACCTCTCTGCAGGCTCGGCAGGAGTTACCCAACATGCTGAGCAGTCAGGAGGATGGGCAGTGAAGGATGTGCACACAGCGGTGTAAGCACATGATGTGATAGCATGGGCTGCACTTCCTTAGGAATACAGGCTACAAAGTCTAGGGATGCATAAAACAAAATCCATCTCTCCATAGCTGCTGTTCTGCAAAGAAAAAGCTCATCAGGGTGCGTACAGACCTGGGATCCAGGAGGTACGAGCAAAAGCATAACACAGATAAGCACCCTCCTCCTTCCAATATCAGATTTGGAAGCGGAATTCACATGGCTGTTCTTTTTCTTTGCCCCTTTCTTCACCCTGAATGGTACAGACCATACACTGACATCTCAGGACCATATTGAGTGTGGAGCACGGAGAGCTCGAGGCTGCCTCAGGAAAGGCCTAAAACTCGCTTTGGCATTGTCCAGAGACAAAAACCCCACATGTAGATACATGCACAGACACAGCTCCTTTAATAGCTCATCTCTCCTAAATGATTGCACATACTGTTTGTGGAAACATGTGAAAACAGAACTGCAAAACGAATGATGGCTATTCCTCCTGGTCAGTGGTGTTACAAGCCCCATAGGTCGGTGGCTATTCCATCAGGCAAGGCAAGGAAGGAGACTGCGTTTCTGCAGGACATCACGGTCACTGTTTTGTACAGAAGGAACAAGCTGTTGCCGTTTAAGCCCAGCCGATAACTCAGAACCATGCAGTTGCTCACTCACTCCCTCCCTTCTTCCCCCCAACCCTGCTCTCTGAGGGATGGGGAGGAGAATGGAGAGATGTAACTCCCACAGGTTGAGATAAGAACAGTCCAGTAACTAAGGTATAACACAAACCACTGCTGCTACCACCAATAATAATAATGATGGGGGAAATAACAAGGGGAGAGAATATAAAACTAAAAGGAGAAAAGGAAGATAAAACAATAAACACAAGTGATGCACAATGAAATTGCTCACCACCTGCTGGCTGATACCCAGCCTGACTCGAGCAGTGACCTGAGCCCTCTGGGTAACTGCCCCCAGTTTCTATACTGGGCATGATGTGCTGTGGGATGGAATACCCCTTTGGCTAGTTTGGGTCTGGGGTCCTGTCTCTTCTTCCTCCCAGCTTCTTGTGCCCCTCCTCACTGGCAGAGCATGAGACTGGAAAAGCCCTTGATCAGGGTAAATGTGACTTAGCAACAACTAAAAACATCAGTGTGTTATCAGCATTGTTCTCAGACTAAAGTCAAAAACACAGCACTGCACCAGCTACTAAGAAGGAGAAAAAATGACTGCTACTGCTGAACCCAGGACACAAGCACAGCAACATCACACCACCTTCTAAAATCATTTGCATTCATTTGCATGGACATGAAACTGCTGCAAACCTCTGGACCTTGCACACCGTATTAAGATGCTACCACCAGCTGTAACCATCTTGCAGCTAAAAAGGTATAGTTTCAATGAAATACTAATTGTAGAGCACATTCTACACGGTCCCTCGGGGAGAAAAGCTATGGGGAGGGCTGCACATGTGGTTTGTTTGCATAACTTGCCTTTATTATTCCTCCAGGTTCTCTCTTTTTCTTCAGTCTCACTTAAAGCTCATGCTGTGACAACAATGGGGTGGAAAGGGAGTGATGGGGAGGCACACTGAGTGACTAGCACACATTTCAGCAGGTTTAAGTTACCCCACTATATCTTATTCTTTCCTAATTCCTTTTTCTTTTCCCCTAATTCTTCATTATTTCCTAATTCCCTCATTTTGTTCCCTAAAAACTGAGTATATAAAGAATATATTGAATCTGAGGATAAAAAAAACTGATGGAAACAAATTCCTGCTTTCTTTGCATGAATAACCCTGCTGATCTCTTCCACAGACAATGCACAAATAGCTGTGGATATCCAGAGCTTTCTCCCCTGTTTGGGAAGCTCTCAAACAGGAGGTGTACTCCTGACTGCTTACACTGTGCAGGTTTTGTAGCACCATGCAAGGGGAAACAATGCCTCCAAACCGTTTGGGGCTTCAAACAGGTGAACACAGGTCTCTTGTGAGCTGCTCTGGAGATAGTTTTTGACTCCAGAACTGATTTAATTCCCATTAAAAATATCAGGGGGGTTATTTAACGCCCTTCTCTACTGAAGAGTTCATTTTCACCTTAACGGGTCATGAAGCAGCAGTGTGAAAGCCCGCAGTACCACCAGAGACCTGCAGGATTGTACTCAAATCGCTACAGGAAAGGTCCTCTCATCCTCCTCCCTCTTTTTTCAACCAGAAATTTGGTTTCAAAGCAAGGTCTGCTTTGAAAGAGCGTCCAAGTGCCTTCCTATGCACATACACCCCTTTGGCCACAATTTGGGTGTACATCACCAGAAAGACTTGCAAGGCTTTCTCTCCAGGCCAAACTCCCCTTCTACTTCATGACTGTCCGCACTATAGCCGCAGCATGCATCAGCAGACCTGCCTGGGGCTTTCTGTCCCTTTTCTGGCCCATGGCACAACTGTTTTTCTTCCATCTCAGACCTAAGATATGAAAACAAAGAACAATCTAAGCTGTGCCACCTCACAGTGCTATGGTGAGAAGCTACAGTCAATGCAGAGGCTGATTTCTAAGGAGCATGAACACTGGCCTCTGCATCTTTATTAGCAATGAAAACTTTATCTTCTGTCTGACAGTGAGTTCCAAAGTTAATATTCTGCCTTTAAAGTATGCTTTGTATGCTCTGCAGATGCAGGAGGCCTCATTTCTATGAGCTGTTCAGTGCTCTGCAGTAGATATGACCATCTCACTGCCCACGGGCTCAGAGCATGCAGTGCACATTTGGGTGCTCGATCAATTACAGTTTTAATAAAGGCTTTCATTAAAAAGTGCTTAATCAAAGGTATTGGGATTAAAGGTTTGTATTTTCCAGGCAGTTTAAAGCAAAAGTTTACTGTGACACTGACACACACCAGCAGTGCTGCCCCTTCCAATTCAACTCTCAAATCTATCTTCCTCAATGTGCTCTTTCTAAATTGCTGTGGGCCGTGCTGGGGAAGAAATGGGCTTCAGAAGTGCAAACTGATTGACTTGGTTCAATTAAATATTAACCTAAACAGCATAAATCAAGGTTTTACCCCAATACCATCTGAATGAGCATCATGCTGTATCTAGAACAAGCAAGAACAACTTATACTACGCAGACCAAAGTGATGCTCCTGGAAATACTGGCTCCTGCTCCTTGGTCATAGAATTGGCTTGGTATTCAGTAGACTATAAAAATAAAGCCTCTAATAAATACTTTCATTTAAAAATGCCTTTTTGAGGGATTAATACTTAAAATTGTGAGTGGGAGTGATTTAAACTGACTCTTCCCATAAATCTGACTGTAATTTGACTGTAAACTGCCTTTGCTAACAATGGCTTCCACATGCAAAAACCCAGCCATGAGATCAAAGACTCAGGTTCTCATTTGTCAATCCCCTGACTTTCTTTGTAACACTAAAGTCTGGATTTGAATAGCAGGGTAAAGGACACTAGTTTTAAGGGAAAACCTTCCCCTCATTCAAAGTATTCATGCTTTTTGAATGGAAAATCCTCACATCTGTTGCTGAAATTCTTAGTGTTGGGATCCCCACCGTCTCACAGTCAGCTCTGCCTCTTTTCTTGAGACCAGCAGAAACTTAGCTCTATCTTTGAGACCTCCTGCTTGCTGATTAAAATTATCCAATAGTCCAGACACTGCTGCAAAAGGAGAGACACTTCTCATGGAGTTCACATTTCCTTAGCAAAAGGGGAGTAAAAGCATCAATGAGAAGATGTGTTCAGCTACCACCTGTTGTAAGGAGTGAGAGTGAGGAAGTCCTGCTATATAAGCCTATGAATTGTGTAACAAGTGAACACGTTCCCTCTCACGCCAAGGTATTCCTACCTAAGCAAAACCCAAGACAACTGCTATTCAAGAAGGGCCAGAGCCACACTGATCACTTTATGTGTTTTATGATGAATCTGACTTTGCCCACGCCTGTGCCAGGATCCAAACGGAGCACTGCGCCCATCATTAGAGGAAGGAATGGCTTCAGTTCACCAGCTGCTTTCCCCTCCGTATTGCATATTGTGCAGGTGAGGACGTGCCCAAAGAGGCCAGATCTGATGCTGAATCCTGCATGAGCTGCCTCTGCTCAGCAGGCTGACACGGGCCAAGGGCTATTTTAACAGCGTTAATGAATGGTGCCTCTCCATTAATTGTTATGCTGTTGTTAATTACTGCCTTCTGTGGCAGTTTTGCTGTATTATACATGTATGTTTATATTGCTGCAACAGCTTATGCTTAGGGGTAGCTGCAATAAAGCTTCCTCCCGTCTCATTTGAGCATTGCCTACATCAGGGTTGGAACTGCCTCTGTGCACAGGTCTGCAGTCCTGCCAGCCTGCATCTTCTCACCTTTTACTCATGCATATTACCAGCTTACTCTGCTCTGAGCGCTCCCAGCCGGGACAAGGTGCATTGTTTTACTTCTCAGGGAATGTATTTACAATTCATCACTGTTCAATTTCTCTCAGAGGCAGACAGGATACTCACAAGTGAAATGCACTGGCTTGATTTGTGAGACCTCACTTGGAGTATTATGTGCAGTTCTGGTGTCCTCAGCGTAAAAACATGGAACTGTTGGAACAAGTGCAGAGGAGGGCCACGAGGATGATCAGTGGCTGGAGCACCTCCTGTATGAAGACAGGCTGAGAAAGTTGGGGCTGTTCAGCCTGGAGAAGAGAAGACAGCATGGAGACCTCATAGCAGCCTTCCAGTATCTGAAGGGGGGCTATAGGGATGCTGGGGAGGGACTCTTCATTAGGGACTGTAGTGATAGGACAAGGGGTAAGGGGTTCAAACTTAAACAGGGGAAGTTTAGATTGGATATAAGGAGGAAATTCTTTACTGTAAAGGTGGTGAGGCACTGAAATGGGTTGCCCAGGGAAGTGGTAAATGCCCCATCCCTGGCGGTGTTCAAAGCCAAGTTGGACAGAGCCTTGGGTGAGATGGTTTAGTGTGAGGTGTCCCTGCCCACGGCAGGGGGCTGGAACTGGATGGTCTTAAGGTCCTTTCCACCCCCAACTATTCTATGATATGACTTTAGCAGGGGGGCTGTAACCCTCCCCAGTTCAGTATAACAGGCTATGGGCGCTGCTTGCTGACAGTGGTACCCCCCCCCCCCCCCCAGGAAGCAGCTCCCACCTGCTGCCATGGCTAATACACTTGGAAACACTGACTGCACACGGTGTGGTGCCGAGGCTGCAGTGACCCAGGGCAGCATGCTTCTCTCCTCTGTCTAGATTATAGATGGGTTTGGTTTGGAACGGACCTTAAAGCTCTTCTGTTCCAACCCCTGCCACGGGTAGAGACACCTTCCACTAGAGCAGCTTGCTCCAAGCCCCTGTGTCCAACCTGCCCTTGAATACTGCCAGGGATGGGGCAGCCACAGCCTCTCTGGGCACCCTCGCAGTGAAGTATTTCTTCCTGCT
The DNA here is from genome assembly GCF_034315485.1 of Pezoporus occidentalis. Classification (NCBI taxonomy): domain Eukaryota; kingdom Metazoa; phylum Chordata; class Aves; order Psittaciformes; family Psittacidae; genus Pezoporus; species Pezoporus occidentalis. The sequence continues at coordinate 121,792 of NW_026912854.1, forward strand.
GTCCAATCTCAGTCTCCCCTCTGGCAGGTTCAAGCCATTCCCCTTGTCCTGTCCCTGCAGGCCCTTGTCCCAAGCCCCTCTCCAGGTTTCCTGTAACCCCTTCAGGCACTGGAAGCTGCTCTAAGGTGTCCCCAGGACGACGGGAACGCGCCTTGCTCTCCATCACTGCCCCCGGGGAGCGCGCACGCCGCACCCCACAACTACCGCCACCGCCATCCCGCGGGTCGCTCTCACGTGACTACGGTAGCAGCGATGGGGGCGTGGCACGCCGGTGACCCGCCAATGGCGAGCGGCGGGAAGGGGGGGCTTAAAGCGGCAGCGCGGGGGGGCCCGGCTGGCAGCGCAGGGATGGAGCCGGGTGTCGGTACCGGTACCGAGCAGGGGAACGGCGGCCGCTGCTGCTTCCTGTACTACGCGTACGGCAGCAACTTGCTGCGGGAGCGGCTGCTGCTGAGCAACCCCTCGGCGGCGCTGTACGGCCTGGCACGCCTGCAGGTGTGTGCGGGGAGCGGGGCCTGGCTCTGCTGCGGGGGGGGGGGTCCGGTGCTGCGGGACAGCCGATCCCTCCAGCCGGGGACGGGGGAGGTCACTGGGCTGCAAGTGGTGGCGTTAGTCCTGCCTTTGGGGGTATCTCCCTGCGTTTAGGCACGTCTGTCGTGGTGCCAGCCGCGACCCGGCGTGTAAAGAGCTGTGAGCCTGAGCACGTTGAGTTGCAGGTGGTAGCTGGGTTTCTGGCAGTTCTAAAAGGATGCTGCTTCACTTTTAAACCAGGAGTCCTCCTTCCCCTCTGCCACACTGGGTACAAGTGAGAAGCCTTTCCCGTGCCGTGTGTGGAGTGGGATGCAAGCTGTCCTCAGTAGCTGGCTCCTTCCTATGCCCTGGCTGTTCTCCCCCTGGCTGGGGTTATTAAGTGGTAGTACATCAGCTTGGCTTTAGGAGACTTGGAAATACGAGCTTATGGTCGTTAAGTTGATGTAGAGCTTTGTACAACTGGAAGGATCCTTGGGGAAGCAGAGCATCGATTGATGCCACTTAAGGATGACTTGAAGGTTCTCTTGGGGTAACTGGTAGGAAATGATCTATGTGAGAGTGAGTGAAGAAGTTCCAAAAGCTTGTCGTTAATAACCTCCCTGTAGTCAGGTACTTGGTGTCTCTTGGAACTATCAACCGGGCAACTGAGGCATGTTCCTATGAAGTGTGAGGTGCGTAGAGGTACCACTGAGGAACTGAACGTGTTGAGAGCCCAGCACCTTGCAGGATCAGCTGTGGAAGGTGAGGAGGAAAGCAGCAGCAATAGTGTGCTTACCTTGGAATAAAAGAAAGCCCTATGCTTCAGCTTTCCTTTTGGGTTTTGGGTGGATTTCCAGGTGACACGTTTGTCACACTGCAGGACAGCCAGGCACTTTCTTTTTTTGGCCAGCCTCTGAGTGCCATGCTCCCTGTTAACACCGGGTGACTTTGCTCCCTTGCTTCGAGCTGGAAAGCCACTGAGGTTTGGGAGTGAGAAAGTGTGCAAAGGTTGGAGCTGATTTCTGTTAATTGCCCTATGGTAGGACCATGTTGGCTTAAAAAAGGAAAACCAACCTGTAAACAGAATATTTTCGCTGCTGAACTACAGTATTCAATTAACTTCCCTCTGGTTTTACTTCCTGAAGCTTTGTTAATCTTCAGCCAAAAGCTGTAAGGAATGGGATGCATAACATGCACAGAAAGGGTATTACACTGGTACGTAGAAGAAGGGCCAAAGACCAGGCTCTTGACCCAAGAAAGTATGTAATGTGTTTGTTCCCTCTGCCCTGCAGTGCTTGCTGCAGTTGCCACACAGCATAACATCAGGTTTCCTGCTTCTGGTTCCAGAGCTAACCGCTCTATTCCTGTACAGTCTCTCTCGCCCTTTTTGGGATGTTACCCGATGGTTTATACACCCCCTTGCAGGCATTCAGTGTGGGTCAGGCCAGGAAAACATCACTGAAAGGATAAAACAAAAATGGTTGCTGATCAGTGCTGTTCTGTGTGTGAGCCTCCAACTGCTCAACTTCTGCAAACTTCTTTCCTATATCTCTTAGGGTATATTACACGAAAGCAACATGTCTCAGAAAGCAAATATTAATATGTACAAACATGTACTTCAAACTAAACTTCTAGCTCAAAGAGGGTGAATATGAGAAATAAAGCTGTGGGGTTGTGAAGGTTTGGGATTTATTTTTGTTGTCATTGTGGTTAAGCAGGAAGTCTTCTGTAAAAGTTGTTGGTGTGGGGTTTCTTTTGCTTTCCCTTTTCTACTGCTAGGGAAGGATCCACAAACTGGCTAACAAGTAGGAGAGGAAAGGTAGTGTACGGAGCCAGATGGGAAATTACTCTGGTAAAATGCAAGAACCTGTTACTCTCTTTTGTCTCTATAGTAATATGTGATATTATTTGTAAGAAGGAGATACTCCATTTCTAAAAGAATGTTTCAACTTCAGGTGTTTAAATACTGTAGAATTGCAGAATAAGCTCACTCAAGGAGGTGAGCTTATTCCTTATTCAAGGAATGCAGAATAAGCTCACTGCACCATCATATAGAAATACCCAGGAACATTTCAGTGGAGTGATGGCCCAAAACACTGGAAAATGCACAGGATGGTGCATGAAGACAAGATCCAAAGTTCACCGTCTTGTGGGCTTCTTTACCCTCACTCTTTTCCTGGACCCTGCGTGGTAGCATTTAAGTCTTGTAACTGCACCAAAAGGTGCACAGGGGTGGGCACTGGGTGGGCATGCCTTCTGAGGAATGAGAAGAAGGCAGTAGTCCGTTCCTTTCTCCATGGCACACCTCAGCTGAGGGCCCTTCAGATTGCCTAACAGGAAGAACAGCGGCAATCCTGTCACTGCCAACTTGGACAAAAGTCAAGCTGACTTCAGCGGTACTGTGTTTACTGCACAGTGGGGTGTGTGTGCTGCTCCTGATAAAGGGTTACCTCTGCTTTCTTCTCATTAGCTCATATTTAGGCCAGACTACTGAGAGGTTTGCATTGATCCAGGTCTCAGCAGACCAAGACTTTTATCAGCAGTGCTCTCTGCCAGATCTCTCTCCCCTTTGTCCTAAGGCTGCTCTTTCTTATGGGGAGGTGAAAAAGTAGCTGACTATAGCCCCTTGTGAGATGGGAGCTGGATCAGATCCCACCCGTCCATTCCTCCTTCTGTGGGTTCAACTGACTACTCACGGATTCTCCTTTAGCTGCCCCATTCATGTCAAGATTACCCAACAGCCCTTGCCTTAAGTGGAAATTGATTCTCTGCATTGGTTTCATTTGCAGGATTTTAAGCTCGAGTTTGGCCATCATCAAGGCAGGACGAGTTCTGTCTGGCATGGAGGTACAGCTACCATTGTTCAGAGCCCTGGAGACGAAGTATGGGGAATAGTGTGGAAAATGAACACTAGCAATTTAAGTTCACTGGATAAGTAGGTGACTTAACTTTTGCTGTCTTCTACTTTAGAGAGCAGTTGAAAAGTGGTAGTTAATTTTTGGTGAAGAGCTGTGTGGAAGCGTTGGTGTGGGGATCAAAAAGGTGCTTTGGACTTTAGTATGTGAATTTCACTTCATAGTATGTGTACTGACTTCTAATACAACTGGGGATAAAATGGCTTTGTTTTTAACACAGGGGTATTTTCATAAGATGTGGACCTTGATTTGGAGCCGATACATTGGTCAGGCTCCTTTTTTTAACCCCTGACCTTACAATGTCCCATAATGACTCTTAACTCTTTTATTTGTGGTGTAGCACTTCTCCCATTGCTTTAGGGAGAGTTTCCTTTGAGACTGATACCAATTTCTATCTCTAGACATCTGTAGTCTCCAGATGTAGTGAAAAGGAAAGGCTGAGGATAAGGCTTTGCAGAAGAGAAGGGGATCTTTAATAAAGGCAGTGGGACCTTTTGAGGAGTTTATTTTACATGTCTTCTAAGGAGTCAAACTTTTGTGAACTCGAGGTACAACCAAGCAGGGAGCTGTTTCTCCCACTGAATGGGAGAGGCTGTCTTCACCACTGCAGTGCATGGTGGAGAATGTTCTGCCTGTGCCTGATAATTAAAACAAGTTTTAGGCAACCTAAGCAAGTTGGTCCCAGGCTGAAGTCTAGAGGACCACATGGGCAAACAAATCCAGGTGTGTAGCATAATTTCTTGCAGCATTTAAGGCAGGATTTAGAACTTAATCTCCAAAATTTTAGCTGGTGTCATGTGCTTATTGCAGCTTTTGGGATGCGCCTGCCCAGCACAGTGCTTCAGGTGTACAAGGATAGTTTGTTCAGAGCCGTTCATCACCATCAGTTAAATCCAGTAAAAATCTGGGCTTGTGAGGCTAAGAAAGCAGGGCATATTAAACCCACTGAAAGCACTACATTAATACAGTTCTCCTGCCTGTGGTAGTGTTGCAGTTTTGGTTATGGCTGTACCATGCTGTGTAGACATGTCCTTATAACCTTGGCCATGGAACTTGGAAGTTCAAACTTGCTTTTGATTGCCTACAGAGAACCTGAAACACAACAGAAACTGTTGCCCAAGTTCTGTTAGCACACCATGGGAATGGGAAGTCTCAGCACTCTCATGTCCTGGTTAGGAGTGTTAGTCCTAAGCAGGAGGGCATCTACTTGGTATGCTTATGGTTGGAGAGAGCATCACATATCCCTGCTTTATGATCTCCTGAGTTCCCCCTATGTTGCATACACTAGCACTTACCTTCTGCCCCTGTTTCTGCTGACCTTTACTTAAATTTCCTCATTTACCATGCTTTCCTAAAGCATAAACTTTCACCAGTGTAAAAAGCCTGTCTGGTAGCATCTGCTTTGATAGTAGCACTGTGTTTCCCCAATTTATGGGGACGTTGTTCTGTATTTCAATTTCTAGAAGTTTTGTTTAAATACTGTAGAATTGCAGATCCCTGGCATTTCTTTGACAGGACATAAACTTTAATGCTGGCTAAGACGCTAGAGACTTCAGTGCTGTAACGTCACCAGAAACTGCAGGATGGACACTAGCATTAAAGAATGCTTTTTTTTCCAGCTGCCTCATTGATGTCACAAAGGTGAACTGGAAATGGAAGGAAATAAGATGTGTTCTTGGCTTTTAAAGCGTTAGTTGATAGTTCTTCTAAGGACTGCTCTAATCAACTCAAATGAGTTTGCATGTGTCCCTGCTGAGGGTCGTGGGATTCTCTGGCTGTGCACAAACAGATATATTTGTAAGTTCTTCAAGTTATTTCCTGAAATCTCCATGGATCAAGAAAAAAAAATAAAAAAATCACTGTTTCCTTCCTTCCTTTTTCTTCCTCCCCAGTCTGGATAAAGAGGTCTGTCCTTGTTATCCAGAAGCAGAGGAAGGAATGTGTAATTGATGCTGCATGTAGTTAGGTGAATTTCTAGTAAAACCATGTAATATACAGAAAAGAAATATGGGAGAGGAATCTTTTGCTTAGATGGCCGAAGTCTTTCGCTTCAAATGCGTTTTGGTGCCGTCTTATGGTCAGATTTATTTTGCTGGGTTTTTTTGTCCTCTATTTCACACAGAGGTTACAGACTAAATCATGACTTTTCCTTATATATCATAGCAGTCGATCTCTTCTGTGAATGTTCCTTCACTGTACTGTTTTTCTTGCTCTTCACACCCAACTGACTGACTTTGCAGTCTTTGTAGACTTTGAATCTGTAGTTAGCTTCCAGTATCTACTTGCGCTTAACCTAATTACTTGCATAAGATGGCCTGTGTTGTGTGTGTTAACTTGAAATGAAAGATAAGTTGTCAGAATGATATTTTGATGAGCAGCATTAAAACCCATATTATCACTCGCATCTAAAGGTGGCTAAACGGTAAATGGTTAAAGTAGCCTTGGTTTTGAGTTTGGTTTTGTTTTCTTAAGACAGCATGGTTTTGCTAATGAAAAAATAACAAAATGGGGTTTGCCCTGATCTGACTCTTTGTTGCTGTACTGTAAGTCTGACACCAACTAAAAGGTGTCTTGGATTGTTCTTTGGAATGTGCATCACAAGAGTTGTATGAGTTTCCCCTTACTGAAATGTGACACAATGGGCAAGATAAAACTCTGCAATTGTTTCATTGTCTGAGCAGAAGGTAATGACTGGTATGTGCTGGCTCATTAATTCTGATACTCTTGGTTGTGTTTCCCTTGTAGATTACCAGATTTGCACAAGGAGTATTCTCTACCTTTGCAAGTAATCTTTCTTACAGGGATAAAATTATATAAGTGAATGCTACTGCTATTGTTGCTGCTTTAGAAATATTTTTGGCTATGAAACAAGTCTGCACAGAAAGTACTGGAAGATGTTTTGCTTTATTTGCTTTTCTTTAAGTCTGTTAACAGTGCAGACCAGGGTCCTGCCTTGAATTCTGTTATAATAAATGCAAATGTTTAATTGCAGAGTTTGTTTGAAAGCTATACCTGTTACTTGGCATGAAAGGAATATATGTCCTTTACAGGCAAGAGGGAGTTGAAGCTGGCATTTATGTCCCAATAGAAGTCAATGTCCAGACTCAAGCAGGAGAGGTACTGACCTGTCGGAGCTACCAGATGCAGGACTATGTCTGTGGTCCCCCTTCTCCTCAGTATAAAAAGGTAGGTATTGCATCACTGTAACTTTGGAAGAACTAATAAATATATAATGCAGCACTTCTGTCCTATTTAATAAATGTTAGTCATGCCTTCCATCCACTGTAAATAAAGGTATAACTTCATCCTTGAGCAATGTGTTGCTGTAATGATGCTCAGAGAGGATTGCTAGCTCTTAAAGGCCTGCTAAAACAGTTTTACTCTTTGGTTTAGTTACGTCTTGTATGAAGACTCTATTTAACTTGTGAATTAGTTACGACTGACACAGGGATTTCTGAAAGATGCTGTTTGTTGATATGCAGCAATTCTCCTTTTGAAAAATTAATGCACTGCACTAAAAAGACAGAGGGAAGCTTCTGTGGGGAGAATACAGCACCTGGTTTATAGTCTCAAGGGCACAGATTGTCTTGTGAAGTATCTCACTATCATTTAATACAGAAGTCCATCTGCCGCCTTTTAAAAGAGGCATCATCAGTATATCACAGGACTTCCAGCAAAACTGCAGAGCACTGCAGGCTTCCCACTTGATTGCTGGTGAGGCAGAAGTGTTTCAGCACTTCTGAAACACACTGGCTCTATAGAGACACGTGATCCAGTCACGCAGCAGGCCTGACCTGCTTAGCTTGTGGGATCTGATGTGGGCCTAGCCTCAGGTGGAATGACAGCATGTCTGGAATTCTGCAGCTATTAGCAACTGTAGATAGACATCACTGTAACGTGTTGACTTCTTCTACCAAAAGCAAAGCTTGAGCTTATTAAATCCCAAGTGTGCCGCTTCCTCTTAACTGAAGAACTCACTCTTGTGAATCAGCCTCCAGGAGCATAGCAGACACCACCTGCTGCAGGACTCTTGAAGAGAAAGCTTGCTTAGAAAGCAGGCTCTGCTACTTCACAGACCCCCTCCCTGCCAATCCACTTCATGTCAGGACAGATCTTTAGGGCTTTTCAGGGAATTTCAATAGTCTGCTGCTGTGCATCAGCTCTCACTAGTATGCTGTAAGAGCAGACCTCCAATAATGGCAACTTTATCTAGCTAAACACTCCCTCCTGCTGTTGTCAGGGTCAGTTTTTAGTCCTCCTCTTCCCCCATGCCCCAAGCTTTTATTTGCTTAAGGGGGCTAAAAATTTAGTACAGGTGACAGCATCAACACACAGTGATCAGCACCCATCTACTGATGTGCATTTTCTGTGGCAAAGGTCATCCTTTCTAGACAACTCATCCTTGAATTTCCTGGATGTTGAATGCATGAAAGAATATTTACAATAGTGTCAGCTATTAAAACCTGTGTGTATATCTATTCATTGAGAACTTGCTGGTCTCTTTCAAGTGTGGGTTCCTACAGCTTCCTCTTTTCCTCTCACTGACCCTTTTCTCTAGCACTAATGCTTAGGTTTATTTTGTATGTAGAAGGAAAGCTATGATAACAAACCCTAAGGAATCTGGGCTTTTGCATTAAACCAAGTTTCTGTTACTGCTGCAACCTATCTAGGTACTCACTGCTGTGGTTTGAACAGCAGAGTTTGAAAAAACAACTTCCCTAATACACACTGCTTCTCACTCAGAAGAGATATTAAGGCTGGCTAAAGGCATAGAAAGTAGTTCTTATTCTCACTCAAAAGAATGGAATAACTGAATTAACAGCCTAATTGTACAGTCTTGTATAATTATAGATTGTAGAGTACAACAGTGGAGATTGTGGACTACTTGTGTAAGTATTGAGATTTCAGAATCTTAGGGGTTTGTCTTAGTGTAGTTACCAGCCTTTTCAGCAACATTTTGTTGCTGTTACTAAGGTCTTCAGTGGTCTTCCAGAAGCCTTTGGCTATCTTTAGGTACAAATGGCATTATTTGGGATTAATTCTCTTGTTACCCTAAGTAGTTCCTCCCATACAAGTAAGTTTGGAGGAGTTTGTTGTTCCTAACGCTATTATTGAAGGCTTTCTCTTTTTATTTCCTTTGATTATAGGTTATCTGTATGGGTGCAAAACAGAATGGCTTGCCAACTGACTATCAGAAGAAATTAGAAGCTATTGAAACTAATAACTATGCAGGGCCAGTGCCAATCATGGAAAAAATTGAAGCTGCTATTAAAGAAAAGGAAAAAGACTCTGCATAGAATACCTCTGCACTTGCTTGGCCATTCACCTTCATTTAGATCTCTCTCATCACTCTGCTGATCAGCAGTTGATTTATTTATCCAGGAAAGATGAGTTTGCTCTGCATCTACATCAGACACAATTTGCAGTCTGGTGACACCCTGACATTGGTAACTTCTTTGCTTTGTATAGCTTGAGTACCTGCTGAAGTTGTTGCAGATGTAGACATTCTGTAATTGTCATGCTGTGCTGCACACAAATCTGTGCTTCATGTCCCATTTACTGGCCTTTCTAAAAGAAAAAGGCCATCTTGATGAGTATATTTGTTGCCTTCTGAGGAGTAAGGGCTGCAGGATCAGGCCCTTTGTTCTTCAGTACTGTGTACACTAGTGTCAAGACTTTCAAAGATTTGTTAGATGCAAAGTAGACTCAGACTCCAAACCGAGACTAAACTCTTTCCTCTGCTGCTTCTCTTGATGGTTTAAAGGCCAAGCTACCTAAAGCTATGGACTTCCTGTTTCTGTTTATATAGTTAACATAGAAAAGTAATGGTATTTTTAAACTATTTCCATGTTTGTAAGTGTTAGTCCAAAAGGCAACCCAGCCCTGAAGACGGCATTTGGCAAAGGATCTCATCCAAAGTCTAATGGCTGTCTACTTTCTATGCACAGTAATAGGTTAGGTATAACCAACAAATTTTAAAGAATTCATTTTAGTTAGATAATTCTAAGGGTTTTTTAAAAGACCTTTTTGACTGGCCTGGTGCTATCTAAGCCTTGCTCTCACTTCCAGTGAAATCAGGAAGTCCCCTGTGACTGCTAGTGCATTCGTGCCATGGTTTTGCTTGTCTGTTAAACCCCAGATGAAGAGACCTGGCCTCTTCCCCACCACCAGCGTTGACAACCTTCTGCAACACTGGAAGCTTTTGCAAGGTTTAGAGTACTTACCTTCATGGCACTTGGCAACCCCTGGAGTTAACCTGTGGGGAGCAAGGCAAAACTGACACCCAGAAAGATGTCAAACAACTGAACTTTGGCTTATCTTCTGTACAGTGTGTTTTGTGGTTGCTCTCTTAAGGTACAGAGGGATGTAAGAGATAACCAGTGTCACTGTGTGACTGCTTTGATAAACAAATGACAAAGTAATGTCTTCTCTGCATAAACTGTTATGTGTGTTTTCAAAGTTGGGCACTGTGTCTGCAGCAAAACACAGTCCTTTGAGTGCTGGCAGTGTCTAGTCTGAGTAAATAAAGCTGCAGTTACCAAACCTCTCGCTGTTCAGTGCGTGCTTCAAGAGTACCAGTGTTGCACATGCAAGTTACATGGAAAGGTAACTGAAACTTCTGTTGGTTGTGTGTTTTAATGGATGTAATTTCAGTAGGGAGGGCATGATCATTAATTTGAAGTATAATTTTTCATATATAAATAAATGTATTAAATAAACGGTATATAGAGGGTGGCTACAACAGAAACAGACTCCCTTTTTTACAAGGAGTCACAAGATGAGTGGTAATGGACAAAAATCCCTCCTAGAGGGATTCTGACTGTACAAAGAGGAAGATGATTCATCAGCCATTGGAATAACTGCCCCAAGGAAGTGCTGGACTCCCCAGCACTGGATACTTTGAAGATTAGGCTGATATTTAGGGCATATTTGCTGAGAAGGGCTGGACCAGATGATCCTTGAGAGCCCTTCCAACCTGGGGTTCTGTGATCAGCACCAATCCTGCTTTATCCTTACCACACGCAGTTGGGCTTTTGAACTCTTAAATGGGTGTTTTACCCTTGCGAGAAGCAAGTGGAAATCAATCTCCTGACTGCCTCCATGGGGGCTATTGACAGAAGGTGCCTCCTCTTGAGGGAAACAGGGCCCCTGAGGGCAGGTGGGGGCCCCCGAGGAGGCCTTCGGCCATGCCGGTGTGGGGAGGGAAAGCCGGTGCCCGTGAGGGGAAGCGGCCTTCGGCCATGCCTGCGTGAGGAGGAGCCGCTCCCTGCCACAGCGGAGAGACCACGGCTGGGGCGGGAGCTCCTCCCCGGGGGGAAGCACCCATGGGCCGGCTCCTCCTCTTGCCTGCGTCCCTTGGCCGCCGCGGTGAGTGCAGGGGAAGGGCCAGGGCCGGAGGAGGGTCGTGTGGCTGCTGCCCGCCCCGGTCGCGACGGGCGGCCGGTTGTGTGGGGAGGGGGTGGCCGCCATGTCGTGAGGGGCGGGCGGCGCGGAGGAGCCATGAGGTAGGGGAGGCGGGAGAGGCTGCAGGGGCAAGGCAAAGTTTGTGCGTTCTGTAAAGCAAAGTTTCTCTCTTACCTTCTGAGGTGGAAGGAGAAGAGCTGCGGCTCCTGCCGGGCTCTGCGGGTGGGTGGACTCGCCGCGCTCCCGAATTGAATTTGAGGCTTTTTGGTGTTTCCGTAGCAGGGGCTCCTTCCGCCTCTGAGGTGGAGGCTGCCGAGGGGCAGGCAGGCAGAGGGTGAGGAGCGGCCGGGACCCGCAGCCGTGTCCCCGGTGAGGAAAACAGCGCCTTCATGGGAGATCCAGCAAGGCTGATAATGAGTCGTCAGTTCCAGATGCTGGCCCGTGGTGCAGCTTTCCCGAAGGAAAAGCCGGTTAACGCTGTCTGCCCTGGGGTAGCGGGGCAGTTCCCCCTCGGGACCCCGCTTTGCTGGGTGGATGGATGTCAAGGCACAAGTCAAGGTGGTGGTGGTGGTGGTGGTGGGCAGGTGGAGGGGCTGTAGCTGATGAGGTTGGCTGTTGGTGACCACCAGAGCGATGTCCGACATCCGTGAGGATCCGAGTGCATCAGTTGCAGCTTCAGGTTGCTGCAGGTTGAATGTAAAGGCAGTATATGATAGTAGAAAAGCAGTTCCAGCTTGTTCCCTTCCTCCTCCATCTCTTAATAAAATCCCTGAGGTTTCTCCCATTGAAGGAATTTTCCTTTGCTTTTTAGTAGTGGGTCCTTATTTGTTGAACTTTTCCCACCAGAATGGAGTTATCCGGAATGTTTTTGACAGGGGCTTGCTAATTCTTCCCAACACTGTATACAAAGTTGTTTCTTTAGGCTTTTAGGAAATACAGCAGCAAAACTGTGAGGGATTTGGGTATTTTTGTAAAAAGCCTGTGCCTTTTAAGCAAAACCTTGTCAGTTTACTGCGTGGAGGCAGAGGTAATTCCTTCTGTTTCCATGTACATCTGTGGCTCTTCAGGCAGCTAGGGATGGCTATAAAAGCTTATGCTATTGTCAGAGAGGGGGGGATCGCTGAAACATGCTGATCTTGGGGACCCCAGAGCGAAAAATCACAGGCGTTGTAATGGATTTAGAGCAGTGTGATGGTAATGTATGGGTCCCAGGGCACTTATTGACGTACACAGCATCAGTGATGATGGCTAGACAGAGATTGTAAATGGGGACTCCGAACAAGCTCTACCAATGCACCATTTCTGCTGTAAAAAGGCTGGGTTTTTAGTACCTCTGGGAATACATAGAATCACTGTTCATCAAGACATACAGACCTTTTGCTCCTGTTTCCTACACGTTTTTTACTGTTCTTGAACTATGTAAAATAGTTTTAAGTTCTTTTAAAAGTGAGAGCTGCTGTGTGGAAATCTATTCTGCCTTATTCATTTGTTACAGGCCAGCTGCTGTGGCACACATGAAATAAGACGTGGAGAATCAGTTTCTTGCTATGACTGGGAGAAACAGAAAACGTTGAGTTTACGTTGGCCTGAGTCTAATTTACCATTATTGACGAGAAAGCGTGACAAAGTCTGCAGTTCTCTTGCTTGTACTGACCTGCAGTGGGGTGGCTGGCACTGTAAACCAGCTTTCCTCGGGAAGCAAATCTGAGTTGGAGACACAAACAGCAGAGTTTCATTTTAAATGGGGCACTATTTTCATACAGCCACCTCTCAAAGAGTCATTACATTTTGAATACTACAGGTGGAAGGCTATGCCAACAGGGGCTCCCTAGCCCTGGGCTGGCACTGGGGTTTGTGTGTGTGCTTTGCTGTTTGCTAGAGATGGCTGTTAAGTGCTGTAGAAGTCCTGAAGGTGTTCCAGCTACTGGCTGTGGTTAACCAGTTATGTGCCTTAGGACTTTGTTTCACAGGCAATTTAGGGGAGCAGTTTTTATCAGAATAGCAAGACTACAGAAGAAGTGGTATTCACTGAGTTTTCAGCTCTTCAGGAATATTCTAGTTTGGTCTTAAACGAGCTGCTTCAAAAGACAGTGAATTAATTTGCTCCTTGTATTGCCTTCACTGCTTCATCCTACTCACTCTTTTTGGGAGCAACTGTCTCGATTAGGAGTAAATTCCCCAGTTTACCCCAAAGTGGAAATGTTTTTAGCTATTCTTTAAGATTCTTCAGCCCTTTATCTACAGCATTTACGTTTGGTAAGACCTTGTTGTGATAAAATCGCAGAGGACTTGCACTGGAAAGTGAACAGGACAGCAGTTTTGGTTAGGAGAAGAGCAAGGAGATCTTAGTGAAAAGAGGATGTGAGAAGGGCAATGCCAGGAAAGATATAAATGTACATATGCTTGCACAATGCTGAGAAGAGAGAAGTCAGAAGAACCACCAGATGAAAGTGCTAGTACCTTCATGCAGAGGCCATCAGCACCGCTGCAGCTTGTTGACATGGATTATACAAAACCTTGCTGTGAGCACTGATACTTTAGTGTACCTCTTACTATGACAAATTTGATTTCTCTTTTTTCCCTCCTTATTCCTGGCCTTATCACCATCTTGCTTCCTTGTATTCCTTTGTATTTCTCAGTTATACAGGCTTATGCTGTGCATCTCTTGCCACACTTGCTGTTGCTTCTCACATCACTTCAGTCCCCACTGGGTTTCATTTGGCCAGGGCCGTGTCTTCTCTCTCTTCTTGGCCTTTACAACTGATGAGTGAGCTCTCTGTTCTCTGGTTCTTTTTAATTCCTGGTAGTCTCTGTCTGTCTTGTTTGTGATGTTTTATGAAGGATTGTAAGAGCCTTAAGGTGGCTTTCAGAAAAATGATTGCATTCATAAGCCCTTTCAGAAATGGAACAGTTCCAGAAATCGTAGAATCATAAATGGTGGATGTTCTTAGACCTTATCAGTGAACTCAGGTGCCTCACATCAATGTATGTCTGTCTTTTCTAATAGCCTTCTAATGACTGATGCCACATCAGTCACAAGAATTGCACTAAAATTGAATCCAGCATCTGGAGTGCCCAAAATAAGGCAATGAACGCCATATGCACTATAAGCAAGGAGATGCTTTCAGCACATGTTTAAAAGCTGCAGAAGCATTTACCTTTAAACATACCAGATGTGTAACCCAGCACTGTAAAACAAACAGATCGTTTAACAAGAGACTTAGTACTTTGTAACCTTGGGGATCCTGCATTGAAAAGACTCATGTTAAAGCATGATGGAAGTTCAGCTCTTCCCAGGAAGAGGCGTGATGGACTTGCAAGTAAGTTGGAGACTTCATGATTCAACACGTTGGCCTTATGTTTAAAAAAACACCACCAAAAAAAAACCCTAGCAAACCAGAACCGTATACATCAGAATTGTATGGCAGTGTGTTACTCTGATAGAACAAGCTCATTTCTCATGCTGATCAGGACTTTAGGTGCTGTTGCACCAAGAATTGGTACTGTAGGAAATTTTTGTGTTTACTTTCGTCTGAGCAGGACCTGAAGTTTCCTCATGGAGCTAATACATTTCACTACGAACATGCATGTACCTGCCTTGTTCTTAACTACATGTGGCAGGAAGTCTTTCTGTTCCAGCACTATTTAAGGTGTTCAGCCTCTCATCTGATGTGGCATTTTCCTAGTCTGTGGATGGTGGAAACTTCCATTGTTTCTTGTTAACAGACTGATGAAAATTACTGTTTTCTCCAGTACTGACTGACATGCATTTTTTTTTGCTTTAAAGTCAATATTGCCACTGAAAATACCACTGAGTACGTCATATGCACAGAATTTATATTGCCAGCTCTGACTTCCCTGCCTGACATTTTTGCTCTCTTCCCTTTTCTCCCCTGATGCTTAACCTTACTTTATATTCTTTTTGATTGCAGCTTTATATCTCCACTCTCTTACACCGGAGGCATTTCTGGGACCTTCTGATCTTTCCATGTTCTTGTCCTTTTCCTATATTTCTTTTTTTTTTCCTTTTCTTACCCTCTTTGTAGATGGATCTGAAGGAGTGAAGAAAATACTTCATTTGCTTTGTACACATAACAGCACTTTGGTTCATTATTATGGTTTCCTCAGTGTTCCTCAGTCCTTCTCACAAAGCTGGAAGAAAGAAAATATATTAGGATAATGTGGTCCTAGGATAACCAAAGCAAGCAGGGGAATGTTGGGTATTAAGATGTATTAAGATTTCTGTTGCCTGTATTTTAAGGTGACTGTCTCTTTAACTAAAAGGTTGCTAAAGGTTTAGATGTTTTCATGTAAATGATGTTTTCAACATTGTTTGGTCTTCATGATAGAGTTAATTTATGGAATGAACTTTCTCGAACAAAGAGATGTGCCAGTGTGACTTCTAGGAAGCTCAGTGACTCAGAAATCAGCCACTTCATCTGGTGGGTCATGTGAATGGTGTTATGAAAGGTTGATTTGTCTGAGGAGATGCAGTCACTTACTTATGTGGTAAGAAGGTCAGATCACTTGGTTACATTCCCTTTGGTTTAGAGAGTATTTCAGTTTTGGAGCTGGCTACAGTCCAGTTGGGAATTTGCATGGTCTCAGCCTTTGGAAGGCTCAGCTCTTAATGCAGTTATCTGCATCTGTACTGGTTAGCAACCATAAGTTATCACTGATTGGTCTCCTGAAATCAGAGGAACTAAGCTGGTTTGCCCTGACGTTTGTTGTTAAGTGTAGATAGGCAGTATCACTAAAATGCAGGAGTATAAAACCTATGCCCTTCTCCAGCATCAAGCAGGGGAAGCTAAACTGATGCAGGCTGCAGCTTCTGGTATGGAAACCCCATAGAAATGAGCTTGTTCCAGCAGCAGGTCACCTACAAGAATCTGTGAG
The DNA here is from genome assembly GCF_034315485.1 of Pezoporus occidentalis. Classification (NCBI taxonomy): domain Eukaryota; kingdom Metazoa; phylum Chordata; class Aves; order Psittaciformes; family Psittacidae; genus Pezoporus; species Pezoporus occidentalis. The sequence goes on from NW_026912854.1 coordinate 137,517, forward strand.
CTGGCGGGGCTCAGTTCTAGCTTGTCAGGGCAGCGCAGGGAGTGTTTGGAAAGTTTGCCATCATTGTAAATGTCTTGGGAAACTGTGTGAATTTTGTAGCAGCAGAGCTGGCACCTTTACAGAATTGTTGAACAAGAACTTTGTGTTCTGTTTTTGTTAATATGACAGTGATCAGAACTAAACTTTCTTCCAAATAACCCTTGTCCTGGTGAAAGCAGCGCATTTTACCTGTTACTGGATGGTGCCAGTAATTTGTGTTCATCATGCAAATTCTCACAGTCTGTGTGGAGGTGATTCAGTTGTGATCTTGCAAAAACCTGCTTTTTGCATGGGAAATTGTATGTGCAAGGTTCATACCTAAATTAACTTATTGTTGACTTATAATTACAATATAACTTCATGCCTGATGTATTAACTGCAATTAAAGCAAGTTTAGTAATGCAATAGAATGCGGACCAGTCTGATCCCAATTCCTATTTCTTTATGCCTTGTAAAAAAAATGGGAATAAATGGCCATCTACAAAGAGCTCCCAAGAGCTGGTGTGGAAAACCAGAGCATACACAGCATATATATAGACAAGGAGAGAGCATTCATGCTGAAGGGTATGGTTTCTAAACAACATCTCTATGTTGTTTAGAGGGTTTCCTGATCCCATAGCTGTCAGAGTTAGTGGTCACGTTGTGTCTCTAGGTGTATATACAGGGGCTGAGGTCAGGTGTTCAAGCTTAAGTGTTTGCACAGGCTTTAAATTGATATCTTCATTACAAGCTGCATTGGGTGCAGTCTCTTCCCTTTATGAAGATGGAGGCGCTTGGATGCCCAGTCCAGTAGTGAATATGAATTGTGATGCCATCTTCCACATCTAGTTTATCACATGGGGAAACAGTCTGTGAATTCAGTTATTCTGTGCAGTTCCTGCTCAAGGAAAGATCCATATTTTTGTGTGAATGGGATCTAGATGGGATCTTGCAGTCACCTGATTTCAGTTCTTTCAGTACCACAGTTATTTTTCAGATTCTGCAAAACTATTTTTAACTTTTATGGCTACTCACTTGAATTTGATAAGATTAACCAAACTAAACCCATGCAATTATATTTTCCCTGCTTTACATGTTGTCTGAACCAATAGGTTTAGAAGGTGTGAAGTGCTCTGTGCCCTAAATGGTACATTAACTCTGAAATCAGCAGCATCATTTTCACTGTTAGCATCATTTTACTCTTGGCCTTCACATCAGAAACATCTGATCAGTGGTTTTCCCACAGTCTCACTACCGCCTCTCAGACCTTCTGTCCTGAAGCTAAATGCTTTTTCCTAGTTCAGCTAAAACTGTGTCAAGATTTCACAAGGCCTCACTTACAGGGACAGATAACATATTGGCAACACTTTTATACAGAGTCTGTTGTTGTAACGCAGAAAAAGCAAAGTGAATTGCTGGTAGAAATTAATCCACCCTACCAAATTAATTGCTATGAAATACAATTTTGTTCCATTTACTTCCGTGCCCAAATATATTTGGACAGATGGCCTCCTTTGCTATTGAAACATGCAAAGCTAATAAAAAAATATTAAATTATGCACTAAGAACAGGCAGTTAATAAAGCAGATGCTAGTGGTGGTGTTTGAGGCAAGCTACAGTGAAGTGCTGGTACAGAAAGGATACTGCCTGCTGTAGATACTTTCTTTTCCAAAGCCTGAACAAATAAATGGAACTACCTGAGGAAGAAACCTCTCATTGAAGTTGACCGTGATATTACACAGAACTTACTAGTATTTTCTGATGGCAAATTGAAGGCTGTATCTTCATAGGAGAAGGTTGAAATTGAGGTTCTATGCAATTATTGTTTACAGGCTCGGTAACTTGAAGGGCAGATTGTGTTTCCCCGAAGTTAACTCCAAGGTGACTCCTCACTGCACATGGACAGTGATGAGGCTGGGTGGAGCAGCTTCTTGCTATCTCAACTATGGAAGGCCAGCTTTGTGCTAACTTGGAGATTTCTGCGGAAAAACCTCAAGGAACAAGTCCCCCATCCTTCATTGCTTTGCTGAAGGTATACAGAGAACTCCTGGTCAGTAGAATCCGAAACACGCAGTGTTTGATTGACAACTTGATTGAGAATGACTACTTCTCCACTGAAGATGCAGAGATTGTTGTCCAGTTTCCAACTCAAGCAGATAAGGTAATCTTTTTATTTCACTAGCCAGGGCAAACTTTTTCTTGCTTTCAATTTATCCCTGGGGTTTATGGGTTTATCTGGCAATTTCATGCCTAGTGTCTTTTCTAATCTTTGTTATATTGGAATTTCTTCATCCCATTCCTTCTGGACAGGGATTCCCAGCACATCTCTTTACAGCATGGTTGGCACTGCTTGTAATGCCAGCTGGCAGCTGTCGGAATGAGCAGGGTGATAACTGCTGTCCTGTCTCCACTAGCTGCAGCTTTGTCCTCTGATAAGTGATAAGATGTGGCCACAGTAGCTGTTAAGAGTACAGGTTGCTACATGCAGCTTCATTACTGTGCAGAGCATTGCAAGGATGCTATGGGACATCGTCCTGCTTTAGAGGAGGAGAGTTGGAAATATTTTAAAACTTAATGATTGTCCATGTGCACACCCTCCCTTCTCTTTAAAGACCTGTGTACATTGTGAATGCTTATATGGAAAACTGATACATCCTGGCACTTTTGGGTTGGTTCTTGATTTGTCTTTGGACATCAGCAGCAAAAATCATTTCCTTGTCTTTTGACAGGAGAAAATTATCACATGTGCACAGCTGCTCTTTGCATCATCACTTAAAACAAATCCCTAATTTCTTTCCCTGAAAAAGCAGTCATGCAGCTTCAGAATAGTGTCACAGAGGCAGGCAAGCCATAAAACATTCAAAGACCTTGGACTTCACTAACAGTGCAGATTTTCATGAAATAATCATTCTTGCTGGCAAGTTGAAATGGTGACACACTGCTCACTCTGTGTATAGGGTCAAAGCTGAATAAACGCATGCTGTATAATCATCTGCATTTCTTACTGTTCAGCATAATATGCAGAATTGTTGTAACAAAGCTGAGGGGGAGACCATGCATCAGGAGGCTAAGCAGAGACAGCAGGCCCCAGCAGTTAAAGTGAATTGGACTCTGGGGGAGCTTCTCTGGAAGGCATAAAAGTGCTTTTTAGAGCATACAAATTGGAAAAAAATACTGTGTTTATGCTGGCCTGCATGTTCCTCACCCTGCTTTAAGCTCACAAGAGACCACAGTCTCTCTAAACACTTTGTCTAGTTTAGAACTGGACATTCTTCATTATGAATGGATGAACTGAATTCTCCATTAATTTCTAGCAAGAGGATCCAGACATTCAAAATGGATCCCCAGATCCCAGATGATTGCTGTGTCTTGCAGAGGGTTTTGTACTAGGGTTGCCCTGTCCTAGTTGCACAAACATCACACTCTGCCTTGCCTTCAGAGGTAAGGCTTGGTCTTGAACTTCTCCAGCCACTGCCTCATAGCCATTAGTTTTGGTAAATGTCGCAGGCAGCAAGTGCATTATACTGAGAGAGCCTGCAGAATTGAGCTGCTGTGTTAAAAGGAAGAGTTGTAGGTTTTGGGATCTGCATTAAGGTCCAGAGAGACATCTGCCTATCCTGCTCTGGATCTGGCTGGATCCTGAGGTAAGTCTAAATGTGACTGGAGTATTTAGAAACCAGAGGGTGAATTTAGGGCACTGGGAAACCACCCCTTTTTCATTTTAACCAGCACAGGATTTAAAATACAGTATCTAGTCAAGCTGAGGAAGTCCTTTGGGTCCCCTCTTGAGGAGCAGTATTTATTCATTTTGTTTCTGGTTAGCATATGATTTAGCTAAAAGTTCAGTCCTTAACTTGCAGAGCCAATTTTCTTGCAACATCCAAGTACAAATAGCAAGTGAGGTTTGTGGTGGTTCAACTTTAGAGCTAGATTTTGAATTCACATTTTTGAAGCACCCGTTTGGATTTTGGTCCCCTGTTCCAGTCCAGCAAGGATCCTAAAGTAATCTACAAGTGTAACTGTGATAAAATGTTATGTATCAGCACTCTTTCATGTTGTGTTTCTTCAGGTTCGCAAGATTCTAGACCTGGTTCAAAGCAAGGGAGAAGAAGTTTCAGAATATTTCATCTGTGTCCTGCAGAAAGTCACTGATGCTTACTATGAACTTCAGCCTTGGCTGGATGAAATAGGTTACGAGCCTTCAGAGAGTATTTGTAGTAAACCTGTGGTAAATACAGATCCAGGTAAGGCCATATATCTATACTCCTTCCCTTAGAACTACCTTGCTATGTAGGAAGCTATAACCAGGTGACATGAGAGCAGGAAAGTCTAGGCAGGCACAGCCAGTGCATGCTGTACTTGCTGGCAGTGGTAACCAGATAATTAAAAGGCACACTGTATAACACAACAGTCACATTGACACATTACATCCTGCTTTGCTGAACTCAAATTCTTTCTGCATTTGTTTGTAGATATGTAGCATAACGGTATAACCATCATGTGCCAGCTGTAGTACTTCCTGGGCCTCTGCTACAATTTATTAGCAACACTGTGGTATTTTGGCAGTGGAATAGCCAGTATTCCAGGATGAGGACAGTCAAGCAATGAGGCAGGTTGCCCAGAGAGGCTGTGCCGTTTCCATACTTAGATGTTTTCAAGAGCCAACTTGATAACGCCCAGAGTAACCTCATCTGTTCTCATAAATAACCCTGCTCTAAGCAGGAAGTAGGACTGGAGACCTTCTGAAGTCCCCTCCAATCTGAATTATTCTATGATCCTAAATAAATTATACCAAAAGTCAGAATTAAAGTATTGCAGAAATAAATGTTTTCCTCTTCAGAGGTTTTTTCATACTATATAAATACAAGAACTGCTTTGCCCCATCTGAAGCAAAGTTTTGGTTGCAGTAAGAACACAAACCAATGTGTAAAAAAAAAAAGATCTTTTGAAATGCTTGGCACCTGTTTTCTAAAATGCATGCCTTCTATTTACAGTAATAAAAATTAACAAACAACTTAGGAAAGAATAACCACCTCCTTGATAGAGCTCTCAGGTAGAATATGAATATAGTGAAAAGACAGACGCCAAAACTAAACAGTGACCAAAAAGCTTTTGCAGAGAGTAAAACAGCCTTTAACAAAGTGTCAGGGTCTTGGCTTTGAGTCTCAACTGAAAGGTGGCAGCCCCTTAGACCAATGCAGTGTCAATATTTAGTGGGAGCTGTCCCTGCCCATGGCAGGGGGGTTGGAACTAGTTGATCTTAAGGTCCTTTCCAACCCTAACTATTCTATGAATATTAGCTTTCAGGAAATGTTGGCTCACACATTACCTTTCATTAGCACCTGACTTTCCCAACATAGTGATAATGGCAGCACAAATAGAAGTCATCTGCCAAAGAACCTAATTTACATTAGAATTACATTTGCTTATTACACCTCTCAGTTCCCAAAGAGGTGGCTCATTGTATACATAGTCTTTTTAATAATAGTTCACTGTCTTTTTAGTTAGCAGGTATTGCCAGAAACTCAGATATGAACTGGGACGGGACTCCAAGTTTGTCATGTCGTATGCTCAGAGGGAAGAGATGCTATTGGAAGAAATCTACTCCAACAGTATTATGGAGCTGGTCAGTTTTACCAATGAGAGTCTAGGCAAAGTGTATCAATTAGAAGCCCTTTTTGATGACACAGTTGGTCTAATTAATGAAGATGGAGAGACTATTTATGTCTTTGGTGATGCAGGAATTGGAAAGTCCATCTTGCTGCAAAAGATACAAAGCCTTTGGGCCAGAAAAGAATTGGACATAGGGGCCAAATTTTTCTTCCGTTTCCGATGCAGGATGTTTAGTTGCTTTAAGGAAGATGAAGCCATGTGTTTGAAAGACCTACTCTTCAAATATAATTGCTACCCAGACCAGGATCCCGCAGAGGTGTTCCATCACATCTTGCAATTCCCTCATACAGTTCTTTTCACATTTGATGGCTTTGATGAGATATATTCCAATTTTGATCTCAGTAGCATGCCCGAGATGTGTTCACCCACTGAAGCCGTCCACCCCCTGGTGCTGCTGGTAAGCCTTCTCAGAGGAAAGCTGCTTAAGGGATCCAAGAAAATTCTTACAGCGAGGACAGGAACTGAAATCCAAAGAAACATCATTAGAAAGAAAGTCTTGCTTCGTGGTTTCTCCAGCAATAACCTGAAGGACTACACTGCTATGTTTTTCAAGGATGAGGGGCAGCGAACACTGGTATTGAACCAGCTGGAAGCTAACCCCAATCTCTGCAGTTTGTGTACAGTGCCTTTATTTTGTTGGATTATTTTTAAATGCTATGAACACTTCCATTCCATGTTTGACAGCCACCACGAGCTTCCAGACTGTTCCATTACGTTGACAGATGTATTTTTGCTCATGATTGAAGTCCATCTGAACCGGTCTGTGAAAACAAGTTTGCTGAAGAACAACACCAGGAGCCAAGCAGAGGTGTTCAAATCACGAAAGGAAACTCTTCTGGCTTTGGGTAAAATGGCATACAAAGGGATGGAGAACTCTTTCTTTATCTTTGAACAGGAGGAGCTCTCAGCAGTGAACATCTCTGAAGGAGATTTGCAATTGGGCTTTCTCAGGACAGTTAAAGGTTACAGTGGCTGTGACGATCAGTTCACTTATGAGTTCTTGCACTTAACCCTTCAGTGTTTTTTCACAGCTTTGTTCCTGGTTATTGAAGAGAAAGTGAGTGCCAAGGAGTTACTTCGGTTTTTCAATGAGTGTTCCTCCACTGAGACTGTCCAGCCTACTTGCCTTCGTATTCCTTGGCTGAAGAAACAACTAGCAGGGGAGGATCCTTTCCGAAATAATGAACACTTTCATTTTACCAACCTGTTTCTTTGTGGCCTGCTTTCTAGATCCAAGCAGAAGCTCTTCAGACATTTAGTTTTGCCTGCAGTCATTAAGAGGAAGAGAAAGGTACTCATCACATACTTTGGGGAGAGCATGAAATCCCACCTGAAAGGCCTCACTCGGTCCAGGCTTCCAGAGTACAATCAGATCCAGGTCCAACCCAACTTTGTTTGGATGCTGAGGTGCCTCTATGAGACTCAGAGCGAGAAAGTGGGGAAGTTGGCTGCCAAACGCATGCACGCCAATTACATCAAGCTCACGTACTGCAATGCCTACTCTGCTGACTGCAGTGCTATTTCCTTTGTCGTGCATCACTTTCAAAAGCGCCTGGCTCTGGATCTGGACAACAACAACATCAATGACTATGGAGTGAAACAGCTGCTGCCTTGTTTCAGCAAGCTTGCAGTTATCAGGTGGGAGTTCGTGCAAGCAGGTCTTTGCTTACCCTTGGTCTGTTACACAAGCTGCTGGGCTGGCTGGAGGAATTGATCTCAAAAGTGGAGAAGGATGAGGATTCTTACTGCTCCTGGAAATGAAAGTTTCATATTTTCTGTACTCTTTGTTGAGCCAGTCACAGGAGCAGGGACAAGCTGTGAATTTGGAAACCCAAATGGAAAGGGTGATAAGAAGTCCTTAGAAGCCAGGACTGTTTAAACCTGTAGGTTCAGTTAGCTCCGCCTCAAATTGTCTTTTCTCAAAAGAGGATTTTTATGGGAGAAAGTGAGTAAGGGAAAAGAAAGGAAACAGAAGTGCTTCCTCCATTACCTCAAGATGGCTGAGCCTGTCTCTGTCCTTGCTTATACGGGGTAAGAGAGGATCTGCTGCTCACAATAATCCTTGATCAAAAGCTCTGAATTTCTTGCTTTTACATCTTTCCAAGATGTCTGGCTTTCACAGAATAAAAGCTAACTAGTAGTACTCCATGAAGGATGTAGCTGATGTCTTTAGGTGTGGTGTTTCCCTGAGGTGCTATGGAGAGAGGACATGGCGGGTGGTCACAGGGAACTAACTCCAGCTCTAACATCACAGGCAACATTGTTCCACCTGTAGTCCTTTGAGGTTGTGCCATGTAGTTATACCTTATTTGTCCGAAGGTTTGGGTGCAGAGGAGCAGGAACTTCAAATATATCTTTTTTTTTTTTTTTAAAGCTCCTTCAGCCTCATGAGTTTGTTGGGGAGGGGGGGGTGGGGAGAGGATTGTTTGGTTTTTTGCTTGTTTGCTTTTATAAATGGATTTATTCTTCATGGTTGGCTGTGCTCTGCCTTGTTTTCCTCTAGGACTAAATCAGAACAAGTGACACTTTTTCTAGTTAGTTGCAAACCAACTGACCTCCCAAGAGAAAGCAGTAAGGAAACCTGGTGGAAAACGCTGAAGTATGTAAGACAAACATAGAGGAAAATGAAAGACTTTCATTCTTTGTCCCTATCATATGATCATGCCCATACACATTGTGATATTAACACCATCCCCAGCACCAAACCAGTCTGTTAGGCTGCCTTTTTGTCTTTATGGCTCTTCTCATGTTAGGACTTTGATTTCTGATGAGGAATTTCTCCAAATCAGGAAATGTTTCTAACAGCTTAACCATCCCTTTCAAAGGAGCAGACTGTTCTGGTCTGTAGAAATCAGCCCTGATTTCTCCTGTGTGCTAGTGCATTCTAAAGCAACTAAGTTACTAACTAGCAATAGCCAGGGAGGCTTTTGGTAATAAGAGAATCTCAGCTGTCAATGTTCAACTTCTGAGTTTGTGTAGAAGCTAAAGCTGGTCAGAATGTTTTTACAGGGACAGCTTTACCCAGAAAAATGTGATTCATCACAATTTGAATGCTTCCTGGCAGCCTGCCCATTTAGGCAAGGTGAAAAAGCTTGAGAAGCTAAAACCAAACCAACACCACATAAACAAGAAGGAAAAAAAAACCAACAACAACCCACCAAAAAATAAACCTGTGAAAAGAAGTACTTTTATTCTGTGAATGACTGACATTGATTTGTTTCATGCCTAGTTGGTACAGTAAAATTAGAAACATCTAGGATACCCATGGGATTGCAGTTCTATTTCCTGGCCAGGACTTTTCACAGCCTTTATTCAGTGAAGCCTGAATGTGTGGTGACTTCCAAGGTGCCTGGCTTTCACTAGGTACTCAGAGAGAAGGTTGCAGGAAGAGTAGTTAGGAAAGCTTGGTTTTGGTAGGGTATCAAGCAGAATTTCTTCCTTGCAATCACAGTAAGTGTGGGAAGAGGATGAGGTGTTTGTTTCTGGTTTCTGACTTACTCCATTTTATTGTTTTCAGCTCTGGACAGCTTCCAGAGCATTACCTTGGAGATTTGGGGCTTTTTGTTTTCTATTGGTTTTAAAGTGAGCTGTATGAAACTGAGCTCACATTTCCCTTAATGGCTTTTAATATGTGGCATAAGGGCCTGTTAAAGTATCAAAGACCTCTATGTGTAGATGTATTCATTAACTCATGGGTGATGAACACTTGTAATCTGTATCAATTCAAACTTTCTTTTTCGTTCCTTTCATTCCAGGCTCAGTGTAAATCAGGTCACAGATCATGGAGTAAGGATCTTGTATGAAGAACTCTCCAAGTACCAAATTGTGTCTTTCTTGGGGTATGTACCCCAAAACGCTAGATACTGATACTAGAAAACAGAAGTGGCATGCTGACAGTACTGACACTGCAAAGGTGGGGTGGAAGCCACAGTTACCTCCTCATTTGCTGAACACACGCAAAGCAGCATTTTGTGTCAGAAATGACTCAGCTGCCTTCCTTAACAGTTCACTGGGAAAAGGCCCACAGCTTCCTCTCCCATTGCACTGCACCACAGGGTGGCCTTCCACTGACAGCAAGCCCTTCTGTAACACGCTGCAGACCACTGTCAGGTTACTGAACTGTGTGGGCATGCTAGTTTTATGCCTAAAGCCTTATGCTAGCTGTGGAGGGGGGAGAGACAGAGCACGAGCAAGAGTGTGAGCTTCATAGCTAGAGACTTCTGTTTGCACTGCTGTAAACTGATTATTTCACCTGTGCAAAGCAGATGATACAGCTTGGTAGAGACTAGTATCAGAAACATACAGTTTAAAGGCATAATGTTCATGGCACCAATTTCTTTAACCTTAATTAGTTCTTAATCAAGTTGAAGCTGGAAGGCATGTTAACTCTGACTCCCTGCTTCTTGGTTAAGGAGCTACATAAAAATGACTTTTTGAAAAGTAAATATGAATAGGAAGAACTGCCTTTTTCCTCCAGTGCCCTAATGTAAGTACATCTGCTGAGGTATCTGATCTTCAGTAATATTTGTGAGGGGATTTTGTGACTTTTAAAAGACCAAAAATACATTCTTCTGCTGTTTTCTCTTCTGGCAATATTATTTCTGTACTAACACAGAAATAGAGGGAAGCTTTGTTTGCTTGGAGAGGCCATTTATTAAAAAATTTATATAATATCTATTTTCCCATCATTTGGAGTCTGGTCTCTTTGTATTTTATATCTAGCCCTTCACAATATTAATTGTATATAAAAATAGAAATACAAGTCACTGTGAATGTGTACAAAGGCATACAAAAAAGATAGATGGTATGGGTTCTTATAGAGCATTCAGGTTGTAAATATTAAAGTAACAGTAGGAATAATCTATTTTTACCAATGTGATTTTTTCTTTAAGCTTATACAACAATCAGATCACTGATGTTGGAGCCAAATACGTTGCAAAACTAATCGAGGAGTGTTCAAGCCTTGAATACGTGAAGTATGTTGGATTTTTTTTTCCTTTCTTTTTCTACAGTATCTTAATTAATGCAACTTGAAACAGGAGAGTGGAAAAAGGGCAAAAATTATGATTCAAATAACATAACTTAGATTGGAGTTGTATCTGCTTTCACAGTCATCTGGCAGTGAGTGGTAGCAAGTGAAACCCTGTTCACTGCAAGGGAGTTGGATCAGATGACCTTTGAAAGTCCCAACCCAAACTATTCTATGATTCTATAATTCTATAATTGAAAGTCTGTACTAGAATATAGTAACAAGCAGAAAGAGAGTATGAGACCTGTTCTTTACCTAAATTCAGTCTGAGCACCTGAGTGAGGCCAGTGGTGCATGAATCTTACTGCCCTTTGCAGTAGGCAAATTCACTTGGATTTAGTACCAAGCTGCTTTATATCTTGCCTTTTATGAGCCATTGGAGTCAGAGTCAGGCTGTGCTGGTATCATACTTCAACTCTGGAATTCCCCGAATTCACTTGGTGAGTTGTTCCATTTAATTCCTGGAACTTCCCCAGGTAAGAGTATCTGGCCATGCACAACACTAGTTTGACATAAAGGTCAATATGATCATTAACCAGTGGTGTAATTGTGACCATAGCAGAAAGCAGAGGTAACTACAGCAATGTCAGCTGTAGTTGGTATGAATGTAGAAACCAGGAGCCAGGGACTCTTGGGTTGTGGTCCAGTTCTGAAACCCCCCCCCAGTAGCCACACCTTTTCCATTTGAAATATTTGCAGAGTTTTGAAACCAAAGAGCACTTTGGTTCTTTCCCTGCTTTGACACAGTGCTTTGCTTATTTCATCTACCTTTCACAAGAAAGCCTTTTGGAAGATGGTTATTTTCAGGGTGCATAGTTACCCCAGAGATACAGGTACCCTGTTCCCTAAAGCATCATGAAACACGCTGCATGTAATTCATGTACTCTGTAGCAACTGCTGATATTATGAACTGTATTAAAAACTAGGCAGGGGTCCTTGTCTTGAGGATTGGTTCCTAAAGCTCATTTCTGACATACTGAGCACCAAACGCAAGAGTCTACTGTAATACTTCTAGTTTGGAGGGCTGACATGCAATGTAAAAGACAGCATAAAATTATGTATGTTAATCAAAGGTTAAATGACTGCAGTATTTTTTTGCTCTAGGTTGACCTTTGATAACTGCAGCTAGCCTCCAGAATTAATCAGCATTAAATACTTGTATTGCTTTCTGAGGTGGTGTTCTAATAACTGTACAGTTGTAAGTGATGTACCTCATCAATTCATGTCTTTTGTGCAGAATAGGAGCAAACAAGATAACCAGTGAAGGAGGGAAGTGCCTTGCCCAGGCCATCCAGAAGAGCAAGACAATGTTTGAAATTGGGTAAGTTCAGTGCTAAGGAGCAGAGCTCAGGGCTTGATCTTAGCAGTGCATCTGCAGGATTCCTTCTTTTAGTCTTGCCTTCTCTCCTGCTACTCCTTCCCCCCAAGTGGTGGCATTAGAACAAACCAGTGCAGAAGTATAGGCATGTTTTCACTCAGAGGGAGAAGGAGAGCTGCTTCATTGTTCTCCAGTTCACATAATGTTTGGTTTGGGTTTTGTTTTGTCCCTGCTCTGACAGAAACTTAAAGGAGGGACAAACTAGCAAGAGGAGAGTATGTAAAGATAGCCACTTTCCTTATGGCAACACAGCTTTTCTAGAGATACTTGGTCATTTTGAAGTCTGGGTGGTATTGTGACTATTGATAACGTACCTCGTTATGGAGTGTCAGTGTTACAGTTGTCAAACCTTCTGCACCAAGTCCTGATAAAGCTGTGAGAGAATAAAATAGAATTCCCATCATCTTTCTCCCTAGTCCCTAACTGGAGACTCTGCTATTATTGGAGAGAGGTCTGAATGTACTCAAATAAACCTTTAGTCCCTGACCACTTCCTCAGGAGTGGTGCTAGACTTTAGGATTTAATTTATATTTTAATCTATCCCCCCTGCCCCTGGCAACTCAGTTTCTCCTTCCACCCAACAGGAGAACATTTCTTTCGGAATCAAACACTTGAATACATGGAATTAAAACCTTTTTGGCCATTGTGAATGTCACAGAAACACCTGAAATAGGAAAATCAGATTTGAACAATCAGATTTTTGGCTTTTAGTTTTGTTGTTCCACAGCATTTCACAAATACAGTCACCAGCAGGCACACTGCCATTATCATATAGCTGGGTCTGCTGTGCTGTATGTGCTGTAATTTCAGTGAAGGACTCCTGTTTTCTCCTGTGGAGGAAATGATCTCTCCAAATAGATTTAGGATGGCTTGGACAGTAATGTTTAAACAGATATATTCAGCATTTACGTAACAAACTGTCAAGGACAAGGAAATTCTGGGGAACTTACTGGAAGTGGATTTGTTTAGATACCACACAGCTAAATTGATTTGATAAGAGCTGCCAACTAATTACCCATCAAGCTGAGTGTGGCTCTGAGTCATCAAGCCATGATCCCTGGAAAAAAAAACCCTTATTACCTTCAAACCTCATAATATAGGGTGAATTTTCAAAGTGGCTGGTCTGCACAGAAGAGGTTTTACCAGATACTGCTATTAGATGTTGACCAGATCCCTGCAGCTTTTACCACATTACCTTCCCTTAACTCTTTGTGTTACCAAGGATTGTTTTGCCATTGGAAATACTATTCCTTACAGATGCATGGAAGAGCCCAGGGTCATACTGTCCCCGTGAGATTTTGATTACCCCTTTTCTCTTGGCCACTGGTGAGAGAGGAGATACCATTTGGGTATAACACTGAAGGAACTGTGACCATTTTGCCAGACTATTCTAAAGGAGGAGGGAAGCTTGAGAGGGGGAAGAAACACTGAGCAGGACAATGGTAGGATTTAGGACTTGGTCTGTTTCTCACGGCAGCTCACTGTAGAGGACCACAAGACTCCTTTACCCCATAACGATGCAGGGCTGCAGAGGGTTTGCCCAATGCAGCAAGGTGATCCCAAAAGCACTTCTCCTGCAGGAGGCTGTCTCCTAGAGCTGCTTCTGTGCTGTAGCCTTAGGGTACTGATGAGTCAGCAGAGGCTGCTGGTGTGTTGTGCAGGGAGTGGAACATGTTTGGCTCAGCCAGGAGGTACCTTCCAGGTTTCTCACAAGCCTGAAAGACTGTGAAGTAATCAGGGGGTAGGGGAGTGAAAAGGGGAGAATGCAATGCCATGGGGCACTAGGGCAGCACACCTCATATCTCATGGTTTCCTCTCTTCACCAGGATGTGGGGTAACCAAGTTGGAGACGAAGGAGCAAAAGCATTTGCAGAGGCCCTGAGGAACCACCCTAGGTTAACAAACATAAGGTAAAGCACCAGCAGAGCCGGGCAGCTCATTGTAGTGCCGGTTGTCCCATCGTGCTTTGAACCAATGATTCTTCCCACCAAGTGTTAGCTTGGAATGCCATCTGGTATTGCAGCCTTCTTTGTGTAACCAACAGGCTCCTGGTGGAAGTAAGAGGCCAGATTGAATCAAAAAGCCCTGGGAAGCCATTAAGTTAAGAATATTGCAGGGCTGGCATCCTTTCTTCTGTTTGCACCTCCTCCCCTTGTGCTGCACAGAGTTGCTGGCATTTGGGAAAGCACATGGTCAGTGGGTGCCATTTTGATCTGGGAGCATTAGCAGAAGGATACACCAGCTGTCACAGAATCAGGATCCTAGTGAGCTCAATGCTAACAGCTTCTGTTGTGAAGGTGTAACAGTACTTTCACCAAAGTAATTTTTAGGAGGTATTGGCTAAGGGACTGGGGCATTCTTAAATTCAGGATCATCAGGCTCATTATTACTGCAGTCATGCTAAGACCCCCCCCACATTCAGTGCTGATGAGATGTAGTTCTTACTGGAGTTCAGTGATTCATCTCAAACCAACCTTCTGGAAGCCATGGGTGAAGCTGGTAGCACAGCAGTGTGAAACAGCCCATCCCCTGCCAGACTTTCAAGTGCTGGCTAGGGATTTAAAGATGCATATTGTAGCATCTGCTGCTGTTTCAGAGTCCATCCACACAGCTGGTTCATGGTGGTCGTTTCAGTTTGTGTCCCAGTTCCACTGGCCTCCACTGTGACGGAGCAGACAAGCCTCTTTGGTTTCCCCACAAGGTGGCACATGGCACTAGTTTCTTGGGGAGTTCGGGATCTCTGGAGATCTTATTGCTGCCACTTCAGATACAGGGATTCTGGAGCTGGTGCCTTGTCTTCCTTTCTGTGAGTGGAGAGTCGGGCTTAAAAAATTAACAGCTGAAGAGGTGCAGTGCCCTAGATCTATTTAAACGTAAAAGCTCTCTGAAATAGCCATCTTCCCATAATGGCACAATCCATCCAGACACATCAGACTTGAAAGGAAACATTTTGAACCTGCACCAGAGCTGAGTGATTCTCAGATGGAAACAAATCTGCTGACAAATGTGTTTGCAAGAATAAGGAGGGGTAACTGTGCTGTTAGACCTAGGTTTTGCTGGCACCTGTGCAGGGTGAATCCTCTGCTCTCCAGTGTACTTGCTCTTGGGTTCAGTGGCTGACCTTGCTTCATGACTTGAATTCATAGTTAGCACCAGTGGTAGCGTTATGAGAGGATTAAGGGAAGATAGTCCCTACTACATCAGTTTACTTCAGCATATTTGTCATTTTTAGGCTCAGTCGTGATGGACTGAGAATATCTAATTTCAGCTGAAGCTAGGAGGGACTTGTGCTAACGTATAGTTGTGCCATTGCCCTACTTGATGTCCCTTTTCACTTTTTTTTTGAGATGTTGCATTATTTTCAGGTTCTGGCCTGGCTTTCGAGGGGGGAAATGCTTTTTGAACTCTCAGAGCCTGGAGCATAATTTTAACTGGATGATTTTGCCAGTGTCTACTCAAAGAATAAAGGGCAGAGTAAGAAATATTTGTGGTTTGTAATGGAAAGCATGCATTTACAAGCTCATCTCTCCCTGCACAACAGAACAGGTTGTGTTTGGAAGAATAATGAGATATTCAGGTGTCTGAAGGACTTAAAGGACAATACGCCCAGTTCATATCAGGACTTGGGATGACAAATCCATGTAAAAACCCATGTACTGCTAAGCACAAGTCTTTGTCCTTGTTAAAAGCCTTTACTCTCAAAACCACTGGGTGCAGCTCTGCTCTAAGTCCCAAGAGTACAACTTGCTGACAGCAAGCCTTACGGCCTGCATGACAGACCTGCGCTCAGGCTGCAGGCTGTGAACTGTTCTCACTTGTGAAAGTCATGAGGACTTGCTGGTTCACAAAGTATGTGGGCCTTTGAAACACCCAGATGCTGAACTGTACAGCTGGGAAATAGATCATCCAGGATATGCACTAGTATTTGGTAGTGGAAGGGCCAAGTGATGCCGTTTCTTACACACTTGTATCTTTACTTCCCAGTCTTGCGTTCAATGGCATCACGACAGAAGGAGGCAAAAGCATTGCTGAAGCTATGCAACACAACAACTCCGTGAAAATCTTCTGGTAACTGGCAGTGTGGTCTGCTTCTCCTCCTCTTCTTTCTCCATAGAAAAATGCAGCCTAATTTATTTCCTTCAGTCCCATTGCCTCCTCCTCCTCTCCCTACCTCCTCCTCTCCCTCCCCTCATCTGCTATGCTTTCACTACCAGCAAGCTGTAAGATGGATCCCTTTGGAAGAATGGGGACATGAGTAATGGATCAGCAGTTCCCATCCTCTAGCACACATCCCAGTGTCCCAGTGTCACGCGTCACTCTGCTCCCTCCATCTTGCTTTCCCCATCTTCTCTCACTTCTATCATATGAAGTCAGGTTTTGCACCTCTTCAGTGTGGTCTCTACCCCTCTGCATTTTTCCACTACACCTCATTCACCTTTTAGCCACTAGAACATCATTAGGACATTGCTCTAAGAAATAAAGACCTGATACTCCTGTTTCTTTTACCTCCAGGGCTTCTCTTCAGTATCTCTTTGTGTCCAGACTTTAGAAATTGCTCAGGGCAAGAACACCACACCCCCTCTTTGGCTGTCTAAAGCTAAGTCAGAGACAGGCTGGTAAGACAGGGGGCTGAAAAATAATGATAACATCCTAAGTGAACATTTTCTCTCCCCTTTAGGTTGACTAAAAATGAGTTGGATGATGAGGCAGCAGTGAGTTTTGCAGAGATGCTGAAGGTCAACAAGAAACTGGTGCATTTGTGGTGAGTTACATTCCACAGAAGCACAAGCTCTTTGGCAGTCACTGCATTAAAGCTTCACCTTCCAAATCTATGTAGGTCACAGTAAGCTTTCTGTGCATGGTCTGGATGCAGGTGACTGGTTGTAGACAGTTATAATGGAAAGTTAATAAAGCTGCTGTCTGGCATTTTGAACCTGCTTTCATACAGGCACAGGCTGAAGCTGTTTATGTGTCCTGGTAACTTTCAAACTACTGATGGATTTCATCTCTCCTTTGGGGAACACCACTGGCCTCAAACACAAAAGTTTCATAAAAAACCCCAAACAAAACCCAAAACAACTCAAAAAAGAAAACCCAAAGCAAGAACCAAGCAGACAGCCAGAATAGAATCACCTTATTATGATTCTTACTATTTATCATCATACTATGTAAGTAGCAAGCTCAACTCTTACTCTTCAACTATGACAGACACTTCAATACATGCCCCATTTGCTTGATGTTGCTTCAAGGGCTAGCACTTTCACTCATGCAGGACACTCATCTATTAGAAGTCCTCAGGGATCCTTCCAAGCAATCCCCAAGAGACTAGTTAAACTTCTAAGAAAACACAGCATTAGCTGTTCTAATACAGAGGTTCACAAGAATTTGTCCATGGATGGAGTTGGGCACATGTGGGCTTTGAAACAAATGGCCATCCATTCATTCCAAGTGATGAAGAGAACATCAGAAACAGGAGTCCCTTTACAAGCCATACAGACTTTGCTAACTCCACTCTAGCAATCCCTGTATTAAATCTCACTCTCACCTCTTAGGAAGCCTGATGGTTGTCAGAGGTGCCAAGTGCTTGTAGCCTCTTGTGAAACCAGTAGAAGCTCTGCTGCCCATCACCCTGAAAACAGAAAGGGGTGGGGAGAGCTTGATTTGTTTGTGCAGAGCTGCAGGTACATTTCACTGAGCAATTCGGTTTGAATTCATATTAAAACCTTTCCCATCCAAAGCAGGCCTAGTAACCTTAGGTACGTGCTTTTACCAGGGCTTGGGGTTTCTGCCAGTAGGCAAATTTATATCCTGATTTCTTGGTTATACCAGTGGGTACCTCCAGAAGGTAGTGACCCATAGAGACAGTTGGACTTGAGGCACAATTAAAGGTGACTGGAAGCATCTACTGGATCCCTTTGCGTTTTGATTGATTTACCAGATGTAGACAGTCCTTTAATGGGAATGCCTCCCTGCTTCCTTCCTTCTCTCCCCCATTAAGAGATTGTTCAATTCATTCCAATTTTCCTGAATCCCATGGGATTCATGCAGCCAGTCACATGGAGAGGAATAGCTACAGGGCACACACCATGGCAGTCTGAAAGGTGAGTATTGACTCAGGCTAGGGTGATGAGTATTTTTATACTCATGCAGATGAGAGACCTTTGTTAATTTTTAGCTAGGGGATGGTCTGCAGTCTGCAGTGTAAGAGTTACCTACTGCTCCCATCAGCTGTGCTACTTGAGTCTTGTATCATTTTTGTCCCTCAGCTCAGATGAGATGTATGTTGTAGCTGCTGAGGTGGCTTCTCTGGGACTTGCACCTACTCTCACCAGTCAAATTCAGTGCCTCATTTTTTCGGAGGTCTTGCTGGTCTGATAACCAAGACAAGAGGATTTGGCAGCCTGCAGATCATAACTGCTAAATCACTGTGCGTACACAGGTTCTGTACCCAGAACTGTGTACATCACTTACGTCTCACAGCACTCTTAATAAGAAACCAGCGCTAAGAGGTTTGTGTGTCTCAGAGAGTCCAAATATCACAGTCCTATACCAGCAGTAAAAGGTGCTTAGCAGAAATTTGTCAGCTATGTAATTAAGCTCAGTATTTCTGGAATGCAACCATAAGCAAGATTAAAAGGAAAAGACTAATACCCTGAGCTCTGTTTCTGGAAGTGCACGTGGGGTGTTCACCAACACTGTGTGCAATCCTCACAGGCAGGAATCACACCCGTTGTGGTGTGGCAAACAGGCACCTGTGCTCCCTGACATCAAGCTGAGTGCAGGTTGTGCACGTGCTGTAAACTAGTCTGTGTGTTAGTTTGACATGAAATGCTTTCTTTTTAGGCTTATCCAGAACCGGATTACAGCCAAAGGGGTGAAGTGCCTCAGTGAAGCTCTCAAGGAGAACACAGCTATTAAAGAAGTCTGGTAAAGATCCCTTCCTCAAAGGCTCACTTTGTAAACTCTCCCTTTAAAACACTTCTGGCATTGCTTCTTTCCAGCCTAAAAAATTCAGAGCAAGTTTATGTGAGGCAGGGGGTGTAGTTCCCGCTGCGGTTTCAGACAGGTAAAAAGCCTCTGTCACTGAAACACTTCCCTGTGTGTTACAAATGCCATGCAGTTTTGTGAGTTCACATCTGTCTGTACCACTGATGCACCGAATGTGTGTGTGTGTTTGCAGAATCTGGGCCTGAATTCACAGACCAAGTCTTGCTTGTTCTGATTCATTTTTAAACTCTGGACCATGTTCATGCTTTTCAGGAGCTAAATCCCAACAAGCAGGAGACGGTTCTGTTTAATTGGCATTACAAACGTGCTCCATGGAATTTGTGCGTGGATTTCCTTTGGGCAGTGCTCCAAGCACGCTCCAAGTGCTAAGCTACAAGAAGATTAACTTTTCGTAACATTTGCTTGTAGATTAGGTGGGCATCACAAGAGTCACGCATGTGCACTGTCAGGCACAAAGCCAAATCCCACATTCCTGCCCTCACCTCGGGCGGCTCAGAAGTCAGTAAGAGAGTGCTGGGTTTAGCACCACTGCTGTATTATTGAACATGAAATTTATTTTTAAAGATACATATTTGTTTTAGGGAAAGGACACTGAATTCTTGCTTAGGAAGATGATGACTCAGTATCTGACTAGTGGGGTCCCTGAGGATGTGGAAGAGATTCTTTTTTCAGAGGCCACTGTCAGCTTTCGTCTACAGAAGAGGCATCAAGTTCCACTTGAATTGTTCTGAACCTTCAGACTGCAATCTGCCTCTTGATTCTTGCCTGAATTTTCAGAAGGTGTTCGTTAACCCCAAGAATTCCCTCAGTCTAAATGGCTTAATAGATCCCAGCTCTTACCCAGGCTGCTCAGTTCCAGGGGTGTAAATGTCAGTGTAGATTAACGTTGTGACACCAGACTTGAAGATTTTGCCTTAAATCTTTTCACATTATTAACGCCCAAGTACTTAAGAGTTTTCTTCCCATGTTGTTATGGAAGACACAAGATGCTCTGAAGACTCTTTCAGTTTCTTTAAACTAGCTCACTGCATGGTAAGAACCTTAGTCAGCTATCTGCTGCTTGCTGAAGTGCAAACAGCTGAGTATCCGAGGCCAGTTCCCAGCTGTGTGCCCAGGAGAAGCAGGCAGCTCATCTGGCCTTGCAAAGCTGCAATCTCTGCTCCAAAGCCTTGGAAATATATATATATATATAAAATGGGCATAAAAATGGAAATAGATGGGCAATGGTCACTACCTTACTCTCACATCCCTTTTATTTTTCCCCTCCAGTCTGAATGGGAACCTCATAAGCCAAGAAGAGGCCAAAGCTTTTGAAGATGAAGAACGGATCATTTGCTTTTGAATGAGGACTTCCCCATGTCGACAAGCTTTGCGTTACAAAGGTTACTCCTACACTTGGGCTGCAGGGTTTATAAAGGCATAAATCTGCAGTGCTCATGGCAGGAGAGAGATACACGATAAGCTGCCTTTTTATGAATGTGCTGCACTCCCTCAGCTCCATCCTTTACCCTGCCTGTTATTCTTCATCCTTTTGGTGAGTGGGAAGCTGCCTGGGTAAATTAATGTCTGTATGGTGCTTTGAAGGTGAAATGCAAAGTGTTACCAGACCAAATCCACTGGCAGGTGTATGGATTTTGGTAACTGAGGTTTAGATTTGTTCTGTACGCTGATGTATATATTCCCTAACTTATTTATACAGATAAATATATACACATGTATGTATGCAAAAAAGGGTGCAAGATGCACAAACTCCATGAGCTCACAGTATTATCTGCTGCATAACTGAACAGCTTTACTGGAAACAGAATCCACCTATAATGGTTGAATGGTATCAATGTTTTTTCAACATGAATACCTGCTCCTGCCTAGAGATTAGGCCTGTATTTCCCCACTGACCTCAGGCAACATGGTAGACACTGCTTGTTTTGGGGGAAGAAATTGATACATCAGGCTCAGATTACTTTCGGTAGTCTTCTCTGTATGCTAATGCATTTTCTTCTATACAACCAGGAGTCCTTATTGCCATCACTGTAAAACATAAACTTGGCAGTAAAACACTTGCTGAATGCTTCCTGAGGACTGCCTAGAAACTGCTACCTCCTGTTTTCCACAGTGTTTGTTCTGGGGAGGGGGTCTGGAGGCAAATTAATTAGCAGGCTGTTCATTGCCTTGGCTCGGGGCCTAGACACCATGCTGGTGGGCAATACACCAATGTTAAGCTGCCTAGCTTCAGTGGGGAGAAAGGATGATTGAAAATCAGTTGTGTCAAATAGAAATCCCTTCTCTTAGCAACAGAGAAGGAGCAAGATCTGCTTGGGAAGCTTTTATTCTGTGCTTGAATGGGTGGAAAATGCAAGGCAAAGGACAGGTAGCAATGATAAGGACCAGCAAGAAAACATTATCCCCCCCCAAAAATAATTAGTATTTAGGAAGCATAACTTTAGATGCCCTTAAAAGAAACCAGTTTGCAAAGGAGTTACCATTGTTACCACCCCCAAAACTTTGAGAAGCAGTTCTCCAGTTGCTGACTAACTCACAAAACCTTGGTAGGTGGGAAGAAGAATCTCCAGTTAAAATGCCACACCAAAGAGCCCTCACCTTCCCATCTGCCCCATAAACATCAATAAAGGCTTGCTTTGCGGGTCAGAGTTCCTCCAGTTCCTACATGGCAGCAGGCCCTTCCCAGTGCCTGGTTCTCTTCCTTCAGCTCCATAACACATTTTAAACTATTCATAAAGCTTTCCAGAAAACCTGCAGTTCACAGGAAACCAGCTCACTGCCCATCACTTTCCAGTGCCTCTTCCTCCCTGTCCATGGGATCAGCACTGATATTTCGCAGGGAGACAAATGAAGCTCTTAGACCACGCCAGAGGACACTCAGCTAACCTGAACCATTTCTGCACCTGGGCCATTTGCTTACTGAGACAAAAGGGCGTATGGTTACAGATGAGCTGGATTCCAGCTGCTCACACATCTGCCAAAGCAAGGCCTTTACAGCAGCTCTAACAAACCAGACACCCATGACACAAAACGTTGTTCCTGTTCTACCAGGCTGCCTTTACAGAGGGAAGGGCCTTCACCAGCACTCTCACTTGCCTGTGTCGGAGGGCACTTTGCTCTAATCACTGAATTATTTGCTCATTTTCCAGGTAGAAAAAAATACAGTTTAAAACTCCAACCCTTACTTCGCTTTACCAATAGACTAAAGCAGCACAAAGTGTCCCTAACAGCTCCTTCCACGCTTCCAAGTGCAGACACTTCTGCCCCTTATTTTGATTTAGAGCAGCCTCTGGAGTTACTTGTAGCACAACCACCTCAACCCTCTCGTAAATCCTGTTATGTGCCTGGCTGTTACAAGCCGGGCATCCAGGGCAGTGTTCGGGGACAAGAGCATCTACATGGCTGGAGCAGCTAAACACAGCCTCGCTCAAAGCAAGTGGTGGCAATAGATGATCCCAGCTCCACATGGGACAGGGTTTGGCACTGTTTATGGTGCCAGTGACCATGCCAGTTGCAGCCCCTGTTTCAGAGGTGATTTTGGGCTGTGAACACAGCTCAGTCTGGCACTGACAAGGCTGAGGGGTTTCACAGTGCTCCCAGCTCAGCCAGGGCAGAGGCTGCTTCATGCAGCACATCGCAGCTTCAGAAATCACACCTGGGGAGAAGCTGGAGCTTCCTTGTCTATTGGTACACCTTGTCTGTTGCACACCTTGTCTATTGGCACAGCATTTGGGGCCGCAGTTCATCCTTCCTAGTCTGACCAGACCATTTGTAGAGCACAGCAGAGCAGCACATCTGCAGTGAGAGCCTTGTTTACTCAGAGACAACCTTCTTTAAGACTTGTCATTTGCTGAGGGCTCCTCTGTACACAGCTTTGTTTTTTCCACTTGTCCAGTGCAATCATAAAGAGCTTTTCAAAGCACTGACCAGACTGCCTGTGAGGGATGCTTTGCTGAAGCCCCCATCAAGCTAAATCAAGACAGGACTGTGACAGCCCAACTAATTCTGGCTGCAGGTGAGAGAGAGGAGCTGCCCCTTTCCACAAGGGACCTTTCCAGCAGTGGTGCCAGCCCAGTTAGGGGCAGCAAGGGAAACACTCTACTTACCTGCTTCTTCTTCCCGGTCTCTTAGGGACTCGCTGCTGCCATGCTGCCTGCAGGGGGTCCATCAATTCCATTTGGATGGTGCAAACTCTGTGCAGTTACTGGTGCCACTCAGTGCAGTGGCCCTGGGGACAGCCCAGCCTTGCAGGGCAGGAGACTCAGACCTCGAAGCCCAGAGCAAATGAAGCTGTTGAGTGTTCACCCTCCTGTTACCTACCAGGCTCCCTAAGCCTGAGTTTAGGTGAGGATAATCCTGCCTGGGTGACTTGTGAAGAGGAAAACTGCGGTCTTTAAGAGCCACCCAGGTCTGCTGAGGCAGGCAGCAGGTGAGGAGACCCCACTGCTGCATGGGGGGACACGGTCCCATGGTGGTTGTTCTTGGTGACAAAGCCTGACTGAGCTCAGGCAGAGGTTTGGTGTTTTCCATCTTAAAGCAGCAACTAGGATGGGGAGAGGAGGGATCCCTTTGTTGAAATTCAAAGGTGTTCAAAGCAGTCTGTAAGCAGGGTGAAAAGGAAGAGCAGGGCAGGGCAAAAGCATGGCTCAAGAGGTAATGGAGCAGATGGGGAGAGGCACCGAGCACCTGCAGCTTCCACCGAGCTCAGCTGAGGACCCGTCCCTGTGCTCTTAGTACCTGCCTCCTCTGTGCTCGCGCCTTTAGGAGCAGTGACTCATCCTGCGTCAGCTGAGGGTGGGCTCTGAGCAATTACTGATGTGGAACCCTCCTCCCTGCC
This sequence comes from Pezoporus occidentalis, assembly GCF_034315485.1. Taxonomy (NCBI): domain Eukaryota; kingdom Metazoa; phylum Chordata; class Aves; order Psittaciformes; family Psittacidae; genus Pezoporus; species Pezoporus occidentalis. Next base: position 161,460 of record NW_026912854.1, read on the forward strand.
CCTGCACATCCCTGATCTCATCCCCTTGCGAAACAGATGCTGCATTAAGTGAAGGCTGGAGAGCGCTGTCTCCTTTGGCTGTTGCTGAGGCTCCTTGTCCAGGGGCAGCCTGGCTGGGAGGTGGCTGTGCAGCACCTCACAAGCGGTGTCCTCTGGGCCCTTGTGTGGCTTTGGACCCCTCTCCCTGCAGGGTGGGATGGAGCTGGGAACCTGCTCAACCTGCAGACCCCAGGGATGCTCACAGAGATCAGCAGGCTCCAGGCTGCACCGCCAGCGCTTGGGTCTCGTAGCCTCAAGAAGAAAGAGACCTTCCAGCACAGGCATTCAAAAGCCAGTGATAAAACACCCCCTTTTAGCTCCAGCTGCTGCAGGGGACTCTCCCCTCCCTCCCTGCTCTCTGCTGCAGGCTCTGTGTTTTGCTCCCTTCCTGCTAACAGCAATGCAGCATCCAGAAGCCAGCCTGGACCAGCAGCTGTACCAAGCAGCAGCCTGCGGCAGCAGGGCCAGAGGCACGCTCAGGAGCGGCATCACCATCCCGCACTGACAGCCCCCAGGAACAGCCTGGGGAAGGCACTGCTGCTTCGCTCACCTCCCAGGACAAGGCAAGCATCTCAGGGCAGAGGCAGGAGGGCAGGACAGGGCACCAAGAGATGCCACTATAAATTGCAGAGATGAAATCCTGTACCTACCGAACCGAACCGATTTCCAGCAGATTTCCACGCTGCAAAGCCAAACGTGGCTCTGAGTAATTACCAACTGCTTCCGTGATACGGCTCCAGACTGAGGAGAAAAACACGGGAATTACTGGCAGTGAAAGAATTCAGGCTTCCCAGAAGGCGACCAGGGAGGGGGGTGGAAGTTACAGCAGCAGGAGATACGAACACGTTCCTTAGTAATTACATCCAACTGTCTCCCGGTGCAGGCTTGAATAATTCATGCATTAAAATTAGCATCTCCTGCAGAGGAAGCTGTGAGGGTCGTGACTGTCAGTGAGCCCCAGCAACGGGCTCAGCTACCCTCAGCCACTCCCAGGAGCGGAGCAAGGACGGATGGACTCCCAGCCTCAGAATAACCTGTGCCATAAATCCTTGCATCCCACTCCAGCAGCAGCTATTCCCAGCCTGGCTGGGAGAAGCAGGTGGCTGGGTTGACACGCAACACACCGACATGAGGAACAACACTTCCTGCCTGGAGAATGAACCCCTTTTGTTTTCAGGCACTCCACGTGAGCCTGGGGAACAGGCACTTTGGTTCTGCTCAGAGCACCCACAGCTCCACTCCCAGCCAGTGCAGGGGAAGTAAAAGCACCCCTTTTCTCCCCGCAAGCAGACTTACCCCATGCACCATCCAGCGCCTGCATGTCCTCAGTAGCACATGGTGGCTGTGCTCCCATTCCTACCTCGCTTTTAGCCCCTCGGCAGCTGTGGGCAGAGATTCCTCCCTGCAGGAGCCTCCTCCCAACTCTTCAGGGACAGACAAGAGAGTGCTGGTAGGAAATCCGTGGTTACACCGGCTGGGAGTCAGCTTTAAAGATGAAACTGAAGTGTTTTGGGAGGAAGCTGGGGTGGAGGAAACAGAGGAGTGTATGGAGCTAGCGTGGTGCCAGGCTCTTGGTGATGAGAAAGGGCTGTTTGACATCCCCTTCCCTTCCCTTTCTAAACCACCCATGAGCCTCCCACCCCCAGGCCTGGCAGCTTTAACTGATGCTCACCTCGAAGGCCATGGCCTCTGTTGAAGATCCCCAGAGGACACCAACCAGAAACTCCTCTCCTCCAGCCACCCGGGCACAACAGCGGCTCCATCAGCTCTGCTCTGCTCAGCCCAGCCAATACAGGGATCCACAGACCCGGGTTTGCCGGATACATGGAGAGGGAAGGGGGCTCTGAGCAGAGGGGCTGCAGACAGGCACACAGCAACTTGCTTCTCCATGTACACAGGAGGCATTGCTTTCCCCTCCTCTGCTTCGGCGCGGTCTGCAGCACAGACGTGAAGCAGAGCCGCGCTCACAGGGGTGCCTCTCTCCCTCGCAACATAAACCAGCTGGAAGTGTGAAGGAAGCTGTGCTTCAAAAGATTTATTACATACATTTGTACATATCTGACAGGGATGGAATGTTAAACACACAACCTAGGGATCGATACAAAAATACTCTCATTTGTGATTACGTCCTGGCAAACCACTGGAAAGAGAATCTTGGAACAACTGAGGTCAGCTTGCAACCATACTGCTCAATGCAGAAACCAAAACCAGAACAACAGAAGAACCCCAAACTGGACAGGTTTTATGTTGGACACTGCAGATTCCATTCTGATTTCTGGGAATGAAGGAAGACGTTTTGTCCAGCACCGCAGCACGTCCAGGGGGCATTCCAGGCGCTAGCATGGAGTTCCCCCTAACTCGTTGTGGGCAGGGTGAGCTCTGTGGGAAGAGGCATAAAGGGGAATATACACCCTGCTGCCTACCAGCAGGTACCTGCCAAAGGGTAGGAAGAGCCAGGATGGGATGGGATTCACAATCAAGTGATAAGGATAATGCTGCATCACCACCCATGCGGTGTGATGCTGCAGCTTGTACAAGTAAGTTCCTTAAAACATCCCCTCTACAGCTGAGCCACCTCCTGTCTTCCTTGAAGGTAAATTGCTTTGGCAATGTCAGCCAGGAGAGGGTTCCTGACTGTACAGTAATGAATACTTCAGCTTCATCTCAATAAACACAGGAAGAGCACAGAACCATGCTTTGATGCCTCTTCCATGAGCATTTCCCATCTCGAGAGCTTGGGACCCGTCACGTTGAAGAGTGTCTACTGTTAAATACAACAAATGAGCAAGGAAAGGGGCAGATGTGAGGGAAAACGAGGAACCGGATCCAGCAACAGACGATGCTCCTGCGACGTCGGGTTCCTTATGCTTGAAACTCTGCCAGAATCAAGCAAATCCTACTTAGCATTGCAAAACCTTTGCCAAAGCACACCCAAGGGCAGAAGTCGCTCAAACAGACCGACGTAGATTAAAAGGTGCCACAAAGACCAGCTAGAGGGCTTGCTGCCTTCCACTGCTTGTACACTGGCAGCTTACATCAAAGACACAACCGAGTCCAGCCTGTTTCAGGTGCAAGGACATTCCTGCCGTGGCTTACCTAAGCAATAATGAGGTCGTTTTGCAGTTTATCCCATCGCCAGCTCTGATGGACTTAACTGAGGAATGATGCAGCAGCTTGGGAAGCCAGGGAACGGTGCCATAAGATAACCAAATGCAACCTGGGACAACTGCAGCGGGAGGACTGGGGATTTTCTTTAACCACAGGCTAAAACGTCTTCAACCTGGTATCAGGAGCAGGTTGATGGGGAAATCCAAGTCCTACATTCAGGAAACAACCCCTGGACACGGTTCTGTTGTGAACTTCTCAGGCAGAGCATTTTGAATGACAAGAGGTTAAGGGGTATGAGCTGACAACACTGCTGCAGGAACACACGTTAGGCTGGGTTGCAGCAAACCCATAACAAGCCCTCTTCTTCCTGCTACCGCCTCTTACATTACTTTTGCTGATGCCAATGCAAGCCTGGCCAAAGATTGAGGGAATATGGCCTAAAATGTACCATGACTTCAGCTAGGAAGAGGAGAAACAGACAGTAAAGTGACTTCTAAGCTTGGAAGGGTGGAAGGTGAACCATAAAATACAGCACTCATCAAAGAGTGAGCTCATCCTCCACTGGCATAGGTGAGGTGGAAGGTTCCATAGTAGCAGTGCTGCACTCCCAGGTATACGGTGGTCTCTTGGCTGTACAGCAGGTACTGTACAGCAACATCAGCAGGTACAAAACAGCAACAGCAAATCTGCACACAAATGTTCTCTGTCAATATGGGAAAGCAGCTAAAAATCACAGAAACTCAGAGACATCATGGCCTACAGCAGAAATAACGTCTGCTTTGTTGCTGTGTATGCAGAGATAGCAACATTCAAGTGATGAGCTTCCTGCTTTCGGTGGGACGCATAAGAAATGGATGGAGTTTCTGAAGCCCCCACACGGAAAAGGCAGCACACCAGAAGCATCCATAAGCACATTTTATGTGCCAGACATTTTCCATCCAGAAACACCAAAGCTCCACGTTTCTGAATAGAAATCACCTTGCCCACATTTGCTGAGGTTTTCTCTTTGGGAGGGTGTCAGTTTTACCAGTGCTAGCAAAGGCTTAATTAAAAAGCCAATGCCCCTAACATAAAGAACTAGGATAAACGTGTAACTCAGGATTAGGTCATAAACCCCTCTTTTTACATCATAAAAAGGAAAAGAAGAGGTCACTGGTATCCACCCACACCTTTGTGCATCTCCTACATGCTTCCCATTTCAAGACACTGCGGTACCCTTACCCTTGACTATGAAAGTAAAACTGATTACAATTAAGACCATCTGGTTTAGGCTTAATTCTTCCCACAAACTGCAGTGTGCTTTGCATTTTTGCTTTTATGTCTCCCGCATGAACATAACACACGGGAAGAAAATTAGCTCCCTCCTTTAAAAAGGAAGTGTTGGTAGAGATATACTGATTTGTTATGAGAGAAAGGACAGTGTGTGCCCTGTGGGAACAGTGGCATGGCTCTCTCGGTGCTGTATGGGATATGGTTATATACAATCCAAATCATAGCTACCTCCACTACGAACTCCAAAACACAAGTTGCTACTCAAGATATACGGGTATGGTACAAAGGTTCAGAAACATCTCACGTTTCAAGACAGTGTTGAGCCTACTCTTCCCCTCCTGGCAAGCAGCATGTTAATGGCAGACCTGAGTATGGGAATTATTTCACACGCTTACATGCTTAGGGAAGATATAGGGCAGATGACAGGAAACACTCTGAAACAGCACAGAATTGGCAACCTCAAGATATTTACAGGCAAAGAAGCGCATCGCTCCGTAGCGTCAGTTATTGCTTCTTGTGGACAAGTGTGGTATTCCTTGACTGAGACACGGGACTTGTTCAGTGTTGATTTCCCCCTTCTGAAGCACAGGGACTCAGAACCCCTGTGAGGATGGTTTCAAAACGAAGGTGTTGGCTAGGACTACAGCTGTGCCTGCAGCACCAACAGAGCTGGTGAAACCAAGTTTAGGTGGGTGACTTTCTGCAGGCGTTTTCAAACACAAGAATCACTCTCATGCTTCCATAGGCTTGGTCTATACTACAGCTTTTAATACAAGAAAATCTCCCATAGCCTTTCAGAAGAGATTTATGGATACCAGGAGTGCCAAACTAGGCTCTAAGGCTGACCTTGTATCAGTTCCTCAAATAATCCAAGGTACTGCTGGCTCTGCTGTGCTCATGGAAGCAGCAAAACCACTGTGATTGCTAGCAAACCCTGGTCCTGAATGTAGGACAGCAGTGATAACTGCTGGGTCTTTAAACCAGCTACTTGCATCTGAATACAGAAAATGAAGGGGTTTCAGACAAACCCAAACAGTAAATGAACCAGAAGCAGGAACCACTAAAACCGAGCCTAAGCTGTAAACAGATTTATGTTTATATTATTCACCTACTTAAACCCCAAGCCAAAGGCTATCTATGACCTTGGAGCACAGGACACCAAAACAATTACCTACCCCCCCCCCCCTTATATTATTACAGGTGAGTTTCTGTAGGCACGAAGCCAACAGCAAACATTAAATCAATGCAAATGCAAAAGCTTTACTTCCAGAAGACAGCAGGAATTCAGAACCGTGGAAAAGTGGGCCTGCAGGCAACACCACTACAGGAGTACTACAGGTGCTGGAATTCCTCATCCTCTCCCCAACCCCCATGACAATACAAGGCAACACAAATATTCTTGGCTAAAAAGGAATCTGTACAGGGAGTGACTGTACATTTGGTGTGACTACAGAATTCAAAGTGTGACAAGATGATTCTGCTCCCACTGAAAAAGACACTATACCAGGGGCCCGTAGTTACAGGTTCATCTGAAACCAGTGATGCAAGCCCCAGAATGCAGGAACTCCACTGGCAATGGTGACAGTTGTCTCGTTTGGGCTCTTTGAGACCTGCAGCATAACAAAGGCATTTCACAGAGCAACGTTCGGAAGAAAACGTCATCCAGGCAGGAATTGCTCTGTAAGCAAGACAGAGTTCAGCAACGTGCACTGCACCTCTCTCCGGATAGCAGCAGTTGCTCCTGTTCTTTGTCCTTTTTGCTATAAATCACAGGAGCAACAGAGAGAAAAATGTACTTCAACACCAAAAAAAAAAACCCCAAGAAAAAGCAGAATTATTTCTGTACAGGAAAAAACGGTTGAAGTGTGTGCAATTCATTTTAACTCCTGAAACCCACTGAAACGCTGTCGCTAATAAATATTCATAAACTCTTCCCTGTGCTGTGAAACTCAGGAACTACTACGTTTAAGTCTAGATATAAAAAGGATGCTTCTAAGCCCTGCCAGCTGTTCCAGTTTATTGTCTTCTTTGAACTGTGATACTTTATGGGAACTAATTCTTATCCACACCTTTACTTGGTGTACCACCCCCCCCCCAAGCCATCCTGTTTTGTGCAGCCCTGGTTTATACCAGCACAGTAAAACAACAATAAATTAAACAAATGCAGGTACATTAAAAAACCAAAAGGAAACAAAACCCAACCCACGCTGTCAAATGCTGGTCTCCCCATGAAGAGACCAAGGACGTGGATGCAAAGTACTACAGACCCCATCATCAAATAAAACCACATTGAAACCCAGAAACAGAACCTTGGCATGTTTTAGAACTGAAACACAAATCCCACCTCGGCGTTACCTCACCCACGCCCTATAGAAACCTCTTGCTGTGCCCCCCTCTGCAGTTAATTCATTTCCACATCGGGAGGCAGCCTGGAGATGATAGTAGTACGATAAAAAATACCCGTTAAACAAATTACCTTGAACTGGCAGCACTTAAAACTGGTTAATTCTTTTTTTCCCTAGTTAAAAAGAAGTTGCATAGCTGTAAGGTTTTGCTTTGCTGCAATTTGTTGCTGTTGTGGTTGGTTTTACTCACAAGCAGTAAAAGAGAAGTTGGAGTTATTTAAATAGCCACGCAAGGTGCAGATTTCAACAATCCCTAGAGCTGGATCAATAGAAATGAGTTGCCTGTCTTGGTTTTACTCTTTGGACTGCATTGTGACCAACGTTTAGTTACCAAAAATCTGAAATACAGTATTCCTACGCGGAGAAGTTGATGTTTTCTGCTCTTGAGGAAAGTGAGGAACACAAACCAGGTGTGAATTCAGGAAAATGAAGGTCACACTGTTAGGTTATACTGAGTTTGCCATTTTACTGTTCTTCAGCCAACAAGAAGGTGAAAATGTTCCCACTCAAAACCAGGGCCGTCTTCCTGCAAGGGTCTCAGATAGCACGGATCGAACATCTCCCCTTCCACGTGAGGCACGCGTCCGATAACCCGCTTCTTCACAGAACCAGAAGTGAGGCTGAAATGAGGAACTTTGGCCTTCGGTACGAAATCGTGTCAGGAACGTCCGTGGGGAGTCGATTGCTCCAGAACGTGCAGCATTTTCAGAACCCCTGTGTGTCCTTGGCGTGAGTGTTCGCTGCACCCAGCACTACCGGCAAGGAACCGGCTCCTGCAATGCGTTCTCCGTGTCGCCGTCCTTCTTTGCCTTTTTCAGCCACAAAGAACTGGGAGTCTCAAGCCAGGCACGCTGTGTCCAGCAAAGGAACCTCACACCTCCTGTTTTCTGATCAGTGGAAGCAGCTGTTGAAAAAGCAGAGGGCAAGGGACCATCATTTTGGCTGGTTCGGTGTATAACGCACTCAGACAGCACAAGCACAATCACAACCACTGCGTGTTTTCCTTCCCCTTTTCCCTAAGCCCCCGGCTATCACCATCTCTGCTGTGGAAAACAAACAGAATTTAACGTGATGCTCGCCATGGGCATGCACAGAGATGAGCGTGCTCAAAACCATCGTGTGGGTTTCTGCCACAGTTCAGTTGTTGGGGGCAATACAGGGAACGTGTTTATTCAGCTTGGATAACACTGCCCTGAGGTTAAACCCATTGCCCCTGTGGCAGAATACTTGCCTTCAGGCTTTCTTTGCTACCCCTGCAACAAGCATAGTGCTGCAGAGGGACCTGTAGCGCAGGCTCATGAAGCAAGATCAAACCAATGTACAAATAAACACCAATGATGAACTCTTCAGGTTTTTATTTCTCTTTTCATTTCCATCAGAACAACAAAACCAAACCCTAAGCCACCGTTTCTCTAAGAGCCCTCTAAGACTGTTGCTATCTTTTGTAATGCTCAGGGGCAATAGTTTAATGGAAGACAATGCTTTCGAACTAGGCAACTGAAAGAATAAACCTATCCTTTAAACCTTTGACACTGATTGCAGATACACAATCATTCATGCAACACGAGACATAAGATGGAAAAATGCGAACCTCTGTGAGATGGGATGGATAGAAATATGTTCCCATTTTTTATTTATTTCTCCATTTTAAACATTCTGGATGTATTAGCCCGGAAGTGGTTTGGAAGATACCTTCTTGCAACTTTCTCATACGATTCCAAAAGCTTCCCGTTAGAAACAGATGCCAGTACTCACGGAACAAGCCAAAACGACACAATTGTATTGTTTTGATTTTGCTTCATTTCCATGGAAAAAATACTCTTTCAAAGTTAATGCTAAAGCTTTACTGGCACAGGCCTGCCACTTTCCAATACTAAAACTGGAATACACCGTTTCAGACCATGCCATATGAGGGTGCAGAAACCTTTTCCATGTTGCAATGCACGTCAATACTTGCTGATTGATATTGCAGTTCCCAGACACAGTAGCACATTCACAAATTGAAAGCACCAGCATACCGAGTGATTTCAGATGATCAGGATATTTATTGTTGAAACGTATGCGTCTGAAAATAAGCATTACCTAAAACCATGAATCTTGTCTTAATCCGATGGATGCTCAGGGCAAGATCTATTTACTTCAAACCATTCATCTATGCAGCTGGTGGGTACGAGACAAAAATGAAAACAACTGACATTAATATCCTAGTAACATTCAGCAGTCAGATATGAATATAAATTGGTTTCTCAATTTCAATGACTAGGAAGCCTGTGTATTACACAAATAATACATGTATATACACACATCGTTGGAAACTTTAATAACCCCAAACCACAGTAATAGAATCACGGAATCATAGAATAGTTAGGGTTGGAAAGGACCTTAAGATCATCCAGTTCCAACCCCCCTGCCATTAAACGCTGTTGAAAAACTGAATTTCCTAAGTGTTCAACTTTTCTAAGGAAGCATTTTACAAGTTACTATCCAGCCTTTATACACAGGTGACACTTCACTCCTATCACTGTCATCTTGCCTCTATCATTCGTTGACTATACAGGTTTACAAGGTGTCCCCTCCTCTTCCCTCCAAAGTCTACTGGCATCCGACAAAACTGAAGCACACACAACCTAAGCCCGACGCATGGTGTGCACTCCTTGTGCACACCATACAGGTGATTTTGCCTAATTTCTCCTGTGGGCTTTTCATGCAAGCATAAGACAACAGTAGGAAAACTGACTGCAGATACACTGGTGGGGACACAGAAAGATACCATTCTGAAGACATCTTTAGGATTGCTGCTGTTGTTTCTTTGGTTGGAAACGTAAAAAGGAACTACATTTTAGTGCCCCTTTCAGCACCCCTTAGAGGAGTTACCCAACAAATGCAGCCTTCTGGAATTCTATATGCATCCTGAGAAATACTTGCCCTTTATGGTATATGCAGAGGCAAGGCAGCCGTGCTATAGTATCTCCTTGCTGCAGGTCTTCCAGGCATATTGCACACTCCCCAGCATCTTTACTCAGCACATCCTCTAAGGGAAGAAAGAACACAAAGTTACAATGGTTAAAAAGCAGACAAGCAGACCACTACAAGCAACCCATTCTTTATTGAGAACATCAAGAACAGTCACAGAAGATACTTCTTGTCCTGCACAAAGCCCTGTCAAGGTGAGGCTAAGCCACACACCAGCTGATTGAGTATTCCTGATGGGAGACCTCTTTTAGCAGCTCAGATCAAAATAAGGTTATGATTCAGTTTCTTGCCTGAATACCACAGCTGTAGCTCAAAACGAAACCCTGTAGGGAAGAACCCATATGGAGAAGAAGGGTATCAATAATCAACAGTCAGTATCCCTTTGGAGCTTATACTCTCCCACATTATCCACAGCCCACCATGCAGAGTGCTCTGGTGTGAGCCCGGAAACCTGGGCTCTAAACCATGCAGCCACACGCTGTGCTGCCGACACCAAGAGCTAAGCACTGGGCAAGAGGCAGTGTGTAATGCCTCCAGGGCTTTGAGGATTCGGGCTGGGAGGACTTTTCCCAGCTGTACCTTCTTCCCTGTGCTCAGGTTTCCCTATGGAGGTTCAGATCAAGCCTGAACAGAACATCCCTCTGGACAGGACACTGCAGGTGATGAACTAGGTAAAGATCATCTCGGCTTCTGAACACTTGGCCTCTCATTTGCTTTTTCTACCCTCCTACTCATCTCTCTTCTAGACTTCTGGCTTTCTTTCACCAGCTTTGCTGGTACTTGTACTTCACACCTTCAACCTCCTCTTCTTACCATGTCAGCATGCTCTACCACATCCCATCCACCTTTTCCTCAATGTAAAGCATGCAACTGTTAGTAACAGGCGTAGGAGTTTTCCGTCAGGGAAAGATGAATGTTGTAGAGCTCCAATGATCCTAAATTCCTGCAGAAACTGATTTTTCTGCAGCATTCCCAAGTCCCATTACAGAGGAGGAGAAAGTAAGTTAGTAGGAATGCACAAGAATTGGCTTTCACAGAGGAGTTTCTGGGAAAACACATTCTTTGTAATAAAAGGACACGTCTCTTAGCCAGAATGTGGGATGCGGAACTCAGTCCCAGCACAAAGCAAACCAGGAGATCATGTAAGGCCCTGTTTGCCAGAGGCAGGTTAAAAGGCCCAGTCAGACTTCACAGGGCGTTGCCAAGGGACCATGCAGCAGCTAAACTGGCGATCTGGGGCAGAGCAGGAAGATGCACACTTGGCAAAGTCAAGCCCATGTGTTCAAACTGACAAAGTTTGCTGGGAAAAGCTTTCCCTTCTTAGCCAAAAGGAGCCTAAAGGGACTCTTCATGGGGGTACAGTCCCCACGTCTGACTGAGAAGCCACCAGCTCTCCGCTGTTCTCTTCAGTGGCTCAAACTCTCGTCACTATGGCATTCCAAACACATGGAAAATGACAAGCAGACAACTAAAAAAGCTCTCATGGCAGCAACAAAGTGAAATGAAATGAGGTCTACCTTGCTTCCCAGCAAGCTGCCTTGTGGGTGCTTGGGTTTCTAAATCAGCACCTATTTCAGTCTCTGCTATACTCACTGGTTATGCTAAAAATACTTCCTAATGCCACGTGTGTGGCATCTTCATGAGGATATGTGAAGAATACCTCACATCAGGTGAACTGTTGAAGAAAGCATTCGAAACTAAAGAATAAGCAATGTATATCCACCACAATGAAGGGAAAACAAAGGTATTTTACACATGGAAACACTGTTGATAGGCATCATAGTAAGACATTTCTTCTATCAGAAACTGTAAGCTCCCGGGAACACTGCCCAATAGACAAAGCAATTTAAAATAACACAAAAATCTTACAAACTCTTGTATGTTGCTACAAAATCCTGACACAAAGAACTTTCCCAGAAGCGGGTGCTAAGAAGGAATGAAGCTTCCTCGAGGGTTGGTTTGGGGATGCTGTTCTGTTCTGGTTTTAAATTCAAATATACTTCAATATCTGACACCAAGAAGCCAAGACTCTCCGGACGGCACTGTCCTGCTATAAAGACACCCATTTCTGCCTGAGATGCTAACCTTTGACTGAACATTACCCTCCTAGACCACCTCTCTGCACAAGTGTTTTGTCTCATATCTATTCTCACCCCAAAGTAAGGCTGCAGGGAGAAGCACCATCAATAATTCGAGCAGGCATCATATACACAGAGGATTCTTGTTGAAAGTCCCTTTTTCCATGGAGTCGCATCACCAGAGCAGCAGCTGGTACCCAAAACCAAACTGGCTCTATGATGCCGCCAGTGAATTAAACCCCAGCTTCCCTCTCTCGGCACTTTTGAGAGGGAAGCATTCAGTCAAGTTTGGATGAAAAACTCACAAAAGCTGTTCAATAAAAACACGATTTCTAACAGAAAACATTCCTGTGCAGCTGCTCTCCCATCATTCTCTATTGTACGTGCCAGACTGAACAACGCTTGGGTCTGAGCTCCTGCTGGGCCATTTAACAGTTCTGCACCTCCTGGCTAACACCAGGGCAAGATGCCAGTCTAAACATTTGTATCTCCCACCAGCCAGGGCACAAGCATCTGAGACTCCTTTTGTTCCCTCCTGCGCTCCCGTGTGCTGCCCAACTGCCATTCCCCTCCCTTTTGCCAACACTAGCCCGGCTGCACAAGTCCCAGGCGAAGAGCTTGCCACCCTCCCTGGCTTCATCCCAGGCTTTTCCATCGGGAGCTGCCAGGCACACACTGGATTTGCCTAGTCATGCCAGAGGGAGCTGGTGTGAACGCTGGCATCGATGGGGCCTTTGAAACGTGGTGGAGTTCTGCCACCCCTGCAGAAGAGATTTTGTTATCTATAAGGCTTCTATGCTGCTTCTCCCCTGAAATAACAAGGACTCAGCGCTCTCTACTTCTTGTATTAACCTTACAAATCCTACCAGGCTCTTATGGAAAAGGATAAATACTGAAGGAGTTGGTACAAAATGCATAACTGCTATAAACGCCCAGGTGCAACTTGGCACTGCGCATGAACAGACTCCAAACCTGTGTAATTATGCTCATAAGTGATTACACATGCAGAGCGACAACAGCAAAACCAAATCCTTCACACACCTGTGACACTTGGAGCCTGACTCCCTTTGGGCCACTTGAAGAGATTCAGATCATCAGTCCCAAATAGGGAAAAAGGAGTAAAAACCTGTTAGACCTGGATGTGTTCAGAATTTGTTCTGTGTGTGTTTCATGCAGCACTCTCCTGTACCAACACTGGCTTATACCGGATGGAAGTCAGTTTAAGGCCATTTAACACCACCTTCTAAACGTATCTGTTAGGGAAAAATGGGTAAATCATTGTGCATAGAACCACTGCAGTCTGACCAGCTTTTATTGTTTCCTTGTACCTCCCTGCAGCAGTGATTCAGCACATACATGTTATTCTTCTTCCCTTGAAGAAAAAAAGAGGAACAGTTTGAGATTTCCTCAATGCTATGATTAAAACATGTATTACCTAAATGGAAGTGAGAAGAGGAAATAAGCAGAGGCCACACTTCTCTGTTTCACCCACACAATGGCACATACACAAACACTCACCACACCCCCCACATCCATCTGCCTTGCCCCAAATAGGAGGTAAACACTCCTCCGCCTTCCCAGCTCTTTGAACAAGTACTCACTAGCCAAAGACTGGTGTGAACGATGAAATCTGGCCAAAAAAAGCATAGTATTTCCTTCCTATGTCTGCTCAAATACTTCCTCCTCCTCTCCTCTCTCCCTGGTTAATACTACTCCTGCTTTAACTTTTGGTTGTCAATCATTTCTCCTCCTAAAATTCTGCCTGTACCTTACCTTCTGCACAATAAGTTCCATTCTACTTCTGCATTTACAGCAAAACAGGTAGTACTGAACTAAAATGCAGTCATCCTGGTGATTTTGCACATACTTTACCAATCAAAACCTTTCTCTAGAACTTGGGAGGAATATATCCAACTGTTGAACCAACTCAGCCACGGTTAGGCAACGCCTGTGATGAAACAGTCTGTCTTTAAACTAAGGACTGCAAGAGCACATGCAATACACACCTTATGGATTAAGCCATTAAAATCTGTGCCCCTGCTTTTTGGTTTTCTTTATAAAACACGGATAGCTTTAGGGCTGGGTGGAAGCTGCCACCACAGCTAACTTAACAGCAAAAGACATCACAGAAGGGCACCCTTTCAGGACCATGACTGACACTTAGTTGGAACATAGCTTCTGAGCAGTATCTTAGCAGCACTGAGTGTGGTAAAACAAGAGCCATAAAAGGTTAAAAATACTGATGGATAGTACATATTACCATATAGCTGTTACACATTCATTAAGGTTTTCTGCCGATTACTACAAATTCCCTCAATTTAGCAGTAAAGTCTTTGCTTATCTCTTACAGGAGTACATCAAGCTCTAGACACTTGGAGGCCAACCTATTTCTTCACACATGAAGCACGAATTCACCCATATTGCAGAATCTGTTCTGTAGTGTTATTGATACCACCTTCTGGGATGATGCAGAGTTTCTCCTTACACTATTAACAAAAACAAGTAGACAAGAAGGACCTGCGTGTTCCACATGTAAAACTATTTGGCAGCCAGCAAGTACATGTGTATGCAATTAACATATTCTTATTAGATGTTCCTGACTTGATTTACCAAATCTTTCCAGCTTCTGCCACATCCATTTTTCTCCCTCTCCATTCCTTTCCATCTACTTCCTACTATACCCTCCTCCTCTTCATACCCATTATTCCACAAAGCATCATTCTCTCTAGCCTTGCTTTTTCTACCACTCATCCTGCCCCCCATCATCTCTTTTCCTTTACTCTTGCAATGCAGGCACTGGAGAAATGAGGAAGAGATTAACATTATTAGCCACTAGGTGATATGAATAATACGGCCAGCCTTCTTATTAGGAGTTAATATCCTTGGGATATTAACTGGAATGGAAGGAAAGACACTGGAATGGAAGGAAAAGGCACCATTATGCAGGCTGTACTTCTCTCATACAGCTCAGTAATTGTCTTTGCAACCTGGTACTGGCTGCAAGCAAAAGCTTTCTCTTCTAGTCCATCCTAAGGACTAGGAAAGCAAGCAGTTTCTTTGGCATTCCAGCTGGTTTTTGCTGGCTGCCATGAGGAACATCCTTGGTTCAACATGCTCCAGGTAGGGACCATTCCTGGATGACCAGGTCAGTTCTCTGCTGCTGCTCAGAAATAGAGGCAGGAAGAAGACACTCTAAAGGCCAGCTGACCCTTCAGGGCAGAACTTGCTCTCAGAGCTTTCCAAGCTACGGGGCCTCTCAGCAGATTGAGCACAGCAGAGCTAAAGCCATTCGCTTGGTTCACCTATGAAGACTGTACCTTTATAGCCAGAAGCTAACCTTGCAGTAATACAAGCAACCTCCTCTAGATGAGATGCAAAAGGGAAGATCTGTAACATCTCGTGTTTTTACCTGAACCACAACCACGTGCTTTTCAGGAGTCACAATACCAGAAAGCTGAGCACACAGAAATTCAGAATTGAGCTTTCCTAATTGACTTCAACCCAAATTCCCTTTTATACAGCTGAAAACCCTAATACCCATATGCTAACCAAAAAAGCCCATTACAACTTTTTGTCTGCTTCCGATAGGCACAAAAACCCTGAACACCACTGCACAGCTTGCGTGACAATACCTAGAACCTCAGCGGTCTAAAACACCTTCCCCACCACAATACCTAAAACTATAATCTCTCTAAAGCAAACCAACCAGTGACAGCAAGTGTGGCACTTCATCAAACACTAACAAAGCATTTAGTGGACTTTGGGGGAGGGTGGTTTTTGGTATCTCACCCTTCACCCCTTGCATCACGGCAGCCTGTTATAATTTCCTATTCAAAGCCCAAGCGTTATCCCTGTCCTCCCCTTCCCTCCCACCTCGCTCAGTGTTGGTCCAAGACTGAGATATCCATACACAAACAGACACCCATCATGAAAGACTTCCTCTACAAACACTGCCTATGGTCTTTGGTGCTCCCTCCTCTTAACACACAAAGGTAAAGGGGAGGGAGCACACAAAGCAAAGAGAAAGTCACCCAGGAAAAAAACACTGAGGGAATAAGGCCTAAGTGGCAATTCCTGTACCACAGCTCTGCGCCGTGCTGCAGGGAGGCGGCTGCCGAGGTTTCGCTGTTTCTCAGCTAACCTGACGTTTGAGGAACTGGGTTTAGGTTTCTGTGGGACGCTCTCCACTTTCAGAAGCTAATTCTGAGAAACAGCCGGATGCTCCCTGTTCAGGCAGATAGCGATCAGAGAAAACACACTCTTTATCCAGCAAAGATAAAAACTGAGCTAGTAGCGATAGAAATACACTTCAGGAAGCAGGATGAGGATAAAAGCCTGTATTATCCCAGTTACCCTGATACAATTCTGATTAGGTGAGCTAAATAATATCGAGGGGAGAAGGATTTGTGAACTGAGGGAAAGCAGTTCTTCCGAAGAGGTTTCCTTCAGGGGTCACAATGGAAATCTATCTGCAACTTTAGAATACCTGCTGGCAATACAAGGTACAATTCTCCCCCCAGAATGTAAACCCCACGTTTAAATGACACAGCTTTCATACAATGGCCAATTAAGGTATCTTGATTAGAGAAATAGTCACGTTTCTATCGCAGGACTCCCAGTGAAGAGCTTGGCTTTGATAAAAAGGCCAACTATTCTGAGATGCAAAGCTCTTCACTTCTGAGCAACATCCACAGCCGCTCCTATCCCATCGTGATCAGTGTACCAACTTTCTCAGTCCACACTTATATTCCTAGTAAAAAGCATTGGGGTGAAAGAAACTATCTCGCATAGGATAAAACCTATCTACTAAATGAGACACGAAACAGCTTGTGCTCCTGTGTCTTGAGATTTATTGCCAGAGTGACTATGCGTTTCCACAGTGATTCCAGATTTGCTCTCAATTCAAATACCTGACTCCAAAACTTCCGTTCCAAGCTACAGTCTTTCCACCTTCTGTTTAATCAGCCTGCTTGCAGTTTGAGATGCCTCTGAATGTTAAATCATCTCAAGATAGCTGAACAGCTTCCTCCTGTTGCACTGCCTTCTGAAGGTAAGTTCGTTCACCACATTTGTAAGTACCGTGTGCTTAAACTGTCAAATTTTAGTCTAGCTACAGGCCAAAAGCTGCACTTGCTCACAAATGAACCACAAACAGTCTTGTCCTCGAGAACATGATTTAAACAGACTTTATGCCAGCCTTACCCATTCTGTGTTAAGTCCTCATTCCAACTGAATGGATCTATATTTGTGTTTTGAATGACCCAAGGGGTAACTTGCTCTTGAACTGTCTTCCTTGGCATACTGTGTTTGTCCCAGGGCTAGAAACATTATTCCTGGGAGATGAAAATCCATCTCACCAGAAGGCATTCTAGGTGAAAAAGCCCTGAATGCAGCAGCATCAAACTAGTGCCCCACAGCAAAACCCCATCACAAATGGTGAAGCCCAGCACAGACTGTCTGAAATAGAAGCTGCTCGCTGCAGCACAGGGAACAAGGAAGCTGCCTTTAGGCTGTTTTCTTGGGTTTTAATTTTTAATGTTTTAATTACATGACCTCTCAGATTTTCAGGAATTACTCTTGAATGTCGGGAGTTAAATCAAAAGCAGCACGTAAAGGGGCAAACCCTCAAGAAAGAAACCAGCAGCAAAGTAAGACTCCTTAGGAAACAGCATAAGGAACTATCAGCTAGGGAATGCCTCCTCCTTGGATCTGCTGGCTAAGAATGATTTATACTTCTCAAGGCTGAGAGTTTACCATCAAAGAGCTTCTTGCACCACAAATATGCTACAAAAGAAGGAGTGGTTGAGTAAATGGCCAGGGGCAACCAGCATGTATTGCTGACAAAGAATCTGCTGCAGTCGGGATTGTTTTACACTGAGCTGGAAATAACTGGGATGAAAGAAACTTGCAGAAGAAAGCAAGAAAGAAGAATATCAGAGTGGGATCCATCCATGCAGATCCTTTGTAATATTGATTCGTTGCTAAACAATGCTTCTTTCCTTTGAGGAGTAAACCAAAGCAAAATATTTAAGGACTACTTGTATGTATCTGCCTATCTGTACATACACGGAGAAATTGCTATGATAGATAGAGAAAAAGAAATCCATTTAGGCATGTGGAGAATTTCAGCTTGCAGTCCAGAGATCCAGTCCCAACCATGTGGCTGAACCATATGGTTTCCCCCTGAGCAACAGGCAGAAATCAAGTCTTATCATCAAGTGCGGCACACTCAAGAGAAATGAGAGGCCCCAGGTCCAGCTCACCTTGGGTAGCAGTTGTGGTCCTTACCAATGGTTTAAAAGCCAACAAGTAACAACAATAAATCCCACAAAACAAACAAATAAAACCATCTCAAAAAACCAAAACCAAACCAAAAAACTCCCAAACCACCACCACAACCAACCAGGCATAAAACCCCAGCAGTATTTATCTACAGAAGCTTCTTGTGTAGTAAATCACTGGGGGATCTGAGATAATGACTTAATGAGGCAAAGACAGCACTGTGGTCAGGAGGAGGGTGAAGAATTCATTTCATATACCTTGCAGAAACAGTCTTCTTCAAATAGCTTTATGGTCACAAGGAAGACTTAACTGTGATGATTTAAGTCTCTTAAAAGGAGCAACTTTTCCATGCCAAGAGGGATGCCTGGATGCTACCACCAACAGTGTTCACAAACACTGGGGAAGTCAAGCAGAGTGAGGATGTGGCAGAGCATGCACAACAGAAGATGGTTGCCTCTGATCAAGCTGAAGTAAACTGGAAAATACCTCACGAGTGCAGGATGTCGATGTGAGCGTACAAAAGGATCCCCACTGAGATTAGCGAACTCCTCTTGCTTTGTCAGCTTTTTTAAGTGACTGAGCTGATTTTATCCCCAGTACAAAAGGGGACCAAAAAGACTGCCGAATACAGTTTTTCCAAGGCTTCAGCCATTGACCATCACCAAAACTATGGTCAAGAGACAAAGGAACTGCTTTGTCATGATTTCCAATTAAGAAGTTTCATTCTAGTAATGGTCTGCAATGAACTGACAGCGTGATGGGGACACGCTGGCCTACAGAACTCTGTGAGAACTCTCCTCTAACACGACACAGGAGAAGCAGGCACATTGGAAACCTTCATGGAAGGAAAGAGTAGGGCAATAGTGTCACTGAAGAGCAGAGACAGAGAATGAGGAGAAGCAGCTCAGATGCAGTTAGCTATCCTACTGCTCTGGACAACATGGGGTACTTTAGCAGTGACTTGTCCTGAAGCTGGCTGTGGGATCTGATTCAGGGTTTTGCTCGCTTCGTCCTTTTCCAAGTTCCTGTTCCAGGCTTCCTACAGGTGCCCTGAGCACAAGGTTTTGCCAAGTCTTTTTTCCAGTCTTTTAACACTGGCCAAATAACTGACTCACTTCTTTGCAAGCCTGCAGAGAGGAGTTTGGTTTGATGTGATGCATAACGAATGTATCGGGAGCACTGAGAAAGATGGCAAGAAAGATGAAACTATAAGCCTAAGCTCAAAACAGGAGAAGGGCAGAAAAAAACAGGTGTGTCTGACTAAGACACTATTCTTAGGGAACACACAATGCATTACTGAGCAACACACAATGAAGACACTGGTGCCAAAACACAGCGTGCTAGAAGTCTGCCTTATTAACCCCAGTGCCAGGTGTTAGGCCTACAGGGTGCTTTTCCCAGCAGGCTTGAGATCAGCCTTCTCCAAGTTAAAACTGCCTGTCTGGTGTCAACGTGCACACACAGGGCAGGGATATGAATCACTGCATAATTTCTACTTGCCTGTCTATTCTGCGCACAGCAGACAGACTGCTTTTTACAAGCTATTCCTATTTTAAATGCGATTATCCCTGCGATATGGATGGAATGCAAGAAGTTCTGATAACATCAAATATTGAGTCAGAGCTTTCAAAGTTATCTCAATTCCTCTGCTTTACACGAACCATAATCCAGTATTATAATTTATTCCTGTGCTAACAGGCCCCTACAGGTTTTTACTGTCCCAGTAAGACACTACGTATATGTGCCTTTAAGAGGAGAAAAAAACCTGAAACACCAAACCCCATCAATAAATCTTCCTTTGTATTTAAAAGCAAACAGCATCGATTTCTTGATCCTAGCAATTAAGTCTAATAAGACACACACATAATTCCAACCGTATTCATCAATCATGACTGTTCACAAGTATTAACAGGAAAAGATTAACATGGGAGATATGTTAAAAACCCACCCAAAACAGTAGTCCCCAAAGACAGTTCTCCAGTATTTGTTCAAAGCTTTTGGCACAGTCTGGCAGTATATTTCTACAACCATATTAAAGCCTTACTTTTCTCCTTATTTATTAATTTTACAGGCTATCAAAACTATTGGACACCAACACAACAAGGCATTTCAGGTAATAAAGCCATAGAATCAAACAGACTTCCTTGGAACTAGGGAGAAAAAAGTAAGATAAAAGCAGGAATCAATCAATTCCTCCCCCAGCTCTTCATTCCAAACAAACAAACATTATTTATGGGCTAAAAATTATCACTGAATACTACATTATCGCTTAGCTACATGAAAGCTATCCAATACCTACTGTTACACATGACGAGCTAATGAAACTTCACACAAGGAGGGGACAAAGAACATGGTCAAAATGAAGACAACTTGATATGGCTTTAAATTACAGACACGTATTAGTGAAGGGTTAAAACATTAGTTATCTGAGGTTTTCACGAGGAAACTCTAACAAGGTTCCATCAGGGTCAATACAGTTCAGCAATAAATCTAGCAATAGGGATGTTTTTCATGTTTCAGCTGTTAGAACGCTGGGTCATTTCTGGAGCTGAACGTATCTGTGTCCACGTGAGACAAAGTTATGCAAACTTTGGGAGCCAGGAGGTTCCTCCAGGGAGGATACCACAGGCAAGCCTAGTACTTTGTACCTACGTCAGTATATAGGCGATGCAATTCATGTCAATAGGCATTTTACAGCCCTGTTCTAGAATCACTGGATCCTATTAAAAAAAACCCTGAAATATTATATTCTTTCTCCTACATAAGCAGTGATAACAACATGATAGAGCACTCTCACTTCTAAACTGGGGATTAACAGTGTTTTTACCCAGCTTGTTCCTGAAGAGTTAAGCTGAAACCCCCTGCAAAAGCTGAACTGACTTCCTTTATTGCTGAAGGGTTCAGTCTGCAACTCGGAAGCACAAGACTTCAAGTAATCCAAGGGTTGCAGGTTTGAAAGCCAGATTTTAAGCTGAATTCAAAGTAGAACGACAACTGACATTTCAAGGCAATCCTTTTGACTGTTCTGCTCGTGGGGCAGTTTCGAGGCAAGGAGTGCCTCTTATTCTCTTCTATTTCTTTAGGAAAAAAATCCTGATCTGTGAACAATCTGTTCTGGTTCCTGCAAAACAGTGAGGAATTTCGGGGAGGAAATACCATTAAATTCCTACACAGACCACTCGATCTCAGCGAGATGTACTTTGGTATTTTTTTTTACAGAAGATTTCAAGAGGTTTTATTTCAAAATCCAGCCTTTGAAACCTGTCCTCTAAGATTAGGCAAAGCGGGGTTTTCCCAAGCAGTTTGTTTCCACAGAGCAGCTACAAACAAAGGAGAGTTTGCAGCTAACAGACGAGTAAAATCGGACGGTTTTAGAAGCAGCAGCTTTAAAGATTGCAGAATTCCCTTACAAAAGGAGGAACCCTGTTTCTCCTGAAGCCAAATTCCCAGCAGTCACAAGACTGCAGCAGTTGCAGATACGATTTATGACATCCTCCGAATGACCTCTCAAAGCTAAAGACTGATTAAGTGTAAGACGTGGAAGGTGGCTCCTGTCTGCCCGCATTACACGACGCAGAGTCACAGCCCAGTGAGCATTTGCTACCTAGCAAACAAGACTGTCCCTTAGCTTCCCGCTGCACTGCACTGCCATTATAGGAAGGAAACACAACATATGGAGCAGTATATCAGGTCCTCTTCTAACCCAACCTGAGTCACGCCTTTCGTCAGCTGCAGATGTTCTTTGCAGGTGTATCTGTAATTTTCTAGGACAAGAATTGCCATTTGACTTTAGCAGCACTCTCAGTACCAAAGCAAGACAAGGGCAGGACCTGAGGTTAGGAGCAGCTGATAAGGGAAAGAAACAACTTGAGCTATTCAGCACATGAATGATCCTATTTTCTCTGCTTCAGAAACAAGCAGGCTTGTTCTATAGCTGTCAAAGGCTTCACTGCACTTATCAAGTGCTGCATAACTAAATATTCCCATGTCACATATGTGCATTTATATAAAGGCCATTCCAATGTACCGATAAAAGATTTGTTGTCCCGCTCTCAAGAACTGAATTAAGCATGAGCTGACATTGCAGCTATTCTGGCCACGAGTGATTTGCAATGGCTCCTTCACAGGAAGTCTGGTCTACCAGATTTAGGCCTGGCTCAAGGGAAAGCAGGCAGAGAATCACCCACCAAATACCCTTCTGCCCAAAGGTTCAGAGAAAGTCACATTCACAAAGAATTGGAGGAAAGTTGAAGATCTGAATGGATGTGATCTCTGCAGAGTGTCCTCCTCAGCAGGATCCAAGCGTGTCAACTTCATCACAGCAAGAAGATTCAGCACAATCTATTGAGCATCCCCAACCTGCACCATGACAGTGAGCTGTCCTAGCTTCTTTACAAACCTATGCCTCCCTCTCTCTCACATGAGAATCAAATAAAAAGCAATATTGCTACTTCAAACACCACCATTAAACCTCTGAAATTGTATCTTACCAAGGTAAATGGGGCAGCCTGCAGTTCTGGGAACTGCCGTTCCAGACGTTCAAAGCACTTCCCTCTTAGTTACACTATGTTCCTGTTTCAGGAGCTTTCTTCACAGACACACCATTGGAAATACACAGCTTGGTTTTCTGACCCCGTAGCAGAGGGTTGACAGTTTGTGGATGTGGAGGAGAGATAAGAGGCTGCGGACTCTAGAAGTGCTGCAACTCCACACTATCACAGCCTGAGCCAGTTCAGCCACCGACTGAGGCTGCAGTGGGGTCACTGAAGCAGCCTCCAGGCCTGGTAGGTCCACACTGAAGTTGAGTGTGGTTTTATTTAGTGACATTCATCAGCATTACTCTTTAAAATGAACAAACTCCCTCCTAACAAACCCGAAATGTTACAGGCTGCTTTTGCAGTGATACTCTTCTGTGAGGTACCAAAGACTGCTGAGGAGAGATTTGGGATGGCTGGAAGGAAATACAGCTTTACTGAACAAAAGGGAGGAAGAGCTAGAGTTTGCTACTGCTCCTCCTGGCAGTCTGGTTCTGATGAGCAGCCATCCATGGAAAACACTGGTGATCACCAGTGAAAGTTTCCTCCTTGTTCAAATGTTACCAACAATTCCCAAAGGGAGGAAGTCCAAACCAAACAACTTAATTTTAATCAAATTCTTCAAACACAAATCCCTCTTTAAATTGTGACAATGGTTTGCAAGACAAGCTGTGGATGATATTGTATCAATTCACAGAATAACAGCTGCCCAAATGTCTGAGAATGAAATATTTACTATAGTAATGTCCTACTGTCACCACGTTAAAATCTTGAAGTTCAACAGATGTACAACAGTTCTCATTAAGAGCTACTTAAGAAAACACTCTTAAAGCATCAGGGAAACTGAATGAACCTCCTACATACTCTGGAGGATGCTCATGAGCACACAAGATCAGAACAAGAGTAGATGTCACTATTTTAACTGCAAGCACAGGGTAAGTGTCTGTTTATTTGCCTTGTTAAGCTACCTTCTAAAGCATGCTCTTCTCTCTCCCTAGCATCCCTGAGGGCAGAGCAAGAAGCTTGAAACTTTCAGCCAAGAATCTTGTTAAACTCCACAAATGGAAGAATTGAGAAATTCTATGGAGATTTTATACCTTGGATAAAGTGGAATGAAAAGAACTGGTTTGCCTTTGCATTAGTTTGTACTGCTTTGCTGGAAGTCTAGTCCTATTAAAGGATGAGGACAAGGAGGAAGGCTTAAGCTTCTCCAGGCAGACTGGCAAGATGCCCTTTTGCAAGGTCTTTTAGGGTATGATCTCTCTGGCAGAGAAGTGAGCTTGAAACTCACCATTCTTTTTATTCCAGACTGAAGTTTTGAGCACATCAGTCAAAACAGTCGACAGCATCAGCCCTGCCTTCTTTTGTGCACAGAAGTGACCAAGGAAATCAAGTCACTGTTGTGGGTTGAACTTTTTGAACATGAATACATGTACCTGAACACCAGATTCATGTATTTCAGTGGTCCAAGTGTCCGGGTAAGGTGTGATACTTTTATCCCTTCTACTGAGCAATATAAATTGAGTCAGTTCTAGCACAAGTAGCTTGCCCCAAAGATGCTGAAACAGCCACCAATCAATGCAGCTTACAGTTTGTGATAGAAAAAAACAGTTAGTTCAGTCCCATTCACAAAGAATGGCTCAAACAGATTTTTATTTAGTTTTTTAGGTGACTCATGCCAACCTTCAGGTCTCTACTTTGGATCCAAATGCATGTGCTATATGGGTGTCATTTAGATGTCAGCTCCTCTAGCAAGATTATTGCTCAAACAGATTCCAGCTCAGGATTCTGACACTCAGTGCAGGCCCCTGCATGTAGCAGTACCAGCATTTCTCTCTCCTCACAGGACAAAACTGAGCCAAATACCTCAAAGTGATTTAAAATAAAGTGCATTTAAATCCTCATGACAAAACCCTGCTTTGCATCCTTGCGAATCTGAATCCGTTGCAGTGTTGTGGCCCAAGTCACTTCCATTTCAGTCAGACAGCAGGGGAATATTTGGCCAAGCTGTGCATGGTGTTAGATTCAAACACCCTAGAAGACAAACCAAGTTGCTGGGCAGGAAGAGCACAGAGTTTCATTCACGTTTTCCCTTCTAGTATCCTTCTAGTTTTCAATATTCTGTCTGTAACAGCCTTTCAACACACTAATCCTCCATTCAAAACAGAGCTACATACACTTTAAATATAAAATCCTATAGGTAACCCTTTCTACCTGTGATGTTTGATCCCCTGCTCTGTTTTAGTGTGACAGGACTCAAAAAATTCACTTACTGTAAGTGAATTTAACAAGAATGATTGCAAAGTCATTACCTCAAGTAAGGAAAAAACCATCTAGCAGCTTACGCACCAGATGCCTCAACGTTCTCCTTCTCTGAAATCACACTAGCAAAAGCTTTTCCCCTTAAAACGAACCTTGGTAAACATGTTAGCCAATAATGAGACCCACTCAATATCTGAATTAAACACGGAGTGGTCTGAGTGAAAGCAGCACTGATGTCAAAGCAGCAGCAGCACCTCTCAGCAAGCGGCTTTGAGGAGACCCGCACAGAAAGCTTCCAGAAGGACAGCGTTCCAGCACTAAGTGCTGACTTGATGAAACCCAAAATATTCCACAGGAATGTGCTAATTCAGTCAAAACCTTTGAAAGAGGACAGGCCGGCTCGCCGAGCCAGCCAACCAGTCTAGTGAGCTGACTGGCTCTCCCCAGGGTCACTGGCTTCCCCATTTGGGCAGGAGCCAGGCTGCTAGTCCCTGCTCTCCCAGAGGCCCTTTAATAACAGTGACAATAATAATGATAAAGTGTTACAAAGTGTTCTGAGAAACAAAGGAATTGTTAGCATGAAAACCAGAATTACTTCAGAACCAACTGCAAGGTTAGCTCAAGAGGAACTGGTCACATTTGGTGCGGAGCATCCGAAACTGGTGCCTTTAAAGTCACAAATCTCTCCTGTATCCTCTAAAGTTTGACAAAAAGGCATCAATACTGTATAACAGCAAAAAATTCACAATAATTATATTCACCAGATAGGTCATCAGCTAGGAGTTAAAGGCACATTGCTTCCAAAGCACAAGTAAATGCCCCTGGCTTACCAAAACGCAGGGTTATCTTGTAAGCAACATCTTTCACAGTGTAGTCCCTCAGTGGGCTCCATGCATAACTCACCATGGCAAACTGCAGTGAGCTGGTACAAGGTGCCTCATTTAACACTCTGGAGAAGCTCACAGGAGCACGTATGGCCATATATACATATATGCTAATATTTTAGCAGTGACAAAAAAAAAAGAGTAAATAATCTGTCAACCAGCAAGTAACTGACTTTCTCCATACAACTGGCTTTTGGCAGCTTGTGCATAACCAGTGCATGGGATCTATTCTGGCTTCTCACAGCAACTCAGCAAGCAGCAGTATGAAGAGAGTTTTTAATTGCTAAGAAAAGCGAGGCTTTTTAAGACAGTAATACCAAACCCCACAATGGCTTCGCACAATTCTATTCACTTAACCAGCTTTTGTGTATCAAAATGCCTAGATATTGGTTCATGCGTGAACACAAGTAGTTTTAGAGATGCGGAACAAAGTTCCACAGTAAAAAAGAAAGAGGTCTTTTTACATGCCAAATTGAGTCAGCAATGAGATCTCTGTTGCAGGCGCGTCATATGACTGTGGAAGAATAAGGCTAATAAAATGTACTGATTTATTTATATGAAAATCAGCACAACTTCCAGCACAAAACTGGACAAAATTGTGACCAGTTCCTTTCAGAAAAGACATGTAAATCAGACAGCTGCCAGAGTTTGCAGTTCACTGACCCTTCCTACTGCCAAATGCAAAGCACAAAGGTAGCTCAGAAAGCAATTAAGACATTGGCTGAGAAGACTCATTAATTCTTTGCAAACTTAAAATCACAACTGAACAGTCTTACGAGATTTCTCTGGGGAAGGCTGCACGCCTGGGACTCACTTCTGAAAACAAAGGTTTGTCTTCTCAAGATGACAAAACACACACTTTGCTCCCTGCTCTTTCTCAGAACAACTAATACATGGACAGTATCATGAGGAAACACATCTAGAACCAAACTAGACATAAGCACAGTTCAATCCAGCTGCTAATTTAACATCTGCTGAGATAGCCTAAGGCTCCCTTCAACTACTGAGATAGTCGAAGGCTAAGGTTTTCTTCAACTACTTGCAAGCAAAACTGAGATGCCCTTCTTATGGCTTATGACAAAAAAGTAGATCTCCTCATCATGTCAAAACTATACAAGGGAAAAAAACCCTGCATATAGCCATTCATATGCAGTTCTGGGCCTGAAGTCACAGCAGCATTAAGTTACCAATCTGATGGTTAATTCTTTCATTAGCCTCATGAAAGGATCACATACCACAGTCACTCCCGAGCACTGCACAACTCTGAAGCTACAGCCTCCATTTCTTTGCGTTGCAGTAAGTTAAATAACCAGATACAGGCTATCATTTTAGCTTTAGTCCTTGACTCCAGGCGCTAACCAACTGGAGTTGGAAGGATCAATGCACAGTGCTATTAAGTGTTTATGAGACCATACTTCACAGTAAGTTTCCTTCTCAAACCAACCTATGTAATTCAGTCACTTTTGAGCTCATATAACTATCTCCTCGAATGAGTTTCTGAGGCGTTCTATCCAGCAGATGCAATCCTAAATTGAGAAATGACATGTTGCTGGTAATAACTTGGATGGCGCTTTCTAAAACTGCTTTTGTCACGTTGCAGATGATCCAGAGAGTGGCTTCAGGTGCTACTCACATGTTTTACTTCTGCTCCTTTATACACAAGCTTGCTGATTTAACAGACTGCTCAAAGGTAACAAGATGGCCCAAAGCAAGGCACCAGCTGAGATAAACAGTACAGGAAGAAACCCAACCAACCAACCGAAACCAGAGTGTGAACACAGCACCTTTGTGACACCAATGAACATCACCAGCAACACTGAGAGGTTACACTATGCAACTGCTGGGTCTTCAGGAAAAAAAGGTTACTCAGCTGAGTGTGCTCATATATACATGTAGGAAGCAGCAGGGGCAAAGGATTTGTGTCAGTCATCTCCATTTGTGCACGTCCCATCAGCTGGGTTACTGCCAGAGCTTGCTCCTTGCCAGCTTGCCTCCTCCTGCTCCACCCTAACTGAACCCAAGTGCATTATCCGTCCCTGACCGAGGTGACAGCCTGCTTCTCCGTAATGTTCAACATCCCTCAGTACACAGATGTCTATCAACTCATTCTGGAAAATGCTCAGTCCTAAATGAAAAAAGGCAAAACAGAGAGAAACAAAGCCCCCTCTGTTAAATGAAGCCCAACCTTCTCAGACAGATGTATGCTAACACCAGGAAGACAAAAAAGCAGCAACAAAAACCCCAAACAAAACAAACCCAAGCTTTTCCTGAGTGCTGTGCTTTGAGATGGATTTCACAACGCTATGGTCTCAAATTATTTCTGCAATTAAGGGCCAGCGTTATTGCTATCCAGACAAAGAACAAGGTGGGATTTGTTCCAACAGAAAAAATCTAGTGTAGGATACCCTAAAAGCAAGGAGCCAGGAGGGTCAAAGAGCTCATAACCCTGCAGGTTATTTATGCAATAACTTATGTTGGAAGGGACCTCTAGAGGTCCTCTGGTTCAGCCCCTTGCCCAAAGCAGAACCAAGTTAAACCAAGTTGCTCATGGCCTTGTTCAATCAATTTCTGATCATTTCCAAGGATGGAGGTTGCACAACCTCTTCAGGTGCCTGCTACTGTGTTGGACCACCCTCATTATCCAGCGTTCGCATTCAGCTCTCACATATTCCACATCTGATGACTTGTAAGCAATAACCTCATTCAGAAGTCACTGTAACATTTCCTGGGCAGCTCTGCAAAATTAGGCACTAAGATTTCAGTCAAATTTTCTAATTCCTAGTTTTCTGAAACCTTTTGTGTGCTTGCCACAGAACTGTCAGCTTAAGCAACAGCGATAGAAAGGTTTGATACCAACAGTAGCAAAAAATCCTATTTGCCTTGCATGAAAGACTGCCTGTAAGGAGAGCTTCGTAGTAGGGAAAAACCAGAGCTACAACAGATGATTCATTTGACATGGGCAAGCTTCAATGAAATCACAAACCCATACATATCTGCCAATCCTCAGGAAGTATCACATATGCAATCAGCTAAAGGAGAAAGTTCTTCAGCTCCTTCAAGAAAGGGTCTTTTCCTTGAATAACATGCAAATGCACAGCACAACAAGTCCTTAATACGCCACCAGAAGGAGACTTGATTCACCTACTTCACTACTTGATGTCATTAGATGAGAGGATGTTCAAGCCACACCTATCTCAAGCAGACCCTACATGCACACTGACCAACATCCAATCTTGTGGTCAAAGAACAGAATAAAAGCAAAAAGCCATGAAACAATTTACCCATCTTATTAAATAACAAATTATTACCACTATCATGTTTCAAATTAGCAATTATCAGCTTACTTCTTTCTTACCATTGTAGGTTATCCTCGGTTTTGTCAGACACATCACAAGATGTAAATCCATTTCGTCAGAAGATACAAATTTTGAACATACAGGGCACTTGAATCCTATGGAAGATAAAGATATGTAAGTTTGAGTACACTCCATCATGTTGCAAATATGTATATTCCAGCCAAAAACCTGTTCTGCATACATCAATAGAATGAATATATATATATATCTGGCATCTTTTCAGTTTTCACCTGACATTTCTTACATTAACATAATACCCTTGATTTCAAAAGATCTCAAGTGTTTCTGCAAATTAATCTGCTGCCAATTGCAAACATGTCAGCACCTCTTGAATGCCAACTTCCCCAATGACTCTAAGAACAGTTAAGACAGGAGCAAGAGGATAATATGACTCTACTGAAAGAGAAACTAAAAATGTCTGGGGAACACAGCCATTCAAATCTGAACTTGGGCAGGAACCCTGAGTTACCATCTTAAATGGAATAGCACTGAAACTTTAACAAAGGATCTCAGTTTTACATCTCGTCATGCAAGCTCCAGCACCTTTTACCAGTCTGGGGCACAGTGAAAACATTAACTCAGGGGTGTTGCCTCACCTACTGAATCACTGATATTTCCTGTAGAGCTGAATTTACTTGACACATCTCATCCTAGCCAAGCACGACCTTGTTGAGCTCTCGAGGTAACAGCCTGAGCCAATATGGGGTAAAGAATAATTAAGACAGTCTGGACTGTGATGCAACTGCACACTGGTTCGTGACAAAACCATTTAATACTTTATGTCATTACTGAAGACAGCAGTGTTCCAGTTAAAGGACAAGGCAGTTGGGCAAGTTTTACAGTCCACAGAAAAGCCTGACTGTGATAGCCTGAATAATTAACACACAACTGAGAGACAAAAGGCCACAACAGGGATCTTGTGTAACAGTTGTTTAAGAATATATCTACAGGACGAGGTATGGCAAAAATATCTAAATCCATGCTCAGTGCAAAGGACCAACTTCTCTGATGCTGTTGAAAAGTAGTAAGGCAGGCACGTATAAAAGACCACTGCACCTTCCACCAACATCCACATCTGGGCCTGCTCCCCCATGCTTTAGTTTGTTGCCCCTTACTTTTGTACTTCCAACCTTGCGGGTCCACAATGAGGGGAATCAGTCAAGGATGACAAGCGACTTGGTGCTGCACTCTCAAGTTCCTGTTGCCTGACAATTCTGATCTTTACTGTTAATGATTAGCCAGATGTAAATCAAGCAACTAACCTGAAGCACTAGCGCTTGATAGAAGTAATACACTTCATTTGTTAAGACAATGATCTTTATTTCTTCAGTGCTGCTAAATAGGAAGCAAGTCAAAGCAGACAACTGGTAACACCCATGAGGAACTCTTGAGCAGCAGCTGAACGCAAACCACTTCCTGAGGTAAAGTACAGTTCTGATTCTTCCCATTTTAGCAATAAGCAGTTCATATCTAGCTCTTCTGCTGTCAGTCTTCCACTTCAGTTTAAATACTGCTCTTCTCTCCTTGTTTTTAATCCTCCTCCCAACCCACATCTTTACAGATACAACCATAGGTTAATAAGGATACACCAGCCAAACACATCTTTTGGACAAAGCAAGTTGAAAGGATTAATTTACTTGCAGAAAGCTTTGTCAGTGACCCTTCAGCCACTGTGTGGCTCCTTCCCCCAGGCTGCATCTCAACATGACTAAGACCAAAACTAGTATCTCAGCCCTCCAAACACCCAAACCCACCCGTAACTGTTTTGTTAGGGCTTTCCTCAAAAACTAACTTGGGGGAAGTTTCCTCTCAACCTTTATCAGCCTAATGCAGCTGACTACTCTTAAGTCTAGTCAAACCCTAAGACCCGTGCATTATTCTCATTTATATGCTTCTGTAAGGCATAATTAACAACATATTTGGATATTGAAAAGCACGTAACTTCCTTATGCATTGCAGACCGAGTCCTGCTGTGCCAGAACAGTTTGCATTAGAGCAAGTTAACATCTATGTTCACGGCTCATTAGTTAAGCACCAGGACAATCATTAACAGGTTCCCTCTGCTTCTCTGCTTTCTGCTCAGAGCCCCTCCACCTTATTGCCTAGGGTCATCAGGACATCTAACTGGGACTGACAAAAGGCAGAGAAAACCATCACTAGATCTTTAGATTTATCAACTGTTAACTTGCTTATATTAACAAGGTACATATCCCAGGAATCATTAGAGGGAATACTTCAAATCCAAATGAAACTGTAGGGAGAATTTGGGTAAATAATAATGATGATGATAATAATAATTCTTCTACTGAAAACCTTGCTTAAAGGTATACAGCTGTGAAAAATCTTTCTGCTTATCCACCTATTCAGCTGAATGTGCCTATACCACTATGTACCTGCCCCTAAACCTAGCAAACAGTTTAGATTCTTCCAATAGAGTAATTATTTTAACCACACAGTATCTTGTGGCTTGTCCAGTATCAAAGGGGATCTGAAGGCAACAGTTAAACAACTACAAACGTCCCCCTAACACAAGTCTGGAATATCTGACTGCTGTAGCTCTACTCGGCGTGCAGAACACCGAAGAACACAAGAAGCAGAGGACATCCCACTTAACTAAGCCTCATGGACCAACTTAGCTGCCAGTGGCAAAGGTATCTCTGTAGAAAAGATGCGTTTCCAGTGACCAGCATCAGCTGCATGCCAGAGACACAGAAGCAGAAAAGGAGCCTTAAACTCAGAACACTTGCTGAACCATTTTTCAAACACAAGTGAAATCCAGCTTCTCACTCCTTCACAAATGTTCTGTTGCAACGTTCTGGACTTAGCCATCTTCCCCAGGAGGTGCACAGTGTATGTTTTGTGTGAAGGAAACTGCCGTTTCCAACTCCATCAGTGACCCCAAAGAACAAATGAGTTTGATTGCAGACGCAATATTTACTTTATTAACTGTATTTGAAAAGTATGAGTAAGTGAAGGATAAACGCTCTCCACAAGCTGGTTAAAGGTGCTTGAAGAAAGCTGGTATTTTCCCACCTTTCCACAAATCATAAAGCAATAGTTTCATGACCCAGTTTGCAATTAAGTACTCCGTAAGAACAAAGGCTCTATTGTACCACTGGCCCAGCAGGCTAGCAACATTTATAGCCTATGTTTGTTTTTACCAGGGAACCATTCTGATAACTTGAAGAAAGTTTCACATGACTTTAACAACCAGCAACAGGTCGAAAATAACCTGCTCTCTACACAACTTGTTTCACTGAGCTTTGCAGATAAACAGTGCATTCACAGGCATTTAGACAACAAAGTGGAAGTAGTCATCAGATGAGGTGGCATCACATGAAGTGTCCTCTAAAAACTAGGAAACTCAATAAACTACTTTCTCACTGTCTTTACAAGGAGAACACAAGAGAAAATGTAGGTTTAGGTAAAAATCCAGCTCTTATGAAGGTGTTGGTTTCATAGCATCCCTTATCCTCATCCAAAGAACTACCACCTTTGTATGAGGGTGTTTGTCAGCACATCAGTGCAAAGCTGTACTTCCACAGTAGAGAGGCCATTGCCTGTGATACACCCTCAGCCAGGGGAAGAACCACTTCTCACCCCATTCTCTGTCTGTACTGCAGGAAAGACCTGCACAGGGGAACTGAGCAAGCACACGCCTTTAGCTGACTTTTACAACCGCACGCTTCAGAGTCAGGGAGACAAATTCTCACAAGCTCCCATAGTCTGGTTTCACAACCCTGACTATAATACCGAAAGTAACACGTTACTTAAAACCAGAACCCTGGGGGAAGGAAAAAAACCAAAGTACAATTACAAGAAAACAGAGTCAGAAGAGAAAGCTGCAGCACAGCCTCTAGAAAGTCCCAAGGTGGCACAGAAAGCTTGAAGTAATTAAACCTATGCAAGTAGCAGGACTTAAATATTCAGCGATGACCTCTCTCTCGCTCTCTCTTGAATGCATTGCTGTCTTCAGACTCCACCAGTTTTTGCAAATGAAGCTGCAGTTAGCCAAGAATCACATCTTCTGTCACATCCATCTACCCAATGTGCAACTTCCATCTCTGTCAGGCTTGGAAACTATCCACAGGGACAGGCGGATGGGTGACTACTCATTCTATCTGTACTGATTTTGACCTCTTACTGGTATCTTACTGTGTTTGGCTTCCTTTGCAAACATCAGCCCGTTTAACTTGCAGTTCAGTGCATAGCGAAGCAAACAAAACCCATCCAACAAATAACAAACTTCTGGACCTCTATGATTTTTTGCAAGACAACTTTGCCAACTCATTGTGGAATATCTACTTTGTGGTGGCAAAAAAAGGAGCTCGGCGCTCCCAGACTGCGTTGTGGAGCGTCACAGAAGTACACGTAAAGGAAACACAGTCAAACTGTATCAGACTTGCACAGAAGAATGGATGATCCTTTTGGTCAACACCAAACAGTTGTAGCAAGGAGTAAGCACGAATAAAACCTGCAACAACACTAAAGACTGCATCAGCCTGATCAGAGTAACCTTTCAGCAGAAAGCATCTTAATAGGCACATTGCCAAAACCAAACTAGAAGTATAATGAGACCAGCTGTTCTTTTAAAATGAGTATGCAACAGTCTAGTATTGTAAGGTTTTTGCATCCTTGTGTTTTCAAAGAAGATGGATAAATCCATCTTGGTTTGCATTTAAAGAAGTCTTAAGAAAAGAGAAATCCTTGCATACACATACTTCTCTAAAATGTATTTGACAATAGGAAGCTTGACAAATGTTTATTCACAATTGTTCTTTGGTACTTAGAAAAATAAGCACAGACAATTTGGAAGCACAGCATCCAGTAAATATGATGGTATAAGGGTGGTATGCAAGATTACCATCACACAAATAAAGCCTGCATAATGATGCCAAAGAAAACAACACAAATTATTCCCTCCCACCACTAAACAGAAAAGATTTCACCTAATCAGAGAAACATGTCAGAATGGACCTCAAGAGGTCACCAAGTCTATCCCATTCTGGAAAACTGGGTTAAATGTACTTAAGAGGATTTAATCTGCCCTTAAAAATTAACTAGTGAAAGATTTTACAGACATCCTAGATAACCTACAATTCTGTTCAGCTATTCCTAGACAGAAAAATCTTCCCTTATCTGTAATCTGGCACCCTTCAGTTACAAAAAAAGGTTGCTTATTTCTTGTGTGTTCAGTAGATGCAGAAAACACTCAGTAACTGTCTCCAGTATAAAAACATGTTCACACTGGAAAATGTGTGTCCTTCATCTTTTTCCCCTAGCCTGCAAAAAAAAAAGTCAGTTTAATCTTTCCATCCAGGCCTGGTGCCTAAACATTTTGTTCCTGTTGCTGTCCTCTGGTCTCTCTCCAACCTTAACACATTGCATTGCCAAGAAGTGGGCAGACATTTCAGGCTAAGACTCCGTAAATCCTAAGCAGAAATTAAATAGTTACTTATCACATTGTTCTTTCACACTAGGAATTGAATACAGATCTATCTATAAAGAGAAAACATCTTCTTTATGTGTGTGTATATAGGTACATACACATTTTAAACCATCAGATTACTGGCTCATTCCCACTAGGAGTTGAATATAGATCTATCTATAGATAGAAATTATCTTCTTTATGTGTGTATATAGGTACATACACATTTTAAACCATCAGATTACTGGCTCGTTCCTCTCGTGACAATCCCTAAATCTTCAGCAGAACAGTTACAAGCCAGGTGCCATATTCTAGTGGCACATTTTGTTTCTCCTCACATTTAGTAATTCTCATTTATCTTTTTTAATCCACTATGAACACTTTTCTAACACGTTAAAAACGATGAACTCAAATTTTGCACTCCATAGCTTTCAGATCGTACAAGTTCATTGTTATATTCCCTTTCTTAAAGTGTCCAGCCTCCAAAAAAAAAGGATTGAAAACAGACCCATCCACTGTGATACTTGAATTGCTCTCCTAGAGCAGCTTACAGGATTTTGTTCCCAGCTCTTTCAGCATCCACCTACTTTTTCACCTAGACCATATTCTCCAAGTTTCCTCATGAGAATATAAAGCAGAACAACATAAGCATTTTACTAAAGTCAAACTGTAATGCTGTTATTTCTTCCACTTCTTCCTTTTATATTCAGCTGTGTAGAGGACTACGAAGTGAGACTGTAAGAACAGCAGGAAAATAAATGGAAATCATTCAGATTCTTAGTGAAGTGACAACAGTCTGGGTGAGGTCAAAATTCTCCCTCCTGTAAATTCAGTTGTAAAATTTAAAGAAGAAAAAAAAAACCAAGAACCCCCCCCCAAACTACATAGATCTGTCAGAGTTATGCTGCCACAAAATTCTCTCTTCTCCTCAGACAACTGAAACGGAAAGACAGAATGAGTCATTTCTTAAGCCTGAAAACATGAAGCTTTGTACATGAAAGTTAACATCTTACCTGGCAACTTTACCCATACCATGTAAGAGAATATGATGGTTATTTCACACTAAACTCAAGGACAGAAAACTGACATTAAATACATGTCTTTAAGTTAGAGGGGAAAAGAAAAAAGAGCATTAGCAATTCCCAGCAAACCCTGTAGAGGATTTCTAGGCGCTGTAGCTCCCAATAAAAGTGGCTACTTGGATAAGGTTTGCCATTTTATGTACAGGAGTTCTGTTCAGGGAGAAAGCATCTTGCTGAAAAGATACATCTAGTTCTCTAGTTTCTATCCTTCCGTATGTTGTAAATGGCCCAAGCTGGGAGAACACAGAACCATCTGGAAAGACTTCTGGAGATGAGAAGAAATAAAGAACTACTCCCCTCAATTTGGGAGAGAATAGGGAATCAAACAGAAATAAGGAACAAAATACAAACATTCCAAACTCTGTCTTTTCCTGAAAACTGAACCAGGAGACATACAAATAATTTCTTTTTCTCAGCACTTAATCTAGAGGGGTTTTCTTCCCCACTTCTGTATTATAAAACTGAAGTAAATATACTTGTGGATTCCTTGAGAGAAACAAAAGATTTTCTCTTGTGTTTTCTGGTGCTTTCTGATTCAAAGCTCCCACAGCACTCAGTGGGAAAAGGGGACATATAAAATAGGGAATAAAACCAAAACTAAACCTTACTTTAGTTAAGGAACCCATGGAATAATTAGAGAAGATGTGTTTAGATAATACTTCATCTCCTAAGCTAAAAGTTAGGAAAGACAAAATTGTACTACATCACTTCCTCAGCTTCCTTCACCTGGTAATTGGGAAAGGGACATCTTCAGCAGCAATCAGTGAGAAACAACACAGTACAGAACGAAGACAAACTGAATTCAAGTCACATTTTTTTTCTTCATCTTTATCACCTGCACAATGTCAGGTGTCTAAACTCCATGTAAAAGGAACCTGATGATGATTATAATTGACAGCTGCAGTTTTAGAACCTGAAGAACAATTTCTTGAGAAAATTGAGGGGAAAAAAAGCCCCATGCTAAAATGTCCTGCAAACCGGAAGATGAAGTTACAGGTGGGAAAGGCCTGTGGAAAGATTGATTTCACCTTGCCATACAAAAGTAAGAACAGCTGTTATTAGAGGAACAGCTTTTAAGAGTGCCATTTTAGACAGATGCAAGCACCCAACAAAGGGAGTGGGAAAAGACCTTCTTAGTTCCACCCGTGTTTGTGGGTGGGTGTTATCCTCCTACCCCAACACCCACAGGGATCTGTAGTCAAGGCAGATGAGAGACTGCTGAAGTCTGCTTCATCCAAACTCCTAGAGCCTTTGTGCTGTCAAACTGACAAGTGCACAACAAGAACAGGTCTTAAAGTAACTTGTAAGCTATGAATTTACTCTTTCACTCACTACTGTATTAACTGCACTCCAGACATGTCATCCCCCCCCCAGCACAGATCCGTAACATAAGTTTCTCAATGGAACAGGAGCAGCTGAAGACAGACAAGTGTGAATATAAACTGAACTTCGCGAGTTGCTTTTGTGCATGAAGAGGTAAGAGCAAGATGGTTTTCATGGAAAAAAAAAATCCACCCACAACCCAGCCTATTTTAGATTTTAGCTTACTACATTTGGGAAGTGTATTTTCAACTAGCAACCAAAACCTCCCACTTACCAACAAGATTTCCCCCAGAAGAATACCATTAACTCTCATAGCATCTTTCCCAAGGGAGGCGGGCAGGAGCAAGAACCCAAAGAACACACTTGCTCTCTCTTTCATACAGGTGTGATGACTCCCTTCCAAAATCTGAATCGAGGGCAACAAAGGAAAGAAACTTTTCCTCTCCCTCATGTCTATTCATTGTCACATCTCTGGCAAGCAGAGATTAGAGCCAGGTTCCCTTCTAGCCGCACTGGCAGACTAACAGCAGTAGTATGGGCAGAAACTATCAAATATTCCAGTGGCTTCTGCACACAAAGAGGGCTCTTGCCACATTGGAGAAGTCTTATGGAGCTGTGAGGACACGAGTTGTCTGAATATGCAGTTAAGCCAGGCTGGACACATTTTTGAGCCCAACCAACTACTTTATTCAGAAAGCAAATAGGCAGAAAGCATTGTCAATGGTTTGGGGCACAAATGTGTTTTATTTCCACACAGCAGGCAAGATCAACCTGTCAGGCAAGCTTAGTTCTTCCATCACCAGATGATGGCAATTAACTCACTGCAGGTCAGCCTGGAGGTCTGAAAACTTTACATGAATGAGATGCCTTAAACCTCGTACTTTAGAGATATTACATATTCCATTGCCTTTTATCTTCTAAATTCACCTATCACCGTTGAAGGAGGAAGAATTCTTCTCTCTCATTCCTAGTCTCTCCCGAACCTATACCTTTATTTGTTTCTTCTTTAATTTTCCTATTCCCACAATTCTCTTTCATTGCTTGGAGCAATATGCTCCTCAAACACCTGAAAAAGGCTTTTCCACTCACAATTTCACAATGAAAGTTGGGAAAGACAGGATAAAGGTGTCCTGCTGCCAGAAGTAAGCACTTCTGGAGTAACTGAGACAACTATACATTTTTAAGTACAAAGAGCAAGTTTGTCTACACTTCCCTTCACACTGTGAGTAAGTCACTACTTTCAAAAATGGTAGAGTTAAAGTTTCCATTGGAAATCACAGCATTTAAAAGGAAGTGTAGGCAGAGCTGTTCCAAGACCAGAAGAATGAAGTCCTGCTTTTTGAACATCATGTAAATATCTTGAAAACTCGTACTGTACAATGCAACAAATCTGGTTAAAATTACATGAAGCATGATAATAAAGAGAGGAGAGGGCTATACCATGCTGACAGTATATTTAATGACAGCTAAAAGGGAAGAGGTATGATGTGAAAATGGCTGAACAATGGTTGACAAGGATGACTAAACTGAACACGTGGAACAGAGCATCTTGTCGGACGCAGAGAAGTCTTCTGAGCAAACTCGCCATGATGCATACAAGGTCTTACAAAAGAAATGGGAGGGACACAGTAAATACTGCACTGGAAACGCAGCAGACAGGAACAAAGGAGCAAGCCCCAGGAGAAGGCAGCATCTGGGAAGACAGCACAGATAATGATGCTGCTTGAAAGCATGCAGAAGACAAAGTCTCTCGGAGAATCTGGAAACTATTGCTCTACTACACAAACAAGGTGATAATGGAGACCTGAGAAAGCACAGCATTTATAGACAATTGGTCTGTTGTCTACAAAGTTTTTACCAAAGTAAGTGAGGGTAAAAGTCAAAAAGAAGTCCTCACTAAGGCAAAACTTTGTAAAGTCCGATTTAGTTGAAATACTTACCAATAACCTACTTGTTCCTGCAGAAATAGAGGTAGCAGTGACAAAGAAAAAAGGGGAAAACCAATCAATGACAAAAAGCTCAGAGTACAAAATATTAAAGATTACACCTGGGAAGAATATATGTAAATAAAAAGGTAAATTATTATGTAGGATGTTCCCAGGACTTTAACTCTTAATTCTAAACATCATAATGTTTCATTTTAACAGCAACATTAACTGAGATATCAAAAGTAGTTATAATTATATTTATCATTCAGTACAACAGAGAAATGATACCTAGTAAAAGTAGTTTCAAGAAAGTCAAGGACACCTGTCAAAGCATACTTGTTTTCTTGTGCTTTTCATCTCGTTTTGTAATCACACATACAAGACTGTTTATCACCTCAGCACAACAGCAGCCTTTCCTGCATTATTATACACTATTTTTTCTCTCTTCAGCTCTCAAAATAGCAGTCCTCCACAGAGGGCACCTATTTCTTAATTCTGCAGGGAAACATCCAACCTATGGACTAACGTTCTGTCATTCACTTGAAACTGCTGAGAGCAGAGTATGTTTGCTTGTTTGGGTTTGTTGGGGTTTCTTTTCCATTCCTCCTTCCCCAAGTAAAGGTATGACTTATGACTAAGGCCTGAGCTTAGCAGAAAAGTCCAGGCTGGAAAACATCATTCATCCTGAAAATAAAGGAATTTTGTTTAAGGATTAACACTGCAACAGTACTGATGTCTCTGCTTATCATAAAGCAGTCTTTTGTTTCTAAATGCAAAATTCAGTTAGAAGTTCACTCTGCGCTGACCCCTCTATTCTTCCAACTTGAAAAGTATTCACCTTAGTGTATGGACTCTGTTGCAGAAACAGGGCAAAGGGTTACAAAACACCACTTCAGAAAGGTGCACACTGGAGTCAGATCATCAAATCTTTCAGCATTAACATATTTAAGTGTTTAACAGGAATTAAGTATAGATTTCTACTAAAAAAGTGAGAGCAGTTTCTTAAGTTTGAATGATAGATACACCTTTATGTACTATACTGACTAGTTTTGCAAAAGCTCCTATTTCTAAGACAGAACCTTTTAAGCACATTTGGGGAGGCACCACAGGGAAGAAAGCATGCAAAGTGCCTAATGAGGAATAATGAAGATGAGGTATCAATTAGTTAAGACAGAACTGAACCCATAAAGAAATAACCTCCCAACCAAGTTTTCTTAACTACTGTCAGTAAAAGCTGAAGAAAATCAAGCTATTGACTTACATGCTTTAAACATATCAGTCACAACAGTTTCATCTATGTTCTTTTGCCTCTATTAAGAGAGTACAGAGCACACATACCATATTCTGCAAACTCTAATAGAACATCCATAAGTCACAAACAAGCCGAACTTTCAGATGACATGCCACATCATTCCTGCCCCAGCAACTGTCAGCAATGTAATTCTTGCTTTTTCATGGTCAAACTGCCACTGTCTGAACAAACTGTTAAGACAGTATTTTGTGTTTCACTCACATTTTAAGTGACCTTTGTAGAAAACGCGCAGTAGCATTAGCTGTTTTTTACTGTTCACAACTGCTGCACTGGTCTATCAGTTAAATTGTTGAGGAAATTGATTAGCTGCCCATTTTAAACACCGACGCTTATAATAAGAGAAACATCTTACCTAATGAGACCTTACCGCGGGTCCCAAACACAAGTGACCAAGCAGTTAAAACATAAGTAATAAAATAATAGTAATATAAATAATAAAATGCTCAGAAAAATAACAACAAAAAATTCCCTGCTTTGAAGGAAGAAAGCTCTCTAGAACAGTTCCTGAAGGGAGCATAAAGAATGCTGGACCTTGAGCCTGCAAGCCTCTCAGCTTATGTACATGTTCATCCATTCACCCTCCCTCTGTCTCCTGGCATACCTCCTTTGCTCTTGCTGTCTCTTCCTGCCTGTGAGTCAGCTGGTGGGGACCAGCCTAAGCAAGCAGGACTCTGAGCTTTCCCAGTGGGAAATTCCACAGCATGGCCACCAACGAAGGAGTGAGATTAAGCCAAGTATAAGTCATCAGCTCTGGTGAAAAGACCGATTTATTCAAGTGCTTCTATAGTAATCTCCATCAGTGTTAAAGACTGCTGAGAAGTAAGCCACAGGCATGTAAAGGACAACCTCTGCCTCCAAGCTTTGTTGTTTCATCAAGTAACTTAAAAATAAATAAACAAATGAATAAATAAACTTGCATTTAGCTACCATTTTCAGAAACTCTTAAAAAAAGCTCCCAAAGGATGCCTGACATTCCTGTTGGTCATCACAGAAGTACACTTCCTCTTTCTAGCGGAGATCTTGCCATTACCTCCCCTTTGCAGCAGTTGTATCACATCAGAAATCAGTCAACTGGGAGATGTGCCAAAAAGAGAAACGTGCTTTTTTTTGGTTTTCCCTTGAGAGGCAGCAATAGTCAATACAATTCCTGGCTTTGTGCAGCGAGAATGCCATTTAAACTCTAAACTTATGCCTTTGCTTTCCAGAACGGTGTAGACATTGTACCATTTGTTCTATTAATCTGATAACCTACAACAACAGTTTCTCAGCAGAGCTACAGAAGACTAACAGCTGTCTAATCTTCCAGCCAGAGATTCCAGCTCCAGGTTGAAACATGAGTGTGTAAATGCTGAATAACATCAGAAGACCATAGCCTGGCATGCACTCTGTCTGATGCGTTCCACACAACATGGTGGAAGAGACTGAAATTCCATTCTTGGTGTAAAACCAGTCTGTACCTAAAACTATATCAAAATTGTCCAGAAGATGCTCCAAGATTAAAAAAAAGCAAAAAAAAACCCAAAACCCCAAACCAAAACATATGCAGTTGGAAGGGTTATGTTACATGCATGGGAATATAAATACTTTACACATGAGAATATGTTTTTAGGTCAAAATGAAAAGCGCCCTTCTTCACTACTGTGGCATTAGGACAATTTCTATTGACAGAGACATCCAAAACACACTGAAAATTAAGCTTGTCGTTAAGAAAGGGAGTTCATAGCACTTAACACCTGCACAATAACTTCCAGAAAGAAAAATATGAATTGTGAGTCCTTCATCATGTTTCTACCTGCAACAAAATTCATTTTAGACGCACTAAGTCCTGAGACAGACTAAACCTGTCACTTAGTTAAACTAGAACTACACAGTGACAGCTTCAAGGGGAAGAAAAGTTCATTTAGGTCCTTAGAAAAATAAACCAAATGTTTCAGATGCATTTATGTCATTTCAGCATGTCACTTGACATACAGCATAGGTGGGATTATAAATCCTGCAGTATGCTGTTGCTGCTCTTGACCTAGCCTGGCATCTCACAAAGTTGAGGGTGGTACCACACAGTAAAATAAAGCAGCAAAACTTTGGGAATATATTCAAAGTACTAAAAAAGGACAAATACAGTCTTCTAATTGATTAATATTGCAAAAAGGACAAGTATACACAAATCTGAGTCCTTAAAACAAATTTAGACAAAACTTCTAACATCAAATGTATTACCAGGGACAGCTACAAACCAAACATATTAACAGGGACAGCTACAAAGCTTTTTCTTTTTTTAAGAGATAAACAGCTTGTACATAAGAAATTCATAAAAGATACAGGAACATCTTCTAAAGTACCAGTTATGAAAACAATTCTTATACCCTCAGGGACAGTTTTACAGAAAGAAATTGGAAGTGCGGCAACAACAAAACCCCCACCCTTCATAAAGCTATTAGCTATTGTCTTGCACTGGCTGATCTGTTCAAGTAGGTCTTAAATTCATTTAAATGTAAATGTACATGGTGGGTTCCATCCCCAACCGTGTCCAAGCAAATTCCAACCCCATCCAAGCAAATATGAATCGTATTTTGTTCACTTCCCAATCTCCGTATGTTTCTGTAACTACTGGGACCAAACCATTCTTATACCAAACCTAAGAGATCAGAATACCAGAGAAGTAGCTTCTAGAATGTGACTTCAATAAAAGCCTTTGATGTAGAAATAAAACCATGTTATATATCATCCCTGCAATGAAGCAAGTTTAAGGGGAAGGTAAAAGAAAGTGGAATGCAACCCTGGAAATTACCCAACAGCTTGCCACAGTTCCCAGCTATATGGCAGAGGTCCAACCTAAGCAAAGCAAAGTTACCCATAAGTTTGGGACAACTGATTTGGAAACACAGCTTTTCCAGGATGCTGAGGAAACTCTAATAGCAATACTGTTTAATGATGTTATTTCCTATTTTCATTTAGAAGTTGAAATTCATGTTCTCCAACAACTGAAATAGCAAAACCAGGTGGTTTTTTTTTGTTTTCCACCTGAAATTCACTTTATTTCTTCTAGGAGGGAGTAGCAAACTGAATGAAGCTGCCCACATTCTTGCAGAAGCTAGTGTAATGGTATTGTAATATACCAAAAGGTCTTCAGCATAAAAAGGAAATAATGTTTATTTAGGATTCTTACTCTTAAGGAAAATCCTGCAAGACATTTCTAAAAGCTAATAGTACGTAGGGAAAAAAGCACGTATCTTAAATAAACTGCACGTAACAACAGGGAAAAAAATATTCAGACCACACAGCTCTCTGGAGCAGGGTCATAAAAAGAAAAGAAAAAGGCCACAGAAGTATTTACAAATCCTGTTTTCACACTTGAATCAAAGTATTAGTGTGTTTTCCACCTTGACTTTGAAAGCCATTAAGTGATATTAATTATTTACTGTTTTTGTTGCTTTTCCTCCACAGAAAAGATGGATCTTGTTACCTCAGCATTACTGGATGCAAAGCTGCCCCTTTTCAAAAGTAAATCTTTCAGAATACCATCTTCCAGATTGTAAACTTTTGTCAAGAAAAAAAAACAGTATTATGTCTAAAGGTTAATCTTGCAGTGAGCCTCCTACTGCTCAAGACGTCTTCCTAATACTAACTCAAAACATAACAGAAGTTTCTCCAGGTTTTTAGATATTTAAGGTCAAACATTTTCATCATCTAATTTTAAAAAGTGGTGTCACCTAGTGTCAAAGAAAACTGAACAGACACTGTGATAACAGAAAACATCTGTATAATCTGCTTTTAATTCTTCTACTTCCACTTACTGGAAGGAACCAAGCAGGGAAGTCCACTTGAAACTACAAGACTAACAAGATTTTTAGCAGAAAATGAGAGCTAGCTCCCGACAGTCCTTAAACCAAGGGAAAAATAAACAGCAGAGATGAAATAAAGAACAAGGAAGCTAGCTTACCAATGCTGGGGAAAGCTGTGACACGAAAAAAGAACCTATTTTCTAGGATAAAAATAAACGAAAGTGAACAAATAGATGAAGACTGAATTTCTGAAACCCAAATAATATTAAAAATTGAACACACAGGAACTGTGGGTAGATGAGTCAGACGGTGCTACAAAAAGCCTTCTGAAAAAGTCTATCTGGTCTACTCAAGGCTGACAATGCTGCTTTCTGTATCACAGGGAATTGGGGCAAATGAGAGCCTACCACAAACTCTTGGTCTTTTCAGTATAATCCAGTAGCCCAATCAGAAAGCTGTGGGCCAGCATGAAACTTACTCTTCTTGAAAGGAACCCTGGTTTATGTCCTGGATAAGAACCCAGCGCATCTCATCCCAGAGGCACCTGGCAGGAGCAGCAGCCTACAAGAGGCTTCACTTGAGCTGTCCAGGGTGCGGGTGCTGAACAGGTCCCCGCCCTGGCGGGGTCTTGCCTGGGGCTTGGGGTTCTCCCTTTTTTGGCTTCTAAAGAGTGTGCATTAAACCCTGAACGATTTATCCTTGATTATTAGTCTCTTGCTAATCCTGTTATTAAGTGCAGTT
This sequence comes from Pezoporus occidentalis, assembly GCF_034315485.1. Classification (NCBI taxonomy): domain Eukaryota; kingdom Metazoa; phylum Chordata; class Aves; order Psittaciformes; family Psittacidae; genus Pezoporus; species Pezoporus occidentalis. The sequence goes on from NW_026912854.1 coordinate 206,250, forward strand.
AGCCAAATATCACACCAATGACACAAACAGATACATTAATACATTAAGTCTGTCTTCTGCAGCCAGGCCAGATTCAAGCCCTTTTAATAGCTTTTACTCTTGGTCTTCAGGCAAGATTCACAGGTTAAAGACACAAAGATACTGATTTCAGTTTGTGTAAGCAAACAAAAAAGACCAACAAAAAAAAAACAAATCAAAACAACAAAACAACATCTAACTGAAATCCCTCTCTATTTGTACAGCACTAGTGCCAATTTGCATACACAGTCACAATTGTACTTCTATCTGTGGTATGGAAAGGTTTTCCACAACCCAATCAAATGCTTTGAGTTTTAAAGAATAATTGCAGCTGTCTTGCTTGTTCATATGGGAAGAAGCAGCTTCCAGATTATTATCTAACACAAACAGTAATACCAAACAAACGTGAGTCTGTTTTTAAGGAATTCTGTTATCAATCTATTCTCCTGAATCTGGCTCAGCAGAAACAGCACCAAAAGTTTGCTAAGTCAGTTACTTTATTGTTAAATATTGTCTGCTTCAGTACCACCCTGATCTTTTATTGCCATACTCATCTAGTAAATTAGAGCTCTCTACAAGCCTGATTGAAAGTAAGTGGACATAAAACCTGAGAGATGCTAAACCATTAAAAGTGCAATAAATGCCCTTTCAGTTACATTTCAAGCTACATACACTGCTGAAATTGTACATAATAGCTATAGAGTCAAGTACAATTTAAAAAGAAAAACAAGTCCTTTTGAATCAATTGCAAATTTCTGCATTCAAAATTGGGAATCAGTTGTGAAACAATAATTTGCTTATTAGGAAGTTCTCCAATACTAAAATTAGTTGTCAATATAAAATACCCAAGGAAATAGATGTATTTCCGTTAAGAAAGAATAAACAGATAAGTAAATAGATAAACAGTTGTTTTCCAACACATCATGTGAGAAAGGAAAATGCAATGTTTAAGTGTTGCATACAATAACTGACTGTAATAGCTGACAAAGCATCTTTTCTCTATACGTACCCCTCTACGAACAAGTAATTGTGGTGATATTCCTAATCCTCAGTTACAGGGTTCAACTGTTGTACCATTCCTTCCAGGGTTAGGAAAGCACCATTAAAATTAGCCTGCAGTTTCAGAGTTCCTGCAGAGGGCTATAAATCTAACAGTTTAAAGATATGAGTACTGAGATTACAGAAAGAGCTCCTTTCCTTCAGCAGAGGAAGGAATCCTTGGCAGTAATATATGACAGTTCCTGACAAACAGCATTATGCTTTTCAAAGCAGATCTCTGCACACGTGGCTCATTGATTTGAGTAAAGCTATCCTCACAGTGTTGCAGCTGTACCAGTAGCTTAAAAAGGTTCTAGCTACGTTTAATAATAACATAACTACATTTATCATCACTGCCTGAAGGAGCACAATATGTTAGAGAGAAACCACAATAGGGGAAATAAATGCAAGAGAAACAAGGTACTGATGTGAAGCTTTTCTTCTTTTCCTATTTTTATACAAAATTTCAGGTCTGAAATTGAATGACAAGTGTGTAATTTTGTAAATTTACAAATCTGTAGGGCATAAAAAGAAAACTGACAGGATCAGAATATTAACATTCACGTTCCATGCTTTAATGCTGTATGTACAGCACATTTACCCAGTTAGATCTTCAAGGAAGCAAACTAAATCAGTTTTCACTTGTGTGCACTTCAAAATACCTCTAACAAAAAGGAAAAATTACATCACAATTTTCAAGTTTGGGGAAATGCCAGTTAGAAAAAGTGGAGACAAAGAAATACCGAGAAATAGATACCCTAAGATAAAGAATTTAACCAAAATGGCCTCTATTCTCTTTGTATAGAGCTAATTATCTATTTCACCATGTTTCTCCTCAGTGTTACTCCTCCATTAACAGCACAGATATTATTATTGCTAGACAAAACTACAATAACTAGGCTAAAATCCAAATTAAATGTAATACCCAAAATTATGTCCTCCTAGGAAAGAGAGAAAAACATCCTAAAAAAAGACACAAAAAAAGGAGTATTTTTAAGAGCCAGGTGAATCAGTATTCCTGCAGATACTTTTGTTTCCAATAGCACTTCAGTTACTAATACTGGTGCTGTGAGCAAGGTAACTCATACCCACTGAAAACAGAAAGAGGGCAGAAGAAAAAAAGGAGAGGCTCCCAATAATCTCTACAAATACAGCTTTAGTGTGTCACAGAATCGTGGTTTAAAAGCTGGGAAAGCCACTGTATCAGCACACATACCCATGAATCCCGATTCCCTCTAAGAGTAACGCAACAAACGCCACCATTCCCTACAGTCGTTTCCCCCCTCCTCTCTCTGCCTTACAAATCCGGCATCCTTTCCAAGGATTTCCTTTCAAGTGAACATTTCCTGGGGGGCTGATTTTTCACTCATTTTAACTCTGCATCTTTGTGGATAGTGTCAGGCCAGCCACATGCTGAATACAATCATTTGGTTTTAAACGTACTTCAAAGAATGGTTGCATGCTACAGCTACCAAAGCTTTACAATTCAGCATAGGCTGTCACGGGAGGCAGTTGTTAAACAGCCCAGAAACAGTCCAAATCCATGATGGAAAAAGGATGCTACACCCTCATTCACTACCACATTACACCTGCCATTTTCATTAGTTAACTAACGGTGGAATGGCAGAGATGGAAGGAACAATTGTGGGAAGCAAAACACAAGAACCACTTCTCCAGTACATTTCAACAGGGATCCACTTCATTTTTTGGATGCTTTCGGCTACTTCTGGCTTTGCTGTTAAGTACATGTTTTTCATCACTAAAATACCAGGACGACATACAAAATCGGCATGCCAGTATTTTCATCATTAAATTGAAATTCAGCAAAAATTGAGGTCACTACTATTGATCCACTATTAATATCATGCAACAGCCACACATAGGCAACTGTTTTACAGATAAAGGCTCTTCAGAGTATATTATTTTTCAAGGGCTGAAAGAACTTACAGACACTCATTCCTACTGACTTTTCTAGCACTACTAAAAGCAAAGGCTGCAGCAGAGCTCCTGGGAAGTTTTTGCTCTTAGTAAGTAAAATGTAAAAGGTCAAATATTTAGCCAGTGGTCAACAATACCTTGATTAAAGATTACAGCTAGCCAATCCCTAAAAGAGAACCAATACTGCCCAGAATTTATAAACCAGAATGCTTTTGGTAGCCACTCCATGACCTCAGAGCATTTCTTCTGAATAAAGTTTTAAAGCAAAATGTAAAATCATCCATTACATTTAAAAGGTTGGTTTACCTGCACACCTGTAGAAGGAAGTCATATATACCCACACAGCCCACTAGAAGGAACTCCTGCCTTCCAGCTCCAAATCAAAGAATGGTTTGGGTTGGAAGGGACCTTCCAAGATCATTCAGTTCCAGCCTCCTGCCATAGGCAGGGACACCTTTGACTAGACCAGGTTGCTCAAAGCCCTGTCCAACCTGGTTTTGAGCACTGCCAAGGATGGGGCATCCACAGCCTCCCTGGCCAGCCTGTTCTAGTGCCTCAGCACCCTCACAGTGAAGGATTTCTTCCTTACATGCCTCTTTCAGTTTAAAGCCATTCCCCCTTGACAAGTCACTGCATGGCCTTGTCCCAAGCCCCTCTCCAGGTTTCCTGAAGCCCCTTTAGGCACCGGAGCTGCTCTAAGGTCTCCCCTTAAGGAGCCTTCTCTTCTCCAGGCTGAAACAGCCCAGCTCTCTCAGCCTGGCTCCAGAGCAGAGCTGCTCCAGCCCGCACAGCATCTCCCTGGCCTTCTCTGGACTCACTCAAGCAGGTGCACATCCCTCTTATGTTGGGGGCCCCAGAGCTGGACACAACACTTCAGATGGGGACTCATGAGGACAAAGCAGGGGCAGAGAATTCCCTCCCTCAACCTGCTGGTGATGCAGCCCAGGACATGAGTGGTTTCTGGGATGCAAGCACACACTGACAACTAATGGTGAGCTTTTTGTCAACCCAGCCTGGGGTTGTGCTTGGACTGCCCCAACCCAAGTGTTCATCGTTCCCTTTTGACTTCATCAGCTGAACACAACTGTTGTCTTTACAAAAAGGAGAAAAAAGGAGAGGCACAGCAGAGACACAAAGGAGAACAGCCTGGGCTGACTATGTCATTCCCTATGCTTGCACAACATAAAGCACACTATTTGCATTAGCCTTCTTATTTCTTTGTTTGCAGCAGAACTAGTCCCACATTTCCAAAGAATATTTCCTCCACTCCCTAGTTTTATGCTGTCACTGGATCTTGGTCTTATCAAGTGTGCGAAATCCAAAGTTTATTTTAGCACAGGGCTTATTATGCTGGCAATGGAATTTGTATTTCCTCCAAACCGAAAGCTATTTCAGTATTGTACTTTACTTCAAAAGCATTTTAAACACTTTTGGTTTTTCACATCCATGGTTACGAAGCCACCCAGTATTATCTCTGCCTTTGAAAACGTTATCACTTACAAACCACACAACTTTGTGGATATGAGACATTTGGATACAAACTAATTCAAGGCTGAGCTTTAGCAAACATACAATTAAAGCTAACTGAAGACTAATGTAATTCAGTCCTTCAGAAGTGAGGCAATGCCTATACACTTGTCATTCAGTATCTAAATGTTAGTCATCTAGAATCCTAATGTTAGGACAGCTGAATTAGATATTTAAAGGGCGTTTCTTTGATAGCATGCAGCCCTTTTACGTATGTGAATTTCATGCTGTTTTCATTCATTTCATGCTGTTCTAGAAGATCATTTCTCTTCAGCCGGCAACAGCCTTATGGGCTTTACTGCACGTGTGGAGCAGGTATCCAATTTCTTCACACAGCACTTCAAAAATATGTAAGTAGTTTTACAGCTATATTTTATTATTTTGGAGTTGTAATTTGTTAATAGAATAACAAAGCCTTAACAAAATGTTGGGTCTTTTTTGTTTCATGTTAAACTCAAAGAATCTACTCATCATATATTTAGAACTACTCCCAGTAAACAAGTATCTTACTCTGCATTGATCTGACTACCTCTAACAACCATACCCATGGATAAGGAGGGGGAAACAAACCAAGCCACTCAAACCAAACCTAACTGGCCATTATGGCTGCAAAATCACAACACTGAAAACTTAACAAGCTCTAGAATAAATCTGACTAGCTAACCCCCAATTTGGGCACTTCACACCTGAACTCAGTAATACTACCTTTCAGGACACTTCATCAAAATCGCCTCTGAAGATGAATCATACTTACCCAGTTTGAGAGACTATAGGAGCTGTGAGTCACTCACTGCACAAGCATAATATGCCTTCCAATATTCAGAATGCAGATGTGTGATTTTAAGCTCATTCTCCCCAAAGGATAGCTAAACGCCCAAGAAAATGGCAAATCCTCAAGTCTGGCATCTTAGGCTACTTCAGTCCTCCTTGCTTTAGGCTACTCCAATCATCCTTGATGATGCAGCAAAGACAATGAGAAGAAAGGGGCCTGCCTCCATGTGAAAACAGTTAAATGACCAGAGAGAACTGCATTTTACTACTGTCACTGTTCTTTTTATTCCAAAGACCACCCATCATTATCTCTCTGAAACATGCTCAATTGATGATGCTCTGCTCTATTTGGTAAGGTCACAACATTATTGCGAAACAGGCAAGATTTCTTCCTGATACTGGAACTTCAATCCGTGTTTGTGCTCAGGAATCAGAGAGGATTGATGCTCTTCCGTTCATAAGAAGTACTGCTCTTATCACCCCTGATAGCTGCAGGAAGTCAGGATTCAAAAGCGACACAATTTTCAGGGAACTACCTAGGCTTTTTGGCAAGGAGATAGTTTATTTTATAAGTTTTCTGAGCAATCACCAGATTGCTCCAGATTTCATTATAAGAGAAATTTATTAAGATGCTCAAAATACTGTCTGTGTGGTCGATCTGCAGAAAGCACTTCTAAGGAGACCTTTCTTTTGTTGCATATGGAACACTGAACCAGTTTTAAACTGCTTTCATGAAGGCCACGACTGTTAAGAGTACACTGTGATAGGTTTTATTATAGCAGTACAGAACTGCATTTAGGTTGTGCTCAACACAGCTCAGCAAGAACCCATCCTTCAGTTTTGTGTCAAATTCAATAATCCAAGGCAGGTACATCTATATTTTAGTAAGACATTAAAGAAAAGGTCCCTCTCCTTTTTGCACTGAGTTCTGACAATTTAAAACAAAACCATGGTAAGTGCCAAAATAATTCCATTTCAACTCAAGCAAATTCATATACACTATACTTTGTGAAAAGAATTCCAGTAGAATCATAACTAAGGTTTCATTCCACCCCCCCCCCCAAATACCCAAATAGCCTTTATGTATGTTCAGACAAACTGCTAGTATTGACATAATGTAATTTACTAGTATTTATATTACTCCAGATGCTCAACTAACCTCTCATATCTAAAAACTCCACCTCCAATTTTTAAAACCATAATGAAATAACAGCATAAATCAATCTGACATAAGGACTAATTATGGTAGCCCTATTAGGAAGTGTTTTGGAACACCACTAGTTTTAAAAGCCATTTACAGTTGAAATATTGATAAATAATTGCTTTATATAAATGACACTTCATATGGAGAGCCAAATAAATTGTAACAGCTCAGTTTTTCTTGCCATTACTCTTAGATGAATTCATTATAAGTCGCTACAAGACATGCAAAGTGCACGCCAGATGAGAACTCTGTATTTATAGCACACTAAGTCAGTCGGCAAACAGAATCTACTAAAAATATCCACAACGGTATGCAGCACACCCACCCTTTGGGGACTATTCACAGGCTGGGGTGGTCTGATTTTTAGACAGGGCAGACAAGGAAGAAGAAAACACCCAGGTAGGTCAGCTCCTAAAGATGACTAAAAGTACCAGAGTCAAATCCCACACAAGATCTGGTTTTCTGCTTGACAGGCAGGCATCCTGAGCCCTACAAGATTTTCCTGCATGCTTCCTGATCTCTCTGGTCAACGGTATGCAATTTCCATGCAGAATGCAGAAGCATGTCCTGAGTCAAAGTGAGAATCAGCCTCGTTCTTTCTATGGCTTACACTCCCCTTTTTGCAAGCATCAGAAATTAGAAGCCTAATGAACAACAGAGCTCTGGATGCACATGGAGGAATCCTTATGAAAGTTACAATGATGATGTACACAAAGGAAAGGTGGCCTTGGGAGCACAGACACTTGTTTAGGAAATGTCTAACCAAAGCAAAACCACCTTCCTGGGTACTTAAGAAGTGCTCTTCTGGTTTTATTCAGGTAAATACATACTATATTCAGTCCAAAATATAGCACTTGGAGCACTCAAAGGTTTTTCACCATTTCTTTTCATAGGCTGAACATCTGCAAGAACATGTTCCATTACCTCAAGTAACTGAACACAATCTGTAGAAATGACTGTATCTCTCTCCTGAAACCAATTAAAACTATTAATGAGCAGCACAGACACTGCAGAAAAATCCTGAAAATACTACAAATTGGGTTCATGCATCTGCAAATAGCAGGGAAAACCTACCCAAAAAATGTCATAGCGTTACTCAAAACTGAAAAATGTCAAGCAAGGCTACGACAGCAAATCAAGAACATTTTACACGATGAAGTTTTCCACGAGCAGCTGGCAAGAACAGGAGAGGAAAACGTACCCAAACAGATGGGTAGGCAGCGTGTTTTAAAAATAGCTTTGAATTTCTAGCAGTGACAAAAGGTTTTCTTTATAAGACAAAGAAATTACTTGGGAGGTTGGTGGAGACTAGTCTGCAATTATGAGAGAGAACATGAGGAGAGGAACACTGTCGGGGTATCAGGGCTGGATAGGTATTCAGTAGACATTAGAGGAAGGCCTTTGTTTGAACTGGCACTGCAAAGGCTCAATCAGGTATTATCACTTTCTTGATAGCCAAAAGAAATATTTATATATGCCATTACAATTAGCCTGTTTCCTTTCCTTTAGGCCATTAACTATTTACTTTTCTCCCCTAAATGCAGTGCTGCCATTTTCATTATTTGGCTTCTCCTAATGAAGGAGGAAAAGAAAAAGAAGTCCTTCAGAGATCCTCTATAACTCACCTCAGTCCTTATTCCAGTGTGCCAAGCCTCTCATCATCATGGAGACCTATCTCCAACTGAAGAAAATGAAACACAGCTCCAGAGGCTTCACAAGCTCTACTGAATATCCAAATAGTTCTTTCAGGTTTTTTTTTGTCCCAACACTTATCATTTGAGACTAAAAAGCACTTTCCTGAGTGAGCTGGAGTGGGTGGACAGTGGACTTTTTGCTGTTCTTTGCTATCCCCTCCTTAGGAGAGTTTACATCTGCTGCCAACCCGGAACTGTATGCTGCCCACTGTATGTATGCAGAAACAATAGAAGAGCCCACTGAATGCAAGAACAGCAAGACCCTGAAAAGGGATTGGACTCCTCAAACCCACCTGTCAGAACAGCTCTTCAGAAACTCCTTATCAATAGATTTGTCCTTGGACTGCTTTCCTAGCACGGTGAATTTTTCAGTCTGTACTTTGGTTAATGGAATGGGAATACATATCTTCAGAGTTAGCAAAAGTAACTCCTCTTTCACTTTGGAATCAATTCACTGATATAACTGCAGAGAAAAGGAGGCACACATCTGTCTCCCCCCCCAGTCTATAGTTACTGTGAAGTTACGTGTATGCATGCAGACAAGTCTGTATTTCTACCAGCTTTCAGACTGGTCTCCATTTTAACCTTTTTCTACAATCAGCAGACTTCGGCCAGCCTCTCATTGTTACCGCTCTCCTTTTTCCAAAGTGTACAAACATGGATATGATTGTGTTTCACTGCTGCAGCCAAGCAAACAGAAACAAATCAAAACACCAGAGAGAGCCTCTTAGCTTTCCCTGTTCTGCACCTTGTAAGACCTAGGAATTGCAACAGCAAAACTATCTGAAAATGCACAGCAATAGCAGTGTTACCCTCACCTGCTGGAAAGGGTCCATTCCTTTAGAAAAAGGCAGAATTTGTATGGAAAAATTATAGTTTTTATTAGACTAAAGCCTTACACCCTTTCCTCACATACTGAATGGTTAGGAAGTAATTTAGAGAAATATTTATTGTATCAAAGGTTCGCTGGCCTTCCTCAAACACAAAAAGAAGTCCAAGGGTACCAAGGCATCCAGGCCGAAACTGCAGTAGCAAGTTTCACTGCTTCTAACATGCCTCACGTACACAAGATAGCCGAACAGCCTCACTGCAAAGCACGCTTCCCAGTGCTTATCCCACGTCAGGGAGCAAAGACCTCAGAATGACACCTTTGGATGGCAAAACGGGCAGCATTGAAGTCTTGAAGCGTTTAAAAGCTTCACAATTGCTCAAAGAAGTAGTACTTGTATGCTACTATGAGAGAAGGGCAAGGAAGTGACCAAAAGATAGCCATACCCCCCCCAAAAAGGTGTGAGAGAGATGGAGAAAACCTTGAGAACATATTCAAATGTACCATATAACTAAACAGATCAGATGGAAAACAAAACAAGATGCAGCTTCCTAGGCAGCTTGAGACATGGCTAGGAAAGTTATTTTCTGACACTTCATATCATTCTTCTTCTGATATCTGCTCCCCACAATCCAACAAGAAGTTAAAAGTTATAACCTGAGGCTTTCATGAACTTTCCTCTATAGAATGAAGCATTCATTCATTACTTCTACCAGCTAGTACTACAGACAGATGCTATTATAACATACCTATCAGGTTCTACCCATACTGTGTTATGTACATTCAGCAGTTGATAATAAATCCTGCACTGTAAAGTACTTCATAAAAAAGTCTTATCCTTATTTGACTTGAGAAGAACCTAACAAACTTCCTTCTCCTAATAAAGTTGCACAGACAGAACTTAAATCTCAAAATCATTATTCTAAGTCTTGACAGAGGCCTGAGAGTTGTCAACAGTTATATCTGACAACACCATATATTTAAAAACCTGTTCATAAAATTGCATATGACTGTATAGAATGCAGCCTGAGATTCTGTATAATGCTTGCATGGTCCCTGCTCAGTCAACATGTGTGAAGAACTCATGGAAATTTAAAAGACTCAACATGTAACATTTCTGCAGAAGGCCACAGAAATGATCAGAGGGATGCAGCATCTCTATTACGAGGAACAGCTGAGAGAGTTGGGGCTGTTCAGCCTGGAAGCAGGCTCTGGGGAGACCTTACTGTGGCCCTTCAGAACTTAAAACGGGGCCTGTAAGAAAGATGGGGACTTTTTAGCAGGGCCTGTTGTGACAGGACGAGGGGTGATGGTTCTAAACTAAAAGAGGGAGATTGAGGCTGGATGTGAGGAAGAAATTCTGTACAATGAGGGTGATAAAATCCTGGCACAGGTTGCCCAGAGAGGTGGTGGATGTGCCATCCCTGGAGATGTTCAAAGCCAGCCTGGATGTGGTTCTGGACAACCTGATCTAGTTGAAGATGTCCCTCCCTGCTCACTGTAGGGGGATTGGACTAGATGACCTTTGAAGGTCCCTTCTAACCCAAACTATTCTATGACCCTATGAAGAACAAGCTGCACTCTAACTACAGCCATATCTTTGCTGCAGTGCTCACTGTCTACACAGGAATCTTCATTGCCTAACAATAGAATGGAAAAACTAACTGTGGATCTCAGAGCTAACTCTTCTACACGCTGTTCTTAACAGAAGGTAAGAGTATTTATTTTGGGGCTGGAAGAGAGGGGAAGTCCCATTCACCGAGGAACAGAACAGGGAAGCTACTCATCAAAATTCCTGATAACAGTGTTATCACCTTAAAGGAAGCTGGAACTCAGCACTGCCTTGCAATAAAGTGTCTGAGCATCACGTCACACACGGGTTTGGCCTCTGTATCTGGGAGTGCCATTAAGATCTTAGGGAATTTTGATCTCGCTCTGCTTAATGCTTCAAGCCTATTCCAGGCATGCCTGCAGCAAGTTAAACACTTCTTTTTTGGTTCTAATAATTCAGTGAATTGAGCTTTCCCTAAGGTAAGACATAAGGTTACACTGCAGAATTTAGTCTATGTTGATCATAAAGGAGCACTAGCCTGAAGAATCTCAGACCCTCACAGTCAGGAAGTTAGTACTGTTCCTGTTAAAGGAACATAGAAAATAACTGACCATGGTATTTCCAATACATTAACATGTATTTTATATTCTTGTTCAAATGGCATACTAACAAGCACAGTATGGATATAAGTATGTTACATTGGAGAATTAATATTTATACACTACTTTGGCATGCAAAGCTGCTCTGCAAAAGTGACAATAGAGTGTAATTCACTAATGGCAAATTAATTACAGTCATTTAACAAATGCAACACCCATGTGTCACTGACTGATGAAGCAAAGTAGTTTGCCTAAAAGCATAAATAGTTGGTGTTTCAGTTCAACTTATGTTCTTCTTGGTCTTTTTTATTTTAATTTTCATCAAATTGTTATGCTAATCCTCAAAATTCATTGCAGTAGTTTCCCAGATAAAAAGAAACAATTTGGCCAATTTGCAAGTTACAAAACAAGGGAGGGGACTTCAAGCATGCTTATGATAGGCAAGATAAATGCCAGATACCACACCTAGACAAGCCTGAGCAAGTTGCCATCAGGACAAAAAAAATGCTTCAAGTTATTTTTCACCATGCTGATGCTACTAATGGATGATCTCCTGTGGAGCTACTTGTTCCAAGCGTCTAGTTATTGCAAGGAATCAAGAAAACACAAATGTAGACAAGTGCCTACATTCAGTGTGATGTGGAGTACATGTATCAATGACAACACAGAATATTTAAATTGAAAGAAAGAGTAATATCTCAAGTGAGGCCTTCTTCACAGGTGTTGCAGTATTAAACAGCTATTCATCCCAATAAGAAATACTAAGTTTTCTAGAACAGAAGCAAGTAGATTCGTTACCATCTTGTGACTACATAAGGTTAGTGTATTTTCAAACTTACTACTTACATTCCTAACATACAGCATTCCTTATTTGCCAGTAGATGAAGGGAGTGTACCCCTCTTAGTGCTTTTCCTGCACTCAGAACTTTCCATCATTCCAGCTGCTATCTTCTTTAATATGCCAATTTCAGAGATTTGCAAAAGACAAAATATAGTCTAGTACAGCAATCAGTAGATTATTACATGCCATAGGAAAGTATGAGCAAATTCAGAGTTATTCTGAAGCAGGCTTCCTGCATCTGAATAAACAGTTTCCTAGGTTATTGATCCTCAGCACTGCATTCACATTTAATCCAGTCCCTTCTGGCAGCTAGGCAGGTTGCAAGACAGCGTTTAAACAAGAAGATAAGTTTTACCTTTGAGCAACAACTGGCTGCATGTTTTAATGATTCCCTTGTGCTTAGTGCAAACTGCACAATACTCCATAATAGGACATCCTTTCATCACTAGGAGAAAGGCATGCACCTTCTTCCCCCACAAACTACCTTGACGGTATAATGAGCAACCTTGCAACAAAGCACTCCTACTGAGCAGCTTGGCACTATGAGAAGAGTTATGTTTTCTTAAGGGCAAATATTCCTTTATAATAAAAGGGTTTGAGAGCTTTCTGTTAATGTTCAACCACTGTGCTGAGGTTTAGACCTAGGAAGTAATAGCTATGCGGTCTTTAGGTCAATGCACCAACAACACGCAGGTGGCAGGCCCTGAGAACAGAAACCTTGGGCACCCTGTGATGGCCAGACTGGAGAACTCTGCTTTGGCAGAGAATAGGATGCATGACAGAAAAGAATATCCAGCATGCTACAAGATTCAGAAACACAGGAATTTTACATTGACTTCCTTTTTCCTAAAAGAGAGCTTCTGGGGAAGTTGGTTAGTATTTAGACAGGTTCTATTATCAAGAGAATGAATCCATTAAAGTCACCTTGCACCTTAATGTTTGGTTTACATGAACAACAATGAATGAGCAGTACTGAAAGCACCTTGAAAGCAGTTGGCAACTTACAGGCAGATTTTCAACTTCAAGGTAAAGAACTCAGGCGGTAAAATGCAAGTCCTACACCAGCCCTATTCATCTCAATATCACACGAGACACAAAAAACTATGACGATTTGCTCCACTTCTACTACGCCTCTTACAGGGCCTCAGCTTCTCGGTTAATTCAGAGTTTAGCTGCCTTAAGTGTTTCTCTTGCCTCAAGAGCACATCCTTAAGACTACAGCGGTATTGCAAACCTGTACTTTAACGGCACGGACAGCTATCCGGCTATACTCATCTCTTATGAGGGAGACAAAGAAACTTAACTTTAACTTCTGCTTTTCTTAAACAGCTTTAAAAACCGAGAACCAGAGACCTTACAAAGAGGAACAAGCATCAGCCACATGTTACATCAGTACCTAAAGAGGGGGTTGGTCCGATTTTAGAATAAACGGCGGAGACACATGATCCAATTAAATTCTAATTATGTAAGTAGTAGGAAAGAGTACTTACACAGGCACTGATTACAGTTATTAGAGTCTAAAGTCTCCGGCCGGAGAGGCTCTGCTTCCTCTTCGCCGTCCCGACCGCACTACCGCGGGGTTCGTTTCATTGTTACCCCCCCTCCCCTTCACAGCTCTCGTTGCAAACAATAGAAGACACTGCCCTGAAAAACCCATCTTCAAACCGTGCCCCCTCTCCAGCGAGACTGGAAGAGCCGCCGCTCTCAACAGTGATGATTCATTACCCGTCCCATTGGGTAGGAAGGCGCCCCCCCAACCATCACCACCACCCCCGCCCGCCCAAGCCCCCAGCCCCACGGGCAGCGAACCCCTCCCGGGATGGCGCTTACCTCCGAACAGGTGCGGCGAGAGGTGAGCGGGCAGCGAGCCGATTACCAGCCGGGGCCCGCCGGAGGAGCCGCTGCCGCCCCCGGCGGGCCGCTCCCGGCCGCCCTCCTCCGGGGTGCTGCTGACCGAGTCCTGCGAGCCGTAGGGACCGCTGCTGTGGGGGATGTTGAAGGAGGACTGCGCGGCCCGGGCCCCGGAGGCGGTGGCCCCCCCTAAGGACCTGCTTCGGGGGGCCGACCCCGCGGCGGCACCCCCCGCCACTGCCGTCGCCGCTCCTCCTGCCGCCGCCGCTGTCGCGCCGCCGGGAGCAGCATGAGGCGCCGCCGCCAGGTGCGCGTACCGCCCGCCAGCGCCCGCCGAGCGCCCGCCGGCCCCGTTAGCGCCGCCGCCGCCGCTGCTGGAGGAAGGTAAATCCCCGCCTGAGTACGCCCGGGTGCGGCCATTGGCGGCGGTGGGGCTGCTCTGCTTCGCACCCATGGTCCTGCCGCCGTCTGGCGCTGCCCGGTGCCCTTCGCCGCCGCCTTCCCCGCGGCGCCCGGGGGTGGTGGAAGTCCGGCCCCGGCGAGGGCGATCCGAGGCGAGGGTCGCGCCGGGGAAGGGGGAGAGGGTGGGCCGGGAAAAGGGAACGGGTCGCTTGGTGGGTCGGTGTCGAGAGGGGAGAGCCGCCCGCCGGGATCCGGCTCAGCTGGCGGCCCCGGCGCGGCCGTTGCTCGCGGGTCTGGGGCGCCACCATGAGCTGCTCGGGACGGTGCTGGCTCCCTCCGCGCGGCCGCTCGGCCCCACCACCACCACCACCACCACCGCCGCTGCTGCTGCTGCTGTGCCCACCGCCGCCGTGACCGCTGCCGCCATCCTCCGCCGCCGCTGAGCCCTGTGGGGGGCACCGGCGGCAGCAGCGCCGCCGAGGCCGCTCACTCGCCCGCGGCGCGTCGTGCCTGTGCTGAGGGAGGCGGGAGGGGGCGGTCACCTCACCGCAGCCGCTCCTCTACCGTGTCGCCATACTGGGGGCGGGACGGGGAGCGGTTACGGCGGCGGTGGCCCCCGCCTCTCCTTCCCGCCCCCCGTCGACCGGCGGGGAAGCGGGCCCGGCGCCTCAGCCCGCTCCTCACGCAAGGTGCGGGCCGAGGCCGCCGCTGGGGCCGTCAGCGGGGGTGGGGTACCGGAGCGCGGGGCCGAGGAGAGAACCTGCCGGCAGCGGAGGGTGGAGGGTCGGCTGCCTGCGAGGAACGAAGCCCGCGGGGTGCCGGAGGGTCCCCCAACGCGGCAGGCGTTAGGCGGTGATGCTGGCGGGCCGGGCGAGCAAGGCGGCCTTTGAGGGCGGCCGTTGGCGGTGGCCTGAGGCGGCGGCCCGCGAGTCCTGAGGCGGCTCAGAGCCGGTGCCGCCAGGTGTAGGAGCAGAGGGGATAGGGCCAGGTGACCGAGCGCCGGGCGCTGCACCCGAGGCGGCCCGTTCCCTCCTGGCTTGCTGTTGGAGCTTCCGCAGAGCGCGCAGATGCCCGGACTCCGCCTCGGGCGGGATGGGCCACGCCGCGCTCCGGCTGAGGGCGAAGGGCCCAACCCGCCGCTCCCCGAGCCTAGGCTTCGCTGAGTGCCCCGTAAGGGTTGCTCACCCCCGCCGGGAGCTTTATCGTGTAGCTCGGCTTTAGCTCTTGAGGTTTGCTGTGAGTCTCGGTTCTGGTGTATGTGGGGGAGAAGCTGGATGAGAAGGATGAAAATCTGTTACATTTTAAGGTTTGATGTAGGAGAACCCCGTAGACCTTAGTCTCTCAGAGAAAAACTCCCATTACTATTGATGAACGCTTTACCCGAGGATTGACTAACACTGAATGGTTTGGGTTGGAAGGGACCATAAAGAGTTAATCCAGTTCCAACTTCCTTCCACTAGACCAGGTTGCTCAGTTTATATGAGCATGAGTTTATAGGAGCACAATTCCTACCATGGGTCATCCGAGGTAAGCTGCTTTTGTGTATGGGTTGTTGTCTGCTCTACCATAAAGCAGTGTTATACACCATCTTGGGACTCCCCATCACACCATCTAGGTAGAGAATCCAACTACCTGCGTGCCTGTGTCGCTATGGCATAGTACCTGAGCTATTTTACAATTAATACAATAAAACAGATCAAAACCTTAATGTATGAAGTGACACTTGTACTAGACATACTGCATGTACATGCCATTTATTGCATCTATATGTATATGTAATGTACAAGTAACATGTATATGTATGGCGTCTTTGATACTCATGCACATATGTGAAGAGGTACAGAGGCCTCTCTTTCCCCCTCCTTTCACCATCTCCATTTTACAACTATATGTGCTTGCTTTCTGGCATCAGTGCGGCTCACAGTTCAATCTGCAGGAAGAGGGTATGGCAGAGGAGGTGACGAGCCCTAACTTCATTCTGACACCACTTTTCCAGAGACCTGAGATGCTCTGTGAAGAATCTGAACCCCATATAGAGGATGCTGCTGTAAATGGTTTCAGTTAGAGGCAGTGATTCCACAGCTGTCTCATGAACAGCTTGGTCTTTTGTGTGCGGGGCAGACAGCTGGGGTCAATAATCTGCCGTCCCAGGCTATGCCATCCCCACTTGTGAATTATAAGCTGCAGTCCCTGCTACAACTGGTGTGTACCCCAAAGTAGACCAAGCATTAGCACTTTCAGTTTCCTACAGAAAGAAAATTGGTGTGAATATGCTGTCTGGTGTACCACGGATGATTTTGAAACCCTTGCCCAGCTTCAGCCAAATCTCTTGAGACACAAACAGTATAGAAAATGAGTGAATATGTAGAAAATAGAGATCCTATTAATGTTCTCACAGAAGGGAAAGCTAACATAGGAATTCCTATCTTGCAGGATTCCAGGAATCCGCATGGGCAAAGGATGTTGCAAACATGACTCATACTTTCTGCTGCGCACAGAATGCCTGTGGCATGCTCAGCCCTATCAGCTCAGGTTTAGAGGGCAGCATGCTCAGTTTTATGGAGTTTTTAAAAGTTCCACTACTGAGTACTGGTGGAACTTGTCATCTGCTGGAATAAACAGCATTTTGAACATAGTACATTGGTACACAATGCCACAGTACTTCCTGTAATTTCTTTATACACTGAATTTAAGAGTTGAGCAGGTATTAAATACAGATTATATTGACTATGACTTTATTACATTTAGGATTAAATGATAAAGCCCTCAAGACATCCAAACAGTTACTCAGTCTACAATCAGAAAATTACCTTTAACAGAGTTATCTCACTGATTTTTTCAGAAGTCACAACAACAGGACAGCCTGCGTTCCCTTCTCAGAGACTGTGGCTATTCCCAGTGCAGTGTTTCTTTGGGGAATGGGGCTGTAGTTTTTGTTTTGCATATAGGGCACATTTTTGTAGCTTTCTTATTATCCCGTGTGACTCTAAACAGGACACGTACCTCAAAGAACACCCACATCTTCCAAGAAGCAGTGTGACATGCTTCTGAGATCTTTCCCTGTTCCTCCTAAAAATGGTCCAACTGAAATTCTTCTACCTGTGGAAATTTGCTTTCTATAGCCAACAGAACAGTTAGGTTTTCAAGATAACATTTCTTCTCACAAGTGACTGTCTACCAGCTGTTAAATCTTGTAGAGGCAAGTTCCTGGCACTGTAACCACCCCTTTGTTCCTTAATCCACTCCAGAAGTGATTTGCATACCAATTTCAATTGCCTCCCCAGCAAATAACCAGTGACAAGGACATGGTGCAGAGAGAATCGACCTGACCACATTTACACAGATCTGAAGGACTTGGTGGAAAGCAGGTAGTCCTATAAAAAAAATCACTCCTGTAGGCCTCTATGCACAAATGCTGTTATGACTCCTGTAAAAGCACATCTAGGGAATCTTACTCAAATAAGCACAAAATAACCTTCTTGAGCTTTGTCCAGGATAGTGGAAAAACAATGGTTTAGACTGGCCAATATTCAGTGCTCTTTGTTATAAGCTGCAATACCTCCAGTTCTGGTTACACTACCTTGTCCATCAGCAAGGGAAAATAATGAACTTGTTTCTTGACCAGTTTCCTTGCAATACCAGGTGGCAGGCGTGCCCTAAGCATAGAGATTAGCTGTAATATCACACGTTCTGGAAAAGGAGTGCTGATAAACGGGACAGGGGGTCTGAATTTTGGTCAACAGTGAGATACATGCACAGATCTGCCCTCCTGCACCCTTCTGTAGGGGCTTCTACAAGGAAGCTTCTAGAAGCTTCTCACAGGAGGAGAGCCACTGACGAGGCTCCAGTGCAGGCAGTGTCGGCTGGCTCCATGACAGACCTGCCACCAAACAAGGCCGAGCCCATCAGTGTGCAGAACCGCAGCCCATGGGAGGGCCTCACATTGGAGAAGTTTGTCAAGAACACCTCCCCAGAAAAGCGGCAGGCTGATGAGAAGCAGCACCTGTGGCAGGCGAGCCCATGGAGGTTGACCCGTCACAAAATGGCGGGCCGGCCTGCTCCCGCCCTTGCCGCCACAGGATAGCACACGTTCCAGGCAGCTCATGCTGGCGGACGTGTGGCTCCTCAGGAGGAAACCTGCTCCCGACCCGCTGCCTCGCACCCCTGGATCCGCGCTGGAATATGCATTCCCCAGCCCACAGGCTCGCACCAGAGCTGCTCCCGCTGCCGACCGCGCCCCTGGCGCCACAGAAAGGAGGCGGGAGACGGCCCTGCGCCTCTTGCCACTCATGTGGCCGACTCCCAGCTCGGGTGCGAGGAGGCTTTCGAAGGAGGGCGACGGAATCCAAGGCAAGAAGGAGACGGAGAAAGAAACCCAGAGAGAAGGAGAAGCAGCAAGCGGGTAATGGGGGCGGTCCCCCACCGGTAATAACTAGGGCCAGCCCTGCTCAGCTTCCAAGGTGGGGCACCGTTAAGAGCGGCGCAGCTGCAATCTGCTCCCCGCCAGGAGGGGCGCCAGCGGCAGCCTTAAACCTCCCGCCTCAGTCGCGCTTCGCCCACCACAGGCTTCCCCGGCCGGGGTCGGGCCGGCTTCCCCGAGCCCTCCCCCGGCTCCTCCCCTGGTGCCGCGGCTCTCCCCTTCCTGCAGCGGAGACGTGGTGGCCGCCGGAGCGCAGTGATGTGGCTGTGGCTGGGGTTGTCGGCGCTGCTGGCGGCGGCGGGCGCGCAGTACGAGCGCTACAGCTTTCGCAGCTTCCCGCGGGACGAGCTCATGCCGCTCGAGTCTGCCTACCGCTACGGCCTGGACCAGTACAGCACCGAGAACTGGCCCGAGAGCGTCAATTACCTGGAGGTCAGCATGAGGCTCTACCGCCTGCTGCGCGACAGCGAGGCCTTCTGCCACCGCAACTGCAGCCACGCCGCCGGGCAGCCCCCCGCCGTTGCGGCCCACCCCGCCGCTGCCTCCGGGGGAGCTCTGGCCGAGCTGCGCCTCCTGTCCGGGGTGCTGCGGCGGGCGCAGTGTCTGAGGCGCTGCAAGCAGGGGCTGCCTGCATTCCGGCAGGCCCAGCCCGGCCGCGACCTCCTCGAGGACTTCCAGCGCCGAGAGCCCTACAAGTACCTGCAGTTCGCCTACTTCAAGGTGAGGCCCTGCCCTTCGTCCCTCCTCATCTTCTGTCTGCTGTGTCTCTGCTCTGCCTGCGCCTCCCCACAGTCTTGCCTGGTGCTCTACCACACTCCAGCCAAGCCAAGTAAGCCAAACTTGCCTGGCAGTGTTGCGGTGGAGCGAGGGGGACAGTGTGGACTGTCCCTGCACAGGCATATTGGATGTGGATACCTCACACACCCACCTGTGGCAAAGCTCCTGACCTATTGCCTGGCACTCCAAGTAGTTGCTCTGCTCATTCCCCATCACCTTCTCCACATCAGTTTACCTGCCAGTTGTCCACCCCACCTCCATTTCTGTCTGTGGTTGGGCCTCCCAGTCCCTGCCCTCCTGGGGCTCTGCACTTCTTTGTCTTCTAGGTATGTCTTCAAGCCTCTTCCTCCCATGTACTTCATGTAACCCACCGTGGGACCAGTGTTTGCGTTGTGTGCCCCCCTGCTCGCCCACGTGCTGCTATCCAGCTCACTCTTCACCAGTTTTTCCCCAACTCATCCAACCACATCCCCTAGATTAGCCCCTCCAGTTCTTCTCAGACCCTCACCCACTAAACCCTGCCTTCTCATCCTGTAGTTGGGTTTTTCTCTATGCCTGCCCCTCTTTCCATCTGCCTTATTTTGTTTGTAACCTGTGAACCCTTTTTCAGACCTTGCATGTCACTGCTCTGCTATTGCAAGCACTATTTGCTGCTTTCTGTCCCACAGAATGTCCATCTCCCTTACTTACTTCCTTCTGGTCCAGTTGTTTCAAGTGCAGCAGCTCCCAGCCTGTGACTCACAGATAACCAGGTGCGTGCAAACAGCAGTTTTGTTACAGCCACAGGAAGGAGTAAAGGGAAAACTGACTGCTGAAGTGTGACATTAATGCTAGCCCAGGAATGGTGTTTACTTTTTGCTCCAGGGTTAACCAAGGCTGGGGATATACACCTCTTTTAACAGGTTTCATCCCATTCTTCTAGCTACTTGTCACCCTCCTGTCCAGGATCTGAGTGACAATTCTGTCCCTTCTTCTCACCTTCCTCTTCTGCTCTCTAAATCAAGGTCTGTCCCTCATGCCATCCCCTTAGGTACTGCAATTACTTGCATTTCAAATAAAGGGGATTTCTGGGGAGGGAAGTAAACAAGCTGAATTTTGCTTAGATTGTTTTCTTTCAGGCAATCGCTCCCAACATATCCCAGTATACGTTATGTAGGGTTGTATGCTTGTGCATTGTTTTCGAGGTTGTTGCTTGAAAGCACTCATCAACACTCATCATCTGTGTCTTATTGGTAGGAGTGCTGTTTTCTCCTTATAATATTCGTTTTTTTTTCCAAATCACACAAACAGATGTAGGGAAATGTGCTCTCTCAAAATAGAAACAGTATCTGCATGCACAGTATCACACCAGTGTCATCCTGTGAGTTTAAAACCATCCCTAAGATCATGTGGAAGAGATTAACTTTATACATTAAGGCCTCTGCACAAGCAGAAGGTATCAAACAGGGGGCATTTCTCTTGAATAGCAGAGTGGGCAGGCAGACCTCCCATTCTCAAAGCCATATATGGATACCAAAATGACATCAGCACAGATGTTTCCATTTTTTGTCTGTGTTTAACCATTCATTCCCCTCTTGTGGCATGTACAAAGCTTGCAATTTATGGATCACAGCAAAAATCATTCCTACATCCTGTTTCTGGTACAGTTAAGTAACTGGTGGGTAGGAATGCAAGAGGCAAATGGGAGAAACCCCTCCCTCTCCCTTTAAACTGTTTTTCCATCCCATTTGCAGTAGGCTTGAGAGGTGCAGTGTGGTGGTTTTCCCCTTTAGTGTCAGTTGTTCTTGTTGTCTTTCTTACTAGGTTGCAGTTCAGGTCTGAGCCCTTGCCACTTGCTGGGGGAGTTCTTAGTGGGCCTTCTAGAGCTAAACTGCTATGTACAAGGGATTTTTTCCTTACTGGTGGTTTTCTCAAGAAAGGAATATCCCTTTCCCAACCCCCTAGCCCCCCAGCAGACTTCTATAGTATAGAAAGAAGGAAGAGGGAAATGCTTGATGTCATTTTTTAGAGTGACCATGTGTTTATTGAGGTATGTTCCAGAGTGAAACTTTGCCACGTCTTAGATCCTGGGAGTAGATGTTTGCATGCTGCTGCTTGCTCCTTTGGAGGGAGCTTTCTTGTAGCCACAGAGTTCAGTTAGGAATGTGTTTCTGCACAATTTTTCTTTTTTGTAGTGGTGAAAATTGAAACTGAGAGCGAATTGTGGGCTAAGCAAAACTGAGAGGCCTGTCAGCCTACTGACAAACAAGGTTAAAGCATAAAGCACAAATGAAACCTCCTGGTGTTTGACGAAAGTGCAGCTGAGATTTCCCATTGCATTTAGCGCTGTCTGGGATGACTGGAAGCACATAGTTTTGGGACAGCCAGGAAGGGCAGCTGGCAGAGCTCCAGTGCTGGGAGGGACACTCACAGCAGAACCTCAGTGAGAGCTCATGTTAGAGTTGAAGTCATTTCTTTCTGGTAGTTGTCTCTCAAGTTTCCTTCTGAAATGAAGGGGCACCTTTTATGGATGAAGACAGAAAAAAGCATGCACGTGTATGCTTGTGATTCTTGCTCATAGTTTTATACATACACTTCCAGAAGCTATTTTAGATGTGAGGTAGAACTCTGTATCACCTGCTTCTCAGTGCGCTGAATGGGTTGATGTGGATCTTGGCTTATAAGGGAAAAGGTTTTAACATTTCACAAATATTTAAGACTTTTACTTGCTCACTTTTTCCAAATATGTGCATATGTACTACATAGTTTATAAAAATGTGTATCTATATGTAAACTAAAAAATATAAATGCATGCACACAGAAGTACATACACATTTGGCACATGCAGTTGTAAGTAAGGAATGCATACTTCACAAAGTATTTTTAATGGGGTTTAAAAATGAGCACAGAAAATCACATTAGGACACAATTATTGAGCAAGTCCCTGCTGTTTGCACTAACTTTGTACCACCACCAGGAAGATAGATTATTGTAATATTGTCTTGCGTGCCACTAGGCAAATAAGCAACATAAACATGATATAAACATGGTAAGTGATGACTCCTACCCAGTATCCAGAGCTTAGCATCTGTAATTGCTGTGAGAGAAGTCCCACACAGGACAAACAACATAATCTTGTGCCTTGTCAGCTTCCCTGTCATCTTTTAGCCTATTGACAACATCCTGCAGCTCAGCTTCTGCTGCAGGACGACCCCCACAAGGGTGCACTGAGGCTCAGGAGACCAGTGGCAGCACCTACTACACCCTGAGCTCTGTGCTGCAGCCTCCCCTCTTATCAGTTCTGTCTGGGTGCCAATGCTAGCCACTGCTGGGGCAGCCAGAGCAGAGCTCCCAGACCAGGCCCTGGTCCTGAGGCGAGTGCTCACCATCCTGCTTGCCTGCCTGTGGGAGCTGCCACGCTATGTCCTGTTCGCTGCACTCCTGGTCACTCGCACTCCCTGGGCTGGGTTTTTACCCACTGATATGTTCATACAAATATATATGGTCACACAAAATGTTCATAGTGATGCAGCTAGGAGTAAAACTGAGAAAAATTACATCAGTTTTACTGTACTGTTGTATCTGCTGAGAGTGGTTTCAGTAGAAGTAAGTTTGGGAGTATAGAGGCTGCAGGAAAGTTCATTGACAAAAACTTGGAAACTTTGAACTGTTTTTTTTTTCCAATTGACCTTTCTTCCCCTGCCTTTCCTTCTCTCCCCATCCCTGTTTAGGCTAATAATCTTCCAAAAGCAATTGCAGCAGCTCACACATTTCTTCTGAAGCATCCAGATGATGAAATGATGCAAAGAAATATGGCCTACTATAAGAGCATACCTGATGCTGAGGAGCATATTAAAGACTTGGAGACAAAACCTTATGAGGTATGCTTTTTTACTCACAGTCTGGTCTTTTGGAACTGTTCAGTTACTTCTCTTACTGTGTGAGATTCAAGAATATTATTTGCTCACATATTCTTGGTTCCTACTCTCCTTTCCCTCTTCCTGTCTTCTCCATCATCTCTGTTCTGCCTGCTTGATGCAGTCAGTAATTCTCACCTCTCACACTTTTCACTGTTTCATAAATGAGTCGCAGTGATTCATAGATAGTGGCACACCTGGAGGTCACTACATGCAGGTCACGACTGGAGCTAAGCAGGTGCATAGTTACTCAAATGTGGTACAGTGGCAGAGCTTAAAATAAGCTGGACATTTGGTGTTAAATATTCAACTGAAAATGTCTGTCAAAACCTGTGCTTTAGATTCACACTCTTACTGCTGTCCAACAGGCTTTTATTTCGATCTGAAATAGAATTATGTACTCTGCTCTCTAGAAATACCTGGTAAAAGCCATTAACATTTATATCTGTTGTCCTCACATTAATTGGATAACGGCTTCTATAGTAATTCAGACATACAGACACATCCTGTATTTGAATTTACACACCGATTTCCACAGAACAGTTATTTCTGGTTCTCATTCCTGCCAATTTTCCAGAATCTTTTTGTCAGGGCTGTGAGAGCATACAACGGTGACAACTGGAGAACATCTATCTCGGACATGGAACTGGCTCTTCCTGATTTCTTCAAAGCCTATGATGACTGTACAGCAGCCTGTGAAGGCTCTCGAGAGATCAAGGATTTTAAAGACTTCTATCTTTCCATTGCAGGTGAGCAGTTAGGAAATAATAAGGGAAGATGTCCCAAAGGTGCACTTCAGTTTATCTGTAGGATTGACTACCAGAGTCCTGTTTCTCAGTTTGCAGCATGAAATGCACATGCTACACCATGCTCAGTTTGGGCCAACATGGGTTTATTAGATTCACTGAAAACTGCTTGAATTCTGGTTTGCTCTTTCCAGTAGGATAAAGGAGGGCTGTCAGCAAATCAGAACGGAGAGCTTTTACTTTAACATGTGGAAATTGAAGAGTGTGTCAGAATAACAGATGTGTAAGTAGTAAGAACTACTCCATCCAGGTAGCAACAGTTATCCAGATGGGTCTCTTAACCAACATTTCAATATCAGTTTGGCACCTTTGAGGCTCAGGGGTTAGCCTGCCTTCAAAATCTGCTATGTGTTTTGTGTGTCACTGGTCAGATGTATCTCCTTTCTCATAAACATGACAAATTTCTGTTGCCTGTTTTTCATCTTTCCTCCAGCAGAGTTTTGCTAGCAGTTAAGATTTCTTTAGTATGTAGATTAAAAAAATCAATTGCTTTGCAAAGGAAAAGAGATGCCACCTTTTTTGATTGCTGTCAAATTGACACATACTCATTTCCTATGTTCTTTTGTAGCAGAAGAAACAATTTCTTCAGTGCTCTGGGCTTAGTGTTGCTGGCAATGTTGTGTGGAAAATGCTGGCATGCTTTATCAACAGACTTAAAAACGTGAAAAATGCAACAGAATTTCTGCTTTGCCAGAAGGAAAACCAACCTAACATTGTCCTAAAGATGTGTTGCTGAGAAAAGATTTGTGAAATATGTAGATACATAGATGTGAAGTACAAGAGCAGCTCCAGTTTCTCAGTGTGGAACTGGTACCCATCAGTACAGCTGGCATGGAACAGCTATTGCTGGCTGTTCCTTAAGTCATGCTTTACTCTTTGGCTAAGCGGGCAGGTGCCTAGGACAGCAGATAAGGAGTGAAGGTCCAATCACAGGTGGTAAAGCATGAAACACAGGCCTTCTTTCCCAATGGTTCAGAGCCCTGACATCAGGATGACTCCAAAGCCAGAAGTGTCCATGCTTAGCTATGATTGGCACTTGCTGTCATCCTTCCTCTTCCTCCTTGGAAGGAAAGGACAATTCCCAGCAATAGTGGTGGGAAGGAAAAGTAGATGCTGCATGATGTCATCTTGGGTGTACGCATGCATTTCAAGTATTTTGTTCTTGACATAGGAAAACTCGCATTTACTTGCGCTGCCTGGGCAGAGCTGCCCTCTTGCTCCCGGGAGATGCATTCTGCCTTTGAGGCTTTTAATGCAGAAGTAGATGCAGCAAGAAAAGATAACCAGAAGTATTTGGTGCTTGCACT
The DNA here is from genome assembly GCF_034315485.1 of Pezoporus occidentalis. Lineage (NCBI taxonomy): Eukaryota > Metazoa > Chordata > Aves > Psittaciformes > Psittacidae > Pezoporus > Pezoporus occidentalis. Next base: position 231,720 of record NW_026912854.1, read on the forward strand.
AGGTACATGTTTATCCCTGAGCAGTGAGTTCTGTTTGGAAGCCAGCTGTCCTCATTGCATGGGATCTCTTCACTGAGGGACTGGTGTTTCTAGCTTTATGTACTGGGTAGAATTGAATGCTACTCTGTTTTGAGATTCCACTGTTCTTGTAAAAGATGGGCCTGGTAATTTCATTTCAGTTAGCTTCAGCATTCTTTGTGTTAGGAATTGTCAGAAATGAAAACAGGGGAAGGGCCCTTTGCTGTTCTTTTGCTTTGGTCAGAGACTTGCCACATAACTTATCACCTGCCCAATGTGGCTGACAGGGAAACTAAGGCTTTAAAATACTTCTATTTTGTGGTGGTGCCTAATGTGATCTGTCCCGAAACTGCTCGAAATTCTTTGTTGGCAGCCACAGACTGCCTGTAGGTGTCAGTGTAACCTAACTGCTAGGGCTCTGGAATTACGGCTTTGAATCATTTCAAGTCCGGACCGCCCAGATTTTTACGGAAAAGCTAAGTACCAGTGCTTGAAACATACCTCAGATGGAGCTGTAGATGCTCAGTACTTCCGAGCAGCAGGATCCAGCTGCATAGAACCCAGGAGAGCATTATAAGGTGAAATGTTAATGGGTACCTAATGGGAGGGTTTGTAATGATTCACTGTGCTCTATTCACATCCTGTGTTATTTTCTTCCTTTCAGATCATTATATTGAAGTTCTTGCATGCAAAGTGCAGTGTGAGAGCAATCTGACACCCATTATTGGAGGCTTTGTTGTTGAGAAATTTGTGGCCACCATGTACCATTACTTACAGTTTGCTTATTATAAATGTAAGTAGTGATTTAATATGCTGAAATAACATTAGGATGATGTGGGGCAATTTCCATTCATAATCTTTTTCCTCTAGTTATAATGCTTTACAATATAAGTAGTAGCCTCCAGAATCTGCATTTTAAGCTGTTCTGGGACAGAAAGTCTGAGTTGCTTGGTGTCTTTTTCTCCCTGTATAACTGTAGTTAACAGACACAGGAGATAAACCTTATTTATAGAGCCCATGATCATAAAATTCTCCATGACAAAATAAATTGCTGAATGTAAGTCCCATAAGGATTTTGTGTGGGTCAGGTCCCTCTGTTTTAAGTTATGCATGGTTGTGACTGGTCTCCACTTGGGTGCTGGAAAAATGAGGTGGTTACAGAGTAAATGTGGTCTGATCCATCAGTACCATTTGTTCTTTATATGATGTGTGCTGCCAGCACAAGTTCTTTACACTTGTGTGTAAATTTATATGAGCTTTTTATCATTTTGTGTAAATGATAAATGCTCATATAAATTATAAATGTTCATAGTCTGTATTTTAGATGTTTAAATGATGCACCAATTCTTCTGCCTGTTTGAAGTAATTCAAGACATCTTAGGGTAAAGAGCACCAGCCACTTCCAGTGGAACATGTGCAGTGAAACAGACCCATTTCATACATCTGTGTACAAAAACCGCATGGTTTGTGCCAAAAAGCCATAGGGGTCAAGCTGTCAGGCCCACATGCTTTTTAAGCAGCTGAATGTATAGCTCTAGCAAATTTTTTCTTAGGCTTATAACTTACTCAGAGAAAAGAAAGATTGTGATTCAAGGCAACACGTTTAACATAACATACTTCATTCTATTCAATAAGTACTCAATTTTCAATTTACTATTCATCATTTCTTCCACAGAGAAACCTAGAGGGTATTTCATACCATTCAGTTTTCCCTAGTGGACTCTTATAGTCCCATTAAAATGAGGCTTATGGGGCTACATGGGTTTTGAGCGAAAGGGGACCACTTCACAGAAATTGTAGTGTTCTGGTGCTCAGTGATTACACACTTGATAGTTAAATAACTCGGTGAATTTTGCAGTTTCTTGAGGGGCTACTTGCACTGTAAATACACGTGTAGCACTTACAGCTACTGCTGCAGGCTCCAGCATCAAAGGGAAGACGGATTCAGCCATGTAGCATCAAGTCATTAATGACTTCTGCTTGTGTTGTTTGGCTGCACGTTTTACACATTGACTCTTCCCTCTTTGTCAATTCTTGTACAAAGAAGTGGGGTTATTTTTTTTGCTGGGGGGGTGGTGGTGGTGGTGTGGTTTTGTTTTGTAATAAATGCCCCAGTGTGTACTGGGATACCAGTATCTCACTGATACTGGAATATTTGGTTAGGATTTTCATAGGAAACCATTCAGGTAATTTTCTGAATCATGTTTCAGAAACCTGTTTCAGAACATGAAAATAGTGTATGCTTTCTGGGATGCAGTTTTGTTTTTTTTTTATATGCAGTTGGTGGGGAGATGGAAAATGGGTTCTGTTTCCATCTGAGTGTTTCAGAGCTTGGATAATAGTAGGAATTTGTTCATTTACCTTAGCTGAATTTTCATGTGTGTGCTTATTAATTAGCAAATGACATGAAGAATGCAGCTGCTTGTGCTGCTAGTTACCTTCTGTTTGACCAGAAAGATGAAGTAATGAAACAGAACATGGTCTACTATCAGTACCACAAAGACAAATGGGGACTTAAAGAGGAGGATTTTCAGCCCAGATCGGTAGGTGAATTAATTAATTTGCCTTCTAGACACATTCAGATGTTTTCTTGATGCTCAGTGGGTCAAAAGTTGGGAAAGTGGGGGTTATCTATTGGTTCTGGAGTTAAACACATGCTGTTTTATTAAAACTGCATAGAAGGTTGTACACAGAGATGTACTGTATGATGTAGACAGTAAGTGTCATTATAGTCTTTTGTGTTGGCATATATTACAGTAGGGTATAATATGCTGACAAGTAAATCCACAGTGGTACTTGTCTGACACATGTATATGTGTGTCTTTATCTACCTTGATGATTGAAGCAGCTGCTCCCCAAAACCTCCTGGTGTAAAGGTTGGCCCAGTAACATTTAGGCTTTTGGGAATCACTTCTTATTTGCCAACATGCCCACTTGCTTGTTATTTCAGGTTCTTTTGGCGTTGAAATGTGTCTGGATACAATAACCTCAGCTAAACTTGCTTTCTACTTACTTTAGAACATAGTTAAGTGGATGAGGATGGAAAAAGGTCCAGGACCATACTGCATCTAGTTATCTCAGCTGGAATACTTGCTGCAAAGAGTCCACAGTAAACATCAGGACATCCAGCAATGGTTGTTATCACTACATCCTTGCTTTATGCCTTTCTAGACTTGTATGTACCAACTTGTTGGATATGAGTGTGATTCTGACTTTATCTGATAAACCCCATATATTAAGATTCCATATAGTCCTAATTAAAACTACTATTCACTTTTTCTATATGGAATATATGTAACCAGATTTTATAAACTGAATTGGGATTATACATCAAGGAAAATATTTTCCATGGTTTAAGGAGCAGCATTTGAGTCACTGCACAATTATTTTCTTATTTCACAATAAGATATGTAGGATATCATCAAGTGAAATACAGTGCTCTAGCTTCATGGCTGGCAACTGAACAGTGCCATTTTTAAATCGGGGTGTATCTAGCCCAGCATAAATTCATTCTTTTCCTGTAATTTGCAACTGGACTGAAATTCTTAATCAGTCTTTCAGCAGGGAGAAGGGAAAAATGCAATATAATGATGTGATCTGGCTTTGCAAAATTGGTCTAAAAACGGGTTTCTATGGTATTCTTAAATTTCCATGCCCAAGGAGGTTTTACCGATAAAAACACTTTGCTGTGTTTCTGGACTACAGCAGCCTGGACTCTGACAATCAAACTGGATTTTCTCATTACTAGGATTTATGTCATACAACTGAATTAACTGCTTTGTGACACCCGAGTGACTCGTTAGACATCAGTGGCATGTGCTGACATAGTTGGTCATTAGCAGTACATGTTCTTTCTCTTACAGCATGACTTCTCTATGGAAGAGTCATTTAAGTTAACCTAGCTGAAGCAACAGCGAGCATCCTGCTGGGCAACATTCCAGTTGCCCTTCCCATGTTGTTTCTTCAGACACCTCAGTCACTGAGACCTGCACTGAGCCAGAGGCCCTTGATTCTTAATGCTGCCTTGAACTCAGTACACACGTGCAGTGCTTAGGTGACTGACTTTATCTGTAGCAGCACTGCAGAGCAGTTCACATATGCACCTTGTAAGTTGCACTGATTTCATACGCTCCTTCCTCTCAGGCCAGGAAACTGAAGTCAGAAATACCACTGCGTTTGAATTAAATGGGTTTTATTTGTGGACAGCTGTTATGTCCAACACACCTATCTGCACACTGGAAATCCAGGTCTGCCTTGCAGGGCCAGCTGAGACAGAAGAAAACAAAAATGCATCTGGTTCTTTCAGGCAGCAGCAGCAAGTCTGAGTTCAGAGCTGAAGGGGACCACTCCTTTGTCACTGCTTCTGGGGACAAAACTGTGCTTTATAGCTGTATTGGAGACAATGTTTGGTAGTGGTGGGAGTAAGAGGTAGCAAAGTATAAAACTGCAGACCAGACAAATTTGGCATACATGTACGGATAGGACAGAAGAAGGGCCTTACATGTTAACTCTGAATGTTTCATTGATAACTTCTCAGAAGCTGAGGACTACAGATAATTTTTAAATATAAAATGTTAAATGCACACAGCTGTATTTTCTTCTGCATTGATCCATGTAACTAAGAACAGAAGTTGCTTGCTATGCTAATCGCTTGTCATGAAAACCATAGTGACTCTGGTTTATTTTCACAGTGGTAATGGAGTGACAGCAGCATTTGGCTCTGACACTAAGCTTTAGATGCTCTTGTGAAAGAGGAAGTTTCCTGTTTTCCATCCCAAAAGAGTTAAAGGGGATGATCAAAGTAGATTACTGTTGGTATTCACAAATATGAGAGTAGGTGACTGAGCTAAACAGACAGGTTGGTGACCATACAGAATTTCCCTAGCCCAGACTGAGGCTGGGATCAGCCATTATCATGCAGAATAGTTTAGTGTCTCTCTTTCTCAGAACTGCCTGCTGCCATACGCCAGAGCACAGGGAGACAGAAGCTTTCTCACATCCAAAGCCTGCTGGAACGCAGGCACAGGCTGCTGCTCAGCTCTGGCAGTCTCATTCCTTATCCTCAGACTTGCCAATGCTTTGAAACGTGAGAAAGAGGAGAGTGCTTTGTTCTTCTGACACTGATGGAGCTTGTGCTTTGAAAGGTCCACACAAGACACTGGATACACTGCTTGCTGTTCTGCTGTTTCCTTTAACAAACATTATAACCCCCCTGGATCTACCTTCTACTAAGTCTGGGTCTGACTTTGCTGGGGTACCTTCAGGTGACATGTGATGACACTCCCCTGTCTTGCTACCCTAACGTGGAGATTCTGTTTTTTGATAGGAGGCTGTTCGATATCACAACATAACCACGCTCCAGTTGGAAATGTATGACTTTGCAAAGGAACATCTGATGGATGATGATGAGGTGAGTTTTCTAGAAAGGAAATCATGGTCAAAAACCAGCAATCACATTAAAGTGAAGATGATACATAAATGGAATCCAAGGATTTAGCTATTATGGAAAAATCTTCTTGTAACCATGACCATTTTAGCATGATTTTTTCTTTTGTAAATGGAATATAAGAAACAAACCAGAAGAACATCACATACAGTTTAAAAAAGTATGGCTGGTATTAATACGAAGGTAAATATAACACATTGAGCCCATGAAACAAAAATCCACCTTGCAAGCTATAACACAAGGGGGCAGAGAAGTAGTGTGTATATGTATATTTTTATATATATTATATATATATTTAAACCTAATGTTTTTCTGGTTTTGGGGGGTTATTTGGGTTTGGGTTTTTTTGGTTGTTTCTGTCTGAAATGTTGTTTAAATTAGATTTAAAGATCCTTATAGTTTTGTCCAGAAGTAACCACCTAAATCTTAAATCTTTGTCAAAAGGAAATCTTGACATCTGTTGGTTTTTGGTTGGTTTTTTTTCCTGCACAGTAACATTTTGCTCACCCAGTCTTGCTTCTTGAATGTTTGGAATTCCTGGGCAGATAACATAAAATTACTACTATTGCTATTATTACTATTGGTTTTGAGCAAGGAAAGTAGTTGAATTTTTGAGAGGGCATTTCTTTGTTGCCTACAGCTGAAATGAAAGTGTGGAGGCTTTGGATTGCCTTTTGTTTTGCTTTGTTTTCAGAATCGTTCATTTAAAGGTTTGAAAAGACTCTTCAAATGATGGAATAGTTCATTGTTGGCATTGGCGAAGAGCTGTGCTCAGTTTGGCATGGGGCTGGGTACTTGTAATGATCACAGCTGAGCTCTTTTTTAGTTAGAAAAGAGAAAGATGGTTTGTGTTAAAAAATGAAATTGCCTTTGCAATTTTCATGTTATCCAGCACATAGGGAGACATTACTTTTGTGCTATAAAATATTATAACATGTCTGTGCTGCCTTCAGTATGCTAGTGACCTGAAAACAAGTCTATACATAAAATTCCACTGCAAGGTTAGCAGACTTGAGGAAGACTTTCCATTGTGATAAAACTGTGAACGACAGTTTAATGAGCTTGTTATAAGGTTAAGCTGAGGACTAGTCTGTATGGATTTTCATCTGTGTGTGAAATACTTGAGCACTTTCTATATTCCCTTGTTGGTTAGTGCTTTGCCCATTATGTTGGGCATAAACTTAATTTGTAGTGCTTCTCTCATATCTGCTGCTTCAGAAGGCAGCGATGAGTAGTTGAGGAAGTGGAGAAGCAGTCTGTTGTGAGGGCTTTCCCCATATGTTGTTAGAAGGAGGGATAGAAACAATCTTGAGCCTCAAGTACTGTGTTGTATATAGAATATATACTGTTCTATATAAACAAGCAGTTATTTGCTGGCATTCATTCCTGTAGCCAGTTTCACTGGTGCAGTTATAAACGACATTGCAATCTGCAGGAGGGAAGTACAGTGGAAACCTCAATTAAACTTACGGGGACGTGACAAGGAAGTCGCATTACACTGGATTAATATTTGGGTTAAACAACCAAAATTATTGGGTCCGGTAGTGCCACAGATATCCCTACCCAACACTCTCATCATAATAGGAAAGTTACCGTTCTCCTCTCCCAGGGAAAAGCTTCTGTGCCCTCCCTTACTAGGGCTGAAGAACCTGGGAGGGGTGGAGGCTGTCCATGCCTCTGGCTTGGCTCTGCCTTTTGGTAGAGAACTCATAAATCCCTGGCTACTAGAACTTGTCTTTGGCTGCAGGAGCCTTCCAGGGAGTCCAGGCAGAGCAGGAATAGCACAAAGGTAAAAGCACTACCTTCCAGTTTCTGCTGTATGGGCAGGAGCTGGTAGCAGAAGTGGAATTTCTTGTTAATATTTCTCCTGGCACAGATAGAAAAGCTTATTCCATCGGAATGCTGAAAACTGAAAAACCCAGATAAGGTGTTACAGTAAAAGCTTTATTAAAAGTTGTTAAGGATGAAGGCAATCTCTCTTTTTAGTACACTGTTTATTTAAACCATGTGCATCTTGGGCCGTAGGCCATACCTTTTGTGTGTCCCTGTGGTCCATGTTTGCTGTCTGTGAAGTTGCTTGTGGGCCAACAAGCCCCTAAAATAATCTGCAGAAGAAAATCATTCTCTTTCCTTGAGTGAAGCAAAAGGATTCATGTGGCAAAAGGGTCTCTTCCTATGTGAATATGTCATCATCCCCAAGTGGAGAATCTCACTTTGTTCAGACTTCTCAGTGCTCCCATATCATCCATGTGGCTTTTTAAATCCAATTAGCAAAGTGAGTGAGAACATGTGGCTTCTTCCAGTAATACATGGCAGTAATTGCAAAGGCTGGAACATGCAGTAATGATTTTTGCATATGTCACTACAAGAAATACTGTCCTGTTCATGTTACTTTATTAATGTTTTTCCACAAGGAAATGAAAAACTCCAGTTCAAACATTTAACACAGCAGAGGTGACAGAGAACATTAGTGCCAACTAGCTACAAATTACTTTTTCTTAAGAGTAATTATTATTAAATATCCTTACAGTTTTCCACTGTGAAGTTGAAAGAACATTACACGGAGTTGTCATCTTAGTTGGCCATGGCTTGTTAAGCTTTTGGATTCCTGTTCAGATGTGTAATTCATAAAGGCTCTAATAGATACAACTCCTGGTATTGCACAGATTTAAATAGCAAACGGAAATGCTGTTAAGAGCCAGATACTCAGCTAGTGTAGATATAACTTCAGCGCTGCACTAATTGTATGAGACATGTTTCTGGCCCATAAAATCAGTGTTCTTGAGGATTTTTTTCTTATTTTATTTTCAGGGATAGCTACTTAGCTGTTCTAAATTGCACAAGAACCACAAGTATTTGGCTGAGATGAGCCTACAATGTGATTTTTGATTTATTTTTTTTTCTTTCAGTACTTGATCACTAGGTGAAAAACTGTTGGCAGCTTTGACCCACTTTATTTGCCATCTTGTTCTTTTTATTTGTATATGATGTGTGTGTCCATTTGTACAGTAGCTGAAATTCAGATTCTCCATTCTTGAGTGTGATGCGAAGGAAAGTAAGTGTTGAACTAATGTGACTGCTGCAAGAAGAACATGTGGAATAACATCAAAGCATGAGGGCCCAGTAGGCTACTTACAGCAAATAATGGTCTGAAGTCAACCTATTTTTCTGCTCAGAAATCACTAACACCATGTTTTCAGCTTTATTAGCTCACTTATTTGCATACATTCAGATGATCTATACAAGTGTGCTTGTAATGGCAAGTTGTAACTGCAGACATGTAAACCCTGCCTTGCCTGCAATCTCAGACCAGCACAACTACAATAGCACTGCTACGCTGAGAAGAGCTGGTGGCAGCCATTTCAGAGAGGGTTGGCAGCTAAGTGGCATTGTTACAGTCCTTGTTCAACATAAGATTCTTTAGAGAAAGAAGGTGGGGTTTTTTGTCATCATTTGCTAGTGGAGATACTTGCTGCCGACGTGGCTGGCCCTGCAGAACCTTCCTGTTTTCCCCTCTTGCTTCTTTACCATTGGATATGTATCCTGGTCAAAGATGTTCCTTCTTCCATTTAAACCATCTTCTATGGGAAGCTGGTTCCGTGGTTGGGCTTAAATGGCAGGATGTCCCTAAGTTGTGACATTAGGAGGAATTTTTACCTGCCCAGTTGTAAGTAAGCTTCTGCATGCAGCATAAAGCAGGCAAGAGAGAGTAAGTGGAGTTCAGAAACAAAGCCACTAGAAGGCTTCTGTTTTCAGTGCAGTGGGAGCAGTGTTGAAGTTGCTTTGAAATTGGGCTGACTCATGTTTTATAGGCATTATAAAAACGTTAAGAGGAAAGCATTTTTATTGGATTACTATAAAACACTATTGTAATAACTGCAGTGTGCTGCAGTCTCTCATAGTGTATGGGAAGAGAACAGTTACATGTTCAGAGTGTATCAATAAAAACAAAATGGAAAAATATTTGAGAAAGCAGTTAACATGCATGTAAAGAGCAAATAAGCTCTTTTAATATTGAAGAAAACCCCCATCTAAATGCATGTGGCAGTGGGGCACTGTGGACTAGGTATCTGAAAAATAAACAGGTTAAGGGCCAAATAATTTCTCTGCACAAAGAATTGAGGGATTTTTTTCCCCCTTTGCTAGAATGCAAGGAATGTCCAGCCTGGTCTGTACTGCTCTTGAAAGATCTGGGAAGTGTTTGAGGTGATTACAGTGAGCTCTCATGTTTTAACTGAAGGTTAGATCAAGGAACTTTTTCTTGGTCGAAGACTGAATAAACCTTTCAGGCTGAGCCATCCATTGACACATGCCTTACTGTTATCCCAAAATAATGTGTGGCCCCAAAATATCACTGGCCAGAGGACTGGGAGGTGTGCACTTCGTAAGCTCTATCAGGCCTGTGGAGCACATATCCTCCACAGGTGTCCACATCAAACCTTTGTCTTCCCTCTTGCAAGATGGTTACTCCTCCTTGACCAAAATCTGCTGGTTTTCATAACCTAACTCTTTGTCACTTCTTCCATGAGTTACTCAAATTAGTCCCTGGGGCAGTTACAGGACAATTACTCATCAGTTACTGGGCAGCCCTGACCTCTCCTCATACATGTTACCCCTGCAACCCTTTCCCCTACCACTATCTTTTCACCCATGGCCCAGTACATAAGGGAATCAAATCTGTTACTCTCACTGTTGAACAAGTTCCCAGTGACTAAGATCTTCCAGCTGTATCAAGATTTCAGTTTTTGCTGTGAAGGACAGCTAGGGGATATTTTGTGGGATAAATGTTCTCCTTCTAGATCATAAGGAAACAAAGATCCAGCCAATTCTCCTTGCTCTGTTTGTTGTCTCCCAAGGTACAGTTTGTTGAATGAGTTAGGATAAAGGCTGCTTCTTACTCATCCACTGATAATCACACATGGAGGCATGTCCATAGTGATACTTTTCTATAGAGCTTAATTAATTCTAGAACACTATTGTTTTAATATTTTCTGCTCCTTCCCTAAAGATCAGTACCCACTGCGGTGCATACAGAGGCCCTATTAGAAAGGCCATCAACAGTTCTGCGTAGACTGTATAGGTTATTTCTAGAAAGCTGTATTTTTTTCCCCATAAGTTTTCCAGTTCCCCCTGAGAAAGGACAAGGACCCATGAATGATTGATGTTTTCTATGTAGAAGGCGGTGCTTAGTCTTTGCAACTAACAGCAAAGCATCTGATCTGTCAGTACAGCTGCTATTGCTTGCAACAGGACTGAAATGCTGCTGTCAAAAGAAGAGTTGGTGCTGGACTGTCAGTCTCAAGTGGGCTGTAACTGAGCCGTGTACTGGTAGCTTTTCCTCTTTGCTGTTTATTTTAATAGCATGGTTAGGAGTCTCCAAAGTACAGATGTTTCTTCTAAAAGGTTGTGTTTTGTGTGTGTGCATGCAGCATCTAACATTGCATAAGGAAGGGCTGGCAACAATCCCTGGCCCACTGTGTACCATGATCTTAGACACTCAGTTTGCAGTAGTAAGTGAGGACTTCTGCATTTGTCATCTTTTTATCACCTACTTTTTCAAGTGCTGTAGCTTCACTTAATACACCAGCTTCACTGATAACCAGTATCAGTAGCCTGGATTAGCTTATTTCAGAACTGTGTCTTAAAATCATGTTTTATTATGACACACCTACTCACATACCCTCTGGAAAACCTTCTGGAATGATTTACTGTGCTACAAAACTTGTTCTTTCTGTCTGTGCTCTGTTCAGCTGTTAATCTAAGCCAGGGCTGCTCAGTTTGCATATCTGGCAGATAATTAGAGGCCCCAGATGATCATATCAGCTTCTCTGGTTCTTCCTACCACTCACACCAGTCTGGGAGCATTCCCCTTCTGCTGTTCGATATCATGCCTCTCACATTTCAGGCTATACCTGTCCTATCTTTTCCCATACATCCTTGCTGCATCACTCCCACTTCCCATTCACTGTCCTTGGACTGAGAGAGGGAAGAAGAGGTGAGTAGCACAGAGAAGGGAGGTCATGGGGTGCTGGCAGAGCTGCTGTACCTGTAGCATGTACCCAGCTTCCAGTGCAAACCAGGAGGTGAAGGCTGCAGACCGAGAGCCAGCTTGCTGATGAGGACGTGCTTCACTGCAGCTGACCAGGCAGCCCCCACGTCACACAGTTGTTGGTTGCCTAACAACCAAGGCAGGTACTGGTCTGGTGGCAAACCCTTCTCTTCCCCCAGCTTAGTTGGACTTCACACACTGATTTACTAGCTACTGGCCAGACAGTTACATCATGCTTTGGGCCATATATTGCTCAACTCTGATTTACATCAGCACTGTGTCTGAGCTGTGTATTTACGTAACCTGCATTACTGGTGGGTGGCTGTTGTCCTGTGTGGTAGCTGCAGCAGCTGCATGTAAAATTTTCTTTCCTACTGCATGTGAAGTTTGATGTCCTTCCTGTTAAGATAGGTAGGAGCCAAATAGTGTTCCAGATAACAGGAGGAACTCTGTCACACAGAATGGTTAAATCATATCAGAGCATTATTTCGGGCTCCAGATCCGCAGGCCAGCATGAAGTTTATTAGATATCAGTGGGCAGGAGGCTCTTTCCCTGGAGTGAACACCTTGCTGAACTCAGTCTTGCAGAATGCCTGATGCGGTGTCAAGTGAGCGCTAATGGGGCAAGGGCAGTTGGTCAATTTGGTCATAGCTGCTAGTGAGACAATGTGATCAGCTCTTCTGATGTAGCATTAGCACCTTTCATTAGGCTGCCAGCCACAGTGTGGACAGTTTGCAAATGTTTTACATTCTGACTGTGAATGCACAGGCAAAGGTATTTTAACTGCAGGTTTTGCTTGTCTTTAATCTGGAGTTTTTCCCTTCTCAAATATACCCAGCATCCAGGCAATTACTCAGTTGCATTAGTGTATTTTCTGTATGTATATTGTTTGGGCAGCTATGTTAATATTTGTGCCATATTTCAGCCTCTCTTACTCCCTAGTACTTCTCATTAGACCACAGCAGCTTCTGACATCCTTTCCCTTAGAGATCAATTTTGGGCTCTAGAGATTTCAAGATTTCAGTCAATTTTTAAATATCCTTTTCCAAAGGTACACTATTGAAATCCTGATTGTCTCCCTTATTCTGGGTCATCTAGTCGGATGTTTGTGCCTTTCACCCTGCCTTTCAGGCTATTTTTTAAGGAGTATCTTTGCAGGTAGAATGAGGGCAAAAATCCCTTTTATTGTCTGTTATTCTTTCATTAAACTGTGATCCTGAGGTGTAAAGTAATTAGTCTGAACTAGATCTAGAACTCCTGCAGTACACACCTGTATTCCCAGTCTCCTAACTCTCTTCAGAGTTAATGGGACCTGCCTGTCTGTAGTCCTTCAAGAGGCATGCAAATGCTTGTGCCCAGTTTTAAGAGCTGTGCTGTAAAACTTGACCAGAAGTCCCCTGTGCCTCTGTTTTTGTATCTTCCAACTGCTTGTGTAGTGACTGTTGGACCTAGTGGTTATTTTCTTCATGTCCATTTGTGAAGTGGTTTTGAGTTCTTTCCGCTGTTGGGCTCCTTGGGCAATCAAAATACTTCAAACAAAGGAAAATGTGCACAAATGTCAAATTCCTGTTTTCCAATTGCCAGATTTCCTGCAACCAGTAGGACAAGTAGGGAATATGAAAGTGCTGGCATTTTTTCCCCATGGTTTTTATTGAATCGGATACTTAGATGTTTTGAACAAATCGAAAGCAAAAAGAAATTGCCATCCTTCAGGACTCGCTATAACCACTTCATAAGTTGCAAAAACTCGGCAGCCTTTTGAGTGGAGCTGTGAAGCAGGGCACAAGAGCAGCAGTTATTTCAGGCAGCTTTCCTCCCACTTTTACTTTTGCTTGCTTGGTTCTCGTTATTTCTCTCCGTGCTAATCATGCTTCTGAAAAATGTGATGTTAATGTTTTTAATCGCCATGACCATGATACTTTTGCTGTATTAAAAATAGACAATTCTCTATTTCCTCATATTATTTTTACTGACAAGGGGTTTAATGCCCTTTCCTTACCAGAATAGAAAGAAAACTGTAAAATTTTGGGTTCAAACTACATGTCTGGAAGGTGCTGTCTTCCTAAGGAATACCTTTCAAGGCAAAAACGTGCTGTAGCAGTTACTGTAGCTCAGTTGACAGAGCAGTAAATTCCAGCCGGTGGGGCTGTATCATCCCGAAGTGCTCAGGCTTGACTGTAGTCATTTGATTATGGTATAGGACATAGAACTACATTAGGAGTAGTTTAAAGTCAGATTGTTGTGTCGCTACCCTGTATTACCAGAGTGGAGCTAGTAAATACAACATTTTTCTGGTCTGAATCTATATCCAACGTACTTGTTTCCAGTGTGGAAGATATTCTGGTGTCTCTGGTTCTTTACATTTTTGTTTCAGGACATAAATGGTTAGAGCAGACAGATGCAAAGTCAGAGTTACAGTTCTACAAAACACTTTGGCTTTGAATTTTGAAGCTTTCTAAAATCCTTTCATCTTTTATGGTATTTTAACGATTTCCTAATTTAACAGGTGCTTTAAACATTTCTTCTTCTACTTTCTGAGTTTGAGAATTTCATTGTCTGTTTAAATACCTGAAAAAGTGCAAGAGGATTTATTGTGAGTGTAACATTTCCTTCTTTTAAGGTCTGTATGTCACTGCAGTTACTTGTGCTACACCTCTGTGGGCCATTTATCTGCATTTTACAGGCTTGTTGTGCTGGCTGCTGTATGAAGTGTGTTAAAAAATACTTAGATGCATTATTACAGTTTATGCTTTGGTTAAAATAGTTAAAGGTTTTCACTGATTTTGCAGCACATGGTTAACTTGTTCCTGTTAAATTTTATCCTTTCTAGGGTGAAGTTGTGGAATTCCTTGATGAGCTGCTAGAAGTAGAGGAAAAGAAGGAATCCTGATGAGTGAAATCACTATGAAGTATTTTATGAAAGTGAAGATTCACCATTGCTCCTTACTATTGTTTTTGGTCACCTGTAGTTCCAGCTAGATATACCTCAAAGCTGCTCCTTTAGGCCCCGCCTTATGTCACAAGATCCACTCCTGAAAGATCCACTTCCATGCTGCCCTGACTCTTCTGTGAGCGTGGCTTTTCACTGTGCATTTACAGAACTGGTGCATATGGGTTTTCCCCCTGAGCTTTCTTCCCATCACACAAACACAACAGAACTGACTGTATTTTCTGGGATAACACTAAGGTGCCTTATTTCAGTGATGTTCTACTGAGTTGTAACAGCACAGCTAAATTCCAAAGAACTTCTGGCAGGTTATGATCCAGGGAAGACATAACAGTTCCTCTTGACTTTCTGAGCTATGCATTGTATTATTTATGTATGTCTTTTTCTATGATGAAGAGTAAAGGGATACTGAATCCCAGTGCACCTGAGAGACATTGAGATACATTTAAATAGCTGAAATAAGTTAACAAAGCACAACCAGTGATCTTGTAAGAATTGCTTAAAGAATTCTGTATGCAGTGTTGCTCTTTTTTAAGAACTAAATTAAATTCCGTGATGTGAAACTGAGGTCACTTAGAACTGAATAATAAAGAATTCCTTTTTCCTATGAATTCTTACTCTCTGTTGAAACAACTTGTGGCTCCTGTGTGAGGTGGGTCCAATCTTGTGTAAAATAATGGTGATCGATGTATTTAGCATTCTTTTCCATAGAAAACAGTTTGCTTTTTTTTGTTTTTCAGCCTGGTGGGACTGTCTGCGCAGTTCTCATCCAAAAGTAAGTACAGGTGGAGACTGAGGCAATTTGAAGTGGAATACTTAAACATTTGCATGTGAATTCCTGACATTTTTATTACTTATATGGTGGAGCCTAATACAGAAGTACTTTGAAGGCCCCAGAAATACTGTATTAGAGATGAGTAGTGAATTGGTACACAAGAATACTGAAGAGCAGAAATCCCACTGACATAAGAGGAGGATCCAGGATTTCATCACTTGCTTTCCCCTTTCTTTTTTAAGGATCAAGTCCTGCAAGTGGTTTCATCCTGCTTACATCAAAGGGAAACAAGAGTATTCAGTGCTCCGACTGAATCTTAATTCAGCAGAGTGGAAGTGAGTTGCAAAACCAAAACCTGCTTTAGGCAGTTAAAGAGGCAAAACAGGATCTCCACAACCTTGCTGAGTTGTTGCTGCTGTAACTTATGTAAGTTGTGGAGGTATAGTGTCTACACTGTTGAGTATCTGCAGAGCATAAGGGGAATCTACAGTATTGGGTTTAGGTGTCTTCCAGCCCATGACAGCAATGAATCATTTTAATATGCTAGAAGTTGTGTATGAAAGATGTTTGGAAAACCAGATTGGTTTTTAGCTTCTTTAATATAAATCCCAGTTAGCATGCTGATGTGAATGGGCAGGCTGTTTTATTCTCAGGCTGAAAATCTATCAAGAGCCTTTTAACTTTAGGAGATTTACCCAGCTCCACTTGTGGTAACAAAACCAGAATCTGGCTTGCTCTGTGCCTTAATACAGAGCGAGTATTGGATTTCCTGGAGCTTTTTGTTCCACATAATATTAGCACTCCATTTATTGTAATCTTATATAAGAATTTAACTTTGCTTTTCAAACTTAACAAGCAGTTGATCATAAACCATCACATCCCCATGCAATACATGTATTATAATACCCAGCTGGGGTAGCTTCTCCAGTTTGTCCCTAGTTTTCTGCTGTTGGAGGTGTGTTTGTGCTCAAGGGAGAGGTTACTGCTCTGGAAGACTCTTACCATCCTGCTTTCCAACCTGCATAGGACAACTCCAGATTTTCCCCTCAGAAACCCAACTGTTAATGTTAAGGTCATATGCCCAAATAATTTCATCTTTAATACTCTTAATTTCTGAATCTAGAAATCCTGCCACTAAAGGGCATGGAGCTGGTTGGAGGTGGATGTATCTGTCTACACTGCCTTTATTTTACAACGTTTTCCATTTACTTTTTTCTTATCACCATTTACCAAGCTGACTTAGGAGCTCTGCCAAGCACTGACCATTGTCTGTTTCTGTGGTGTCTCAGCTCTTGTGTGTTGTCTGTAGGTACTGCAATGCAAAACCTTAAAGGCTCCTAAGAGAGGTGCCTGTAATGCAAGCTCCTGGGCGTAAGGTTTTCCATATCTATGCATCGTGGGTGGAAATAATGTGTGCAAAAAGGTTATGATCAGATTTTGCCTGTTGGTGAAGCAAATGGCATAGACTATAGTAGGTACGAGATAACAGAAAATCAGTTCCAGGATCTCTTAGGTTTGCCACCCAGAATTACTTCTTTCCTGCTAAAGAACCCCCTTTCCCTCTCCAGCACTGATTATTGGAGACTGCTGTGATATTTTTAAAGAACAAAGTATGTGGTAAAATAGTGCAACATTTTCATTCCACCAGTAAAATACTGAGCACCACAATCAACCTCTTTTAATTTAACTTCAGTGAGTTACACTGGGGATACATTTAGTGCCTATGAACCCTAATTTTTTCTCTTCATCAAACAGTTATTCAGCCATTGCAGGTCTCTTGGGTATTATCAAATTTCTGGTAAGCTTGTGGTTCTGTCTTTAAGGCTTCCTTAGCTGATGTGTTTTCGTGTTCAGCCGTTTCCTCAGCTCTTGACCTTACAGCTAAAATCCCCTGCCATTGTGCCTGTTCAGGTGGGGATTTCATGATTGACTCGGGTGTCCATTAGCCAGTGATTTATTTTTCTTCAGCCTACGTTAGGTAAGCCTGATGGCCTTTACCATTCCACTTAAACTGAGAAGGCAGCCTATACTCTCGTGGCCTCCTGAAATGGCACCGTGATCCCTTTTTCATTTCATTCAAGTATCTGTGGATTTTTTCTGGCTTTTTTAATTTCCACTACATATGGTCCCAAGCCAGTTCAATCTTCGTAAGTACAAGTTGTTCTCAAACCCTTCTTCTTTCCTAATGAGAAATAGCTCCTCTCCCAGTTCCTCAGTATTTATTGTGGCTTTTTTCAGCATTCTCAGGTTCTTTCAACTGATTTTTCTTTTGCTGCTGCTGTTGTTAGAAGCCAACATTTACATGTGACTGCAATAAATCAGTGTCTTCCACTTCTCTGATCCTGCCAGCTCTTCTTGGGAGGCTACGGGAGCATAGTTCTTGCCTCTCTTTTGCCACCCCAAATTCTCTCAGTTGTGAGTTGCCTGCTTCAGATGTTAGCAGCATCTGCAAAACCTGAGGAGATGTTTAGGTTTTGTCTCCATTTCTTTTTTTTCTATAAGGCTTATGGTATGATGCTGATGCTCAGGGAGACATCATTTGTTGAAGTCACTGTGTTTGTGTGACTTAGTTGAATGCAGCATAGGTGGCATGTGTCTGCTGATGCTGGGCTGACCATATTGATCTTGGTAGTAGTATTGCTTGTTACAGTGCCATACAGTTAATTTTCTTAGTAATTGCTCACATTTCCAGTAACAAAGCTAGCTCTTTGGGTAGCTGATGTTGGCTTTTCATCCTCTGGCAGATGGCTAGCACAAGAGGCTGCACACAATACAAGTCCAGTGCTTGGCCTCTTGATGGATGGGGTCCTGCGTGATGGGGAACTGCTGGAAAGCTGAAGATCAAACTGAGTCAGAAATGCTGGTGCATTGAGCTGGGTATTTGGTTATGTGAAAAACATGACTGGTGCTTGTCAGGACAATGTTTTTTTATGCAAGAGCCCAAGCTTGGTCAAGGGAAGAGATTCACAGCTGGGAAATCAGTGTATCTGACAGACTCTGCCAAGCATATAATCTTTCTCAAAGTAATACCTGCTCTTACTGATAGTAACTTTTCGTGTATTACCAGCTTCTTGCCTAATTCATCCTCATAAACACAAATATTAAAAAAGGAAGAAGGGTGGTGGGTGATTTTTCTCCCCAAAGTTTTAATTCTATTCCTATAAAACACCAGTATAGGCTTCATACTTCAGTGTCTTGTCAATCCTAATAGCCAGTGAAGTCAGCTACAAAACCCAAATACCTTTAGAATTACCAGTTCTGGCAAATTCAGTGGGAATTTGAATGTCTTGCTGGGCCCTTTCATTGTAGCAAATCTGCAAGCAGACCTTCACTACTTCTGTTGACATGACGTGAGCAAAAAGCAAATTCAAACTGCTTCATTTTCCAGAGCCTTACTCCTTTGGAATGCTAGGATATAAGCATAAAACATACTTGGGTGCTGTTCTCGATTCACCTGGAAAGCCCATCCAACCAAGGGGTGCCACTTCTTCCTACTTGCCACAGTAAGTCAAGGTAGAATTAAAGGTGGGTCTCCTCAAGACAAGTTAGTCCCCTGAAAATCCTATTGCATATCCTGCTTTACAATGCTTTGTCTCAATAGACTGTTGCCAGTAATACCTGCTGTGTATCTCTGCAGTCAATTATTGGTCTATATTGATAATGAAGGCAGACTCAAATAGTCTTTGTTTCTAGAGTCTTCACGAAAAATGGTTTAAATAGCATGCAAATTGTACAGCTCTGGAAATGGAGTTGTGATTAGGCAAAGATTTGTTGGATTATAGAAGTACAAGTGTTTATTGTGGCTGGTACTGAGAATAAACAGTTGCCTGCATATGCCTGCTACTATGGAAATATGTTTTTAAGTTCTAATGTGAGCTGTAAACCAAAGCTACTTCAGTTAAAAAAATTCAATACTTAAACTGTGGGGAGAGGTAGTCAGTGCCAGAGAAAACATTCCCATTTAATAATGTTTGAACATAGAGCTGTGATGCAGTTTGTAGCAAGGCAGTGAGAAAAAGCCACAACTAATCCTTCATTGCAGCTGTCTGAACTTTTGGTTGTCTGCCACGCTTTAAACAGCGACTTCTTTTTTCTGGTGACTCAAGACCTGAATGACCTAGTGTGGAGAGTTTAAGCTATATGAAATAAAGAAGGTAAGTAAGAAAGAGCCATAGCAAGTTGGCTTGCACACCCCAGCAGATCAGGGGTTTGTGTCCTGAGTCCTTTCCAGTGCCTAGGAAAAATATTAAATAGATACCTTTTTATTTATTTATTTCTGGCGAGGAAATATTCCGTGGTTTAGACACCCATCCCTCCTCCCTCCCTCTTCCCTCTCCTTAGAGTACCGATGAGCTATGGAAACCTTCTGTAGGGAGTTTTGAAGTTTTAAGTTTATAAATGTGAGCCTTATCTGTAGATGAACTTTCTAAGTTGATTTTTCTTTGATTGTTTTTAACCTTTTTCTTCCCTTTGGTGTGCATCACAGGTAGGCCTTTTAAGCACCATGAAGTAACTTTTCTCCTGATTAATTCTTTTGCAAAGGAATGGAACTTGCTTGCTTTCAAGTAGAAATATGGGGGTCGGAGGTGTGACTACTAGCTTTGAAGAAAACAACTGGGGGTTTCTGCCTTTGCCCCCTTCTTACTGTCTGAAATCTTACTATCTTATTCTAAGGGATTAAACATTTAAGCATTATCCTGAGCTAGTGGTAACTCTGTAGTGGTAAACCCTGTAGCCTTGTAACTCAATTCATTTTTTGTTGCAATTGATTTTTCCAGTGGTCCTTTTTCTGATCTTTCACAGCGATGTATTATGTTGTATCATTGTATTGCAAATTGTTGGGTATGAAAAAAAGTAAATTCTTTCCACTGAAGAAAAAAAAATAATCTATGCTGGCTTCAATGCCCATGGCAACGGATCCCCAACATAACAGCTTTTGAGGTAAAGTATGCAATAAGGCAACACAGCACAATAAACCCTATATTGTCATCTAGCTGGCAAATGCAAGGACAAGCACAGAAACTGAGGGTATTTCAGCCCAAGAATTTACTGAATACCTAAAATCCATGATCCCCCAGTTTCTGTACAAAGGGGAGCAAACACCTATTGGCTGCAAGGGCTTGAACCCCCCAAACACTGCAAGTAGCTTTGGTGTTACGACTCACAGGGAATTCTCAGCCTGCCTGACAACAAATCTATGCAAGGCTCTGCTCAGACACAACAAACAGTGTGTGATCTGTATGAAATGGGGTCTTATTTAACAGGTAGTTGCTAATACAGGAAAGGAAGAGAAAGAGAGATCGTATGTCAGTCTTAACACCAGTGAGCTCATTCTAGCCAGCCTCTTGTAATATGTGGCTTTCCTGGAAGAGGATGATACATGACTTCTGTATCACAGAGCAGCAGATCGATGTCTTAATGAACGGATGTCACCATCACAAAATCGCTCCCAGTATTTTCCCCTTTCCTTTTCCTAATTTCAACCCATAGCTGGCACTTTCAGCTCTTAATTCCTGTAATAAGTGACTCATCCCCTACTGTGTTTTGACTTTATCATCTTCAGATTTTACTGTACTGTATGGTTCACCATCCCTACTGTCCTTGATTAGCCAAGTTTCACACACCAAAGGAGATCTAAGTCAAATGTATCATTTGTGGGCTCTTTACCCCCATCTGTTTATTAGTTTCCCCAAGCTCCCTGAATCATTCTGTTAATGTGAAAACCATGAGTACAAACAGATGCTACTGCAAAAGGGGATAGATAGTATTCTGAAGCAGAACCAGCCTGGCAGCCTAAGAGAAACACTTTTCAGCTATGTCTTAAACTGTCTCCTACAAGACTTACCCAAATGATAAACCTGTCTTTCCTTCATAAACATGTAGGCAAACTGGATGATTTTCACAAGAACATACACAAATGCTTACTTTTCCTCTTTGGTACCTTGATCTTTATTTAAATACCTCCAGAGCATTATATTAATGTACATTTTCTGCTGGTTTGTGAATAACAATTATTTCTAAGCCTCAAATAAGGTCCCTGTATAATTTGTGGGTTTAATTCTATTTTGAGCCTCGTTTTCACATGTTCAGTTCTTGAGCCAAAGAGTATTGACTCTCATTTTGAATGATGCTATGCAGAGCTGTAACACATACTTGTATCTTCCAATTCGTAATGGCTGTCCCCAGGTTTATTTTTCAGCATGTTCCCATAAGATTACAGATGGTATGTTTTAGTTGAGTTAATCTCTATAAAGTTGCATAGTGTGAAATCCATTGGTTTTTTGGATTTATTTAAATGTTACTGCATAAAAAAATAGTTTACAACAGAAATCCTAGGTTATTTTGTAGTCTAGAATGCATTAAAAGCATAAAATCATGCATATGGCAGAGAACACAATATTTACAGATTTGTACAGTTTTTGTCCTTTATTTACTGTGGCTCTTGCCACTCTTACTACTCTGAGGTCAAATTCTCCATATGGCCATCATCTAAAAATGCTGTTTTCCTTAGCAGCACTGAGATTGATGGCTGTGTGTACAACAGGCCCAATTCTGCACTCCACTTCATAGTCTACCTTCCATGGAGTTTAAGATGGTTACCACTCTGACTCAAGGCAGCACAGGTCAACTGCCCCCAGTCACCTTTTCTTACTCCAGTATTTCAGTGTGTTGAACTACTGGCATATTTTGCCTAAGGCTGTGCACTAGAGTGGCAGATGAATTTATTTCTGACCTGCAGGTTATTCAGTTGCCAGTTTTTCTCCTGTTCATTCAGAAAGGTAAGGGAGAGCATTTCATACTAAACTCACCAGAACTATGTTAAGGGATTCTAGAAAACATCCTCTTCTCTCTCACTGGTTATTTTCAGGACTCTTGGAAATGGAACATGCTGTTGGAAAAGCCTCTTGTGTTTTTACACCAACACCCAGTCTAAAAGTCAAGTGTTTGCATTTATTAACTGGATGCAATTTCTCTCTTTCCCAGGTTTACTTTATCTTTAAAACCACAACAAGCAGCATTCAAAATGGATACCCATCTCCCACAGCCAGTGTCCACCCCAGGCACCCCTCCAGCTGATGTAAGAGCAGAATGGAGAAAATCAGTCCTTCCACAGAGTTCACATGGCAGAAGTATTCTACATGGCTTCAGTTGCCAGAGGTACACCCAGCTGTGAGTTCAGTGTCCTGGTCAGTCAGTATTGTGTTCAGAAAAGCAGCTGGCTTTATATAGGGTGTCCCTGGAAAGTGCTTCATCACTGTTTGGCTGTGTAATAAGAGGCTATTCATTATAACACCTGTAATCAAAGGTGCTCTGACTCCTGCTGATACTCAAGGAAGAATGGCACTTACTGTATTCTCTGAGTTCCAGGGAGACATCATGATTCCTATAAAAAGGTTAGTATAAGAATGGTACTTCTTCGCTAAGGCTAAAATAACACCTTCCAGAAAACTAGCATGATGATCCAACACTTGTGGCTTGTTAAGTTCACAACATTGAAGAAAAGTACCTTAGTAATCATTGCAGTACTATCCATTAAAGTACAGTAGCAAATGGCTTTGCATTTTAAGACACGTCAGGTAATAATTTGTTATGGTGGTTTATCCTGACCAGCTTGGGCAGGCTCTAAAAAAGGAACAACACCAAATGTGTGGTTGCTCCAAAAACATCTTCCTCCCCTCCTTCCCTCTTTCTTTCCTTCTTCCACTGAGACTAGACCAAGAAGGCCTGACCAGCCCTGCCATTACATTATAACCAGGTAACACAGAAATTAATCAATTAATTTATTATTAATAGGAGCAAAATGTAAAAGCAGAACAAACTGTAGATGTACTACCAAGCACACGGTGTCCTGTTGATACCTCCAGAAGACTCCTGTGATAAAAACATACAGATTCTTTAGCTCTTGAAAGGTCGAATGTGTTAAACTGTGACTTCAAAAGGATGAAATCTTTCCTGTCTTCTATGTTCTTTTAGCATTCTTGTTTTCCTTCTGCTTTCTGCACTGCTGGATTTTAGCATCCATGAGTCATGTGATCCTTCTAGCATCAGTATGTTTTCCTTCCAATTTCTAGCATCTCTGCCCAAAGGCCCCTGGTTAGACTTTCTGCATTTCGATGTGCTGGTGGTGGTAGTGGTGGTAGCAGTGATGCCTGGGTTGACACCTTCCATTCAGTTTATAGACAGAATTTTTCTGCTGCCGTTTTTTGAAGAACCACACAGCCAGTACAGCTGCAACCAGTAACAAACAGAGAAGAATCACAATTACTGCTATGATAGCACCTTTACTGGACCTGGGACAATCCTCTTCCTCACATGGATCAGAAGTGGGAATGGGCTTTTCTCCAAGGCCCTGGGTGAGATTTTCTTGCTCAGCTAATTCCTGGGATGATGTGTCAGTAATGATACCTGGAGCTGGTGCAGTGGTTGCTATTTGTGCAGGGTGGGTGGTTGCTTCTTTTGGTTCTGCATATGGAGTGTGATCAGAGGGGCTGACCGTCACAGAGGTTTCTGACATGGAGCTTTTTAAGCTGGTTATGTCAAACAGCATCGTTGCACTAGGCTCCTGAGTCACAGTTTCCAGAGATGTAGTTGGGTGGTCCCATGCAGTATCATCATAACCTCTGCTTGTGCTTAAGTTCTCCAGACCACTCACTGATGTAAGTAGAACTGGTGTCTCTTTGGTCCCTTCATCATCTGCTTTTGTTGTTGCTGCCACAATCTGTGTTAAACCTTCCTCTGGAGCTGGGCTGCCATTGCCTGATTTTCTTACTTCAGCATGATTTGGTTGGTCAGTTGTAAGGACAACGTCATCTTCAGTTCCCATTGAACCATCAACTTTATCCCCTTCCTCTTCATCATCCTCTACCACTTCTTGCGTTACTGGATAGCCATCTAACCATGATTCATCAGTGATGGCAACTGCATCTATCTCTGCCTTTGTATCATTAGTTGTGAGAATGGGTCCAATGGGGAAATCCTCACTGTCGTAAAACATTTTGGCACCAGGTTCATCATAGGGTGCCTTCACTCCAATGTGGTTATCACCTTCAGAAAGCTGTGCTTTAGTGGAATCATCTGTCTCTTTCTCTGATTCAGGCTCACTGAAAGCCTCTGATGGAAACCAAAACAAGTTTTTTTGGCTTAGGAGTGACACAGGGGATTCAGTTGGTGCCCTGCTTCCTTTTTCAGAAGTATCTGTGTCCTGAGTAACAACTTTGGTACTTCCAATTCTTTCTTCTGAGCTTTTACTGAAGGAAAGCTGTTCTTGCTCCTGCTCCATTTCCTCTTTGCCATTGACGTGTTCGTTCTCAACAACAGGTATTGATCTGTCATCAGGAAAGTTATCTTCATAGTCAATGTGCGCCTCGGTTTCATCTAGAAACATTAAAAAAATCCAACACAAAAGACAACGCTTAATTTCTCCAGAAGAGCACTGGGCTCATTTGTTACAAGAAGCCAAGAAGAAAGGTGCAATGAGGAGTGACTTCTAGGCAGTAATTTTCATTCCTTGTGAGCTCTTCAGAGCTGCCCAAGGAAGACCCCACCACCAAAGCTGATACTGAGTTTTGCTTATCTTTATCTGAAGGAAGGAAGATGCACCCATGACTGCAAGGACAGAAAACTCCAGCACTTAAAGCCTAACACCTAGGGATCAAGGTAACACCATCTGCAATCAACTCTCAGCTTCCAATTTTAAGAAACTTCA
This sequence comes from Pezoporus occidentalis, assembly GCF_034315485.1. Taxonomy (NCBI): domain Eukaryota; kingdom Metazoa; phylum Chordata; class Aves; order Psittaciformes; family Psittacidae; genus Pezoporus; species Pezoporus occidentalis. The sequence goes on from NW_026912854.1 coordinate 256,662, forward strand.
TGTTACCAAAAAAGAAAGATGAGAAAAAAAAAACAAACAAAACCAAACTGGCCAACCCCCCCAAAAACCTGAATGCAACAGAGAGGCAGATTAATCTTAAAGTCTGAGTTTGATTTAGAAATACTCCCTATGCCTCAACAGGCTTAACCACTCATAGCAAAATAGATTTAACTCAGAGTGTGAAACTGAAGGTTTGAATTTGAATGAAATAATGCATTGTAATTTATATTTCTTTCACTCTTCTAAAAGACCTTAGCTCAATGAATAATTTTCCAAACCAGACAGGGTGGTTGATTTTCAGCTCACACAAGTTTTACTCCATAGAAGGTTGATGTAATTGGTGAGATTTATGCTGGCATTACAAGCCCTAGAAAATAGTGCCTTAGGATGTGGAAAATAAAACAAATGAATCATGGTGAGAATTTTTCTTTTCAAGAGAGTGTTTAACCTTTCATGAAGACGGTGAAGCAATAGACCTGGCATGACACGGGAAACAAGGAATTAATAGGCAAAGCTGTATTACAAATCAGTGCATTCATAAAGCCTTATCTTTTTTTGCCTTTTTACACTCCACCAACTTTGAATCACATTTTCATCTGGGGCCCACCTCAATTTCCGAATGAGTCACATTCTCCTTGGAGACTGCTTCCCAGACTTCTGGCAGAGCCACATTTGGTCTGCTCTTAAGAAAGATTAGAAACATTGTCAAACCAGTCTGACCAAAACCACTCAGTAGTGATACAGCTCACACCAGCTTGCTTTTTGCCAGAACAGCTTAAGCCAGGTGCCAGAACAGAATGAGTATTAGCAAAAGGTATTTTTCTTGGAATAGCATCCAGGTCTACCAGAAACCAAAGCAGTTATGCTGAGGAAACCAAAATGTGTGAGTTAATACCTCTGTGAAAGCTATCATGTTGGAGAACGGGATGTTCTCAGTAGGTCCTCTCATCTCACAGCATGGGTGTAGGGTGAAACCTGTGCAAGATACAGCAGTGCCAACAGCAGACTTCTCTCCTGCCTGGTTCTGTTGTCCTTATCTGCTTGTGTAATCCTCTAGATCCTCTCCATCCTTTCCAAAGCAGGAAAAAAATTCATCTGGTGCAAAACCAACTTAACAGACAGGGGAATCCATCTCTTAGAAGGGAAACCTTCCTGGTAGGACTCTCACTTTTCTAATTCATCCTAAAATCTTTTCCAACATTATTTCAGGCTTTCATTAATGACTGGAGGGTCCCTCTGAATACCAAAACATTTTAACAACATATTTATGAAGCTCTGTGTGGCACTGACCATCACTATGTAGCACAATAGCTGTCAAATGCTAGTCTCACTTTGTCCCTTGTCTTATTTTCACTAAAGAATTTTTCTACCTGGCATGCTCTTTGCATGGAAACGGTGCTTCAAGCTGTTTTGTCCTCTTATGCTAAAAGTTGGTATCTGGCATGCCTGCTTCATTGAAGTCCAGTGTCTCCTAGGACAGCCTATAGGATATATATGTGCATTGGAACATCGTAATAGGAGAAGTCACTGTTTACCAACTGCGATGGTCATTTTTTCCTTTTCTTAGATGAATCTTCAACCATGTCTGTCCTCACCTGTACCTCTAGTTTTGCTGTTCATTTACTTTTCAGACTACTACAGCAATCCAGCTGAGGACGAAACGATGATTTTTACGTTATGGCTTTCTAGTGCATGCACACACGTCCGTGAACAAAAATTTCATTCATATGCTTGGGTTGTTTCCTCCTGATGTATTCTTTAGTTAGCAGTGTGAATGGGGCAGCTAGTATTCATCTTATTTACCAGTATGGATCATTAGTGAATGCTTAATAACTGTAGTAATATGGGTTTTATAGAATTTGAAGCTCTTTCCCTTTAGTGCTTCTCCTGCCATGTGCTTTCAGCCCTTCAGATGAGAGTCCTATGGAGGCACATCAGGAAAGAGAATGTGCTTCTAGGAAAATACAAGTCCTCAGTCTGTCAGAACATATTAAGTGTTTGCTGAACCATCAGTCAAGTCTCCATCAAACCTGCTGTCTTTGGGCCTGATCCTGCATGTATAGAAATGAATTGGTGCTTTCTTACTGTTCAGCTGAGAAAAGAAAAAGCCCATTGTAGTCTAAAGAGAGCCTGAGATTGGAGCTCATTATGCACTGCTTGTCACTGCATAAGGGAGTCTTGTTCCTTCTGACAATCAGATTGTGGCCTAAGTTGTAAAGCCTGGTATAATGTATTTCCATATGCAGTCTCCTGTATTTGTATAGTTTATAGCAAAGACTATGAGCATAACTAATGTTTGTGTATGGGATGGCAGAATGAAAGCAACTATTGAGCTTTCTAACCATCAAAGGAAATGCAGACCCCCTGAGTCTGAAGCTTTGATTTATATGATCCTGAATTGACTTACACAGTAATAATACTCTATTCTTTCTTCTGGACCTCAGACCTTCAAATGGGGCCTGGACTTAGTATTTAGTGATTTTTGTGTTACCATGACAATATCTGAAGTTAGTCATGAGCTTGATTTTCCAGAACAGATTGCACAACTTTCACACTTCTTTTTGCTCACCTCCTCAGCACTTACCTGAGCTTTTCAGCTCCCTGAATTTTAGTGTCGGTACTGAAGAGCCACAACCAAACTAGATTCAGCTCCACCTCTTATCCACATAGTTGTAATCTATATGTTTATACAGTTTTTAAAGCTGCTAGCAAGTGGTTTAAAAGTGGTTGCATCTTCTTCCCTATCCAGGCAGGTCTGTTTTTAAGAAGAGCCAGCACTGAAATGAATTAGTCCAAGACCAAAATCTTCCTATATTTGGTCATCGTTACATCTTACCCCTACCCTCCTCTGGCAGACTCAAGGATCAGGGAGTTTTGATTCACTGTCTGAGGGATTACTGAGGCTGAAATGAACATTTTACAGCAGCACAAGCTGAAATGGCATGCTACTGAAGATGTGAAACTCAATTAAAAGGTGAAATCCTTTCCATTTAGCCTTGTCTTTTCTGGGAAGCATCCAGACCTTAAAGAGCTTTCATCTCCTTCAACTTTTGATCCTAATGTGAAAACAGTGACCAAACGTAGACACAGGCAAAACCAAAGAAAGAGCCTGGTTTTCCACACTCTAGGATCAGTTTAATTTTTCTTCTAGATAGCATATTGGCATCCCAGCTGTATTTTGAGTGTTGCTATTTTGGACAGCCATAAAGTGCACTGCATATTTTGAGGATGTATTTTTGGAGTACAGGAAATTGAAACTTGATTCTATGTAGACCATCATCATAAACATTTCTACTGTATAAACCCAGCTTTATTCTAAGAATCTCAAAGTAGTTACAGTGAACATTAACAAGAGGACATGTGTCTGAAAGGGTAGGAAGGAAAAGAGCATGTAGACCGATTTGCCTAAGATCAGCGTTGTAAACTAGAGCATCTTGAAGAATTACCCATTTGACTTGGATCACACTTCTCTCAAACCAGCCAGAGTATGCTAGACAGAAATTGTTTTGCCTTTAGTCTTTTGCAACAGCTGCAAGAAGGATGACTTTTCATTGTAGCAGAAAGCCTGCTAATGTAAATAAATAACCCATCATCATTTTTAAAAGTAATTCCATTTGGCAGAATCAGTTCATGCCTGATCGATACCTTCCATTAATCTAATACAACCACTCAGTGACAGACCTGAAAAGAGAACCAAAGTTTGTCATAACAATTGTTTTGACAAGTCATGGACATATTTTGTTCTGATCTTGCCTGTCACAACTTTTCCTTTGCACTCCCAGACAAAAGCAAAACAAAGCAGCCCCAAATAAGATTGGAAGCCAGAGACATTTTGCTTTACTCTGCCCGTTAAAAAAATAGAAGGAAAAGAACTAAGTGGTGCTGGCTGATCATGCTTACAGAGCAGAGCACATGAATGTGAATCAACACTATTCCTCAGGACTCAGAAAGCAATGTTTGAAGTAGTGAGAAGAGTTGAACCAGGCGAAAAGACTGGGAGCTGCAGATGAAGCTTTTGGAGGTGGTCAAAGTCAGCCGAATCTTCCTCACACTGAAATCAGAAGTCTGGTGCTCAGTGTGGAAGTCAGACCAGCTCTGAACACACTAGACAATCATCCGAGTGTTGACACTGGAGAGATTCTTTACGTGCGCAGCAGGTATGACCTCTCCTGCCACAAGCTTATAGCTGGGAAAACCCAAAGCAGCCAAGGGAGAAGGAGAAATATGAGACATTCCTCTTGGGCAGTTTTAGAGCAATGACATGATTTCCCAGCCACCTAATCCACCTTCTCTTTGAAGAAGCAAACTCTCAAGGATGCAGCTTAATGCAATACAGCCCTGCCCTCCCTACTGAAATGTTCGTATTAATGCTTCTGATACTGAACCTATGGTTCATTTGGGGAAAGACAAAAACAAAACACATTTAGCAATGGTCACTTTGGTCTCTGTGCCTGCAGGCCAGCCACAGCATGGCATGTCTACATCTGCTTTCAGACCTTACTACAGTGCCCATCTTCAGAATGTATTTTGTGAAACAAATGTGTTCTTTCCACAGAAAATAAACTGCAAAACCCGCCTATTTCCCTGTTCTCTGCTTAAGGTTGCTTTGTTGGGTTGAATATCCCTATGTTTTCAACTAGAACACAGCATCTTTTCATGACCAGAAACTGCAGGAAAGACTAACTGTACAGAACCACTTTTTTCCTTAAAAAGCATCTTGATTAAAAATTACCATCCATTGCCTGGTGTGTGCAATGCACAGTAAAGCCATTTGTAATGTACTGTTTTCTTAATTTCTTACATACTTTATCCAGAATCCACTTAATATAATCCTGAAATGATTTTGTTCAGTTATGCCCATAGCCAGATTTTGCCACGTATTTTGGATTCTATGTTTATTGATGCATGATATATGTTTTCATTGAATTTAAAGATTTACCAGCTGTATGGTTGTACACTTACATCCTGAGTGCCAGAATGGACTGTATCTCTTCTAACTGGATCAAAACAGAGAGGAAATATGATCATAAAGCTACTTCAAAGAACATGTAAGTGCTATATTTAGACACTGCTATGATGATAGCTCTTTGACACTGTATTTGTTCTGGGCAAGCAACTGGGAATGTAGTACAGGCCTAATGGTATTACACAGATAAGAGAAAAGCCCAGTTATTGCTGTTTAGTCTGATATGCTGCTTGGACAGCTGGGCATTATAATGTGGCAGTTACCAAGTAATACTGTAATACACATCTGTAACATCCACAAATCTCAGGCAGCTTTATGAAGCTTTATCTCTCTTTCATGGATGAGGTGGAGTAAGCAGCAGAGAGCAGTATAGTGACTTGCCCCATCTCAGTGCAAGATGTAGGAACAGGACTTCTTTTAATCCTGTGGCAGGAGTTTTCTCCCCTGGTCCAATTGTGTTGGCATAAGAGCATTGGGACCACTTCACATTTCCAGTTGCTCACCTGGCTCAGATGCAGAAGGAGGGATCTGTATCACCTCACCAGCCTCTAAACATAGGACTTAAATGTTCATTGAAGAGGCTTCGCCATCATTTTCCTTCTGATGTCAGCCAGTTAGGACAGAAATGGCCCTCCCTGCCAACAGGGATATAAATTGTTGTGTCATTACCCATCATAATAGGGAAGTTACTCTTGCCTCAAAGCACTTAAAAAGCAGCATGTGTGCTGACTTCTGGAGTACTTAAGTAGTAATTATTCTGCTTTCTCCTGTGACCCTAAAATAACTGTTAACCATTAAGTCAGGTTTCTTTTAATTAAACTCCCTTTTTTGTTCTTTTTCACTGAATTCTTGCTTTTTTAAAAGTAATGAAACCTAGTATCACACATGTCAGTCTTCTGTAAAACCTTCTTTCCTAAACAATAGTGATCAGAAGGCTCGAATAGCTAATTATTAATTGAACACATATTGTGGTTTCTATCCCACATCTTACCTTGAAAGTGTTTGAGAAACATTAACCAAAGGAAGCCCCTCAGCATGAAGTCTACATTTAAATAATCCAGAAAGAAAATTCATAATCCACAATATTACAGCTGCTCCCATGTTCCAGTGTTGATGTTTGTGATTTTACAGCCACATTTCCCTATTTCTTCTAAAAATATTATCCTCTCCCCTGCGGCTGTGTGAAAGGCTCAGGCAAAACGGGGAAATAGACTATTTACCCAGGGAAAACAGTGAAACACACACAACTTAAATAGCCTGATTCTTTCCCTTCCTTATTTTGGTGTCGTACAGTTTTATTTCTATGTGTGATAAAGTCAGCATTTTCACTAACCTCAGTGAAGGAAAAAGAAGTACCAGTTTGGTGCAGATTATAGGAGATTCAGACCCACTGGCTTATCAGGTGTAGATACTCTTTTCCTTCTCTCCCTCCATGCTCCTCCTTCACTGCCTGCAGTATTTCACTTAATCATCTGAACTGCTGTTTGTAAGAACAGTTCTGGAAGATGAAATAGTTCAGAAAGATGTTGGAATTTGTCTTTGTTTCGTATCTCTATACCGTTTTGATGGCTTTGAATATCTGGTTCCCTGGTACACAGACATGACCTGTTTCTGCTAAGAACGAGTTTGACCTTTTCTCATGATTATGCGCTGCCTGCTGGTATATATTCATGAGTAAAAATAGCTCCTTGTAAGTCCCTGGGCATTAAGGAATACATAGGTTCTGAAATAGATATGCTAACTTGAGCCCATATAGATAGCTCAGCTACCCGACAGCTGCCCATTCCTTTGCTGAAGATTAAACTGCTTTGCCAGAAATATCATCTTAAAGGTGTGATATCTCTCTGGAAAAAACCCACCATAACATACTCTGATGACTGTTCTTGAATATTGGAAAGAGTGTGAGCTTTATGCATAGAGCAGGGTAACATGGGAAAGAGAATGAGAAAGCAGAATTCAGACTGCGGCCATGTCTGAACTCATGGTACTGTTTAACGTATGTTTAAACAAAGGGAAAGTTCAGATCATTGCACAATTGAAGTAACATAAAAGTGGATTTTCCTGAAGGTTTAAATCAAGGAAATGTCACTATTATAGCTTCCCATAGCTTTTACATTATGTTCTTGTTTGTTTGGGGTGTTTTTAGTCAAAGCCTGATTCCTTCAGTCAAGTTATTCGGTAAGAAAATCCACTGTCATTCCTTTTAATGGAGTAAATATCTGGACAAAACTCCTGCAAGCATGGTACAAGATACAAATTTGCCTTTTTATTGGGGCAAATTAAAGAAGAATACTTGGTTTTTCTTTATTTTTAACTTTTCCATCTAGCTGCTTAGCTCTAACCCAAGTGTTTCTGCCCCTGTCACAGACTTCTGTAGCACAGGCAGCTCTCTTAACTTACACAGATCTCTAATTTTCCTAACCTACCAAAAGGAAGTGGTATTTACCATATGTGTATGGCCAGAAGCTCAAAAATACTAAAGCAGCTAGGAGGAAAGGGCTAGTAAAAGCTCAGATCAGCCAAACTAGCTTCTTACAAGCCAGCGAAAAAAGTCTGGGGCTTAAAAGATGGGCAGCTATTGTGTTACCCATTTTGCATCCCAAATAAAAAAATTCAACAACACTTAAAGGATGGCCAGCTCAACTCAACCTAGAAAATATGAAGAATCAGGGGGAGTTGCATATGGGTCTGCTGTGCCCTTGAGAAGTATTGACCCCTGTCTTCATGGGGCCACAGTACTACCGTGGCGTCTTGTCTTTTCTGTAAGGAGGATGCTATCTCAGGGGCCTCAGCATGTACCATCACATAAAGATGTACGGGTGGTGACTGGGTGCTAAAATCATGGACAGCATGTCTATGGTAAGGAAAGATGTTTATTATGTGCATGCCTACAAAAAGACACTGACTTTTCTCTCTTCTTGCTCTAGGTTCCCAAAGGTGAGAGCAAACAGCACATTTTCATTTCAGCAGCCTGCTCTGTAACAACTCTGTGGCTTCATGTGAAAATAAACATAGCAGAAGATAGACAAAACCTGCATTGTGCACTCTATCTGGTAAGCAATGTCTTTGGCTCTCTGGTGCTGCCAGGGAGCAGCTTTTGAACTGCTCTGAAGAAAATAACCTCTGGCATTTCTTGTACCATCAGTAGGAATCCCTTACCTTGAGTAAACTAAGTAAGTACACAGAAAAGTTATAAACCTCACCCAGTAGTAGAATGAGCAAACACAAGGTTATAAACAACTGATCTCCAGAAAGGGGCTGATTCTGATGTTAAATACACAGGTGAAGGATCTTCCCAAAGGATATTTTCTAGTAATTAAAAGTTATGTTCGGTACTAAAGAAAAAGGGCACTTGGGGGGGAAAAGAAGAAAGATGGTTGACTGGAAGGCAGGAGCTGAATGCTAACACTGGGATAAGACTCAGTGAATCCCTGAAATGGGTTTAGCAGATGCAGATAAAATAAATATGGCATAAAAATTCTGATTTTTTTTACTTTCAGTGGCTCCTGCTACCCAGAAAAAAAGAACTTTATGCACACTGAGTATGAGTACGTTATTCTGTCCTGTGGTTTACTAGAGATGTCTGCCAGCAGGGCTGGAAAAGCCCTGTTGAGCCAGCTAAGTCATTGATGCTGCAGTCACCAAGAACTTCACTGGGGCTTCATGCGCCCAGGAGAGGCACCCTTGTACGCCTGAAACCATCTCTGTTGGGCGGATGGGAGGCTGTGGCCTCCTGGAGGGATGCTTCATGTGCTGGGTGAGCTTACCTTTGACACAGGCCTGAACCTGCCCGTACCACTCCCCGCAGCTATTGCAGAGCAGCGTGAATGCCGTCTCCTTGTTGCCCATGATGTACCCCTGGGCACAAACATACAGCAGCTCGTCCCCCATTTCAAAGCCAGTGTGGCCATGCAGGATGGTGTGGGGGAAGGATGGTGGGTCCCCACAGGGCTTGTCTGGAAGGTAAAAAGAAATGAGATTGCAGAGACCTTGCAAAAGTCTTTAAATGCAGTGCTAACAGCGGTGCTAAAAGAGTTACACCAAGGACAAACTTACACATGTCCACGGAACTCATACATCTCATCTGATTGATGCCCTCATCCCCCTTCATAACTGTTTTCAGCTGTAATTGTGTAGGTATATATTAGGCTATAGCTGTGATGTGATAACTGTGATGCTATTGATGTGTAACTGCAATGCACCTAGAGGGCCTTTGTTTCCAGCAAGTTAGCTCAGGATGTTAAGGTACAGCTGTCTTCTCTGCCTGCTTCTACAAAGGCTAAAATAGGCTTGGGTGTGCTGGGACTGGAAAGCAAAAGTTTGGACACAAGTAATTTTTCTTAACTGCAGAATTGCTTATGGAGTTGTTTATGGAATTGTTTAAGACTGGCACTTTAATGCAAGCAGGCAGAGGCTCAGTAATGGCCCAGTCTGCCTTCACAGAAAGGAAAGTCCAGGTGGTCACCAGCCTATTCCTTCTAGTCTTTCACAAAATCAAAGGTTTCTTCCCTGATGCTCAAATTCCCCCAATTTTAGGTTAGAGGCACCCTAAAATAAATGGTGACGTGTGCTCTTCAACAACACCCAGGGGTAACACAGCTCTGCTCTCTGTGAGAAGATGAAGAGCTAAATATTTCAGGGTATAAAATCTAATGAGGTGTTTGATAATATTTCTGCTGATAGCACTAAAAGCCAGGAAGCCAAAATTGCTATAAACAATAACAACTCATCTGAGTTTTGTGTTGCGTGAAAGAAGTGCAGAGAGGAGGCAGACAGAAAACTGCTGAGCCCAGTGTAAGCTGGATTTTAACTCTTTTCAGGTTTGAATAATCTTGGCTATTAAAAAGGTGGGTCAAGATTTAAAGAACTTGTAAGCATTGGGGTTTCTCTTCACTTAAAGATCTTTCTCTTAGAGGTGCTTTTCAAGACATGTTTGTCATGTCCCCCTTTCCTCCAGATTTTTTCCAGTCTCTTTTGGAATAGACATCTCTTGGTTACAGAAAAACCAAAACAAGAAAACCTATAACGCAAGAACATGGTTTTACTAAAAAGCCCAATGGACAAAGTGTGCATGTTACTACAAATAAACACTTCTGTATTCTTTCTCAAATCTGATTTTTCCCAGTGGTTCTAGAGCCCTTACTGACTGTGGAAGAAAAACCAACTGCTCCACTTGCCAAAGTAACTGAAGATTCAAACCCTGCTTTTGTCCAGATACAGAACAACCAAAAGTGAAAAGACTAATAAGTAATAGCTCAGGAGTTCTCATTAATTACATGGGATAGGGAAACTTAGGGCCAGGTCTGTGTTCTAGCATGGATCTTTCCTGTTGAAACAGTTGGCCTTGGTACCAAAACCTGTTTACTTAGTTGGCTAAGCAACGATTATGTTCCTTGGAAAGACTTTTGCTTGGAAGCTGAAAAACTGATCTCCAAGAGTATGCTCCTAAACATGCAGAAGGAGAAACATCTTCAGAGAGCACCCGTGCTACTTTGCTGAAGTCTGCTTTTAAGACAGCATCAGCATGAGATGTTAGAAACAACATTTCCATTGACACCAGTTCACGTCCAGGGTTTTCCATGGGCAGTAGTTTTGACAGTAAAGCTTTTTTCCAATCTACTCGCTGCAAAAGCTCAGGCTTTCCTGCTTTTGCCCCAGGGACCCTCTGCAAGATTCTTGTGAGTCCCGGCTGCAGCTTTTCCCATCATCTACTCCCTTCAGACGCAGGCAGAGGTAAATCCATGTTTATTTGGAAATACGATGTATTTACGTTGCCGGTTGTTTGCCTTGTAGTGCAATGAAAATCCTACGATCAACATCCCCGCTCTGTGAAAGTCCTTTTGGATCAGGCTTTTGGAAATTGTCTGCTGGGTCTTGCTGACCACTTCTCAGCCAGGTATGCTGAAAAACATCTGCCACTAATTGAAAGGATACGCTACCGAAGTCAAAGCTTTGAAGTCTGTTCTCCGTAATGTAAACATACATATATATACTGTCTAACACCTTCAGAAGTTAGTGGGAGTTATGCACACACACACACACACACTGACAGAAAAAACAAGCTCTTGAGGCTACACAAAGCTCAGTTTATGTACAGTCTTATGGAGGCTTGGCATCCAAGGAAGTGAGGAGCAGTTAGCAGCTAATGCCTTTCCTGTGAACTGGTGGGATGAATACAGATTGATGTGGATGAAAGGAGTAAAAAAACCACTGCTTCATAGTAAAGCATACTTCATTTATGTAGCTGCTTCCATCAGTACAAATGGAAACCATGTATCTGCTCTGAGGGAAGTCTCGATCCCAAAGCTGCATAGGATAATTATACATCAGAGGGTATTCTTATCTGCAAAGCCTTGCTTCTTAATCGTATGGCCAGAGGAAGCAGAACAGTAACAGTTAAATTAGTTAAGTATGGCAAACACTTTCAGAAAGAACATTGTAACCTACCAGGAAAGAGGAAAGCTGAAAGGAGCTTTACTGTAAAAGCTAGCAACAGACGTGGTCACAGAGAATTATGAGGTACTGAAAGAGAGATCTGACTGATGTGTGGATAGAAAGAAAAACAGAGATTTCAAAGATATTAATGGATGGACACTCTATGGGGAACTTTTGACTCTCTCATATGAGACTTTATTAGGTCTCATCATTGCTGTAGAGCATATTGAGTGACAGCTTGGACAAACAGAAGTGAAAGCTGGTACCCTGCAAAGACATACCAAAGTTCCTGCATCCATTTTGCTGCTGTCCTCATCTGTGTAAGACGTAGAGGAATTTTCTGGGCTGCAGCATCTTATGGGTCCTTGTCCTGCTGTAGTCTCAGTTGCTATGACAATTCCTGCTCAGCCTTTTGCCAGACCTGTTCTTTCTGGTATAGGTACAGCAGTAACACTGGGACAGCAGCTCATCAAACTGAGCCACTCCTGTGGACAGGCTTCAGGTTTTTGTCTGCAGCGAGCTGGCAAAGCATGGGCTTGTTTGGAACAACAGCCTCTGCTCAGTGCTTTCTTTCCTTACTGCTGAAAAAGGCAAACTGAAATACATAAGCCATCAAACTTTGATGGGTGGCTGAAGCCAGCAGTCATTCAACAAAGTCTGATTTGCATTTACGCTCTACACACTACAAGTCACTGCCTGTTTCATTTTTCTATGGTGGCAGTAAATCAAAGCCTTATGGAATAGAGATCTTACTTGTTGCCTGTAAATATCAGTGGGTCACTGAAAGAAAGAACCAGGAGAATGTGGGAGCTGTTAACAAAGAGATCTTTCCTTTGTTGCATTTAAAAAGCAATAGAAGAAAGGGAACCAAGAGGATTATACACATATGAAGTTGAATGGCTTGTGGTCCTACAAAAAAAGAAGATTCATAGGGAAAATTCCAACTTTCTGTTTTTCTTGCTTTATCTCTTTTATACCTCAGGGCGTTTTCTTATGAGCTTTGATAGAAAACAAATACACACTCTGTGTGCCAGATCTGACTTACTTGGTGATACTCAGTTTTCAGAATAAGCAGAATCTAATGTATTTTTAGGTCATTTTTTTGCACTCAAGGCTAAGAGAGAAATTTTCTGATCTCAACAGATCCTGGGCTGCTACAGAATTGTCTTCCAGACCCTGATGTCTGCATAAAACAGTTGTTTACAAGAAACTGAGAAGACAAATGTCTCTGGACTGCAAACCCCATGGCTATACTCACAGTATTCACGAAACATTGCAGCTACATCTTTCCCTGTCAAACATAACTCTCACTACCAATTCCCTGTCAAACATAACTCTTAGCATCAAAGACTGCTGTGATTCATCTGTGGGTACAGAACAAAATCCATTCCAGAAGCACAAAGAAAGGTATGTCCCTCTCTTTGGGATTCTTATTTGTAAAAGCCTGATTCTGTAAGCACACCCAGAGCTCTTGCTAGCATTTGACCAGCGTCCTAGCTATTGAGGCATACCAAGGTGTATGCTTAAGCAGTTCGGCTGAACACATTAATGCACTAAATGTTAATTGATTAAAGATTAATTATAAATCAAGGTCTAAGAAGGCAGTTCAAGATGCCTTTCGCACAACTCTAAGAACTAACTGTTCTAAGGCAGAATTGAGAAGAGCTGCTATCATCAGCTCAGTTTCTGAAGAAGACTGATGTGACTGTTCCCTCTGTCTGTCCTCAACATGCCTGTTTGTCTGAGCCTTTGGCTGATCTCAGCCAAGTCTGACCAAGGCAGAGCTGCTGAGTGCCTGCTCATTTTGATGATTTAAAAGAGGAAAGAGCCACAGCAAGGCATCTTTTCCATTGGGGTGGGCATAAGTAGGACTCAGCCCTTACCCATCCCCACAAGCAGAGCTGGCCAGGCAGGCAGCATTGCACATGGGTGGACAAAGCAGCATATTCGTAGTTTTAAGGCAGCCACAGCACATGCAGCCCTCAGTCCAGCCAGCCATGCCCAAACCCAGCAAGGAGCTGAGAGTGCCCTGAAGGCAGGGAGATGGTGGGTGGAGGGTAAGAAATACTGGAGAAAGAACCAGATTAATTTCATATAGGACTGCAGATTATTGGCTGAATACGGAAGAAATGAAAGGGATTCCAGCCCTTGGGATTCTGTGATTGCTGTTACCGTGAATGGGGATATAGGTCTCAGTATAAAGAACCTGGGATTTATCACGTTCGGCAGGGCAAACCAACTTGCTATTCAATACACAGGTCTTAACACTAATATATTACTGTGTTATAATTGAATTTGTATCAATTAAAAGCAGTGTCCACTTTTCTAAAAGAAAAAAGCATACTGGAGAGGTTTCAAGTAAGAAACAACTCATTGGTCATAACTTAGACATGCAGTCATTGTCCACATGTATAAAACAGCAAAGCAAATGTGCTGTCTGAGGCTGTGATGCAGGGTTTGCTGCTTCTTACTGGATATTTACTTCCCAAAGCTACAAGCAGCATCCCTGAGGTGGAGGGTGTTCTTTCAGTCAGCTGCTTTGTGCTGGCTTGTGTTTCTGTGTATTACACTTGCACATTAAAGCTATTTCCTTCCTGGATTTTGCTCTTTTCATACCCGCTACAGTCTAGGCTCTGTCACACAACTTTGCTTTAGCCTTTCTATTCAAACATTGATGATGAATCCACAGTTTTTTATATATTCAAATCAGAGGGGACTTTATTGTCCTCAGAAACGTTTCAGTGTGTAAGGACTATTTGGGGAGCGCACTGGCATGATCATCTCATTCTGTCATCAGGAAACTCCCTGCCTTGTACAAAATAAGTTGTTCAGAATGGTCTCTCCTTTGCAAATGATCCGAATTTTCCACGGCCACAAGCAGTAACCAAATGCAAAGGGCAAAGACAATTCCTTTCCCAAGATCCAGCATCTACGTGTAAGCTCAGAAGCAGCAGGTGGAGACAGACAGGGGAGCACAAGGGCACAACGGGACAATAGTGGCCGGAGCAATGATTTCAGCATCCCACAGCTGTCCCACCCACTGCAAGGTTCTTCTCGGGGGGGGATGATGACAAAAGAGAGATTTGAAGGAAGACAATGAGAGAGTTCTGCAGATGTTTACAGGGAGCTGCTCCTACATGTGAGGAGCTGCATGGAGGAAAACACAACGGTGCTTGTGTGACAGCACTAGCAACTGGGTGATGGAGCTGGCATCACTCATAGCAGCACGGAGCCTGGAGTTGATAGCACAAGGTTTACTTAAGAGGATGGTCAAACCCTGACATTTTTGAATGGCTGGGTGCACATCAAATAATGCATCACCTCTGCCACATTTCACTTAAATCATATTTTCATACCTGCTGCTGCCACTGACTATCAAAATGCCACCCTGTGTGGTGAACTTACTGTTTCTCAGTAAATGCCATCTGCTTGCCCTGCTTTCGTTGGAAACGAGGTATGAAACTTTACTGCCAACAATAATCTATTTCAGGGGTTCCAAACTTCTTTACACAATCCTGCCTACCAGTAACAATTTACTCTCGGCCTTGAGAATCCATCTTTGCTTGCAGGTTCTGGCGATATCGAAATGTTTAAGCATGAATGTAAATTGGAAATAACTTGGTTTTCAGACTCATCCGTGACATATCACAGTCCCTTGTGGGCTGGTCTACACTTGTTAACAGAAAAAAACCCAAACCAAACCACAACTGAAATGAAGGCAGTGAAGTTATTCGTATATAAATGTTGTATACTGATAGGTATGCAACAGTGTGGTGTTTTGCAGTTGGGAGTCAGCTGAGCTACGTTCATTTACATGCTCAGTATGGGAGATGCTTCAGACATCTCTGTTACATCGGTGCCAGATATATTCCTTTCCATAAGGTTCTGTGAACACCAGTATGGGGTCTTCCAGATCAGTAGTGCTGTTTGAATGTGCTAAACTGCAGCAAAGACAAATGATAATGCAATTTGTTTTCTGCAACCAATGTCTTTGCAGCAGTTGGCTCACTTAGTGGGTGACTATAAAGATTTATTCCTTAACATTCTCTCTTTGCTTCTCAGCAGTAGAATCTGTTGCAAGACAGCGATGACTGTGCATTATTTCAATAGTATATCAGTGCTGACCTTCATCCTTTACACAAAAAGCATCATAATGGTCATTCACAAAGGGATCGGTTTCAATTTTAACATCAATGGCTTTCACGCTCTGCTGTTTGCTGCCCGTCTTTCTGCATATAATTGTCCTAAAATAAAGAAGAAGAAGAAAAAAAAAGTAATCAGAAATCTTCTGGAGCTGTACATGCAGGTGACATTTGGAGATCTTTTATCACAGTAGTCAGGCTTCCGCCTCAGCTGAACTGTTTAAGAGTTGTCACAAAAGGCATGAGTGTGGGAAGAGCTACAAAAAACACTAAAGGAGAATTAGAAGTAATTCAAAAAACGTCTGCTGGAGATAATTTCAAGGCATAAGAAGCAATAAAGTGTGTTTATCTATTCTCTAATACTTCTAAGCATCAGATGAAGTCCCAGAGTATTTTAGGTCGCATTCTGCTCTCACATTCCAGCAATACAAATTGCCATCAATGGCACCTGGATAAGAATGAATAAAAACCTCAAGATTATAAATCATTAGCATTTTACATCAAAAGACCATTAAGTCTGCATATGGAACTGCTCAAAAGCTAGCACAGGCAAGCTCAGAAAATTCATCTTGAGTTCTTGGAAGAAAAACTGCTTGTTTTTTTTGACAGTAATTTCCAACCTTTGTGTAAACCCCATTACTCTGGTTTGGTACTCAGCAATACCTGATCCATCCTGCTGCCCTTTGTAGGCTTGAACAAAGGTAATAGATCTGTATTTCATTTTACAACTCCATAGATGCTGGACGTGAAGGAAGCGATTAGTAATTATGTCTTCTCTCAGCTGTGCTGGCTGCTTAAACCTAACAAATAGAAGACAGATTGTTGTAGAAAACACTGCTTTTCCTGTTACACTGAAGGTTACAAAGGCTGGGAAAGCGAATTCAGCCCAAATTTTTGCAGCTGGATATTAATGGTGTGGGGTTTATTTTTTGTGGACAGCAGGTTTGTAGAAGCATTGCAGGGTCAGCTATTCTGGTGAAAGCAAGACAAAAATGCTTTCTACAGAGGAATCCTTCCAGTGGAAGAAATTTATCACTGCGCATTGTGCAATGGCTGAGCTAATTTTGCCATCAGTTCCATGCTCAGTTTGGGGAATAAAATCAATGTGGCCCATTCACTGACCGTGGAAAAGATCCAGTGGAAGCCCAGTATTTGATCATGTACTTAAATACTGTGTCACAACTGATTTACACAAGCGGGCTGAATTATGTCTGTACAGACCATCTTCATTCTGGCATGTGTTAGCTTTTGAACAGTTAAATACACAACTTTCATGTTCTTTTGGTGTAAACAAACAAAAGCAACATGAAACAAGCCATATGATGGTGGTCATGCATATGTACCAGAATGGTTCCTACCACACTTCTGCTCTGGCAAACAACATGACGCCATTGCCTACTGAAAGCTCCTTTTCCTTGATGATATCAAATCATATATTTCTTTTGTAAGGAAAACACCCCTTGATTTTGCAAGGAAAACACCCCTGTATTGTCCATACAGGTTTAAAATTAAGTCCTTTCAGAATTTAATGCATTTAAAGCCTGAGTCCTCTAAGCCAGTAGTAATTGGGCACCTGGACAAAAGTGACTTGATCTGATCAGTTCAGATGACTGGGAGAATCAGGCCATCAAGTAGAAAGTTTTGTGTGTATTCTCATGTCATTGCACTAGGTCTTACAGGGCCTAAGTGAATGAAACAGCTTTGCCTCCTTTCAAGAAGCTACTAACCAACTTTAACCTTGCCAGTTACTCACTTAGGCACTTGGATCAGTTATGCCTTGCAGCACTGAGTAGACACATACTGACAGGTGTTTAAAGCTCCCTGCCTTTCGTCTGTAATTGTGTACTGAAGACTTCAGTCTCTTTTAAGAAACAAACACTAACAGAGATTGTTGCCATCATGTAATTCTGGTCTCTGAAAACCAGCCCGCATTCCCTCCTGTGCTCAATCGAGGGAGCCACGTCTGAAAATCTTATCATGAATTTTCTGATTTCTAATTCGAATTTTGACACAATATATTGTGCTTCTCTCCAAAGCACTGTCATTTCTTTATCATTGCTTCAGTAGGCTAAAAAGTTATCTGTGGACAATGCATCTTTAGTATAGTCAGGTCATCTCCAAAACAGGATACGTAGCTCACGTGTATGATTGTGTATCTGAAAAGCAAGTTTTTCTTACTTTTTTATCCCAAGTATTGCAAGTTTGTAATTGATGGATACACTGATTAGTGTATTAATTTAAGAGCACTTTTTAGCTGCTGTCCAATGAGACCAAACTTACATAGAATCATAGAATAGTTAGGGTTGAAAAGGACCTTAAGATCATCCAGTTCCAACCCCCTGCCAAACATAGGTTTGTTTTACATAACAATTTTATCATTACACATAAGGCTGTGACATTAAGAGTTTTAAAAATGCATTTCTCACTAAACCAAGTCTCCTGTGATGAGAGAAATCACGTCTTGTACACATATAAATAATAGAAAAAATACAGTCTATTTAATGTCTCTCATTCCTTCTTTTTGTCAGTGGTTTCCTACTACAAGCTCAGTCTTGCAAGATTTAAACATCTTCAGGAAGCTCTTATTACTGCTGCTGAAAGGAGCTTCAAGAGGGCTCAGCATTTCTGAGTAGTGGGTATGAGGATCAGACCTGCAATGGCATTGGCATAGGAATAATCTCTGCAGTCACTAGCACTCCAGGTATGACTGAAAATATACAATAGTATCTCTTTTCTTTGAGTTCTTGGGGGGGGGGGATGGGGGTATAGTTTTCCTTAAATCCTAAAATGCTAGGTTTTCATCTGTAATTACAGAGTAAATACATAGGTAGGGCTTTGTCTCAGTTCTAAAACGTAGGTTCTGATGCTTTTAACTTTCTTACATTTTTCATCTGAGGACTGGAAAAGGGCTATCAGTTCAGAATTCAACATATTTGAACATTTCTTCAGCAGCAGTGTTGCCATGCTGAAATAAGAAACAAAACACCATGTATTTTTCCTGCTCTTTCTAGCACCCTCCTGAGCGTTTGGGGAAATACATTGCCTGGTTTGTTTCTTTCCTATCCTGAGTAGTTGCACTGGGGCATGCATCATAGTTGAGAGAATGACACAAACTCGGTATTTTTCTTAGGGATATACCCACCTACCCAGGCATTTAGAAGAATGTAGTCATGCAGGGAATTTTATTCCTGTTATGGTTGCTTTCATGTAATAATTGAACTTAAACAGACTTGCTCATTACTCAGCATATGTTGTGATCTGATGCTTAGAGCAGTGTAATGCATGATTTTGTAGCCTGTATTTAAGAAATGGATGCTATTTCATTTTTTCTTCTAGGGAGATCTCTCATGAAAGTAAACCTGCTCAGAAGAAACATACCGAGTTCAGAGTGCTGGTCATCCATAATAATCCTCTATATTTAATACACATCTGCATGAAACATGAAACGTCTATGCATCCCAGAAAATGACTCTTCCACAGCCATCAACTCACAATCATGGCATAGAAATCAGACTTGCTACAGACTTTGTAAGTACCATATGCTATCATTAAGGCAAAAATATAGTGGGGAAAGGAGGGGTTTTAGTGGTGCTGACAACAGCCACTGCTCTCTGATGGAAAGGGGGAGGGTGTCTGATGGTGCCTCCTTTGGTTCCTTGAAAAGCCAAGCCAAAAAGTACTGAGAATCTTCTCAGTCCACTGCCACGCAGCCTAGGAGAACAACCTGCTCCATGATGCCTCCTCTCCTCTCACGTGAGTAAACACAGAGCACTATTTTGAACCTCAGCTTAATTCCTGCCCTATGATATGACTCATCCAACTAAGAACAATTAACAGTCCTTCTTCTGTACCTACCCCGAAAGAAAGATCAAAGGTTGGCTGTACTGATCACTGTTTTCCTGTGCCATGGCTCACATATTGCATTGATCGTGTTCACACACGATGAGCGAACGTAATATAAAGTGCAAGAAGGTGGACGAGGCCTTGGGTGATATGATTTAGCGTAGGGTGTCCCTGCCCACGGCAGGGGGTTGGAACTAGATGATCTTAACGTCCTTTCCAACCCTAACTATTCTATGATTCTATGAACCAGACTTCCCAGGAGCCTTCAACTTACTCTTGCACTGGTTAAATTGTTTCTAATATATTATGTAACCAGTGAGTAATTGGTATATTTTGCACTTGTAATTCTTCCATTCAAAGGAGGAAATAGCAGAAAAGCTGGCAGGAATAGCATTCATTTCACAATATGCCATTATGTAATGTATATTATTAAATATATAATGATGTATCAAGCCATGGTAATGACACCTAATTTTATATATTGCATATGTGCATGTATAATAAAGATATATATACTAAACACATTATATATATATATATATATATATAAAAATTATAATTTTGTTTATAGTAGTATCCACTGGTACTTCTACTTTCTAAGATAATTATATAGCAATTTTATAATACTTGAAAACTTTTCTGTAAACCAAGTTAAAACATATGGAGTTAACAGCTGAGTTTATGTGACATGGTGTGATCCATCAGCACAGAAACCAGTATGTGGGACTGGGATGTTTAGTTGCCACTACTTTATCTGCCAGTTGATTGTAAGTTTTCTAGTCTGAGTCGATAAATACACTGAGTCAGAGTGGTCTTATGACATTTATTCATAGCAGTATGAACTTGCATATGAATATATTCAACTCAGAACGTCATCAACAATGTGTTATCTGAGGCACTATGAAGTCTGGTTCACAGCATAATATAACAAACATTCCCCTAGTTAGAAAGGTAAAAGCTTCATCACTTTTCTTAGTCACAATAAATCTTCAGCATCCTATGCTGATTTTTTTCCTGGGTCAGCTTTACCACTTGTGTTTCAGTAACTGGGTAAGAGAAAAAGAAAGCAGGAGTCTGGAAGCCAAACAAGATGATTTGTATTCTTAGTCTTTCCCTTCCGTAGTTTGGGAAACTGAAAATTATAAAGCTGGCTCTGATGAGGAAAAACATATAAATGACATGTTCACAATCACCAAAGGGAAGAAAATTTCCCCGAGAAGTCATGAAGGGAGCACAGGTGAGCTTTGGAAAGTCCATTGACTGGGAACTATAGAGGCTAATTTTGGCTGGATGTGACCCAAAGAAAGCAGCTCCTAAGTGTGACATGAAGACATTCCAACAGCAATACTGCCACTGGAAATGTCAAAAGGAGGTCTTACCAAGGCAGAACCAATATCCTTTAGAGTCTTAAAAATATACACCAAAATGCAGCCTTTTGTGCTTAAAATTTTACATATGACTACTGAAATAGTAAGGCCTCTGTTCATTAAATAAATATGTCCCATTCATGCAGATTTTCATACTGTAGCCTAGTATAAAAGATTTTATATAGCCATCTTACTATAATATTGCTATGTACATATAATTTGAGCGTTCTTAGTTCATGTAGAGGAGAATCGTGTTGCTTCCTGGCCTGGACTAGTTGGGTGCTCAAAGACACATCAAGTGTCACTAGAAAGTTGGTTTTACCCAGTTTCATTTTATGGGCTCCAGTTTAATTTATGGCTTTCATCAGAGATGTTACTGATTAGTTACCAAGGGCTTAATAAAACCCCCAAAATATTTGCTTAATGCTATTAGTTTACAAAGAAACTCAACTCTTAGACAAAAGGCTTTCAGATAGAACAAAACATTAGAGAGGTTCTTTAAAAAGGACAAAATATGTGGAGTTCTTTTGACAATTAGAAAATAAACCTCATTAGAACTAACTGGCAAGTTAAAATCCTGGCATTAGTCACTCCTTTGCACGTGCTAAGAGTCTTTCTTAACCCCTTTCTGTCTTCATTTTGTGAGGCTAAACAAAGTGATCACCTTCAATCATTGCTGATGAGAGAGGGGCTTTCTTGGACTGATCCTAGTCTGAACTCATACCTCCTGAGCTTGGATGCCCAGAATTACATTGTACTGGTGCAGGAGGTGTCTCATCAGTGCCTTGTTCAAGTCCTTCAGTACTGCTGGATGTCTGCCTTTTCCAACTGAACTGCTAGTTTAAGGAAGAAATTCCTATTAGTATATACAATACTTTATATATTATTATTCCTGTTAGTATATATAATACTTCATATAATACTGTTACATTGAACTCTGTTTCTGTTATTCCATCTCTGAAGTCAGGCTTACCTTCCTGTTCAATACTGTGATTTTCCTTGGTCTTAACAATGAGTTCTAGCATTAACTGATTTCACTAGCATGCCCCTACCTTTTGTGCCAAAGTTTGCCAAAGTTTTGCTAAAGCCCTCAAAGTTTGTTAAAAAACCCTCTCCCAGTCAAAATACAATTTGAAGGTATGAGTCCCAGCTAAGTAAACGGCTACTCTACACTTTACAGATGGTCTTTTGGGTGCTTGTCCTAGAAAATGCATCAGAAATGTATTTTCAGTTCTTGGGTTGTCTGTTTCACAAGGGCCATGGCTGTCATACTTTGCCCATGCTGTCCTCCCAGCTTGTGCCAAGACAAGATTCACATCCCCTGCAAATCTGATGCAAAGTGGCTCATGTCCACATTGCTCAGTGATACCATTCCTTGGAGCAAACTGGCCATGTCTGTACAGTAAATTCAAGTCTCTTGACTGACCTTCATGTAGAAACCCATATTCCTGAAACACTTTGGTGTTTTTTCTCTATGAGACTTTCTGCAATGATTGACAAGAACCAGTGAGAAGGCAAAGTCATCTTCTAGCAGAGCATGACACTGTGTGAGGGCTGTGGGACTGGAGTTTTGTGATGTGAAGGCATTTCAGAGTGCAAGACCTCCTCAGACATTTTCATAAGCCATTTTAGCATTTTGAATTGGACCATGTCCTGTTCGCTGTGTCTGGATTTTTCTCTTGAAGGGAATTAATCGACTTACCTCATACACATGTCTGGGAGCAAATTCATATGCATTATCATCAGGCAGCAGCCCACAGCCTTGATATAAAACAGAGAACACGCCAAACTGACATATCATTAGGACTGCTTCTCTGCAAATAAGCAAGTGGGCCTGTTACAGCATGTACACCTGGACAGATTTCATGGGGGCCACAAATCCAAGGGTTTGCACACACAGATGAGAGGACTGGCAAGGGTTAGTGACTTGGATTGCTGTTTCCTTGGATATTCCTTGGATTCATTCCTTGGATATTTCTGTTTTCTTTCCCAAGAAATGTGCTGTTATTACCCTACTGCCAGGTGCTGGGAAAGTCCCACGCAGTAGGCAGAAAAAGAAATAGGTAGTCTTGTGAGATGTCATTTCTGAGTCTTATTATTACATTTCCCACTGGTGTCATCTGCAGTGAGGGCCCCGTTGTGTTTGACACTGTAGGAGCATTCAATAGGATTCAGTGCAAAACCTAAAGAACTAACAAAAGGGAGGAAAAATAAAGATGAAGTAATTTTCCTAGCAAACATCTGGTCTGTGGTCAGCCAAGAAAAGAACTCCAGTCTTCTGACTCCCACAGCAAGGCTTATTCTAGCTGACTGCTTGCTTACTCCAGAGTTATCCCCTCCGAAATAAATCCTCCAGGGACTGGGTAGGAACCAGCCCAGGGTAATTTCATACAAAGGAATGGGTTGACAGCCCTGCAGGAGGTCTATCACAGAACAGAAAGTCTATGCAGGGCTTCAAGTCCCTTATAGAAGGGATACATGACTTCATTCTTTTGTAGACAAATAAGCAGTGGGAAGAAGCTTTTCAGTCCTAGGAAAGTGATGGAGATTCGTAAATTTGCTATGAATATCTCAGTACAAGCTGTTGATTACAGTCGTTGATTGCAATTTCTAAAACAAATAGCTGCTTTCTAACATTCTGTGCACAGAATATTAAATCATATGAAAAATTGGGTCATGTTCACTTTGCAAATCTCGAAAGCCTTAGAAATGAACAGAAGACCCTAAGAGATCTTCTGCCCAGTGCTGGAGGACTTGACACAAGGTTTTCCAGTAAAACATCTGAATTCAAAAGATAGCAGAGAACTCTGCCACCTTTTTTCATTTAGATTCTGGCAAATCGCTTGCTGGTTTGACTGACTCACTTGTCTGACATGCAAATAAGTCCTAAGAATGTGATTTTTAGTATAAATAGCTATTAGGGCTCATCTGACAAGCGAGACCTGCCTAATGACATTTCATTTCCTGGAATGTAACAATGTGTTATGCTTTATAAGTTACACGTCAGGACTGACTTGTAAATGGTGTTCTTCTGGGCTGCTGGAAGTTATCCTCTTACCCCTATTGACTTGTCAGTGGCTCTTCTTTAAAAGTTCCCAAGCCCTTGGACCTGTCAGCGACCTCCCGTACAAACAGCCCTGAACCTTGCATTGGGTTGGTCTGAACAACTGGAAGTGGAAGACAAAGCCATCCCCTTACCCCTGTGAAAGAGGTTCCGTCCCAGGCTGCTCAAACCACAAACCCACCCAGTTTATTGTCTCTTTGGACTGGCTGGCAGGGTTCTATTTATTTAAGCAATTTCCATCCTACGTTAGTTGAACTGAATCATATTTGTTGAGACCTGATGCTTGGGCTAGCCCAGTTTGCAGGGACTGAAATGAGCTAGAGAGCTCAACATGAGCATCTCCACCAGCAGATTGCTGTCTGCTTCCACCAGCACCACTCTCTGCAGAATGATGCTTTTTAACACCCTAACTATTAGCTGTGTGCTCCCCCTGTTCAGTTCTAACTTAGAGAAGAGATGAGCACCTCTACCAGCTAAGGAGGCAACACTCACCGCAGTGGGTCAGTAAGAAGTACGTTGGAGTGAGCTGGGCAGCACGACCTCATTGAATCCAACAGAGGATGTCCCATTATAACCTCAAAATCTTTGCATACTTACAAACAGACCCATATTTACGTACAAGTCATCAGAAATTTGACAGTCACCCAAACTGGGCTGGTTCTTCAGAACAAACTCTCTTCTTTGCCCATATAAGAGGTATAGCCCAGAGAGCAGGCAGTATAAACATGATCACACTGACTCAGTCCAACGGAGGCACAGTGATGTGTCTGGAGAAACTCTCATGGGTTTCCAGGCCCTGATTTGGCTGCAAAAATAATAATAATGACACAACAGCCAACAGTGATGCACGTATTTACTAGGAGTGGGATTGTACTTATTCACTAGGACCATAAAATAGCCATCAGAAGTGAACAAATCACTGACTTGTGCTGGAAAATTGATCTAGGGGTAAAAAACCCTTCCATCTCTGCTAGAGATCTTGTTCAGTTTTAAGTCTTATGTCAGCAAATCTGCAGCACTATAATGAATTCGCTCACATAACTTGTTTGTGTTTACTTCTACTGCCAATGTCTAATCCATTTTTCCTCAGGGGAAAGATTAGGATACTTTCCAGGCATCAAACAAATAAACCAAACTGCATTCTTCCTGAAATTAGGAACTCCTTTTATCATGTTCCCTCCTATTCATCTCCTTTCTGATGCACACGGTCCAAGAGGATATGGGGGAATACTAGACTAAAGCTCTGTGATCTGCACTGGATGCCAGTCAGCTGCTGGGAAGAATCCAAGGCTTTAGCTTTAACCTGAACAGTCCTAAACAGTTTTGGACCTGGCAGACTTGGGGAGATCACTTCTCATTCAAAGATTTGGAGGTCCATCAATATAAATAACACCAGGTGTGCCCAGGGAGAGTCCTTTGGTTTGGGAATAATTTCCACTACTTCTGTGTCTTTCTGAGCTTGACTTCTCTGCAACTGGCTTAGGGAAAAACAACCTTAGGGTTTAGATCACCGCCTTACACCCTGAGGGGTTCCTGGGTTGGTTTAAAGACCAAAGGTACGTGCAAATAAATGTTCAAATAGTTTTTCACCTGGGATAACCAAAAAAAAGGATCTCTGAAACTTGTTGGGTTTGCTTGGTGTTCTTTAAATATCACCTTTCATTAAGAGTAGCACTTTTCTGTCCTTTGGAAACTTTATCACTAAAAATAGGCGAACAACAATGCTTGCTTAAATAACTGACAGCTGCCACAAAATCCAATCGTACAGTAAAGTTCAGGAACTTGGAAAGAGTGTCTTGGTAAAACAAAACCTTATCACCACTGAATATGGACAGAGATTAGATATTGCCCTCTAACTCATGGGAACTTGGTACAGCATCTCAAGAGGAAGAAAGGCTGTGGCTGGTAAGCCTTCTGAAGGAAAAATCCAAGAGAGACAGGGCTTCAGATCTACTCATGCTTCTTCTGGGCAATTCCTGCATGGTCCCAGCTTCAGTGACATAAGACATTTCTGCTAACCCTCAGCTCCTCCATTTGCTGTTTGTTTCATTTTTCATTTAATTTCCTGTGGTTTGGTCTCTGTCTGAAGCCTATCAATGTGTTCCTGAGGTGTGCTATGAAGACTTCAACCTCAGAAGAGATGAGCACCTCAACTAATACAGTTCAGCACATCAAGTGACAATATCAGTTCCCTGGAGAGCTTCCTCCACAACCTCTCTACCACATGTGCATTATCACAGTCAAGTACATCTAAAGTCATACCTATCCGAACATGCCTATTGTCTGTTCAGACATGTGCAAATGCCTGTGACAGGTATGTGGTTTCCATGAGAAGTGCAGTTTGCTGAGCTTCTTATGGAGTAGGATGTAACTGAGTCAGTGGGGGCACTGACACTAACACCAGCACTGTGCCCTCAGCCTGCAAGCTCCTTTAGGGCTCAGCACCCCGCTACAGGCCAGGTGAAAAGGAACATAATTCAGAAGGAATTCTGAACATAATTCAGAAAGAAAGAGGACAAGAAAATTGCTTCAGATGTGTGAAATGTGTGAGAGTCTGATACATATTTGTGTCCCTGCAATATTAGCTGTACAAAATGGATTCTTTATGGAGAGTGGAATATTTAGCTCTATGGCATGGTGCTTGAACAGCCAGTGTTCAATACTCTTAGTGAAGGAGGACTCAGGAGGGGTTAGGCTGTTGTCCTTACCCAGCAGAGCCACCGTCGAGCCATCCTGTGGAGCAGCCAGCGAAAGAACAGTCCAGAACAGCCCTTTTCAGTTCTTCTGCAGTTGCTAAGCGAGCATTCAGGTCAACGCAAGCTTTCTTAGCTTCAGCTAAATCCAGACCCTGAGAGTTGTTCTTGGACTCAAGTGCAAACACTTTCCCTGCAGCACCAAGAAAGGACATGTCATGGCATTGTACCCATCTCATATTCAACAGAAGTATTGCAGATTATTACCAAATGAAGTTTTTTGGCTTTTTACCGAGTTCATTTTAAGAGCATCCTACTTCTTGGAATGAATAATTTTATCAAGACTGTAAGTACCTTTGTCTTAACTTTTCTTTTAGTTTTTTTCAACAGGAGAGCAAATATCACTAAGCCTCTATTCATTCCTATCTCATATGAGAAGTTAGTCTTGCCTCTATAGGTCTGTGCTCAAGATCTGGAGAGAGAAAGCATGGCACTACCTCATATGCACACATACAGTCAAAGCCAGAACATCTCCTGTAGGCTCTAACCCTGGAATTCGTTACTAAGCATTTTACAGTTACATTTCTTTACAACTACATCTATAAATTAAGTACCAATCTAAAAGGCAGTGTTGCAATTCAGGCTTCCATGTCAGAAACAGATTGGTACCTATTCTCTAAAATCTAAATGGTGTAATTCTATGGCAACTTGTGCCTAAATGACACCGGAAAGACCCTTTGTTTTCATATCTTTCTGGAAAGATAGATTTTCTTGGTTTTCTTAATGAAGGGCTTTTTTGAATGAGCAGGAGGACATATTTAGCAAAACTCTTTCTTGTGTTACTTGTATTTTTAGTTCAGTTTATTTTACTTCAACACTGAAAGCTGTAAGGGTGAAAGTCGGAGGTTTTGGCAAATGGGAACAGGGCAGTTGGGGTTTTGGCAATTAAGCTTGGGAAGTTACTGGCTTATGGAATAAACACTTTAGCTGGATCTCTCCAGAAAAGGAAATACATACAGTGCTGACACTTAGATGGCTGTATCTTCTTTCTGAAGGTAGCATCCCTCAGAATACCTTCCAGATTGCAAAGGTACAGATTGAGGCTGCTTGCAGGTGCAGGAAGACAACTTTTAAACACTATTCAGTCAGTAAATGCCTGGAAACACTTATGTCTTGTTTCAAAAGTTGATTAGTAGTGCGTATATGAATGCATAGCTTCCAGCACATAGCAAGTGTTCACTATGTAGCTAACTTCACACTCATAGGATATATTGACCAGTATCATGAATCCTTCAGACTGATTCAGCCTGATTCTGTACCAAGTGCCACCCCTACCACATATTATTACAACCAATTAATAAATCTGAATCAAATCCTAAATACAAGGAACTGACACAGCTCTGTCCCTGACATCTTTCTGCTCCCACCTGTGCCCGGTTTAACCCACTTGAACAATCACAGTCCTTACAGCCACAAACGTGAAGTTTCTGTCAAGTTAACATGTCATTTGTGTTTGCATTATCTGCTTAGCACAGATTGGTCCTGAAGATTCCTACTTCAGTGGGAATTCTGTGCCATCCAGTAGGAAGTTGTCCTGGCTTGGGCAGATAGCAATTTAAATAAGCATTCAAGCAGTGATGAGAAGGGACAGAAATCCAAAGTGATTTTCTCAGGGAGTTAACAGTAGCTGAACAAGGAATTGCAATGCAGAAGCACAGATGGGTGTCCTGACCACAGGACTACATTGTCTCTTGATGCTGAACAATAAATAAAACCATGAACTGTAAGTAGGACAGGAGAGTTTACATAGAGCAGTGAAAAAAAGCAAGCCTCTAAAGTCCCAAGTCCCAAAATAGCAGGGTTCTTTGCAAAATGTCCTAAATAATGCACCTGCGACTAACAAAGGCTGCTGTTCCCAAACCCATGAATAGATGGAGTAAAGTACACATGGTGTAGGCAGAAAGATAATACAAGCAGAAATATGATGGTTTTAAACAACCATTCTTAAGTTATGGAACAACTTTTGTTTGTGAAGGTAAGCAGGGATGCAGGGTAATGCTTTACTGAGGCTTTGTCCCACATAAAAACTTGTCCACAAGTTCCACATTTCACCATTTGACTGTCAGGATTGAGATGCATCATCAAAGGGATACAGGGCAAGTTTGTGTAGCATCTGACTTCAGTCATGAATGTTACCTTGACATGGCAGTAACCCTGATTTCCCAGCTATCAGTATTTCAGAGAGAAGACTTAAAAAGGAAAATCATTAATGATTGAGTTCCATCTAGATATAATTAGAAGAAATTAAGGTAATCATTTAGTGTTTGAACCAGTAAATAACAATTACATTTTTAGAGGATTTTAGCTAGCCAAGACTGAGGATTGAGATTCCTTAACTACTGTTCTGTGTTTGCCAGCACTTAAGATAAATTACTTTTCTACTAGAAACTACAAAGATACTGATTCAAAACAGAGTTTTATCCTTTGAAAAGATATCTGGGATGTCCAAATTATGTAGACAAATGGGTTTTAGGGCAAGCTAGGAAGGACTTACTGGCTGGGAAAATTACAGTGGAGTGCTTTATAGGAAATTCTGGTTAGCCAGAAGCAGATGATGAAGGCTGACCTGCTTACCAGAGGAACCTGAGAATCTTCTCCAAAGCTTTAGATGCTCAGTGGCTATCTGCCCAGTTTTAAGCTGTGTCATCTGGTATTGCCTAATTTCTTACTGAGAAAATATCAGTTCACTTATTGGACACTTGACCAACGGAATAGCTGGATCCCTGTATCCTGAGCTGTGTCACATTACAGAGCGGCATTTACAGGCCGAAAATAAAGGAGAAATGCTAGCACAGTAAAAGGAATAACACAGAAGTACATCAAACCAGGAAATCCCCTTAAATAAATAGGACTATAACACTGGAACTGAATCTGCATCTTACAGTGGCATGGCTAACATGCTTGAGATATTAATGTACTGAATTTTTCTGACTTTCCATCACAAAAATGCTGTCATTTTCAAGCTGGAGGTCTAAGGATCCTTGTTAAATATTTGTGTAATTTTTATTACTGCAAGTTTTAATGAAAGGGTTTAAAAAATATCACATACTTGATATCACAGTCATCTTGGGTACTGGGGTTGTGAAAAGTTCAAATGGTATCCCCTGGTATCTCCTTTCTCTCTAGCACATTATGGTGGTGTGGAGGAGTTGAAATCAGTTTTCTCTCTGAGATAGCATCAATTGTCATTCTGTTTTAAATATGCAATTTCAAATAGGAGACTGTTCCATATTTCTGTAAGGCACAGGAGGAAGGATCATGTCTTTGTGCTTATTTATTTGTGTGAAGAACGTAGTATGCCTTTGAAAAGCCACCACGTTTGAGCTCTCTCCCAACTCTCTCCCTTCCTTCCTATCCTGTAACACATTTCCCATAGTGTGAGGATGGGGCAGGTGCTGTGGAAATTTGTTCCCAAAATGCTAAGCACTTTTCTGAAGCCTTCTTAAATAAAGCCAGTCCCTTTGGTTTCAAGATCAAGCTAAAAATCCATGCAAAGTAGTCTCTCAGGAGACTTAATGCACATCTTGAGCTCAGCAGGTTCAGAATGAAAAATGTCCTTGTTACAGTAAGTTTCTTCAGGTTTCCCTTTGACAACAGTAGAAAAGTTTTAACTTCCATGGTAAGACATAAATGGTGAAACACAGTTCTTCCAACTGTTAATTAACAGCTGGATTCATAGCTCTGAAGAGAAATGCACACTTGAAATGAGTCTTTCTTTAATAAGTAGCCTGTATTGTATCTCTGGCCTCTACCACCACCTGATCACTATTATTGCAAGAGATTTATTCTATTTTTTATGTATTTCTATAAATATATATTTTAAATACTTTTATTATTGTTTGGCACTAAAACTTTGTAATCAAGCACTAGGGGAGCATAGCTTTTACTTAACCCCAGTATATTCTGATTGAAAACATACCCATAGAAGCACAGATCTCAGGGTTTCTAGGATTAGTTTTTATCAATCACCTTGTTTAATTCCTGCATAACCAGGCTGTGGATTTCCCCCAGTAATTCCACCATCGAGTCCAAAACCTCACAGTCGAACTGGAGCATGTCTTTTCAAAAGGCATCCAGTCATGATTCTGTGACTCCAAGTAACAGAGAATTTGCAGCACGCTTTGTAGCAA
Organism: Pezoporus occidentalis; assembly: GCF_034315485.1. Classification (NCBI taxonomy): domain Eukaryota; kingdom Metazoa; phylum Chordata; class Aves; order Psittaciformes; family Psittacidae; genus Pezoporus; species Pezoporus occidentalis. The sequence continues at coordinate 287,362 of NW_026912854.1, forward strand.
CTGTTCCAATGGTTCATGACTCTCACTCTGCCTTACTTCCAGTTTCAAATCCTGCAAAACTCAGCTTCTAACAACTGGACCTTTTGGTGCTTTTGAGACCGAAGAGCTTTCCACAATCAGATACATGGAAGCGCACAAAAAGGGACTCTTCAAGAATAAAAGCAGTGCAAGCCCTGTTTCTTCATACTTTTAGGAGTCTTAGTGGAATTAGCAGAATTTTCTCTTGTTACCAAGACAACAGAATTTGGCTAATTTATTCTACTACAGTAACAGATACAAGGAGAAATTCTCCTGCAGCATCCAGGCACGGTTCAAAGCTCACTGAAATGAGTTCAGAGTTCTTCATGTCTTCAGCAGGATTCGCATCATGCTTGAAGAAACCTAGAACTGCATAGCCAAATACACTTTGAAATACAAATGTCTCCACAAATACAAAATGAAAGCACTTTGAAAGGCACGGCCATTGTGCTGGTCTCATGACATGATACTAGACCGAAGGACAGAACCTAATCAGTTCTATCTGAACTGATAGATAATAAATGTGGTGAAAGATGGGCGAATGAGGAGCCTAATTTATTTTTACTTAAATGTTAAAAACTTCCAATTGAGGTAAAAGAGAGCAGAGGAAGGGCAGCTCACTTCTGTACTTCAAGAGCAATATAATCTTCATTTCAATGGCTGTGTGTAACAAAAGCCTTGATTGTAATGGTAATTTCCAGTAAATCTGTACAATTACAAGCAGAGATTCGGGTAATTACCAGTTCTGCTGCTCATTCATGAATGTAGAGTTTATTGCTGTGAGAGACTAAAGTAATGGTGTCATTCAAAGTACGTACAATATTACATCATCAGGAAAACAGCAAAACTGGGAGGTCACCTGTTAGCTCCTCCTCAGCTAAATGCAGGTTGACCTTAAACTTTATTTTTACTTCATGCTTTAGGATCAAATAGTTGGGATTGTTTACGTGTTTGTTTTTGCATCATAAAAGAGTAGATGCTATTTGCAGGTGGGAGCCTCCAGTCCTTACACACCTGCTGCTCAAATGCAAGTGTCCAGACAGAAGAAGTACACTTTTTTCTTCTCCCTTACCAGAAAAGGTGCAAAGCAAGCTAAAGGAAAGAGTATAGTAGGATTTTTTTCCCTATCTTTGACATCAGACATGTCTGGTTCTAGGTCAGAAGTATGTACTTCAGATCCTCACTTAATTGTGCCTAGCTTTCTGCATTCAGGAGCCTTCCATCTGCAACCTCTGCAGTCACTCTACATGGTCACTACCAGTTGACTGCCTTGATCTATACATCTACCATAGAACCCAAATTCAGGCAGCTGACCAACTCCACTTTGGAACAATGAGTGAAGTTTGCAATTAGCACATTTATTCAAATCAAGAGTGTCTTAATAAGGCAGATAAATGGCCATCATTCTCTCCTGACATGCTGAGTCTCAGAGCAAGTACTCTGCAGAAACATGTGGTTCACACTTACGGGTATTTTAGCAGCTGTGAAAAGACAAAGGAGTGAGTCAGAAAGTACAAGAAGGAAGCAGAGATGATTCCTGTGCAGGATACAAGAAGCTGCATCCTTGTTTTCCTAATCCAGTGCAAATGCAAAGGACTTAAAAAGCCTGCATTTGCATGGATATAATTGAGACCCATCACGACAACCTGTATTATCCTCCAGTAACTGCACTAAAACTAATGGCACCCCATGGTATGTCAGAGCAAGAACAAGCCCTTGAGAAGCCTTCTGTCCATCTGACCCCAACCTAAATAGCTATAAGCAAGCACCTTTCAATGGTAAAAAAACTTGCAAAATGAAACAAAGCCACCTTTTATTTCAGCGTTTACCTTGGTTGGTCTTTACTTACGTTGGTCTTTCTGGAGTCTATGTGCACTACAGCAATATGTGCTGTGGCAAATACTAGGCAAAAGAGATCAGTTAAGCTTTGAGGTTTTACATCTTCACCAGACCTTGATGGTCTCCAGTTTCATTGCCTGCTCTCTGTCATTATTTGTATGCGAGCTGATAATAAAGTTAAGTCTTCCTTAGGGAAATACATTGCAATCAGCTTCAGAGGTTTGCCTCTAACAGGGGCCAGTCTGAATTTCACAGGGTTTTTACGAGGTGAATTCAAAATCCCTTCAGCAGATTGCAAAACAGCCACTTAGTTTGAGTTAAAACTGACACATACACACATACATGTGTCACCCAGGATGGTCCTCTGGCACTTAAGACAGATTTGCATGTATTAGAGTAGCACAATTGTCTTTTCACCTACAACTTGAACACATGAGAAGGTGGTTTCCTGTCTGGATCAGGCCAGAATCTGTTCTAAAAGAACACATTAGCCCTGTTTCATACTCTCAGATCTTAAACATGTAAAGTACACGTAGTGGGAAATTTTAAAGTTCACATCGTGTTCTCTTCTGTGTCAATGTATAATAAGCCAGGTAGTTTATAGGACAGTGTTACAGCTGTCTGCTGGAATATTAATATTAGGAAAACACACTGACGAGCATGTTAATGAGGACTTGCCCATTTTTCACATTGATACTTAAAAGTTAAATGAAAATGGAAAGCACACTATTATAGTGAGGATCTACAACTGTAATGCACTTCAGAGATTCTAACCCTTACTTCTTATAATTGCTGTACCATGTGTGAATTCAATATGAACAAACTGTTGAATGACAACTAAAAACTGTCATGAACTCTGATATAAGGCAATCTCCAGCATACTTTTTGCTTTCTCTTTTAGAGGATGGCTGTTTAGGGGCCAAGAATATGCCATTAATCCTATAGAAGCAATACAAATTGGTTTGTGCTCTTGAAAAGGTAAGGAAATTCTTCAGATGTAACATTATTAGCAAGAGAAATTCCTTATTCCTGTCCTGTCCCTACCTATGTTCAGTGGAGAGCACTCTTTCATGGGTATGCATTGCTTTTTTAGTTCATTTCAGAGGCATTTTGCTAGGGAAGGAGGATTTCCTAAGAGCAGAGTCGCAGTTTTGCCTCCTGCAACACAGCACAGTTGCCCGACCCATTCGTTTCCCTTTATTCTTAATGAAAAGCAATTTTCTTCACATTTATAAGACAGGGTTCTCTTCTATAAAGGGTATTTTAAGCAAGGTGATAGAAACATAGAGGCAAGATTCACTTTCCCCCTTTCCTTTGCCATACTTTCTCATCAGCTGACATTAATTTTGGTTTAAGAGGAAAGAAAAGAGGGCATTACACTGCCCCATAATGTTTAAGATCTCTGGACTAATGCAGCAGACACGGACGGTAAAGGATTAGTGCATTGAAGTAAAAACACCATGAGACCAGGCATAAATCTATCACAGCTGTGAGAGTGGAGAAGAAGTGGCCATTCAGCATTGCTCTCCCAGGGAAAAGACACAGTTGTCTCAAAGAGAAACCGTGTTTTTGCTGAGGCAAGTTGGTCATCATTACTACAGCCTCAATCATTAAAAGGCTACTGGAAACTTGCAGCTATTCAGGATTATTGTCAAGGCTAAGGTCCCTTTTCAGAGTAAGCGGTAGCTGGTGCTTCAACCAAATCCATGTCCTGATCCCATCCCTCGGCAGTGAAGTGCAGATGAAACTCATGTGCAGAAAGGTGAGCAGTCACCGTCAGCGTGTGTGGTACTGAGCAGAAAAGGTTACAAAAGCCCTTGACTTCTTGTCTTCCCTCCTCAAATACCTGCCTGTATAAATCGCTGTTGGGGGGCATCTGAAGCGGGCAGATGGGGAAGTGCTTTGGGGAAAACATACTTCTAATTATAAAGAGAGCTCCCCTAAAACATAGCTGAGTCTTCTAATTTGTGTTCTGGCTTTGCCCCATTATTCTTATTTCCTCTGGAAAAGTCCAGTCTCCTGTCGGTTTGTTGTAATAAAATAATCTTACCCTTCTGGGGTCTTATTTCCTTTCTCTGCTTAACCCCAGGGTATTTGCAGAGTCTCGAAACGCTCTGAATCAGACATTTCCTAACCCAAACTTGGGCGTGTATTTAAGTTTCTTATGAAAAAAAAAGAAAAAAAAAGAAGTTTGGGTTTGTTGGTTTGGGTTTTTTTTTTCTATGCAAGAACACGTTTCAACAGACAGCTCTCATTCCAGCCACAGCAACCCCAGCCCGCACTGAACGGGGAACTCACCATCAGCCTGAACAGAGATGATCTGAAGGATGAAGAAGGCAGATCCCACGCCCTGGAGAAAGGTGAGAGAGAAGCTCTGAGAGCCTGAAGCCATTACCCTGCTTGCGAAGCCCTCAGCCGCAGGAGGTTGGCTGCCAATGCTTTTCCTCTCTCCTCCACTGCACTTTCGCAGCGGGGTCTGCGGTGATGATTCCAAGGAGCACTTTCCCTCGGCAGGAGCCTGCATCTTGGGTCTGCGCTGAAGGCGGGAGGGGTGGAAAAAGAAAGAGGGAGGGAGAGAGGAATCCTTGGCTTGGCTGATGTGAAGGGGAGGGGAAGGTTGGGGGGGGGGGGGGGGGGGGGCTATGTCCAGACAGCTGGGTTTGGGGAGAGGCTTTATCCAGCCTAGTCTGCAGGGCAGTGCATGCAGAGAGCTGGTGTGAAAAGTCACATTGCCCTGGTAGTGAATACCTAATGGAGCACGGTGTGAGCAATGTAAAAGGCAGGAGGGAGTGAAGAGGGGCCGGGGGGGAGGAGGACAAGAAATCCCTGGCTGAGAGGAGAAGGGCAGCTAGGTAGCTGATGCTGGTACGTGGTGAGTTTGTGGGTTTAGCTGTGCATCTCTGGAGGGATGGGTGCAGATGTGGAGGGTGTTTTCTCTCCGCAACATGAATCAGTCAGTGGTGCTGCTGAGTGCTGTAGGTCAGGGCTCCTGCAGTAAGACTGAGAGTCTTCAGGTAAAGGGGACAAATGGCACAGGACCTGGGTGGCTGAGCCTCCCTGAAGATCAGGATTGGGACGGGTTAATCCTGCTCTTTCAGATCCCAGGCTCGAGATGGGTATAAGGAACTGAAGGTTGAAGTGGGAGTCCATCAGCTCGTCTCTGTCAACACTCCTGGACAAGCTGAATGGTGCTGGTCAAATCTGAACACTCTGAAAGCAGCTGATGAAAGGAGTTTCCAGCTCCCACTAGCACTTAACAGCACTGACATCTGTCCCTTGTTCTCATTCATCCTATAGTTGTCCCAGCGCAACTCAAAACAACCCCCCAGAATAAGAGGAAACATCCTGGTAGTGATGCCAGGGTTTATTTCGCTGAATAAATAAACGGAATAGTTTTGTGTTGCTGTTGGAACGGAGCAGGACCCAGAAATGCTGTTTGCATGTTCCCATCCGATTCTGCTTTCATTTCAGCTTCTTAACATTTTTTCCCTTCGAAATTTGAAGCTGGGGATAAAAAGAAAAAAAGGAATAAAAATGCTAAATCTGCTGGAAACCCTGAGCCACCAGAACAGGAGTGAGGAGCTGACCCCTCCTCACTGCACATGACAAGGTGCTGGTAGGCAGCTGCAGGCATCTTCTGATAAGAAGATGTGTTGGGCAGTATCTGTCAGTATCTGATGCTGAAGGAAGCTAGTAACACCATAGTACTAGAAGCTTTAGAAATACCTGACTAATTTGGGCAGATAATGCTCTGATCCTGTCAGCTTTCAAAGGATCACAGCCTCCTCCCCTGTCTTTATGCCCACTGTACGTGCTGAGAGCTTTCAAACTGTTAGCTTTGAATTTTCTGTTTTGCCAGAGAACAGGGATGGAGCAGGTTTCTTTACATTGCCTTGCCAGCCTGACAGGTAAGGAACACCTCCCAAATTAGAAGGATGGGCAGTTTCTTGCTGACTCCATCCAACCATGTAAGTGCATTTCATTCCAAGGGAAACTGTATGCTCTGTACAACAGAAATTAACATGCAACATGACAGAAAAGGCAAGGGAAACTGGTAGCATTCTTTTAATCTGTGTTTCTTTCACTGGTGGCATATCTAATGGTGTAAAACAGTTTTAACCCCCCATATACCAATAATTCTACCCCTATTTTAACAAGCCGTGGACACAAAATGATGAGAGAAGATGATGAGTCTACACACTTAGAGAGACAGCAAAGAGATTCTGTGAAACTGAGTAATTACCACAAGACACACAGACATTAACAGAGACTTGATGTGACCACAGCAATAGCTCCAGGTTTCCTTGACACTTGTCATAGGGCTGACGACTTTGTTGGCCTTTTGCTGTCCCCATGAGCTTGGACGAAGTAGCCGGAGGAAAGGACAGCATCTTCCTGACTTCCACCTAAAATTCCAAAGGTCTGTTGGATTAGTTTTGCTATAATTGGATCATTTCCTTGTGTTGATATACGTGCAAGGCATGTTGCCACCCTGGCTTCTGTCTTGGAAAATCTCAGCTTGTATTCTTGAGTAGAGCATCTTACTGATTTTAAAGAATTCCAACAGGCCAAAAGATCCAACAGGATCTTTTCCTTGTTGAAGGCATGAAGAGTTCATAGAATAATCTGGCTTTTTCTTGTCATCCCATCTCAACCATAGGGTAAGTCTGTAAGGTAAGGATACTTAACAGTTATTAACCCCTGGAAAGTAAGTACCTCACTGCCAAACAGTTGTCCTTCCAATCTAATATTTCTATCAGCAAAAATCCCTGCTCCTAATGCGTTTAGGAAGGTTTACATAAAGCTGGTTAGGTTTAAATGATGCACACATTGTTTTTTCTTGAAATCAAGATTAATCAGGCAAAAATCCTGCCTTTAGGGTTTGGGCTTCTTGGAACCAAAAGGTCAAAATGAGATCTGGAAGTTAAGATGGTTAGGAACAGACACAAGCTTTTGCTCAGAACCTCTGGCATTCACAGCACAACAGTAGCACACTGGTCAAACTATTCAGTGTACGATGTACAATGTATTATGACACGTTACAAAAGATGGATTGTACGTGCATCTTTACACAGCTCCGAGATTGTGCCTTCCCTGGGAGGAGCCAATGTGCCAACAGTGATATTTGATAGAACAGTGCTTCACTGTACGCAAACTTTTACATAGAGAGTAAAACACATGAAGGCAGCAGGCCATAAAGTATGTACACACACATATGAATGCACACACACAAAGCACTCGAGTGCTGTGAAGCACACAGTAATAGGGCATCTAGTACCTGAAGACCATCTCTATACCTTTACATCTGGAATATGTCATTCACGTTAGAGTGAATTTTTCAGTACTAAATAAAACACTTAAAGGAAATATAAGTGAACAAAGACACATATGAAAATAGGAATGTGTATTTACAAGAGAGATTATTGTATTTGGTCTCTTCATATCTACTATGAGGAATGTTCACTTTCTGCCATTAAAAATTCACGTACTATAAACATTATAGATGCAAGGGCTCCAATTGTGCAAATTCTAGCACATGATCTTAAGCCTTTGCAAGATAGGGACCTAGGATCCTAAGGCCTTGAGCAAATAGACACTCAGAAACATTTGCAGTCTCAAGCAAAGCAGGAATATGCTGGCAGATTTGTTTAAGTGCTGCAGCTGGCAAAGAATCTGGTCTTTGAGGAATGCTGGAAAGTCATAGGAAAGGTCACTTTTCATATCAGAATAAAGCGCAATAGAAATACATCTGTTCAGTAAAAGGTACCTCTCTGTCACTAAAGCATGAAATGCTGTTTGTTTCTCTGCAAAATGCAATAGCTTCATATGATGACAGTCTGCATAATTCAGCTTAAAGAAATTAATTTAAATGAAATACAGGCTTTAGGTTTAATTCTCATCCTAAATCTTAGTTGTTTTTTTCTTTTTTAAAGAGATCTACATTAATATGTGATGGAGGTGGCTATTAAATTGCTATAACCAGCGTGATTATTAGAATTTATCATGTAGTCTGGAACTTCTGAAGTACTGTCTCCAAAAGAAGTAGAAAAGAGATAAATACAGAAACAACTGAGGCATACAGCTACATGCCATACACTCCGCTGCAGAGGCTGCACAAAATGATGGCTCTACTGGATACCTCCAAAACCTTTTGTGGTGATCCATACCCAGGTATGAGTTATCATTTCCAGGCCTTTAGATAGCTGTTAATACACGTAAATGTCATGAAATAGTTGACTTCTGACAGGCCAGACATGCTGATGATGGCTCTCCCTAGATGCAGTGTTGAGAGCTGTGGAAACCAAGAGAATTTGGGTTCTACAGCTTGCTAACACTTCTGCACAACCTCTTCAGACTCCCTTCACATATAGATGGAGATAACTGTAACCAACTTTACATGCCATTCTGATATACTCTTAGTAAATTAACCTAAGTTTCTTTATAGATACCCTTGTAGTATCATGTCATTATTATGGGGGATGACAGCTTTCCTGAAGTCTATGACTTGAGCTGCTGCTAGAAACAGGACACAAAGAATTATGGTTTGGCTTGCCAAGCACCGTGTAAAGGAATCTGAAATACCTAATGGACAATACAGCATTTACATACAAGCACTGCAATGACTGACATCTCCTAAAGGGTATGGAGACTGTGTGACTGAAAGGCAGGCAGGAACCCTGGCTAGTACTGTACACCTATTGTGTTCAGGGATAGTACACCTACTGTACACTGGGACCCAAACTTATTCTGCAGCTGTATCCAAGCTTCTAACCCCCAAAAGCCAACTGGAGAAGGGAAAGCAAAAAAGGAGAGAAAGATTTCTTTGTAAAGAGGGAATTATTAAGTAACAGTAAGAGAGACAAACATTTTTCAGTGTCTGGCAGCCTGCAACAGCCGACTCGCTGCAGGGAACGTTCTCTTTTATTTATACAGAGTGTTTGCACCTAATTAAAGGCAAAGGTAGAAACGTGCAGCACTACCTGGAAGTAATTCAGGGAGCTGACAGGCGAAATAAAGGAGAAGGCATATGCGCCACTTTGTGGGTGGTGTGTCTAACACAGGGACCTGTGTCCCAGCGCTGCTGACCCTGAGAAAGGGCGATTCTTACATCACGTTATATGGGTCAGGTGTAGTCATGGGACAGGCCACAACTCATAGAAATCATTGTAAAATCATATAAATCAGTGTGAAAATCACACTTCATTTCTTGAAGACGGAGCAGTCTCAAGATAAGCATGAAGGTGGCTGGCCATGCAACAGCAGCCACAGTATGAGTGATGCACAAAAGTAACTCCCTTCTTTTTCCTGACCAACATAGGTAAACCAAATGTCTGCCTGGCTTTGGTTGGTGTTACCTGACCAGGGGGAAAGCAGTAAGTTTTCCTTTCTTCTTTTCCTGCAAGCTTGTAGAAGTTTAATGGGAGAAAATTTTGCAGCAGTGTAAAAAAGTGCTCCAGTTTTGTGTTAGGGTTTCTCTTTGGTCCCTGTGGGCATCTGTCAAAGGCTGGGTAGGGACAGAATCTAATACCTCACCTCGATTGCCACCTTCAGCCTTCAGACAAGCCACTCCCATTCCAGTTTCACCCTCCTTTTCTCACACCCTCCAACCTTCACCAGCCATGGTCTTCAGTTAGATGAGAGAGAGCAGTTAAATTCAAGGTTACCCGCACCTACTTAGGTGGTACCTGCTGTCTGCCTCAGGCTGAGGCTGTGACTCATCTTCTCCCTGGGCACCAACCAGAGGAAAGACAGTCCCTTTCCACAGATCTCAGTGACGCTAGGAACCTCCTCTGAAGCAGTGTCCACACAAACACCCATACCTGCATCAGTGTGGTGCCACACTACAGGTGATGCTCTGAGATATACTTCACTGGCCACACAGGGTCAACATGGGCCAGCAAGCAACAGCTGAACTCCAGCATTTATCACAGATCCCAAGACCTTCTCTATCCACTCCCATCTTCAGTCCCTGCAGACACCAATGAGTCCCATTGCACAGAGACCCAGGAATACTACAGGGCCAGAGCACCCATGGCAGGAAGAGTTTGGCTCTAGCAAATTCATGAGCTCCAGCAGCTCAGCTTTGCTTTCCAAAGGCACAGGTCTAGTTCTCCCTTTTGCAAACAGAACCTTGCAAATACGGGAGAAGGAGGTGTGCAGAAAGCTTGAAGTGGCATCTCTCAGAGGTGCAAATGCTCCCAAGCAGGGCTGTGGGAAGTACGCAAGGCCACGTCTGTAGTGTTTGTCATGCTTCCAGCATCGCAATTAACGTGCCATTTATTTTACCAGTCACCTCATATTTTGACTTCTGTGTCTCAGCCTCCTAAAAGTTTGTTTAACTCCATTATAATGTACATTCCCGGGTCCCTAAGGCACCCTTAATGTCTCACTAGCTGTTAGCTCTGCCCTCTAGTGCTGCATGCGACACAACTGGATGCTGTGTTACAGACCCATGGCTTTGGATAAAGCCCGGCTGGTGTTTAAAAGCTGATGCTAAACGGCCAAAAACCTACATATTGACTCAATTCGCTTGACATTTTTTCGTGCACAGCCTCTGAAATACAGCCCACCTGAACCCCAGCATTTCACAATACCAACTGGGTTAACTGAAGTTTGTTTATTGCATGCTTATGTGGCTCTGATACACTCCACAGGGTCTCAGCTGCTGGGGATGTGACCAAGAGCAAATCGCAACTGAGGAAGTCCTTTATCTCAGTGCCTGTAGTTCAAGGTCAAGGTGGAACAAAGGCTGAGCCAAACAGAGCACAGGGCTCTGCTGAAGTGAAAGGTTTTTATGGCAGGCTGTCACAGTAAATAGACGTGATATACCAAAATCAGCCTCTGGGAGCTAAGATGCTCACTTCCACTCTCCTCAAATACCTGCATATCTTGCAGAGAGATATGAAAGAGATCCATCTGTGAAAGCTAAGCGTGCTAACTGGAGGAAGGGAAAATGGGGAGTGTGGAAGGGTATTTCCTTCCCAAGTATGAATGAGCATCTGTGACCAGAAAGACTCAAAGTTTCTTCAGCATTTGCCTTTCTCATATGCTCTATTGTTTTATTGGCCTTAGTAATGGCATGCTTGGCATCTTAGCTCCAAGATGCTCAGTTCCACTCTCCTCAAGTACCTGCATACCTTGGAGAGAGGTGTGAAAGAGGTACAACTGTGAAAGCTGCTGAGTGATGTGCTAGGGCTTTATGCAAAGATCCTTGGAGGAATTAGCATGAGAGAGAGTAGATCAGAAAAGCTAATGTGGGTGCAGATGGTACCAAACCACTGTGGGAGCCTGGGGCACCGATGCCTGGAGAGAAGGAGAATAGAAGAAAAAGATCAAGCTCTTCAGGTCTTTGCCTGGGGCAGCCTAATTCCTGTTTTCTCAATCCCCCCACATCCCTGCCCACTGTGGCTTCCCATCTTTTCAGGAAAGACATCAGTTTTTTGTCAATCTCTTCTCCTGCATCTTCTCTCCAGCTCTTCAGCTTGTGAGACTTGTGCGGACACTCAGCTCTTGCAGCAGGAAGAAGGTTGAAGAAGTAGGGCCAGATTTGCTGGACAGACACAGGGCCAAGAAAAGTGCAGTTGACACAAAGCCAACATCAGGGTGCTGTGCAAGGTAATGGTATGAGCAGGGGGCAGTTGTGTTGGGCTGTATGATGATACTGAGAATGTTGTTTCAAAGCAGATCAAATACCTAAGCAACTCACAACAGCAGACCTACCTGCCGTCAGTTTTATAGTGGCCAGGTTACACCCTGGGGACACCATCTTGCATCTTCTCCCTCTCAATGCAACACTCCAGTTTGTGTCAAGGAAAGTGGATACACAATATTCAAACCATAATCACTGGCCAGATACCATCCACAACATCTAAAGTTCCACCCTTACAGTAAGTCCAGTTGTCAGGAGCTGATTAACACTTAAACAGCTGTTAAAGTGTTCCCTACAAGCCATAGTGACAACTGGGGTTGGGCAACAACCTAATTTGTGTACCAAGTAACTGGTTTTAACAGTCTGTGAGTCAGCTCCTTGAACTGGTCAGCTCGTGCAAATAGGTTTGAGTTGAATAATGTGAAGTTTTGTAATTGGTGTATCCACAAATATAAGGCTACTGACATTGCAACCATCATGTTTTATTGCTCACGACACAAATAGTAGTGGGCTATTATTGGCTAAAAAATACATGTGTGTTATTACGTTAATTTTAAACTGACATGAAAACACACACTCTTAGCAGTGGAAGGAGCCAGGATATTTTTATATTAAAATATTTATTCAAAAAAGAAAAGAAGTATTCTCCCTCGTTTGGGAAAAGAAAAACCAACACTGTGTGTCCTCAAAGAACTGATCGTTTCAGCTCTATAAGTAAATCTGTAGTAACTCTGGATGCCTGGGCCAGTCCAGGGGTTGACTATTGCTCTTGAGGAGATGACTCATTGTATTTCGAATATGTAAGTCATATATTTCATTTGTAAATGAAATCGAACCGTGCCCTGGAGTTCGGAACATCTGCAGTTTGTAACTGCACAAGGAGGCTGGTAGAACTGAATCCAAACAGAAGCTTTTTGTGAGTACGTGCATGCGTGCACGCACACGCACACATGGGTGTGCTCGTGCGGGTCTATGAGACAGAGGCAGGGAGAGAACGAAAGAGAAGCATTTTCCTTGCTCCTTCATTTCTGCAGCTCAGGACCTGGCAATAGGTGATTTCCAGGCACAGATCTAACGTTGCAGACCTCATCATATGCTGATACCTCCACAATTAGATTTGTAGCTAAAGCTTCCCACTTGGAGAACTTTTTTCTGTGCGGCTTATGAGCATGTGATGCGTTTCAGTAAATGTCTGATAAAGATGCTCTAAAGCATGAAATGAGGCTAGAGTTAAAGCTCAGTATTTGCAAAGAAAAATGTTATGGAATAGGAAGGTCATTTTTGAAGGTAACTGATAAAATATTTGAATAAATAAACCGGTATTTAATAGTACAATAAATATTATCTGATTTCAGTAGCTGAGGCACTGCTGACCAAGCTACTTTATTAAAAGGTGATTTGAAATCAGCAATGAATTACTGACCAATGGATAGTGCCTAAATTAAGACATGCTCATTCTGTTTCAGTCTATGACTATAGAGTATTTACCAATCCATCTTTTCTCTTTATCTGACTGTTTTTTTGTGGTGTCTTTCAGTTTGTTCGTTGCCCTTGTGGAGCATATACTTATTAATGAGACAAGGAGTCTTCAGGAAGGAGAGGTGGATGCATGAGAGCTTTGCAGATGAATGCAAGTCCAAATATTCTGTGCCTCTGAACGCAATAGAGGTTTATTGTTTTAGTGTTTCAACATTCTTTATTAGTCAGGGTTGTACCACAAGAACATTCTTGGCTTTCCATCCAAGTCACAATATTGCTGCTTCTGTGGTTCTCCTTAGACTTCTCTGGTTTCTTGTTCAGCCCTCAGTGAGAATCCTTCCACCCAGGTAGAGTGTATAAGAAACCTCTTATTTTGGGCTTTGCATTTGAAATCTGGGGGATAAAAATTCCTGATGTTTACCCTAGATTAAATATGACTCACCAACTAAGTATAGCAGAGGTAAATCCAGCCTCCTGACCTATGTACATAACTTACTGACAGCTCTTTCTTCCGCAGGGACACAGGATGCACAGAGTGGCTAAACAGGGAGCTAAACATGATGAATCTATTTCACAAGCTGTAAGAAAGCGTAGATGAATGCTATAGCCAGAAATCTTGCAAATTCACTGACAGATTTGAAAGGAGATGGGAGGTAGTTCAATGTACATTGAGGACAACTTGGATTTTGGGGGCAGAGACAAAAACATCTAAAAGTCTAATAAAAGAAGAATGAAAAGACAATTCTACATCAAATCATAGGGATAGGAATGCCACAAGAGACACACTAGCAAAAAATATACAGAGGAATAAAACTGGAAGAAATTCTGAAAATGAGAACTTTCTACTTTGAAGAAATAGCCAGAATTCAGTGTGTTTTGCTGAACTACTCCTTCAAGCCTTCTGACAGCCAGACACCACATATAGTCAGGCTATAGAAGAGTAGACAGTGACAGCCCTCAGCAGAGATATATACCTGCTAGAGGAAACAAATCTTGCAGGTTTCATTTCAGACCTAAGAACTCAAAGAGTGTTCCCCCAACCCAACCCTCAAAGATCCTGAATTTCAAGTTAACTTGACCCTCCACAAGACACACATACATGCAGAACATGAGCGTGCAGCATTTCAAAGCTTGAGAACACCTGGTCTCCAAAGGTCCACGTGCTGCTGACCATTTGCTTAGGCAGGGCTAATCCTTGGTTAAATACTGGCACAGCTTCAAATCATTAATTACAGATACAGAGCTATTTATGGTGCTGATAGCTTCCAGAGCCCCAGAGCAGCTGCTGCACTAAAAGGGTAAGTATATGCAGGATGATGTTTCCTCTTTGTTTGCTTTGCTTTCTCTCTTTGTTTTGCTATGTCTGTGAACACTGCCAAGCCTCCCATTTCATCTCTCTTTCCACCCTTGTTTTCCTTTGTTTTCTATTTCATCTATTAAGTTGCTACCCCTCCTACCCTAACTCCTAACTGAAAACTTCTCATGTTTTTATTCATATCAATTTGTTCACTTTCTTACTTCTGTCATTCCACCCTGACTTATGAAAAATCAAAGATGAAGGGAACAAGATGAAGGATTGTGACTCTAGTGAGTTATTGCACATCTCATGCTGTTTGGTACATGGAGCCTTAGCATAGGGCTGGGGCTTGACTTGAGAAATAGCAATTTTTAGTTGGAAAAGAGAAAGCCTTCTAGCACACGTGGTTTCTGAGAAAACATTATCTGAGCATACCCTGAAGGCTCGGAAACCAAAGGCAAATAAAAGGAACCTCAGATTGATTCTTTTTAAGCCAGAAGGCAAATAAAAAGGAACTCCAAATTGATTATTTTTAAGCCACCCTCATCACATATGAGTTTGGAACACTTAGCACTGGATTTGCCAGAACTCAGTCTGAGCTTCCTCCATATGTTTGCTTCCTCTTTTACCTATTTATTAGCACAGGATTTCTGAAGACTGACCACTGAAACCTATCACCTACAAACTAGCAAACCAGCAGCATGCACCCTGAAAACTGGGGAAAAGAAGAAGCAGGGATTGAAACAAGGAATAGAGGAATTCTGTGAGTGCTGTGCTTCCTCCCTTCTCACTTCCTAAATGAGGATGGGTGCTGATTTCGGCTCCGAAACCAATATGCTCTTCTGCCTCATTTCTAGGGCACATGTCCTGGTGTGGCCACAGATAGCAAATGATGACAAAAACGAGTGGTACTGTGACAATGTAGGCAAGTGGTGAATCTGATTTGTTCTCAGGTTCCCGAGGGTGAGAAGGGCACATGCTAAACCAAAACACCATCTTCCTCCTGGGTCTGGAGGGGATTTGGTTTCCTCCAAATTGCTTTGATTTGCTTTTAACACCCTTAACCATGTCTCAGAAATGGCCTAGCTTAAATGAGAAACTTCTCCAAATTATGATGTACAAAACAGTGTTTAACTCTCATCTTCTATTTTGTTGTTAGGAGAGGGAGCAGCAGCATCAAAAAATAACACAAGTTGCAAGTGTTCGCTGTTCTTACTTGTTCCCTTCTGTTTGTGAAGCTCAGGTGTCTGGCACCCTGGTAGCTGTCATGGTATTTTTTGGCTGATTACCATGCTGGAAGACACACAACATGCTCCTCTCTGTGCAGCTTCTACCTGATTTTTCAGTCATTTTCAGGCATGAATCCATCCATTCCACTCTAAGCTGATCTAAAGCTCAGAAATCAGAAAGAGCGAAATGCATACAGGAAATAGCATACAATGAAGAAAACCAGCTATTTACAATTACAGAGACTGGGTTTTTCCAAGAAATTCTGATTTGTGTATTCTTCTGCCCACAGTGTTTCAGTGTCTGCGCTGGATAGTTTGATGGATCTGAACTGGAATGACGTTCCACACAGAAGAGACAGAAACAAGTGCAGAAACCTTGGCAGTGCTGCTGTTGGCTCTTTGCTGGTGGTGAGGATATGGAGACTAATCAACAGTGTAGCTCGGGACACGGTGAGTTAGGGTTTAATTCCTGAGAGTAAGCCATGGAAAGGATTCAGCAATCCCTGTCCAAACTGAGCCTAACACGAGAGATTTATGGGTGTATTGTAGCGATGCATGCCCGCGATGAACATATGTATGTTGTGAGGAAGCTGAATGTTTCTGAAGTCACAGCAATAGTAGGAGAACATAGATGCAGGTTCACCTTTACAGAAGTGCATGAAGCTCTTTCTGCATGTTAACATCACCCTGTTCCTCCTCTAAGTGCAGGCACACCTATCCGCCTCCTGAACCTTCTTGTTGTTTTGCAGCTTTCATGTTACTGGGTAAACAGGGATAAAATGGACTCTAAACTTATCCTGCCTCTTTAGGTGCAATGCACAGGAAGGTGCTTAAAATCAGCAACAGTATCTGAGGCTGAATGGTGCATTTAGGAGCTGGCAGAGGCTGGCTTTTGAAGCAGCATCTTTTTGAAAGTCAGAGGGTCTCAGATACAGCCAAACTGTTTGAAAAATTCCTGACTGTAATGCTCATTTGTCCAGTTCATAAATCTGCCTTTCCATTCTTCAAAGTGCCAAAAAGCTATCTAGCCAGACATCCAGCTTTTATAAGACAGTCTAACAAGCTGTCTGGCTCAATTAGTTGAACTCTGATGGTGCTCCAGGTTTTCAGTCAGTAGACCACTTTGTAAGGAAAATATCTACTTGCAGACCCCATTCCTTTCCGGTACCGGTGGCTTAATCTACCACGTTACAGTTCTAAAATGTTTTATTCAATGAACCACAAGAAAAAGCTCTGCCGTCCATCCACACACCACAATTTCAGCTCCTCAGTTCCTCAGCCTTGTTTTCTTGGCCTTCTTCAGTGTAAATGGTGGAAGTGATACTCTGTATGGGCTGGTTGTGCATAACATGATGTGAAAAATAGAGAAGCTGCATACTTGGTTAAGACTGAGGGATTCTGAGTACAAAAGTACCCTTTGGGATTTCTTCAGCCTGAGCTCACTCTGTTCTTGGATAATCCCCTAACAGGCTGTTCTATATGACTGCAAGTGGTCTCACAGATGCAGGACTTGATATTACTAGGTTAGACTCTATATGGTTATATCCAATTGCTGTTTCCATTATAACTTCTAGTGAAAAGCTGGTGTGGCTCAATGAAACAGAAACAGTTTTCATCAAAGCACAGTTGGGGCTTTTAATCAATGAAGAGTAAAATAGCCACTAGAGTTACAGTTTTGTTGTGATGCCACTTCCTGTAATATTACAATGCTTAAGAAAGTAACTGTTTTCCCCTCTTAACTGCCCAACTAACCTAATTCTTCAAGTTCTACCCTTGGCAGTCAGCATACATACAGAGCAATTTCTTTTCTCCTGACAGACACACAGAGGCATTCTCACCTTTCTGTGTTTCTACTGTTGGCCACTAATGGCTTCAGCAACATTCCCCCCAGTGCTCCCAAGAACTTTGGTGATCCCTCACTAGTGATGTAGGCATCAGTAAGGCAGCCACACAGACAAGACTTTGAGGAACAAAATCCAACCAGACCTGAAAAACCGAAGACTCAAAATGAGTTGCTCCCCACCAATTTCATGCACGGTTTTCTTTTTTACATGTTGGCCAAGCAAAACTTATTCAAATATGCTCTGTTATCTGACTGAAAATTGACAGTGATAAAACTCTGTATTGCAACACAGAGAACAGGTAAATACGCAATGGGAATGCAGTGCTAATAGAGCTTATATGCTTTTTGGATTTACTGTGCTTCAGCAAGCAAATTCAGCAAACCTGTGTTTTTGTCTGTGCTTAGTTTTTTGGATTTTGATCAACCTCTAGCAATACCAAATGAATCCAGTTAAGATGCTACTTCTGTATGCTACATGGTTAACTGCGTGCAAAACTTTCAGCTAAGTGCTTAAGGCACAACACAACTTCTTATCATACTGTATGAAGCAAGTATCAGAGAAGAAAAGCTATTTTTAAACTAGTCTCACTGTCTTCAGCCTGTTTTAGAGCAGCTCTTGTTTTCATAAACTTCACAAGTTCATACGCTATTTTTATGAGAGATAATAATCAGGATCGTGCAGACGGATGTTGGCACAGTAACACATACAGTAAAACATTTCTCAAAATACTAGTCATTATTCTCAATTATGTTTTCTGTTTGATTGTTAAAAGCCAATCTTGTTGACCCAGCAATATACACTTGGCTTTGCAGCCCCTGTTGCTGCTTAGTAATGTCCTGGGAAATCCTATGCCTTTGAAACTCTATGCAAATCATCTAAAAGGAGCCAACGTTAACACTCAGGTTGAATTAGAAAATAGGAAAACACAAGAAGTAGTTTAAGGACAAAGCTGTCTCCAGCTAAAATTAAGCACTGATTCACAGTGACAGTATGAAAACACTAAACTGTACATTAAAATTCCTAAACATCACTGCTATTCACAGCAGGCCAATGCAAACATTCGTTACTTCTGTGTCTGAGAGTGAATTTGTAAGTTAGGAAAATGATGTCAGTATCAAAGAATTCAAACCTAATTTTATCTGATTGGCGAGTGAGTCTGAGTACTGAGATACTAAATAAATATTTGACAGCACCATTCCATAGTATAATTTATTTCACATATGCACTAAATTAAAAGGAAAGCTTTTCTAAATTGCAGGCAATTTCCAGGCAAACCACAAAGCAGGACGATGGTGATGGCTACCATTGTGTCCTGGTAGAGCACCTTCTTACCCTTGCAAAGGTCAAGAGAATTTAGAGCAAATAACCAAAACCACGAGGCAGAGATTGTTACAGGAGGTCCACTTCTGTCCCATTTGTGACAGGGAATTCAATTGTATACCACTGACTGCTCCTGCTCATGGGCGAGGAGGAAACAATGCTGAATGCCTGAGCTTGTATTTGTGTCAGTAGAGCTACCACTATGGATAAGAAGTGCAGAGTTTTGCCTAGCAATGCACATTGCTGGGAAAATTCATTCCAGCATGATAGGGCTGTTGCAAAGATCCTGTTTAAATCTATGATGTTTCTCAGTGAGCAAGTGGAAATATGTTATTTGTGCAATGACTGATGCACATGGGCACACAATGGCGCATGGAGAGACACAGGAGGTATGCAAGAGCTATTAGATGTGATGCACAGGCACAGAGCTCAGATGTCCTTCCAAAGAGGAAACTGAGATAAAACATGCACCATTTTTGTTGTTGTATGCTGAAACAGAAGGTGCAGAGACACTACACTTCAAGGTCCCCACAGTTTTGGAAAAGGTAAGTCTATTCAGTGATTCCTACCAAAGCAGAGTTCCTATGAAAAGCTCTGCTGTTTAAGATTCAGGCAAAGGAGGAAGAGTTTCACATAATTACAAGAATATAGAGTTGCATTTTTAATACTGTAATTATGGAGATGGATAATCAACCTGGCTTAGACCTTTCTGAAATGCTAAGGTCAAGGTTAGAACTGAAACGCCCTCAAACTGAGAGACTATTACAGAGAATTGTTATTTAAACCCCCCTAGAGACAATAAATAGCTGCAAAGTTCAGCTGGGTTATAATCCCAGAGGACTTATCGAGGGCAAAGTTCATAA
Organism: Pezoporus occidentalis; assembly: GCF_034315485.1. Lineage (NCBI taxonomy): Eukaryota > Metazoa > Chordata > Aves > Psittaciformes > Psittacidae > Pezoporus > Pezoporus occidentalis. The sequence continues at coordinate 306,900 of NW_026912854.1, forward strand.
CTAATCATGAGAAAATATAGGTAATATTTAAAGTGCAAGCCTTATCTATATGTAAAACCATATGCTTTTAAAATACTGCAAAGTACCTGTTACTACAATGTTTTGGATGTTAAATGCAAACCAAATAGGATTCAGTAATAGTTACACTTGCAAAAACTGAGAAAAATCTCTTTATTTTTCCCCCTGTTAAAGAACAAGGAGGAGAGTGGTAGACATCTATTTATCAAAAAAACAAACAAGTGAAATGGAAATGAAAACTCAATTTATGTGAGGTTAAATTCAGAAACACATTTTTCAGGGTTTTTTTTAATAGCACATCTTATGTTTCCTGCTTCATTCTCTCCCATAACAGAAAGAAGTCTGGAATATCTACTGATTATTCTAAAGATCATGAAACCTTAACTAATATGGCATTAAAGTACTTGAACTATTAAAAGGAAGATTGATACAGGCAATATTGGAGGTTCTACGTTAATCTTCCATCTCGATCTAACAGGTTATATGTGAATATGCATGCTTTCATCTTCTTGATGTATTTTGTCATGTACACAGGGTCCTTTCTTTTTCTACAGAGTGCTAATACAGAAAAATGCATTTGTTGTGAAGCTTCGGTAATACAATACAGAGCCTGTATGGCACTTTGGCATTGTTCTGGATGAAAAGCACTACGTGCACGTAAGCTGTGTCATTAAAAAAACCATTTGGGAGATTAGAAAGAGTGAAAGAGAGAAAGAAAATACTGGTGACTAGGAAGTCAATATTTTCTCTTCTTAGGTTTATTGTGCCACATAATTACCAGTGTGAAGTAACTGCTCACCTTATTTATTTACCATTGCAAAATAAACTCTCTTTGTGTGCATGGATGTTTGGTTGCAGTTTGGAGTTAACTACAATTCATGGCTATTGAAATGTCAGTGATAAACCGAAACCCAAACATGCAGGAGGAGCCAGAGGGTTGACTCACAAGTCAGTACTTACTCAGCTACCTACCAGCCTTGTTTCTAGACTTCAAAGGTCTCAGCATCTTTGCAGCTTCTCCTGTTTTAAAACTTCCAGTGTAAATGTTCATGTACAGGTGCTACCATTCAATCTTGTGGGCAAATACCTGTGCCCCCAGACTGGGCACAGACTGGATACAACTGCTGGGTTTGTAGATGTTTAAAGAGGTTTTTGAATGACAAGTTTAGGTAATTTCATGTGTAATTTGTAGCAGAAGTTTGGACTGTCTGCACTCTTTCAAACTACAGGGAAATTAACTGTTAAATTTAATGGTATCTCTGAGAATATGAATGTGTGGTATAAAGCTGTGGCATACTGAATGACTACAGAATTTAATAACACTGCAATTAAACAGCTGCTGTGATGCCAATACATGATTCCAAATGGTGTCCACCTAAATTGGTGAAATTCAATTAAATATATTACAGTTACATCGGATTCTGACCACGCTTGCTTTGAGCTGAAGTGTGACACAACCTGACATCAGACAAGGTTAAGTGTCAGTCCAGAGCTGACTTACTCTTTGGTTACTACAAAATTGACAGAAAACACCTTATTTTTGTCAGGAAATAACTTGAATAACGGAAATAGTATTTTATCACCCCAGTAACTTACTGTTTTCAATGCAATATTACTGAAAAATACGGGTTTAGGAGGTGTAAAATTTTGATATGGGATCTAAAGGCAACTGCACTGCTTTTCTTTCTGTGATCTTTAATTACATTGACTTTCTTCCAGCTTTTTCTCCTTCGTCACCTCCTGTCATGACCCTAGTCCTGTGCTGTGTTGTCCATCAAACTGTACTAGTTTCTCTTCTGGCCTTCCTCTGAGTATGGGCTTCAATTTCCTGCTGATCTACACAGCGCCTGGAGAACTGGACTGCTTTGGAATGAGGTTGGTTTACCACCCTGTGTTGAAAATGCCTCTCTAAACAGTGCAAACACGTATGTTGGTTTGGCTTATCTGTGTCTCTCAAACCCCCAATGTTACGCTCCAGTAAATTTTACCACAGAACCTTTGCAACAGGCACATTCCACCCACATGAAGCCTTATTCCCTACAGATATGCTCACGCAAGTGTCTTGCTCCTCAACTTAATTTCCTAGTTCATTTCTGTAGCATGCAGTGGTCATTCTTGCTGTCAAGTGTCATTTTCATCTAGAAAGGGTAAAAAAACAACGACAAAAATATATCTACAAAAGTAGAGATTGGTAAAACAACTGGAGCTGGTAACGTTTGTTCGGTAGCAATTTCAGATTCCATGAGGGTGTGAAATTCAGATTCTCAGACTTTTCCTCAGCTGAGCAAGAGCAAATGATGGGAGCAAAGTGATTGCTGAGGGAAAATAAGTCACTGCCTCAGTCTGGCCTCACTGAGCAAGGAGCCTGCTTCCATTCATTACAAAGGGAACACAGACACCTTGTTTGTAGCCCGAACACACCCGAAGTGTGTACTTCTACTGCATCCATTACACAAAGGCTGCAGCTCATCTAGTGATAAATGCAGCCCTAGAGTACCCTACCCTTTGTGGGAGGAAACCCTCTTTGTCTCCTTCATCTGCAGGACCACTGGAACCTTCAGGCTCCAGGACCATGTCAGCAGAAGAGGTTAAGCCAGAAGAAAATAAATGGCATCTCCCTTCTCTGGGGCATAGCTCTCTGGAAGGGACTCCGATGGTCCTGCAGGTCAGCAAGCCAAAGCCAGCAGCAAAGAGCATCTGCCCTGGCAGCAAAGGTAGCTAACTGCATCCTTCGTTGTATTAACAGTAACACAGCCAGTAGTTCCAGAGTTCCTCTCTCCCTCTACTCAGTACTCATTAGACCAGATCTGGAATACTGTATAGTTTTGTATCCTCAGTACAAGCTGAACTGGAGTAAGCTTGGTGAAGGGCCACCAAGATGGTTAGGGAGGCCTGTGGAGAGAGGCTGAGGGAGCACAGCTTGTTCAGCCTGAAGAAGAGAAGACTTTGGGTGAACCTAACAGAAGCCTGCCAGTGCCTCTTGGGAGGCTGCTGAGAGGATGGAGCCAGGCTTTTCAGACAGTGGTGCATGGTGGAAGGACAAGAAACAACAGGCATGATATGTTTTTACTGGATATTAGGAAAACTTTTTTCTCTTTATCCTCTATTAGGATAATCAGGCAGTAGAATATGTTGCCCAGAAAGACTGTGCCATCTCCATCCATGGAGGTTTTCAAGATCAAACTGGCTAAAGCCCTGAGCCACCTGCTCTAATCTCAGAGCCAATTTTACTCTGAACAGCAAGTCAGACAGGATGACTGCCCGAGATCCCCTCCAAGCTGAATTATTCTGTGGTTCTGTAATTCTAAATCATTATGTGTACTGTTCAGAAAAACATCTGCTGGAAAAGGCAGCTTCAGTTACCTCTTTTGTGTTGGGTTTAACCCTTTCTGACATTCTGCACTCAGATGAATTCTGGGTTGCAGTCTGAAAGATGTTAAGACTACTCTAAAATCATGGCTACCTTCCTGACTGTTGAGCTCTACAGGGCTGACTCTTGAGAAATGTAGAGGCTTCTGCTATTTCCATTTGATGTTTTTATTTCCAGCATCCTATCTCCCAAATCCATACATCCACCCCACAGTGCTGCAGTAGTCACTGAATGCCAGGAATACACCAGCGGGATGACCATGGATAACCTCAGTGCAACCATGTAAAATCAGAGAAAAAACATCAGCAAGGGGTAATGCTGCAGAACATTATAAAAGGAGTATCTGCAGGCAAAGTAATTTAATTGGCATGTAAAAAGCTTTCTCTACCTTCCTTGCATAAGATTAGCTTGTTTGCCGTCACTGCAGGATTGAATCTTTTTCTCAGAACAGAATAGAAACGTAGATAACCTCTACATAAAGTCACAGTATATATTATTGGTAGTAATAGCTTAGCATCAATGTCACACTTTGAACAATAACTCTTTCTGCTTGAAACTTGCTTCATCCAGCTGTCACCACTCCTCTGTGTAGCATTTGTTTTTCATCCATCCTCGCTCTCCTCCAAACTTTGACTTTTCTCCCAGTACTTTCAGAGATCCTAAGCCTGCTCATTTCCTGACTGTTTTCTGCCTACAGTGTTAGCCAGACTGTGACTGACAGGGAGAGAAAACATGTAAGGCCATCCTGCTGCAGAAGACATACACAGTGGGTGCAAAAAATCATCGAATCATCGAATGGTTTGGGTTGGAAGGGACTTTGAAGATCACCTAGTTCCAGTCCTCCTGCCATGGGCAGGAAAATACACAAGAGCTGGTAATACTCCTGTAGATGAACAATATAAGAGGTAAGGCACCTCCAGCAAGTGATCTTAAATAATACATTAACATAAGAAAGGAGATGTTACACTTGAATTGACTAGCTGTGAGAATGTGAGACCCGACACCCAACATCCATGTTGTCCATGGATGCCACTTGTAAATCTGCTTCCCCTAGAGGCAGGTGATGTTCAGGCTCTTAAAAGAGTAACCTGGAGGACTTCTGTCTGCCTTCTGACATGGGAGAAGGCAGTCTTACAGCCATGGGAGATCAAGTGATGGGACCAAGAGCAGCATCTGGTCTGATGCCTGCATCAGGGCCTCTCCATTCACAAGGTACAAGCTTTTATACTGCTTAGTACTGAGTGTTCCTGGACTTCTGAGGAAATCTTAAACCATGCCAAAGCTTGACCCACTGATGTCAGTGTCATCTTTCCAATGGGCTTAATGAAATAGGGACCTTGCCCCTAGACTAATTAAAGCAATTGTCTCATTCTGTACCTTTGAAAGACTTGCTCTATTTGAGGTACACTGTGTGTATACTTTTAATTCTGGCAAATCTTTCTTCCTGCAAAGAGCTTGTCCTCCAGAAAATTAAACCAGCATCATAATACATGTACCAAAGTAGTACGTATTGCAATGGATAACCTCTATGAAAGCAGACAGCATTTCACTGACAACTAGAAATCCCTTGGAATTTCTTGGCTGTTTCTATTTTCCATATAAGGTATAATTAAAAGAAAAAAACTTAAGTGAAATTCACAGTATGAATTCTTGCACTAATTTCATTGATGTCAGTAGAATTACGGTGGAGATTAACTTAGTTCTGTGACTGTCAAGGAAAGAAGCTGTTACGGATTTTTTTCTGATGTGCCTTTATTTTTTTGATAATGAAAAGACACAAAAATATGTTCTGCATGGATCCATATATTGTCTTTATAACATATCCAATCTGAAATAAGTATGATTCACTCAAAATCTATTATTCTCTTCACTAAAGTGCTTATTACAGGAGGGAGTTGAAGGGTTGCCATTATGATTTTGTCACCAAACCAAACTGATAGCTGTTTTTAGATCTCATGTATTCCATATTTTAAATATATTTCCTACATAAAAATGCAGAGATTATGGAAATTCTTTAGAAATATGGTCTTGGCCTTGTTTTTGCATGCTTTTCTATGTTATGCACATTTTTCTGGATATGTTACAGCATTTCCAATCAACCATTAGTAATAGGTTTAGCAGTTGCTTCAACCTCCATCAAAATTACTGTCCTCATTTTTATTCCATAGAAGGCAGCTTACCGATTCATCTGCAGACACTTGCTATCCAAAGCAGTGCTTGCTGCTATTAATAGTGAAATCAAAGTAGCAAGTACTTTACCTAGGAATGGGAGTCTGTAGGGTTAGGATTGGAGCTGAGGTTGCAAACATTCATTCAATTTTGGAAGGACATTCAGGCAACCCAGGACTCACCCTCCAAGTGTATACCATGTTCTGTAACTCCTGCTTTCTAGTTCTAACACTGCCTCTGACCAGCTGTATATTGTTGAATATGGGCCATCTTCAGTGGAAAAGTATCTTCTGAAGAGTCCATGAAAATCAAAATTTTCCCTAAGATCTTACACTAAGCACCAGAGAACATCCTTATAACATTAATATTTATGCTTCACTTGGTACATGTAACTGTGTTTACATCTTGAAGCATCTAATTTCAGGTTCCAGATGCAGTCAATATGGAACAGGTAGATTCTTAACTTCTCATAGGTCATTACTAAGGGAATCTGTTCTTCTAATTTAAGCTGCTAATTTAGATGCCTTAAATTCAGCTGTGTCCAAAATTATGCACTCAAGCAACTGAATACAAATAAATCAAAAGCCTCAGGCATCCGGTTCAAAGTGATAATTTGGGAAGGAACCATCACTGAAAGGAGCAGTAAGTCTAAAGGAACCAGAAAGCTGCACAAAATAAGTATCTATGATATTTCTGTCCAGGTTCCCTACTGTGCTCCAACCTTTTGTTGGTGAGCCAGATGAGAAGAGTCTCTCTGTGTTTAAGTCAAATCAAAGTCCAGAGTTTCACAATGTTTACTTTTTCAAAGGATCAAGCACATATTTTACATTGAAGAAATACATGATAAGAAAATATATGATAATGGAAATGGCAGAGGCATGAAATATCTGCTCAGTTAAAGCAACAGCATGTATTCTAAGTTTAGAGAAAGCAGAAATGCTGCCAAGACATTTGACCACAACCATTTTTATTCTCCATGTGAAATTCTAGTATTTATCTTCTCTTCTGCTTTTAGCCAATAAAACTCCACTCAGGTTTCTACCTGCTAGGACAACACAGATGCAATAATTCTCAGCTTACCTGACCAAAGCTTATCTACATTAAAATGTTTTTATTTTGCAGTTGCAAAGTAATATTATTAGAAAATTCCCAGACACAATGTACAGTGTAGAACAGGTTTAACAAACTTCATTTTCAAACTGCAGAATTGTTGGATGCTACCACACTAAACTCAGAGTAGGTCTACTAAACTTTACCAGTAATGTGAGTGTAACAACAAAAAACATCTGTCTGGTACTTTTATGCAAATAAATACCCATACTTTACCCCAAAACACAAAGCTCAGACAAAAATCTTTGCAAAAGATCTGTAGTTCACATTTTTATCTTTGAGTGGTGTACAAATGTCTGTAGATGAAAAAGGAAGAAGCAGAAAGCACAGCAGCACAGTGTATGAGCAAAGGATTTTACTGCACTTTGTAAAGGGTATATACTATTCCATCACTGCTTCTGTCATGCTAATATGTTTTCACACAAATGGAACAAATGCAAGAAAGTCTTAAACAGTATGTTTTATTGACATCTATTTTAACACAAACAGAAGATTAGGACATGCAATAAAAGCCACTCCATTTGTGAACCTAAGTTTTATTTGCAACCACACAAATCTTACTACAATGACTTTTTATTCCTCCAATTTTGACTTCAGTTTTTTGAGCACAGCTCTAAGCCAAATATATACTAAGCTACTGGGGAAGCCATACATGGTCAAACTGCTACCACAAGTCTGTGCTGCATGGAAAATTAGTCTATATCTGTGTACGTTGATAGATATATGCAACAGCAGTTGAACATATGTACTATGTCCTTGTCAGGAATATGTCAACTCTCCAAACTGTTACCAAACTAGTTTTCCCAAACAAGGGTAAATCTAACAGAAATTTCAACACTTCTTACTTAAACTAGAATTTTCAACACTTACTTAAACTAGAATTAAATTAAAAGCACCTGAGCAGAGATCCTTCTGCATGGCAAATGAAAGCATGCTCTGAGAAAACACTTCAAATGTAGCATGTCAGAAGAAGTACACATAGAGAATTCTGGAGCTGGTTATGGAGGAATTTCTATAACAGCTCTCTGATTTGGTGCTTACTGAGCTACGCCAGTGGGTGAGGCTAACCAACTGTATATGCACTTACAGGAGTAGTGCCATGGCTTATCAAACCCTCACACATAGATAATAATGGTCAAGCATTGCCAACGCATTCTTTCAGCGACTCTGTTGAAATTCAAAGACTTTATATGGTTGAATCTTTGCTCTTTATTTATATAAAGTAATTCTCTGCTGCAAAGATTCACCAACACAGAACTGAGTTTAAAAGCACCTCTTCAAATTGTTTTGAAATAATGGGAATGTAATGAAAGGGCCAACCTTCACCTCTCAAAACTAGGAAAAATGTTTATGGGAATGTCTTAAACACAAAGCTGACACGCGTCATCTTTCTCTGACTCAAGACACTATCTGGTTGACATTCAGAAGACTTCCTTATTTGTCTGGAATTTCCTGATATAGGGCAGCATGGTCAGAGCCACTCTGCAGGGACAACAACCAGGCTGCCATGCATTAAGACCACCTGGGGCATACCCATAGCTCTGCATAGCTGGGTCAAATATGACCTGTGACCAAAATACGGTCACGCAGCCCCTCATGGCCTCAGGACCCAGCTTCCTCAAGGATGCAAGTCCTCATCCCAGATGCAGGGCTTTGAGTTTGTCTTGGCCAAGCGTCCTGAGATTCCCATCTGCAGGTTGCCAGGATCCCTCTGAGTGGCTGCCCTGAGAGCAAGTTACGTGCTTCTCACCATCCAGGAATGAGGTGGCTGTGGATGCACTGGGTCACTTCGTCAGGTCACTGATTTGGACACCCACAAATTATCTGGATAGGGCAGGATATTCCCAACCTATGGTATGTGCACGACTAGCAGTATACAATTAACCTTTGAGAAGGCAACAGAAACACAGAAGTATAAATCCTGGCACAAAGCTGGCATGTCCTGCTGCTGGTTTGGGGGGAAAAAAAGCAAGTTTGGGAAGTCTTGATCTTTTAGTTCTTACAGGGCAGTGCATGAAAAGCCATGTCAGACTTAAAACATCATCTGCATATGCCCTAATGTGAACATGCACAACATAGCAAAAAAGCATCCTAGAAACAAGTTCACTGACCATTTGTTACTCATAATGGTAATCAACAGACATGGACTTTCCTGTCACAACCATTTAACTTAAGGAAAGACGAGCTCTTTCAGATCCAGTGTAGGAGTTTAAGAAGTTAGCTGCCTACAACCACATTGTGGTTTAACCCCAGCCAGCAGCTAAGTAACGCGCAGCTGCTTGCTCACCCCTTCCTCTCTAAGTAGAGCTAGCTGGGAATTTTTGGGATGAACAAATTCTCCATCACAAACTACTGCTGTGTTTTGCTTGAAAACAGGACACTGAACATGGATATATTCTCTTAACACTCGGGATGTACATCCTGAGACATTCTGCAGACAGGAAATGGAGAAGACAGGTCAGGATGTATACGCTTCTGTACACAAGTCTCATTTCCACAACTAATTGCTTATACTTGACAAAATTCAAGTCAATCTAAAGGGGGTTTGAGTAAGCTTTTCCTGAATTTTCAAGTGATACCACAACAAAAGTCAACGTGCACTTTTGCCTCCTGTCTTGCCTCCCTTGCACAAACAGATCCCAATTGGACTAATCATCCTGAATGTCTCCTAATCGAACATTGGTTTTATTTTGCAATGTGCCTTCTTTTTGCAAAACTATTTTATCTTCAGGTTGCTGCAACTTGAAAAGATTCTAGCTCCATAAATTCCTTTTACTGTATGGATAGAAAAATCTGTCATCTTTATAACACTGTCCAGATGTTTGCATTGGACTAAAAAAATGTCATATTTTTTGTTTCAGTTTTTCTAAGTGTGAGCCAACAGAACATTGAAGCTGCTGGTCCGGGCATCCTGCAATTCAGCTGAACATGGCCAAATTGTTTATACATATTTCACATTTCGGAGGCTTTCTTCCCTACTACACAAACCAGACCAACTGTATGAACCGGGTCATTCCCTGAAGCCTGGAGAGCAGAGCATGGTAGCTTCAGAGATGTGCCAACAAATGGTATGTGCATGTACCAACTATTTCCATGCAGGTTCTGAGAAAGGACACTTGAGTAAGAAACTTATTTTTTTTTTACTGTTATTCAGACCAGAATGTTTCATTCCTCACAGGAATGAATGCAGCCCGTCCGTCCCAAAGAGCAAGCTCCAGTTACTCTGCAATGGCCACTTGTGTTTCTTAGAAAGCTGAAGGCCTGAATCAACAGAAAACAGACCGTGCTGGGATAATTTTTTCTCCCATCTCCTTGTTTTTGCATGTGGTGTTGTGACTGCTGAGCAGATGTGCTATTAACAATATTGTATTTGGCTCTGGCAGCGGTGCTTACAGGAACAAGCTGCGCATGCAAGGCTTTAGAGCGCTTCCCTCTCTGACAGACAAGCTTTTGTGGGGTTTTCCGTAGCAATTTAGGAGGTTGCCACCCCCAGCAACCCCTCCGGTTTATAAGGCACTATCTCAGGACTAAACATGTCACCATACATGTGACATACATACCAGCAGCCAATACGCCGGGCTGCAAACCGGAGGAGCAGGGGGCAGCTGCTGCCCTGCCAAAACCAGAACACCTTCAGACCGCACCGGACCCTCCTCACCTGCGAGCACACAGCCTGCTCTAAACCCCAAAAGCCCACTGGCGAAGGCTCCCATGTCCTGCCACCGGGAGGAGCCGGGCTCCCTCAAGGGGCTGACAGGCTGCGAACCCACCAACCCTCACACCTACCCTGACAGCCGCCATGACACCGGCCCCCCCTCCCCTTCCCCTCACGGAGCCACCTGAGGCGAGAGGGAGGGGCTCGCAGCCGAGGGGGCGGAGCCGGGGCGGCCCGGCCCCACCGCGCAGGGGCGGTGCCGGTCACATGGTGGTGGCGGCGGCCCCGCCCCGCCCCGGCTCCGGCGGCGCGCTCGCGCAGGCGTTGCACCTGGCGCCCTCTTCGGGGCTCCCCGTCTCCAGGACAACCGGCCTCGCCGCGGCGCCTCTGCCATGGTGAGCCTGGGGCCCGGCCCGGCCCGGCCCGGCCCGCCGCGCCGCTCCCCTTCACCCTCTGCCGCCGCCGGGCTTTAGGGGGGCTGGCTCGGCCACTTGGGGTCCGGGGCGGGGAGCGGCGGCGAGGTGGGACGGGCAGGTGATGATAGGGCGGGTGGAGCCGCCGCCGTGGGGAGAGAGTTCTGTCGGGGACGTGTAGAGCGGCTGCCGGGCCAGGCGGCAGGCGGGCCCCTCAGCCCGAGGGGAGGGAGGGAGGGAGGCGGCCCGGCCAGGCGGAACGTCTGCGCTTGGCGGGCGGAGTAGACAGGGTACGGGTGTGCGTGAGCAGTGGCGGTGCGGATGTGGTGCTGGGCGGGCTGTGTCGTCCGCGGCTGTAGCGGTGGGGAGAGTGTGTGTGTGTGACTGTAGCAGGTGGGGCTGCTGTAAGCACAGGCAGGGCGGGCACAGCCTGCGTGTCTGTGGTGAGGTGTGGCGGGTGCGTGTCCTCCCCGTGTAGCGCCGGAGCAGCCATGGTGGGAGTCCGGCTGTGTGCAGAGCGGGTCAGGTGTGGCAGGGGTGTGCTGTCCCGCTGTGTAGCACGGGAGGGGTAATGTGTATGGGTGTGTAAAGCGGCTGGGGCGTGACAGAGGTGCCTCGTCCCCCCGTTATGGAGTAGGGAGGAAGGTAACGTGTGTGTCGGTGCGCAGGGCAGTGTCACGCTGTGGGTGCATGCGGTGCTGTGCTGTATGCTTATGCATGTGCAGTAAGCCAGGGTGTGGCCTAGGATGTGTATGTATAAAAGATGTACAGTAGGTCATGAGCATAATGTATAACATGTCTGCGTGTGTGTGCATCTGCTATGATTTCATCTTCGGTTATGTCTGTGTATTGTAGCAGAGATTTAACATTGCTTGCAGGGAAATGACATGGCATCCTATGTATCTAGCTGTGTTTGTGTACTGCTGTCTGGTATGGGCGTCTGCCTCTGTGTGTATATATAGTGAATATTGGGTGTGGCATAATATGGGGATGTTTTTATAGGCACGTATGCTGTGGGTGTGGCAAGGATTATCTGTGCTTTTTATATGCATGTAGCACACATAGGGGATGGTATTTTGTGTCTATAGAGTGCCGGTTGTTTCTATGTATAAGTATGCCTAGCTGTAATGCTTTAACGCACAGGTGTGTTTATAATGGATTTGCGGGGGGTGTGTGGTGGGCATGAGGTTTGTTGCATCTGCGTGTGGAGGTATAGTGTCATGTAGGTGTGGGGAGAGTGCAGCAAAGGAGGAAGAGGTTGGTTGAGGTTTGCTGTGTGGGTATAATACGCGGGGATGCGATACGGTATGTGCACACAGTGAGTGGCGGGAGAGAGGTGCATCATGACAGTCATGAGAGGAGATGGCAAGGTGTGTAAGGGGGAGCGAGTAGGAATGGACACGGCATGTTGGGAAAGGGCACTGGTATGATCGCTGTCTTCAGCGATGCCTTACTGCTTTGCAGTGATAGTTACAGTGGTAGATATAGGAAGAAGGCATAGTTGCTAGCCTCTCACACATAAAGAAATGCACAGTTTTTAAGGCAGAAAATCATTTTGTGTCTGTTTTTGTGTGTGTAACAATAGCGGGTTTCGTGTGGCAAGTTCTAGGGAGGGAGCACTCAGCCTTGCAAAGCGATGGAAAGAAGGGGTGGCCATGAGGGGAGAGGAGGGATGGCCATGAGGGAAGATCATGAAGGGAGAGGAGGGATGGCCATGAGGAAAGATCATGAAGGGAGAGGAGGGATGGCCATGAGGGGAGATCATGAAGGGAGAGGAGGGGTGCCATGAGGGGAGATCATGAGGGGAAAGGAGGGGTGCCATGAGGGGAGAGAAGGGGTGCCATGAGGGGAGATTGTGAGGGGAAAGGAGGGGTGCCATGAGGGAAGATCATGAGGGGAGAGGAGGGGTGCCATGAGGGAAGATCATGAAGGCAGAGGAGCAACGGCCATGAGGGGAGATCATGAGGGGAAAGGAGGGGTGCCATGAGGGAAGATCATGAAGGGAGAGGAGGAATGGCCATGAGGGAAGTTCATGAAGGGAGAGGAGGGATGGCCATGAGGGAAGATCATGAAGGGAGAGGAGGGGTGCCATGAGGGGAAAGGAGGGGTGCCATGAGGGGAGAGAAGGGGTGCCATGAGGGGAGATCGTGAGGGGAAAGGAGGGAGCGCCATAGGGAAGATCGTGAGGGGAGAGAAGAGGTGGCCCTCAGGGGAGAGCAAGGTCATCTGTGGGGGTGTGAAGGGCAGCCATGGGGGCTAGTGGCAACAGCTTTACAAGTGTGGGCCACTGCGAGAGGTGGAGGTTATGAGGGGCAGCTGTAAGGGGCGATCAGTTTGCCCATATTGGCATGGTTTAGTGGTGGGTTTGGTAGTCCTGGGGTAACGGTTGGACTTGGCGATCTTAAAAGTCCTTTTCAGTCTAATTGGTTCTATGATTCTATGGAGCATATCCCTGTGGTGGTGTAACTTTTCTTCCTTGCATAAAGGCTTCTTTGTGCTCCTTCTCTTTAATTCTGAGATGTGATTTGTTGCTACATGGAGCAGTAAGCAGTGGATGAGGCTGTGGATGGTATAATACTGGTGATTATGATGTTACTTAATGACATGTCCTTCTTCACATTAGTATTCCATCACATGTCTTACTCCACATCCGAGAATATACAGTACCTTAAAAGTCAATTGAATAAAATGGATTTATCTCATGTTCTAAACTTAGGACAATTGCAGACTGAAAAACAGCAAACAAAATATTTGTAAACTGTTTCACAATAGAAATAAATATTTTCCATTGACCAAACTCCAGGTATGGAGTTTTCCTGCATGGTCCATTTTGGCATTCCTGATTAGAAACCTGTAGCAATCTAAACTCAGCAGACATAGAATCTGCAAAGAGCACTGAATTGTTGTTGGAACAACACAGGTAAAATTGCAGAAATTATGCTGGATAAGCCTTACTGCTGTGCAGGTTCTTGTATTGGGCAGCTCCTTAGTTGCACATCACAGGTGATAAGAAAAGGATGAAATAGCATCATTTTAAAAGTCTTTTCATATTTTCATATATTAAATTCAGTGAATACTTATACTGGAATTGCTCTGTTACAGAGTTAGTCCTGTTTCGATTGCTCTTTCCCTCTTAATTCCTTATAGCTGCATAGTTTAAAATTCAAGAAGTGTGAGGAAGGGATTAATTTTGGCCAGTTAACACCAGCCCTTTTAGTATAGGGAATGCACATGGTCCTAGAAATCAGAAGGTCCATCAGCTTATTGCTTGTTTATTTTGACAATGAATATTTAGTCATCTCAGTTAAAATGAGGGTTAACACTGGGCTAGCAGATGTGGAAAGTGTGAAAGTCAGATTTTCACTGGAGCATGGCAACTATTTTTAGGTTAGTGTAGAAAAATAGTGCTAATCTGGCACTGTGACAGTATTGATCTGAATGCCAACAGAAAGCTGCACAGGGACAGTACTTCAGCTGTTTTGTCAATGAAGAAATCAGAAAAACTGCACTAATTTAATATTAATTGTTATCAACTTCTGTAAGAGTTCTGGTAGTGTTTCTGCTGAATCAGAAATACACATACATAGCATATGCTAAGTAGGACAAAACCAGATGATGTTGTGACACCAAAAAGTTCTTCCTTGCAGTTCAGACAGTAGCCTCGAGATAGGTTAGGCGAGCTGCAACATTCACTTGCATTCTTTCTAATAACCTTCTTAGGAAGATGATCCTCTATTGATTTCTTTGGGTTTGTTTTGGTGGTGTTTTTTTTTTAACCTCTTTATGTTTTAGCACAATGCAAAGGATGTTACAGTTTCTGATTGTACTTGAGCTATGTATTTTGGGTGACTTGATTGGAATGCAATAGGGCTGGAGTCCAGCTGTCTGAGCTTTTACAAAACAGCTTTCCCACTTGAACTTTTAACAGAGGGTGGGATATTCTAATAGTAAAGCTTCCAAATGGGAAGATTGTAAACAGAGTAACTTCTAAATATCGAGTTAGGTTTGCATTGTTAAAAATGCAGGAAATCTTTATCCACTGTTACAACAGAAAAAGGTACCTTAAGGCATTGAAAGAGTATAACGATGAACTTAAAATTCACAGCATGCTGGTATCTGCTCTGTCAATTCCGTGTTTATTTTTCAGGATCAAGAAATTAAGTGTATGTCTACCAAAGTTTAAACTAGTTGTTCTTTAGTTTGAAGGTTTTTTTTTCCTAGTAGCTTCTAAAGATCAAACTTCTCAGGCTGTTTTTTTGAAAGAATTAACTGTGCTATGAATGTCTTTAAATCTGTGTATGTGTATAGCCCGATTCTACAAGACTGCATGAAACCAGGTGGCTTATACTTGTGATGAGATTGACATTAATTTGAGTATGCTCCCTGTGAACCATGTTGTGGTGGAAGCTGCCTTACCTTCTATTTCAGTATGTCTTGTGTGGAGTCTCAGAGTTGCTTGAATGGTCAAAAGTAAGTTCCTTTCTCCCGTGTTTTGAACTGAGGCTTTTGCAAATTGCGTTTGAGTGTCTGATGCATAAGGAGGAATTTGTTATTTACCTGACCAAGAAAAAGAATGCACAGAATCTGTAGGATGCATAGTTTCTGCTGACTTCAATAACCTCTCTACTATGCTTACCACTCCCCTGTCTCCACACTCCACCCCTACCCTCCAAAAAACCACTAGAACACATCCCCAAGCAAAAAACTACAGTATGAATGTAAGTGTCTAAGCCGGCTGAAATAATTTCTGTTGGGTACAGAGCGGTAATGGAAATGCAACAATAGTTGCATTGTTTAAAGTAAAGGGCACCTCAGGTGATAAAATCAACTCCAGCCAATCTCTTGAGTGATTCCCTTTGGGTTGTTAGCATTACCTTAGAGGAACCACTGCACTCCTGCTAGAGGAGGACTGGAACTGGAAATGTGCCCTTTTCTGGGCTTGCACATTTGTGACTACTTGGAACCACAAGCTACTGCTCTGTAGACCACAAGAAAGTACTTTAAATTTGGTATCAAGCTGCTACCCTTAAAATATTGGCCATACTTCATGGTATATTCTCTTTCTCTATCCCAGTGTTTTCCCATGTTCTTCTTCAGGCAGAAATAGTAAACTTTGTTTTTGTTGGATTTGATTGCTGTTCAACTGGTTAACCAGTATGTTCTGTAAATTTAACTCAATAAGGAGACAAGACATCAAATCTGCATAAATGTGAAACTCTACCCGTATGTCAAGTTTGTCTTCAGAGGTTGAAATTGAGGTTAGAGCTTCACAGGGGAAAGGCATTTCCATATCATGACTTGAAGTTACTCAGTACTTATCTAAATATTAAGGGGCAAAATGTCTGCATGTGCTTGTTGTTCTAAAAAATGGTCTATAATGTACTTCTTAAGCAGAAGTATCAAGGTTATTCTGTGTCTGCAGAAATTCAAGAACCAGAAACTTTGGTAAATACTAGCAATTAAGTGAGTGTCCAGTTTCTCTTCTAAATTTCAACCTCTTTCTTGGAAGAGTTTGAAAAAGATGTTTTGGAAATGGTACTGTGATGCTGTTTCCTTTGAAGTCAGTTATTATTGCTGCTTGTAATCATTAAGAGGTACCTAATTTTGTCTTTTATAACTGAAAGCTATTATTAATTATATACTACATATGTGGCTTGTGCAGCTGCAACACAGATTCTGTGTCATCTTTTTTTTTTCTGGTTCATGCTCTCAGGAAATTGCCTCACAGAGAAGGTTTGTTCTTTGTAATGAAGATTTCCCATACTCAGTACTAGAAAACCAGCAGTTTTGACATAGTGTTTATGATACAGATCAAGCACTGCTATGAAATGGATTTGTAGAAGCTATAGAGTAATTTCTGGAATGAACAATAGCTTTTAAGTCTCAAATGTATTTTTGAAGAGCAGTTACATTGGGAGGAAATATTAATACTCAATTTTTTGGTTTCACACATGCTTAGGAGATGGGATTCTGCTTTTATCCATGCAGTCAGGACTTAAGCTGTAGTTTCATTTGCAGGTTTAGCTAAGTACAGTAAGAAAAAGAATTGCCTTTCTGGATTTGGGGTTGTGTAGCTGGAGGGAGAACTGTGGCAGTCGAAATTAAGAATGGTGCAAACTCCTGGGGAAATGGAGCTGCAGAAGAACCTCTATGTACGCGCTCTGTGATGGTTTCAGGTCGCCACTGTGTCAGTTCGTATGCTAGTATTGGAGACTGTGAGTAAAACTTAGCCATATGTATGTCAGTAAAACCAGCTATATGGAGAAGTGATGATTCAGAGGAGTTTTGAAAGGTGTACTCTTAAGGGCTCTGAATCTGTGCATGGCTGAGACTGAATGGCTATGCCTAACCAGATATTACTGCACCAAAAGAAAGGGACACTGACTTTTGTCTCGGGCTTGTTTTTCAGAAACCTGTCATGCTCTGAGTATCTGAGAATGTATATTTAATGGCATAATTCTTCAAGACTGCATGAAACCAAATAGGGTGTTTTTATGATGAAACCGACTGTAATTTGATCACACAGTCCCTGTGAATTTTGTGATGGAAGCTGCCTTGTAATCCATCCCAGTATTTCTGCTTACAATTTCAATGTTACGTGAGTGGTCAAAGGAAAGTAGCTTTCTCTGGTGTTTTGAGCTTAGGCTTTTGCAAATTGAATTTGAGTCTCTGCTTGATGCTTAAGGAGCGATTTGTTCTTTGCCTGGTCAAGAAAAAGAAAGCACAGAATCTGCATGATGCACTGTCTACCCTTGTGATGGGCTACAGTCAACAATTGCTTCATCCATCTCATTTTAATTTTCTGCCACAGGTCTTTTGATCTCCAAGCCCATAAAGTAGATGATACGGGTTTTCCCATCTTCTGCTTTAAACTGATTTGTAGATTTGACTGTTAATTGAATGCTTTGTTCTGGTTTTTAGGAATAATATCTAAGTGCTTCATCATTTTGTTTAAATTTGGAAGCACATAACCTTAAAAAAGGAATAATCGATAAATATCTGAAGAAGGAAATAGTCATTAAAATCATCTTTTAAAAGAAAAGAAACTGGAGAAAAGATTTACCAGTCAGTATATGACTAATAAAAGACGAGGGTAAAACTTTGTCAAACCTGTTTTTTCAGCTGTCTCTTTATGTGTGTTTACAGAATATGCAGGGATACAATTAACAGCTTTTTCCAAATTTCTTACTGTTTAAGCAGTAGTTGTTGGATTACTTGTTATCTATTTATTTATTCCCTGCATCGAGCTGAAACAAGTCTCTAGTTATGAAAGATTAGGTAAGAGATAGTTTATTTTGCCATGCAGTTTGGGTTTGTTTTGCCATTTCTGCTAGTGGTTAGAACAAGATGTATCTCTTTGGTTTGTATCATAATTTACATGAATTAAGTGCTTACATGAATCTGTCACAGCACCTTAAATAACAGCAGTGGTAAGACAGTAGTATGTGAAAGTATGCTCAATATCTGGGGCTAGTTCAGAGGATTGCTGTCTCATTGGTGACTTTATAGGAGATGAGGCTAAGTCTTGCATTAAAGAACAGCCAGATCAGCTAACAGGTCAGGCTAACCTGTTAGGCCTTTCTACCTTGGTTGCTTGCAGTAAGTAAGTCATACTATTGAAAGGGCTTGATTGGTGATTTCCAAATATGTTGTTGGCAGTAGGTGACAGCCCTTCTGAAAAACACACAGAAAAGGGTGATGTGAGTAGTTAGGTCAACTGAAAATTGTGTGATCAAGACAGCAGTCAAAGCAACCTCCAGGCACCTCCAACTCCATGTTAAGAGCTGGAACAGCCAAAGGCCTCGAGATAGAGTTGAGCAGCTACGGACATCAGCTCTGAAGTTCACAAATGACCTTGATCAGTCACCCAGTGAGAACAGGACCTTGCAAAGCCAGACTGATTCCCTCCAGTAAAATGTGAATGACATGGTATGAATACCAGTGCTGGCAAAACAAGAATGATGGGTCTTCTGGAAGAAAACCAAGCAGCAAAGTGGGCAGTGTGGCCAGCTGCTTCTGCCTGGCAGGTTTTAATATATTGGACAGTATGTACTTTGGGGAAACTTTAAAAGCAGTATAGTGCTTACAGGCAGCCCTAGGTCAGTGGAAGACGTTATCAAAAGACAGAGAGATGTTCACAGGCATATTTTATAGAATCACAGAATGGTTTGGGTTGGAAGGAACCTTAAAGCTCGTCCAGTTCCAACCCACTGCTGTGGCAGGGGCATTTTCCACTAGACCAGGTTGCTCAAAGCCCTGTCCAACCTGGTATGTGATCTTGTTCACCGAAGGTGGGCCTTAATTGTTTAAGCTGACTAACACAGTAAGTACAAAGTATGAGGTACTAGTTGCTTTTATTGGTCAGTTTGTCACAGTGCAGGAAGAGAAGAGATCCCGAGGAAAGAACAGTGTAAAAGACCCCCATAGATATCTATCTGGCAGCAAGGAGGAAGCTGTGAGCCTACTGAAGACAATGCCCTGAGCTCTGGTAGAGGGTCCAAGGGAAAAAGAGGTTAGTGACCAAAATAGACCAGAATGGCTGGGATTTTAAAGTGCACAAAGTCAAAGCTTGTGATGGAGCATGGTGAGCAGATTGAGCATAGGAGTGAGAGCCTTTAGGGCAAATAGTGTATGTTGTTGAAACGAAAGACTTGGCCATTCTGTCTCTGCTCTAGGCAAACTTGGTTTGAGATGGGATTGCCTTTCAAGGTTCACTTTGGTGTGTCATAATTTTATTGATACAGAAAGCTTTACCATGAGTTCTAATGTAACAGCAGTCCTGTGCCACCAGCTGTTGTGTCTTGGGTATCACTTACTTCTGTTCTGTTGGCAATGTGCATCCCTTTGCTTGTCTGACACTCCTTTTGTTGCCTGGATACCTTTACCTTTTGCTACTTGCATAGAGTTAAATGATTCTGCCTGTCTGCCTGTCCAATGCTTTAATTGTTCATTTCTGGAGAAAGCATCAGCTAGCAGCAGTTCTCTGACCATTAGAGAGCACTCTATAGTGTCACATGTGAGAGAATACAAAATTTATAGTAAAGCAAGATTGTTTTCCCTTTTCTTCCTCCTCCATTTTTCTGTTGTATTTAAATAGAGAGCTTTTTAGGATGCCACTCATAACTTTAGTGTGCTCCTGAGCTGCTCTGGGTAGCAAAGCTGATCTGCTGGCTTTCTTCTCACTATAGTGAGAGGTGATTTCAGTAGCATGGTGAAGGGGAGATTGCACAGGCAGCAATTGGGTGTCTCTGTTGAGGAAGAGATGTGCAGCAACCTTGTGTGGTTTGTGTTTGGTAATAAAAATCTGCACATCAGGGGAACTGAATAAAAGTTTAATTCTAGTTTGTCAGGATTTTCCTTTAAAACACCTTGTCCTTACAATGCCTATCACTACATAAATAACAGTAAATAAATATTGCTCTTGACAGTGAAAACCTGAAAGACGCTATGCTTTTTAGACATGGCAATATTTGCAGTCTAACTAGGATGTTAGCCCTGTCAGCCATAAATGTATGGATTTAATTCTAAACTGCTGTCTCCTTTGGTGACAATGACCCAACATTGCATTTGTTCCTGGCCTGATAAATAATTCAGCCTTGGTTTTAGTATGTATGTCTTCTCTTTTTGCTGATGTTCTTTTGGGTGTCTCGGACATAATTTTCCCTTTTTCCCAAATTTATCCCTACTTACTTGCTTTAGCACACTACTAAGCAAGTCTGGTTTTGAGTCTGTTTTTTAATAACTTTTGATTTGTAAAGTCGACAGGTTGAAGGTCCTTATTGACTCTGATGTCAGTGGCAATTAGGTACATAAATATCTCCATGGAACTGAGCCATAATGCCAGCAGAACTGTTTCATCTGTAAAGACAATAGTCCTCTTCAAAAGAGGACTGGATAATAACTGAAATTGCATCATTAAAAAAAATTATCACCAAAATTACTAGTATAACCTTGTTTTGATCTTAAAATACTAGTTGGAAGGAACTTCAAAATGTTTAAGGTAAGCATAATAAACTGTGATGAATATTCTTATATTTCTTCGTAGAGAAAAATGTACTTTTATGAACTTACTGCACTTCTTTGCCAAACTTGATGCAAAACCACAAATGTACAATTCCGTCAGTAATTCTGGAGAAAACAGGAGAGCTTTATCACCAACTGTTAGACCAGAAGAGAAGAATATGTGGTGCTTTTAATAGTGGCAAGCTGACTGTGGTGTACCAACAAGTTATGTTCCAGGACTAGTGGTAGTTAGTGTGTGTAACAATCTGGAAGGGGAAGCAAAACTGGGAGGTTATTTTTTTGAATGTGACAAATTTACTAACTTACTGTGTTGCCTTCATACAGTGAGCTTATATCCATGTTATTATACATCTGAGAATCTAGAGTGTAAAGAAAAATAAAGGTGATAACCTTTGTACTGGCAAAACGATGGCACGTGTTAACCAGTAGCAGGCTGCAAAGTATCTTTATTTAAAAATAATCAGGCTCATAAGTGGAAAATGTATGGTAGGTGATGTAACCTTAGAGGAATTATCTGTAACTACAGAATAATTAAGTTTAAAGAGGATTTTTAGTGGTCTCTGATACTGAATGTTCAGAATCTAGGCCAGAATTAACTAAGATGTAAGTTCACTAGTTGGTTTTACTGTAGACCTAGTGTGCTTTCACAGAGGTAACTTCCTTCTCTGCAGCAGAAGTATTTCCTCACTTTGGTTTTTAGTGATGTTAAGTTCTATGAGGATGGCATATATGCCTTATTTTTCTAAATGAATGCTGCAATAAACACAGGACTATGTTTTGACTGTTCTTCTAAAAAATTATCCCAATATATAATACTGTTTTCAGGCTGTAAGATGAAAAGCATGAGTAGCATATAATCCTAAAATGGCATACATGCAGATAATTCATAAACCAATGAATTACTAAGTTCAGACAACCTCTTCTAAAAATAGTGTTGGTGTGCGTAGTGTATTTCAGCATAAAGTCAGTACACTGACAGCAATGGGCATGGGATGTAAAGCAGAACCTCAACCTGCAGTCAGCCATGTAGAACTGCTTAAAGCCATGAATGTTTTTCTCCTTAAGGAACTAGAATTGGGTTTTGATTTTCTTTGGTTTTGTTTGGGTTTGTTTGTTTGATTGGTTTTGTTTTGTTTTTTTTTTTTTGGTGGGTTTTTGTTTGTTTGCTTGTTTGGGTGGGGTTTTTTTGTTTTCCTTATTTTCCCAAGAAGCAAAGCATACTTGCCAAGTAAGTGATAATGTGTGATGGTAGGATGGACAAGGGATAACACTGAGTCAGGAACAGCATACTCTCAGTGGAGGACCGAAAGATTACTTCCAGTTTACCTTTTAGCATTCAGGAAGTTCTTGGCTATATTGTATCTCCTTCTGGCTTTTGTTTCAGGTAATGTAGACAGCAGATGACTACCTAATGATCTTCTCTTTGCAGGGGAAGTGATTGTTTGTGACTTTGACTCTCTCCAGTCTATACTGTGATTCCTTGAATTGATTGCAAACATGATTCTGATTCACTTTGTTTTGTTTATTGCTGTTTTTCAATGGCAAAATGTCTCAAACCTGCATATTTACAATAAGTTGTCAGTATCTCCTTTCTGTAGCTTATCTATTTATCTGTTGACTAATCCTGTTTGTCTTTTGCAGAAACATTTTCCTGTGTATTACCTGCTTTTTCCTTTGGCATTTTCTTTCAATCTCTCCACTTTCTTTTCCTTAGGAGGTCTGTTAGGAAATTCTGGGTGAGAGGTATTTTCAGTTTTTCTGGTAGCATTTTTTGAGGTGCTTCCCATGCTTATGTAGCAGTTGCTGTCATACCTGTGGCAGTAAATTATTTAAATTTAGATTATTATATTTTATCCACATTCACATACCTGGGCCAAAGTATTTACGCTGCAGGCAATGAAGGAAGGGACCTGAATAACTGGAAAGTGTCCCCTTTCTGTTTTCTGTAATAGGACAGTTTTAGGACACTAACTAGTGTGTGTTTGTATGTGTCTAGCTATTGCTAGAAGTTTCGCTGTTGCCTAGAATACTATGAAAATGTGTCTTCGTATTGCTTGTTTAATGACTGTCAAGTTGCTTCATAATTTTTAGCACAGTTGCATCTTAGCACTAGGGGATACCAGGTGTATGTGTGAGTGTGGCCCTGTTGTGTATATTGAAATGATTTTATAGTATTGCCAACTGACATGTTGAAAATGGGAACAGTAATTTAAAAGAATTAAGCACCTAAATAGAAGGTGAAAAGACTCTCTAAAAGCCTTTGTCTTGTAGGTCTAAGTGATGATTTTTCTTTCTGTTTTTAGGTTTTCTCAAATAATGATGAAGCCCTTATTAACAAAAAACTACCCAAAGAACTTCTGTTAAGGTAACTTTATAGTGTGTTAAGGGGTAAAAACATGAGGATCATGCATTGCTTAGATAGCTTACAGGCTATCAAGTGCTATTTATTCTTTTTTAAATCTGTCTTGAAATAAATAGTAACATGCTTCGTTTAGTTCTTGGAATTGTTGAAATTGTTGTCTTTTGGTTAGCCTTGATTTGTTTTAATGTGTTCGAATTATACTATACCATGGAAGATGCAATCTAACAGTGATCTTTTCCTTGCATGTCAGAAAAACTGAAGTAAAATGTCCAAAAGCTTTGGTGTACAGAGTAGTCAACTCTTCCAAGCTACACAACGTTTTTATCTGTCTGAAGAGCCTGTAATCCTTTCTGTAATGTAATTCACAGTCTTCATGTCATGAATTTTGTTATAACAAAATGTAAGTTCAAGTTCAAAGCTTTCAAAAAGTCACTGCAGAAAAGTGCTGCCTGTTAGCATTACTCTAAGTTAGAACCAGCAAGAGAACTTTCCTTACTGTAGTAATTTGGTTAGTCATAAATTTCATCAGCTTGCACTGTGAATAGCTCACCTTTGCAGGAGTTAGCTATGACATCAAGATCAGTTAAGTTCTGCCCATGGTTGAGATGCTAAAGGATGTCTTTGCACTCTCATCTTTTTTAAGTTGATTTCAGGCAAAGTGTAAACTGCCATATATGATGATACGGCTCAACTGGATGTGATCACATCAATGCTGGAACTGAAACAGCTTAGTGGTGTCTTCTGTGTCTGCCTATAGAGTTTGTTACAGCCTCTCTTGGAGGGAAGAAAAAAGGAAAGTGTTCACTTGTAATGCTGTAATTACAGATTTAAGTGATGGTGTTAACAAAACTGAGCTGACGATTTCTTCTTAATACAATAAGATGTTTGGGTTACCTTGTATATATGTCATTGCATCCAGTCTGAAGTGGAAGAATGTCTCAAATAATGGTAGTTTGCATTTTAGACTCATAGAAAGGGTTGGAAAGTACCTTAAGATCATCCAGTTCCAACCCCCTGCCATGGGCAGGGATACCTCACACTAAACCTTGTCACTCAAGACTCCATCCGACCTGTCCTTGAATGCTGCCAGGGATGGAGCATTCACGACTTGCTTGGGCAACCCATTCCAGTGCCTCCCCACCCTCACAGTAAGGAACTTCTTCCTTATATCTAACCTAAACTTCCCGTTTCAGTTTGAACCCATTACCCCTTGTCCTGTCACCCCAAGCTCTGCGCTGCAGCCTCTGCTCTCATCAGTTCTGTCTGGGTGCTGACACTGGCCAATACTGGGGCAGCCAGAGCAGAGCTCCCAGGCTGGGCCCTGCTCCTGGGAATTGTGAGAATTCCTGCATTTAGCTTCTAGGTGTCAATTTTCTGAATTGTGTATTCCAACACCAAATTTGGTAAGTTCTTTAAAACATTAAATAGGGAGTAGCTTAATTGTTTCATTGAGGTGTATGTTTATTCCAACATACGCATTTTAAAGGACATTTTAAAGAACTCAGGGGAAAAAAATGTGCAAGAAATTGGACAATACCAGTGACTTAGCTGTTAGCTCTTGAATACAAGATAACTTCTTGCAGAACAACTTGGGGGCTATATAGGCTTACCTTGGATTAGACCAACTGAGGAAGTGATTCTGCGAAGGCACTGCCACTGCACTATTGTGCAGTGTCTAAAGAAACCCTTTGCATGGTTGAAGCACTTCCTGATGTTGGAATGACAAAATAAAATAGCCCAGACCAAGCATACACAGAAGTGATTTAGCCAACCATCTAGTTCTTGCGTGTGTATGTCCTCTTTGCAGTTGCATAGTGATCTTCCAAAGTAGATCAAAGCTGTAGCCAGAATAGATGACTGAGAAATTCAACTGGGAGAGTCAGCTTTCTTAGTAAAGACCATGATGATCTCATGCTGAATGCTGGGACTCGAGTCATGGTCCGCCCATAGCCAGGGAGAAATAAAGTCCACATTTTATAACACGCACAGTATTGACTTGGACTGTCAGGGCTTTGGAACTGCGAGGAAGGGGATGGGTGGGAGAGGTGCTCTGTAAAATTCCCTTTTGAAGTTGTACTGCTGCAGAGACAAACTCAGAAGGCCAAAGGCAGAGTATGTTGGAGGGTAGTATGATGGGACATGGGGTCAGGGTTCTCATCCCTGCGGAGTATAGATAGCTGGGGAAATTTAGGGGCACGAACCTGGCTGTCTACAGGATTATCAGTGTGGAATTTGGTTTATGCTTCTGCACATAAATGCTTTTGCAAGACAGAGCCTGAAAGTCTTTCAACACCTAACAGTTTATGCTTGTGCTACAATATGTTTAAAATTGTCTTGCCATATGGTTGTGACAAGAGGGATTAAATATTGCTGCACTGAGTGTAATTAATTTTGTAATTATTTTTGCTGTATTAACGATGCAGTCTACCTTTTAATTAAAAGGAGAGGAAGCCAGTTGCAGTAGAAACATTTTGCTCATAGTGCTGGAACTGAATAGTAAATACACTATTGAAAGTGTCATAAAATACATAGTTTGTTGTTTGCTTATATCAGATATGTATGAAAACCATTGGAAAACACTACAGCTCTTAAAAAACAAAAATCCCTAAAAAAGCCCCAAACAACAGTTTGACATGTGGAAAAAGAGTGGGTAATATTTTGTTACAAATATCTGGAAATGGAAACACAATTTCTTGTATTGCATTCTTATTTACATCAAGTATTTAAACATCTGTAATCTGACTATAACAAGCAATCCAGATTTTCTCTAAAATTGAGAAACCTTTCTCTGATAGTAGACTTAGAAAATACCACAACTGTAAAATTTTACTCATTTGTTGATACAGTTACATACTCTAAAATTGAACAAAATAAGCCCTTGGTCTTATACTGCAGTTCTTGCTCTTTTTTACTATTCTTATTATTTATCTAACAACCAGAATTAGATTGCAAGGTTTTCAAGGCAGGGTCATGTCTCTTGCACATTTTCTACAGATTTTCTACTATGCTTATAAGTAAACGACTGAAACCCTCAGCTTCTCAGGCAAAAAGCTCATTAGGATACAAACCCAGAGGTTATTGTTCCTTCTCAATGAGACCCAGATGACTGTGCAGAGGAGGAAAAGGATATATGACTAATATGGACAGCAGTGGTTTTGAAGAAGACCCTCATTTGGAGGCAGCAGTTATGCTTTGAGTTAGGTAGGGTAGCTTGAGTGGAGAGAGGGAGGAGATAATTTGTTACTTTTTCTGGTTTATGTGCATTTATTTTTATTTGTAATATTGGAGTAATTTTATTTTTGTGGAAGAAACAGGCTGCTTCTAAAAGCTTTGATTTGTGGTACTGTTCAAGCTAAAAGAAAAATGATCACTGTTAGCTGTTGCAATGCTGTTAATTTGCCAGTTGGCAAGGAATACTCTTTCCCCTCTGCTCTTATATATTGCTAGAAGTGAAAGGTTGAATAAATGCTAAATTGTATGATGTTTGAGTAAGAATCCTGCAACGATGTTATAAATCATGTCATTTAAATAATGTTTTCAGGCAATTATAGTTTTTTCTTTGCTTAGCCTGTATGTTTATGGAAAAGCATCGTATGATTATACAGGACATTAGTTGTGGATTTGCACTGGTGTCTAAACTTAATAAACCCGTATCTATTTCAGAAGGATCAGAAATAAAGTCAGAGAGAGACTGTTGCAATTTTAACAGTAACAGCTGTTCCAGTAAGATGTCACAGCCTTGAAGATGAATAGTTTTCTTTTTTCTTTTTTTTTTTTCCCCTTGTAAATTGCTGGGAAAAACAAATGGATTTTTCAAGTTACCATATGAGTCTGAAAAGCATTGGGAACAAAAAAAAATGAAGTGACTGTAATATTAGAATGTTCTGACTTTCCAACAGCTTCCAAAAACCTTTTCCTTCTTTTTTTTTTTTTTATTTTATGCTTGATGAGAAGTTTGAAAACATACATGTTTGAATTCAAACGTACAGGTTTGAAAATGGGGTTATAGCCAGTACTTCTGGCATGTAGAAGGACAGATAACACTTGTTCATTTGTGTTTTAACTGCTAACCTTCTGTGCTACAAGATTTTGCACAAAAATGGCAAGCTTCAGAAACAAAGAAACAAAGATGTTTATTCCTTTTGACCCCTTGAACCATGTTATGTTCCCTTCTGCCTTCAAAGTACCAACTTCATAGGCTGGACCACAAATGCAGAAGCTGTTCTGAGTTCTGCTATAAACCATATGTACTTGGTGCATGTACTGGAATAATAATAGGTCATAGTAGTCATACTATGGGTCATAATAGTCATCAGAGTAAAAATTTGATTGCTTAATCAGATTTCAGAGAGGATAAGCAAAGTTTTGGGCCTTAAATTAGGAGAAGAACCCAGGACTTGTGTTCCAGTAGCAGCTTTTCTTGTACAGAAGAATATGCAGCATGTGAGTCAGCTAATTAAGTATTATATATGTTTTCATGTTTCTGTTCTTTGTTTTTAGTACTGCACACTGCTTTTTGCTCAGCTTTTAGCCTGTTACTACTGTAGGGAAGAAATTGCCAGAAACTTAAAATTTGTGTATTCAAACATAGTATTTGGTATGTTTGAAGTGATGCTTTACCATCTGTGTGCTTAACTGTGGGGGAAATAGAAAAAATATAGCAAAGGTTACAAGAAATTGTTATAATGCCATTGGTATTTCTTAGCTAGATGTGGTAGGTACTTAAATGGCCCACAGTTGATGTAAAATATCTTACCATAGGAAGTACCAACTGGTGAGTCAAAGAACTGAAAAATACAAACTTGTATATGGATCTACTCTTAGTTGGTAAGAATTCTGTAAGCAGACAAACAATGTGTGTATTTTGAGGTGGGGGAGAAATCTGTCATCTCAAACATAGAATCACAGAATCATTGATATTCTTAGGTTGGAAGAAACCTGTAAAATCAAGTCCAACTGTTAACCCGGCACTGCCAAGTCTACCACTAAACCATGTCCTGAATCGTTGCACACACATAATTAATTTTCCCCACTTCAAGGGTTTGTATAATTAAATGCCTCTTTAAAGGCTTCTATAGTAGTCTATATGAATGCAGTTTATGTACTCATGTCAATTTGATTGTTTCTGATACTGTAATTGCTTGGCAGACTTGCACATCTGTGTACAGCTTTGTTGATACTAATTTTTTTAATGCTGCATGTGCTTCTGATGTCTACATTTAAAGAAGCATACTGGAAAAATGAAGAATGTGCAGAGAAAATGAGATTCAAAGAACTAAAGTACAAAGTCTGTCAACAAGAAGCATTAAAGATGACATGATAAGTGCTTTAAAACTCGGTGTGGGGAAAGTACTAACTGCTAATGTACTCTAATTCGGTGAAGAAAAATAGAAAAAAGCATTAAAGCTGCAAGTCAGACATTCACCTTGGAAATAACACAAATGTAACAGCGTAATTAAGCAGTGGAACAAACTATCAGAGAAGGTGGTGATTTTCCATTTCTTGAAGGCTTTCAAATCAAGAATAGATCCTTTTATGGATGTTAGGCTTTAGTAAAATTCATCCTTACCATAAGGGAGTTGAAGAACTGTGCGCTTGTGCTGCCCATTATGTCTTTGGCATGAAGCTTATGTGTACTGCAGGTACTGTTAACATTGAAAGACCTCCAAGGCCAAACTCATGTGTCCAGACTGGTATGTGTCTAGGGATGGAAAGTCTTGAAGAGCTCTGCTTGGTTGTAAGGGGATTCGCGTTCTTGAACTTCATATAGGATAATTATGGAGAATTGAATAGCCTGGATACTGGCAATCAGAATAGATGATCCTAAACTTTCCTGTGGATCTATTAACTTAATTTCCAGTTTCCCCATACTTCATGTCAAAGGCTTAAGTGGAAATTAATCCTCCTGCTGGCTGTATTAGCTTCCATCTGCATAGCTATGGTCATAGAGGACAGAAGTGCCATACAACCATCAGCTGTCTGTCTTGGTAGTTTTTTCCACTTTTTAAAATTACAAGTGCCTGCTGACATTATTCTTCACCCTTAAGTGCCAGACACTGTCAGTGTCTAATGCTAACAGATGACTGATGATGCCAGTGTTGCCATCTCCATCTCAGTTTTTTGGTTGCCTTTGAAGTCTCTTAAAGACTTCAAAGTCTTTAAAAGACTTTAAATTACTTTAAACCTTACAGTCTTGTGCCTTGTTGGCTAATTTTCCTGACTGGTAAGTATTTCCTAGTAGTTCTGTGTGACTGCAGTAGAGAAGCAAGTGTGTTTTAGTGGTGCATATGTAAGCCTGTACTATAGAAGGTAAACAGAAAAGTATGGGGAAGAAATGCTTTCAAGCAAGTTGGCAAAATGACTCTTTGGAATTTACTGGCATCTCTTACCTATCCTAGTATTTAATTCAGTAATGATTCTGATTAGGATGCATTATAATCCAGCAAATATTATTTTGGTGGGGACATTTTGGAGCACCTTGCAAGAAAGTTTCTTCTTTAGAATAAAAATAAAAACTGAGAGCATCATGAATGTTTACACTTACTAAAGTATTTTTCCTTTTAACATAAAATGACCACTTTTTGGTTTTGACTTTTTAAAAAGTCACTTCATACAGAATGGAGCAAAACTAAATACATGTGTTCTGCATTTGGTTTTCATTTACTTTTGATCTTCTAACAGCAATAAACAATCAAACATGAAGACAGACTGCCAGACAACTCAGTCTGGCAGTATGAAATACTTTCTCTTCGACATCTTGCAATTTCTTCTGTTGTTTCATATTTCAGTGTAACTAGATACATCACTTCTAAAGCATGTCATGTTCTTCATTCAGGCAAGAGTATTGTGTCACAATGTGGTTTGTCACAAACTTTCCTTTGTAACAAATAATATAGACCTTTTTTGTGCTTCAGCCTCTGTAAATATGAGATAACCTTCTGATTACACTCATACAGTGGTACTAGGAGGAAGCTTTTACAAACCAAGAAGCTTTAGCAGGTCTCTAGCATCATTGGCGACATTCATCTCCTGCCATTTTCCTTGTGCTGGCAAGTCATGGGTTAGTTGGCAAGTTCATGGTGGGGCATTGTTATAAATGCTGCTCTTACAAGGCTGAGAACACTTTCAGTGTTCATCTGAACAATCCAGCAATTTTGCTGAGCACATTTGTATGTCCTTTTTGCATGAAACGCTGCTAAATTTCTTGGAAATGGTCAGACCTCAGAATGGATGTTCAAATGACAGAAATATATGCTATCAAAAGGAATATTATCAACAGGTTTTATAAATTGTTTCATAGCTTTTGAGAATGTCTTGCCTTCTGTTTTCATGGCTAATAGTTTTTGAAGACAAGGTATTACTCTGCAGTGAAAAAGATAAAGTATTTCCATGTGTTAATGAGTATTGGAATACCAATTATCTAAAGTGATAATAATAAACATCTGGAAGGCTGTTACATGGAAGAAGTGCTTCCATTAACTTCCATTACATTTGCTGACTCTTACCACAGCTAAAACTCACAGCGCTTAAGATGTAGGCATCCATTTTGAGCTCTCACTTGAGATTTCCACTTGGAAAATAGTAATTTTACATTAGTAAATTCAGCATCTTTTACCTGTTGTTTACTCCTCAGTGTTAACATCTCACTAAAAGATGAAATTGTTATTATTACTATTAGTTGTTCTGATAACTGAAAAAATTCATTGGCGAGAAGGTAACAGTGAATCACAGGATTTATATATTTATATATATTATTTATATATTTATATATAGTATTTATATTTATAAGTGCATCACAGTAATGTCTTTCATCTATTTCGTATCTCTCTCTGTAATAGAGAATTATTTTGGAATAGGATTTGTATTTTATGCTTAAGCTATTTTTTTTTCTTCACCGAGAACACCCTTTGAAGCAATTTCATTGTTGTCTGGAAGTGGTATTTAGCAAAATTCATTTTGACAGTGAAAAATTTCTTTCAGAAAACTATTAAGAGTTGGCAGCCTTGAGGAATTGGTTCCATGCTCAGAATAGTAATGCTGAATTTTCAATTGTTTCTTGTTGAGTAAATTAAAAAATAAATAACTGTTAGACTTGGTAGTCACTATGAAAGCCCTTTAGAAGTTTGGGTGATTTTTCTTTTTGTTAGTACTTAGATTCTTGAATTTATCTGTGTTTTTCTCCATTTCTTACTAGTCTTCAACCTCTGAAACCTTCACTTGTATTTGTTTGAGTTATTTCTTTAATTGCAGCCCAGTTAAAGGTCTATAAGCTAGTTTGTCTGAATTAAAAAGAAGCAAAATAATTTATCATTCATTTATGTTTGGGTAGTAAGGAGGGGGAAACAGAAAATAGGTATTTTCAGAAGAAACACCTGCTGGTTCTAATATGTTGGTGGTGACTGTCTTTAGATGATAGATGTGATATTATTCCTTAAGTCTTGAGCAGCAAAATAACTTGATAAAATGCTCATACTGCATTTAACTTGCTTCTTGTGCAACTAGTGCATTTTTATAGAACTACAGAGCTGTGAGTCCATGTGTTAGTCTGACTTTATAATAAAACATTCTAATCGTTGTTCTTTGCCTTTCTTCCTAGAATATTTTCTTTCTTGGACATAGTTACTTTGTGTCGATGCGCACAAGTTTCCAAGGTATGTATTTCTGTTGGGGTTTTTTGTTTTTCTGGGGGATGCTATTCTCTTAGTTATATACAAATCATGGGCTTTGGGGCAATCTGCTTCCTGTCCAAAAATAGCCCCCAAACATTAGTTCTCTCAGTCTATTTGGTTCTTAAAATAAAGGAAGAGTTTTCCATTCAGATGTGGTCTTAGTTGCTATGTACTGAAGTTCTGTTTAAAGGCTATGGAAAAGATAACCTAGTTGTGTATGGTCTATATCTGGAGAAAGGATTAAGCCCAGTTTGGTGTGATGGCACTTGCTTTTTATAAAGCATGTGGCTGCATAGCACTATTTTTCAGATGTATTTTCTGTTTAAAATTCCATGTAGTTCAGTTAATGTGCACCATGTGTCTAGGAAGTACATTCATCACTTGCTTGCCAAGTACAAAAAGGTGTTAAGTAGATGGACTACTAATGGAGGAAAAAGGCAGCAGAAGATACTAGAGAAAGCATGCTAAGTAAGCTTTTATGTTTAGCTTATGTTGATTATTTTTCTTGAATTAAAATGAAGAATAGTCTGTTCCCACATCAAGTGTGTACAATGAAGTGTGTTCTTATATAACATGAATGAACGTGTTTATTTCGTGCTTTTCTTCCCTCTCTTGATGAGGATTGGGTTTTATTTTGTTCAGGGTTTATTGTTTTTTGTTTGTTTTGCTTTGTTTGCTTGTTTTAATGTAGAATTGTGTAACTGTTTAATTCCTACACCCATATCACTGTGACCTGCAAGGTCAGTAAGCTTTGTGCTAACATCAGGTTTTGTTAGAACCTTCGGGTAGAGCCTGCAAAACAGTGGAAGAAAACCAAAGTGATTGAATCAGTTGTATTTTTCTCTCAGGACTACCGGTCGGTTGGATGCAGTATTTTTTTCTTCTGGTCTTGAATGTATTTATGTTTCTCCAGCTTTTTTTGCTTTATTTTACTTTGAGCAACTTTTGCTTCGACAGAGAAGGACAAATTCTCAAGCATGCACATGTAACTTTGCACCTGTAAAGGAAAGCCCTGGTTCTAACAGTGGAAGGTCAGCAGTTTTCTGAAAGGTTTCTGTTTTTCTCAGAATAGTAACTAATGAGGTTGAGGAACTATGGGTTTATTGGGCAGAATCTCACCTGCAGCTACTTTTCTCCATAGAGATTTAGCAAAAGTAACTTATTAGACAGAATTCACTAAAGTTTTTTAAAAATGCAGGGTTAGATCTTTGCTGTATCCATGGATGTACTTTAATTTCTTGCTTTCCTACGTGTTTTACTGGCATAAGTTAGCTTCTGCAGTGTACTCCATTTGGGAGATGTGAGATTTATTTCCACAAATTCAGTGTTTTTAACTAGTTGATATTGTATGACAACTAACATCTACAGTTACAGTTCTTTTAAAAAATTTGACCTGAAATTGTATATTTTGTTATATTTCAGTTGCTGAGAGGAAAGTGAAGGGAGCAGGCGGTGGAGGTAATAAATGAACTGTGTTTGTTTTCTGCAGGCATGGAATGTTTTAGCTTTGGATGGAAGCAATTGGCAAAGAATAGACCTCTTCAACTTTCAAACGGATATAGAGGTTAGTGTCCTTAGTTTTTTTTTCTATTCCTATGGTGATGTTTAAAAGCATAGCCCATTTTGAGTATCACATAGACTGTGCTTGTGGTCACATTTTAAAGGCTGAAGTTCAGGATAGGACTGTGAGGGAGCAAATGGATAATAACTCTGTGTTTATCTTTTTTCACACTGGATGAATGTTTCAGTTTTGGTTGCCAGCTATGTATCACATAATTGGCATATATCATATGCATACAGGGCTCTTGAAACTCAAAAGCTGCTCGTTTCCAGAAAGTATAAATGGTGTGTTTGGATGGAGTGAGATCCTCTGAATCAGTTTCACCATCCAGACACAATTTTGTTGCTGGTCGAGCCACTCTGTGAGGATGCCATCTAGTGCTAAAAGCTCTCTGTACGCTTTCCTGTAGGATTTTGAGATTGGCGCAATAAAATGCTGAACAACTTTTCTTAACCACTTACACACCAGATCAAATCTAGGCATGTATCTGATTATGTTTTATGAATGTTTGCTTTATGAGGTTTGGACCTTGCCTGGAATGCAGGTACATGTGGATTAAAGTTCTTTTCAGCATTTAACAAAATGATTAGGGCAGTCTTGTCTTCTGTAAGAAAAACATATCAGCATTAATGCCATCATAGATGTGTGTAACAAAATAAAATAGGACGTTAGAAAATTAAGACAAAAATCCATGGTGAAATACAGTTCCTAAATTGAGTCTGAACTGGTTTATTATTTGTTGTTTGATACAAATCAAATTTAGAATACAGTAATGAATTTGCTTCTGGGTTTTATGTTATAGTTTCTTAGTTGCATGAATAAAATCCAGATGGATTTCATTTGGTATATATTTTGCCAAGCATGGTTCAAACTGTTCCTAAAGCTTTACAGTAATATATAGCACAAATTTTTTTCACTGCTCTTAAAAAATTATTGCCAACTCCTCTTCTATACTGATGTTAAACATGAGGATCTTGCAGAGGTACGAGAAAGAATTTTGGCATCTGCCTTTAAATGTGCCTACAAAGACTTGGAGCTTTAATGTAATCTTTTCAGTTACTTTTAAAAAAGATTGTGTTTCTCATTTGTTAAGAAATAATGAAGAAAACCCCATGGGTCTGTGGGCCTTCTGTTGGTAGGCCTTTTCTGTGTCTGAAACCTTTCTGCTATTTAGAAACACAGTATTGGATTTTAACGGTTTTGATACATTTGTCTTACGTGGTAACTTTGAGATACTATATTGGTGTTGCCCTTTGAGACACTGTGTTTGTATCATGGGATTCAGGAGAAGGGATGAAATTAAATTATGATCCTTTTTTGCTATAAGAAGCTATAGTGTTTTGGAGCAATTTAGTTCAGTATATTATATTTAAGTATATTTGTAATATAAGCCCCTTATATTTATTCATAAGAGTACATTAAACCAAAGGTTATTACATAAGGTAGTTTTGAACGTGGTACTCACATCTGGTGTCTAAGAACTCTGTCTTTTTCTTCAGCTGTTTTGGTAAGATTTTTTTGTCTATAGATTTAGGGCAGGTAAAAGCTGCTAATTGGATCTAGCAATTTTTTGCTCAGTTTGACATTGTACTGGTTGGTGATGTTTCACATAGCATCAAGCAGCACTTGATCTGAGACTATCAAATAAGGAAAAGTCGGGTTTTGTGAAATCTTTCGTATTGAAGACCTTATGTGGTACAGAGTAAAGAGAGAGGTGGAACTATAAAAAAATGTTTATTTTCTATGGTGTAGATGTGTAAAGATCATCTTGAGATTTAATGTGCTGTAGGATTTTTTGGTACGTGGAACCAAGTGTAAACTGAGGTAATTTGAAAATCTAGGGGTTTAAGTGACATTGAATTATTCAAACAGTTAAACACGTTTCGATGCATTTGACTTTTTAAAAATGCTCTTTGTTGGGGTTTTTTACATGCTTAAAGAAATAAATGGGTTTGGGGAAACTGCTTCTGTTTTCTTTGAATAATGCAATAGGGTTTGGTTTTTTCTGCAATGTAGATTGAACTCTCGTTACCTGTTATTCATTGAATACTATCTGCACAGTGAAGGTATTTGGCCTGTGCTGAGAAAGAATTTTGTCTAATCAGAAAGCCTTAAAAAATCCATAATTTTGTTTGTATAGTGATTTTCAGTTTGTTTTGATGTAAATTCTTCTGAGATACAAGATAAACAATGTTGCTTATGGACTAAGAAATGAGCTCTGATAAGAAAATGTTTTCACATAGTGATAACTAGGACTTTTGGTATCAGAGGTGAACAGTGAGCAAACAAAAATCCATTGACCTCTAACTGTATAAGTATTCCTTCTTAGAAACAAAAAGAAAAGAGAGCAAAGAAAATGAAAGATGTTATTAGCTATTTGGTATCAGTCCTGCTTATTAAATGGTCAGTGTTTCTCTTACCTTACCTCCCTAAAATTAGACACAATGTGATGTCTAGTATTTTTTTGCAGTAACCACCTGCTTTTTGCTATCTTATTTTTCTTAAAAAATGTTAAATAAATATAAAAATGAGTATATTTTTATTGGTGTTTAAATAACATTTTTGCCTAGTGCTACTTTCAGACTGAATATTAGAAGTACTGTGCTATTCTGCTAACCCCTGATTTATAACAAAATTTGCTTTGGGGATGTAAATAAAAAGCATTTTATAGCAAATGTGGGGTCAAGTAGGAGGTTTTGTGTGTAAACTGTGCTTCAGCTTCGAACAAATAACAAGGCCTAAAGCCTGTGATATTCTTTGTCATTCCCAAGTGTTAGGCTCAGACGCCCAAATATATATGATGTTGAAGACTGGCAGGTGGGCTCAGGCAGATCCCTACAGGAGGAACTGTAAAACAGGATGTAGAGAGGCTGCAGTTCAGTGATGTACTAGCCTCAGCACGTCTTTGTGGTTGATTTCAACCGAGATGCTGTAATAGTAACTGTGATCCTTGAGGAATGGGCCTGCCTCCCAGTCAACCTCTAGGGCAGTTCTTCAGGTTCCCTACACATCTGACAAAAAACTTGAAGATGATTTCAACAATCTTAATGGGTAGTTATTGCTGAGACAAAAAGTTGAGTCCTGTGTGATAGACTGAAAAAAGGGAGATGGAACTAAAAATGGCATTGAATGGCACTTCAGTGTGGGTGGAAAGTCTCATCAGGCAACTGTTTTTCTTTAAAGCAGCAGAAGAAATTCAAGGAGGTGTAGTTGTGGTGGGGTAGAGTTGGGGTGGGTGTTCGCTCCCATATTTTTAATTTGGTTAGAATGTTACGTCAGAATAAAACTCAACAAAATCTTCCTTCTATTTTGTTTAAGGGTCGAGTTGTGGAAAATATATCGAAAAGGTGTGGTGGGTTCCTGAGACAACTTAGTCTGAGAGGATGTCTTGGTGTTGGAGACTCCTCCTTAAAGTAAGTAAAGTCCAAGATTGAGACATCACTTATTTCCTAATGTCTGGACCAAAAGCAATTATTGTTACATTTGTTTGGATTTGAGTACTGACTAATGGCCAAAATGGGATACTGAATACTGAGTACCTTAATAGTGACTGAGATTTCCATTTAAGATCAAAGTATAGCTACTATTATTCTCTGAAAATGAACTAAGAAATGAGAACTGTGATCTTCAGAAACATGTCTTTTTATTCATTAGTATTATGTTGATATCATTCCTTTTTCAAGCAGTTAAAATGTTTTCAGACCTGTACTCTTGTGTCCTACAACACTTAATTTCATGACGATTAGTCAGTCAGTTTTTAGTTTATCTCCTAGTGTGGACAAAAGGTGACCCAAGCAATGGGAGGAAGAATAAAGACTGATACAATTTAGTGCATACAAAATCAGGAAAAGCCTTGGATTCTCTTCTGGCTCTAACTTAAGGACAGGCAGGCAACAGGATCATCTCAGGAGTCTCCAAATAGAGACAGTGGCCCTCTTTTGTACAGTATATAAACTGAAAATACAAGCACAAAGATTTTTGTTAAGCAGTGGACATTTAGTGTCTTGTGACCTTTAGATCTTTCTAAAATTTAGAAGTAAGTCTAATTCACTGGGTTTTGTGTCTAGGGTAAATTAATCCAGCAACTAGTTGAGCACTAGGTTGCTTTAGCAACCCAAATAAGCATCTTGGCTTCAGACCCAAAGATTTCCCCTAAGCTTTCCTTGCCTCTAAGCCATCTCCCTGACTGCTTTGTGGTGTCTCCACCTCCAGTTAGTCTTGCTTCCTCAGGGGAAGTGTGTATTATTACCATCTCCCACATTACTGGCAACTGCTGTCAAAAAAGAGGTAGCTTCAACCAGAGTAATGCTCCTCCAAGTTCTCAGAATATTCACACAGACAGTTTTTGTGTCCTCAGTAGGGGAGGCAATACCAGAAGTGGAGGAGAGGGGAGAGGCAGGATCTGAGAGAGGTAACAGCTACCGTGAGGAGGAGGTAGCAGGAAGTCAACGAGAAGGGTGTAGGAAGAAAGAGTCAGGACAGTAGGTAACAGATTTCCTCCCAGTAACTCCATTTTCATATTAGGTTTAGGCTCCTAATTGTACTTTCAAGGGTACTAAGGCTAGAAGGCTGCAGTGAGGGTTGTGAATAGGACCAGATAATCCTGAGTTCATGTAGTAATGGCATTTGAGAAGGTGGGGAGGGCTGGAGCTGGGATGTTTTGAAAAATGGTGTACTCAGTGAACAGATACTTAGAATAAGCATACAGCAGTTCAGTGTGTAGCGTGTGTACATTGTTGGGATGAGAGAGCTAGTCATGCCAGCAGGTATTAGCTGAGACTGGCTACCAGAGTGTTACCAGCTTTCACACGTACGTCTGTGACAACTAACTGGTGCAGGTGGTAGTGTCTAAGGCACTTCAGAAAAGAAGATGGTTCACCTCTGAAATAAAAGCAGGTTATATTGAAATTAACGAATGATAAATGCATCAGCTTTAAGACTTTCAAAACATTAGCAGGAGAAAGGTGGCATTAATTTTCAGATACTTACTCTAAAAGTGACTTTTTCTATGAGCCTTCTCGTGGTGTTTCCAGATCCGTTAGTTTTGTGGGTGATATTAATTTCTTTCTTTGTCCTACTTCTACATCAAATTTTATTTAAAAATACCCAATCATGGAAGTAGGTATTGGCCGTGTAAATACTGGATGTTTGTGGCAGCTCTCTCAGGACATGCCTCATGCCTGAATCTTGGAAGCAAAGTTTGCTGTTTCTTCAGTGCAGCATCTTCCCAAGTGATGTGTACAGTGTCTCAATTGTAAATCTCCCTCCAGTACATGGATTTTGGAATAGCTGTTTTGAGAATTCAAGTGGAAACTCTCACAAATATAAGTGCTTGCTGGTTTTTTTTTTTCCATTGTTTCCAACCCACACTGGAGAGCCAGGAAGTTGTTACCAGCTGAGTGTGTAGTTGGATCTGTTAGCCACGGCAGGCCTCCAGACAAAACTGTTTTTGTGTGTTTCCTCCACCCCTGCCAACAAAATCCATGCAGTTGGAGAAAACATGGGCATAAAACCAGTGTTCTGAAATGCAACGCAGCTGTAAATATTACTCTGCAGATGAAAAGAAAGTTTGTGTGTTTCTCCTGGGTAATTAGTATAATGATACATACAGGCTTTTAGCAGTATAATAGCTCCAATCATCCTTATAGTTCATACCCAGTAGTGCACACAGATGGATTTTAATTTTTAAGATGATAAATAACTAATTTGCAGTCCACAGTGCTTTCCACTGGTAGTTCGACAGGCTTAGGTCCCACTTCTGCATAGTATGTTACATTCCTTTTCATTTAATGTGGGAGCAAGCTCCTACAAAGACTTCAGTAATGAGATGTGCAAAAACTCTTCCCAGCAGCTTAATATTTAACTGATGTGATATTTAAACCTTTCTGTTTATGCCCTTAATGCTTTTAGTTAAGGCATTTGAAGCAAATCAGTTCTGGCTTATATATGACAAACACCTTGCTCAAGTGGTAGTTGAGAGATGGACAACACTTATTTCAGAAGTTATCTAAGTCAGATACTTATATTAACTAAAGCAAAAAGCAAGAGGCAGACATATGAGAGGTGTGCTTTGTAATTACTCTGTGGCTTGAAGATTAAGCTTTTTGACTGAGGTGGAAGGCAGTAGGGGACATGAGCGCGCTCTAGTGACTGTATTACAACTTGTGAGTTATATATTAACTCCAGCTTCTTGTTGCTGTTTTAGGACCTTTGCACAGAACTGTAGAAACATCGAACACTTAAATCTAAATGGGTGCACAAAAATCACTGACAGGTAAGTCAAAGTGGTTTTCTGTTTGATGGGAAAATTTGGAAGAAGAAGTAGCTGAAGGTATTTTTAGTGTGTCTGCTGTTTTGCAGCACGTGTTACAGTCTTAGCAGATTCTGTTCCAAGCTGAAACATCTGGATCTGACATCTTGTGTAGCCATCACAAACAGCTCTTTGAAAGGCTTAAGGTAAGACAAGTCAGTGTTTTGTATTAAAGAAAAGCATTTAAAGAGCTGTTCAACATTTAATGAAGTTAAAAAAAATCACTGCTGAACCTTAATAGTATGTATCAGCAGTGACCATATTCTATATCTAGGGCTTCTGGGGTGTAGACTGCAATGTTTGTGTGTGGTCTTTTCTCATGACTTTTCTGTGGAGGCCTGGCGCAGTCCACTGGCTATCATTAATTCCTAACAGTGTGTTTAATTTGGGTTTCCCACTGTTATGACTATTTGAAGGCTGGATTTAACTTTATGTATTTTTTTAATTCTCCCAGTGAGGGTTGCAGAAATCTGGAACATTTGAATCTTTCCTGGTGTGATCAGATTACGAAGGATGGTATTGAAGCACTGGTGAAAGGGTGTAGTGGACTAAAAGCTCTATTTCTTAGAGGTTGCACACAGGTACATAACTGCTTGGGTGATCCTTTAGGAATAAAATTTTATTTTGGGTTTTTGAAATCTCCATGAATTAAAAAATATAATTTTTGTTACAGTCTTTTGTTCAATGTTACAAAATGTGTATGTTCTTTGGGCTGCTTTGCTGTGCTTTTAATTTCTTGTTTCTTTTCCTATGTCCTGTTTACTTGCTGAACAAAGTTAGAAGATGAAGCATTGAAACACATTCAAAATCACTGTCATGAACTGGTGATCCTGAATTTGCAATCCTGTACGGTATGTATTTGGAGCTTCAAAAGATACATTCTCTAAGAATCATTAACCATTTTTGAATGATAATGAATTGGTCTGCTTCACACTTGAATAACTCAAATAGTATATTTCTGCACTTTACAGAATTCTGTGTGGAAATCTTAATCTTGGAGATCTTAAATGAGCTGTCTTTTTCTACAGCCAAGTGTAGATTTGGAGTAATGGGTTAGGGTTTTTCCCCTTCATTATGTCTTTTAACAAGCTCCAGAGTAAGGATTAACTGCATTCATTTAAATCTCATGAACTGTGTGTATGCTAAACCATGCGGTTTCACAGATGTAAATCTTGTTCTCCCATCCATTAAGGTCAAGCATTTTGGTCTGTTCATAATTTTAGGGTTTCTAATGTAACAGATGACATATTGTGGGCTATGTAATTGAGAGTAAAATGTATTGGCATCAACTGAAGATTATTCAGAACCATCTATGTATCAAGGGAAGGGTATGCTTTCTCAATGGAAGAACACATGCTTTCTATGGCTTAGAAGCATGCTTCCAGAAGCAGCTAGGGCCTTTATGATTAAAGGTCTAGCACTGATATTTACACAGCAGATCTCCTTGTGCTTTAGATGATCCAGACTTTAATTCTAGTGGCTCTGTTTTGTGGACCTTGTAAAATGCCAGGCCAGCAGCTATGAAATGAACTGATATTAACTGTGGAAAATGCACATCTGATCAATAGGTACATTCTTCAGAGAAAGGTTTTAGAAGATGGGGGCTTGCAGACATTTTTGTGCCTTTTTTTTTTCTTTCCCAAGAGAGATGTAGGCATCGAATGACAAGCAATTTCAGAATGGAAAATTTTTATATATAACTTGAGGATTTTGATCATCTCCAACAGCAGCGTAAAATTTACATAGTCCTTACCTTCAACATAGTTCCTGTTCCCAGTGATAGTGTCAGGAGCATCTCCCAGAAAACCAAGATAGTTCTAGAAAATAATGTTTTTTGGGAGTCACATCCAGAAATACCTGATTGATACTGGACTTCTCTTACCTGTGTATGATGCAGATCCTTCTAGATCCACAAAAGGATGACAAGACTTCTAGCTTTCTGTCTAGAATAATTTCTATTTGACAGAACAAATTGCAAATACAAACTTCTGATACTAAAAAGTGCTGGGTTGGGGGAGGGGGCATAAGGCAATCTCAGATCCTGTTTTCATCTGTGA
The DNA here is from genome assembly GCF_034315485.1 of Pezoporus occidentalis. Lineage (NCBI taxonomy): Eukaryota > Metazoa > Chordata > Aves > Psittaciformes > Psittacidae > Pezoporus > Pezoporus occidentalis. The sequence goes on from NW_026912854.1 coordinate 348,617, forward strand.
AAGGTGGTATTTGTGGTAACAGCCTCAAATATGCTCAAGTAGTATTGCTATACCTGGATGTGTGGCTTATAAAAAGAATGTGTATTTTCAGTTCAAAATACAGTAGAGGTCTTTGTTGTTATTGGAAGAATAACGGTAGGCCAGGAAATAAAATAACCTGTTTCACCATGAAGGATCAGTCATTCAGCAGAAAAAGTAAATTCTTGGAGTTAGGAGTGGGAGAATACTTCTTCCAGAATAGAAGACCTGTAAACAAAATAATATTTGCACACACACCCCTCAATAACCCAATTCCTGTTGCTATTTTGTGTGCAGCTGCACTGGGGGTATTTCTTCTAGCTTCTGTGTCCAAATTTAAGAATTACTTCTTTTTTTCCCCAGAATATCTAGTACAAAACAATTTTGCAAAATGAAAACCCCTCTTTTGAGTTAAATCTTTCAGCTCAAGGCAGCTTTTGCTTAGAAAATTATCCAGAGATGAAGGATTTTTACCCTTGGGTGCTACTCCTCCAGTGCAAAATAGGTAGTTAGCTTTACTGCTGTCTAGCTTCAGGTTCTCTTTTGCAGTGTTCCTGAACTTACACTGTCTCTGGAACAAAAGACCTGCACTCTACAAACATATGAGCAAGCTATTTAACACAATGACAATTACAATTAAATATAAATAATTTTTAAAAAGAATGAAAATTATGAAGCAAAAGCATAGTGAAAGGGGAAGCCAACAATGAGTAACTCTCCCTCTGTGCTTCAGACTGCCTTTGAGCAGTACTTGAGATCTGTGGAAAAATACATAGACGAGTAGGAATTGTCTTTTGATTGTTTGCAGTGTTATCAATGAACATGGTTTCATGATAGTATTTTTTGGTTGAAAATCCACAGGTTGCCATGATTATATACAGTGTGATGCTACCAGTTCAGTTAATATGACTTGATTTTTATTCTTAGCTGGTTATTTGATAACGGAGTAATTTCAGCCTTCTTCTGTGTTGCAGCAAATTTCAGATGAAGGCATTGTCAAAATCTGTAGAGGATGCCACAGACTTCAATCACTCTGTGTTTCAGGCTGTAGCAACCTGACAGATGCTTCTCTCACAGCACTTGGTCTAAACTGTCCAAGGTTGAAGTGAGTATGTCACGAGCCTGTTGTGAGTATGTCATGTTCTTACTGGCCTGGTCTAAGAAATTCACTTCTGAAGATAACCAGCTGATACCCACAGGTTTGATTTAGCTTTGTGTTGCTTTGCATTACCTTTGCAATCAAATAGTAAGTTAGAAGTACCAGCTGAATAGAAACTTGAGGGCTGGTCCTCTGTAGCTATCGTATTAATGTAGTCTACTGTATATTGAAAAACAGATTTCATAGATAACAAATAAGACATGATGAACCAAGAAGTTCAGTTCTGTGCTTCTAGCTAAGTATTTTAGGTACTAATTACAAGCCAGAAGAAAAGATATAAAGCCCATTATCATTTTAAGGTAAAAATATCTGTAGTTGTGTCTTATGATGTTTGTACTCTGATGTGGTTTTATGCAGCCATTTGTCTTGCAGAAAAGAAACCCTAAATCATATCTGAATATATTTAAAGACTGTGGTTTTTTAATGTGGTTTTAGTATGCTCTGCAGTATATCCTGGCATTCTTCAATTCTGATACGGAGTGTGCTAAAGTCTGATGTTTATGGCATGTATTTTGAGTAATAAGGGCTTATCAGTTAAAAATAATGTTAACTTTTACATTGGTGTTATTTGTGCTGACATGTAAGTTATAGTGGCATTCTCAGAGGTGGGGTCAGCTTCAGCTTTAATAAGAAAGCTCTGTCATGCAGCAGTTGTAGAGATGTAATGCTTCTTGTGAGGTCTGATTTCACTGTAAATTAAATCAGAAGATTTTTAGATTACACTGAATTGCCATTTCTGACAGGAACGTGCAGGAGTCAGAGTTGTTATACTTCAATCACAGATAAACGCAGGGAAGTGTAGATGATAAAAATTAGGGGAAGCAAGTGTTCAGAGCACAGAGTGTTCCTTCAGCTGATTGAGTGAAGAAGAGCTTTTGCTATTGTAGGAAACCTGTCCTTAAGACAATTCCAGAGTGACAGTCCCTTTCACATAACAGTTCATACTTACTAGAGCTTATGTGTGCCAGTGTTAGGGGCTTAGGAGTCTTCTGACACATTTAATTGTGTTCCTGAAGAAAGCTGTGCTGTTTGTTACTCTGGGTCTCTTCCCATGATTTCTCTCGTTCTCTCAATTCACAGCTCGGATTGGAAATAGGAGTTCTAAAGTGCTATTAGTTGTGCAGTTCTTTCCAGTACAACTGCAGCAGGAACCAGTTTGACTTTGGTAGGTAAACTGTTAGCTCTTGTCTGTGCCACGAGGGGGAAGGCGTCTGCCGTTCTTCTGTCATGAGGAGCAGTGTAAGGAAAGAGAAGGACCCTTTGCAGTGGTTGCTGCAGTGGAGGGAGTGCATGATGGAAGGACAGATAGTACAGCTGTTTACATCTAGACTTTTGGGATCATGCAAGGAAAGTACGTTATAAAAAATTACCTTGCAATGAAAGGGAAATGTAATTTCACACTTGTTCATACCTTCTGAGTATTTTGGTGTTGAGTATGAAAGAAAACTCTGCTGCCTCTGTCAGAAGCTTTTGTTCCTGTTCTTTTGTACTGTGCTACTCTCACTTCACTTCAGGGTATGGGAGGCCTACTGTGCTGCTTTCCATGATACCACTGTTCTGCAGCTGTTACCACTTACAATTACATCTCCTTGAAAAGAAATACTAAGCTTGACCAACTCCCTTCAGCTGCTTTTTCCCCTGCGTCAGGATGCAGCTGCCCCCTCATCTCTTTATACCTGCTCATTTAAGCACTTGGTATCTTATTTTTTCTGATTTTTAGCACTTTCAAATGTGAAAACACTGGTAAGAGTGAGGCTTATGGAGAAAAGCACCCATGAAAGTCTTTGTCTAGGTGGGGCTGTGAAAATTAGGATCCTCTTCCTTTAACCCCATCAACGTTATCTCCCACCTGCTGCTAATTTAGTAGGTGTAGGGAGGTGCTGTGTGTGGAGACATTCCAGGTGTACCTACATCTTAAAGTGCTACTGGGAGGTCTGTCTTGGAGAACACTGCTTTATGAGAGTGATGAATCTGCTCTCGATGATCATTTTGTCTCATCAGCTCCCATTCTAGGTCATTTGTCACAAATCACTGGGTGGGATATAAATGTCAGCTCTATCTGGAAAAAAAATAAGAGCCCTCTCTAATTAAGAACAACCACTGAAAGCAAGAATTAGAACTTTGCCCATTTTCATGCTGAGCAGTGCCTTCCCACCTGTTTTTCATTTGTGAGCTTGATTGCTGCAGCCTGTGTATATACAGCTTGCTCTCTCCATTCTGCTCTTCGACCTAGCTGCACACCCAAGTTCAGGGTAACTAGAGCTGCTAGTCTTCTGGTTTCTTACCCCTCTGTTTCCCTCTTCTTCTCAAGCAGATGTAAGTAGCATCCTTCCTATTTTCTAAGCTTCAAATGTCATCCCTTTCTCCCCACTTTAAAATCAGAAATGTAATGGGGTTGGGGATCCAGTGGTTGTAAGTGAGGTGGGGTTGAAAGCAAGGAATCGATGAAAGGAGTAAGAAGGGTAACACGTGACCTGAGTCATATTTTGTGGTGGTGGTGGGTTTTTTCCATTCCTGTTTGGTCTTGTGGATAATTTTCAGAGTAGCTGAGACTATTTTATGATAGGTTAGTAACTGCCCTTGATGGAAGGGAACAAAGTTCCCAAATGTGAGTCTGTGGAGAGAAAGGGGTGTTACAGCCATCCATTTGAGAAGCTGTACCTGTGTTGTACCTCTCTGTTGGCTGCTCTTGAGTTTCCATTGTACATTTGAATCGTGTTGGAGATGAGCACTCTGGAAGTGGTTTTCAAGGGTGTATCCTGTGGGGTTTAACCTCTGAACTCTGCTGTGCTGTTGCTTTTGGCTTGGAAGAGACTGATCCAGCAAAGGCATAGTCAAGAGTCTGTCATGGTTTAACCGCAGCTGGCACCATGCAGCTGCTTACTCACTCCTGTTCTGTGGTTTCTGCTTATTCATCCTGATACATACTCCACCTGCAAAGTAAAATGTGTTCATTAAGAGAAAGAAAAAGAAGACGATGACAAAGATGGCAAAATATTAATGGGCTGAAGGCTCATTCTGCATATTACAGTGATGCTGTTTGGGAAAATGACCTTTCTTTTGTCAGTACTGCTTCCCAGGGCCAGTGGAGAGAGAGTGTTAGGTTTATCTTTCCAAAACACTGTTATTTTCTTTAAGGTTGTGTTGGTGTTGTTCATTGGTTTTATTGTGGGCTTGGAGACTTTTTGTTCCTTGCTTTCTGGTAACTTCCTTCACTGTGCTTCATGCTCTAAGTGAATTTCTAGTAAGCAGTTTCTCAGTTTTGTGGCTTCCCAACATCCTGTGTTTATATAAGGGGTTTTAGATGTAGGCTTCTTCTCCGTTTTCTTTAACTTGGGTTTATTCTCCCATATCTTTCCCCTGGTAATGCATGAAAGAACTTGAGCATTTTGCTGTCTTACTGAAACAAGGTTAAAATACCTATAATTAGGTGTAATTCTACACTAAATGTTGAGAAGATTGAGGATTGAACTTAATCTGGTCTGTAACTATTAGAATCTTCTGATAAACTGGATTAAAAGTCTGCCTAGTGTTTTTGAATTGCAAATCACTGAAAAATAGGCGTATATGTGTACGTTTCCTCTCGAGAGCTCTAAGTTGCAGAAGACAGATTTGTATCTCAAATGCATTTGCTTTACTCTCTGCTAATGTTTTCTTTAACATTTAAAACTTTTCCAGGATTTTGGAAGCTGCAAGATGTTCACATCTTACAGATGCTGGTTTTACCCTTTTAGCACGGGTAAGGGTCACTTCAGAAGGTTAGAGCTTGCCTTGTTTTCATTGCTGCTGAGCAGCTGTGAATTGATGTAGTGCTGCTGGGAAGAAGTATGAGGAGCAGAAAAATAAAGTAGAAAAGGCCCAGCAGAGGAAAGGACTAAAAAGTGGTTTTATTTCTGAATTATACTTAGAGCTGCAATTTGATCTATTTTCATAGAATCATAGAATAATTTTACCATCTGTGATTGCATTTTTCACTCTTTTGTATGTTTCAATGGAATTTGTTATGCTTATCATAATTCAAAACTTGTGTTATGTATTCTAGCTAAATTTCCCCTATAAGTATAATGCATACCCTGGTGATATTTACATCCCAAGAATCACTGTGTAGTAGATTGTTCTAAGCATACCATTAAGTTACAAAAATACTTGCATTATGAACTGTAAACACTTGTGCCCTGATTCATGCTGTAAATATGTAAAGTAAGCATATTGATGTATCAAATGCTTCAAGTTAGACTTGTCTGCTTGCTGGTTTAAGACATCTGAACACTAAAATAATACTCAGTCAACAGGGTTTGTTTGCGCTGCTGATGTTTAGGGTGAATGCAGGGGCTTTTTTCTAGCCACAGTGGTAAAACAGAATGGTTTCTAATCATTCACCACTACAGACTTGGGCTTTGGCAGTCACCTCCAGCCTTCCTTTGGGAACTGCAAGTTAAACCATTCCTTCCTATGCCTGTAAAAAATGGGCTGGGGTTTGGGCTGAGCCATAGCAGCATGTGGTCTGCTGTGAGGTCACAAGGTTATGTTATGTTCTTGAAATGTGTCGTGATCAGATACTAAAAGCACTTTTACAAGAGCTTGCTGGGGTTCTCTCAGTGTATTGGGGAAATTGCTTGTATAGATGTGAAGTGCAGCTTTCTCTCGGCCTTAAAGTGGACCGTGTTTTAATATTTTCAGCATTCATTAGTAAAGCACATTGTTTTTAATGCTGCTTTATAATGTATGATGCTGAAGAGAGATGTTCCATGGGCTTAAAAGTCTGTTTCAGATGAGTTTGATGCAGGTTGGTTATCTTTAGTGCACAGATTGTAAGTACCATAGGTTTGAATTGAAGTTGATTCCAAAAGGGAAGCAGGGGTGAGTGAGTACTGGTGCATGCTGCTCAAACCTTGCAGAGCAAGGAGGAGACATTTCAGTTAGCAGGGGAAAGGCTGAAATGTAGCGGTTTGAGAGGGAAGTGATGTGTGGCTGGTGGATTTTTAATCTTTTTACCATTTTTTGTCCTTTGATGGTGATCAGATACTTGAAGGGATTTAGCTCATGGTTTCCTCTTGAAAGCTATACCACCTCTTATCACTACTCCTGTACATGTTTTTATGTCTGTATGTTGGTTTATTTCATCTTTTGTTTATCTGTTTGCTTTTTTGTTTATTTTAGAATTGCCATGAGCTGGAGAAGATGGACTTGGAAGAGTGTGTTTTGGTGAGCTTTAATATGAAAAGGAATATTGAATGTCCAGTGTAAGAATGCAGTGCATTAGCACTTTCAGCTAGATGTGCTTTGGTTTTTATTAACAGTGCTGTGTTTATGATAGTAAGTAAAAGTAGTTATTGGGAAATTCTATAGAGGGAAATACTTGAAGAGTAATAGGTGATTGGGTGTTTTCCAGAAATAACAGCACCTTCATCTGGTAGAGAGAGAGATATCTTACTTGAGGGTTGACACTCCTGCTGTCTGTTGCTTATGGTTGGTTGGTTTCTTTCATTTCTAGATAACCGACAGCACATTGATACAACTTTCTATACACTGTCCTAAGCTACAAGCATTGGTAAGTTTAACTCTTTGTTTGTGAATTGTAATGCGTTCCCCAAAACTGCACACATACACAAGTCCTGTTCACTCTGTATCCAGACAAAGTTCCTGATGTAGTATGATACTGTACAAAATATATGCATTGAATAAGTATTCTGAAGATTACTCCTAACATATTTACTTTGTGTGATAATAAAATATTACCAAATCAGTGAGTAATAACCAGAAACCTTGTATTTTTGTGGTTAACATCCTTCATATTTGATTACTTATAGTACTTGGATCCTTTATAGATACCCTTGAAGTGTTCACTAATGTTTTTCTTAGAGAGTACGACTTTGCATCAAATACTGAATAAACAAAACCACCTGGTGAAGATAAATGTAATCTGTGTGATCACTCTGGTATCAGTTTTGCATGCAGGCAGTTTTTTCCCAAGGATTACATTTACATAGTAAGTTATGAAAGGGTTTTTTTTGACCTAGACTTTGAATGGAATTGGAGAAGATTGAGATGCCTTCAGTGGGATACCCTGCTTACTTCAGAGGACTGTTTCCTAGGGAGTGCTTGCTTAGATCTTTCAGAACTTCAAACCCAATTTCAGGTGACATAAATTTGGCTGTTCTTCAGACAGGGTACTCCAAAATTGCCAGGCTGTCCTTAAAATAGGAGCCCCTGTATTTAGGCCAGTTGTGCCATAAGGGTAGACTTTTTTATATGCTACTACAGATCTACGTGAAAGAGCAAGTATCTTTATAATCTGTTCTTAGGTAGGATTAAAGGAAGATTTGCTGCTTCATTAATTAAATGGTGTTATAATTAGTGTTATGCAGTGTTACTAAGGTAGCAACATGAGGAGAGATCGCTTTTAAAAAGGAGCTTGTTCACTATTTTCTATTGATGTTGGGTTTTATTTTTGCTGATTAATTGCCTGACCTCATTTCTGTGCCATAATTCTTAATGTTAAGCCAAACAAGAGTTGGTCAGGAGATGTGGAGCCATTTATATGGGACATTTTCTGTTCTTCTGCGATGGATATGTTCTTGTATTGTAATCGCAACTGTAACCTGTATTTGCAAGAGGTCCTTTGTACCACTTGTGCCAGTGCTGCACCAGAGGTACCATCAAACTTCATAATTTCCAAGTATCTTTCAGAACCTGCCCTTGTTTGCTGCCTCTGTGTGTGTGTGCCCATGGGCAGGGGAGTGTGGCACTGGTAAAATAACACAGCTTTTCTAAGGGAACAGGGAAAACTTACTTTTTGTTGATGTGATTTTTCCCCTGTGTGTAGGAAGGATATATCCTCCAAGGCGTGAGTGAACAGTGATGGCTCAGAATTACAGGGAAAGAGAAACCAGACTTGGCAGGTGCCAAATAACCTGTGTGTACTGATGATAAGGTTCAAATATGAAATCACATATTGTTGATGGTTCTGCTAAATCTTGACTAGCTGTGCTTTGGCGTATGTTTAGGCATATTTACAGTTCAAACTAATAGTTTGGAGTTGTAGAAATCAACTTTGAATTTGGTTCTTGGTGTTTGGAGACTCAGTGGATAGTGGAAATAAGGGAAAGCACTGTTAGACCAATTATAACCAACCACTTATGGTCGTCAGTATCAGAGTACTCAAATGTTCTATTACTTAGTGGACTTAAGAAGTAATTTCTGTTGAAAATGTCTAATAATTGCACATTCAGATTACTGGAGAAACTGAAATAGTCATTACTGCAGATGAGAAGTCAATTGAATTCTTCAGTTAAGTTGATCGTATGTCACTCTCACAGTATAATAGGTATTTGATTTATACACAGCATTTAGTAAGGATTAACAAAAATAACAAAATTCTTTGGTGTGAATCCATATATTTCAAAACCTTTGAAACTTGTAAAGGTTTCAAGCAATTGTCATTGTAAAATTCCACATCATTAACACTTTCTGACAGGCTTATGAAGTCAGAAAGGTCAGGTAACATGAAGCATGTATCACTTGGCATATTTGTTTTACAAAGTTGTATGAACTCGGCTGTACATCCTGTATTGTCCTTTCAGCACCAAACACAGTGTCTCAGGAAAGCTGCTTTTATAAGCTGCTTACTTCCTGGATGGAAAACTCTTAATTAGCCAGCAGGCTGCTGCTGTAACCAAGAGCTCCACAGAACCTCCTGTCCTTCCCTGAAACAGAAGGTCTGTGTTCTTTAACCCTGCAGCTGCTGGTTGTTTCCAGGCTGTGAGCCAAATCAAATGCTGAGAGCACGTACACAAAGGAAGTTAAACCTGGAGTATTTAGAGAATTGATGGACTTGCAGAACGTGAACAAGTTGTAAGTTAGAGCAGCGCTGACTTGCATCATTATGGGATACAGCATGCACTGGTTGTGGCGTTGCTTGGAGTTGCTGCCAGCTGCTCAGGCTTGTGGAGTTGGTTACACTGGACCTGCTGGAGCTGCTGGGGGCTCCCCATCAGGCTTGGGCATGCTGCAGACCTCTCTCAAGTCTCTTCTCTGGTTACTTGTTCATCCCGTTGAGAGAAGGAGGAAAAGCTGAGGGGCAAGTTATTCTAAAGGACAGGACAGGGCAGGGCAGGACAGACCTGTGTGTGGCAGCGGGCAGGAAATGCTCGTGACTTCAGCTGAGGTAAAATAAGGGTAGGATTGGTAATGCTCAGGCTTCCTTGTCAGGCGGAAATAAAAGATACGTGTGTTGTACTGAGAGAAAGGAAGGAGTACATGTTTGGTTCAGATGATTAGCAAGAGGTTTGCTTGCTCCGAGTTAAAAAGTGCTTTTGGATTGCTGCAAGTGTTTCTTCATCAGCTGCCATCTGAAAAAACACTGGTGGCAAGGCAGAAAACAGCCCCCGTTAGGCTTAGGTACAAGTATGGGCTGAGCATGAAGCAAGGAGCTTAGTGCAGAGCCTAGGGCAAGAGGACTATAGTTCATAGATCCTGCGTGTTCCTAGTGCAGAAGACTTGAGAGCATTCATTTCACTGGTGGCATAGTGCTTGTTAAGCCTCCTCTGAGGAAAGTCTGTTTTCTGTTGTTTTCATCATCAGACTTCTCCAAAAGTCATGAATTTCCTGAAGGACCCAGGAAACTGCTTTGTGTGGTGCTGCTGCCCAAGGTGCTGCAGCCTTCCCCATTCTCTTGAAATTCAAGGGAGTAAAATAACATGCTGAAGAGGAGAAGGATGTTTTGGTTTATTATGCTGATGGCTGTAGAAAGGCCTTGCTTCTGCAGCTGTACAAGATGTTTATTGCTCCCTGTACATACAGCCTGAAGCACTGAGTGCTCACGTTGTTTTTGAAATCAGTTAGGCAAATCAGTCCAGTTTGATTGTTCTTTATCTCCACGGACTTGCATAGGCTTGGTCCCGGTGCTATGTATGAAAATGTGGTAGCTTGTGAAGCACTAACTCGTGTGGCAGATCCTCGCCTGTTCCTGCATGTCCTTGAGCATCTCTTGAATACTGTCTCCTGTTTTCAGGCACAGCACATGCGCTGTTTGTGTACAATAGCAGAGGTGCCCGACAGTTGGACCAGAATTCCTCCATTCACGTAGAACAAAGGGGCCCGAGGAGTTCTGCCAGTGGGCTGCGTTTTGGGGTTCTACTCATGTTGAAGCCAAGTTAAACACAAAGCACAGCCCTTTGGTGGAGCAGAGCTGTTTCTTGCTTGCTCTTCTGGATTTCAGCTCTCTGTACTATTTGTAACTGTTCAAACCACTAGAATGAAGTAGGTTGAAGAGTTCTGATGGTTGGAGGACAGAGTAACTTGGCCTGAGCAATGTGTTAACTGTTTGCCTCTCTCTCTTTTAGAGCTTATCTCACTGTGAACTGATCACCGATGATGGGATTCTGCATCTGAGCAACAGTACTTGTGGTCATGAGAGGCTGCAGGTCCTGGAGCTTGATAACTGCCTCCTCATCACTGATGTGACGCTGGAGCACCTGGAGAACTGCCACAACTTGGAGAGAATTGAGCTGTATGACTGCCAGCAAGTGACACGAGCTGGAATCAAGCGGATCAGAGTACGTGTTCGCTGACTTGTGCCCGGTAGGAATGAGCTGCTGATGCTGCTTGAGGCTGTGTGAATCCTGCGCAAGTTCCGGGCAAGGGAGGATGGACAGAGTCTGAATATGGTTCTGTTAGTGCCTCACCTCTAGGATCTAGATGGAGCTTTTCTATATGAGTAATAATAATTGCTTAACTGTTTGTAGCACATGACACTTTGCTGTTGGAATGATGAGTGCCTTATCTTCTGCTTTCTGTATTAGTATTTCAGAGACAGGCTTCTATGTTTTCTAGATTGTGTAGCAGCATTAACTCCTAAAATGTAAGTTAATGTATAGTGCCAATAGCAAAACAGCTGCATGGAGATGAAGAGACTATATGGCTGTTATGCCCTCAAGTCCAGACACAAACCTTTCCTCTGTTTACCTGCCCTGGGGGAGCAGTGGTTTAGCCTTGCTGTTATACTTGTCTGCAGCTTCATCTCCCAGATTCACCTTTGCAATTGGAAAGCTCCCTGACAGTGACTACTGAGGGCATATACCCAGTTCTATTCCATGCTGCTTCCTAGGATGAGAGAAGGAGGGAATAGGGGAGACAGGATACAGTAGCTTCAGTAGCCAGCATCCCCTCTCCCCTGCAGCAGAACACGTGTCTGGCTTGATAGAGGTCTCTGGGCTGAGCCATGCCTTGTTGGGAAGTGGGAACACTGCGCAGGTGAGAGCCCAGTCCTAGCATGCCTTAGCTGGATGGGACAGGAGAATTACAACAGCTTGGACCGTATCCAGTGTACAGATGCTTCCTTTTTAGCTAACCTGAGAGCCCGGGTGTTGGCAGCAGTTGAGGTATGCTGCTGCTTTTCACTAGTTGTGTTTCTTTGTCTCCCATTGTTAATGCAGACTTTTCACCCGCAGGCTCATCTACCTCATGTGAAAGTCCACGCTTACTTTGCTCCAGTAACTCCCCCGCCATCAGTAGGAGGGAGCGGACAGCGCCTCTGCAGATGCTGTATCATTCTCTGACAGTAAGTGCAACCACACAGCAGATTTCATTGTTGATGTTGAAGAGAATGGGACTGCAAGGCAGTGGAAGGAGTTGGTTTCCTGACAGTCCTAACAGTGGTGTTTGGTCATCCAGTTTTGTGACAAGAAAAGCGTTTTTTTTCCAGGTAAAACTCTTACCATAATGTGCAGCTGTGGATTAAGTTGGTGATGCTTCAGTTTGTATTAGCAACTCCTTCCTTCTGTTGGCATGAGAACTGAAATGCTGTGTAAAACGTGCAGGCCTTTCAGCTTAGCAGTTACTTGGTGGAAGTTCACTAAACTTGGAAGTTAATTTGCATTTGTAAGCACTTCTCGGTGTGAAGTTGTGTAACCTGACGTGGGGCTCAAGCCTGTTTCACCACAGAACCGAACCTGCTGTTCTGTAACATGTATGACAGATTAAGCACCGGGTTTAAAGACAAATCAGCTTTAGCAGATGTTGACCAAAAACCGCAAGGTAATCATGAGCTCTTGCAGCCAAACAGCTTATACCTTTTCATGAGTCAGCTTTGTATTTAATTACACACGGGGACACAATAGGTAATGTCAAAGGTAAGGTAGTACCTCTAGGTAACTGTATAAATAGAGATACTTCCCAAGTTTCTGAGCTTGGTTAAGTTGGTGTAAAGCTTGCCTGTCACTGAAGCATGTTTTACACCCAGTGCCATCAGCCTTTACACGGGGAGAGCAACCTGCTGTGGGTGGAGCTGAGTGGCTGCTGCAGCCACATGGTGCTTCCTGCAGCACTGCTCCTGCTGTCCTTACTTACCTCCTTGGGCTGTAAGGGAAAGATGCTGCTGTTCTAGAAGAGAGGGTACTCATGCTTTGCTACAGCTGAAGAATGGAAGCCAGGTTCAGTTATGGGAACTATGACTGGATGGAGTAAGGAATTCCAGCTGTTTGTCACACCTGGTCTTGGGGCACAGCAAGCCGATGGGCAGATAAAGCTGTAGGCAGGAGTTGAACCAAACCTGTGGTTTTCAAATGTAGAAAGCCAAACTCTTCACATCTGGGTTACTTGAGAAGCTGTCAACATCTGAATTACAAGAATAGTAACATTCTGTGTATTGACTCTTAAGGCCATCCTTAGTTCTTCAGTGCTAGAGGATTAGATGAACTTTTTTATCTTAAGCAACTTAATGATCTGAGAAACTACTCAACAGAGTTCAGAAAGAAACCTTTTTTGTGTAAGATTGATTGTGTGTGTGTGTATGTCTTAAAGAGTTCAGGGCCTGTGTGTTTACTGAAGATTAATAGAAGTAGTGGCTTAAAAAGCAGTTGGAGAAGCTACTTCTGGGTAGTACTGCAATTCCCCCACATATTTAAAGCTACTTTTTAAAAGAAGTGTGAATGTGTTTCAGATAAGGACAGTAACTGGAAGCCTCAGCTTTGAGGTTAAGTTACAGGTTAGAGTGCAGCAGTACATGGATTACTACTACAAAATAAGGTGGTCAGAGCTTGTTTTACACAGCAGTGGTGGAGTGCTGCTTGTTACCATCATGCTTCAAGTTCCATTAGGATACATCCTGCTGTAACAGAGAGTTTTAAGCAGATTTTCTTGTCACCTGTACCACGAAGGTCACCAGTACCAGTACGTCAAGTTGTAATGCCCTTTGTTGGCTCATCTTTTTTTCTAAGATCATAATGACCCCTGTAAGTCTATTGCATTTAAGATGTACAAACCCAAACGGAATCTACTCTGGTATAAGCCACTTAAATAAACAATCAGCTGATGTCATTTGAATTTGTTTCAATCATTTCAAATGTAACTAACTCAGTTTTGTATCAGAAATAGAATATCAATGTATGTGTGTCAGGTGCAGGATAAGCTACCAGGCTGGTTTGCTTCTGTGAGTACCTTTACCCACTGTTACCACTAGGGCAGGTCTTGCAGCTCATCTGAACACCAGAAGCATCTTGAATGGGGAAGTAAAGGAAAAGAAAAGCACGTTTACAAAATTATTGAAAAACATTTATTATACTTAAATTGAAATGTGTACATCTCATTAAAAAACAAAAGCAATTTGCTGGTGCCATAATTTAATTCCAATTTGAAGTGCACAATGGTCTTGAAAATCAGATATTGGGATACTTTCCAATCAAGGATTTTTCCGCTTCTATAAAACATTTGGATTTGAATAGGGTGGGAGCTGAAAAGATGGTGTCAGTTCAAGAAAATGCTAGGACCAAACAATACCCAAAATGAACAACTTAACTTATAGGAAGTACATAAAATGTTACTTTCAGTGCAGAAAAAAGTAAGGACAGGAAAAACCCAAACCCCTCTAGCTTGGATGAACGTAAAGTTTCAGAACGCTACAGCTTTAGGAAGCTTTTCTGCTGAAGCACTTGAGCCAGTTACAGAAGAGGGAATGCCAAAATCAACGTTGCTTTTTTACACGCGGTGGCGGCTGCTCACACTGAACGCTGCAGCATAAAAAGCAAAACTGTTCCTAAGCATTTAAGCCGGAGATCACGGCGGAGCTTTCCAGAGGCACAAAATGACCGCGACACGAAGTCATTCAGTCCCTGTGGAGAAGTTCCTCTCCAAGTACCGAACCAGCTGCAACTGAATGCTAGCATGGGAAACGCTGTGTCACGTCGTCACAAGAGAGAGCTAGCCCAAAATAGCGAGAAAGCACGATTCCTGGCTGAAAGAAAAGTTATTTGGTCATACGGCAGAGGCACTGTAATGTAACAGCGGTTCAGCGCGGCTCCCAGGGCAAAGACAGGGCAACAGAACAGGTAAGACACTACTTGTCCATAACAGCCACTAGAGCAAGGCCTTTCCCTGCTGGGAAGGAGAGTTACATGGAGCAGGTTTAGTATTTCTTAAGCAGTGTATGTGATGCTGCTGAAAGCTGCGCCAGCCCCGTGGTGCCTGTGGCTCCTCTTCCCTCATCAGCACAATTCCAGTGAGTCAGACACGTCCACCTCTCGCGGCCGGTATTTTAAACCCCACAATTTCACAAGCAAAGAGTTAAACTGCAGCAGTGCTCCGCAGAGAACCTAAGAAACTAAACATAAAGGATGCATAGGCAAGTCTTTTCCATTAAATCCGTTAAAGCAAAACACAATTACTTGGTACCTCATAGGATTTATATTAATCCCTCCAATAAGGTACTACTGATAATGCAGTTTGCTGCATGCATATATTGCATCTGTCTAGGGCTTCTTAAAAGCCCTCTTCTGGCATTTACACTTCTTACATACACTCTTATACACAATTTACACGGGAAGCTGTTTTGACAGCTTGACTCTCAAAGACCCAACAACCTGATCACTATCAGCTTAACTACTCATCTCCACACAGATTAGCATGTGCTCTGCTAACATCAAAAAATAAAACCAGCATCAGGTACAAGCACAGAATAGACAAACTGGCACAGAAAGGTAAATGCCCCAAAATAAGTTTACATTCATCTCCGACTGGATACAGGTAATAGAAAACGCTTCTAAAAGCTGTATCTACTGGCCATAATTTGCCTTATTTCAGGGAAGGGCAAGCACCTTTGCTTACATTGTCTTTCATGCCTGTACGTAAGCTGTCATGGCCGTTATACCTCTCATGAGGACACTTAGCTATGGCAGTGATAAGAAAGTTCACCTATCAAACAGCTCATTAGAAAGGTCATTTTGTGTTTTCAATATGAAACATCTTATACAGTAATGTTAGATCCTAAGGTTTTGGATGATCTTTGTAATCTTTAGGCAGGACTTCATTCTGCGGTGGAGTATCAGTCTAGCAGTTGTGTGACATCATCACTTCAGAATTATATGGAAGCCTTCACCATTTTCAGCTGAAAAAGAAGTTGTTAGAATCATAAATAGAATAACCATAAATGCACCAGCCAAAGCCCCAGATCAGCAAAGCATGGGCTTAGGTTTTACCGTGTAGAAGTGGTTCACTTCAGTGTAGTGGTATTTCATTACTACTATGAAATAGTAAAGTCAAAACATGCTAAGTACCAGGAGCTTGCTATTCACACTAAACACCTGAAGAATAACTTCTTAAAAACCCTGCAGTTTTTAAGTCTGCAGTTATTTCTGAACACTTCTTACCACGTATTAAAGCCATCTCACCTGTGACACTTACTGTGACAAAATGACGTTAACTACTGCAAGAGCAATCAAAAACCTTAGTGTATACTTTCAGTCATTGATTTTGTGATGCTCAGCCTTAAAACTAGAAAAGCAAAAGCCCCTGTGGCTTTATGGTTAGAATTGAGCAGTACCATCAGAAGGCTTCACGACCGAGACAAATGGGTCTGTAACAGTCACTGAACAGATTTTATGCTACACAAACTATACACAACCATTTCAGTCTCAGAATTTCAAGCTACGAGGCTGAGTGAAGCAGCTTTAAAAATACAGCTCATCTAGAGGAGAAAACAAGGCTTTTCCTACTTCTGCTGAACAAAAATGTTGTGATTAACAAGTTGTAACTGAGTCTTCAAAGCTGGGGCAGTTTCTGGCCAATTCTCTGTGCACTGAAACTTGCACAGAGCCAAACTCAGCCACAGATTACAGCAATTTATTGGCACCTTTTCCCAGAACTACACTAAGGAAGGGTGGGATTCATCTGAAGCCCCAGTGTTTAAATAGGAAACCCAAATGACCAAAGTTGACTGCAGGTACAATTAAAGTGATTCCACCCCTCTGACCACATGGGGGTTTCTGCCATTTCTGCTGGAAGCAGATCTTGGTGTGTTTGCACATCAGCCTTCTCTGTGTCTGCCCTTCCTCTGCCTGGGGAGTTTCCTGGACCGGCGTTCTGCTCTAAAGGCAGCTCCTTGATAGACTGCACGGTTGTGTTTTTGACTGTACCTTTTATTGTGGTGAATAAGAAACAACTCTCATCTTGAAAGTTCTGAACCATCTACAAAAGACAAGAGAAGTGTTAAAAACCTGATCTCATGCATAAATAAAATGTCAAGGAAATGTAATTTCCATTACCTGATCATTAACAAGAATGTGGATGCCTGTGGGACCCTGTCTGTAAACCTGGTTGATCTGATGCAAAGGAATATTGAATGCCAAAGCAAGCTTGCGTGTGACTTCCGAGGCTGCCATTTCTTCCAAGTAGATTGCATGATAAACTGCAAGAAAAAAGGAGGATTTACATCAGCATGGCACTATCTGGTAACAAGGAACTTTGTGGAAAAATCAGGTGAATTTGTTCATAACAGCATTAAAACATTTTAAAAGCTAAAAATCTTTATTCTCACTCTGTTCTCACCAAGAAGCATGAACTGCCATGACCTGGCTTTCAAGGTGAAGCCGTAAGGACAACTTTCTGACAAGGCTTCCGTTTGCTCTGGTACCAAAGGCAGATTCCACGTATCACATCAACCAGGTCAGTGGGTCTTTAGGGACCACTGCCATATCGCCAGGTAATACAAGTGACTTACACCACCATGCTGCTGCTCGAAGTAAGGATGGAGGTGCTTTTGGTTTGGTTGGTTTGTTACGTGGCAAAGAGAGCCTTTCTCAGCCGCCTCAATGTATTTCCTACAGATCATCTCAGAGCTAAAGGATGGCAGCAGGAAAATACAACAGTAAAGGGAACAGTAAGACAAAGCACCTGGTCAGTTTGATGCTGTATTTACAGTTCTACAGTTTAACAGTGCTAGAGGCCCTCAGCAGCTCCATGTTTGCGCATTCTTCCACCCCAAACCAGAGAGTGAAGATGGGAAACAGATTTTCCAGAGGGAATACATGCAATTTGACAGAAACAGAATCCTCTATGGATCCTCCTCCACCTCAGTTCTTGCACGGAAAATATACAACTACTGTAATGGCAGCAGCCTGTGCAGAGTTTGACTGGCTGGGGAGTGATGGCTCTTCACTCAAAGCCAAGAGCAAGAAAAGAATGATTTCAAATAACTCCATTCTCTTAAATGTAGGATTGTCAGGATTTTACAATTAAACATTATCTTCTGGTCTGTGTTGAAACAACAGCCATTTATAATACTGAAACTGTTGGCCTGTACACTGCTTGGCTGGTTTTCCTTGTCCAAGCTCTACCAGTTTTAGTTCAGGTGCACAGAAAATGGGAAAGAACTGAAGTGTTTAATTTGCACATAGCTTTTTCACGCACCTCCATTTGTCTGGTTAATACCTTGTCTGGAACTCCTTCATTAGCATGTAACTGCTGGTTTCAGTGGACTGAAGGAGAATCAACCATTTAAGCTGGAGAGGTTTTAAGGTTCTGTTCACCCTGAGTGTTACAACAGCAGTGCT
This sequence comes from Pezoporus occidentalis, assembly GCF_034315485.1. Classification (NCBI taxonomy): domain Eukaryota; kingdom Metazoa; phylum Chordata; class Aves; order Psittaciformes; family Psittacidae; genus Pezoporus; species Pezoporus occidentalis. Next base: position 366,617 of record NW_026912854.1, read on the forward strand.
ACACCTTCCTACGTTTTCCCTGTGTGCCAGACACAGGAATTCAGCCTCTCCACTAGTACTCTTACTTCTTTCTTCCCATTTCTCTTGTTTTAGGTGTTTTAAGACACAGGAATGGTGCTAAGGGAGCCCAGATGTGACGTACCATATATTGCACCGTTGCTGCTGTCACCATTGCCTGCATCTTGTCTTTCCAGTTGTAGGCTCCTCAATGGCTCCTGACAAACATAGATTGTTAGACGGGGCCTAACAGACCTGCAATTGGAAGAAACCACACATCAGAGGGAAGGTTACAGGAAATGCTGTGCCACAAAGGCAGATCTGCTGTGCTCACAGTTCACTTGCAGGGTTTTCTTTAACTGATCAAAAAGCCAACAGGGAACGCAACAGTGAGCGCTGTCTGGATGCTGCTGCCTGTTGTAATCCTGGAACATAACTACTGAGTAACAATGGCAATTCTTGCAAAGGTCAGTGGTAACAAACACCCTTTCTGAATCAGAAACATCATCTGGGATGCTGCCTGGGTTAGCACTCTGCACCTGTAAGCTCAGAAAGCCTCTTAGCTCCAATGTGAGGCCCCAGAGGTGTATACAGGGCTCTTTTTACACCAACTGCTGCCAGTTCCTCAGACAGACGAAGGCATCGAGGCCCACCCCAATTCCAGCTGCCCAGGTCTCCCAGTGCTAGCAAATGACAGAACAAAACCCACTCACAGCCTCGCATCCGAGGTCATACCTGGATTTCAGTGCATTATACAGCCGAATTCCATCAGCTGGACCACAGATTTGTACCAGATCTTCTCTTGTCAGCTTTAATAAATCAGCACCTGGAGGCACACAGGAGGATTTTATGAAGATTTTGTTAGAACACCTGTACTTTTTAACATCAGGTGTATGCTCATTTCAACTGGCACACGTCACATTTAAGAATAATCAGACATTCTGCTAAAACAAAGAATATTCATAAAAAGATGACTATTCAAAATAAGTCATAAATATGAATATTCATTAGACACATGCACATAGATAAAGGAATTCTGCTGCTGCATGGCACTGGAGCAGTTAGATACAAAACAGGATTTGCTGTTTCTGTGGCTAAGGCAGCTCCAGAGAAAGCCTCATACACCACAGTGAAATCCAACTCCTGTGGAAGATCTACCATGGAGCAGATGTTAGCAACATCTTGCACTTGAGAGCACTGCATTCTGCTGCCGTCAGGAGCCAGGCCAGCGGAACAGGCAACAGCCGCTGCTCCGACTCACCAAACGCAGTCACTGTCCTGTGATCAAGGTTAAAATGGTACGGTGAACTGCCATGGTGCAAACAGAACCCAGCTCCACTCTGGGGGTGAATTTGGGTGAAATTAACCAGAAGAAAACGCCTTCTAATGCAAACTGAACGTTTAACAGTAGGGATACCTGAGAAATTTGAGAAGAGCCTTGTGTAGGTAGAGAACCTGTGCTTGAGCAACCACTGCTGAGTTTCCTGGATTGTGGCTGACGGGTGAAGCTGCTGTAAGAAACAAGATTGGAGATGGTAATTTGGATATGAAAAAGCATTTACAACCCCCCCTCAGTTAAACATCTCCACAATAGGGTCAACAGCAGGGTATGTATAAAGCAAATGTTCTGACACAAATACACAAATAGAGGCATGAGCAGTACCAGAAAGCAAACACTCACATCTCCAGAGCCTTGAGAGCTTCCATCTCCTTGGTGATTTGGGGAGGAAGAATTGCTACAGAGTGAAAGAAGAAAGAAAAGAATTATTAGGATTTTATTAAGCAAAATACTTCAGCCTTGCTGAAAATCCACTTGAATGAGCTCAAAGTACACAGACCAGACAACACCACTGTAAATCATTCCTTGCTCACCCAAGTTTGGTTATGGTCGTTTAACTAATGTCTCAATTCTAAATGCTTTTAGCAATGCAACTGCTGTTGAAAAGCTTGTGAAGATTATTGTTGGCTTTTCTTCTTGCAAATTCTACTGACTGTGTATGAGGGGAGTGAAGACTTTGTACTGGAAGAAGCTGAATTGTTTCCATAGACAAGAACTAAATCTGAATAGTTCAGAGGTAAAGGATTTGCTACATGGCAAAGGACAAGAGGAGAAGTTTTCAGCAACGTACAGAAGAAAGATGACTGCTGCAGCAGAAGTAATGACTCTGGGTAATGTCAAACTCTAAAACAAATAAGCAAAGCCAAACCAATCCCTCATTCCCCACTGGGACCAGAAAGCAGCTGCATTTACTCAGAAAGCACCTCCGAACCACCACGATTTTAAAGCACAGTCTTTAATTAGGGTACACAAAGAAACCTACCTGTCTGGGACACTGTAGGTGTTATGCTGAGCAGAGGTAAAGGCTGGAGCAGGAGTGGGACTGTTGTTTACAAATGTTGTAGGAGTATCAGGCCATGGTGAGCACTGAAGATAAAGAATTAAAGCTTAAGTTTCTCTTGGCAAACCAGAGCATGCTTTACTCTGAGGCACACTTCTTTAAATGAAAGCCAGGGGTTTATCCACAGCGAGTTTTGATTTGACATTACAAATACAGACTCCCTCCATCCCACGCATAACATGCAGATACTCCAGGTAAAAGTCACTTCTGGTTTATCTTGTTCTTTCATTGAGACTCCTATTTATACTGTCTTCTGTTCACAAAGTGAAGGTACTAATGGTGGAACTGACAGAAGACTGATCCAGATTACTCAATTTAACACAAACCAACCCAAGCCATCTGCTGAAAAACATTTTTCATCCTAAAAGGGGTGAAAGGGCTGATTAAACTGCAGGCATCATGTCCTGACAATAGATGCTCAGCAACAGTAGGTGAAAGTATGAAGCTAGATTTAACCTTGTGGATAAATTTAACATATTTAATGTCCTGATGAAATGCATTCAGAATATTCAGTAGTAATCCTGTGAGTTTGAGAAACTGCAGGACTAAACTGATACCTACATGTGCTGCTCTTGAGGGCCCCCTCAACTGCCTGGTAAACTGGAGGTTTTATATATAAATATAAGCCACCACAAGTATATGATGAGGCAGCTGTTTCATTCAGTCAGGTTTTTTGGGGTGTTTTTCTTAAACCATCATGATTCAGCCCTTCAAAACGAGACCAGCATTTGGTGTCTGCAACACCACTGCAAATCCAGGCTTTTAAAGAAGAATAAAACCCAAACAGAGTTTGGTTTGTTCAGAGACAAACAGATGGGATTTAAGACAAACAAGCTGCCCAAGATCAAGTAAGCTAAGAGCATGCCTCTTCAAACAACAAGGATTTCCGACACATGTATCATGCACCAGCTAAACGCCCTGTAAGGAAATTTCCCGAGTCACAGCATGGTTTGGTGGGTGAAGAAGCAGACCTGATATTAATGGGAACATGTTTCAGCTACTGTGTGTTGGAAAACCTTTTCACTATCCAGGGGGAACAGTAAATAAGCACAACACCAGCTGCAACCTCCTGTAAACCAGTCCACGACATTGCTGTGCTGGACTCCGGTTGTCCGAGCAGGATCCTGAGCTCCCCAGCACGGCACATACAGTTTAAAAACCCTAAGTCTTGTATGTCCTGCATAGCTTAGAGGCTGCCCAAGATGTGATTCAGGGCAGTATGTCTGCGAGGCACTGTGCACTGTCTTTGATTACATGGTCAAAGCCACCCGTTACATCCCAAAGAGCTCAATCCACACAAAGCATGCTCCTCTATGACCCACCGGTGTTACCCACTCTTCCTCCTGTTCTGTATATTCCCATCTGTTGTTTCTCTTCTCAAACTCATTTTAATGATCATCTCAAAGATGCTGTGTTACAACAGGTAGTTAAAAAGAGACCTTCATTCCCTAATGTGGTCCAAAGCCATAACTTAAAGGCTCAACATACTCTAACTTTGTTCTTCTGACATACCTGGAAAGCATCATTTCTTTGGTGTGTTTTTCCATTCACTCCCTAAATTTTAAGGCAAGATGTTTATCAGGACATACAGATGCAAGCTGCACATCCTCAGCTGCAATTCCATCACAAGGTTCCATTCAACATTGTTAAAATCAGGGGCAGGGAAGAATGCATTCCAGCCAGAGAACAGCTTCTGAGCCATTCCCAAGGTGTGCACTGCAGTTACTGATTCTGGCCTTCAAACCCAGCTGAAGTTGTTCACAACAAAACTTGAGTTTAAAGGCAGGAAGAAGCACATCTGAAATATCTGGGTAAAGAAAATCCCATCCCAAAGCAAGAAGCCTTTCTTCTGCTAGAAACACTTTCTTACCTTGTGTGCTCTTCCAACAAAAATGTTACTACCTATCCACTGAGACTGAAAGAGCTGGTTAAACAGGAAAACAGGCAGTAATTATAATACTACTGCAGCATGCCTAATTGCTGCAGTTCTCCTGCTTTACACATTGTGGAGGGGAAAAGTTAGTATTTGAGCACTGAGATTACAAGGTTCAAGGAAGTCTAGCATTAAAAGAAAAAAAGAGAGAAAAAAGGCAACACTACGTATTCTTCAAGTGTCTTCAAGCAAGTAAGCTTGAGCTGCTTATGCCTCTGGAATCACTCACATGCACAACTGTCCTGCATCTCACAAACCCATGGGATTCAGAAACAGGGTCAGACAAATGCCTGGGCATCAAATGCGTTAACACTACAAAGATTCAGCAGGGATTCTAACATCTTTCTAGCACCCACAGGAAGTTTCTGGGCACTGGAGGGTTATGAGGGGAATGGATCACAGGCACAGCCTTCCTGAAACAGCATCTGCAACTGCCACTGCCAGGAACAGGCAACTGGACGTCAAAGATTCGTGGCCTGATCAATCAGGTTGTTTCTTATACTCTTAAGCACAACACTGAGTTAACCAGAGCACATTCAGCAAGCTAATGATACTAATACTGAAGTCCCTGGCCACTGGACACGGAGAGAAAGATGTCACCCTGCCAAACAGAAGCATCCAACTCTGTGAAAAGCCACCAAAGAAGAGAAGAAAGACCGGTCTTAAATCTTTACCTGTAATGAGCAATGAATATATACTGGTCAATCTGCAAAGCTGGTGGCTTTGGTGTCTCGAGACTAACTGCCCTCCATTACTACTACACTGACACAGCTGTGCTGCAGAAATTGTGTCTTATTTCCAAACACTGATTCATTCTTCAAAAGGAGAAAACTGTTTTGGTTACAGATCTTCAACATCCTTCCCTACAGGCCATGAATGCAGGTATACAGTGTTGACCAATGGCTTCACTGAGTTAAAAAGGACGATAGGAAATCCTTCCAAGTGGGACTTTCAGGTTCAGGGTATGTAGCATTTAAACTGGGAATGTTCCCAACTTCTAAAAAACTGCAAAATCTCAAGTTATCTAAGCCACTGTTTGATGTCATTTCTCTTCCTACTTCCCATCTACCTGAATCTACCCAAATGCATGCTTTACTATAGAGTAAAACTGAACTTTGGCAACAAACTTCATACTATATTCACATACCAAATAAACACAACCCCAAAATACAGTAAGTCTAATTTGGGGAACAAATTGGGCACACAGCATCGTCTTTAGAGAACAAAGCAGAAATTTTATTACAGCTTTCTTATTGGATGCATAAAATACGAGGTTCTTGGCCAAAACAACTGCAGCTGCTGTGTGCAAAAGCAAAACCCTTCTGCACATCTGTTATGGAGGCAGAAGTAGTCATTTCCAAAATGTGAAGCCAGCCACTCTGCATAAGCTGTATGCTACTGACATTTGCTATATGGAGCATAGATATAGTATTTCTTCAACTTGTTTCTCCTTACATCCTTATGTTGCCAGTTTTGCTCCAGCTGCAGTTCCTAACTCACAGCCTCCAGAAGGTTTTATACTCCAAATTTAAGTCACTTACTGAAAGTATTTAGCTTCTGCACCAATCTTCCATATCCAAAACAATGTTCCAACCTATTTCAAGGTCTACACCTCAAAGTCTTCTAACCTCCCTTCATGTGCCCTGTAATCAGTTCTACTTGAAAAAAATTACCATTTGATCAAGTTTAATCAAGTGATAGCTTTATATAGTCTAGCTTGAGATGTAATATAATGTAAAATTATATAACGTGATAAATTTAACACACATAGTCAACATAATGTGATATACTATACTATGCTATATTATACTATAATGTAAGTATTATATGATGTATTATATAATATGTATAATATAAAAATCAACCAAGACACTGCAGACAGAAAGAAGTGTCTTTACAGACACTGTCCTGAAGACCCAACTATCACAATACAGTGCCTGCTTTTTCAAATTCAAAGCAGGGGAAGGAATCTGGTGGCTTTTTTTCCCTCTTCTTCCTTGGATCAGCTCTAGTTTGTATATATTCCGAAGAGTAAAGTCTAGATAGAACTCTCAAGAAAATGAATGAGAAGGAAAATATGGATGATGGTAACAGTAAAACAATCTCTGGTTTTTAGGAAAAGACAGGAGCAGAGTAGAAAGAACTAACTCTTGTTTCACCAAGCTCTTTGTATTGTGTTAGAATCCCATACAAATTGAATTGGCAAGAGAATATATTGAATTCAATGTTTCTTAAAGGAAACACAGTAAGAAACCAACCTGACCAAATCAGATTGTGGCTGAGCTCAAAGAAATCCTACTGGGGTAAGGGGAGAAACAAAAAGAAACAGAATGAGACATACCCAGCAAATAGAACAGCTGAATACTGGAGGGGCAAAATAAAAACACCTATGGACAAAATGAGATGCAAATGCAAGGGACAAGAAAGCCAGCCTACATACAAGGCGAGGTGTAGGAGGAAGATAACAATACCCAGTTTTGAAAAGGAGGAGAGTTACAGACTGGATCAACCTACGTTCTAAAATTCAAGTCAAGGTTACAGAGAAGTATTTCTGGGCACCAAGGAAGCAGCACTGGGTAAGTAACAGCACTCTTGACTTTGTCAAGCAATATACACTCCAGACAACCCTGCTTTCCTTCTGTAACGGAGCTACGGTTCCCCAGACACTTTAAGTACAAGATTCCGTCTTATCTAAAGACACCATATGTAAACCAGAGTCAATCCTCATACTAAATGTAGGGAAACAAGTCTTCAGGTTTTGTGTCTAAGCTCCTCTGTGACAACTGTACTAGCACATCTACCCTGCATGAGGGAAGTCTGGTAACAGCCAAACCTTCCGATGGCTACAAGTGGGAAGACAGAACTGCTCAAAGTAGAGACATGCATCATCCCCTGTCCATAATGACAGGGCCCACAAGATCAGCCTGTCTGGTGACAAGAGAGGGTGGCTGAGGAGTTGGCCTTCAAGCTGTACATCACACATTTTCTAGATCAAGCAAACAAGTTACACACTCAACTAATATAGTTACAACCAGTACTTAATGAGTGTATAGTGGTAAGGTTTCACTAAGAATACAGCAAAAACAGTGTTTCATGGCATTTTGTATGGGCTTGGTGACTTCTAATAATTTTGCTCATGATACAAATCACTGTAATGATGGAACAGGCTGTGCGTTAAATCTGCACATCATACCAAGTTAGCAAGGCTGAAAGCATTTCATCCCGCAGGAATGGAAGTCAAAATGATCTCAGACCAGTGTTTTATTAAGCGCAAATGTCCAACAGGAACAGTCAACTGCACAACAGGAGAACTGGAAAGCTGTACACAGTTGCTATTCCTAAACAGTCTGTGGGTCACCCTTCAGCCCAAGCAAGAAGTCAAGAAATAAACACACACATAAAGCACACACTGTGTGCTTTGGGAAAGGCAACAGAAGTCCAGTACTACCTGTCTCACCTAATCTTTCTTTGCTACAATTAAAGTAATGCTAAAGGAAGCTTAAGTGTTTCAGGAGATTGTTAAGAGGGGGTTGGACAAGTTTCAGGTATCATTTGGCTACAGTTCGTTCTACTCTGGACAAGGGATTTGTCACATCTTTTAAAAGCACCTTTTCCTATATTCTTCCTGGAAGTAACAATCACTGAATGAAGTACTTACAGCAACAGAGAGAGAGAGAAGAGGAGGTGGCGGGGGAAGTACAAATCCCACCAGGAACCAGCTTCAGAAGACACTTCAGCCATGTCTTAAAGTGATAAAACACCTATTTCTCCTGCCTGTACCCCTCCTCCCCCAGGGCCATGTGCAACAAGTGAAAGGATGTCTGCACTGCCAAAGAATTGTAAATGTACACCTTAAAGATACCAAAAACCCCAGCAGCCAAGAACAGTAGAAGGCAAATTCAGACAGCTCAGTGCTAACAGTTTCAGGGTGTAAAAAGCCCCCAAATCCTCCAAAGAACCCATCTGACTTCACATTGCTTCTTCTCTCCCACCCAGTTACATGGTTTATAAACAAGAGGCATACACTGAAGTATTTTATAACCTAAATGTGAAACTGATGTCTGAGTCAAGGCAGTCAATGCCTGCACACTGCTGGGAAAGAGCGGTCAGCACATCATCCCTGTTCAAAGAACAGCCAGTTGTTTTCCACAGTCACAGTATTAACTGACATTTCAACTTGCCAAATGGATGATGGAGAATCATTTCTCATCTGAAAATGTCAGGTCCCAATGGCACTCACAATAAGAAACACCATTTAAGAAATCCTGGAGTGTGCAGGATGTGCGTTGAGATTCACGTGGGGGCACAGACTTAGTGTGCACCTACCATGAAGAGGTACTGACTCGTCTGAACTGCATTAAACCTGCTTAAAGCACAGTATGTAGCTGGCTAAAGGAAAAAGTCAGTAACTAGTGACCAACCATCTGCAGTACTACATGGTGTTTTAAAAATACTGACGTACATGGCAACTTACATTGAATCTAAGTACAGATATGGAACAAAACACTAAATTTCACCAATCTTACTTCTAATTACACACATACAGGAAAGCAAAAAGCTGTTTCATTTAGTCACATAAACGGAAAGCTCTTGACTTTTAAAAGTTACACAGTCCCTCTGCAACAGTTTAAGTGTTAGATTTAGGAAGGATTCCTTTGCTGAAAGCAAACATGGAGTAATTGGTATACATAAAAGTAATAGTAATACACAGCAATCGATGTTTTTACTTTACAAAATGGAAGTTTCTCCTATATCTAACACTGTACAAGGTATCTTGCACAATGAAAAGGTAAGCAGAAGTCCCTTACACTGCCTCGCTTTGCCAGAGAATCACCGTAGTCTGCTGGCAAAGTCCGCTTGCTGGACTTTTTCTGCTCATGTTCAACTGCATCTTCAATTATAGGCTCAAGCCTCATCTGGACAAACACCAAAGATTTGGATCAATTTCTTTTCGTTATACAGTGAGGAAAGATCTAAAAGCCTTTTAGAAACTTCTGAAATCTTTAGAACACTGCGTAGAACTCACTGATGTTTAAATAAAACACAAAAACCTGCTGAGGCTCTGGCCTTACATTCAGTCACCTCCAAAACCAGAGACTTTGAAGCTCAAAGTAGGCAGATAATTAAACTCCAGATTCCCCCCTCTTCTTTTCCCCCTCCAGCTGCAAGGTTTTTAGATCTCTACCAAAAGACTTGCTCTAGGGTTCAGCGCCGTCAGTGTTAAAACACACTCAGGTTGAACGCAAGCACCTATCTAGTCTCTAAATGAAAGTTTACCAAACAAAGAACTTAAAATGGAATGTTGCTGTTCACTGGACAAGTTTGACAAAGAAAAAGCTTATCTTTGTATAGACCTAATTCTTCCCCAACCCTTCCAAGACTACAGCTAAGTAATATGCTGTATCTATGTATTTCCTCCTCGGTTAGCAGATGCAATTCTAATTTGTTACCTCTGTAAGAACTGTGGTGTCATATGAAGGCTGATACTTTTCTTTTTCATGTGCAGTTCGCTTTTCCATCTTTTCTCTGTCTGTTTTCTGTTTCCTGTCTGCTCCTTTTGGCTAAAAATGGATAGTTACATGAACAAAAACGCAAGTGGAAAATGGTTTTATAATTGAAATCTGATCTCAGAAGTAGTAAGATAAAGGTATCCCCCATCTTTATGAGAGCTTCTGGGAGACTTATTAAGGATATGTTTTCTGTTACCTTAAAAACTTTGATTTGACAACTGGCTGAATGCAGATGATCTGTATATTCTCCATTTTCAGTCTGTTTAAAAGTGTCAACCTGAATCCTAAAAGGAACTCCTTTCTCTCCTCCATGCTTACGAGGGGTAAATTCAGTGCTGATACAATGTACCTGGAAAAAACCAACCACCAAACAAAAAGGACCTTCAGAAGTATTCTAGACATGGATTTTACTCCAACATCACACACATTTTCTAAGGACAAGGAACAAATTACCCAGCCTATCTGAGGACCAAGCTGCAAAACTAACATCTTACTCCTTTTCATGCCCATATTGAAATGAAGCCAAAAACACTGCGTTTGAGTTGACAAGGGAGAAGGGAAACAAGGAAGTGGGTCACCAAAATCTCTCCACAAAGCAGAAGTCATTACAGGTCTTTATTAAATTGAGACCTTGCTGGATCTTAGGAAAATGTATGTAGAATCACAGAATGGCTTGGGTTGGAAAGGACTTCATGATCATCCACTTCCAACCCCCCTGCCATGGGCAGGGACACCTCACACTGAACCATGGCACCCAAGGCTCTGTCCAACCTGGCCTTGAACGCCACCAGGGATGGAACATTCACCACCTCCCTGGGCAACCCATTCCAGTGCCTCACCACCCTTACAGTAAAGAACTTCTTCCATATATCTAACCTGAACTCCCCGTTTAACCCATTCCCAACAACTGTAAGATACCATTGCCCAATGAATTATAGCTAGAATAAACTTGAGTTACTTGTAATAAATACTACCACACTGGGTTTATAAGCTAGAAATACCCCTAAAAGACATCTAAGGAGAAAATCAGTGCAACAGAAAAAGTTATGATGCATCTTACTGGACAGGCCTCCCAACTTTATGGGGTTTGCTTCCTTATGGAATTTAAAGCAAGCCAATGCCCCAATGCTTTTTATTTCCTTTGGCTATCAACAACAAAGACCCACAGACTGGAAATTGAAGCTTTAAGTGTGTAATCAGTGCTGCTATGCTGTGCTCTCTAGCCTTCAGAGTAAGTGAACTACACTTGCACAACCATAATAACCAGATCCGTTTCTGTTATTGCTTCTAAGGAAGCGCATAAACAAAACCATCCAGTAATTTCTCTCACATTCCTTCAAGGAGACTGCATTTTAGTAATTATGCAATTCTTAGTAGAAAAAATGGCTTCAGCTGTACTAGATTGAGGTTACTGTACTTGCAGTGTGGAATGTAACCTATTTTAGCAGCCTCAGTAAGAACTGCTGCTACCTCAAACGTCATACCTACACCTTTTTATCTTAGAGTAAAACCAGATGAGAGACAAACGTAAGCTAAAAGTTCCAATGCAAACCTGAACATTCTATCTAAATGATTTCCAAAGACATCATGCTCAACTGCCCTGCGTACCAATTACATAAATGACAAAGATCAAGGAAGCCTACTGACACAGTAAGAAACAGCTTTTCACTGTCTGATTTAAAACTCTTTGTAGCACATTACTTTTCGTTTTGTATCCTCAAGCCTGAGCCTCTGCTGCAGCTCAGCACTAGGAGAGGGGGAGACTCAACTACACCAGAACCATCAGTGATGACAGTTATTTAGAGGGATATAAATTAACTCTGTAACTCTGTGTGTGTGTGTGTGTATATATATATATATATAACCTTGACAGCTTTATTCACAGAACTTTCTGAAAGCCTTTTATATAAATTACTTTAATGTAAATTTACTGTTGTTTTTAAAAGATGTTTCAATAAACTCAAGTGAAGCTGAAAACCCTAACTAGGGACCCTTACAGAGCTATGAACCTGTGTTTATTTACATAGCTGGTATTTACTGGCTATCCCACAGGTAAGAAACCAGGAAGCCTCACAGTGCAAACATACTACTGTTTGTGACCTGAAAGGCACCAAACACAGACATCCAGTCAAGTAAAATGTCAAACCTGAATAAAAGCAGATGTACATTTTGTTGGATCCCACAAAAATTCAACTGCATTGAGCTGGCTTGGATTTGTCTTGATATCAATGACTCCAACAGACATTGGAATATCTATTAAAATAAGTAGTATATGTTTCAAAATAATCATAGTCCAAGAAAACACTACACATACATTTTAATACAAGGTTACCATCAGCAAACACAGGCAGGGTGGAAAAATACGGGCTTTGGTAGCCTGACCATAAGCCTGGAAGCAGTTTCTTAGGACTGATCTGAAGAATCTTTGTAGACTCAAAATACAAAGTGTTCAGGGTTTGGGGGTGTTTTTTCATTCCCTTCCTTCCCCCTCCCAATCCCCCCATACACAGCTTATGCACCAAAACCAAGCAAGTTACTCAAAATACAGAAACCATGTTGGTGCCATTTCCACAGTCCTCTAGAGAAGTTACTTTTGATTGTGTTCTCCTAATTACTGTAACATTTAGCAATCAAAATTAGAAAGATTACTAAATGTGTAAGGCTGTAGTTGCTCTCTTACTGCTTATCGTGCTTCTGTAGCACTTGAAGGTTTGAAAAGAACATGAAAGTGGTGGAACATTTACAATCAAAATAAACACTACAACAAAGCAGCATACAGAAAACTGGTCTGTGTGTTTTCAGGAGCCCTAGCATAAATCTGACCATGATCAACCTCAATTTGGAAACTGATTTTCTTCAAGCGTCAACAGATAGAAACAGTTATACCTAAGTCGAGAAGTCTGTCCCCAGGGCGGTTCCACTTCCAACCTTCTAGCTGCTGGTGCTCTGTATATTGCAACCTTCGGTCATGGAACACAACTCTGATAATACTCTAACAAAGAAGAAAACAAGCATCTGATGAGCCACAAAGTTACTGCGTGTTTAGAAACAGCTTGAAGATAAAGCATTAAAACAATGCAAAATAGCAACAGTGCCAAAAGTATGTATTTACAGCAAAAAAATTGGTAACCATCAGTATCCAGAAATATTATGGATCACAGAAACAGAACTGAGCAGCACAAGAGATTTGAAAATGTAGTAAAAATGCAAACATGTGGTTGGATATTCTGAAGGTCACTGTGAATTACACCCAGTGAACTGAGCAACACTGACAGCACAATACCAACACTGCGTAGGCAACACCAACTTATTTTAGATACCAAACACCGAAGACTTGATCTGTTCTGAAAAGCAGTTTGATCTTTCTTCTTTTCACTCCCTTTCCTGGTATTTGTCAGCATATTTACAACAAATCCATGATCTTCAGTACGAGTAAGAATAAACCTCACCACTTTTCCAACTATTCGAGCTGAAACACTAATCTAAAAGTACTACACAACTGATGCAGCCAGAAGCAGTGCAGTTAACCAACAATACCTATTTTTGTGACCAGCTCTGGTACAACTGTGCACTTCAGTCATACTCTGCCACAATACATACAGAGGGGGAAAAATACTGTACAGATTAATTGCTATTGAACAAACCAAACCCCAAATTTCTATCTTTTTTTCCCCCCCATTAGTCTATGGTAAGGATTAAAGTGTCCAAAAAACCCCAAAACTTTTAAATGAAGTGTCTCTTCAAGATACACTGAACCACCTTGGCTTTATTTCAAAGCTAACAAGAAAGCACATGTGCACGTGTGAATACACGCACACGCAACCCCCAGCTCCTTTGTCCCTGCAAACTGGCAGGTTTGGGACCTGGAAATGCCTGCAACCATCCTTCACCAACATGGAATGCCTGCCTTACAGTACTGGCATTACAGTATTTAAGTAATGGAAAGTTTGTTGATGCAGCATTACAATTCCCTGATACAATAAATTCATTTCTTTAGATTTTACTCTACCTACCAAATGGCTCATCACTAATATATGAACCTGTCAAATTACAGCAGAGACAGAGCCCAAGGCTATCAGGAAATAGCACTTAAGGCAGGCAAAACAGTCAACACAAGTCAACGTGCCCAGTTGTAAAGGGTTTAATTACACAACTCAAATCCCAGTCTTATGCTTGTGCTTAACACTTCCTGGAATTACACCTGAACAAGCATCCCACAGGCAAGAATAAGGCACAGGACCACACAAGTCAGCCGAAGTTCACAAATCATATAGCCCAAAGTATCCAGTGACAACAAGAAAAACAAAATCCATACAATGTATAGTCTGTAGCTTGGATTTCTCTCACCTACAGACACCTTAATCTGAGATCACTGCTCCTTTCACCGTGTGCTTCCTTTTACTCAGGCTGAAAGACATGGGCACATCTACTGGAGAATTATCTCATCTTAAACCAGATCAGCCTGCAGACCTTGTGAAGGGTCCATGATGTGATGAGCTCAACTTTAGCTACCTAAAGTTTCATGAAATGAACCCATTCATAAATGGGGAAACACATACGTGTATATTCTTTTTATTGACAGTAAACTAGAAATAACAAAGCTAGGCATTAGGTTCTTTTGTTGCTCAGATCAGCTGGCTACACACCCTGTGAATCAGAGCCCAATAAACAGTTAAAAACTACTCTCTCCATAAGCAAGCACCAGAGGTTTGTTGGTAACACCATCTAGAGAACTTCACCTTCACCAGTTTCCCATTGATCTCTGGTATGTCTCCAGCTTTCCGATTATCCAGCATCCGTATCTCATAGGACTGACCTTTAAAAAGAAAAGATTTGTATCAGTAGAAGCTATTTTGTGTTTAATGCACCTCAACTAGCATTTGGTTCACAGGACACAAGAATACCAGCCAGTACCTGAAGTCTTTTATAATAGCAGGGGTCACTTTACAACACAGGAATTAATGGAACAAAATGACACTTTTTGGTTCCCTTAAAACTAGAGATCCTTTCAAAGGTGAAGTATTTCATTTCACAAGAAGCATAAGCACTTGGCTCTCTATTATTAGTTTCCAAAGCTGTATTCCTTTATTTTTGAAACTGATAAAAGACAACGTACTGAGAACCAGGCAACACAGCCTGCTCTTCTGAAACAAACTCCTGCACAATTTTTATACTCTTCCTATAACATACATACTACTTGCCCATGTTTCCCTTTGCCCACATACCTGTTGCCTTTGTATGATTTTTAGGCTTTGTATGACTTCAGGAATAAGCATGTGAAAGAGCCAGCTACTGGTTATTTGGGCAAATACATGAGCAAACCTATCTCCCCAGTGAATGTGATGAACTGGTGTGCTTAAAAAAGACAAAGCTTGAAGTCATTTATTTGAACTACAGGGTGGTTTTTTCTTCTTCTCAGGGGAGCAGCACACACTCATCTGGAAAAAAATCATGTTTCCCTAAATACAGGACAAAACAGATTTCAAAGTTCACTAAGATCAAGTGCACTAAATTCATTACCTTCCACGTTACCCTCCAAACTACCTTTATGTTCTAGCGTATACTACATTTAAGAGATATTTATTGACTTGTCCTACAAGGCAGAAGTTCAGCTGTCACAGCCCTGTGACGAGCAAAGGATTCCTTCAATTCCTTTCATCGCATCATCGACTGATGTTACCTCCAAACATGGGCTGTGACAATTAATACCCTACATATGTACAGACTGACTTCACCCCAGCAGCATCTGATCACTGGTAAGACCACTGATTACATAAATCCATACAAAACCCAAATGAACCTAGCGCAGCTGAGTAAAGCAACAGATCATTCATCCTCCTGTATTCAACAGGAGAGAACTTCTTTCCTGTTAGTAAGATCTGTTCAGCTACCAGTGTTAGTTTACTCACACATAACATATGTAAATCCATCTGCATCTATAGACAGCTTTTTTTTCAATCTGGCACTGTTAATTAAAGTTTGGAAGTATCTCTCCTCTCTCATCATTTGTTAGAGAGGGGAGAGAAGAAAACAAAGTATCAGACTGACTGCTCAAGAAGTGGTTTTAACCTTTCATAGGTACAAATTAACACTAAACCTGATGATTTGATGGAGGCAAAAATTAAGGAGTACCCGACTCAAAACCAGCATGGGAAGTTTTCAAGACAAATGGACAGATACATTCCAGTCTAGTTTTGGATCTTTAGGGGGCCTATAGGGATGCTGGAGAGGGACTCTTTATTAGGGACTGTAGTGACAGGACAAGGGGTAATGGGTTAACACTTGAACAGGGGAAGTTTAGATTGGATCTAAGGAGGAAATTCTTTCCTCTGAGGGTGCTGAGGCACTGGAATGGGTTGCCCATGGAAGTTGTGAATGCTCCATCCCTGGCAGTGTTCAAGGCCAGGCTGGACGAAGCCTTGGGTGAGATGGTTTAGTGTGAGGTGTCCCTGCCCACGGCAGGGGGGTTGGAACTGGATGATCTTAAGGTCCTTTCCAACCCTAAATATTCTATGATTCTATAAAGCGTGGAAGCGCTGTGGTGCTCGCTGTGTGTGGAAGCACCACAGCACTGACTTCAGTCATCTCTGCATGGGAGCTAGGTACGCTGCTTCCTCTGCTCCTTCCTGGAGAGCAGCCAAAACAGCAAAGCAGCTCTTTTGCAGTTCCCTCTTCCATAAAAAAACACACAACAGTCAAGTTTGGAAGGGACTTCAGGAGGTTGTCTTATCCAACCCCCATGCTCAAGCAGGGCCACCTAGAGCCAGCTGCCCAGGACCCAACTCATTACACAAATACATCAGTTCAACTCAGTGCTGCAAACTGCTCCTGATTTTAACCTGGCTTCACAAGGGAAGTTGGCCAGCTGTTTTTATTTTTCCCCATATTTAATTAGGAAAAGGGCATCCCAATCCTTTCATTTTCTGACATCAGGAAAAGTTAGCAAAGACACTGAAAACCAGAAAAGCGTCTTTGGAAAAGAAATCTTTCCATTAAGAGATTTTCAAGGGAACATGAAACATTTACAGTCATTTCAGACACTGTCACTTAAATGGCAAGCTCTCCTTCAAGGCAAGATAGCAAGCACTTTCTTCCTTCAGCCTGCAAACCTGTGCTGGCTCCCAACACAGAGCTGAGCTTCAGGGGAGGCTGGATCCTGGCACTGAAGAAAGCAAAGTATATTTCTACAGAGCTTAAGGTCTATAAAACTTTGAAGCTTTTTAAGCAGTGCAGAGCATCTTGCTGGCCCAGCATACGGCTGCAGTTGGGCTGGTTTTCTCCTGAAGAGAGCACTCAAGCTACCAAGTGGCTAAAAATAAACCTGACAAAGCAAATGGCTGAACACTGCAATTATGTGTTTGCAAGACACCAGAAATCACCTACACAACATCCACTGGTCACACTAGTAGAAGAGTCAAGTAATGTTTAAAGCATATTTAGACCGACTGGACACATCAAGATAAATCACTTAGCAGCTTTATTCACATGGAAAGCTGAAAGTGATGCTTTGTCATCATGACAGTATCAAATTATACACAATCCACTCTCAGATTTAGGGCTCCAGTACACAGTTAAACAGTTCCAGGCATGACATGCATCACATCATCATGCCATGCATCATGTTCACAGTACTAGAAGCATTTCAACTTGAGCAAAAAGGGTATATGTAAAATGTAAGGATACTAATTCCAGCAAACCTAGTGAAGCAATTAGGTTAAACAAATCAGGCTAAGGAAAATTCACCAATACATACTCTGCACACTAAGGAAGTGCAGTGCTCAGAGATGCACATGATCTAAGATTAACTGTACCAAAACATGGTAGGATATGGAAAAGAAATGGTGAATGTAGTATTTTAAACTGTTTTTATTTTTCATACAAGTCATTCTGCAGGACTGTGTCTTCTAATCACACTGCTGTCTATTGAGAGATTTGGGGTCAAAGTCCACAAGGAAAAGAAAAAGCAAAACTAATGATCCTACAGCATGAGAGCCAAGGGAGGGGGAGAGAGGTGGGTGAGTGCACAAAAACATTGATATGGTCCAAAACAAATGATAAATTATATGAGTTCAGCATACCAGCTGACTAAGATTAGGACACCAATGTCATTTCCAGAGGCGAGGGTGGCTTTATCACATGGCAATGACTATATCCATAGTATTCTAACAGCAATCAGTGCCCTCCTTAGAAGAAAAACTGAATTTTCATGCAAATCAACTGCAGGCTATGAGGGGAAAAACCAGCAAGACTCACACAAAATACTTACTGTTAACTTCTGATAAATATAGGATAGTGAAATCACACACAGACTACAAAGGCAACTGCACTTGTGGGTTTGATTCAACCATAATACTGTTCCGGGCACATACACATAGATAATTTGAGATCGATTACAGCGGCCTCTGTTATGAAAAACTTTGTTTAGAATTGACATTTTAACATTTATTATGACTTTTTGAGGGGGTCTGTGCATCCCTGAGCAATTTAATCAGACTTTATCAAGTTTAAACATGAATGCCACATTAATCCTGTATTTTAAGCTATTACTGCCTGAAGTTTGCCTCCTAATAGCTCCATACTGGAGGGAAGTGTGGGACGGAGAGGGGTAACACACAGAGGGGTGAGAAAGAAATAAAGGCAAAACAAAACCAAAACAGCCTCTAAAAGGGAAGTAATGACAGACTGCAGCTATGGGTCTGCAAGTTGGACAAAACAAGATTACTAGTAAGGTATCCAACCTCATTTCCTACATGCATTTAACTTTGGATGTACCCACATGTATCAAAACATTAAATACAATTCCAGTTTTAGACTTGCACCAGAAGCTGTATGCACTACAGTTACGCCTGCAACGTTTGTATACCAACCTTGATTCAAGTATGTCAGAGTTTCATCATACAATTTTACAGCTGGGGATGTTGCAGCACACATAACATACTGGAAGGGTGGATGTTTGGTCTCATTTTCTTGTGGAAGGCTGGAATCTTCCTGTTTGAAAATAGGCAGTGCCAAAACATCACTGAAAAGAACAGAAATAACTCTGTGAGACTGCTGGCCCTGTTTTGCCTGAAGTTAAAGAAAAAAAAAAGAAGTTGTTTGTAACTTAAAAAAGCCACAGTGGAATACATACAGCATTGTGTCAGTTCATCAGTGAAACCAAAGGGAGCAGTATCCAAAACATTTCCCACCAAGCTTTTAGGCTACAATACGCAAGCAGTGTTTTGGGACCCACCCAGACAATGCAGTTGTGCTGATCCTCTCAACATTTAATCTGCAGCTCTTGCCTCCACTGAAAAAAAGTCACTCTTTGAACCTGTCAACACAGGCAAGCTTGCCTAATATCCATGCAGCTCTCAGCTTTGAAATGATATATTCCTCAAAGGAAGTTAGGTACCCTGTGAAAGTCCCTCTCCCGTTTTAGTACCATTATAGCTAAGCTATTAATTCTGTTGACATTGCAGATTTTTCAGTCTCAGCTTTTATAGGGCTTTAGCATAACAAATAGCACAAAAATCATTGAGCAGCAGCTTCACAAAACAGAAGTTAGAGAAAGCACATGCCAAGATTCACTTCACTTATAGAAGAGAACCACAAAAACCTGGAAACTGACAGGTTTCTGAAGAGTAAAGAGCAATCCATGCTGTCCGCAGTCAGAGCATCACTACGGCCAACAAACACACTGCTTTCTGCAGAAATACTGTGTTAACAATAGTCATATTCCTTACATACAGTAATGCTGTTGCACAAAACTTCAAAGAGATCAGTGAGTTGTGCTCAAAGGCATTTTCTTGCACTTAATTTTTGTTCATAATAAAATTACCTGCAGATCCATGAAACTTTCTTTGGAAATTAGTTTCTAAACTGATGGAAGATTTCTCACATCACCTCACTTGTTGATTTAGGTTTTAATCTACATGCATCTTATTTGTTTCTTTTGCACTGCTCACAGTCATAACTTAGTATATTTTGTAACAAAATTATAAATATATCTGTATTGCACTATTATTTATGCATTGTACCCTAATATTTTTGAAGTCAAATTGCCTTTTTTTTCCCATTTCTCATCTCTGTGAGAGCCTGCTTTATCTAAAGAGAGCTCTAAATTCCTGTTCATTTCCAGCTTGTATCCAGAGAATCAAAAAGTACCAGGATCACAATCCATTTAAAAATTGAATTTACAGCCAATATTTTTGTGTCACAAAAGGCTATAGTATAGACTTGGTCTGTGCAAATATTGAATACAAGAAGTGCGCCTGGGGCACCCTAACTTCTTTCAGAGCGTGTGCCCCATCACACTCCACTCGCTGCCTGGGAGAAGCTACATGGACCTGGAAGGGGAAATACTTATGAATGGTGAAAAAGCTTAAGACATTTGTCTGTACCTTGTAGACACTATCCCAAAATATCAACCAGAAATAAGACACCCATATGGGTTCCTTTCCTCTAGGAAGAAACCACAGAAGATGGGAGCAACCAGGTCTAGTGGGGGCATCCCCGATCATGGCAGGGAGTTGGAACTAGATGGCTGGATGATCCCTTCCAACCCGATGGTTGATACCTTCCAACCATTGGTGGAAGGTGGTTGGAACTTTGGGTTGGACGATCCCTTCTAACCCAAGCCACTCTGTGGTTCTGTGAAAGCAGGACAAGGCAGGATACTGTCCAAAAAACCCGTACAAGCCTGCTGAACCATCTTAGCCACTTCTGATGCCAGCTCCCCAAACTGAAGCCCATAAGAAGCTGTGTTCCTTAACCAGTTACAGAGGAAGATAATGTGAAATATGCACTTAAAGGAAGCAGGCGCTTAAAACAGACAGTTTACTTCCATAGAGAAAAGGAACATCATATCCAGAGGTAGGACAGAACATTTCCTAGATGGGTGGACTGCTGCCTAAGGATGACTCAGAAGAAACAAGCAGATGCTTCATGCCTTGATGTCAGTGAAAAGGGCAGCACGAACAGAGGGCAACTCAACACAAGAGGGAGCACTGCGACCAGCAGAGAAGCATCATCTCAAGGCAGGACAATGCCTTCTACACCAAGAACCCAAGCTTGTCACACACTTTTGGCACATAAAGTACTAGCTCGTGTGCTTATGAAGAGGAACTTTAAAACAGAAAGAACATGGAAACAATAACAGTGTTTAAACCACACACAGAAGAGTCTAAGTGCAATACAGAAGGCATGCAAAGTACCTCACAAAATCAGTGACCTGTAATTGTCAACAAGTTCTGCAGCACTTGCTTTCACACAACACAAAAGAGAAGCACTTTGCATACTTATCTTCCAAGCCTTACTTTTCCACAATTTAAAGATAAAAATGCATCTGGTCTAGCTTCAAAACATGTGCTGCTGTTATGAACTAGTTAAATTAACAGACAAGGCACTGGAAGCCAAAAAAATACAAATGGAAGACAAATTTAGCCAGCTTTAAACCTGCTTTTGCTAATACTTACAAAGTGCTAATGACTAATTGCCACTGTGGAAGAAAGAAAAAAAAAGAAAAAAAAGTCATCCAACTCCTGAACCCTGCAATTTAGCTGTAAAGAGCATAATGTGCATTCTTAAATGCCACCATGCCATAAAAAAAAGCTCCAGCAAATAGCACAAGGCAAATGTAAGGATCTTCATTAATTTTCTCAGATAGAAACATACATTTTTATTGTAAGAGAGTCTTCTGGGTCCTAGTGCATTCCAAAGGAAAAGGGAAACCAATGCAATTTCAAACTCCTTCCTAGACCATCTTTAAATAAATACCACTTAAACAACATTTTGATATATTTACTCATGAAGAATGAAATACCAGTGTTTTCACATTTAAACACGTGCTTGTTCTCACCTAAAACCAGGTAAGAGCCATGGGCAATTAAAGAGTCAATAAGGTACAAATAAAGTATTTCAAGTTAAAAGTGTCAGTGATAGTGAAACATTAACTGATTTACCACCAGCTATTAATTTCTCTTAAAAACAGTGATGCCTCTTTTCTTACTTTCAACAAGGAAGCTGCTATGAAACACCTGGTCTGTAATGCAGTCACCATTGTACAGCAGTAGAGGATGACCGGTTTATTTGATATCATGAGCCTGAAGTTCAGCAACGCAAAAGGTCTTCTGGGCAGTACTGGCATAAAGGGCTCCTGGCACACAAGCTGCTCAGTGCCTACCCTTCCTCTCTGGGCTGGGCTGGAAGCTCTATCACTGTCTAGCACAGCTGCGCAAGTGAGGGTGGTGAAAGCAGGTCATAAAAACCTTGCTGCAGAGAAACTGCCATCCTACCAGACAAAACCTGAGGGCAGACATCCTAAGTCCATTTCCTTCCCCAGGACTGGCAGTAACAGTGACGCAGGAACCAGGATGTCTGTGTCTACTGAGGAAATCACTGGAATGGCTTTAAGACCAGAAGGAGCACTCTTCCCCATGTGCTGAGGTCAAAGTGCCTGCTCTTTACCCTTAACACTAGTTCCAACAGGGACCCTCCAAACTGCACAGTGGCAAGCATCGTCTCCAAAGTAAAATTCCCTGCTCACACGGCACAGCTGCAGATGTGAGCTGCGCTCACAGTTCAGAGGAGGAAACCAAGAGCAAACAGAGATTCAGTATTTTTAGTAGTCCTCTTTACCTGCACTGAAGAACAATATCTTGAAAGCGACAAGCTGCATATAATAGACGCTTTTATGTAGATCACATTCCAAAAGACTATATGTACAGATCCTAGATGTCAGCCTCTTCACCACCTCAAACTTTATACTGATCCCATTATAAGACACACAGACCGCCTCCAAAAAAAACCCAAACCCTCCCAACAAACAGCCCACAGAAAACCAGGAGAGCAGGTCAGCCTCCTCACATCCAGCCTGTTTTACCTTCAGACCCCAGGTCCAATTTCTGCATTTACAATGAGCCAGTGGCCTGGCAATGCCATCACCTGCCCTCAGTGACTCCCTGTCAGGCTTCCCATTTCTGTAGACCTCAGCATCCTTCAGTCATTTTCCTGCTCACCCGGTGAAATTTGATCTCCCAATGCAGATCAGAGACAGGCACTTTTACTGCCAGCTTTGCTGAGGTTATTCAACATGGCAAAGAACCTCCCACTGCAGCTGAAGCCCCACTGGCAGAGCTGCCCAGATGGAGGAAAAATCAGTTTTCCAAAAGAGCTGCTGCTGAAGTTATTTTGGGCTACAGCAGAGAAGAGCTTTAAGGAACTGATTCTGCTCTTTTTCTGCCACTGATAACTTCTGATCTTAGGAAACGAGATACTAATTTGGGGGGCGGGGGTTGGACCATATGACCTTTAAAGGTCCTTTCCAACCCAAACTATTCTGTGATTCACTTGTCTCATCCAAGTGAACCTTGGACTACCGTCAAGCCAGCTGAAACATAAACGAACAGCAACATTCTGAAGGAGCAGCATCTTTTGTTAGACTTCTTGCTACCATTTGGAAAAGCAGATCGAGGTTCACTCTCCTGACAGATGGAACTCCAAGACCAAATTTCTGAAACTATGAGCTCCAGTGAGAAAAGTCTTATCTCAGCCCCCCCGCCATTTGTTATCTGAAGCATTCAACTGGAAGCATTCTTTCTTCCTAGAGGGAGGAGGAAATTTTCCCAGAAAAGCAAACAGAAACAGGCTTCATTCTGCACCAAAGCAGGCAGTCAGCACATCTCCAACACCCAGCCTGCATAAATGGGACTTTGCATGAAAGCAGGAGGCTCAGAAGAGGAAGCCAGGTGCATGCTAACACTTGAAACCAAAGCATCCAGTGGGATGGACTGCATGTGATAAGTTATCCCACGCTATGTAGGCTACATGAGCATAGGACTGAAAGACCAATAAAAATGTAAGTTATCCTTTTCCCATGCTTGTGAAATGACTTTGTCAGGCACAAAATCACCTCCCTTCCAAACTTAAAACCCTCTTTTCAACACTATCTCTGACAGAAAACCAACAAACCTGCCCAGTAATAATAGAAGGACAGCAAAATGAAGAACATCCTGTCCTTACAAGGATAGGAACTGCATGTGACCAAAGCTCAAAGTGACATTCCATCAGTCATCTGCCTTATCTGTCTTCTGGCTTGTATACTTTTGGGTGTGAGTACTAAAGCATCCAAGACCATGGAGGCCTTCTGAAACTTTAAAGCATGGTTTACAAGGAGAAATACCTTGAGAAAAATGCTTCTCAAGCAGTATCTGAATTACAGTTATGATCTCAAAGCCACGCTCTGCCCTGTTAACAGAGATCTGGGCAAACTATAGGAAAATATAAGGGAACAGGAAAGCTGATACCCCATTCTCCATCCACAGTCCAAAACAGGGAGGTCTGGCAGCTGCAGCAACTTGCAGCAGCTATAGTACACATTGCTCTCACGCAGAAGTAACGCATAAGGCATAAACGAGGGTTAACTTGCTGCCCTGCTCTAATAGTGCACATCTATCCACCATCAGAGGTGACAGGGGCACAGAGAAGACAGGTATGTAATGTGAACTCTTTTCCTTAGGAATTAAACTGGTCTCCTTGACTTTTTGGAACACATTCACACAAATTCAACTGGGAAGAAGAAAAAAAGCAAAGCAAAACCCTCCAAACAAAACCAACGGCAGTGATTGAGAACATGAGGTTTATCTTTCTTTCAACATGTTTCATCTATGGTACCAACGTGAAGAGGTTTAGGTCTGTGGATTTTCTTCCTCAAGTGTCTGTTTCCTGACAGTTAGTTACTTAGCTGTGTGCCTGCAGAATGAATCAAGCTCCAATTCTAATCAGTGCATAAATTCTTAGTGCAATACACACAAGTAGAACAGACCACTGCAACAGAAGCTTTTTAATGTATTCTGCAGGCAATACTGCGTACAGCTAAAAAAACCTAAAAATCTAAAAACATTTAAACATTTCAGAGTACCTTAAGCAACTATTCCTCTCAAAAAAAGCCAACATAACCAGCAGCAGAGTCTCAAAAGAGTGGGAGGCGTCAGGGGAAGCACAAACAGTCATTTTGTCTGTCAGAAAGTAACAGCAGCCACAAGGAAAACAGCCCCTGAATGAGGTAACTCCAGGTTTGTATTTCTGCACAGCAACTGTGAAGTTAGGACAGTAACTGCCATGACCCACCTGTGTTCATCAGAAGCCAAAAAGAGGATGTCAGGGACACGAAAGATGTTAGAAGACAACACCCTCCCTCTCCTCTTCGCCTTGAAGCTGTAAGACTGGTCCCCCAAATCCTAACAGACCAACTCCATGGTTATTTTAGCCTAAACTTTGGAGGAGTCCCTACACAAAGCTCGCTCACCATTCAAGGCTCTCCCCAGCACTGTAAGGAAACAAGACTGACTGCAATAGGCTTCTGTTCTTTTCAACCAGCTCCACCCTTCAAAGACACTCCAAGTGTTTAGGAGATGCAGCGAACTGACTGGATTCTCCAAAAATAGAGGATTGTCTGGATGTAGTTTTGAACAGTCTTCTACCATTTCAGTAGCAAGAGCCATGCTTTTCAATTCAGCTTAATAAACTTCAGGTTTTAATCTAGCAATACACGCCAGAACAGCTACTCCTGAAATAATCAACTTCCATAATGACAGGCTTCAATTTTAGCACTACAAATACCACTGGAATTGCAGACATATAAATAAATCCATATTCTAAGCTTCCAAATTACAAATAAAAATGCAGTCATTAAGATACTTACACGCATTTAACTTCATTTAAATCAATTCATTACATGAAAAATGCAATTCTGCTGGAGAAATGGCAGTTCCTGAAACTCATCTTTCCAATGCAACAGCCTCCATTTTTTAACAGCTCCCAGCAACAATCAGTGGTCCCCACAAGTTCACAGCTCTTGCTGTGTTAACATGGATATGATGTCAGATTTGTCAGAAATCACTAGGAGCATCACTGACAACTGAAGTTAACAGCAATACTCAAAAATCACTAAAGATACCATGGTTTTATATAGGTTTCATACAGGTTTCTGAGGGAGGGAGTTAACACATCTGACAATTACTGTCAAGTGAATTGAGTTTTGTGTTGAAAGACAGTTTCTTATTGTATGAGAAGACATCAGAACAGCAACCAGAACAACTGAGTGTCAAGATTGTAAGGAAATTTTGAGAGCTATTTAAAACCATGGGAATCTGCAGGGAAATTTTACCCAATTATATTACATTTAAAGCAAATACAGGTCCTGGTTAATGCACACGAGCAGTTTGCTCTTATTAGAACAAACACAGGAGTAAGGATATTCTACTTCAGGGCACTGACTCAGCATCAACCTGAGGAAGCACCAACTGCATTATACACAATCCTAATAGATTAAAAAAGGTTTACACACAGTTCCTCCTAACAAAATGCAGGGGCATACAGAATGATAGAGATGGAAGAATGAATGAACCTAGAATGACAGAGATGGAAGAACAGTTCTTGAACAGCAGCACACGCATCACCCATTGGTGTCTGCATGCTGAAAAGCCATCCAGGCAGCTGCCATACAGCAGCCCACAAGAACTGGCACTACACTGTGTGCAATAGATAAAGACAAAGACAGAAATGCTTGATAAAGACAGAAATGGGGCACAAGTGGAATACAATCCAGAGGAGCTAAATGTAAAATCAGGAGTATTCTCATCAGGAGAAGAAAAATCACTTTGTCCTCTGAACTGGCAAGTTCTCAAAGTTAATTTTTAATGAAAAATAAAAATCAAGCCCCCACAAACCAAACCCCCCCATTAAATACACATCCCACCATAAACCTGCCGAGCTAACAACCCCACACACGAGGAAAGGGGTCCTCACTTCTAACTTTGAACAGAGACACTGCAATTCCAACACTTCACCTGGGAAATACTGCCTTAAAGCACACGTAATAGGCTGAAACTTGTGGTGGCCTCCAAGTTTCAGGTGATGCATGGCTGCTAGGCCACCCAGACTATCAAATGCCAGGGTTTTACTTCTTCAGAATCTCAAAATAGTGACCAACCCTGCCAAAACTCCTTGGACTACAATGTCTCCCATTGCCTCCAAAGCAGCTTTCCAAGTGGCTGAGGAACCATCCCGTTCTGCCCATAACCGAGATAAAAACGTGCTCGTTTCAAACCAGTTCGGTTTTATCTTAACTTCGAAAAAGCACACCCAAACGGTATTTATCTTTACTGCAAAAACCTGGGAAACGACCGAAAGAAACTGGAAAGTGGGGTAAGCACAGAGCTACATGGCAAGGGATGGGGGGGGGGAATAGGAAAACGTCACTAAAGACACCTACTGCACCGAAATATGGCAGAATAAACAGACTGACTGAGGTACAACCATATTGATACACTATTCACCACCACAACGCTTACTTACTCGAGAAAGAACATTAATAAACGTTGGCGAACACAGCTATTGTTTACGATGAACCAGAACTGCATTCACAGTGTACATGATGGCACTCTTACGAAACACGGGGTTCAGGTCTACAGCCGAGAAACGGCGTTTTCACGGCAGAGATCACACACGCAGGGCAAAAGCATCTCGCCCGCCCTCGCAGAAGGAAGGGGAGGGCAGCCCCTCACGGCCCCGAGCACACGGTACCGGGGAAGAGGCGGCAGCCGCCATGAGCAAGGGAGGGCGGGCGGAGGGGAAGGCCCAGCTCCTTCCCGCGCTCCCGCCCGGCGCAGTTTACCTCATGCTGTAGGCACCGGCTCCCAGCTCCTGCCCGATGCCGGAGAGGCTGGCGTCGAAGTCGTGCACCAGCCCAGACTCGATCACTTCGTCCATCTTCAGCACCCACGCCATCTTCCACCGCCCCCCGCGCTCCCGCGGGAGGAGCCGGACGGGGAGGAGCCGCTCAGCCCCAACGCCGCTGCTGCTCCGCCGGGAGGCGCCCGGGAGAGCGCGGGGCTGGAGGGGGCAAGGGATGGGGGGGGGGGGGGTGTAGGGGTGAGGAACGCCTGCAGGGCGGAGGAGGCAGCGAGGGTTCGCGTTCAGCCCCGGGGGAGCCCTTTCCCCGCGGCGCGACCAGGGCGCGGGGTCGCTCTCAGCATCCTGCGCTCGCCCGGCCGCCGCGGGAGGCTGGGGACCGGGCGGCCGCCGCCACCTCCTCCTCGTCCTCCGCCGCTTCCGAACGGACACGGCCCAGGGCCGCCGCTGCCTGCGCCACCCAGCCCAGCGGCGCCTCCCGCCGCATCATTCACAGGGGAGGCGGCAGCGCGGGCACCCGCCGCCACGACAGCCCCGCCGGGGGGGCAGCGGCTGTACCGGGCTCCCCGCCCCACGCAGCGCCGCCGCTCACCCCAACATGGCGGACACTTCCACCCCCGAGTGCCTGCCGGGGCGAGGGGACCGCCCCGCGCGCGGGGCCGCCCATTGGCTGGCCTCCGCCGGAGAGACCAATCAGAGGAAGGCGAGGCGGGGAGACGGGGGAGCGCAGCCAATGAGGGGGCACTTCCTCACGCGAGGCGACAAGTCCCGTTCTCGCCCCCCTGCCCTTCCGACCCGGAAGCGGAAGAGCGGGAGGGCAGTGGAGGCAGGGCCGCGGGGCAAGGCGCCGGTAGGGCCGCAGGCCGCGGGGCAAGGCGCCGGTAGGGCCGCAGGCCGCGGGGCAAGGCGCCGGTAGGGCCGCAGGCCGCGGGGCAAGGCGCCGGTAGGGCCGCAGGCCGCGGGGCGCTTCGCCTGCTCCCGAGCTCCGGTAACAGCCGGGTGCTTCCTCACCCCGCCCGCAGGCAGTGGCTGGCTCGGGAGCCTGAGGTAATGGCGCCCAAAGCTTGCCTATGCCGCTTCGGCCCCGAGCCCCGGAGCGTTAGAGCGCACGGAAGGCAGATGGTTTCACATGGACAATAAGGCAGCTTCGTGATCCCAGCACGGGGTGAAGGTAGCGAAATAAAGGGGAAGAAAAACAGCAGTACTTGCAGCGCAGAACAGTACTTAGGGTTGATGTCTAGTACAGTACCTGACATGCACTGTAAATACACTTCTGAACACCTCTCAACACCTCTGCATCCTGAGTTCAGAAACCTCCAGCTTGGTAAAACAAAAGCGTTCACAAACATGAAGGCTCACACAGCACCTGCAGGCAGGGCTGACTTGGAAGTGACAGAGGAACTCAGACAAACATGCTGTCAGGCCAGAGCCCTTTCATCTTTGCCAGAAGATGCTGCTGTACATGGTCAAACAGGTACAGCTGTGGCCATCTGGTTACACTGCATCCAACCTCTGGCAAGGTGAAAAGTACAGTACCCCAAAAGAATTCTCTGTGCTTAGTATTAATTTGCTCTGCTTTTGCCAGCCCTTGATTTCTTTACTCATTTTGCAACTTAAGTCCTTTAGGTAGGTTTTTAGCAGCATTAAGACATGCCTTTAACAGGTGAAACCAAGTTAAGGTGTATTGAAGCAGCATCAATTCTGAGATATTCATATTTTGTAGAGATTACTGGAGTTGCTTGATATAATGCCTCTACTAAACTGGATTATTTTACATTCTCTAAGGAAAAGCTTGAAGAGGCAACAAGCTTTTAGTAATAATTCTTACTTGCTATTACACCTTCCCTAAGGCGCTGGCACAGGGTGCCCAGAGAAGCTGTGCCTGCCCCATCCCTGGCAGTGTTCAAGGCCAGGTTGGACACAGGGGCTTGGAGCAAGCTGCTCTAGTGGAAGGTGTCCCTGCCCATGGCAGGGGTTGAGCTGCATGAGCTTTAAGGTCCCTTCAACCCAAACCAGGCTGGGATTCTATGACTGGCGGTTGCAGAAGATGCAAGAAGAACTGGAATTGCTGGTGCCTTGTATTCTAATACTGTCCCCTGAGTCCAGCAAGAAGTGCTAACAGGCTACTTAACCTGGGTTCTCAAAACCTCAAATGCTACTAATTCAGAGGATAAACAGTTTTATCTGAAGTTTAGTTAAAATGATACATCTAGTGGGCAACCTACACCAAAGCACTGAGACTGTAAAACGTCTTTTCATCACATCATTCCATGCTTTAGGTACAAGTGCACAAGTTACTCCAAAAGACACAGGAAGGCCCCAAGTTCATGAAGGGTTAACAAAATCTAGCTGCTGCTCCAAATGTACCTATGATATCCTCAAAGATAAGCACAGGGACCATGACTGATGATTTTTAAAGGCAATTTGTAAGTTAAGATGACTGCCAACATCTCCAGAAAATGGTGCTGGCATTTTTGCTGCTGTAATTGATGTTAAAGGTCTCTGCCTGTCTGTGGACAGATGAGCAATTCCTCTGCATAGAAAAGGAAGCTTAAAAAGGGAGACTTATGAAGAGGGTATGGGCTCAGGGACAAGTCACTAGCACAGGCACTAGCTACCAAATTACAGATTTTAGTGACAAGAATTGAAATTACCACCTCTTTTAGCCTGCCAAGAAGCCAACAATACCCTGAATTCATTGATTTATTCTGATGGAAATATTTGTGAGCACTTCTGAAGACCCTAACAACCCAAATGATGGCATTAATTAATTCCAGTGGCTGCTATGGGATGTTTATGGTCCAGTTAATAAATTAGTAGGCATTATTCAGCGTACAACTGTAGTGGCTGCAGAGTGAGCTCCTGTAATTGAAGACTGACAGTTTTAATTGGGAACTGAAACCTTACCCTAAGCAGACTTTTGTAGACCTAAAGTGGACTTCATTGAAGTAAGGTAGCATAAGTAAGACTATAAACCACAACAAAAATACAAAGATGATACAAAAGGAAGTGGTGGTTTGTGGAAAACTTTTTAGTTTG
The DNA here is from genome assembly GCF_034315485.1 of Pezoporus occidentalis. Lineage (NCBI taxonomy): Eukaryota > Metazoa > Chordata > Aves > Psittaciformes > Psittacidae > Pezoporus > Pezoporus occidentalis. The sequence continues at coordinate 397,168 of NW_026912854.1, forward strand.
TGGAAAACTTTTTAGTGCTAAAAGCAGCACACTTACTACTTCTGACAGTCAGGGAGAGAAGACAGGATCCAAGACCAGAGAAGCTAGATAGTTTGATTTATGCATAGCAAAACTGGTTTATCTGCTTACTAACATTAACATAGCTACAAAGCAGTTATCAGAAATTGGTGATTTTTATACTGGGAATTGTTTTCTTCTGACATAAATCCTCATCTTTGTTAGTTTTCCCATCATTTAACCTTCAGGATGATTTCTTGTTAACTTTATATACAGGGCTTATACTCGGGGTGAGTAAGGTCAAGTTCAAGCTATTTTAAAGCGTAAGCAAATAAAGAATAGAGATACCTATTGCAAAATTAAAGCACTTGTTATTTTTTACGAGCAACAAACAGTCTTGGCTGGAAAAACTGTCCCACTTTTTATGCTTTCTGTATTTCACAGCAAACTTGAGTGGGTTTAACCAAATAGGAACCATTGCAAATCCACACACTATGCACATATGGTAGAGTTTTTTATGCCCTAATCCTAACAGAATTCCTGTTCCGCAACATGGACAATATAAGCCCCATGCAGAGTCCCATAGGTTAGGTACACAAGCCTGTTTTGAGGATGAGATAGCAGAATTGGTGCCTAAATTGTTAAGCGTGTACATATCAGTAAAGCAGAGAGCAAAGGCTGTGGGACAGAGAAGACTGTACACTATAGAATGATACTTCTCCTGGCTCCCTCCCAAGCTTTGCCTATGTGAAATACATGCAAAGGTTTCTACCTGCCTGGTGGGACTGTCAAAAAGAGGCTTGTTTCAAACAAAGGATTGTCTAAACCCATCATTTTGATCTCTCAAATAACTTCTTTAATCATCTGAGCAGGCCAGATCCACAAGCCTAACCAGTCAGAGATGATATTCCCTGTGGCCCTGCTGTTCCATTTCTGGATATCCCTGTCAGCAACCCACAACTGGGATTGGAGACTTGAAACAACAGGGAGCAAGTGCATCCAGTGGGAGCCTGACTCTGCAGATATATCTGCATAAATGTGTTCCAAGTAGAGTTTTACTGTGATGTGGGAAAAGGAGTCCTGGGACACGCTATCTGTGCTTCCCTAGTGCTGGCTGGCATCCTCTCCCACAGTGCTCCAAGGCAGAGAAGCCAGATAGTTTGATTTATGCAAAGCAAAACTGTTTTTTCTGTTTCTTTATAAGTCTTACTGATGTCCAGATGTGGACATCATCCAGATGTGATGTAAGATGTGGGACAGAAGTGTGGTGCTTCACTGAGGGTGAAGCACTAAGGAGGGAGCCAAGCAACTTGATGAGGGTTATACCAAGGTGGAAGCCTCATGCCTAAACTGATTTGTTTTCTCTCTGCTTGTGGCAGTTGGCCTCGGGGCAATCCTGTTAACTCCTATACACATCCCTTAACTTACAAATGTATCCCCCTTACGATGTACCTCAATACTATAACACAGATGCAGGCTGCCATCCAAACCTAAAGGGAGGTGCTCAAAAGTGGTAACTTCAGAGTGATCCAGATGGCAGATTTTTAGATGAAATTTAATGAAAATTAAATTTCCATTTAATTCCCCTGCATAAGTGCAAGGGAACTGTGAAAAAAGACAAGGACATGGTGAAAACAGTCCTGAGGGGCTGGGAGTGGATCCTCCTCCTCTAGGCTGAACAGAAGCTGAAGGAGTGGAGACTGGAGGTGTGAGGGGACATCTTTGCCTTCCCTTGCTCTTTGGTTCCTTTTGCACTGGGAACGGTGCACGTCACTTGTGCACAGGATTGCATCAGGGAACTCCAGCACCCATTCATCACTGCTGCTTCGCTGCCTGAGTCAATAGGAACAGCGCTGTGTTTGCTCCCTATTTGTGTTAGACAATTTACATCTCTGATCACCCTGACTTCTGTCATGAAATGAGTTGATTTTATAAGACACAACAGTGGTTTCATTGGTTTCACACATTGGAACCCAAATATAGCCTCAATTCCTTTAAAATCTAAACCTAACACCTTTCTACTAAACCCATGCTACTCAGCAATTCTACAAGAGCAGAAGTACTGTGATAGAGCAATAGGTGCAAGGATACCAACGTACAATAAGCCATATCAAGGTAGATGGTTGAACACTATCACATTTACATACACTGTATTTAGCCAAGAAGTAATAAGCTAAAGTCTAACACAGAGAGTGAACCACATGATAAGTTGAAACTCAGTTAACATCAAGATTCCCTGGAATTTATGAGCCTGGCTCTTGTCAGAGCATAATAATTTTTAATTATAAGAATTTGAATACTGTACACAAATAATATTCTAGTCAGGAAGAGGTAAAGTAGGTCACAGCAATATGCTGATGCTATAAGCTGTATATTGCATCAGAATTTCAAGGGAAAGTGTTTTGTCAGAGTGCTGGACCAATTCAACACACAGCCCCTAGCACCTGATCCTGCAGATCAGCCGAGCTTCAGCAGATAAAGTAGATGTGAAACATCAAGGTATTTGTATAAGTCTATATTAACATCATAGAGAGTTTTATCTAAAGACTGCACATGTAATTTGAAGGAGAAACAAAAAATCAACACATTTCATATCAAGCAGTAGCACATCCCTGTCACAGTTACTGGCACACACGTATGGTGGCATCGTTTGTGAGAATCATGAAGCTCCAGTCAAGTAACCCTCCACTATGTAAACTGGACTGCTCGGACTGTTTTTAAAGGGTCTAAAATCACCAGATCCAAGTTGTGAATCAGCAAAGGCTGTGCAGTCTGCATTCTTGTTAGCATTATCATTATGATCAAAAATCACCCCATTCTTTTCTTACCGCAGGTAGCTGCTGTTGCCGGTGGCATACTGGGGATGGTGATAATGTTCCGGCTGGCTGTGCCAGAAAAACATTTTGGGATGAGGTGAAGCGTTGTGCTCAGCTAAGAGATGGTCGCTGCAGCGATGGGAGAGAGGAAAGAGAAAACAAATACACACATTCAGATTAAAGTTGCAGGTTGGTTCCTCTCACATCTCTACATTTAGCTGCTGGTGTCACCCACTCAGGAAGAGGCAGGTAGCTGAGGTCTCAGCTGGTCCCCACCTGCCCTCACAGCACTGTTGGCTGCTGCCCTGACACAAGGCTTCGTTAGGAGCTGATGTGACCTCCTCAGCCACCCCCTGTATCTCCTGCCTCCCTCCATGCTGTCGGAGTGTCACCAAGCAGCGCTGTGTGCTAGAGCCAGGAGAAAGAACAATTTTACAGCACTTCAGCCTCAGAGAGGCCACACTCCCTCCTTACCAAAATACCTGAACACTACAACCTGCATTGGCACAACTGACTGAAGAGAATAAGATGGACTGTGCAATGCAATGTCCTCTTTAAGACACACAAGATGTCTTGTCAGTGGTGTTCAGACTGTATCCTTTTTGCCTGTTCATGCTGTGTATGTTCAAGTGCCACACTGCTACGGAGTACCACTTTATAGTCACCTTCTTGCCATTAAAAAAAAGATTTAAAAACCCCAACAAATGAAAACACTGTCAAACTGCAGCAAAAATATTTACTCCACCACCCCCCCCACAGCACCCCTCACACACACACTGTAAGGAAAAAGCATATTCAGATGCAAACCAACTGCTTGGTGTGCTCCTGCCTTGATGCCATTTGCTTGCCTTGGGTTTGCAGCCAGGATTGTTAATACCTGCTTTAAACCACACAAAATCATACTGGTCAATCCTGCTGAGACCTTGGCACTCAGAAAAAGAGGGCACACATCCAAAAACCTCATTTGAAAACAGTTACCTGCAGAGGGCACCCATTCTGCTTGAAGTGGGAAGGATTACTGACACAGAGGAATAATATGCTGGGGAGTTTGGGTTTTGTGGGGGTTTGGGGGTTTTTGCCTTGTGTTTGTTTTTTAACATCACCCCCACACAAGCATACATTGCTTGTTCCCTGCAGTTCATCCTATAAAAAGATAACTTAAAAGGTACTGCAATATTGTGACAACACACAGGCTGTGAAAATCAGGACATGAAAGAGCAAGGTTCTGGGAAACAAGAAGGAATTATTTCCTATGGAGCGATAGTAATATGCAGCAGTCAAAGAAAACCTTCACATAAACAACACTGGTGCTTGGGGCTTTTTTCATAGCATGAAGCAGTTCTCCCTTTACTTGCTGTTCTTACTCAACATCAAAGAACAGAAAGCAAAGGCCAGAATGATCATAGAAGAGGAACTGTAAACGTGGGAAGAGAAAGAAACACCCACGTGTGCCACTGCCCAGAAGAGCCATCAAGAACTGGGTCTGCCAGCTTCGCACGTCTGAGAGCTCTCTTCCAGGAGCACCAGGAGCCTTGAGGAAGGCTGTTGTGACACAGACCTGCTCCTGTACCCGAACCAAGCTTTGCTCCAGGAAGGAGAGCTGGAGGAGTCTTGTCAAGGTCAGGTTTTTTCGCTTACACATCTATATGTAACTGCATACTCTTAATGAGCCCCCTCCTAGCAGACATAAAGGGCTGCAGGAGCCCCAGTGATCACTGTTGCATTTTTTAAGTGATTAATTTGATCTCAGTGACTGTAGAAAAGGAGCATCCCTCCTGCTATCCAGCCTGCTCTATCTACTGTCAACTTCTCAAACACGATCCCTCTGTCTCTAGTCTTGGGCAGAGGTGTTAAATGTGTACAACACGCTGTATTTGAACACCTGTTTCCCTTTACACCCATTATTCTCAAGCAAAGGACCACGCATCCCACAGTCCACTTTCACCATCTTCCCTTTGGGCTGATGTAAGCTTCCCACGTGGAGGGTAGGCGTGTTGTTCTGTGACTTGTATTTGCATTAAATGGAAATGGGGATACCAGATTCCCCTTGAGGAGCTTGAAATCCTTGCCATAGAATGGCTCCCACCTCTATACATATCCCACAGAGCTCATGTGGCTTTAAATTATTTAGCACCCTCTCCGCCCCAGAAGAACCTGCTGGTTTTGACACATGCTCAGGTGGGGACACTGCAGTTTTGATCAGTCTTGTTTTGTAAGTCCAGGAGAGAAGTGGTGAGCAGAAGCAATTGTGATTCCCAGACTAATCAGTAGCCTATTTATATACATACATATCTTCATATATATATGTACACACACATGTGCATGTGCATACGTATACTAAAAAACTGCACTCCTGTTTTTCATCTTTAGCACAGCAGGCTTATTGTGAAAAATTTTCCTCGTGTCCCCAGTAACTTGTGCTCATCACCCCTCCTCTTTTCCACGTGGAAAAGGGGAGCCTCCATCTCCTTTGTAGCCACCCTTTAAATACTGGAACATGCTGATAAGGTCTCCCCTCCTGAGCCTCCTTTTCTCCAGGCTGAACCAGCCCAGCTCTCTCTGCCTTTCCTCACACACTGCCCAGCCCTTGTATCATCTTTGTGGCCTTTCTCTGCACCCTCTCCAGCCCCATCCACATCTCTTCTGTACAGCAGGGATCAAAACTGAACCCAGTATTCCAGGGGTGGCCTCACAAAAGCTTTTTCTCTACTAACCACAGGATAATAAACACAAAGCACAGGAGCATCGCAGCAGACGTGCCCAGTCTCTTACCTTCATTTGATTTTTCAATTACTATGCTTATGCAGACTGAAAATAACCTGAATCATTGGTTATAGCCAAAGAGCTACCTGAGGAGTGTGAAAAAAAGGCAGAAGTTCAATGCCTGTGTCACAGGTACCCTGCATGCTATGCAAATGATTTCAAACTCAAGAGAGCCTGGCCACAAGAGCTGCCACTACAAACCATCATATCCCACCATAACCACTGTTCCTGGCCAGGTAAGAGAAGCAAAGAACCAAATCTTGTGCACTTCCATGCAAAAAGCACTGTGGAAGAGGAAGATTTCCCTCTCCTTTTTTCCCCTTTGAGGTTTGACAAGATGCTGGTCCGTAGAGCTTTGAGGTCCTGGTATGGAAAATACTAGACAGAACATGCAAGAAAGATGTCATTATTCAGACTGAAAAGAAACACTAATATAAATAAATAAATGAATCAGTATTTCTTTTCCTGCTCTTTACAAATCCTGTGTTTTGCCTGATCTTTGTTGCAAAGAGTTAATGGGTAGAACTTCCAGCACAGTATAGCTTAGGTCTTTAAAGCAGGACCAGCTTCCCTGGTTCTATTTAATGGCAGCATTTTGCCTCACGAAAGGCTGTGTATGCCCCACACCCACTGCCCTTGACTAACCTCTAGACATCAAGGTATGTGGTTACACGGTCCTGCAAGTTTGGGGACAAATAAGGAGAAGTTTTTTTCCCTTGCACTGTTGATTGTTTTGGGGCTATTTGTTTCTTGCTTTACGATCTGCCCAGTGAACACTAAGCCAGATGCCAGCAAAGCAGCATTGTATACACAAACAACAAGCCATTATTTATTTCAAACATCTCTTGCTCTAAGGCTTGTGTATGGCATGCAAAGTCCAACCTGAAATATAAGGTGGGGAGGCTGATGGGTGGATCTGCACCAAAGTACTTCAGCAGATGGTGCCTGAAAACTTCCAGTGTTGGATTTTTCCATAAGCAGCATCTGAAGTGGTCAGTTCTCCTGAGGCATCAATTTGCTGATCTTTTTATAGTGATCAGTGACCCTGAGCTTGGACTTTTATCAGTGTCTCCTTAAATCTAAGAGGATGCAATGAAGGTGCAGGTAGAAACTGAGGAATAAATGTCTTACTGACTTCCCATTTTATGAGATGGAGGCATGGCAGGGATTACCTTTGCTTTCTTCTGTTGCTTTTTAGGAAGACTTGAAGGCCTGCCGTAGAACCAGTCACGTGGAGATGATTTGCAGGCACAAAGAGAGTCAGACAGCCAAACTGCCCATGGAAAACTGTCATTTAACCCATCATGTCATTCCTGATTCAAAACATAAGCAGGTGCTTGTGGCTGTGGCAAAGGATGGAGTCAGGTTTTTGTAGGAGGTTCACAAGTCTGTAAAGGTGGACAAGTTTAAGTGCTTGCTATTCTGCTGTTCTGTGCTTGCTGTGTCACTTACTTGGTAGCCTAATAGTCAGTATTTGGACTCCAGATTGCTGTGGCAATGCAAGCTTCCCGCATGTTCTGGCACAGGGAAGACAGCTCCTTCTCAATCCTACTGGACAGAGTCTCTTTCACCTGAGGCTCTGAGGCAGTTTTAGTACCTAGCCAGGTCTGGCATTTTCTAGTGCTGGGCTGTCTTGGCTTTGTGGACAAAATCCCTCAGCATCATCTCTTTTAATTCCCAATACAGAATTAAGACATTCTGTATTCCAAGAAAATCCCCTCCTGAAAAACATTAAGGATTATTAAGGTTTTTAACAAGACTACAATTTACAGGGGATTAAATTTGAGTATATAGATCAAGTTTCTCTTATATTTCATAACCCCATTGTTTTCTACTTCCTAACAGGGCAAAAATCTCCTTTCTTACACATTTCAAGCAGCAGTGGCTTGTTAACAGCCTTTGGAGAAAGGGCAGCCTCTGATGATACCAGCAGTTACTTCCAAAGGTGGTTTTAAAGTTTCACCTGAATATTTGTGAACAATCTAACATCCAGTGCAGATTTCTCTCCTTAGGCAAATACAGGTGATATAAACTTCTTAGGGAAACCAGGTAATTTTATCTGGGTGAAATAGTTCAGTGGCAGCATGGCCACAGCTGTCATCTGAGAGATCACAAACCCTATCAACGTCAGAAACTCTCTACATAGAATACAACTATCTATAATGACATTTAGTAAGGTGTAAAAATGTTTTATCCGTATCAGTTTAAGTTGTGCTCAAAGGACAAAACATAATGGGCCAGAAATGACTGGTTTACCATATTCGAGGCTCTTTGCACTTGTATGCCATGACAGTTACATTTCAAGTGTATCATTACAGTTCAGCAGACAGATTAATTAAGCATTTTAATATGCTAATCTGCAATTCTAATTGGAACAGACACATCCAGTTCCCCTACAGGCTTGCACTTCAGCTGGTTAACCACCACTGAAATCACAGTTTTCTTGTCTTCCCTGGCATTTTCAGATGAGCTACCTATGCTGAGGCTAAATAAACTGTGCTGGGGAATGTTTTGGGGTTTTCTCATCCCCCTCTCCCTCCCTGGCAGACTCTCAAAGCCCAGGACAGATGTTCCTTTGCTTTTGCCAGCATGTCTGGCAGAAGGTTCAGATGCCCGGGTGCTGCTGGAGGATCAGTCTGAGACTGTTCCCCAGTTGGATTTGTCTGGAATAAAGATGGGGAGCTTCCATAAGGCACCGGCAGAGATGAGTAGATGGTGAGGGACTGAATACCCAGTCAGCCTGGCTGACACCTGAGAATGTATCTGCAGCATAACCTCAATTACATGTTTGCTTTCACTTACATGTCTCCTCCTCCTTGAACAGGCAGGCACTACCTTTGAATCTCGCCTGATGTGTAGTTAACAGACTGACTCCAGTCCTGATTTAGTATGAGCTTATAAAGGTCCAATGACTTGCACTTGTGGAAAATAGCACCATCTGGGAACAGAAGCATGCTAAAATGGGAAACTTGTTAAACTTTGATGCAAAATATAAAATTCAGTTACCTTTCTACCTACTGCCAATGGTAACAAGGCTGGATATCAAAGAGTTATATGCAGGTATGTTGCTTTTTCCGCTGAATAAATATTTTCCATCTCTCACTGCTATCCATTTTTTTCCAATCTTACTCCCTCAAAACATGCTTCATTAGCACCACTTACATCTACCTAAAATACATCTAGTTATAGAACTTCTGCATCTGATAGAAATCATACGATATTCAAAACAGCTTGTGAAATACTGTTTTAAGGTTTGCTGTTTAACAGGAACTTTTGCAATGTAAAGACATAGTTGCAGTCCTGTCCCAGCAGAAATTACCTGTTCACAAATTTTCCTCAGTAGGGAAATTCTCAGTAAATGCACTTATTTATCCTAAAATCCTATCAGGAAATTAAGAAACTTCTCTGACTGGGATAATCCAAGACACACAGCTCGGGAACACTCCGGTCTTAAAATATGCTGGAATAGACAAACATATACACAGTACAGAAAAGCAGTGAGGTTTGACTTCTTTCACTTGCCAGACTAACAGTTAAGTTTCTCAAACTTCTCACATTACTGAAAAGCCTTGTGTTTTAACACACTGACTGTCATTTTACCTGGAAGTAGGCTGCAGCTGTGAAACTCATCAGTTCACTATTTTAACTGGGAGAAAACTGGGGTTTTTGTTCTCCAGCTAATCCTGGCTGCCAAGCTGCCTGTTTATCCCCATCACATTTATGTTTATTGTGTTCTGTGTTTGTGTTTGCAAAGTCCCAACCTGACACAGTGAAGCTACCACAACCAGCTCAACCGTTCTCACCAGTCTGCACCATAGGGAGCAACTGTAACCTAATTCAACAGATTTATTCTTGCAGATAATTTTCTCCTTTGTGATTGTTTCCAGAGGAACAATGTCATAATCAGAATTTGAATTCGTTTGCTGAAACTTGCACTGTGAGCAGCTGGGGCCTGCATTCTCCATAGGCTTTTCACATAGGTGTGCTTGTGAATTTACTCCAAAGTTTAAGCATTCATAGGAATTAAGAACATGGGAGTGTTCCAGGATACAAGTGTTTGTTCATTTTGCTCTGGGACGTGGACCACAAATAATAAACACAACTCAATCCGTTCCAACCTTTATCTTCAAAAGCATACAAGGAACCCAACTCAGAATTTACATGACCAGCTCTCCTTGCAATTTACATTTACTATCCCAACCTCGTTGCCAAGATGCCAGCTGAACACGTTAACTCAATTTCTTAATGCAAATGACATCCAAGTTCCACACATACAGGATACGCATTTCCTGGCCTGCCTCTGCATGTAGCTTGCTTTCCTTCTTCCTCTTAAGGCCAAACCCAAACTTTACGAATTACATTTCAGTATTCAAATAATTACAAAGACCTCCCTCTTTGTAGAGTATTAGAACATAAAGAAACTCCTTCTGAAAGAACAGCAGCTTGTCCTGATTTTTCCTGGATCTTTATGCTAATCCATTAGAGAAACCACCTTCAGCAGGAACATAAGGCATGATTAATCACTGCTTGAATTTAACTAGCCAATGTCTACTGGTAATACAGGAAATGAAGGCAAAAAGCAATGCAGAGGATCTGGGAACAGGCTGCAGTGGAAATAATTTTGTTGCAAATTCTTACATTCTGACCCATGTCACACAAACAGATTCTATCCACTATAGCAGCCCCTCCTTGCTGGAAACAGAACTAGTCACACCGTAAGTAAAATATTCATGAAATATACTGCATTTAGATTTTTAATACATGGGATATGCACGTTTACAACATTTAAAGATGGCTTAGAAGCAAAACTGACGGACAAACTTTGTGTAAGTATCTCCCTCCCCCCAACCTGGAGCAAAGTCTTTCAGTCATACCAGGGCTAAAACCCATTTCTTTCTTACCAACTTTTGCTCACACATTAAAAAATTAGGCTTATCCAGAATATACAGTGTACGTTTCAGTAACTTTCAGTATGAAATAGCATCTTCAAAAAGATGACAAACAGCAGTCATCTTCAAATCATCCTCTCAAAATAAATACTACCTGTAGAAAAAGCAGGAATAACATACGGGACTATTAAGCTTAGAATTTGTGCCATTGTTTTAAAGTGACCTGTTGTGAAACCAAAACATAAATGACAAGATTGCAGACTGAAAAATACTTGTTAAATACTGGAAAAAAGAAAGGCAAACAATGGATAATGTACAGATAACTGAAGCAGGAAACAAGACACCTGCCTCGGTGAAGGAACTGGGTGTTCATACAGACTATTCGATTCCCAAAATCCATTTTTGGCTAGCATACCTCTAATTCACAGCATGTGCTCAAATGCCACGTCAGATTCAGTAACAGGAGTACATAAAGAAACATCGTTTGCACACACAAAACATGAAGGTTTTTTTAACCAATGCTGTGTCAACCACATTTATAATTTCTCGTCTAGAATGTGATCAAATAAAACAGAAAACCAGAATGTATACATTGCTAATTTTTTAAGTAATGTTATGTACATTTTATTGCCAGTATATGCACAATGGTAAGCATAGAACTATAAATACACAATGTAATTAAACAGTAGAAAACAACAAGGATGTTACACATACAAAGGAAAGAAAGAGGAGATAGTATTTTCTTGATGTAGCTGCTAAAAAGGGCAAGTGGCGAGTTAGGACAGTCTTGGTTTTAAGTCTTTACATATATTTCTACAACTTTTCCTCCAGATAAATGTCTGCAATGGCATTGCTCCTTTAACAACCACATCTTACCTCTTTCTAGTGCATTCACTTCAAACTAAAGTGAAAACAGCCTTTCATGTAACTACAAGCATCTGTTACTCACTTTTGCTTTTCGGTTCCTAGCAAGTAAAGTGTATAAGGAGTTTCTTATGATATTTGGCTGCAATGCTGAAGAACAGAGTTTTGAATACACACAAAGTGATAATTTGGGAAAAAAAAAAAAAAAGAAAATAAAGATTTTCTGTAGATAGTTCTCCCACTGGGTGCTATATGCAGCAGCTCGGTCAAAAATTAGTCACCCTGACAAGGTAGAGAGAATTTTAGCCTAGCACAGATCATTGTCCTTGGCACTGCTATTTTCTCTCTTATCAGGATACAGTTCCTACAACTAGACATCATCACAGTCACAGGGAAAAGAAATAAGGGAAAAATAAGGTTCCCCCATTCCTGGGAAGGGCAGTTTCACCCCAGTTCTCAGTTATCAGCTTGCTGCTTATGTCCAAGACCAAAAAAAAAAAAAAAAAAAAACAAAGAAAAAGAAAGAGGAAAGGAAAAAAGAAAAAAAAAAGACAACATTTAGGGACACATTTACTTGATCTTTGTTCTCTTTCCATTATCAAGTTCATAAATACAAAGAACCATTATTCACAATAAACTAACTCTTTTTCAAAAATGGAAAAACAAACCCCGGAAACATTTCCACACCTTAATCCAGATGGGTCTTGAGGATGCTATTCAAGAAAACCATGCAAATAATTTGGTGCAGCTTTCCCAACTCATCCAAAATATATATATTTTTATCTTTAATTAAAAGGTGGCAAGGTCCATAGCAGTTTGTGACTATTCCCCTCCCTCCCTCACCTTTAAATTCAATGCAGAAAATCTTGGTGCTTTTAGGAAGGTAACGAATAAATACTTTTCTGCACTGTTGTCATAAAATCCCATGTGAGTTACAATACAAGACTACTTGTTCCAGCAATTAGGTTGAGAGGAAACATTCTAGTGATAAAGATAAATACATACTGAGCATGCTTGGGCAGAGCACTCCATTCTGAAGCATCCTGCTTGAAGAACGAAAGGTGACAAGGATGGTTCACGTCCATCAAGTGACCATTAACTCTGCTGCAACAAAGCAGACTGCCACACTATCACCAGGTCAGCAATGCTACCCTGAAAGGGCTGTCTCCCACAGGAAGAGGTACTGGTTGTACCAGTCCTGGGCTGTGCACACTAAATTCTTATTTATGCAACAAACATACAACCAATGAACAATATCACTTTTACAGAACTGGATCAATCCAGCTTTTTTTTTTATAGGCATATTTCTCAATCTCCAGAATACCCCAAACAAGCTGTAGATAATGATGAACCACCACCACAGCGAACGAGTCTCACTGCAGTTCAGACTAGTTCAGCCTTGTCTCACATCGCTTCTTGTTTCTAGTGAAGGACATGATACTCAAAATAGCAATAAAAAAGTAATGTTATCTGCAGCTGAATAAAAGCAACAGAATTTAGAGTTTAACTTCTGAAGCTTAAAGCATACTTTTTAATTAGCATTAAAAAAAAATCTCTTTTTTCATACAGTAACACTGGCAAAAATTAATGGGAAGACATGGAGGATTGTGAACAGGATAGCTGATGGATTAGATAATGTTAGATTTTATTCTGCTTTGATCAACTGATGTTAATACTGTTTTTCCTTGGATCTGGAGTAATTCTATTGCAACAGTCACATGCAGGCTGAGGGCAGCCGTGGGTTAAATAAAAAAAAAAAAAAAGGAAGGAAAAAAAAAGAAAAAAAAAAAGAAAAGAAAAAAAAATGGAAAAAAAAAAACCAAGAAAAAAGTTCCAGAAGTTGTATGCAAGAATTTTCCTTTCACGGCAGAGGGCCGTGCCCTTGCTTTAGGAGACCTGGGTGACCCTTGTCAGCTTCATTAGCTTTGTCCAGCCATATCTGCAGTGGCATCCCCTGGTCCAGAGCCTGTCTGTGCACGTTTGATGTAAAGGTTCAATAATTTCATCTGCAGATTTAAGTCAGAAATTCACTTTGTTTAGTATGCGAGAACTGTACAGACTGCAGGGATGGTACAACAAAGGAGACATTAAAGCACCTTCTTTTCCCCAAAAGCAAAACATAGTTGATTCAAAGGTAACATACTTGTCAACAAGCAACAGAATGTGTCACACGAGAAACTGCTCAAGGTTCTTTAAGGATGTAAAGAAGGGAATGATCTAAGGTAGCTGGATTAAGAGAGATGGAATGTTTCCCTCAGGTTACAATGCTGTTCTAAGTAAGGTAGGTTTGGGTTTATTTTTCTTCTATGTTGAGGTTTGGGGGCTCTAGTTGTTGATGCTGGTACTTACTACAGCTTCCAATACTGTCTAGAATCAACATTCAACACAATCACTGCCAGAGAGTATTTAAGATAACACTGTCTTCTTCACAGACATACAAAATAAATTGCCCTGTTTTATTCCCAAAGACAAAGAGATTCACAATTAATATATAGCTGTTTGCATGCAAAAACTGCATGTAAGAGATATCAATAAAATCATAAAATACTGAACCAAAAAACCCCACTAGTATTATTCTTATTTTCAAATTAGAGGTACTGAAAAGACTGATGAAAACAAAACAAGAAGGAAGAATAAATAAAACCTCCAATGTAAAAATCTATGTATTACATTTATTGCTTTCCAACCAGAACTTGCATGAAAAATAAGGCAAGAAATACTGATAAGAAAAGCCATGCTGAGTACAGCCACTATCACTACTACCAGTGATATACCCAGTAACTAAACTTGTTAAACAGCAGTAAGAAACATTATTTAGTATTCATCTTAATGCTGAAGTTTGTAATTTGATAAAGATCGATGGATTTTCAGTTCTGAACATTTTATGACAAATATATATTCACCCTCTGAAAGCCTTTGTAGCCCTGCTATGCATTCAAGTATATACTTTTATGAAACTTCCTGGCAACTGCAACTAAAATGAAAATGCATACATGGAATTCTGAGCCAAGATTTCTCTAAATGGTATCTTTTACTTACTTTACTGCCAGTGAGTTGACTGAGATGTGGTTTTAGTTCATCGCCAATTACTGCATGAATGGCTACAAGGCAGAAAACACATGCCTTACGAACGCTGCTCTCTGAATTATCATAACCCTAGAAAGCAATAAAATTAATGTTAATACCCTATCAGTTAATGATTAAAAGCCTCAGAAAGCTATTTACTTATTTACTATGATAAATACACTGACGTCTACAGTAAATTAATGCTAGCGTAGCCCAGGGAGGCATTCCAGCATAAAATCCAACAGGCAAATTCAGAGCATGCACTTACAAAGCAGGCTGATTATTAATCACCATTGATAATCATTTTCTAGACTGAAATCAAACCCCACGCAATCCTGTTCATAAGTTACTCTGAAAACAGAGCTGCTGTCAGGCAATAGGGGAGTACATAAGAGAAATTGTTTTAGATTGTACAGATATTTACTTAAAGCAGAAGACCACTCAGTTTAGGGCCTCCTTACTCTGAAAGAGGTATTCTCTTAACGGGTAAAGATTCTCTTGTTAACTCTCATCTCCTTCCTTAATGATTTTTGTTTCCTTGCCCCTTTGCCAGTACCCCATATGCCTGGCTGTCTGTCTCACAGCCCCTTCTCAGAGGGTCCCTTCTCTGCTTCTCCCTTCCTGCAGATGTATGATCAGATCAAACCCATTAAAGACAGAAATCTGCAGAATGCAGCTGTCAAGCTCTCTTTATCCATTACATGCAAATTAATGTATCTTGGCTCTGGATAAGGTAGGCATGAATTTAAAGACAAAGAAAGAGAAACCTGTGATAGCCTTCTGATTTTATTAAGCCTTCTTCCCCAATCAATTGCTTCTTTCCTCTTACCTCCCCAAAACCTTAACTGATAAAAGCCTACAATTATACACGATACAACACAGGCAACTTCAGACCAAATGATTCCAACTTGGAAAAGATACAACTGACAAAGAGCCCTATCTTATAACTAAAAGTATCTGCCAAGCTTACCTATGATCAGTACTTTATAGCTTACCGAGATTTCCTTTGAGTCATAACTACAGCTATGATTTAACTACCTGCCAATCAAGAGTTTGTTCCCACTATCTGAGTTGTTTTGCATCAAAGCAGCCATCAGCTATCAAATAAAATCCTTCATGAGAACCAAATGATACCGTCTTTGCAATTCATATATATACCTACAGTGTTTCTTTTCTCCTTACCTGTATTAGACCTGGCACAATCTCTGGTAAAAGCTGAGTAAGGGTTTCTTTAGATACTCTTTCTATAACTTTAGTCTGCATTTTGATTGCAGCCAGATTAATGGGGTAATCTGCAGTTTGGATAATCGGACAGAGAACTTTGATGCACTGATCTGGGCTAATGGAAGTGGCCAGCATGGAAGCAGCTTCTTCAGCAGATCTCACCACCTATTGAAAGTAAAAGACATACAAAAATTATGTGCAAGAGACTGTTACTATGGTCTGTTATCTGTCAGTAATGGTCCTGAGCACAAGCATTTCCTACAGTATTGCAGAAATATGGGAATTAGGAAGCCTTTTTGAATCTGTTTACAAGACTCCAACTGCTGGATATACTTTCCTAAAACCAAGACTTGCCAATATTCTGGGGCTAATCTATGTCCTTGGCAATGTGCGTGTTAGCTTTGCAAACCTGCTTGTTGAATTGCATTTGGAATGTCTCTGTTCTGCAACTACACACTGAAATATCACCACCTCTGTAAATCTGATTTCTTGTGTTGTCATTTGTTAGGTCAGTGATCACTGATGACATGTTTTCACATTCAATTCAAAAACATATTTAATGACATGCCTGGATTGCTACTTCAAGTCAAGCTAGGTGGTGTTCTTCCCCTCTAAGTTTGAAAGAGGCTACGATGAGACAGTGCTTTAAGCCTAAAGAATATGTGGAACAACCAGAATAAGAGTAATTAGATAGGAAGGTAACAGGTACAGAATCTCAGGATACAATGTGGGCACAATAGAGTAAATTAACATCTGATCTTCCTATTAGAGCAGCTATGGCATCTGCCATTTTAATGAGTCAACAACAAAGTCAGTGATGTACAAACCCCCCCATAATGATTTCTCTCCCTCCTTGTCCCCTTCACGCTCTCTTTTTGCATACATGAAACCAAGAGAGAGAAAAAGCACAGTAACAGAGAAGGACAGAGAAGGACAATTCAGTGTCATACATGCAGTAAATGAAACAGATCAAGAGGGTGCAGGGAAAAATGAGTTTCAGACGAGTGACAGAAGTCATTGGTATGGGAGGCACCGAAGTTAAACTCAAAACTTAGTACTCCACATAAGTTCAATACACAGGAAGTGCTCATGCATGGGGAGGGAGGAGAAGATGTGACCATCTGGTAACATACCTGAATTCTTTCCGTAGCATCAGTGATACTGACGGGAACTGCTGAATACTGGGGTGGGTACTGAACTTATGCTTCTTGTATCTACAAGCATTATCCTTTCTTGTGTATGCATGCATCATAGACTTCTGAGCAAGATTACAGTTATCCTTTTACTTCCAAATCCCCTCACTATTCTTGGCCACAGCCAACTCCCCCTTTGATACACTCCAGTGTGTTCTACCCTAACAAAACTCAAAGCCATGATCTCAAATGGTGCAAAGCTGCCTAAAAACGGAAAGGGTCGACAATTCCTTGCCATGTTCAATCCCATCTCTAAACCATGAACCTTAATGAAACCCAAAAGCTTGTAGAGCTTCAGGACACCTATATATGGCTTAAGATATCATACAAGGAAAAAACTCCCTTCAGTTAGTCCTTGAAGAGCTATAATGACACATCACTGGTTACAGCACCCAAGACAACTGTTATTAGGGCTGATATTAAGCATTTGAGAGCTTATAAAACAGCAGTTCTCTTCTTTCTTGCATACCTCTGTTAACAGCTGAATGCTTGATTATTACCCACATTAATTCCTCAGTAAGATGTGGCTAATTTCTCAAAACACTTTCTGGGCAGCTGTTTCATTTAGTAGTAATTTGTCATTCTCAAACAGAGTAACTGATTACTCACCTCCTTATGAGGATCCTTATGTGCTTCTAACGTCTTCATGATGGTGAGTTCTGCATAATTCTTAAACCTTGCTGGCTGGTTTCTTAGAATTTCTCTTAGAACTTTCAATGCCAGAGCTCTGATTGCATGCTAAATGCCAAAATAAATGAGGTAGGTATCTTTAAACAGATGTATGGTTTAACATTTATTCAGCAGCTGAAAGAGCTTTTGATAACGGAAAAATATCAGATTATGCATTATGCATATAGATAGTGTGAACCCAATGTTAACAAATCAAGCTAGGAAAACAATCTTTAAGTTTCTCACTCTTCTGGATCTCTCTTTTTGCAGATAATGCAGGTGGCACATCACAGAAATGTAGCTACCTAATGGAGTAAGCTATGCCACCCAGAAGGTAAGTTGCAAACAATTTTACCATTCACAAGTGCTAATAAGATCTACAGCATCACATCATACAAATACATTTTTTAACATTCCTTTTTACTTTAGTCAATGCCAAGTATTGGCGTCTTTTTGATCCAGTTATGTAGAATTTGGTCTCTTCACAATGAGCATTATTGTATTTCAGAAATAAATTTTTGTTTTGCTACACGTGATGTTCTGATATTCTATACTCCATCAGGAGTATTAACAGAGAAGTTTTGAATCTCAGTGAAAAATGTTTCATTTACTCTACTATATGGGAATGGACAAGCAAGAACACTTGAGAAGGTGAGTGTTACTGATGCCCTTTCCACTGTCAGGACATTCAGACTTCATGACATCTATACTTCCGTAGTTGTTTGTTTTTCAAGACTAACTGGAATTTGTGCCTTTCTGACAACCCATACAAAATTCAAAGATACTGAGAGTAAAACAAGTGCTCTGTGAACATTCATAACTGGATTAATCTGAATTTACCTCCTTATCTCCAAGTGTTTCAAGCAGCAAAAGTAGAATTGTTTTGAAGTGCTCATCCCAAACACCGAAAGACTCTTCCTGAGTTAACTTCATGAGCTCGTACAGGGCAGCCTTTCTTTCCTCAACTCTCTCATTATGGTTTGATAACTCTTTCAGTAACTCTGCAACCAGGTCAGAATGGTCCATAGGAGGCTCTGCCAAAAAGGAGCACACAAACAGTTCTCCAGTCACTGCAGTTAAGTGTTAGCGCCCGCTGTGCAACTGAAGGTATATTTTCTAGGATAGCTATCTGGCTTCCTAGCAGATTTTTTCTGCCCCCCCCCCCCCCCCATTTGTCTGCAGAAGTGCAATTTGGCAACTCTATTTTCAGTGCTGAACAAGCTTACAATGACAAAAAGTCCCCTACAATGATATTACAAAATCCCCTGTAAACTAGTTTACTGCAAGACTTCTTATGCTTGCAACACCCACAAGGGGTAAGTACTCTACATCCTCTTAAACCTGGTCTATACAGAAAGTGCCACCTTCCCCATATGACTCATCCAAGATGATTAATCTGTCTTTCCTCTGTTGGCATCACGGAATTGCTCAGCAGGGAAAAAAGCATGCACAAAAATGGTGCTTGGTACACAACCGCTGAAATGGAAGCGAACCAAGGCCATGAGTCCCACAGAGATTCCCAACAGCAGTCATTAGGAGGTGGCCTGAATTTTAGTTTTGATTAGGGAGAATTCCATGGTAATGGAAAAACACATCCGTAACACACCCCACATTTGTGAACACTGAAGAGATGTGCAAGCAGTCAAAAACCTTAAAACTGGTCTTAATGAAAATGAAGTATCAAGTTGCTGCCTCCATTCCACCATCAAGACCCACAGAATCACAGAATGGTTAGCGTTGGAAGGGACGTAGCCTTTAAGAAAGAAAAGCATGTAGCTTCCATCTCTGCACTGAGACTTTTGGATAAATCAACAAATACCTATTCTTTATGGAAAAGGTTCAAAGCATTGGCATGAAATGTAAATGTTCCTGCATTACCTCTTTCCTAAAATTATCCTAATTATTAACGTGAAATACATTTTCCATAACAAATTTATTAGGTCATATAAAAACTATAAAACCATTCCCCCTTATTGATGAAAATCTAGAAGTAACAAATGCCAATGACTGAATGCATGTGGTACAACTAAATCCTCAAGGTGAGCACAGGAATGAATGCAAGTACTTTGTTAAGATGCATTAAAGAGCACAGCTCTTTGCGCTACTGCTCCAGGCAGGACAAACTAATCCTGGATAGGGATGCTCCACTCCAGCCAGGCATGAGCTCTTGCAAAGCCAGCACATGCTGGTGCAGCACAGATCACATCTGGTTTAATGCAATATCCAGAAAAAAATGGAAGGTATAAAGAGGCTTATCCCATGTAAAGCAGGGTCCCTGTAATGCAGAATCTTGATTATGAACTGGCTCTCTATATGGATGGCAAAGGTATTTAATGATTGCTATTTGCATGACATGATTTGCAAAGCTTTGCTTTCCCCTCAGTCTTTTTCAGAAGAGAATGACTGGCCACATATCTCTTCACTGAACAGAAAACAGAGACATGCACCTGACTTGGATTTGTTTTTAGTTTAATGTAAACTTAAAGCCAACTTAGGAAGTAGCTGAATAAATCACCATGTCAGCAAGCAGCTTTGTTCTTCAACACTTTAACACATCTTTGCTGGATGACAGAATTATAACTGTCAGAAGGAGGAAAATTCATTTGTCCCTCACTGTTAAGAAATTTCTTCCCTAAAAACTGATTTTCATCTTGAACCGAATACGCAATATCAACAACAACAAGCATCAGATTATGAACAGCACCTACTACTTTTTAAAGGAACAGTGGTAGCAGCGATACTTTGGAACCTTCCCAACATTTAGAGATAAAAGAATTACCAAAAGATATACTGAGAAGTATTAAAAAGTAGCTTTAGAAGCCTATAAACCAACAGCCCGAGCTCTGAGAGTCCCATGGGCTGAATGAACCACCCTCCTGGTACAAGCTGCTTTGTTTTGTGGTGGTTCTCTCAAACAATGTTTAGTCAATAAAAAATGCCAATGCCATGTTTCAAATACAAACATATTACTAACAAAATTCTTCATCTTTCCCCTAGTTCCCAAACTGGTTTGATCCAGTTTTACTTCCTTACTGTAACTCTTGCCTTGCCTCCCCCCGCCTTTAAATTTCTGTCATAAAGCAATCAGATAAGTAAATTTATATTGGCAATACTGCTACAGGATGTGCTACCAGAAGTATACAATACAGTTCAGTATTTATCTCATTTCTATCCTTAATCTCTACAAATACCAGGCAGTGCAATATTGTCACTCAAAAGGATAACTAACAAATAAACTAATTCGAAATGCAGCATTTGTAAAAGCCTCTCAAAGCAGCAGCACTGGTGATACATCTATTGCTAATCATAAATTCACAAACTGAACTCAGGGATGGAAAACCTCACCATTTTCTTTCTACTCTAGCACAGAATGCAGTCTGAAGCTCACCATCAGGAAACTGCTCTGCATCATCATCAAACATGGCTTCTTTCAAAGCAGATTTATTAAATGAACTGATACCATCTGAATAATTGTATGGGTTATACTCTCGTGAGCGTGGGGAGGAGTGGGGAGGCATCGTGTTGAGTAAGGAGGTTTTGTTATCCAGAGCTGTTCGGCCGGTGTCACTCACACCACCTCCTGCTATTCCTGAAGCACTGCAAATCTGCAGGGAAAGAAGTACCATAGCAGCATATGAAAACCACACTCACACATTTCGGTTAACAACATGACCGATTCATCCATGCAGCAAAAACTGGTTTACAAATTTATTTCAAACAGAAGCCTTAAAACCAGTTCCCTAAACTTTGCTTTCCTTCAAAACCAGGAAAGTGCACACAGTCCAAAAGAATTCATGAACTAGCAGCAGCTGTCAGTATTTTATCTCAGAAGTCTGATGCCAAGTAACTAAAAAGATGTTTAAGCACATCCATACTTCACAAGCTCAACAAATCTGAAAGCTGAAGTCCATAGAAAGAGAAGTATACAACACTGCACATAGCACTGGAACACCCACACAGCCTCTACAAAATAAAGTCTTTGGAAAACTCCACATTAAGGTGCAGACCTCCCAGAACCCGAACTGCAGCTGTTTTGCAAGATGATGGATTTTTAAATGGCTAACATTTTAAGCAGATGAAGAGCTGGTGCTACTTAGAATTAGCATTTACATTTCCAAAATGTGGCTCAAGACAAGGAACACATTTGTCTAAAGTTCAGAAGTAACTGAGGAGAAATGTTCCATTTCAGAAGTTGTAACATACAAACCTACTGAACATGATGCTTCACCACCTCTAACAACTCAGTCACTGGCTCGCTCTGCTGGCACCAAGATGAGTTTACATACTCACCGAGTCACCATCGTCTTTTTTGGAGTCCCTTTTTACAGGCTCGTTCATATCTTCCTGACTACGGAAGCTGAAATTCTGAATGGCTTCAGTGACTCCACGAAGAGAGCTGTAAATATCTTCAGAATTCATGTTCTCAGTGTCATAATCAAATGCACTGTGCGCCATCGAGAAGGACAGAGGAATTAAAACGGATTGATTTTGTGACCCCATATTTTTAAGTAACATTAGCATGGAACTACAGAGACTCAGGAAACACTAATAAACTTATTATTTTTCTTGAAACACATTAAGGAAGAGATGTGGTTCTTCACATAATAAAATCATGTTATGATACATCCAAGCAAGTGTACTGCCACTAGAGAAAGCACTGGGAGTAGCCAGCAAAGGCACAGATGATGCAGCAGCATCTGCCTGAAAAAACAAATGACTTCTGCTCTGTTTTCCTGTTGTGAATATGAAGTAACTGGGATTTTACACCATTCACTCTAAAAGTTCCCAAGAGGGCCAACCCAACCCAACCCTTCTGACAGTTGGCTTACTGCTAAAAGCACCACAGGGCTACATTACCTTGGTGACAAGGTGTTCTGCGATGTATTGGTTGGGGATGTGAGAGGACTTGACCAACTTGCTGGGGAGCGTGGAGTAGGTCTTGTTAAAGGACTTCCCATTGTTCCCTGGAAGGGAAGAGGTAAGAAAAGATACTCCAGTGGTACTTCAGCTGTCCTTTTAACTTACTGTGTTTGTCTGCTAATGCCCAGAAATATTTAAAGAGCTTCTATTTAATTTCTTGGATTGGCTGACCAATTACTAGTTACTTCAATCAGGTATAACTTAGAGATGAATAAAGTAAAAGGTAAACTACTCTTAAAAAGCACATTCAAACTTATTGAAAGTCACCTGGAAGCAACACAGAAAGTATCATTCTCTGGAGGAAAAAGAAAAGGCATTCCATAAAGAGTGATATCTGCTACTAAGACAGACTTCTACATAGGATTTGGTTTGCTCCTCCTCCTCCACCAAGCCTTCTTGGTCTTACCAGTAACTCTACCAAAACGGACTTATGTTCAAAACACCAGTAACTTCAGAGAGAAGAGAGCTGTCGATACCTGACCACTGTTGCCTGTATTCCGGAGATGATTATGGAGAAGCTTTGTGGCTCCATCCTGAAATGTTTTTGGTAAAGCACCCAACAGCATTGTAAACTCTGGAGTGTTGAGCTCAAAAAGAGAAATCAGCACTGACTGTGCAGCCTAGAAGAAGAAAACACATATGAAGACATCAATTTCAGTTTCTAAAGTAATTTTATCAGCAAGAGATGCTATAGTGAGTGGTAATCACAAAGCATGACTTAAGTCTTGATCCAAGATGACAACAGGTGTGAACAAAAGCAACTCCTATTTGCTGGTAAGCTGGAGGTTCAGATATTGATAAATGCAGGCACACAACAACAAGCTTGCACAACCGTTTTGACAAGCAGTGTTTCAGAAATGTGCTAATCAACACCCCCCAGCCCTAGATCCCCACTTGCTAAGAAAAGTACTAAAGGAATTCCCCAAAATGGCTTTGGCCCAAAGGGTTTGGCAAGTTGAACGAATTTGAAGAGAATAATGGAACACACCAGGCAGGAACAAGCCTGCAATGCCTTTTCCTGAGTTCTGCAAGTGGTAATTACAGATGATGGGTAATCAACACACTGGCTTGAAAAGTTGTCACTTTAGAAATTAGAAGAAGAGACAACAACAAAAACCCACACACAAACAGATACCCTAATTTGGAATGAGACAGTCTTAATTCTGAGTTGTGATCGTAGCACTTGATGTTCTTTATAACTAATCCTACAGCCAAACCAGTTAATGAACCTTCCCCTCCTCCCTGCCCCACTTCCTTTCTCTTGTTAAAAGATAGGCAAACATCATCAGGAATAATTTAGCTGACTACATAATCCAAAGATGAAAACTGCTAAATACTGGAGCTTGTAGTCTACTGGATGTCACCTCCCACACCCTCAGTTTTAAAGTTCCTCTTTAATGTCACCCTCATCCTACAGCATGGTTTACTATATATTTCCTTTTAAATCTGAATCAAAATCACCAGAGCTCCTTAGTGACAAAGCAACACAGTAAGTGACACAGTGGTTGGGTCCTCTCTAGTAAAGAGATGTTGACTGCCTGCCTTAGTAATGTTTGTACATTTTGATGAATATTCACTGGATAGCCTAACAAACCTGGCAACACAGCAGCTAAACACAAGCAATGAAGGGCTAGAGATTAAGTTCTGCAGGACTGTTTAATAGTTTCTTTATAGTACAAAACTCTAAGATTAACCTACTCTGTCTAGTTTATACAGCTCCCCATCAAGCTTTGCCATGCACCGGAGAGAACCAGTGCCTCATGTTAGACAGAATGATCGGCAGCTTGCTCAAGCAGCAATACACTTCAAGCAAGTAGTTTAGAAAATTCTTCTAAGACATTTATTTCCCCTATTTTGCTTCCAGAGCAATGAACTGTAGCATTTTTTAATTAGAAGTGGAAAGCCAAGGTATGAGCACACATACCAACACACATCCCAGTGTTAATGGCAAGAATACTAGAATGTTAGATTGCCATGAACTATCTTTGCACGCTCGTGACTGGCTGCTCCTTTTCATTTTTATTCCCTACTCCTTCTGACAGCCTTCCCTTCATGTGAACACCCTGAATGCCCTCTACAGTCTGCTGTTAATGTTCTTCTTTTCCTTGTTATCCTTACGGTCAGTCGTTTAACAGAAATCAATACCAAGCAAAACCAAAACAAATCCAGCAACTGAGCACAGGCTTGGGAATTGGCACTTTCCTTTTCCTGTCCTGTTATCCATGTCTCTGCTCTGTAATGCTCTGTCTATTTAAGCTGCCAATAAAATAATATAAGAGACAGTCCAGGGTCATGGTCAGAAAGAAACGTGATACCATCAAGTCTGCCCAAAGCAAAGCTCAACCTGAATTTTCTAAATTGGCATTGACTCACAGAAGGTTTCCAACTTTGCATTACCAATTTTCGCTCTCTCTTCCTTGGGAGAAAAAAGAAAAAGGCATTTTAGAGTATTGAGAGGATTTTCTTCTCCTCAGCATAAGCTTTCTCCTGAGATTTATGTCCAGTCATACAGAAAACATCTTTGAAAGTCTGCAATGAGGATTAGAAACATTTTGTTTTGTTCTTAACTACTCCAAGAAGATTCCAAATCTTTCCAGAAGAATTCTAATTTTAGAATTGGACATTCTGAAACACAGAATTTGACCTTCCAGAAAGAAGCCCCATGTCACTGAACTGCACTGACTGCCCGACTGCAGACATCTGAAGTAAGAAAGGACTCTTCCCAATGGTGACTAATGGAAATGTTCTGACACTAACCAAACTGAAACAAACCCACCCCAACCCATCAGTTACACAGAAACACACTCGCAAAACCTTTTGATTTGAAGAAATCATATGAAATGCTGTAAGCTTATTAAAATAAATGAATTATAAAGCCTGGAATAGCAGGCTCTGAAGCCTGTCAAGAGAACAAAATGCTTTATACCATCAGAATAACTCTTCTGACTCCTTACCAGTGAAACTGTATTTTCTAGCATTATTGAAGGCTTTTGGCAGTTGGTTGCCTCTAACGGCTGTGTTATGGAAAGAAAAAATAAAATGAGAGAACTTCATATAATTAAGATGTTCCAGATCATTAAACTCACCAGCAATTCTTTCCACGATTCAGTTACTTACTGACATAAAAATGCTTATTAGAGATATGAACCATCAGATAAGACTGCTTGCCACGTGCCTTAGTACTAAAACTTTGCTGATTCCAAAGATAGTCCTTCTTCATTCTCTGCCTGTTTTATGGTCTTAGATACGTCACCAGAATATGGTACTAGGCAAGAAAAGTCAATAGGATATAATCTACTGCTGCTTGCTTATACTCATAAATGTATATAAGAAGAGAAAGACAAACATTACCTCCAACATAAACTCTCCTATGGGTTTTTTATTACATATTACAGGTATAATGAAGGTGTGGAAGCTATTTTGATTTTTATTCTATTCACATTACACACTTCATGAGACAGCTCCAACTATTTTCTTTCTATTCTCTCCTACAGAACACTCCTCCTACACAAAGGAAGTTTTGGTGCTGTTTCCAGGAATAGCAAAGATACCAAAACTCAAACTTAGTTGAAAACAGTAAAGGAAATCTAACCAAATGAATTGTTTCAACACTTCAAACTGCAAAAATGAACAGAGAAAAACAAACAGAAGAGTTAGTTCTCTGGTCAAAGATGCTTGCACTTGTGAGCCATAAAGTAAATACGTTTATTTAGCACTCAAAAAGTGATAGCATGCTGGTCATGGAAGTTAAGACAGAATAGAATGGCTGGTGGAAATCAGTCAGAACAACTGAACTCCATTCCATCAAACTGCAAACAAACTCCAAAGGTTTTTGCATTCTCTAACTGGAAGAACTACTCAGAAACTCTTTCCAAGACTGCATCAGTACATTTCCCCTGGTTATTCAATACCCCTGGTATGTGTATGTAGTTCACAAATACTGATTTTCACTGCACAACAATCATGTGGAAAAAAGGAGTTTTGCACTGGAACTGCAACGTTGAAAGAATAAACCTTTGATATGGCCTTACTAAAGCATAAAAGAGCTAAGAAAATCCAACAGGTATTGAACCCAGTTTGCTACCAAACCTAATGCTCCTGTTAGGAACGTGCAGTCAGTATCAAAGGGTGGTCTCTGAAGTGATGCTAAAACTGCAAAGGAAATGCCCACTGAGGTGATTTTAATACCAGGTAGAGTGCTTGAAACAGTGATTCCCTCTATTATGAAAGATAACCTAAAGTTTTTAACATACATGAAAATACAACTCTAATGGTGTTTCAAGATGTATTAATTTCAAGTTTTTATTTAAACTCTTACAAGTTTTGTCAAAGTTTTCCTTTGTCACTTCCAATACTTTATACAGAAAACCCAGGTGTGTTTGCTGAGAAGGATCTAAAAGTATCTTTTCTCTATGAAAAAATGTTTGTTTTTAAAGAAATTTCTTTGCTTGTTTAGGCAAGAAATATTGGCTTCTCTGATTAGCCAAGACACTTGGAATGCAGTGCAAATGTAAGTACACATTAACAAACGTACCTTCCTAACATCTGAGCTTTTAGGTTCTGTGGTCCAGGTGATGATTCGAGACACTGCTAACCTAGTTTCACTTGAGTTTACAAAATCTCCCGGATCCATCTGTTGTGCAAGAGTCTCTATGTATTTAAGGATTGCAACTTTGACCTGCAAAGAGAAAGAGAGTCAGGTGGACAATGAAAATGGTGGGCTGCCAAGAACAAGCGTGCTCACAGAGCAGAGTGTTCATCCCCTAAAATAAAGGCTATTTTTTTCCCCCCAAGTAAAGTAAACATCTTTTCAGCATTGATATAAAACTCTACACATAAATCAATTTAGAAATGGATGTAACAGTTCAAGAAGGGAATTATTCTGAAGAAATTCAAATACTAATAAAACCTGAGATTTCACTGGTAGCAACTAAAAGATACACAGATTGTTGCATATGCAAAGCTTATATTTAACAAGAAGAAAAGCAAAGCATTCAGAATATTTAAGAATCATCAAGACTCTAAAGAACCATTCAGAATTGTTAAGAACATTTTACAAGTACTAAAATGAAAAATGAACACCACCTGATGCACCAATAACCAGTTCCTCTTAGTTCCTACTATACAGTTAACACTCAGCATGCTTTTCTCAAACATCAGAGCTGAGCAGTCACCATCCTTGTGGATAAGACACATGAATCTTCCCATTAAACACTAAAAAAGTGTGGAATAGAATTTCTGTAGAAGACTTAGGAGGGGTCACATGCACACTTTTCCCTCGATGATATTTGGAAGACAGACATGAATTTACCAGGAGGACAGAATATCTGCCTCACTCTCTCTTTTATCTGAGCATCATTCTCCTACTTCACTCACTCTGTTTTGCTGCAGCCTCTCTCTAGCTTCTCCAAAACTGCACCACTGCAAAGCTTTGGGCAAAGGGCAGTATCTGTATCTCCCTTAAATACTCATCTCCTCAGCTCCTGCTGCCCCGAGGTCTGTCACACAATCCATCAACAAAAGTGGTGAATGTCTCTTTAGGCCACCTGTTTGAATGAGCTACTTTTATTTCCACCAGTAATTACAGTGAACCAGAAACACCTACCAGGATGGAGACACCTATGTCCATCATAACCAGAAAGAGTTCTGGGTGTGTTTTCATTGTTCATGGCTTGTAGTACAACTGCAAAGCTATTTAGTAATTTCCCTTGGTCATGAGAACTTGCAAGCTATTGAAAACTCAAGATACTCTGACATACACATTAGTAAGGGCAGCTGATACACGTAGATCAATAATGAATGCTTCAGTTTCACAGCAGCTGTTGAAGCTTGACTCCTCCAAAGTTACACAACAACCAGCAACTGGAGGCTTTCATCTTATGCAGATCAACATCAGCAAATGCAGGAAAACCCACACTATTTGTTAGATCTTACCAAAGCAAAAAACCCCAGAACACCAGCCATCTCCACAGCAAAACCCCTTAGGACACATGCTTTTCCAGATGTGAAGTAATAGTTACAATTTCTAGATTACCAAGTGAAACGACAGCCCTGTTTCACTGCTCATGATTTACGTTTATATATCACACCTTAAAAAAATTACTGTTAAGAACCGTAACCCTTAGAACACACAGAGGCATTTCTCCCAGAGAACAAACTCAGGAGCACTCTGAGAGCAGTATTATTCAGTGTTTAAACTACTTCCACAGAGTAAATCTCTTCTGGACACTCTTCTGGAGAGATAGAGGTTCTTGAGTTACAGAAGAGCACTGAATGGAAGATGAATGGAGAGTTCACACTCATAAACCTTCTCATAGTGACACAGATTCCAAATAGTTGTCAAACTTTGGGTAAGAGCGGGTTTCACTGATTGGTTTTGAAAGAAAAACTTGTGGAAGGGGTACCTTCCTAAGTTCAAATACAGAGAGACAGGATCATTACAGATACAAAACCCACCCTAAGTAAACTCCAGAATAGCCACAAATCTACTTACAATGTATTTTTGTCACTATTTCCAGTAAGTATGTGCAAAGTTGAGATTTAGAAATAAAAGATATAACTAAGGACTAGTTACATCTTTTAGATGTAGTTAGAGGGATCTAAGTCCTCTTCAACAGTCTATTTCAGCTCTTTGGGAGAGCAGACTCCTGACTGCAGTGAAAGCAGCTCCAGGGATTCTTACACCGAATATCTGATCAACTGCGGCAAAAGCCTTTGTTAACAAATCAGCATTCTCAAAGGACAGAAAAGGTTCAGAAGCTGCTAATGAACTTCAGTCACAGTGCTTGAGTCAATCCCTCACCGGGTGTGAACCGTTTGATATTCAACCTGAGAAACATGAAAGTGATGGTTTGAAG
Source organism: Pezoporus occidentalis (assembly GCF_034315485.1). Taxonomy (NCBI): domain Eukaryota; kingdom Metazoa; phylum Chordata; class Aves; order Psittaciformes; family Psittacidae; genus Pezoporus; species Pezoporus occidentalis. The sequence goes on from NW_026912854.1 coordinate 426,426, forward strand.
GCTATTTCAGGACAACCCCCATCCTTTGGGAAGCACATGTTCTGCACCTGCAAAAATAAGCTTAACAGATTATATCCCATCCAGAAAATTTGACTCCTGTGCCCTATTACGTTTGACCAAAACAGATAACATGCATCTGGCACCTGTAACGATGCTGCAGCAGTTCTCCACACTTACATATAACAGTATGGCAAGAGGAAGAGGGATAGAGCACAATACACTGTCTGCATCCACCATGGATTAGATGAGTAGAGTTGTATCTTTCCATGTTTGGTCCTAGCTATCCAAATCCACCTCTGCAGCCACTCTAGTAACTTGACTTCTACTGTCCAGGACTTAGCTGTGTTTGTAAGAATGACCATGACAGTTTAAAGAATCACAATTTTTTTCCCACTACCATTTAAAAAACAGAGGGAAAAGCCATTTGTAAAATGGAATCCTTCTATGGAGCCAATTTCTTATCTATCATCCTTTCTTTTATCTGACCACCTTTAAGGACGCCGAAAATCCTTTCTCTGGTTTTTCCTGTCACAGTATCTAGCCCAAAGGCACACTCTGCAACAAAATAATCCTTTATCAGAGTAGGAACAAAAGCTGAAGACTTCAAGAAATGGAGCAGCCCTAGGACTATCAATTAATCTGTCAGCAACCTGGGTGCACTGAGGATGGCATTTAGACAAAATATCCAAGGACACTGATATTAAATAGATACTTCTGCAACTGATACTCAGTAAATTTACTGTCTGGATCCTGAAGTTGTAGTTATCTCATAAAGATGGGAGCATGGGGTAGATACCACTTTCTCCTGATAAAAGATTACCTTCGCTTACACAGTTACACACTTTACTGTCCCCAAAATTCATTTTAAATACTTGAAATTACTTACAGAATGTCTTCCCATTAAGTGTTTCAGATTTCTTAAGCCCTTCTAGGTCACATAATAAATATGACTGAACTTAGCCCCAACTCAGCCTAGCAGGAGTCCATATCTCATTCCAAATCTGTACTTTCAGACGCTGAAACCTGATTGATACGTATTTCCCAGCTGTACCACTACATGGAAGAAAGAACATCTCCACCATCAAATTCACCTTGCTGGGGAGCAAGACTAAGTGAAACAAAACCAAACCAAATCTTTTCCAAGGATTTATTTAAACAGCAAACTGATTTTTACTACCTCATTTGCTGTCTTCAGTAAATGACAGCAGTCCCTTTTTAACACATGAAGCAACAGTGGTCAATGTTATCAACTGTCCTCAAAAGCTTAAAATGTAAGTTTTACTATATTGTAGACAAAAAAAGGCATATTCTGTGACTCTAAGTTCAGCGTAACTTGGGAAAAGTCATATTCTTGTGCAGTATCAAACCACGTAAAAACATTTCGTGCAGGACAGAGCAGAAAATGCCAGTTATCATATGCTTGTTATTTCCCCATTTACAACATTTGTAAATCTTCTTAGGATTTGATGCGTTTATCCTAAAATTGACTCTCTTTGGCACTGTAAATGTACTACAGAATACATTTTTCACTTGCAGTGATGCTGGCAGGTCTCCAGGCTAGAGATTCTTACGTAAAAATGTGTGTAATTGTAAAACTACACACTGCTTTCAGGAAAGGAAGCGCACCACAAAGGCAGCTGATTTTTAATATAGGAACTCCAGTTCATATTAAAATAATTTCAATTAATTCAAGACCTATCAGGTTGGACACGTGGAAAACAAACAAAAAAAAATGAGCTAGGAAAACAAGATTGGGAAATCACAAACATAAAATTAGAAGAGACTTGATAGAGTGAGTTTGCATAACCAGCTCGATGTTAGGCGGCCACGCTTTTGTTGCCCATTTTTACTGTTCTGTGGGTTTATTAGCTCTCCCCTGCAGCCAAGGTTTTCATACCAGTGTCATATTTAAGACTGCACAACTGCATGCTTCGAGTGTCTCGCACAGGTTAGTAGCAGCATATGAATGCATTCGAATAAAATTATTGGGAACACTGTAAGAGCTTGACAAAGGGTTAAGAATAAAGACAATAATTCAGACAAAAACCTTTGAGCTCCAAAAAGAGCGAAGCTGGTCCTGCAGTGCTGGCTTGACTGTCTGAAAGTTTACAAAAACAAAATCCACTAATTGAAAACCTTTCTTTTTTAACAACACAAAAATCACAATCCAAATTCAAAGATTAAGACAAGCAAACGTCTATCGGTGAAGAGTTTTTTGCCTGCAATGCAAGCCTGAAAATGCTTACCTTCAGGCTAGGTGTTTGGGTCTGGTCAACAGTAAATCTCATCAAAATACTGAACTGGAGGTCATTTGGAAAAGATTCCCTGTAAAGCAAACAAATCAAATCAAGCTTTAGTACTTCTGAAAGAAAAACACATTCTGCCAGTTTTGTGGGTATTTTTTATTGTATCTGACTTCCAGAAACATTCACCTGGCATGTGAAGGACAAAATGTAAGAAATCCCTGCTTCAAACCAAATACAGTTAAATATACAATGCGAATAATAAGGGATAACATAATAATAATATGGTAGTATTATGATTCTGTGCAATCCTCAAATTAACATGCAGTAGCACTGCTAAAGGTGCTCGCTTCTCTGAACCATCCTCTTCCACCCCGGCTGCCCCCACGCTCCCACATGGCACATGCTGCATATGACCCTCATGGGCTCTGCTGCAGCAGATCCCATTCCCTCTCTCCCACAACACGCTCCATACCCTTCCCCAGACTCCACAGCAGATCTGCCACGTGAACAGGTACAGCAGAGGACCAAACAGCTTAGACTGTCCCCTACCTCAGAGAACAAAAGATGAGAAGGAGGTCCCAGGGCCCTTCCAATTCTAAAACCTAGCTTTCATTTGGAAACAAAACTGGCTACGCAGCATAGATGGTCCCCAAAATCACTTAAGATCATTTTGTAATCAGGCTACTTACAGTGCTTGGAGAGAAGGGAGGGAATCATAGAATGGTTTGGGTAGGAAGGGACCTTAAGATCATTTGGTTCCAACCCCTTGCCATAGGCAGGGACGCCTTCCACTAGAGCAGCTTGCTCCAAGCCCCTGTGTCCAACCTGGCCTTGAACACTGCCAGGGATGGGGCAGCCACAGCTTCTCTGGGCACACTGTGCCAGCACCTTGGCACCCTCACAGTAAAGAACTTCTTCCTTATATCCAATCTGAACTTCCCCTGTTTAGGTTTGAAGCCATTACCCCTTGTCCTATCACTACAGTCCTTGAAGACAGAAAGGAAATCCATTATTGCTGTAATTCCTTCAAAGCCTGCTGACACGGAGAGCTGAATATTGCACAATACTTTTGTATCAAAAAGAAGGCCAAACACAAGCATTGCATCACTGAGGACAAGGCAAGACAACAAACATATGGGGCTCAGCTGCACAATCTGGAATCAGGTAAGCAGTATCACATTAATTGTTCAGCATTAAGGATTCAAACCCTTTCAGCTAAAGGGTCATTTAGGAAACCAAACTGCTTAACCAGTGACATTTACTGGAGTTTCAAGATCTTGTATTAGCTCTGCATTTCTCCAAGAATCTCACAGCACACACACACACAAACCCCCCAAAAAACCCAAACACCCCAGAACTTGACAGTAGTGCGAGAGTCTGCATTTGTTTTAGGGGTTAATTCTTTATTTAAGAACACATTACCTTGTGACATCGAGTGCCTTCTGAACTTTTGCTTGCACAGAGCCAAGCAAATCAGCACCCATCTTTTTCAACAGCTGTGTCAGCAGCACGAACAACCAGTCCTGCAGGTCTTCTTTATGGACCTGGATGAAGTCCACCAGCGTCTCCAAAAACATACTGAACACCTAAAAGGCAGAAGAAGATGGAAAGAGGGTAGGATGGGGCAAAAGAGGAGATGACGCTGACGTATGCTGAACTTACAAACAAAGAAGAAAGCAGTAAGGGAATCAGAGGCAGAGAAAGGCAGTGTTTTGCAGCCAAGCAGGAAAAGGAAGAAAATAAAAAGAAAAGGAAAAGAAATCTGTCTTGCTTTCCCATTGGATTTTGAGACGAGAGTACATTGGAAATGTTAGCCCACTTCTGTAGAAGTTTGCCCATTAGGTATTCCATGCAGTTTCGTCAAGAAAAGAAATGCTTACTGTGATGGCTGGCGCAACCTCAATGTTGTTCAGTAAAACTTCATTTTCTACCCTTCCAAGCTTTATCATTAAGTTGATTTGACACTCCTGGAAGACCACAAAACCACTTTCTCTCCACAACCAAAAAAGCTGCTATAATTCTTTAGCAAAATAATCATTGTAGATATCTGGCTTACTAAATACTGCAAAGTCATGACAGCTAGCCAGTTCCTTTATGTAAAATATTCGTGGAACAGAACAAGATTCTCCTGCTATTGCAGGTATCCAAGCACAAAACTGCTCACCAGAGCAGGGAAAAAAAGCCAGGATGCATTTCAGACTAGCAGGTGTTTAAAACTCAGAAGTGTTTTTGTCTTTTCAAGAAGATATTATCCACTGTGTTCTTTTCAACAAATAATATTATATATAATAAATACAAATAATGTTGGAAAGTCTATATTCAGTTGGAAAACCCCTGTTGTACTTCTAATAACCTCAGCACTCAGACCAGGAAGAAGGGCTTTTTGAAGGGACAGGATAAAGCAGGGCAGGACAAATAGGAAATAGGTAACTGTTGAAACAGCCTTTCTAGTATCTCACTCATGACTTTTTCAAGGCCTATGGGGATGCACATGCTCTATGCTTGTGTGGCCTGTGGGTTTCCTGTTTCTCTGACAAGAAAAATGGATGTCTAGGCTGAAAACCACAACTGATGCTCACTCCAGCTGCAGCACATGGCTCTGTACAGAAGTGGAGGTATTGCTAAGAGGGTAGGAGAGATTTTGTCCTCCTGAGTGTTTATGATATGGGTACACGGTTGGAAAAGGCTGCTGCAGAGGAATGGCTGATCCCCTCCACCTTCTGCCACTGACCTGCCTTGTCCTAAGCCCAAACTCTGCTGCTGTCTGTGAATGGATGATCCCCAACTGCGATCAGACCTCATACGGCTGCAGAAAGCAGCCTCCTTCCACAGCACTGACCAGGTACAGAGGGGCGAGCGCCTGCTGCTGCATGCCTTCATCAATCACTGGGGAATTACATCTCTTCTCATGTTGGTAATCAAGCCAGGGAGAGGAAATTCACACCATGAAGTGGAAAAATCCACACAGGTATCTTTCAAAGAAGTGCCTCAAAATTTGTATTAGAAGTAAAAAATATAACTCAGATTCTTTTTGCCAAGAAAGGCTGGACCACATGATCCCAGAGGTGCCTTCCAGCCTGCTATCCTATGATTTTATGGTTCTTTTTGGATCTAATAAAGACCAGTGAGAATCTTTCAACAGCCATCTTAAATACTGAACAGCTGTGTTAGAAATAAACCAATAGAAACCTACTCAACATAAAGCCCATCAGGATGAGCTACTTTAAGTAACTTCCCTTTTGGGACAAGCTACATTGAAAGCTGTTAAAAACAACAACAACAAAATACAGCTAAGTCTTCTGCTACCTTCTAGGTTTGTATCTGTATTTGCATTATGAGGTTTAAAAATTACCCTGCCAGTAGTGGGAAGAAGTTTTTATGCTCAGGACTGGAAATGTCTTCTGTGTTCATCTGAAAACTGAAACAATATCCCACGTTGTAGATGCACAAGTAGTGGGCACAATTATAAGACCCAGGCAAAACCAAACCAAAAAGTACTTTGTGTACTGTGACATGACAGTCTTTGGATTTCACAGCCCTAAAATAAGGGGAAAAAATACTGGACTTTGGCAGACAACAACAAAAATTTTGGTGCTGTAAAATACATTTGGGGTCTTACAATTGTATTTAAACCCTTCAAAGCAAACTGTAGAGCTCAGTAGAAGTTAAAACAGTACTGGTTTCTCTGAGTTTGCAGACACTGACATACATGTCTGTCCATTAACGTGCAAGCCGGACAAACTGGTTACAGCCTCTTGGTGAAGAGGTTTACACTTCAAACATGTGAGTGGTTTAAACTGAAATCATTATGAAGTGAATTATGAATCACTGCGGCAAAAGCACTCTGAAGATCCCATGCCGAGGTTTTAACTGTTAAAAAGACACGTAACTGAAGACTCAATTTTGTTCTCAAGCTTTGTTTGATTTTAGGTTCACCACAGTGAGTGTCTGGGGAAAACTCCATTAAGTTGAGCCATTATGTTGTATTTTAAGAAACATACGAATTGTACCGGTCCGCTTTAGGACAAAGTATGAAGGATTCAAGGTGGCTGTAAGAGCATCTCAGGTAAAGGATGAATTTGGAATGGGAAATGGAACTCAAGCACCACGCTGAACGATGTATGTGTATGTCTGCAGTTTCCATTTGAATGATGTGAATTAAAATTCAGAAATCAAACATCTAAAGTTGAAGTTTTCAATAATTTGATAGTGGAAAAAAAATAAACAGATATGAAAATAATTATACATGATCTGCCCTTAAAGTGAATTATTTCAGATGTGCCAACCACCACAATACAAAGCAGGAATGCATAACCAAACAATGTCAGATCATTAGTAGAGAAAGCACATCTCGAAACTGAACCACACAGTTTACATAACTGTATAGAGCATTTTATGATTGCAAAAGGCTTGACACTGCATGAACTCTTTGGGGAAGAAAAATAGAGAAAAAGGGTTAATTGCACATTCATGCAAATAAGGTTAGGTTTCCAACAAGTATTGAACCAACTTACTCTCTAAAGAGAGTTCCAACACAGGGGACAGCATGCAAAACGAAACGAAACAGAACAAAACAAAAAAACAACAAAAAAGGGAAAAAGATAAAAACACACAAATTAGTGGCCATCGATACGAAGTTCCTGTATGGAATATAAACCAAAATAAAACAAAAAATGTATTTCAAAACTTTCATGATAAACTTAGTAATTTTATCAGGACACCAATATGCGCTTGGCATGTTCCTCAAATCATTCTCCCGTTTTCTCCTCCACATATTACTCTCTTTTTCTAAGCAATTCCCTACATCCAGCTATCATGTAAAAGTAAACCTCTAAAAAACCAAACCAAAAACCAAACAATAAAAGTGATGACAGGAGAATTCCTACAGACACTTGAAAAGAGTCTAAAATGAGATTTGTGTAGCCATGTGTGCATGATACAGAAAAAAAATCACAGCTCATGAACTCTTAATACTCAAAGATCCCCCTGATGATAGACTGGTAACTTCCAAAAGGCAGGCAAGGCATCAGTGACCAGAACAGTTGCAGCACCCGTGCTGCAACACAGGCAAATCATAGCAACATTATTCAATGTGAGGATGCCCACTGAACAAAACAATCAAGTAGAATAACTCAATGTAATATTCCTAAAGGCTTAATGAAAAGATAAAATGCTCTTCTGACACATACACCTGAAGTTTGGAACATTTTCATTCCCCTTCCCTGGCTCCCCCACTACAATCAAATGTCCAGTGTAATTCTGATCCATGCAGAGCTGCAATACTAATTAACACAAGAACAAACAACGTTAAACCAAGCTGTAGGCACAATTCTGTCATGACTTCATTTAAAACCCAGTAATATTTCAACACTTTATTTTCTGTCCTCTCCTCTGACTTAACCACTGTTTTTATGGAATGCTTTCTGCACTGTAACTGCTTGGCTTCAGTCTCTTCTGCATTTCTGCAGTGTATCAGCAACTTTGACATCATGCTGCTGCGTACAATACAAGCGTCTTCCAAAATACATGATGCTGCAGATAGCAGCTCAGTCACCTCTTTACCAGGAAAAACAAGGAGGACAGACGAACATTAAGCAGACCAGCCCAGACATCTCATCAGTCTGAATTTAATTTCACATTGCAGCAATAAGGAAGACTTAAAATATGTAAAATGTATTACCCAATCAAACTCCTTTTTTAGAACTCTGCTGGGAAAAACCAATACTTCTGAAGTAACTGCTCTGAATTCTTCTGGGTTATCATTTTATCAATTCTTAAATATGGACACCAAGTGGGACATGTTATACTCAACATGAAAGATAGGGTTTTTTTCCAAACAAGCCTATAATTCAAACAATATGAAGTTATATGTTCTTAACTTTATCCAGCTCCCTACTTGCTGCAGTCCTTTTGCTATGAGAAATGACTGCATGCATGAAGCTGTACCAGTAACCCACCTCCCACAAAAACTGTGTAAGTATTACCAAGTGAAGTAACGCTGTTAAAAAGATTTTAATGGTCTTAGAGAACAGAAGGATTATTTTCCTTGGGTCTTTACCTAAGTAAAAGTGAATAAAACATTGCCATTTCTTTTATATCAAAGTATAGTCTCTACCTTACTTCTTGAATACTATCAGTGATGTAAAAATTACACAGCAGTCTCAACTGCCAGGCCTATCTATGACATTTGAGGAAGACATCACAAGTTATGATAATACAAAATACCCTGGAAAATAAATAAGTCCACATTTGGTATAATTCATTATTCATCATGTATGATTCAGTCAGATCACTTTCCTTATGTTCCACATTACTGCACCAGAGCCTTTTGTTTTCAGTTGAGAGAAAAACATTATTCATGTTGAAGTGCTCTCTGTAAACAACATGACTCCTTAAAAATACTTACAAATTTTAACACAAACTATTGACCTACTTCAACGTATTTTAGATGAAAATAACCGTTACCTATATATAGGTGGAAAATGATCATGGTCAAAATTGCAGATTAAATGGCTTGAAATCTGATGCTAAGTGCTTACAGAAAACAGCCTGTCCAGCTCTGACATATGCAAATACCACTGACATATTTTACCACAACTGGCTATTATAGCGTTCAAACCTTTACTAAAAGTAAGAGGAACCTAAACATACCTTACTGTGAGGATCAGCAAACATCCTTGTGAAGATTTCACACAATCTTTTCAACTCAACACGACTGTCAAAGTGACAACAATACGTTAGTCAGCTCCCCTGCTAGTACTACCCAGCACTAACGCACAGCAATCAGTGCTATCAACTGTAAATACTGAATCAAGTAATCGAGTAAACAAAGTAAAGAATTTTAAGACATAATAAAAATGTAATAGATTCTGTCTAAAATGAGACTTTCAGCCTAGAAATGGCTCTTTAAACTAGTTGGTGTATATAACATTTCCTCATTTTAACAGAGCAGATCATGAAAAAGGTACACTTAATAGCTAGTGGTAAAGAGATTCTTCTGAATAAATACCCTATTAATAAAAGAATATTAATAACGACAAAAATAATAAAGGCCTTCCATCAATGCTAGATGCAAGCACTTTAGGCATCCTTTTTATTGCAGGGATTGTATTGATTTGAAATTCCATTTCTTAAACTGAGCTGTCTAAACGGATCCTATATACTGGTGGCCAGAGGTGACAACAGCTTCCTCATTCCTTCCCCCATCTTACTCTGAGATGCACACCTTGCTTTCCCCTCTCCCCAGCATTCTGAATTCTTTGGAACATCAGCCTCCTTTCCTACTTCCCTTGCCACCCTTTGACTCTAAAATGAATTGGTTTTTGATTGGAATTTCTTCTTACCTTAAAGTTCTCTGGTTCTTTAACAAGTTCTGCAGGCCTAGAAGGCCTTCTTTTCTCTCTGACCAGTTGGAGCTGGCACAGCGATTTAGGACTTCAGCCACATCTTCTGTTTGTCTCATGTATGTTGGTATGCTTCCATTCCTAGAGCTATAGGACCTTTCTGAACAGGCACTTGATGCATCACTGTTGGCATCATCATCTGAGTACATCCCATAAGTCTCGTATCTTCTTCGCACAGGCTTCTTCTATAGTACAGAAACATCTCACATTAGCACTGATTTTCAAAGAGAGAGTATACAGACTCATAAAGAATAGAGACACCGACAGTTCAATTTATCAGTGTGGCCCCTACTCCCTGCACTGATAAATGGCTCCAACTGTTCAGCAGGTCTAACCAAGTTAATAAACATTTTAAAGAAGTATGGCTTGTGAGGTATTCCAAATATAAAAGCAAAGCAAATGCCAAGAAGACATACATTAGATGGAACATTCAACTTAAGGTTTACTTGTAAAAATCCATACAATTGTGTGACAGGGTAACATAAAGACTGTACTGAAAGTTAGTTACTTCTCTTAATTGCTTTATATATGTTACAGGATGTAAGACTGAGGTCTAAACCCACATACTCTGTCATTTTAACTTACTTTGTATCAAGCATGTTAATAGCAAAATATTAAACTATTGAAGAAAGAAAACAGTTTCTATACCTTAGTCCGTATGTCTCCTAAGAGCTGTTAGCAGTAAATTATTGAAAAGAAACAGAAATTGAGAACAGGAAGGTAAGGCATAGCAGCATTGACTATTAAACTACCTGCTACTGAACAACACATCGTCTTACTGTAAATTTTATTCTTAGCTCTCTGCATCTGATTAGAATATCATGAATTGCCAAGCAGTTTGCTAAGCTTCCATTTCCAGGGAAGTATTACGTATCATCTGCTGGTTGGTCACAAAGACTTCTCTGTCAACACTTTTGTGTTTCATGCAGTAGTATTTAAGCATTAAGATTTCACACATGCACTCAATTGCTATCTAAGTATGAGACAGTAATTTAAACTTTGTTTTTCCATCAACTCCTCCACCTCTGTCTTTAACTTCCTTTAAATATCCAAATTTGGTCACTGCAACAATTGCCAAAAAACATCCCAAACCCTAACGCAAAAACCCGGATCCCCTAAAAACAAACCCAAACCAACAAAACAGAACACAACACAACATGCCAAAGGCCAGAGGGAAAAAACCAACCCTACCAAAGAAATGCTATTTACCCTGACAGGAAGACCACGCACCTCTGGCAAAACAACCCTACCATTCAAATACTGGAGTTGAAGCTAGTAGTTTAAATCTGATTTCATTATACACACACAGAAGCAGCAGTGTGATTGGTTTCCCCTTAAATACCATTCCCATTTGTACAGGCTTCTCATTTTTAACTGTGGAATAACTCGGTGGGTATTGCAATACAGGCCAGTCAATACACCATCTAACAAGCAAGCTTACTGCCAAGAGAACAAGCATACAGACGTGTAGGAGAACAAAGGAAGGGAAAAATCCCAAAGACATGAGCGTTTCTGAACAGGGTCACCGTAAGTAAAAGAGTTTGTAAAGAAATAAAATCGGAAGTGTCAAGGACTGTGCTGAAATAAAAGGTATAAAACCACGTGGAGATCTCCACATTGCTGCATTACTTGTATCTTATATTCAAAACCAGATCTTAGGCAGAAGACTGATGCTACTTTGGCTTGAGCAGTGTTAGAACTGGCCAAGTGTTTTTTATACCACAAAAACAGTAATATAATCCAGAATGTTTTTATATTACATCTGTCAGGACAGTACCTTCTACCTTTTAGAAATACTGTTCTGAGGAGGGCGCTTCAGTCTATGGTAACACAAGAAGGGTGTTCATAACCAGATTTCCATCTAAATAGGGTCCTTTATACAGCACAAGCTGTACACAGAGAGCATGGCAGGGAACCAGGCAGGCAAATGCTGCAATAATAAATTATTGCTGGTCTTGATCCTTCTTGATCCTCTAAAGATTCTTCAGCTAGAATCCTTTAGAGTCTAGCTAAAATATACAAACCAATTTTCCTCTAACATTTCTAGCAGCATCAGGCTATTTTGGATCCAGGTCAGACAAACCAGTTTCTATGAACAGACTTAGTCACTTCAGCAAACAGGACACATTCCAGCCACAAGAACAGGTACTGGAAGTATGAGTTTCTTCTAAATTTATATTCTTATTACATATTTTGCCCAGCTAAATCTGAATAAGCTATGAAGCTGTTAAAAGTACTGAAGATACTCTTCATGTAGCACCAGTGTGGATAAATTTATAGCACAGGCTGGTTTTCAAATTAAAAACAGGAGCTTTTCATGTTCCATAGACAAATGTTTTTCTGTTGCTCCCTATTCCCAACTCCAGACTGACTGATACTTAACTAATGAGCATTCCCCATCAATGCTGAAAGCTTGTTACAAGTTTACAGTATCAGAAAAGGGAAAACCCACTCAATCTCACCATGACTTCTCAGACAAGATTTCACATATATCCTGGATCTCTATGCCAGTGAAGACACACCAGTATTAAACTGATGTGCCAAGAAGACAGTCTAAACCAAGGAATCTATAAACCACCAGATTAAGAACATGTCAGTGTTCTTCAGATGCTTTCCTTTGACATCTTGTTTCTCCCTGTCCAGTCATATCTGGCTAGACTTATTTATTTTAGAATCTAATTTGTAGCTGGTTTAAGAAAAAGCTTATTTGGAACATTAGTAAAAAGAGTAACAACGATTTGCTTAGAGCATCCTGACTGATCGATAGGTAACAGGTATGTACATTTTTATCAGTTATTGTATATTATTTGAGTATCATCAAATATTTGTATCTGATTCATAGTCTAAGTATTTGACATTAACTGAAGACTTCAGCTTGATGATGTACGTGTCAGAATAGCAAAGGACATGATGTGCTCAGCTTGGCTCACTGGGGCAGGAGGGTCATGGAGCCAAACACTCCCTTTCTGAAGGACAGCGAAGGTTAAGAAAGGGAATGGCAGAACCAGGTTTAAGCTCAGTGTGACAGTTTGAAAAGAAAAGAAAACAAAGACGAAAGTTATGAAATGCTGCTTGCCAAGCCATCATTTCTCTCTTCAGCATCAATCTTACATGTTGACAGGCAGAGCAGCTTCAAACAGAACCCAGACTTATGAGAAGCAGACTGCTTCAGCTGTCATCACTGCCACCTCTAACAAGCTTTCAACCTACCCAGAAGTTTGGCTGCTGTGGACAACTGCTGGTTAATGCAACCTGCTCAAGTGGCTCCTTGGGCCTCTCCAACAGAGCAGCCCAAACCTATTCCCTGTCTGCTATGGAAAAAATGCACCTTTCTCAGAAGTTAAAAATCCCGTAAGGAACAAAAATCCCAACACTTTGCAGCTCTAGCAATTCTGTTTCTCTTTTTTTCCCCCACCTAGAAGCCAGTAAAATCATGACTGACAAGTTCTTTTGCATACTTTAATACGCAGGTACCAAACATCTGCAGAGCCTCTATCCTACACAGCATAAATGTGAGATTCTTACCAAAGCATCTGCTACTGCCTCTTCCACATCAGAACCCGTGTTCAGAACTCGCATAGCACTAACTGATGATGACAATCGACTCGACTGACTAATTCCAAAGCTGGAACCTGCTATAACAACAAAAATGAACACAAAGAATTCAGTCACGAGAGGAACATGGGACATTAATATCACACTCTCTTAAAAAAAAACAACCAAAAAAACCCAAGCAGAAGAAAAGCATTTGCTTAACATTTCTAACAAATTATGTAGTGGCTGAAATACTGGTTATTTCCATTCTGAAGTCTTTAGTGGTGCAGCGAAAAGTAAGAAATGAAGGAAAAACCAAAGTCAGATGCACACATTCTGTTCTAGTACCACAGGGGGAAAAAAAATCCCACAAAACAATGGTTTTAACTGAAAGAACCTTTTTTATTAGTTTTTTTTTAGGTCTTCTTCACGTTGGGTTTTTGTTTTCATTTTACAAGGAAGCAAATGGAATGGGAATGCTATCGAGAGCGCTGATTAGAAAACTACATGCATAAAGAATGCTCTACAAACACTGAAAAATGGAAAACTAAAAAAAAAAGGTCTTCTGCAAGTAAAAATAAAATGGTTGTTGTTAAGGAAGAAAACGATTAACATTGGCGGAGGGGTGGAGACAAAATCTAGCAACATAAACACAACTATCTGGATTACTAAAACCACGAAACTCAAATTAATACAAATAATGCTTTAAAAAACTGAACTATGAGAATAACCAAGTGGGTGGGAAAAAAAAATCCAGGATGACTGCACAGATGACAGCAAAGTGTACTCATCCTTCACCTGTAGCCCCATAAACATCAGGAGTGTAGAGGGCACCAGTGGATCTGGAGTGATGTCTGGAAGCTGCAATAACAGGATCATATAAACCCTATCTATTACAGTGGAAGCAGAGTGCTGCAATAGTTGCTTAGATGAACAAGAGAATACTTATAAAAAGGTACAGCTTTAGCAAAAGAAACTGAGCATTACACAGAAGGAAAAAGCTCCAGGGAAGTTCTTTGATTATACAGAACACGATTACACAGAATTATATGGGATCAGGTACAGTGGACATTTCATGCATGATTTTCTTTTTAAATTTAAAAGATTAAACAGCAGATTAAAAGCAGACATGTTTAAAGAAAAGATGTGTGGACACATGCACACAAACACACAGAGAATCCTCAGCAATATCTAGATAGCTCCACGGATACTGGTCTTCTATTGCAGTTACTTCAATTCTATATGCTTACATACCAAACATCACCTGCAAGCAGGGCCTCTTGCATGAACCTACTGTCCTGGCAGCTGGCAGCTTGTGTAAAACAGAGTTCCTGCCTACGTGCAGGTAAGTCAACCTCGGTTAAAACTCACCGCTACGCTGAATGAAAGTTAAAATCAATTTTAAGTAAAGGTTTAAAATAACTTAATGCTATTCATATTTCACATGGGCATTATTTGCTTTGAATAAATCAAATGTGAAATTGAAACATTCATGTTACTTACTACAGTTCATTAAGATTCTTTAAAGTTACGGAAAGCAGGAACCAAAGATCCTGAAGGACTCTGAATAAAATTGAGCACTCTCCTCCTCCTGGCACTTGCATAAAACGGGTCTTTTAAAGATCCTAAAGAAATCAGCCTGGAGAAGAGAAGGCTGCGTGGAGACCTCAGAGCAGCCTTCCAGTATCTGAAGGAGGCCTATAGGGATGCTGGGGAGGGACACTTCATTAGGGACTGTAGTGACAGGACAAGGGGTAATGGGTTCAAACTTAAACAGGGGAAGTTTAGATTGGATATAAGGAAGAAGTTCTTTACTGTGAGGGTAGTAAGGCACTGGAATGGGTTGCCCAAGGAAGTGGTAAATGCCCCATCCCTGGTGGTGTTCAAGGCCAGGTTGGACAGAGCCTTGGGTGAGATGGTTTAGTGTGAGATGTCCTTGCCTGTGGCAGGGGGATTGGAACTGGATGATCTTAAGGTCCTTTCCAACCCTAACTGTTCTATGATTCTATGAAATGGATTCACCATGGCCAATATTTTTTTCTTAAACCAAGTAATTTTAAGTACAACATATGTCCAATAATTTATCTTCTTTCTTCTGTTCACTCAAGTTAAACAGCCACGTAAATGAAACAAACAGGGTTTGACAATTTGAACTTGAATTCAAATGTCCACCCATAGTGACATAAACCCCAGACAGGCTGTTATGATTTTAACTATAAATGCAAGTATTTTGCACCTTCTGGATACATGAAACAGTATAAATAGAAACCATGAAGAATTCTCTACTCTGATGAACACTGACAGTGTAAGAGTCCAATTCGAATCAAATTACCCTGACACAGACCAAATCCCATTTGGGAAGCACGGTCCAAAGTCCTGCAGAGGTCCCAGGAAGAACACTGTGGGTTTGCCACATGAAATTCTCTACTCCTTACATCAGGCATAGCAATGTACTTCATTTCAAACTAAACCCATATGGAACTGTTTATATAGGAAATTCTATTTTGCAACTGATACTTTGTGAAGTCCTTGGTTCTTTAGGAGTGTGTCTCAGTATGGAAAAGGAGATGGGACAGAGGATGCCAAACCAGAGGTGTCAAGGCTGACAGAGCTTTAAATACAAGCAACAATGGGATAAAACTTTTCAACTACTTTCCATCACCAAGCCCTGAAAATTAAAAGTACAAGTAAAAATTCAAACTTCAGGCACAGAATTCAAGATGATCCTGCTCCCATAGAGATTTGAAACATAATGGTCAAGTTTTTGAGACAGTAAAAGGAAGCGCTATACTGGATCAAACATACTTTATTCCAAAGCATATTCTCAAGAATATTCTTTGTACCCCTCAAATGGCAGAAATTGTGCCAGTACCGACTTTTGTTGTAGTGCTTTTTAACAAATGAATTAAAATAAGATTTTAAATGGCCTCAAAATAACATAATTTCTTAGCTAAAATATGAAAGTTACAGTAATCTGATATTTAACTGTATGTAACAAGAAAAAATCCATTTAAGTGACTAATCCCTTCCTTTTCAAGAGTGGTGGTATCCTCCCACGTTATAATCTGATACTGAGATGTGAGATGACAGAAACACTTCATACAAGTGCATATGGAGCAGCAATTACGTGGCATTTGGGTCATTTTACGCCCCAAAAGGGCTTAGCATTCCAAAGCAACATTGCTGTGCTGAAAATAAGATGCAATACAGAATACATTCCCCCTTCCAATCCCATGTAAAGCTGTCTCTAGCTACAATCACAGACCTGAATTTGCCTTATTTCATCTTCTATCCTTGAGAAACACTGCATTTAGTATTTTTGATACAAGTTAATAGCATCTTATAGGACAAAACTGCTCCAAACACTGAATGACACTCAAAATTATTCAAATAACACATAATGGAAGAAATCCTAGGAATCCTCATTCATTCCAGGTACAGCTGCTGCTTGGTTGTTTTTTTTAATAAGACTGGATTCCTATTTGCTACTTTGCATTCTCGATGCTGTCAGACAATTCAATCAATTGCGTTTCTATAGGTACTTGGTTTTGATATCTAAAGACAAAACCTCATGTAGCATCAGTCCCAAAGACCCATCTAATGGTATTAGTCTAACACAGATTTCTTACAATAAGAAGCATTTGACCAAAACTGAAATGTAAATCAGGTCTCACACAGATGCAACTGAAGTCAAGCTGTAGGGTAGCAAAAGCAACACAAGAAGATCTGGAAAATACCCTCCTTTGTAAAAGGAACAAAGCCGTGTATGTACTACAACAACAGGGCCAGCTGTGTTTTGGTAAAAACCACGAGTTTACTAAGGGACCCTGCATAATGTCCACTTTCAATTTTATTTCCCAATTAAGCAGCATCTGAGCAAATTAGCATTAGTTATTGAAACAGTTTTCATTCAATTAATCTGCACTTTGGCAATGAACCCATGGCTGACAGGAAGCATACTGACTTACCAGGCCACAATAGACTTCCAATGCTAATTAGGAGTACAGCTGGGTGCCTCAATTTGAGATAGAAACCAGAGATTTCCTATTTCAGACTACGTTTTACAGGTAGTGTTAACTGCAAGCCACACTTGAACAACGAGAAGGAGAGGGACACATACTGAACACTAACTCAGCCAAAAATTACACCCCAAAAGATCACTTTCAGATACAATTGTACAGAATTTTGTATTACCAAATACAAATACAAAACCCCCAAACACACAAACCCAATACGTAAAAAGACTTTTATCAACATTTACTACTTCCTAGGAACCTTGACAAGGATATGTAGAGATGAGAAGCTTCCCTAACCCTTAACCAACATGTCAAAATAACCGTAACCCAATGTTCCTGTGTCTTACTGACATTTCAGGAACAGACACAGCTCAACAACCCTGCCAAATCCTCCTAGTGCCAGGCTGACAAGCTGAAACACTAACTGAAACCAAAACTTGTACTTAGAGCAGCTCTAGAAAGGCAGGCTGAATGGAGCTGTACATGCATGAAAGCTCGAAGGTTTTGATTCCTCTTCTTCCCCACTGAACAACAGCTGCTGCCTCAACTACTTCTCACTTGTGCCATGCAGATTAAGCTCCAGAATGGTACTTTGTTCATCTACTTGTACAAGGACTTTGCTATGTGTGCTGCTTGCTTTCCCAAAATGGAAAGCAGCCTCATAACACTGCTCCAGTAGATTGGTCCTGTATCTGCAGTATTGTATTTACTTGCTTTAATAGCAAAAAGTCATAATTCCACTATTTTTTTCACATAATACAGTGATGACACTATAGCTAAGGAGACATCAAATGAAGTATATTTTCTTCTTACACACCAGAATGATTCACTGGCTGAAGAGCAATTTTGAACAGCAGCATGCCCTAGCAGCTGGTGCAGGGACAGGCAGAGGATGACAGCCACACTGTACTCTGCTGTGGATTATCTAATCTATCTAGAAATCTATATATATTATCTATCTATCTAGAAATGGATTATCTAATTGCAACCAAGCCATGAGTGCTGTAGTAAGGAGAGAAACACATAGTTCCAAAAAACCCTTCCAAAAGCAGAACTGCCCTTTGAAAAAAGGGCACCCAGATGCTGCGCATCACACACCTTTCCAAGTGTGGGATTTAAGGTAAGACTAACACTAGCAAAGTGCTTATTTTTCAAGTGTGCAACCCATTCACACATTGGTCAGCTCTCCATGGAAGGAAGCGGTGAGTGAGCCAAAGGAAGGGAAAATAATGGTGGCTGGCTATAAGCTAAATGGAGGAGGCACGGACTCGTTAGGAGCAGTAATGAAGGGCAGGGACAGCCATGCAGGACAAGGGGCAGAGAGTACTTACCCAGGGGTGGGAAAGAGCGGACAGGGCTCGTGTCCCTGCTACTTTCACGGCTGGCCTCCCGACTGCACCCCTGACTCACACTAGGGCGAGGAATGCGGCTGCCTCGTGCTAGTATGATTCAGGGTACAGACAAACAGCAGCACAGAAGGGAGAAGACATAAGAAAAGTTGCAATTTTAATGCAATTGTGGTTTTGAAGTAAGATCAAAGACGCATTTCTAAGAATAGACACTGATGATTATGCTGCGTTCTAAGTCATAGCTGTTTCTGCACACTTCTTTGATCGTGCTGGAGCATACTACGTGTAGCCCATTCAATGAAGTTATTGCTTCATACAGCTCAAAACAGGGATTTACCAACTCTGAATGAATGGCTGAAAAACCTCTTAAAAAGGATGAAGAGGGAACAAGCAATGAAAAAAATCTGGAGAGAGTACTGATTCAGACTTTGTACTTGGATCAATCTGATCAACAGTAACACAAATTAAAAATCCCATGGCTTTCCAAAGGCAGAACACAGAAAATGAATGCAGCTAAGGTAAAAATCAAACCAAAGAGCAGCAGCAACACCATTAACATCAACTGATATTCTTCACTAGTATTGTTTGTAATAATCAGGTTATATCAGGAGGTCTAAGACATATGACACTCATTTTTCTATCAATGAAATATACACATGCAAGCACACATACGAAGAACACAAAAGTAATGAAGAAAGTAATCTTTTCAAGATGGTATCACACTTTCATTCCACGGATGTGGGTATTTTGGAGGTAGGGATAGGAAGTGAAGAAAAGGAAAAGAGAAGGAACACAGGGAGGTGAGGAAATGAACTACTATTGCATTCTGACAAATAAATGGCAAAAATTTGAAGGTTTAGCTTAAATTTAGACCTGGTGAAGACTAGCCTCAGAAAATAGGCATGTTTTAGGTTTTTATTAATATGTATTGCAATTTTATCATCCACCTATAACCAAACACAAGCCGGCACTTGCAGTAAGATGGGCTATAAAGAAACCAAGTTATTCAACAATTCTTACCTACTGACAATCTGGAAGGACTTGCTTCTCTACTGCACCCCTGACTTCGCGGGATTTTGCTCCGTTTTTGTGCAGCTGCAGGATTCACTAACACCCTCTGAACTCCTGTGTTCATAGTGGAAAGCGTGGTTGTTGTCAAAACTCTTCCAGGAGACCCAGATCTACTGCCAGCTGAAGGCAAAACAAACAAATGTAAGTAACCGCAAGAGAAGATATACACAACCGTGGTTAAAAAGAAAAGAAACGCTTAAAGTTAGTAGGGAAGTGGTGGTAGACTGAAATGGTCTGGAAAACTGACAAGGTACAACTGTGAAATAAATACCTTGTTCCAAGTTCTTGGAGCACTGTACAAGGTAGGTAAAATTATCAATTCAAGGAAGCACTTGACATGGTATTTAGCACTAGATACGCTTAAGAAACCATGAACAGTATTTCTAGTCTTCATCAACAGTTCCAGTGTCTCTAACATGAACTCTAATCACATTTTCCATGAAAAAAATGAAAAACCCAAACCAAACCAAAAACAAACCCCCAAAATCTGCTAAAAAGCTGAAGGAACAACCTTAAACTAGTGATTTCATAATTATCCAGCTCTTCCAATGCAACCAATGTCGCAATAAAACATTTTTCCCAATAGCTAAACTCTTCACTCTTGCTTTTAAAAGCATGTGGTCTTCAAGCATTATTGTCTGAGAAGTTAAATAAAATGTCACTGAAGACAATTAAAGTTCTTATGTTCATTTCTGAGGATGTTATCCCACAGACTCAAATGACAATCTTCAACTGGTTTTAAACAAGCTAAAAAACCTGATCGAGACATATTTAAGAATCTCTTACTTTTATTAATCAAAACTGTACATTATGGAGTGCTATGAATCTTCAACACACTGCACTCACTACCAGAGTGCCCCGATTTTGATATTTCAGCTACAGAAAATTAAAGTTCTAAGCCCTAATAGGGAATCCATTCTTCTCTAGTTGCAACTCATCTATACCACCAGTTGCTATATTGCCTCCAACTGCAGAATTCAAGAAGTCTGACCAAGTAAAAAGCAAAACGTAATTGTCACCCAATGTTAATTCCATACAGATACAAACCTTTCAGCCATCTCAAACAAATAACCAGGTAACTGTATGCCCACAGCTATGCTATCAGATCTACAGACTTCACATGCAACATCTCAAGTGAGTTTCATGGGTTACTTCTTATGAGGCACATTAAAAAAAAAACATACAAGTTGATTAAAGCTTGACTTTATGGGAAAAGAAACAAAATCCCAACCAAAAGAGAACATATGCTGGGAGGAAGGGTAGGGGAAAAGTGAAGCAATGTACCATGCACAGACTTTCATTGTTTGAATTTGAACTGGAAATGATCATTTAGCAAAATCCCTTTTCCAAACTATGGGCCTATTCAGCAGAAATGATAAATAAAATATTAAACAGCCTGCAGAAATCAAGAGTAACTTCTATAGCAGAAAAAAAAAAAAAAGAAAAAAATGGGCAAGTCTGTACAATTGCTGTGGGCTGCAAAAATTAAGGGTTAAGCAATTTCTGCGTATCAGGGCATTCAACTTAGACCTGCTATTCCTATGCCTTCTTCCTGCCCTCCAGTATCTCTTTAGAACAACTAAAATACTTCAGAAGTCTTCACTGTGCTGGAGACTTTCTGAAGGTTTTATTCAAGAGTTCAAAACCCTGAAAAAACTACTCGAGTCTCAGCATATACAGAAGAAATGCAACCTCTCATTCTAATGCTTTATCTTCCTACAGTCTGAGCTGAGAAGTGCAAGCAAACCAAATGAAGCTTAATATCCTGAAAACACAATGCTGATAACAGCACCGGCACACTGTTATCAGTACTAGCACTGGCAGCAGGTCTAAGGGAAGTGAATGATGAAAGAAGGATTAACAAAACAGCATTCCAAAAATGACCAAAACCTCCCAACCCTACTGCCTTCTAAATAAAGATTAGAACCAAGCAGGTGAGAAAAGCGAGCCAGTTTCTGCTGAATAGGGTCCTCAAATGAGAGATGTCAAACAGGTGATCAAACAATGATGAGTACACAAATTCCATAGACTCTTACCACCAAGGGGGTTAGCAGACTGTGATCCTGACCAAGTGTAAAGGCAGGATTAGGGTAGGGGTTTATAATCCATGAAGAGGGAAGGAGCAGAGCAGATTAAGGAAATGGGTGGCAAATGGAAATAAGAAAGCTTTAGTCATTTCACACAGGAAAAAAAGCCACAGGGGGTTATGTTAAAGCAGTGCTTTTAAGTAGCTTCCACAGTTGAAGAATTAAACTCAGATGCTATGCACAAAGCAGATGAAGCAAAGCTGCACAAGCAAATTACAATTCTTCAGCTTTCTAATCAATAACTGGCTAATACTGAAGAATTACATTTCAATTAAACATGAAACTGTAGCCTTCATATCACTTTCAAAGAATACTGCAATGCCAAAAAGGTTCAAGAGGTTCAACAGCTGAACAAAAAAAATAAATAAATAAAATCACACACAAGGCCAAAACTTTACTTTAATTTAGAGACAGACAGTAAAGGAACTGAGCTGCAGGTGCGGTGGATGACAAAAAAACCAACTCACAATGGCACAACTGAAAAGACTTGCACAGAATTTCAGATTTTCCTCTTTAAAATTCATCTGAGGTACAAGAGTAAGAATTTGTTTCCATTCAGATATTCAATTCTTTTTCTTTGAATGAAGATTGCAATGTCATTCTTGCACATGCTGCTGAATGACCTGACAACCAAACAGGAAAGGAGAGGAAAAAAATGGAGCTATTTTTTTTCCATAGGTAAGAATAAACCAATGAGCTATAGATTGTACAGACACTTATTTTATGTTACAATTTAAAAGTAGGAGAGTAAAGGGCTTCTGAAACCCTAAAAAAAAAAGTCTTTTGTAAAATCATTCAAATTTGCAAGTCTTTCATAAAATGATCTTTGAACAAAAGCGCTGTTGTAACCTGAATTTACAAAAGCATCTGTGGTGCAGCAATTATTAAAACATAAAAGCAGAAAGCTTCAATCTGATAGGAAGCTGTTCTCCCACTATCTGCTGGGGAAGTAACCAAGCAAGGAAACACTAAGCACTTTGCTCCCCACAAGGATGTGACAATTTCCAGTCAGATAAAGCAACCACAAAGCTGGCACATGGTGCCACAACTACCCTTCACCTGCCCACTTCTATGTGCCTGGGTATCTTCCTTAGAACATCTCAGAATTCTTGTTCACCCCCACTGACAGGTTCTAATGAGCTATCTGGAGCCATCAGTGATGAATAGAAACACTAATGATAGGCTGTAAAAATGCATTCATGCATTTAATTTTCACACATCATCACACGTAAACAAATCTAGTTATTTAAGTGTCAATTCAACTTATCTCTTTAGACATGAATACTGTGCAAAAAGATCCAAGAGCTAGAGTAGTGCCCAGCTTAAAATGAAAACAGGTGTGCCTGGCTAAAAAATAAGGCTTTTTGAAAAATGACAATTAGGTCTGGCAGGTAACACTGAGGAGACCATTCAGTGTACCCACTCTTCTGTATTTCTCATCCATGCCTCATTTGTGCCTCAACTTAACTGGTCTTTTGCGTTGG
This sequence comes from Pezoporus occidentalis, assembly GCF_034315485.1. Taxonomy (NCBI): domain Eukaryota; kingdom Metazoa; phylum Chordata; class Aves; order Psittaciformes; family Psittacidae; genus Pezoporus; species Pezoporus occidentalis. The sequence continues at coordinate 449,616 of NW_026912854.1, forward strand.
GGAGGTCAGAAATGGGGGGGAAAAGAATGTTGAGAAGTTATAACTGAAGACAGAATTTAAGGGTAGATTTAGTTTTCATTTCTTGTTCCAATATCTAATTTAATTGGCAAAAGAAGACCTAACCTATTATTTTGTCCAGAGAAAAACAATATGAATTAGAAAAGCATGCAAATACCACTGACCCAAAACACTGAAAAAATACCTTCATTGCTGTCTGGCGATGAAGAACCTAAGGCACAGAACAACAACTCAGTATGTAGCTATGTTTTAAAGTTAACTTTGACTGTAGCCATTGGTCAATGAATATATGCTTAAGCATTTGGCCTCTTTATCAGGTATAACTGACAAATAGAATATACATACGCTGAGACTGTGACACCACTTTGGTTCTACTCCGTCCTCTTGAATCTGTTTTAGAATTGGCAATACCAACAGAAGCTGTTGAAAGCTTTGTTCGTATACGACCTAGAACAGAAAAATGGCATTAGATCAGTTTTTCACAGTAATGTGGAAAGCAAAGCATCAGTAGCTTTTACTAACATTCTCTTAAGTTTCTTTAAATAAGAAAGAAGTATAATGTAATTCAACTGGTGAAGATTCATTTGGGATAATTAGTAGAAATTTGAACACCTTGAAGGACTTAACAGTGGAGGAATCAAAGTACTTCCCCTCTGATGCTGCATGTTTCTGTAAATGATTTATGCTATCACTTGAATACCCTGACTATAGCTAGCTCATTCTTGCTTCCTCCATCAATAGGTTGATTACATTAAAAAAGGGAAGTTTATTAAATATAATAAGCAATGCATATGCTAATGCTGCCGTACCAGGTACAGTCTTCTCATGATTACTTGTGGTTGTAATTCTGCTTTTGCTGTCAGAAACCCACAAAAATTATGTTCATTGGGTTCTGAGGCTTCTGCCTAACTTCACTCCTCAGAAATCTAAATACTGGTTTTCCTGTTAAGGAAGGTTCCACCATTAGCCTGGCCACAGTTACACAGACTTCTACCTGATTTCCCAAACCTTTTACATCATTTTACAAAGAGCAAGTACACTTAAGTACTTCTCAGTGAGAACACAATATAAGGAAACGCTACTCTTCTCAACAAATAAAAGAATTAAATCGCTTCCCTCTACAAAGCCAAACCACCTTGGTTTGGGTTTAACTTTTCTGCTTTATTAGCAGTGTTCCTCATAACACCCAGCATGTACAGTGAAATTGCAAAAGACTCCAGTTGGATGAATCATAGGTAACCGAAAGATTATCCATAAAAGAAAATAGTAGAAGTATATCCTACACTTCCTGAGCCAAGCTCTGCAGCAACAGAAAAAAATGAAGTCAAAACCATGCTAACCAAATTCTTACAAGTTGCAAGAACAAACCCCAAGAAGCTTATACAGGGTAGATGCAGCTCAACAAGTAATCCACTTTAAAACCAGCTCCATTAAAATGTTTTCTAGACATTTAGAGTCAATATTAGACCCAAAAGAATTAGGTACACGGACTGGTATTAAGCTCTAGTCTCTTTAGGCTTTCCACAGCAGAATTTGGAGACCAACCAAGTTAATATTATTCATCCAAGTAGAGGGAATAGCCATAGATGAGAGTCTATAAGAGAATCAGGATAAAGGAGGTTATTCACTAAACTGTTAGAAAATGATATGCTAGCGAGAACGGTTAGATTAACTAGTCCAAACTCTACTAGTTATCCCTGTGCAATAGCAATGTTTTCCCCCTGAGTGCTGTGAGACTGCAAGGCATGTAACTGCATACAGAATCTGGCCCAAAAACCTGGGAATACAGAGTGCCACTATTTTGATACTATGTTAAATTACCACTTGGAACCTGGTTCAATTTTATCAGAGCACAAAATTTGTGCTTCCAAAAAGCAAATGAACTGTTAACTCACTTGGGAGTCTCTACATCCATTTCCTGATGACGGGTTTAAATGTTAATAGCGTATTGAACATGAATCTGCAAGCCTCAAAGAGATGAGTAATAGTAGCACCTGCTTCCCAGAGCACGAACACATCTGATGAAATATTCTGTGACAAGACTGGCTTTAAAAAACAAATGGAAAATGATAAAGCTCCTATGTTCTTTACGCTAAACAAAATGTTAAGCCATGGCACTTCTACTGCAGATGAGTACTCGAGAAATGAAATAAAAGCAAAAGAATTTTGAAGACACTACAAGACAACCAAGTATTAGATGCATAAGCAATCTGGACTTCTGAACCTCCACAAAGCCCCAGAAAGACCATATTCTACTTTTAAAGCTTAATTTGTATCAATGAAAAGATGAAGCTGAAAATATTAGCTGATCTAGCAAAATATTTTCTTACCATCTTCAGAAGCTGTTCCTAAACAGAAAAAAAAAAATAATAAAATACATGATATTCCAAACAATATTGTGTCTCTCCAGTCCCTTTTTGAGATTAATTTTATGAAACTTGACAAATTTTATTGAGAGGGCTAAAGCTTTTGTGTTGCAACTCCATTACTGAAGAAACATTATCAAGAAACACCAATACTATACTGCTAGTGAGTTACAGGAGCACAGCATTTAGCACTGGCTTCCAAACTGCTTTACACAACAACAACAAAAAGTAAATAGGAAAAAATCAAAGCTGAGATCAGTCAATAAAATGCCACGTACAGATGAAAAACAGGCATCAAAAATACCTTAGTGCAAGACCTTCTGAAAATGAAAACATACTATTATAAATTATACACGGAAAAAACACAGTGTTTCCCACACTGGACAGTGATAACTGGACAGGAGACAGCAAAGAGGATGTCTCCAAATTAAGTCCATGATTTCTCTGAAAATGCACAAGATGGGGTTTTGCTCAGAGAAGTGGAAGCAATGAGTTTGCTGAAAGCAGATCACACATGAACAAGTACGCCAAGCTGAAGGCTTGATGATGACAAAATGAGAGTCAGACAAATCTTTTTACTGACACCAGTACTTGGGAGTTGATGGGAAGCTCTCTAAATAGCAGTGCTTCCTCTCTCCAAGTTGTTTTGAAACGATTCTGATTATGGAATAAAACATGTACTGGTAGTGATAAAAATGTTAAACGCCTCACAAAAAAACCAAAGGGTATCTCCATTTCTGTTTTCACTTTCTGCTGCTTCTGCCTTGTAAAAGAACTTCAATGACTACAACATCTGTCAGTGCCTTTGGCTGGCCTCAGCTGAACTTTCTCAGCAGATCTGGCCATGGCTTCCTCATCTTACACTATCTTCAAGGTGTTAGCTTTAAAAACCTCCCTCTGAAAGATTAATTCAGTGTAAATTTCAGTGCTTCCTCACAAAAACCAGCTACAGTAACATGCATGTAGGAGTGCCTCAAAGTTCTCCAGACCAAATTTGCCAGTCTCTATCAAAAAAAAACAAGCCCTAACTTATCCCCCCAAGATCCAACATGTTCCAGAGCTGGATCTTGGAAGGCAGGTTCTATGCAGCACCTAAGCAAGGCTAACAGCTAACTGCTCCTAAAAGGGACTGTTTTGTTTCTCCTTTGTGCTACACACCTGGTTTGGATGGCTAAAGGCTCACTATCAGCTCCAAGAGCTATGTGACAGAAAACTACTCACTTTCAGTTTATGAAATTCAGTTTTCTGGTGTTTGTTCATCTCCAGTGATTGATACTGGATTATTAGAAGACGCTACCAAAAGAAGTGGTAAAACCACATGGCCAGGGTTAGTGGAGAAGTTAAAGAACGTTAGTTCCTCCTGGTGGTGGTTAGATCAGAGCAGCTACAGTTGGAGAGCTAAGCTATGTTCATCCTGTCTCACACATCATCCCTACAGACAGCCTCTATAAAAAACCCTGTTATACTGACCAACTGTGGGACACTTCCCCTACTGTTTTAAAATGATGTGTGGGGCACCAGTAGTTGTGACTATTGGTCTGAGCAGAAGAAAAAGCCTGCACACATGGCCATAAGAACCTTTGTCACTGGTAACAATGTGCAGAAGCTCAAGATTAAGTGTTTAGCAGGGACAGTTATGAATAAATCCTCTTATATGCACCACAAGGGAATCTGACATGGAAATAAGCAGGACTTACTTCCTGTACAAACTCCCCTTGTTCTATTCAAGTAGGCTTGCCACCTGCAATGCTCAAATATGGCTCAAATTTTCACGTATCCTCTCAACTGCTTCTCATGAAACTGATGATCTATGCTTTAAAATGATTTGGGATTCTGGGTCTGAGGGATCTACCACAACACACTTTATTATAAGGGAAGCAAAACTTACAGACAACTGCTACGGGAAGCTCGATTTTCAACTGCCTCCATGTGTTTAATACAACGAATTAAGAAAACCCAAGTGCTAAAACATAGCTGGAATACATGGCAAGCTATTTTAACAGACAGGTCTTCTTCAACAGCCTATTGCTTAATAGAATTACATTATATTAGAGGATTTCCTGGCACTTAAAATTCAGTAGCCAGACTAGATTCTGACACAGTACATCTGAAAGAGATTTTAGCTTAATTTCTTAAAAAATCCTTAATTATGTGGCCAAGCACCTTCTGCTCTCCCACTGCTGTTCCGCCACGAAGCCAAATAATTTGGCTTTACAGGTCAAACTTATGGGAGATGATGGAGCTACAGCTAGTTTTAGGAACACATGTATTGATTAGACTTGCTCTGTAATTAACAGAGCTCTTAAAACAGAATAGGAGTAACAACCATTTCTGACACTTTCTGTTGCTGTGATAGACCAGTCATCAAAAACATTGATAAATACAGCATTAACACAACACATATATTAAGACATCAAGATTACATAAAGGTTAATGAAAACAGCACAGTATTTTTGTTAATGAAAAGAAATATATTAAATAATAATTTTACATAAGACACTTTATTAAGTATTTAATAGAATTAAGAGGACAGACTAAATGATTTCTTACCATCCATCTTGTCAGAAGTATCCTCTTTGTTGAAAAAGCAGGCAAAGAAACAGGGAAAACTTAGTGTGTTAGAATAAAGGTGTTCACAGCAGAGTCATAAAACATTAATTAAGGAAAATACATTAATATTAAACACAGCAGACATGTTTATCCAATTCATGCATGTTTAAGCTACCTTAAGTAAAAGTAGGTTTCTCTCAGTACAAGGTACAAAACTACGGAAAGGGACAGAAGTACCCTGGCACAGGGATGTGGAATCTCTCTACATTACCCAGATTGAAGAAAACCCTCACAAGTAAAATATCTATGACCTGTTTCAGGTTTGGTATCAACCACTTCTGAAGCATTAGTACACATTTATATCATTACTGAGCAACAATATTTATATTCCTTATAAAATTTGCTCCTGAGCATGAAGCTCCACCTGGGATAACGGGCAGCAGGAAAAAAAGACATGGCAATAAAGACAGGGGACAAATGGAAGGAAGTTCTGCTGTGGTTCAAAAGCATTAAAGATTCACCAGTTCAGCTGGAAGGTAGCACACATGTATTCTGACAGGAACAATGAAAATCAAACCATTTAGCGTGACAGAGATATAATTTCAGCTCCAATCTCCTCAAGAAGGACATTCATACTTGACTATGTCAGAGGCAGTCAACATTTAGAATAACTAGAGAATGCCTTCCTGCTTCTAGAACAGTCTTCATAAAAATAAATCATAAATAAGCAAGAGTTCTTCTATTAATAATAAAAGCAGGTGAGGCAGAGATGACTATAGGTTACTAAGCTCAAGAACTTGTGGTCCTCTGAGGCTCTAAATCTGGCAGCTCTTTAAGCAAAAGGTGGATGCTTCTCTGTAAGGGAGGGTCAAAATTAACCCAAGCTTCAGGAGACAATATTTCTTAGTTTTGGTATTGACTGCAACACCTGAGAAGATGTGGAAAGCAGCACGGAAATACAGGAACATCTTCTAGGCATTTCAGCAGCATGGTCAGCATTACCTTGACAATTCTATCACTTAAATTTCCACCTTTGGACTCACATGAAACAACCCCCTTGCTATGAACAGAGGGGAGTTTACAAGTCAGCCCATTTTCTGAAACGTGGCACTTGCTTGGATCCACACCTCATTATCTTAAGGTTACCTTCTGAAAACTAAGAGCAAATACTATTTTGAGGTGGATTGTGTGATTAATCCATACAAACAGTCACACTCTACATGCGTAATTTAACTACCTTACCAATATTAAAAATACAATTAGGAGAATAATAAGCCAAGCTCCATTAAGCAGTACTGTGCCTGTGTGACTGCAAACAAACCTTGGCCTCCTTGACCATCCCTGCCCCTATACCACCTGCACAGGATTTGCCTTTACTGTACATTGGTAGCATCACATTATTGTGCCATTTCAAACCACCACTGCTTTCTTTTCCACAGGTGACAGCATCTGCTAGCAAGGCAAAGCTTTCCAGCTACTCAAATCTAAGGATTCAAAAGAAACTAACCTGGACTTACTGCCTGCTTATTCTGCTCCCCCACCCTCACTCAGCAAACCCATAAACTATGAAAGAGAATAAGCCATTTCTTTATTTCTGTATTCTAACCCTGCATAAACCCACCACTGTTCACGTCCCTGTAAACCTCTGTGCCCTCCTCCCTCAATCCTTGCTTACAAAATCCTGGGCATGAATCCCATACTGCTGAAAATGTTCTGAAAGCAAACCAGTACCCCAGTCGAGAGCTAACTTTCTGTGAAACTCTTAAGACCAAAGCAGTCCATTTCATCAATTTCATCAGCACCAAAAAGGCAGATTAACAGAGAGAGACTGCTCTTTCTTTTCTGTTTTACTTCCTTTCTTCCTTCTACCACCATGCTGTGTGCCACTTTTACTTCTCAACATCAGCTTTGTCTGACATTGCTGCAAATCAAAACAGACCAGGCAATGATCTGAGCTTGGAGAATAATCATCCCTCCTATTTCAGGCTTTTAGGCACTAAGTTAGAGGAGGACCTGAGGATTCCACAAGCATCTCTCCTCCCCCCAGCAAACTGGTGTTCCCCTGCTATCCAGGTTCTCCAGTTCCCCTCTGTGGGCACCAGAGGGACCTCACACCCAAAATCCCTATTGCACGTAGCAAGTACTCCTTTCAGTCAGCACACACTCAAAAACTTAACCCTAAATCAGTGGTGTTCAAACCGGTTCAAGTAGGACCTGATGAAAAAAGAACCAGCTCATTTAAACTAGTTTTTAAACAGACAACAAAAACCTTTGGAAACCATAGCCTGAGTGTACCCCAACACCTCCGCAAACACAAGGTAAATCAGAACTATCTGGTTTCTCTGCCTCTCTCCTGATCGTCTTCAGCAATACTGACATTAGGACATGCCTTGTCAGGGATCTCACTGGCACACAAGCCAAGAAGAAAAAGCCAACAGTTTTGTGAACACTACATCTCACTTCCCCTATTGCTACTCCTAGAGTATGGATAACCTGAACAGACAAAACCCTGCCCGTATTTCTTTACCCTTCCCACTTAGTGGAGGTTCTAGCATTTGCTATCAACACCACCCAATACTCTTCTACACTCTTATCAGTTGTAGCACTATCTATATCCAACAGCAAGTATTCTTATCAAGGAAGACTGTTACCTACATGAAAAACATCCACACAGTTCCACCAACATGCTTAGGAAAAAAATCTATGAAATCAATGTCATGTATCATTGTGTAAAAAACTTTTGTATTGTGTGAAGAAGCCACCACTTATTGCCAGGATGTCTCTTTAGCACTCTTGTAAAACAGTCAGCCAAGGAGCTGAGAAAATGGAAAATCAAAGATTCCTAACACTCATTTCCTTAGTACGTCTAAAAACAAAAAGCCACGATTTCCTTGGGTGACGTGGTTTAGTGTGAGGTGTCCCTGCTCAGGGCAGGGGGTTTAGAACTGGATGATCTCAAGGTCCTTTCCAACCCTAACTATTCTATGATTCTACGATTACCATCTGCTGTTAAGTGAGGGTACCATTCCACCCAGTGTTTAATATTAACTCCAGATTAACAAATGTAAGGACCAGGTATGGACACACTCTTTGTACTGGCATTCTCCCAGCACAAGATAAAACCTCTCGCTAAGCTGGTCACTTGCTCTTCTGCAACATCCCAGCACTACTGAAATGACCATTTTTTCACAGGTAGAAGTGCTTTCCTGGAACCCACTGATAAACACCCCTCAAGGTGAGGACGTCTCCCTTACCTAAGGATGCGTAGGACCCTGGGGGCAGCCCGGCTGCCAAGAGGCGCCCGGCTCCGGTGGGCTGCCCAGCAGCGTGGCGTGCCTTGGCGCCTGCGGCAGCGTTGACGTCTATGTCGCTGCGGGACCTCTGCAGCGCACCCGGGCTGGCAGTGCTCTTGGTGCTGCCTGAAGCTAGCAAAGAAAGATTAGGAAATCAGTTGGCAATGAGCGAAATGCATTGCATTAAACAGGCTAACATTCTCTACTACTGCAGCCTACCTGCGGAAAGGACAGGAAGCCATGTAAAATGGTGTAAGTCAAGTATTACTGACGTTAAGAAACAAACTAGACCTGGTATTGCCTTGAAATTCAGCTAAAGAGCTATTTATTTTACAGTAGTATTTACCTTCACTCATTGTGAAACTTCAGCATTAATACAAACTATGTGCTCTCACCCTAGTACAAATCATGACATTCTTAACATTCACGTGATTTATTCTATCAACATAAGGAGAGTCATGGCACCCCTTGTGATTCTGAGGGGAGGTAACATCGCCAACACTTAGCTGAGATACAGCCACCAGCAGGCTGAAAGCTTACCTTGAATTGCTTTAGGGTCCCATCTTCTGTAACGTATTTCTATTCACCTCCTATTATGAACTGAGTATTAACTATTTGCTTCCATTAATTTTAACCATTGTTTTATGTCTTCAAAACTTGACTCTCAATTTAACAGCTCAGTATCCAGAAAGCAAGCACCCTCAGCTACTGGCCACTTGTACAAAGGAGTTCCGTGATTTACTCCAAGCCAATTTGCTACTAATTGATCATTTGTGTCTTATACTTGCAGCAACTGGAAATACATAAATACATGAAGCAAAGTATGAGGCAGCCTTAGCTCCAGATGTAGTCTGTAGTGAGAGGTACCATAGTTCAGCTTGTAAACAAGGGACAGTAAAATGTTAAGCCGCATTTAAAGCTTTTAATTCAAAGAACACAAAGAACAATCGCTGTGCCTTATATCACATCACTATATATCACTATATATACTTATATCACTATACTGCAACCACCTCACCTCTGCCTGCCAGGCTTGCTGCGTTGGCTGCAGACCATTTGGAAGACAGAGGCCGACTGGAAAAAGAAAACAACAAAACAAACCCGTAAGTCTCATATACCAGATGCAAAAATCAATAATAAAAGAGAGAAAAAAAATCTTCTGTTCTTCTCTCCCCTTCAACTTTTTCAACATATTTTATATAAGCACATTAAATACAGAATGATAAGAAAAACACGATCATCTTATCTTTCATATTCCATAAAATCCCATTTTCTTCACAAAGCATTAGTTCTTTGGTTACCGACAGGCACACTCAGCTAGCACAAGCCTCAGGCATGGTCAGTACAAAGTTTTAACCACAGGGCTGATCTTGCACATCAGCTGTCAAACAAGCATGGTGGAAGCTGCACAAGGCTCGAGTTACAAATGACAAAGGAAAATGCTGAATTTGTAAGCAGCTAGACTGAATTTCCCCTGTTTCAATGTTAGAGACTCCCACAATTTATAAAAGGAGGAAAAAAACCATGTCCTCTGTGTTTTCTCTCCATTTCCCTTTACTCTTACTGCAAAAAAAAAAGAGTAGCTGCTGAAGCAGAATCTTTTTGCCTACTCAAGTTTAACTGTGAGCCCTTTCTTCTGCCTGGCTCAGAAGGGTAAAATGCAGGCAGATGGACCAGGGAGAAGCAAAAGGCTATTAGAAGAAAGCATGATACTTTATTCACTGATTCCTACCTAGCAATCCAAATATTCATCTGACGGGGAAGGTTTGTATTTACTGAAATAAGTGACTATTTCATCAATAATCAAATTACCACCTCAGTTTGGAGACTCAGCTTCAGTAAAAATAATCCCTCTCTAATTTGAAACCAGAAAGCAGAGCTATGAGAGATGCCTCATGTGGTTTGCGTACTCGAGTTATTAGCTCAGGTGCCCAGTGACAATCCAGAGTTGAGCACTGTCACCTAACTTCTCACATGTGTTTGCAGCTTATTATGAGTAATACCTGCTTTTCTGCCACCACTCACTAGTGGTTTGGAGGCGTTTTGCTGCAGGCAAGTTGAGGAGGCTGAGGCATATACAATATACAATCTATTGCAAGTAACATTTCACTTAAGCAGTTTCATGTAGGTAGGCACAAGTAACTACACTTCTAGCCTTTTCAAAACCATACTTGATCAAATGGTTTGTAAGACCTGTAAATTCAGAAGGTCAAAAATTATGGGGTTTCAGAGTTTTGGGAAAACCATACCCATGCTTCCTAAGGTAGTCTACACAGGGAGAACTCAACATCTGTATTAGAAGCAAGAAATAAAGATTTAGGATAACATAGTGAAAATAAAATGCAACTAAATGCAAAATTAGTGAAAAAACATTAAAAATTAGGTAATTTCAATATTATAATCTCTTCCATTCATCTCTCTCTTTACTCCTCCCTTTCTATACTGCAGCACTTTACATATCTTGCGATACAGGAAGTAACACTTGAGGATTTAAGAGTATTTTAAGATTCCAATTTCTCTGTAATTTAGTTTTTAACATTTTATTACTAATAACTCATTAACAGCGCTGATTTTCAGCCAGAGCATATAGATTAAATTAAACAAGAGTAATTAATCTTTGAGTAAACATTGCTTTGTGAAAAAGTGTTACCAGTAGTCCACATTACAGAATTATTTTTAAAGTGTTTTTCCTAATTACAAGTATCACAGGAAAGATAAGCTAAGCTTCTGGTATTTGAGGCAGCAGCCAAAAAAAGTGGAAAAGATTAACTTCTAATATGCTGGAAGCAGTCTGCTTTCAAGTCACAAGCAAGCAAGCAAGTTCTCTGGCTTTGGAAGTGAAGCTTCTGAATTAAAATTGTTAACAGGTTTAAATAGTTTGAGGAAGCTTTCAAGAATTTAAAGAAGAAAATCACCACGTACTATTTTACATTTCTACTAAAAAGCTAGTAGATTTCTACTGCTATTAGTACCTAAGCAAGCTTTTCATTTGTTTAGCTCAAGTGTACATCTTAATGCTCCACTGACTGCAGCACAGAGCCACTCTCCAGTAATCAGCATAGCTGCAAAATACTAGTAATGCATATTCAATGCTGTAAAGACAGGAAGAAAACACCAGTCTCTGATCTGAATGTCTCTGATCTAAGTGTGTGATCTGGAGGTCTTTGAGCCTCCACGTCCATGTCCCTTTCTCATACTTCTCAGTAAAAAGGAATAAGAAAAGGGGTAACAACACTATTCCTAGACATATTCATTGCACCAGGACACTGGACATCAGTATGTGAACCTCGAAGATACTATGGTGTAACAGAAGCTGTGAAGGAATAAATGCATGAATAAGAACAGTCTGCTAAAATGCAGTTAACTGACTGCTCTTCTTTCCCATCTTGCTGAGGTAATACTGTCATACAACAAAATACAATGAAAGACTTATAGTAAAAAACCAATATTGTGACAAAATGCAACTGCAGCTTTTCAGCACACCACAAATGTTCAGCTTATTTGCTTTTGAGCAACAGATTTTATTTGTTCGTAGGCTAAGAAACAATGAAGTGACCCTTACTTGAGGCTCTCCTGTGAGCTGGAGGATGACCTGTCTGACTGAGGGAGAGATGCAATACTGCCAGAATTCTTCAGGTAGGTCTGGAGGCTTCTTTGATAGGGTGGCTCAAGAGAATTGTACAGAGTCTCTGCTTCACTAGGAAAGTGATTTCTAAGACCCAGATAAGCCCTGAAAATAAGAGAATAACCACATGGTAATTCTTCCATGTTGTCTTCAAACTGTGGAGTCAGGAAGTAAAGATTACAGAATGAATCAGGGATGGGAAGGGAAGGAACTCAGGCTGAAAATATGCAATGCACACAATAGTGCTTATCAAATCATAAAAGCAACCATCTACATTGACTGAATTAATCTTTGGAAAATAACTTAAGTCTATCCTCTGGAATTCTCACATTCACTTACTGCTTCTGTGGGGAAGCAAGATAAATTCTTTTTGGCCTTCTCATTAGTCAAAGTGATACAGTTGTTCAATGACTTAACTGAGGCGGGGGGAAGCAAAGAATGATTATGCAGCAGTACCAACCGTTACAACTCCTGTTTCAGTAGAACCCTCAAATGCTGTATGACAGTATCAACTGCCTCAATTTCACAATGTCTTCTGCCAAAACCCCAGACATTAATTCAGAAACATCCATTTTCAAGCTACTTACATCTTCTCCTTCAGCCATAGCTTGCTGCTCACCTTGATTAGAGCATTCTATTACTTATGTAAAACACACAACTTTTCAGAGCAAAACGTAGCCCAAACTCACTTTCTTGCCTCCACTCTTGCTTCTGCATCAGCATCATGAATGCCCTTCTTGATCGTTTCAACCAAGACTGCTGCGTGCCTAGAAGACAGACATTCTTCATGCTATTTTGCTACGCCACATTCTATTTTAAGCAGTAAAGTTTCACACTGTAATTGACATTTCTCTAAGATGCAAACACCAGCTGAGATAGCTCTTCCCAAGACATGAAGTAAACAAAGGCTCCAGCACACTGATGACATAGCTGCACTTTCGGTGAAGGTTTAGGTAAGCTTCCTCCTTCAGTCTAGAGAGTTATAATCTACTTTTCAGACATACATCCAAGTATCACACTGGAAAAGTTACTTAAAAGTGCCATTTTTAAGGCATCTGCTTTCCTGAAATGGACAAGCTATTTCCCCTACTATATTGGTAGTAAGAAAAAGGAAAAAGTTAAGATTAGTAAGTCTGGAAATATCTCTGACAGCTTTTGGCCTGTGAGCACTTAATCTCAATATGTACTCAAAAAGACCCACAGCTAAGCACCTAATCAGAACAACCAAAAAATTGTGACAATAAACAGATTTTAATTCAAGAGGGTTTTTTTTGGGGGGGGGGGGGGGGGGGGGGGGGGGGGGGGGGGGGGATAAAGGGTTTTTGTTGGGTTGTGTTTGTTGTTGTGTTGTTTTGCACATGCATACACACTGTCACATAAACCAAGAGATCTCCCCATTGCTCCCTTTCTCTGGAGCATCTTGAGGGGTTGAAAGGTAACTATGCAGCTGGATGAGTTCTTCCAATCCTTCTTCTCCGGAGATCCTGCAGTCCCTTTCCTATTACTCTGTGCTCACAGGATACATTCTGCAGAGCTGATGCACACAGTGTTTTCCTGTCTACCCACAGAAGCTACAGTGTGCTTTTAATCATTAAAAGTCCTCCAGCTTAATCCTACTTGTCCCCTCCCATGGCAAATACACAAACGCCCTTCCAGGATAAAGGACAGAAGCTTCCCAGTGCATCTTTGCTGCACAGGATACATGATATAAGTGATACCCGTGGCTCACATGTGGTGTAGGAAAGGCAGAGGGTAAGGAGAAGAGACAACATGAAGTCAAAGCTGTACCATGGTTTACTGTGAGGTGTCCCTGCCCATGGCAAGTGGGTTGGAACTGACTGATCTTAAGGTCCTTTCCCACCCAAACCATTCTATGATCATATAACTCCTGCCTCCCTGCACTTGAATGAGCCACAACTCCTGTGCTAGAAAGGCTGGCCAACACCAAACAACATAATCCAATTAAAGGATTCAAAGAAAAGATTTCTGTCTGGAAATTCATTAGTAGTTTATTTTGGGGAAAAATTATACTGGTCCGTACCTTTCCAATGAATGTGTCTGCCACTCTTGTAACAACAGGTCTAGAAATTCAAAGGAGCGCCTAGAAAGACAGAACAAAAAGCTGTAATTAATACTCATTTCTCTAACATGCTTGGGGAACAAACAGTAACTTTATTCTTTCCCCCCGAGGGAAACAAATACATAAAATATAAGTACATTTGTCTGGCAAATAAAGGTATTGGCTGCCTTACTGCAAAGGTAAAATATTCAGTGGAGAAAGTAAACATGCAGGCTAACTCACCCTGAACTTCAAAAACCAGATGTGGTTCAATTAACCACCCTATTGCTCAAGTCATGCTATTACACATACGCTTTGCTAGTTTATTAGCCATAAAATAAAACACAAAAGCCAATCCAAGCGTTCAAGTATCATGTCCTCGGAAAAAGCAACATGCTGAAAGTACCCCTCAGACATGACAACACACTGATCCATCACACCCTGCCTCAGGTAGCAGCCACTGTCCCAGTCCCACAGTCCCCAGCGTGGTAGGATTATTATGCCTGCTGGCATCAGGAGAGCAAGGTGCTGGCACACAGTCCATGCAGAACACTGCAGTGCTGCCACAAGAGCTAGCCTCATAAGGTCTGCCAGCTCTGGCCCAGACAGCCAGTAACTCATGGGCTCTGGCTGGCTCTTTGCAGAGACACATGCGGCTGATTCATGCTCTGCCAATGCCTCTCCATACCAGTGTTGTTTATTCCCATTAGACTGAGCAACACAGTTTCAACTACAGCTGCTTCTTTTATGTTCTGGTTTTGAATCAGAAGGTACTTTTCCCAAGAAGTGTTAGGAACATTTTAAATCAGAGTGAAATCTGCAGAAGGATACAGTGTATATCCCCCGGTATGGCAGAAAGGACCATTCCTCAACATCCTCTGATCTAACTCTGCTGAAATACTCTTTGTAGCTTACTGTATAACACAGATTTGTGTATTCAGATGTAGTGGCCACAAATCTTCAAATCTCTCCATTTCCAACATATGATCATTAAATTTAGAAATCAACAGCTTCAATGATTTGCTGTTTATTATGTACTCACCTTCTAACTGCAACCGATTTTGAGGTACAGTTGCTTGTTATTAAAGGTATGAGTCGTGGCACATGAGTATGCTAAGAAAAAAAAAAGGACAAAGCATTTAATGACAAAAGCATTCCTGAATTTGTACTGCACTACTCGAGTCAAAATTAACAACATAACAAAAACTGCAGTCATTGAAAATGCTTACAGAAACTAAATGTAGTTTCTGTAACAAGAGACTTCTGCTAGCACATCTATTGATTAAGCCTATTCTTTTCCAAAAGGTCAAGCAAAAAGTATTTCCAATGCCATCAACAATCACGTTATCATATGCAGTATTTAGCTGTCAGAAGTCATGCATGAAGGCTCAAATGTAACTGTCTCCCCAAAGGGGTTGTAAGTTGATGTTGTTTTAGTTTTGCCACAGAAGAAAAAGCAACAGACATAGCAATCTTACAAATAAGCTGTGAAGCAAAAAGTAAATCAATCAATCTGAAACTATGGGCATTCTTTTAGGGATCAATACCACTAGTGCTACAAAGACCATCCCCTCTTAATGCAAAACATGTCAATAAAATGAAAGCATTCGCATGTAATATAAGCAAGCTTATGTGTGTAAACGATGTGGAAACACCAAACATCCTCATGGGAAAAGAAAACTTGAACTACTGTAAGGGAAGCAAGTAAGATAAACTACATGAAATCCAAATGCAATAGTTGAATTCAGAATTAAAGCAGCCTTGCTTCAGCTTATCTTAATTAACTGTAGACACAAAATACTAACATTTTAACTCTAAGTAAGAGTAACATGGTTCAAGCAAATCCGTTTTAGTTCATTTCTTTAGTCCTTTCTTGATTAAATATATAATTGCTAAACCAGTCCCAAATACACTGTGAAACTGTAGGCTATTAAAGCTTGCTTAGAAAGTACAGCGCTGAACAATTCCTACTATCTCATATATCACACTTTCTCCCTAGGTTATTGTCACAGGATGTAAACACCCAGATCACCAAACAAGCAGAGCTGATTATGAGCTCTCAAGAGTCCTGCCAACTTCAGAAGTAGGAGAGAATTAATCAAAAAAATCTGGAAGAGCCCAACAGTTGCATTTGCTTGTACTGATATCCTTTTGCACATGGTTTTAGGGTGTTGTCTGTGTTTTACATAGTTTTTAATTTGAAAAGCGGTATGTGACTGCCAGAAAGGGAACAATAAGCCATATCAGGAGAAAGAATAAGATGTTTTTACAGATGGAGAAACCTATATGTTCCAAGTCTTTGGAGCTATTGACATTGTAATTTCTAGAAAGTGTTTTGCAAAAGCCTCAGGCTTGCTTTCATTCAGCTTTCAGACTGCACATTTCATCTGCTACCCTTTGAAGCTATCGTGATACATACTTCCTTCCAACGCACTTGACAGCTCAATTGCTCCATGTGAATCCCTCCTCCCTCTGCAAGTGTTTTTCTGCCACCATGCCATCCCATCATGATACGCTCTCCCCTTCCCCTTTTAAACTGGTTTCCTGATTTACTATGAGTCAAGAAAGGGAAGTCAGATTTACAGTAAGAGCTATCTGGAAAAGAAAGAAGAAATCCAACAAAGGCACGAAGATGATGGGGCTCTTCAAGATCCCTGGTATAACACAATCTCCCTCTTTTTCTGTAGACTCACTTATTGGTTGGGTATTTGAACACCATGGGCAGGATTTCTCCCTTTTATGTCTCCAATGTTAAATTACACCTAAGGGTAACAGAAGCTTAAACAAAATCAGGACAGCTACAGCCAATGTGCAGGTTTGTCTCCAACTGACCTGAGCCAATGAAGCCAATTTAATTTCATCAGTGAATTTTAATCTCACGCTGCTTCCCTGATGCCTGATTTGTTCCCATAAACAACAAGACAGGGTTAGTTTCTTACATGCCTGAGCTCATCTACTACAACTACACATGGTATTATTATCTTACAACTTCAGTCACTCTGTGTAAGGTGTATTCCTCCCTCCACTCTCAACTCTGTGCCATCAGCCACCTCACTGTATATTTTAAGAGTCTAGGACAAAAATACCAATGGATCTTATCCCAAGTGTTGATGCAAAGGTATTACAGAAGTCTCAGAGCACATTCTGCGAGTCATGGGCAGACTGAGTAAGTACAGATTCCACAACGTACTGAGGATTGCAATAAAAGGTGTGCACGATGAAACCACTTTGGCTTCCAACAACCTAAACAATTAAAACAATGGATGAGATAGTGGTGAATACCTGTAAGTGCCCAGCATTAAGAACACCACAGCTTTTCATGTAGAAACTACAGGCAACATCTCACTTCTATTTGAAAATATCAGTACAAGTTCCAGAAATCTAGCTAAATATCTTGTCTCAGACATCAGTCAGCAGCAGATGCTTAAGGAACAGACAATAAAACCCACCTAGTATACGGTATTCCTTTCATCTATATGCTAATACTTTAAGGACTCAGTTTATAAAGTTCTTAAACCTCTATTGGGCTTCTCTCCCATGAGCTTGGGCTTTGTGAACTGATCTGCATATGTCCAGCCTCTTCAACACTTTATCATTAACTCCATGGTTCCAATTTGGTTTTAATACTATGTTTGGCTTTTTCTTATAAATAGTTTTATTGTTGTTAGGAAAAAAATAATCTTACTAGCTCCTTCATTACTAGCTTAACTTTGCCTTGTAAAAAGGCAGTTAGAAGCACTTACCTTTGAAATACATTTGCCTTTTTTACAATGAACCTATTACAGACAAATCATGAAAACGACTTGCTTTCCACACCTATTCCTCCATCTTTATTATGATAATGCTGCCAGCTGGTTTCAATGATAAATAATATTCATGTGTGTGATAAATAACATGTCTGTGACATAAAATTACTTTTCCATTACAGAGTGATTTATAATCCTTTATTTCAGAAATGTTATTATCTCTGTTAAGAGCCACTATGTGAATACTCCCAGTAAGCAAAGTGAGAGAGGAACACCTACCCGAATAATGAATCTAATGGCTGCACACCCAGAAGTTGCCATCACTTTGGCGCTGTTGGGAACCAGGTTAAAAAGAGTAGGCACAATAGCTTCAGCCCCATGATCAAATTTGTTTCCCAAAACAGTTGAAAGGTGGCTAGTTAGGAAAAAGAAATAAAACTTGTTAACAAAAGCCAATTTCTCACTCTTAAAATAAGAAAGTTGACTGTACATTTTAAAGATTTATCTTTCAGAACAACAGAACTTAATTTCATGATTCCCAAGTCCTCTCCTCATCAGGAATGCAGGATTTGTGGGACATTTTTGCTACTTAGCAGACACATTAAAAGGGTGAACAGTAATAACTAAATAAATAAAATATATTTTACAACTAAAAAGAAATACCATGATTTGAAAGGCTAAAAATCTCATGTCCATATAAAATATCATAGTACTTCTGCTTTTTTAACACACTTTGAGAATACACAGATCTAAAAATCTTATGAAAATTATTGAGTTTTTTGCTTTTGAATGCAGGCAAACCTACTGAATTTATCATAATGAGCCAACCATTACATTTGACTCCCTTGTTTATTAAAGGTTATGGTTTCAATTTTGGCAAATTGTACAAACATATACAACACACAGTAATTTAACTGTCCAGTGGTGACAGAAAATGCTTTTTCCATGCAGACGCTATATACATATATATAAAGAATTCGCAGTCAGCAGCAAATGAAACATCAAAACATATCTAAGTTTTAGGCATCAAGAAAAATTCCAGGCTTTTAAGCATGGATAAGAACATTTCCACAGTACTTTTTAACACTACTCCTGACTTCACGTTAGGAAAGGTTAGCTTTATTTTCTCAAAGACTCAATCTCCCCGCCAAGGACAGTTGCACATTCCAACAGGTCTCCAAGGTAGCAATGGCGCTTTTACCCCTGTCATTGAATACAGTGAGTGCCCAAGATGATAAGGGTGAAGGTCTTATTTCTGTGAAGCCATGGCTTCTAAAATTACCATGAACGACACCACCTCACCAAAACATGCAATATTCAAACCACCATAGGGCAGCTCATTTTGCTACTACAAGTAGTCACAGTGAAGTCCTGTGCCAATCACCAAAGCATGAGTGCTCCTAAGACTAGCCTCTAGTATTATAGTGCAAGTTAACAGAAACTGCTGTAAGTACTGCTAAGTACACAGTGCAATGATGGGAACTTGCTCCACACATACAATCTGTTACAGGGTTATCAACGATGTATGTGCCCTAAGAGAGCAAATCCCTTTAAAATGTTTCTTTTTCTCTCTAGCTTCAGCTGCCAACTTGATTCTTTCTCATTCATAGTGTGCAGCAGCCCCACAGGATACTCTTTCCTGCAGCACTGCTAAGGCATCTTAAGTCAAATTAATCATTCAATGCAGCACCGTATGCAAGCGCACACAAGGAGTACTTACGCTACAGTAATGCAGGCTTCTCTAACCACCTGGGATCTCAGGTCCTTGGCCGACAGCTTAAAAGCACCATCCAACAAACGTAAATGCTGGAAAAATCCATCATACTGTGCAGCTCCAGCAACAAGCAACGACCGAACTTTCTTCAGCTAGAAAAATGTAAGGCATTTCATTTAGGACACCACCAATATGTACTGCGAAATAAAAAAGCAACAACTTCATTGCAAGCAAATGCTTTCAAAACTCAAACTCAAGCAACACATAGCAGTAACTCTGAAAAAATGTAAAAACATTCTACTACTTAAACTCTAGAGCTAAAAGGTCTCATATCCCAGTCTACAAATATACCAACACATAAACGCTGTTCAAATATCTGCTTCCGAACACTAAAGACGCCATAAACCTGATAAGAAATATAAATGCTACACACACACCCATTTTAATCCTGCAAGTGCAACTTATTAGAGCCACACTACAGAGGTACTACTGCTAGCAGTTCACCTGCAGAAAAGGCAGGTTTGCATAAAAACAAAAAGCCCAAGGAAGTTGTGGCTGCCCCATCCCTGGCATTGCTCAAGGCCAGGCTGGACAGGGCCTTGGGCAACAGTGCCCAGTGGGAGGTGTCCCTGTCCATGGCAGGGGGCTTGGAATTAGGATCTTAAGGTCTTTTCTAACCCTAACCTTTCTATGATTCTATAATGTCAGCTGAAACGTGTATGAAATGATGGCTTGTAGAAAAGCTTCCACTTAAATGCCAGCAAAAATGTATTTTGGCCTTTTTAAAATCCTCGCCCAAACTCATTTTGTATACAAGATGCAAGGTTTGAAAAGGAAAATTCCATCAATTATCTTCAATTACTCTTGCTTCAAGAAAATCAGTTCAAAACACCCAGCTGCCTCTCCTTTCTGAAATACACCCAGACCTGAAACTGCCCAAGTTTACCGCATTAGTTCGCTGATCCCAATCATGCTTGTCATCCGAGAGAATTTCCCTGATTTTGTTCAATGTTTCTTCAAGTTCTCGACTAGAATAGATCTGAAGCATTAAACAGAAAAATGAGAGACTGTCAATATCCAGCTAACCTGAAGGAAAGGAAGTTGAGAAGACTGAAAATACAATAGTAATTATGAGAATCTTGCCCCCAAAGTTCCAGAGAACTGCCTAAGAGGCATAAATAGGCTTTTAAAGAGCACTGAGCAGTGAATAGTCATTAAAAGCTGAAGAATCTACATTTTCCTCAAGAGTTCTCATAATGAAACTCAACCAACAGCTTTTAACCTGATGCAACTCTTCTGGGGCAGGGAGTTTCGCCTGCATTCCAAGAGTGCATGGCTCTGTGAGGCTCTAAGTGGGCTGGCCACTTAACACCAAAATAAAAACTCGTCTGAAAACATGTATTAAAACCTTCAACAGTTTCCATGTGTATTACTACTCCAAGCCTATTGTTTATTAAGTTATGCAGTCAGTATGTAAAGGTAAGGAGCAGCCTCCAGAGTTCTCAGCACATAATAACTCCAGCAAAACTGAAGCCTGACCCACCCAACCACGCATCAGTCACTATCTGGTAACAGAGGATTTAACACATTTATTGATAACTATACATGTACAACAGCGGATTTCTAAAGAAAAAAGTAAAAAAGTCAAGACGATTTGTTATTAACAAATTATCAGAAATAAACTGATTTCCCTTCTGTTCTCTTTTCTGCTTTTACTGTAGATGCAAAATTTAAAAATTTTACTATAGATGCAAAATTTTTACTGTAGATGCAAAATTTAAAAATTTTACTGTAGATGCAAAATTTTCTGCTTTTACTGTAGATGCAAAATTTTAAAATCACCCCAGACTGAGAACAAGTCAAAGTGGGTATGAAGCAAATGCTGATCAGAAGCTTGATCTGCCCAGAGTTTTTTCTAAAGCATACTTTCAGCTAAAGATTTCTAATATTTTGGATGAAAAATTGTTTATATAAATCCATTGGGCAAAACACAGTTGCCCATACACAGGCATCTGGGGCCATCTGAGACACAGCCAAGACATCCACATGGAGCTGGCCATGATTCAGGACTTCGAGGAAACTCATACCCTTTCAGAGTGTAAGCTTCAGTCCAGCATGACAAGTAAATAGCCATGCCTCGTGCGCCCACATGACTTATTTAGGTCCAAGACACAATATTTCTATATGCAAGAGCACAGACAATGCAGGGAAAGCAAGAGATTAGGATACGTTGTTTTGCGTGAATTCCTGAGAAGCTTTGCCACTGCTCTCTTGAACACATTGTTCTGAATGCATGTACACATCTTTTACTGTAATAAGATTTAGGAACATCTTTATTCTGTTCTAAACTTAAGATGAACACATATTTTCCACAAAGTACCTTATTTTCCTGGGCAACTTGAAATTACTACAAGAGTTATTCCAAATACAGCCTAGTTTTCCACTAGAAGCAAGAAGATGGACAGCAAGAAATCATTATTCCCAAGACCTGCCAGTCAGCAGATCTTACATTCTCATCCATGAAATAAGTGAGCTATTTTAGGGCCAGTTACACATTTCTCTCCTGCCTCCTCACCTCAACTAGAAGGAGGTTACTAAAGACAAGTGTGTCTTAAACTCCACCTCTCACAGTTTAGGGATGAGCTACCTTCTTAGGTCATCTAGCAGTCAGAAAAATCACATATGCTGGTCAACAACATACAGTTACCCCACTTTTGTTCTTGCAATGCTATAAACCAGCTGCAGTGACTAGAGAAGTCTGCTTGGGACTGCAAATACTATGGCACTGAACTACAAGCAGCACATTTTCTGCACTGGGGAATATGGCTTTGTTCAACATAATGGGGATATATAATATTAAGACCTCCATGATTTTGTCCTCTAAAGAATTCCAGATTTTGGAGAGGCAAAGAAACAAAGTTCTCACAGTGTAAAACAAAGATCTTGATGTGACAGGGATCATGGAGTTAAGAGTGTCCCTTCATAAAAGCAGAAAGCATTTCTGCCTGCAGAAGGAGATCTAGCAAACAACTACGCTATCATCTTAGGAAATAAAAATGGAACAAGAGTAAGTATCAAGAAGAAGGAGTCATACAGAATCCTTCTGGCGCTTGGGAGCTATGGCTGAGTGAGTTTTCGTTTGTCTTCCACACCTCTGCCACTCAAGAAAAACTTATTCAAACTAGGTCGAGGAAGATACAAGCAAGTTAAATGACTCAACCGTGTGAAAGTACCAAATATGTACAATTCCCACACTTCAAGAACAGAAATGAAAGTCTGATCTTCCAACTAAGAACTTGGAATCCAACAGGTTCATTAGTATTTAAATAAGGCACTACGTTCCTCGTTTTGAAGTGCTGCTACAGATGAGGACACGTATGCAAGATGCATGTCATTCCAATTCAGGCACATCTGAAAATACAATTCTTGCTTTGCAAATTATTTGCCTATACTATTATTACTTATTATGCCTTAAAATTGCAGTTCTAAATACTTCAAACATCATGGAAATATTTTTCTTATTAAAAATCAAACATAGAATTATTTGTAGTATCCCCTGGGTAAGATTAAGAAAAGCAATAATGTATTTTAGCTGAAACACAATGTGGTAATTAGTAGGACAGTAACAAAAAAAAAGGTGGGTTTTGTAACTAACTGGAGGTTCCCATAATAAAGAGCTTCCCATAGAGACTGTAAATGCAGAAGGAGTAGTAACACTTGCTTAAAAGACTGTAAAACTACAGAAGTTTTAAAGTAGGCTAACAAATAGCATATTTCTCCAAAGAAGCATGAGTATACACAGCCTCTTTATTTACCTGTACAGTAGGAACATCTGTAAATGCCTTAATAAAATCATCCTCATCCACAGCTCCAGCTCCTCCTTCTTTCGAGGAACCTAAATAAATGTAAAACACTGTTAAACAGTATGCAGGGTACACTGAGGTTTTCAAACTGACAGAAGCACCTTTCACAATACCTGTTTTCAAACATTTACTACAACTTAGAAAAACCCTGCACATTCACCATGTCTAAAATTGCAAGACCTTGAACTCTCATTTCACCATGAATAAGGAAGACATTAAACTGTCCCCTCAGATTAACAGTTCTGAGCAGTTTCCAATCTGACAAAGTTAATGGCTTCCTTTTATTATTTTTAGAACCACAGAATCAATCAGGTTGGAAAAGGGCTTCAAGCTCATCCAGTCCAACCGTTCCTCAGCACTGCCAAGGCCACCACTAACTCATGGCACTGAGGGCCTCATCTACATGATGTGTGAACACTTGCAGGGACGGTGACTGCAGCCCTGCCCTGGGCAGCCTGTTCCAATGCCTGAGCACCCTCTGGGGAAGGAATTGTTCCTCAGCTCCATCTAAACCTGCCCTGGTGCAGCTTGAGGCCGTTTCCTCTTGTCCCATCCCTTGTTCCTTGAGAGCAGAGACCAGCTCCCTCCTGGCTCCAACCTCCTGTCGGGCAGCTGTAGAGAGCGGTAAGATCCCCCCGAGCCTTCTCATCTCCAGACTAAACCACCCCAGGTCCCTCAGCTGTTCCTCATCATACTTGTGCTCCAGGCCCTGCACCAGCTCTGTTGCCTGGTTCCTATCTCCAAACGCCTACTTCCAAAAGAAGACAAATGGTCCCCATGCTTTCCTGCTTTTTCCTGGCTTGGGTGACACAGGCAGGAACCATTCTTACATCCCTTCCCTCTACCAAATTCCAGCTTCATTTCTCTTGCTTCCTATTGGAGTCAGAAAGAGACTGATGCCTCCTAAGAGGCTCCAAGGAGCCCGTGTCTTCCCTGCCTCCTGCCCACACTCACTGTTTGATTCCCCCTCTCCTCCCTTGGGTAATCAACAAGAAGGCTGTCACACTCAAACAGAAGCTCCTACACAAAAGCAGGCGAACTGTGGGTCCCAGTCTGCACAGTTCAACCCCACACTTATCCTCTAAGCTTTCCCACTGCTCCAGGTAAACCTGGGCTGTGTCTGCAGTCAAAACAGCTGCAGAAACACCTCCCTGTCCAGCTTCACGCTCAGCCCCTACCCATATTAAAGTCATGTCCTAGTTCTTGGTTTGCATCAAGAAGGCCTCATTAGGGTGCTGAAGGGATCCTGAAGCAAGAGTCAGTGCTGGTTAGGAGAGGACAGAAGAAAGTTCTGTTTCATCTGTGATGGCACTTTTCTTGTGTGCCACGGTTTTCTTGTGTGCCCTACATGATCCCTTTGCCTACTGCTCCCCAGCTCACCTGGGAGCAGGTAGTAAGAGTGAGGTGCATTTCTCAGTCTCAAAGTTCCAAGAACTTCAACAAAGCAAGCAAGGACGTGGTGAAGGGAATTTGTGTTGGAGAAGAACCTGAACTCCACTGATGAGCATTCTTCTTCTCAGAGCACTCATCCCCATGGGTGCTCCCCAGTGGGATTTCAGCATTGCATCACCTGCAGGAAGCTCCCCAGAACAGCCCAAACACACAACTAAAACTCTGTCCTACCAGAAGTGTTTTCTCTCCAAAAGCTTCCATGACACCTGTGCAACTAACAGGGCAGTTACTTCTGTGTGAGGGAAGTGATGGAACTATTATCACCTACCAGCAAAGATGTCCTAAATCCCAAGCAAAAAGATCAGGGAAGAACACTAACAGGTAACCTGCTGGCTTCACACTGGCATATGCTTGCCAAATTTCATTACAATCTTGTGTAGGAACTAAGGTAACCCTAAAAAGAAAATAAATAGAAAACAGTGTCTGGATTTCACTTTGGTTACCAAGAGAGATGTTTCTTTAAAGGAATGAACTCAAGTTTGCTTTCAAATCAAAGACTATCATCCTAAGACCCAGGCAGTGCTAGAAGTCAAGAACTCCAAGTACAAAGTGAAGCTTGGCACAATCCTTAAGTATCTTCAATTATCAAATCAGGCAGCTAATACAACAAGACAGGTTAACTGCATGGAGGTAACCAGACCAGTAGAACACTTCCTTCTCGAGAAGGGAAAAAAGATAACAACCTCTGACAGCAAATGTGCACTCAGGAACAAGGGTCTTGTCTCAATCCTTTCAGAGTGAGGCCAACAGGATAGATGGCAGAACGTCCTCCCTAACTCGCAGAGCACAGCTGAAATGGGGCATTAGGCAGAGAAGGCATGTATTCTACTAGATGAATAAGCATTTAAGGCAGAGGGGTCACCTAAACCAAAAAGCTAGGAATCCTTGAGAAATCAAACTCTTGACAGCTGCACTCTTAAAAACCATTTCACAGTTTACAGTCCCTGACATCCTATTTACAGTGGAGGGAATTGTGTCTGTTCTGTTTGCACACTTGGGCAGTCTGGAACATGAGAGTCCACTATTACTACAAATTTCCTGGCAAACTTCTTAGATCTCAACACCTCTCTGCACAGTAAGATCTCTCACATGCTTTTGTGGCTGCTTAGTGTAAAACCACTCAAGTGGTATCTAGCAAAATTTGGACATGATGCCTGCAGTAAGATACACGAACACCTAACAGATTTTGACAGCCTTAGCTCAAGGTTGCTGCAAAGAGATGCTCTACATAGAACATTTCTACATGTGTATCTCCAACACCATCTGCCATAAATGCCAATGGCAGCCAGAAGGGAAAGAAGGTGTAATAACCACCTATTTCTTCTCCATCCAGACAGTAGAGGGAACAAGTCCTTCCACAAGGTGAATGAGTATCTGACCAGCCAAGAAAACGAGGAGGGAAAGATGTGGTTTGTATCCAGAACACACCCTTTGCCACACAAACTTGTACAGCTCCTAAAGGGGAAGATGCCCAGGTCAGAACATAATTTTACAGACAGAAATCTTGAGAAGAAATCATTTGGCACAAGGGTACCATACTAAACTAGGTGGTACAAAGAGATGCCTGGATGTTCAACTCGTAACCTCATGTGTCCCTCCAAAAAACTCCAACATGCAGTACATACTCAGGGAAAGTAAATGGAAAAGAAAGCTTAAGTAGCCAAAAGGTTACCAGAAAACCTTGTTTTTAAAGGATAAAACAGTTCTCATATGGTCAAAGAACTTCTTTTTTAAAAATGTTTAAAATTATACACACAAGTTAATAAAGATTTCTGTTCTTACCAAAATAGTTTAGTCAAAGCTAACCCACTGTGTTAGTCACAACGTAGTAAACCTCTACGAAGCTCATACTATGTGTTTCTGTGCAAGCTGATGACATATGAAGACCAAAGTGATCCTGTAACATGAAAGGCAAAAAGCCCTCAAAGCTGCAAATAACAGTTGATACAGGTCCTGTATTATAATTATTCAGTTATATAAATACACAAAACACCACTGTTACAGCAGGAAAACTCTTCATTCCCATCCATTGCTTAACAATTTTCTGCAAGGGGATAAACTTACAGAAATCAAGTATTACAAACTGACACATACAGGCCATGCACATACAAACACAGAAAATGCTTGGATTTCAAGTATTCATAGTGCACTCCTGTACACTATGAAGATTAAAAGGAGATGAAGTTGCCTTTTCCAATAAGGTTTTTCTTTAGCCTGCTTCAAGGTATTACTTTGAAAAACAAAAACATAGCATTGACTACGTTTTCTAGCACCTTAGCATCACCCAATAATGCATCCTGAGGAATAAGAGTAGATCCTGCATCTAAGGATTTATTACTCTAAAGAGAGAAAGAGAAACAACAGACTCCTACTTAAATCCCATCTGACACAGCCCAGGCACGCAGCACTTCCCACCTTCCCCAGTTCAACAACTAGTTCACTTCTACAGACCACTTTTCTTTGAAAGTAATACCCTTATTGCCTCTTTGCCTGGTAATAATAAAAGGTTATGTGGTGGGGTTTTGGCAGTTCACAACTTTTCAGTTATCTCTAAAAGAACACCCACTGCTATTTCACTGATCTTTCTCCTCCTCAGCTGCATGATCCCATATACACACCAAAATCAAGTGTGAAGTGTCTTCTCTTTAAACTGAAGTCAAAAGTCAAAAGTACTGCAGGAGAAAGGATATTGTCCAACCTTTTCCTTTAGTTCCCACTCTCTTCATAGGTATGTTTACCAGTTCTGTTTGCAAAGTCATTTTTTCTGTAGAGAGTAACCAAGAAATGACAGAACTCAAGCTGCAGCTTCCCAGTTCAGGAGAAAGACTTTTACTACACTAACAAGACATATCAACAGTCACACACATGCAGATGCCTCCAGAAGAACTTCTCATGCTTCTGTCAGGCTTGACTTCCCTTCACAAAAGCAACAGCAGAGCTGTATGGAATTCCCATTTCAGACAGTACTGCCTACAGTCTCAAACCTGATGTATCTGACAGAGCACACACATTCTGAGGAGCTCTTTTGTTGCCTATTACATTCTCAGAACAAGCCATGATTACAAATTTCTTAGAGGTAGCCGTCTTGAGTGTTAATGCTTTACAGTGAATGCTGCATGGTCTTAACCTTACCCACAAAGCACATAATCCTTTGTCCAAGTACAGGCGAGTTCAGCTACTGCAATCCTAATGGCAAGAACACTGTAAGCAATTCTAGAAGGCTGTGACCCTGCTGCATTTAACATCTTTAAGTGCTCAGCAGATAACTAAAATCCGGAGCCTCATCAACCGGCTTCTTAAATGAATGCAATTCACATTACTCTACCTGTGGACACAGCTCACTGAACTTGCTGGGCCTCCCACAGCTGAGACCCAGAAGAGAAAAGCATCTGAAGAAGGAGAATAACCCACACAAGGCATTTATCTGCATTATCTGTTAGTTTTCATCCTAACCTTTACTTTTCTTGCCCTTCAAGCACTCTGGATAGACAGGATCACAAAGAGACCTGTAAGTCCAAGTTCCACCTCAGGAAGCTGGTGAGAGTCCACTGAACATAACAAACAGACCTGATATGGGAGTAAAATACCAGCTAAAGCAGCTCTGAGTTTTAGAGCGGGTTTGTGTCTGGGGTTTGTTGTTTGGTTGTTTTTTGCTGTTGTGTTGTTGGTTTGGTTTTAACTCAAGTTCAGTGACTCTGGGGATGGAGACTCCCTGCAGACTACTGAGAGAGACCACATCTTCGTAAGTTAAATTTAAGGATTTCTAACATGTTGTGAGGCTCCAGGAGTCTTTCTGAACGACTGAATGGTTTCCAGTCATAAGGCTTTCAGCTCAGTATTGTGAAGAGCTCAACGCCAAGAGGGTACTGTATGCAACCAAAGAAATCACGTAGACTTTTGCACTATCAGTTTTCTGACCCAGGAATTAATTCCTGTGGCAGAGCTCTTCCCCTCTAACTGAAACACTTGAAATCTTTCCATCGTATCACAACAACTTTTTATTGCTTCACTTCCTGCACCACCTTGATGTTCTCTCCCTGCAAAGCTGTACATCGTGGGATAACAAAACACCAGGACAATGCTGTATGGGAGAAGCAGGATGTCATGAAAGTCATACTGGACTGGTATTTTTGTTTCAAAACCAAGAAATGTTTAATCAAAGCTTGTTTAACTGTTTTATAAAGCATAAAAGCCCTGGTCTTAAAATGCTTGGTAGGTATTTGGTAGCATGTCTCTACTAGTCCAATTCTTCCTCCTATGGGTCTTTTGACAACAACTTCCCCCTTAAAAAAGGGGGATTTCAACCCTGCTACAGAAACTTGGGAGTAACACAAACTCTAAAACTTTGTTTCACTCTTTGTTTCGAACCCTTTTCTCAAAGGCACTTCCCTAAGATATTTGTAGCTGGTTTCTGATACAACATGCATCACAAACCAAATGTTAGTGAACTTTGAACAGGGTATTGCCACACAAGTGTCTTTTATCCCTCAGAAACAGAATTGCACACAGCAACAGTATCTTACTGAGCAACACATCTAGAGTAAAATGATGGGGATCAGCATTTTCTTCTGAAACAAACCCCACCACCGTCACCTACATCTCAACTAATTCCAAAGCTTCACTTCTCATATCTCAGAGACTGAAGGAGAAGAGGCAGATCATTCTGGATTTAAGAAGTACTGTTACCCTTTTGACTTTGTGGAATAACAAACACTGAGCTGTACATGAGGAACTGTCAGCAGCTTCAGCTCCACGCAGGGTAAGTGGGTAGGATAAGCTCAAGCACTTGCTCAGCTTTTTGTACAACAGATTAACTGGCAGCCCCTGCTCACTCCCACTGACCGTCCTCAATCTAGCACTAGTACATCTCGATAGTGAATTACAGTGGGGAGTGGCTAAGATGAGAATAAAATGAACTGGCCAAGAAATTTCAACAAACAAGCTTCCTGCTCCTATTCCCTGTGTAATTGTGCTGGCTTAACTTTTAGTTTCATTTACTGACTTTGCTCTACAAGTTAAGAAACAGATCATGCTGCTAAGTGCCACAGCTCTGCCAACAAACATTACAGAAAAACCAAACCATGAGAAGGGTTAGTGATCCTAGCTCTGACAACTTTCCATCCACTGAATTCCATCTGCCTTGGGTCCATTTTCAGAGGAAAACAATGACTGCATCTGTAAACAGATAATCTGCAATCCCCAAAGACCAATCTGTTGTTATAAACTTGTCTGTATGCCCCTTTGTGCAAGCACACACCTTGCACACAAAACACAGGAAACCACTGGGAGGTTACCTGATGGGATTGCTCACCACATCTGCCTGATGGCAGTTATTACATGCACACAGGGGCGAGAGGAGGGGTGAGAGGGACAGCAGAAGGAACATGTACTGGGCTCTTCAGCCACTGCAGTTCACAATATATTAGCTCAAGCCACAACGCTTTTGACTGAAGCTGAACTGCCTTTGACAAACACACTGGGCAGACAGTTAGGATCAGCAAGCCTACTCAGTTGGTCCAACACAAGGTACAAGATTTTTTTGAAGCAAGTTTCAGAAATAGAGTATATTTTTAAGTCAGCAGATGTAACACTAAACCCAAACAAGCCTTTTATTTTTTTTTGGCAGAACCATCACTGACAAAGCCTTCGTGTTATTCTAAGCCAGCTTAGAAGCAATTCAAGTTATAACCAAGTGACCTGCAGAGTAGAAAAGCCTTTGCTAGAGAGCCCACTTTAAGAAAACTGACAGATGAACTCTGTCATGTCAGCCCCAGTGACTGACATTCATTCTGCTCCTCCACCACCAAAGTCTTTGTCCCTGAGGCGCTCAAAGCCATTCAAGCTGAAACAGCTGAAAACCTGAACAAAATAGCAGAATACCTTCAAATGCCTTTCTAATACCTTCTGTTCCTCACTTTATCTGCCTACACTGGAAACGTGGCAGACAGGGTTAGAGATTCCCTAGAGATCCCACCTGTATATCACACCCACTTCATTAAAACATTCCCCCTCCATGCCAGAGATGCTGCACATGAACAGAAGATTCTGCTCTGCAAGTGAGTGTGCTGTCTGCGAGCAGAGCTCTTCACACAATTACTCATTGCAGGAAAGAACAGGAGCAGGGAGGGACAAGAAGAGATAAGGCATGAGCTAAGCTGACAAGGAAGAAGGTGGTGTGGGGTGTTCAACCTCTAGGATAGCACATCTCAATAGTCCTTGAGGTGTGCCACATTAGTCAGGGCCAAATACAGGACTTGTGTACCAAGATGAAGCATAAAATAATTCTTACACGGACTGAAGTTTTCCAGTTACTTGATATCTACCTAATAGGAGATATTTTTAGTATCTTTTCAACAAACATCAAATTTTAGGGAGTTTTTTTTTAGCTTTAAGAATGAAGACCATTCTAAAATTGAGGGTTATTTCAAATAATGCCACCATCAAACCTTGACCTGGCACATTGAGGACCAGATCCTTGGAATACTTTACGAAGGCAACGTCACCATTTTTATGTTGGGAATAAAAAAAAAAAAAAGAAAGCTTTTTGCATCATTGTTTTTTGATAGGAAAACAACCCCAACTTTTTGAAGAGCAGTTCTCCTGATATTTAAATGAACAACATCCCCTTTGCTGGTTTGTTACTGGCTGACTCATCCTAAAGCAACACAGGTTGTTTTGGAAAGTGGAGCCATGTTACTGGTGTTGAACAGTAAACAAGTTTAATAAGGCAAGTACACTATGGATTTTAAAAGGGCAATGAACTGTGGGTAAAAACACAAGATGTGGTATCTTGCTACTGAAAACAGCAGCAAAAAGTAGAAAGCACATCTTTTTCCAAATTACAACGCTAAGAATAGCGTTCCAGCCTTACAGAGGTTCTCATAAAACATACAACAGAAAGTTAATACAGACTTGTGTCATGATTGTAGCCAGAGATCCATGAAGTCTCAAGATAAGCAGAACAGGATGCCCTAGCTGGACTCTTCAAAGACCATCATTCTCTTGAGGAATAAAGTTCCCTAAACCCAGCATTTCGTCCTGCAATGACAGCGTGCTTCTAGACACTCATCCTGTGCACATACATGTCTCTAGTAGCCATATTTCTGACTACTGTAGGACAGGACAGTGGATTATATAGACAACTTGTCTGACCTAGTATCACTGCTCATATGAGTAACATATGGGAAACTCCTCAATTCTGGAAGAGTCTATAACTTGACTGAATATAAAATATATTTGTTATCTACCCTAATGGTCTTTAATATGCTAGGAGATGCAGGATTTGTAAATACTGTAGAAAGGTAATGTTCTCTTAGTGCATTTACCATTTCTATCTGCCCGCAAGCTTGTTACTAGACAGAACTAGTTTAAGCACTGAAGGTTAAACACAGGAAAAAAAACAGATGGAAGCAAACACTGAAAGATAAAAATAATGAGGAGCAGAATTAAAATGAAGACAAATACTAGCTGCTAAAAATGAAAACAGTGGTAAGGCCTTGCTGATCAATGGTGACATATGGAAAATGCTAAAAAGATGGAGGGCCAACTCAAGGAAAACTTGATGGGAAAAAAACACCAAAGAAGTAATCCTAGGAAGTATACAGTACATGTAACAAAAGAAATCTGTGCAAAAGCAGATAAACAGATCTGTAAAAGTTTCTTCTCAGTATACAGCAAGAGAAAAAAGCAGAGGTAGTTGTGAACAACTGAAGACTGGAAGGCAAACTTCCACTTTCCAGCCATTTGGTGAAGAATACAAAGCATAACATCTTTCCTACAAAGTATTAAGGCAAAAACTCCCATGGTCAAGCACCTGAGCAGCCTGCAGAACCACACACACAAACATGCAAAGAACAATTTCATCAACATTACACAGGCCAAATTCTGACTAGAGACATACTGACAGAACACAAAAAGAAGGGAAACGGATAACACAGGTGAACACTCCTCAGGAATTTCCAGACTTGAAAGGAGATGGTACAAAGCAAGCAGTGACCAAAGGGCTCTGCTCACATTTTGTCCTTTTTCCATGTATTTTTTTCATTTTAATTTTTTTGAAGATCGGCAATATAGGAAAGGAAGGAAAACCAATGTAATAGTTTGGGGGAGTTAATGACCTTTACTACTGAATTTTTAGATTAACTGCGAAATCAGTTGAATGATTATTCTGTTCTTATTTCCCTTTTGCTGCTTTCCTATCTCCATGTTTTTACTGCAGAGCATGTAAAGTCAAAATCTCCACGTAAAAATAATTTTACAGTAAAAATCATCTATATTTAATAAAATATTATTAAAACAGGCACATACTGAAAGAAACAGAAATCCTGAGCATTCAGTTCTACTACTACATGTAGCAGGTCTTTGATGCAAAACCCATCATGCTTCAGGTTAAAGGAGATGGTATTATTATTAGTAGTAGTAGTTCTTTGTGTAATAATAAAGAATACTAAGAGTCAATTTCAAGAGACCCTCTCCTTTAGGAAGTCTTTTAGGTGGTACTTCCTGATTCACACCGCTATCAATTTGGAG
The DNA here is from genome assembly GCF_034315485.1 of Pezoporus occidentalis. Classification (NCBI taxonomy): domain Eukaryota; kingdom Metazoa; phylum Chordata; class Aves; order Psittaciformes; family Psittacidae; genus Pezoporus; species Pezoporus occidentalis. The sequence continues at coordinate 482,831 of NW_026912854.1, forward strand.
TTATACTATGGCAGTGTTGATCCCACCCTATGGGAATCTTTTCAATTCATTACGAATTCTCAAGATCACATTAGAAGAACAATAAACTGTCAGAACATTAGGTACATCTTAGTAACATGAAAATGCTCAAGGCACCTCATTCGGCATGTGCACCTCCTTTCAAATTTAGCTTTGCAGTTCACATAACGGAATGTTACATGAATAAAACCATGCCAACAAATCACTCCTATTAGAGAAACCCTTTACTGAATCACCTGTTCATAAAAAAGCCACCTGAAGCCTGGTACATTTAAACTTAATCATGTATTTTTCTGAATTAGTACATGAACCACCCAGAAAGCTGTCAGTTCTTTAGCAGTGAACCCTTGCTTTTGTTAGGTTACCCCCGCCCTAAAAAACTGCAGATTTCCATGTTCAAAGACTGTAATTAGTAAGCAGCAGCAGCAGCATCCTGTTTCAAGTCCACCATGGAAAAAAAACAACCCAGAAACACCTGGCACAGGTTTTGACACCCCCCTTTTTTATCTTTCATAACCAATTTCACAACAGGTTAAGGGATAATGAGAACATCCAGGTGTAACATGCACCTCTGCTGAGGTGTATGACTGATGGCTAGTCCCTTCCAGCCACGTGTAGCAGTGCAGACCCACAGCAGAAATCTCATCTACCCAGACAGAATCTCACAGTATACCTGTATATACAGCAAGTGAGGTGAGGACTCTATCAGAGATATCCTTATATTCATTTCACCAGCACAACTGCTATCTCCAGATGCATTTATAACATGAGAGGCCTTTATAAGCTAAATGTACATTCCCACAGACATGCACACACCTTTATGTAAGAATAATCGTGTAAAACAAAGTCCCTTACTGTTCTCAGCCCTGCAAAAATACTGCAGTCATGAATTAAACATCACCTTCCAAAGTTCTCTGGGTTGCCCCTGCTCTGGCAAGGTTTCTGGGAACACCGATTACAATCTGAATAGCTTTACATTACCTCCAACCTTAGGCCCACCAGCTGATCCCGGCTTCCGTGCACTATTCGAAGGATTTCCTGGCTTTTTAAGTGCTGGAACCTTGAAGGCTGAAGCAGCTGATGATGGCCTATTTCCATCCACTGACTCTTCATCATCAAAGCTTTTGTCTAGAAAAGGATACATGAAATAAAAATACAGCTATTAGAATGGATGCATACTTATTTCCTAATCAACTGTTTTGCTTCACATTTCACAGACATTCACAAAATGCGTAAATAAAACCAAATATTTATCACTCTGTCCTGCATCTCTGACCTAGGAGCAAAATGACAATGAGAAATAAACATCATTTTCTACATCTTCAGTTCTTATAATATAAGGTTATAATACTATTTTACCTCCATAATTAACCAGTGTAAACCTGAGAATAAAAATGAATCCTACACATTCATGCCCACAAAGGGAAAATGTCCTTGCACAGATGGAGTATTTTTGCCTATTTCTGAGTATTTTCCCAAAAGAAAAGCCCTTAAAATCATTTTCATCATTCCATCCTACCATAGACAAATGCTTCTCCCTTTTCTCCTCTCACTCATGCATGTTCTGCCACACACCCTCCCACAATGTCTCTAACCAGCACTCCCTGTCTCCTTCCTTCCACCCTGATTTTTCAACTCACAATCACAGATCCTCTTGCAGATCAGCCGCCTCATTCCTCCGACAGCTCTTCGATCCCTCGCCCTAGGACAGACCCAGCACCTCACATGGCCGCACGCAGCCAATTCTCAATGCTGACCATAGGTTCCATCAGCAGCTGCCCGTGAGCAGCCTGGATCCAGCACCGAGCGTGGTGCCGGCATCTTGCTCTGCTCCCCGCACCGGGAGCTGCGCAGCCAATGGGCTGCGGGGTGACATCATCTGCTGGGGCCACCACCACCGGAGAAGGTGGAAAATATCCATCCAAATACATTCATTCCCACACACCATATCTGCCACTATCCCAGCCCTTCATTAAAGACACCAGGCAGGCAGACAATACTCTGGGGTTTGCACTCCTCTTGCCTTGGAATTCCGGGTGTATGCATTTTTAATCAAGAAGGAAATTCACCTCTAGTGATGAAATAAAACAGTCTCAACACAAAAAATTTCGGCTTAAAAATAAAGGAACACCAAAACCACCACAAAAATACCCAACACTGGAAGGTGAACGCTTCCCAACACACTTGGAAGAAGAAGGATTTACCTGTGTAGCACAGAAAACCACATCTGCCTATGGTTCCTATGGCAAATAAATGGGCGAGGCTGCATGACCATAATGAAGGACCACTTGAGATTGTCACTTGCTCTACACCCTGCCCACTTCTAAAAAAACAGTATTAATTACAAAGCTTTACCATCCCTGCAATGGTAACTATTTACCCTGTGCTTATTCCGAAACCGCTCCCACTGAAATGTCAGCTATATTTAACAACAGCCGCCCTCAGGAAGGCAGCTTGCATCAAAAGGGTAAAGCAAGGTGCTGTCCAACAGCATCTGCAGCACCAAACGACACAACATCCTGCGTCTGACATGCCCAAGAGCCCTGCTGCTGCAGTTAGGACGTTTCCCCAGCATCTGTGCAAGGCTGCGTGCTGCACTAACAAACCTGCGCGCCCCGAGATGCGCCGCACCACCCCAAGAAACACCTGGGAGTATACTGACAATTTCCACTAACGTTATCCCTTTTTCCTCTACAAACAGCCATTTTTATGATAATACTGCTGAGAAAAAACGCATATTGTGGCTGTATAAACTCTGGGAACCGGGGAAGAGGCACAAGCCATCCCCCTCACCGTGTGTGTTGCCATGGGAACCAGGCTGAGGCAGAGCCGCTGAATCCAAGGCTCCAGCCCACAGCATCCCACGTAGAGCCAGGGAAAACCACTCACACCAGGGCCAGATGAGCTGCAGTGAACTAAACACGGTAACAGGTGCATAAATAGCCGTGGTTAACAGCTAGGTAGGGTACCTGCAACATCATGGGTCACTGTAAAACAGCACTATGAAACACCTTATAGGTTTTTAAACAGCATGAGCAGATCAATACTGACACATGAATATGCTGTCATGGAAGGTGATTAAAGCACGCTTTTCAAATAAAAATCGGTTTGTTGCTACACTTTGAAAGTCTGATAAGGAAACAGGCAGGTCTGCCACATCCAAACGCACCACGGCGCAGTGCTGATGGGCAAATACTGCCCAAGAAGCCTCTGAAAATTAAAGTTATTGCAGCACAATCTTAAAAATAGTAAGGGAGCATCTGCTCGTTTATGCAAAACCTCCTTATGGACTAAAACTTCACCAGCCCCAAACACCAGCATGCTTTGGGAGCCAAAAGCTCTGATAAATCCATTTTACCGTTATCAAGCTACTCCTTACAAAGGAGTACTGAAGATGGAGACCTGCAGAAGTTACTACTCAACCTCTACATCCACAAGTAGAACATCAGCAAAATGCAAAAGTCCCAAGTTGTGGAAAATTATACACGCTGTGGAAATTATAGGATCATGTACTGGACAATAGCCTTGGTAACACTGCCACATTACACTGCCTAGTGAATAGAATCATAGAATAGCAGAGTAGTTTGGGTTGGAAAGAATCTTATCATCCAGTTCTAACCCCTTGCCATGGGCAAGGACACCCCACCTGAGGCCATGTCGCCCCAAGACTCTGTCCAACCTGGCCTTGAACACTGCCAGGGATGGAGCATTTACCACTTCTCTGGGCAACCTGTTCCAGGGCCTCACCAACCTCACGGTAAAGTCTTCCTTCTTTACATGCAGCCTGAACTTCCCTTGGTTTAGTTTAAACCCATCACCCCTATTATTTTTCATACATTTAAAACATTGTTAACACTAGATTAAAAACATACACTATGAAATAGTTTCATACAGGTTCTTAGTCTGCATAAAATCTACTTTTAAAATACATTTTTTCTGTTTTTAAATCCCTGTTTTTGAGAAACATAAAACTGACCTTAACCACTGATACACTGATGTCCACAACTAGACCACATAAATTATGTTAAAACACATTAAAATTATAGCACACTACCATAAATGTGTAAAGTTAATGAGTGAAAAGGACCTGTATTGATTCAATGAAGGCTCAACTGATCACACAGCTGAGTTTCTTTTGTTGAGTAGTTGTTGGGTTTGTTGGGGTCTTGTTTAATAAACATGAGCAGGAAAATTTTGCACTGTCCTTTCCAGAAACCAGATGTTTTCCCCATCCTTTTGGGCCTTTACAATTTTATTTCCCTAGGCTTTAGCCACAATATAACTGGAACTTCTCACAGCATGGGTATGATGCTGCTGCCCTGTCAGTATCCAGTTGTGACTGCAACTGGTTTCATGCAATTTACAGGAGACGCAAAAGCCTAAATATGATGGATATTTCACACCAAACTTATCTGAAGGATGCAAACACTGCTTCATTCTAGAATGGCTAGGTAATTTTCATCCTAGGTCATTTTAAAGGCTATACACACACAGAGCATCCCATTTACATATGCAAATACACCTGACAGCTGGGAAAGTATCATCCCAACAGCACTGCAGAACAAAGTCCCAAGGGAAAAAAAAAGGAATACAAAACTGCATGAATTGCTAGCAATGCACAGAACATCTTGAATGAAAACCACAATTAATGAAAGACACAACCTCAGTGAAGTCTCGCAGGACTATTCTTGCACTCAATATTGCCTTTTTAAATCACAGCGGGTCAGAAGAGCTTTGGAGGTAAGCACAGCCCACAGAAAAGAGCTTGGAATCTCCTATTGCCAAAAGCTCCTCAAGAGACATGATGGGCTGCAAATGTTCTCACTCTGGTACAAGTTCTTTTCCAGATGAACAACTTCAAAGCAGAACAGAGGGGAAAACATATTCAAGAGAAGGTTATTCTACTCAGAAACACATGATTCCATTTCCAAGTATTAGAAGTTTTCATTTCTAATAGGGAAAAGATATCTGTACCGCAGTGCAGTGTTCTGGGGGGTGCCCTGCAGCAACTGAATTGGTGTCAGTGAACTGCTGAGCATTGCTACAGAGCATTCCAGTGAAGCCAAAGGCATGTTCTTAGTAAAACACTCCCCATAACCACCTGTGGGACACATCAGACCCTGGTGCTTGCCACACTTTCAAAACTTGGGGTTTACCAAAGTTATTCTAAGATTAAATCCATGCACACCTAATCAGTTAGAAACACAAACCAAATCCCAAACCATCCCAGAAGTCTAAATAATGAAATTCTTAAGGAACAAACTACGCAACTTGAACCAAAATAACCACAAGGTACGCAACATCTTTGTGCCTTGTAGCATTACTGTGGGGGCCAGATTTACAAATGTGTAGTATCTGGTTTGTAAAGTATTCAGAGAGATCAAAGGACAAGCATTTACAATCACACTTGACACCAGAAGAACATTCTAGTACCCCAATGCTAAAAACTTCTAAACAACCTATTTAATATGATTTGGCCATAGAACAACCAGGGTAACTAGAGATGTACCCAGAGAAAAAGGAGAACCTAAAACTCTTCATATCTGAAGAAAATAATATTTAATTTTTAAAGAAAGTTAAACACATTTATTGCTTCTGCAACTCAAGACTTTACCTTAGTTGGTCTTAAGAGTCATAGATCAATGTGACATTTAATATCTAACAGTTGGCAAGTCACAGTCAATAATAGAAGAAAGAAATATCCTATCCCCTACGCGGCTGTAGGAACATAAGATCTCTATTCTATTTGTGCCAATCAGAAGTTAGCTGATGCTAAAGCAGATCCCCAAATAACCACAGCAGGGAAAAAGAGCCAGATCCCTGCAAGTAACACAGGACTAAATCTGGCCATCAGGGCAAATCTCAATACTGCATCCGAACTGACATCCTACACATCTAATGCTACTAGGGCTGCAAGTACCAGCTTGCAGTAGATTGACAACAGTCAAACCAGAGAACATAGTATCTTTTATAAAACTGCTTTTAAACTTTGACTTTGGTTAAAGTGGAAACTGTTTGTGATGACACGACTGCAAACTGTGACCAAGCAAAACAAGAACAAGCAGATGAACTCCTCACATCTTCTGAGCTAGTCCTGCATCCTGCACCCACCAAGACAGTGACTGCCCATCTCTCTTCAGTGATTTACAAACACAGACTGCATCAATCACTTGGAACATCAGGGACTGGATCACTAGCTCAGTTCCACATGAACTGGTACAGCCTATGACAACGCTGTCAAGCATGAAAATGAAGCCACAAGCACTACAAATGCATCAGGTTAGTTGATCCTTCCAATCCATACCTCAAGCCAATGCACCACATTATTTAGTGAGCACTTCATCCCTTACACTCACCAGTTCCATACAGCATGAATCTGTTTATCCTAATGCAAAGGACAGGGCTTATTTGCCTGAGCACAGTCACCTAAAACCAGTACAGACACTGGGTTTAGGTTTTGGGTATCCTATCTGGTCCCAACTGACAGTCCAGAAGGGCACAGATCTCTGGTGGGTTTCATGTCACACTTGGCTGCTCTGTGTGGCTTGTGTGGATGCTGCAGCACATCTTGAGTGGCCCTACAAGCCTAAGCCTGGGCAGCTGAATCACACCCAAGTGCTTTAGATCCACTGGAAAAGCTGTAACTGCTGGGCATTCTCCCTGAGCCATGGGATATAGAGGGATCTTAGACCATAAGGACACAAATTCCCATTCAAAACCAAAAATTTGCTTCCCACAATGATGAGGCAATGTCCTTCAGAAGGTGACAGTGTAGTGACAAGAACATAAGGCCACTTGCTGATGGGTTTAACATCACTTCATGGTACCTCCTCTGCTTCTCTTTGCATTCCTGAAGGAGAGACCTGTATCTAGCATTCAGGGCTAGCAAGAGGTTCTCATGTTCTGTGCAACTCATTCAGATGCTCATCAGCTAAATCTCAAACTCTCAGACAAGAAACAAAAGTCTCCAAAAAACCTCCAATGTACTAAAGCCAACTGTGAAGTTAAACGTATTCCTTCGTGTGCCAGCTTTTTGGGCAGTTCCAGTGGACTAAGGCCTTTAAAAAAAAGAACTGAAGAGGCAGCCAGCACAGGGAGAAGCAGTCAGTAACAGCAATAAGGCAGGGGAAGCTCAGGTTAGATATAAGGAAGAAGTCATTTACTGTGAGAGCACTGCTGGAACAGGCTGCCCAGAGCAGTGGTGAATGCTCTGTTCCTGGCAGTGTTTAAGGCCTGGTTGGGAGACACTGTCTAGGGTGAGGGGGGTTGGAGTGAGATGATCTTGAAGTCCTTTCCAACCCTAACCATTCTATGAGTCTATTTATTAGTTAAATGTATGCTAACGATACAATCTCCAATTCTGATCAAGTTCTCCCAACCTTTTACCAACCAAAATGAAGTACAGCTCTCCCACATCCCATCGACCAGCTGCAGCACAGACTCAAGCCAGAGGTGCCTCTTCTTTTCCTACCTCACATATTCAGAAGTGGAGCTAAATAAATTATGGCAAATTACCTTTAATCTACTCTCAAAGCTGAAAGTTCACTGCAAGTGACAAAACCTGTGGTTTTAAGAGGACAGACTCTCCACCAACCAGGCTTTTACGAGAAGCTAAAAAACTCACATCAGATCTGGAAAATCTGAAGCATCTGGTACATAGCTGGACAGCTTTAATAGCTGTCATTTCTCCTCCTCTTTTGTGAGACCATCCAATCCCAAAATAATACCTACTGACTGCTTCCCTCAGTGTTTCCAAACTGTTTGCAAAAATCAACATCACAAAGAGGAAAACAATCTATACAGACAAGCTGCCGACCTTTAAGTCCAATAGCAAACCTCATATTGTGTAAGCTGATGGACCAAAGGACCTTATCAGGTCAACACACAAAGCAGTCTGAAATGATAAAAGGGTGTTTCGTTGAATATAAACCTACTCATGTTAATTGTTCAGGTGACCATAGAACACAGTGGAGCTCTTGACTTGGTGAAAGCAAATATACCTGATTTGAAGAAAGTCAGTTGCCTCTGCAGGCTGTTGAGAGCTTTGTTCCCCATCTTCATCCCTTCTCCCCACCTTTCCTCAAGCTCCAACTACCGGTAATTTTGAGGGCTTTTAAGTGTTTTGTCAGTTGAAGAATTTCCACACCAATTAAAAGTACCAGAGAAATTCTAAAACAGTACCCATGAAAATCTTGTCCATAGTCCAAATAACTGTGAAACTCCTTTGAGTTTTAAACTGAAGTTACTACTTGTAAGAATCTACAGGCATAGCTGGCTTTCAAAAGGCTCTTTCCTGCTCTTGCTACAAAAGCATATGTTGATGAAGCAGCTGGGAAAGGATCGAACACACAAACCTCAAAACACAGTCCTTTAAAACCAAGTTACTTTTATAAATACAATTTACAGAGTAGAATTTCTGACTCCAGTGAATATTACAGCAGAACCTTCATCTCTGAAGGCACTTCAGACACCTTGCTCATCAGTATTTACTACAGGAAGGCTTTATTAAAAATAATATACAACAGTAAGGAAATACTCCTCATATCTATATGAGGAGTGTATATATATATATATATTTTTATATGTTTATAATAGATAGCAAAGATGAACACTAACCCTGCGAGACAAATACACAATTAATCATGCAAGAGACTCTTGTAACATCCGTCAAAGAAAATCCTCACTAGACTTCAAATTTCTCCTTGGCTGTTGGCAGTTCTAATGCTCATTTCAAAATACAGCTTTTTTATTTAGTTCTTTATTTTAGCAAAGAAGAAACCTGCAATATTAGCAATAGCCTGGAATAATCAAAGATGTTTCAAAACCAATACTAGTATCAAATGAATCACCAAAGGAGTCTTTTTTCTTATGATAACTTGTTCTTGAAAACAAATGGAAACAGACTCCAAAAGCAACCAACACTTCCGGGTGCCAGATGAAGCATGGAAATCTTTTCAGTGGGCTGATATTTCACCTTTAATGAAACAACCACCACCACCACGCACAAGTCCCCCAGAACTGAGCACCAAAACACCCCTGATGCTTCAAAAATGTCATTTAGAAACCAGAAGACAAAACTTACTGGTAGTTACTATTCCAGAATACCGAAACCCAAATGCAGTTATCACTCTAGAATCTACGGTGGTTTTGAGAGATCTGTGTTTGTCATATGATTGCAGCTTTGTTGTTTAAGTAAGAAATGGTTCAAGTTCCACATTTGAATTATCCCTTGAATTAAGTTTTTAATTCACATCAGTGTTAAACCTCACTGTATTCATTCATTTTCTGGGTAGAAACTGTCTTTTCATACAGCCTTTGGCTTGTTTACACATTCCCCCCCCCCCCCCCCTCAGTTTTTTCACTGTCCCACTGTTCTTTTACTGCTATTAGCAACAGTACATGCACTTTACAGACAAAACACTACTCAGGATCCATGTTAATCACTGGGACTAGCATATGACCTTACCATGGAAAGCAGCTTTGCCCTGGTTTGGTTCAGAACAGCGATCGAATTCAGATACTCACAGTATCTGTCTTTCCTCTCTCAGGCACAGTGAGAGGAACTCTCCAAACCAACATGCCCTGCTAATAACGGAAGAGGACGGGTGCAGAACAACGACAGGAAAAGGAGCCAGTGCAGGCGCAGTCAGCACATTGAAAAACACAGGCCCAAAGAGGAACATAAAAGGGAACATTTCTGTTCCCCAGAAAAGACGCCTGCTACTGTCTAGAACTCTTTTCTTTTTCCAGGAAACAGCTCTGAATGGTACAAAGCACCACAGTTACATCCTGCCCAGTTTCTAGGCCAGCTGCTTTATTACCATCATTCACAGGACTTTCAGTTTAAAAAAGCCTCCTACCAGAGGAAAGGAAAATCAGAAACACACATCAGAAACACACATGCACTGCAATTGTAAATATATATTAAATCAAGCTAGTGTTTCAAGATCACTATAGCCTTTGTACCTTTATTATGTCCAATCTGTTTGTCAGAAAGAAGTAAAGTACTAAAGCTGTACAGCACCTGCATTTTACAGAAACTACTAATCAGATTAAAGCCTTAGGAAGACAGCCTTCCTTCCAAAGAACATCAGGGAATGGAAGATAATTGTTCTTGCCGTCTAGGACCATGCATACATTAATGAAGTATTTTGAAAGAAGACAAAACCCACAATTTGATATGCATGTGTAGTAAGATAGAAGGATAATTCCTATTCAAGAACCAGTCACACATGCTTTATCACCTGAAATCTGATGAGTGCTCAAGGTCATCGTGCCATTTAAATAAAATTCTACTAATAAACAGATTTATCTCACTTCTTACACAATTCAAAATAGTGTGCTTGGTATATACTAGCACACCAAATGTGTGCACCAAATATGTCCTCTTACAAAGCTGATTATATGCTTTTAGATAGCCCTCAAATACCTTGTGTCTGGTTCTGCAGCATGTTCAGTACATCTTAAGAAAACCCATGTCTAACCTTCCATTCATGGCTCCTCACAGTTTTAGGCAGATAATTTTGTCCTTATTGAAACTACCTTGTGCAACTGGGAGCAAGAGAGTCCCTTACCTATAAAATAATGAAGCAGCAAAGCACAAACTGACAATAAGGCGAGCAAGCACTGATGGAAACCACTGAACGGCCTCTCCTGAGGACAATGCACAACACGATGCAAGCGACCCCCGGAACATCCTGATCTGGGTATTCATGGATAAGGACACAAATGCATTATCCACTCCCAGGAACAAGAAATCCAGAGCGAGGAATGGCTCCTGACTGGTTTTTCTCAGCAGCCTCAGAACACAACTTGCAGGTCCAACATACACCTACATCCACACAAGTACACACACTGCCTTTGTGACTGAGGTAGTGCATCCTTTCCCACTGGCACACACTGTACAGTGGAAGGAATGGTCCAACTGTTTGCTGGGCCACAAACACAGTACTGCTTATCTTCCTTTACATTCTTCCAAGAAAAGATTGGAGAGCTTGAGACAGTCAACATGGGGGCAAACAGAAAATCTGGCTCTTCCCTTTAATCTTCACGTGAGAAATCAGATTAAGTTTCAGCTGTTAAGCAAGGTGTTTTACTTACATTTGTGCTTGTGCTCAAGAGCGCTGACAAAAATCCTAAAGGGTTACAATAAGCCAGTGTATTGCACTAAAGAGGAGAGGCTGAAATCACCACCTCCATGTAGCATTTCCAAGCACACCCTGCACAATTCCGTAACATATTTAGGCTGATTGATTAAATCAAATTGAATAAATAGATTACTAAATATCTGTTCTCTTCAAGTATCAACACCTTCCAGAAAATCAGCATAGTCTCGCAAATAGTAAGTTGAATATTCACACTGGCTGCAATGAAGTGACATTCTATCAAGAAAAGACATCTCTCATAGGCTACAGAATCACTAACCTTAAAATTGTTTCTTCTGTGTTGCATATATTAATTAGGAGGATGTGCAGGACATTTGCAAAACAAAAGACCATGGCAAACCCAACGTTAAATTCAGGGGGGAAAAAAAGATAGCAAAGTTTTCTCAGCAGTAACTAGGGTTTTGTTTTCCCTAGCAGTTTCATAACACGACGTCAGAAGACTGAATTCCTTCTAAATGCAGTAAGCAGCAGTTTAAAGAGAGACCAACAGCTACATAATCATCCTACACACTGTTAATTGTATCTGGCATTACTGCTCAAAGCTCCTACACAGAGCGTCAGCTGACTGCCTGCACAGCACTTGGTTCTTAGTGCCTTTGTTAATGACGAATTCAATTATACAGCAGAGAGCTCCACAACCGCCCTCACGTTATAAACCCAGAGCATCAGAAATCCCATGGCTTTGCGCAGGGAACACAGTTATTTCTCCACATGCTACAACTCGCTCTTCAATCTGCAGATCACCAATGTTTACACCCTGTGGAGAACTGTATTGCTTCACAGGAAGGAAACAGATGAACTACAACATTCCTGGGAAAAAACCCTCACCATGACGGTACATGCTCAGGACATCCTAGCACCTTACGGGTGACAAACAAGAACATGATCCTTATGAGACCATCTTCCTTAGTGTTACTTGAAACTACACCACTATAACCACCTGTGAAAGCACAGCCCTCCCACCGCGTTCCCTGACTTGCTGCAAGTCACACCAGCGCTTCCCAAGTTTATCCAGAAATCATCGTGCACACACCGAAAGTCATCAAGGTACTGAGCCCAGACACACGGCTGTCACGCAAACCAGGAGCTGTGAGGGAGGCAAACCCCGTGTCCAGTTCTGCAACACAACGACAAAACCCGGCTCTCTTTTCTGACCTACTTTCCACTGGTTTGTGTAAAATACACCGTGCAGCAAAGGAAAAGTAGTAACACCCGGTGCTGTAACCAAACAGATACTCCTAGCCCTAGGAGCAAGGCATTTCCTCTACAGCTACACTCAGTTACTACACACCTCTCCACAGAACAGCGCAGATGAAAACACGATCGCTTACAACGCGGTGTAATGAATTCTGCCTTGCCTCACAGACCTGGTGCGCGCCGCACCCGGACAGGAGAACACACCAGAGCGGACGCGTTGACACCGGGACAGGGCTGAGCAGAAGGGACACGGTAACCCGGGGACACGGGTGCGGATGGTCCCGGAGCACCCCAGAAGCCCCCTCACGGCTGACACCTCACAGAGGGGCCCAGCGCGCCGCGGCGGTAAGATGTCAGCCCGCCACGCGGGAGACCTGAGGCGCTGAGGCACCCAAACCCTCCTGTGCGAGGCGGAAAGCGCGGAGCGGAGCCCGGCCCCCGCCTTCCCCGCTTCACGGCCGGGCAGGCAGGGCCGCTCCAGACCCCGAGCAGCCCCGGCCCCGCATCTCTCGGGGCTACCACGGCCCCTCGGGGCCGCGCACACGGAGCCCGCAGCGCCCGCACTCACCGTCCCCCACCGCCATCCTGCCGCAACAGCCGCCCCGCTTCAAAATAGCAGTCCCGCCTCGCGCCGAGCCCGCTCCGGCCCCGCCCACAGGGTGCTTTTACTGCGCGCCGCGCCGGTCACGTGCCCCTTTCCCCCCCTCCGCCTTGGCCGGGCGAGGGATCCCAGTGGGAAGAGGAAGGAGGAATGGGAACGGGAATGGGGTAGAGCGGAACAGGGTCCAGGCTCTGTACAGCACAGGGTAGAGCAGTACAGCAGGAGAGAACAGAGGTTAGGTTAGAGCAGAGCAGAGGGAAGCAGAAGATGGCTCCTTGAAGGAAGGCGAGGGAAATGCCCTCACAGCACATTAAGCAGCACGTATGCAATGGATGCAGGGGAGCACGCTGCAGTGCAGTGGGAATTGCAGTGCAAACCTACCCAAACCCTGCACTGCTGCTGGTGGTTTGGCCCCACATCACTGCTTCGGGTGACACACTGAGGGTGGAAAGAGCGCGATCCCATAACGGGATTAAAAGTCGTTCCAATTTACTGTGTCTTGCCTAAGGAGCAGTTTAAGTGCAGATGGACACAGCTGCGAGCCCGGCGCTCACAGATCACGCATCAGCAGGAGCACAGTCCCTGCAGTAATAACTCAAAACCTCACACAAGTTCCTTACAAAGCAGTGGAAGCAGCAGCCTTCGCTTCCAAAACGGGCTTTGAACTGAGCCTTGTGCTTCACTGGTCCCTCCATTTGCCTATGTACAGTTACAATCCAGCAACCGGAGTTTCAAATAACACAGCTACACGCCGATCGTTTGCCTTGAAGAAACAACCCAAAGCCCACCAGTGATCACCAGTGCCCCGCACTATGGAGGTGCATGCAGGGCCACGCTGTATCTGCCGGGGTGTGTCGTCAGTGTCTCCATAGTAACTCTATTTCCAACAGGAAAACAGCAAAGGGAAATAAGAGCGTAATGTGGAAAAGCACACACTTGTGCTATAGATTTTAATTGCCTTTTTAGGTTGTTTTGGGGGTTTTCAGCGGAACATGCACCCTGACTGCATCTTTCTCACCCGTGACACAGCTCCCCTCCAACCCTAATAACCAACAGCCCTGCATCCTGCCTCTCACACTTCAGGTGTGCAAAGCTGACACCGTGAGGCATAGCATTAAACGGGGAAAATTGCCTGGGTGGAATAGAGATGTACCAATTTATATCCAGCTCAAATCATCCTGTCTGCTCAATGAGGAGGAGAGCTCAATATTAACATTTCCCCTGCTTCTCTTTTAATTCCCTGTCTCAAAATTTACACTGCTACAAGAGTCTGTTGAAATTCTCTCAGTGAAAACAGTATTTACAAACCTCACACAGCAGAAACAAGTGCTCTCACAGCTTTGGGATTGGCTGCCAGGCCTGTTTCCATAGAAATGGACATTCATTTGCTGGGAAATGGGGAAGTGCTTTGAAGAACCTTCTCCGGTTCACAGGGATATGTGTATTCCTGGTGGAGTGGAAAGGCAGAACCAGCAGCATGCAGAAGATTCTGCTCACCAGGCAAACATCCTGATGGGGTTCTCCTAACTCACTACATGAGCAAGGTTTTCATAGCAGGTTAACTCATTCACATAATTCACACTGCTGAAATGATCTCTGCTTTTCCTATCCACACCCGAGGGCAAGGGAAGATGAGGAAAGAGTAAAATGTGAAGGAAAAAAAAACAAAGGAAATGAAAGGCAAGTTAGCAGTGCGGTGTTATTTAAGTCATCCTCACCAAGCAAGAGCACTGACTCCTTCCCAGACTCCTTGTTATACACGGTGCCTCCTCATCTGCTGGCTTTTGAAACTCCTCACTGCATCCTGCTCCTATTACTCCATCCACACTCCTTTCAATGTAGTTTCACCTTGTCTGCCCTCCAAGGGGATCTGTCAGTCTCTAATGGTAACTCCTTGGCCTCCTGCTCTTTATAGCTCCATCAGGGATCAGAGTCAATAAAGGAAGATGGTAACACAAGACTGAAGGGCTTGTTCAGGCCAGGTCCACCCCAACACAATCACAGGGATAGCAAGGTATTAAATCTACCAGCATGCATTAAGACTGCAGCTATGACAGGCTGCAGGCTCCTCTCCTCCCTGTGTTTCTCTCCCACATACCCAAGCATACCAACACAATGCTTTAAATACCAGCCACGTGTTTAATCACGTTAGTAGAAGTATTTGGTTTTTCTATATATGTTTTGATTATTAAAATACTCTGGAAAACATTTTTGTATTCAGACTGTTAAAAGCTGCAAGTTTTGAGGTTTCTATTCTTTTTTGCTTTCCCCTCCTCAGTACACGCTGAATAATGAGACTGAACAACTGACATTAGCATTCTTCAATACAGGAATCCTCAGTCACATCTCTGGGTTCTCAGAAACTAGGTCAACACAAGAAAGTGCCAGCCAGGGCTGAAGAAGCTGACAGCTTCCACGTTGTGTCAGCGAGCCCTTCCCTAGCTATCGCACACTGAAGAGAACCCTCATCAGTCCCGTTAACTTACTTGGGAAGTAACTCCACCTGGCAAAAACACAGTGCTTTTGCTGGTAAAAAAGCCCAATAGAGCTGCACCAGTCTCATTAAAGTAAAGCCTGTTTAAAAGGTTCCCCCCCCCCCCCCCCCCATGGAAACAACCCTATTCCCCTCCTGCCATCCCAAACTCTGCTCCAGAATATCAAAAGCACTAAAACAGTCCTCAGCACTGTAACAGATGTGTTTAGACATTAAACCTTGGCCTTTACCCAGAGATGTTTGATAAAGCTCCTGAAAGAAAAGTTGGTAACAAGGCTACAGGAATTCAACAGTAACTTTCAATGTACATGTGCAAGCAGTAAACACAAACCGTCTTTCAGAGAATAATGAAGGACAAAGCCAAGAGAAAGCACTAACAATGGAAGAGAAGCTTTTCAATAACACTAAAACATTCTCTAGATGGATGCAACAGATAAAGTAGGTTCAAGGAAAAACACTGAAAGAGGGATCCTGCCAAATCAAAACAGAGTAAGAGGAACTTCTGCATAGAAGTTGTAACTTATGAGACTAAATTAATGGCATGTACTGCTGCAGATCAGCATTAACATCTGCATGGTAAAGATGGGATAGAAATGGCTTTAAAAACTCCCAAAACTTAATCAGCTCTCTTAAACCAAAGACAAAAAGCTTTGAAGTGCTGTGTAAACTGGTCCAGCAATGTTGTATTGATATTTTCATATACATTTCAAATTACTTCAATGCATTTACATTCCCTCATGTAACTTTCTCCATTCTCCTGAGAACTACCAACAGAAAAACACACGTATCTTTGAACATCTCAAAGCTATGCAGCAGTTTCAACTTGGAATGCAAAAGACCAAAATCAGCATGTTTCCTTTGGGTTTTAATATTAATCCTTACAAAGCCATCTTTGCAATCTCACCGTGTTCAAGAACAGCAATGTTGTATTTCAAAGCAGAATGCAGCATAGAAACTGCCTCAAAGGCTGTAAAAACACATTCCTTTGAATCTACAGTCTTTGCTGTTTTCTCACTAACAAGAAAAGGGTGTGAATGCTTATAACTAAAAGGTGTATTTGAGGATATTAACAAATCATACGCTTTCCTCAGAATACTTCTCTTGCACAGTTACACCTTTTAGATCTAGCAAAGCCTTTTCAGTCAACATAGTTGCTTTGAAAGGGAGATGGAAAACACTCCCCTATCAAACAAGGTCTCCTCATTCCTTGCATAAGGCAACAAAGCTTTCAAAACCAAGCCCATTAAAGCCACTTCCACCATCACTCTATTGTTGTGCTGTTATGTAGCTTTTTAATTCTTATAGTTGTTTTAAATAAGAATGATGGTCTTGCTCTTTAATACTATAAAATACTATATCAAGAAAACAGTAAAAAGCAACAAGTGTTCTCTGCACAACAGGATTTCTTTTTATGAAAGACTCCAAAAATAAAAAGCTCAAAGTCAGGTCTTAACTTCAACTTTCATCTTTGAATGCTGCACTCACCTATTTTTATAACTTAAAACTCCCTCTATTATAGTCATTATTCATCATTTTAACTGAGAAGAAATACAACACATCCCTTAATAAATTACCATTTTCTTTTAGAAACATCCTTTGAAAAAGGATAACAGTTCATCTGATCCGTTTCCCCTGTGCATGAACACTCTGCACCATTCTTGTATTCTCTCCTGAGCACATGTGTAACTTGTTAAAGATTGACTGCTCCTTTCCATGCAGTTTCAACACCTTTTCCAACTGTATTCTGTCTGCAGTCCAGCAAATACTTTCACTAATACACTATAAGCTTATTGCACTGTCTCATTTTCTTAGTATTTACATGTTTCTAATCATTCACCTCACATTGAAAATGTTAATATTTAAATACTGTATTAATCTAAAGCTGATTGTAAATATGTATTTCATACTCACCACTGATGCTATTTATACTCATATTTCCAGAGTTTCTTACTTCATCAAATTTTGCAAAGATTGTTTGCAACCTGTGAACAACAACAACAACAAAACAGATCACATCTCTGAAATCCCCCAGGTTACTCATTATAATCTATAGAGTTGTCATACAGAATAAACAAGGGATTAAGAGCAACAGGAAGCAATTCCTAAAGGACTCCTCTTTAGCTGAGCCTCTTTGCACAACTGCACAGAAAACAAAGTCAATTTAGCAAAGAACAAAACTGAGCATTGTCATTAGCATGATTAAAAATGACTACAAGGCTAAATTCAGGTTCAGGAATCGTATATACTGGGTTCAAATGACTGTGATGTCACTATTAATACACAATACCAAAAGGCAACCATTTGAGCTATGGAGTGTTCATGGGGGAGGCAAAAATGGGGATTTAATTGCAACAATTGCTGGTTTTCCTTGGAATTGCTGCTCCTCAGAATTTCCTCAGCTTTGCTATGAAGGAACTCCTGCAGGAGTCAGCACTTCCACAGCAAGAACAAAGGCAAGACTTTTTCCTAAGCTTAAGGTACACTGAACACCTCAGTTATGTCTGACAAGCACAGCACTGATTTGAACTCACAACTGAAACCACTCTGCAGGTGCTGAGTGATGTATAAATAGGAAAACAACAAGAAAAAACCAAACAAACAGAATAAAACCTAAGCAAAACCAAACCAACCCCACTAAAACCAAATGAAAGATCCCAAACACTCCACAGTGGCCAATCAGTCCCACAGGGCAGGAAACACTATTCAAGCAAAAAAAAAAGCTGCCTTCAAGAGCCATTTCTGATCAGTCCTGTAGAAAACTCAGTAAAAGCAGTGGAAGTACCTCCCGGAACAGACATGACCCCCACATCAGCAACAGGTTTGTCCTGACATAATTCACTGTTCAGCTGCACAGAGGGATACCTAAAAGTCCGGACCTTGTGATGCAGAGGCAAAAGAGCACCACTCCCCTGACAACAGCAGGAAGTTAAAGAAGAAAGGGTGCTGGCTAGTCTGTTCTTCATATCCAGAGTGAGTCCAAAGCAGGAAATGGCCCATATGAAACCCTGCACTCAGTTCTCCTTACTTCCCCCTTCCAAAAAAAGGAAAGAAAAGAAACCCTCCCAAAAAATGATCTTGCACAAACATGTGGCCACATCTGGACACACAGATGGACCTCATCTACAGCATGAACTAGACAGATAAGTAGAATGTGCATAGCACATGAAATGTGGTATACAGAAACGCGTACTGCAAAATGCTTTAACTTTTCAGGATATAAAGTTGTGGCCTTAGACATAAGAACTAAACAAATATTTGGGTTTATACAGTGAGAAAAGCTGTCAGATGGCTGCCCGAAAAGCCTTTAAGAGCTTTTAGCACTCACATCAAGCACTTGCTGTCCAGAACCACATACACCATTGCCATTCAGGGATGATCAGCCACACGGATTCCACACTGTAACAAATTCAGTTTGACCCATATAGAACAAAACCCATTCACTATTCTTGGCAAGAACAAGGAACACAACATCCACTTTCAGTATTCACAAACTTATTAGCACTAATGCTTCCAGGCCTGATAAAAGACCATCAAACCTCTTTGGCAGCAGCTTTAACCAAAGGGAAAACCACATCCAAATTTCCAGCCACTGACTTGATACTGCTTTTTCTGAGACAGGACTGTTTCAGGCAGAAAGCACAGTACTATTCTCAGATTTTTAAGCTGAAAAAATAATAGAAAAAGGAACTCACTGTTTTAATAAATAAATTCACAAATTTATCTTTGTAAAGTATGAAGATGCACTGAAGAAAGCTACAGTAACAGCAAAGAAAGCTCCAATAGCAAAGTAATATCCAATCATCTTTCATTGCCTACCTGCACTCCAACAGGTCCAATAACCCTCTCCAGAAAATCCAGTGTTTTCCACCAAGGCAAACCTACCAGGTGCAGATTACAAAACCTGGTAAGCCTACTATTATTAAATGACTAACTACATTTGGCCTTATATAGACACAACATGCATGTGCCATTTGCATATTTAAGGAAGTTGAACAATTTCTCTGAACAATGCCTGATTGACTTTCCTGCCTTCCTTCCAGCAGACATGAGCTCTTATTCTCCGTGCTTTAGGGCAGAGTGCATTCAAGCAGCAACACACAGATCTCAAATGTGTAATTTGTTATGGAAACTAAACAAGCCTCCATTCTCCTCAATCACATGTGCAGCAAATTCTGCACTGATAGGGTTTTCTCTTAACAGTCATGTTTACACACAGTTTGTAATGCACTGCCGTACAGTGAAGGAGCTGCAGTGCAGCTCTTTGAGGCTGAACTTGACAACTGAAAGCAGCCATGTCAGAACTACAGATTATCCGTGGTACTTAACCCCCTTAAAACCCACCCAGACACACAAACGTGAACACAGATTCGCCTCAAAACAAGAAGATGATATAACGCATCAAAGGGGTTTATTCCATAGATTGTAGCTCCTGCATAACCACATGAACATTTGAATGCATCTAAGGGAATAGAAAACTTCTGACAGGCACTGGGGAAGAAATAATCTTACTGTAGAGGCCTGAGTTACCATAGAGCTAATCTGTCTGCCCTGAGCTTTGTCAACCGCCTTGTTACTTCTGTGAAGGAGGCAGAATAGACTACAGGGACTCTGCCTCCTGTCAGCGATGGATGGGACAGACATGAGGAGCCTTATGTGTAACTCAAGTACAAGACAGCTGGGATTGAGTGGCAACAACCCATTTAAGATTCCCCAAGTAGAGCCTTGCTTCTTTATGCAAATGCAAGTAGTGCAACTGTGCTTGCTTTCAGATGGGGGAATTTTGTACTCAGCTGATTCAGACAGTGGAAATAACAACTTCGTACCTACTGCAACTAAATTAGAAGCTGTTGATTGCCCTGCGGATACAAAGCTCCTATGGCGTTTAATCCCATTTGGACCCCAAGATTTACTCAGTTTGTACCTCATGGAGGTGTGAACATGAGTGCTGAACCTAAACTTATGGTCAGACCCAAAAGACACAACACAAAGGCTTTTAACTGCACTCTTTTGCTCTTATTCCCTGCTTCAAAAGATGTCCAAGACCCTATCTTAGGGCAAGAAGGATCTGCTCTGGTATGTTCCAGTTACCTGCCATGGAACTCAATTGTTGAAATTGTAGTAACAATGCAGCTTAAACCATAAAATCTCTTAATAGTATGAAGTTGTGACAGCCATTAAATAGAAAAGAATGTGTACACATTCCCATAGCAGGGTAAGCTTTTACCCAAACAGGCTGAATTCCCCCTTGGAATGTGAAACAATAAATTCAACACCAGTCTCCTGTGATACTTTGACACCATACAAATCATCATTAAAAACTAGGGCTAACAGTTTTTTAGAAGGGCCTGTGATGAGGCACAGTATCCATCCTGACATGCTCTCTGATACCATGTAGTAGATATATTCAGCTTTATCAAGATCAAGAAGCGAGATGAAGACTCACAAGCGAAGGGGTACATCAATTGTTAAGGGGTTAATACATCTTAAAACGTATAAATTGTTTTAACAAGGAATTTGAGAGATTTTATTGCCTAAACAGAAATGTCCATTCAGGGCAATTTCAAGCTCTGTCTACCTTTCTTAATTAAACAAATCCTTACCAAGGTGGCAACAAAACAACAGCTACTTTTATTGCAGATGAACTAGTCTACACACAACACAGGCCTGCTTTTCAGAAAGAGAAAGGGCCAATGAAATATGCATTCCCAAAAGTTCCCTGCATCCTTTGCAAGTCACATCCCATGTCCTGGGATAGTACGTGTAGCAGTTAAAGCAGCGAACACTCCTCCTGAATGCCACTTTCTCACTGAACCCCAGAACTGCAACTTCAGAACTGGGAAGCAGTTACTTTGTGAAGCAGCTCTATCATCTAACTGTACCCCATAAGCAAGCATCTAGGCTGGAAAGGATTGGTCTGATGTATTTAGTAAGAAGCAAGGGAGGTAAAATTCTTCCATTATAAATATCTTCAAGAAAGCAGGAGCTTGTTGGTTTGCCACGCTCACTGCACACACATGCTTGTTCTCTCTCCCACATGCACAATATACGTTAAGTGTTGATTTAAGTGCTTGAGACTCTTCTACACTGAGGCTAAACAGCAGTTCTAGAAGAAGGAACAAGATGTATATATCCAAGTATTTTCTATTTCCCCACTATGCTCAGTATATATTTGCTTAACTGTGAAGAATTTCTCTAGTTCTGTCAAGCTCTCAGCCTCTCTTCAAGTCAGGGGATTTTAACTGCTGGCTGCTTTCCATCGTACACTTGTAGGCCTTTTCTAAGCAGAAAAGAACCCAGCCAAACAAAGTCAGGAACACTAGGAGCATCATGATGGATGCAAAACTAACCAGAAGATAAAATGCAAATTGTAATCATTTTAAACCAAAGGTTTTAGTGAATTTAGAGCTGTGGCAAAGAACAGTAACAAAGAGCAGCTCAGGAGTACCAAATCACAACAGCTAACTCACCTCCCAGGAGGAATTCCTCTCTTCGTAAGATCTAGTCGGACTTTCTCTCCCACATGCCGATAAACCTCTACAATGGCTAGAATGGCAGCATCTCTCACCTGTGGATGCAGATTAAATTGTTCACTTCAGGGTTACAGAAACCAAAACAACATTTGCTGACAATCTTCCAGCTTCCATCGACCTGCATGCCAACTCATTTCACAAACCACTTGCAACGGTAGGGATGGAAGTGAAAGGAAATACAACTGTTATTTCAAGAGGGTATTTGTTCCAAGTTAGAGCATCTCCAGATGGTAGATGAAAAATCCTAGAAAAAACAGCTCTAGAGGGAATTTCTGGGATTGACATAAGAAGAACAACCCCAGTGCTTTATTTAGCACTCTGACAGCGGGCAGTGACTCCAAAAGTTAGTCCCTGCATTCAGTCCTGACACTCCACCTTGTCTTTATCTATTTCTACACACAGTGAGGCCCTTCTGGGAAACCAAGGACCTGACTGCTCACAAGAATCAGTCAAATTGACCAGCGTTTCCTTTACTTCCTTCAACAGGCATTACCATCATATTGGCACAAGGAAGGGAGTAAGACAAGACAGGAAGAACAGCTACAGCAAGGAGGCAGTGCCTCTTTAAGAATCTTAAACCATAGTCCTTGTAACAACAACTGCCAAAAATGCATGTTAGTAAATGCCATTATTCTCTATAAAGAATTCCTGGAATTACTTCAGTATTGTTCTTTGCAACAGTTTGAACTAAACCCTCAATTGCTCTATCAAGATATGAACTGCATCTATTCTAGCGATCAACAAACAGAACAATTTCCTAACAGATTTTCTCTACTCTAGAACAATGCTACACTATGCAGGAGACAAGGACTTTGCTGCATCCAGAAATTAAGCATAAAGCATATCCTGTTTATTTGTCCATCTCCTACTAATGCTACCTTCTTCCTTACTGTATTCTTGGCCTTTTCTCTCAGCTACAGCTTCAGATAAACTGAGATGTTATTAATTTCCATTTGAAGGTTTTCTGAAGTTCAGCTATCACCATTATAAACTGCATCTTCATTTTTACTGCAAGATGCTTTTGTTTAATGGACTGGTTTTAACTACAGTCCTTGCATGTACTCGAATGCCATTTGGGTCCCATTTAGGAAATCATTACACATGATAATGTTCGCAAATGTGGCCGGCTGTTACAGGTCTCATGCAGGGGCTCCTCCTGGAGGCAATTCTTCCTGTCAATGTATTTTTTTCCCCCTTTTCTTTCAACATGCTCTACAAGAAACAACTGTAATAACAAATCTCAGCCTCTGACGACAAAACTGAAGGGGCCAGTACATCACAACACTGCTGCCTGTGTGGCTCTGCTTTCATGGGCCAATGGATAGACTGATTCAGAAGAAAATGGGTTTATTGTTCCTCGTGGTAGAAAATAATGATCTGTTGTATACAAGCAGGCGTATTGGCTGTTCTTAATCTACGTTTATGTGACTTTCATTCCTTTGCCAAGGTATGGCTGTTGACTCACCAGTAAGTAACGAAACCCTTACCTGACTGTTGGAGTCACCAAGCGCTATACACAGATGCGGTACCAACTTGCTGAGAGTTAATGATTGTGCACCATAACTAGAAATAATAAAAAATAGAAGTTACATTTAAAAATACAAGTTAAATGCTTGGGGTATTTTTGTTGTTGGTTTGGTTCTGGTTGGGGTTTTTGTGCTGTTTTTTTAACAGAAAAACAAAGTACTTCCTGCAGAAGTAAACTTTCAGCTTAGCACTGATAAAATACAGACTTGCACCAATCAAGCTCCATCTTTTTCTTACTAGTCCTCTGTCTACTTTCAAGTAAGGCAGAAATACTACAGCTTCAGTCTTTCTTTCAGAAAGCTCACAAGTGAAAAGGTTTGATTTTTTTCCCATTTATCAATTTAATTGAATCAGACTTCTTCAAGTATTTGTTTCAGAGAAGAACACCATTCAGAAGAAGGGGAGAACCATTACATCTCCATAGAAACACAAAGCTTACATGTTTAAGGTAGCAACAAGACACAAACACACTCCTTCTCGGGATCGGTAGTTCTTGTGTTTAAAACCAACAGCAAGGCGCTCCCAAATGTGCTATAAAACAGAAACAGTTGTCTTTGATTACCAAGAGTACAACAAGACGTAAATCTATTCGTATTTCATAACTACATTCATAACAGTTGCAAGAAACCAGCAGAAGACAGGTCCACCAGAGAAGTAAAGGCACTTCTCAGATAAAATGCAGTTACAAAATGCACAGCATGGAACACAACACGAATTATTCCTATGCCAAAAACAATTTGGAAGAACACTTCAGAAACGTAGCTGAGTATTTGTACTCTTTGAGCAACAGCTCTTAGAAACATGCAGATTTGTTACAGTTAACACACACCAAGCAAACGCTGACACCACAAACCACTGACTCAAGCAGAAGTTCCTATATTCTTCTTGCTTCATATTCTGTTTCCCTGCCAAAATCTCTCCTTCATCTCAGCTCATCCTTACCCACACCCCTGCTGTCCAATTCCCCCCTACTTCTGCTTTAAATGTATTTCTTCCTGTGTCAGTTATTTCTTTCAGTCCATTCATGCTAATTCCCTCGCTTCCATTTCTGCTCTGCTTTCGTTCCTCCTTTTGTGCTGCGCCGCTTCCCGTGCTGCGTCTCTCCGGCTCTCTGAACCCTCATTCCCCTTCTTGCGCACTTAGTTTTCCACTGCCTGCCTTTAGCCCTTCCCTCCTCCGTTTGCCTGTGTACCTGTCCATCTCCTTGTCCTTCTCTAGCTGTACGTTAGCGTGCAGGAAGCACAAAGGTGAAGCTTACGGGGCTGGGGATTCCCGGCGGTGTTCCGGCGCAGATGCGGCGGCAGCGCTGCCATGACAGCCCCAGCAGCGGGGAGGCTGCTGGCGATGGCTGCACATCGCCCAGCCCAGGCACCACCCTCGCTCCTGCTCCGAACGGGGCCACTGCAGCGTGCAGTCCCTCCACACACAGCTGCTGAGGTGCGCTGCATGTGAATGACTGCAGCCCTGTTCGCCCTCCTGAATAAAACCAACCCAAACCCCCCCAAACAGCAACTCATCAAAGACAGCCAGCCTAAGAGCAGGGAACACTGCAGCCTCTCCATTCAGGAGGCAGCACACTTCACAGCAGATGTAAAAACTCTCCAGTTAGAGCCTTGCTTGATCGCTTTGTCCCATCTGTGGTTTCTGGTTGGTTTGGTTTGTATTTCATTACATTCTGCTCAAACAAGCAGGATGCAGCTTGTTAAAACTGCACAGATTAACAACAAACAACAGGAATTCATGGGAGAAAACACCCTTCCAGCTGAGCCACTGTCCTGGACAAACATGGGAAAATGAAAGTCTCCATGCTAGGGGTGCAAAACATACAGGTAGGGAGGGAGCTGTAGAGTGATGAAACAAACAAAGGCTAAGAGAAATTCACTGAATTTACCCTACTTTCATAACTCAGTTCTTCTAAACAGAGAAATCCAAACGGCTGCTTAGCAATGTCGACTCTCACAACTCGCTAGCAACAGTTGATGTCAACCTTCCTTTGTCCCATGGGTGCATTTATACCATGATGCTCTTATTTTTATGCTTTCCTGCCCATAACCAGCTATGTCTAGTTCTCACTCATAGAAAAACCCCAAACAAACAAAAAAGACCCAAACACATCTAAACCAAGAAAAGGGAACTGGCGACAGAACAAACTCAGTATCATTCAACAACACGCTAGAACAGACAAGATGAGTTGGTTGGAAAGAAACTTACAAGGCTTATCCCCGAAAGATTATTCCACCCAGTTCTTCCAAAAGGATGTTTCTCTGCATCAATGGGAGCCTAAAACTCTGTATTTCAATGTTGGAGGCACAGGAGAGACTTTTCTGCTGCTGTCCCTGCTGTGAGGACGAGTAATGCTTTTCATCCACATTTTTAATGATACATAGGCTGTCCTGAGAGCAAATGACTGAAGCCGGGTTTCTTCCACCCTAGGGGAGTTACCACAAGATCCATCCCTTCTCTTACACACGCTGTTCCTTCCACACCACAAACCTAGTATTCTTTCTGACACTGTGAGTAAGCTTCCAAGGGGGTGGAAGCTTCCTTCCATGACCTCAGTGTACAACCTTCAGCCTAACAACTCTTCAGAGACCAAAAGATGGACCAGTAATCTAAAGCACTTCCATGATGAGGGCCTAGCACGAAGCAACTATCACCACAGTTTTTATCAGCAATGGTTCAAATGAAGGTGTCTGTCTCCAAGATGCTCTGCATTTATCCAAATGCTGTGACTGTAGAGGTAGGTGTACTTTCAGCTCTCAGTGTCAGGTACTTCGGAGCGTGTTGGGCATAGGAACATGTCACTCATGAACTACTTGCTCTTGGGCAAGAAAAAAATGCTGCAATGTCTTTGTCAATGACTACAATCAAAATGGGATCTCTTGAAAAGGTCAAGGCAAGTCTCTGTGGATGAAACCACTAGGCTTTGATGCCTAAACCCCAGTCAGATCTGTGACCAAATCATGCAAGAAAATGCCTCACATTGGAAGGGAGA
Organism: Pezoporus occidentalis; assembly: GCF_034315485.1. Taxonomy (NCBI): domain Eukaryota; kingdom Metazoa; phylum Chordata; class Aves; order Psittaciformes; family Psittacidae; genus Pezoporus; species Pezoporus occidentalis. The sequence goes on from NW_026912854.1 coordinate 509,358, forward strand.
TAAATATGCTTTTATATTTGCTAGACATGCCTCGTCTTCCCTATCAGGCAAACAAAGCAACCAAGAACAGTTTTCTGACTGCACATCAAGTAAATCTTATTCTCTGCGCACAAATGTTCAAGTCTGTATCTATGAATAAAACAAGACAGGAATTAGCACACAAACAAACCTTATTTTTGCTCACAAAACCCAAAATGTTCCCTATAAAGTTCTGCACTTAAAACTCTGACAGATTTGCTTCAGAAACTAAAACCTCAAATTGTAAGTCCCTATTGACAACCAGGATCCACAGAGTTCCAAACAACATCACTGCTCAAACAATATAACCCTGTTAAACAAGCCTACGTTTTTCAGACTCAGAGTAGAAACTGGAAGATTTAGCACCTAACTTCCTAGGATGGAAGCCACCTAATGCTAAGAGCTGTAAATCTGCTTAACTCAAACTTCAACCTCAGACAATCAAGAGGGCACTTTATCTCCCCCCTCACTTTGCCCACGGTTCACACAGAGCATCTGCCATACATTTAGAAAGCCATATTTTCTACATTAGAATGGATGGCCTCAGCTGCAGGACTACTCCATGTTCAAGTACAAAGCTAATTTTAAACCAAAGTCAGAGCTAAACAAACTTATTTATTCCCATTAATGCAAACTCAAAGCCAGGAGGATGCTTCAAACATGCTTTAATTGACAAAGTTCTGCCACATGACACAAAAGCATCTACTCAGAATTCAGCTCCCATAAGCAAAGACTGCAGCACTGCACGGCCAGATTTTTATCTCCAGCTGAACAATGCATCGGTGTTACCCCAGGAAGGATATCTTCAGCCTTTGCACTACTCACAGTCACCACAACACTGTCACATATTCGAAGGTAAGCTCATACACAAGCCATAAGCCCGCTGGAGGCCTCCACCTGAACCTACACTAAGTAATCATACCATGGGTGGTGCTGCTTCATCCATCAATTTCAGTATGAGATTCTGTGCTTGCTCCCGAACTTGGTCTTTGGCATCTCCCATACGATCGATCAAAGGCAGGAGAACTGCAAAAGAGAGAAGAAGAAAAAGATTAGCCCCTCAGTGAAGGTTTTCTGATGCTTACACAGATTTCCTGAAACAGATTTAAAATACAATCTCATACGAAAATCAAAACTGATTTTAAGTTGGTCAAAACATATTAAAGTCCAGCTAAAAATCACCTTTTGCTGCATTTGGTGTCCCACGTCTGAACGCTCGAGGGTATTTTACAGTGACTGCTACCAAATTAATTGTGTCCTATTCTACCCAGGCAGTAAATAACAGTATTGCTCTATTGTTTGAAAGGGAGATCTGAAAGAATTTTAACAGCGCTTCACCATTTTATAGTACTAACTGAACAACCGAGTTGCCAGTAAGAGAAAGGGGACAGAATCAGAAACTCAGGATGTCCCCTCTGTTCTTACATTAAAACCAGCAGCCCTTTCTGTGCCATGAGTATTACAGTACTGAAGTTTCAATTTCCCCTCCTGCTGTATCGGAACACTTCCTAAGTGTCCTCCTCTGAGCACTGAATTCTCCTGGCTCTGGATATTCCCCTGACATCTTTAGCTACAAAGTTTTTGTGTTTCTCATCTATCTTCCCTCCCTGTTCTCCTGTAAATGAATTAACAGCTACTCTCAGTTTATAGTTTGAGGAGTTTGGAGTTATTTTGTTTGGGTTGGTGCTCCTGTTGGGGTGGAACATTGAGGTTTCAGGGTTGTTTTGTTGGGGTGGGGTGCTGGTTGTTTGCTTTGGGTGTTGGAGGGATGGTTTGGTTTTGTTCCGTGGCTTGGGTGGGTTTTGTCCCCAGTTTGTGAGCACAGAAAAAACATCCAGAGTTCAGTAAGTGATCCTGGGGAGTACAGAGCTGACCCCTTGCCATAAACTGCCCATCACTCCTACACTTACTGATTGCATCTTTCTTGCCAGCATCGCTTTCCATGACTCTTTCCAGCACTTCTAAATGGACCTTTTACCCATGGCACGTGTTACGGGTGAGGTCTGCTACCCTAGAGCTGACTGCTGTGCAGCTGAAGGCAACTCCGGGTTTACGGAGAGGGGAACAGCCCCAGCCCCAGGGAAGCAGAGGGGAACACACGGAGTGCCAGTCCTGTGGGAACAGGGCTCCTTTGTGACCGATGAGCACACTGAGTCAGTTGATGGAGCTGCAGATACCAGGGCCCCACTCACATCACCAAGGCAAGTACAGAGAACAGCTACTAGGAGCCGCAGAACAGAGATGAGCTCACCCCGTTGAACTAAGCCATGCCTCAGCCTACACATTTCAGAGCACACGGCTGCTGAACACGCCAGCCCCTGTCACAGAGGGACAGGCTGCTATGGGACCTGCTCAGGGACCCAAATGGCTGCAGGCTTGACTCCCCCCTCAAATCTCAAGTTTCTGTAGGACCCCATGCAAGACATGATATATTCTTTTTGCATAAGGAAAATGAAACGAGGCTGTCGAATGCTGATACTCAGTTTGGTATTTCATCCTCTCTGACAAAGAAGGCTCCAGCAGGAAATCGCTGGTTGCCTACTGAAGAAGTTTCAGAGCACTCAACCAGAAGGGAATCTCCCTTAAACATATTTCAGCTTGAGCTTCTAATGCCTTCAACGCTTGTTCTCCCAGCATCAGACACATCTAAAAAGAGCAATAGAGAAAAATAGCTGATTTGTGTTAGCTGTGCTTTCTAGGAATAAGTGGGAAACACATCTTCTTCCCCAAAATTTCTGACACCATTTGAGACACTTGGGTCTACCCCAGCAGCCTGGTTTTGCTGATCACCCCTCTCTTCCCCCTACTCCAAGCCTCCTGGCCTCTCCTTGCTCCTCTCTACTCCTGCCCAGCCAAAATCCCAAACCACAAGAAACTTTAAGTTCTCATAAGAAACCTCACCTAAGCCCACAGCAGCAGTTAGAGATGACAGACTGACACAGGCTTTTGCTCTGCACCAGGATAAGCCGGTGCTGTCAATAGAAAGCAGCACCTTTGCCCACTCACTGTGCCAGCCAGTTTGCCCCTCACAGCTCATACCACCCCTCGTACCAGCACTTGTCTGTTTGCAGAGTGAACTGAGGACATGCTCAGACATTCCAGGTAATACACGTGTGTCAATCAAAAGCATGAGCCAAGAGTTATGTTGAAACTGAGCCAACAGGAACAGCCTATGGAGGTTCTGGCACCTTAGGAAGTATCGACTGGATGTGCACACACTAAGGTTCTACAGAAAGATTTAGGCAGCTTTAGGCAGATTTCTACCCCTACCAGCTACAGCTGAAGTCATACTTGCAATACAAGGGCACCCTTTATCATAACTTAAGCCTCTGCTTTAGGAGATTAGAGCACTACTACATCCCAAAAAATGAATGACAGAAAATAAATCACCAAGAACAATGCTCCCCTTCACTTCATTCCAAATACAACTGAACAATCACTTTGGCTGATACTTTTCCTCTAGGTTTTATACATTTCATTACCACGATTGAATTAGCATCCTTTATGCTGCAGTGACAATACACACATATGGTTGTTTCTAAGCATCACTCTGCAACTAAACGATCTCAAATAGATGTTGGAGTTAAAAGGAAGGTGAGAAAGGAGGAGCAAGACCATATATGAAGGTGGTATTTGAAGTCATAGTCTCCTAACAAGTTACCCAGTGAAGTATATAACTTGCTGTATTCAGTATGGACTCACTGCTATTCTATACTACTTCACTATTTGAAACGGACTCTGGAAAACCTAACATGACAACTTTCTTCCTTTTATTCATTTACTTCTGCCAATATGAAGAGAAACATTATACTAAATTCAGGAAACACCGATTCCCCTTTGCAGTTGCTGGTTATTTTTGCAGGGCCAAGCGGCACTATATCCCATTCAATTTGCCTTTTCACCACATTGCCAAAGCTTCCTATCACTACCAGCTACTCCCGAGTTTTTCCTGTTGAGACTTCTGTTACACCACAACTTTATAGGGATTTATTACTGAAGAAAACTCAGGAGTGTCAGTAAAAATAATCTATAGCACACAATAATTCTACCAGATGTACATCAAACTGCCCTGCTATTTACCATCTTTACGCCTTTCTCCTTTCTACTATATCCCTAACAGAGCTTATTATCCCATCGGTTTCTCTTCCATTCTTTGTCTTCCTTCTCTTGGCTCAGTAAGCCTAAATAGATTTTCACTTTTACACATTCACATAATGACTTCATCACCACAAGCTGGACAGCAGAAACAGAGTTAAGTCCAAAACCAGCCTGGGGAGTCTGGGTACAGCCTTGAGAGATGACAGATTTATTTCTTTTACAGGGAATGAAGATGATGAACAAGTAAATCCCAGGAGTCAGTGCTTAGAACAGCCCCCAATGTGTTTTTAAGAATGCCAAGCAGCTTAACTGCATGACCCCCCTGCAGCTGGAATGCCACTGGAAGCACAACAATTTCCTTTTGTTAAACTTTAACAAGAGTTCCTTCTGTTGTGACACAAACATGGGGCTTTTCAGTTTGTGTTATCCCTCACAGCTCCTTCTGCTTCTGCTCCTGCTCTCCTGCCAATTACACCTGCTCTTTGTAAGCGCCTGTTTTATGGCCTCTTACCCTCTCACATCTACCCATTTCAATGGCCCACATTTTGATAGGCCATGTCTGCTTTGCTGCAAAGGCCTACAGAAAGCATTAAGCTAACAAGAATCTGTGCCTGGGAAACAACATCAGTACTGGCAGAAATTCTGTCACTAAAAAGTCTAACTTCTTAGCCATTAAAAGAAAAAGCTTTGAGGACAGACACAGATTACACCGAGGCAGCAACCTGTATCTGCCTCATTTTCTCAGGAACTGCCAGCTCAGGCACAGCATTAAGCAGCTGCATTGGAAAGGAGCACAAGGACAGAAAAAGCAGTCTGTTCTGCTGGCTACAATGCACGGGAGAGAAAGGAGCCCCAGAGAGGCTCCTATGGGGCTGGCACTAGGGCCACAATAACAGACCCACATGGCCAAGGGCTACTTGTAAGCAAAGAACCATTAGCAGGCTCTCCCCTCCTCAAGATAAAGTGCAGACCCCAGCAAGTCTAATCCAAATCCATCTCAGACATTAATGTGCTTCTCTGGGTCTCTTCAGAAGCCATCTAAGAAAAGCAGGATTAACAAGATACTCTTCTTCACAGGCAGTGGAAGGAAAACACACACCTTTTTGGTTTAACACAATTAATTCATTAACCTAGCAAGGTTTCAGTCTCAGGAACACAGGACAAGAGCCTTCAGGTCCAAAGAGCTGTACCTGACCAGCAAGGAAACTAGAAAGTAGAGAGAACAAATGTTCATGCCATCTTTTAAAACTGTTTAGCTCTAGGCTGGCTTTACAGAACTAGTATTAACTAGAACCAAACAGAAACCAAGGAAGGCTGTGATTTCTCTCCTCTTATTTAACGGCACTGCATTTCTAGGTGTCACACAGTGAGGAGTCCACAGACAGCAAGCAGATGGTACTGTAAATCACAGCCTAGCACTTCAGGCGTGGATCACTTCAGGTAACATTCATTCCCACTACTACTAAATTCCAGTGCCAGCCAGGACAGAAAAAGCTTTCAAAGGCTGCATAGATTTATTTTTTTTACTAAAACTTTAGAGAAACTGTCACCAAGATGTAAAAAAGTTGCAGCTTACATCAGCTGCGACAATCAGCTGGGATCCCTCTAGAGGGAACCAAAGAAAACATAAGGCTTTTCTGAGATGTTGCAGGAAATTCATCTTTTTGTTACATCTGAAAACATAAAAGCAATTCAAAACATCTAGTCTGAAGAAGAAAAGAAGAACCACCCCCACCCCAAATAATGAAGCCTCTGATGAAAGCCTCAGTAGCATTTTATTGCTTAAGCAAATCCTACAATTCATATCCAGACAGCTTTTCCTGAGCTCAATAAGCAATAAAATGAAAAGGCAGTATCAGACACCCCTGACCTGCAGTTAGGCACAAGAAGACGCCTTTGACACAGGACTCTTCTCACATAAGTACGAAAGCTTGCTTTATATTAGCTGAGCAATTCAGTTTCTTGAATTATAATAAAGTACATAGAAAACAGAATAAAACTCAGTCAGCTCCTAGAACCTGAAGATTCCATATTCTTCCACATGTTATAGAATCACAGAATATTTAGGATTGGAAAGGACCTTAAGATCATCCAGCTCCAATCCCCCTGCCATGGGCAAGGACACCTCACACTAAACCATCTCACCCAAGGCTCTGTCCAACCTGGCCTTGAACACTGCCAGGGATGGAGCATTCACAACCTCCCTGGGCAACCCATTCCAGTGCCTCACCACCCTAACAGGAAAGAAGTTCTTCCTTATATCTAATCTAAAATCCATACACTAAATATTAATATATATTAATATATAAATATCAATATATAAATAGGTGAATATTAATATGTAAATATAAATATATAAATCCATATACCCATAATATATATATCCATATATCCTAATGAAGAGTCCCTCCAATAAAAATTTGAAACTGCTATTACACACACACACACATATCTATATATATATACTCATGGTAGCTCATGCTAAAACATTCCTTGGTTTTCATACTGTTGAGGAAAGCACTTCTCCACACATCATCAAATCCACTTAACTGAAGAGTCACATCTTGATTAAACTGTGTATTTAGGTATTTTCCATCCCAAAACTCTAATCATAAAGAAGGAGAGAGAAAAATTCAGAACCTGGGTGTCACTTATCTCAATGCAGTCTTACTCAAACAAACACTTCCGAATTCTTGTACCAACTGCTTTTAAATCCAAGCACCCTCCAAATACTAATGCACATTTAAAGCGGTCGTAAGGATGTGCAAATAAATCAGGCAACATACTTGAATGCTTAATTGTAACAATAAATTTGTAAGAACATTTAAACTGATCTGAAGAGCCTAATTCAAAGGTGGTTCTATCACTTCTAGAAGCCTCCTGGGAAAGAATTTGAACACTTGCAATTGGTTTCACATCTTGGTGTATGGCACTACAACAACCTCCCAAAAGTATTTTTGCCCACTGGTTTCTTTTTACATAGAATCATAGAATAGTTAGGGTTGGAAAGGACCTTAAGATCATCCACTTCCAACCCCCCCTGCCATGGGCAGGGACACCTCACACTAAACCATCTCACCCAAGGCTCTGTCCAACCTGGCCTTGAACACCACCAGGGATGGAGCATTCACAACCTCCCTGGGCAATCCATTCCAGTGCCTCAACACCCTCACACTAAAGAACTTCTTCCATATATCTAACCTGAACTTCCCCTGTTTAAGTTTGAACCCTTTACCCCTTGTCCTATCACTACAGTTCCTAATGAAGAGTGACTCCCGTAAGAATTTGAAACTGTTATTACACATATATATAGGTCTACACTGGGGGCTTTGTGTGTAAAATGTGTCTAATTCAGACTTACACATATGCACCTAAGTATAACGTGTGTTTTGTTCTTAAGTGTCAAGTATCTTTCCTTTAATCTGCAGATAACTATAATACATTTTGCAGTATATCTTGGAAAGCTGTATGTGAAAGTGAATGACAAGATAATTATATGATAGACTAATGGGCAGTTCAATATGTGCAGGAAAATGTCATGATATAACACCACATTAAATGTCACACAGGGTCCATATACCTTCATTACACTTTTTCTTTTCTCATTCCTTTGAAAATGAGTGGGCAATAAGTAGAGAACATTCACTTCTTTTAGAAATGAAACTATGAGTACAGACTTGTCCCATAAGCTCTATTGCCATTACACCTGCCCATAGTTCTAATCCTCTTTTATTTCTGATATATATTTTACTAATTAATGCCATCACCTGGGAAAATAGATTGTGACAGGGTAATTATGTACTCTTATGTAATCTCTTTTAATCACAGAATAAGGAGTAGCTTTAAATACTGAAAGATATAACACTTAAACACTCCTTAATCTGCTTCAGTTCTTCTAGAAGATCGCCACGTAGCCTCAGGGACTAACACACACCCTGAAATATACTGCTTGCAAAGTATTTTGAAGCATCTTTATTACAGGTACTAGAAAACAGATCCCAAATCCGTGTGTCCAAGTCCCCAGAACACTGATGCCAGCTGCAGAGAGCATGCAATGTCATTAATCATAAGCACGTGGTTTAGTGGTGGACTTGGCAGTGCTTGGCTAACAGTTGCACTTGAGGACCTTAAAGGTATTTTTCAACCTCAATGATTCCATGATTCTGCTTTCTTCTGGTATGTTAAGAACCCACTACAGTCAGTACATGCACAATCATCTATAGCATAGAGGAGACAATATAGATTTTATAAAAAGAAATTAATGCTGGAGAGGGACTCTTCATCAGGAGCTACAGGGAAAGGACAAGGGGTAATGGCTTCAAACTTAAACAGGAAAGATTTAGGTTGGGTATAAGGAAGAAGTTCTTTATTGTGACACTGGTGAGGCACTGGAACAGGTTGCCCAAGGATGTTGTGAATGCTCCATCCCTGTCAGTCTTCAAGGCTAGGTTGGACGGAGCTTTGAGCAACTTTGTCTAGTGGAAGGTGTCCCTGCCCATGGCAGGGGGTTGAAACTGGATGATCTTAAGGTCCTTTCCAACCCAAATCACTCTGTGTGATTCTAAGTGGTACCTCACTAACTTGTAAGAGCTCTTTGCATAAAGTAACTCAGCTGACAGAGTGCAGCTGGATTTTCACACAGTTCTCAAGTAAAGGGGTCTTACAGGAAGGAAGGTACCACAGTGATAAAGGCACATGGAGAAAGAGACACCACTCTGAGCAGCAGACCCTAAATCTGCTAGGAATCACAGGAAACAGGTTGTTACAGCAGGCAGTATATATGAATGTATTAGGTCTATTTTCAGGAAGCAGCCGGGTAACAAAAAAAGAGGTTCTTCATCATTACAACAGTAACAGGCACATAATAAACCCAAACAGAATTATGCTGCTATAAACATACACTGCATCAGTGCTGCTATGGCTTCCTCAACTCAAAGCCCTGCAACAGAAAGGCTATTAAAGGGGAAACAATTAAAACTATGGAACCATGTGTATACAAGAAACAATCAGACTGGGACTGGTACCCAGGGCAGGGAGAAGGACAGCAGAGGACAGACACAGAAGAGATCTGTGAAATGAGGATGGTGGTCGAGAAGATAAGAAGTGATAGCTCATCTCTCTAACACAACATCCAGCAAACATCAGGTTATCAGACAGCCCCAAACAAAATATTTTCCATAATTAAGCATTATTACAGAACACTGCAGAAGCCAAACCAACTGGATACAGCTGTAGGAAAACAGGGTGACACTGGCCTCAGCTACTCTAAACTGCAAAGCCACTGACAGCTTGGGGATCATAATGAAGGGGTTATCACTCCATGACTGTCGGGGCCTTACTGTCTTTTCAGGCAGCTGCAGATTGCTGTCAGACATGAGGCTTTGGTCTGACCTACTGGAGTCATTCTCAGATTATGTTAGAAGCCAAATCTACAGAGTCAACAGAATATGCTTTGGGAAGCCGCTGGGTCTTTAAGTTTTGGTGAAGAAAGCCATTCTCTTGCTCACCAGTGTGCTTTTACTCACTCTCATAAACCCTGGACTATCCTCACAGCCAGACTTTTATATTGAAGTTTTTGTGTGACTGCTTCACTGGCAAAAATTGACATGTTATAAGACTTGGAGAGACAGCTACTGACTGAAGAGAAGTCATACCATAAATCACTCTCCTGTAAAAGTCATCTAAAACAAAGGTTGTTTTGTGCCTTTACTGAGACTAACGTTTTGGTGTCTGTCAAACTTACCTAAAGGCTGACCATGCACAACAGTGACTTGCATATTCAGCACAGTGCACTCCACAGGTCTTAATTCTGAAGATGCTCAGAAGACCAATTTCAGTAGAAGGCACGACTACTGGGCTCTTCTAAAAGGTACTTGTGGAGTACACACCTTCAGATGCCTACTGATGTTACACATGTTCCACGGTCACCCGGTGCCAGTACTCCTTTTGGTTTTCTCAGTATAAATGCTACAGGGTCATAATCTCAAACTACTCAACTACTGGGACAAAACCAAAGAGTGGTTTTAGTCTCTTCTGAAGTAGTTCACGCTTAAAACCAGAGAAATGAATAAAGGTTTCCAACCTTTCATAAAGCTGCTGGAATTTTCAGTTACACACATCACTAAAATATAAATCAAAACAGAATAAAACTCTGCAGCCCAGCACTGTGTGTAGCGACAGAGACTGTTCAGAAATCACTATCCCGCACAGCACAATACAGCTTCAGTGCCCTTACACTGCTCCAGTACAGAACAAGCCAAAGAAAAATCCCTCAGCAACAGCAGATTCCAGTTCTGCAGCACTACTGCAGTACCTCTGCAGCACCCTGAAAGGGGCTTCTAGCGACTTGGGTCAGCTACTTGTCAAACTATACTTTGTGTTCCTAAACTTTCAGATGTTGCTGATTTCTTAACTCTTAAATACAAAAGTAGACACATAAAGAAAAGGAAGCTTAACATTGTAGCAGAAAATCTGAGGTAAGAGGAGATGTGGGAACAAGATGTAAGTTACACAAACTTTGGGAAAGGACGTGCAGATAGAAACTTCTGCTAGCAACAGCCAGTGATAAATCACCAATGTCAATGCTCCAGTAGCACCATCCTTTTTCAAGGACACTAGCAAAATGACTTGGGCAGCATCATTTGTTCACACCTCCTAGCACAACTGTTTCATACCCAGGCACACTCAGATCCATTCATTTGAATGTCATTCAAGTAACTGTTTCACACAAGAACAACAGTCCTTTTTTTCCACCCCGTAAGAAGTTTCAACTACCAAAAGCTACAGTTATCTCACAGGAGGTAGACCACATTGTCCTCAGAGACCACAGGCTTCAGCACACATAAGGCTCTAATTTAAGTGATCTGCAAATAAAACCTTCAGTCTTCAACACAAGTTAAAAGGTAACACTTATGTTCCGATGTAATTCGTAGATGACTGTCTTGGGGACTAGTGAGTACATAGATAGCATGGGAGTGGTGAGCAGCTATATAGAATGAACCTAATTACTGAAGAGATGTTCCCCGAACCTCTCAAAAATCCCAACCACCACCCAGAAATCAACAATTGCATGAGAAATGAACACTTACAAGTTAATATCAAATTACTTAAATTCCAACAGTAGCAATAAGATGTCTACCACTATATTATATTTAGCTTGGAAAGCTTTCAACATGTTTGACTTCAGCTGCTGTGGAGGGTGGGAGAAGGGCAAAGGAGGAGAATGTCTTTTACTTCTTGGTTTTAACAATAAAGTTGTATTTCACTTACCAGTTCCTATATAGGATTTAAAGCGTCCTGATAATCTGTCGACAAAGGCACCTAAAACATCTAATCCCAGTAGTGCTACCTGTTGAAACGAAAGCATTAGATATATAAAACAGATCACTAAAGAATTCTTTAGAATACATTTTAAAGACATCAGACACAGATATGCAAACATGCTGAAAGACATTAACCCAAAGAGAAATTAAAGCTCCAATTAGAGAGCTTCCTTGAAGCTTTCACGAAGACAAAGTCAGCAGAATACATTTGGGATGGATCAAGTGTATTTACATATACCAGAGCACTTCAGGTTTTTTAGTACTTGTATTAAAACAGAAAGACTATTAATGTTTTTGTATTTTCAACTACAAATCATTAAAATTCAAATTAATAATTATGAGAACTAAGGAGTTGGAGGAAGCTTCTTTTTTTCCTGTCTAGATCATATGTTAGGGTCTGCAGTTCTGTCCGTCCTTTAAAAGATGACTCTAGAGGTCTAACTTGATATTAAGATGAAAGTCAAAGTTCCTTTGAACGAGGTAACAGTGAGGCTGTAGGCCTTCCCTCCTCTACCAGGTCGCTAAGCTGCTGAAACAAACCAACCAGAATGCCTTAGCAAAAAAAAACAGAAAACAAAAGAACTCCAAACAAACCCACAACCCAAGAACAAAACCAAAGGAGAAGGATACAGTTGTAAGACTCAGAAAAAGCAAACTTAGAATGCAAAACTAAGCCCCCCAACATAAGTACTAACACAGACTAGGAAACCTCCACGGTTTAAACAGTTTTCCAGATGCTAAGAGCTTACTGCAATCTGGCTACTTAGCTCATCCACTAAGGTCATCACATCGTTTTCCAAACTCCCAAAAGAAAACAAGGGAGAGAAGCTGCTTTCCCTGGCACACCAGTTCAGACCACACCATTTGTCCACCTGCTTGTTCAGCTTGAGAAGCTCCATTGCTCTTCATTTGCTTTTGGTTAAAAAAATAAAAATAAAAATAAAGAAGATCAGAAAACAAGAGACAGGTCAAAAACACTGCTGGGGTTGTGAGGAAGTTCCCATCTCTGATCACAAAGCAGGTAAGAGAGTAACTAACAGAGAAACAAAACCATGATCAGAAATGAGTGGTTGACCTAAATTATTGCAACAAGTCAGGATGCTTTTTTTCACCCCTGCCTACCCCGCACAGCGTTCCAAGACTTCATTCCTGATGTCCCATCATAGTTCATTATGAACACCAGAACTGCATTTCCCACACCTTGTAGTTAGCTCAATTTGCAGCCCACGAAGATGCAAATCCCAAAGGAAGGACCTCCTGATGCTTGGGCTTTTGTAACTGTTTTTTCTCCTCTGGATTTTCTAGTCAAGGCACTGGAAGTTTTTCCCTGTGAAGCCCTGAGCAGAGCTACTCCCCTCTATCAGCTGTTTATTTTCCTGCAACTTGGAACCACATTTTCCTGGACGACGTTGTTTCCGCAAGATCCTTATCTGTCACAATGGTCCACAGCAGACAACAGGCCAAAGAAAATCCATCTGGAGATGAATGTGAATGCACGTGGCCCACGCACACGAGATCCCATGAGCTGGGTTTCCACAGGAAACTAGACAAATATGGTCCCCAGAAAACCTCGGGTCTGAAGCAACCACATAATTAAGGGGATTTTAATCAAGTTGTTATAAGTACAACAGACCTCCTTTTAATCAAAGGGAACAAAACTTCAGTTTCAAGTTAGTACATCTTATGTGGAAATTCACACCATTTTATTACGTACTAAAACAGGGAAGAGCAAATATAAATGGATGGCATCACTGAATATACTGCCAACAGGTGACTGCATCTGCAGCTTAAGGTGAGAAAACAGAACACTATACTTGGTAACTTAGACAAAAAAAAAAACTAAGTCAGTTTTTATGGTAGCATCAAAGTTTCCCAAAATCTCTTCCCTTTAATATTCTTTCCCAGATTGTTAAAGCTTTATGAGACCTTAGACAAAGTTTCAATCTAGAAAGTGATGCCTGAACGCAGTAAGGAATTCATTCTGGATACGCATCATTTTCCTATGCTTCTGTTTCCTGATTACAAGCTCCGCCTTAGACTCGGCTTCCAGTGGCAGCTTTTAAGGTACCCTTCCTACGCATGTATTTAGAGGTCTACTAATGCATAAACCACAGCCTTTCCTTCTGTAACGGTACTTACAGAGAGTCTCCCTCTTCTCCACACTTTTGATTATCTTTCTAAAATCCCTCTTGAAGACTTCTTCCATTCCAAACAGCAGCACCTCAGAGACTTAAAAAAGTAAAGCACATATGGCTTGAGCTCATGCAAAGTCCCCTGTGGTATGCACCTTGGAAATGACAACAGGTACGAAATGCCATGATACCTACAAAAAGTACAATGTGACCTCAGGCTTGAAGTAGTGGGAAACTGCTCTAGCTATCAAACTGGCTCACATTCCGTGTTTCAAAACAAGTCAGCTGAAGCATACCACTACAGAGTACATCAAATAAACTACCTCACTGGTTTTGTAATTAGGTCTTACACTTCTCTGCTTTGATACATGATGTTCTGAGCTTCAGTATCTCCTGGTAGATACGATCCAAGCAGCCCTTCGGAAGGAGCCCTTAATGACTGACAGGGGGTCAAGAGAGCAGCATTCAAGCAAAACCAACAAGAACAATGCACAAGTCAGGTAGAGCTGATCTGTAAGAAACAGGGTCTAACCCCTCAGACACTGTGTGGGATGTTGTACCAACACACGCTCTCCACTATGGACAGCAAAACCTCTCAACAGCACCATAGCTCTTCCCACTCACTTCAATGAGGAACGTATTGCTTCTGGAATGAAAATCATTGGATCCGTTTCTTACTCTGCATTCATTAAGCCTTTTTGCCTGCTGCCTAGAAAGGCCTTTGTATGCTGAGGCCAATTCATCAGCTCACTATTGTTTAATGCATTCAAACACTGCATTTGAGGTTCACAAAAGAAATTTAGACTTAATTTAAGCTGCAGTTGATTGGTTCTTGTGCTGTTTTTTAACAAACCAGTGTTCAGGACTGTCCTTGACTTCCTGGATCACAATAAAATTGGCAACCCGACTGAGAAATACTTTATCTGCTGTGGAAAGGACCAGGCTCTTCAGTGAAGTCAAGATGTTCCAACCAAAATGTGATTATGAATTGAGCCTATTTCTTGCTCTGCAGCTTGTTCCTTTTCCAGCTCTCTTGGAAGAGTTTCTTACGTAGTTCTCTTTACTCATCTCCCTGAACACACTTCTCCCCTAGTTCACAGGATACTCCATCACTTTTTGCTCCTTTACTGTTTTCCACTCCAGTTCTTTCCACATTACCCACTTCGCTGAGATCTGCCATATTCCATTCCCTCTCTTAATCCAAAAGCTTGTACAGATACAAAAACCTGTCCCAGCTCTACAGGCAGAAGGCCTCTTCCATTTTCCTTGGTTGTTTCTTCAGCCCAGGTGGGTCTCCAGTCCCACCCAGGTCATCCTTAGACTCTGTTCTCCCTGGAACAAGTGAACTTCAGTTCTCCCCCTCAGAATCAGTAGAGCAGCTGCCTCTGCTGACAAGCAGCCAAAACTGCAGCCACAGCTGCTGAAGCTGCCACACATTATCTATACCTCAGAGATCTTAATTGACAAGAAAGCATTATTTCCATTCTCATGCTTCTTCCATCTTCAAGGGTACAGTGACACAATGCCAAAGATCCAAGATCTGTACCATCTTCTCTTGTTTAGTAGTACGTATATCACATCACTTCACACTGCGAGGAAAGAGGATGCTGGAAACCGACCATAAAGTCTTCAAGCTCAACAATTTGAGTTGCAATTCTTCAGCAAATGCAGAGCCTCCTCTACCTAAAAATGCAAGTTTACTGATCTCAAAGCAGTGTTTTGCAACTATAATTTGGACTACAAGCCAAGACTCTGCTGAGAGTATCAGATCTCTGCTACTGTTAAAGCTACTCATCAGCTGCAACCCACAAAGTCTCAAAAGCAGTACAGACTACCAGACTCCCCAGGATAATCTTCCCTTCATAGCCCTCCTGTGAGGGCCAAGCACAAATCATTTCAGCTCCATAGTGCAAGTCACCACACCGCGAGAGGACTACTGAATGAATCACCCAGATTTACCCACAGGCTGATGAGTATAGCTCAGCACTGAAAAGGCTCGGCTCCCTCAGACGTCCTTCTCAATAATCATGGATCTGGGAAGTCCTTGTTGGTTTGACCTCTCCTGTACAGCAGCCAAAACAGGCAGGCATAGTGCCATCATAAACATTTCAGAACTTAATAAATCTGGTTTACTGCCCTTCCCCAAGTTAAGAACTAGAACATTCCTCCCCCCCAGCATTAGTGAAGAAACATTTACCCGGTTCTGAAGAACACATCAGTAACACTCAGAAACATTTACACCCTTCTGTTACTTCAAAATCTCTCATGATCTTCAAGCTGACTTGAGTTCAGGCTGAAAGTGGGATCTCCAATCTGTTCTGTATTCCGTGACAACTCAGCAATCAGTATTCTGAAGTGTGCAGCGCACTGCCTCCAGCTTTGATCCATCACAGGAATATCTACAGTTTGCTTCACACATACAAGGAACATTCCTCCCTTTACCACAGCCATATATTTTTCATAGTCACTGTTCCAAGGACAGTGAGTATAAAACAGAACTATACCACAGAGCAACCCCTGACATTTTAAACCATTTTCTTTTTGAGGTTGTCTAGCTTAAACTTTACGCGCTGCAGTGCAAAAAGCTCGAAGACAGAGCCTCTTTAAAAGCAGTGCTCAGTGGGAAGACAATGAGATGTAAGCATTGCATTTCTCTTTAGAAGAAATTTTACATAAATTTTTAATTACAAGAAAAAAACAGGTAAAAAGCTTTCACCCCACCCCTCCACCCCCCCCCTCGACAATTGCACTTGAAAACCTTTCTAAGCTTGTCGATGGAGAACAAAAACCACTTTATTTTAGGACTTTCTTCTTCCAAAAGAATATAATTCTTTTCGTGCCCAAGGTCTCTTATTTCCTTTCCCGTTTCCGCTTTGTTAAAACTTTATTAAACACACAGTGATTTCTTCCTATTCTGCTGCTTACTCGTATCACTGGCACCAGCTCCTCTGCTGTGAGGAGACAAGTATTCACGCAGCTGAAGAGTAACCTGCTTTAGGAAGCCAGCGCATCAAGTGAACAAGAGAAAGCATCTCCCTAGCCACAGATCTTCCCTAAGCCTGTCCACTGTACAGCTTCCCAAGCACTCACATTGGAGCAATGAAGGCAGTTCAGCAGCCAGGGAAAGAAAGACACTGCTCAAATGGGCAACACCACTATGAGCACATGTGGAACTACATGTGGCTCCATTCTGAAGGAGGCACCTCTCTTGCATACTGCACAGCGCTTGGAAACGGTCTCTAGTCATGCCCAAATCAAACTGCAGGCTAAAAGGGTCAGCCTCTTTCTCCCTCTTGACCTGCAGGCATATTTGACCTGGTACACACTTAAACCTCCTGCAGAATCAGTCCAATCAGCTTGTTGAAATGCTGGAAAATGAATTCAACATCAACAGAAAGGGAACTGCCTCAAGAGTGATAGTGGGAATGCCTGGCCTGGAGAAGCACAGCTGCTCTTTCAACAGGGACTACAGTTAGTCTGGATTACACAAACTGAAGCTGCAAAACTACCAAGAACTGCCAGTTCCACTTCTGGAGGAGATGCCTGGGAGTTTGAGACTATATATTCCACATTAGTAATTAAATGCTGGGCAAAATTAGTTTTAATTATACTTCAAATAATTAAAACTTGCTGCAAGTGTCCCTTGCCTTCTGAAGATTTGTTTATTTGGCTAATAGTTTATTTAACACTCTACAAACAGAACATAAATAATACATGAAAAAATAGCAATTATTACTCAAGAATCGAATACCTGAGCTTGAAAACTAAAACTGGATTCATACATGGACAGGCTGAATCACTTTCTCATTACACAGAAATAAGGGAAGTAGCTCCTACATAGCCAAGATGAAACAAACCTGAAATAAGGAATAATGAAGTTCAGCAAAGAGCTCAAACGCTGCTCCTCCAACAAAGACATTCAAATCACCACTATTTGCTAACAAAGGCTAAGGAAATACCAGGATCTATGCAGTAACTGAAGAATAAAGGTTGAGGTGGGCCCTCTGTTCTTCCATTTTTCTGTCGTGCAAGTTACAGTCCTACAACTCAATATAGCATTTGCTTTTGAGTTGGCTTGTGCTCAGCTCAAAAACAACCCTTACACATTCTTCCTAAGGACCTTCACTTAATCCCATGTCCCACATCCTGCACTTGTGTTCAATTATTTTACTGAAATGTAGGACTTCACATTTACTTCTGAACTTACTTTTTCCACATCTCATCTCCATTTTGTTTAAATTATATCAAATTCCAGCTCCCACTTCACACACTTATATGCAGTCAATGAAGTTACAACGACTGCTGTCTCTCTGCCCAAGGACTTGAGACCAAACATCCTGACCACTTGTCTTAACCTATCTGCAAAACCCCAGGTCAGAGCTTCCCTTCCGGCAATCGAAAGCTCCTCCTGCCGGCCTTCTGTTGAACTGAAGACAAGCAAAACACACTTGCCAAACTAAGGAAATACAAAACTGCTACAGTAACATCACTGGCAGGTCAGTATCGTTCAGTATTTGGGGTTGAGACAAATAAAGCAAAGGAAAAAACTCTCTCTATAAGGGGAGCATAGAATAAAAGATAATTCCAAGGATTTGCCCAAAAGAAACAGATTATCCACACTACCAGCAAAAGACTGGGAGATCCCAATTTTTTGGTTTTGCGTGGCAAACAATCTGCTCCTCTGACATTAACCCAGTGATTATTAGGATTATTGGTTATGTTCCTGTTACAGTTGAGGAATAAACCAAGCTAAAATATTGACTACAAAGGTAAGAACCCCCAAAATGGCTCTCAGCCACAACCATTGCTGATCACTCTTGCAAAAATTATCCTGAGAAACTACTAGAATCATAGTTTTTATTATTTCTGATCAGGTGGAATTTGCATAAAGAACTGAAAGGTGGTTTTATTGCTCAGAAGGAAATTTTATGAGGGTAACTGTTTGATTCTGGTGGGCTTAAAAAAGCCAAACACAATATGTGAACAGCCTGCAAAGGTGCTTCTTGAGTATTTCTTCATCCCACATCTCTTTGGCAGATGTTCAAAGCAGGTTTCCCAATTATTTAAGTCAGACACAGAACAGTTTGAGCCAGACTGTACAAAGTCAGGTAACCTTGCAATTATTTCAAATGGCTATCTAGTACCAGAGAGACATGAAGATATGTGGTAAAACTCACATATACATAGCTGAACATCCAGGTTAACCAAGTAAAGCCAGCAAGTACCAGTTGCAATACCCTCACAGAATGGGGAATTAATTTACTGCTTGGAGTGTGCAAACATTAGCACTATTCCAATTTGCTGAAGTTGCCAAATAGTTCAGAGTTTGAGGAGAACAAATCCCAGTGGAAGAGTACTAGCACCCATCTCTTAATATTTTGCATCCAACTTACCTACTCCTCAAAAAGCTTTCCAAATTCACCACTCTTACTTTGTTTCTCCACTACTCCTCACAGCCTTGGGAAACCAGTCATTGCGGGAGGCAAAAAAACCCAAGCCAAACTGAAACCTCTGAACTGTAGGAGAGAGGTCAGTCCCAACCAACCTGAAATAAATTAGCTCATAATACCAGGACACCAAGCAAACAATATTTAGTTCAGTGAGCAACTCTTTCATTCTAATGAGATACAAAATAAATCCGGGTGCTCCCTGGTTTTGCAAGGTTTCCAGCAGTTGTGGAAAGTAATTCATCCCTGACTGCACAGACTTGGTAGCTGAAGTCCCCACGATACACCATTAAGACCAGCCTTTAATGACTCAGATCTCTCTAGGTCACTCCCTGTGCTCTACAACCAACTTGCACCAGAACTCCATCTGCAGATGAGTCAACACGTTCTTACTTCCACCTTTTTGATTTACCAGTAACTACCCAGGTAATTGCATTTTCCACCTCGATGAGCTAGATAAACTAAAGAAATTCTGCTATCTGCTTTCTTTGTTTGGAATTGCCAGGTTGCTTATTAAACCACTATAAACAGCTGCAAACTTCAGACACTTAAAAGCACTATTTGGATAACTAAAACCTGCTTGAAACAATTCAACCTCAGAGATTGCCCACACTTGTTTACTGAACATCTCCTCCCTTTCCCCCCCCACTCATTATCAAGTCTGCCCAATCAATTCTCCTGTTTCTATTCCCTTCAGACCCTTTCCCTTTTGGTTATGTGAGACAGAAACTTTACAGGGTGGCATTTTCTAGAGTTTTCTCAGGTACAGCTGAGAGTTGAGCTCCAAGATCATGCATCTTCTCTTTCAGTGTGGTCATCACTGCACTGCATGCAAGAATGGAGTCTGCACACGAGAACAAGATAAGGCGTACCCAGGCCAAGCTACATTAGTTATTCCCTCATCATCCATACCAATCACTTACAGTGGAAATAATGCCCCCCTTAAATTTCCCTCCAGTATTCCCCACTTGTCACTCAGCAAAGGAAAAGGACACCAACAAATCACTAAAAAAAATACAGTAATCAAAGATGAAGATTACTTGAATATTTTCCTTGAAAATAAATGTAAGCCTGGGCACTCATTACTTGATTATATCATACAGGTACTGAGTTTAACAGCAAACTCAGATTTAACATTTGAAGTTATGCCTATGCTTGCATAAGACAGAATATGCACGTAAGATGCAAAGCACAGTTTTCCAGAGTATTTTTGTTTTGAAGCAGCAGATGCTGCCACCACAGCCAGGAATGCTGGAACTGATCATGAGCAAAACATCCAAGATCCTGTGCTGCTGCAGCTAATAGAATGCATTTAACATGCTCTGAAATAGAGCACTGTATATATAAAGAGCCCACAGTAAGTGGATATAGACAAGAGGTAACAAATATATTTTAGTTATCATGCAACATGTTTTTAAAACTCATTTTGCACGACTGAGGCTGTGATCTGGAGTGCTGCATATCCTCATTTGTCCTGCAGTCCTAACACCCAAGGAGCCCTATCACCTTACCTTAGCAGCAAACAGAAGGTCTTGTGTTATGAAACACTCATCTTGAAAAGCAGATTTCAAGAATTAAGGCCCAATTTTGACAAATTAAAAGAGCAAAAGGAAACTTCCATATTACCTTGTTGAGATAAGTAATACCTAGTCCTCTTTACAAACCTCTCTAGGTTTCACATCACTTATCATCAGCAACTGTCCTCAGATGTGGAATTTAAAGGCAAATAGATCATACTTGTCCACGTTATTTTCTCAAGCTAACCTTTCTTTTAATGACAAACATGCTTCAAAATAAAGAAATCCCACGTGTAAATAGAGTTAAGCCTTATTATTGAGACTTGGAAGGGAACATGAAACTTAGATGGGCTACGTGCTACCACTGGAAGAATAAAAATACCCATTTAATGAACAAACTGCCCCAAAGACACTCCTATGTCTGCTTCCTGACCCTAAGCAGACGGGGAAAAAAGTCACAATAACCTCACGACAATGAGTCCAGAGGCCCAAAGTGCAAGTCAATTATCCCACAAGACAAGACAGTGAGAGAAGAGAATGAGCCCCATCCCTACACTGTTCAAGGCCAGGCTGGACGGGGCTTGGAGCACCCTGGTCTAATGAAAGGTGTCCCTGCCCGTGGCAGGGGGCTGCAACTGGATGAGCTTTACGGTCCCTTCCACAACCCGACCCGCGCTGCGTTTCTAAGTGCGGAGGGCAGGGCGGACCTGGCTGGGCTTACAGAGCCCAGCGCAATCGCAGCCCGACACCGCCGCCAGCCGACGGGAGCGCGGCCCCGGCCCAGCGGCACGCCGAATTAGTTTTAGTTAATTAATTAATACAACTCGCTATTGCGAACACGGCTGTCCCCGGTAATAAAACTACGCTGTCAATCGCCTTATCAGCTGGCCAGCGTCAGAACCATGGACACATATCCCAGGGAGAGAGAGAGAGCAGGAGCTGATCGCTGCTTCCCGGCAGCTCGGTCTTGAAACGCGCACACACAACACGCCACGAAACGTGAGTCATCATCGGCGGCTGCGGAGACACCGCACAACTTCCCACGGCCGGGAAAGTCACCTGGAGACGGGAAAACAGCTTCAAACTCACAACGGGAACCCCCAGCAGCAAATTATCCATTAAACCGTGTCAAACACGCCCGGTGCGGCGCAAACCCGGTGAGACAGCACTCCTACGGCCTACAGAAAACCATGGCAATCCAGGAAACGCTACACCCAAGTGCAGAGAGCACGGAACGGGAAGGGGGGAGGGAAAAATCATCACTTATCTCGCTTCAGAATAAGAAACACAGCCCGGGTATGTAAAGCAGTTGTGTGGTTTGGTTTAGTTTTGATACGACGTCCAAAAACATTGAACCAGCGATAAAAGCAAAAATGAAACTCACATTACTGCTTCTTTCAGAGCAGAGGAACAGAAAAAAGAAAGCGTTAACAGCACACACACACCCCAAAAATTTCCGAATTTCCTTTTATCGGAGCAGGGATAAAACCCGATATAAACGCAGTTTTATTCCTGCTCGTATCCGATAACGCAGCAGCGCGGAGCCCCGCACCTCCCTGCCATGATGAATCATGGTCGCTCCCGCACCGAGGGTCCCCGCAGCCTCACCTTGAAGTTGCTGGAGTTGACCCATGTGGTCAGTTCGTCGATCACCTTGTCCAAGCGCTGCAGGTCCTGCTCCACCTCGGCGCAGCGCGCCGGGTCGTTCAGGTACTCCAGCAGCTCCTGCCCGACCTGCATCCTGCGGGCCACGTCCTTCTGCTGTACCTGCTCGCAGAAGTACTCCAGACCGCCCGGATCCATCCTCGCGCGACACGGCAAAAGTTTCTTCGCAGACGAGAGGAGCCGCCCGCCGTCAGCGCCGGGAGCTGGGCCCGGGCAGGGCGGGGAGGGGACGGGACGCGCCCGGCGGTGCCGGCAGGGCCGCTGCCCTCACGGGGCCTCCCCTCGCCCGCTGCGCCCCGGCCCCGCTCCCGCCGCCCCCATGCGCCGCCGCCAGGGGCCCGAGCGGCTCCCGCCGGCCTCCGCCCGCGGCGGGAAGCTGAGGTGAGGAGCGGTGGGCGGGAGCGGCCGCCTCAGGCGAGGGGCTTTCCAGCCGCCTCCGCGTCGTCCCAGGGGGATCCCGGCAGAGCTCCCGGCCGCCGCCCCACCTCTTCCCCCGCCCGGGAGAAGGAGAATCGGCAGCGATCGTCCGGTCTCGCGCTGCGGGGCGGAGAGGGCTCAGCGGAAGGTGGGCAGCGGCAGGCTGCGGGCTCCCCACGGCGGAGCGATCCCCCCTCACGGCCGCGGGCACCGGCCCGTCCTCCCGCGGGCGCTGCAGCAATGGCGAGGCCGGGGCGGACCGCTCATGCTCCCGACGCCAAGGTCTGCGGCCCCTCCTCCCCCTGTTCGCCCGCGGGGCAGCTTCCAAACTTCGCCGCGGCGGCTCCCGGCTGCGCCCCGCTCCCCCCCTCAGCGCCCACCGCGGGCGGGCCCAGACCCGGCCGCCCCGCGGCACCGCCTCCGTCCCGGGCAAGTAGCGCGCCCCCTCCCGCGGGCCGCCCCTGCCGGCGCCTGAGACTCGGGGCGTGGCTCACGGAGGCTCCGCCCCCCTCTCCGCCTGGCCCCGCCCCCTTTCCTCCCTCCACCCCTCCCTCGACCTGTAGCAGGTGGCGCGTGCGCAGTGCGCCCCCGTCGGGCCCGCGGCGCCTTAAGGGCCGGCGGCGCGGAGGAGGAGGAGGAAGAGGAAGCGTTGAGAAACAGGGCAGGAGGGGAGGAAGGTGCCGTGCCCCAGGCTCGCGCTGGGAAGGGTGCCCGGGGGAGCGGCTGAGGGACCGGGGGGGTTCAGTCTGGAGAAGAGAAGGCTCGGGGGGTCTTACCGCTTCCTACAACTGCCTGACAGGAGGGTGCGGTGAGGTGAGGTGAGGTCGGTCTCCACTGCCAAGTTACAAGAGGAAACGGCCTCAAGCTGCGCCGGGGGGATTAGGTGGAGATGAGGAAAAGTTTCTTCACGGAGAGGGTGGTCAGGCATTGGAACAGGCTGCTCCCAGCAGTGGGGGAGTCACCGTACCTGGAAGTGTTCGAAAACCCGTGTAGATGAGGCCCTCAGTGACATGGCTCGTGGTGTACCATCCTTCCCTCTCTGACACCAGGGCTCCCATGTAAACAATTCAGGGAGGTTTTTCTCTCATTATTTTCCCCAAACAGAATTAGCTTTTTGCTAATGCAGGTTCCTAAACTGCTGCAGTTAAGCAAGTGCCAGATTTGGAGCCAGAAGAGGGTGTATGGGGGAGAGGAGGGTTGGTGGGACCCCTGTCAATGGGAGCCATTATGTCATGGAAGCTTAACTTAGTTCCAAGTTAGCACACTCTGCCTGTTTCTTCCCTCATTAATCCTGACACTGGGGAAGGGTGAGTGTGCGGCAAAATGAGGAGCTCCCTTCATTTCGCTGCAGGAATGAATATACAGGTATAAACTATATGGGTGTAGAGGTATAAACTATATGGATATACAGGTATAAACTATATGGGTGTAGAGGAATAAACTATATGGATATACAAGTATAAACTATATGGATGTACAGGTATAAACTATATGGATGTACAGGTATAAACTATATGGATGTACAGGTATAAACTATACGGATGTACAGGTATAAACTATACGGATGTACAGGTATAAACTATACGGATATACAGGTATAAACTATATGGATGTACAGATATAAACTATGTGAATATACAGGTATAAACTGTATCGGTGTACAGGTTAAACTATAAAGATATACAGGTATAAACTGACTGAGGAACCATGCCTGCAAACTGCAGCTTCAGAGCAGTGTAAACCAAACTAAACCGGTGCTACAATGGTCCTGCTTCTCTCAAATCCCATTTTCAGGAATTCTGCCCTTCCATTCTGTTCTGTGTGCTGCTATCTGGGTGAGTCTGCAGAGGGCTGGCTCAGGGGGTTCATCTGACAGAAGAAGAAATCTCTATCCACAGGCATAGCAGAAAGCAGGGCCACAAGCGGCCTTCTGTTGATTTTGGTGTGGTGTGGCAAAGTCAGGATCCCACGCTTGGTTGGTCCCTAGGCATTACAATAATGAAGATGGTTTAAAAGGTTGCTATTAAAAGATTGTTATGGTTTAAAGCAGGAATGTATGTATGGTACTTCAAGCTTATTGTAATTTTACAAAAAGATTATGAACTCATCATGTTTTCACAATGGATTTCCCTGTGCACATCTAAAGAACCGTCACTTTGGATGGAGCTGAATACTTCTTGTCCTGTGTGTGCAGTGGCATTTACTTGGTATGGAATTTTCTTTTGTTGAAAATGGCACTCAAGAAACCACTGGAAATTGAAAAATTTATGGTAAAAAGTAAAACTACTCTGTTACATTATTTTTAGTGCAAGTTTAGAAAGTAAACTTCTTGCTATGAAAGTTTTAACAGTGACTGTTGATCTAGTAAGGTTGGCTAAATAGAGGAGAACTGAGTAGATGATACTGGACTCTTGGAGTATCAAGAACTGTAAATGGTTTCCAAGCCACCAAATTTTCTGGAGAAACAAAAACCAAACCAAACAAAAAACCCTCAGTGATTTAAAAAGGACCTTTCATTATAGTCTAAGTTAATGTCAATCTCTTCAGACAGAAAATCCTATGCAAAAAGAGGGGGTTAATCTCATGGTACTGGCTTTTCTCTTGATTCAAAGAGGCAATCTCTTGATTCAGAGATTCATACACTGATGAGGGAAGCTAATTGCTGTGACTAGTGTTGAAGCTGAGGAGAAGGATAAAGTATAAGACACGCACTTGAAATGCTGAAACTATTTTGTCAACCCAGAGACGGCACCACAAAGCTATGTAAAGGGCAAAAAGCCATGCTGGGATATGTGGCTTTTTTTTTTTCCTTCCATGTTTTCTTTTTCTTAGAAAACACACAAGAAAACAACTGTCTCCCTGTAAAATCAGAGGTTTCAGCTACTGCATTTCTTCCTGTTACTACCTGCGGTCCCTAGTGCTTTTACACTGTGTGAACACTGATACAAAGCTGCAAAATTTGTAGCTGTTTTTAGCATGAGGTGTTCTGATAAGATCAAGGCATTTTCCTCTGAAACCCTAGCACTGAGAAGAAAAAAGTTTCCTGTGGGATCAGTAAATGTTGGTTGTTTTTTCCTCTGCAAACAAACAGCATTTTGATTGGCAAATAAAGCTGCTGGATGCTTGTTTCTTCTAGCAGGGCAGGAGTAGTGCTGTAATGTTGGGTCTAGAGCAGCCCCCAGCTTGGACCAAGATCAGGGTTTGCAGTTAGATGTTCTCACCAAGTCCTAATGGACTCTGTACCTTGGGATGTGGGCTAGGCTCCAGAGAGAAGGCATTTTTGTTCAAAGATCTTTTAAAGCCTCTTACTCTCAGTTAAGGAGATTTCTTCCTTTGGAATGCAATCTTCTTTTTGATATGCAAGCATGTGAGTGTAAATCCACTACTCTTGTGTATTTGTACAATGTGTAATATTTTGTAGAGCAATTAAGCCCTGTAACTGAATGCAGAATGAAGATTTTCTTTGGTCTTTTTGATATGATTTGCTTGCTAGCAACCAGAGGAGTTACAGCAGGAGCTGAGGTACACAGCACTAATCCGGTGAGGCACTTTTCCGACCTGAACTGCACACCAAACCTGTTTCTACACCCCCATCTCATACAAGGGTGCTGCACAACAATTACAGGTAACATCCTGTGCTGAAAAAGGCTAGAATCCTACAGAAAAACAGGCTGGGGAGGGAGAGAGCTGTGCTTGTCCTTCCTTGGGCTGTGTTTGAGGCTATGTTTCTACCTTCTGTCCTTTCCTAATAGTAGCTTTTACAGGCCAAGACCTTGCGCAACCCACTTACGGATCTTTAGCAGACCTGTCAGTCATTCCAGCAGAAAAGTCACTTCCACAGACAGACTTCCCCTTCTGAAAAGCCCTTCCTGCACAAAAGATGTAATCCTGTCACTGAAAGGACCATAAAAATCCCTTAAATCCCCTCTGATGAAAGCGTCTTTTTATTACAAGTAGCAAGTGCAGACCATAATAATAAAAATAGAGTGAATTTAAACATGAGTCACTTGGAAAGTTCCCATAAACTGCTGTAGCCTAAGCTGACACAAGAAATCTGTGAGAAAGTTGTGCTTGCATTCCTGCTGGATTCCTCAGCAGCCCGGCCGGCACTTTGCATCGTGTTCCACCCAGGAGGCTTGAGGGAAATGCTCAGGCTGCATCTTGGAGGTGGTGTCCTTCAGTCATGTATCACCTCCTCTTAATGTGCTCTGCAGTAACCATAGGCATTTGTGTGTGTGCAGATTGGTCATCAGTACGTTGAGGCTTTTCTTAATACTGTCAGGAGGTGAAATCCTGTCATGTTGGGCTAGTTTAAGCAGCAATGTGGCATTTTTGTGTGTGCTGCATAGGTATCTATTTTACATCTTTCCTAACATGCATTGTAGAAGGATGAGGTATATCTTTTCAAGCTGAATTTATCACTGTTGATAACTTTTAAAAATCATTTTAAAACCTCCCTCTGCAATAATTAATAGCAGATGAATGAAATAATACATATTTCTTGAATTCACAATGGAATGTTCCAATAATGATGTTGAAATGCGTGTACCAAGCTAGCTGAAGTATTGCCCTTTTTTCTCACAAGGCCTTAGAGATGCAACTTGATGTAACTATTACAAATGCATTCAGTGAACTCTGCTACAGTTTGGCTTGTGCCGTGGTTGTTCTTGAAATTACACATTTAATCTGGATCACTTTCATATACTTATTTATAAACCAGAGGTTGAAATCAGTAGCCTGGTATTTTTCTTGTACGTAGTCAATTTGATGACTGAAGAAATAGGCCATGAGGTGGGTCAAGCTGGAGCCCCATTACCAGCGTACTCTAGGGTCTTAATTTGTCCTTTACTGTCAAATGTGTTTTAACATGTAGATACTGCAATTAAATAATTCATCCTGATAAACCTTTTATGATTCATTTGCTAATTTTCTTTATATGTGTGACACAGAGAAGGAAGAACAAATTAGAAACTATGGGTAATGAAAAAAACAGTAATAACAGGTCAGGAAAATAGAATTAATGTGTAAGTGGCCTCTTCCCTTTTATCGCTAGTCTATCCTGTCTGCTGTAATCACTCAAAGCACTGCTACCTAACGTGGTATCCTTTGTGTCATTTTTGTGGCAGAGATGTTTCTCTCTCTCCAGTGCTATAAGTATTTTAGCTGTGGTTTGTTAGGTCAGTGATTGCATGGTTTGTGCAGCAGGTTGGTTTGCTAGACCTTGATTAATTATGTTTTCGTATCTTTAAATGCCCGTGGTAGAGTATGGTATGTCAAGAGTTCCGTGTAAAACCTTTGTAGAATGTTGCTCTGTAACGATTTTGTGTCTTGCTGGAAAAAAATTGGGATGCAACAGCTCAGCATAGCAGTCCATCAGTACAAAATGTTCTAAGTTGTTAAACATAGGAAACTGATTAAACTTTTAGTTTAAATACCTATGAGAGCTGTTTTTATATCAATGCTATTACCTTTGTATTGTCATGCTACTGTTTGTTGCAGAAAAAGGATCCAAAATATCTGATTCACTTGTCCTGAAAGATACAAACCGGTGAGCACACTGACGTGTGGCTGGGGAACTTTGCCCTTGGACTGGCAGAATCTCCGTTCCTGCAAAACAAGCCATGGCATTTTCGTTATCTGCAAGAATCTTATGAGGCAGGGAATGCACTGGGAACATGAAAACCCTGTAGGAGGGTGTCCTTCACGTGGCACAGAAACAACTCCTCAAACCAGGTGGTGTTGATACCCATCCCATAGCAGTGCAGGCACTGCCCACACTTAAATAGAGCAGCCCACAGCTCCCTTGCTTGGGAATTAGAAGGGAAAGGGGAAAACACATGTGATGTGATCTGTTGGTGCCTTCTTTAACTTGCCTTTTCTCTGTAATGCAAGCCCTGCTATAGACAGGACCAGACCCGGCAGTGCTTTACCAATGGAGTAACTCCTGCATCACCAGGAAGGTTTTTTTCCTAGAAAAAGCAGCTGCAGGGCTCTTCCTCAGGAGAAGAATAAAGTTTTCCTTACTTTCTTATAGTCGAACGCATACCTAAAGGTACAGACATATAGTTTAAAACTCCTTTTTCATAAAGAATCGGGTGTGTTTACATTTTGGGATTAAGCTAAGTGAGTTTTTTTGGCTGTTTCCTTATTTTCGCATGCTTTTCCTCTATGGGCTGAAAAAACTTAACTTGTTTGGCTGTTTGAGAGCTCCCTCTCGTGGTAAAACTGCCCTGGAACAGGGAAAGTGTTCCGGTCCAAAGGCACGGAGTTGAAACTCCACCTACCGTGTCTGTTATGGATAGAAAGAAGCCAAGCCAGCCGTTAACACAAGCCATACTTTTTCCTTGTCTGCCCCCCCTTTTCACATAGAAGCCTACTGGTTTGGATGCAAATACCAATTGGTGTTTGGGAGGAATTTCTGTAAATGAGTATGCACTTGAAAAAATGAAGTGTTCATCTATGTTCTACAAAACCAACAAGTCACAGATGGGTTTAGTTTTTGCCCTGTAAAGAATAAAGTACTGTCCTTGTCTAGAATAGTTCAGAACCTCTGCTGGGGTTGGTGGTGCTGAAGGTGCAGTACAAAGCAGACTGTACCCACCATGGCCACCACCAGCTCTGACCAAACACTGCTATTATGGGTCCAGCCAACATTCCTTAGAGCAGTGTTACAAATTTGGAGTCCCTGTCTTCCCACTGGGGGAAGAGTCTGGGGAACTGTTTCACTATAGACAGATGAAGAGAAATATGTCATTATACAGGCAACAGTGGAATATAACTTATTTTCTACAAAATTTCAAGTAACACGATGCAGCTTTGTGGCAGCAGAAATGAAGTCTTCAATCTGCTTTGAGCTGAGTAACCAACAGTATCTGTGATGCCTCGACCATGAGTCCCCCTCTTTTTATTTTTGATACTGCATGACTCACAGCAGAAACATTCTTGTCATCACTGCCAGCATGTACAGACAATAACCAGCCTATTTAGAAGTCATTTCCCACTGGAATAAACATTGCTGCATCCAGGTGTTCTGCACACAGACATATCCCATGCTATGGGTTTTCCAGAGTATGTATATACATGTATATATATACCCAGAGGTAAGTGTGGAAGTGTTGGTGCTCGCAGTGAGGGCTATCCCCTCACAGTCTCTGTGATGGTGTCTGAGCTGTCCCCAGTACCCACCTGTCATAGTTTAAGCCCAGCCAGTAACTCAGAACCATGCAGCCACTCACTCAACTCTTCCCCTTCTTCCCCCACCCCTCTCCCATAAGGGTCGGGGTGGAGAATGGAAAGGTGACTCCCATGGGTTGAGATATGAGCAGTCAAGTAACTAAGGTATAACACAAACCACTGCTGCTACCACCAATGATAATAATGATAAGGGGAATAACAAGGGAAGAGAATATAAAACTAAAAGGGGAAAAGGAAGAGAAAACAATAAACACAAGTGATGCACAATGAAATTGCTCACCACCTGCCGACTGATACCCAGCCCAACAGGAGCAGCGATCTGAGCCTTCTGGGTAACTGCCCCCAGTTTCTATACTGGACATGATGTGCTGTGGGATGGAATACCCCTTTAGCTAGTTTGGGTCAGGGGTCCCATCTCTGCTTCCTTCCAGCTTCCCATGCCCCTTCTCACTGGCAGAGCATGAGACTGGAGAAGTCCTTGGTCAGAGTAAACATCACTAAGCAACAACTAAAAACATTGGTGTTATCAGCACTGTTCTCAGACTGAAGTTGAAAACACAGCACTGCACCAGCTACTAAGAAGGAGAAAAATGACTGCAACTGCTGAACCCAGGACACCACCCCATGGGTGTCCCAACAGACACCACAGAAGTGGAGAACACACACAAGTGAGAGCCACTGGCTGAGCATCAGACAGAACCAGACTTTCAGCTAATTCCATTCAGATACCTGCTTATGTTAATCACGTTAAAGTAGTTTAAAAGCCATTCCATAGCCTCATCCTTTTAGAAGGACAAAGCTGAACAGCCTCAGCTAAAATAGTATCAGTGTAGTGACCAGCTGCTTTTTTTGTGTCATAAACCAACAGTCTTCATTCTTAGGTCTCAACAATGTAATTCTTCTTCATGGATCCTACGTCAAGAAGATGTTCCAGATGTTCACCATCTGGGATCACTGCAGGGAGGACCGCAGAGAGAACAAGGCAAGTCCCCACTCCAGCTCCGTGTCTGACCTAGTGAGGTGCATGACCTGAGCACAGGTAGCTCCAGGCAGGGGCTATTCCTCAAGCGGAATTCCTGGCAGCTCCCTCTCACCCACCACCTCTCCACAGGGTCTGATCCACAGTGACCTGCCTGCATTCCCTCAGTGCTGGCCTCCAGCATAGCCAGTCCCATGCTACTGGGGGCTGCACCCCAGGGCCTCATACTGGGGTTTAATTGTCTGCTTGCAGTCTCTGATTTGCAATTACAGGTTTGCAATGTGGTCTCTGGTTGCAATTAAAATAAACTAATTTCTTACCTCCATATATACCCCCTGGTTTCCTGAAGTGTTAAACCCCATGCTGCTTGCTTTATGTGTATAAGAACAGCAGCGTTCTTTTGTCTTAATGCTTAAACACCTGGTACTGGATGTAGCAGAACTTGCAACTCACTTCTGTCACAAAGCTACGTAGTGAAGGAGGAGTAAGAGCAGTAAAACCAGTCCATCTGAACTGCAGATTTGAGATGGACCTGCATGACAACATCTACAATTTCAACAGAGTTTGATTTTCCACCCACAGCTCTCATTCATGTCTGTGGTTTTGCTGTGGACCATTGTAAGCCTAAGGACTAGTTCCAAAACTTCAGCTCTAGACTCAGGTTGAGATTCAGAAATCCAGGAAATCCTGTTAGGATGAGGCATAGTGTCAGTCCTACCTAAGCACAACTGAGTGCAGGGAATGTTGCTGAACCATGGACCTCTGGAGTATGCCCAAAAATAGGAAGGAAGCACATCTTGGCAATGGCTGCAATTCCTCACATTTATCAATGCAATCCTGGGGCATGAGGACATGTTCAAAACCAGTATCCAG
The DNA here is from genome assembly GCF_034315485.1 of Pezoporus occidentalis. NCBI lineage: Eukaryota > Metazoa > Chordata > Aves > Psittaciformes > Psittacidae > Pezoporus > Pezoporus occidentalis. Next base: position 541,020 of record NW_026912854.1, read on the forward strand.
TTATGCATATTTTGGGACAAAAAAATTGAGACATCCTTCAGCAGAGGGTAAGAACATAGTGTTCTCCCAACCTCACACTGCAGGCTGCTCCCAGGCCACTACAGGGATGTCCGTACCCAGGGACACACTGTAGGATATACACATATTCTGTGATTCAGTGATGAAGAAATCAGACCTTTTGGCTTTGAGAGCATTTTTGAGTGCATATTTATGCAACCTTCTGTGCTTAAAGATGTGTATTTGTGCAAACTAAAAGCTCCCTCTCTGGCATCACATCAGGAAGCGTGGTATTTATGGAGTTATGTGACCATTTTGTTTGAGGAGTGTTATTCAACACCAAATACTTTTGCTATTCTGACTAGGGCAAACTGTAGCCAGAGTCTGTCCCAGTCAGCTCCAGGGTGGTGCTGGGCAGTGCTTGGTGTCCAGGGGGCATGGCTGGAGGAAGGCCTGCGGCTGCAGGTGAAAGGCAGCGTGAAAACAGGTACAGCTGCTGTGGCTGTGCTGGTTGACCACCAAAATTGCTTTCACTGTAGGTGCAAGGCAGACTCTGGCTCCAACTAGCTCAGACCTCCTCTCTTCCATGCTAAGAAGGATCATTAATGAAAATCCAAGAATACAATTATCACAAAAAGTTTTCCTGAGCCATAGTTGTGTCCATCAGTCATGTGAGTATTTAATCCAGTGTTTTTCCATCAAAAGATGCACACTGTATCTCGCAGACGTGGGCAAAGGCTATGTGGTCACTGCTTGAATCTGGGCAGCCATTATCAGCTTTAAGATGTGTCTGTGATCTCTTTCTATAAGCACATGAATCTCAGCAGGTGTTTGGCCTGAAGGGCTGTGCAGCAGTTTCCTTTGGAGAGGGATCCATCTGGATCTCAGCATACAGGTTTGGTAGAGAACTGTTACAGACATTTTGAATATTTCCAGCATTAATTCAGTTTAGCTGCCACTACTCCTATTTAATGTACCACCATTAGAGTTTCATTGCAGATTGACTTTCTTTCCATAACCACTAATTAGCAATTGGTTTTATGAGCCCTGTTTTTATTCCCACTCTGTCAGTGGGAGAAAATACAAGTCCATTACACAATAAAATCTGATTTAATGTCAGATGTGTTCTGCTCTCTGTGTTTTATTTCATGTGTCAGTGGTAATAAAGCAGAGAGCTGATCCTGCAACAAGGAGAAAATCCAATATTAAATTAACACAGTACAGCTTTGCGCAGTAAAGACAGTGAGAGATGGACTTTGTCAGCGTGGCAGTTGCAGTTGGTAGTAGACTGAAGAGATAGGCTGCTCCTCTCAGGAAATAAGTCAAAAGCATGGCATGAATATTATTCTTTTCTGCTTTATCATGTGGCTATTAAAAATGAGCTTCCTATCACTTCTGTCAGTACCCCTGTTTATTTAGGCAGTGCTGAAGGGTGAGGCTGGAAATGTGATTTACATGGTAATTGTTTTTAGGTTTTTTATCCCCCTCTAGCAGTGAATGTTTAGAAGGGAGAAGAGCATTTTGTCCTGGACAGTCACTGTTGTGGGTTGTACCCTCTGGCTCGGGCTGCACATTTACAAAGGCTTCTGCTCTGAGAAGTAGTTCTGGTGGGGCTCCAGCAGGGATCTCTGCACTGTGCTGTACATGAGTGACCTGGACACTTCCACCTACGTTCAACCATTAGCTCTTTACAACCGCATGCTGCTTCAGACAGCAGTTTTGTATTGGCTTGTAGGGTAATTCATGCAGCTGTGTCCTTCCTCTGCAGCACTGACACCACCACAAAATTGAGACAGTGTCAGACAGCTCAGCTCCTTTCAGGTGCAGGGCAGAGCAGAAAGCTAACACAAAAAATCCTTACTTATCTTCGTTCTGAAGTTGCCACAGGCCAGTTAAGTCCCTGGAAAAACTCCAGCTACCCTAAGAGCGGCCCTACCTCACATCGCAAGTGCTGTTTCCCACTGGACTTTTCAGCACAGAGCATGACAAGCACTAGAAAACATCTCGGCCACACCTCAGGCTCCTTTCATGCATGGACAGATCTGCAGCTAATACTACCAGCCCAGTAACTGCTTCATTTGTTGGGGAGACCTCTTCTGGTACGGGTGTTCTTGGGAATGTGGGGAGACATGAAAGGGGAAAGACAGGGGCAGCTAATGGCCACAGCATGAATGAATTCTACCAAACCAGAACCTCCTGGTTCGTCTGGGTCTGGCATGAGGCTGCTTCTGGCAGATAACTTCTCTAGTATATTCAGGATAGGCCTATTAATAGATGATTGCTTCACTTATTCTCTAATTTAATTTACAAAGTGCTCCTAAATCTATGCACAGACCCTTGTATGCACCTGAGCTTGGTGCTTCTTCACACGTATCCATCACCTCAGCCATAGCCCTCCATTCTTTACAGCTTTCCCATTCCATTTCCTAAAGTCACCATGCTTAATTCCTCTCTTTCCCTGCATACAATCATGCAGGGCTAATACACCATTTTCAAACATGGTTCATTATTTTGTGTGAGTGTATGGGAAAACAGGAGGGGAAATGAGTCTGAGCCAACTTTCTGCTTGTCACTGATGAGATAAGGTGTCAGCACATCATGGCCCAAGAATGCAAATGACTGGGTACAACTACAGCACTTCTGAAAGAGAATTCTGGTGAGCCTTAAGTTTTCATCTTTACCTTCACTCTTAACAAAGAATACATCACAAGCAAAATTCCTCATCTCTCACTGAGCTGTGTTTTGGGCACCTATTTTGATGTGCACGTATTTAACCTTACATGAGTTTTATGCAGCGATGGCTCCCGTTGAATCACTGCATACATTTATGGCCAATAAAACGCTTCAATAATTCCCATATAAACACTAGGTACATTGAGTAAAAAATCATACTGTGTCTTCTACATAGTAAAGAAAAACTTCTTTAGCTGCTTCACCCTTGAAAACAGGTATCTCATTAATCACTGATAAACTGCACTGCCAAGCAGGTAATACTGCTGAGATGAACACGGAAACAATGACAGTCGTGAGGAGGAACAAAACATGCCATGGGAAAATGCATTGAGCTGCTCGGGTTACTCAGGTCCAGCTTAGCAATCCCCAGCACAGGGTTCTTCAGCCCTGTGAAGAGTGGAGGAAGCAGATGTAGAAACAAGGGTAGACAAAGGGGAACAGAAGGGATACTCAAAATCACAGGCCTGGAAGTGGATAGACACATGCACATCTGGTGTTACAGGAGCACGAAGGATTCTGCCTGTAAAGCAGTGGTCAGTCTTTGCTTCTTACTCTGTGAAATGCACTTGCTTCTCTAGAGTGATTCCAAGGACACTTTAATGTCAGTTATGCCTAGTCATTGTCACACTCCTGCTGAGTAGTGTATCATCAGGGACAGCCGATTGCAGAAGTGACCGCTGAGATCAGCCTGTCCACGCTTGCATGGAGAATGGATAGTAATTAAGTGTTTATTTAAACATAATAGTTGAAGCAGGAATATACTATCTCAGGTTCTTTGAAACATCTGATCTGTATATGTCAACATCTCTGAGAGGAAACAATGTTAGATTGCTGGGCATGCTGGTTTAAAAGGAACATGACGTGACAGTTCATAGCAGTCAGTGTGAATGGAAGGGTTGTGTATACAAACCAGCTGAATGTTTGATCTCACAGAAGGAAGCATCAGTTAAGAAAAGGGATTTCTTTTCCCCCTAAGAGTGACTCATTACAAAAATCTCAATCTGTGTACACGGCAATGAGAACTTCCTGGAACTTCAGAGGGAAGGGCAAGCACAGCAAACTGAGGATTCGTGAAGCAGGCATTAGAGATCACCTCCTGAGCTTGTAGAACTTAATTTGTTTGCAAAGTTCCTTACAGTAGCATTTTAGGCACTGGCATTAGTCAGGCCATGTCCAGATACTTCATGCCAGGATGAATCATGTTTGACAAACAGTGCACTGAAATCTGCCCCAATTTGTATAGCTTTTGCAGAGGTGTTCGCTGAAGTGCAGCCTCATAACACAAACTGGTTGGCCCAGTGTCTCCCAAACTCTTCCCTTTAATGTCTGAGTCAGACCTGTGATGTCCTACAGATGTCCTACCACAATGAGAAACAACTTGTTCCACAGCTATCTCCTTTGGTGGAAAGAATAAAAATCATTAGAAGGCATGTATTGTAAAAAAGCCCTTGATCAAACCATCCTCTCCTCTTTTCTGTGCAGCACGCTGCTGATGCTGGGTTTGTTGCCTGCTCTCACCACGTTTGCTCATATACAGCAGGAGAACGATGAAGTAGAAGATTAAACCACACTTTTTGCATCTCGCTTTTGCAGCCTGCCCTGGTGCATGTTTGTCTGTCGTTTCCCCTTTGAACATTGCAAAGCAAGCATTTTGAGGAGGAATCCTCTGGCAGTGTTGCCAGCAAATCCTGTGGCCATCTCTTTATCCCCAAATGTTTGTGGTCAGACCAAACTTTGCAGAAGAGCTGCCCCTAATGGCTCCTGTTACATTATGCAGTGGAGACTTGGTTCTGATTTCTTATGTTCGCAAGATAAAACCCTCCTATCATGGACAAGTTCAGCAGCAGGACACGAGGATCCTCACTGCTGTCAGCAGCAGGTTCCCTGTGTCGTTATTAGAGGTGACCCTCTGAAAGCCCAGCAGTACGTGCATAAAGGAGATGTTTTGAATTGGGAAAGGTCATCAGCCACTCCATCAATTGACCATGGCACAATCCCGAGCTCAGGCTCTTCCATCTTTATTTGATCTTTCCTATTTTTTTGCAAGGTCCCAAACTGTTGTGCATTGCAGTGGGCTGTTTCCAGACAATAAGGACCCAGCTGTTTTTCCTGGACTCTGCTCATGGGGATGACCTACTCAGCTCCCACACTAGAATGAGAAACCTCAAATTTACAGCTTTTAAATCAGGTCTTTGCTTTTCTCCTTACATACTTGTCATCTGCCTTGGGCATAAATTAGGTCTTGGCCCCTGCTGTCATCTCCCATTACCTCTCCAGCAGTGTGGCTCTCCTCTGTTCAGCAGGTAATGACAAATTCTGCCCCCTGATTGCAACAGGCTTTTATGCGAGAGATGTCACCTGTGTAGTGGCAGTACACACAGTGATACGGACTGGCCCATATGAGCACGCTAACAGTACATCTGGCTTCAATTCACCTTGGCTCCAAACCCCTCACTTTATGAGTGGGCAGAGCACAGTGTCTCATTGTTCAGCTGAATTAGTGAGTAGGTGGCAAAATACCCCAGCGAGCAGCAAAGGGTTGCACTGCGTGTTTGGGCAGCCACTGCAACAGGCATGCGAGCAAAGGCACATGCCCCAGCACAAGGACAGATGCTTCCTGCCCCACATGTGAGCAATGAGCTCATCTCTGCTGTGGCACACAAAAGGGACAGAATTTATTAGTGTCTTCTCAAAACCCCAGACTGCTTTGTGCAGTGAAGGAGTCCTAGATACTTGAATGTGGACTTACTACAGGCTCTTCTCCACCTGGAATCCTGAAAGCAAAATAGCTCATTGTCAACAGAGAGGACTGGTTAGTGGAGTGAACCTCTCCCTTGCTATAAGAAGGCTGTTGAATGACAGAACTGAACTTCAGTAATGTTCTCAGTGAAATCTATCAAGTGAATATATTTCTAGACCTCATTTACAGTCCTGCTCCTTTTCTGTTGCAAGAAGTGGTGTCTCTATAGTTGCAAGCGTTATGCTGTGTAATGACTGGCTACCTACTCCCTTACTTCTATCCAGATCTATTTCAAACCATGTAAAATTGCTTCTATTTGAATATTTTCTAAGATATTTCAGGATAAGAAACACTCCAAATGGAAATACTATTGAAATAAATGCTAACTCAATGATGACTTATAAAAGATGTTCCTCAATTAACCAGATTTAATTTCTTTCATCTCTTCAATGTAATAAACCTAACAAGTTTCCTAGTCAAGTCTTGCAATTGTAATTAAATAAACAGGAAAAGCGATTCGTCTTGCACTGAATATACAGGCAAAAGCAATCTAAAATTTATTTACATATTGTACAATACCAACAAATGAGAAATGTTCATTTCTGCTTCATTTAAGGCAACTCTGTTCTTTGGTTCAAAAAGGATTGATGTATTTGGACAAAATACTTTATCAAGTGTGAAATACAATAATGCTTTAAATAAAGAAAGCAGTGTCTTAAAGTGAGTAAAATAAAGCCATTGCTTTAGGTATACCCCATGTCGCAGTAACTATGACACTTGGAGCTACCCGGGTAGCTTTCATCTGTTTTGTTACCTCCCCTTGTCGATATATTTGCATTATTTAGCAGTACAGAATTTAAGTGAAAACTTTCTGACTTTCACATCTTAAGGGGGAGCTTAATTAGCCAAGCCTGTAAGAGCAAACTGTGAAATAAAAAGACTCTTCTCTCTTCTGGAATGAATAAAGAATCATATGCATAAGTTTCAGTTGTTTATTGTTTTAAAATCAGAAGCAGTAAAACCCCAGCATAGTTAGGGGAAGCATATATTGCAAACCACTCGCGTTTCAAGGGCATTAATCCTTTCTTCCTTTCAATTGTAATTCAAGACGCGATAACATGAGAACACTACCCATCTCCAGTCGGGCCTTCTGAAACCCTATGACAGTTCAAGGAGATGGTCACAGCAAGAATAAGTGCACAGTAAGGCAAAATTTGATCCACTATCATAAGCAGCAGATGTTTGATTTTTCACCTGCTTTTAATACAACACAAGTACTTTGTTCTCCATTCCCAAGGCTATGTAAAGCAGAATTAATGATTTACTAAGTAGCATCAATGGTTCAACACTGGACAAAGGCAGAACAAACCTTTTTGTTCTTTCAACAGACTTGCAGAAGGCGGCTCTGAGCTTTTTTCAAACACCATACCATAAACCGCACCAAAACGTGTCGATTACCGAGTCCCCGTGACAAACCCAAAGTCAAATACTCATGCATGACTTTGGATGTTATAGGTAAGGCTGGATTCAGTAAATAGCTGTGCAATCTGCCCGTTCAGTGCACTGTAAAAAAGCATGTTATATGTTTGTATTTATACTTCTTGCGCTAATCCTGACCTTCAGCTTTTGGGAAACATGTTTTAATAGCCTCTCAGCTATTTCTTACTGACCTGAAAGTTGCTGCTGTCTTCCAGAAGTTCTGCTTTGGGAATCTTCACAGCAATAGGAACAGTATGAACAGTAAAAACAACATTTAAAAGAAATCTTATAAATCCTTTTGAATGGGACATAATTTTACCACAGATTTTTAACAGGACATCTGAAAATACTTTAGCAATACTTCCAGTGCTTATTATGAAGGCCCACTAGTACAAACCATGACGTGGGACAGTGAGGGCTGTCCATTCCTGTTTATGTGGCGTGTTTGAGTAACAAGCAATGGCACTATCATTATGTGATAATGTAACATGGCATATTTCTGAAGCCTGCTGAGACTTGAGGAAAATGCTTGGCCACATTCTAATTGGCCTAATAGTTACTGTTCCTGCAGCCATTTATGGAAAATGCTGGCTGGATTCCTTGTTTGCTCTGCTCTAATCCATCTTCATACAATGCAGCAGGTAAAATTAGTTACCTGGGTCAACAACTTCCAGGCCTTGTGTATTCTCTCTCTCTCTCTAACATCTCATCTAAGTTCATATTACTTCACCTCTATCTTCTCTTTAACCTTCTCACTTCAGCACCTGCTTACAATTTAGTTCACCTACAAGGTTCTTTTCTGTGCCACTAGCTATGCATGTGATGCCCTTCTTCTTCTAGACCATTCTGGCAGCACCCTCTCCTCAAGCAAAAATCAGACAGTCAGTATCCTTATTTAGCTTGTGGTTGAAAAGTGACTTTGTTGTAATTACCACTACACAGAAGTGTCTACCCTCAGTAGGTATTGATTTAGACCCGTCCTCTCCTTTCTCCAGCCTCTCATTTCTTCATCCTGACCTGTATCATGTCTGGAATTTAGACTGAAGATGCATTTGTCTCATTCAACACTGGAACAGCAGGAGGATGCTGTATCTAGTGTTCCTGTGAATGAGGCTCTGCAAGCACAAGGACAAGCACAGCCTCTGCCAGCTGACTTTGCTACCAGTGTATCTTCTGGTTCAGGTCCCCCCTCACCTATGAGAAGTACAGAACTCTCTCTATATAAACACATATTAAAGTTGAGGACTATAAGACTAATAGTTCCTCTAAATTTTGAAACAAAAGGTAAAGGAGTGTCATATGTGAAGGTAATGGTCAGAATTCTTCCTCTTACTTCTGATTAGGGACTGTAGGGAGAAAATTCACCCATAGGACATAAGAATTTTACACATTCTTCTACATGGGCAGCAGGACCAGAAGGGTTATTTAGATTCAGAGTTTTTTCTGACATACAACTTGTTTTCTGCATTCCCTCATTTTGGCAACTTGATGATAATCACTCCTGTAACCCATGGTCAAAAGATAATGGTGATAAAAGACTTGGACCTTATGCTGGGTCACCAGAAGATTATATTAGGAGCATCAGTATGGGGTTGGATCTGAGTGACTAAATGAAGCGTTATGCAAGAGGACCATCAGATTTAACAAAATGACTAACTAGCTGCCTTACCACTTCCTTTTGCTGGTTTTCCATTTGTTTAGTATAGCAGCTGTTTGCCAATTAGGGCAAATAATGCACAAATAAAGCAGCAGGATCAAAATCTACAGAATAAAATGCAGCAAATGCAGGATAAAATCCTGCTTCAATGAAACACCTGTAATACAAATTGTGAACAGAAAACAGGTGTAAAATAGAACATCAGAGTTGAGTGAGAAGTCTTCTGTCTAAAAATGGGAGACAAACCCCCACGAAACATGCAGACAAGCCAGTTCATGTATTGAAAGCAAATCTTTCAGAAATGCTTTTGTATCTATGTATACAGAATGGTTGTTTAGGAAAACAGGGGAAAACTGGGGAGATCGAATGATCTGCCTACACTAAAATACATCAGGCGTGCTGTTAAAGCTTTAACATGGCTGTAACCTGCTTATGCTGCATTACTTCAACCATTTTAGGAGAAACCTGTTTTAAAGTGGTTCCTTTAGATATTATCACAAATTTCTTGAAGGAAGCACAGCCTGCTGTTTAAAGCACGGGACTGAGTCACAAGATGTAGATTATACCCCCCTGAACTGGTAACTACTATGTGGCTTCCTCATCTCTAAATTAGGAAATAGCACTTAACTAGTCAGAGGTTACAAGGAGACAAGTCATCACCGCTTATAATTGTAATAATTGGAACAAATCCTTCAGAGGAGTACTAATTTATGAAGAAACCTGTGGGAAAGAAGCCAATCACCTAGATGCTTGCAGGCCTGGTAACTTGTTCTAAGCCAAAGAGAGACTCTTGTGCTGTGTTGGTGGAAGGTTTTAGGAGTACAACCCTTGCACTTGTTAAGCAGCAGCCACCTGAAGGTCACCATGGCTCCAAAGTAGCACTGTGATCTCACTGCTGCAGTTTCTGCCCTTCCCTATCCACACCCTTTCCGTGTTTATGACTGTGACACTGGAAGGTATTGATGGCTTCCACCTTCCATATTTAGGCAGCCATGGACCTTATAATGCTGTGTAGGATAACTATACCCTGCATGGTCCTGACGCTGGAAATACAGGGAGACAACTGCCCAGCTGACTGTACCTTAAGACTAACCAGAATCTAAACTTGTGAGAGTGGAGGTTTTGCCTGGTCCATGAAAGTGCAGTCAGTGCACGGCTGACACCAAACACTTACATGTGGGCAATAAAGCCTGGGGAAAGCAAAAGCAGTGAGGAACTCACATGCATGTAAAGGAGGTCAGCTTACTTTCTGTATTCATTGCTGTACTCATTGTACCACACAAATGTGTACTTTTCAAAATGTAAATTCAAGTCAACTACTGCTTGGTTTTGGTTGAGCTATGAGAAATGGAGCTGGGTGTTTGTAACAGCAGCACCCTGGCCAGTCTCTCAAGAATCACTACTTGAACACCACTGAAAGTGACTGGAAGCAGCAGCAGGACAACTCCATCGCTCCCTTCCCTCTGCCTTGTGCCACTGCACTCCGGGCTGCGGAGGGGCACAGCTAATGCGAGAGGATCTGCCCCTCCCAGCGACGACAGCAGCAGCCCGGAGTCATTTATCAGGCTCTGCCCTTCTCCTCTTCAGCCCTTCCTCAGGTGACACAAAGGCAGCTCCATTTAGTACAGTACACTGGCAGAACACAGGGATTATCGGCTTTACAGCAGAACTCGCGCTCACCAAACCCTTCCACGTAATTTTAAAAGCACTTTTACCACTCTTTGTCACGGTATCATCACCTCGGGGCACAGGGGTTGTAAAACAGCCGGCTTACGGCGTTAGCCACCTGGAACAAGTGGCAGAAGAAGGAAGCACACGGGTTGAACATCCCTTGTAGGTGTTCAGGCAAGACCAGCCGTGCAGACGGCCCGCGCTGCCTACTGAGCTGTGCTGGGTCAGGACAAGCGTGGCAGAATGGCAGATCCATAACTACAGAGTGAATTTCAGCGGGGGGGGGGGGGGGGGGGGGGGTTAGGGCTCACGTTACCGGCTGCCGAAGCCTCCCTTAACGCAGCTCCGCCGTCACGTCTCTCACTCAACGGCGCCTCTCCAGAGGTGGCACAGCCAGCTCTCCTCTGCCTTCCCCGTGCTCTAAACGCTCTCCGGATGCCTCATAACCCCCTCCTGCAGCACTCGCTGCGGTCAGTAACGGGCCGACCGGGCGTTACCGAACCGTTGTGGTACAGCCTCCCCCACCCACACCCTCCCCTCAGGCCGCCACAACTCCTAGGGAGCCGCGCCTGCGCGATTGAAAGGCGGGGCGTGCGTGCGTGTGCGTGCGTGCGTGACGTGACGCCGCCGCGTCGGGGAGCGTGCGGTGATCCCGGAAGCGCGGTGTGAGGGCCGCGGTGCGGGCTGAGGCTGAGGGCGCGGTGACGGCGGTGGGTGCTGGCCGCCGCCTCCCTGCTCCGTGCGGCGGCCATGACGAACTTCATCTCGGTGCAGCTGAAGAAGGCCGCGGAGGTGGACTTGGCCAAGCCGCTGTGCAAGTTCATTCAGCAGAGCTACCCGGGCGGCGACGCGCAGGCCGAGCACTGCCGCGCTGCCGAGGAGCTCAGCAAGCTCCGCAAGAGCGCGCTCGGCCGCCCGCTCGACAAGCACGAGAGCGCGCTTGAGACCCTCCTCAGGTAAGGCCTCGCCGGGCTTCACGCCCCCCCCCCCCCCCCCCACCCGACTCCGCCATCCCGCCCCTCTTCTCCCGTTTCCGGTGGGGCGGGCTAGCACCTCCCCTCGCAGGGGACCGCGGGGGGGACCGTGGCGCAGCGCCGGGCTTGGGCCCTGGGTGCGGCGCAACCGCAGCCAGGTGCGGGCGGGCCCAGGTGTGGGTGGCCCGGCCCGGGCGGGGCGGAGGGCTCCCCCGGAGGAAGCGGCTGGGGCTGCCTGCCCGGCTTCTGTGGCCTGTGGGTTGCTGCTTGCCTCCCCGCCGCGGGCCCGAGTCTCTCGGGTGTTGCGGGGTGCCGGGTGGTGGTGGTGGCGGGGGGAGCGGGGCGCGGACAGGAGGCCTTGTCCCCGCCAGCTTCCCCTGCTGGTGTTTGTAATCTGCCCGTCGCCGCCGAGTCTAGGTAGAAAGGACAGAAAGACTGGCTCGCTTTTAAAAGGCGAGCAGGTCTGCCTTTTATTTAACATTTTGTTGTTACAGCTGGCAGCCTTACTTAGTTATTTACTTACTTGTTTATTTACTGTTATGTTTTCCTTCCTTTTCCCGTGTTCTTAACATATTTGCAAAGTCACATCCTTATTTTCCACTTAGCACACTTAGTTTGTACTCGGAAAACTTACCCGTGCCCGTGTTGTGCTGGAATTATCGCAGGTTAGAGGAGCATTATGGTTAATCTGTGCCTTCTGCCTGGTAAATTGCATACAGCATACTTTAGGGCTAACTGCTCCATCACCTGCAAAAGCACTCTTTCCTATCTCTGTAGAACATCTATGGATTGCAGCATTGCTGTGGTAATACTGCTGAGGTGTTTCTCTGTGTTAGAAATATTTTGAGCCCATTTCTTGTAGCTCATCTACTCACTGATGCCACTGTGACTCATTTGTTGGAGTCATGCTAAATACACACTTCTATTTGCAAAGCTTGGAGCAAAGACTTGTACTACCAGAATGTGAGTTTTTACATAGTGAAAGCAACTTCATTTTTTTTTAAGAAGGAAAAAAGATAGAGGGATTTTCTAGTACAGGGAGACGTCTCTGTAATAGCATGTGCAAGTAGAAATACATTTCGGGTTCACTCAAATTTCTTGTTTACCAACTTGAAGAGGAATGGAAAAGGAACAAGTGACTTACTGAAAAGAAAGCAAGATTTGTAAAATGAATTGCTGATGTTTTTTGAGCTTATCAGCCCTGCTTTGGGTGTTTGGGCTATAAAAGCTGTGATTGTACTAATCTTGTTTTATGGTATCTTAGTTTCCTGTTATACTCCTGTTTATTACTGCATATGCGTTTGAAGGTCAGGGAAATCGCAAGCTTCTGTGAAGTGAAGGAGGGACTCTGATATGCAAATTGAAAGGCATGTTGTTATCTCCCCTTGAATGCTAGAGTTGAGCTTCCTTTACTGGTGGTGCCCATCAGGTTTGTCATCAGTTTCTAGCTGAAATGCCTGTTTGGCCCAGCCATGTTGTATGGCTTCACCCTATGTCTAACGTGTTTACATCACCCTCTCTTCAGTTCTGGTCCTTCTCTTGAACCATTTCTGGGAGACAGAAGGTGTACATGACATTCTGACAAGTGAGCTACTTGGATGAGTTCAGTGGACAGTCAGATGAGCATCAGAGCTAGTGCAAAACTGGATCAAAGTAGTGTTGCTGAAAACCAAGGGGCTGAGTGGGACCTCTGTCTATGAGTGCCAGCAGGCCATTAATTAAAGCCACAGTATGCAGCTTCAGCTCAGGTTTTCTCTCTGAATAATGAGGGGAAACCACTTGCAATGGCATAATTACCAGTTTTCCTTTGAGTCAGTTCCACATGCAGTTCTCTGCTACACAGAAGCTCCTCTGATAAAGCACCTGCATTTTTAACTGTATCCTTTGTGATTGCTTGTTCTCTTTACAATGGGAGTGAGATAAGATGAGGGTCTGAATTAACTGTTAATGAAACTGATCAGCTGTCTGTGTTCCTGTATCTCTAACAAGGTGTGGGTGGTTTGCCCCTGTCTAACCATTTATATTGCAGTTGCTGGAAAATGTTTGTACTTATTCTGTAAGAATACTCTGACAAATTCTGTTAGTACTCTGTAAGATGCAGTTTAAAAAGTCAGACTGTCTGCACACCTGAAGTGTGGGGCATCCAGCTGAGCTTATGGCTAAAAGAGCGTAAGAGTCTGAGCACCCTGCATTTCTCCTGATAATTTCCTTACCTCTCCAACTTCCAGGATTTTCCTGTTGCTGTTTGAGTTGTACTCAGTCATGTTTAAGTAACAACTTCAGCAAGATTTTCATTCGAGTTTACAGCTGGTTAGTGAAGTAAGGTTGGAAGAGCTAATTAAGATGTGGATGCCTCTTGCATCCATTTACTTCTTTGGAGCTTTTTATAGACCGTAATACCTTGTAGAGCACTGTAGACCACTAACTGTTAAGAAATGAGGCCTTAATCTTCTGCTAATTAATCCAGGATTTGCCCACAATTTTGTAATCTTTAGAAACCTCATTTTACTGACTGGTTACTGCACGTTTCTTTTATGTGCAGTAAGATATGAACTTGGTTGTGGTCCCATTTCCCAGGCAAACAGGAACCAATAAAGTTTTGGAAGAGCCTGGTATGCTGCTGTTTGCTGAGCGCAAATGCTTCTCTTGACTAGGTATTTGAGATGCCCAGTGAAAAGGGGCACAGTGCAACTGGGAAAGACCTCAGCCTCCTTCCAAGCTTTCTTTGTTTAGTGGGAATCTGAGTGCTCTGAAGGTGACGTAGGTGAACTTAGTACAGATGTTTCTCCTTAAATTCTGTCATAGCAGATTTGATTTAGTGGTGTGGGTTTTGGTGTTCTGTTTTTTTTTCTTCTTATGATTATAATTACAGCTTGAAGGGATTCCTTGCTGCCTTTCTTAATATTAAAGGTAGCCTGGACTTCATTTCCTTTTTCTGGAGTGGTGAGGTGGTGGTAGTTTAATTTTACCAGTAATTCTTGTAGTCCTTTTAAAAACAGGAAAAATAAGGGAAAAGGGGGACTGTTTGTGTGGTTTTATTTTAAACAGTCAATCTCTTGAGGGCTGCAGTTGTAGTTCTGGTTTCCAGCTGGGATTCAGGACTCCTGTTCTTATCTAGGAAAGCAAAGAGGGATCTTGGTCTCTTTTATGTTGTTTTGAAAGAGATTTTCCTTTATGATCCTTGGAAAGAGGAACAGGGTTTGAGGTTTTTAATGTAATACATATATTTTAATTCTAATTTAAACCTTGACTTCCCACTGGAGTGCTATAACTCATTTTTACTATCATTTAGGAGTGTGTAATGCCTGTTTTGCTGAAAAATTATTGTCTTTGAGAACTAGATCTGTGTTGCTGACCTCTGCCCTCCCGTTGATAACTATTAGAACTCAGGTAGTTGATGTTTGCATGGCTCTCTGTATCACTGGCACAGCCAAACACCCAACACTCATCTGTGTTGCATGGCAACTTCTGTTATTTGTGTATCGATAGCTAGATTACTGTAAATGTTTTTAAATGACACCTTTATGTTTGCCATCACCTTTCAGTGTGTAACAGACTTGTGCATCTGATGAAGGCCTTTCCTTCACTATTTATTTCTCTGTACTGCTAGTTTTCAACTGCTGTGATTAACATCTTTGTTTGACATTCTATATGTGTTTGGTCTGTGTATTCCATTATGTTTAGATATGTTAATCTACTAAACTAAATGATTTTATGCTTTTTTAAAGAGCTCTCAAATCTTAAATAGAATTTCAAGTTCCTTAATAAAAAGAAATGACATCACATGCTTAAAGTAGTAACAGAAATAGGAACCTAAGTTCTAAACTTGTTTAAAACCAAGCAGACAAAAAGTCCAGTGTTAACTGGTGTTCATTGATGCTAAATGCAGCAATATATGTGTTTGCAAGGAACCTACACCTCCTTTGCTTATTTTCTTTGTGGTTCTGTTGGCATACAAAGAACAGTCTGCTGCAAACGGCTGATGCTTAGGCTTAGGTGCCCCCAACTTCACACAGACATTTGGCAAGCTTTGCTTCTTGGCCCTCCCCTCTTGGCAGAAGAGGACAGGGTAATTGTGGAATGTGGGAAGACAGCTTGGCTTTATTAATGGCTTTTGGTTAACAAATTAAGTTGAGGCAGGAGGAAGAAGCATGCAAAATCTCATTTTCTTTGTGATAGCACATGAGAACCGTGTTGAGACTGGCTGAAAGCAGTGAAGGAAGGGTGTTTAAATCGGTTGCAGGTATCTTCAGTGTTAGGAGTTTAACTATACTTTTTACATACTTGGTAAGCTATTAAAAGTAAAAATTAATCTTGATTAAAGTGCCTTTACAGTAAATATCTGCAGACTTTTTTCTTTTTAACCTTAGGAGCAATTTCTTTCAACTCAGTTGTTAGCGTAAGTCCTGCTGGGTTACTGCTGCAGGTTACTGTAGCTTTTCATTAGGCTTAATATAGTGTGTCTTAAATTGCAGTGGCTGAAGTAGAAAGCTGTAGTATTATGTAGTATTATGTAGTAGTATGTACACTGGCAGATGTAAGCCACTGAAGAATATGCTAGCATTATTTTTATTGTTATATTTGACTTCTAAAAATGCTCCTTGACTTTTTAAACATTTATTGCTTGCAGAACATACACCTTGTACATCTGCTTCATGTCTAGATCAATAGTGATAGATATTTAATAATGTCATGTAAGGAGATGGGAACAATGTTAACCCTGTTTCACAGACTGTGAAACTCATTAGTACAATGTGTTTTGTATATTGGGAAAATGAATTCTTAAAAAAGGAATTTGACCAATGTAGTGTTGGGTGTATGCCTGTATGGCAAGTGTTACAGGGATAGCGTAGGAAACGGGCTTTACATGTTACCTGTTCTCAGCAGTAGGCAGTTTAAAGGTGTTCTGTTCTGCATCCAGCCTGTCATGTTTAACAAGTGGTGCAGGTGGAGGGTACAGGTTAGGAAAACTGAATTGCTGACTCTTGCCTGGATAGACTGTGTGAGGTACCATTCTATACTTGCTGTATTATCTTTTGGGCATTCTTTCCAAACATATTTCACTAGGAGTAGACAAAATACTGGCACAGAGAATGTTTTAGTTTTAATTCACTGTGACTACTACAATATAATGAAAACTAGGCTTACAAGTAAAGGATCAAGTAATCAAGCACTAGGCTCTCCAGTTGATACTGTGCAAGGCAGTGGCATCTATTTCAAAGACACTGAAGTTTAAACAGAAGAGTCAGAAATTGTAGGGGAGTGGGATATAATGTTCAGATCAAGGGAGTGCAGTGTAGCTTGTTAACATTATGTTAAATGCTGTGCTTAATTTACTGTTGCAGCATGACTCAATGTCTGATGTATTCTTTGCCTCCCTATACATATACAGGGACTCATTAGCATGCCATTTTTTTCTAATCCACTGTCCCATCAGCAAGTGGAATGGGTCAGCTTCATCTGTGATACTCTCCTGACTGAGACACAGTTTCACCTTATCTGTGAAAGATTGCCTCCTACTGAACTTCTTCTCTGCTGGAAACATATCTTTAGGCAGAATTTCTGCCTGTCCTGCAGATCCTCCATAGTTATGAATGAGCTTCACAACTTCTGTGTGGGATTTTTGCACCCTTTTCTTTACATGCCAGTGTAAGAAACAAAACTCTTGATTTGATTTATCTACTAGTTCTTCTCTTTTATTTTTTGTAGATACTATGATCAGCTGTGTTCAATTGAGCCAAAGTTTCCGTTCTCTGAAAATCAGGTAAGAAGACTTATCAAAACCACAGCACCTACAATGTATGACTTCCAAGCCTGTACCTAATCCACTGAACAGTACTGCTGTGGGGCGAGGCATTTAATCTCTTCAAGCCTTAATTTCCTAATCTTTGTTCATTTTCTAGTCTTTGCTCATATATACTTTCTACTGAAATGTCACCTTTGATGGCCATAATTATCTTCATTTTACAGATTTGGAAACGTTTTGACTTTGGCTGGTGGCTGGAAAGAGTTGTGCTGTGCTGATTACTCTTCAACCCTCCTTTTTCCAAGAAGTCTTTTTTCATACTGTGTTCTAAAGGCTTTTAAAAACATAATTTCTATGGGAAAACTTTAAGTAATGGATGATTTTTGAAGTAGTACAGGTGTTTTATTCACAACACCTAACAGAATAAGCCACTTAAGAGCTTACCTCTTTATTCCCGCCTCTGCACCTACAAAAGTCATAATGAACATCGTATCTATCTAAAAATTAGGTTGTTATTTTTTTTTCCTACCATATTTCTTCAGAACTCTAAGGGGAAATTCAGCTTAACTCTTGACCATTGGAGTGCTCCTCAGGTGGAGGCTGGAATAGAGCTATAGGCTCCTGTGTTTTGGTAGAAAAAGATGTATCTTTTCTTTCAAAGTGATGACAAATAGGACAGAATTTGCATTTTGTTCTTGATGAAATCATATTTAAATGGTAACATTATAATTAAAGGAAAAACTTTCTTTTTGGACTTGGTTACAAGTAAGGGAGTAGTTTTAATGCAGTTCAAGCTGACTTGGGTTTTGCATGTAGCACTTGTAGCCGAGAACTGCACTTTTGTTAGTGTTGAAAATGATCTGATACAGTGATCTGGAAGACTGGTAAACATGAAGAGGAAGTTCTGCAGTGCTGTAAACTGTTCCATCAGAGGGAAGTAGTTGTCAGTGGAAGCAGCAATGAACAGCTGAGGGCCACAGCGTCTAGCTGCAATGCTAGTGCAGGAAAATTCATCACCAAGCAGTACTGTGCCTTTTCTGAAGTTATTCTCCCCAGACATTTTAAAACAAGTAATTTTACTATGTTTTCTGGTTTGATATGATACTATGATACCAGTTGTGTACAACTAGTTTGATCAGCTGAATAAGGAATTAAATTGTGGAACCTTGAGCAGATTCTTTGAAGTATTTGCATTGCCTATGAAGTACACACTGGAACTGTAACATAAGCCACACTGGTTTTACTTGAATTGTCTTTCCTAAGTGCATTTCCTGATAATGTTCAAAAAATAAATGAATTTTGGTATTACAAACCAGTTCCAAATATGCTACCAGTATGGAACAGTGGAAACTGCCTGGTTAGGTGGTTTCCTTTAGCTGTGAGTATACCAGACCATCAGACTTATTGGGAGAGGAATATCTGGGTTTGGAAAGAAATCTATCTGTCACTCAGAATATGAGCAGAGCTGAAAGATTATTTTGACCATTTCTGTCTGTTCTGCTTGAAATGTTTTGAGCAAACCTGAAGGAAAAAAGGTAGTTGTTTGTGGTTTTTTTTTTTAATGATCCTTAATGATTTTCTGAAACCTCCAGAATATTTGTGGTGCTACAAATGAATGAAGTGTTTAACACAGTTGGACTATTGAAGGATAAATAAGTGAAATTGGGATATTTTCTGAAGATCTCTGAGATAAAATATGAAATCAAGATCTTTCTTTTTCACCACTTTCAGGTCTGTGTAACATTTACATGGAAAGATGCTTTTGATAAAGGATCACTTTTTGGAGGATCTGCCAAGTTGGGTATGTGAATGTACTGGAAGTGCAAGTGTTCAGGATATTAAGGCTTGAGAATGTGTTTATATCACTGAGTTGTTAATAGTCTTCTTTCTAGTATTCTCAACATAGCTTTCAAATGATGCCAGCTATATTGGTAACAGATTAATCACTTCACCACTGGTAATGAATAAATGCAAAGCATTTCTATAAAATTGAGATTCAATATTGGTTTTTCCAGAGGCACAAACAGATGTGCAATCTGATAATAGTTATGCTGTCTGCTCCTCAGACTTTGGGGAGCAGCTACAACTGACATTAATCAAAATTGTTCAAGTTAACATGAAGTTTCATAGTAGCAGGTTTTGGTAATCCAGCTCTTACTCCTCTACATGAATAAGATCCTCATGAGATGTACTTGAGAGTGGGTGAGTCCATTCCAGAAGAAGGGAAGTGTTGGTAACTGGCTTCAGTAACCTAGTTTGATAGCACATTTCATTCAGGAGAATGGAAGGAACTTACAGTGCCCTGAAAGGATTTTCCTACTACTTCTTTATACAGTATTTTCATACAAATTTGAATTCTTGGAAAGAAAAAAGCATTTGTTTCCTGCAAATACAAGGTGTTTTGAGTCTGTGATTCGTGTTAGTCATATAGGACAATTCTGCACTGCAAAATCGGGATCATTAAATGGTTTTGGAACAATTGCCAGTGGAGAAACTGAGACTAAATCCTTTTGAATTAAGCGAGGAGCTGTTCAGTTATGTGTCATTGTTTCTCAATCCTATACCCAGATTGAAATTTGGTTTAAAACTTCCATGCAGCTGAGATACAGGGCTGTGACTGAGAGCTCTGGTTCTTGCTGTTGTGGCAAACTATTTTCTTCCCAGCTCCCACTGAATCCCAAGTCTGTATCACAAGGGTAGCTGACAGATTCTGTGGCTGCTTGAAAAGTGACCCAGTTCACAGCATGGCATGTAATCTGAAATATGTTGTCTTAGGTTAATAGGTAGAGCTATAAACAGATGGGTCTGAGGAGAATCTATGTTGCTAAACAGCTGTTCTTACTGTAAATCACACTTGAGATGCAATTCGGAGTGTAAAGTAATTCTTCATATAAAGTAATTTTGCACTTCAGAAACTTTAAAGCCGTATTTTCTTTCCTTTCTTGTGTTTGTTTCAGTCTTTTGAATGATGTATTAAGTTGCACAAGATCATCTTAGAAAAAAAATCTGGAAAATAAACTACAGGAAAGAGATGATCTAGATAAATTACTATTCTCTTGCAGAAATACAGTCAGTGACTGTATAAGACTTTTCACTCAGAAACACAGTGGGAAGAATGGCATGCCAGATTTACAGCTGCTTACATAGAAACTTCAGAGGTCTGTTAGATAAATCTGTAGCTGTGTAAGGAGGCTGGATGTTAGTGGAAAAAAAAACAAATGTGCCCTTATAGTACTTCATTGGTTTAAGGATAACTTTAGAAGTTGTATGTGGGTTTGGGAAATTGAAGATTCGCTAGCTGAGTTTTCTGTGTTCTCCAAGACAAGCATCTAAACACTTCTAACAGTTGTACATATCTGCAGTCTTCAGATTTCCCAGTGCCTGCATATGGCAGATAACCTTTGAAAGCAATTAATAGGTTCAAAATGGTTCTTGTTCAGGTATTACTGTTTCTAGAAGTGTGGGCTCCATCCTCTGGGTTTGTGAAGTACTACAGGAGTCGAGCCTGAGCAGGCTACATTGCTGTCTAGTGAGCACAAGTTTTAATTAAGTAAATCCTTAGCTGTTTCATTACACACATAACCAAGATATTTGTCAGCGTTTTCAATCTGAAATGATAGCTCTGAGAGGTGGAAAATTCCCTGCATTGCAATAAACAGTAACACAAGAGCATGCAAAAGTCTTTGGCCTCAATGAGAGAAGGGTAGTTCATCTTGCATTCAGGATGCAGTAAGAGCATGTAATTGGGCAGTTGCTGTAAACTGGCTAATGCATACAAGTTCATATTTCAGATTAGCTTTCAGTAGTACTTGTGTTTCTGTATCTTCAGGAGCAAAAAGCTGTACTTGAGTTAGAAAGACTTTAAAGTTATTTTCTGTATTGCAAGGGTTTTTATACTACCGCTTTTATGCTTTGTGCCACTCGGCATAGTTCCTCACATGAAACATTTTGTGCAAGTACTACATTAGACTATGTAAAGCTTTCCTGATGAGGATGACTTCAAACATGAAAAGTTCAGTATCACTGGGGTTGTTTGCTTCTTTTTCTTTCTCTTGGCTTGAAACTGTTGGTATCTTAAGTAAAGATATCGGTAGCATTGGCCTCATCTATAGGTGCCTTAGTACTAAGGTTTATGGCCTTAACACTACGGGTAACTGTCCGTCTTGATTGCAGCTCTGGCAAGTTTGGGGTATGAGAAGACCTGTGTTTTGTTCAACTGTGGAGCGTTGGCAAGCCAGATTGCAGCAGAACAGAATCTAGATAATGATGAAGGACTAAAAGCTGCAGCTAAGCATTATCAGGTACAGAGCTCTGTGCTTTTGCTTAGGAATTCAGAATAATTAATCTTAGAACATCAAATACTATCTCTCAATTCTAAAGCTGTATATACCCATACATAAATATATACACATATTTTCTCCCTCTTAATTGCAAAGGCAGTTGGCTAAGTACTTACTTGCCAGCTTGGAAGAATTTAATCCCCTAGAATTCTGTATGCTCCTTCCCCCAAGCGTGTTGGTAACTTTTAACCTTCACCTTAAAGATTTAATAATTCTAGCTAGTACAAGTTTTAGTTTTAACAAGTTTTACAGTAATAATGTCTTTCTTCATGGTATGCAGTAAAATGTCCTTTTTCTTATGTTGTTAGGTGTAATCAATATACCTTTCCTTATAGTCCATCTTGATAAATGTATCGGTGTAAGTGGTTCCAAGAACAAGGAATTGTTTAATGGCTAAACAATAAATAAGAGACCATACTCCAAAAAAGCTCTTTTTAAAAATTGCTTTATATATTATATTTGTAGGAGAGAAAGTCTTTTTTGGAAACATGAGTGATAATGTATAATTTTGTTTTACTTAGTTTGCAAGTGGTGCTTTCCAACACATTAAAGACACGGTTTTGTCAGCACTGAATCGAGAACCTACGGTGGACATCTCTCCAGACACAGTTGGAACTCTCAGTCTTATAATGTTGGCTCAAGCCCAGGAAGTCTTCTTCTTGAAAGCTACAAGAGGTATATTTTAATCTTCAGCGTGTATGTTCATGTGCTCATTCCAACTTCCACAAAAGCTCACAAGTGTGTCAAGTTATTAAGAGGTTGTAAAGGGCCTTTCAGAAGTTAGTTTTGCATTTACTGCATTTCCTCCCCCCACACCCTTGGAGGTCATTAAAGGCAAACTACAGGTGCCACTTTTGTCTAAAGGTTCACCTCACAGTGCAGTTTTCCTATCTGCCTTTCCTTTTTATGTCCAAAACATTTAGTCTCCACAGTTAGAAAGGATTTTGTTGGTTTATGTGTTTTCCTTTTCCCCCTTGAGAACAAGACAGTCTCTAAACTGAGAGTACTAGAAATAGTTCATAGGGGTTTTGCCACTACTCCCCCTCCTCCCCTGTCTGAGAAAGGATTTGAGAATTTAGAAAGAAATGACTGTACTAGGAAAGAAAGGAAATGTCCTAAGAGTTCAGAGGAGGCAAAATCTGTTTGCTCCTAATTTTGACAGAGGAACTCTGACCAAGTCTAACTTTGGGTATGCCCAGTTTATCTTGGAAAATGAAGTTCTGCAGGTAGAACAAAAACTGGTGTCCCTAACTGTTAAAGGGTGATTGCAAAATGATGATTCAGAGGCTGCGTGTTCTAATATAACTGTTAAAGAACATAGGCTTGAAAGAATTTCCCTGTGGAACAGTCCAGTCTTTGGTACAAGATCTCTTTCTCTTTCCTATTCTGCTTTTCTGTCTGTATTTACAAGAGGTTGTGCATCTAGAGATTGCAGATAACTAAAAGTAAAACTAAGGACATAGGGGTCACGTGTGATAGACCATCAACTGCTTTCTCCCTGCATTGTTTGGAGTATAGTGGAGAAAGGGGTTAACTTAACTGGGATGTTTCTTCTCTTCACAGGGAAGATCCTTGAAAAATCTTGTAGCCTTACTGCCTTCAGGAGAATCTCAAGGAGAAACTCTTGTCCTCCAGTCAACTGATAAATTAAGTTTATATTCTTTATCACTCTGCTGGTACTATTTTAGTCTCTGGCTATTTGGACATTGCTTTGAAATAAATTCGTGTAACAAACGCCTGGAACTTTTCTTCAGGGCAGAAGCAGGTGCTTAACCTCATTTTGCACCTGGATTCTTCTTACCCAAACATGAAAAAGTCAAAGCAAAACTGGTTCCAAACCATGTGTGCCCAGAGAAATCAAGATTTTTGTGTCTGCTCCCAGGACAACAGGTTTGCCAGTGTTAGAAGGACAGTAAGGTTGATAATCATCTGACTATGGAGGCTGTAGGTGTTGCCACACGTAGAGGTTCTTCCCCGTTGCAGGAAAGACGTTTTGTGAAGAATCATGTTTGACAGCGTGATTAATGTCAGCAGCCTGTTTTTCAAGGGGAAATGCTTCCAAGTTTCATCTCAAAACTCAAATTTAGCTTCTTGCTGTGTTGACTGTTTACCTTAGTTGCAGTCTTTTGGTTGCTCTTGTGCGGGACAGTCCATTTAGCATAGTGGTATTTCTGATAGAACCGAAGTTTATTCACAAGTTGAAGCGTTTGGCAAAACCCAAATTAGCCAGGGAAATCTAACTCCACTGCATGACTACACAGCAGTTCTTTAATTTCTGAGCCTTTCTTAATGTTTAAGTGTCTTTAAGTCTGCATGTGATGGCTATTCCATCTCAACCCTTGTGTTGTAGCTGTGATATTTTAAAGTTATATGAGTAAAACTAAAGCATCTGATTACAAAAGATCTACTTGGAGCTGTCTGCATGGAGAAATGAGTCCCCTTTAACATTTACTTTGTTAAAGGAAATGTAGTTAATATGCCAATATATTTTTCTTTTCCTTAAAGCTCAGGCTCTGTGGAGGAGGATGCAGCTACCACACACTAGGTGGGGCTAGAAGGACACTCAAGTTTTATTTCATTTGGCTTTATTAAATATTTAGTGCACTGAACAGAAACATTTTAACGAAGAAGTGATTTGCTAAATCTCAGACTCCTTCCTCTGTTTGTCATCTAAATCCTGTTCCACAGTGAAAAGATCTTTCTGGCATTTACCTCATAGAAGGTAAATAGGTTCAATCATAGCTCATGCTTGAAGTGCTGTAGATAGATGTGTGAGTATGCCGGAATGACCACTTGGGAATTCTTTTGGTTTAATTTTGGCAATTAAGCATACTCTGCAGATTTCCTAATCTCCCCATATGCCTCCTTCCCTCCCCCCCTTCCCCCCATGGTTATGGGTCTGGCAGTATGTGAAAGTCACCTGAACTGGAGGATGCTTGTTTGTAAGGGCTGCTATTTCGAGTGAATGGCTGGCATTTGTGTTGATAGCCTGCCCTCTCTTGGAAGGCTGAATTGCTAGTGCAGGCCAGAGGTGATTATGAAAGGAGATAAAGATAGAGCCAGCATGTACCTGCTTTAGCAGTTTTAGCTTCAGGAACAGGCTGAGGACGTGAGGCAGGGAATACCCGCAGCCTTTAGGCACATGCAGCTCTGATGAAGTAGTGGATATCACTTGGAGGAGCTGTGGTTATTTATGTCAGCAGCTGCCCAGAGCTTTCCTGTACAACTGCCTGAACCTTCAGTGTCATGATGCAAGTAGAAAATCTGGAAACTGCTGCTGGATGTCAACAGAAGAATGGAATCCCACCTTTTTGAGTTATCAAGCCAAGCTGTACTGTCAGAATGCGGTTGTTGCTGTTTGAAGTCATTTACCTGCTCACTTGTAAAACCTGATGGTAATCATTATTTTTCTCCCTTTCCCCCAGATAAAATGAAAGATGGTATCATAGCTAAACTAGCTAATCAAGCTGCAGATTACTATGGAGATGCTTACAAACAATGTCAATATAAAGATACTTTGCCCAAGGTTAGTAACTCTGATGGAGATAATCTGGGACGAGCTGTTCTTGTGAAAAACTGTTTACAGTGTACTTGATGAAATACACTTGAAGTGTATCCTCAAGAAAAGCTGACATATTGCTACATTTAAGGGAACTGAACCTGTAATTTGAAATAGAGTGAAGAATCTAAGAAAGAATCTAGAGTGAAGAATCTAAGAAAGTGTGGGCTTTTGGTTTTTAAGTAAAATCTTATTACATGAAGTGTGTTTATTTGCAACACATTTCATCTAAAGTGAACTTGAAATGTTTATGATGACGTTTAGGGATGCCTTCTTAGCACTTAATGCCTTACTAAACCTGTTTTTCAAACTTAACACTTCCTAATGGGACTTAACTGGCTTCTAGTCTCAATGCGTTTGTGACATTTGCTCTCATGTTGACAGCTGAATACAGTGGTACTGTTCACTTACCTGTTCATGAAAAGCATGACTGGAAGTCAGTGTGTGTGTCCTCTGTTCTTCTGCCTGCCTTCTTCTCTTTCTCCACCCCAAAACAGTCTTGAACTTGTAAGGTGTTTCAGTTTAGTCCTGAGTGTTCATTTGAGTGCTGTTGGATTTGGAAGATGCAGAAGGATGTTTTCTTCACACTGTATATATGTATTGTATAACAAAAATGGGCAGGTTTTCAGTGTATCAAATGTATCAGTTACATTCAAATCATAAAATAACAAAATCTGTTATGCAGTGTTACAGAAGTAAAAGATTTACTTACTTTTGATATTCCTGGACTCTGGAAATCTGTATCTAGTTAAGGAGGAGGTTGTTTTCTGTAGTGCTTTTTCGTGCATGTCCCTAAGAAGCATCCCTTGTTCCAGATTTGCAGCTGGTTTCAAAACTCTTAAGATAACTATTGCAGAGGTCTTTCTTGTTACAAAGAAGATATGAAATGTACTAGATTTACTAAAAATACACCAGAAAATATTATTACTAGTGATAAATGGAAGTGGTTGATGTTTGGTCCTATAACTTGATGTGCAGTCTTAGTCAAACAGTTGCCAAAGTATTTGCTGAAAGCATTTTTGTTCCCTCAGGGGAAAAAAAAGTCAGGTAATGTTTCCCCCACTCCCTTGGGTTTCTAATGTGGTATAGAATCTTGATAATGCTAGGAACTGTATGAGTAAGGGCTACTGTGCTGAAGTAAAAGTAGGTGTTTTTATTCTTAAGCAATACCTTACACAAATGCCTTTGTCGGCCAGTCAGTGGCTTTTCAGATGTATTGGAGAGGTGGGAGGGTGTTTTTTAAAGTTAAGTTGATACCTTGCTTGGCTGCAGCTTGCTAGATGATTTTATGTGTGCACATATTTCCTCTCATGCATTCTGTGTCATTTTATGGATTGGGCCAATTTCTCGCTCAGGTCTTATAGAATCCTAGAATAGTTAGGGTTGGAAAGGACCTTAAGATCACCTAGCTCCAAACCCCTGCCATGGGCAGGGACTCATTTCTGAGAGGCAATAAGATATAATAAAGGCGTTGCTTTGTCTTTGGTTGTGGACCACTCTAAGCCATAGATCTGCTCCCTGTTCCAGGTGCAAAGTAATCCGTCAACTGATTATGTGAAAGGATATAGTAAGGTTTGCTGGCTCCACGGGTTAACACCAGCTCTGAGAACAGCTAAGTGTTCAGGAGTGTGAAATGAAATAGAGGTTGATACGATGTGCCAGATTCCAGTTGTAAGGCCTCCCACACCTTCACATTTACCCTTTTTGATTTGTTTTTATTTCTGGGGCTGCAGCAAGTTTGCACATCTGTGAAGAAGCAGGTCTTTTTATATGAGGTGTTCAAAGCATCACTGTGGTTTTCCAGTGCACCTGGATTTAAGACATAAAACAGTAAGGCCAAATCCTTGATCAAAGACCATGCCTGTACTGTGGGCTGCATCATAATGTTTTCTTCATGTCTTGGTTGTTACTCCTGCAAAGATAAGTCCATTTACATAAGTGTAAAAATGATTTCTAAGTTGCTTTCCATGTCAGCAGTTACTTGGGCTCTTTATTTCTTCCTTGCTTTTGTAATTGTAGAGTTCCTTTCTTGCTAGATCTACTGCTGTTTTAAGTAAATTTGCCTTCTTAAATTAAAAATCCCAACAGCCAAACCAAACAGAAGCCCCCAAAGGACTGTATTCTTCCCCACACCTTCTCAAAGCGTTGTGTCTTGGCTTTGTCTTAGGGGCAGTTGGGTGTGTTCTTTCAACTATCCTTTCTAATATATGCATGCATTTCTAATCTTTGAAGTAAATGTTGTGACTTCATGGCTTGAATTTAAATCACAGTTTAACTGAGATAGTGGACACCCAGAGTTTTGCAACAACAGATCAAACCAAGGAAAAACAAAGAATGGATTCAATCCATGCAAAGTCCCATGGCCTCTGACATTTACCTCTAACATTTTAACCTATCTAAACCATTAATTGGGTGATTCTAATTTCCTTTTCTTCTTCCTTTTTCTTCCTGCATCCCATGTTGTCTGTGGTGGTTAATGTGGTTGGACTTTCCCCTGGTCAGTATTTTTATTTCCAGGAGGTGTTTCCTGTTCTGGCTGCAAAGCACTGCATTATGCAGGCCAATGCAGAGTATCATCAGTCTATCCTGGCAAAGCAGCAGAAGAAATTTGGTGAAGAAATTGGGAGGTTACAGGTGGGTAATGGATTTTTCTGCTCTGAATACTATGGGAAGACTTTAAATCCTGAAAAGCTGGCTCAGAGTACTGAAATCCAAATAAGCAAGCATGAGCCGTACTCAAAAAAGGCAAAGCATGCTTTTCACATGAATTTAATCATCAGCAGCTAAAAAGAGGAGAGGTGTGTCTGCAGCCTTTGTAAAGATGGGTTTTAATGATTTTTGGGCAGTTTGATACTGCTTGACACGTTAAGTCTTCGTCTTTACATTTGCAGAGGCTTCTTACCTCAGTATAGCTAATATAACAGATTTTAAAATACATTTTCTTAAGTCCCCATAACATTAGAAGTCTGCTTGGTTAAACCTAACTCCTTTCCTGCAATCCTGATTTAAATCTGGGACAGTTTTGAAAAGCATAAAACAGTTGTATTTTTAGACTTCATAGATTTCTGCCTCTCTATCTGGTTTCTAGAGGAACTTGGCTATAGATGTTGTAATGAGTAATGTCTTGTCTTAAGTACAACAGGGAAAAATGGCTAAAAATAACTGTTTTGTTCAAATGCTTTGGGGGGAAATCAAGTAAAGATGAAGTGCTGTTTCAGCTGACCTTGTAGGATCTGTGTGCAGTATGTGTTTACTGATAGGCAGAGAGCTGGGAGGCTTGCAGAAAACTGTCCTGTTGACACTTTGAAAGTTACCACTATGCATGTATTGACTTGGTGCACAGTGAAGCCTTAAACATGGTTTATTTTGTATGCTTACCTGACCATGAGGTGCCTATATGAGCTTCTAATAGCAGTTACATTATGGCTGTATTACTGGGTGATAGATGTAGGTGTACCTGTTGTTTGTTCTCGAGTTTAACTCTGCTTTGCAGATCTCCTAGGACTTCACTGTAATAGAACATTAATATTTAATTTGTTTTTTAGTGTTCACCCATGACAGGTATCAAATTCACTATTATTGTTAAGCTCTATAGTAAATTAACTTGTGACCATGATTTTTCTGTGGCTATCTGGGAAGCTCAGCTGTTTTCCCAAGCATAGATGAAAGGAAAAAGCAAAGTTATTTTAACTGTAACTGTATTTAAAAATCTCTTTCAGCATGCAGCAGACTTAGTGAAAACGGTGGCGTCTCGTTATGATGAATATGTAAATGTGAAAGATCTGGTTGACAAAATCAACCGTGCGCTTACAGCCGCCAAGAAAGACAATGACTTCATTTACCATGACCGGGTTCCTGACCTGAAAGATTTGGAGTCCATTGGAAAAGCCAGTCTTGTAAAGTCTACTCCAGTTGTTGTTCCGCTCAGTCAGAAATTCACTGGTGAGTGAAGTGTGTAGAGTGCACAGGGTCACTGTCACCTCGTGACACCTGGGTACCACCACCAGCGTTCATTTGTACCATGACAGGGTCAACATCTATTTTGGGATGCTACTGAGTGTACAGTAGTGATTTTGAGAGTGTGGTTTGTCTTTTCCAGTTTGGTGTTTTACTACTTGGTGATGGAAGAATAAACCACAGCTCGAAGATCATCATCTGCAATGTGTTCTTCTCTTATTTTTCTCATATTTTCTCATCAGCTGTATTTTGTATATTAAACCAGCCTTTTAATTTCAGAAAGAGCACTAATACAAGGGAAAGGTATCAAATTGTACCACCTTAACAAACCTAGCTGCTGGCTTTCTATGAGGCTGAAATCGTGTTAGTTTGTTGGCTGTACAGGGGAGTTCTGAAAAGTGATCCTCCCTTCCTGTTCTAAGCTTGGTCCTTTGAAGAAGCAAAATTAAAAATGAAGCCTTAAGAGTAATCTGATTTGTAATCCTACAGTTGTTTTAAATACCATGCCTTTAAGTTATTTCTAACTTAATTTCAGTCTTAAAAACTGAAATCTAACCTAAGCACCTGTAGAAATAAAAGAGTATTTTTAAGACACCCTGGGGTGTGGGAGAGTATCTTAAGCTGTTCAGATCAGTCTCTGTTCTGCAGCCTGAGTAACAGAGCTGTGAAGATGTCTGTGTCCTTTTACCTTCACAGTGCAACTTGAGTAATTTATACTACTTGAATTGCAGACCTGTTTGAGAAGATGGTTCCATTGCAAGTTCAGCAGTCTGTGAGTGTTTATAACCAGAGGAAGGCAGATCTAGTGAACAGGTTAATAGCCCAGATGAGAGAAGCCACAAACCTGGCAAATGGGTAAGTATGGCTTCTTGTGAAGTTTCTCCAGAGGAGCTGTGGAACAGCCTATGAACATCAGTTGCCTTGCAGCCTGCAGACATCCAGATTACAGCAGCAGTTTTGTATAACTGTATGGTAGCCTGCAAATTTAAGCCATAGAGGGGTATTTAGAACTACTTTTCTGCAGACTGAAAGCTTATCAAGAACAAATTGTTTTTCATTTTCTTCAATCTTCCCTTATTTTTGAGAGTCTGACACTTGCTCAGAAAAAGCTCCAGTACCATTAATTTGAAGGAATTTCACATTCCAGCTTTGATTGTACTAGTGACTCAATAAGCTATATTCCCCCAAAAAAAGAAAGAAGAAATTGTTCTTTACAATAAATAATCATAAAATCGTATCAAGCTGAAAGATAAGAATGTAACTCAAGGCATTTGGTTATCTACCAGATAGTTACTGCTAAAAACATTTGCTATGTTTTTGTAAGTGCTAAAGGACTAGGGCTTGTTTAGCTTTTTAAGAGCTTTGAAACGTGTTTTTGGTGAGGTATACACTAGGAATAATTCAGAGTTTTCAGTCTGAGATTTCTGTCCAGGAGTACATTATGCTCTGTTTCCATTCTAGTTGACTGAGTGGTTGTTTGGATGGCAGTGTTATTTACAGGATACAGCTACAGACAAGCTGTTGTTTAACGTGTTGACTTTTTCAGTGTGTTGGCTTCCCTCAATCTTCCTGCTGCTATCGAAGATGTGTCTGGGGATACTGTGCCTCAGTCTATTTTGACCAAGTCTAAGTCTGTGATTGAACAGGGAGGAATTCAGACTGTTGATCAGCTGATCAAAGATCTGCCTGAACTGCTACAAAGGAATAAAGAAATTTTAGATGAAGTAAGTGAGCTCAGCAACTGCTAACACTAAAATATTGCTAAAAACCACCACCACCGAACTTCTTTCCTCTTCAAGTGGCAATAGGAAATTAACCAAAATGCCTGTAACTTTACTAGCACTTTAAAAACATGTCATACAAGTTTTTAGTTGGTACAAAAACTGTGCTGTCACATGTGCCTGTTCCTTTGCAAGTGTTTTGTTTCTCAGAGTGTTGGGCTGGGGAGGGAAGCATTCTAGAGAGATGTGCGTGATTTGTGCCGTTCAGGCCTAGTTTTTGTTTAGCAAATCGTATTTATGAAGGGTGTGTAAACATTCTTCATGTATTCAACACTACGTGTTTGATGTTTAGAACGGTGTATAATGCATGTAACGTTTTTCTCTTGTAGTCACTAAGATTATTAGATGAAGAAGAAGCAACAGACAATGACCTGCGAACAAAATTCAAAGAGCGCTGGCAGAGAACTCCATCCAATGAGCTCTATAAGCCTTTACGGGCAGGTAAAGGTCATGCTTTGGATTCTGGGGATGCTCTGAAAATGGCCATTCTCATTGTGTAAATTAAAGTAGTTTGGTAAATACTTGTAAAGATACAAATGTGTGGTTCAGTTGAGACACTGTAGGGAAGGGATGGCATCCAGAGGGACCGTGACACGCTTGTGAGGTGGGCACATGCCGGCCTTATGAAGTTCAACCATGCTAAGTGCAAGGTCCTGCACCTGGGTCGGGGCAATCCCAGGCACAGCTACAGGTTGGGCAGAGAAGAGATTCAGAGCAGCCCAAGGAGAAGGACCTGGGGGTGCTGGTCGATGAGAAAATGAACATGAGCTGGCTTCAGTGTGCGCTTGCAGCCTGGGAACCAACCATATCCTGGGCTGCATCAAAAGGAGCGTGACCAGCAGGTCGAAGGAGGTGATCCTGCCCCTCTACACTGCTCTCGTGAGCCCTCACTTGGAGTGTTGTGTACAGTTCTGGTGTCCTCAATGTAAAAAGGACATGGAACTGTTGGAACAAGTCCAGAGGAGGCCACGAGGATGATCAGGGGCTGGAGCACCTCCTGTATGGAGACAGGCTGAGGAAGTTGGGGCTGTTCAGCCTGGAGAAGAGAAGCTGCATGGAGACCTCAGAGCAGCTTCCAGTGTCTGAAGGGGGGCTATAGGGATGCTGGGGAAGGACTCTTCATTAGGGGCTGTAGTGATAGGATAAGGGGTGATGGGTTCAAACTGAAACAGGGGAAGTTTAGATTGGATATAAAGAGGAAGTTCTTTCCTGTTAGGGTGCTGAGGCACTGGAATGGGTTGCCCAAGGAAGTTGTGAATGCTCGATCCCTGGCAGTGTTCAGGACCAGGTTGAACAGAGCCTTGGGTGACATGGTTTAGCGTGACGTGTCCCTGCCCATGGCAGGGGGCTGGAACTGGATTATCTTAAGGTCCTTTCCAACCCAAACTATTCTATGATTGTCTGAAATGTGCCAAAACACCCTTATTGCAGTTGGGAGCATTATTTGAAGTGGAGAGATGATATGCAAGCAGAAAATTCCCTGCTGCTTGTGCACCTGTGCAGTGTGTGTGCATGCTGAAGTTTCAGAAAGCGTGTGTGATGGCAAACATCCGTCCTCCCAAGAATCTGGTTGAACTACCTCTTAAATACTTCAGTGTACTTAGAGCCATCACTAGAGCATGGTTTTGGTGTGCTTAGTGTGTGTTGGCTTGAAGCTAACAAGGGACTGATACTGCCACCTTAGTTTTTGCAGAGTTACGGGGATTTACATCTGGGGAGTAGCTCAAACCTAGTGTTTGTTCAATTACTTCCACATGCTTCTGTGGAGAATTAATATCGGTGCCTATTTTATGCACTATTTAAACGATAACTTGGAAGCTTAAGTTTACTTATAAGTCTTAACTTCATGATGTGCAGGCTCATAGAAATGTGTGGAGACTCTCTGAAAAGCATGAAAACTGCTCTGGTGCAAGTCTTGGATGAAACAATGTTTGAAATCACCTAACCACTGTTGCGTTTTCTTCTTCTCCTACCACCAGAGGGAGTAAACTACCACAATATCTTGAATAAAGCTGTGCAAGCAGATGGCCAAGTTAGAGAGCGCTATCAGTCTCACCGGGACACCATTGCCCTTCTCTGTAAGCCTGAGGCAGAACTCAATGCAGCCATTCCTTCTGCCAACCCAGCAAAAACATTACAAGGAAGTGAGGTAAAGCATTGAAATTTGTCCTTAGGAATGGAAGTGCTATTTATCTATGTAAACTTGCACGAATTGGTGTGGATGCTGACCCTTAGCTGCCCTTGTTCCTGTCACAATTGATACAGGAGGTGACTAACATCTGGAATTTACTTAAGTGTGTTTTGTAACACTTAGTGCATGCAAGTTCAGTCACTGTGGACAGCAGGACTGTAGATCTGTTATAAAAGGAGCAATTCCTGATGTATATTTTGAAGTAGGGTGGTGGGGTGTAGTGCTCAGTTCTTGGGGCAGGCAGGCAATGTAAAAGACATGGCCTAGCATTTTAAATTGTTAGGCAATTACACCAGTTTGCTTTCTAAGAAAGTCATGTCTCAGCAGTACAATTACTTTTCTGAAGGAGGGATTTGAAGTCAGTGGGTTTGCTACTTTTAGAATATCCTACTGAAGGTGTCTGATCAATTTAAAGAAGATTTCAAAATCTTCATAGTCACTCTGTGTTATTAGTGAAAGCAAATCTTTAGAAGAGCATATAGCTTGAGAAGTGCTTGAAGATCTTTGTTCCATTGCATTTTGTCCTGGTTTGTCACCTTAAACACCTATAAACAAAGGCACATGCAGTAGTGTTGGCAGAGTCAGTGAGGTGTGCAAGATGGGAGCAAGTAATAGAGTACACTTCTGCAGTGATTCCTCAGAATATGCTAACTTCTGACAACTTTCGTTGCCTAGGTTGTTAATGTCTTAAGAACTTTGCTGGTCAATCTGGATGAAGTTAAGAAGGAGAGAGAACAACTAGAAAATGACCTGAAATCCGTAAACTTTGACATGACAAGCAAATTCCTGACAGCGCTTGCACAGGATGGTGCTATAAATGAGGAGGCAATCTCTGTGACTGAGTTGGACAGAATTTATGGGAGTTACACACAGAAAGTGCAAGAGTCCCTAAAGAAGCAGGAAGAACTTCTCAAAAATATTCAGGTACAGCATGTTGTATGTCCTCCTGACTCTTAAACTAAGGAGCAATGATTACTTCTCCAGAAATCTCACTTTGCTTTCTGCTCTTTTGCTGTCATAGGCCAGTTGATACTCCTTTACCTGTCTGATCACTGAAAGATACAGGGGTGGTTTTGTGTTCACTGGAAATGAACATAAATTTCCAGCAGACTCA
The DNA here is from genome assembly GCF_034315485.1 of Pezoporus occidentalis. Taxonomy (NCBI): domain Eukaryota; kingdom Metazoa; phylum Chordata; class Aves; order Psittaciformes; family Psittacidae; genus Pezoporus; species Pezoporus occidentalis. Next base: position 574,959 of record NW_026912854.1, read on the forward strand.
TCCAGAGCTCTGTAGTGTCAATTCTCTTGGACCTTTTCTTCCCCAATTCTGCATTTTTTCTTTTGCCCTTGAAAGAAGCTTACCTGGTGTATTAAGAGGGGTTTTTTTTAGGTTTGTTTTGATCTTTTTTTTTTTTTTTTTTCTCCCTCTCATCCGATCTTAATACTTCTTTCTGGGATAACTGGAATGGGTTGCCCAGGGAAGTTGTGAATGCTCCATCCCTGGCGGTGTTCAAGGCCAGGCTGGACAGAGCCTTGGCTGAGATGGTTTAGTGTGAGGTGTCCCTGCCCCTGGCAGGGGGGTTGGAACTGGATGATCTTAAAGTCCTTTCCAACCCAAACCATTCTGTGATTCTAACAGGAGGCCTGTCTACTAGAAGACATTTTGGGTCTCAGAAGTACATTTTGGTTTGCTTCTAATTGATATTTACAACATGATTGACTTCTAGCATGTGCAAAGCTCATCCAGGTGAAAATAGAAGTTTTTTGTAAATTCAGCCTGAATTTGTCAGTAACACTGGAGTCAAGTGTCTGAAACACCTGGCAAAAGAGGAACTCCTGGTGCTTGGGCCTGTTTGTGCACAGGATTACTTACAGCTTCTGACTGCAACTTGGATTGCAAGAACAAAGGGGAAAAACTGTTTCCAAATGACCGTATGGCTCATGTCTATCAAGTATTTTGTATTCAGATATCTTTTAACATGATAAACTTTTAAAATCTTGATGGATGTTACTTTGATGTTTGAATGTCCTAGAGTTCACGTGTGGCTGCTTCTGGCAGCTGAAATAGTCTTCTTAAATTAGCTTGTTTGTTTCTTTTCCCTAAAGAAATGCCATGTAGGTAGGTGATCCTTCTGGATGTTTTCCACTTCCTGTCCTTTTAATAACTTGCCAATGTCAACCAAACTTGAGGTAGCACTTCCTAAAACTACTAACTTCAAGTGTGGTTTTGTGAATATCAATGGAGAGTGGTAGAGAAGAGAGCCTAATGAGTATAGGCTCTGAGAGAGAGTCTGCTTGAGAATGACTTGAAAGTGGCCCACAAGAGACTGATAATTAACTGATAGCTAATGCCAGTGTACTGGCACCAAACCAGCTTGCATTATTTTCACTGCTTATTATTTTCCCTTCTTTTAAGAATGCACATCAGGATTTCTCAAAGATGAAACAATCAAACAATGAATCCAATTTAAGAGAAGAAGTTTTGAAGAACTTGGCTGTGGCAAATGACAACTTCGTGGAACTTGTTGCCAATCTGAAAGAAGGCACAAAGGTACAGTAGTGCTTAAGGGTGATTTACTTACCCAGTGAGACATGGATAAACTTTGCAGGCATGCTAGAATGAGGTACGCTTTTGAGGAGTTCACTGCTGAAGTGAATACAGGGAGTTGCTTGAGTTTTGGTTGTTTTGACAGCTGTGAAATGCTGCTTTGTTCCTATCTGAAAAGTAAGCTTTTCTAATTACTGACTTATATTTAAAATAGAAAGAGTTGTTAATTACAGCTGAGTAAACGATGCTGAAGTTGCCCAGATGAGCCATGTTATCTAAGGAATTGTTTCATTTGTTCTCCCATGGTATTTAATCACCTTATCAAATTTTGGTTTATATACTGCCGTGCATATGTGAGGAAAGATGAGGAGAGCTTTATTTAGCTTGCTTTTATTGATGGGAGCATCTGGAAGGGTGTCTTACTGCTTCTGTATTAAGTACTTTTTGCTGGTTTATTGATAGCTCACTAGAGGGAAATAAAACTGAAACGTCTGTACAAATGAAATGCATGGAAATGACTGAAGGCAAGAAAATGAAAAGGAAAAAGTACCCTTTAAAAGTTGTTAATCACTAGATGTGATCTAGTTTTATTCTGGTTTGAATACATTTTCTAGTTGCCTTAAACTCTTACCTTTGTACACAAACCCCCATGTGTAAGAACCCCACAAAATGATCTGGTATTACAGGGATGGGCAACAGCTGACTGATACTTGGTTTTGAGAAGCAGACTAAAAGGCACTAGCAAACTTTACTGGAATGACAGGTTTTGGGCACTGTAATAATGCAAAGCCTGTAACTGGATTGATATGTAGAAACATGCAAGGGTATTGATTGAGCATGCTCTTGTTGGGTCTTTTCTCCTCACTAGTTTTACAATGAGCTGACAGAAATCCTGCTGAAATTCCAAAACAAATGCAGTGACATTGTCTTTGCTCGCAAGACTGAAAGAGACGAACTGCTCAAGTAAGATTTCAGTGTTTTGTTTAAGCATTCTAAGAAACATTAAGGATTTATTGGAAGTTAATCTTTGGGGGTGTGTTTCTTGTGGTACTTGATGAAATGAGAAAGGGAGAAGAGGTGCATAAGACTGTCACCCTTTGCCTTAATGCTAGCCCCACTCTCCCCTCATCTGATAAACTGGGAAAGTGATAGGAGAAATAAATGGAATACTTTGGAGTCTGTGCTGTTCCTGTGTACAGTTTTGCATGAATCCGTTTCATCTGACCGTGATTTCACTCTTAGTTCTTTTTTGGCATGTATTTGTTAATAATTTTGTTTTACTCTCTGCTTTGAGGAACTTCTGGTCTCTGCACCTTGCTTTTGGTTTGAGAAAGGAGATAAATGCTGCAGCATGTGATTGCCTTCCATGTGCCCAGGGTGGTGGGGAGGAACAGTGTTGGTGTTCTACTTCTGCTGTGTAGTCTGCTCTGATCTCATACTGTATCATTGGTTAGATACGTGGGTTGCCTACACTGCTGGTGTATTTTGTCCTTCATGGGAAGGAAAGTGTTGCTTTTGTCTCACACACATGGTCAGGCTAGGGATAGTATGCTTCAGCTGTCATTTATAGGCTCTCAAGAGGAAAGCATAACTGAAAAGCTACCTGTTAATCAGTGTTCTTTAGCAGAGCATGTAGCCGTTTCTAAGCAGGGCTGGTTGCTGTTGTAGTTTCAGCTGGTGAAACTGCAGTTGTGTGCATGAACCATATTGTCAATGAGATGCTCAGCCCTTAGGTTTTCTTCCCTGACTTCATTCTTTGTAGAACTGTTCCTTTTCAGCTGGGCACAGTGCTTGTAACTGTATACAATCCCTTCCACTTGATATGCTCATGGAATTCGGGATCTGTAGGCTGCCTAACCAAGGCTATGGTCTGAATATCTCACATTCTAATATGTCAATGTTCAGTGTTAAAGCTGTGGGTTTAGTGTTGGTCTAGCATTGAGCTGAATTTTGGCATGTTATCTTTTACTGCCTCATGTGCTTAACAGTTCACTACATGAAACCCTGTCACGGTTGGGGGCAATGATCAGATTTGGGATATTTGTAATATATGTCTACAAACATTTATTTCTCAGTGCACCAACCCAGAATCTGAGTAAAGGTGTGGTTTTGTCCCTTTTCCACATCCCCACAATAAAAATACTGACTGAGCTACATCTTCACTTACTAAAAGTGAAGTTGTTTAGATGGTTTCTTATTTAGAACTAGAGAGGTTTTGTTTCCCCACATAATGGTTGATCATAATTGGATGATCAGTTTTAATAGTGTGTTAGTATTAATGTATTTAGTCACTTTGTGGTTCAGTTTATTTCACTCTGGACGGTACTGCTGTTCTGGAAGCTATTGGTCTTTGCAGTGTGCTTTGAAGAAGAAAACCATTACTTCTGTTCCTTAGGTCATATTCTGAGATGTTCAGGTTTTCTTAGTTTGTAGTTGCTACCTCAGCTGTGCCTTTGCTGGTTTCCCCCATCTTCTGTTTCAGGTGTCAAGTTCTAGCTGGTACATGCTGTTCCCCTACCACTTTTACCCAGAATTGCCTGGAATTTTCAATGGTTCCTAATGTCTCTGTGGAGAACCTGCCCAGTCTCAAATACTGACTCCTTGCACTGAGGAATGCACTACATTGAATATGTAGCTTAGAACTGCTGCCTTAAAGCTTTCATGGCAAGCTGCCTGTAAAATGATGCTGTTGAATGGCAGCTTGTGGTGCCCCATGACACCAAAGCCTCCTTGTGTCTTACCCAAGTAAGGCTAATTCCAGCACTAGAGGTAACAGAATAGAGAACTTGAAAGCTTATTTGCTGAAGCAGTCACGTTTTTGCCAGGGTTTTTTTTTGTAGTTGTGCTTACACAAGTGTAAATGACATTGTAGACTATCTAGCAGACTTCTTTTATCAATTCTATTAGATGTATTGTATTTGCATGCCATATTATTTAATTTAGAACAATCTCTAAGCAATGTGGCATTGCTTTGCTTCTGTATTTGAGCATCTTTTCACATGTTAAAATCCCTGACATTTACTTGTATTCCATTCTGTAGCCTTGAGGTTTCCTTAGGTTCACAGGAAGGCTTCCAAGCTGCTGAATGTTTTGACTGTTCTGTGATTTCTGATCCCAAAGCTTTTGGCTAATTCTGTGATCTATACCTAGTATTGAGTTGGAACATAAAGACATTCTTAGGAAATAGATGTACCAGTTAATCAGAGGGTTGGCTAGAGGATTGTTTCCAGTGAAGCGATTTGGACTCCAAATTCAGTTTGAGCTACCTCAGTGATCATGCTTTAAGTATTGGATTTACCCTGTTGCCTCTTTATAGCTTAGCTTGCTGAAGTGTATGACAGCCAATTCTTAAACTAAGCTGTATGTTTGCTTGTTTGTTTTTTAATAGAGATTTGCAGCAAAGCATTGCTAGGGAACCCAGTGCTCCCTCTATTCCTCTGCCTACCTATCAGACCACATCAGCTGGAGGAAGCAAGCCTGCAGCATCGTCAGCTCCTACTCCAGCACCCAGAACCATGGTGGTAAATACACACTACAGAATTAGGGGCTTGAAAATACTGTGGAACTCCAAACTGATCTGTAACTCGTGTATATCACACCTTAATATTTAATGTACTTGGAAATGCATTGAGGGGAAATAGAAGGCAAACTCCAAAGGTGCAGAGAGATGTATTATGCGCTATTGATGTTTATAATTTGCAGATTTGAAATGGAAAGCTTGTGGGGTTTTAGATGCTTCACATTATATTTAGTTTATAGAGATAATAGAATGTCTGCTTAAAATGAAAATGGAAATAAAAATCAACTGACCATATACACACAGCTTTTGATTCCAAGGCGGCTTCCAGAAGGAAGCATCAGCCTAATCCTTTTTCTCTTGTTAGGGGACTAAACCACAGCCACCAGCACGGCCACCACCACCAGTAATTTCTGCAGCAAGCGGTTCCTCTTCTACATCAGCACCCTCTGGAACAGCTCCTGCTCCTGCTGCTGCTCCTGCTGCTCCTCCTGCTCCAGGAGCCAGCGCACCTGCAGCAAGCACTGCACCATCACAGGCACAGGGACCTCCTTACCCAACTTATCCAGGTTACCCAGGGTAAGCTATGGGAGTAGTTAAGTAGTTCTTTGTTACCCTGTTATCTAAAAGCACTTGTTTGTTGCATGTGCTGTTTCAAAATCCTTTAGTGTTACAGCTGAAGACGTGTTTAGTGTTTGGGGCAAGGTGATCTTTTTAGTTTCAGTTGTATCATTCTTGCTGGAATCATTTGCTGTTACCATTTGTGGGAAGGGTTTGAAAACTTAGTTTCTGTTGCTTGGCTTTTTTAAAGGGAAAGGGAGATAGGACTGCAGCTCCTTAACTGTGCTTTGGGGACTATTGCAAGCCCTTGCATAATCAGTTGGTGTTTTTTATCTCAAAAGTGTTGGCATATCTCATTTTTCAAATCTTCTTTTTTCATGGAAGATGATGAAAAATACAGAAAATATTCCAGCTTAGTGTGCTATCTTCTGATGCTTTTTTCCATCTTTCTGGAGTCAGGATGAGCACTTGAAGGCAGATGCTCTCCTTCAGCAGCAGGCTCAGCAAATGTTAAAATATACACAGTGATGTTAAACATGAGATAATCAATTTAGATCAGTTCTAAATCCTGCAGGTTGCTTTTACTCCACCTCCTGCCTGCATTTCTGCTTCATGTGTTAACTTGTTTCATGTTTGAACGTTGAAAGTTACCACAAGTTCTGCTGCACAGAGAGAAAGATTGAAGGAAAGCATTTGCAGTGATTGTGTTCTTGCACCTATTCATGAGTTGCCTTTTGCAAATTAAGATTATCAGTGTGTTGTAACTAAAGTATGCTTCCCTCTCCCCACAGGTATTGCCAGATGCCAATGCCAATGGGCTATAATCCATACATGTATGGTCAGTATAATCTGCCATATGCTCCTTCACCTGTCTATCAAAACCCTGGACAAGCACCATATCCAACACCTCAACAACCTGGATACCTATTTCCTCAACAGCCTTATTACCCTCAGCAATAATGTATCTGCAAAGAAGCTCTGCTTGTTAAAATTGGAGAAAAATTGGCAATAAGCATACTAAAACTTTTAGCTTCAGTTCCTGTACCATACTGAACTGTATGCAGTCTATAATTCCTGTTCATTGTTAACTGCTCAAAAATATCTTGATCACTTCTTGGTTACACTAAACACCCTGAAAGATCTGCTGCAGTGGTTTAGACTGTAGACTAATATCAGAATTAGAGCCTAATTCCGTGGTCTGAAACTGTACACTACCTGTTGGCTAGACCAAAATACTTGTCTTCAAAAGTCCTGTAAGTAACAAATGGGTTCAGATGAGAAAAATGAAGCAGTGCGTGCACTGGGTGTGCTATATTCTAGGGAACCATATAGCATTTCCTTCTATACCCTATTGGCTTGTATTTTTTTGGGGGGGTTAGTTAAAAATGCTTATTTTGTCTAATAATCAAGGCCTTGTAAATCGTCAGTAAACTAAATAAATTACTGAAGAATGGTTTAAACACTTGGCATTCTCATTGCAGTAAGGATGTGGTTGGTGTGTCTGTAGATTCTGTCATTTGCCTCTTGGCTTGCAGAGCATAGAGGAACTTCCCAAGCGGTTAGCCTTATGACTGAGCTTCCAGCTTTTCCCTGCCTCTGGGCTTTTGTGACAGAATCTGTAATTAACCATTTAAATGTTGTTAGATGGCGTCTTGCAGGTAGAATTTTCCTGTAGCTTTGAAGTGTTTTGGGCTAAAATATGTTCATGACTGTTTTAAAGGAATGGTTATCTCATCTCCAGATCCTACTTCAAAGAAGGGAGATCAGGGTCCCTCCGACAGGACCCAGTGCCAGGTTGGTCTAACCCACATTTTCCAAAGAAACATTGCTGAGAAATGTGCTGTGGCTCAGAACAGGGCAACTATTGATTGTTGGAGCTTTTCAGATTATGTTTCTAATGATTGCTTTTTTCCCTTGAAAAATCAATGTATTCCCTCAGGGAGCTTGGTACTAGTGGAGAAACTTTTTGTGTGTGTGTAGGGGGAAAAAATCATCTTGTAAATGAAAGCACATGGAATATTTTCTTTTGGACCCATCTTCTCAAGGGATTAATAATCTTGCACTACATTTTGCATTAGGTAATGAAGAATATCAGTTTGTGCTTAATGGCTTCTACCAAATACTTACAAACCATCTTTCAGTCTGGTTTAGGTTGGTTCTTTTAAACATGCTCGTCTAGTGAGGGGACCCCCCCCCCCAGTTCCTTTAGCCCTTGACATGAGTCCCTTGGTTCTGTGGGGCAGTTAATGTCCTGAGTGCTTCATAGAAGATGTTCTGGCCTTACAGAAGAGCTCTCACAATACCTATGTTAAATGTTACTGCTTTATTTTCTATTTAAGTGCCTGATTAAAATATCGAGGTATATTTTGATGCAGGGGTTTAGTTATTGTAGCATCTGGGTGGAAACCTCACTGGACCTTGAATACTCTTCCTCATGAAGAAAGCAGTACACGTACCCATGTGAGCTCCTTTCTTCCTGTCTCAAGTTCTTGCCATGTGATCACTCCAGTGACTTTGTGAAGACTACTTGTCTTTGATGCTCCCTGACCCCCACAGAAGATGCAGACCAAAAGGTAAAAATGAGCATCTCTTAGAACATGAGTACCTAATTCTGAACGCATTTATTAACCCTGTAGAACCTCAGTGATGTGGGGGAGCAGGTTGAAGTAGGAGAATGCAGCGCTGTAGATACAACCATGCACAAGGACAGGTGCTTTGCATTCCCTTATGAACCTCACTGAGTGGGGTGGCACAGGAACCTCCAGTATTTTTTTGCCTGATGAGAATACGTAAGAGGCAAGCAAGGACGATGAGAAGCAGCTTGGAAGATCACGGTTTGGAACCAACAATCAGAACCTGACTTTAACTGGAAAAACAGTAGTTTTCCACTAATTCCACTGTGTCGATGTGAGCAAGTGCAAGTCTAATGCAACCTTTTCAGTTCAAAATGTCTCGTACACTATGGCCTGTAGGTTTTTCAGTTTGCACATTAGATACATTTGAGCTACCGGGTGAGTTTGTTTCTAGTGCCTCAATTTATAAGACTTACTTTAATGCTGTCTAAAAATGTAACTTGATTCAGCATAAAGATTCCTAGACCTGAAATCCCCTTTTTAAAGTTGCATGGAGCTGGAATCGCTGCTTATTTTTCCAGTTGTTACTGCTTGCTTTACTCTGCTATGATTTGAATATGTATAGAAATCTATGCATTGTGTTCAGCTTTCTGTTTTTCTCCCTTTTCCCCTTTTTTTTTCCTTCCTAAAGAGAACAGAAGAATCCAGGGACATGTATGTATCTGCTTTTAAGCATGCAGCTGTCATGACTTTGGTTGAGATGTTACCTTGTTCTTCTATAGTTTATTAAAAAAACCCAGTTAGTAAAACCTGATTTCATGGCTTTTCTCTTGAGTCCTTTGGCTTCAGACAAATGTTATTTTGGAAAGGATGGAAGTAAGTAAGTTTGGGCTGTGGTGAAGGCACTTGGCATGTCAGGTGCCTCACAGCACAGCTGCTGCTCTGGAATAACAGCAGGGCTCAAATCCTGGGAGTTGTGTTGATTCCCAAGGCTGATGAAGTGTGTTCCCCTTCGATAGGAGGAGGAAATGGTAAGGTCCTTCTGCCTCCAGAAGCTTTGAATCAAAGTTTGTTGTCCTGAGCTCCATGCTAGGCTGGGGTTTGTGTGACCCACAGCTGGGCAAAGCCATTCCAGGCTGTCAGGGCCATCAGGTGGTTAGCTATTGCCAGCACATAAATGACCCCCATGGGCACACCAAGAACCTGATTTAGTTATTCATTTACTTATTCTTTGTAGAAGAAGCCTGTCTACCACCATGCATATTGCAGTTGTGTGGAGATCAAAGCTTACCATCATGTCCTTTCCAGGGACTTTTGAAGTCCAGCATTCATTTTGTCTTGCAGAAAAGCTTTCCGTGCAATTAGAGAGAAAAGCGAGTCTTATGAAGCAAACTAATTGTGGATCATCAGTGAAACACCAAACCATTGCAAGGCTACTAAGTCATTCCTAATGCTTTCCTTGCTCCTTTTTAAGATGGTTTCAGCCCATATGAAGAAGTGTCTTTGCTGCCCACTGCTTTCACACTGCCAGCTAGTGCTGGTTCTGTTACTGCTGTAGGCTGTAGGGTTAGTTGAGTGCTTTAGGGCTGATCTGTGGGATGTAGTCTAAGTTACACTGACCAGTGTCCTTGCTGTTTCAGAGCCCTTTGAGGCAGTATTTGGGCCTTAGCATTGTGAAGCAGTATCACCCATTGCAGGTAGCTGAAACTGGCAGGAGAATTCCTTGGAAAGCAAATCTTTCTTTGCATTAGTGAGAGATGTGCTTGCTTTTACTAACACGGGTTCAGTTCTGAAGTGACTTGCACCACAGAGCCTGTGTTATAGCATGTATTTGTCCTGACAGAACATTTAAACAGGCTATGTTGAGTGACCATGTGCTTCAGGTTTTGGTTGTGTACCATTGGATGGGATCTCCTGGATTATCAGCATTTGGCTATGTTCAGTTTAAAACTCATTTGGAGTTTCCAGCCCCTTGAAAAGATGAGCTGTGCCAGCAGAGCAACACTCCAAATCGCTTTGTTGTGGTGTTTATGGGGAGGATTTGGGGCTTTTTTGTTGCCACTTTTGACTAGAAGTCGCCACCTGCTATTCAGGTTTATTTGAACTTTTGAAAGTTTCATTTAAAAATGGGCAGTGTTTAAAAAATAGCAATTTTGACTATTTTCACTGTTCTAAGTACTGGCACAGGGTGCCCAGAGAAGCTGTGGCTGCCCTATCCCTGGCCAGTGTTCAAGGCCAGGTTGGACACAGGGGCTTGGAACAACCTGCTCTAGTGGAAGGGGGTTGGAATTAGATGAGCTTTAAGGTCTCTTCCAACCCAAACCACTCTGGGATTCTGTTACCTGACATGGGAGGATGGTTTCTTACCCGGTGCAGCAAGTGATCAGATGAAGTGCTGTGATGAAGTGACATTGGAGCAAGGTGGATGGCGGGTGTTAGCATGACCCATTCTGACAGTGGGAGTACTGAAAAGCCTGCTGGCAGCTGCAGCTCTTTGACTGTGGAGAGCAACATGAACAGCAGATGTTGCACAGGGGCCTCAGAAACTCGGAGAGGGAAAGTGTCAAAGTGGAGAAGGAGCCAGGAGAAAATGGAAGCAAGGCTGAGGGAGAGCTGACACTTGAGGAAACCATCAAATCAGGTCATGGACAAAAGGCCCTAGGGCTCTGACAGCGCGATGCCATAAATCACTGATTTGGGTAGTGCAAGGAAAACGATTCAAGTTGAAAGAGCTGAAGAAATAACTGAAACAGAGCAATGGTACCAAGGGGAAGAGGAAAAGGAGCTTTAGCAGGGGGAAGTTAGGGAAGGAATTTAAAGGTGAGGGAAACTGATTTATTACACCTTCTCCTTGAGCAAGGGGAGAAGTAATGGTGAAGGGAAGGAGTTAATCAAGAAGGTGATTTCCAGTGGCTCCTAAGCTCTGGAGACCTGAGGAGTGGTGATGGGCAGGGTGGGCCTTGGGAAGATGCAGCAGATCAGGTGGACTTGGCAGCGTTGGCACAGGCTGCCTGTAAGGGGGAGTTAGAAAGGAGTTGGGTCATACATGCAGTGACCAGGCTGAGCAGAGGAACTGAGGTAGGTGCTGGCATGGCAGTCTGCAGTGCTGGAGACCCTGCAGCCTGTGGAGGGAGGTGAGCAGGTCCAGGCACAAGAGCCCAAGAACAAGTGGTAGGTAGGGGTATCTCAGAGCAAATGGAGCTTCTCATGAAGCAAGAAAGCTGACTCTGTTCTCAGCCTCTTTCTGCCACGTTATATTTTATTAGTGAAGGAATATTTCATACTCAATATTTCATTAGTCTTTGGTTCGCAGCAAGTGTTAATTTCCATAAGCAGGAAGGGAGTATGTGACTGAGCAAGGAAACAGACCTACATCCAGCAGAACAAACCTACCTGCTGTGTTGCTGTTTCCAGTGCTGCCATGTGGCCAGCAAAAACTTCACGGGGCACTTAACAGCACCCAAACACAGAGAACGACCTAACCCAGAGCGTGTGGCAGCTTCGTATCGCTAGGTGGCATTAGATGGAAAGGCATGACAAGAGCTCCGCTCCTCCAGCCCCAACCGCGCTGCTGTTGCGCATCCCTGCATCCCAGCGGCATCCTCAGCGTCGGGTGGAAAATTTCGAGCAGCATTGTTAACAGTCACGGTGAAATGATGCGAGCTGGCGGGAGGGAAGTGTTGCTGTGCTGCAGAAGGAGATTGTTGTGGGTGTGTTAGGGCAGAGTGCTACCTGTGAGGTTCCTGAAGAGTTTTCTGGGTTTGGAGAGTATCTCCCCCCTTTCGGCTATGTGGTGTTTCAGCACAGGGCTGTCAGTGGGACCCCTCCACCCGGCCTTCTGTGAAAGAACACTTCCTGTCCATTGCTTTTAACGAAGGAGCAGAAGGCCAGTAGGTTATGCGAAATACTGATAGCAATGACCTGTATTATCAGTTAATAACCTTGCGTGTATAAAGTATTTCTCCTAACTTCTGCAGAACCCGTAATAGCAGATGCTGCAGTCTCCCCCCTCCAGACAAGGGCCACCACTTTGGGTAACTGCTTATGCTGTTGGGTGACCGTGCCATCGGAGCCTCCCTGCTCTCTGCAGTGATGCAGTTGACAGCGGGAACCTTTGCTGCCCTCCTGTGGCCTCATGGTGGAAGTGTTTCGTGTGGCCTCCCATCGGCGGCAGGAGCATGAAGAGGGGAACTGGGAACTCAGGGTAATGGAAGCAGGAACTTCTGGTGCCTTGGTGTGTTCTTTGGGGCAGTGTGAGGAGACCTGGTGCCTGCTCAGCTGCGGTAGTATTGGTGCCAGGCGGCACAGAGAACGTGCTGATGTTTGGAGGCCACGCAGTAGATGGTACCTGCTGCTGAGCGTTACCTGCACGCAGGTTATTAAAGCTGGCTCTGTGTGTAGCAGGAGGTACAAAGCCCTTGTTGTGAAGAGAATAATGCTGAAATACTGCTCAGTTCAGGTCACTTTGACCACAGGTGTCAACAGAGCTTTCCTCTTCTAGAGGATTGATTTAATAAAGGGCACAGTGGTTTCACGCAGCTAACCTTAAGCATGGCTGATTTCTTAAAGCATGTTGAAGACAAGGCTGATGGGGATTTGTCACAAATATTCTACACTATAAATCCACCCCTAAACCTTCTGAGTAAGGCAAATGCTCCAGCAGCAGTGTCTGGTTCAACCAGATCCTTCTGCCTCTGTATGTGCTCTGAGCGATTCCTGTTGTGGAAGCTTTGCTTTGCCTGCTGTGCATTGATGCTGTGCCCGGGAAGGCCAAGTGCAAAGAGACCTGTGATCAGAACGACCTTGAATCCTGGTTGGGAGCCACAGAGTAAGAGGGAGCATGAAATTGGGCTCTGTGGGGAAGCATCTGGAACGTGTCTCTGCTGACAGCCTGTACTGCAGTGAGCAAAGGAGCGGCTGGCGGCTCTTGCAGAGGGCAGGTGAGGCATTAGGAAGTGCAGTAAAAGGAGACAAAGGTGCAGGTTGTTCGCTTGGGTGCTCCTGCAGCCTCCTAGGGTGCAGTCTTATGTAACTTAGCTCTTGTAATGGGGTTGCCAGCAGTGACAGAGGGGCACAAAACCAGGGATATAAAGGTCTGCTAAAGGTCTCGCATCTCTCTTGCAATGAGGAAACGTGGTGGTGGATGCTCAGCATTTCTCCCTAACTTAACCTGATGACCCAACCTGCCCCTTTTCTTGTGGCCATGGGGCAGCCTGGCAGCTCGTTTGGAAGGAATGGAGAAATGGGCTGAACACTTCATGTTTGAAGGGTGCAGGTGGCAGGGCAGGCACTCCAATAGAAGGGCAAACAGGCAAGACAGATGCTACTCTATTGGCACCCCAAACCTTTGTTTGATTCTTTGATGCAGGTTCTCTACTGCTGAATGCGATTCCTTTGGCTGGAGAACTCACAAGGTCCTTTCTCTCTCCCGTACCTGGCTGCTTTCACATGTAATTGTCCTCAGGACCTCAGCTTTGCTGGTGAATTTGTTCAAAGCTGCTGAAGGCCAGGAGGAGAATACACAGATGGATGTACACGTGTGCATCCACTCGCTCCCTTGCAGGACAGCATCATCGCACAAGTGCTGTTTCCATGGAAACAAGGCTAAAAATACTGAATAATGGAAATTAGAGGCTCCTCTAACAAGTGTTTTCTATCCTGGACAAGGTTATTCTCATCCATATTCTCTGTCTGCTTGTGACTTCATGGGTTTCTGGAAGACTGTGGGGTTTACTTTGTTTTGTTGGTACTTTTCTATTCACAAAGCAGGACCCTCAGCAGAAGCCCCTGCTGTGATTCCTTCTGAAGGGAAATGCTGCATTGCATCGCCGTGTGCTGCTGAAGCACCTCGGTGAGATCAGAAACACACGTTAGGGATTCTGCCCCAATGTTGGCTGCTCTGCAACCACAGCCCGCAGAGAGCAGCCCCTGGGGCACTCAAGTGGGCAGCCCAGAGCAGGCTGTGCGCTGGCTGGCTCCTGGGCTTTGAACCAGGGGAAGCACTTGCCTCGTGTCAAGAAGATGCATCAGACACGGATGTATCCCTGCCCTGCAGCTCACCCTAATGGGTGTTGAGGACAGCTGGGCTCTGAGCCCATGGTCTAAGGTGCCTTACCCCTGCTGCAGCCAAACAAAGCCTTTAGAAGCCTCCAAAAGTGCTCTTGCAATTTGCATATAAGCAAGACTCTGCACTTCAGAAAATCTTCATAAACATAGGCATCTGCTGCTAATTAAAGTAGCAGCATATAATTATACCCTTTCTTATTAGTAGGTACAGAGTCTGACAGTTGCTTAGATACAAAATAAGCAACTACAGATTGTCTTCTGCACTTTAACAAGCACAGGGAGCAGGAACAGTGGAATTGTAAACTTCTTCTGTGTTCTCTTCAGTAAATGTGCCTGGAAATGGACGTTCAATCTCATTGGTAGCTGGTAATTTGAGCTGTTAGGTTCTTCAGCTACCTCTCTGCTTTGCTCCGTGAAGTACCGACCGCAAGCTTTCCATGGAGAGGGCAGGATTCTTCCTTGGGGAAAACATCAGACAGGAAACAGCAGTGCAGGTAACAGCCACCATTGTGCTGAGACCCATGTCCTAGCTTTTTATTCCCAATGAAAGCATGCTTCTTATTGATTAAAAACAACCTGCATGAGCTGGGGCAGTTATGCTGTGATTTAACCCCAGGCAGCAACCGAGCACCACACAACTGCTCACTCATTGCCCTCAACAGGATGAGAGAGGAAGTTGGAAGAGTAAAAGTGGGGAAACTCCTGGGTTGAGATACAGTTCAACAGGCAAAGCCAGCCACGGGAATCATTCACCCTTTCCCAAGGGCAGGCAGGCCTTCAGCCATCTCCAGGAAAGCAGGGCTCCATCGTGTGTAGTAGTGCCTTAGGAATGCAAACACCGGAACTCCAAACATCCCTCCCTCCCTTCCTCCTTCTTTTCCCTGCTTTATAGGCTGAGGAGGTGTCTTATGGCATGGAACATCCCTTTGGTTAGTTGGGGTCCTGGCTGTGTCCCCCCACCCCAACTCCTTGTGCTCGCTGGTGGCTGGTGTGAGGAGCAGAGCAGGCCTTCACTCTGTGTAAGCAGTAGTGAGAACACCCATGTGTGATCAGCACTGCTTGCCGCACCAACCCAAAGCATTGCCCCATACCAGCTACGAAGAAGAAAATTAACTCTACCCCAGCCCAAAGCGGCACCGCAGACACCAGCAGATGAACAGGACCATCGTGGGCACACACCATAGGTAACATCTTGGGGACTGGAGCACCTCCTGTATGGAGACAGGCTGAGAAAGTTGGGGCTGTTCAGCCTGGAGAAGAGAAGCTGCGTGGAGACCTCAGAGCAGCTTCCAGTATCTGAAGGGGGCTATAGGGATGCTGGGGAGGGACTCTTCATTAGGGACTGTAGTGACAGGACAAGGGGTAACAGGTTCAGACTTAAACAGGGGAAGTTTAGGTTGGCTAGAAGGAGGAAATTCTTTACTGTGATGGTGCTGAAGCACTGGAATGGGTTGCCCAGGGAGGTTGTGAATGCTCCATCCCTGGTGGTGTTCAAGCCCAGGCTGGACAGAGCCTTGGGTGCCATGGTTCAGTGTGAGGTGTCCCTGCCCATGGCAGGGAGGTTGGAACTGGATGATCTTCAGGTCCTTTCCAACCCAAACCATTCTGTGATTCTATGATCTTTAAAAAGCAGATGGTACGAAAGATATTATGTTGCCTTGTTTGTTGTGGGTTAAGTTCTCAGCCAAAGCACTCAGTGACAAGATGGATCTACAGCTTTCCTATTTTCCTATTGCTTCTTATCAGAAGCTCGTGATGCTATATTGAGAAGTCACTTCTCTTGCCCCACAGAATGTCAGCTGTATCCTGAGAGGCTCATTTGAGCGCGTGACCTTTTCTTTTCTCACATTCTGCTAATAACCCCAACTTTCTTTGCTCACAAATGCAAAGCTCTGTTGATACACCTACAGTCTCACTGCTCTTGTTATTAAACTGTGGGGAGTGTAATCAGAGCAGTTAATGCCACAATAATCCTCCTGATCCACACTTATCTCTGAAGATATCGGAAACGATGTTGCCTGTAGAAGAGGTGATGTATGTTCTGTTAATTCTGCACCAGCAAACCTTTGGAGGAATGCACCGAGCTAACCTTCAAGATGCTAAAATACTTGAAGCCGTGATGAGGTTTCAAATGCCTTTGTTGTTGACTATCCAAAATGTTCAATATTTCTCTAAGGAAGTGGTTAACATCTCTAAACAGAAGTTAATTTGGGACAAGGTCGTCTTGCCTCTGCAGCATGGATGTAAGAGACGTAACAAAGGGATGAAGGGTAGGGTTGGGAGGCATGGGGGGACCTTGATCCTCTGGGAGTGAAAGTGCAGTGCTGCTGTGGCTGGTTGAGCAGAAGCCTGAAGTTTCTTCTTCACTTGGTTATAGCAGCTTTACAGAGTTTAGGGCATTGCATTGTGGAAAGCTGAAGACAAAGCTACCATGCAGAAATGAAGCTGGAACTCATTGCTCAGCAGAGCAGGAGCAGTGCTGGGGCTGCTGCCCAGTTACCTGCTGGATCACCAGGGCAGTAGTTCACTTGCACAAGGAGATAATGGGATATTTTCAGTGACCTGAATGGTCTCTGAGGTGTTTAAGTTCTGCTGATTGGGGCACTCAGCACCCAGGGTCTGATGTGAAATGACCCTCCTGTATGAGAATCTTAATGTCTCATCTTCCTCATCCCTCCCAGACACACACTGCGGGTCTTCATCTGTGCCAGCTGGTACTGAATACTGCAGGAATCAGGGCACCAGGCTCAAGACGAAGGTGCTTGTGTGGTTTGTTGGTTACAGCCCCTTCTGGTGCACACAAGAAAGGAGTTGCTGGAGGGGAATGGAGAGCAATGGGTTGGTTACCTGGGCAGCTTGGTGGGGCTGGGAGGTTGGTGAGGTTGGGCAAGTGAAGTAGGGCTGTGCAGCGTGCCTGGAAATTACTTTGATAGGCTTGTTATTGTCCAGGTATAAAAAAGAAAGAAAAGTAGGGAGGAGAGGAAGAAAAAGGAAATAAAGGGGAAAAAAGAGAAAAAGAAGAAAGGAAAAAATAAAGAAAACAAGGAAAAAATACCCCAAACAATAAGAAGAGAGGGGGAAAAAAGGCTTTCTCAGTCTGATGCAGTCATTGGGTGTAAGTGCCCTGTGATGGCTGAGTGTTGTTAGGTTTGGAGCACCTCTTCCTCTCCACAAATGGTCTTTTGGCATCTGTGGGTTGTTGCTGTTGTTTCTCTCCTGAAGCATCACCAGTTGCAGGTTCTGCCTTATTGTTTTGGCAAATGTGCCTTTCAGTAGCTGGCTTGCCTACCTGAGCAATGGACTTGGTGCTTTCCAAGCCAGGCGGATCAACAGCAGAGGCACTCCTGAAATGCAGTCAAAACCATGTTTTGGCTCAAAGATTTTGTGCTGTGGACGGCATTGGGATGACAGGAGGTAAAGGCCAGCACACCTCTTAGTTCTGCTGTGTTGTCCCCTGGAGTCTGAATCCCCATCCCCTTCCAGTTGCTGAGCTGGTCGGTTTGCTCTGTGCTGCATGTCTCCTTACAGACCCCGTGAGCTCACTTAGGGGAGGACACACAGATCAAAAGATACTGGTGCATAGAGGTGTGGGGAGAACACAAGAAGGTAAAGTGCGGTGAAGAACTCTTGACATCTTTTCCTATCTGTGTTTTAGCTATGGGGCTATTTCCCCTTCCTTTGCAGTGTGGTACAGATTTTATCATCCCAACAGCATTAATTTGCCAGATTTACCTCTCTCTGAAGGACTCCTGACCAGAGGGCTGCGCTCTGAGGGGTTTTCAAGTATTTTGATGAGGATTCAGAAGCTTCTTTCTTCTGCCGTTTTTATTCCTCAGCACAACCCTCACGTTCCCCAGAGGTAGATGAGAGTTTCAAGGTAAGCGAAATGCAGCATCACCAAGTACACTTCAGGCTCTTCCACATGAAACACGAGAGCAGAACAATCCTTCACCTCTTCCAAGCATTAGCATAGACCTGCTTCCATTGAGCAAAGTCATGCAGAAATCAGTCAACTCCTCAGCACAGGCAGCTCTGTTGGCTGCTCACCCTGTTGGTCTGTGGGCTGTTGACCCTTGTATGAGATGGGTTTTAGCAGTCTTCTGATGTCTATTGTGACAAGTCTACTTGTCAATTGTGTCCCCTCCATAGCATCATGGATCCTTTTCAGGAAGCCAAATATCGAAACAAGGTAGCCCAAGAAGTTGACTACCACTGTCTTGCTTGAAAGTTTGGCTTCAGGCACGACATGGAAGTGCATTGGTGTGCGGTGCCAAAACTGTAGTTCTTTGTTCTTGGTAGCAAACATCATTTAACCTGAGCTCAAACTAATGGCACTACTGATCAGTTGTGGGAGTTTGTTCTGTGCTTAGATGCAGGTACAGGCTCTACTGATGAAACATGCAAGGGGCAGAAGAAAAATCAACCTCCGGTGAGCTTCATAGACCTTTTGTTACACCTCATTTTCTGTACTCTTCAGTTCCCTCACTTTACAATATAGAATCATAGAATAGTTTGGGTTGGAAAGGACCTTAAGATTATCCAGTTCCAACCCCCCTGCCATGGGCAGGGACACCTCACACTAAACCATATCACCCAAGGCCTCGTCCAACCTGGTCTTGAACACTGCCAGGGATGGAGCATTCACAACCTCCCTGGGCAACCCATTCCTCAGTGCCTCAGCACTGTCACAGTAAAGAACTTCCTCCTTATATCCAATCTAAACTTCCCATCAGTCCCTGCAAACTGCCTAGCGAGGAAGCAGGAAAACTGGGGGGCCCAGGACCTTCTGTGAAGCTTCAATGTGTCATGGGTCAATGTGTACCCCTTGATAAACTGCAGGTATCACCAGAGCTGGCAGTGGGGTCCCTTCTGGCTGTCTTCAGGCTGGTCAAAGTTATCTGTTGTGATTAAGGGGTATCTTAATTATCATAATTTTATAATTTACAATACAATTTATAATATAATTGTTATAATTATACAATGATTCTTAAGAAGGAGAAAAATGTCTGCTCCTGCTGAACCCAGGACAGAAAGGTACAGCTAATTGGAATACCTTGCCGTATCTTGATGCATCGTATGCCTCCAGCATCAGGAGTATCTTTGCTAAAAGGTGTCTTGGAGAAACCTCACGTAATTCCTTGGCAGAAAAATAGATTTCAAGCACAGGTCAAGCCTGCCTTTCCTCATGGTTTTTTTTTTGTGACTTGACTTGTACGATGTTACTCAAGAGCTTGCCCCATTCCTTTGTCAGCAAGTTTTGTTTTCCTCTGAGGTTTGTTGGCTGCTCTGTGTGAACCTCAGTGGGTCTGACAAACCTGGAATGGACCGAAAGATACCCAGAGAAACACTCTTGCACCGAAAGCTCTTTTCTCTCTGCAGCCCAGGCAAAATGGGTAAACATCCCGGTTGTCTCGATGGGGTCAGGTTGTTCCCTCTGTGGGAAGCAAAGGGTTTCTTTCAATGTGGGTTTCAACAGTTTGGCAGTCACTGTTCTTGTAAAAAAGGCCCTCCAGTCTTCCTGTTAGCTGGAGCTTTTCCCAGGCTATAAACAGCGATGCTCGATCAAACATCCTGACACAGTAATAATGAGCTGTACCTAATACCCTAATGAAAACATCCACGTGGAGGCTACAGGGGACATCCCACCTACTCTGTTGCTCTGTTCTCTAATCCCCTGCAACAGACGTTTCGATTCCCATGTCCTGTACCTCTGACTTAGACCACACTTAAGACCTTTCAGCTTCACCTCCTGCTCCTCCAGTGGTTAGAGTGCTTTTCTTGTGTTCTCTGTGCATCCCTCCAAGGCACCGCTGTGCATGAGGGCATCATTCAGCACACACCACTTCATTCATAACTTTTCCCAGGCACTCTTCTAGACCCAGCCCACAAGGGCGTTTGGTAACTGAAGCGGGATTTCAACCTCTATGTGATGCAGCATCTGTGGTGCTGACTGAGCCTGCAGAAAGCTGACAAGAGATGATTTCTTTTGACTGTGAAGCCTTGAACCATGAAGTTCGTGGCATTGCTCATCCTTTCAGAACACTGCCATAATTTGATGGATTAATCAGGGTTACTTAGCAGGGATGCTCACCTGGCACAGCTCTAGTGCCTCTTGTGTGCAGAACTCAAGGCCAATGAGCAGCTGTGTCTGGCTCATGCCATGCTGTTAAACTCCACTACCAGACCCATGTGAGTTTTGTTTCACACGTGATTTCTCCTTTGAAGGAGCTGCTGTACTTTGTCTTTGCTGATGCACACACTTCATTACAACCTGCATCATTGCATCTGGTGGCATTCAGAGAGCCTTTTGCCCCAGCCGCATTGAGGAGATGTGTGTTTTCTATCTATATTTGTTATGAACAGTCTGATGCATGTCAGCATTATTATTTAAAGGATATTTGTTCTTGAAGCCCTCTGGTGCAAGTTCTGCTGATGGCATTGAAATGGAACTTTCTGTCCTTCCCCAGTAAATCTCCAGGCTTCCTAAAGCCTGTCCTGTGAGGTGGACACAAGACCCTGCATAAGTGTGTGTACCAATGTCCTGAGGCTCCAATGCTCTTTGTCCTGAGCCTTTTGCTAGTGAAGCTGGGGCCCTTGCTTGGCTTGACTATGAGATGGCAAAGACAAGACCCTTAATGCTACCTGTATGCAATATGCTTAGGTCAGACTTTGTGGCTTGTGATTCTCCCTGCAGCCCTCTGCATGGAAGCCAGAGATTCAGGTTTCGTTCTTCTCCTACCTTAAAGAAAGGTCAAAAGCAAGCTAGCTTGATGCTTTCTTTCTTGTCTGCCTGGGTCTATGCACCATGCTCTGTGCTTTTGACAACTGCCTGGACATCTTGTGTTAATGTTTTGATTATAGTTTTCAGCCTTTGTTCTGCTCTCCTTTAGCTATTAATCATCTTATGTTGTTCATCAGTGAGATTGCTTTTCCCCTGAGAGGAGATGCTGTCTTCCTCTGACTTGTTTTCCCTCATATTAGAGCTACAACATGTTCACAGTACCTGAACTTAGCTCTGCAATGCGTTTTTCCCTAACACACTGCATGCAGCAGAATGCACCCTCTCAAACACCATTTCCTCTGCAAATGGGCTTGCTTTTAAATTAGGTCTCATGGATCTGAGCATGACCACTTGTGTCAGAGCTGAAGGCAGGAGCACGCTTTGCGGAATGGCAGGGCTGTGTTTTGGATTGGAGTCAGCCCCTCATGAAGCAAATGGTCCTCCTGCCTCAGATCAAACCCTCAGACTAGAAAACGCTGAACTTCTCCTCTGCAATTCACCTGAGGCTGCAAGGTCAGCTTAGGAGTGTCTTATTCCTGATTAATGGGAATCTTCAGAAGCTCCCCAGTGTTGGAAGGCTTGGATCAACTTATCCCTCCAAAGAGCTCCAGGGTATCAGGAGTGAGCTCTATGCTCTGATTGCAGCCTCCAGACCAGACCTTGTGACTGCTTCCATAAACCCAAAAGCAAAGGCTGAATCTTTTTCCTAAGCATCTCCCTTAAAGTTGTGTTCTGTTAATTGAAAGCCCTTTTTAATTAACATTTTCAGAGCACCCTTCTTGAACAGCCACTAATTAATGCTTGCTCTATTTTGGCATAGTACCCAGTATAAAGTCTCTTTTTAAGTGTGCTTTGTTTAAACCATTGCAACGCGGAGAGTTTTGCATCTTCCAAGTGTTTTGGTTTTTCACTGTTTTGGTAGCTGAACTGCATGGGGTTTTAATGCTCTTGTTTTTTGCCTTTCCTCTGCAGTTCTGCTGCAGTCTGTCCTGGAAATATCCTGAACCATGGATTTCTCCTCTGTGCTAATTCCGTAAATGCCACAAAGTCTTCCTGCTTCCATGTGAAGGTTTTTTTAACCTTCTCTTACCCAGAAAACAACCAGTTCCTGAGTACTGCAGAGGAATTCAGCCTGCTGTTGGCTTTCAATACAGCTACCTCTCGGCTTGCTAAATATTCCACTTCTAGGTGAGAGGCAGTTTTAAAAGTAAAATGTTAATAAATTGAGTATTACATCTCTTTTTCATAAGAAAACAAACCCCATTTTGTCCCTAAACACATACAGCTTGTTCCAGCCTCGCCACTGCTGAGCATCAGCAGTATGGTGCAACGTAACCTTATTTTACTGAGTTATAGAAGGTCTCCTCCATTTGCACCCTCCTCTATGTCCACCTGCTTTCTCTGTTCCTGCCTGCACCATGCTGTGATGCTGCCTGTGGGAAGCCCCAACCTTCCAGCAGCCGACTGTGTTCCAGAGCTATGGGCAGCCTTTGACCAAGAAGGGGTGGGTGCTGATGCGCTGACTTGCCCCTGGGCTTGTACCACTGCACGGATGTGACCCTCCAGGCTCTGGATGGTGCCAGCCCCACACCTCGCACTGACATGGGGCAGTTTGAGATTGCCAGTTGAGGAGTGATGCTGAGTGCTCCTGAAGGAGCGGTAACCCCAGACATGGTGCTTCCCGCATCTAACATCTTTCCTCTGCAGACACCCATTGTTCAAGCCCATCCTGCTGCACAGGGTGATGGATGGACCTTATTCTGAGTAAAGGTGGGTCTGTCTGCTCCTGGGAGGATGGGCTGTGCTGCTCTGCACTCTTCTTGCTTAGGGTTGTGCCAACAGCCCCTCCCGAACCCTTCTGCATCCTCAGTTGCTCTGAAATCTACAGGTAAGAACACTTGCAGGCACGTTCTGACATTTTTGGTGTCAAAAAGATTGCACGACTGTTTTTCTACAGATGGATGTGAACTTGCTCTAACTACCCAAGCCTTTTCCATCTTCATATTAAATTACTTCAGCATATTTATTCATGGGGCTACGCCGGGTACAGCATACAGAACCGTTAATAATGGAAAAGCAAAGAAGTTAAAAGTAAATCTGGATTTTTAAAATTCATTGGTATTAATAATGCACACTACTGCTTCTTACCTAGTCCTTGCTTTATTTTTACAGTGCTATTTCACAAATCTCTCCATAAAGCAGGATAAAAACCAAAT
The DNA here is from genome assembly GCF_034315485.1 of Pezoporus occidentalis. Lineage (NCBI taxonomy): Eukaryota > Metazoa > Chordata > Aves > Psittaciformes > Psittacidae > Pezoporus > Pezoporus occidentalis. The sequence goes on from NW_026912854.1 coordinate 597,942, forward strand.
GCAACTCATAGCTTTTTATGTTGCTTCTAATTTTAATGGGGAAGCTGTTGGGGTCCGTTGATTCAATGATCCAACCAAAGACCTTAGGAGCAAGGGCAGGAGTGGAGGAAGGGTCACCTATTTCCTTTCGTCTTTCACCTGCTTGTGACACCATTATAGCAGGTTGTCCTGAGGTTGAGGTTTGTGTGGGGCTGTGTTTGGAGCCAGGTATGAACACTATCAATCAGTGCACAAAAACCTTGTGGGTTTTAATGCTGCTGACACTGCTCAACAGCTCTTCATTTCGTGGTACTTAATGGACTTACAGAGCCTTTGATATGGGGCAATTTGGCAGATTAGCATTGATTTAGAGCAGTTTAGCAGTTCTTAGGTGCAGTGTGTTCTTTGAGCTGTAAATACTTAGTAGGCAGAGTGTATATGGAAGAAAGAGCTGGGCCCTTTACCTTAAAGATACATTGGATTAAAAAAAAAGTAGAAAAAGCTTAAACAGAATTTGCTGCTTCTAAGCACCAGAACAGGCCAGTTTTGGGGCCTTGAATTTTAATCCTTGAAGTAAGCAGGTTGGGGGGTGCAGCTGTAACCCTCCCCCCGAGTAAGGTAGTTGCAAATCAGTGCTCACAGCAAACACAGGACCCCCTTCTGCAGCCGCTTCCTGAAGGACAGGTCAGGGATGTGGCCTTTCTCCTGATGCCCAACTCTAAAAAGCAATGAACCCTGCTTGGTTTGGGATCCCTTCTGGCTGGAGATCATGGGCAGCAAACAAGAAGCACCGATGCCTTCACCCCAGGAGCACAGTGTTTGCTCAACACAATCACCGGTTTTCACAACACTAACAGCTGAAGAATGTAAAAGGAAAGGGGATAGCTTCCTCATCTAGGGCACTGGTAACTCTGGAAGCCCTTTCCAGCCTTGTATTTGCCATCCGCTTCCCCAGTGGGAAGCCTGAAGGAGCAAAAGTAATCTGTTTCCTACTGTTTAGCTGTATTTATTTTCCACTGCCTGCCTCTCTGCCTGCAGCACTGCTCGTGTTCCCAAAGCACCTGAAGTCATTTATTCCCTACCTGTGCCTGTGGCAGTGGTATTGCACCCTAGAAGGTTTCACTTGAAGCCTTCTGGGCTTGCTTTAGGCATGTGAGAAAATAAATAGACTTAGGAGCAGTGTGTGTTAAATCCACGGTGGGTGTCTGGCCTGCCAAGGTCTGTGTATGTTTTCACTTATAGTAAGCATACATAGATTACTAAGTATCTGGTAGACAAACATACTCTGGATGCTGCAGACTTGCTGCTGGTATTGTCCTCTTAGGAGCCATTTGAACAGCATCAGCTTCCCTTTATAAACAATGTAAGATTCCTTTAAAAACTTAAATTGCTTTTGATGGTCTCCATTTAATTAGCACAATCTTTGCTGTGTTTGCCTTGTTTTATGAGGCTTTCCTGGGTCATCCGAAGCCCTCTGTGGATAAGGAGGATGCTGGGGCTGTTTAGGTCCTGCTGCTCTGAACCAAGCTGTGCACACACAGACCAAGGTTGAGGGTTTGGGGGGAGATCAGCTGAGGAAAGGAGTCGATTGGCTGTTTTTTTTTGTGAAGAATAATGAGGTTTGGTGTGATTAAATGGTTACAAGCTTTAAAAGTTACGAGATTTTCGTTCTTTGTGATTATAGATGACAAGGGTTCAAAACGGGTCCATTTATTTCCACAACTTGCTGCTTAGGAAGAGACTCATAGAATGGTTTGGGTTGGAAAGGACCTTAAGATCATCCAGTCCTAACCCCCCTGCCATGGGCAGGGACCTCACACTAAACCATGTCACCCAAGGCTCTGTCCAACCCGGCCTTGAACACTCCCAGGGATGGAGCATTCACAACCTCCCTGGGCAACCCATTCCAGTGCCTCAGCACCATCACAGGAAAGAATTTCCTCCTTCTAGCCAATCTAAACTTCCCCTGTTTAAGTTTGAACCCGTTACCCCTTGTCCTGTCACTACAGTCCCTAACGAAGAGTCCCTCCCCAGCATCCCTATAGGCCCCCTTCAGACACTGGAAGCTGCTCTGAGGTCTCCACTCAGCCCTCTCTTCTCCAGGCTGAACAGCCCCAACTTCCTCACCTTGTCTCCATACAGGAGGTGCTCCAGTCCCCTGATCATCCTCATGGCCTCCTCTGGACTTGTTCCAACAGTTCCATGTCCTTTTTATGTCAAGCCAACAGACAAGTGCTTCTGTCCCTTTCAAAGCAGAGTCCCCTACCACTACAACCAGCCGCTTTTTCCTGGCAGCACCAGTAGAGATCTTCTTTACCAGTGCATCAGGTGGTTGTTTATGGTGCGAGTGTGTTTCCTCATCACCCCCCTGAAGGGGCAGCAAAGCGGTAACAGGTTTAGGAGGAAGCCCCTTGCTTTTAATTGTCCTCTTCCTCCTTTTTGTGCTGTTCTTTTTTGTCACTATTTCCCAGCTCCCTGGGTTAGCAGCCTCCTTCTTTCCCCCATGAGCTAGCGGGGAAGCACAGTTTGGGCCTGGAGCAAGCATTCCTGCTTCCTCTCAGCTTCCCTGACATCTCGCAGACTATCAACAGCATCTCGCAGCTCAGCCCCTGCTGCAGGAGGACCTCCACCAGTGCAGCCCTGCCCGTTGTGCCCCCTCCCCTCACCAGACCGGTGCAGGCACTCTCTGCACCCCGAGCTCTGCCCTGCAGCCTCCCCCTCATCGGCTCTGCTGGGTGCCTACGCTGGCAGCGCTCCCAGAGCGGGCCCTGCTCCTGAGGCGAGCGCTCTCCCGCCGGCGCGAACGGCCCCGTCCCGCCCTGACCGCTCGCGCTCCCTTGTAACCAATCAGGGCTGGTGCCGCTCCTCCTGGCTCCGCCCCCTCTGAGTCCCCGCCCGCCTCAGCGGCGCTGCCGCCTGCTGTGTGGCGCTCGACGCTCACCTCAGTGCTCTCGCCGCTCCGAGCTGAGGCTCCTGGACGCTGATCTCCTCCCGCTCCGGTGCTGAAGGGTCCTCTCTCGAGCTGCTCACCTCAGCAACTGACCCCAAAAGGACCCAAGGCGTGTTTTCTGTTCCTTCATGCCCCCATTTTGCGGCTGCGCCTGCACACTGCTACAGCAGTGTTCTCTTACCCCGACTGGTAGCTGCTGGTTCAAGGCGGGCTGGTGAGCAGGCCTTTTGTTCCCGGTTTTTAGCCAGTCTGGGCTCTAACAGTGAGCCTGCAACCAGGGATGCTCTGAGGAAGAGACAGGAGACGGTAAGCCAAGTTTATTCTGCCCTTATTTCACTTGGGTGCTTTTCCTCTTTCCCCACCATGTTGCTGGCAAAGGTACCTGCTGCTGGTCTGACAACAGCAAAGGCTGGGCAAAAAGGTCATGAGATACTTAAAAGTTCAGTGATTTTAGCTCCTCCACAGCTTCCCTGCTTACCACAGGAGAGACGAGTCCTCCTACCCAAACAAGCCCCTAGGCAAAGCTGGGAATGAGCTCTGCAGACCTGCTTGGATCACTCCTGCCTTAGAGCTGTTGCATGGAGCTTTATGGGGACCTCTGGAGTCATCCAGTGCCCTGAAGTCCACTCCGCTTGGCACAGCCACGTGGGGTGCCAAAAGCAGGTTGTGCAATTGGTACAGTTCGAAGTTACAGGTAGAAAGGGAAGTTGGTGAGCAAGAAATGGCTCTTTTCCAGTGATGCTGCTGCTCCCAGGGCTGCTCTTGCTCTCCTAATGACCCTCTGTTGGCCTGTGCTCAGAAGGGTCACAGGAAAACCTGCCTGTCTGTTGGCCAAGGGGTTGAGGACAAGGAGGAAATGAAAAGAAATTGGCTTTTTAAATTTATTATTTTATTTTCTGAAGGTGAAAGACATTCAGTTTTCTGGAAGATAACCTGCTCTTGTTGTGGAGCATGATAAGTGCCATATATTAATACAGACATTGGTGGGGGAAGTTAATGTAAACCAGTATGTTACACCTGTGCAAGCTGGAATGGTTGCACAATAAATCTAGAGCATCCAGTCTGTGTTTAACATGCTGCGAGAAGCCATAAAAAAATCAGATTGCTTTCCCCTTTGACTGAGGTTACTAAAAAAGCTACAAAATTCAGAATAACAGCTGATTCCTATGAATTTTCCTTCCGGGGGGGGGGGGGGCGGGAAAGTGTGGGGTTATAAATGCCTTGGGTATTTCTGTTTTGGGCTGCGTTTGACCTTCACAGAGCTCAGTGCAGAAGGTATGTGTGAGTAAAACGCCTCTTTGGTACATTTTGGAGGCTTCTGAGCAGGCTTTGTCTTGAGGCATAATTGACATCACAGCATCCATCCTTCCTCTCTTAAAAGACTGAAGCATAAACCCCTGCTTTTCTGCAGCGCACAACCCCGGGCCCTGATCCAAATGCTGCTGTTTGTTATCTGCGTGAGCTTTTGATAACACATGTGCCCTGCCAGGGGTGAGGGAAGGAGCTCCATGAACTTTGCAGCCCTTGTGGTGATCCAGCTGCTCCTCCAGGCCCTTCTGTGACCTGTGCAGGCTCACAGCATCTGTCAGTAGGAAAGAGCAGACTTCCAGATGAGGGTGGTGTTGGGAGCTTTCTGAGCTCTGGGATGCTCACCTGGAGCACAGCAGCCAGCTGCAAAGAGCCCAGGCATCCCATAGGAAAACTCACCGGGGCAGAAGTTCACAGTTTGCCAAGACTGGGCATTTATCTGCTGTTCAGTCAGTACCCATCAGGGTAGCAACTAATTGAAGCCAAAGGGACCACTCATGGTGTAAGGTACTGGGAAATGAGAGTAAGGATACCACTATTTGGCCTTTAATTAGTCATTTACAGTTCATCTCGGAAGTAGAGAGCTCAGGTTGGATTCACTGCATATGGGATCCTGATGGATTAATTCGTGGCTCCCACAAAAGGTACAAAGGCCTGGTGAGAGCAGAGCTGCTGATGTCTGCAGGTGTTAGCATCGCTCTCCTGCCATCCATCACCTGAGAAATCAGGGTTGGTCTCCTCCCTTGTCACAAAATGTCCGTGGTCTCCCAGGTGTCTCAAATCCTGCTGATTGCTCTAGGCACCGGCTTAATTACAGCAGCTTTCTGCAGGTTAAGAAGCCTGGTTGCCTCCTAGCTGGTTTCTTTGCTGGTTGTCCGGCTGTTCACCTGAGCAGGAAAGCACTATGGATGCCCATCGCAGGTCAGGGTTTGGTTTTCCCTCTCATTCCTTATGTTGCTGTAAGTGTATTTGATGAGGTTTGAGCAGCTGAAGCCTGTGGGAATACAAATTCTTGATTGCGGCCCATTATTATCTATGCAGGGAGACTGGTTCTCAAGGGGGTTGGATGGGATTTGTTTTCTTTCTTACTGCTGGGTTTCTTTGAGGAATAGATCTTCATGGAAGCCTCTGATTCTATTTGGTTCTCCCATTGTTGTGTGGGTACTTTAGGCAGGCAGGCTGATCACTGTGGTGTTTGCTGCTGAAAAGTGCTGGATGGGCAGACAGGATTAGTCATAAGTTTCAGTGCACCCTTAACATATATCCCTTGAGGTCTAAGGTCTTACTTGGGATCCTGTGCTCTGATTTCTGTGACTTGATGTGGGTTGCTGCTACAGCATAGCTTCTCTCAGATTTGATATTGGTGTGTGTTTAGAGAGGTGGTTTACTGTTAGTCAGCTTCTCTGTTAATCTCACACATGTCCCCTGTTGCGTAAAAGCTCTCTATGAACTTGTGCTTGTTTCTTCTTGGCTTTGTCTCCTTGTTTCTGTTTGTGCTTGGCATGAGCAATTATGTGTATTGCAGTGAGTATTATGTCATTTGCAGAATCCTGCCAAGGAAAACCTCTCCTATTCATACTTGTGGGGTTTCTGTGTTTGTTGGTTTTAATAAGCTGCCTGCTATAATCTGGGAAATGAATCCTTTGCTGAAAATATCACCAATATCATTGTGCTTGTACCAGTACTGAAAACTGGCCTCATCTTGACAAGGGCGCATGCGTTTTAGCAGTGCTCCCTTTAGAAAATGAGATAGGACTGAGGAATCCATTTTGGTACCTTTCTGCATCGCTGCTATCATCAGTGGGGCAGTAGCAGGTTAGATCCTCAGCCAGCTCCAATTTGTTTATGAAACCAGAAGGTTTGGGCTTCCCTCAGCCCCCAGCTCAGGCAGTCTAAATCTGCTGAAGGGTTTCATAAGGATGTGTACTGGGTGTTATCCTTGTTAAAAGAGGGAGAAAACCAAGCCACAAGCAGTCATGTACTTTACCAATTAGCAGATAGGAGCTGGAGAAAGCATTATGCTCACCTGTCCTCAGCGTTTTTCTGGTTGCTGGATTAATTTTACCTATTCCTCTTGACTGAAACATACAGCTGAATATACAAATTTTTGTGCTGCTGCTTAATATGGGCAAAGCAGGGAAATTAAAAATCAGCCTTTTTGGGGAGCAGATCTTTTCAGCCCTTCAATGGTTTCACTTTTCTGCCTTTTCAGTCTGTCCTCTGAGCTGTGAAAGCTCCAATTTCCCTGCATTTGACTGTCACCCCTTGAGGATGTGACTCATCTGGAAGGGATGGACATGGGATTTGTGCTCTGCTGCTGCTTTGCAGGGACACATCTGTCCTGAGGCAGTTCTGCTTTTCAAGTAGTAGGGGGCTTTAGTGAGTAGAAGAAATGTGGTTTTGACTCGGAATGATAAAGGGTATCCAGTAAAGGCTTCTAAGGAATTTAGGGAAGTGTTTTTCTTCAATTGTGAGTTACAGGTCTTTCTGTCAGTGAGCATCCAAAGACAGTTTGGTCTGTGGGAGCAGCACAGAAAGATGTGGGATTCCTAAAGGGCTTTCTTTCCCTGTGTTCCTCTGAGCTTGGAAGGGTCACTTCTGTGCTTCCAAGCATAGTTCCAGAAAGAAAGAGATCTTATTTACCGCACAAATAAAACTGTGGCTGCTCCTGAGCAATGAGAGAGCTCCCTGGAGAGCTCCCAGCAGCAGTTCTGTCCATGCAGCCACTTATTCTTTCCTTTGTCCCTTAGGTTGTTCCCACTACCATGGTATCGGGATGCCCCAGGGAGTTTTGCAACTTCAGTGAACTTGTGCTGACTTACATGTGTATATTGGCTAGCTGCTTGGTGTATTTATCAACTGTAATACTGACGTATTTGATTTGGGTTTCCTTTCATTCTAGTGTGGTCATTCCTGGCTTTACAGCCTCTGATCAACCCCAAGGGAAGCACAAAGACTTTTTAACCCAGGTAAATCAGCTCAACTGGTTGACAAGGAGTGCTGTGTCAGAGGAGGAGGCGTTCTGATACTAGAAGATTTACAGCTGGCTTGATAAGTGCAGTTGAAGAGTCTTAGTGAAGTGAATGGAGGATGAGAACATTCGACTGAAGAACAAACATAAGGTGGCTGCATAATACAGTGACTTTTCCTGGTTTTCAGACCTCGGAAGGAGTATACCAACAATGCATCTAGAAGCACCTTGCATGGGTACTGTTGAGATCAGCGTGGCAATTTATACTGTAAAGCTGTAGTATTGACTTTGGTCAAAGGGGATTTTCTGGATGATGGTGTGTGGAGCAGTGAAGCATTTTGAAACGTCCCTTACCTTAACGCTGCTCTGCTGACTGGTACCTGTAGGAGAGACTGGAGAAGAGCCTTCTGGAAGGGAAAGACGCCCAAAGCCACTTTCAGTCTTGCCAGATGGGTAAGTAGTTTTCCTCTTTAAACAGATCAGCCATGGAAATGTTGCCTTTCTGACTGCGCTGGTTTGGGGCATCCTGGCAAGATATTTTATGGTGTTGATGAGCGAGTTCAGCAAATGCATATAATGTTTCTCAAACTCTTTCATTACCATTCAGGGAACATCTGGGATTTTGCTTTTCCTATTAAAGATGACTACTGGTGTGTAGGAATATAACTTCATAAGCCTATGAATTTGAAGCAAATGAATGTTTTTCCTATGGCTTTAATCTCAATAGGCTTTGATAATATAAGAGGAGGGAAAGGACAATTTGTTGTGATGGACAGGTTAATTCTGCCCGCTGGTAAGATGCACTGGCCAACCTAGAGAGCTGTAAAGTATAAATTCCCTTTTTAATACTGATGAACAGTAAAGGGACACACACACACATAAGGAAATATTGCATCTTAACTGTAGCTCTCTGCTGGGATCAACAAATCTGGTTCATCCTTGAACTTCTGCTGTTTACTAAGTCTCTCAACGCCACAATAATAATTTCCTTAACCCTTAGTAGGTTGGTGACATAAACTGTGGCACAGCAGTGACTGTGTAACGGTCTGATGGGATGTTTTATGGGCAAGCTTATTATTGTGACCCAAACAATCAGCCAGTTGAGTATTTGATTTTTCTGTGACTTTGTATGAAAACTCATAACATAAATGATGTCTTAATGCAAATAGAAGGAGGTTAGCTAATCCCCCTAGTCTGTTACAAGAAAGTAAGCTTCGTTCCCTGCTACTTTAGCCTCCTTGCATAGAAGAGGGCTAATAGGGGAACAGATTCAAGTGACATAACTTGACTTAATCACACAACTGTAGGACTGGCAGTGGCACTTGAAGAGTTTGTCGTGCCCAGCCCTTCATTCTGCCCTGGGAACTGTTATGTATGGTTTCTGTGTGAATGTTCAAAACCCCCAAAACTTGCATTTGGCCCTACAAAGGGCTGCACTATGATGGTAGGAATGAATAGGCATTACCTTGGCAGCATGTGCAAGTCAGACCCAGGCCAAGCTGTCTGCGATGGGAACCACATGCTGCAGGAGCAGCTTCCTTCCCTGCCTGGGCAGTAAATTCCATGTTAACTAATTGATTGCAGTCTAAGGAAGGTCCTGACCCTGTTTCTTGAAGAGGGGTGTTACCACTAGTTTATCCAAGAGGAGGCTGAAGTTCATGGAACCTCAAGAAGCCGTTTGCTACCATGTCCATCTCCCAGACCTTGCTCTGGCTTTCAGGCATGCTGACTCTGGTCCTCCTGTGGCACTGCTGATCGCACCTTGGTTCATCCTTATTTCAGTGGGTTGCACTGAAATCCTTCATAGCAAATCAAGGCCACCAAGTTGAGTGCTGGGTTGCCCTGAGTGCTCTATTGCATTTGCCTATTAAGCATTGTTTTGAATGGCATATTTTTCCTTCCACTGCAAGATCCCAAAACCTGAAGCACAGAGCAGGCTCAGTTACCTGTGCCATAGGAGCGGGGCAGTGTCAAATGAGTATGATCATGCCCAGTGTGGCTGTGTCTGGCTAGTACACAGCAGGCACCAAGAAATGGCATGTGAGCTCAGTGTTCTGAACAATTAGGTATGGATAGGGATTTGCTGTCATGTCTTGGGGAAAAATGATTCCCTTGAGAAGAATGGGATCCGCTAACACTGTGGTATTGCATGGAAGAGGTAATGTTAGCATCTGGATTGCTTTCTGTAGTGCCTGTGTGGGTTATTGGGAGCTCCCCAGTTAGCTTGCTGCTGTGGGGTGGGAAGGGATGATGGGACTCTGTTTTAAATGCAGCTTGTACCTACTGTCTGCAATTGTTTTAGGTGAGCCTGGGAGGGCAGGCATGGAGAGCATCCCTTTCAAAGAACAAAAGGGCCTCTTTTGGCTTCACTTAATGTACATAAGAAGTGGAATAAACTTAAATATGCTCCTTGATTTTTGTTAGGAGAAATGCTCATTGCATGTTACACCATTATTAGCAGCGACAATGGAACAAATATTGGTATCCTGTTATTTATGGGCATGTAATTGATATATATTTCTGCAGCCAAATAGCATCGCAAGTCTATTTCCTGTCTTAATATTGTGCTGTGCTGTTTGAAATGTTAATGAAGCAGCATTCTCAAAGGTCACCCTCTGAATGCATTGGCTTGTGTCTGTTTTGTTTCAGAAGAACTTAAATGAGGTTTTGTTCCTAATGTGGTCAACAGTGTTAACTTTTCTGTCTGATTAATGAGGGTGCGGGAACGTGTCACTGGTCAGTGAGTGAAACAAGGAAAGCTCTGTGTTCTCCTTTAAACCATTCCTTGGCATTTTCCTTCCATGATGTGTGTCCTGTCTCTCCTTTCCTCTCAGCAGCCCCTACTTTCTTTTTATAGGCTGTGTGAAAGAACAGGTAAAAAAAGTATCAAAAACCCCACAAAACAAGAAAGTGCAGATTTAGCAGAACCGAGTGCTGCAATTTCCAAGGAGCCATTTATCATCCTCAGCAAGTTTTGATTCTTCACAAATAATAAAGAAAAGGGCTGGTAATTGCTGTTTTCAGCTAATTGACAGAATTGTGTCACAAAAGAGGGAGAATTCCCGCATTGCCTTTGCTGATGATGTTGGAAGGTTGTTTTAAACTTCCCATTGCTGCTAAAGTAAGACCGTCCCTTGTCTCTGTGCGTTCTTCATTAATCCAGTAGGTGGGTTTTTAAGTTGTTTTTAATACTATGAGGTGGTAGGGAAGTGGCATGTGTAAAGGATGTTTTCATCACCTTGGTCTGTGTGATAAAGCTCTGCAGGTTTATAACATTTACCTTAACATTGCAAAGTAGTGCCTGACTCAGCTTCTCCTTTGCCGTCATTTTACTGTTTTCATTGGTAAGTAGATGGAGGGGAAGAACACAGGGTATTTTATCAGTTGTACTTGTGTGTACCCATAAAACTGTGCAGGAGAGGCAAGCCTGAGACCTTCTGAAGGAAGCTTGTTATTTCTTGTATGATTTAGATGATATGGTCATACTGCATGTAGAGGGTAAATGTGTGAGTGGAATTCTGCCTGCTTCTAAGATGGGTAAACCAAAGCCTACCTAGTACCTTCAAGAAGGTGATTTTAGTTCCCCCCCTACATTTCTCGTGTTGTTACTGAGATTGTCAATGTGTTTTACCTTCTCTGCCTGGGGCTGGAGAGTCCCTCAAATATTTCTTTATGGCACATGCATTCACCCACATCTCTAAATTTGCATGTTGGAGCGCTTCAAGGGCAGCTTTGCAGGCTGCAGACCCAGCTCTCATTCAGGTACAGAGGACATCCATCCTCTGATTGGGGTTCAGCATGTGCACAACATCCAACCATTTCACAGGCATTGCTGGTTTGTCCCTGTGTAGAAGGTGGGGAAGTATTTACTCTGTGGTGAACAGCTCTGGATACCCATATGAGAGCTATATGGGAAGAAGTCTATGGTATTCAGAGCCCAAGACCACCCACTAGCTTAAAACCAGGATGTGACAACACCGGCTTCTAATAAATGCACCTAAGGTTGTGAGCCTCTTAATGGTCCAAATGAAAGCTGGGTTTTGCTTATGCCAAGTCTAGGCAAGCTCATTCCCTGAGGATGGTATTACTGGAAAAATCAAACAACAATGCTGTTGGATTTGCCAAGGCTTTGGGGACAGGTTTGTGGGAATGCTTGCCCATGGAGAGCAGCAGTGGAGCTGCCCCAGACCCTTTTCCTGACACTGCAGGAGAGAAAGGCTCTTTTTCTCCCCGATTCTTACTGAGGTTTTCAAGCAGCAGTTGATGTAAGGGCTGATCTCTGCTTAATTTGCAACTGAAAACAGACCGAAAAGCCTACAGGCAGAGATTGTCCTCTATTAAACATTAAACGAGGAGTTGGAAAAATGCATATTGGTGCCTGTCTTCGACTATGCCTCTGCTCACAGAGTTTAGAGCAGTATCCTCCCCTACCCAAAAAGCAATCAATGCAAAGTAAAGGACATGGAGAAGTGGGATCTGGGGAGTGCCCAAACTACTGGAAAATACTGTGTTGTAGGAAGCTAAACAGTTTAGCTGCGTTGATGTGAGCCACGCTGTGCTGTTGTCCAGCTTGAACTTTTTTTATCCTTACAAATTTAGTCACAAAGTCCAGCCTTGTACCCAAAGCACAAGTGCATCAGTCGAGATGCATTGCGATCTCTATGGTTTTTTACTTTATTTTCTTTAAATAAAGACTGTATATTTAGTTTCATATTAAAAATCAGCTTTAGAAGGTTGATGTTTTCAGCAGATTTTGATGTATTACGGTATTTTCAAGGCACAAAAAAGTGCAGAGGGATAACAATGTGGCAATACCTTTCCCCATGTAGCCTAAACAGTTAAATAGAAGTGAAGTTCTTTGTAGTTCCCTGGCAAAAAAAGGTTTTTTGTTTTGTTTTGTGAGATAATTATGGATTTTCATGAGCACTCCCTTAAGCCTTAATTGGGTTTAATGACACTAAACCCAAACCACATTATAGTTGTTTTCCAGGGCTGTGTTGGAGACATGCCACATTAACCCAAAAGAACAAAGCACAAAGATGTCAAGAACAAGAATAAGAATGAAAAAAGGGCACAGTAAAGAAGTTGGATTCTTATAACCTTTGGCTTTAGCTGCTGTACAATGAGTGGCACAGCACTGGAGGAACAGGCACTGGTAAAATGATTGATACATGGCATTGTTCTTGAATCTTCTGGGAATCTAAGGGCCTGTGGGGAAAATATGTATTCTTAATTTTATCATCTTTATCATAATGTCTAGGTTATAAAACTAAGAAAAACCCTGGTTGTTGTTGGGTTGCATTATTTTGTTGTAATGCACTATTTCTTGCTTGCTCAGTCTAGCCTTCTTCAGTTGCTCAGTACCAAGGGTTATGACTGAGCCTTAGTCACAGGCTCACAAGCTGAAGAATAAGGCAGGCTATTTGAGTGGTGGAGGAGGATGCTACAAGAAACCAGTGTGGAATCTCCTACCTCTGGTGATGTGTAAGGTTTTAGCAGATGGGCGTGAGATGATGAAACTAGACCAGTTATACTGACCTTGTGGAGGACTGGAAGGTGCAGGCCTCAGCAAGTCCCATCTAGCTGGGAAGCTCTTTGCTTCTGGTCTCCACAGATCTCTTGTGGCTTCTGAGGACAGTATAGGCCAACATAACAGTAAATGCCGCCGTAGTTTGACCCCTTCCTTCTATACTCTCTTGCTTTTACTTCTGCTCTATATGTAAGAAAATGAAATGTTTGTACCTATTTTACTTTTTTGCCATGTGCACTTATTACTTAAACCCCCCTGCATTATCCTTAAAAAGTACTGAGGGGATAAGATAAATTACATCATGAATTTCCCTTTGCTATAATATTGCTTTCTAGTCTCCACAAAACACTCCATGAGAACTTCAGCTGCAATTAGTATGCAAGTTATTTGTGGTATTGTAAAGTACTAACTGACTGTAACTGCTGTCTTTTGGCACTATAGAACTCTCGAAGGTGGAGACGTGGTCTAGGACATCATCAATCTCTTCTTTGTGGTTCAGAAAAGGAATCCATTTTCTTTGATTAAAGACCCATTGGTCTTTGTGGTTTATAAATTAGTCTATCAAAAAAGCCCTTCGAAACATCAATTTGAGTTATTCTCACAAAATATAACTTTTTTTTTTAGAGGTATATGATGATCCTTGTGCCTTTCAAAAAGGAAGATCTGTGCTATTTTCCACTGAACTTTGCCACTTTAGAATAAGCTCTCTAAAGGCCCAATATTGCCATCTGTAGCCCTGTGTACTGCTTGAAGTTAGAGCTTTTGTGTCAAAACAGGATTTCTCTAGTGTCCAGCAGAGCCCAAGATGTCTGAATTAAAAGCAGGATCCTATAAAGCAGCATTCCTTACAGCACTGAAAATCCTAATCCCCGTAAATGAGAAACATTGGCATTTTATGTGTGGTTTTCTTTAGGTGTGTGTTTTTAATAAAGAAATGATTTTCCATCACTGGAAAACTGCTTTAGGGATCCTGCCTGTAGTAGCCCTTCTGTCAAAGGCTTTTCCTATAACTCGGTTTGAACATACCTTATGTTCAGTGGAAATACTTGACATGAACCTGTTCTGGATGTACCTGCCTGTACCCAAGTTATAAGCCAGTACTTGCTAACTGTGTGGTCCTTGGTGGAATAGCTGAAGAGGAGGTTTCCAGTTGTTGGTGCTGTGCTGTCTCACTCCTGTATCTGGACTGTGTCATGTCTCCTTTGGCGTTTTGCTTTTTATTCTTCTACAAGCAATCACAAAATCCCAGACTGGTTTGGGTTGGAAGAGACCTTAAAGCTCATCCAGTTCCAATCCCTGCCACGGGCAGGGACATCTTCCACTAGAGCAGCTTGCTCCAAGCCTCATCCAACTTGGCCTTGAGTACTGGCAGGGAAGGGATGTGTTTTCAAGTATTTCTGTCCTTTATGAAGACAGAAACTTTTCTTCGTATGATATGAAAATGGCAGCCATTGTTTCAAGGAAAATTCCACATAACGTAAAAACACCTGGAAAAGTTTCCAGGGAAGCAACGGAGCAGTGCCAGGGTGGCTGCCTTTCCATCGTGGTAAGCAGCCCTTAAACGTGCAGAGTTTAGCATTCCCCAGAAGCCTTCAGGAACCTGCTGTCCAAATGAAATGATGATCAACACCGTAGTTGATCCTTTCCATTTCTTCTCCATGGGCTTACTCCTGCAGTGGCGTATTGTTTGCAGGATTTATCTCAAAGTATCGCTATTGATCTCCATTGTGCAAAGAAAATGACTTTATCTGCATGAAACTACATTGTTGAAGAGGCACTCTGTGGCTGTATTTACAGTTTTCTCCTGTTTAGCAATTACACTGTATCCTATTTGCTTCCTCAATTTATCTTTTGGCTGGCTGGCTCAGCGCAGCAGGATGTTTGGTGTGGGCTGTGAAATGGATTTAAGAAGTCAGAAGTACTTTTAATCCAGCCCTAACTTCTTCAGAGTGTAACGTGCCTGTGGAATGAGTAACATTTACTTCTCTTTTTATATCTTCCTCACAGGAACATAATCAATCTGTACTTTAAGCGTTTCCAACCCTAACTATTCTATGATTCTAAGTGAGGGTGGTCATTAAGGGAGGGGGGAAGGGGGAAGCCTACTGACATTGCATCCCTTAGTACAGCTAAATACAGTAGTCCTAGAGGGTGAGAAAGGGACCAAGATCTGTATCTAGCTGGAGGCCACACAGGACGGATGGGGTGTTATGGCAAACATGTTCCTCAGCCTATATCCCCTGCTGTGAAGATAATGTGAGAATCAAAGGCTTGTTCAAGGAGCGGAGCCTTCACCACACAGTTGTCTCATCAAAAACCGTATGACAAAGAGTGAGAAACCTCTTAGATCTGATCCTAAGATGAGGGGATAAAAGAGAAAAATCACACTTCTATTTCTGTTCTCTTGTCCTTCACAACATCAGAAACGGGGTGGATGTTTTTTTGATTTCAGTAAGTCAATTAGTTCTTTGCTTTTTACTTGGCTTGTATTATGGGTGGTGTCAAGGTAACCAGCAACTACCAAAGCTTTGGTACTGTTCCCATGGGTTTTCTCATCCTTAAGAAAGGAAGCTGAATTGCTTTTGTGAGACCCAGCATCCTGAGCTGATCCTCCAGGAGCTCCAGAGCAGCGGGGTGCAGCTCAGCCCCCTGCATGGGCTAGCCCTTAGGGTCTGAGGGGAAGAGGAGCCTTCTGGCACTGGGGAGGTGGAGGGAATCTCCTTTACCAGCAGTGGAATGTTGGAGAAAGGGCTTGAACACAGGAAAATTCCTTAAAACTGCCCTTAGAATCCCCCTTGGCTTTTCCTTATGGAGCTCGGATTCAGTTTGCTGCTTTCACCTGGATAAATCGGCCCTGCGGAGCTGCTGTGGAAATCTACTGGCTTCAGCTTCTTGTTTGGCTGCCATAGACGAGGAAATCCGTATCCTCCTTGCCAGTTGCTCAGGAGAGCAAACCTGCTTGTTCCTGGGTGGCTGGGTCAATTGGATTTTGGAAGGATGCTTTGTGTCTTTGAAGTCTTTTCTGGCTAAATATCATTAATCTTCAGAGTGATTCAGTTCTTAAGGTAATTTGTGGCTTTCTTCTTTTCCTTAAATCCTTTAAAGGCGTGATATGGAAAAACTTCTTTGCTCCAAGATTATCTAGTGTAATTAGAACAGTGTCACTCAACTTAGTAAAGTCCTTTATAGATGCTTTTCCTCTGCCTTGTTAAAATTTAAATCCATGATACATGGGGAAAAAGTGGAAGTTATGTTCATTTATCTCATATCTCCCCATACACTATATTCCTAATGCTAGCCAGCGTTCCCTTTTGGTTTTATGGCTTTTAGGATGTGAGTCTGGGCACAGTTGGCTCTGTGAGGGGTTGCTGCCTCTGTGGGAGGCTTTGGGATGCTTTCCACTTGTATTGGGTTTGCTAATTGCCTTTGCAATGTATTAAGTCCTTGTGTGAAGGACTGTGTAAAACACAGGACCACTGGGATGGTGTTATGGCCCGGGTAAGCTGCTGCCCTTACCTATGTGTGTCTAGTGATGAAAAAGGGAACCCCTTTGTTAACCCATCTCTGTAAAACCCTTGTTCCTTGGAGGGGAATATTACTCTGTTATTAGTGTCCATGGTTGGCTTTTCTCCGTTCCTTCCAGTGTAAGAGACAGACTGGAGCGAGGCCAGTGGAGGGCTAATGTCAGGGGATGGACCATGACACACATTGCTGGAGGACATGGGTTGGTTCAGCCATGAAATGGCCAAAGGAAGAATCTAGGGATCTGTTTTCAATGTTTCCATTCCCTAGAAAGGGGGACTATAGAGAAGATGGAGTTTTCTCAGCTGTACAATGAAAGAATGAAGGCAATGAGCAGAAATATCTGGAATGGAAATTCCCATGGGATTCAGGAAAAAGGGTGCTTAAGCAAAGGAACAGGATCCCCAAAGGCTGTGGACTCTAACCTTCAAGACTCTCAGTTCTTGATGGGCTGAGGCACTGAGCAATCCAAGTTTGAAGCCCTGTGTTGTGAACGGGATGGGCCTGGATGACCTGTGGATGGCTCTTCCAACCTTTATTTGCCTATGATTATTAAAATCCTGCAGTATTATTTTTAGCCAATACATTGTCTTTGCTGGAATAATTACTATGAATCCTTCTGGTCATCAACCAGGAGCTGGGAATGGCTTGTTGGTGTCTTAACTCCAACTTGAGCTGTGACTTTCCAGGCCATGTGGAGCAGGTTGCTCTCACTTCCAGTGCTCAGGATGATAAAGAAACTGGCTTTTCTCTGCTTCAGTGCTTCATTTGGTTGTGGAAAACCTTATTGTCCAGATATGACTTGTATCTTCCTCCTGCAAATAGCTTAGTTTGGTGGAAGGCTGACTGAGAAATCAGGAGATGCTGTTCCCTTTTGCTTGCTCATCACTTCCAATTTTATTTATTTGAGTTAGTACTATGTAAAACGCCATTCATTAATTAGAATTTGGACTGCTAAAGGTGACATTCTCTAATGTATTGTGTAACCATTTATCCTTATATAAAGGAATGACTATGCTCTTCAGACTTTAATAGCTGGTTTTGCCATTTTGACTATAGAAGGTAAAAGAAGATTGAAGCCAGCCCTGTGTTTGCTGCATATCAGTAACAACTGTTTCCCAAGTGGTTTATTTGTTTTGGTTTCCTTATTCTTTGGATTTGGTTGTTACTGTTGAAAGGTCTTTTCCTTCTTCTTTCTATTTTCTTTTATTTTTCCTTGGTTTTCTGTGCTGCTTGTGGCTCTGTGAGTATCACAGTGTATTCCTCTACCTGTACAATGTAGAGGAAAAAACCTTCTCTTTCTCCAAGATTTGACTGACCTGTTCACCACTTGGATCCTGGAAATGAGAGTCTGATTTGAAGCCTGCCAGATCCTTAATAATTCTTCATCTTGTTCTTTGTCAGAAGTTGCAATTTCTTGCAAATTGCTGAATGACTGCACAGTTGTTTGCTTGCTTTCTACCTGTGCTGACTTCCTGGCAGCTTCCACCAGTCCTCTTTGTTACTGCAGTCTGCTTGCTGTTCAGAGTTCAGGTTTCTCACGTCTAGAAGCCTTTGGTGTTCCAGTTGTCCCATGTGAAGCCTCCAACAGGCCCCATCTTGTGTAGCAAATACCTGTTTCCATGACTTCATGAGTTTTCACCTGACAGTCTCTGAGGGGGCACTCTTTCCCTGTACCTTCACAGGGGGGTACTGGCTGGATTGCTCACTTGCTGAAAGAATTTAATAGAAAGCTGTTATTTGCAGACATTTCTCCTGCTGTGCCTGAAGGACAGAGGAAGGCAAGAGTGCTTTCTCACGAGCCTGTGAAGGCAGTTTACCAGCAGGTAGTCATGTAGAAGTCTTCTTGAGGGCAGGAGAAGAGAGGCCTGTTTAATAATAAAGACTTCATGATCCAGTTCAATTCCCTTTCTTTGTAGAGCAAGAGAGCCAGATTTTATCTTCATGACCTGGAAACTAACTCTGGTTTGACAAAATCCTTGGGAAATATTAGGGAAGGCTCAGTAGTGGTGTTAAATGCCAAGCTAAACATTCTTCCTAAGGGTTTCAAGCTTATACAAATGTTTTTTTCATCAGTTTATCCTAACTGAGAACCCATTTTAATGCTCCTATGAGTTTGGGATGTGCCAGACGCATGGGCCATCTCGTAACTTCTCTACAGGAGCACAGACAAGAGCACAAAGTCACTTGTAAGCTGGTTCTGAAGTTCTGCTGTTTGGTTTGCATCACATCCCAAACGCTTCCAAATGGTTAGTGTGTGTGCTTCCATTGTCTTTCTGTCAATCTTAACCCAAGACCAACATAACAATGCTTTCCCAGCTCAGCTATGCACTGAGCAGGGCTTTATTTGCAGATTATAATTGAAGGTTTCACAAGTATGAGATGTAATTATTAGAGCTGTGCAAGTGACATAATGGAGATCTTTAGGTAGGGCTTGATAGTGAAATAAAGGGTTAAGGAGCAGGATGTCAGTAACCCATCAAAGGTCTAAGCATGGCCTAGAGAAGACCTGTATGGCTCTGTACAAGGGGAACATATGGCTGGGAAAATTCAGTGTAACATCTCCATGTGGCAGGTTATAACATGAGCTATGGCTATAGTGCTGCTAATCACTGGAGCTTGTGAGCATGCTTTTCCTATGGGGAACAATAATTAACCAGAAAGAAAATGTATCATAGGTGATAATAAAAGTGTGCAATACAGCATACATATGATATAGCCCATAGCTTGGGTTCTTTAAACTCAAAGCACTGGAGTATTGGACACCATTGCTGGTTATTGAATCACTGATGATGTAATGTGCTTATTACTTACGTAATCCAGTATTTAATTGAAATGTGTGGTAAGCTGAGGTTGAAGGAAACGGGTTCATTGAAAGAGATGGGATAAGAAATGGCTTCAAAAGCAGCAAAACAAGCAGTGGATGCTCAGTTGTATTCTGGAGTGCTGACAGTGATTTTGGGGTCCCAAGCAGTGTAATGCAGATACTGAAATGAACAGGTAGCAGACTGGCTTTGTTTTAATTTAAACTTGTTGCCATCTATTTTTTTCCAGTCACTTTTTCTTGAGGAGAAATAATTTGGGCACTAGCTCTACTTACCCATGGTGTGTGTCTGTATATGTAGCTCCTTTGCTTCTTAAAGGTTTTGGTAGAGGGGAATGTCGTTGAGCTGACTAGGACCTTTTCTAATATGCCATTTTTCAGGAAGGAAGCTTAGTTCTAGTCTCTTTTGCAGGGTGGGAAGTGCTGCCATTTAACTCGGTGGAACTGCTCCGTTGCAGAACTGCTTTATGTACATTAGGAATCAAGTTAAAGGAGCTCTTTCAGCTGTTTGGATCAAACTGGTTCCCTGGGTTTGGACGTGTTTGCTGCTTTATCTTCATGCATAATTCTTAGCTTTGGTATCAGAGAAATCTCTGGAGCTCTTGAAGAGTTCGTTTCAAGAAGCTCTTCCCCAGTCTGGGTAGGTGTTTCTCACACAGTTCACATTATATTCACAAATAACTTGTCTGTGTGTGTGTATACCCCCACTGGCTCTGTGCCTCAGCATGCACCATAGTATTACAGATGAATTCATTAAAATGCTTAGGCATTCATGGCTGACATTTGTTCTGTTTAATTGAAATGATTTCTTCACCTTCTAAACTTAGCTTTTATGACACATCAAAACTTTGCAGCTTTCTCTTTTCAATTATTTATAAGCCTTACAAGTTACTTCTTGATTTCTTGTTCCAGATCATGTTTTTGTGTATGTGTTCATATAGCATGCCCTAAGAATGCTGGCTAAGTTCTGGCTTCCTAGAGAATGCATCTCCTACGAGCTGTAGGATGAATGTACAACACAAACTGCTCTGTTAAAACACACAGACCATAGCAATGTTATGCTTTTGAAACAGGAGTACTTTCAATTAATAGGTGTTTCCTTGTGCTGTAACCCATACACCACTACAACCATTCTGTGAGTTTGTAATTGAGCTGGAGCAAAAGAGGAGATGAGGGTAAGGGTTTATTGACAGAGCAGCGTGTTCTGTGTTCAGACTTCAGTGCAGTCTTGTATTAGCAACCGAAACGTTGGTTCCCCGGCATATAGCTGCTCACTGGTTGTCTTAATCTTGAATTCTAAACTGTAGCAGTGCCTTCAATGTGTTAGTGCTGCCAGGGTCACTCTCTAAATGAGTCTGAGGAAACATTTTTTGTTGTTGCATTTGAGGGAGAAGAGAAAAAACCCAAGCACTTCTGCAGCATCAGTAGGTGAAACAAACCCCAAAGGGGGTTGATTTTTTAAATATGGGAGTCTCTCCATGGATTCCTACATCTGCAGTCAAGACACTGAGGAAGAGCAGCCTGGTTAAGTCCAGCTGCCTTACAAGTCATGGGTGTTTTTTCAGGTTGCGAGGCTTTTTCCCCCCTGACTTTGTGAGCATCCTTTATCCAGCCAGGTCCTGGGGAGGGCAAAGGCAGCACTGAAGTTATTTGCAAGCCCAAGTCCTCAGAACTGAAAGCCTTTCTTTGTGCTCCTGTTGTAGTATGCACCTCTTGGGACCCCTGACTGAGGTGAGGCATTGCAGGAGTTGTCTCAGTTTCTGGGGCTCTGTTCTTGCTAAACAGGAAGAATTCTTATAGCTTTCGGTGTTATAATTGATGACCACTGTCAGAACTAATACCTTTGCTGGGCTGGACAAGATTGCTTCAGAAATAACACTGGGTTATTGTTAGGTGCAGTGAAAAGCAGCAGTGTCTTCTAAAACAAAAAATAACTTATGGGGTTCCTGTGGAGGTGTCTGTTTCCTTGATCTTCATGTAAGTGCTCAGTACCAGTGTTAATGAAAAGATCTTAATGCTAATCTTCCCGTAGGTTCCTTTGAAATAGAATGTTTAACTTATTATTCCCTTCCTTAAAAGTTTTTAATGTGCCTCCTACACTTCTTTGAATGAACACACAGGTCGAGATTTACTGATGCATAATACATTCCAGAGATCACTTTAACTGATTGCCACCCATCAGTCAGCACCACGTTTTCCATTGTTTTGCAGAACGGGATTTCTTTGAAGCCCCATTTTGTGGACTCTAGATGATATCTCTGTCTAGAAGACAGAAGGGAGAGAACCTATCAGTTTTAGTATTGAAGATTGAATGGGTGCATTCTAAGAGCCAGAAACCTACTTTTGGTTTGGATACAGAGTTCTATTTTTCAGAAGCTGCCTTTCACTCACAATTTTAGCTCTTAGAAATGATCAAGAAAGGACCAACAACATTAGTTAAAGCAATATTTAAGGTCAAGTCTGTGTGATCTCTAACCATAGAGTATGGTTTCCAAATAACTCTAAAATGGAAGCGTTACGCCTCAGAGACACACAGCACGCATGCCTGGTGCAAAGCCTGGATTTGTCTTGATATGTTGTCAAGCAAGCATCTTCTATCCTGCCATTTCGTACCTGCCCTTTGCCTAACCGTGCTCCTGTTGCCTGTCCTGAGGCACTGATCTCTGCTGAATACAGAACATGTTGATCTGCATTTCTGCTCTATGGCATTACGAAAGCCTGTGTAAAGGGATGTAAAGGCAGTATGTGTTATGCTACTTCAGCCATAAAGTACTGCCTGAACCAAAGCAATCTGGAGGGCTCTGGTCAGAAAGCAGGCAACAACTCTGGCACAAAGACAAACCTTTTCCTTGAGGACCTGTTAGCTGGCACCTGGGAATGATTTAGAGCCTTCCCCAGCCAAATTCATTCAAACCTACATCTGGAGCTGAAAAAGCTCAGCTGCAACTAAAGAGACTTTCGTGTCCTGTGGAGCACATCAGGAGATAAGCACCAAAACCAAACTGATCAGCAGTGGGTTATACCTAAGATAGAAGTATTCAAAGCAGAAGCCTGGAATTTGCATTCAAGCAGAGAAGGTGAGGGACATAATAAATTTCTAGTGCTTAATCCCACACAAAATGGATTTTTTCCATGCCCACCTGGGCGTGAAGGTGCCTAGAAACAGTTCCCTTAAAGTGAGCTCGTTGGGTTTGCTGATGGGAAAACTGTTACCAGACCTCCCTCTCTATGCACTGGGACAGTTGAGGTTGCTCACATTTTTAATCAAGCAGCTTCCTGCCGTTTAACAGGACTTTTTTGCAAAGCCTCAGATTAATTACGCCTTGTTTTTTGCTGGGGGTGAAATCTCCATGCAAGTCAGCAACCAAGGCTCCATTTCACTGTTTCACAGTAAAACAGTGCTTACAGCCTTATGCCTTCTTCCAGAGCATGTGGGGTAGATGTGGAATCTGTGATGAAAGGCAGCACTTACAAGTTAGCTAAGAGGCAGATCGTGCATTTGCACTGCAAAGGACTTGAGCAAGCAGCTCACAGCCACCCCTCAGAGAGACTGAGCCATCGCAGTGCTGGAGCAGCAGCTGCTGTGCTCTGTGCAGTTAAACAGGAGAGTTAGGATTGCCAATGAGTGCAGGCAGTTTGGGGTGCAAAAATGTGTGCATCAGCATCTCTGCAACAGGAAAAGGGGTAGAAGCCTCGAGTCTGGAGAAGTTTTACAGGTAGGCAGCATCACTTGCCTTAATGAGCGCTAGAGGAGATGAGCTAGAGGTGACTTGTAAGGGTCTGCAGCTTTTCCAGGTATAAAAAAAGGCTTGGTGGTGGTGTGTGTAATAGCATAATAGTAACCTAAAGACCCGAAGGGAGAGCTCACTGTTGATACTTGCTAGTGAGGAAGAAAAAGCCACAGCTTTGGATGACCAGATGCCTCCTTATTCCCTGAGGGTAGGTCTTAGTTCATTTAAGTGTTTGGTAGGAACCCATATTAATTGAATGTATCTCCTTTTTTTCCTACGAAACAGGGGCTGACAGAACATTACAACAAATTTCAGTGTGTTCCTCTTTAATGTAGTTAATAAGCTTGTGACAAAAGGAGCAGGTCAGCCTCATGACTATCCCCAGAGGATAAAGTCCAAAGGTGTAGTGTACAAGAGGTAGTGTCTCCCTTTTCATCAGAGGTCTCTCTTCTGTTCGGAGGTGGATTCTGACCTTTGTGAAGCCCCAAGGGAGATCTGTTGAGAACTCTGGTACAACAGGTAGGCAGAGGCAGGATTTAATTAATACTTAGCGTCAGGAAACCTTTGTTAGCTAATGAAATGAAACCAGTGGTGAAGAACAAGCAGAAATGGAGATTTTAATAGCTCAGGTTCTCCTCTGAAAAGGGGAGTGATGACATCTTGAAGTCAAATACTTCATTCTTTATACAGAAAGACATTGCTGGACTGTTCTGAACACAGATGTCAGTACTTTGTTTGCTTTCCAGGCTGTGCCTACACTGGATAACTTAATTTTGATGGGACCCTGCTAGTCGCTAGCGCTAAGCTTGCTGGGTCGTTGATGCCTGAGGGGGAGTCTGTTTAGGCTGTGCTTCACCTGCTGCTGTGGCTGTCAGCAGGCCAGCCCATGACCTTCTCCTGACTGACACATTCCATCCTGTGCTCTGGAGAACACACACACGAACACCCACTGCTGCAGAGAGTTCAGAGGGGACACATGAATCACTCAGATTTTGTTATTGAAGTCTGTGGTCTTTGCCTTTTGTGTATTTGCTCATAAATATTTCTGTATAAGCATGCTCTGTGTGTGTTTATCTCGCTTCAGTGACAAAATCCAATCTCACTTTATGCTCACGGTGTTGAGGGAGATACATCATTGTGAAAACAAAGTGAAAAGGCACAAATGTGCTTGTGTGCTTCCTTTTTGTGAGTAGAACTCTTCCTACTGCATTACCTTAAAATCAGATTTGCAGTCAGGTACTAGGGCAATAAACATCCTAAGCAAAGCTCAGGGAAACTCCTTAGGTAATTGCTCGTTAAACAGTGGATGAGGGAAGAAGGAAACTTCAGGAGATTTGGGGGTTTGATTTCTTTGGTACTTTATGACTTTCAGAAGGTACTTAACTCTAAGAGGTTTCATCTGTATCCTCCTTCCAAGAGTGTGCTATTGACTGATGGTAGATACCCTTCCTCTTGGAGTGCTGGTCTTAAACAGCCATGTGTTGTGTAGCGAGGTATGAGCATTCTGTGTGTGGATAATATTTAGGCTTAACAGTTGTCTTTGTTCACAGCCTTATCAGGCACAACAACAGCTCCTGCATGTCCAAAGCTTTTCCCTAAGGAATACCCTCTATGCCTTTCTCACTCAACCTCTTCTTACCACTGAGGTTCCCAACAAAAACACTGAGCATGCATTTCTGATTCCTTAGCAGAGAAGTTGATCACTCCAATGGTTTTTTTCCAGGCCTTAAATTTTTGCAAAGGTCTGTTTCCTTATGGTTGATTTTACAGGAACAAAGTAAAAGATCAGGGAAAACCATTGCCCCAGAGTACTTGGTGCATTACATTTACTTCCTGGGTTGTTTCACTAATTTAGCTCTGTTTTTCAATGTTTAGTAGGTGAAAGTCAAAAGAATCTTGGTCATTTTTGTTTCTAAAAGTTCAGGATTTAGTGCAATTAGAAATTGTATCATGATTCTTCCATAGTGGAACATGAAGACAGGCCACACGGCTGTGTGGGCATGACCACAGTGGGACTTAGGGCCCTGTGCTGCTGGGTGATGCTAATCCTCCTGTCCACACCATTTCTGGCCCATAAAACTCCAGCTTACTTTTACCACATTTTAGACAGACAATTGAGGAACACTTCTTTCTTCTCATTGCTGCATTTCCGCTTGAAGCATCCAGCAGGGCAAAAGCACAGGGAATTTGGTTCATTCCCAGGGGGAGCAGAATCAGTGGAATCCCAATCTGTGCTCGCACCTGCTAGTGAAGGGGGGCAGATGCTTCAGGATGCAAAAAATGCACTTGGAAGAATCTCTGAGAAATATTTGCTGCTTTAGATAGTCTTTTGGACAGGCCTGTATACATTCTCTGCAGGAAAATGCTGTAGCTCTCTCCACTCTCCCATTGGTAGTATTTGCTTTGAAAGGTACAATCTGGCCTTGCTTCGCTCACATATGCACATTATTTCTAGTTTAAAAAGTCTGCAGTAAAAGCACAGGGTAGGATTCATCTGCCTACAACTGAGATTCCTTTACAGTCAGTGGAGATCAAATCAGGACAGTTAATAGATACTGGAGTGTAATTCCTGCTATCCTAAAGCAGCACTTAAATAGGTCAGATAAACCATGCCCAAGAGGCTTATTTCTCTCCACTTATTTTAGCGGGAGAGTTGGTGGCTGTGTTACAGACACCGAGGTTTGGTGATGTGTGTCCTACCCAATGGCGGGTGGTTACTGCAGTGTGGTGCCCTCACCCACGAGGCTACAGCTCTGCCTTTGGCAGGGCTGGGCTCTTCTCTAAGTTGTGGTGTTTGAGCTCATCCATGTGAATGGCGGTCCCAAAGGCTTTAGGATAACGTAGCTGTGCTACGAGGATATGCAGAAATGAAGACATCTGAATATACCTAATGAACAGGAAGGGAGCAGAGGTGCTCCAGGGCCTTTTGCTGTAAACCTAGAGCAAATCCACGCTGTTTTGAGCAGGGCTTGGTTTATGTGACCTCCGGAGGCCTCTTCCAGTCTGGTTTAGTCTGTGATTCTACTGCATGATTATTTAGTGCCAGATCTGGAATAGTCTATGTTTAGACAGCTATGCAAACCACAAGCACAGCTCGCAGTCCCAGGTGTGAACCCCATCATGTTTTCTGACCTACTGCTGAGACCAGATGAAGAGGTCTGATGTTCTTTTCGACCTGAGATGAGGCTGGATTTTTGTAGATACCCGGAGCTTTGCAGTACAAAATTAATCCCCACCCCACCCTCCTAAAGGATAAATACATAAATTATAGTGGAAGAAGATGTTTTTCTGTTCTGCTAGGAACATTTTATGAGACTTGGCATGAGTATCGTGGGAGTCTGAGCTAAAGATGGTGAACATATGGGAAAGCCCAGGAGGAAGCATACAGTTTTAGCTTTCAAACCTTGCTTTTAGATTGTTACACTGATATAATGAAAGGACATTAAATGAGCTGAGGTTATTAAACCCTAAAGGTTACTGAGTCCTGTTGGGGATCACATTAAAAATGTAATTAAACCAAGTCCAGATACTTTAATTTCTAGCTGGAGATTTATGCAACATAAGCTGATTCTCTTTCCTGTTCCAAACCTTATTGAAAATGGGCTTGTTAATTTGCTTATTTCTTTTTAGTGGTAACTGAATAGATACTGGTTAGGCCCACTTGGCTGTAGTAAAACAGTTAAGCACCAATATCAAAGTCATGGTTCAAATCGGATTGAGTGTCTGGGAAGATGGATGATTGTGCACTGTTACTAAAATCTCAGTCCACAAACAGATATCCTCTAAGGCTCTGGCTGTGTACTGCTCCAGATGGTTCATTGCTGGTGTAATGCTCTGCATTATGGTGTGAGAGGGAACAATATCTTAAACTGTTAATTCCACTTATTAAGAATATGGGATTACACTTACTAATATGGGATTACATTTATTAATATGGGATTGCATTGCAATGAACTTGTAACATTTTTAGCTGGAAACAAACTTTGATTTTAATTCTAAGGGCATGAGCTGTGCTATTAAGAAAAAAATATAACCAGCCATCCTGAAATCCCAAAGGATTGTGTATTTAACTTAACATCTAATGTCAAACCTGGTTATTGTAGCGGTCTCTTTTCTACTCTCATCTGACCATTTTAGCTGCTGTTCTCTGACAGTTTGGCCTACAACAGCTTTTTCTTGGGTGTGTGGAAGGGATTCCACCCCCTGGTGCTGCAGTTAGCAGGTCTGTGCAGGAAAGTTAAATACTGAAATTACTTGGGCTAAAACAATGAATTTCAACCCCCCCCCCACACTCCAATTTATTTCTTGGGCTGTTTCAGTGACCTGTTTGACGTTGTGGCTCCACACAAACCAGCACATTTCTGTGTAAAGCATGAGCTCAGTGCGTCCTGTGGCTTCTGTGGAGTGAGGGATTCTTCCCCCTGGTGATACCACCCTTATTGATGCAAAATACGTGAAAATCAGTCAAGAGAGGAAGGGAATAACAGTCTGCCTTGGTGACCTGTGCATGCACTGACTGAGTTCCACTGACCCAGGACAGTCAGGCACTGGTGTGGCTGGGGACTAAGAAAAGTGTGAGACAAAAGCCCTAGGATTGGGAAAGACACTTGAACAGACTCCCACACTTGGGTGGTTGCTTTGGCTATTGGAGAAAATGGGATGGTGCTATGGAAACAGTCAAATTTTGGATTTAGGAATAATTCTGGGAAACCTGAAGCTGCTCTTTAAGGAAACCTCACTACTGGCTCTGAATCTTTTGCTTGCTACACTTGTGAACCAGGCTTTACAGAGTGTAGGCAGGCTGGGGTAAAAGCTGATTCAGGGACTGAATTGGGGGAGAACAGTTTGTGTGCAGGAAGAGGATGATGTGAACCTTCCTTTTTTGCTACTGTGGTAGGGGTGCATCATTTTGGGCTGTGAAGGGGTGAGCCGCTGGGGTGAGGGACTGTGTCAAATTAGGGAAAAGGCCAATTTGGGTTTCTTTTCTCCCTTTATCAGTGATCAGAAAAATACCTAGACAAGAGTGGGAAGCATCTGGTTATGTGTGACAGCAGCCTTGATATGCAGAACAGCCTGGAAAAACTGGCTCAGCAGCAAATCTGTGTGTAGGAGTCAGCCAATGGTGCCACATTAGTTAATGAGGTGAGGAAAGAAATGGAAGTGCTTGTTCTCCAAGTTTATTCTCTATGGAAGATGTATCTGGAAAAGCTTCTAAGTGGATTTAATGGGGATCTACACACTCCCAAAAAGAGTTTTTGTACACATGGTTCCAAAAACAGAGTAGGGCAAGTGATAACAGGTTTTCCCTGTTGGTTGTTTCAGGTTTTACTTATTTCTTAATGAGTGACAGTCCCATGGGTTTGAGGGCAATATCTGAGCCAGTTATTCTCTTGTCCTCACTGGGGCTGCTTCCTGCAGGAATGTTTCCTGAGGAAGAAATTGGGATGGAGGAACCTGATTAACCCATAAGAGCAGCTCTGGTAGTTGTCTTGAAAAGCTGCACGTTAGCACAGGCTGATGTATGAATTTATTCCATGTTCAAAATGCTCCCGTGCTGCTGGCAGCATGATGATTACTTAAAAAGGGAGGTGGAGGTGGGTGGTGAGGGAAGACAAGACTGAGCATTAGCACCCGCATCATGTAAAGTATATCCATCTGAAAGGGAAAAAGAGATAAAGCGAACTGTGGGCAAGGGGACCTGTTTTGGGTGAGGTCAGAACTGATGGGAGAACAGGTCATGAATGTTAGAGAGGGTCATGCTGGAAAGGTGCTTGGGTGGATTTCCTGTGCAGTGAGGAGAGGCAGCAGCTCCTTGTGGCTCTGCTGTTAAAGCTGGGTTTTGAACTGCCATTTGTTGCATATGAAAGATGCAGCAGATCCCCCCCAGTGCTGGCTCAGCACAGAGCTGGGATTTGGGGGACTGCAGGAATAAATCTGTTGATTGGCTCGTGAGCTAAAATGAAGGGGAAGGAGATCACTATGGAAGTCAGTGCCCCGTGGTGGCTGATGGCTTTGCTCAAGTGATCCCAGCAATTGTGTGCTGGTTTGGGCGCTGCTGGGACTGTTCTTTCTGGAGTTCCACTCTGTGTTGATGCCCTGGGCTGTGGGAAGCATGGCCCTGGCACAGACAGATGTCAGCTCTTGCTCTTCTGGACAGGGAGGAAAAGCAGAAGCTGCTCTCACTGGTGGTGAGGAAGAAAGAGGAAAAAGAAAGCCTTATTTTTATAATGGGAGTAAACCAGGGGCTAAGCTTGTTGCTGAGATACAAATAATTGAGTTCAGGAGACTGTAACATCCAGAGCAAAGCACTCAAAGTGCAAGGAGTCCTGAAGCAGTCCAATGCAAAACGGACCTGAGTAGTCAAAAGCCTGGAAATACACAGCTGGGAAACTTCTGAACCTATGGCTTCAAGTAGCAGCTGTAAGGAGTAAGGAAAGAAAGCAAAACATTCCTGATCCCTCCTTAAAATCCTCCAAAACAAAAGCCCTTCAGGTCTCAGGTGTTGGTGAAATTTAGTGGCACCTGAAATGTTACAGAGCACTCTGGTGTCATTACACCCTTCAAAGAGGGGAAACAATTGTATTGTATGGCTTCAAAATGCGTTTCCATGCATCACATTTTACTTAAATATCTTTTCATTTTAAACTTCAATTGGAATTTCTTTACCTTTGCGGTTCTCTTTAGAGGGATTCTGACAATATTCCTGTAATGTTAAAGCCTTCCCTGCACTGCTGTAATTCCTGACTAACATAGGTTGATCCCAGGTGTAGACTGGAAGAGAGCTAGTGCTGGAGCTTGAATGCACTTCATATTGGGTGTGTATTTACAGAATGGAGGGAAGGTGCCCTTGTGTTTTCTGACAATTGGTGAGGAAAATGATGGATAAACTGGGAATATCCTTCAATCAATCCTATTTCCTCCCACTGTCACACACGTTGCTGAGCTCAAGTGAGAGCTCCAGGGACTGGAACCAATTTAGTGGAGTAAACAGGTTCCCTTTTACTA
Source organism: Pezoporus occidentalis (assembly GCF_034315485.1). Classification (NCBI taxonomy): domain Eukaryota; kingdom Metazoa; phylum Chordata; class Aves; order Psittaciformes; family Psittacidae; genus Pezoporus; species Pezoporus occidentalis. The sequence continues at coordinate 627,762 of NW_026912854.1, forward strand.
GAGCTTGTTTTCCTCAGCTTTGCAGAACTGAACTCCATGCCCTGCTGTTGATGGTGGTTTAAAACCTCTCACTTAAGCATTTAAACATCTTTGACAGAGCAGTTATAATTAACATGATGGACCTAAGCCGCAGAAGAATTCCCAGCTCTTGGAACAAAAATTAGTCTCTCATTCCATAAACTTTTAGGATACTTTCAGTTTTTTCACACTGTAGTAATTGCATCTCCTGAGGTATTTGTGCCCTTAGTTTTCCTGGTGGTTCTTTCTTTTAGGCTCGGTACCTGTGGGAGCTGCAGGCCTTAGTGTTGAAATTTGAATTAGTCACCTTTTCTGTCCTCTTTCACTGTCTGAACTAGCATGAATTAGGTATATGGCTGAGCATTTCCAAGTGGGGCAAAGATCCATGTGAGGATCACCCATCCTTTTCAACCAGAGCTGCCTCCAGACCCTAGGAGCCCTGGAACAGCTTCAGCAATGCTTGGCAGTGATCTGGAGGGCAGGGGAAAGAAGGAAGTCAAACCTGTACACCTGCAATGAAATGGGCAGCTTTCCTGCTGTCTCTGCGTGTAGTCATAGTCTGTGTGGTTTGGTGATACCTCTCCCACCCTCACCAAAGGTTTTGCTGTTTGAAGCTCTAGCAGAGCACTTCTGTGACACCAGACGTCATTGGAGGGTTAACAGGTTGGTCTCATTTGACAGCAAACTCCACGGTCACCTCAGTGTCACTGGTGCCGTGTCCCAGACACATCCTGGTATGGTTCTCCACAGAAGAAAAGATGACAGCTCTGATAAAGGCCACAAACTGGGAATTACCAAAGCAAAATGAATGGGGAGGGAGTGTGTTCACTGAAGAAAGGAGAAGTTTCCTTCTGGGACAGAAATAAAAAGAATCTGTCTTGTAAATGCTACACGCTGGGGAGAAGTGGAGAGAAACTCTGCAGGCTTGGCTGAATGCTGAGGTTAGCATAAAGTAAGCTGGATAATGAATTATCTAAACCATTGTATAGGCAGACCCTGATTATTTTTGTAAACTACAGTTTAATCAGTGCCATTGATAAAACTCCCAATTTTTTTCTGACTTCTCCAGAGGTTTGTTGGATGCTTATTGCAAATATTCCATACTGTGTCATCTAAGTGTTTGGTTTGAAATCTATTCTGTTTTCTTACAGCTATGCACTAGCATCTAGACAGTGGGTTGTTGTACTGGCTCTCTTTTTACCTCGCCATCTATTTGCCTATCAGTATGTCAAGTAGTCTGTGATAGTTTTTGTTTCAGCATTATTTTTGAGAGTGTTTCTAAGAGCAATCGGCTCTTTGGAACCAGCATAAGTGGTCAAAAGAGTTTTCCTGTTGTCTGGATACAGGAGCATGACAGCACCTACAAAAAGGCAACATATAAATCATCATCAGAATGTGAATTTGCTGAAGAGGGTCATTATATGCTCCTTAGGTTAGAACAACTTCATGTTTCCTTAGGGTGGAGACCCAGGGAAAGCATTAAAAATGGAGAACTTGATATGCTTGATATAAAAAGAGAACGGCTTAGAGGAGCCGTGCACAGAGCTTTAATACTTACAGCTTTGCTAGGGAAGGGGAAAAAATCCACTGGCTATTTTAAATGAGTTCTAGTGGTGACCCATGTGATCTGCCCTCTTCTTTCACACACACAAGGGATCTCTCACTGTAAAGAGTGCTAAGTTTGCATGCTTTAATTTTAAAACCCTGCTTAAATAGAGTTTAACTGAAACCTCAACTCTCTTGACATTGGACATGATTATTAGGCAAAGTGAGTACTGTCTTTATTAAACTAACTTGTAGAGCTGGAAAAAGTAGGCAAGCTCCTGGGCATAGAAAGATTTGTCTGCCTTTTCCACCTCTTCTAATCCGTCTAAGTCAATCCCAAAAACCTCTCTTTCTGCTCAATCCTTGCCTTGCTTATGTCCTCAGATGGCCACAACTTCATCAGCACTGAAGTATGTGCTATTATTAACTATAACTTGTACAGCAGTGCTATACAAGCAGAAAAAGAGAGTTGTGGGTCCTGCTGGGTGAGGCTGCAGTCTAACTGGAAACCAGCTTCCACCTTGAAGCATAACAGGCCTAAGAGGAGGGAGGACCAGGGAGAGATTACCAGAAGATGTGTTTGCATAGACCAGCTCTTCTTACAGCTCCTGCACCTTGAAATGAGTGCACCTCAGAAGTTGCTAGCAGCCTTTCCTCCTTCTTGCTGGCAGTTATTTAAGGGCTTGATGCTAAAAGAGGCAGTTTTGAAGGATGAGTTGAGCAGTACGGCTGGAACTGATGTAATTTAAGAGGTTACACGTTAAAGTCCAGTAGACATGGGCTTCCAATGATGAGCTGGCCTCTCTGTCTTGTCACAGACCTCTGGTGTGGTGTCTGAATGATACAGATACCCCTGGGCAGTTGGAAAGCCATAACAAGCAGATTTGGCTGTGGAAAATTAGTCTGGATTGCAAGAATGATTTATTCACCTGCATTGTTCTGAGACCATGTTTTCTAGACTAAAACAGACATGTGGCTGATTAATTTCAATGTATGGGAGTCTAGTATGTGCCATGTAGTATGAGACACAGGAAAAAGGGGTTAAGTCTCTCAAAAGCCAGAGTTATGTCCTCTCTACTGCCCCATACTATCCAACATCACCTCCCAGTTAAGCTTGGTAGGACCTCCTGCAAGGGTGGGATGTGTAATGCTTGGCCCCAGAACTAGGTCTGGGTCTAAGTAGACAGTGATTTATATCAGGGTGCAAACCATGCGCAACCTATTTATATGAAATATTAATATTTCCAAGAAGAATTTTATCATGGGAGGATTTCCCAGCAGTTTAGGGAGCAGCCTTCATTTTTCAAACTCTGATTTAACTGGGTCTGTTCAGGAAATGAATAATTGCTACACAGTCATGATTTTTGCTTTCTCTTAGAATTACAGGTTTAGCTCTTGCCTGCAAGGTTCTAACCCGAATCTGATTAAACAGGAACAAGGTAGGTTTTGCCTTGGACTATAGGATTAACTCTGAAGGAGACTTGATCTGAGTCAGCAAGAAGTCCTCTTGAGCAATGACAGATTCAGACCCTGTGGCTCCAGCAGTGCTCTGCTGACAAACCGTCCTTAAGGCAGCAGCACCAGTGAATCCTGCTTCAAGGGATGTGCAGTCACTGCCTCAAGGCTATTGACTGCTGGAGCATGTATTCACTCCCCAGGCCCAAAGGCTTCCAGGCTGTTGTACTCATAGTTTTCACTTAGGAATGGAGGGTTGAGGAAAGCTCCTACCTGCTAATTGTAATCTTCAGCCCTGTTTACCTGATGGCTTGAGAAGGCCCTGAGGCTGAGCTCAGGCTGTACTGCCTGTGGATGATCCAGCCCACATCTGCTTGTCGTTTAACTTTTCCTAAGTAAAAAAGCCAAGCAAACCAGAGCAACAGGAAATATTCAGGTTTCCCAGTAATTATAACGTTTCCTTGTGCAAATATTTCTAGTGGTACCCAGAACAGTAATTGGGGATCTTCTCTTCACCTTCTCAACCCTCTGCTCCAAGGTGTACACTTCCGTCTAAGATAGGTATTGATTTTTGTGGGGAAGGTTATCCTGATCATGTATGTGTTTTCTATTGTCTCTTTATTTGTTTTAAGAGAACCTTTTCTGCCAACCATCTATTGCTAGTGCAGCATCGCAGGATGCATCACAACTCCCACCAGCCACAAAATGCTGTAGTTTAGTTTGGGCTTCCCAAGCTTACCTGTGTTACTCAAGGAGCTCTAAACCACAAGGCTGAGCTGGGCAGAGAGCAGCCCAGGTGACTCCACCACATGTGTTGTTTTAAAATGTGAAGCCTGTCCTGCTTTGCAGCATAATAGCTCATTTTTCATGTTTGAAGTGTTTTCAGACTGCTTTTAGTCCCAGGAAAAGAGGCACTATGCAAGTTACATCTGAGGTTGAGGGACTTGCTCCAGGCCACAGCAGGAGTTAGTATCAGGGCTGAAACCTGGTTTTTGTTATTCCTGTCAAAGCTTTTGAAGACTTGTGCTGTACCTTTAATTCCCACTGGACACTGTTATGGGCCCCCAAGTAAAGCCAGCTAAAGCCTGTATCTGTGTTGTTATTATGTCTCTGTTTTGTTGCTCCACCTTCACTGCAGCAACACTAATGCAAACTTTAGTGCTGCGGCGGTGAGAGCGTGCAGCATTTGTGAGCATTTCTCCTAGTGACATCTCCACACCAATGATAATCCAGCAGTTCTGTGTTATCTGATAGCGATGAAATGTGCAGAATCAAAGGTACAGGGATAATTGGGACTCTTGCTAATCATTCCGTGGGGTTTTTTTTTCCCCTTCTCAATGAAGCAACTCTCATGGATTAATTACTACCTGCTATAAATAAGCCCCCCGAATGCAGTCTGCGGGCAGAGGCAAGGGGTGGCTGTCGGTTAATACATCTCAGCTCTCCACGCACCTGTTCGCCCGATGCTGTTGCCATGGGAGCAGCGCTTGATAAGAGAAGCTCTGCTTAATGAGCATGGATCGAGGTCTATATCAATCAGAATAATTTGGAGGAGTGCAGAGAGCCCAAAGGAGAAGGCAAAGCCGCTTGTCTCTGTAGGGAAGGTGTCAGACCTCCGCTGCGTGGTAAATGGCGAGGCAAGGACTGGAAGAATTCAGCCCAATGAGCAAATCTGAGGGAACCAAATTATACAAAAGAGAGAAAACTTTGTCCTCTTGGTTTTCATTAGGAAGCACTGTTAGAAGGGGCTTTGAAAAATGAAGGAAGGAGAAAAATAATGCTTGTGTAATTAACTTGGAGGCTTTGTCACAAACTGAGAATTGTCATAGGCTGCACTAGTGCCATCAGCCTGGGAGTCTGGCAGTGATGCATGGCACTGCTGGTAGTGCACAGCCATTCCCTTTGGGCCGCCTTCTGACTATATCAGGTTAACAAAACCTAGTTCTCTGAAATAGGTGAGGGAAGGATTGTAACTTGTGTATTCCCAAACTGCTGTTTCGTAAGCCCTTGTGTCTAGCGGTCATTGCTTTTTGACTAAACCTGCAAGGCATATGTCAGCATTAGAGATGCAGTTATCCAGCCAGGGCATCCTTCTAATCACAGTTCAGTAGATTAAGGATAGAACAACAGCTTTAACTTAAATTTTCATTCCTTCCTGTCAGCTGGTGTCAGAAATATCACTTTAAAGAAAAGGGTTTAACGGTTTGCTACAATGCTTAAAATGTAAAAGCTGTTTTCATAAGAGTTGGAGGAGCACCATGTGTGTCCATGTACAAATGACCGAGTGAACCTTCTGCTAATATTGTCTTGGCTATGAGTCTCAGCTGGATGTGATACAATAGTAGCGGCGTGATGCAGTACAGAAACTGTCTTCAACTGTAGCTGTATGAGACGCAATAACTTTGAATTCTTTAGGGATCCAGTTTAAATGCAAGTGTCAATGTAGTGTTATATTCCTGTGGTGCTAATAAACATTGATAATATCAGCCATCAAAACAGGGCAAAAGGAAAAGGTGATGAAAACTTGAAAATCTGTTCTTTTTTGGCATTAGAATGATGGCAAACAGTTTCAGCTGCCATGCATAGTAGAGGCCATCCAACTAAATGACTTCTGCTGAAATAATAACATGATAGGGTATAGTGTATGTATTGGATTTTGAGGACGCAGTTACTGAAATCAGTCTAGGTTTGAGGAATTTACAGACCTCATAAATAGACAAGTTTATAGTTCTTTGACACTGGAATGGTCTATGCTGCTTCATTTAACTTACATATGGAGTTAAGTAACTCATGGTAATCTTCTGTATTGGACAGATTGTGAGGGGGGGAAGGAATTAAAATCACAAATGGCTTTAGTTAATTTCAATGGCATTTTAGTCCATGTACTGAAATACCCCTGGGGTTTTATTAATGTAGACGCTTGCTGCACTGCTGAGAGCTGCACTAGATTATGGACTGGAGATAACTCCTGTGCTACATATAAACAACACATCTAGACAAGAAAGTGATCCTTTGTGCTGGGTGGACAGGCTTCCACCTGTGCTGTCTGTGCTGTCAGACAGAGGGAGGGCACTTGGTGAACACAAGCCCAGATTTGGATGCAGCATTTACAGAATGGGGAAAAGATACCCCTCAGAGCTGCTTCGGCAGAAGGACAGGGCAGAGGTGAGCCCTGCACTCTGCGAGCATCCTCACTGCTAGGTTTTGGATTTGTGCTGTCTCTGCCTCTCCGCCCCCTTGAGATCCTTCCTGCATGGCATCACAGCTTTGACAGTTGAAGCAGTGAGTGCTGTTTCCCGAAATGGGTGGCTGCAGTTTGGAATGCCTTCGCCCTAAGGAGGAGCTCCACAAAAGGAGAGCCACGGATGCAGCCTTTCATAGCTGTACTCGTTCCAGCCTGTCCATCATCAAGCCAGAACTGAGTGCCACTGCTGCTGCCCTGGGCAGGCTTACAAGAACAACTTAAGGGATGTGATAGCTTTCAGTGGAAAGGAAAGTGCTTGAGGAGTTTAACTGCTTCTGGGGAAAGGTTGTGATTGAGTCAGGTCTCCTGGGTTGTAACTTTGCAGGGACGTGCTCACATTCAGCAGGAAATCCTGCTTTTCAGAACAAATCTAGCTTTAAGTCACTATTTCAAATTAAACATTTTAGCTCTGAGAGTAATGATCCCGCCTAAGTGCTTCCATAAATTCAGTTCATTAAAATAGTATTTCCTCTGGCCCCAAAAGTGCCAGATCTCATAAACTCCCCATCTGAAGTCGTTAGATAAGTTTTATTGTTTCTTCAAGACAAAAATGTTGCCTCAGTACTAGGAATGTGTTTGGTACAATTTAGTCAGTTTTAGAGGTGTTCTCATTGGAATTATTCCTTGGTTAGCTTTTCTGCAAAGGGGAGGAGAACTAGGTCCTTAGCTCTAGTGCTGCAAATCTGTTTATATTTAGAAAGAAAAGGTATTAGAAAGAAAAGGGAAAAGAAATTTAGAATAGGTACTTTATAATATTTATTTAATAATATTTATAATAGGTATTAAAAAAGGTATTTAGAAAGAAAAGGGAAAAGTTAGTCAGAATAACTTAAAACAGTGTGGGAACAAGTTTGGAAGGTAATCTTTGTGCTGCATTGAGATTGAAGGATGACCTAGACGAGCACTTAGAGAAATTTCTTAGCCTATGCCCAAGGAGTCTGTGATGTAGGAAAACAGCAGGAGAGATTTTTCTGTTCCTCTGCTTTCATTTTTAGCTCTTCTTTCAAAAATAAAAAGCTCTCAGTTTTGGCCTGTCTATTAAAAACAGAGTGAAAAATGCATATATATCTTCCTTAAATATATTACCACCTATTTATGTATGCGCCGCTTATTCATCCTCTTCTCTCAGATATGTAAAAAGTCTCCTGGTAGAAAGCCTCAAACAACTGGAAGGAAACAAAGATTATTTTTAAGCAGATGTTTCTAGCGTTCATGAAAGTGGCTGGATTGTGACAGCTGGAAAAAAATACTGTAGGTTTGAATTATTTCACATGGAAAAAGCCCATAGCTTGAGCAGCTTCCTTGGCTGCTGCATTACTGGTGCTTTAATGGTAATTGCTGAAGTGTATCATTCACTACAGAGATGAAATAAGAGTTTGCTTCCCCCACCCCTCTTATCATCTTGTGAGGGAAGGAGGGAGTCAGGAGAGATGAGTATGTCTGTTACTCAAAATGCTGTTAACCACACACCGTGGGCACATTTGGTTCTACTGGCATAAGGGGCTTGGAGGTCTTTGGATGCCAAAGGGATGCAGAATTTTCCTATCTGAGTGAGACCGGGCTTGAAATGTCACATATCCTTCCAGGACTCCATTAATCTATTTTGGGATGCTGGTGTTGGGCAGATCTTCACAGATAGCAACACACTGAAAGGAAAAGACACAATTATTGATGATGCAAGAAAAACGCAGCATCCTAAACCTTCCCTTTGAAACTCAGGGCACCTTTAAAGATTTGCAGACAGCAGGGGCTGCTTGTTGCTTAACTGTCTTTTGCCACTGACACAGCAGCACCTTGCTTTTATAGTTAACAAGGCAGATTCTCTCTTTCTATCCATTCAGCTGCCCATGGAAGTTATTTACAGCCTCAGCAGAAAGATCAAACAATGCTGTGATACCTGGCCCCTATCCAGGTTGCTAGGTCTGCAAGACAAATGTTGCTTTTGGCTCACAGCACCCTGTGTGCTGTGCATTTTGATGCAGGCTTTTATTACCTGGCAGGTGGCTTGGGAGTCGTGGGTGGAAAAAAGGGCTGAGAACAGTGATGGAGAATGACCAGGTCATGGCAGAGGGGAGTCAGTATGCAGCAGTTGTGGAAGTTGCCTCTTTACATGACTTCTGTGTGGGGCCACCTTGGTTCCTAGCAAGCATTATGCTGTGTTGAGTGTCTGATTACGGCTGTTGCTGCAGCCAGCTGAAATAAGAGGGCTTTGAACAGGGATAATGAATAACTGCGTTTGGTTCTGGTTGTTGATGTTGCTGCTGTCTTTCTGTCTTGCACTGGGCTGTGCTGGCCCAGGTCCCCTAGAGCACAGGCTCTGTTAGTGCATAGGGTTAGGAGAGGCCCCAGGAGAACCTCTAGACCCACCTGAGATCGACTTTAGCCTTTTTATTCCCGAGGTGGTCTTATCCTGCCTGCTCTGAAAAACCTCCAGTGTCACCTTTGTTTAATGTGATACTTCTCTGTATCAACTGGTGCTGCTCTGTTTTGTCTGCAGACACTTTAATGTAGGATTTGCTTTTACGGCTCAAAAAGGCAAGTGGTTAACACTTCTAGCAAAGAATATGGGCTGCTATTATGCTTTCATCCTGCTGTGCGCCTTCCAGGATCAGAGAAGTCCTGCTTTCCACAGTACCTGCAGATATCGTTGTTTGGTTCCAATGGTGTACTAAAAGCTGAGGAAGCTTTAAAAAACCCAACCAACCAACCCAAGAAACCCCTCGCAGTTTTTGCTCTGGTTGTACAAACAGGGCTGTGATGGGGAAGGGCCTTGTCAGAGTTTCAAGCAGAACTCAGCAGTAGATTTAGCAACCTCTTCATTTTAGCTTGGTTTGTGTCTCCTTGGAATTAGAGGAGTAGCAGATTCTGCAGTTTTCTTCCAGCACAATCCAGGAAGATGTCTGTAAGCACTTTCTGCATTATAGTCCCTATTTATATCTGTAATTAAAGAAATAAGTAGCACAGTTATCTTTCTAATTTCATAATTACCTCTTTGAAATAATAGCCCTGTTCCAGGTGTTTTCTAAAATAAAACAGCCAGGGAAATTAGTTTCAATTAGAAAGGAAAAAAATACAAACTGAAGTGGAGTTAACAAAAAACCCAACAAACCAAAACAAACCTAAAACCACAGGCACAAAAAGCCCTCCTGACCAAACCCAACCTGCCTTTCTTTTGGAGGGTACTTCATTCAGGTAATTAAATCTGTGCAGTGTGAATGAGCCATTGGCTGCAGTGCCCTTTATCAGATGACATTTAGAGCAGTTAATCTGCTGAATTCTGAGGCTTCCCAGCAGCTTAAAACACATCTGGAGGCAAAAAACCCCAGTGCATTCTTAATGGGAATGTGTAGTCTTTTGTTATGTGGTACAGATGCTCTAGGCTTTCTCACTTGGAAAATTGAGTAACGATGAACAACCTGAGTTGTATACATGTAAATTCATAAGTAATCACAAGTTTATGGCGTGTGCATGTGGGAAGTCAAAAGAAAGATGAGTTTTTCATCCAAAAGAAAATGAGAAAACCCAGGAAGGAACACTCTTATCTCAACCATTGCTTTCTCTTCTTCCTCCCTAATCTTTCTTCCAGTACCTTTTGTATTGTCTATGACCACTGCAAATCCTATTTTCTTCCTAAGACAGGGTTGCAGGGGGAAACTATTTGATGTGGGATATGTGGAAAGGAGCCCCGAGAGCTGCCAAGGCTGGTGCCTTCTGGGAGGAAGTCATGCTTGTTAAAGCTCAAAGTTGTATTCTGCAGCAGCACCTCTTCTGCAGCTTAAGGCAACCCCAAAGAATGATTGCTGGAACATTGCCCACAAGAACAAATATGGCCTGAGAGCAAATTATTAAGGTTATAACTCTCTTAGGGAGTTTTTCAGTGTGTCTGTTGCTACTGCTCTTGCAAGGTTGCTGTTCCTGTAAGGAATTACACCGGCAGGGTATGGTAGCACCCACCACCTTGCAGGCCCCAATGAGCTATTTAAGTTTGCAAAGTACCAATGTTGTTTCTCCCCCTGGGCTTTAATTCATTCACACAGCCCTGCTGGGATGTGGAGGGTCCTCGATGAAGTCTCAGGTTTAACCAGATGCTTGGTATAAGCGAAGGGCTTAAGGTTTGCACCTTTGAATTTGTGACTAGCTGAAGAAAGGCTTTTCTGGTGGGATCCCTGAAGTCCTGGGCTTTGTCTTGGGTAAGAGTTAAAATTGGCTCAACCACTGCAGGGAGGTGCTATAGCAGAGGGTGAAAGTGAACAAGAAGGTTCACTTTATAGAGGTAGAATACAGCCTTGGGGATACTCGGTATCTGAGAGTAGTTTTAGGCTTGGAGAGAGCTTATCAAATCTGCCTGTTATTCTGGCCATGTGCTATTCCACTGCAGGGTAGGATCACATCACCTCGTCCCATCACCCACATCACCTGAACAATTCTTTTGAATTAAGCATTAGTCCTTTCACTGACAACAGGGGACTACAAACACGGCAAAGAGGTCCTGAGCAGGCATCGGGAAGGAATGGAATGAAAAATGGCAGGATTCATTCATAGACAGGGCATATCTCAGATTGCTGAATGGAATTACAGATTGGAAGACTGAAAACTAAGCATTTAGAATGTGTTTTAAATTAGTGCTTCAGAAAACATTTGCCTTCTAGGGAAGATAGACTTTGAACATTGTGAAATAGAAGTGAATTTGCCTTGGATGTGTTTGTTCATAATCGTTCTCTTTCTTTGTGTTAATAACTGAGGCTACTGCTGCTTAAGGCCTTGATCCCTTGCAGCCTGTCTTGTTCTCTCTCCTTGATCCTGCAGTGAAGTCATAATAATGCATTTTTGGTGATCTTATGATTATTTCCATGGCAACAGACTGATGTCCAAAGTATGGGATCACAACTTTTAGCGTGGGATCAAGCAAGAGGAAATAAAGTCCTTATTGAAATACACTTTGTCAATAAGATGAAAAGGAACTCATAAAAGATCCATTTATTTTATTATGTATTTCCTCCTCCAGCTGAGCACAAGTGCAAATGAAAAGCACTTCTTTTAAGGAGCTGTTTGCTTTTTACTTGTTTATGTTGATCAATAAAATGCTGGTTTGAGAGGAAACATGAACTGAAGAACTGCAGCTATAACATATACAAAAACTCACTCAAACTCCTGGTGGAAAATATTCCTTTGAAACAGAAGTCTGCTTTCTATTACCAGTAGACCTCTATAGAGCAAATACCATGACAGGTTGCTTGGCAGACCTTCCCTGTGAAAGATTACCTTTATGATTTATTTGTAGGCCCCTTAGGAGCTTCCTGGTCCACCCCAGCTGTAGCTATGCCCCATTAGGCTCCCCTAGTCATGTTATTTCCCTCCTGCAACATCCCTAGCAATTGTTCTGCCTCCAGTCAGCCACAGCAGGAAAAGAGAAAACACTGCCCCAGAGCCCTGTTCTGCACGCTCTTGCATGTGCTTAGCAGAGAAAGCCATCTCCTGCCCTGCTTTGGAATACCTACCCTGAACCCAGGAGGTATTTTGGAGGGTATCATAGAGGCCAGGCAATATTAAAAGAATCCCATCTGCTACTGGCAGTCCAAAGGCATCAAACTTAGCAAATGAAGACTCTGCCAGGGTTACTTTGCTTTGTGTGTTCCCTTTCCCTAGAACCTGGGCTGGTTTGGAGAGGACACTCCACAAACACTTCCTAGGTATTTCCAAATAGGAGCAAGAAAGAGGTGAAAGCATATTCTGGTTTAATAGTCCAATACTCCAAAAGATGCCCTTGATGCCAAGAGGTTGGCTGATTCGTCTTCTGTCACGCAGTGTTTCAGAGAGAGTCTCTTTCTGAACATGAGGCTATTTTCAGCCCTACTTCCTCCAAGACCTTGCTCTGATCAGCAAGGAAATTCCAAGTTAACTGTACTCATGTGAAGTACATGCAGAGGAGATGCAGGTATGGCTGGCCAGCCTGTGGCTGAGATGAGGGGTGGAGAGGTGAGGATGGCTGAGTTTGGAGCATGAGTCCCAAACTGTCCCTTGTTATCAGCTTCTGAGGAGCCATCCTGAGCCATCCTTTGTTACTCAAAACCCTCTTTCTGACTTTTGCCAGCAGGCTAAGGCATCAAGTTCTCTCTTCTCATCCCACAGGCCTGATTCTCCTCTCACTTGCACTGAGGCATGCTGAAGCACTCCCCCTGAGGCCAATATATTGGTGTAAATGAGAAGAGAATCAAGCAGTGGGCAGACAGTTGTAGGCTTCAGGATCTGTTCTCCCTTTGGTGCCTGCTGTGATTTATGCACGGGACTCCTATTAGCACCAGTGAGAGGAGAGATGCTTACACTGCTAAACAGGATTTTTTTTCTCAGCTGCCTGGAGCTACTCAGCGTAAGCCTGTTGTGAAAGTGATTGGAGATTTAGGGGAAGGAATGCCAAAGAGAAATCAGAAAAACAGAACTAATTCTAAACTAAACAACTGTAAGAACTGGTGGGGGGGTGGGGAGTGTTTGCTGTTGTTTTTTCTTGAAACCTGGAGGGTTTTTTTAACTAAATTACTGTTCTTAATAGTCCTGAACTTTTAGGGAGGCTTGGTGGGAGGGGATTCGCCCAGCCACTGGTAAGAGGGGAGGTAAAAGGACAAGCAAAGTTGAAAGTGGAAAAGCTGGAATCGCTTCTCTGCTTGTTTCCTTCGTTGCAGTTTGCCTCACAACAGTTAGACCTCTGTGGAAATGCAGCCCTTGCTGTTTTGCAAACCACGTTTTGCTCCTTTTTCCTTTTAACAGAAATGTAACTTTTGAGACAGCTTCAGAACCATTAGAATTAGGTTCTTCCTCTCTTCTGCATTCTCTGCAATGTCTTCTAAATTTCTAAGTCTTACAAACTTCTAGCCTCTTTAACAAAAGGCTTATTCTCTTGCCTTAGGATTTATGCATAAGGGCAAAGTTCCTCCTCGGCATTATAGAATGAATCTTATTTCATTATAGGGCAGAATCTACTAGTTCTGCTATTATCCAAGTCCAGGCATGCCTACAAACTCGGCAAGAGTTAATCTTTATTAAGGAAAAGCATGTAGAACCCACACAGGCTCCACGGTCACACTGTATTCTCCCGCTTACCATTTCCTTTATTGATTTGCCTGTCTAAATGACTACTTCTAAACTCTGTGGGTGTTTTCCAATTAGATAAAAGGCAATTCATGTCACCCTGCTGCATGCTGTATGCTCTTTAACAGGCATAACCAAGGCAGTGAACTGAGGAGTTCTCAGCAGAACAACCCAGTTTAATCAAGGCGGCCTCCTTCAGCGCTCCTTCATCCTCACAAGCAATGCTTCCTTTATTGGAACTGTTAAAGGAATGGGCTGTAGATAACACCAACAGCAGTGGCTGCTCTTCATGGGCCAGCTATATGGTTAGAGAAGATGCATGAGCTTCCCTTTTCCAGGCTGTCTTGGGAAAGTGCTGCTTCTCCAAGGACAGCTTGGGTGTGATGAATGCAGAGCCTGGCTCCAGTAAAAGCTGACAGCAGCATCGCCCTTTCCAAAGGGGCTTATGTGCTGCTGCTGTGTGAGCTGAATCTGATAAACTCCTGAACAGTCAGAGCTGAGCAGATGTTTCCTGGGTGTTGTGCATCACAGACTGTCTTTTGTGGGAGAAGCATGTTTTCTTGCATCCCAGAGAGCTCCTGTGCTCCTCTTTCCAAAACTGCACAGCTGATGGACAGTCCTTTGGGCATGGCTGAAGATACCACAAAGGAAACAGAGGGTTTCAATCCCAAACTCTGTTTAGCTTAGCACTCTGCATCCTACCCTGCTTTGACCCTTTGAATTTCCCCTTCCTGCTGCCTTTCACACTCCTCATAGACCACCCAGCTGAAAGGCTTGAGGCAGATGTTTCCCTTCTCACCTTAACAGGGTCCCTGTGCTTCTTGCTTTACTATCCAGCACCCTGTCCCCACCACTCCTGTTGACTGACACATCCCACCTGATCTCCAGATAAGCCATACATATCTCAGCCTGTTTGTAACCCTTGTGTAGGGCCGCTGGAGTCAATCTCTGGTAGGATGGAGCGAGCAACCAGCTGTTCCCTATGCATCAGGTAGAGCTCTGAGAGAGACATGGAAGGCATAATTGGCCCCATGTAGTTGTTATGAAGTGAGAAACATGGCTGGGTACACAGAATTTAATTGGAATTGCTTTCTACCTGTAGTCCTCTTGGAAGATACCATGGCTTCATGGAAACTGCGAATTGCTGTGTGGCTCTGAGCTAAAGGAAGGGGGATGTGTTTCTCTTTGTGTAATCCACGGTCTCATTTACTATCTGCTGTATGATAAAGTATATCCAGAAAGGGCTTTTAGCTTAAACTGTAGAGGGCAGAAGTGACAGAATATAAACTCAGGTGCAGATACTGGGCAGAGCTGACATTTCTTTACCTGTGTATTCAGTTCTCTGTTCAGCGTGAGCATAGCGCTCCTAGCAGCGTTCTCCTCCCATTCCCATGTGTTTGCCATGCTGAACACTGCAGCAGCTCTGCCGTCTGCTCCCCTACAGCCCCTTTTCAGAGTACATTGACCGGCTGCTTTCACAAGTCCCATTACTGCTGCCCCTCTTTGCAAGACTACTTTCATTCTTCCATCATGCACCATGCCCCGTAGGTGGGATGCGTCCAAGCCACAACTCCCGATCCTCGGAGGTGCTGCAATTTTCGCAGGAGACGGTGCTGGGATCTGGCTGGCAAAGCTTGCCCATTGGGAGCATTGAGGTACACTGCCAGTGAGAAAATGTACTATGATTTGTCCCTCCTCTCTCCATCACCCCCAGAACCACCTGGCCAACCTGGAGCTTCCCATTGCAGGTACATTAATGCCATCTGGCTGCTGTAAGCAGAATGGGAGATGGCTCTGCTCTCCTTGCCTTTCTTCTGAGGTGTCAGTGGCCACTCTAATTCATGTCTGTCTTCTCTAGCCTGCCTGTTTTTCCATTAAACTTGTAGGAACTCAGTTACATTGGAGGCTCATATCCTCCTCTTTCAAATTTGGGTGCAATTAGCCATTGAGCTCAAAACATGGGAGGACTTCCAATTTTACACATTTACTGAACAGACAACATGAATATATAAGCATACTAGTATTAGAAGGTTAAGTTAATAAATAGTAAAATGCCTGGAAATCTACAGTATGACTCTCATTATCTTAAATGTCATCATACAGTATTCTACTAACCTACAAAAAGTCATTATAAAAACATTCCAGTGAGGAAAAGTAGGCAAAAACCCAGATAGTCCTATTTTTCATTTCTCTTTGGAGCATAAGCACAGAAGTAGAAACTAAACACCAAAAGGTAAAATGAGTAATATGTTACTCATGTCTCACATTGAGAGACTCTAAAATATGTGAAAAGGGGTATTTTAAGAGTAAAGAGTAATAGATGAGTTGTAAATACTTTGATGCAGTTTACATCTATTTCCTTCCCCAAATCAAGGTAGTTCAAAATGTGCCTTTAAATGCCTCTAGCTGTAAATCTCACAAGTCTACTGAAGAACTTTATTAATTTGAACTTCTTTAACCTTGCTTTACATCAGCTGAGAGATGCAAGTCTGCTCAGGAACGTGTAATCACCGCACAAGCACTGCATCGGAGGGCAGGATGAATAGAACTAAGGTTGCTATGGGTACTTTGCTTTTGGGTTTAAACATGCTTATCCCAGTAAGTCTTTGCCTTTGTAGTTTAGCACTGAACACACACACGCACAGATTAACAGCTTACTCATGGCTGCAAGTGCAGCTATTACTGTCTCATGTATAATTCCCCATATGCAGACAAGCTTTGTTTTTTCCAGGTTTTTAATTGCCTGGTGTTTTGCAGTAGGACATAAAGAGCAGGTGTTCAGCAACCATGTAGAAATAACTTGGTTTTCCCTTTTTTTCTTTAATTTTTTTAACTTTTTTTTTAATCTTTGGCTGAGAAATTTGGAAGAATGGATGGGAGATATATGAAGACTGGTGCTGCCTGGGTTTCTATGGATACTAGTGTAGACTATATATGTGCATATAGATATATAAAAATATATGTATGTTTATATATATAAAAATTAGAAGTAGTAGTCTGTGAATAAAGAGGTATAACTGGGATGGATTTGGGCAGTAGCAAATTGCAAAGCATTTCCTGTATGCAGGAAAGCAGTCTGATGCTGTGAGGATGTTAACTGGCTCAAGCCTCAAAGCTTCATCAAACAGCTGCATGGATCTGTTTGATGTTCACACCAGCACTTGGGGAGGTGTGCAGGGGACGAGGTAGGATGCACTGTAATACATGAAGCTGAAACCATCTTGGAAGGTCTGAAGTTGCCTCCTCCATCACTTGTCACACAACCCCAGTCTTGCAGGCGGAGGCTTTGAATCCTGCTTTTTGCACCCCTTCAGGCTTAAGATGCTGGGGTGATGCTCTCATCTGCTGTTGAATAGGCACAAGGGTGAAACTCTTCATGTGTTGACTCCCTGGTTGCAAAATCCTTTAGTGAAGATTTCCACTACAACCTCTATAGACAGAGCCAGGCACTTGCTGAAGTAGCTGCCCCAGTCATCAGGAACAGTCTTTCCTAGCTCTGGGGAGAGCTTTGCAGCCTGTTTTGGGTTACACCTTGCAAGACTTCCTCTTGTTAGCCCATCCCAAGTGAGTAGGGAGATTCAGGTCTATCCTAGGCATCTGTAGAGCCTCAGTCACTGCAGTGCAGGAGTAATCCTGGTCCTACTCCTGGGGTTCCTCTCTTGTATAATGGGAATGGTGGAAAACAGGTATGCCTGTTGGCATCCCTGCTCCTGGCAGCAGTGCTTGTCTGTTCTCCAGATTTAAGAGATGTGAAGAACCTAAGGGATCATCTTGTCCATCTGTTTGGCTGGTACATGATTGCCCCCTGCCGCGTGTTTTCAAGTGTTTTGTTTCAATTGATTCAAGTGGTGGGGCTTTTGTTACTTGTCTTGGGAGACAAAATACAACAGACCCACTTGTTGAGAAGCATTTCCTGATGCGTTGTCCACAGTTTTGCTGGTTCAATTACTCCTGCCACTTTGCAAGTACCAGTGCTAATTGCCATTGCCATGTTCATTTCTAAAACAATGCAGTGAGTCCTGAAGTCAGCTGGCATTTCAGGATTGTGACAAGTACAACAGGATGAATACTCATCCTGTGGGAAACTCTCCATTAAATACAGCATTCAATTGTAAATCAAAGTAAAGCATTGAGATGTAAATATTTCTTCTGAAATGAGGAGTTCTGGGGGAAAACCCAACCCAACCAAGCATTTAATCAAAATAAAATATTTCAAGTTCAAAACTATTTTAAAGAATTAAATAACCTTCAAAAGAATCTTTTTTTTTTTTTCATTTTGGTTGGCTGGTTTTCCATGTTGACTTTGGGGTTTTTTTGTACGGTTGCAATTCTTGGAGTCAGGAAAACATCTTTTCTCCTGGCTAATGTTTCCTTTTATTCAGATGTGTGATGGTGTTTCATCCTTTGGAGCACATTTGGTTTCTCTCTATCCCCTGAAGATAGAATTACCTGAGGAACTGGGCTCCCTGCCTGCCACAGTCCCCTGCCAGAATCACTTTTTATACATGGACATAGATCTGTCTCTGTGACTTCAGAGCAGCCCCTCTGCTGTTCAGCCAAAAATCCAGGGAACATAAGTAATCCACGCTGCTGCTGTGCTGGTGGGCAAGGAAAAATTTGCCTGGAATTATCTGCAATTGCCACAGCTTCATAAACACCTCATTTTTTAGCCAACAGCTTCCTATGGAAAACAATTTTCTTGGGAAAAGAGTTGTGAGTAGATGTAGGGAGCCTTCCTGTGCAAGTGAGCAAGGAAATGATGGTTATGTTGGAGCACTGCTGGCAGGGCTAACTTACTTCTGGTTACTGGAGTTGCACTGATTTGTTCTTCTGCCTCTTCTCAGCTTGTGAGACCTTTTGGGAGATCTCTTTTTAATGGTAATGGTCACAAGTTATAAGAAGTGCCTTGAAACGAGATGGATTTTATGTACTCTCGCCTGTATTGTAAATGAGACACTTCTGGTATGAGTTGGTAAGTTGTTCTTGATAGAGTTTAATGGTTATTTCAGCTTCAGTGCATTTTAATCATGCTTCCTCTGCCAAACATAGCAAATATTTCCATTCCTCACTCAGGTAACTCTCCCTTTTCCCCTGTGGCTCTCAGAAATGAAACAGAGCAACACAATTATTTCAGTTCATCTCTATGGCTGTGTGTTTCTGCTCTTCACCAAAAGCACGGCATTGAAAAATCTATGTTGTTTTGAGGGACTATTTACTAGTACCCTAGCTGGCTGTTATCTGCAATGCCTGTAAAACTGAAGTCCATCGGAGTGTTTAAGGCTGGAAGAAGGGAACCTGGGCAGAGAATTTTATTTCTTTAAACCCAGTTTTCAGTTCCCAGTCTTTTCAGACGAATAATGGGTAATTCTAAGCAGAAGAGCCAGGCCTCTCAGTGGGGTCAGCAGTGCTCAGCTCGGGTCTGGAGGCATTAACTCCAGGGTTCTCCTCCTGATTCTCTCCCTGCTGCATGTCTTAGTCTGGGGCAAGTTTTTCACTCTGTCTCCAGTGTCAGTTTTCCTTTTAGCATTCTTCTCCTGCAATCTGGTTCATGTGAGAGTTTGTGTTAGTAGCCTGCCCTCCCTAGGGCTGATATGCTTGCTCCAGTTCATGGTCCTTTGCTTTCTTTTGCCAGTACACACCAAGATAAATTGTGCCCATGGGGACAGAGGGTGAGCCCTGGGGAAGAGATGGGTGTGAAATGTGTCCGTGGAGGGTATCCTCAAATAATAATCACAGCACTCTGCTCCACAGTCACATTGTAATAACAAGCTTCCTTCATGGCAGGGTTGCAAACCCACCAAACCTTCACTTCTGTGGGGTCTTAGCAGGGGCTTTAACGGAAACTTGTGAGTGAGTCAGTCAGGAAAGGCAGTAATAACTGAGACTTAAAAACCCAAGAACCAAAACCCAAACAACCAAAGCCCAAAAGACAAGGAACAAGGGACAGGACAAGGGGAAAGGGCCCCAAGTTGCACCGGGGAGGTTTAGACTGGAGATTAGGAAAAACGTCTTCTCAGAAAGGGTTGTCAGTCATTGGAACAGGCTGCTCAGGGAAGTGGTGGTGTCACCATCCCTGTGGGTATTTAAAAATCCTGTAGATGTGGTACTTAGGGAGATGGTTTAGTGATGGCCTTGGCAGTGCTGGGTTAACAGTTGGACTTGATGATCTTAGAGGTCTTTTCCAACCAAAACAATTCTGTGACTCTATGATCTTACTGTTATATTACTATTTCCTTTGTGTGTCTTTGGTCTCCTATGAATAACTAACTGCAGGCTATCTTGAACTCTTCCGAGTTTGAGGCAAAGTTACAGTGTCTTTGGTATCAAATGGAGATTGTTTCCATTATAACAGGCTTTGTATTTGTTGGCATACACGCACTAAATAAAACAAAGTAAGCCCTGTTATGTAAAGATTCTTTGGAGGTTTATTCCATTTAGTTGAAACTTACAATTACCTAGTAAAGACAGGTTTGAAACATCAATGTGAAGAAATTTCTGCATGCAGTTTTGCTGTTAGCCTGGAAGACATTATATATATATATATACTTTGTGTATGGGCTCCCTCTGGAGCTTCATCTTATTAAAAAACCCAAACCTTAAAGTGCTGTTAAAAGTGTGCATCAAAAGCATCGCACTTTGGTTTTGATGAAATAAAGGTATTTTACCTGTCATTGCAGCATTCAGCACAAATCTGTGCTTCGTGTATTTTAGGTATGCAATCAGAGTTTCACTATATTATTACAGTTGAGGAAAGAAGCCGTTAGAATTCCCGTCTAGTCAGACATGAGAAGAGCCTGGTGTGAAAACTGTGCCACACAGCACAAGAATAATTAATTACAGTACTCTGAAGATGCAGAGTGCCGTGTAAATCCCAGGCATTCATCGCATCGTGTAGAGTCTCCTGTCTAATAACAGATTTGAGTTTGCTTTCAATGACTCACCATCAAAGGAAATCTTGTTTCTATGAATGTTTTCCCTGTCTTCCATATGTGTTCTATTAGAGTGTGAGCACACACAAAAAAGAACCATTTAATTTATTAAAATCTGCCTCTGCCTGGTGCAGACACTTTCACTGCTTTCCCCTGGGAAATTCCAGATGATCTTGGACAGAATTGCATGTCTGAAACCTAGCTGATGATGTTGAGATGTTTACTAGCTTTTCTTTATTAATACCAAAGTAAGCAATAAGATTTCTGCTGGTTTTATCAGAGGGGAAGACGGTAAAAGTCATATTTCCTTGAACTGTATTATTGCTATTTGAAGAGCTTACAAATAGTGTTATTCTTGGGAGTATTTTCTCCTTATTTTCATAAAATGGGAAATTATTGTACTTTAATGAGCTGCATTTTCTAAGGAAGGATCCTGTTTGATATCAGTAGTCAAATACAGATTATGTACTGCAATATCTATCAGTCATCTGTACACTGTGCTGTCTTGACATGAGCAAAGCTGTAGTTTTGTCCATCTCTCAATGCATCCTGGCTTATGGGCAAGGCATATCAGAGATTTTTGTCATTCTTCTGACCATTACTGTTCTCCAAAAGAGATTTGTAATTCCTTATGAGACTTAGAGGAATTTCTATTGTATGGAAGCATGACTGGATTTATTTCTGTGTGAAGCTACGTCAGTATTTTCTTGCTTTGGTTCCTTCCCTCACTCCCCACTCTCCCAGCATGAGTGGCACCTTATGCCATTAGTTTACAGACAGTGATGTGCTTGGGGGTATTACTTACATCCTGTATTGAGTTTGTGACTGTCTGTGTGAAGGCATCTGGTAATAAGTGATTCTTCCTGTGGAGCTCAGGGAAGGAAGCCAAGATGTTCAGCTCTGGACACAAAGACTGCCCAGTCATTTAACCTGAAAAATACCCAAACTCTCAAAGCCAGCAAAACTCTGTTAGCAGCAGAAGCTCTTTTGTCCTCCATGACTGACCCACAGAGCATCAGCACAACAGTACTGTGTGTAAGGGTCTCTCATCCTGGTCTGTTGCTTGGGTCACCATCACATCAGATCGGGTCTATCCTCCTGCTGAGGAACACTGGCCTGGCTGACTTTTCTAGGTGACAATGTCAGGGATGTTCATGCAGTTTAGAGTTCCTCTGAAGCAGTGTGCTCCAAGTGCATGTTCCATTACACCAGCGTTAATCTTCCTCATTTGTGCATTTTGCTTTTGCAGCTCCTCTTTCCTCATTAGGAAAGGTTGCTAGTGGTTATGGTAATCTTGCTGGTTTCTTTAATTCATTAGCTGGTGCAAGGCTAACAATATATGGATTTCTTAAAAATAATAAAGCCATTACTCTCAAGACTGTTATAAGCTGAATGACTTCTTCAGTTAATAACTCATGAGTTTGTTTGCCAGTTAAACATCCTGTTTTCATTGTAACATTTACTGCTTTTTGGAAAGTTTTAATTTCCCAGCAGTGTCTCTTAATTAAGCTCTCTGTACACCCTGCGTAACTTAAAGGGCAGCAGTAAGCAGCACATTGCACAACTTGTTTCAAATCAGTGCCCTTTAAAGCAGACACATTGAACTTAGTGTGGTAAAGGAAAGGTATGAGAGGCGCCATGGTCAAGTGAGGAAAATTGTTGAGTGTTGTGACTGTGACCCTACCTCAGGAACAAGGTTTGTTGAGATTGGTGAAATGTGAATTACTCTTCAGGCTAAAACCCATTCTGAAAGTTTGGGGCAAGGTGCACACAAGCATTTCTGCACCAGGTATCCTTCCCTGCGTACAGTCATTTGGGGGAATTGGAACCAGGTGATCTTCAGGTCCTTTCCAACCATAACTATTCTATGATGTTATGATTTTTCTTACGTGATGGGAAATGGCAAAAGGGGCTTCAGCCTGGCAATGGCCATGTGGCTGAGGTCCCACAAGGCTGATGCTTTGGATGTGAAAGCAAAGTGCCTTCTCTGAGTGAGCACAGAGCAGAAGGTGGATTGCAGTAGAGGAAGAGGGGCAGGTACAGGATCAGCAATGTTAGCACATGAATCTATGGGCATCTAGCCAGGTCCCATAAATTGCAAAAGGTCTTGGTGACAGCCCCAACAGCTTGGGAGTGGGCAGCTGCTGCCCCACTCTGAGCTCTGATCTCAGGTGGTTTATAAACAGATAAAACCCAAGGTTTGCCTTGGCTCTACACTGCTAAGAGGGACTCTTTTTCCTTTGCCTGCTAGAGCTGCAGCTGATGCTGTGCCAAGGTGGCAGGAGAGCCCAGCTGATGTAAGGGAATGGGAGACAAGATTCTGTGACTATGACCTGACAGGTAGGGAGAGGCAATGGAGGAGTGAATGTCACTGTGTGGGCTCAGCTGTTTACTATTTGAAGTGTGAGACTGTGACTGAGGGACTTTTATGAAACTTGGGCTTCTTAAGCAGCCCTGGTGTACTGAAGGTATGACATTAGCTCAGGCCGTAGTCCCTTGTATTTCTGTGGTTTGGTTAGATAACAACAGTGCTTCTGATCTTTCATCTGGTTCCCTAAAACCCCACTGAAAGCTAACTGAAAGCTGTGCGATGGTGCTGCGCCTTTTTTTTCTCTCCCTCCCAATTAACTGGTGACTTGGTTAATTTTAAGGTCCCTTGATGAAGAGATAGAAGTTCCCGGTAGTTTCATGAGAACGGGTGACTGGTTAGAGAAGATGAGGGTCCTGTGCATGCCCTGTGATGGGAAGAGCTTTGGGAAGCCTTGGGTCAGAACGTTCTGGAAACCAGGCTTCCGAGATTTGCCTGCTAATGGCTCTGTTTGCTTTGAATTTTAAATGCAGCAAATCAGTGGTGGCAGAATGGGGGTTGTTCCAATCATTTGGTTTACATGAGGAAATTATCCCTGCGAATGATGCATGAACGGGTTTATGGTCCAATCTGAGATAAGTCTGAGGCTCTAGAACACGGTGTACAGCCTGAAGACTTGGTGATTCATTGGAGTTTGACACCACCAGCAAACTTTCTGAT
The DNA here is from genome assembly GCF_034315485.1 of Pezoporus occidentalis. Lineage (NCBI taxonomy): Eukaryota > Metazoa > Chordata > Aves > Psittaciformes > Psittacidae > Pezoporus > Pezoporus occidentalis. The sequence goes on from NW_026912854.1 coordinate 651,064, forward strand.
TTATGAGAACATAAAATGTTAAATCATTTTTCTTCCCTCTTTATAATTGGCCATCCTGGGTCTCCTGTGGGGAAAGCCTATTTTACATTAAAACAAAATAAAATGAAATGTCAAAGTTATATTGAGGATGGCAAGATTTCTTTCTTTTTTCTGTTTAATTAACCAGAACATTGTTTTTACACTTAAAGATTTCTTGTACCCTTTGCTGCCTTCTACAGATACTATTAGGGATACAGATACTATTTAGGGACTGTAGTGACAGGACAAGGGGTAACGGGTTAAAACTTAAACAGGGGAAGTTTAGATTGGATATAAGGAGGAAATTCTTTACTGTTAGGGTGGTGAGGCACGGGAATGGGTTGCTCAGGGAGGTTGTGAATGCTCCATCCCTGGCAGCGTTCAAGGCCAGGTTGGACAGAGCCTTGGGTGAGATGGTTTAGTGTGAGGTGTCCCTGCCCATGGCAGGGGGGTTGGAACTGGATGATCTTAAGGTCCTTTCCAACCCTAACTATTCTATGATTCGATTCTATTCAGGGGGTGCTTGTATGAACCTGCAGCTTTTATTCTTTAGTTTATATGCTGGAGAGTTGCATCTTGCAGAAACCTTCTAAGAAAGGGCTGGGGAAATCAAAGTTATTGGAGGTCTTACAGCCACAGAAGTATTTGAATCACTTTGCTGCATGGATGCAAGCCTACAAATATTCCCACTGACCCAAGTTTGTTCTGGGTAATATAAATGGCTGCTTTTGATAGATGGTCCTGTCTTTGCAGAGACCATGAGGCCAAGTCTTTTAGATCTCACATTTATGGCTTCCTTTTTTATTCCTGCTTGAGACTAATCCAAAGCCCAGTGAAGGAGAGAAGTTTTCCCTTCATGCGGCACTGGAAGGAAGATGTCGAAGGAGTGCTTTGACAGATTTTGGCAGTTTGTTTTTTATCAAAACTGAAAGGGCTTTGTGATTTCTTTGAGGAGCAGGGAGGGACCAAATAAAAGACATTTTCCTTACAACTGTGAGGAATATGCCCTAAAGAGAGAGCGATGGAGCATCTAGCTCCTGACCCAGCAGAACAGCCCTGAATCTCTTCCCCCATGCTGTAGATAAGTGCCCAAAATATGCAGGGATCCTTCTGTGTTCTTTACATTGTCACTTGAAAGGTTGTTTTTTTCTGTATTGACAGACAGACATTAAGTCAGTGTTTTTCAAGTGGTCCAACTGATGTATATGGGATGTCTAGTGTGGCCGTTCTCCTCCAGCAGCAGTGGAGATCATCCTGAGCAGTGAGATTTCCCTCTGTTTTAAAGGATCAGCACTGAGCCCAGGGGTAATGTGCTTTCCATGGGAACCGTGGTCTAAAAACGAACAAGGAGTTTAATTGGCCTTTGGGGGTAGATGTCAGTGATGGTTTGTATCAAAGATCAGCCTCAGCCCTTTTCTGGTGTTATGTATGGTGCCTTTGCTCTGGCTGCCACTGAAAAATCCCCACTTGATTATTTTCATGGGTGCATAACTCGGGTTGTTTTCTTATGTGTTTTCAACCCTACTCCTTTCCTCCTTCTTGACTTCCAATGATAATTTGATTGTATAACTTCTTGCAAGTGAGTTTTCAAGTGTTCTGTTTGAGCTGTCAGGTCACAAAACAGCATTTGTATTATACGCAAACAACTAATTTGGGAGGTAAAATATGGAATAGGCATGCATGTGCAATATGTAAGTGTGTATACATACACATGTGCATAAAAACCTGTAGTTGTGTGTGTGTGTTCTTATTTGGAGACATGTAAGTTTGTGTGCGCATAAACATGTACATATGTGTATGTAGGTAGATTCTTTTGCTTCAAGAGGGACAGGTCAGCTGCAATCTGTGGAATGATCTGCGATGATCCACAGGCTCTATGTTGGAAAGAAAAGCGTTATGAAACAGTGAACCTGCATAATGAGAACACAACAAAATGACTTGAAAGATCCAATTGCTCAAAGTTTTAAGAGAATGTAGGGAAAAGCCTTATTACAGCTGCCTGCTTTTGCAGTTGCTGCCTTGTGCAGACAGACTGCAGAGCATTTTGGAAAAGAGAGACCAGCATCAATGATGTGTTTTCAAGAACCTGCTTTAGAGCAAAAAGAAAATGCATTGTAATGCAATATAATGCACTGAAATGCAGCATAATGCTGTTCTAACTGACTTAAAAAGGGCATATTTCAATTAGGCTTACATGGAACTAAACACTGCCTCTGTTGAGCTGGATGGATACAAGGGGGCTTTTGCAGGAACAGAAAACGTATGGCTGTCATTGCTCATGATGTTAACATCGTGAGTGTTGTCAGGTCACAAGAGTCTCCAGGCGTCCAAACATCGTATCAAGTCTTGACCATTAAGGATGGAATAAATTTACGGCAGGAACATGAAGGGACAGTATCAAAACTGTCAAGGGACAGAAACATAAACACAAACCAGTAAATAGGATGGCCAAGGGAAGAGTTGGTCTTCTGCTCCTGGGAATAGGTCATCTGAGCAGTAGGTGATGTTGAGAAATTACTAAAAGACCATCAGTCTTCACTGAATTAGTGTCAGACACACTTTGTGTAAAGTGACAAAAGACAAGATCTCAGAATGGAGACTTCCTGACTAATTTGTTATGTTTGAATCAAGCTGGCCTGAGAAACGTCATCCAAGACTAAATCACTGCTGAAAATGTCACATCAATGTCGTGGTTTAAACCCAGTCAGGTAATTCGTTCGCTCACTTCCCCCCCTTTCTTGCCCTCCCCCTGCTCTCGGAGGGACGGAGAGGAGAATCGAAAAGAATGCAACTCCCACGGGTTGAGATAAGAACAGTTTAGTAACTAAGGTATAACACAAATCACTACTGCTACCACCAATGATAATAATGATAAAGGAAATAACAAGGGAAGAGAATACATCATCTCACCACCAGCCGACCGATAACTCGCCCCCCCCAGCCCGACCAAGCTCCGACCCATACCTCCTCCAACCCTGCAGTCTCCCAGCCCTTCCGGCTCACTCCCAGTTGCACCCTGGGCATGACGTGCTGTGGTATGGAATACCTCTTTGGTCAGTTTGGGTCAGGTGTCCTGTCTCTGCTTCCTCCTGGCTTCCCCTCCTCCCTGGCAGAGCATGAGGCTCACAAAGTCCTTGGCCAAACCAAAACATCGCTTGTTATCAGCTCTGTTCCCGAGCTGAAGGTCAAAACACTGCACTGCACCAGCTACCAAGAAGGGGAAAAAATGACTGCTACTGCTGAACCCAGGACATTATCCACCCCTTATTCCATACCATTCACGTCATGCTCAGATCCCACATTTTCAATATACCATCACTCTTATCTTAGTGCATGGACCAGTCCCTATAAAGCTGCTGAGTCCATCTGGTCCATGTCAGGCTCCATCTCTTGTAACAGTCTTCCAGAGCAGGAGAGACTGTGTGCAGTGTTCACACTTGTGAATAATCTGGGCAATAGTGTCCATTGCTAAGTCCACCCCTCGATCATGAGGCCATCTCTTTTGCATCTCTGCTCTGATGGCCTGAAGTGCCATGGGCCCCCAGGCTCAAAATAATTCACTGTCCCCTTAAGCAGTTTCTGCAGCTTGTTGCTGGGGACTCCATACAGCTGCCTTCCATCTTCGATGCTTCCAAAGCACTGGAGGGGCCCAGTGGACTAGATACTTGCCCATACTGTCCCACACACCCTGCCACTCATGACTGTCCAGCCTTGGGGAAAATCTCTTGGTCCCGCCATATCGTCGTCTAACCCCAGACAAGACCCAAACCTGACTCTGCTTAACTTTTGAGATCAGACAAAATGGTTGTGGGTGGAACACAGCCTGTGTGTGTGCCAACATGCTGATCCCCATCACAATCAGCAGGCAGGTCCCAAGGACACCCAAAGGCCATTCAAAACCTTCAGAACTCTCAAACGACGCTTCTGTACTTGTCACTGGGGCCGGTGTAGCTGCTGTGCTTGCCGGCTCTCCCACCGCCAGCTTCTCTTTTCCTGAGTCCAGCTCTTCCTCCTCTGCCTTGCTGGGAAATGCTGCGTGGTCTCCTGCATCCTCCTGGGGCTCGGCGGGCGGCTTCCGGGAAACGCTCTCGGCCGTCGCGGGGCTCGGCTCCTCCGCGGGGCTCGGCTCTTCCGCGGGGCTCGGCTCCTCCGCCGCCTTCTCCCGCTGCTCAGCAGCCGCTTCCTTCTGCTCCTCAACCGCCCCGACCTCCTCCACCAGCAGCCGTCCCCTCGCGGCCTCCGGCCCCGCTCCCGCCGCCGCTTGGTCCCCGGGGCCGCTCTCCCGGGCCGCTTCGGCTGCCGCCGGCTCCCGGGGCCGCTCCCCCTCGGCTCCCCGCAGCCTCACGAAGATGGAGAGTAGGGCGAGGGCCAGGCCGGTGAGGAGCAGCCGGACGGCCAGGTACAAGTCCAAGGCCACGTCCGTCCCGCCCTGCTGCTGGAGCCCACCCGTATTACAAGCCATTGCCATAAAGCACAGTGAGACAAGAACCTTAGCCCAGGCCCCATACTTGATAAACACTATCACAGCAAATACAGGCTCTACGTAGGTTACAACATTCTGAAGCTGTGAGATCAAGCAAAACAACTCTGAGAGCCAATAAATCAGCATTGTGACGAGTGACTATTAATCCAGTCAGATCTGTCGTTATCTCAACCCTTCGTGCCCCACGTTGGGCGCCAAAAAGAACTGTCGTGGTTTAAACCCAGTCAGGTAATTCGTTCGCTCACTTCCCCCCCTTTCTTGCCCTCCCCCTGCTCTCGGAGGGACGGAGAGGAGAATCGAAAAGAATGCAACTCCCACGGGTTGAGATAAGAACAGTTTAGTAACTAAGGTATAACACAAATCACTACTGCTACCACCAATGATAATAATGATAAAGGAAATAACAAGGGAAGAGAATACATCATCTCACCACCAGCCGACCGATAACTCGCCCCCCCCAGCCCGACCAAGCTCCGACCCATACCTCCTCCAACCCTGCAGTCTCCCAGCCCTTCCGGCTCACTCCCAGTTGCACCCTGGGCATGACGTGCTGTGGTATGGAATACCTCTTTGGTCAGTTTGGGTCAGGTGTCCTGTCTCTGCTTCCTCCTGGCTTCCCCTCCTCCCTGGCAGAGCATGAGGCTCACAAAGTCCTTGGCCAAACCAAAACATCGCTTGTTATCAGCTCTGTTCCCGAGCTGAAGGTCAAAACACTGCACTGCACCAGCTACCAAGAAGGGGAAAAAATGACTGCTACTGCTGAACCCAGGACAATCAAGTTACCCATAGTCAACACGCTGAGCTCGTCTTAGACACTGTATTACTGAGTATTTTCATCAGTCACCTCGAAGACAGGGTATAGCTGTTAAAGGCACAGATGACAGTAATCCATGAGGGACCTCCAGAATATTTTAAGGGCAAACATAAATTCTAAATGACAGGTTGAAGCTGCTGTCTGGATTCACCTAGGAAGCTATGCAATAGTGACAAGGCAAGATACTGCAGGTAGATAGGAGTAATCGACCATGCAAATCTGGGATGGTTAAGTCCTGTAGAAAATGAGTGACAGGGAACATGGAAGGTGCACAAAAATGAAAGAAAAAGGAAAGATGATTCTAGGATGCATAAATGTGAGGTAACTTGTTGCTCAGATACTGCCAAACTACTTGCCAAGAGGGGTCTGCCCAGTCTGGGTACCTCAGATGTAGACCAAGTGTGGGGTGCTCATGGAAGAGCAAATGGAAAGATTAGAGATTCTAGGACACAACTGAATAGACAGCAGCTTCTCGGGAGAGAGGAAATGTGACAGGGTAGGGATGTGGTCAGTTTTTCAAATATTCAACATAATAGATATGATTTTGTGGCTAAGGTTTGGAATTAAATTGGAAAAGACTTGTCAAGTAATACAACCAATAGGTGTCTATAGCCAGGATTATGAGCAATTGAGGCATGTAGATTTGAAGTAACAAACATGAATGGAGAGTTAGTTTCAGGCTTTAAAACTATTTCTTTGAACTTGGCTTACTTTAAATATAAAGCCAGAAAACTGACTTGGCTTCCTGGGTAAACTTCAGTCATCCTGATGAACAGTTGCAATGATATTTGGATACTAAAAGAGAGAGGTTTACTAGGGTGATGCTTAATTGAGCTAAATCCACATATAATTGTTGCTATTATAGTGAAGTACTGTAGCATTTAGATGAAGTAAGCCACTTACAAGATTCTGCAAATGTTTAATTGTGTTGTTGCTTCTTCTTTAACTTACCCTGATGGGATGAGGAAATGGCTCCATTGAAATCCGTGGTGCTAGGCAACGGTTAAACATCATTTGACATGCCAATATTAAAGAAGATTTGTGTTTTCTTTGATTTCCTTTTTAATAAATTCTTCATTATTATTATAAGTGAATGGGCAGAGCTTAAAAATAAATCCAAAAACCAGCTAAGAAGAGCAGGAGAACCTAACGTCAAATTGTTGGTAATCACAGGGCATGTCTTGTACAAGTCTGGAAAAAACCAGACAGGTGTAGCCTTTGTCCTAAATCATCTTTTGCCACTCAGATTTCTTATCAAAGGAGTGTTGCACAGATTCTGGCTCTATTTAATGTAATATATTTTTTCCCCAGCCTGATTTATTTGTGGCTTTAGGAAAACCTGTTGCCATTCAGGTGACAATTTAGCTAACACAGGTAAGTTGATGGGGAATGTCCTACACTGGTAGCAGCCAATTCACCTGGGAAGAGAAGGGTCAAGCTAGCATGTTTATCCATTCTCATGCTTTAAATGCTCTGGTTTTGGGTTTTATTTCCTTATCAGAAGTTGGTAAATGATTAAAGGAGGGGGATCAAATGGTGAAGTCCACACTTCACTTCTGTAGTCAGAATTTCTTTTCTGGGCATGATCTGGATTCTTTGGTTTTGTCTAATCCAGTCTGTGGTAAATGGAGATTGATGGCATAGCCCTGGTTTAAAACCACAATCTGTTTCTAGCATTTTGTTTATATTATTTTATTCTTCATAGGCTTCTTAGCTGAAGTTAAATGCTTTGGAAGTTACTTGAATGCTTCATTATGTTCTTCCACAGGAGAAAATGAAATAGTCTTAATCTCTCTGAGCAGTAGTTTTCTTTAAACCTCTTTCTTGCACTTTCTGTGCACTTCCATTAAACCATCCCTTTACCCTCTAAAAACTCTGTGATCTCATCCAACTGTCAGCTCAGAAAAGGAGAGAACAATGTTTGGCTCATTTCCTGAGAAAGGCAGATGGGGTTCTTGGCATCTGTTCATTCTTTATTTCTGAATACTGGGTCGGGCAGAGTTTTGAACAGTCTTTGCCTGTTTCTTTCTCCATGACTTGGGCAGCCTGAATTCTAGAACAGCTGGATTTTTAGTGAAAAATAAAGGTCAGGAAGCCCCTTGGGTCCTGGATCAGCAAATTCCTTTTTGAAGGCTTTCATGGCAGAGACTGACTGATTGCGGCTGACAGTGCAGAGCTTCATAAACCTTTCTTTCCAGGTGTTTCTGACAAATGTAAGGAAATATCCTCAGATATTGCTTTAGCCAAACAACTTGTCCTCTGGTTTCTTGCTGAAACCTCACTAAGATCTTATTATTCAGAACTCAGCAACTCCTGAGAGAAATAACTTCTGTAAATGGGACTGGGAATTTAGGTAATGCAGCAATATTTCTCTGAGTCCACTATTTACAGAGGAATAGAAGAAGAGTAAAAATGTGACTGAAGTAATGAAAAATATGGCAGGTGTTAGCTAACGAAAATGGAACGTTCTGTAAATTTGTCCATATTTTACACTAAAACAAAGACATCAGAGCTGGTTAGAACTTAGTCTGTAAGAGTAGTACCAACAGCGACCTCAGGTAGCCCTCTCTTTGTGCTTTAGGAGAACAAGAAGAAATTGTTTTTCAAAATATGAACTAATGTTGGGGGAGCTTTTTTGGGGCAATATGAATCACTGCAGCTTTTCTAAGGGCTTGTGCATCATCTGCAGATGTTTAAGATGGAAAAGCCTTATTCAGCCATGAACAAGCCATTACAGCTTTTATCCTCTGGAGTACAATTTGTAGTATGGTGCTCTCCTAGTATTGTATGTGCTCAATAATAAGGCTGCCTTATCTTTTTCTCAGGAGCCTGTTCAACTATCTAATAGGAGTTGCTATCAGGAAATACTTGATATATGGACCCTACTGTTTCCAAGAGCAATGCTGCAGCAGTGTATGGACAGTCATTCTGTAGCGGGCTGGAGCTGGTCCTTCAGCACAGGGAGACTCAGTCTGAGCTTTGGGCTGCTTGAGTTCACAGGAAGGTTCTTGCCAGAGGAGAAAAGTTTTATACATCACTGCTTGATTGATTGCACCTCCAATTAATTCTGCACAACTGCTAAAAATGCATCTTCTCTCATGGAATATTCTGGTTAACTAGAGGACAGTGACTGATAGCTGGAGAAACTGGCCTGCTTCCAAAACTTGTCGCAGGAGCCACAGTTTGCATGCTGCTCATTCCAGCCATTCCCCTACAGCACATGAAATATTTCCTCTCTGTGTATTTTTTTTGTCATCTTTTGGGCATTTCCTGGCTATTGATATCTGCCTTTCCTCATGGCTCGAACGGTTATAGGCACTTGGCTCTTTTAATTCTTCTTTATAGCTGAGTCCCTTCATCTAGTTTGTCTTGCTTGTCTTTGAACTGTGACCATTTTGCTGACAAAGAGCAAACACTGCGATCTATAAGCTGGGACTGAAGGGAGCTCAGCACATGGAGTCACTCTGGAGCTACAGAAGGAGGGATTTTTAGCTCCCTGATTGCTAAGCAGCAGCTGCAGTAAGGCTGAAATATATGTATTAATTTTACTGTGAGTATGCTCAGTTACGAGAATTTCAGCTCATCTCTAAAGTCAGTTATGGCAGTGCCTACAGAATACCAAGAAAGCAGGTTACGTTGTTAGGGATATTTTATTACTTACTTCATCCCAACCACTAAACTAGTAAAGAAGTTTCTCTTCTGTAGTGCTTTCCCAGTATATGCTTATATATACCTCATATACACCTTAGATATGCTTGTAATCTTTGTAGATGTTTGCAGAATACTTAGAATCTCTGGTGGCGAAGCATTTGCCCTATAGCTTACTTCATGAGGAAAGAGCATAAGAGAAGGAACCTTCTGATAACCAGAGCAGAACCACCAAAAAAGCCCGTTTCTAAATGCCTTTACCTGGCCTATGGTTCCCCAGTTCTAGGGAGAAACACTGGAGTTAGTTCTGTCCATCTGCTGGAAGTAGGGGTGTGTGCTGTGGCTCAGCTTTGCAGCCAAGACCCATCAGTAGCCTACAGTCAAGGTCTGACCAGCATGCAGTTATCGTGTCACCTGCTTAAGGGTGTGCAAGGTGTGACTATGTTAAGGATGGAGAGAACAGAGGGCATATGCTGACTGCATATGTATCCTAGTATGAGGGGAATATTAACTAAAAGGATCTACTTTTTTCTTTGGTCAGAAGTTGCCAAGTTTGCCTTTTGATGTGAGGAACAAGATGAATAACCGGACCACGTTTTCTCTAGTTTTTTTCTGTATGAACCTGAATTCAGACCACAGAATCCAACAGAGACTCTGTTAATTTATGCTGGTGAGTACAGAAGTTGAACCTCTGCCTGCACAGGCTTTTTCATGGTATCAACTCTGAATTAGTCCCAAACTGTCCTCTTTGCCTGTATTGCCATACACATTGGGTCTTTTGTAGCATGCTTAACAGAGATCTCTGGTGAGGAGATGGATTAAGGAGTCTGGCAACATACTGTTCATCAACACCTACTAACCAAAGCTAATACACTAAACTAATAGGCAGTTCCGCTCACGGTGTCTGGTTAACCTTTGAGATGCTCTCTATCATTCCTTCTACCATGTGCGACTTCCTCTCCCAACAGCATTTTGTCTGTCAGGAAATGAGTAACCTCATTTGTCTTGAACATTCACGGTCTCAACCCGCTCCAGTTTGGTTAGCCTGATCCCTTGCAAACAAGAGGGCAGTTTCATGCTCTGTATCTCCTCCTCTTATGTGTTACTGTGAATCTGTTGCCTGTTCCTTCACAAAATATATCTGCAATAGCTGCATTGCATAATTGAGGGCAACCTCTTGAGACAGTATTGCTATTTACAGCCATTGTTTCTTTTCACTGAGAATACCAAGTGCTATTTTCATGAACTAGATCAGTTCCCAGGGCTTCAAATTGTATTGTTTTACTTTTGTTTTCCTCTGTCTGTTGCTTTATATATGTGCAAATCTCTAATGTGTTTGACACCAGGTTTTAACAGTGCAGGCAGGCGTTCTGCTTTACGGTTTTCTGTTGAGCAAAATGTCAGAGGGTTAAACCCTACATTTCAATGGTATTTTCCTTAATTAGTGCTAAATATGGGTAGGGAGCTGATTCCAAGGTCTTTCAAATAAGCATTTTATTTTTATCGTTTCCCAATGCCTCTTTAAATTAAGGATAATGAGGATTAGCGGTTGCTTCTCACTAGGCAGCGTTTCAGTTCATGTCCATTAAGTCCTATCTCAGTCTTGGACATATCTCTGGACAGGTAGAATACACAAGAAAAATGGATTTGATAAAACCAATTGTTAATTTGGTTGCACTGTCTGCAATATCCTGACTGTGTAAAGGAAGTGCCAGTAGCTGTCTAAGGGAGGTTTATTCTTCTGTGTGGCATGAACAAAGGTTGCAAATGTGCCTTTCCAGCCATGCTCTGATCTGTACATTAATTCCTGTGTGAGCTAAGCCATGCCAATAGTTAGGAAAATGAATATCCTTGTATTGTTAGGGAAATCTTGGTAAAACTCACTGTCACACGTGGAACCCAAGTTTTCTCCCACTGCAGGCAAAGGCTGTTGAATGCCTACCTCCAGTCACCAAACCTCTTATTTAACTCCTTTGATTTCCCATGTCTCTTTTTACCATTGCAGACTTGTTTTGTTCATTTGGACACCTGGTTTGGGCCCAAGTCCTTTCCCTGCCTTACATCCTTGAGAAATTATCCTGCCATCTGTTAGGTCAGGTGTACTAGTGATGCTCCAGCAATGCTGTCCCACTACCAGGGGTTACCTCAGGCATCCCACAGGAGTTGGCTTTGCCTCTAAAAGGAGGCAATGAGAGATCCCCCAGACTAAAGCAATACGGTCAACTCAGTGCTGTCTTGACACTTTTCCAGTGGTTGCCAGACAGAATGTGGCTCATGGGGTCCTACAGAGTGTGTCGGATTCAAGAGGTCAGTCCCATTACCTGAGCTGAGCGCTCTGCATTACATCAGGTCTCTCTGGTGGTGTGGCTCTGTAATTCATCTGTGCATGAAGGCATCTGTCCTGGATTTTAACTTTTTCTGCGTAACTAAGGGAAAAAAGTGCATGCATTCAAAACCAGCTGATACAGTGAAGCTTCGACATGTTTTGGTACTTTAAAGAAGCACTGAGGTTTATTGTAGTGAAACAGGGGATTGTATTTGCATTTGATTCTGCAACTCTAATCTCATCAGAGTTAAGACAGCCAAGATGAACCTAAGGCAACTTCATATTTAACATATCATCTTTACGCAGCCATGCTTACCAGCTCTGCTATATATTCCCAGGACAGCTCTGGCCTGTTTTTTAGTGTCTATTGGAGTGTTTCTGTTTTTAATATACAGGTCTGACTTTGAGCAGGAGACAAACAGGCTTTTTGTAAGTTTTTCATGCTGAGAACCACAATTAAAAGTAATTGCTTCTGTTTCCAAAGTAAAACATGCCTTGTAAGAAGTATACTGTTCACTAGTACCCAGGGGGACACTTATACCATGTAGAGACAGTTTCCATATTTCACTGCGTAGGTGCTCCTGTTGCTCCCATCTACCTTTCTTAAAGCAGTTCCTCCTCAGAAATGACCAAAGCAATTGCCTGAAAAGAGCCAGTATAAAGGGAAGAGAAACACCGCATACCAGAAATAGAAAAATGAATAAAAGTGATCATTGCATCAATCTAAAGGCATTTGTGCAAATTGCCTCATAAATACAAAGTGTAGACTGCTGTGATAAGTAGAGGCATTTTAAGGTTGAGATGTTTTATCTACAGTTCTGATGCTAATTGTAAATTCAAAAGCTTATATTGATAAATGAATCTTGCCTTTCATTCGTTTAGGGGTTGCTTTTTTTTCTCATAAAATAAAGATGGAAATCTCATGAACTGAAGTTGTTTTACCTATAAACCATTTTAAAGAAAGAAGAATCAAGATAATACCTGAACTCGGAGGGGAGACACAGCACTGTAAAATGGATTGGAACCCAGTCCTGACCTGGTAAAAACAAGGCTTTCAGTTTTATTCTCAGGCTAAAGCCAAAACACAGCACTGCACCAGCTACTAGGAAGAAAATGAACTCCATTCCATCTGAACAGGCCTAGATCAGAATATCCCACATTTGGAAATTGGAATTTTATGCCTGGAAAGGAAGAGACCTATAAAACAATGCAGGTTTAGATTATACAGAAAGAGCATGCCTGCCATATCTGCCAGCAGGATAACCTGCTGCTGTCAGCCAAGGAGAGCCAGGCAGGGAGGTTCTCCTTGTTCACCTGTCTCAGAGGGATGGGCAACAAAATGTGTATGAAAATGCAGGTGTGGGGCACATTTTTACTCTTTCCAAGTTATGAACTTTATCATTTTTGGGTAACTACCTCACAGGGAAGAACAACTGGACAGTTAATACTTTTGCTAACTACCTTAATGTTTATGTTCCCCAAAGCGCATGCTATGTGCAGTGTAGAAGTCAAGATTCTTGCTAAAGGATATGAAAAGGGAGCACAGAATCAGGTCCCTTTGCAAGCTTTTAAAATGATAACTAACTGGTGGGATTTGCACAGCATCATCATCATCACTTTCTGGCTTACTGAGTTGGACAAATGCATTTTCCAATTCCCTTAGGACTTTCTGAAGAGATAGTCCAGGCTTTTAGGAGGCCTGAGCCTCTATATGTAAAAGCCTGGTTTTCAGAGACTGTGTTCACATAACCATGGCCATAGCACTTTCAGAAGGATTTATGGGGCCGGAGATCTGGGCACTGGCAGGGTGCTTGAGAGCCCTTGTGCCCTGACATGCTGCTGTTTATGGATTTCATGCAGGATTTGGGGCAGTCACTTTGCCTCTGCATCGCAGTTACTCAATTGTAAAACGGGGACATCTGTCCTCCTCTCTTTCTCTGAGGACTTGTGAAAATAAAGGCATTAAAGATTGTGAAGCCATCTGTTGCTATGGTGATGAGGCTTATTTAGGCACCAAGGAACCAAGATTAGAAACTAATACATTTCCTTGTGCAACTTCTTTAGAATATGGATGGGTAGTGCTGACGTATAGGGTCTGGTTCTGCTGCCACTAATATGGTTCTTGATTCTCATCAGGGACAGCATCACTCTCCAGCAGATTACAAAAAACATATTTTGCTAAACTCCATTATTTCAAATGCCTCCAATTGGGTCAGTTGCATAATGCCTTCTGGTGGCCTGATATACCAGCTAAAAATGATGTGCTGGATTTTAACATGTGTAATAAATGCTAGATGCTTCTGTGCTTCTTGTCAGGTGTTTGGTACTAAGGGGAATGCAGTGAAAAAGTGGGAATTCAGCAGTAGGGAAGGCTTGCATAAATTCCTGTAGGTACTGGGAGGAAGAGAGGGGAAAGCATTAAGGGGAAGGGATTTCCTTGTTTCAGATCTGTGGGGGTCCTGTCACAGGGATGGATGAGACAGAGGACATGGAGCAAGGTGCTTAGGGAACCTGGAGTCAGTGGGATACTTGTGATACTGTGGGGAAGGCGGAGATAACTCCTTTTGATGCGGTGGTTTGGCCAAAAATGTATTCAGAATGGGGAGATTTAATGACCGCTTTGTTCAAATAGATAAATCATCTGGGTCAGCTATAAAATGTTTGCTTTTAAATGGCCTGTGACAATATGAAATACTTTCTCTAAATCTCATCATGAGAGAAGTCCCAGAGATCTATGTCCCACTTTCAGATAGACTAACTTAATATCTCTGTGAATGAGTTGGTATATTTAAAATAGATTCCTCTTTTCGCTGCACCTGAGATAAAAGTGTCATAATGCTATGTGAGGGTAGATTGGTGAATCATTCTGATTCTTACTAAGGAATAAGCTATTCCTTTCCAGACTTTTTAGGCCCCATTTAATAATGTCTCTTTTTAAACCTGATGTGTTTTTCTCCCTGTGTATTTGTGTCTCTGGGTTATTCTAGCTTCTAATTCCCACCCGGATGCTTTTGTCTAGTGTTTTGTTCCTTTTTCCAGCTGCCCTGCAGCTCTGAGGTCTCTGATGCAGAAGGAGCATAGAAGCTGGTAAAAAAAAATAGGGCAGCTAAATGGTTTTATGTTCCTGCTTGAACACCATGAGTTTTTCCTGGTCTTTAACCAAAGCAAATATAAGCATGAATTGCAAAAGGCTGTGAAAAAAAGAAACCCAAGAAGCTTTCCTTGTTTTCTGTATTTTGCCAAGGCATTTTAGCCAGAAGCAATAGAAAAACAAACATTATTTTCTCACATCCAGGTGAGATGTTGAGTCTAATTGTTGAGAGCAAATTTCTTTACTTTTGTAGTTATCTGTGCATCACAGTTGGTTTTGTCAGTGATTTCCTTTAAAAACAGTAAATAGAACAAACAGTGGAGAAAGCCAAAATAAATATTCTTCTTTACTGGTACCTAGCGTTTAGTAAATCATTTTGGGAGGAAGGATTCACGTTTCCTGCAGTTTATAATATTAGGTCGTGTAGTCATTCTTGGCTCTTTCAGTGATTAAGCTTAGCCTCACATTCTACTTTCTTGTACCTCTGAGTCACTGCAATGACTTGCACTTTTCATTTGTTTCTCTTGCCTGAAGTAAAAGCCAGTAATCATATGTAAATGCACGTCAGAAATTCCGCAGGTGCTACATGGAAAACTGGCTTATAAATTGAATTAAGGCACAGTTGGATGCTGCTGAAACATAAAACTAAAGGCTCCATTGCTGTGCACCATGACCTGGGGGGCATTTACCATTCAGATTCTCTCTTGAGTGGGGCTTGAAAACACAAGGGAAAGCAGCCTGGGATTCACTAGCACACCTCGGGCTGGCTTTGCACCACTGCTCCTCCGTAAGGAAAACCTCGCTGTCTGCTCTTGGTGCTGATGGCTGGGCTATGAATGCCTTAACCTTCTCCTTGTCAGTGCCTCCTTGGTGAAGGGAGCAGAGTTTCTGGTGTTTTCCTTTCAGTCCACTGGCCTGGGTCTTGGGTTCACCAGGGGTATTTTCATTAAGGGGTGGCAAAGCTCTCTTCAGCCTTTCTGTATTTAGCAGGCTGTGTGCCCAGGGTCGCTGAGACAGGTGATATGGCCTTGCAAAAGCAGTTACAGCTTAGAGTAGTTCCTTTGCCACACACTTCTTATGTATGATTGATTGCTCTGTTACCTTCTGGGGCAGGGAGGGAATGAGCACAGAGTTATCAGCAAACAGTGTGCATCATCCTGGTGTTTCCTGTTCTGCTTCAAGCACCAATCCATGGACAGCAAGGCAGGTGCGTAAATGGCCCAGACCTTTTCTTCCTTGCCCAGTTTCAGTATTCTCCAGACCGTTTACTGCTCTCCAAGTTCTGTTTTTCTTTCCAAACTTCCACAAGTCTGCAGGGCAGGTTTCTATTTGCTATGCCTGGTATTGAGTAAAAAGCTTTCTGGGGTAAAAACCCTCTGGATCTTCACTATACTTCCACACTGGAAATCAGATTTAAACATTGCATCTCCACTGCAAACTTAGGCTCTGCTTTAGAAACTGATTCACTGTAGTTCAAAGACCAATGGGTGACATATGTGGCTAGGAAAGCAGATTTGCACCATGGTTCAAGCTTGATACAAGCAGCAGCTTAGCTGATTTGGAGGAACCAAGCCTTTGTTCCCTTTTCTTCCATTGTCTGCAGAGAGAATGGTTCATGAAAAATGACTATGTTAAAGTTAGCTTTGCAGCTGATTGTTGTATCCCTGCCTGTAGCAATATCCTCTCATTTCAACCCTTGGTGATGGCAGTGAAGGATGCAGTGGGTCTGATGGTGGTCTTACTCAGATGTGCCTATGAAGGCAGGCTTCTTGCGGTGGTGTTATTATTTGTTTATAACAGTATCAGAACAAGAACAGAGCTTCTGGGGACAAATCGAGATAGCTGGATTATTTCTGTGGAATTCAGCTCATTCCTCGCTCTCCCTTATCCTGACCCAAAAGCAAACTTCCCAGATAAGGGACTGAGCCAGCTTGCCAGGTTGGTACTGCTACAAGAAGGTCACCATGGAAGTTGTATTACTCACCAGTCTTCAAGAGGAGGTTTGAGGCAGAGGCATTTCTTGTAGCTGTGAAGAAGTTGTGGGGGAAAATGTAAATTTAAGCAACAACCTATCTGCATTGGTTAGCTAAGGGCAAAGGAGCACCAGTTTTAGGTGGTCCCATGGTGTGCCAGTTTAATGTGCGCTAGACTTTGCTATCATGCAGCCAGTGCACCATGTACTAGAGGGACCCGTCCCTAGGGCTGTGGTCTCTAAAAGTGAGGTGCAGCAGTGGCTGTCTTCAGTTCTGTCTTTAGTGTCGCCTTCTCTGGCCAGCAAAGGAAGTTCCTTTAATTTACTTTGTATTTTCCAGAATAACTAAGCTGAGATTTCCTTACTGTCTGAACCAAGAACAACATTTTGCTTGGGTAAAATAAGTAAAAAGTCCCTTTATTAGACAAGGGGAGGGAAAGAGAGAGTGAGACTTTTTGTGCCTCACTGTATTCTCAAGAGAATTCCAACGATGCAGTGGTGTTCAGAAATCAATGAAAACTAGACAGGATTTCAATATTAAGAGGCAAGAATTTGCCTTCAGGCAAAGGATGATATTTACATAGTAACAAGAGTGACTCATATTGTTAGGTGAATGTCTTAACTAGAATGCGAAATTCCTGTGTATCAGTGACCCTTTCCCTCAGGTGGCAATGGGAAATATGCTAAGCTGGGTATGCGACTCTCCATCATCATCACTCACCACAGGAACTGACTGGAGAGAATTCATAAATAAGGAGTAGCAAATTGAGCTGCTGAACCAGATTTTATCACTACACAGGTAAAATCCCCATTGCTTTTTATGGAATTACTGAACTTTCTTTTTATTTTCTTCTTCTTCTTAACGTGAAAACCATACAAGAAGAGGGAATCTCTTGTAGCAACTACTTTAGAAGCCATTAGATCCACTGCAATTTCACTTCTACAGTTTAAATTATATGAAAGAATGTGCTGATTTATCTTCCTAACCATGTCTCTCCTCTGCCTAGAATCATAATTTTCAAAAGAGAATATCCAAAGGTAGAAAGGCAATGAAGTGCCTCTTTTTAAGCTCTGCTAGTTTATGGTACCCGAATGGAAGCAATTGCTTCCAACATAATGTTCTTTTCATAACTTTTTAAGCCAGGTTTCCTGCAGAGAATTTGTTTCAAATGCAGTTCTTCATCTTAACTTTTTATTATGAGGTTTCTCATTAGGTGGGTAAATCAGCCTGAATAGGAGCCTGAACTCTTCAGCTAGCTACTAACCCTCTTGCTACAACCAACCAGTAGGTGAGGTTATCTCCTATTCCGTTACTTACACCTTTCCAGAAATCTTACAAATCTGCCATTTGTGAAAAAATACATCCAAAATCAACTCATTTCTTTTGTACTTTCTCCTTATTTTTCTTATTTATCTTTTTTTCCTTCTGTGTCTATGAATTGCCTGCTTATAGGACCTTGACAATATTCCTTACCACTACTGAACCTAGGCTTAAAATAAAAACACTGCTTTCATAAGGAATGCAAGGTGAAATAGATGACAACTTTCACTTTTAATTGCTTCTCTAATGCAAAGCGTCCAAGCAACTGTAGCACTTAAAACGCAGAGACTCAGGAGTTACGGTGTCTGCTGGAGTCACACAGAGTGAAGACACATGGCACAGAAACTGCCCCAATTTACATTGCCTCATCTGCAGTAATCCTCATTAGGTTTGGGTGAACTCAAAGAGGTACTTTTATAAGTCCACAAAAGGCTTCCTTACTCAAGATTTAAATATACAACCTGATGATGAGTTGGCTTTCGGAGGCTTGTGCAATGGCAGGATTAGCCACCCTTAGGCAGGGATGCTGAACATTTGACAGGTCCCCGGAAGGCAGCAATATGCAGTTTCTGATCATGTGGGGATCACTGTGCCTGAGGATCCTGCATTTTTTAGTGTGAATGAAAAATGAGGTGTTTTTCCTCATTTCTATCAGAGGAAATAAGGAACTGCACTTTTACCGGAAAGCAATGGAGTGGAAGAAGTGTCTTAATCAGTTTCTGTGTGAAAATCTTTAAGACCTTGTTGCTGGACTGATACACCAATACTTTTCCCTATGTCTTTTCATGTACTCTGAGATTATTCCCATGTGAGGAAACATCATATAACTGTGTAACTGCTCTGCTACCTGCAATCACTTCAGCTTTTAGGTTAAGATAATGTTCTGGGAAATGTACCTACTTGCATGGATTTCTTCAAGTTTTATTTCAACAGGGACCTGGGTTTGTTTTCTAAAAGCTTCTAAATAAGCTAAAGCCAGCTTACCTTGTCTCTCTGCCTCCTTAAGGAGTATGACTGGCTGTGGATGCTATAAATCTTGTTTTCAGAAGCCGTAGAATAAATCAACCCTGACCGACTTTCCAGTATTTCTTCTGTGGCTTGTTCTGGTGTTTGGTGAGGATTTCTGCCTGCATTATTCAAGTTAAATTCGGCATAACCTTAATTCACTGCTCTAAATTGGGTTTGAAGATATCTTTGTATTATTTTTCACCATAACACATCAAAGTTTAACCTCTCTAAAAAGAAAAACCTCTTTTAATAATCAGCACTTAATTGTGGTTTAATCTTGACCCTGTTATTTCCTCTGCTGTTCTATCATAGGCAAGCTCCTAACCTCTGCCTTCTTTGGGTTACCGACTTAAAAATAGTTATCTAAATAGCAACCTACTTATATTGTTAAGGATCAATTAATTTATTAACTAATTAACTAAAGCACTCTGAAAATATAAAGTGCTATGGATGTAATTTTCGTCATTAACAGTGCTTCAAAACTGTTAATGCTAAAATATTCATTGGCAAAATCTAGTGAAAGAATAGTACATGAATTCCAAATAGGAAATTGTGTTAAATGGATAGAGGTGGAGGCATTTGCAGCATTAGAAGTGGAAAGGTCCTGAGTCTGGGCTTCCATCCTGCAGCTCAAGTCAGGGAAAATGCCCTTTGCCCATAGTGAGGTACTAGACCCTCAGACTGTGGTGAGAAGGGTATCGATAGCTGGGAGTGATTTGCAGTATAGTTCTGTATGATGTAAAGATGTTAAAGTTGGTTCCTGCCTTACGGTCTGTTTGAAACCCTTCCCTATGGCTTTCCAGAGTCCTTTCCCTCATCCTTTATGGGTTGCCTGTTTAACAGCAGGAAAGGATGAGCAGGAAGTAAGATCCGTTTCTCAGTATTAATTGCTCCAATACTTGGTGCCTCCTTCAGAGTTTGCTTCTGCTCAGAGGGTGCTTTCTGCTATGTTGTGTTAACGGGCTCTTAGCACAGGAGCAAGGCCCTGGGTGATGAGGAAGATGTCATGCCTTGATCAGCAGCTTCTGTGCCTGCTGGACACCTTTGCTCTGAGCTGAACGCTCTGTTTGCCCTTCTGCATTCCTGATCTGTGTGGTTTGTGTGCTGTAGTTCTTGTCATGTTATTATGCAAAGCTTGGTAAATGCTGATGCTTTCCCTGCCCTTGGATTACTTTTCCTATGTTACTTCTGCGACCTCCGGCTGAGGCACAGCCTCTGAATACCTCATATACCGATTTGCTGTTGTTTACATCAGAAATAGGATGCTCTAACTTGTTATCCACAACTATCTAGGTTATGAAAACATATATTCAGCAAATACACCCTCTTTGTTTTGTTACTTTTCTGCCTTCTGTTCTTTTCAGCACCTCAGTGTAGCTCAGGCTGACCCAGCCTAAAAAGAGCAGCTTATTCCTGGCAGGTTTCAACACTCCCATCAAAGCTCCGAAGTTCCTAATCCTGGTGTCTGTGCAGCCTCTCTGCATACCCACAGGGCCATGCTCACTACAAAACACCTCTTTGTTGCTTTCCTTCAGAAGCAGGTGAGAGCCAAGGTGTGTCACCAGGCAGTGGGAGCACTGGTTTTATTTCTTACCTGGTTGGAGGACTCACTAATATGGGGCAGAAGTGATTGCCACATGAGCCATTGCATGCTATTTGAGGCCAAGACCCAGATGCCTTTTCCAAGGTGCTAAATATTGCTAACATTAATAAAAAACCTTTTTTTTAACCCCAGTAAGTGTCACACTTCCATGATCACAAAGAAAACATAAGATGCCTTAGTTTTACCTCCAGATAAATTTAATGAGGTGTAAGGGACAGCATGGACCTCATCTAATTTATCTCCAGTAAAACATAAGTGGCAATGGCATGAAAGCAGGTGTGTTTTGCTTAACAGTATATGTTTGCAACAGAAGATGCATTTGCATGTAAAATGCATTGCCAAGCTTGATCAAAACCCAGTATTGGCAGCAGTGATAAGATGCATTATTATCAGTCATGTGGCATGGCTTGTCAATCATAGAGGAATTGCTGCTATATTCCCCACAGCTTCCGCAGACACAAGGTCAAGGTAGAGTCGGCTCCTTCGCAGCACCAAAAGCTCTGTGTTTGCTCTTATTTGCTAACTATACAAGAAGTAGAATTTCTGATTTTCTGAGCATCTCAGTCCTAGAACAAAAGCTGAACTTTTATCTGCACTTTATATGCCATGTACTGCAGTTGCTGCCTGCTGCTGCAGCTGAGCTCCCCTGTGCCGCAAACAACAGATGTTCTACCTTTCCCCTTAAATCATGCTGGTAGGGATAGAGACCCTGATTCTGCTCTTGCACTCATTGTGAGAGAAGGGCACAGGAAAAACACTCTGTCTTTAGAAAGTGCTACCTGCTTTATTAATCTGAAACTTACTTCTATGTATTGGATGACTAAAATTCCCTCCTTTTTTTTAGGTTAAAATAAACCCTAACAGTGTACAAACACAAAGAGCTAGCAAACAGCAGGAACTGTTCTACCTTTGCAGCATTATCTTCTTAGCCATTTCTTTAAGTTAAGCAAACAATCCAGGTTGCAAATAGCATGGACTAAAGTGATTTGAGGAAGAAGAATTAATTGTGCTTAGGGACAGGTGCTCTGATCACTTCATCCTTACATACAGCAATAGGATGTGGAAGTATTGTGAAGAGCTCATTCCCATGGCAGTCTAGGTGAGCAGCATGGGAGCTGCTCCAGCACCTGAGGAGCCACTGTCTGCTTTCCCAGAGCTGTAGCTATACGGAGAGGGACTCAGATCTGTAAAACCACATCCTGTGTAGCAAACAAAATAAACCCCCACCATCTTGAATGCAATTTCTTTCGAAATGGGAACGAGAGAACAGAGCTAACCCTCTTCAGCCTGCTCCTGTCACTGCAGTAGGACTCTGGTATTAGTTTCATAAGGCTGTTCAGACATATAAGCACCCTTTCCTTTACAACCTCTCAAATTACTCCACTGGAGGAGATTTCCTGTACAAAGAGATACTCCCAAATCCCCCAGCCAAGGAGCCCAGTGGATTAAAAAGAATGAACAGAGATAACTCCTCTGCCTTAAGGCACCTGGATATTTAGCCTATTACTTCTCTTTTTTTTTAAAAAACCTTATCTTCCCAAAGCTCTCCTTTCCCCCTCCCCTACCCCTCTTGCCATGTGAAAAGCTCACTGAGACTCAGGTACCTGGAAACCTCCAGGTTGCTGCTGCCCCAGCCTCCAAGAACGGGAGCAAGAATCAATGTTTTTCCTCCTCGGACCAGAATCCGGCCCTTTTCAATCTCAACTCTTCATGCAAACTTTTCTGTCTCTCCTGCTGTCTGTAATAATGTTAATTGGGGCTGAGCACATAGAGCCAGGCAGGGTACAGTGGAGCTGTAATGTGCTCGTTATTTAAGGCTCACTAATAACTGCAGCAGCTCTGTCTTGGGTTGCCAGTTTTTAGATTTGTGTGCCGAAACATCTTGAACAAAACGTTAGTAAGAGCATTTCTGCAGCGTCCTGCTGACTGAATCCAAGGTGCTGCCGCTTTTGCCATCTGCCTGCGAGCTCACAGGGGTAATTATAGCGCGGCTCACAAGTGCTGGAACGAGAGGGATGGCAAATGCGTTTTCCTCCCTTTTGAAGGTAATTTTCATTTTCTCATCTCATTCGAAACTGCTTATGATTATCAGCTGCAGGTGTAAGAGCCACACTGAAGGCAGGCGTGTGTACACACCCCGGGAGCAAGATATCAACTCCTAGAGTGTCCAGAAGAGCTTAGGTACTAATCTTGGCACTTTAAAATTAAATGCAGTGCTGGAGAAAATTCCCTCATTATTCCTGCTCCTATACTTGTGCATTGAATCTTAATGTCTCTCTTATTAGTATGACAATGTAAAAAAGAAACCCAAAACCCAACACCTGATTTTGCTGAGCATCACTGGAATAACACACGTTATAAAAGCTGAGAGTCATTTGGAGTTTGCAGAAACTTCCATGGGTTCCTAGTTTTTGTGTTACTTACAAGTGGTTTCAAACCCTTGCAGGGTTAAAAAGGGTTGTGAATAGCAGAGTGGTAACTGAAGTAGATGTTATTAACAGCCTTCCTCAGGTTGCTGCAGGCATTTCATATAGGTGCCATTCAGAACGCTGGTCGTGTTCTCTGTAGTCAGTGGAGCAAAGAAGCAAGTCTGGAAGCTGATCCAGAAGACATAGATCGGGTGTGTGTATTCCCTGCACAGTTGCTATGGGATGTATAGCAGTGCATAGCATCCTTGACCATGAGTCTGGTGCTGATGGTGTGTCCTTCCACGAGGCCAAAGGGAGAGCGGTGACTGCTGGTCACAGCCACAGTGAGGTTAAGCGAGATGAAAGGTAAAACCAGCACCATGTGATGAACAGTTTCATGCCGTGCACAAAAGCCTCTGAGGAACTGGTGTCCTGGAACTGAATTTTGTTTGGAAAGTGATTAAAGGCCTTGTAATTTAAACAGTGGCTACCTTGGAGGAGGAGGTTGGGGCTGGCTTGGCACAGGGACCAGGCTTTGAGTTTGCCACCTTTCTGGCTCTGATGCCTGGCCAGGACGTGAAAGGGATTACTGTGAGAGACTCCCTTGGGCCACTGATGTCCCTTGTTTCTTCTTTAGAAGGGGGAATCTTTGCCCGAGCTGCATGTTCTCCTAAATGTGACTGTTTGAACTACTTCCTAGGCTGCTTAACCTCATGAGATTGGAAAGATAAGGTCTGTGCAGGGAAAGGCTCTGCACCTTCCACTAGAGCAGGTTGCTCAAAGCTCCATCCAACCTGGCCTTGACCACTTCCAGGGATGGAGCACCCTGGCAACATCTTCTGTCCTCGTCCTATTCTGTGCCTGTTAGTAGACTGATACAGATGGCTAATACAAGCGGAGCTCCTCCAGCAGTGTTTCTTTAGTGAGGGCAACTACTTGGATACCCAACTGCCTTGCACACACTGGAGGACTTCCCTCATCCTGAGCTCCGCTGTTATGTGAGAGGTAGCTGAAATTAGCCAGTGGGGTCAAAAGTTATTGAGGAACATATATAGAGTGTGATCGCATGTTTCCATAGGAACCAGCTAAAAATACATCTATAGGAATAGTCAGCATTTATTGTGATGAATTATTATGTAAGTAGTTTTTTCCTCAGTCGGAGCATTGCAGGTGCTTGTTAATGATTTGTGGTAGAATTTACAGACAAGTTTACAAGTCATCCTATGTGCAATCGAGTGTGTGCCTATTATACCGTCTGCCTTCTCTCCTGCTGACTAAAATGGGAAATTAACCGAGCATCCTTTCTTCAAGACTTGAAAACATCCAGAAGATTAAATATAGCCTGAGGCTTAAAACAGTCTTCACCTGGTAAGGCAGGATTTTGTACTAACAGTCATATAAATGTGAGTGGTGTAGCCACATAACTGTAAGAGCTGCATGTGGAGAGGAAGGCTCGGAGGCCTGCACATCATGGAGTGTGCTATATTGCACCACGGTAACTTGTATTTCCAAGTAATGAGTTGCTGCAGACCAGGAAATTGCCACCAAATGCAATATTCAAACTGTAAATACATTCTTACCTCGGGATAAACATTCTTAGGATAGCAGGTTTCTGTGGAGCAGTGTTTTAGGTTGGAGGAGAGGAGACAAGTATTTGACCATGAGATGACATATATTACAACATCATACAACCTCTATGACTAAGATGAATTTCTGTGCTTGTAACTACTTTTGTCTATGTTTCCAGAAGCTCATTAGGAATTTTCTGTTGTGCCAACCAAAGGATGGGACTGGGTGATGCATTCTTGGGAGATAAATCACTGAAAACAGCTGGTTTAAACAATGGTGTAACAATTTCTAGCACTGGACTTCTCCAAACCATTCTCTAACATGTTATAATATTTTGTCTCAATTTACTGGAATTTATTTTCTAAATAACTGGAAGTTTGTTGTTTTTTTTTGTCCTGATTTTTTATCTTAAGTTTCTTTCAAAATCACATCAGGGTTTGAATTGGAATGCTTAGCACCAGGAGGCTTTTGTTTTGCTTTGTTTTCAGTTCAGATTTTAACTATAAGATGATGTAAGACTGCATATGTAATAGTGAAATTTGCACAGTGTACATAAAACTATACTGTGCATATTGTTCTAAAGAGGGAGGAGGAAAGGGTCCATATGTCTTCTAAGCCTTACGAAACAGCATTGCTGCTGGACAAAGTTTGAGTTGTGAACATTAGCAAATGATGAATAACTGACAGACCTGGAGTTAATCATCAAAGCTACTATTTAAATTAAAAATGAATGCAGGAATTCAACATGCTGTCTGCGGACAATTCATTGAGAGAAAAGAGAAAAGGGTGAAATTAATCAAATAAATAATTCATTGTAAATCATGAGGCTCTAATTATAACAAGGTGTTAAAAAATGGATCAGCTTCTGGAAGCAGGGCTGAGTTCTATGCCTACGTATCACCACAAATGCAGCTGTCTCAGTATGATCCCTGTTTTAATTGCTTTTGGTTCAGGGCAGTAGTTAGGTAGAGCAATGGAAATAAAGGCAGTGACTTACTCCGTTTCTTAAAAGCTGTGTTGTTTGTTCCTTTTGGCAAAGCACCCTAAGCTGGTGGTTCTGCAGTGTGAGAAAGACCAGCCTACCCTTCCCAAAGCTTGAAAGCAGAAGTCTGCATGGTTTTCTGGCCTTCTCTGTCACCAACTCAGAGGTCTGTCCCTCTCTTTTCTGAGGGTCTGGCTATTAAAGAGGTGTCGAGCAGACCTTTCCTAGCTCTCTTTTGTCCATCAGAAAGCAGCACTCAGCCCTCACCATTGCAAAACCTGTACCAGTAAATAGGCAGATCCAGTGTTTATTACTGGGTGTTTAGGTCTCACCTTCCTCCTCGCTAGCAGAAGGAGGACTTCTTTCCCAAGTTTTGTGGGTCTGCTCTGATGGTTCTCATTTGTGTTACATGGGCAAGGACACACCTGAAGAGGTCCTTGTTTAGTTCCCATTACGATAAGGACTAGCAGCAGCTCTTGTGAGAAGATGAGGGCATTTATCATGAAATATCTGTATAGATTTTGAGCAAAACAGCTTTTATTGCCTTGAAGACTTTTAGGCAATAAAATATGCAGGCAGGCTAGAAATCCCACGTGCAAAAATAGCTGGTGTGTGAACTGGAGCATCCACTTAACTGCACATCCTGCTTTTCCCAGAGAGCTAAGAAGTCCCTGTCCTGTCAAAACTGGTGTGGCAACTGGATGTTTGAGATGCTCTGTGGTGGTAGGTTCAGTACTTTTGACTATCTGCCCTGTCCAGTCCTTTAGCCACCAGAGCTAGCCGAAGATGCTACTTTTCTCTGCAGCCAAATAATAAAGCAGAATGTAACTGGTGTACAGAACCTGTAAGAGGGTTGAAAAGTGAGATGGAAGAGCCGGAAGAAGATGAGTATAAAGAGGATTAAAGTTGCCTTTATGTCAGCCGTGCCGTATCATGTTAGGAAAGATAAAATCCTCAGAATAATACAATCTCACAGATGTATTTACATCAGCATTTTGTCCTCTGAAAATATATTAGCAGCAGCTTTTGCACTGTCCTAGCAAAAGCTGCAGTAGCAGAAAATTGCTTCCCATTAGTATACAATAAGGCTTCCATTTCTTCCCCTTAAATTTCAGATGCCCAAATACTACATAATAGTTCCCAATGCGCCGGTGACTCTGGGATTTTCCTAATGTTAGCAATTTTGAATGCACTCACAATGTTTTTGCCATAGTGATATGAAAGCAATCAGTACTGCAGAACAAGGAAAAAGGAAGGGAAAGACCAATCTTAATGTGTTAGCCTCGAAACGTCATAAAATTCAGATTACCACATGCTGAATGCAAATGTGGTAGAAATGTTCAGAAACCGCAATCAAATAGCTTTGAATGTCAAATGAAATTACTTTGGGAATCTTCTAAGCCCTCTTCTTAAAGCACACTGGAACATAAATCCCCTTCTTTCATTTGATTAGTCCAAAAGGCTATAGGATACATTATTGGATCTAGAAAACATGACCGGAGTCTTAGTCATTAGCATCACTGAACACACAAATCCCTTTAGGTCCTTATTTTTTTTCTTGCTCTGTATCTTCTGACTGGAACATGATCAGTGAACCTTTACAATAAAAACATACCTGAAATTCACTCACACTTAGTTATAAATCATTTCCTGTTAGGGTGGTGAGGCACTGGAATGGGTTGCCCAGGGAGGTTGTGAATGCTCCATCCCTGGCAGTGTCCAAGACCAGGTTGGACGAAGCCTTGGGTGAGATGGTTTAGTGTGAGGTGTCCCTTGCCCATGGCAGGGGGGTTGGAACTGGATGATCTTAAGGTCCTTTCCAACCCTAACTATTCTATGATTCTATAATTCTATTTATTTTTTAAAGAAGATCCCTTGAGAGGTTTGCAGTTGCTCAATTATAGTGTGACAGCAAAATTAAAAAGTACATATTATTAGTTATTTTTGAGAGCTGTGGATAAATGTGTATTGTTCCCAGTAAGGTGATGAGAATCTTTGGTCGGCAAACTCACCTGCAGTAGTAAAAATCATCTTTGGTAACAGAGCTTTGATGTAGTTAAATGACAGAAGCGGGCGCTCAGTCTGCCCTGAATGACTGGTGGAGCACTATGCACGTTTTGCTTTTCTTGATCTGGGAAAATGGTAACAGAAGGTGAAGACAATTGTGCAAAGACATTGGTATGAATAGTAATAACAGACCTCCGACCACAGAAAGCCCCAGTTTAAGAAAGGATTTCTGGCTATGTCTTAGTTCTATTAAATGTAATCAGATTTAATCATGAGCTTAAAATTAAGTATGCAGTTAAGCACTCTCCCATCTCAGGAATCCTTGGGTCTGCAGCAAATCCCTGCTTCCCTCTCGTGGCCTCTATTTGAAAGGGGTTGAACAGAGGGTTGAAATGGCTCTGTCCGTCCATGTGGCACAGTATCTTACACTAGATGGGTATATGGGAAGCATTCAGCCCTCTTTGCTGGTAAACTCTTCCATCCTCCAGTGGTTTGAGGTCCTGGTAAAATCAGCCTGATGTGCTGATTTTGTGTTTAAGAGCCTTTGGTGGATTTATCTATTAACCAATTAATTAATTGGTTGATTGGTTGATTTTCCCCTCCATGATTTTTTCCTGATCAGTCACTGCAGTTGTGGGGTTTTAGCATTCCGCAGGTTTGGTAACAACTCTGCAGCTGAGCTCTGCGTTCTGAAAACTATGTTTGATGCCTACTAGTCCCTGTGCTAGTAAAGCAAAACCTGCAATTGCTTCCTGTTCTCTCAATGCCCTCCATGATTTTGTCCCCCCCCCCCCTCTTATTCTCCATCTCCATTACCTCTTCTTTCAGATTGAGGAATCGCCATGCATTAGTTGTTCCTTGCTTGAAAGCTGTGTCAAACCTTTGATCATCTTTATCATGCTTCTTTGTGTCTCTTCTAGCTCAACTTGTGTTCTTTCTGAGATGAGGGGAGCTGAACTGAAGATACAGGCATAACGATGGTGTTCAGTTTTGTCCTCTCTTTCTTAATAATACCTAACATTCTACTTGCCTTTTTGACAACTACTGAGCACCGAGGGGGCATGTTCACAGTGCTGTCTATTATAACTCCAACATCTCTGTCTGGAGTGGTAATAGCTAGTTCAGAGTCCATCACTAGATCTTTAAAGTTAGCACTCTTTTTCCTTTCCTCATGTACATTACTTTTTATTGTTGCTTTCACACCTGACAGAATGTAGTATTGACCCCTTTAGTGCAGAGTGTTATTTGTGAGTTTGGCACATGCATCAGGCCACAGTCTGAACAGAGTAAAAAGCATCTTGGCTTTGAGGACTCCAGTGGAGCCATGGCCCTTTACATTGACAGAGGAGGTGTCTGTTATTTGGAGTCCATTTAACTTCTTGGGTTACATGATGTGCCATAATTGAATAAAAAAATGGAAAAACTGGTCTGTGTGATGGACAAAATGGAAGATGTTTTGGTTTATCTCGGATTCCCTCAGGTATTCTCACTAGGTAAGAAGCGTTGTCTCTTTTGGTTACAATATCCATGGCGTACTGTCCCCAGCTGCAGCTTTTACACTTGTGTGGGGTATTCTGTGTATCAGCTGGTGTTGAAGGAAGTGGGTTGAACAGTAGCTTCAGGTCAAACCCTGCAGCTGTTGGTCATATAAGGGTAAATGAAGACACCTTCTGGAACAAATCTCCAGGGTACACATTTTCTCTACGTTTAGGTCACTCTTAAATATTTGTCTCTGGGAGGATGACTTAAAGAAGTCTGACATTGTTATAGAATCATAGAATGGTTTGGGTTGGAAGGGACCTGAAAAATCAGCCAGTTCTAAACCCCTGCCACGGGCAGGGACCCCTTCCACTGGAGCAGCTTGCTCCAAGCCCCTGTGTCCAACCTGACCTTCAGCACTGCCAGGGATGGGGCAGCCACAGCTTCTCTGGGCACCCTGTGCCAGCGCCTCAGCACCCTCACAGGGAAGAGCTTCTGCCTAAGAGCTCATCTCAGTCTCCCCTCTTTGGGTTAAAGCCATTCCCCTTGGCCTGTCCCTACAGGCCCTTGTCCCAAGCCCCTCTCCAGGTTTCCTGCAGCCCCTTTAGGCACTGGAGCTGCTCTCAGGTCTCCCCTTCAGGAGCCTTCTCTTCTCCAGGCTGACCCAGCCCAGCTCTCTCAGCCTGGCTCCAGAGCAGAGCTGCTCCAGCTCTCACAGCATCCCCATGGCCTCCCCTGGACTTGCTTCAGCAGCTCCACATCCCCCTTGTGCTGCTGCCCCAGAGCTGGATCAGGACTGCAGGGGGGTCTCTGGGCTGGGGAGATGGAGCTCCACACGCTGCAGCTGGTCACTGGCAAAGGGCAACGCCCCCTGTTTCCTCTGCCTGTCCTTCCTACAGAGCCTGTGTCCTTCCATTCCAACACTCCAATCATAACAGCCATTTCACTACATCCCTGTGCTGCCCGTAAGATCATAGCCCTGCAGACACACACATGTCAGGATGCTGTTAAGAATCTAATTTCTGTGCTGTCTTGTGTGTGGATTCTTTATTGAAGAACCTTATTTTTGGCTTAACCCACTTCAGTTTCATCTGCATTTGTCTTGAGACTGTGACTATAATAATAATTAGCCATAGTTTCTATGGAGTATTTATATAAATGTTAGTGATGGGCTCTTTACACAACTATTTTTGTTTGTGGAAGAACAGTCCATATCTTCAGGAGCGAGACATTATGTACTCTTAGCAAAAGGTATTATTATTACCCCCAGCTGCAAACCAAATGCAGTGATTTATGCAACACTCTTTTTTACATTTGCTAACAACAGTATTAGGATGAAAAGGAAAAATAATAGCCATCAGAAATGAGCCTGTATCTATCTGAAGATGCTACTGATTTGTTTTGCAGTTTATTTGTACTCAGGAGTCAGGTTCTGTGTGTGGAAAAAGCTGAAATCAGCGCTTTTCTCTCCCACCAGGATTTTTGTGTATGTTGAAATTAGGGCAGCAGATTATGTCTCCAATTTTAGGCAATTTTCTGGGTAAAGTTGCAAGTACAGATAGGTTTCTGCAATAGCTGACATCTGCTCAAACATGCAGATACTTGTTTTGGCACTGTAACAGTTGCAGAAAATGTGGTTTTGCTTCAATTTTGAAACTTGTCAGAGCAATAATTAGATTAATGATTATTGATTCCCATTTGCTAGTGCCATAGATTCCAAAGTCAAGTATTTGCTGCTTTATTTGCAGGCCATTTTCTCTAGCCCGAAGTGGTCGCTTCTGAAACCTGTGTTATTTCTGCAAGATGGAGCTCTTATTCAATAGCCTGCTCCTGGTTTTGCTTAACATTTTCAAGCACTCTGTCATTAATGTTGGGGTTCTTCATGCTTGTGATGAAAATATGATCCCTTGCTCTTTCTTCATAACCTTTGGCATTTTGCACCGTTCCCATAGCTGTGAGCATCTTGTGCAGTTCCCTCTTTCTTACAGATCTATCTTTCTCCAGAAGCGCTCTCTCTCTCATTAGAATCTGTTTTGAACAGCAAGGAGGACCTGAAAAGCATCGCAGCAAAGGGTAAAGGCAAACAGAGAAATGTCAGCGACAAGCACAGCTCTGGAAAACTAGAAACAAAGTTGGGAGTTAAGGTCATTTGCGATGGCAAGGAAAAAATACCTTTTCTCACCCCTGAGTCTGGCACTGGGTGTTTTAGCGTTATGGCATCTCGAGAGGTCCCTTCACACCTCAACTGTTCTGTGATCCTGTTGCTCGTGTTGACTTTAAGTTGTCCTTAAATAGCTCATTAAAAGAAACTGGGCTTTTAGAGAGGGAAAGCAGAAGTTTGTGTGGCTGCCAATGGTTATAATACACTACCAAGTAAATGGTTCAGTCTCCCAAATGTGTTTTTTTTGTCTCTTCTCTAAACTTCATCCTTTTTCAGAGGACTTTCTTTTCCCTTTTTATTTACTCTTTTGACAAGTAAGGGAAGGCTTTCAGTAGAAGCTGAAACTCATTTCCTCTGCTCTAGGGGAAGAATAAACTTTGCCTGATGATAGCCAGATACAATTTCAGGTCTATTAAAAATATAATTCAAATAGCAGTATTGTTCAGTAATAGAGGGTAACTTACTCTTACCTTTGCTCTCAGCTAACTTATTCCAAGTCTGGAGAAAGGAAAGTGTTAAAGTCCTATTTCAGGTGCATTTTATTTTCCTTAGCTCAAAACCTACCAGCTCCCTGTTTCAGCTGTCAGGGTTTACTGGAATGGTCTCCACAAAGCCAAGTGTTCAGCTTTTCAACGTGCTCTTTGCAAAATGCTTCAGGTATATTCACTGATTAAGCCTTTCGGCATCCCCGTGATGGAGATGAGCTGGTATATATTGCACATTAATAGCCGAGGGAGTTAATAATTCAGCCACACAGCCATTTTATTTAAGCTTTATTCCTTTGACTTCTAATTAATGTAACAGCCACACTATGCTTCCCTGGTAGGGAAAGTGATTTAATGAAGAGCTTTATTCCAGGAAATACGTTGCTCCCCTGCTGCTGATCAGGAGAGCTCTGTCTGGTGGCTTTCTGAATCATTGCAGCCAAAAAAGATGGATTTTACTCCAAGACAAACTTTGGAAGGCACATTTGAGGCTTGATTGGCAGAAGCAAAGGCTTTGGCAGAGTTGGTGTTAAATGAGGGCAGCAGTTGGTTAAAGTGCCTGAAGCACTGCCAGTCGCTTACTAAAGATGTGCTCATGGAACAAGACAATATGCTGGTAGTAGCACATGGGTAATCTTCCCTCTTGCTCTCTCCCCCCAGTCCAGTGTTGGATTATTCAGAAGCTTTGTCTTCTGCAGAAGATAATCTGCACCTCTGGTTTTCTTTCTCTGCAAGGAAGCATTTGGGTGGTAGAAAAGAAACATCCTGATAGTGGATCTGAGAGAAGTGAGTGTGGTATCCTGGGCAAAATTAAGTCTCTTGCAATGGTTCAAAGCATCCTTAAGATTATTCTAGTATCTTCCAGGCCAACATTGGCCCCAGGCAGCTGCTCAGCAGCTGGAGAATCACAGTCATGAGCTGCTGCTGACATCTGTCTACAGCATCCCCACAGGGAGGAAGAATGATACGGAGCTGGTGTCACTGGTTTTGCAGTGCATGAATTCCCTGTGCAAGGGAAATGTCTGGTTTGTCAGCCGGCTTTATGGCTCCCCTGTGCTACTGTGGAGGTGTACATCAGAGCCAAGTTCTGTGCTGAAATAAAGCAGAAGATGGCTGCTACTCCTTGTTAAGGGCACAGCTAACTTTTTCCACCCATTTCAATCCTTGATCAAAGTCAAGAAGGCTGTCCAGTTGTTACCACATTTTGCACCCTCTGTAGAGAGATGTGGCTGAGAAACTTCTCCAGGTTTCCTTACAGGAAGCTTAGACCACCTGTGGAGGATGTATTA
Source organism: Pezoporus occidentalis (assembly GCF_034315485.1). Lineage (NCBI taxonomy): Eukaryota > Metazoa > Chordata > Aves > Psittaciformes > Psittacidae > Pezoporus > Pezoporus occidentalis. The sequence goes on from NW_026912854.1 coordinate 683,728, forward strand.
GAGTGCTCAGATTTGATCTGCCGCATCCCTGTTACTTGTAAAAAGTGTGGGTCAGATGTGGGGTTACACAGATGTTTGTATGGGGTGGTGATGGTGGGGCAGGGAGGCAGAGACCTGTATGGCTTCCTTGATGGCCAGACCCCAACTTTTTCTGCAGTGGCAAGTATTTCAGACACTAAATCAAAATCTGAATGCTTCCCTGCCTGCTTTTATCACAGAATGCTGGCAGGGCACTTTCTGATGTCAGTGCCATCTCAGCTCATAGGGTGCAAATTGTCACTCTCTGCTACATAGTGATGTCTCTCAGGGGACCTATTTCACATTAAAACACTGGCTTCTGCTCTCAGTGACCCCAGTAGAAACGCAGGATAAATTTTATATTGTCAACAGCAATTATACATGCCATTCAGGGCACAAGTTATGGATGCAGGTCCTGCTCAGAAGTTGATTCAATGCTCTGATGATTAGAAGGTGTTTTTTACTGCCCAGTACAGATATATCCTAACTTCTTCACTTTTGGCATGGACTCGCTCCTTTCCTTTGGATTCATATTCTCGTTTTGTGGTGCAAACCCAAACTTGCCTATGAATGCAAAATATGACCTGACCATGCTTGTTTCCATGTGTTGTCTTGGATTTGAGCAGACTGTCCATTATTAACTGTGACCTTTAGTGTTTTGTTTTTCACCTGGTCGAGTTCATTTTGGTGGCACATTGGGCAAATTAACGCTGCTTTGGATGGCTCTGCTTTTACCCATAGATAGGGAAAAAAGCTATCTAGACTCTTTCAAAGTCTGGTTTTTTTTTTCCCAGTTAATTTAAAAGCAAATGGCCCCTTCTTAAAAAAAGAATAACTACCAAATGTTAACAACAAAGAAACTTGAAGCAAAGCAACACTGCAAAATGAGACTCCTGAAAAAAGGAATAGGTGCAAAACAAGCCAAAAACCTGTTTCAGGTGTGTTGATGCTCTGATAGCCCTCCTTGCTTATGTGCCAGCCAAGGTTGCTACCAAACTGTAAGAGACCACTGAATAAACCCCTAAACACAGCGACCGCTCTCACTATATCACAACTACAGAAGCAGAGCACTAACTAAGTTTATGCTGATTCACGGGGGCCATTTCTAGAACGTTTAATAGCCCTTAAAATTTCTCATTTCTAACCTGTCATGGGCTTGCCTCATGACTGCTCATTTTGCTGTGTTATAAGAGCCCATAGAAAATCAGATATATGGCTTAAGACCTCACCAAAACCATCATTCCTATTTAAGACAGCAATAGCCACATGCTGTCTAAGCCCGGAGAGTCCTTTCTTTCTATAACTACTGCAGCAACATAGCAACACATCGCATGGCTTGAAATGCTTCTGGTCTAATTAGGATTGCTTACAAAATTCCGTGTAAAATTATATGAAAAGATCACTGGAAAGAACAAGTAACAGGAGTCTAATTTCCAGTTCTGGGTACCTCACAAATGAGAAAGGCATCTTTAAAATATGGATTCCGTTGATAAGATCATTGAATAGCTGCAGTGATTACATAGGCTCTGAACCCAACCAGGGGCTGCTGCTATGATTCACAGAAAAAGGAGGGTTTAAGCTGTCTGATGCATTTCCAGTCTGGTGACTCCAAGTGTCTGGTTCCTGTCCAAGAGCACATGAGCAGAGCACCTGTGGTGACAAAGAGCTCAAGAGTGCACATAACTTCAGGCACGTTAATTATCCCCTTCTTTAAAGAGCATTACTCACTTGAGGGAAGTGTCCTTGAACTGAAGGACATTCAGATATGTGCTGCTGGATCAGAAGTACCCAGTATATTACAGGATTATAGGTGTGAAATAAGGACTCCTTTAGAGTTGTTTTAGATACGTGGCTAAAAACATGATCTCCTCTTAGCTGGCTCAGTAGTCAGTGGAGAAAGTGGGAAACTAGCTTATAAAAATCACTCCTGTTGGGATATTAAACAGCTGTTAAAAACTTAATTGACTAAAGGTTCAGTGCAGAACCCAAGAAAGGTGGTAAAAGGCTTAAATATCTGCTTCTCAATGGGTTGACAACTCAACAGAAAAGCCAGCTGGTGGGAAGCTGCATTCACAGAGTGTACAGGTTTTGCCGTTAAAGAAATACGTTATCAAGTATATCAGCAAATTAACCTGACAAGTGGGGATTATTTCTCTGTCGTAGCTTCCCCTGCCTTGCTTGGTACCTCTGGGGGTCCACCATTCCAGCTGGAGCCAAATGGAGGTACAGAGGGATGGGGAGGCTGAGGAAAGGCTTTAGGATGAGCAGAGCACTCCTCTGGATGAGCATTTGGGACATAAACTGAATGTGCTCTAAGGGATGCGTTTATCTTGGCTTTATCTTTTGGGTGGGGTGGGGAAAGGGTTTCAGGTTCAATTGCCCCTCAGTGAAGCCTATGGCAGTACTCTGGGAATCCAGCAGTAGGATCCATTATTCTTTTTTCAAATAGCCGAATGGGACTTTGCACTGTTCCTCTTGGAGTCAATGGGCCACCCTTTGAACCATATCAGAGGTTGACTCCCTGTGACTGTAGATGTGGTAGGTGGTATGTTAAGTCAGTTTGGAAGCTCTAGGTTTAAAATTGTGTCCTTAAGCCTTATTCCTACAAGGAGATGTTCTCTGGTACAAACCTCTGCTTACCTGGGGTGGTAGGATGTAGATGATGTTCTGGATGAGCCCAGGACTCTGCCCTTCTGTATTTAAGTGGGAGTTTCAAGCTGATGAAAACACAAAGCAAATGCACAATTTGCATAGGTGGCTGAGTGTGTAACACCTGCAGGGGTAGAGACTGAGGGGAAGATTTCACAAGGTCCCTTAAAATACTGTCCTCTAGCTCCTTGTATTTACGCTTTCCATCATGACTCAGTCATCTTGTCCTCCATGAAGACCCTCAGGCCTTTTTCCCCTTCTGTCATCACTGACTAATGAGTTCTCAGCCTGGAGAAAAAACTTCTTCTTCCTACCCTCTAAGTGCAAGGCAATGCCACTTTTGTGCTATGCCATTTTGATTCCATTTCCACTACTCCTATTCTTGAACGTCTCAGGTTCTTCCCACGCAATATGCTAATACTCATCTTTACTGGTGACATGCCTCAGCAAATGTTGTAGCTCAGTCCTGCTTTTAACTCAAGTCGTTATACAAAAACATGAGATGTGAGTGATTCCCACTGATTTTGAAGCTACAGCCACAGTCAGCTCCGTTTTGCCCAAAAACTTCCTTTTTCAAACCAGGACCAATGCACTCCTTGCACTAATCCTTGTCGTCTCCTGCTTAATACTTTCCATTGGCATTTCATCAAGTGCTTTTCTCATGTCAAGCTTGGTGAAGGCCCTGTGTTCCTTTCATCCAGCAAATCACCTATCAAACTAGAAGAGTAAACTTATTTTGTCTTCCAAACCATGCCCTCAGTTGTTAGCTCTTCCGTGGGCTGTTTTCTTTGCTGCTGCTACAGGCACTATACACAGGCCCAAATGTCTCATGGCAAGAAACTCAATCACTCATGTAAAAAAATCCCTCAGTGATTTTTAAAGTATTAATGGTGGTGTCTTTTCATCCCTTTTAAAAAGCCAGTTTCTTTCCTCATATAGCCTAGTGAAGATTCACCATCAAATCCACGTTGCAGGAAGACCAGAAGTGATGATCCTCCAGAACAGAAATAATGTTTTAGGAAACGAGAGCCTAGTTCTCTCATTCTTCAAATTTTAAGCTTTATTTAGGCTTCCAAATGAAGTGGGTTTCATCATTTTCTATTGCTACCACGTGGATATTTGTCTGCATCTAAGTGCCTCAACTAGAAGGGCATTAGTTGACTATCCAGTTAAAAGACACCCAGTTGTGAAATAGTCAAGGTTTTATGTTATATTTATCTTGTATTTTGATAGGGTTTAAAGTGAAACATGGAGGCAGAAGTGAGTTTGAAATTTCATCTGCCCAAGCTACGCTTGGTTTTATCTAGGGTTCTACATGCTGTCTGCCTGAACTCCTAAATTCATTCTTTATTGCAAACGAATGAATGTTAACACTACCTTTTGTTTCAGTCCTGCCATTTCAGCAAATTCACCCCTCTGAATCACTAACTGAGCTCAACAAAAGGTTTTTACCTGCTGGTAACTTTCCATCTGAGAGATTTAAAGTGCCAGATGACCTTAGCTCTAGCTCAATGATGCTACTAAATTCTCACCTTGAATCTCACATGCAGAAAGCTCTTGTGAGATCACATGAATGAGACTGTTGCATTAGTCGTCCTGCAAGAGGGATACTAATTTCAGTAAGTTCACTGTATTCAGGCTGAAGTCTGATCCATGACAGGACACTTCATATTCAATATGATGTGGTTTCTTCACTTTGGTGTTTTCACTAGTTATATTGGTGTTATTGTAACTTATATCCCCTTTTTGCATTCCCCAGTGTCTTTGCTGCTTTTGTTAAACTGGGATCATCTACAATAAACCCCCCACTATTAGTTTATTCAAGAGATCTCTTCTGTTCATAGTTCCTCTTCAAGCTAACTGCATGCTTTTGAAGCACAGTGTCCATGCCCTGCCCTCTGAATTACAAAACTAATTTAGCGTGATTGACATTTTGCATGTGGAAATTTATGCAAGGATCTACTTGTGAAGAGTTTAAATACACCAGCTGAAACATTGATGAATTATGAATGATTATAAGTGGGTTTATTTATTCATTGTTTTTATTTTGTTTCACCCCTTTTTCTGGCTTCCCTTAGCCCAGTAATATCCAGATGGCTTGGAAGAGAGATTTTTGTGTGTGTGTGTTGATCTTGAAGAAAACCAGTGCTGTTGACTAGATTTGGGGATTAAAATGAATTTATCTAGGGATTAAGAACCCCATATGCCAGTTTTAGTGGGTGTTATGAAATAGGAATCAGCTAGCTACAGAATTCCTAATACACTTTTATGTACGTTTATAGCCTAAATCATCTTAGTATCTGAGCTCTTCAGCAACTTGAATGTACCTACAACACCCATGTGAGTTAAAAGGGTTATCTCCTGATTCTCTTAACAGGATAACTGAAGTGCAGAAAGATTAAATGGCTGAATCAGAGCCACTGAGACATCTGCAGCACACTTAGAGTGAAAAGAGCCAGAGAACTCTCTGGGTTCCAAGCCATTGCCTTGAACAGAAAGTTATTTCTCCCTCCTTGCATAATAGCCTTACCAGCACACCTCCTAAATGCTCTGTGCAGTGCAGCTGCTGGGACAGAGCAGAGCGGGGAGGCAGGCACTTGTCCTTCCTCTTTTCAGATCTGTAACTCTGGTTATGGCATCTTTTGCTGGGAGATCACAGGATGCTTTACAGACCTGAACTGTGTATCCCAGCCCTTTTGGTAATTACAGGACATTTATAAGTACAGTTATCAGTGTTTTATAGTTGGGGAAAAGGGAAGATGAAGTGCATGGTAGGAGTACGTATTGCTGTAAAATGAATCTGTGCATGAGTCAGGAATTGACTTTTGCTTTCCTGAGACTGTCCCACACTTCATGCACAGGACCCAGCCCCATCTCTGGTGACACCCCATCTCACCAGTCACATCAAGGAAACAGCAGTGATGCTCAGCACCACAGCAGGGATCTTGCAGTTAATTAGGATTTGCAGATGCTTTAACAGAGTAGATTTTTAAGTAACATTGGAGAATCTGTTTTAGACACAAGCTCAGGGAACTGTGGCAGCCCTGCTTTCTCTGTACGACTTAAGTCATCTGCCACAGCCTCCTGTTAGAAGTGCCATGTGTGCCACACCAGCTTGTATGACAACCTTATTTCCATGTTTCAGAAGCATGGAAACTTACCTACGTGCATCACATTTGTGCAGTGAAAATACCATTTGTATTCTGTGCTGAACAAATCCACATGTGCTTATTCTGGTGTCCTTTTTGATGTTCTAAATTCCAGGAAACACTACAAGGAAAGTTTTTGGAGAGTAGATGTGATCTCCTGGTGCTGAGGAAAGATGCCTGCTTCGGCATGGATTCTTTTGTAGTCAGCCTTTCTTACCATCATTACCTGTCCTCTTGCTATTTAAATGTTTATCCCTGGAGGGATGGGGAGGAGAATTGAAAGAATGTAACTCCCATGGGTTGAGATAAGAGCAGCCCAGTAACTAAGGTATAACACAAACCACTGCTGCTACCACCAATAATAATAATGATAAGGGGAATAACAAGGGAAGAGAATACAGCCGCTCACCACCCACCGACTGATACCCAGCCTGACCTGAGCAGTGATCTAGCCCTGCTGGGTAACTGCCCCCAGTTCTACATCCTGGGCACGACGTGCTGTGGCATGGAATACCTCTTTGGTCAGTTTGGGTCAGGTGTCCTGTCTCTGCTCCCTCCCTGCTTCCCCTCCTCCCTGGCAGAGCATGAGACTCACAAAGTCCTTGGTCAGACTAAACATTACTGAGCAACAACTAAAACATCGGTGTTATCAGCGCTGTTCCCAGGCTGAGATTCAAAACCACAGCACTGCAGCAGCTACTGAGGAGAAAAAAGACTGCTGCTGCTGAACCCAGGACAGTTGCTCTCCCCTTTTTTTTCCCCCGATCTCTGTTGCACTTTCCTAGACCTTCAGCTCTAATAATCATATAAAATCATTTTGGTGCATACCACTGGCTTATTCAGTGGCTCCGTTTTAGGGCTCTTTTTCAGCCCTAAGCTGCTGGCCGGTATCTTCCATAGATCAATGGAGAGAACCCTGAATTATTGTGTGTACCTGAAAGAGCATGCCTGGTGGTTTCTTGAGGGTCTTTCTTCACCGTGGGCTGGGGAGCATAGAAGAAGCTATTGCTCCTGAGTTTCAGCCACCAGTTGGAGTACTTCTCCATGTCCCGCAAGTCTGGTTTTCCCTCTCTCCTGACAGCCCCGGCTCTATTTTCCACTTCACCCTGCTTCAGAACAGGGCAATGAGAGACCTCATTTTTGATATTGTTTTCCACCAGTTTGGTCCCACAAAGCTGGAGCTGGCCCTGGCTTTTCTTAGGTTCTTGCCAGTCATGGCTGTCCCAACCTCTTCTGTGTCCCCATATTACTTAGAAAGGGCTTCCCTCTCTTGCGGCACAGTGCTCGGAGCACAACATGGGCTGGCTTCTGCAGCACCCTGCTCCACCCTCCAAATCCCACCACCCCATAGGATGAAGCCTATGCACCTTTTTCCCTCCAGTAAGAGCAACCAGCATTCAGTGCTCCAAAACAGCTGTGCAGGCAGGCTTAGCTGTCTGCTGACACCTTTAGAGCAGTGGTGCAGTGGTGTGGGACCCCGCAAGATGCAGTTTCTCCCTCCACTTGACTTGGCTATGTGGGCTGTGCTACAGAAGGATGGGGCTTGAATATTGTGGATGAGCAACCTGATCCTTGTGATAGACACAAGCCTCTGCCCTACCGGTGGTGCATGAGGTGACCGAGGCCATGTTTTGAGGTTTCACCAGGCTTGTGTGTGCAAACTTTGCACTTTCGAGCTTTCTGGCTTTCCTGGTTGTTGACAGTGATGTTCCTAAAGCTTGTTTCAGCTTTAATGTACTGGCATTTATTTACAATTCCACCTTGACCAAGTTTTATTCTTTTGCAGGTAAAATACATTGTTCATGAAAGCCAGGGGCTAATAGTGGAGCAGAGCTAAGCCTAGTGAAAGGGGGTGTTATGCCACCGCATGACTCTGCTAATGCATCTTTAGTCCAGGGCTGCAGTACCCCCGCCACGTTTTAAAGTGCAGGAAGATAAGCGTACACTGTACCCTGGAGAGCCTTAGTCTATAAATGTAATTCAGAAACATGGGAAACAGTGCTCTGGATCTGATGGCCTTTCTCGACACAATTACAGAAGCAGCGTGAGGTGCTGAGCATTTGCAGCGAGGGTGCACAGAGCAAACGGGAAGTTGGATGCACGGGCTGTTAATTCAAGCCTAGATAAGCTTCTGACTAAGAGGGTTTTAATTTGCTTTTTACTCTAATATGTTGCTTGTATGATAGCAGTTACCCTGGGAAGACCTATTACAACCTATGCTCATCTGGAGAGCCCTGTTTAATGACAAGGGTACCTCTCACTTTTGAATGGGCCTCTAGAGACTTCAAAGATAGGAATCTAAAAAAGCATTGAGTATCAAAGTGATTTTATTTCACTGCAGATTAAGACACTTTAATCTGGAAAAATTGTCCATGGTTTGCAATGCAATGAAAGAAGCAACGTGAAAAAGAATGTTTTCTTTCAAGAGGGAGACAGAAAAGGCATTCAATCCCCCAGTGCCACATTTGTGTCTTTGTCCTTTCAGGGTCACGTCCAGGAAGGTACCAGGAGCCTCTTGAGCACTCAGTGTCCTCAGACTCTTGCTGATATGAATGGGAATTGAGGACTTTAGAGGAGAGGTTTAATTACAGGGGTCACAGAGAGTAGAACACGTGCTTGAGCTGCAACCCACAGATGCACCTGACAGAGTGTTAGATCCCAGCAGCAGAACAAACCAGGTGAGGTTTGGCTGGTTACTAACAACCTCCCAAATACAAGAACAAATCATTCCTCTAGCTACCTGCTGAGACCCCCTCAATAATTAGGGCCTGCAATATAGTCTGGAAATCAATAATGGTGAAGAACTAAAGGGAGAGGATGGGCACAGAGAGCATCCGCAGATGTGCCCTTACTGGGAGCATGCAATCTTCATCACATCAGGCGTGTAAAATCAAGGGGAGCTTTTCCTCTGTTTTCATATCAGGCTGGTGCATGTGACAAGCTGAGCTTACCTGGTAAATTTGGCTTTTTGTTTCTTAAGGACAGAGAAGCAGTTTGTGTGAATGGACAGATGGGGAAATCTTGCTTTTTCCAAGATGGTTCCCTTTGATCCTACTTGTTGGAAATGTATGATAGCTAGGCATTTTCTTAGCAATGAGCTAAGACACCGTCTCAGGAGAAGGCTTTGGGGGAGGCAGATGTTGCAGAATTGCCAGCTCTTGCTAGAATCCTTCGATCTACATGTGTGTGCAAAGGGGTGTTCATATAGCTGGATAGGAGCTCTTTGCTGTAGCATCAAGGGAGAAATGCACTGCTCCTGCTCTTTGTATATTTATGAGTCTTTCTCTTTAGTACTGATACTATGAGGAATTTTTGCTCCCCCAACTTTGTATTCAGCAAATAACGTGAGGAATAAGATGCTTTTGGTTCTTTTGCATTTGGATAGAGTGAAGTTCTCAGGCATGATTACCTTTGAAGTGTTTATCGGTAGCAGATGCTGGATCCAGTAGTACTGGGCTTTAATGCTCTTCTCCCAAAGGTACAGTGTAGCTGCCAGCACCATGTGTGTTTAACCAGGCACTTCGACAAAGAGCTGACATGGTGCTCCCCAGGGAGAATCTCACCATCAGCCCCAAGGGCTGCTGTTGCTCTGCAGTTAACTGTAAGGACTGTGGTCCTTTCAGGTGCCGCTATCAAGCGTGGCAGCTCTCATGCCCTTCAGTGTGGCAAAGCCTTCCTCAGGAATACTGATTCCTGTGGACAGGGAGGTCTCTTTTGCCTAAAGTAACAACAGGCATGAGCTAAGGCGAGCAGAAGCCCCATGCGTCCCTCAGCATGAACAAAGCCCAAGGGCCACGTTCAGAGCCTCTTCAGAAACACTGAACTCAGCGGGGCTGTGTCTGTCTTGTACGTTGTTTTAAAGCGTCCAGGTTTGGGTGATGCTTTAAAGGGATTTCTGCAAGAGAAGCTGAACCTGCTGACTCTTGCCCTTCTTCAGCTGCATCGGTCATTCTTCAGGGCTCCCCAGACATAGGGGTTCATGCTGTTTGTACTGGCTGTTGCTGTTCCTACACAGTGTATGCCCTGAGCCCGTGCTGGTAATACAGGTGCAAAGGAGAAAGGATGTGGCTGTTGCTGGGCTTAAGCCTCCTCTCAAACTTACTCACAGCCAGGGAAAGGATACTCCTGCCTCCAAGAACTTCCTCTGCGCATTTTTGCTTTAATCAATTCTTCAGATTTCACCCTAAAGATTATTCACCTTTTGCTCTGCTGGGGTAATCCTGGTGTTTAGCAATGAAATATGCTGTTCTGGGCTGTTCCTAATTAATATATTTTAGTGTGTCAATAACTAATGTGGAAATCAGGAAGAGTAATGCTGTGGAGGTTACAGCCTGAGATCTGCTGCCTGGCAACGGTGGATGCACATATCCATTATATCAGGAAATTAGAAACTGGAGCAAGAACCGATCTGTCTGACATTTTGTAAGATGATATAAATGGGCCCACTCAACAAACACTAGATTTATGTGAGGATATGAATGATACGTGTCTGGGGAAAAGATATTAACTCTCTTACGAGGGTGCAGTTAATACCCGACATCAGTTAAGTATAGTTCATTAAAGCCTCTGGGTAGTCTTATTTTTGGACTAGAGCAGAGGAGCAACATACAAGGACTGACAGAGGGGTTATTTTGGTAATAATCTCCACTTTTGCATGTAGCATCTCTCATAGGAAGGGCTAAGTGTAGTAGCATCTAGACTGTAATGACAATAACCTTTTCAGCTGGATGGACTGCAATGAAAGGTGACAGTGGCTTATTATGTTCAAAGTAGTTTCATCAGATGGGTATATTGAGATATGCCAGTCATGATAGTAGTGCTGATATGATAATGCTTGGTTTATGCACTCACTCCCCATCCCCAGAGGGGTAGCTTTGCCTCTCCCATGTTCATGGGATGTAGCTTTATCTAAAATACTTCATGTGTACAAGTGGAGTGACTGAAGCTGGAGAAGATTATGGTACTTTTAGAGATAAGGAGATGACATTTGCTTGCTGCTTCTTGCTCTGACAAAAATATTCTTTTATATATTGAGAGACACAGTGTTTCAATGGAATCAGTTTGAATGTTGTTTTCTTGAATAAGACTAGTTTTCTCTGCCTTTTGCATCCCAAGTGTAATGCACTAACTGCTGCTAGGAAATAAAGCATTCAGTAAGGTAAGGTGTTAATAGCTATTGCAATGCTATGCTTATCCCCAGGTAGTGATGTGGCTGGCAGGCAAAGAGACAGGAAAAACAAATTCCTTCAGCACACCTGGAAGAAAAAGGGTAAAGCTTGGCAAGGAGCTTGAGTTTGCAGGGTAACTTCTGAGTTCAGCTGCCAAAACTTGCTCCACACTTGCATTTTGACATTAAAACCAACTCCTCCTAAAAGCTGCTCCTCTTTGTTCTTATTCTGGTCTTCCTTGTGAGATCTTCTGTGGCTCCTCATCCTTGTTTAATCTGTGTCACAGTTGCTCCTGTGCCATGAACCATGTGGGCTTTGGGGTGCAGAGGGCAGCAAGGAGACTGAGCACTGCTGAAGGCAGCGGGGACCAACGGCTCCCTGCAGGATGCTGGAGGGTGTCAGGAGGGAGACGGAAGAGGATGGGCTGCCTGCTTGTGGCTAACAAGAGAGAATAGAGAAACACTGCTTAGGAGAGAAACATGGTTTTAAGTCTTGAGATATACTCACTTTCACCAAGTAGCTGGCTGAAACTGCAGGTCTTTAAGTGGGATGGTTTTTCTAAGCTACTTTTTACTCCTTTGTTTGAACTAGAAGCTTAATCAGTGCTTGGCATTTCCAGCACTGGCGCTTCAACCTGCAGACCCTGTTTGTAGGAGAGAAAAAGGAAGCTTTGCTGCTCTGGAATCTCTGCAGAGATTACCTCCTCCTCCTCCTCAGATCCCACCTGAGAGATCACTGGAAGGATGCTGACCAAGAGCTGTCCATGCAGCGCATGGTGAAGCCCTGTGGAGGAGCAATGCTGCCAGGCACTTCTGCTCTAATGCTGTGCCATTGCTGCCTGCTTTTTCCTTACTCGCCGCCTCCTTCCTTTTCCCTTCTCCCCACAGTGTGGAGCCTCAGTCTTGCTTGCTCTGTGCGCATAACAGCTTCAGGTTTCCATTGCTCAACACAGCCTGAAGTATGTTGGGTTTCTGGCAGTGTATTTCAGTTAATCCTTGCTCATATCTGCAGTTTTCTATTTCAGAGCCGCTCGGAGTAGTAAGTCATGCCAAATACCACACAATGAGAGAAAACTGGAAATGCTGACTTACTGAAGGGATTATTTCCCATGGGCCGTTCATACCATCATTCACGGTGGTTGAGTTTTCTGCTTCCCACAACTGTCCCCAAAGCTTTTGGGATCCTCAGTTATCTTTCTGTAGTAATTGTTCTGCTTTGTGGATTTGGATCTTTCCCATTACCTGTGTTTACTGGACAAACAATTGTACTCCACATCCAAAGGCAAGAAATAATCTGTGAAAGTTTTTAGACTTGAGGGGTATATTGAGAAGAGCATAAAAGCTAATCTGGTGTATATAATGTGAGTCAAAGCAGAGCCATTTCCAAATAAACCCAGCTCTGAACATCCCTATTAGCAATGTTTCTGCACTTTCATCGAATAGACTAGACTATTCAAAGAGCTGGCAGTAATACAGTCAGCTTCAAAAGTATATGATTTCATGGTTATGACCTGCTTTGTTATACTACACCCAGTGCAGTTCTTTGTCAGGCCGTGCTGTGCCTCATTCACAGCAGCTCTCGGCTCCGGTGGCACAGAAGATACACGAGAACCGTGTTTCTGGGTGCCTGGTTGTGGCAGTGCCCTTGTTTTCAGGACAGCTCTGGCTCAGATTTCTGCTATGGGGCCTTGAAGTGGTGGTGCTGGAAAACAAAGAGTCTGTGGGGCTGCACTGCCCTCCCAGAGCACAGGGAGCTTGCAGCTTCCTGAAGCTGGAGGATTTTAACCTTTCTTTCCTGGCAGCTTTTCTGCTGGTCCTGCCTGATGTTGCTTTTCCGGTTTCTTGGCTGCTGGCTCTGTGATAGACTCTGATGGTTCCCTTGCCGAAGTGCTGTCTCTCACACTACAGGAGGGTAATCTGCGCAGACTTTGTTGGGCTGGGTTGAGGCAGACGGACTCTGTCGCTCCCTGACGTCTCTGCTCCAGGATTAGCCTCGGCTGCTGCTGTTACTTGTCACCACCTGAGGTCTCACAGAAACCCGAGCTCTTTATCCGTCCTATCTACGATTACATTAAGCAGCATCGCTCCCCAGAGGATGACGGACCAGAAGTGAGCAAATAAGACAGCAAAGAGTAGACAGTGAACTAAGTTATCACTTCCATTTATACTTGTAACAAGATGAGTTAAGAAAGGCAGACTTAATAGCAAATCTCTCTGAAGCTTCTTCTGAAACATCTTTGCTGTGAGGCTGGGAGAGAGTTCTAAGGCTGGTGGTGTGATTGAACAGTGTGCTGCTGAAGGGCAGCTCATTAGTGAAGCAACAGTGTTTTGGCTGTTATGGTAGGTTCAATCACAGATTGTGAAACACTAGGAGATGTGAGCATCTCCCAGTCTGTTTTTCAAAGCACTTCATTTTCTTCAGGCTGGTTAAATATGTAACGTCAGGGTTTATTCCAGTTCACATTGATATCCCATATCCCCACACAATGGATATATAACAATTTATTAGCCCCCAAACCAATTTGTGCAAACATTTCATCTCCCTCCATTTCATGTATGTGTTGCCTTTTTCCTCCTGCTTGCATTAACTGCACATCTATTAATGCTCCTTAACAAAAGGCAAGAAATAGCTTTTGAAGGCTTGACATTGGAGGCAGGAACTTTGAATGACATAAAATGAACACTGTGATTTGTTTCAATGATTACATTATTTCCAGATTAGTTTTTCAGTTTATCTATCTGAACCAATAAAAAATTACTGCACCTAAACCCCCATAAAATAAATGAGCATGAAAATATGATACATTCTTTAAAAGACCCCCAGATCTTTATATCTCCATCAAAACACTGTGCAGCTATGCTGAGTATAATAAGTTCACCACCTTATTCTGCATTACCAGGTTTCTTCTTATTGTTTTCAGCTTTCATCATGTGAACCAGTATTCACCTAGATTGGCCCCTATGTAACAACAGAATCCAGATGATGACTACTTGGCAGATGGCCTGTATCCCTTTGTGGTGTTCTTACATTTCTCATCTGGTTCCACTGTATATCTTGGGGGTCTTGACAAGCCTTGGAATCAAAAATAAGAGAGTTTGACAGCAAAACCCTTTGCTATTGAATGCATAAAGCAGAAAAAGACTTGACAAAAAGGATCTATGTCCCCTTTTCCTGTGTTACAGATAGGGTCATTGAGACATGGCCAAATGGTTCAACCTTAGTCACCCAGGAGGCAAACAGCAGAGCCAGGATGAAGACGCAAGTATCCTGAGCTCTGATTTAACCCAGTTCCCAGTGGTCAACACTGCCTTTGAAGCCCTGTCATCTGGAGAATGTTGTTTGTTCTCTTACTCAGCAAGTAGCAGACCCAGCTAGAGATCTGTGAGAGCAGTCCTACTGGAGACAATGAGGAAGGTTTACCTGGGTCTTATTTTCTTCCCTTAGTGATAAAAACAAAGCCATCGATGCCCCTCTTTCAAAAGAGAGTTAACATATGGAAGTGTTAAAGGGTTCCAGCTTATGCAAGGAGCAAAAGATAGATGAGCCAAGAACGGGCAATGAATTACATGTAGGTGGTAGGTGTCCTGCTCATAGTATTGTAGCTTTGAGGATCAGGAAATTCTTGTCCTGCATACGTGTGCTGATTCACTGAGAAAACTGTGCAATGTTAAATCACTGTGTCGTTTTTCTTACCCACGCCAGGGTTAGAAAGGAGGCTGCAAACTGGGTTGCCAAAACCGCACAAGTGGGATTTTATAGCTGTGAAATCTGCCTGTTTTAAACACCCATTCAAATCTATGTTCACTTGAAAGAAGTCTGAGATGGAGGATATGCCAGGGGAAGGATCACCCTGCTGCTGGCTGTGCTTTACACCCCTGCTTCCCTCATCATCTTCTTCAGGCAGCCATCTGGGAGCAGGCCACACATCAAGTGAACCTTTGGGGTGACCCTAAAGAGAACATAGAATCATAGAATAGTTAGGGTTGGAAAGGACCTTAAGATCATCCAGTTCCAACCCCCTGCCATGGGCAGGGGCACTTCACACTAACAATGGACTATTAACTGGTCCACTGTAACTGGACACAACATCCATATATCTTTATGTATTCTTTCACAAACTAAGAAACAATCACCAAGCACCCACAGCACTAGAGCTTGTATAGCAACACTGTTGTGTCTGGTATTTCATTGCAGAATTCTTTAGCATTACCATAAAAGTAATAGCAGGTGATGCCCACAATATTCAGTAGACAATTTCCTTTGATACCTTTTAAAGTAGAATCACAGAGAGGGATTTTCACTACTGTCACAACCCACGCAGCTCTCGTGATGCTCAGTGTCATTTTGTTCTCAAGAGGAAATAGCATGATTGAAGAGAATGACACCGTCGTGATGTCTTCAGTTTTTTCTTCTTTGGATATCAAGATTTAAATGAAATTCTAGTAGCAGAACCTGCAGTCAGGAACTTGCCCAGCACAACAGAGAAGCTGCATTTTGACTGCAGAACTGAAGATTTGTTGCACACGGGCCTCAGATTTCAGTAGGTTTTGGGTTTTGTTTTTTTTTTCTCGGAAACATTCACATGAATAACATGTTAATGTTGAATAACATGTTGAATAAGAATGTGTATTCTCACATACACGTTAGGTCACAGCTAGGAGTCTTGATGGGTAACATACATAATGCAAGATGTGCATGAAGGCTACCTACTTTGGCAGAGTTGGGTTGGGTACAACTAGTCTGCTACAAGGCATTTGGCATTGAAGATACTGATTAGAATATTGCCAACCTCAGCAGAGACAGCTGTTTAACGTGGGATGACAGAGGCATCCTTCTAAGTTTTCAAAGTCTTAATATTCCCAAAGCCTACATTGGAAAAGGTGTCTCCACTCTTCTATCTTGCTGTTATTGCTAACAGAACTGTTAAGGATTTGATGGGCACCAAGACTGCTCTCTTTCAAGACAACACATATGTGTCACTGAGATAGATGTGATGTGATTTGCATTATCCCCTCTGGGCAGGCTTGGACTGGCAGATTGCTCTGGTCCAAGCAGGGGTTTCCGAAGCAGCTCATGTAGAAGATACTGCAGTGGCCACTTCCATGACCTTTTGCTGTCTGTTTCATAAGGAGCTCATTGGCATTCTGTTGCTGGTCTTGCAGCCTCAAGTAGAAGTTGACCCCCCCAAAAAAAAAACCTTGGGGTTTTTGAAATAAAATTCTAACTTATATTTCAGGTCTTATTCTTCACCTCAAGTAAATGCATATTAATAGCATGAATATCGTATGTTTGGACAATGATGTCACAGCTGAAATCTGCACACACAATACAAACCAACTGTGCTGAGATAGGTGGATGATTATTACTTCTTTATTTTCCTTTTCATTATCCTTTTGAATTAAAAACACCTTGCAAAGCCATTATGCTTGCTTTAAACAGCTCTCTATTTTGAAGATGCCTCTGCCTCTTCTCTTTTTTTTCTTTGCTTAGATAAGAGTTCTAATTTTGTGTGATTTCCAAGCTCTAATTTCCTTATTGTTTCACATTTGTACAATGTCCTGCTCATAAATTCAACATGTGCAGACTCTATTTTGTTTCTCAAGTGCATGTAGGCCAAAAAGTAGCAGGAACCTTTTCTAAAAGCTATATTTACAGCTTTAGTGGCAAGCACTCTCCTCCTACTCTGGAAAGCTGTGAAAAGCTGTCAAGATGTGAGCGTGCATAACAATGCTCCTGACGCTGGAGCTGATTTATTTTTTAACCATGGCTTCATTTTGTCACTTAGAAAAAATACAAGGGAAAGAAACTCTTCCGATAAAATCAAGCAAAACACAGACTTCAGGACTTAAAATTTCAGCATCTCAAATGGCATTAATCCTGTTCTGCAGTGCTGCGTAGAATGGACATAGGTATAACAGGACCAAGAAAGACCAGTTGTGTCTGGGTCTAATTCCTTGCTTTTTCAGTTCCAAAATGACCAGGAATGTTCCCTCTGCATGTACCTGATGACCTCCAGAATCCATCTTACTAGCCACAAGACTCACTTGAGCTCAAAAGTGAAAAAGGACCTCAATATGTGCCATAGGAAGGAAAGAAAGGCAGTGGATGTCATCAGTGTTACAGATCCCTGCAGTGGCATTAGGTGTGCTTGCTAAAAGTGAACAGTATGCCATAATACAAAGGAAAGCCAGTAACTCGTTTACCCGCTGTTGGTTTATCACCAATATGACCCAGGAAGGAAATACCCTGTCCCCTCCTTAATTTAATGATGGGTTTCACCCTGTACGTCAGCTAGGCACCTTTGACAATGTGAGGCTAGTAACTGCACTCTGATGCTCCTGCTCCTACTAGACATTATTTTACCATGGGCTGATCCAAAATGTTAACTCAGTGCAACCATTGGCTATGGTTACAGCATATTTGGAGTTGGGCTGTAATTGAATAATCCTGTTAGAGCCAGTGAGAGTTCTTATGGAATAAGGTGTCATTAAATCAGACTAAAGGCATTTGAATGTGGCTCTGTGCCATCTGGATGAATGACAAAAGTAATTCAGTCCTGTATATGCAACATTTACTTGCAATGTAGCGTTTGCATTTTCTGCACTCAGGGTAGATAAATGCATGTCCTTGTGCTAAGGGGAAATATCAAGGTACAAGAAACAATCAATTTATTCTTTTTTTTTCCTTTCCTTTTGCATCGGAACTGAAGCAGAATATCCAGTGGAAATTGGATAATAGAGAACAAAAATAATAGATCCTTGGGCTACAGTCCTAGGTTAGCTTCTCCATTTAATGGTCTTAAACTACTAGTGATATTAAGGCTGAATCCTTTAAAAACCCATCTGATCTCAAAAAGCAGCTAGTATGAAATGTAGCTAGGAGCATATGTCTAATACCGAGCTTCTGTCAAGTAGCTGCAGGTGTGATGCCTGTTTCCTGCAGATATCTGTGATAACCGTTTCTCTCTTGTGCCATGTGCTCTCCTAGACAACCTTCAGGTGACTTTTTTTGTCCCACAAAACTCATGTTTGTTTATGAAGGATTTGGGGCATTTTAATGGGAAGTGCTGCTTTGATTTTCCAAAGGCATCGCTGTCTAAAACAAAACTTGTGCTTATTAGATGAGATAGCTTTCATTGGCTCAGTGAGCTTTCAGGCTGGTACCTGACCTTTCAACTGGGGTTAAGCACCCTTAATCCTTTTGCCCGGTTTGTTTTAATATCTCCATAACTGGTCTGTCAGTGATTGATTTCTTAGGTGTCTGTTGTGTGCATTGAAGACAGGCCTGCCATCAGGCTCTTCCCCTTGTGCTGTTATTTACTGTTACCCTCTTCTTGGGTTTCCCCACTCTGGAGTTGGCCAGAGCTGGGTGTGCAGCACAGGAACTGAGAAACAGGCAAAAATGCAGAAAGTCAAGAAGGAAACACAACATCAATAAATGGTAGCTGCTACCTTCTTTGTTAGACAAATGATGGGTAGGGAAGAAGGCTCATGGGAGGGTGAAGAAGAATTAGATTCAGGTGTTAGGGAGATGGAAAATAATTGTCTGAGCAATGCAGAAGGTAGGGAGTGATTAGAAGTGGGGTAAGAAAGAGTAAGAGCAGTAAAGGCTGAAAGAGATGAAGGAGCAAGAAGGGCAAAAGGACAACAATTTCAAGTGAAGAAAAGACACGAGAAAGAAGGATATTCAGAGGCATATTTTCAGTTTTTCCTACCCAGTGCAAGAGAAAACTGGTTCTGAAAAAGTTTGTGCTGGAAGAGGATGAAGAAAGGGGACACAAGATGGGAGTAGGAGGAGGAAACAGGTTTTCCACTGTCAGTTTTCTGTAGACCTGGCAAATAAAATACCTTTTGCTAATCTGGAGAGCAGGTACAGGTTGTGTTGACAAGTGTCATTGTTTGTTTTCAGCAGATTAACGTGTTTGCCATGGTAGGTAGGCATGTCTGCTTGGAAGTCTGTTACAGAGACATTTACTCAACATCCCTTGTCACCCCTGTCCTTCATGTTGTCAGCGGGTTACATCTTCAGCAAGGGCATCTTGTTGTTCTAGACCCTGATTACAAAGCGTGGAACATTTTAGAACTGACTTAACCGCTGCAAATGAACATCACACGAGACTGGTGCCTTCCTATGTGCAGCTCTCCAGGAACTTCGGTGTGGTCCATTGAAGGCTCTGCCAGTTGGTGTAAGAAAAGATACAGCCATCAGACAAAAAAATGCAGGCCACAGAGAGCTGGGTGCTGACCCATCAGGTTGATGGATTAGCAAGAAAGCACACAGAGATATTTCCAGGTGACCGTCCCACTGAATCACTTGTAAGAAACATAATAATTTATTGGTAGCTTATATTCGCTGTAATGAAAGAGACTCCAGTTCTTCTTAGGGTGCACAGAGGAGGATGCTTGTGTGAAAGGTGCAAGAAACATATCCACAGTCAGTTAAGGATAAGCCCCTCTGTAGAGCTTTCCTTCTGAATCACAGCAGCAGCAGTTCATGTCCTGCTGCACAGTCTCTGATGGTTTGTGTACACATGGCTTAGCTTTGCTAGGGTAGCAAGGGATTAATATCTTGGCACCCTTTTAACAGGCAAAAGTCTGAATAACAGTTGATCCTTTCCTTCTATTTCCGGTCAATGTTCTTGTGTTAGTGTGAAAGTCAGTGTGCTTTGTGTACAGCAGTCAGTAGTGTGGCCCTGTTATTCATGTTCTGCTAGTCCATTAATGGAGAACAGCACTGAATGTAGGATGCCTGTGTGACCAAAAACTGGCCCTGGCTAATACTCTGTGCATTGCTTTTTAACAACAAATAGCTGTCAGTCAAGAAATGAGCAAACCAGATACAGATACACTGGCTTTTCTTCTCAATTTACAGATATTAAGAGGGAGTTTTGCTCTTTTTTTTCCACATGCAGCTTCCATTTTGTTGCACAGCTTGAAATGTTGAGGTTTCTAGATGGGAAATACTGATTTTCTGAGGCTGATACAGAATCTTCTGGAACTTGTTTTGGGGCATGGCATCATCCATCAGGGAAATTCAGCTAAACTCAGGCCTCAAATCTGTCTTAGCTCACAAATGAAAAAGATCAGTGGACCTACATCCCCAACAGCAGGCATATATTTGCCTCATGGAACTTCTGAGCAGTGGATAGACTTGAGAAATGGGTATGCCACAGGGAGGAAAGGACCAATATATTTCCTAGTTGGAAGCTTTGTTGTAAGTATGGGCATACTTTATAAAATCTCATGCATTTTAGAATAATATACACCACCTTCAGCAGTGGTTTTATGAATAAAGGAGAACGATAATAACTCTAAAGCCTCTCTAGCTTGTTATGGACCAGTTAGCAGCATCTGGAGATTGAAAGGATTTATTGCAGCGGCCTCTCTCCTTTACTCCTCAAATTCTACAGTTGCTCTAACTTCAATGCTAACTCCCCATGTGTCAGCTAAGTACCCTAACCTTCAACAGGGACGAATCTGTGACTGAAACTCACGTTGTATAACACATGTGTTTCGGCATACAGTGACAACTGACGTGATACACATTTTCAGGTCATTACCTCTTGGTTATCAGCACAAGCAGAAAATTAGGGCCACTACATGGAACACTTGGGCCTTTAGTGCTTAATGCTGGTTGAACTGGCTTAACACTTGCTGAGCTGGCTTAACGCTTGCTGAGCTTGTGTATGGAAATAAAACTGTTTGGTAACCTCCAGCTGGAAGATGTCTTTTCCTCTTGGACAATGACCTGGTCACTGCTGTTTCTAACCTCTAGGTCTGAATGATTGTTTTCTTTGGTGCGAAACAGAACATTCCCCACACTTGCCAAGGGGACCTTGGCTTCTTGTTTTACAATTATTATATTAAACAGTTGGGCATGGTGTCCAGCCAGAGTAGAATCTGGTTTTAAGGGAAGGGATGCGCTTAAGGAGAGTTTCCCAGTGCTGGTGTAATGTAACAAGGGAAGTATTCCAACCAATCTCGAAGAATAGGTTGGAATACCTCCAACCTATAGGTATTAATGATACCTATTATCTATACTATGATCATATTACCTATTACTATGACACCTTTTAGAAGTATTCCAGTAAATTGGAATAGATTCAAATCTATTTTTAGATTTACTTTACTTTAGTTTAGATTTACTTTACTTTGTAAAGGCTTTTTAGGAGCTCTATGTCCTAGTATCAAAAGAGCTGACCAACAGGACCCCAGCAAGGACTGCGTGTTCCCAGAGCATGTAATTGAAGATCATGGATGCTTCAGTTTGTAAAGTATTTCTTCCAGTCATTGCTGTTCAGCGCATGGCTACACAAATGCATCTGTTTTCTATCCTTACTTCTTCATAAGTGCCTGTTAGTTTCTGGTGTATTGGTAGCAGAAAACTCAGCCTATCGAAGTCACAGTGTGTGCCCAGTCACAAGTGAGTCACAAGTCCCTACAGTACTGCTTAGAACACCTTCTGTGTATGTTTCTCACATGAAGATCACAAATGGGCTTCACTTGTGAGATGACAACCAGAACCTCTTCTTTGGTCTGTCTTCATTATATGTCACGTAGTAAAGAGCTGAGCTAATGTACTCCTCCCCCCTTCCTGGATGCTTTACCCTCTGCTGGTATGTCTCCTGTTTTTCAGTTCTTCATGTGCCAGAGAGAACAGCTCGCTTCTGACAGTGAAATCACATTTGCAGGGATTGACAAAAGAAAACAGTTGTCCTTATCTAGTTCCTGAAGACACCAGCTGCACAAAAATGTGCCACCTTCTCTACTGTGCTTCTCAGTTGTCCTGTCTTACCTTGTTGATGGGTTCTCTCTCCTTCCTCCCACCCCTTTCCTCCTGTCCCTGCCGTGGGACGGGGAGGAACAGGTCAGAAAGATGTATGATTTGCTATTTTCAGCCCAGAGGGAGAACAGAGCAAATCAGGAAAGCAGATTTTTTTGTCACACACAAAACAGACTGGAACCATACTGTAGTCAATGTGCTTAAATAGCATTTTGGTGAAGGAGAGGAATCAGATTAGGGAAGGAAAGCATTCATGTCTTAAGCTCAGTTAAGGAGTCTGGTAGAGGTGGGAGCTTTCCTTACATAGGTTCCTCCTCTGCAGACGGCATGGGGTGCACCAGAAAAGCAAAAGCATCATGTGGTGAAAACAGGTTATTCGAGATGTCAGAGTGAGGCCCCAATTCTCCTTCTGCACAGATGTGAACCAACTAATGCTACCTTGAGAGTGACAGCCAATGTGAGGGAGATGTTCAGACCTGAAAGTGAAGCGTAATCCCCACTTTGAGAAGAAGATATTTATGTAGACTAGCCATAAAGGGTGCTGTGGTTGAACCGAAGCTATGCTGTTATCTGAAACGTTGCCTTCAGCTGTCTCAGAGATGTTAAGGCAGTGACTGAGACCAGCAATGGCCCTCTTTCAAATACAATCTGAGGATGAAGGCTTGCACTAGGAGAAGGAGCGTAGGTGCAGGGAGACTGAGAAGAATGCAGGGAAAGGAACTGAGGTAAAACTAAAGCAGGGACTGGAGAGTATAAAGAGCAGGTTAAGAGACTCAAAAGACAGGGAAGCACAAGGAGACACCGGACAGGTACAGAATAAGTAAAACCAGATTTGATAAGGTATTTTAGAACAGAAACAATGGGCATTTCCTAAATTCCTATCCCCAGGCTCTCCAGTCTGTAATTTTTGTAATTTAAGTAATGATTTTTTATGATGGGCAGGTAGTTACAAACACAAACCCTGGTTTCTAAATATCTGTGTGATTTGTGATTAACTTTCCTTCAGGTTCCATAGTCTTTCTTTTGTTCCCTCCTCCCAGTTCCTACCTTCTTCCCTTTCTTGCCTGAAAGAACCTCTCTGTGTTATCTAGTTTCTGAGCAGTATGAACAAGAAACACGCTGTTTATCTATCATTATAAATAGCAGAATAGCCAAAAACCTTCATAAGATCCAATGACTTGACATTTTGTTACATGTATATATAACCTATGTGTAATTTCTCCCTGCCAGCAGAAGGAATATATGAACCATTAGTCCATACTGTTCCTCTACAGTTGTCATTTAAATTCTTCCTTGTAAAAGTCTATTACACTAAAAGTAGAAAGAGATACAGAGGAATTTCACCCACTTCTAGCAAAGTGAACAGTAGTTAAACACGGATTTCCCTAAAGCAAACAAGTATTTGCAAGCTTACTGTTGGATTGCCTGTGCAGAAACAGCCTAGCATCTAGTATTCCTGGGCAGCTAATCCTTGTCCTGTGGGAGATACGGATAAATCAGTATCATTATGACCATCTTACAGGTGGCTAAGCTGAAACAAAGCTTTCACTCCTCGGAGACCATAGATACAGTTGGTGTTGTAGATACAGAGTCTTCGACTGTGCTGCAGTACCTGTTTTAAATCCTGAGGAGGGCTAGAGTGTATGTGATGTAAATGCAGAAGAGTTTTGTGCAAGAAAGCTTGTACAGCGTGGTTCACCTGGCTTAGAGATGAGCAAGAATTAGAGAAAAAATATAGTTTCTGAGCATGAGTCTTTTTTTCATTTTTTTTTTATTAACATGAAACTGTAAAATCAATTTTCAGATGGTTTAGTCATTGTTTTGGAGGAATAGAGATTTCTTTTCAGTCTCTTTCATTAAGCCCCTTTACTGTCCTTGCTACAAATTGTGACCTTTTTCAGGCTGTCATAATAACTCTCTTTATGAGCTAATATTTCTTCCCATGCACATGTAAAATATATTTACTTATATGTTTTATAGACTGGACCATAAGCCTGTGAATCATTTCGTATTCCTAGTGTTGTCTTGAACTCTCTGTAGTGTCTTGGGTGAATCATGTTGCTAAAGATTGCTGTATCCGTGTGGTTTTTGTGGGGAGGTGGATCTGTGGAAAGAGCAGGCTTTTGCTAGAGAAGGTCTGAAAAAAATACATTGGCCTTTTATTAAGTGTTCATTACACTCGTGAGGGGATTGTCTTTGATCCTAATTCTATGAGCTTAAGCATGGTGATGGAGATTCCTTAATCACGATAGAGCTGCTGTAACAGTGATGTCCATGTCATTGTCTTCTGAAAGGCTTAAGGAAGCCCTGTTTCAGGAAAGATTACTGTTAAGATGTTGTTGTGTATGTAAGCCCCAGAAACAGGACATATTTTATATGGATGAGGTGGGAGACTGGGTGTTGGCTGCCCACTCTGTATGCAAAGCTGAATTGGAGAATAATGTTTGGCCTGTGGAATTTTACTTGGAATTAACAGCTAAATATGGCATCAGGGAAGCATACTGAGAGGAAATTTTTTATTAGACATATGCTATGTGTGTGTTTGTGCATACGTATTCTATGGTAGTGTTATATAGAAATTTTATATATTAGTTGGATGTGGATGAGAAGGATGCTTCTTTGAAAGGTTTGATTTCCTGGGTGCTGAGAGATGGAGATTGGTTCAATTTACAAAAAGAACATACAGTAACAGCAAACCAAATTGACAGTTAAAAAAACCCCATCAAATTTCCAGCACATTAGCAAAGCATTATGTATCTCATTATGGACAGACTATAGGAACAGAGCAATGAAAAGATGGCTAATTACAGATACTCAAACAGAGCACTTTGTGCAGATTGGATCGGATAATGAAATTAATCAAGTGTATGTGTTGAATTAGCCCTCAAAGGTCAAAGAAAAATAAGCAGGACATGTGTGAAGCTCTGATCTTCCCCCCAAAAAAGCAAGTACACCGTACAAATTAATGTCTGCGTCCAGACACTTTGTTAGCAGTTGACAAGACTTTCACACACGCTTATGTCTCCCTAGGTGTATTAAATATCCCTTTTTCAGAAAGACATTATGGAGCTGGGAAAGAAGCATGTCATCCCTTACAAAGGACGTTTGGAAGTCAACCAAAGAGACCTTGTTATCAGTCTTTTGGATAAAATGCTTAATCCTCTCCTCACCGCCCTGTCTATTAAGAGAAAGGCAACATGACAGTGAACTTGGCAGAGTATCGAATCTGAACGTGTGTGAGGCTGTAACACCCCCAACAGCTAAACTACTTCTGTTGCTGAGAAGCCAGCAGAACTCTCTCCTCCATTTGTTCCTATGGGGAGCTTAAAAAGTTTTTAGGCTAACATGCTTTTTGGCTTTTGTCACTGACTCAGAAAGTGTCTTCTGCCTTAATTTGATTAGAAAGACAAAGGGAAGACTTTTTGTAACTTCTCAAATTATATATCTTGCACATATAATTTTATATCTTTTCTCAAAAGAGTCTCTGCTAATGCAAAAGACCTCTATTTTCTCACAGAGTGCTTTACGAAAGTCAAGTTACTATAACAACCAAGTGCACCTTTTCAATCCAGTAGCCATGCTCTTATGCTAGTTTTGCTCTCTCTTTTAGAATCATAGCATCACTTAGGTTGGAAAGGACATTTAAGATCGTTGAGTCCAACTGTTAACCCAGCACTGCCAAGTCCAACATTAAACCATGTGCCTAAGCACCACGTCCTACAGGTCTTCTAAAACCCTCCAGGGATGGTGGCTCCATCACTGCCCTGGGCAACCTATTCCAAAAGGCTGGATAACAGATAGTAACCTCACAGGTGCACACCAGGTTTGCATAGACTTAAAAAGGATTGCAGTCTGGACATATAGTTGAGAAACACCCAACATTATGCAGACACACACCTGTTTTCATCTCTGCAACTGCAGTTGCAGAAGAAGTGAAGTGAAGCAAGAACAGAAGAAGAAATTTGGCTTTGTTGTTTCTGTACCAAAGTAAATACCTGCTTTCCTTTTAACATGATCCTTCTGAAAAGCCAATGGAGAATATTAACTAGGATCATCACTGGAAGAACTGCATTATTTACCTGTTGTGGTGGCTGGGATCCCTCTGTGCCTCTCCTTTCCCCTTCTGCACTATGGCTGCTGGCAGCTGACAGAAGAGGCGCTTTCAGACAACTCTATATGCTAGAGGACTGAGGCACTTTCCAAACCAAGGCATGGGCAAAATTGTGTAAATTACTTGCCCCCATTTTCCTCACAAATTGCTCTCTGAAGTCCTTAAATGTAACTGAGAATTTGACCCTTTAACTCATGTAAGAAAGCATAGTGTAGAACCGTACAACCAATCTGCTTGCTAAGCACTGTGTTACTGCTTTAACTTTATACTTTGCTGTCTGAAAAAAATTCCAATAGTCTTAGAATTGCATTGTCAAAGAAATAAAAAACAAGAAAGAAAAATAGCACAGATGAATGCATACAAAAAGCCAAAGCATGCAACTGAGCCTTGATCCTCTCCGCTTCCATCTGTTCTCCCCAAGTAGATTATTACAGTGTGGGCTCTCCACTTAAAGTGCTGCTGCTTGTGAAAGGAAACAAGCTGGGGTAAGCTATTAAGAAAATAACACTATTTTGGTTTGAAGGCTACAGCGAGGGGGGGAAATAACTTCATTTAGGTCACTCAGAGATTCTTAAAACTGGAGCTGGTCTTCCCTGCTCTATTAAATAAGCAAACCCCAACCTTTGTGCAGAAACCGGTCAGAACTTCAGATGGAAAGCTTTTTGATGTATGCCCTAATGATTGGTTTGGAAGTTGGTGAGGGCAGCAGGAGTGAAAATACAGGGGAAAAATTCTGTCCTGGAGTGTGTTGGGGCTGGAGTGTGTTGGGGTGAGTCTGCTGCAAGCAGTGGTTATGGTAAAGGAACTTTGTCTTTGGTCTCCTAAAGGACAGGTCAAGGCTTGAAAAGCTGAAGTTCCTTTATATGTGCATTGGAACACTTACAGTGAGTTATTCCGTGTTGTTCTGTGTCCCTTTGTCACCCAGGACTTTGGCTTTCTTTTGTAGCTGTGAGCAGGGGATTTGGAGGGGGCATCACAGGTGAAAGAATGAAAAGCTAAGAGTTGGGAAAGGAGAGCCAGGACTTGATCTTTTTGTGCTGGGCCACAGCTAGTGGTCTGAAAGAGAAGCCTGTTGCGAGGTCAGTCTCATGAGAGCATGCTTCGTAGATAAGCAAACCATAAGCAAATAATCTGTTGCATTTACGATTTTAGGTCTGTAAATGTACTGCATTTCCTATCGGATTAGCTGTGGGTGCAGAGCAGGGCTTAGCTTAAATGGGTGAGGGTGCTGAGGCACTGGAGTGGGTTGCCTAAGGAAGCTGTGAATGCTCCATCCCTGGTAGTGTTCAAGACCAGGTTGGACAGAGCCTTGGACGACATGGTTTAGTGTGAGGTGTCCCTGCCCAATGCAGGGGGTTGGAACTGGATGATCTTAAGGTCCTTTCCAATCCTAACTATCCTATGATTCTATGAATTTGAATGGGGCTAGGAGTTCACTTCATTAGGTGGATTAGTGTTTGCCACTCTGAAAGCTTTCTTTAAAAATTCAGTGAGACTCAAACTCATTCTTTCTTTGCTCAAGATTTTGGTTTGATGACTGAAAAAAAAAAGAAAGAGAAAAATCCATTTCATGCCCAAATTTGAACAGTGAGAACATTCTGGCAAGGCACAGAGCGAGGTAAGGTTTAAATAATCCGGTTGAAACTTGGTTAGATATTGTATACAGTGCAGTTATTCTCAGCTGACTTTGGTTTTGTTTCACTTTAAGTTATGTTTTAGTGTACTGGAGGGTCAGATTTGTAAACTGCTCCTACTTAAAGGAATGAAATGGAAAAGGGAGAGGTTTTCGAATTGATTGTCATCCTCATGGTACACCCTTCTGCAAATCTGGCCAAATATTTTGGTCTTTAAATGACAGTCTCTCCTTAAAAATCTGTCTTTAAAGATATGTTTCAAAGGCACAGAGGTTATAGCTCTTTCTTTAAACAAAGCAAATGTATTCAGTGCTTAATCTATTGCTTACTAAAGCATTATAGACTCCAGACTGTTGTAGAGTCCAGAGTCCTATAGACTCTGGAGCAGGGTAGATCTAGGAAGTCTCCCAGGTGGGAGTGACCTGTGCCACAAACTGGGACTTGGCAACCTTTTGAGAGCACATGGATGGGCAAAGGCAGCTGTTGCCCAGGGTCTGAGCCTTCCCAGGTTCTCTTTAATGCGCTTACAGGATGCAGCCGCAAAGGCTAAAGCTGCTGATGTGGGTTTGGATCAGTTCTTGCGCTTTAATACCCGCAAATTATGGTTTAACCCAAAACAAAATAAAAATCCCAGAGTTTCAGCCCTGTGTACAGCTGAGGAAGAAAGAAAACCCCGATAGCTTTGCTATATGTATTAGATGGTTAATTGTTCCATTTAGTGCTTGGTTGGTAACAAAAGCAGACACACATGGTAATAAGGCTGTGTTTTCACTGTTACAAGACAGTTTGGGACCTTTTGAATATGCAGTGTGCAGTGGTATATTAAATGAAATTGTAGTTCTGTATTTGACAATTTGGCTTTGTTAGCGTAACACAATTTGATTTTATTGTAGCAGTGAAGAGGGAAACATTTTGGTAATCATTTGCTTTCATTATCCATTTATATTGCTTCTTCCTACTCAATATTTTATTTTTATTTTTTAAACAAAAGAGAAAGCTTTTACAACCAAAGAGGCTGATAAAACGTAAAGAAAGAAATCCCAGTCTGATTAGTTCTGTTTT
Source organism: Pezoporus occidentalis (assembly GCF_034315485.1). Lineage (NCBI taxonomy): Eukaryota > Metazoa > Chordata > Aves > Psittaciformes > Psittacidae > Pezoporus > Pezoporus occidentalis. The sequence goes on from NW_026912854.1 coordinate 712,301, forward strand.
CAGTGATATTCATCAAAGAGAATGTTGGCACAATAACACAACTTTAATATCCATTAACTCTCCACATATTCCCAGATATTTTACCAGAAAACCCGAAATGTATTTTAAAATCTGCATGATAGTAAATAGTTATTGTGCTTGCGATTCTCTCAGGATGCGTGAGAGAGATGGTTTGGAAGGAATGATGTTATCTTTTATTAGGTCAACTGGTATAACTGGTAAAAGAAATGAGAAGCAGCATGTATGAGATTGTGCTTGGTTTTTACCACCTCTATCAGTCTTGTCTAATAAAAGTATTGTTTCCTTCTTCAAGTATTTTCCTCAGTGCCATCCTCAGCTTAAAATACCTTTTTGTTGGTGGTCTGCTTAACCACTGCCTTCTCTGTATTCTTCCTCTAACCTGCGGGTAGGGGATGCACTAAGAGCAAATTAAATGTCCTTTTGGTTATCTAGACTTGCACAGCAAATTTACCTGGGACCATGCCTCATACCCCTGATGGGAGGTATCTGTGTAGTGCCCTGGTCCACACTTCATGTGCCTGATGGTGGGTCCCACCTGCCCTCAAGGAAGGAGACATTGCAAGTGGGACTTAGATCGGTGGCTGTGCTTCCTTTGCTTCCTTCTAAAGGAGAGAATATCTGCATTTCAGTATCCAACCTGAACCTACATTTCAATATCCCACCTTAGTGCTTTGAGTTGCTCTTTTTGCAACGCAGGCATGGTTAGTTCCAGCTCTTAGCTGTGGTCGGTCATTAAATAAGATGGTGTTATTAAGCTAATTAAAAAAAAACCCAAGTCTAGCAGGAGAACAGAGTGCAGACTTCTGCAGGATGTAAAATTAACCTTAAGTGAGTGAGGAAGGGAAAGAGCAAATTAACAAACCGGTTGCCATTGTTCAGTCACCGTGCTCAGCTTTCCTCGCTGTTGCTCAGATGGATCATTACATGCTTTGGGAAGTTGAGCTGACTTGTCGCATCAGAACAACACAGAACCTTGCTGAGGAGATCACACAGTGTTTCCGAAAGCATGTGAAGGAATTTCTAGCTTGTGAATCACAAAAGCAGTTTAATTAGTCCCAAGAGGCAGTGGCATCAGAAAAACTGAGATCACTGCCTCGTCATATTTGCTGCCTTCTTGTGATTTTCAGATGAGGTTCTGATGATGAATGTTTTCTAACGCCCGGAGCTCAGGGCCCCAATAGCTAATAACAACCCTGGGTTAACAGCATCCAGTGCCTGCAGTCCCATGAAGATCAGTCAGGTACCAGTACTTTCACCATGTGTCAATATTGTCTTAGTTGCAGAGAGGCTTCAGCGGGAAGATACTGTAGCCAGCTGGGAAATGTCTGAAGGAAAGTGGAAGTCCTGGTAGTCCAGCAATAGCCAAACAGTAGCCAAACCAACTGGTTGTTCCTAGGTACAGTTTTATGTTCTTTTTTGAGGTGTAGGTTTTGGTTTTAAGCCGTGTGGGTATGAACTCTTCTCACAGTGCTTTTCTAATGGGGTCTGTTCCTACATTATGGAGATCACTGGAAGCTTTGCTTTGGTGTCAGTGAACTTGATTTCTTATAGATGGGAGCATGTATATGGGATGAATGCACACCATCACTCTTGTATACTTCTAGATCTTATCATACTCCCTGTCCCATTCCCAGATTTTGTTTTCCTTGGAGTTTAGTGTTTGAAGCAATGCAAATTAGCTGCCTGCAACAATCCAGGGATCCTGAATGTAAAGATTTCCCTCGTGTGGGATCATTTGAACAGGGATTATAGGGACAGGCCTGTTGATGGATGGCATTCTGAGAACTCCCCAGCCTGAGACAAAGTTAAGAGCTTTAGTGTAGTAACAATTGTCTTGCTATCTGCTACAAAAGCAAATGTGAACTCCTGTAGTGGCTATTTCAGTCTTTGCAGACCTGTGTGGCCTGATTAACCAGTTGTTGACAGCAGTTTTATGTGCTAGTTACTTTGAGTCCCTCGAGTCAATGCACATAACTCAATGGAACCATGTACTACTGGAACAAAAGCTTTGATGTTGTCCAAGATACAAGGTTATCTTCTTAATCCCATAACTTACAGCTGTCAACCCAAACCCAATGGTGTTGTTCTTCATGTTTTACATCGGGGCAGAAGCTTCTCAGAATGGTGTCCCTAAAGTGAGCATTTTCAACCAGGAATACCTAGAGTGAGGCATTGTATAAATACTCCATTTTTCACCAGCAATGGAGAAAACGAAGTGACTGGGGAAATCAGTGGGCATTGCTGGAAGTTCTATGTTTTTTTTAAGTTGGGTTGTTTATTTGGTTACTTATATATGGATTTATGTGCTTGTCATTAAGCACCGAAGTACGGAATGCTTGGCCTTGGGTACTTTGTGATTTCTCTTCTATTTGTCTTGATTAGGGGACGTTTGTTGCAGATCCCTTGCAGGAAAGTGACAAAAATCTTCATTCTCCACACTGGTGAGAAAGAAATATTTGCATTAACAGCTTGATGATTAAAGAGTTTTATTAGTTTTAAAGGTGAAAGAGGACCTCAGAGATAGAGAGGGAACAGTAGGGAGAGAAAAAAAAAGGCAAGAAGGGATGAAAGACAAACCTGAAAATTACATATCACAAACAGATCATAAACCGAGAGCAACACGAGTGTTTCTCATTTACGTTTTGTGTTTGATCATGAATTAAAGGCTTTGGAATCAAAAGAATCTGCCTTTTTATTGTTTGGTAGTTTTATTTTTAAGGCTGAGAAAATCAGCCACCTGTTAATGGCAGGGTGATTCCTGACCAACATTCACAGGTGATGTTTTCAAGGGAAACCAGGCTTCTGAAAGGATGTTTGGAGAACTTTGCACCCCACTTTACATCTCTCAGTCATTGCCTTTGTTATGGATAAAATGCTCTCTGGACTGGAACACGGAGCAGGGGCACCCACTAAGATGACATTACTTTGAGGAATGCTGCCTGCTGAAGCTCACTGGCTCCCTGAATCAGCACCTCACACGTGGCACACCTCGAATGAGCAAAAAGCAGCAAGTAATGGTTCATTGGAAAACCTGCACTCTGATGCACCAATAGCTTTGCTAGATAGGATGATTGTCTATTGCTGTGCACAACGACCAGGGCATTATCACAGCATCTTTGCTCTTACTGTAACAGAGGGTAAGCGGCTCTTTTATAACTATATTTGTCTGTTAAGTGTTCCAGAAGGGTGATCTGTCTTGCCAGTGCATGAAGTTGTGACAATAACATAGTCCCCAGGCATTAATCCTGCAGTTTATATGCCAATAAACCTAATTTCTAGGCCATTAAAAAATGTAGAACTTTTAATGGCTGTGAATATCTAACTAAAAGTCATTCAGCCCCACATTCCATTGTCAATGAGATGCCATCCTGACTTCCCTGCATCAGATTGGGACCCAAACCTAACTGCTAAGGTTTTGCATGTGCTGAGGAGAATTGCAGCAGGACCTGTTTGATCACTAAAGCAAGACATGACTGTGATGTACCCTTAATCTTTGATTCCTGACACAATATTGGCAGATGCACAGGTCCTAGCAAGGGAGAAGCACATGAGGTGTTAGTGAGAGGAGTGTGAGGGGTTGGCTCTTCACAGCTGCTTCTCTGCAGCTCTGATTTGTCATCCCTCTGTAACATTGCAAATGAGGTAGTAGAAAAATTGGGGTGAATCTCAGGGGTTCTCCATCATGTTGCACTGCCTGCATTGCTCTGCTTGCTTCTCCCTAATCTAAAAGATACTGCTTTTGTGCGTTTTCCACTGGTTTCTTTCTTGAACTTGGAAGTTGATGTTTGCTTTTCCAGTGCTCACGTCTGGCTTGCTGCTGACCCTTCTGTCAGACCCTGTGATTTTAGCTTAATTGCTTCTGCCAACAAGGCAGCCAATTTGCACTTTCCAGGTGATGACCTTGCAGAAGATGCACCACGAAAAGCAATGCTAGCAGCAAAAGTGGCAAAAGAAAAGAAGAACAATCGTGTTGATGACACTTTGAAATGCCTCAGAAAGACTTAAAGGACCATCTGGTCTTTTCAGTGTGTTAACAAATAAGTTTAATGGGCAGTAGTCAGTCAGTCAAACAGTGAATTGAGACAATGGTTATCTCCAAACAGCTCGTTTACTGTACCTTATATCTTCGAGGCAGTGATGCTTCTGAGAGGGTCTGCGAGTGGCTGCCATTTATCTAGACAGATGAACTCATTTACAGGAAGAGGAAAGGCAGGGAGACAAAGATTGACACTTCTACAGTGTGGTTTGAAGCTGTAGTGCAAAAGCCCAGGGTCCCTACTGTCCATGGGATGCTCATCTGCTGAGGTGAGAGAAACACTAAATGGATCTAGAGGAAAAAGGCTGTAAAGGGCAGATAAAGGACTGTGTGCCTGTGAATCCATTTCTCTGTAAGGATCAAAAGAGGGTGAGTACCAGAGGACTGCTGACATGCCATGTCGTGTCAGTCACCCCTGAAAGTAAGATCAATTGGTAGCAGACCTACTTTGAAGGGGTCTTCCTGGCTTAGTATGAATCAGGATAGAGCAGGCGCCAGGCTGTAGGTGTGGGTTAGGTGTGTAGATGCTGTGGGGCACGTCTGAGCCTGCAAGACAGGTCTATCTGATAAAGATGGGGAAAGACATTCAGAGAAGGATGGGGTGAGGCAGGAAACCTAAAGAAAGCATAGGAAAAGGATGGAGGGAGAAGTGTTGAAGGAAAGATGCAAACCTGCTGGCAAGGAACAGTCGGCAGGGATTTTGCATGTTTGCAGTGATTTATCTGAGTCATTTGCAGTGTTTCTCTAGATTGTTTCTGCAATGTTCAAAACTTTTACTTGTTTCTCTACTTTGTTTTTTCTTAGCAATTTATGGCCCGATCATTCAGGTTTCGTTCAGGTAAATTTCCCTTTCAGCCTCAAATTAGTGGAGGTTTTGCCTGAGTAATGGCTAAATTACTTGGTTCTTCAAGCTATTATTTTAAGTATTGTAAAGCTATTATTCATCAGCATCAGTTCGTGTATGTACCCAAGTTGTGCCTTACCTGAATTTAAAAAGGACACTGGGAAACTGGGAGCCAAAGCCTATAGAGCATGAGACAAAGGTCCACTTCTCATGGGACTTTGAGCACTGCCAAAGTGCAGGGATTTCTAAGGAATACCTTCCAGTGCTAAACAAAATACAGTTCATTTTAAACTAATTTCTAATGTTAATAAAAGTACTGGCATTTCAGTGAAAATATATTGTGCTAAATAGAGTAAAATGGTATTTGCTTTAGTTTTTTAGTAGTTTCCCAGCTGATACAGAATGGAAAAAGTACTTTAACTCGTGAACACGTACATTCAAACTTTGCCTGTGATTCAAAGTATAAATGCTGAGGGCATCTGAGGTGACTTTTGGTGGGGTTTAAAAAAAATTCAGAACCTTTCTTTAACTGCTTTATCATTGTGAAGCTTTACTTTGCTTCGCTGCCCTCTTGGATGTCTCCGTTTCTGCTGCCCTTAGCATGTGAAGTTCTCCTCTTGACTGTGTCCTTTGCTGAACTTTTCAACTGTGCCACTGGCATCGAAATACATTTCAGATTCCCCTGTGAATCTCTGCCAGCAAACATCCTCCTATGCTCACCTTGTATCAAGGGCTTGAATATCTCTGCATGGGCTGTATGGCTCAACCTAGAGGCTAATTTAGACTACCTTGTTACTTTTGGCTTTTGAATGAAGACTTTGCCTTTTTCCCTCGTTTTTCTCTCAGTCTTTCGTATCTGTGTTCATTTGCCTCAAACCTGAGTTAAGTGTCCTGTAACTTATCCGTACCTACTTTAGAAACTAAAAAACCCCTCTGATGTTACATCTGCTGTGCGATTGGCAGGGACACCCTTGCACCCTGTGTGTCTGGAAAAACAACTGAGGACTTTTTTGCCTGACACTTTAGATGCTTGTGCTTCAGGAGAAGGGAATCTGCTTCCTGGCTCAGAAGCTCCTTGCTAAGTGCAGGGACTTTGTGTTTGCTTATTTGTTTTCATCATTTGGTACCATCTGGAGGTGATTTGTTTTGTGGGAAAAGGAAAAAAGGATAAATCTTTGCAATGACAGAGGACCATAGGAGCTTTGGTTACTACCCAAAATATTTTGAGAGCTGATAAAAGCAGCCAACATGCCATTTCTTGATGCTATTTCTCCTCTTCACATATACATGCAGAGCTGATCCAGTGCTTGTGCCTGAATAAAGGAGTTTTTCACTGTCACAGGCCTTAGCATACTGCTCTGATACACGTGCCTGTGAAATGCCTTTCATGCCTCATCTGTTACCTAAATAAGAAGTGAAAGCAGTTCACACCTCGTTTACATTTGCCCTGGTTTATGGAACAGCATAGATGCAGTTCCACTGCAAGTAAGGAAATGAGGTCACCAGCACCCTCCCCTCTCCTTGGATTGCATCCACATGGCCTGATCCTCTCAATTCACTAAACTGGAAATGAATCTGTTTGTCTGAAGCAAGTTACCATGAGATGCCAGCATCCTCAGCGTGTGGCAGTCATCGATGTTTTACAGAGGTGTAAGCTGTCCACGCCGAAAATAAAAGCGTAAGCTATGCATTTCCATGAGTTACCTGAACCCACGATGATCCCTCCTGCACTGCACAGAATGTAATCAAGATGAATAAATGGGAAAACTTACTAAACTGATCTGGAAATGAAACCAGAAGAACAGGATAAAGAAATCTGTGCATCGGCGATACCCCCTCCTAGGCTGAGTTTGGAACAGACAAATCTGGGCTCTGGGGATCCTGGGTGCTGGGTCAGATCCAGCACCTGCAGACAACTGCAGAGTGTTTAACTCCAGAGCCTGGGTCCTTCCTGCCTTCTGTTTTGCCCCAGACTAGAGCAGTGCAAAATCCTACCTTTCTGTCTCAATGGGCTTTTAGTTTTAGTTTTTGAACCGATTTTGTGGTGTGTGTTTCTGTGTAAGAGAGGACAGGGAAGAGCTGAAAATACAGTTATACCAATTCAATGCTTCTCTTCTTTCATCATCTGAGTCCAAGTGTTGAGAATAGGTTGGAAATGTGAAGCTCACAAGGTGCCATCTGCATTTGTCATGTCACTAATGTTTCAGAAGACACAAACTGAACATACTAGCTTTCTTCAGGGGTACCGTTGTTTGCCTTCTAGTGCTCTGTGTTTGTTATGGGATCAGGATGCCTTGGCTTCACTTCACTTCCCATAATGCTGGAGGTAAAAAAAATAGCTGTGTGTATGTGAGCAGTCAGATTTGAGTGCTGCTGTGAATGGAGAGAGACACACATTGCATTAGCATGGCTATTCTGCTCATACTTTCACAGGAGAAGATGGAGCATGATATGCAGGTGCCTTTTTCTTTCTGTTACCTACAAAAGAATTCTAAGGTGCATGGGTGGGTCCCAGATTAGGTGAGGTGAATCTGTTTCCTTTGTCTGTCTGCTAATGGAAGGAAGACATTAGGATAAAGAACAAAATCTCATGTTTCCCTGTGTCGTGGTTTAAGCCCAGCCTGTCACTCAGAAACCACACAGCTGTTCCCTCACTCCCCCCCCACTTCCTCCCCCTGCTCCTGGAGGGATGGGGAGGAGAAGGGGAAGAATCTGACTCCCAGGGGTTGAGATAAGAGCAGTCCAGTAACTAAGGTATAACACAAACCACTGCTGCTACCACCAATAATAATAATGATAAGGGAAATAACAAGGGGAGAGAATACAGCTGCTCACCACCTGCCGACTGATACCCAGCCCGACCGAGCAGTGATCTGGATCTTTTGGGTAGCTGCCCCCAGTTTATATAGTGGGCATGACGTGCTGTGGTATGGAATACCTCTTTGGTCAGTTTGGGTCAGGTCCTGTCTCTGCTTCCTCCCGGCTTCCCCTCCTCCCTGGCAGAGCATGAGGCTCACAAAGTCCTTGGTCAGACTAAACATTACTGAGCAGCAACTAAAACCATCGGTGTTATCAGCGCTGTTCCCAGGCTGAGATTCAAAACCACAGCACTGCACCAGCTACTGAGAAGGAGGAAAATGACTGCTGCTGCTGAACCCAGGACACCCTGAGAAGAGGCAATGCAGGCTGAGGTCACATCATCTTAATGCCCTGCACTAGAGATGCTAATGGTCCTCAGTTCATCGGATAACTGCAAGAAAGGCAGATCAGGAATGCCAGCCGATAAGCAAAGAAGAAAACAAAATAAAGCTGTCTTGGCTCCCACCATGTGACAGCAGAAATATTATTGGCCAAGTGGAAAAAGACAAAATCTGTTCAGGAAGAAATGCTATTTCCAAGCTTTATAAGAGGAATCACAAACATTGAGAATAAACAAACTGGAGACTATAAAATATTGGTTGTTTCCCTTTTAGTTTTTTGCAAGAATGACTAGAGGGGATGTGCTGGACCTGCTGGAGATCTGTGAGACTGTGAGGTGCTGAAATGCTTGTCTTACAAGGCTCTAGGCTTAAATCATTATATGAACAAAAAGCTTAATGAGTAGGTTTCTTCCAATGGCCAGCTCTTTGGCTCAGTTCTGTATGGTGCTGTGTGCCCTCAGACACCAATGAAGGTGCCTGTGATGATTCACAGGGTCCCTTTCTTTGTGCTCAGGTTTAATGAGATGGAAACAAGTATTCAATCTGTTTTATCATTCAAAGATGCACCTGGCAGTAGCGTAGATGCTTTTCTTTCTCTGAGCAACGACACTTATTTTTTCCCTCTTACTGTGTGCCTGTTGTCTCTGCAGCTCTGTGAGGTGTCTGACCCACGCTACATAGACACTGCCAGACCTCAGGAAGTAGGTACAGTGTCTAGTTTTACAGTGAGAAATTCAACCATCTCTCAAAGTACTCATGCGGTCTGGAGTATTTTGTGGGCTGAAAAGAGGTGGAAAAAAAACCCTCTCTATTTAATTCGCAGAGACTAGGTTTATTAACTTCTGAGGTCCTGATATAAGCATGCAGGCTGGTAGGCTGTCATTTCTGCATGTGTTTCGATCATCTCTGTTAAAGACCAAACACTGTTGATGGCCAGCACACTAAGGCCTCCACAGGCTTTTGTAACCTGGTGCCTGCAATAAACCAAGAGAGCTAGTGGGAAGTGTATGTTAGCAGGCAAATGGTCCTGCTGGTACCAAACATGGCACAGGGTCATCTTTTTGAAGGAGGGGCAATAAATAGAACTCATACTACAGATCTCTTGACTTCTCTTTGGATTTTTCATTTGTCTAATATTCATAGGAATTCAGGTCTCACAAGAGTCAGGTGAGGCAAACCATGTATGGTGAGATCTCTTTGCTTTCCTTCCATTGTGTTGGTCTGTTCACAAACTCTTGACAGACTGTGTGTTTGGAGTTTTGGGTCAATTTAAACCAGCCAAGCAGTTAGGTAACATTTTTCCTGGCCTGACAGCAAAGTCCTACTGGTGATCTAAATTGTAAAGATCAATGTCATGCAAGAGCATGTTTTTCAGGTTAGTGTAAAGGTCAAAAGTAAGTATCCTAGAAGAGTTCATGTTGGTCTCTGGCAAAAGGTTTCTTGGGTTTAGCCCTGTAGTTTCCAGTGCTGATCTCAAGTGTGCCAGATGAGTGTGCCAGAGGCTTGGAGCAGAGTGAACTATGGCTTGCACAGGACCTTTCCATACTCAGAGCTTCTGAGCCCTACAAATAATCAGACTTCAGATCTGGATTTACTGAGAGAACACATAAAGGCCTTTCAGAGCAGTTTTGTACCACCACGCCTCTACCACAGACTAAGCTGGTAGCACCACACATGCTAAACTAGCAACTGCTGTGGAGCAGAAAAGAAGAGAGAAAAGAGGGATAAGGGGAAAAGCATGGCAAAGAGCTTTTCCTAAGTGATAACAGGACAAACGAAGAAGATTGGAGATACGAAAGAGCTGGAAAAGGATAAGGGGAAGCCTGTGCTGCTTAGCTAGGGGCAAATGACTGATTTTTCCTAGCAGAGCAACGCTTCTCTGGAACAATGGAATACTTGCATGGACTTCTGCATTGTGTCGACTCTTGAACAGCTCAAACTGCAGTAAGGCCCTCTTTTAAGTTACAGACTTCAGTGAAGAATTCTAAGCCCGATGTGAAACATGAGTCCTGACGTCTGGGTTACCTGGCCAGTATTCCCTTCTCCTGCTTAGATTGGCCTTTCCAGAGGAACCACTATGTACTTGATCTGAGAACGTTTTCATGTTCTCCAGCAAAACTGTGAAGGCACGTGGCAACACTGCTAGGAATTTCCACTTGGGTTCCCTTTATACTCTACCCTAACCCAGGGGCAGAAGTTGTGCTGCCCATGAGGGATGGTTGAGAAAGAAGAAAGCTCTTAAACACACAGAAGTTCACAAAATCTGGGTTGGTTTTCGACCAATCTGGAACTTCCTGATCTCGCACCAAGGGTTATGGAGATACTCATGAGCAGAGAAAGTCAGGGGCCTGAAGAGCTGCTTTGTTTTTTCCATCTGTCCTCCTTTTCTCAGTATCTGTATCTCATGTAGGCAGATCCCAACTGAATTGTGAAATGTCGCATCCCTTATCACAGCACTATTTAGATGAACATCTTAAGATGCCAGAATATTCAGTAGCAGACCCCTCAGTGAAAATGCAGCGTGCTCCATCAGGATCTTGGCTGTTCTTGCATGTGTCAAGTGTTTTTTCAGAAGGATACTGCTTTATTTTTGGCTTTGTTTGGAAGCCCATGGAAGTGTTAACAATTTATTCGCAGTGTGAGACAAACAGATATTAATAGAATTTTAATGACGGCTTCTCAACAGGATTTGAAGTTTTTGTTGGTTTTGTTAATCGAGTGTTGTCTATGTTCCTGTTAATACCGTGAGAGCCAGAAATGTGGGCATCACAGGACGAGTATGGCAACAACTGAACCGCATTGCCAGGGACAGCGAGAAAGCAGAAAGGAGGAAACTTCAGCTGGACACTACCAGATGCTCTGTCACCACCAAAGCCAAAGCCGTTATGTCCAGATTCCCTTGCAAATTGTCACATAATGGCGTGAACAGACTTGGGGGCACGTGAAATGTATCTTCACGTATTGCTCCAAGGTGGAAGGGGCTTTCCTGTTTTGGGTTCATCTTATGTCTCTCTTTAAATAATTGCTTCCCAGTTCTCCCTTTTTCATACATATAATTTAAACCAGCTGCTACCTGCTGATACTCTCTTAAAAGCCTGCGTGTTCAAGTACACAGGGACATGGTTTCAGGCCTCTAGCTTGCCATCCTTACACCTCAGTGACCTTAATAATGCCTCTGCCTACTGAAGTGATAAAGAGAGGATGTACCTCAGTTGGCCTCTGCTCTCTGAAGTGAAGTATTGAAGCTTTTACTTTGTTAGTCAGAAAAGCCTTGCTATGCACTCTCTCATCTCTGACCCCATATTTTGTTACTGTAATCTTTTTTTGGGCCAGCACTAGCTTTCATGCCGGCTTTTTTGTGGGGAGAACACGAGGTATCTGTGGAAGGTGACTTCCCAAAGGCTGAATGCCCTTCCCTGATGAAAGGCTCCCTTCGTTAGTGGACAGCAACATAATGGTCAGCTATCACCAAGTGTGTGTTACCAACCTGCTAACCATCTCAATGCAAAAAGGATTCTGGTGACTTTTACTCTATTAGCCTGTAAGGCAGCTCTATAATTAGTAATTTCCATTTCAACACAGCACACTGCTGAAGGGCAGAGCTTCAGGTGCAGTTCATTTCCTAATGAGCACTGATAGCTCCATCCCATCTAAATTTTTGTCCCTTTATAATGTTTTCATGACTTGCTTTTACTGTAGAGTATGGCTCAGTCGCATTTCTTTGCCCTCTGTAGTTAGTTGAGCTAGTTCCGTGGCTCTCACCCAGTCCTTTGCTTGTAAAGTGAGCACATGGAATGCCATAGGATGCTGAAGGAGATGGGGATAGGCACTCATCCAGGGACCCAGGAAAGGAACATCAAAATTGGCAGCAGTGATTGGGTACGATATATAGGACTGAGATATATCAGGACTAATTAACTTAAATCTTGATGTGTATCAAAGCAAAGACCTGTAATTGAAGTAATTTTTCCCCTTTGTCTCTGGACAGATTTCTCACATCTGCCACTGTCACCTCCACTTGCCCTGTTGTTAGACTTGGGCTTTCAGTGTGGTGGTTAGAGGGAATCAAAGCCCTCATACAAGGCTTTTAAAGGATCTTACTTTCACCTAAATACTAACAGTGCTGCAAATAGTTTAGTAACCTCTTCAGGAAACCAACTAAGCTGCTAGGTTGAATTCAGAGAAAGGCTTTGCTGAAGACAACAGAAAATTTAGGATCCCTCCCTCCAATGCTCAAGGGCCTCAGGGTATGAAGCCATCACTGCAAAATACTGTAGTGATATCATAAAGGGAAAAAACAATCACTGCAGCTCCAGCCTGGTTTGCTCTAACAGCTTGTGCTCTTAGCAGCAGCTTCCATTTCATTTTGTTACCTTTAATCTTGGAGGGCAGGGCAAGTTCACTGCTCACGTCTAGCAGGAGCTGCCTCTAACAGGACAGTTTGGTTTGATTCCTGACACTGCCCACTAGCAAATGGAAAGAGCAAAAAGAGGATTCGGTGGTTATGAGGGAGCCTGTGTTTGCAGAAACCCTTCCTTCTCCTCTCTAGTTATTATTGCTTTCACTCAGTAGGATGGCATCTTATTTTACCAAGATGTCTGTGGGGTAGCTGACTACTTTTATGGTCTTTTATGCACATTCACCTGCATCAGGACAGCAGAATCTGTGAGATACTTCAGTTGCAACTTGGGTGAAGTGAGTTCTAGTCATGCGAGATGAGACACATGCCCCTTTTCCCCACTGGGTTCTAACAGTCACCTTGGAACGCTCATGCTATGGACGCCGTGATCCCATCGGCAGCGTGTGAGATGCAGCCACTTTCCCCTAGTCTTTGGTGCTCCTGTCCCCTACCCGCTGGTTTCATTTATTATGCAGGAATCATGGGTAATTGCTCAGTCTTTCCAGGCTCCCGTGTGCATCACCTTACCTTTCAGATTTAATTTTGAAGTGATTTCTTTAAAAAAATCTATTTTCTTTTCCTGTTTTCCCTCTTTTTGTTTTTATTTTTCTCTCTCTGTGTGTCTTATGTGCTGAATATTAAACAGGAAAACCAAGATGTATATCATCTGGAGCTGAGCCGGAGCACAGGTGCACCTACCAGGCAGTGAGCGAAAACAAACCAATTCATTTAAAAGGCTTTGATTCACCCTTGTGAGCACATACTTTATTCGACAGCTGGAGGTGACACCTTGAGCCAGCCTAGGCGTGCACGCAGTTTGGAATGGAGATGTTTGCTTGGCTCCTGCATGCTGTGAAGTTTTGCCTCGGCTCTGCTCAGAGTTGTTTGGTGCAGGGGCTTTGCTGAGGATGCTGAGGTGGGGGGAGGATGAGGAAGGGATGAGGGAAGAAAAGAGTGAGAAAGGAAAGAAAATAACATGAAAAGCAAAGGGTATCTCAAATATTTATAAGTATACTTCTTTCCCAAATTTTCTGGCCTCATTCCTATTGATTATAGGCAAAGTTTCCATTCATTTTGCAGGCCTATGGTTCTGGCATGCACTAAAATGACTCCTATAAGGCTTAGGGTGGAGCTGCCTCTTCTGGTTTTGCTCTAGCTTGCCACGTATCCTTTGAAGGTCACTTCACACCCTTTGCTTCTTCCCCTTGTTCCTTTGTCTCCTAAGACTGTAAGCTCCTCTTGAGACAAAACACTGTCTCTAAGTGTTTTGATACGTGGATTGGCTCCACAACTCACTAAAGTTGTAAAGTAGGTATGCTTTATTCAGCGCTGAGGCACATGGGGGATCGCTCCTCCAAAGGCATGCACAACGACTAGGGGTGAAAAGTTCAGGCTCGAGGAAGAGTCATTTACTTCATCTTGAGACCCTCGCCCACGACCACCAGGAGGCACTGCGCAAGCGCAAAGGACCTTTTAGCTCATTATACTACGAAGTGGGGATAGGACATGAATATGTATAGGTGCGTTGTGTAACCTCATGCATATGTATAACTTTAGAGGATAAATGTAGAGGGAAATGACTCTGAGGTGCGTATGCCTTTGGAGGAGCGATCCCCCATACGCCTCAGCACTGAATAAAGCATACCTACTCTACAACTTTAACGTGTTGTGGAGTCAATCCGCGTATCAGTTTGATTCATATCTCCCACACAGGAACTGGTGAGCCCTCTGGTACTGGTGGTATGCGGGTGGAATCTGCTCACCATGTCCTGCCTGTGAGAGAGCAGGAGGAATGTGGATTGTCCCAACACCCATATCTGTGGCCTCACCCCAGGATTACTGTATGGATTACTGTAAATCCATAGTTGGATTTAATCCACTTGATTTTGGAGATGGAGCCAGAGGGCAGCAGCCCTGACTTCTTTCTCCATCCAGGATGCTGTAAGTGCACAGCTAAGAAATGAAAGGTTAGAAGTGCACTGGGTCCCACTTTACTTCTGCTGCAGCTTCCACACTGCAGGCTGTGAAATGATGTGTATATGTGGAAAAACACCCCACATCAGGCTGTATGCTTATAGGCTCTGAGCTGTTATTCCCCAGGAGCAAGACCTTGGAGTTCTGACAGATCCTGCAAAACATAAGCTCATTTTTTGGTGAAAGTGCTAATTTCTTGGTTGGAAAAACAAATAAAACATTAGGAATTGCCAAGAATGTGTTAGGGAACAAAACAGAAAATAACCTTGGTTCACTCCTGTCTTTAGTACAGTATGCATTTCTCATCTCATTGTCTCAGGAAGAGTGTAGTGGAACTAGAAAGGATTCAGAGGCACTGGGGGTGGGTGGTAAAAGATATGTAATGACTAAATAAACTAGGACTCCTCAGTCTGGAACAGAGATGACAGGCTCTTGAAAGGCATGGATAAGGCAGATGAAAATGGACTGTATGTTTGTGCAGTGGGAGAGCCAAGGTGCAAGGAGCAGGGCTAGCAAGAGCCAGGCTTAAAGCAAACAAGACATGGTGGGTGAGTGCTCATGCAGTGGGCAGCAGCACCTCTGTGACTGAGGAAGTCACGGATGCTGACATTTCAAAGGGAGTTTGAAGGGAGATGAGTTTATCCTATTCCCTAGTGGCTGCAGCTCCAAGATGGTAACACTGCTTGCTCCAAAGCAGCAATGAGTGGCTGTGAGGTGAGCCTGAGATCTGTGATGCTGGGCATATTCTGAGCTATTGCTTCCCCTGAGGAAGCAGGGCTACCAAAATGAGCACTGCTTGGTTTGAGTAGTGATAGCTAACCCTTTTACCAAAATCTTCACACTGAACGCCGTGGGTGTTAAATAATTACAGGAACAGTCAGAATAAGATAATTCCCTAAGGCAGAAAGCGGAAGCAGAAAGGAATAAAAACCAGAGTGCCATATTAAGACAGGCAAGGCAAACCTGGAATAGATTTCTGTGTGTATGAGCAAGATGTATTAATGGGGTTCTTGCCATGCTGCCTGGCAGGACAGTAACTCATGCGTTCCATAACCTGCTGTGCCAGTCCTGGACCCAGCTCATGGACAGTGCTAAGCCAGGAGAGAGACATTGGTTTGAAAAGGCCCTTGATGAATGGGTTAATAGGGAAAACCACAACCCACTTGCAAGGGAGGACAAAACAGCACGATAAAAGAGAACCTAGAGAAGGGAAAGCTGTATTTCTATCTAGGAAGACACTAAAAGCAGTCAGGAAAAAATTCCAGTGGATGCCTTTTCTTGGGAAGGATTTTTCACGCTTTAAAGAAATCAAACAATGTTTTCTTGCAGATCCAAAATGTGAGAGTGCTTTTCAAACACCTGCACAGGAGGAACAGAAAAGCACAGAATCTGGCATGAGAAGAAGAGCCTATAGCCTTCCCATTTCTGTTCTCTGGCTTGGTCCCACTCGGAAAAGTGACAGCTCCAGGCACCTGACCAACAGGGATTACCTGGTAGTGCTTAACCGGCTTGATAACTATCACTAAATCTGAGTCAGTTTTATCTATGTAACTCAGCCTTTTTTTGTGCAATAGTCTTTCTGCATGAGTTGCTTTTCCAAGATGGTTGGTGGAATGAAATTGGATGCCTTTTCACTTGTACATCTGCTACTACTGTTTTTATTTACTTGAGCTGCTGAATTATTGTGCAGCTTACAATACAGACAGTGTTTTTATTGGGGGTTTGGAGAATAAGTGTCACATCTAGGGAGATAAGCAGAGAAGCAGAGGGAGCCAGTGGACATTCTTCCAAATTAGCAAGTAAGACATGAATGATTTACATGACTTTGGAAGATCCACATGCCAATGCACTGCCACTGCAGAGCATGAATGTGCAGAATACCCTTCTGAAACCTGCTCAGAGATGTTGTTGCCTTCCAGCTTTGGAAGTTGACTGATACCCATAATGATGATAGAAGCCAGGACCATCTCAACTGACTTTGCTGTAATGACTGACTTTAACAAATCATTAATGTCCTTGGCGTGTATCTCTGTTACCTACAAGTGCAGATACCTATGAAATGCTGGTGGAGGACCCTGCCAGAGTTTTCCTTCCTGACATTGGTATAGTCCACATTACCATGAGGTTATTTTGAACATACAGGCAGGGGGGTAGGACAGAATTCTGCTCTGGGAGTCGTTTTTTGCAAGTGATAAATTGAACTTCTGTGCCATAAGGAAACCGTATGTTTACTAGAAAGCTTCCCAAACATCCACATGCATCATAAGAATGGGAGACATCCTGTTCGAATGGAAGTGTTCCTGGTAAAGAAAAGATTAGTAACTTGTGAAAGAACAGATAAAGTTGTATTTTAAGTGCTACAAAGGGATTTATTCTTGAACTGGGATTGTCAGTACTTGCTACTCAGTTGTTGAGCAGTGTAGCATTGTATGACAATAGACAATGTTAAAATGAATAATTTTGACCTCCAGCAGATCTGTAGCTCTCTAGGACTGAGAACTATCAACCAGGTTTTGAACTTCCCTTGGAACCGCTTGAGAATGTATGGATAGACCTGGTAAGAGCTGAATAGATGTAATCCATCTGTCTGACTGCTGGCTAGCAAGGCCTGGGAGGAGATATTGGTGACCTGCTGACAGCAGCAAAGATAAGGAAGTAAGTGCATGGTGATTTCAAGAAAATCAGGGTGGTAGTTTTGAAAGCAACCCTCCCCATTGAAATATGCCCAGATGCCCAGAAAGAAAGAGCTGATGTAGATCTCAGAATGAACTCATACAAAACACACGGCGTTTGTTTGGGTAATCATGTCAATTATTAGCCAACGATGGGCATGAGCAAAGTAATGTGCTCAATGGGATCTGAACCAAAGTGGTCCAGTGAGTACCTATAGAAACCATGCAGGCAATAGAGGCACAGCACAGACTGCAAATGCTGCTGAAAGCATCCTCTTGCCATCTGGCTAAGATGAGCTTGCTCCAGAGAATAGATGGTAGTAACAGAGCATTTTCACAGCTTAGGGGCTGTGCCTGGCTGTCAGCACTGTGTGAAGATGAAGAAAATCCTGCAGAACTGATGTAGCTTTTGAAGCTTACCAGGAGATAGCAACAAAAACTGCTGACAGATGCAAAGCAGATCCAAGGCAGCCTTTCCAAGAGCAAGTCCCACACCAGAGAACAGGTTTTTCAGCAGGTCAACAAAGTCAAACCTAAATAGATACTTAACAGAACACAAGAGAAAAATAAGCACATTACAGAGGAAATGTGTTGATGCTGTACCAGAGTTCCTATGCAATGTGCTGACCAAAGATCACCCTGTGGAAACTGAACTCCAGGTTATCTCAGAAGCAAGGAGACTCCTATATCATCCTACATGTGTTTAGTGACTCAGATGATAGCTGGAAATCAGTCATAACCCACGCACACGTCCTTGAGCTCTCCCTGCATTCATGTCTCAGTATCTCTGAAAGCTGAAACACAGTCCTAATCAGGACACTGTTAATGTGATGTAATGGACTGTATAAAAGTAGCGTATTCTCTTGGCAAGGCTGTACTTGAAGCCCTTGAAAGCAAGTAACCCTAACATTTAGGCATAGAGAATGCAGCTGTCACCTGCCCTTTCTCAAGCTTGGCAAACACTGGTTTCAGCTAATGTTTTCACACCAGTAATCCTAGTCCAAAAGGGGTGAAATAGCCACCAGGCTTGTGCCACAGGAATCCTGCTTGTTCTGTCCTGTTTCTGTTGTGTTCTCAGTGCAAACTGTCAAGAGTTTGAAGGTAAACCCCACTATTCGATTTCTTCCTCCTGTTTTGGATCCATGAAGCCATGGCTGGATAAGTGATGCTAACAGGAGTTTGTGTGGTTGATAGATATTTGTGATGCCATCACCCAAAGCAGTCCAGGCATCTGGAGCTCCCCACCAAAACAGTGACTGCATGTGCATTAGGAATGGTCTCAGGTGCCCAGAGCCAGAGAAACCACAAATCTGAACCAACCAAAGATTCATTACAATGAGGAGAATGTTTTGCAGTATCATCTCAATAGAGCTTCTGAAGAGGAGAATTAGGATATTAGAAACAATCGCTTTTTCAAGGTAGCTTACAGCAAGTCTAACATGTTTTCATTAAGGAAAAGGATGTACTTACTTTCCTAATGCTGAAAAAATTGGTTTTGCTTCTAGGTCCTTAACTGCCATAGGAATCTTAGTTTGAGAATAGATACAAAAAAGGTGTCATCATAAAATACATTTGTCAGAATTCAGGGGGGTACTGCTATTAAGAATGTAATCACATCTACTCAGCTGCTGGTGAGCAAAGATTGTTATAATTAATGGGAGTCTATAGACAGAGAGACCTGAATAGTAAAACCAAGACAAACATCTCAGGTGGCACCAACAGCACCTATCTTTCCATGGTTCCTTGGCTTTGAGGAGAACTCGGGATAACCCAGCAAGTTCTCATGGCTTATTGTGGGGCATTGGTGGTACAGACTAGAGCTGGGTGAAACGTTTAGTAAAGTGGAAAGAAATTCCTGGCTGGAGTTGAACTAAAATAGAAATCTGATAAGAGCTTTGTGCAAGCAGAATAACATCATGTGACTCGGGATGAGACATTTTATTGTTGTTTTGTTTCAGTATTGCTGTTCTCCTGTAAACCTTTTCACCTCTTGGTAAAAGTTGTTATGGTTTTTAAACAAAGAATGCAGTTGTACAGTGAAAATGCAAAGTTTTAATGAGAGGATGCTCTGGGTAGGGTTTCCTCAGGATTTTCTCTCTCTCCCTGTCTCCCTCCCTCCCCCCTGAAGTGATGAAATGCAGAACAGGAGATGGTGGTTGAGGCAGCCGGTCAACAGCAAATCCTTCCAAGCCTCTTCTACAGAAGGGAATTCTTTGCTGCCTTTGATCACAGGGAGGAAGTGGCCAGAACAGAAGTGAGTCCTGCCTGTGTGTGGCTGAGGTTCAATGTTCCTGCAAGCCCTTTGATTTCTAGTGTGAGGTGTCCCCTGCTGAGGCTCCTCTGACCTCCCCAGCAAGCACAACCTTCACTGGTGCATTACCAAATACTTTCCTGGGGTCATTTCTGCAGTGACTCTGATGACAGGCAAGCCATCACTATGGTAGAGTGAGTTGTGGTGCTTGAGAAGAAAAAGCCCTGAAGTGACAGCACGAGGGTGTATATCCTTCCCTGGCTGTGTGTTTCTGGTTTATGGAGCTCTAAGAAATCACTTTTCCTCCTTTTTGAGGAGATAAGTAAAAAGTCTTTTGTATTCCTTTTTTTTTTTTTTTTTTCAGATCAAACTAACTCTCCAACTTCTACCAGATGAATTGGGGTGAAGAGAAAGACTAAATAAGGCTCCTGATTTTCCTATGCTCCCCCTGCACAGAAAGATGGACAAGCCTGGATGTGAAGAGACAGATTCCTGCTCATTGTGCATCCTAAAGGTCAGTGCTTCTTGCACTACATCACACACTCCTTCCTTCAACATAAAAAGGACATGGAACTGTTGGAACAAGTCCAGAGGAGGCCACAAGGATGATCAGGGGCTGGAGCACCTCCTGTATGAAGACAGGATGAGGAAATTGGGGCTGCTCAGCCTGGAGAAGAGAAGCTGCGTGGAGACCTCAGAGCAGCTTCCAGTGTCTGAAGGGGGCCTATAGGGATGCTGGGGAGGGACTCTTCATTAGGAACTGTAGTGACAGGACAAGGGGTAAGGGGTTCAAACTGAAACAGGGGAAGTTTAGATTGGATCTAAGGAGGAAATTCTTTCCTGTGAGGGTGGTGAGGCACTGGAATGGGTTGCCCAGGGAGGTTGTGAATGCTCCATCCCTGGCAGTGTTCAAGGCCAGGTTGGACAGAGCCTTGGGTGACATGGTTTAGTGTGAGGTGTCCCTGCCCATGGCAGGGGGGTTGGAACTGGATGATCTTAAGGTCCTTTCCAACCCTAACTATTCTATGGTTCTATTTTATGATTCAGGTGCTCAAACAGCTCACACAAAGCCAGGAGACAGGCTGAGGTCAGACAATTTAGATTTCCAAGGCTCCAAAAATCAACTTTCTGAGCAGATCTGGGCTTAAGTTTGAGCTCACTGGGAAAATAAAGTTCCCCTGCAAAAGCCCTGCACGCGATGTGAGATCTGTCTCATGGTCTCAAATGCAGGAGTTGGGAAGCAGTTCTGCAGCCAGATTTTGGCCATGTTTGATTCAAGCTAAACTGGATTTGGTTTTTATTTCAGCCCTGCGGAAGGACATGTAAAACCCTGCTGAACCTGTCAGCCTGGTGCTGCAGCTTCCAGGGTCTCTTCTGCGTGCATCTGTCGAGTGCAGCGCTGAACGACTGCCAGGTAACACTGAAACACATTGCTCCTTATGAAAGATCCTGTCATGCCATTAAATGCTTAGGGAGAAATGCGTTATAGGGAGAAATAATTATCTAACTGGTTATGTGTAACTGAAAGTAAGTTCTATCAACACATCTTTGAAATCATAAGAACATTCTCTCCTCCTTTGAAGGTATTTTAGGGTTAGGATGGAAAACAGAGGTATAAGCCAACTTAACGCTGTATTATCTTCTGTGTGGCTAGCCCTGCTGCCCTTCAACTTGCATGCTGAGGTCTGCACCTTCCCTTTCCTTCCTCATACAAACAGGGGATCTATACAAAAGCTCTTGTCTGAAGAGCCACCTTCAGTGAGGGCAGTTACATACAACCTCCACATAACCCTATAACTAACCTCTTGTCCCAGGGTTCATATTCATACACTCCATTTCTCTGTGGGGCACATGGGACATATCCTTGAAGTGGTGTAAAGCACGCTGGTGCCATTAGGCGTGCTGCGCTCAGCACATTGACAATGTGCTCATTGACAGCAGCTGAAGGGCTGGACCCCTATTTAAAACCAGCTTTTTCCACTCTGAATTCCTGGACATCTTTTTTTAACCAATTGCTTAGAAACGGGTGTAGCTGAAAGAAATAAATAAATGCATAAAGTCAGGAATATTATAGGATGTGGCTCTGTTTCCATGGAAACCTGATCTTTCTCTTATCTGGTTCTTTTTTTCCCCCTCTGTTAGCCAATTTAACCTCTCTGTCCTTCTATTAAAACTCCTCCTCATTAAGCACAAGGTTGCAGGGTACTTGCAGGAGAAGTGTGGGCAGGAAAATATCAGCCTTTGCATCTGTTTGGTGCATTAAGGGAAAAAAGCATCTGAGCTGTAGGGAAAAATGTGGAGGAGGGTGAAGGTAGAGGGAAATATAATCGTATTAAAAATACAGATCAGGTTGGATAATCACTCCCTAAATTGGTAGCAGGCATGCAATCCGTCAGTCAGTATCCTTTCTTCCCGCAGTTGTCCCACTCTGTGTTATATTAAGGGATGCTCTGTCACTTAGGTGTACAACAGAGTGCGGTCTGAAGTGATGTGACATGATACCAGTTACACGTTGGTATGTGACCGATCACATTGAAAAACAGGATTTGCTGTCTGGCTGGCTTGATGGGGTGGTGTTGGAGGGGAGTTGGGTACTGTGGCAGCTCTCTGTCTCTTTCTCATTTTCATTTCTGAGTCACTTTCTCCGCCGTGGTGACAGGGCTTTCACATTGAGAACTGCCAATAAGGGATATGATTCTTTTCTGCTAATTAATTCATACTCTGAAATGCACCTGAATGACAATGGAAGCTTCTGAGCTATTCCTGAGTGCTTTCTATTGGGCTGAGTTGCTCGTTCTGTGATAACTTTGGGCACAGCTTTTCCCCTGTCTGCACTGCTGCTAACGTAAGTGGTGATTTTTTAAGTGCTGACCTGAACCTGCCTTGGGAGCAATAACACTGTTTTTCTCTCTCCCTCTTTTTGGTGACTGCTGAATAATGCAGTGTGCTTCGGTGGCAGGGTGCTGAACTTCCACTGAGGGCAGCAGTGCGAGTGCCCAAGTCAAGAGAGATTACAGGAAGTTACATCAATATTCCTGCATTTCTGTCACCTGTGGTTTTTAAGCATGACTTGCGTGAAGGTCTTGTTTCACTAAGCTCCAGGTTGGTCCTGATCTCGGTGTATTCCTGCAGGCCTTGCGAAGCTGTGATTTCTTGGGCATGGAGAAGTGTGACCATGGGGAGGGTGTGAAAGCTTAAAGGAGGAAAATCCTTTGTTGAGTTTCTAAAGCATTAGTCAAGTGTGTATGTAGATATTATTTATAGTGAATGTTATGATACTAATTGCATGTCTGAGAGAAAGATACACGCTAACGTGTCAAATAGTGTCTTCCTTTCCCCCTCCTTCCATGCTCCCAACAACTGTAATTCCTCCTTTACATTGCCTGGTTTCAGGACATGGCTTCCACGTGAGTTTAACCCAGTCAGTTCTGAAAATGCATTTTGGAGTGGGGCGGATCATATCTCCTTCTTCCCAGAGCTCCACGCCTGCACTGCCTTCGTTGGCAGCAGGGACCTGCAGTGCCTCCTCTTCCTCATTGCAGCGCTGCTGTCCTCTTCCTTGCGTGGCTTCATTCAGTGTCTGGGTACCTGGTGGCCATGGCCAAGGCCAACCACAAAGTTATGGCCACACTTCTGACTTGCTCATGGAGCAGCAGTAAAACTGCTTTACGTGTTGTCAAGGTGCTAATCAGGCATCAAGTGAGGATCTTGGCTGTGCTGCAGCCCCTTTTCTCACCCTAAGTCTTCAGCAGAGCTTTGTGTCAGGGAAGTGAGATGTAAGACTGACTGAGTGAGTTGTATTTAGTCATCGTGGCTCAGTGCTGTATGTGCTTTGCGATTCCAGGGGCCTCATTTGAAGCAGCCAGGTTGGATTTCCAACCAATCTTCCATGCTATGGCCCAATCGCTGGCCATCTATCAGTGTGTCCAACCCTGAGAAGGAAGGGCTGGACATCTGTTAAGCAGGCTGTTTTGGTGGGCTGGAAGCAATTCTTGCCACCTTTAGATGCAGCTGCCTCTCTTTCCAGGGTGTTTCTTCCCCTGTCATATAAATGGTACCTGTCATAAGGCTAAAATGCCTCTGTCACATGCCTTTTACCCTATGTGTGACAAGGTCCTACTTGTTCCAGAGACTTATGACTGGATCTGTGCTCATTATGTGATAGGATCTGTCAGTTGTATAATGGTAAGGCAGAATTCCCTTTGTGATAAGGCAGAAGGTCAAGCTGACCTGGGAGATCATGAGTTAGGAAGAGTGATAGGTTGACATGAACCGCATATCCAAACAGTTGGATGTAAGTCAATCAGACCACTCACAAGCTCTCTCATGAAAGCAGGTTATGATGCTTGTCTGGGATAAGGAGAAGCAGAGAAAGTCTCCATTTCCAGAAATGATCTCCAGAGTCATTCCATTCCCACAGAGACACTGGTTTAATTAAATGAATCTGATTATATCTTGGATAAAGTTGGTGGGAGTAGGGAATGGGAAAGGGGAATTCCCATGAGAAACATCAAGCTAATCTTGATTTAGAGTCTTTTCTTTACCTATCTTCTGGTAATCCCAGGGTGCCTTTGCTCTTGCACTGGACTTACTTGCACAAGACTTCTCTTGAGAAGAGATCTCTCAAGAGAAGATCCTGAGATCTTTCTTCAAGGAGAAATCTTTGCTACAGGAGTGTGCTGTGCTACCAGCAAGGTGCCAAGTTACACATTTATGGCTACAAAGGCCGGAAGGAACAATTTATCTTGTCTGATATAACACAGGATTTCACCCACTAATTCCTGCCTGAAGCCCACAGCTTCTATTTGAGCTAGGTGATGTTTTCTGTATACCCTGCATTTGTGCTGTATTTCCCACCTCGGGATTGTCTCACGTGCTATGGATGTGCCTTCAGCAGGGAGCAGCTGCAATGCTCTCCCCCTCTGCCCTCAGGTACTCACAGCATCTGACAGAGGACTGCTGACCCCAGGGCTGTGGTGCAGGGAGCTGGGGGGGATGCTCCGGTGCGGTGCTGGGAATAGGGAATTGCAGGAATTGCAGTTTGGGAACCAAAGTTGTGGGAATCTATTAGGAGTAGTCTGGTCCAGTGGGAGATAGACTGAGCGGTCAGATGTACATCAGGTAACCACCGACTGCCCTCCAGGCTGTTATAGAGTTTGGAGGGATTTATGAGGACAGCTCTGGGGTTTGCTTCTTGTTCTCTGTTTGCTGTCATTCAGCTTCTTAGAGTGGAGATCCCTTTTGTTGAAAGCCTACCTATTCAAGTATGCATCCAGATGCACACTACAGTAAAGCAGCTCTGAATATTGAGCTAGTAATTCTACTGAAATACATACCTGAGATGACAGCTCACACGTCAGAAAACCACAGGTATATTTAACACAGTAGTCAGTTGGATAAACTCATGACGAAAATACACCTCTTTAATCTGATAGCTATCAATAGCATACATCTATTTTTATTCCTGTCTTGGTTCCAAATCTTCAGGTGTCCTGGATGAGCCTTTGTATTAATCAAAATGGTGGTTGCCATCTTTCCTGGAAAACAGGATGAGCACAGGGTCCTCTGTTGTCAGTTGCTCCCTGCTTTCTTCTAATGATGCCAGTTCTTCCCTTGGAGGGGTGTTTGCTATGGAGTAAATGAGCAGAGGAGTGAGATTAAGTCGTTGGCAAAAATATAGGGAAAAAAAAATTAATTTTAGCTTTGATAAGCAAGTGACTGCCATAGACAAAGAACTGCCCTGCTGTGCCAGCAGCTGCTTCACCCCAGCCACGCAGCCCTCCAAAGGGCTGCGTGGAGGTTCAGTGGGTTGGATGCATGTAAGTTTAATGCGGGTTGCATCAGAGTGTAATGCAATAGTGTCACACTCTTGGTAGGGTCTTCTGCATTGTAGGTGGCCCTAGGCAGGCTCACTTGGCCAGCACAAGTATTAATTTAGCAAGCTATGGCTCGGGCTGGTAGCAGACAGGATCACAAGGTGCAGTGTTGGAAGGTTGTGAGCCTGTTGGTTTTGCTGGAGCAGGACTCTGGCAGGAGGTTAGACTGTCTGTGCTGCTTGCTGATATGCTGAGTGCCATTCCTTGTGCTGGTTGTTAAAGGCATTTTCCTACCTGATCCCAGATCAGAGGAGATAAAGGAAAACGTGGATGAGAATCAATCTGCGTGTTTCAGGCCAGACAGAAAGCCTTCCTCTTTTAAATTCTGCATCATGGTTTCACTTTGAAGTAGTTCTCTGTTTTCAGAAGTGACCTCTTCTGTTCTAAAGGTGTGAAGGAAGCTTGGAAATAGGAACCTTAAAGCTGAAAAACACATTTCAAGGAGCCCCACATAAAATCCCATGATATCAGAGGATGCGATCAGTGGCTTCTGAATACTCTGTACCCACTGTCACAATGCACTGTTGCCTTTTCATAGGTAGTACTTTACTGTCTTTATACTTTCTTTTCCTGGCAGTCTTCGCTGTTGCCTTTTGCCTTTTTTTGTTTCACTAGACAATGCCAAGAGACAGAAAACAAGAGCTCTAATATGCAGCATCTGCTGGAATATATTATCAAATTAAAAAAGATCAGTACCACAATAGCTACCTTATGTCATAAACTTGAGGATTCTGTGTTGTGTTGACTTCATTATAATTACTCCAGGTGGAGTTAATGATGTTTGGCGTGCCGAAGATCTGGTGGTTTCAAATGGCTGAGCAAACCTTAAATAGACAAATGGAGATGAATGTCCTGGGTCCCTCAATATCCCCCATTCAGGAGACAAACTTCTGCCCCTCATCTTTGAAGTCTCTGCAGCAGTTGGTATCTTGGCACAGAATTGTTCGATATTGCTGGCACATATATAAAACCTGTCTCTCCATGGCAACAAGAGATGCTCATGGTAACAAATGCAGCTAAGCCATATATATGCACATTTTATTCTGCTGCTCCTTACTCAGTTTGCCTTAAGTGACTTTTCCTTTCATAGTCAGTTTAAAGCTACCATATAGACTTCTAGGGAGTACTAGTACCAAGGCACATAGTTAAGCTTTACAAGATTGAGATGAATTTAGCAATTACCCTTACCATGCATTGCCTTGAATGGTGCAAGAAGGACTATGGGAAGGTGACCATTTCTCAGTGGAAAGCAGTTGGAGTACTGTGACAGCTTAGATGTCTATGCTTTGTACAAAATCCCAGTCACACTTCTGGCTCCAAAGTCCTTTTTAAGCACCTCCTAAGTTCATTGGAAATTACTCTGTCCTGTGGAAGAAATTTTTCTCTTTAGTAGCTGGTGCAGTGCTGTGTTTTCAGCTTTGGTCTGAGAACAACTCTGATAACACACCGATGGTTTTAGTTGTTGCTAAGTGATGTTTACTCTTACCAAGGACTTTTCAGTCTCATGCTCTGCCATTGAGGAGGGCACGGGAAGCTGGGAGGAAGCAGAGACAGGACCCCTAATCCAAACTAGCCAAAGGGGTATTCCATACCACAGCACGTCATGCCCAGTATAGAAAGTGGGGGGCAGTTATCTGGAAGGCCCAAATCACTGCTTGGGCCGGGCTGGATATTGGTCAGTGGGTGGTGAGCAGTTGTATTGTGCATCACTTGTGTTTATTGTTTTATTTTCCTTTTCCCCTTTTAGTTTTATATTCTCTCCCCTTGTTATTTCCCTTATCATTATTATTACTGGTGGTAGCAGCAGTGGTTTGTGTTATACCTTAGTTACTTGACTGCTCTTATCTCAACCCCTGGGGTTTACACTCTTTCCATTCTCTTCCCCATCCCTCTAGGAGCAGTGAGGAAGAACGGGGGAAGTGAGTGAGAGGCTGCATGGTTCTAAGTTACTGTCTGGGCTTAAACCACAACACTATTTTATTCCCATTTTAACAAGAAAAGGTGGTCATGGACTTAATTAAATAGAAGACAAATAAAGATATGAGATAATGAATACAGGAGAAAAAAGAGAAGGGCAGGACTGTAGCAGCAGTTTCACCCACTTTGCCTAGTAATGCACAAACCTTTTTCAATTCTAAAAATGACAACTCTAAAGAGTTACTCAATTATGTCATTCAGTGCTTCCACTATGTTGCTTTCAAGCTCTATGCAGAAGAGTTTAAATTGCTCCAAGCCCCATCAAACCTGGCCTTGAACTCTTTCGGGGATGGAGCAGACACAGCTTCTCTGGGCACCCTGTGCCAGGGCACCACCACCCTCACAGGCACCCTCACTTCATCCTAATATGTAAACTAAATCTCCCCTCTGCCAGTTTAAAGCCATTCCCCCTTCTCTTGTCACTACCTGTCTTTGGAAAAAGTCCCTCTCCAGGTTAATTGTTGGCCCTTGTAGATGTTGGAAGACTGTTACAAGGTCTCCCTGAGCCTTCTCTTCTCTCTGTGTGTGACTGTAAAGCACAGCTTTCTATCCTGCACATTTGTGCCCAAAATAGTGGGGTTGTGGCACAACATGTGACCATATGTTGGGAAAATGTGTTTTAAAGGGGGCTCCATCCGCTCAGCATGTTCCTCAAAGCATCCTCTGTGACATCCTCTGCTCCCCCATACCAGAGGCTTTGTTACTGCTGCTTTAACTCTGCAGCAGGCAAACCTTTAAAGCAGCTTCACCATCTCAGCTGCCAAGAGACCTTACTATATTCATCCAGATCATTATACCCTACGCAACTGTGTAACCTACTTAATTTTTCCTTAATGACTGCTTTCTAACATCCCTCCCAAATTGACTCACTCTGCAGCTGAAAACAGGAGAGCAAGCAGAGGCTGAGAGTGATGTGGAAGCCTCCGACCTCCCTTTGTAGTCTCATCTGTGCTCAGGAGAGAGCCAGGGAAGGTCACAGGGAGCACAGGGCTAATAACAAGAGGCTTGAGGACACTGCCCATACAGCTCAGTCACCAGGTGCCTTTTTTTCCAGCTCAGAGCGCTTGGTGCTCAGAACGTCCTCTGCTTCTGCCATTTACACACCCATGAATGAAGGTTGCTCACACATATCCAAAAACCCTGGATATTCATTGACACCAACCAATCTGCAGAACAGAGCTGAGATTTTTCCCTGCTTTTTCCCAATATATCTGGAGCATCATTAGACCCAGTGTAAGACAGTAACATATTGCAAGCAACTGAATTATGATTATGCTTGTAATAACAGCAGAGACATCTGTCAGTGCTGAGCAACAGGTATGTCAGCCCTCCTTGTTTCTTCTCCTTAAGCAGAATTACAACGGTGGGCGAAATGAAGGAGTATGAGGTAATTGCACTTGTCTCTAACCTTAGACTAGAAAGTCAAGCATTACTCCTATAGTTCTTCACTGCAGCAACACAGATAGAGATGCTCTCATGTGTCATAGCAGCCTTGTGTAGATTCAAACCCAGAGAACAGCCAGGAGTATATTTATCATATATTTTAGTAGCATAAAAATCAAGCATTTTCCAATATAATACAGTATAATACAATATAGCAGAATATAACAGAATATAAATATAATATAATATAATATAATATATAAATTGCGTATTTTGATGTGGAATAGCAATCTATGGTTGTAGGTAGCCTGAAGAATCCAGTCTAGACAGCACTGCCTGTGGAGACAATGACATGACTTTGATGTTCAAGGTTAGGTTTGAATACTGATGTGTATAAGGACCTTAAAGCGTAATAGGAAGAAGAGAAGAGGTTTCACCTCAGCTCTGTTTTAAAAAGCTAAACTATTCCTTAATGCTCCAGTCCCATGAAGAATGCAAGAGCTGAGGGTTCATTGTGGTAAACACACAATTCATGAGAAGGTATTTAGCAAAATAAGGAGTAATTGTGTTAAATTTCTGTTTGGAGCTCAATTTTACCTGTTCTTAAATTGCACCATGATACAGACGGAAAAAAAAACCAGTATTTTCCTCTGAAGGAGTAATTTCACTTAAGCTATGAAATAATTAGATGCTTAAAGCAGTTATAACACCAACCAGTCATTCAGAAGCAGTATCTCCAGACTAAATGCTTTCTTGGACAAATACCTGCTGAGCTGGGGTACCTTCACACCCTGACCACGTTGCAGTGCTTTTGATCAGCACACCGGACATCTTTCACTGGCTCATCACTGCACTCAGAATCCCCCATCACTGCACTCGGAATCCTCTAACAAGTACATTTTAGTTATTCCTTTTCTTAACTTTTTAATAAGTGTCATTGTGGTAATTCCCTACATTCCCAAAAAACCCTCATTTTCTTTTCTGAATACCTAGCTGGATGCATACTGTCATGTAGCAAATGTTAGTGCTGATGGACAGCTTGGGCTCTTTCTTTGAAGCTAGCAATTTCATTGTCTGAAGCTCATGCTGGTATCTGAGACTTACATTTTAAAGTCTGGAATCCCAAAATACCAGCAGTATGAAGTGAATGTGGCTATGGCAATTCAAAATAATTGGGAGAAAGGGAAGAAAACAGAAGAGTGGAGCATATGTAGCAATAGATCTTTAAAACCCAAATGCCAAGAGAAAGAACTAAGGAGTTTTTCCTTTCACTTCGAGTAACCAAGAAGGAAGAAAGCTGCTGCACCGCAGAGAGCTAGAGAGAGGTGACAAAGGTGCTGCTTAATGCATAGCCGTGCCCTGGGGTTTGTGCCCGGATCTCACAGACACATTGCAAAGGACAGGAATTCATCTGCTTCCAGAGCAGCTGCTGTCAAAGCAGGAGTGTGGGCAGCAGGGAGAGGTGTTTCTAGAAAGGCAAGTCCAAAAGTTGCTCTGTTGTGGCTCCTGCTGCTGTGTTTTGGAAGCCTCCCCAGGAGCCTCTGTGATGGGCAGGAAAAGAAAACTAGAGAGAGACCTTGAAGGACTTGGGCACAGGAGGCCAGGCTCACTCAGGAGCAAGCTGTTAAGCTACTGAGCCTTTCACATCTGGTTATCGCGGAGCTGAAAGGACTGATGTTAGTGCTGCTCCTTGAAGACAGATTTAACAGCCTTCAGCAGCCTCATCATTTCACACAGGACGCTGTGCTAAGGCAGGTCAAGCATTCTAAATGCCAGGTTCCTGGCACAAGCAATTTCCTGGATGCATTCACCCGCTCAGAACCCAGCTCCCCTTTCTGGTAATGCCGTTATCCTGGTTATAAGCAAAGCTATCTGCAGATAAGGTGGGCTGCTCTCTAAAAGCCACTTGCAGGATTGGGCCCAAGGGTCTAATGTTCTTAGATTTTCATTGCAATTTGAGGCAGTGGAAATGAAGCTTTTTACCCTTTCAAAGGTGAAAAAGAAAGGAAGGAAGAAAGAACGATGAACGTCTACCTCTGAGTCCTCTGTGTCTGAGCCGTGAGAGAATGTGGTTGTTCCATGGAGTATGTATAGGACCACAAGGCATCTGTTTGTCAAGTGGCATGCACATACACTGTCCTGCCAGACAGGAAACAGCTCTTTTATGCCATTAGGTTAGGAGCAATAAGCATAGGAGTTTAGGGAGTGAAGATGGCTCCTGGTGAGCGAGTGATCTGTCTCAGGGTTTGCCTGCTGCCTGCAGTCCTTGTGCCTTTTCTTCCTCCTTTCTTTTCTGTGTCTGTGCACATGCAGTCTTGCTTTCATCAAACACAGATTTCCTTGATGTTTATGCAGCATCCATGTGTATTTCTATCAAGTCAGTTGCAATCAAATGGAACATGCCAAGCTTCCCAAAGCAAATACAAGCTGCCTGCTTGTAGAGATGTCTACATAGAACATAACATAGAAGCCTAATCTCATCTCAGTACTTTCCTTGGGAATGATTAACGCTCACTCATCTGAGTCCAACTTTCTGGAGCCCATATTACAGTGTTCCTTTCTAATTATGCTCAAAAACTACTCATATGTGGCATTTCTATACAAGGAACATACTAATGTCTTTTGTCACCCAACACATGGTAAAAGTGTTTCAGTTCCCAGGAGAAATGGTCTGTCTCTGGAGGGGAGTTACAGCCACACAAGTCCAACTGCATATGTTCTCTGCAGTATGCTTCACTCTCCTGAAAGTGAAATGAAACCAGCTCCAAGAGGATTATTTCTCCTGCCTTAAAGGGGAAAAACCAAACCGAAACAAAAGACAAAGTCCTGGTAGAAAAATAGGAAGAGAAGGAACAGAAAGATGGCTGTTATTAACAGCATGCATGTATACTTGCCAAAGGGAAAGGAAGTGGAAACTGGGCTAAAGGAATGTATCAGCCTCCTTGGACTTTGGTATTTGGTGGCAGAGAGGAAGATGCGTGGTAGTTTTGCCATAGGGTTTGATGGGGGTGGGTGTCTGAGGTAAGCCAACCCAACCAGATCATGCTGTAGGATGTGCACAGTGGAGCACTGGTCCAGGGGAGCTGCTGGTCCAGGGGAAGCACCTTTTGGTAAGGAAGGTTCAGTGCTGCTATACAGTATGCCAGCCTCATGCCTCTCTATTAACTTCTCTGCCTTTTCTCGCTCTGTGCAGCTCCCAAAACGGAGCTCCACACAGCAGTTGGGCAGCACAGACAAATGCACAGCAATAATTAATCAAGTCCTTCAGTGAAATCCTCCAATATGTGTCCCCTGATTTCACCAAATGCCAGGCTTCTTAATTGTTACTTGTTTTTTAAATAAATATTTAATATTTATTATAAATTTCACCATATATAACTTCATAAAGTATAAATTTTAATAAATATTTGATAAATATTACCTTTTTAATAAAACTTGTTATTTCCAACATTACCTGTTTAAAAAGAGAAGGGTTCTGCAGTACCCAGACATTAGTACAGAAGAGACGCAGCCTTTTCTGCCTGTCAGCTAACCTCTGCTGCTCACTGACCCTTGAAAGGCCTTCCCATCCTTACCTTGCCCTCTAAAATGCACAAAGTTATCAGGAGGCTATTCAAACCAGACTGCAGTGCTTGTGGATGTGGGGCAGGAGTGTTTTTACAGCAGGGGGGTTGGAACTGGATGATTGTAAGGTCCTTTCCAACCTTAACTCTTCCATGATTCTATGATTCTGTGCTACTTTAGGGGTAGATCCATGCGCCTTGGCCTGTTCAGCAGGTCCTGTTTAGCTCTTTGAGTGTTTTGGCTCTTTATGGAACCATTTTTGTATATCTTAAACCTCCACCCAACTCTCACAGTTTTCAGACACTGCCCAAAAGGTGTTGTTATCCCCCTCCATGCCAAAAACATTTTCCTTCCGAGACTCCAATAAAATAAAGGACAAGTCTGAGCCATTTCAGCAGCTGAAAAAAACCCCACTTCCAAATTATGCAGATTTATAAAAACTTGCTTTTATTTCTACCAAACTTCTTGGAAGGGATAAAATCAACAGAAAACAATCTAACGAGGTATCTTTTCTGTGTGGGTAGCTCAGGGGTTTAAAAATCACATCAAGGTTTGATTTATGATAGCGAAGGTGAGGAGTCTGAGCAAATTGTCTTGATAGGGAATCATTAGAGGACATTCAGAGCTACCACTGGGGTCTTCTTTTACCTGTGTTTTCTGATAACATTTCAGAAATGCTCAAGAGACAGGAGGAGCTCCAATGCTGCATCCATTAACGGATCCAACAGGCTCTGGCTAAAGTATTATGTATTATTTTTGTTACACTATTGCCTAAATGTCAAATGATTCACAGCTGTTACAGAAAGAGAGGTACAGTCTTTTCACTCACAGCATCTTTCCTACATTACAGGAACTTAAACCAGACATTTTGCAATCTGGGTTGCTGCTGAGGTGCAATTCCTACCCCCAAATAGTTGCTGTTTTGCCAAGCTGTTGTCCATCATGTTGCGTGTCACATCATGCATCTTACATTGGACTATGCCACATAGAATGGTTTGGGTTGGAAAGGACCTTAATATCATGCAGCTCCAACCCCCCCGACATGGTATCAAGAACTTCCTGCCACGTTCACTCTCCCAGTTGGTGATGCTTTTCCCTGGGGAGCATCAGTTACAGATACAACTGTGTTATTTAATATATCCAGGCACCTGGAGGCTACTGAAGGGCTTGCTGAGTAACAAACGGATGAACGCTTGTTGGGTGCTGCTGTCCCTGTGGTGTGCTGCATGGCAGGAAGAAGGTGGGAACAGAGGGCTTGGATTCCAGCTTGAAGTCCTGGGGACTGAACTTTCATAGCGCCACAGAATCAACTGGGTTGGAAAAGACC
The DNA here is from genome assembly GCF_034315485.1 of Pezoporus occidentalis. Classification (NCBI taxonomy): domain Eukaryota; kingdom Metazoa; phylum Chordata; class Aves; order Psittaciformes; family Psittacidae; genus Pezoporus; species Pezoporus occidentalis. The sequence goes on from NW_026912854.1 coordinate 745,825, forward strand.
TTTAAGATCAGCAAGTCCAACCTTTACCCAGAACAACCAAGCTCCCTAATTTTATACTTCATCACCTATTGTGCAGCTCTCAGAGGAAAAAGAATGAAAGCAGATTATCCACTTTGTAGAAGCAGCAAGTATATTTACCTGCTGATGATGCTGTAACTTTTGCTACCTCTTGTGTGGCTAGCCATCCATTCTTGCCAATTACCAATGCGGTGCTTTGACAATAGCGGAATGAGATTCACAGCTCCGCAGTCACAGCTTGAGGCTTTGAAAATGAACATTCCTAGCGTGCTTCTCGGCTTCCTTTTTATAGAAAACCTGGCACATACAATTATATACTTTTTAACAAATGCTCCTTCTGCGTCTCCAGCTTCCAAGTTTGCTTTGTGATCCTAAGGGAGTATCTTCGCCCTGCTAAACTTCCCCAAAATAAGATGAGAGGGAAATTATGTCCTCTCATAAGCAGGAGTTGCTAACAGAGGTTACTAAATGAAGCTATCAGTCATCTGAGTCACTCTCTGAAAAATACTGTTAATTTTAAAGTCTTATTGTTATTTCTGGCATTGCCAACTGCATCTAACCCAAGACAAAAGCTTTCCTAGCTGAAAGTTTTTGTTTCTTGGTAAAAAATGAAACATGAGCAGAGAACAAGCCTTAAGGCAAAGAGAAACAGCTCACTCTCCTTAAAAGTACAGTAACTCCTGTTGAAGAGGAGGTGATAAATGACCCAGTACTGATGGTCTTACAGTGCTGCAGGTAACAAGACGCTATGGCCAGTGTCTCTCTCAGGGCTGTTTGTGTCTCATTCATATCTTGTGTCAATCTTAGAATGCCCAGTGCATATTTAGTTCAAGTTTTAGCTGAGTGCCAAGTGAATTTTAGGTGTGTGTTATTTGTTAAATCAGCTAACAGGAGGTGGCTGGGGGATTGTTGTGTTTTGGTTTGATTCTGGTTTTGATGAGAACACAGAGGAGCAAATCCTCTCCCTTTGTTTCTGGCAGTGCTGCTGTTGTGGCTGTGTGGCTGCGGGGCAGGGTGATCCCTCATCTTTATTTTTGTTTATTAGTATTATATTAATTAAGTTAAAATAATAAATAGATTAAATAAGTATAATTAAATAAAAAATAAATTAATTAAATAATATTTATTATTCCTTCCTGTTCCCCAAGATCTCATGCTTCTTCCCTTCCCTATGTCCTCCCAGTATCAGGCTGGGACACAGTTAGGGCACCTGGCTTCCTCCAGTCACAGCCTCGCCAGTGGGGGCTGAGCCCATCTCTCCTCCTCAAGAGACGTTTCTCCTTCCCAGGAGAAGCAAATGGTGTTTGTCAGTGGTGACAAGGCAGGTTTCCCAGCTAAACTGAAGCAAACCTTGTCAAACCTTCGTTTAAGAAAATGGGGTTGTAAGGTAAGAGCAAGTCTTCACCTAGGTCCTGCTTATTTGAGGCCTTTCACTCTGGGAAGAGGCAGAGGAAAAGCCTGCCTTCTTCAATCCCTCCAGCGAGGTCTTCCTTGCTCTCCATCTTCCTTGCTTTCTCCAAGACATCCCCCTTTACAGAGGTAACTTTATCTGACCAAATTTTATCCAGACAAAGCCCTTTAACTTTTAGCTTCCTAGATGGGACCAGATGCCCAAGATAAATGCATTGAGATCCTCAGGAGCTCTCTGAGACAGGGTTTTACATTGTAAGTTTAGGAAGTCTTGTTTTCCAACATCCTGCTATTGTATTTAGCCAATATAGTCCTACAGTCAATAGTTGAATGGCATGGTTTTCACAAATGATTACAGATAAGAGCTATTTCCATTGTTACTTCCTTTTGTCATTGACAATACCAGATCAAGGTAATAACATCTGATCTGGCCAATATCTATCAGAACTGGAGGTTATAATCAGAGAAATAAATAGAATTTGCTTCACCTAGAATTGCAAAATATCACTCAAATAATGAGGTGCTTGGGCATGCATTTATCTATCCTTGCTTATGAAGAAATAGCTATCGATAGAATTGTATTGATGCGCCAGATTGTTTGAAGAAATCCTAGACATAAATAGCTCTCTAAGGCAGAAGAATATGAACAATCAGTCCTTTAGAAAACCGAGTTAAAATACATCCCTTGCCTAGTTTAAAGGCATATTCTGCAGTCCTAATTCACACAGAACTGTTACTGTCATCGTGCTCCCCCTGATAATAGACAGGAAACCATAATTCCTTCTTTTACTGAGTGTTACAAATCTGAATACTTTAACAATATGACTGTGAGGTTGGTATGGACAAGTTTTAATTCAGTAGTTAAATGTTAGAGTTGATAGAGAAACTGAATTTAGGTAAATGTTACATGCTTATGAAGTTTCTCATATTCAGGTTTTAAAATAGAATGCTTTATTCATTTTCTTTTTTAATATATATTGGACTATATTACTCAGGAAATTTTTATATGAATTACTGCCCTTTTTCTGTCACTGAGACTGACAATATGGATAATATCTAAGGTTTTTTACTATTTATCTCTTTGTTCTTTTTTACATGTTTGCTTTTTTCAGCTGTGGGACTCAACTGTGAAAGTGAGATTGTTTGTCTGGGTTTTCCAGTTTCTTTCTCCTTTTGTTACTCTGTCTTTTCAGTCTCGCTGAACTCTGATGATTCAGAAGATGGGGGGAAAATCAGTTCTGTTCACTCAAATGCTTATAGTTACAAAAGAAGAAGATAGAATGAGATGCCTTGAGAATCTAGAAACCCACTGAAACCTGATTGCTTGTTGAGTTTGATACGTTATCCCATCCAAAAATCAACCCAACCCAACCAACCAACCAACAAACCCACCAAGAAACTAAACCAGCATTTCTCAGCCAAATCTTGTTCTTGACACAATCTCATTTTCTAAAGGAAAAATTCCCAGATGATGGTTTTCAACCACAGCAGTTACTAGTTGTGGAAATGACAGAAGAATTGGAACAGTGGAGCTTCAAACTGTTGCTCTTTTCCTTGGGGCAGCCTTGAAAGAATACGTTCACCCACTTTCCTAGGGTGAGTGAACAGGTTTCTTTTGCAGATGACTGAAGTATAATCCCTTTCTCATTGACATCAGTCCTTATGATAACTGCCTTGATCCTCAACTCCCCTGTAGGCATTTGCAAATATGAAGGGTAAGTAGAAAATACTACCAGACAGGGCAAATGGTCAAAAAATTATGTATCACTGACAACTGGCATGTATTGTTGCTGTGTTTACTGAGCTATAAGCAGTGGACAAGCCATGGACAGCTGTGATCACAGTTAATGACTTTCAACAAGCTGAGGGGAGTCTGTTCACTTTCAAAATCATGTGTTGCTACATATATCTGTATCTACCAGTACCTGCAAACTGCAGTTTCTCAGGCAATATTACACTAGCTAAAGAGAGAGATGAAAGCATTCTTTGCTAGTAATCAGTCCTTGGGCATGACAATCAGATTGGATTAAATAATTAATCTGCAATAAGGGCATCTAAACAGGAAGGCACTGTCAGTTTGAGGGGATGGGTTCCATTTGCTAATGCTGGGAAAATGTTTTCATTGTGAAAGAAAAACTAACCTTGAGATGAAAGCTGTCTAAGATGTAGATTTATGAGGACAGACTCTGGCTCAGCGTGTAGCAACTAAACTCAGTGCAATTTACAGTCCCGCAGTCATGATTAGATTTCTCATATAGAGCATTGGAAATCAAAAGTTTCTATTTGGGGAATTTTTCCACATCACATTGCATCTTCAGGAGCTCAAAGGCATCTAAATCACACATGCTGTGGATTTCTTTGATAAGCCAAGAAAAGCATGGGCTTCAGAAAGCGGCTGATCAATGATGCAGCTTCTGCCAGCCCTGCACTGAAATGGGTGAGCTTCCCTGCAACTGGATGGGGCTGAGTTTCCCATGTTTCTAATGCCTGCTCTCCTGCAGGCTGCCACCATCTCCTCTCTCAGCCTGTCAGCACAGCCTGTTTGTGGGTGGGTAGCTGCCACCATGTGATCTGCTCTTCTCCTTCTTCCCCTTATGTGTCTGTGCCCTTAGGGACCACTGAAAATGGTACCTGATGGCTTGCAAGCCTATGGGTGCATGTGTGTGTGTGTACAAGTATATATATATATATAATATATATATATATATATGCAAGTCCATAAAACATCATAGGGATATATGCCAACACCCAGGCAGCCAAAATGAGTGATGACTAAGCTCTGTTCCTCTCTGTTATCAGGCTAACGTCACAGCAAGACTTAAGTACCTAGAGGCAGATTGAAGTCTTCCGGGATTTAAAACCACCCTGAATGCTGAAATGCCAATGAGTGTCTGATGTTGACAGGCTTGAAAAAATCCTGCCAGGTGTTGGTTTATGCATCTAGATACTAAAATCTGCCCCAAAATTACTGTGGTCCTGCTCTGTCTCCCACATGTCAGTTTTCTCACCGTTCTTTGGTCATACCAGTGATAGTGTTGGCTCAAAAGGAGTGCTAGAGGTAGTGGGGTCAGGTGTACACCAGGTTATATGGGAGACAGACCAAGTGGGGACCAGACTGCTATCATTGACTTGCAGTGAGAAAGATGTAACCCAGAGCTAGGCTTTAAGATCTCTGTGGTTTTGCCCAATGTATAAATGAAGGGATGAAGGGAGATCATTTTTAAATTGTCTTTTATTTCTGTTAGTTTTAAGGAAAAAATATCTGGAATTTCAGGTCTTGTCCCCACAGTTTAATTGTGAAAGCATTGCTTGAGTACTGACTTTTTAGCATTCAGATCTCATAGAGCTGTTAAAATAGATGTTAGCAGAAATACCATATGAAAACTCCAAGCAATTCAGCAAATATCTGTATTTAACACAGGCAGGACAAAAAGCATTTCCCATCTGCCTGGATTCCATCTTTGGATAATGCTTTCTACATGCTGAAGTCAAAGAGCCACACGCTGTCTGTTACAGATAGGGAGCTGTATTTAAAACCATTGGTTTGTGTAAGTAGACAGAGACTTGTCATTAGTGACATTTGTTCTAGAAGTGCAAAGCCAGTTATGTAAACCTCCAATTCATAACTTAATTAAGCTCTTATTTCACTTTGAACTGTTTCAAGTAAAAGAAACCTGGTATCTGACTTGCAGTCCGAGGTGTTTAGTTTTCCAGGTCATACTATAAAGGTTCTGCTCTGAAAAAGACCAAAAAGCACGCAGAGAGAGGACTGAAACCATTGGGATCAATGCAGGGAGACACTAACCCGATCAGAGACATTTAGCAATCTTCTAAGGCACTTATCTGTATTTTTTGGAGGATACAAGCAGCTAAAATTGTCCCTAAGCTACTTAGGCTTGATAGTCCTGCACTTACTGAAACCTCTAACAGACTTAAGGCAAGGGAGGGAGCTGCTGAGATTGAGCTGCTTGGAGCTGCTCCTGATAAAGCCAGCCTCTGTGCTCCAGAGGGACTGGGGCAGACTCCTTCCCCCAGGCTGGAGCTGATCTTGCAAATACCTCTCTGAGGCTCTTAAGGCATTTTGGTTCTTGTGTGTTTTGATTGTCTGATCCAAACCCCTATGTGAGTGCCCACATACCTTGGAGGATTTATATAGTGGATGGTTTGGCTTGTACCCAAGACCTTCCTCTGACTATTAAAACCACTAATGGGGGGAAGTATTTGTTAACACTAAATATGAAACTTTTCAAGGTGTCTTTATAAACCTAGAGGGAGAGGAAATACTTTCCTCTGTCCTTTGTGGATTATCTTTCAGATACTGTAAGAAATATTCTGTGGGCTCCTAGAAATTATGAGGAAACACATTGGCAGTATCATTTAGGAATTGATATCTTTAGCCTAAGTTGTTCCTTTTGAAAACGTGCTCATTTAGTTTAAGAAATACTACATGTGTAATTACATCCAAGAGTTATCATGGCTTCTCTCAGCCCATGTTTGCTTTGGTAACTGCACATGTAACACAAAACTACTTACATTAAGTTCTTATACTGGGACGCTTTTAGCCCACACTGTTTGGCAGATGCTAGCACTTTGCAGTTGTTACTGGGTGTTTTGCCCACATTGTAACAGCCCCTAGCATGTGCTTCTGTCATTAGGAATATTGACTTATGTTTACCATCTTGGCTTCAAATACACACCACAGGATTTTCCATGTTTCTTTGTAACAGTAGGCAGAACAGGGAACTTTGAGGCTGCCAAAGAAGAATCTGCAAACGCAGACCAATGTCACAGCAATTCTTATCTAGAATTTTATTATTGGTCCCTATAGGGTTGGGTTTTTTTGCCCTGGGATAAACCATGTGAGAATACCTGAGCTGGTTCTTTGAATCCATAGCAGGAACCTAGGAAGAGGGTGGCTTCTTACAGAGAAACACAGGCTATGTCTAACTTGAGAGAGCCAGGAAACATTTTGCTTTCTGTTTTGAGATACTCTTTGACTGTAGTCATACCTCTGTTAGTGCAGTGGCTCTGGAATGCAACACAACTGGTCCTGTGAAAGCAAAACTTGCTTCAGAACCAGTGCCATGACAGGGCCTTATGCCCATTGATGCAGTATATTCTACTATGGTGTGAACAAAAAAAGCTAAAGCATCACAACCAACCAATAAAAAAAGCACTCTGCAGAAACATCACAATGCATAAAAAATAACTCCAGGCCCATGTATGCAAAACTTAATTGTGCAGGCTTCAAATCTCATCAGAGTCATTGTTGAACTGCTCTTTCCAGAAACCAGGCTGGCTCCTGAAGCATGTCGTATCTATCATTTATTTTAAAAGCATTTTAAATGCAGTCAAATGTTTAAACTTCAAAGAAAATTTGGTTTCTTTGACCTGGGCTAAGTTTGCTATGAGGATTCTGTTGTGCTGCTATTTAGACAGATGGTCTACAAATACAAATATGAATGAAAGAAGACTCGAGCCCACAAATAACATTAACATAAACTGGCATTGCTTTCTTAAAGCTCATGGGGGCAGATTTGCCTTAGTAGAACAGTTTGCTCTAGTCTAGGTTTGAAAACATGATTCAACATGGACAACATCCTTGTCAGAAAACTGGGGATTTTGGTTCTGGATAGGCTTGAGTACTTGCTAGAGAAGTAAGCAGTCACCCAATTCAGGAGTCTGTGCTGACACTTGGGGCTGTTTCTCTTCACCAAACCCCAGAGGCATTCATGGACACTGCACGCTCAACGCAGTCCCAAGGAACTGTTCTGGATAGATGTTCTAAACGTTTTTAACACGTTGTCATTCAGTGTCCACACATTTTAGAAGCACGCTTGTTCTGAGACATAACCAACCAGCCCAAAGAATCCTGTATGGAAATCATTGTCTTTAAGTCTGAGATAATCCAGGATGTAATGACATCCTTCTTTTATTCCTGGTTAAAAAAGAGAAGGGATAATGCTACCCCTTCCACTATCAGGAGCATCAACCCATTGCTCGCTCTTTATACTGAAAGCTAAGAACTGGTTTTATGTATCCCCAGTCCTGTCCATGCTTAAATAACATCGGTGTTGAAGTAAGGGTGATGGTAACACTGGCTGTGCAGAAGTGTTGTGGTGTGTCAGGGTGTCACTCCTGCTAATAACCTCTCTGCCTTAGTCCCTTTTTTCTCTGTTGTTTAAGGTAATGTTTTCAGAAAGGATATTTTAAACCCAGCTCTTTGGGGTTTTTAATGCTCTGCAGCAAATAACAACAGAGGGTGCAGAGCCTGGCATCCTTGTAAATGTTGTTAGAGTGCTGCACAAGGAATTTGGCTGTCTGAATTCCATTAAGGTATATGGGAACCATATGGCCAGATCCCTAGGTACCACTTTAAAAATGTAGGTGATTCTGTCTGAAGCAGAGCACAGGATTTCCACAGTGCTGTTCAGTGTTCTTAATGTCTCAGGTTTTTATTTCCTGCATTTAACTCATGGAAATTGCTGCAGGAAAAGAGTTATCCTGGAGTCTCGGTTCTGGGTCACATCCTGCTTCCCACTGCTTTAGTTTTCCCACTGCTGACTGTGTGGAGATGTCATCTGCAGAAGTTCTTCTAACAATGTGCCATTTGGGGCACTGTAAACGCACAGCCTGGCTCTGTGCTAAACTTTATTTATTTAATGTCTTGGATTCATTTATGCTCCCCTTGAAGAGCTGAGGCAGGTAAATGTCTACCAATAGAGGAATCTTCTTTGCATGCTGAGAAGACTTCTGAAATGCAAGCCTCCCAGTTTCCCTGCAGTTCCTTTGACTACAATGTGTTATTTAAAGCTTTTCTTTTAGAAGTAAGAACCAACTTTTAGAAAGGTTAATGTGAGGAAGAGGGAAAAAAGCCCTTTAGACCTGGAAATGACAGGAGATGCTCCCATGCCTGATTTCTGTAATGTGAGAAAAAGCACAAAAGAAGCTCTCAGGGAAAACGGAGGAACTGGGTTTTGATAAGTTAAAATACATAGTGAATTCTTTTTGCATGCTTGCAGAGCTATAGGGGTCCCCTGCAACACACACGTGTGTCTTGCAAGGTATATACACTCTGGCTACCAAAGCATCTCCCTGCTGGTTCTGCTTATCCTACTACTATACTGTGTAGTATTGTGCAATCTGACAGGAAAAGCTTTAACTAAGGAAAGCATAAGAAAAAAAGACAAGAAAATGGGAGGAAAGTATAAGAGACAGCATATAGGCAGAGAGGATGGCTGGCACATACTGCATCTGCCCTTTTTTGCTACTTATTCCTTCACTGCACTCCTATGGGCTACCTGGCAATTAGGTTTGGAATAAGTTCTGATAAGGGGAGATGTTTTTCCATTCAGATGGAAGTCTTTCCATTGCACTTTGAATACTTTAAAGCAGCTTCAGAGCTGCGTCTGACGTAGCTGGCCCCTGCTTTTCATGCTGGAAGCTCAAGTGGTCTTTGCTGCTTCCTCCATCATTCAGGCAGCTGCTCGTGTGCAAAAGGTGTCTGTGTGCTATGGCAAAAATTAGATAGCACTAACTCCTTGTGATCATGCCACAGAAATCCTTTTGTCTGTACCTGAGAATTAGGAGGGCATAAACAGCTTTGTGCTTCTTCAAAATAAAGGCTGGAACTGAATTTTTAACACAAGGTTCATTATAAACCTGTGTTCGTGGGTCACTGCCTGTATGTAAGACTGTTGGCAAATAAGTATCAACGTTCTGTGTTCAGATGTGACCCTTACACACATGATTTTTCAGGTGAAAGCAGGGTCTACCTGGCATTTAACTGATAATGATCAGAACAGGGACAAAAAGAGGGCAAAAAATACATTTCTCTGATTCTCTGAGTTCCTTTGAGTGTCTCCTGGATGTAATGATAGCCTCACTGGTGTGTAAGAATCAAAAAACATGCCAGAGAACTCCAGAGACATCACTTCATCCCCTGCCAATCTGAACAAAGCTTTGTGTTCGCAGTTTCTGGATACAGCACAGATTTATGTCCCTCTCTGCTCTCTCTCCCACTGGCTGTCTTTTTATTCCAGTCATTGGTGCCAACCCAGCTAAATTCCTGCTTGACACAGCCGAAACTCCGTTGCAACAGCAAGCTCTCAGAAATGCCCCAGATGATGGACAAATACCCCAATTCTCTCAGCATCTGTGCTAACCTTGAAACCCTACCTGGTAGGCACAGTGCAATCAAAAACTAATCAGTGAAATCAAGCTGGGATTTGGTCTTGGGAGCTAACGGGAGGAGAAAAAAAGATGACTGTGCAAATACAGTCTGGCTTTCATAAGGGGAGATGCACAAAGCCATTCTTAATCATCAGCATCTCCACAGAGCAGTGATAGGAGGACCTGGCAAAGCCTGTCAGCATCTGTGTTCATCTAGTTAATTAGCAAGAAAGGACAAACTCCTCTGGAAGCACCTATGTGACGGGCAAGCTCCCGTCCTATTTCATTCACAGGATTGTTTTCAAGGTTTCAGGCAGAACTGTGCCTGTGTTGCTTTAGAGCGTTCCTTTACTGCTGTGTTAAAGTTGGGGCATGTCGGAGGGCACGCGGGGCTGGGAGGCAGCGCGGGGCGAAGGATGCTCGGGCAACCGGGCTGCAAGAGGAAGCAGTGCGACAGGGAGAGAATAACTTGAGCTACAACCTACGCAGTCTGTGTGATTTTCCTCTCCCTCCTCTGCTGCTCTTTCAGCAAGGAAAGGGGGAAAAAAGGCAGGGGGGGGGGAGAAGGAAAAGGCTGCAATGTGTCACAAAGGAACAGACTGGCAGACATCTGCCTCTTGCCTTATTTATTTATTTCCTTAAAAAAAAAAACATAGGAAAGGGTACAGAGCCAACTCTTCACTCCAGAGCCCCCATTCCCTTAACAAACCAAATGGTGGCTGTTGGCAGGGTATTGACAGCTTGTTAATGAAGGAATTCTTGACAAAATGACAACCTGTGTGGGATGCAGTGTGAAGCCGAATCCTCCCACAAACCAGTACTAAGTAATTAGGAGGTGGTGAAAATAGCAACTAACTACTGTTGGGGAGAAGAGGGAGGGGAGGAAAAAGCTCCTAAATTAATTATAAAAGCAGTTCTGATTTGAAAAGTATCCCTCTCTCCTTTCCCTGAGAAGACTCATTTTCCCCGAACTCTCTGTTTCATCCTCCAAGTTTCTCTTAGCCAGCCAAAGGGAGCATCTCAAAAGACTGAGCCTCACCACTGTGAATACAGGGCCTTTTTCTCTGCAAACACAATAAAGCAAATGAAGTACTAATGAAAGTCAACCCACATTCACCACCACTGCACTAGCATCAGGTGTTGGGGCAGCTGTAGCAAACCCCATGACTTATGGTGAAATTCCATTTCAGTTTGGCTCGCTGGGAAGATGCCGTTCTCCACCCTGTCTTGAACAGGAGCTCATGATAATTCAGCCAAATGGTTCATTAAAAACAACTGAGCAAAGCAGTTAGGACAAGAAGGAGAATGATGTGTTCCGTTTTAAACAGGGGAAGTTCAGGTTAGGTATGAGGAAGGAGTTCTTTACTGTGAGGCTGGTGAGGCACTGGAACAGGCTACCCAAGGAAGTTGTGAATGCTCCATCCCTGGCAGTGTTCAAGGCCAGGTTGGACAGAGTCTTGGGTGACATGGTTTAGTGTGAGGTGTCCCTGCCCATGGCAGGGGGTTGGAACTAGCTGATCGTTAAGGTCCTTTCCAGCCCAAACCATTCTATGATTCTATGAAATGTTGATTATTTTTTATCCCCCAGAATTTTGAGAAATTTAGCTAAATTTGTTGTTTTTCTACTTTTACTCTGTCTGGTCTTTTCCCACCTTTTACAGCTTCTGGAAGTGACATTTACTTTCTACAATTATAGATTCAGATAAGCAACACAGACCAAAACGAGCATTGCATATTCCCATTTTAAAGTAATGTGGAGAAATGAAGAACTTATAGACTCAAAACTGCATTCATACAGCTTATATGCATTTTCAATTCTTCATGACTTCTTTGTTTTGAATGCGCAAAAGAACCTTGCTACCTTTCGTTTATTACTCATGTGAGTTTGTTCCCATTTGTGGCTTTTGTAGTTGAGCTCTGTTAAAACATTACAAGAGCTGCAAAATAAATGATCGCTTGGGGAGTTATTCATTTGTTCTTCAAAAGGATGGATAATAAGAGATCTATACATTTAATTATATGAAATATTTTTGGAAGGAATAGAGTTGGACTTGGTTGTGGTTTCCTGTGGGAGGTCAAGTATAGACATAAGAAAGAACACTTTAAAGGTTAAGGGCTTCACTTTACAGAGAGCTGTCAAGACATCTAATGTTTCAATAACCTGCTGTACCAGTGAGAGGTAAAAGCCAGGTCAGGGATAGTTTGCTCTTTCCAAGGATGCTAACAGAGCTATGGAAATATTGTTTATGCAGAGAGCAGGGAACCTTGGTTTGCCTGTATCATGCGCCTGAAATGACTGATTTTTTGTTCCCTATGACTTCTCACCCCACTCAGTTTTCAAAGAAAGCCAGCCGGGGTTTGATGTTGGATAATTGCGTTACTCTAGCATCGGCAGGATAAGGACAAACCGTAAATGTATGTTTTATAATTTGGATAGTCACCATTTTCTGTGATGTGAAGAAGCACAGCAATACTGATGATGAAATTTGGACCCATGGAAATGTATGAATGCACATTAGCATTGGCTCATAAGGATCTTGCTTTACACAGATTTAAAAGCAGGACTGCAGGTCAGTCATTTCGGTTTCATTTCTGGCAGCCGAGTTAAATCTTTTGAAGGTGTTATGACACTAGGATTGAGAAAGTATGATGGAAAGCTAGTATGCAGGGTGCATGGTGAATCAGCGCGCTGGTTTTGCTGAAAACACAGGTTGCGAGCTCCCTTCTTTTTAGGAGGAATTATTCCATGACCTGGCCCTCAGTACAGGTCCACAAGATGCTACCAACTAAAGAAAAATGTATCCAAATACAAAGCAAACAAGGCTTGTCAGGTGATGCCTATATTCAAAAAGAAAAAGTTATTCACAGCAGTTACTAAATCTGGATTACAGTGTAGAGGATAATCCTTCCTTCATGCAAGTGTCTACTAGCTGCTGTAATAAACCTTTCCACAAACAGGAAAGATGTGCACCACCTTTGTGTTTGTGCTGCCAGTTTAGGGCTGCCTTGGTGATACTGAGTTAGGAGAAGCTCAGTTATAATGAATAGTACTTCTTGTGTGACCATGCTCTTAGGGTCAGGCTCAGTGCTTGCGGACTGAGGGGCAAATATGAATGTTCTCAGCCCCCAGGGGGATGGTGATGCCTGTCCTGTTCGTAAACCTTGACCTCGCACTTCTGGTCCCTGTGGAGGAAGTGGAACCAGCATCAGTTTCAGTGGTAAAAGCTCTCTTGCAGTGGGTACGAGGTCGTGCTCATCACTGCGCAGAAGGTGACTGGGAGTGGGGCTCTGACGTGCTAAATAAAGCACATTTTTTATGTCAAGTCAAGTGCTTTACAGGCTCAGCCTCAGCGTGCTCAGTCTTTTGTTGTATCAAACTGTCAGTGAGGAGCCATATACCAGAGAATCTCTTCTTGCTCCTGGGTCTTATTTGTCCAAAAGCAATCTGAAATGCAAGTAAAATCCCAGTAACCGCAGGAGCGGAACGGTTGGAACGCTGTCAGCAGAGACAGACGTGTGCAGGCAGCGTGCTAAACTCACTTGCATGGGGTTTGTTCAGCTGCTAAACAACAAAAAAGGGGTGTGATGAGAACTCTCTCACCCTTTCAGTTATTTTAATAAATCTATGCATTTCTTGTGCTAACTAAGATAAAGGGGAAGGCTTTTCAAAGCCTTACAAAGTCTACCTGTTAGTACCCCTTTACATGTGAGCTCCTGTTATGCTCAAGTACTCAGAAAGGCATCCAAAGTGCAGCGCAATAATGATATTCTTCAAAGATCTTTCTCTTGCCTTATGGATGAGGGAATGTATTATCACCTTGAATTTCGAACCCATGCTGTTGGTTTCCATGTGGAGTAGCAATAACGAGCTGAAACAGAAGCGCTTTAAACAGGCTCACTCTTGTGACACTGCAAAATTAAGTTTAATATTTGCAAATTGGTTATGTGCACTCACATTCTGTCAGATCACTGGTAAATATTATGATTCCTACAGAGCTACTGGGCAGCCACATTTCTTTCTTGTTTCTTGGAATCAGTCAGAATTGAGAGGTACTGAACCCTTGACAATTTGGGGAGTGAAACTGCTCAAATAGGTGCCAAGGGAACTGTGTTTCAGGGGGTGAATTTGAAAGCCTTGACCTGAGCTCTGTCCTGGAATAAATCAAGAAAATGTAGTTACTGCGTGTAACGTTTATCCCACCCGTTCAGCACCTGATCCCGAGTTGTCCTAAGTTTCTCTTTGTCACAGCTCCAATCAGTGAGTTCTCTTCTTGAAGGCTGTCAACCAAGTGTCTGAACCCGAGCCTGCAATCTGAGCCTGTTTAGGTCTCATCATTTCTGTACATCAGGTAAGCAAAAGAGCAGCAATCAGGAAGCAGCCTTCTTTCCCTCAGCATCCTGGCTAGAATTGTTCAGGGACTTTCCAAGCAGGGCATTTGTGACTTTTAGACCAGAACTCTGCTTCCTCTGTTTTCATTGTATGAGCTAGGAAATGCCGTGCTTGCATGGGTGCTGGCACTTGGCAGAATCACTGCTTTCTCATAAAACAATTGGATTCCCACCAGTCTTTACCCATTGCAGCAACTGGTGATGGCTGAGCAGGCTGTAACCTGGGATCTCTCCTCCCTGTACCACAACTTACTTAACCGTTCCCCACCACACCACCTCGGTGATGTCTGTGACTCTGATGTCTGATGTCTGCCTGGTCCTTGGCAGGGACTGTGCCAGCAGTCCTGGTGCTAGCCATAATACCATGAAGCAAAGCTCTGCCTTGGTGTAAGTAGGTTTTGCTATAGCACATATATGTTGAGGGGAAGATTCAGAGGAAGGAAGCTGCATCTGCAGCAGAAATGTACCTATCATAGAATCCTTGAATCCCAGACTGGTTTGGGTTGGAAGGGACCTTAAAGCTCCTCCAGTTCCAACCCCCTGACATGGGCACAGACAAACTTCACTAGAGGAGGTTGCTCCAAGCCCTGTCCAACCTGGCCTTGAACACTGCCTGGGATGGGGCAGCCACACTGGGCACCCTGTGCAGTGTCTGTCATATGTGACAGTATGTGACAATGCCACACACACGGCAACACATTACAGACCTTCCAGAAGAGCAATGGCACTGCGTCAAATTGCCATTACACCTTCAAAAGAATTTACACAAAAATAGCTAACTAGGGTTAGTAAATAAAAATGAGAAAGTGAACAGCAAGGCCAAAGAAACTGTCCAAGGAGCCTGCAATTAAACCACGGGAACATCTGAGGCCCAGGCACGTATTCAGCTCGCTTTGTCAGACCCTGATTATTATTTAGAGTGACATGTATGTTGGCTGGTTCACTTTATTTATTCGCTTTAATCATCTCACAGTTCCTTCCACTCCAGGGCATTGCTGGTGGACAGGAGATTTATAATTTGGAGTAATCCTGAGCCTGGAAATGGGGGAATTGCTACAGCTCTTGCACGAGTGTCATTTCGTATCAGGAGATTCTCTGATTCAGTGGACAGAAACAGAGCTCGTTTAGCAGGCAGTAATATATAATTGGGAAACTATATGTTGCTGCACTGTCATTAGGACAAAAACTAGGGCTAGGAGGGGTTTCTCTACCTCAGTCACAGGCTGTCAATATTCTCAGCAGCATTATTAGTATTTATTGAGAATCTTTCGTAAAGCACTGCAAGTTTACACAGAGGTAATTTACACCAGATAGTTAGGATGCCTAAAAGCATATATGGAAGGGTAGATGCTAGTAGTGCTAAGTACCCGATTGTATTACATTGCAACACTGTTCTAAGGGGATTAGAGCGTTTTCTGTCACTGCCGATTGCATGGCAACAAAATGAAGAGGTTTTTACACATTCCTGGCTCTTACTGATTCTGAAATCTAGACTGTGCCTTAAAATTAGCCTGACCCTGCATAATCTAGGTGACACTGTCCAGCAAAATGTGATGCAAGTAACATGCTACAAAAGGCTGGCTCTTACGTTTTACATACACTGTGCTGTTCGCACATGTAACTGGTTTTGTAAAGCTCCTACAGGTAAAGTACTAACATTGCTTCTACCAACATGCAGGTTTGCAAGACAGCACTGCCATATGCAGCCACATTGAGCTGTTTTTATTGATTGTGTCTAATCATAAGGCAGTCTTTTCTCCTTAGAGTAAGGGAATTATATCTTATCATGATATTGAGTATTGCTCCACTTTGTGAATTGTGAAAATATCTGATATTGCCAAATCTGTTCTTCTGCTTACACAGTCAAGTTTTAATTTCAGTTCTGTATGCTGTGATACTTGCTTTTTGTCCAGTAGGAAGATGTAGTTCTCTGTGTTGTATGTAAATTCAGCATAAGCTTAGATATAGATTGGATCTTGAGTTACACAGCAGCCCAAGTTGGTGTCAATCATGCAAGGATGCTGAGGGAAGGCAGCATGAGGAAGCATCAGTGCCGTGCAGTAGGGAGAGTATGGAATGCACTTCTTCCCACATGTATCTGAAGGGGACCTATAAGGATGCTGGGGAGGGACTCTTCATTAGGGACTGCAGTGATAGGACAAGGGGTAACGGTTTCAAACTGAAACAGGGGAAGTTTAGATTGGATATAAGGAAGAAGTTCTTTACTGTTAGGGTGGTGAGGCACTGGAATGGGTTGCCCAGGGAGGCTGTGAATGCTCCATCCCTGGCAGTGTTCAAGGCCAGGTTGGACAGAGCCTTGGGTGAGATGGTTTAGTGTGAGGTGTCCCTGCCCATGGCAGGGGGTTGGAACTGAATGATCTTAAGGTCCTTTCCAACCCAAACTATTCTGTGATTCTATGTGAGCAGTCAAAGGCTGTGAAAGCCTTTATGCTCCTACCTCCTGCTCCTTCCTTAAGCACTCAAATGAAATACAAGCAAAATGTGGTGTTGCGCCTAACAGAAAGATTTTGCCAGGTCAGGCATGAGGCTGATGCACTCCAGGGCTAAGGTTTCCTGAAGAGCAAAAGCACAGAGATCCAGGGTCATCACTAAGTGGGCCAGTCAATACTGAATCAATCTTTCACCATTCATTCCCAGGAAGAAAAGGGATGTCTAAGTTAATCATTCCTTATAGAAAATAAACAGGCACCTTGTCAGCCCACGACAAAAATCATTCACTGATGCCAAGATAATGTTTCTAAACAACTGACTGGATCAAAGGTGGAATTTAATTGATTATGTGCTAAATATTCCCTCTCTCCCTGTCTCTGACACAACGCTCATACACAGGGAGTGAGAATACCCAGACAGTGGGACGAGCCATTTCCTTCTTGTTGCCATAGAAATTTCAGTGCCGAGGCTGGATCGCTTCTAGGGACACAGGGTTTGGGTCTTTTGATTCTTTTTCACTTACATGATGTACATCAGAAGCAGCTCTGCTGAACTCAAGTGACTGTAGAACTGGTGTAAAGGAGGGAAGAGTCAGTGCTGTGATGTTAGTGATTCGTCCCTTATTTGTCATTTCTGAACTGAGTGAAAGGAATGATCGGGTTTTTCACAGCAAGTCTGTTGTGGCCAAGTTCAGAGTCCTGGTGGGCTCTTACAGGTTGTTAGGATTTTTGTTAATCGCTGGTGAAGTCTTTGGTGCAGAGGTTGAGTTCTGCTCAGATTCACAGTACAGATCTATCCTTCGCAGCAGGATTTATGTATGGATGTGCTAAGACAAAGCTAAGAGAGGAAACAAGAAGCATTTGAGCAAAGCGACCTGTTTGGAGTCAAAGGCAGATCAAAGGCAGGGCAGGAGCAGATCTCCTGTCTCTCCAGCTTCCATCTTACTCGACAATGCCCATGAGGATGGCAGTGCAGCAGGTAACAAGAAGGCAACGCTCCATTAGCCGGTTCGCTTGTACCAATATGCATTTGTCAGATCTAGTTTGCAGGCTAAGATCCAACTGGGCATCCCAATACAGCATATGACTATGACATCCAGCTGTGGGCTGTTGCTGTTGTGTTGAATTAATCAGAGCTTGGCTCCCCGTGCTCTTTGTAGGAAGGGAGATCTGAGGGACTTGGAAACAGATGAGACTGAGCTGCTTTTATGCTAGGCATGGGTATTTGTAACAGGGCATTTGACCCTTGCTCAGGGCACACACAGCTCTACAAGTCTCTGCCCACCTCCTGCAACAAGCCACTTCTACTACTTGCCCAGGAGGGGAACTCAGTTGGGCAGCTGAGAGGAAGATGATTTGATGGAGATGTTCTGGTCCTGAGACTCCCTTTAGGTCCAGCCGTGCTATCAGGAGGTTTTGCTGGCTTGCACACAGCCCTGGCACAGCAAGGATGTGACCTGCTGGTATACAGTTTCCAGCCCAGGCTTGGACAAGTGCATCATCAACATCACGTATCTGCCAGGGCCCTGTGCCTTCACCCTTGCCTGGAAAAGCTCATTGTAATGTATACAGCAAAATGCCTGGGAACAGCTGTGTTGGGGGATCTGCAAGTTCCAAGGCTGGCACTGTGGTTTGTACATGCAATTGTGTACACGTTGTTTCAAATGTGTTCCTCTGGGCTTGTTCCTGGCCTCCAGCATGGGGAGTGTGGAGTGCAATAGAGCTCCTGGGACGTGGTGCTGGTTGTGCACTGGAAGCATTCACCTTGGAGGGTGAAGAGGCATGTGATGCACAGCAAGATGTAAGATGCTGCTTCTCTGAGCAGCATTAGTTCCCTTCTGTAAGCTGATTAGGCTGACTGGATGGCAGTAGTAGGAACACGAACTGCCACTACAGGAACCTTAAATGGATAACAGGCAAGTTGAGGTCCATCTCAGTGGTCTACAAAAGACAGGTTTTCCAGCAGAAGGCCCTTACCAGACAGCTCTTCTACAGCAAGACTTTCCTTCCCATTCAGGTCTTTACATTCACAGGGAGGAAGATCTGCCACATTATATCTTTCCTTCAGTTTTGTGCTGTAGTATAGGAATCTCTAACCTCAGGGCAGGGGTGGTGTTAGGCACCAGTGTTAATAATTGCCTCTAGAATCTAGAAAAGCAATTCTGCAACATCTGCACTCTGCTCTTGCCTAGTATTTTCAGAGAATTAATGGATGAATGTCTGTCAATAATACTGCTGGTAGATAGATACTAATGCAGTTCAAAGGCATTAAGACACTGTCACCTCGAATGAGCTGTATATTCCACAGCAGTTTCACCGGGAGCTCTATGGACCGTCACATTTGGACCCTCTGTAAATACAGCAGCTCCATGACTCATGTGGTTTTTTTCCCCTATTTGAACTCAAAGAAAAATTAATCTGGCCCATCTGCAGCTGGCCTGGGTTGGAAAATGTGATTGCCTTCCAGGCGCCAGCCATCCATGCTCCAGGGATGACAGCCTTTCCACGTGCTAATTAACCGAGGACAGAAGAAACCATCATAAAGCATTCCCATCTCTGTGCCTGCAGAATTCAATTCCGTAAATGCGGAATTAAAGCAATTTGGGGAGAAATAATGTTGTGAAGTGTCACAGAAGATTTGCCACTGCCAGTGCTTTGAAAGGAGCTACGCTTGTAACCGTGCGCTGAATATGATACTGGGATGTAATATTCACTTGTTTAGTGACTTCTTTGTTCTGCCAAAAAAGCCCAGCAGAACTGGGGCTCCACAAAACATCTATAGAGTTCAGATTAAAAGCTTGACCAGGGAATTACAGTGATAGGGACTGGACGTATCTCAGGTATGGACCTTTGATGTCTACTCTATTCTCTGTTAAACCAAGTCACTGAGAGTCATTAAGGCTCTTCAAAAGTAAGATGTGCCAGAAGAAATGGCAGAAGCAGGAGGCTCAGCTGCTAAATAAGGAAATCTAAATGAGCAATATCTTGAACTCCACAGATTTATGTTATACCAGCTGCCTGAAAGAGACAAGTGTTAGCTATTCGAGGGGCATCACATGCAATAGCCTTACATATTAAGAATACTGTGACACACTGGTAACTGCTGCATGCGAATGTGGAAGGTGATGAATGTCCAAAAGGACTCCTCAGTGATGGCTGCACTTTTGTCATCTCTTACCTTTTACCAAAAAGCTTATAATATGCACTATTTTCCACTAAACCCTGGAGAAGTGTTAGAAGAATCTTTGATTGCACAAGAAAGAAAGAAAACTCTGTGTGTGTGTGTGGAGCCTAAAAACATCATTAAAAATATGCCCCATCCAGAAGATGTATGAAAAGAATCCAGCATTTAACCTTTACCTCAAGAACTGTCCTTGAATAAAAGTGAAACCAACTCCTTAGCTGCAGGACTTCACATCACTTTCCATGCATTCCCCTTCACACCCACCCTGATTTTCCAACAGAAATCTGTGTCCTGACGAGTGCTTCCAGGGCTGTTCCAAATCCCAGTAGTCAGTCAGAGTCTCTCAATTGCCTGTAGTGGTGTTTGGATCAGTGCTGTGATCATTAATAGCAAGTTAGAAATGGCCACTTCAGTGTCTGAGTACCTTAAAAAACTCCTTATAGCATGTTTTCTGCTGCAGCAAGCCTAACCAGTGACTGCTCTACTTTTGTCTGTACCACTGAGCACAATAGGTCTGCATGAGCAGTGTGGAAAAAGCAGTAAGGAAAATGCCTTCTGCTTTTCTGTCTTCCAGCTATCTCCTTTATGTAGGTATGCCTGCATCCCTGTCAGTCGAATGCTAGATGCCTTGGTAATGAATTAGAATTCAGCTTCCCCTGAGTGATCTGTACTGAACAGTTAAAAAAATAGACTAGTTTTAAAGGAATGACAGAGCCAAAGAGCAAAAGCAGTTCCAGAAGCTTTGTATCCACTTTACTGGTGACTCAAATCCAGGGGTCCAGCTGAGTCAGACAGAGTTTGCCATGATTTCCATCCTTGTAGCTCCTGGATCCTTGGGATTGTGTTATTAAACAACTTTCTGTTTCATGGCTATGCTGGTAGTTGAGTGTGTGCTGCCTCCACAACGGCAAAGACATAAAGGGTAGGGAATTTCAGATGGAGTCTGGAGTGTTAGTGCTTGCTGATAGAGTGAGCCAGAGCACTCCACAAATACATCACAGCAGGGTCAGCAACCCATGGAAGCTGGCAGAAAGGAGGCAAATCTTTAATGATAATCAGCAAGACCAGTGAAGGGCTGGGAGCTACATCCACATAATCTGCAGGCAGGTACCTGTGAGAGGGTAGGCTGAGGTGGAGGACTTGGTGGCTGTTGGGAGTTTGTGGATCTCAAGCCTTATGCTGCTACAAGGCACCACAGATCAGCTGAACAGCAGCGTCTTGCTTACTTCTGGTTCCTGCTGGGTTTCCACTGGGAAATCTGGTAAACACAATCCAAGCAGCCTCTTATGAAAGACAACAATGGAAACCCTAAAGGTTAATCTCTTCAACCATTTACTTCTATTGTTGTTTCTAGTGCTGTGATCCTGGAAATTGTAATGAAATCATGCACTGCAAACCGGCTCCTCTGCAGTTGTCTCAGGACCTGGGATGCTATCAGGGTCTGTTGAGACAGGATTTACTGCGCAAAGTAAAAGACTTGTACATGGCAGGGAAGCCTGAACCCAGTGCACACATGCAGGGAAAGAGTGATAGTGTCAGAGTCTGGCTCTATGCCTCAAATGGTGGTCTTCTGGTTTCTGAAACAAGGGAGCTCAGCGGCCAGGTTGGACCATGCTGGACTTACACCAACCCCTACGTCCAGCTTCCTTCCCACAGAAACCAGTCATGAAAGACAGACAGGATCTCATTTAGAGACTGGAATGACTTAGGCAAATATTTCGAGCTGGGAACTGGCAAGAAATTTGTAGGTAGCATTACTCATAGTAGCAGCTTATTCTGTGGATGGTAAAGGTGCACATATAGCGCAGTTGTTAGTGCAGCTGACACTAAAGATGCACAGCTTGGTTTGCTCTGTGTCAGCTAGCTTGTGTGCTAACACTGCTAGATCCATTTAATAGGCTATGGCAACTTCTTGTGGTTTTTATTTACTACATAATCCTCATTTCCTACCGGGAAAGGAGTCCTGAAAGAGTATCAGGCTTCTGTCTGTCTACTTGTGATGATAGAAGGTTCATACTTCTGTGTTGGTATTCTTTCCTAACAAAAAGACACTAACATTTATTTGACTACAACTCAGTTGCAACTTGATTCCTCCAGCAATAGTTTAAACCATTTGTAATGGAAGTGTAGCCTAGATAAGATGTGAAGATGAGAGATGTATGAGCATGTAAGGCCCATGTTTCATTAGCAAGATGCATTTTCATGGTGCAGCACAGAGGCTGGTGTGGCATAAGGTGCCAAGCTCTGTGTCCCACAAAGACCACGCTGGTATCAGGGATGAGACCTTTGTCTCTCCTGTAAACGGGTGTGTTTCCAGTTCCATTGTTCTTAGCAATAGGCTGTTCCCACAGAAAGAAAACTCTCCTCATTGACAAATACCTACCCAAATCCTTTGGAATAGTTCTAAAGTGTGACCAGCTCCAAGTTCAATAAATGGTGCTTCCCATAGTTACTGGTAGAATTTGCCGCAGATGAGTGGTCTTCCATAAGAGATATTGTGGATTTATTTAGTATGGGACTTAAAAGAGAGATTTGCAAAGGCATAAAGTGAAAGCAGTGTCTAATTTCTGTCATCAGATGAAGCTTTTTATGTAACTGACCTTTGTGCCCTTGTACATTGATGTTTCGTGTTCATAGGGCTGACCCTCTGTGTTGGTGTGGTAGTGCCAGTCAATCCAGCAATAAGTTAATTAATTACATGTCTTTTACCTTGCTATGTATGGGGCTCTATTTGGCATTTATGTGATACTGAGGAAGGTTTTTAATTAGGCTGTGCCACCTCCACAGTTGAGCTGTGACAGTCTGGATCTGTTTGATCAAGAGAAGGAGCAAAATACGCCTGAGGTAACCAGTGCTTGGAGTGGATCCACCCTGATTTGTTTGTGTTTTGAACCTGGTGGTTCATCGTGCACCGAGCAGACACTGAGCACTGTCAGTGGATTATTTATGTAACACATAATTTATACCTCTGCCTCAAGACATGGTCAGTTTAAACTCTGCCGGCCACATTGAGCAGCCAAGGGGATATTAATAGGGCTGAACTCAAGGTGTATGCCAAAAGAAATCAATGCAATTAAACAGTGTGAGTATATTCTTTAAAGAGTCATACTGCCTTATCAGTACATGCAACACGAACCTTGCTTTGAAGTTGAGGAGCAGCTGAGCAGACCCTTCAAAATGTACAAGCTGACACCAGGATGCATTGCCCCTCAGGACAGAATACTCCTTTAGCAGCTTGTGCAGCTAACCAGCTTCCTCCTTTTGGAAGCTGGCCTTGGGTAAATGCCCTCATTTCTCATTGCTGAGAGGTACTTTAGCCAGCAGATCTAACACTGGCGATTGCTTTGGGGTGCCATGAGTGCTTTCTTAACGCAGACTAAGCAAGCAGATAGACTGCTTGATCTGGAGATCTGTGCTGTGACTCTGATTTCCCCCTCATCTATTCAAAAGCAGATGAGTTTATTGGAAGTCAGGGTTAGGTTTGCTTTTCTGTGTATGTTCAATGATGTGGGTTTAGTATGCTATTCATAAGTGCCAGAGTGTTTTGTCTAGCATTAAGAAAGCAACCAAAGGAGAAAAGCCCAACTGCATTAACATGCAGTGTGTGTAGGTGAGCAAGAGATCTGATTACCTTTCTCCTCTATTTCTGGATGAAAATGTGGTTATAATGGAAATAAAATGACTTGCTAATGACTTCGGTAATGCAGTCTCTCTTAGAAGGGTATTCAGACAGCGGTATGACATAGTTGAGTAGTAAGTGAAGTTGTGGCTTTTGGCACTTACTACCCCATTTTAGCCACTGGTTTCCATTTCTGTGTTTCGAAGTGCCAGAGCAGTAACTGCAGTCTCAGCTCCCAGCGAGAGCCCGAGCTCAGGCTCAGGAGCCCATGGCAATATTCCCCTTGGCTTCAGCAGGGCTCTAATTCCTCCTCCAGTATCCAGTTCCTGGGATCGCTAAATGGCCCCATAAAATGTTTTAAAGCTTTTAAGTGCAAAACAAGACATAATTAAAACTAGGCTGAGAACTGACTCTTAGAATGTGTGTGCACACTGGGCATGTAAATGACTGAGTAGGTAGCAGTGCAGATATAAAGCTTGTAAGGGCACATTGCTAATTGTGTTCCTTTGCTGGCTTTCTTACCTGTAAATGAGATACTTAGATTGGAAGAACAGCTCTGGCATCTGTTAGCTTTCTTTTAAACTTCAGGCACACACGTGCACTTCTTGCACTTATTGAACCTACCAACCTGATTGCACCTCAGCAACATCCCTGCCAAAGCTTGTTTGTCACTCCAAAGCAGTTTTGTGAGTGCCTTGAGCAAGTGATATGTGTATTAAATTTGTCTGAGTTCTTGCTAAGGGTCTAGAGAGAAGCAGCAGCTGGGGAAGGTGGCACTGTTCACCGCCACAGCTGAAACGAAGGCAAGCCTTACACAAGGTGATGAAAGTTTTCATTTAGAGCACAGGGATATGCTATAGATTCCTGACGCCTCTGGGGACTTCTGTTGAGTGATTGCTAACGGGAAGACCCTTTACAAAAGATCAGCTGTTTAGAGTCACTCCCACACTAGCACAAAGCTTTCTTGTAGCATGCAAACCCCTTTGTTGAGCGAAGCCACTTCATAGAAGAAGTGCATCAGCTCTAACTGGACTTTTCCCACTGGATGCTTGTGTTTCGCCCATGTTGCTGGCTGCAGGCTGGCCTGCCTGTTCCTTCAGTAGGGAAAACGTTTTCACATGCAGTGTGGAGTACATTCCCAGACCATTCGTTTTGCCTGTGTGCCCCTCACTCTGTGGATGTTTTCCAGTAAAGGAGGCTAGAGGCTGAGCAGGAAAATGGGCTGGATGTCAGGGAGAAAAGGGGCACATCTGTGGCCCTAAAAGCTTGCAGAAAGGACGAACAAGAAGCCATCTACACTAGTGAATGCTACGTACATACATGTGTAGGCAACAGGAGCCACAGGTGTTGCATAGCATAAAAATGGAGTACCTGGAAGACCTTCCGTGCAGAAATATGTGCTGGCCCATCCTTATTCTCTTGTATTAGCCTATTCTTATATAATTATCTCACATATATATAATCCTAATATTATCCTAATCCCTATATAATCCTAATATTAGCCTATTATGCTCTAACACCAAAGGCAAAAGGGGAAAGGACCTTATGCTTTTGTTGCTGTTGCACATGTCTGAGGGTGTTAAGGATGCATGTTTAAACACTGCTATCCTACAACTGTGTGCCTGATTCTGACAGATGCACCTGCAGTATCCATGGAATAAAGATGCAGAGCAGGTCAGCCTCTACTCACTTTGGAAACAAAAGGCAGAGTTAAGGCAGACCACATCTTTTGCAGAAGGCAGTGAGTGATTCAGCTCTATCACACGCTTCTTTATTATTCTCTTTCCTTCTCCTGAGGTTCTTTATGGTTTCAGCTCTGCGGTCTCTCATTCAGCCATAGTGTATTGTCTGTAAAGCCTCCTATTAGTATGGATTTTTAGCAATACAGTGAGCACCCTGGAGGGTGAAATGAAATGTAGGTGACGACAGAGTGCTGAAATTCAGAATTACAGTTTCAATTACCTAACTACAAACATGGATCAGGGGCATATTCCTAAATCCTCTGTTCCATCTGGGTCTCAATGACTTCAAACTCACATATTATTTTCTTGGACGTTGAAACCAGTCTTATTTCTCCTCATGGTCCATTTATTTTCGTGGGACAGCTGCTAAAGATGTTAAGTCTGGGAGACACTAAGAATTGCTTTAGAAACATGAGCTAATATCACTGTTGGGAAATGATCTTCTGCCATCTCACACTCAGCATCTCCAAATGATGTCTGGTGCAAGGCCAGAGGCTGAAATTAAACAGTATGCTGCAGGTGCTTAAATAACCCAAATTCATTTTGGATGGTTTCTCCAGGAGTATAAAACTGTGCATGATGAG
Organism: Pezoporus occidentalis; assembly: GCF_034315485.1. Classification (NCBI taxonomy): domain Eukaryota; kingdom Metazoa; phylum Chordata; class Aves; order Psittaciformes; family Psittacidae; genus Pezoporus; species Pezoporus occidentalis. The sequence continues at coordinate 771,393 of NW_026912854.1, forward strand.
CCAGCCACTTCTGAGACCTGCGGGCACTGCTAGATGATAATCTTATAATAATAGATATGAAATATAATGAGTTGTTATTATAAATGTTGACCTAACGGTATGAGTGAAGATACCAGCTCTAGGAAATCTGTGCACATCTGAGAGAACTTGTTCTGGTTTGTATGGTATTGAAGATACCACGTGGCTAGGCTGAAATGGGTGGGAATTACAGAGTTTGGTCCATGCCAAAAAATGAACAAGCAGTAAGAAAAGTATCGGCTCAAATACTCGCGTGGTAAGGCTCGTATAAATACTGAATCAGGGCGAGAAGCACATCAAAGCATCCCATTTCAGTGACGTAAAAGTAGTTCTTTAGAACAAAGACTTTGGAGCAATTCTCCAGCTTGTCTCTTGCAGTGAAAAGCACAAACCTGCCAATTATATGGGAAATATCCCACCAGGTTGTGCAAATTCTGATAGAGTGACCTGGCAGAAAGTCAAGGACGGTGTCAGATGTTGGCTGTAGCCTTTCAACAAGTGCCACATTATCAGTAACCACATAGGTCGAGCTATTAGACCTTAAGGTGAAGTGAGAATGTCCTGCATTCATGCTATTATTTCAGGTTGTTAAGAGTTTTTAGAGAATATGTGGTAGAGCTGAATGGAGATTCAGCTCTTTCTGGTATGCTGCTCATTACAGAAATGGGGATTGACAGGGAAAGAACGTATCAAGCTAGTTAGAAATTGCTGAAAGGGTTGTGAACGGCAGGAGAGGACTTCAGCAGGCATAAACTGGCACAGCTCAGCTCAACTCGGTGGACGACGCCTGTTTTAAATCTGCTGAGATTCCAGCTCATTATATAGAAACCTGCATCCATTTATCGACCATAGCAAGAAAAGGTTAAAGTTAAGATAACAGAGTGAAGAAGCAGTAGATAATACTACCTTCTTCCTTTTCTTTTCAAGTGTCGAAGTCAAACGACCTTTAAATATGACATGGTGTTTAGGGTACTAGAAATGTCTACGGTGTTGCAAAATAAATCCAATATATTATTAGGAAGATATTATAATTATGTTTCTTTTTATGACAATTTCATTTTTAGCTACACTTTGACAAGAGCCAGCACACAAAGTTGATGTGTCTGACAACTGAAAAGAAAAAAGGCAACAAGAGACATCTCCCCAGCTATAAGCTCTTAGGCACATATTCATAACAGTGCCCCGGCCCTATTTCAGACCCAGCTCAGATTTTCCCTTGTTAGCTTTTTTCTCCAAATAGCTTAAACTAAAAGTTGAATTCCATATAAAAATAGCAAAAAAGTGGTCTTTCTTCTTTCCGCAAAGAGGGGAGCTGCGCTGGAGGCTCAGTGGTGCTCAGCAGCAAGGGTCTGGCCACAGGAGAGCTATTTTGTGATCGACATTTCCACTGCCTGTTTCCATTGCTGCATCTCCCGAACGCAGCGATCAGAGAAGAGTCAAGCTCTGAAACAAAAACCAGAATTAAAAAGAGAGAGTTTTGTGGCGTTGTAAACTCTTTTGCAACTTTATTCGGGAGCAAAGCTGACAGGCTGATACGGCCCTGACGTTTTGATGTGTTTTCTGATAGAGTTCAATAAGACAAAGGCCCAGACACACATGGGTGGGTTTAGTTTCTGCCTGGAACCAGAATAAATCAGGAGCAGTGGCATTACATCAAAGCCACACCGGTGTAAGCAGAATTGAAACAAGATTCATTTAGCAGTGCGATGCTATGAAAGATGTTATTTTGCATCACTCTGCTCACAGAAATGAATCTGTTCCCTTCTCTTTGTAATGCCACAGGGAAAGCTGTTTGTGATCCGTGGCTAAAGACTTCCTAATGTCAAACTCTGTTGTCTGCTGGTTATGATTTTAACCCTTCAAGCTGAAGTTTTCCATGCCGGCTCTCTGGCTCCGGTTTAATGTTTTTATGAGGAATGCTGTAGGAGGAGGTGAGTCAGCCATTTCTCAGGATGCAGTCTGCAGAAAACCTATTGGTTTGCCCCTGCTAGAAACTGAAACAGCCTCCCCCTGCTCCCCAGCTTTTTCATTTTAAAAATCAACATCCCTGGTGGCACATACAAGTTAAAGGTGTAAGGTTAAGCCTGCAAGAGTTATGAGATGCTGTTGGCAGCCTCTGTGAATACTAATTGTTTGGCTGCTAATCATTCCTTGCATCCCTGGTTTGCCAAATAGCTGCTTTCTCAGTATTCCATTTGAGTTGGGCCCCTCTGTGGCTGTGGGGCTGTGTTTAGGGCATCCACACCAAACCCTGCTCCCGGCGTGCAATGGTTGCTTCTTCCCAAAGGCCTGATGAGGGTTTTCAGGTTGTGCTTAAATGGCTGTGAGTATTAACCAGTTAGTGCTTGTGAGGGCTTAGAGAGGTGAGGAATGCATCAGCCTAATGCTGGAGAATGGAGGTCTGAAAGCAGAGGCTGTGTCAGTTTTTAAAGTATGAAATATTGTGTTATGTCTTTTTGAGTATCTGCTAATGTGAGACATCCCATCAGGCCTGACACCGCAGGCTGTTTGCTACGTGTACCTTACAGAAATATGTCCAGTTGTATTAACTATGGGGGATCAAGGGCTCTGCAAACTGATGCTGTGCATCTTAAAAACAGATACTCAGAATGTAAATATACCCATCATACACACACTGACCACTAGCTAACCCAGCAACATGACCGGCATCACACAGAAATGATTTGAGACATGCAAAGTAGGTGCAATTGCTCTCCCATTCCCTGGCTGGGTGAATGCAGATTTTGCAGGCTTGTGGTTTCCTGGTGAGACTTGGGATAGCAAGTCCAGTTGTTGGGTGCCGTTTCCTTTCGTGAACCTATGGTCCAAAGTTATTGTCCTCTTATTTATTACTTATTTGCTTGAAGCCTTCTTAAGATGGGGAACAGTTCATCTCTTGCTGTTCAGTAAGCGTGCTGCTTAAAAGCCTGTCCTTGTTGTGGTTGTGTAGAAAAAAACCCCAATTTTCTATGTACAAAGAAAGATGCAATTCTAGTTTTCATGTTAATCTTCCACATCTGACGCTTCTGAAAGGCATCCAATAGCATAGGTCTTGTTTTGGTGTACTGTAATTACAAACTTGCTCTTTATGATGAAGTTCTCCAAGTGATTTATATCCTGTGCTCTTGGCTGCAGTGGGATCCCTGTGCTCGTATATACGTATATATGTACATATATAATGGAAGGTATATTTCATCCTTTGCAAAAAGTGAATGTAGCTTTTGGACCCAAATACTCGCTGATTAGAGCTCTAAAAAATGAGGTTTCTTTTTTTCCTCTTCTCTTGGACTACTCTTGGAATCAAGAGACTCCTGGAGTCTTCCTTAGGTGAGAAGTGGTTTCTATGAACAGGGATGCATTTAACCTACTACATTCAAGTGATAGGTAGTAAAAACTGGTACCATATGCAGACATCCTTATTGCACTATTTGAACAAAACTTGCATGTTTCTTGGGGGGGGATTAGCTATCTTTTCTCCTGTTGTTCGGTAGGAATACTATTTTTTTTTAGTATTCTGATATAAATGATCATACTGTTGGACGAAAAGCAATAGGGCTTTAATTAAAGAATGAATTTTGTAGGATGAAATGTGTACAGCAAATATATTCCTGTTAAACACTGAAACTATTTAATATTTGAGCTGTAACAAAGTGTATTTTTCACTTGGATGCTGTGTCCTATTACGGTTAGATAAAACCAGCAGTAACCTCGGTTTCTTCACAGTATGTTTTCATAACAGATAAAATTTATGTATTGCTGGAAAATATTGCAAGTAGGAAATCTATTGAGTTGTCAGTACAATGAGCATTGTGAGCATCAAGTCTGAGGCTTTTGGCAATTACGTATGAAATTAATGTGCCAGAACTCAGTGCAAGGCCTGATTGAAGATTGAGGTGATAGTTATCTTACATGCAGTTGATGGCAGGCACTCTCATCTTCCCATGAATTTCTCCTACACACTTGCTAGCACAATACCCATGTCAGGATAACCAGGATGGGGTTGGCATGACTCTGGTGTACCATGCAGAAGATAAGGATGAGACCCCATTACACGTTCATGGACAGCTGCTTTTTGCAATGGTTTCATACCTTTTTGGAGTCAGCAGTTGCATCATACTAAGAAGTCCATCACAGGGTTTCAAGATGAGGCAAACCTGCATTGGAGCCACGCTTCCCCTCTTCCCCTCCCTCTGATTTGAAACTACAAGGTCTTTGGTTTAAGGTAGCTACTGGCTGCAGGTGTAACCATCTATAGCAAAGATGGGAGGAAAAAGCAGATTATGTGCATGGCTAATTCGGGCAGATGCCTTCTTCAGTCAGAACATGCCTGTATATACACACATATTCATGGTCTGGCACATCCAGCAATACAAAGCATAATGCGCAGCATCAGGCGCCCAGGTTACATCTTGTTATGCCAGATGCCCAATATAAAACTGGTCCCTTATCCAAATGGGTCCTGTCAATCTAACAAGGGTGTTGGGAAGAGAATAATAGGTAAGTAAACATGGAACATGGTAGCATGCAGGGGGGTGTGAGCTCGATCTCAGATCTTCCACCAAATTCACACTTCTTGTGGCTGCAGGCATTATGGATGTGCTCTGCACTGCTCCAGAACAAAGTGGGTGAACAAGCAAGTAGGGCAGATGCCCCACACAATGCCAAGCCAGCCTTGGTTTCAGGCCGGTCTGCAGAAGAGCTAATGATTGCAAAGTGCTGTAATCCACTGGATGCATTGTAGAACAGAACACATTAATATTACTGATGTGAAGTAATAAAGCATCTTTTTGCCTTTCTGCTCTTTGAGGATACATCCCTGAGGGACAGGATGACAGGGCCCTTATTAAACTGGCAGCACGCATTTTGAGATGAGGAATTGCACATTTGATTCTAGCATTTGTATAAAGAAAACAGCAATCTTTGAGAGGTCCTCAGACATGGGAGAGAAAGGGGGCAGTCTCTGATATTATTACAAATGGGCCATTCATATTAAATGAAATAAAAAAGAATGGAAGTTATCACTGCAATTCCATCTGACAGGATTTTCCTTTAGAGAAAATGATGTGGCTTGACACAATGTAACCTGACATAATGTGATGGGATGTTATAAATGAGAGGTACCATGGGTAGTTGTAATGTATAATTTGACACACTACCTGTGCTATGCATGAGCTGGCAGACAGTGTTCTGTGAATCGCTGAGTACCCACACTGCTTTCAAATGGCGAGCTTCCCATGTCATGGTGCACAGAAGTAAGCTAGCGGTTGTTTTGGGGGTGCAGCCATAGACTAAATGCCTGTAGGTACACAGGCGCTCTTATTCTGAGGTTTGGGCTGATGCACAGGCACAGGTGCTGAACTGAGAAGCCATAAAACACAATCTCTGCTGCTATGATAGGTGTAGGAATAGAGCCATGCGGCTTTTGTTTCTTGCCATGAGCTTGTGGAACGCCAGGCTGCTCCGAACACTCCAGCACCACTCAGCTGGCTGGGGTATGATGAAGTGCAAAGATTAACTTTGAATCAGTGAGCCCAGGTCCCCATGCTCTGGTGGTTCCAGCAGTCCCCAGTTCAATAAGAGTGTGTTGTTGAAAGTCCATGAGTTTTGGGGTAAGTACTGCCTTTTAACCGGGGAAAGCATGGGAGCAGTTGGGTGCAGTCATTTCTGCTTTCCCTGCCAGCTTTGGCATTGCTGAGAATGGGACCAATCCTTTATTATTGTTTAGAATGAGCCCAAGAGAGAAATATCTCAATAGCTATGAGCAGGAAAAGAAGAGAAGAGAGAAAAACTGTCTGTGTTCTGTGGAGCCCTTCTTTCTTACTTCAGGCAGAAAGAGAGCTCGGCTGGATCAGACAGAATGTCCAATATTCAATTTAGTGTATGAAGAACTGTTTTCTATCTTAAAATAGGAATTATCATAGAATCATAGAATAGTTAGGGTTGGAAAGGACCTTAAGATCATCCAGTTCCAACCCCCCTGCCGTGGGCAGGGACACCTTACGCTAAATCATATGACCCAAGGCCTCGTCCAACCTGGCCTTGAACACTGCCAGGGTTGGAACATTCACAACCTCCCTGGGCAACCCATTCCAGTGCCTCACCACCCTAACAGGAAAGAATTTCCTCCTTATATCCAACCTAAACTTCCTCTGTTTAAGTTTTAACCCATTACCCCTTGTCCTGTCACTACAGTTCCTAATGAAGAGTCCCTCCCCAGCATCCCTATAGGCCCCCTTCAGACACTGGAAGCTGCTCTGAGGTCTCCACGCAGCTTCTCTTCTCCAGGCTGAGCAGCCCCAACTTTCTCAGCCTGTCTCCATACAGGAGGTGCTCCAGCCCCTGATCATCCTCGTGGCCCTTCTCTGGACTTGTTCCAACAGTTCCATGTCCTTTTTATGTTGAGGACACCAGAACTGCACACAATGCTCCAGGTGAGGTCTCACAAGAGCAGAGTAGAGGGGCAGGATCACCTCCTTTGACCTGCTGGTCACGCTCCTTTTGATGCAGCCCAGGATACGGTTGCTTTCTGGGCTGCAAGCGCACACTGAAGCTGGCTCATGTTCATTTTCTCATCATCCAACACCCCCAAGTCCTTCTCCTTGGGCTGCTCTCAATCTCTTCCCTGCCCAACCTGTAGCTGTGCCTGGGATTGCCCCGACCCAGGTCACTTGCTGAGGTGAGCCTTCAACACCGGAGCCGGGGGGGGGGGAAGATCAGCGTCCAGGAGCCTCTCAGAGGCTCAGAGCGGCGAGAGGCACCGAGGGAGCCTCAAGTCCTCGACAGGACCTGCCCAGAGCCGGCAGCTCAGCTGACGCGAGCAGCTGACTCACAGCGGGCTGAGCCAGGAGGAGCGGCGGCAGATTTAAACCGGGCATCACCAACCGTTGCTGGTCAATTGCTGAGGTGAGCAGCTCGAGAGAGGATGCCTTCAAAATTATTTTGATATAAAGATTCTGTAGACTTCAAACCAAGCATGAATCGGTTAACGCTTGCTCCAAAAGCAAAGGGTGCTGCTGATGGATGCAGTGGTTTCAGCTAATGAGGAGGAAGCATAGTGTGATTGTAAGAAGGGGAAGAGGGAGCATGCAAATAAATGTGTTACAGGATGAATCTATTGGGAAAGCATCAGCTGTAAAGTGTGCTCGGGAGTTCTTCTGTAGTCTTCAACACTGACAGTGCTCCACGCTGGGTCCAGTGCTGGTGGATTGATTGCTTGGCTGGCTTAGCTTAATATAAGACTTTGACTAGGCAGGAAGCACTTTGGAATAACAGTAGATTGTCTAAGTAGTAGAAAACTCTGAGACAATCCAAGCACGTGAGCATTCCCTGCTTGCTTACCCAGACATACAATCTGGGTCCATCTGCTCTTATTAGTTCCTATTCAGGGATGGTAATTTCACTCCATCACTGGTGCATCCTGATGCCCTAGGATTGGGAATAGTGCAGGAGGAAAAAAAACCAAACCCAAACAATGATTTTCCATCTTCCATCTGTTACAGCATTAGGTCAAATGGGCCCTAAAGAAACATGAATTGAGATGCAGACACTTGTTCTGAGGGAGGCATTTTGGGTTGTATATGATGCTGAATTTTAGCCGACTAAGCAAAGTGTTTCATGGATTTCCTGCAGCTCTAACAGTGTGGAACTGAGTAGTGTGCACAGATTAATGAGCGCAGGTTCTGTGGTGTGAGAAGGGGCTTGTGGTCTTAGGCCCATCTTAGTCGTGGGTATTGTGCTGTGCCCTGGCACAACACTGGTCAGATGTGATTGATCCCAGCTTAAGGCATGAGAATACTCTGTAAGGTGAGAAACATCATTTCTGGAAGGGATCTGGGGGACCTCACATACCTGTGGTGTCTGCATTGCCAGGCAAAAACCTGCTCATGGTTGGCACCTAGACTTCAAAGCGTTCCTCTTGTGCCTTTCTTGGTCTTCCTCTAATAGCAGGCACTGATTTGTGCAGCAGGTATGTGGTGTCTTCTGACATCTTCATCCTCCCGGTGCACTGTGAAGGTGTAGTCACAGAGGGATTGCTGAGCTGGCCACAGCCTATGCATCACTGGATCTTTCTGTGGCTTATGTAGCCCATAGGGACCTCTGCTGTGCCAGCATCCATGCGGGGTTTCTATGCTGGATTGCACAAGAGCTAATTATTATTGTTACACAAAGTACATAAGTGATGCTTTTTTTTGCTGCCTCTGTGCAAAGCACTTAAACAAAAACCCCACAAATCTCTCCCTCTGCTTGCCTCTTCATAAATGTGTCTGGGTGCTCTATACATGTAGTTTAATTCATAAGTGCATTTTTCCCATTCTCTGGAGAGTAAGTGCAATTACAAGTTTTAAACTTGTAATTATGAAGCTTCATTATTGAATAAACCAATGATTATTTTGATACAAATATTTTCAAAGCCAACAAAGCATGAAAGAAATGATAATGTTTGTTTCCTCACTGCCTTGTCCAGTGCCGAGTGCCTGGATTTCAGCCCATCCTGCAATGTTGTGCGTTCTAATGCAGACTATGGCAGGGGCTGTTGCGCAGGCAGAGCTATGGAGAGCCAGGAGCAGACTAAGTCTAAGTCACCTAAGTTTTGATAGGTGCAGTTGTGTGGGTTTAGTGGCCAATCTAAATGCTCTCAAGTTTTGGTGATGCTCAGTTTGCCCTGGGTTCATGAAAGTGATGGGGCCCGATGGGAGAGAGGCTTTTCAACACCTTTCTCCCTCTCACCCTTATCTTTTAGCTCTTGTTAGGGATGAGGTGTATTTGATTTCTGAGGCAAATGGATGAAGCCCTGTTTTTGAGCTTGCTTACGCTACACTTGGCCTAACACTTTCCATCATTTCCACCTTTTATTGCTTTGACTCTGTTAACTGCTGGCAAAACCAGAGACTAATAAGATTTAGTGCCTTTGCCCAACTGGCTGCTGTGTTGTAGGAGCACTGCACACACACAGGCACGGCTCCTGCTGAGCAGAGCCCTCTGCCAAGGATCCAGCAGAGGATTTGGAAAGAGACTGCCCGCAGCATGGGCGAATATTATGGCAGAATCAGAAGGAAAGCTGCTTTGTTTTGAACCAGTTTGAAGATCCACAGAAACTGCTCTTTCTCCAGAACTAAGACAAGGGCCTTGGGTCGATGCAGGCATCCTCACCTCCAGGTAATGCCCAGCAAAATCAGTCTTGACAAAGGGTAAATACACTCAGTGGGGAGAAATACAAATGTCACGTGTGAAATCAGGTCAAAACCAGCAAAAGCTTTTGGTGAGGAGTAGGTCAGAAATGTTAAAATGGCTGATTTTGTGAAGCTGGATTAATGCATTTCCCATTTCCTGCTCCTGTGGGTTGTGTGTGACCTTGGCAGAGGATTATCTGATTTTGCAGGGACAGTGAGTACCTATTCACCTGCAGTGAGTGGCTGAGGCTGGGTAGGCTTCCACTTGTTTGCCATGATGGCAATTCAGGATCTAGGTATTTGGAATTAGAACCATCTGGAATTGAAAGCTGCCTAGAAAGGCTGGACTCTGAGTTGTATACAGGGTACATCGGTGTAACATAAGAAGAAAACATTAAGAGAAGGGATGAGAGCTGACACAGTCATTATCCCATTCTGGGAAGGAGGTAGCTTTTCAACCTTCAATAGGAAACCATGAAAAATGAGCAACATACCAAAGTGAAAATGCCTACAATGCGAGTTTCCTGTAGGTTCATTTGATACCAAAATGCCAGCATCAGGACCTGTTGACAATAAGTTTTAGAAGCTTTAAAACAAGAGCATTAAGTAAAGTTGAACTTCTGTCTTATGTTGTCCTTGACTTTGATATAATGCAGCAGGGGAGAGAAGTAATAGCGTGTTTTGTAGTCATTAAAGTAATTGTTTCTATTGTTCTTCAGGAAGATTACAAACATCAGTGTAATTAAAACAGTTATGCTTTTTAAGGCTGATGTTATCTATTGTAACTTGTAGAATCTGACAGAGAAGCAAGAGATGCTGAAAGCTCATTCTTTGTCTTAACGTTACCTGTAAAGCTTCTTTGTTTCAGGTATTACCAGTCTGCACTTTCATGGTGTTCTCAGCCCTATTCTGTAAAATTCTGTACAGGTTTTAAGGATGCTCCCTGGATTCCTTTGTATAATTATATTGCATGCATGCTGCACCATATTCTCCTTATCCCAGTAACTCACTGAAATGGAGAGTGGGATTCAGCTCCCATGGAAGTGAACAGCCAGATTCAGTTCTGAGCACGTACCACCAGTGGTCTGACAGAGGAGTCAGCTGGGGATGAGGAATGGCAGCAAAGCTTCAGCTTCTCTTTTAGTGACCAGAGAAGCTCGGTCAGATCTGCAGGGGTCAGCAGGAGGTGTGGGGGTAAGGATTCTGCTCTACTGTGGAAACTGTGTTTTCTTCACATGTGGGTGTAAAAGGCACAGGATAGAAGGAATTCAACTTGTTACGTGAAAAAAGCTCACAGCAAGGATTTGTTTCAGTCAAGTCAGAGTGCCTTTGGAAAAAATAAATGCCCAAATGGTGTGAAAACACGCTGGAAAAGCTCGTGTTAACAGAAGAGATTTTGTCTATGGGGTTTTTTCTTTGTCTTTCTTTTTTTTCCCCCCTCCCAATGGAAATGAATATGTATAAAACCCATTAATCCTTGTTTAATGGTGTAAAAAGATGCAAAGTCTTTCCTATTAAGTATTCATGAACACTGACACTGAAGAAAGGAAAAACGCTTGCTTTGTACAGTGCATTGTATTTTGTGTCTGATCAAAGGGCGTAACACCATGAGAACCTGAGCAAAGGGCTGTTATGGCTGTTGCCTACTTGCTGTGGTCTCTGAGGCAGAGCTGCTGTGGCACGGGCTCTCCTAATCCACCAAGTCTTCTGGCTTGATGTATCGCATTACTGGGTGGCATAAGAGGAGCAATCCCAGCTGATAGACAGGCACATCAGCTGCTTCCAGAGTCCATACATGACTATGCCCTGCCAATGTCAGTGACATCAAACTGAACCTCAATTCAGTACACGCTTTATACCTCAGGCTTTCTGAACGTCTTCTAGAGGTGGATATTGCTTTTGCAGTTCTGGTGTTTTAAGGGCGATAGAGGGAGGTTAAGTGATTCACATCAGGTTAAGTCTAGAAGCTAGGAAAAGAATTCAGTTATTTCACTAAATCTTTCATCTACAAAACCTCATTTTTTTTGCATAAAACATGAACCAAGAAAGGCATTACATTTTTTTTTTGGTCTCAAAGTAATGTATTCCCATTTAGTGAGGGGGAAATATCAAAATCTGCCTTTTGCAGCTATTTGACTGACAGGCTTCTGCTGTGTTTTTAAGAAGCTTTATAACACTGGTGTTTGATAAACTAGTGTGGATGTGTGTATACATATATATACACACACATTGCTTTCCCTACATGCAGATTTCCTGCACATGGAGGTTCTGTTCTGTAAAGAATCAAACAACTGAAACACTTAAACAATGCTGAGGGAGCCCTACCACTACCCAGGGGACATAATGCAATTGAATGTAAAACTGTTACAATAGGTATAGATAATCAGACCTTCTGCATTGCATTGGTGGCTGTTTCCTCATGATTTTATGGGTTTACTTCAAGTTGGGTTGCAGTAAGTTGACTAAAATACCACAACCACATAGGTGACACTTGAGGAAACACAAAGAAGACAAAGGCAGTTTGTACCCTGAGTCTCTTAGTACCCCAATAACACTTTTACTTAAAACCCCAGGTCCTGGAGGTGTGTAATTGTGACAGCCTCAGCATTAAGAACATTACAGATTCTACCCTCAAAGCCATGGAAGAAACGTCAATAACGCAAGTGCCAGTGAGTTAAAGAATTGGGAGATGGATAAAAGGAATCTTGTTTTGTTGTGGTAGAAGAATGTGATTCTTACTGCTAACACCAAGATGAACCCTGGAAATACTTCCCTAGGATATTGCTACTGATCCACTGTAAGCAACAGATGTTTTGTGGTGGGGTGGGCAACATCTCTCATGTAAGAGAGCAGAAAAGTCCTGTGAGAAACTGTGCTGCAGACATCGGTAGGTGAAAATTGTACCTGAAACCTGTAAAATGAAGAGTCCTCCCCACATTACCATCATAGCTCACTAATGCTAAAGCAAAACCTCAGCAGCTGGTATATACGTATGTCTAAATAGTGCAAGAAAGAAGACTTGGAATGATTTCAGTTTTCTTTTGCAGAAGGAGAAGCTTTTGTTCTCTTCAGAATCACTGTTTTCAGCTCGGTTTTTAAGGGTTGCCAGGAATATGCACACCAAATCCCCAAGCCTCATGGTCAGGGATTAAGCTGAATGACCAGAGTCTGATCTCTATATCGTAACTGTAGTTCAAGGAAACATTCAGGCTCTTGAAATAAAGGTGGCAGGACGGGGAGAGCACAGTCCTCCTGAAGTTCAGACCTGGCTGGCTACGAGGGAGATCACTGTCAGCTTTATGCAGCCTGTTTCTTTCCATCTTGCTGCCCGAAATGATGCACGCTTTGTCTGCAGGATCTTCCTAGCACAGTGAGCCCATTTCATCCAGTGCCTGCTGACTGATGGCTGCTCCACCTGCGCTTCCTTAAACGAGTCACAGAGTGGCTGGCGGTGGTCTAATGGCACCCAGTTGTCAAGAGATAGTTTAGGGACTCATTCTCTGTCCCGGGAATAAAGTGGGATTATTGAACTATCATTTTCTTTCCCCCCCTGAGGTGATGGTTTTATTCATGGGCAGCAGGAGAAAAGACAAAGCAAGCTAAACTAGATTAAGGGATTTCCTCTTATTCCCACCTCTTATTTTCATTTGTTCTTGTTGTTTCCCCCCCCTGCAGGGCCTGGAACTGCTTTACCTTATAGTTAACCTTTGAAAGAGAAACGCAGGCATGTGAATCCTTTTTTCCTGCTCTGAGGGAGACTGGAAATGCAAGGTTATAGAAAGCAGAGGGAAATAAGGATGTTAAGGGCAGTTGCCACTTATGGAGGAGCCTGCATGCAGGCTGCAGGCACAGAGGGTGCACAGCTATGAGTGAGGCGTGTAAAGACTCATTTTGAAGTGTGTCAGAATGGCACGGGCATTGCCACAGCTCATCCTCCCTGTACAGAACCAGTGTGCTGCATGAGGAGCTGCTTGAGAGGAAGGCACATAAGGAAGTAACTCTGCCTTTCTTCAGTTGTTTTGTCAGGGTATGAAAAATGCTCTTTAGGTTTTCCTCCATGTCTGGGAAAGCTGAAAGCTACTTGTCCTGTTGGGAATGACACTCCGGGTTTTGGGTTTGGATGGTTAGTTGGTTTTGGGGGAAAGAAGAGAGCTGTGAGACCAAATAAAACCATGGGAGGAGGTACTCTGTGTCCTAATAGTTAGGGTATTTGCCTGGGAATTCTGGTGTTCTGCTCCCTCAAAGCATGAGGTATTTTCTCTCGTGATTAGTTTGTATAAAATGCGAGCTTGACATTTCACACTGTAGTGCAGGTAATCACGGGAGAGCTGAACAGGGACCTTTGTTTATCCAGAGCTGCCGTTTTGATGGAATATTCTCCACCTAAGTCTTGCTTTGCAACCATAAATCCTATACTAAGCCTGATGCCAGATGGTTTTTCTAGGCTAGAGCAAGATACGTTTGTTAAGAAACTTGCATGTGTATGTAGTTTTAAATATACCAGTTAAAAGGGTAGATGTTTCAGGCATTTTAAAGGGAAGAACACTGCTTCCCCATTGCTGGAGGCTGCGAAAAACCAGTTTGGAATGCTGAGATCTGCACAGAATTCCCTGCATGTAGCTGAGCCCTGCTTGCTTGGAGGCAGCATCCATCTCTTGGATGGAACAACAGGGAAAGAAAAGGAGCTCTATTTCTCCTGCTGTCAAAGAGGAAAACTCAAGTCAGAACAAAGTGCCTGTGGTCACCACCTGTGGAAAAGTGGCCACTGAAATGGCTGCCATAAATGTGGTCCCCTAAGTGTGTCTGGGTATCCAGTTTGCAGCTAGTTCAACATGTCTACCTGCTGGGCAGTGCCCGTGCACATAAGATGAATTGTGAGACTTGTGTTTCCACATCATTCCTGTGCTTTGGGGAACCTTGACCTCTGCATCCTTTTTCAGGCACCTAAGCTGACATTTTGCTTTGTGAAAGCCAGGTTGCAAACCTAACAAACATTAACTTCTCTATTCCTTTTCCTCCTGCTCTCAGTGTCATGGATGTCCATCCAGGTCAGTCTTCATTGCCGCCTGCAAAATCAAATAGCTACCTGTATTCTGTAACAGAGCATTCACGACAGCAGCAGCCAGGTGCTTCCTGGTTTAAGCAATTTCCAGTGGAGTCTGAGGGGTTTGTTGTGATTGTTCTGGGGGCAGGACTGGGCCCCGGCTGTGGCTGGGTTTCAGGTTTCCAGCCTTCCAAGGGCTGTAATGAAACAGCCTTGTGAAATGCACGATGAGGCTGCTCTCTTAAAAGAGCTCTATTAAAGGAAATTATCCTGCACATGGCAGGGTGGAGGGCCACAACTTATGGTCCTCCACTGTGGAAATAGATAGTAAAACAATAGGAACTGAAGAGGCTTCACTGTCTGGTAAAGCTCAGCAGGTTTCACCTATGTTCCCACCTCTGCTGGATGCAGCAATTAAAAAGTCATGAAACGGTTCAGACACAGAACATTAAACAGAGCTTTGAAGATGTCACTTTAAGTGTCTGTCAATTGTCATCTCTAACAACCCAAAAGCAAAAGGAAGGTGACCCTTTGGTATTTGGCTGCAGAAACAGGCTTGAAGGTTTTTAGGGTGCGTGTCAGCCCCATGGAACACATGCTACCCAGCATTCCCAGCTCTTTCTGTGAACTGATCAGCACAGATAAGGGGTGGTGGGGGTTCAGGGCACTGGCAACAACTTCCCTCAGCATGATGAAATCATGGCTTCCTCATGGTTTCATCATGCACCATCATGACTTCATCATACATCATCATGGCATCATCATGGCTTCACCAGGCATCATCATGCCTTATCATGGCATCATCATGCTTAGTAATGGATTTTATATTTCATCAGCAAACCTGTGGCTCTAGCTCCTGAACTGCTGCTTATTCTTTGCAGCATTCGCTCGAAGGGAAAAGGATTTGTGTGAGTCACTGTGGCTCTTTGCTTTCAGAATTGAAATGAAAGCCCAGTGTTCTCTCTCCTCTTTTGTTCCACCCCTTCCTCTGGTGCTGGGCAATGGGTCTGAAGAGTGCTTGGGTTGCAGAGCATGTTGGTGTTCCCAAGTGCTGCAGAGACAGCCTTCCTCCTCGGGACCTTACAGTGGGCTTGGCTCAACCCGTGTGTTCCAGCACTGAGCACTGAGCACTGAGCCTGAACTGCTGCGCTGGAATCACCTCTAACTTCATCTTAGTGGCCACGACCTCTCTGAGCCCCATGTTCACAGCCGCTTTGACCCTTTTGCCCTTGTGGGAGGCGGGCCCTGGACTGACAAGGCTATAGATGGGTTAAATTGACCCCAGCTGTGCCCCAGCTATTCCTAACGGTCAGGCTGGGGCTGCTGTGGGCACTCCCTGCTCGTTATAGGTTAAGTTAATTGCCCTAATTTAAGCTTCTGATAGGTGGCTCCTGGCCTCCAGGCGGGTCTGCAGGAGCTCTTTTGTCCGCCCTCAGCAGCCTCAGCCAGAACCCCTCCCGTGGTTTTATGGCTCTCCCTTGGGAACCCCTGGCTACACAGTGCCTGAGCTGCCTCTGATCCTGCGTAACTTTGTAAGTAGCCTGTTCCTGTTGTGGGCCCGCAGAGGTGGGGAGAGGGGAAGGGGCTTGATTTCACGGTGTTTTCTCTGGGTGATACCAAGTGAATTAACTTCCCATGTAAAGGTGAACAAAGGATGCAACTGCCGGGCAATGCCACCCAAGCAGTGTTCTTTTCCCTCTCCTATGGGCCTGTATTTTGCCATGCCTGGTGTGAGCTGCTCTCATCCTGGCACAGCCTGGAATTACGTTTCTGGGGCAGGAAAGCAGAAGGTGTTTGTGCTGATAGGCAAAAAACCTCAATTGTAGACGTGTTCCAAGTTACCTCCTTGTTGCTTTCCATTGCTTGACTATTGCTTCTTGCTTCCGAGATCTTTGCTGCTATTTCAAGCTTTTCCGCAGTGTGGACTCTGTCTTTGATGCTGTTTTGTTTGCTTTCAGTGTTGTTGCAATCCGAGCAGAAGTAAAAAGTGTTTGGGGAAACAGTAAGTTTGAACCGCTGAGTGACTGCTGGAAATTCAGAGCATAGTTTTCCCTTTAACTGGGAATACCGCTGATTCCGGTACAATCGATGAGAAAGACTAGGCTGTTTTAATAGGACTTTTTTATCTGTGGAAACCCTACACTATTGATTGAAAGTGAAGCAGTTTCAACTTGGTGATTGTCACTGTTCTGCTCGTAACTCTGAGAGCCTGAAATGAGAGCCCTAAATCCAGACCCGCACCTTTCAATAGTCTGAATTTATTTGGGTGGATGATATTAGAACACTGAAGGCTTTTGTTTCAGCTCTATTGCGTTTAATTTTTCTGGCGGTGGTGCTGCTAAGGGGGTTCCCGAACAGGGATGTAGAAACTTCTAAGTCGGCACCTATAGATCTGAATGGATCTGTTGGTTATTTCCATGTTGGTGAAGAAAACTATAATGCTGCAGGCTGGGAGCTCTGAAACCTGCAGGTCCTCTCATCCAGGCCCTTCTTGCTGAGGGGTCAGAGAATGAACAGCTACAGACCAGGTCTCCATCTCTACCTGCGTTCTGTCGAAAGAAAAGGGTTTTGTGGTGTGTTGACATTTGACAAATGCAGTTTTATGCGATGGAATAGAGACCAGTCGGGAGATTTGTCCTATCTGGGTTTTGATCTTGTTTGCACCTGACTTGGAGCCAATCTGCTCTTTGCATGACCAGCCAAAACCTGCAAGTTTACCTTTGCTGAGAAGCAGTCACAGCAGCATGCCTTTTACCCATTAGGAATTTGGGTTTCATGCTATACTGACCACAGGCATGCAGCTTCTTGCTGTCTTGGAAAGCAGACTAACCTCTGTTCGTGTCGGTGGAGGTGCCCAGTCTGCCTTGGACTGTGCTATCCTGCACAGCTGTGTGGAGTATGGATGATTGTGATTTACTGCGTGTATGGGAATGGGTGCAACCACGTTGAAGTTTTCAAACTTAGATGGAGGAGATTTAGGTTAGACGTAAAGAAGAAGTTCTTTATCTGGACACAGGGTGCCCAGAGAAGCTGTGGCTGCCCCATCCCTGGCAGTGTTCAAGGCCAGGCTGGACACAGGGGCTTGGAGCAAGCTGCTCTAGTGGAAGGTGTCCCTGCCTGTGGCAGGGGTTGGAGCTGGAGGAGCTTTAAGGTCCTTTCCAAGCCAAACCAGTCTGGGATTCTACAATTGCCTGCTTCCACAGGCTAAAAATGGGATGTAATTTTTATTGTTCTCTTTTGATTTCTGCTCTTTAAAAGAGGAGTATTTCACAGTAAATGTCATTGTTCGTGTGTCTCCTTAAAGAACTGGTAATGTATGTTTTCATACTTAAATTCCATATAAATATTTTTTTTAATCTGTGATAGTTTCTTATTTTATCAGCTAATTTGCAATAAATAGCCTAGAAACAAAATATAATCCACTGGAGTTTCCTTTATAGCAACTTCTCCCTAAAATAAAACGAGACTAGCAACAAGAATGTATGTAAATCCCTTCCCATCATCGCTGTTTGTGCTAAGTTCTCTTTTTGTTGTCTGTTTGTATGGGACTGTGGGAAGATGAATAGCTTCATTTGTGGTGAGAAGATTGCCAGCTTCTTGTAAGAACATTTCTAGCGAGTCGGGTTTTGTTTTGTGTCGGTAGTGAAGTACCTTTGTGCGGCTCTTGTAGGCTTTCAAAGCCCCAGGGTCCATTGGGTTTTCTTTTGTAGTATAAGGACTGGTAATTTTGACCTAAGTTGTCTTGGGCTTCTGTTCTTTGTCTTGATAGAAACTTCAACAACTGCTGCTGATGTGTACTTAAAGAGGAATATAAGAAACCCCCCAACCCAAAACAACCCCCAAAGCAGCACATTTTCGGTATTCCCCCCCGACTTGCTGATTTTTGCGAAGGTTTTTTTAATGCTGATCTATTGAAGTCAATCTCTGAATGTCCACCTGATATCTCTTGGGTTTCTTGAGCACTGGAAGTGGTCCCTCAACAGCTCATCAACGAGTTGGTAATTTTGTTCTATGACCCAGCAAACGACCTCTTCCATTCTCGGGTAGGTTTGTCGTCTTTCCAGTACTGACGAAAGCAGCACCAAAAAAGCTTCTATCTTTCAGGGAAGCAGATGGACATTTGCTTTCTTAGGAAGTTGAGGGTTTTCTGTTGAAAACATGCTATCCTCCAACTGCGCTAGAACTCTTTCTGTGCCAAGAGCAAGGGAGGGTAGGTAAGATCACATGAGGACCTGAAATGAAGGTTTTTCCTGAAGACAGTTCAGTGTTCAATCAGAATTGTCAACTGCTGAAATTTCAAGTTGTAAAAGGAGGGGATGGAAAACTGGAATCCACCTCTTCCAAAGTTAATAGAGACGGTTCATGCTGATGGGCGAACCTGTGTCCTGTTTTCATCCCTGTAACAAATGGAAAACTCCAAAGTTTGCTTTTTACACCTGGCTTCAGTGTGTCATCCTTGTCCTTGGGAGCTCAGCTTTCATTTGGAAGAAGGAAAAGTTTCGCTTTGGAACTGTTAGGAAGCAGTTCCAGAGACAGAGATGGCCAAAACCAAACTAATCATCACAAAACCAGGGTTTTTCTACAAGACATTTGGGTGTGAGAATTGACCAGCTCTTGGCATTCGGCCCTTTGGTCATAGTAATTTTCTATGTGTATATATAAAACAGTATTGTGTGAAGTTGCTTCAGACAAGGTGTAGTTTGTAATTGTCACCTAGCTGTGTTGAGCATTTTTGTACTGTTAAGCAGAAATTAAATGTTAAGTAAGAATTTAAAGTATATGTTCCATGTGCAATATCTGTGCTATTTTAACAGCAAAATTGGTTTGAGAAACAGCTTTTTAGAATGCCATATAGAAGAAAGAAAACCCCAAAGTAGATTGCTAGTATTAACAAACTATTAATCTATAGCATCCTTCTACTCTATATTGAATTCTCTATGGAGTTCTGCTGTGGTATAGTTTTTTCATAGCAAATTCAGCCCATAAAAATAAAGACTAGCTGTCAGAAAAATACTGTGATCTACAACCTTTATATTTAGTGTCATTGTATCTCTGGGTATTCTATCTTCTTCCACTGGATGTGGCAGATAATAGAATCCGAGTGTCATGGACTTAAGTGGTACGTTTCCAGATGTGCAAATAGCCAGTCTTTGCATCTGCAGGATTTCTGTGTTGTGTACTGTACTGTGCTGCACATGTGTTACCCAGCACTTCTTTTCAGGAAATCCTATGCAAAGATGTGTTTCTGGTTTTATCTTGGGCATGGTGGGACAGCATAGCTTTGTTTCTGCCACTGTCAAGCTTTTTTCTCTCCCATGTAATCTGGCAGGGCTACAGTGTCAATTTTACCCAAGATAAATCTGGCAATATGTGAAGTACCTTTTGGAGGAAAGGGGGAGGAGGAAAGCTGTCCCTAACCAGGCTTAGGAATTTTTCTTCTTAGCACTTAAATTAAGAAACACAGGCAAAAGTTGTCCTGGGGAATTGGCTCTTCCTAGGGGAAGGGATGTTGGCTAAGAATAGGAAGTTTTGGCTTTGGTTCTACCCTGGTAGATCGCCTAAACAAAACCAGATGTTTTGCCTCTCTGTCCCTTTTCTTTCACACTGGTGGGCTCTGTGTGTAAACTATGCTGCTTGGGGGCTGAGTGGTGTGCGCGGTGCTTAGCACAACAGAAGTGGGTGCTGGTAGGAGCTAGATGGTTCCAGTATCTGAAGGGGGGCTATAGGGATGCTAGGAAGGGACTCTTCATTAGGGACTGTAGTGATAGGACAAGGGGAAATGGGTTAAAACTGAAACAGGGGAAGTTTAGATTGGATCTAAGGAGGAAGTTTTTTCCTGTAAGGGTGCTGAGGCACTGGAATGGGTTGCCCAGGGAGGTTGTGAATGCTCCATCCCTGGCAGTGTTCAAGGCCAGGTTGGACAGAGCCTTGGGTGAGATGGTTTAGTGTGAGGTGTCCCTGCCCATGGCAGGGGGTTGGAACTGGATGATCTTAAGGTCCTTTCCAACCCTAACTATTCCATGATCTTGTGTTAGCATAAAGTTTACCAGACAACCAGCCCTACCCAGTTAGTGTTCTTAAGACAAATAGATGGGTTAAAAATGTTGTTTATAGGAGCTTACTATAGCAGATGCAAGGGAATAAGCCTACTATGTGATGAAGCTTTGTGACTATCCCATTGCAATCAAGTGTTACTTCATTAAAAAGAAAACTATTTGGAAACTTCCTCTGGGCTCAAAATACGAGTCTGACTTTGTAATTTGTCGCCAGCACAGGTTGTGTAAATGCAGCCCTTTGACACAAAACCAGCTTGAATCTCCTTGAAGCTGGAGATTTCAGTGTGTCAGTTACCCACTGTGTATATTGTGCACAAAAAAATCCACCACCTGGCACAGAGAGATTAAATCGACCTGATTTTCTTCCTATGACATTCTCCAATCAGGCTCCTATTCAGCATCCAATGCTGCTGCTGACATGACTAAGTTGTAATAAATACTAAGTAATGACATTTGTCTTGCTGCAGAGGAAGGTTTTTACTTGCACTCTTTATGGACCTTAATAAGGCCTTGAATGTTGTGAATCATAAAGTTCTTGTCAAATGGTTTCTTTCAAAAGGCAGGTGGTGGTCTGGCTCTACAGGAATGGTTGATAGTAGCAGGTTAGTCACTGGTACAGGCTGTGTATACTGCTTTAGTCAGTGCTGAGCAGCTTAACTTATGGGCATATATTGGGCTTGGCTTTTCAACTTGACTGGTATTAAATCTTCGGCTGGGAAATTACTTGCTAAGGGATTTTGCTTCCCCTAGACCCTTTATTATGTGTATTATTCTAATGGCTCCTGATGTATGAAAGGCAGGCCTAGAAAAAGAAATGAATTGGCTTGGCATGTGCAAAAATGGATCTTGCTGTGGAGGTGCAGCGCCACTGAGGGACCTTGCCTTCAGGACTCTTTTCTTGTGCCATTACGTCCAGTTCCATTAGGTGTTAATTTCTAATTCTAGGTGGGTTGGTATTCCTCTTTGGGTCACATGCACTGTCCTAGTTAGAAACCTGTTAAATATGCTTTTCTGCATAGAACCAGGAAAGTCTGCCATTTATTATTCCAGACTTCATTTGACCTCACTATTTTTACCAGCTCTTGCATTTCATTTTTGAGCTCAAGAGCTGACATCTTCTACAGTGACTGTGCTAACAGACTGCAGTCTTGATTTCTTGAAATAATCCTGAAAAATTGCATTAGCAGACAGGCATCTTTGCATCTTTCCAACATCTTAATGCATTTTCTATTATAAATCTAAACCCATAATCTTTCAGGTCTTTTCAGTATCTATAAAGATAGCGGTAAGTACTGACACAGAGTACTTTGCATTCTCAAAGTGCTCTGTATTTGTTGGCTAATTAATGTTCACAATACTCTTGGGGGATTTGTGTATTTAATTATCCTCATGTTGTAAGCTCTGGGAATATCAAACAGTGGCACATGGGACCCAACAAGCCTGTCCTTTTTGAATCGCTTGCCCCAGTACCAAACAACTGATTTCCTTTATGAGGCATCAGGTGTATTAAGTGCAAAGAGAAGGGACCTTCAACCAAATCAAGCTCTGCTTTAGCATCTAGCTTGCTCCCAAGCAGAAAGCTTTTGTTTTCAGCTGTGAACATCCTTCAGCCATGAACATCCTTACTTTTATTCCATGGCACCAATGCCAGTGAAATTTGTCTTGGAGAAGAGACAAACAGAACTTCATTGGTCCATTTCTCTTGAAGGATGTTGCCAGACCTTTTTGCTACTCTGTTGTGCAAGCTTTGCTGATTAACATGTGTCAGTGAGTGATAAATGCATTACGTTTCTAGTAATATTTTGTAGGATATTAAGACCTGATATTTCTGTAGCATTGGTTTTGTGTCCTTTCCCCATCCATTGGGTCTTTTGAAATGAAAGAAATGAGAAAGAAGAAAGCAGGGTAAGGACTGGTTCACAGACACACCACCTCATCCCCCTGTTTTTTTGGAAGGCTGATAAATTGTGTTAGAAAGACAGGAAGGGATAAACTGTTATTCTTGTGGAGAAGTGTGCTATAAATTGAGGGCAGAGGTAGCTGATCTACTTGGCTCCTTCTCAGCTGTGCTGTACTTAATTGTTTCATAAGCATCCTTATTAACAAGTGGCTGGCTTCTGATGGTGATCCTTGACTCTTCTCTGCCCTCTAATAGAGGAAAGGCTGATTTCACAAGTGTTAATGCAACTATAGATTGCTTAGTTAGGCAGACTTAGCTCTTCCTGTGCAGTGAAATGAGTCCCCTGGTTTGGCACCCTGTCTAGCTCCATCTTTCTAGATCATGTCCTGGTTTGGCTATGGAGTAGGTAACTGGTTGTTTTGTGCTCAGGTATCCTCCACTTGTGAGGAGAAAGCAAGCAAATCTTTCTTGCTGCTGTGAAATAGCTTATGCTTCTTGGCTTTAAGCACTGCAGTTCTGTGGCACACTACCAGCTATTCCCTGACTTTCTCCAGCATTGGGTTGCTTTGGTGCTTCTAAGGCAGGAAGCTACTCTTGCACAGTAACCCAGATGCCAGTGTTTACCCATGAAAGTATTTACTGATGCCATGGCAAATATATATTTATAATTATATGTATGTGTATATATGTGTACATATGTTGCTTCTTGAGGAAAAATTAGGAAAAATTTATTGAATAAAGTTGACCTATCAAATACTACTTCATTTTATGTCTGTACGTCTATGAAAGAGCTCCTGATGGGCTTTCTCTTCTGGTTCATGACATATTTGATATATTTGCTATAGAGTGCTGCTATTGGGTTCAAGGCTGGGCTCCCAGTCTACTGCAGAACTGTCTCTTCAGTCAGCGCAGACTGAAAAGTGTTGTTAACAATGTCCACATGTTTCAGCTTTTTCCTGTAGTCTCCAGGATGGTTTTAGGCACTCACCACTATTAAAGCAATAGCCTATTGCCAAGATTTAAATGGCAGTTCTACTTTAGTGTTGCAGCTGGGCTTTTTTCCCTGTATAGATGGATGGATTTGGTTCCCAACAGTTGTGTGAATCGTAACTTCCATGAAAAATGGTACTTTTAGGGTATTTGGATGAAACTCTTGCCAGGAATATTTCTTCCACCCAAAGCGATGATGAGGAAGAGGCAGAGTAGACAACAGCCCAGTCATTTAACACACTGTGAGGAAAAGGAAAAGCTGTGCATAACCTTCTGGATAATGCCCCACCAGGGCCAGGTGTGATGGCTTTTTAACTTTCTCCCTGACAACACCTCTTGTACTGTGCCCTTTGTCTCTCTCATAGCTGTGTCACCCTATCTGTAAGCAAAGGGAAGACTGAACATGCCCCAGGCTCAGTAGAGTGCTCCATATGGTGGGGGAAAGGACTACCTGAGCTGGAGGACAGGGTGGTTGGTACAATTGCTTTGGGAGTGACAGAAGGAGATAACAAGAAGCTATAAGGCTGGAGGGGAGGTATTACTGGAGATCCTCAGGAACTGGCTTTGACACTGATCCGATGTGGAAAGAAGCTATAAGGCTGCAGGGAAGATATTGCTGGAGATCCTCAGCAACTGGCTTGACATTGATGCTATTTATTATTTTCATTAATTACCAAAAATTAGGATAAACACAAGAATGTGCTAATGACGTTTGCTAACAGCTTGAAGTTGGAACTGCGTGAGAGTAGACCACCCTATAGGATTGATTTATGCAATGAATTGGAAAGGGATAACTATTAAAATCATGTCAAGTTCCATGCTTGGAGGGGAAAATAATGAGTATTCCTGGAATTCCTCATTCATTGAGGGAGCAGAAGGTTTGAGGAAGGGACAGCTGGATGGTTTAGTCAGAGGCTGGTTGTGCATCTTGTCTCGGGTGTAGAGGTCTGATCCTTCCACCACTGGAGGGAGACAAGGACCAAGGAGAACAAACACAAGCAGCTGTCAGATGATTCCCAAATTCATGGGTAAGAGCTCAAGCAAGTCTCACCCTTGTGTTGTAGAGGATAGTACATTGGGTAGAGCTGCCTTTCTTCAGTTGCCACCATGTAGAGATGGACAGAGTACCAGACAGGGAATGTTGTGTGGGAAGATGCATAAGGTATGAACTGAGCTGCTGTTTTATTCAGGTCACAGCTGGCTTTGAGGTAGGCAGCTTAGAAAAAACAAAACCAAAAAGCAAACACAAACCAAACCCACGTAATTTGGTAATGCAATTGTCTTGCATCAAAATAGTCCTGAGGATGGTGATGGAAGCACCTCTTAAGCAGCTGCTCTTTGTGTGTGCACCCTGCAAAACTGCAGTCAGTTTATTTGGAAAGAATTTATAATTGCAGTGGAATTGTTCTGTATTAATTGCTCTGCATTGCTGTTACAAAGTTAGTTCAGTTCAGCTAAGAGACTAATATCTTTTTACATCTTTTTAACAGGAAATAAAGAAACTCCAGGCAAGCCAAAAAGGCTCCTTTAAAGACAAGGCACATGTGCAGTCATGAATAGAGAGGCATGTTAAGAATAAGACCAAAACTGAAAGAGGAAGGATTTGCAAGGAAAAGAGAATAATCACTTAACCCCATGCTCTGCTCCAAACCAAAATACTCCAGAATCTCCCTGCTCTTACTCCCCGACTGGAAACTCACCCCTTGCTATTTCCCCCCTCATTTCTTCTCCCTTATGGTGGCTTCTATGGGCCAGTGTCTTTATGGCAAACAGATTTCTTCTCCTTGTTGTAGAGCTCCTGGGGCTTATCTGGACACTTGCCTGTTATGGTAGAAGCCTCAGTGGTGCCACAGCAATCCCATCCACAGGATTTAGCACCCTTTGTTGCAACTGAGCTCTGGTGATGCTTAGGCTAGTGTTTCACCTGAAGCCTGCAGTTATTTTGCTCCCTTATGAATATGTTAATGAAGCATTTCACACTTAAAAAAAAAAGATGTCTTTGCAGTCACAGAGCCAAGTTTGCATCTTGGGGTGGTATTTAAATAACTTCATGGAAAATGTCTAAGTGTAGGTTAAAAAAATAGATAGTGAATAAATTCAGTGTGGCACGAATCTGACATCTGCATTGCAAAAACCAGTCAGTGCAAGCGAATTAGGCAGGTTTTTTTTGGTTGCAATAGTTCAGAAAACACACTTTGGGATGGTATTTTAATTACTACCTTTATTCTGCTGTTTCTTAATAAGCTTCCTACTTGGTAACTTACTACCTGAAATCTGGTATTCTGAGTGTTCCCTTATTTCCTGATGCAAGATCCTTTATGATCACTCTCATATTCTTCTCTGTCAATCAAATCAGTATTTCAGCCTATTGTTTTCATTATGTACATAAAGACATAGTGCATAATATAACTTTGTCTTTTCACTTCATTTTCTTGGTGTATGAGTGTGCTGCAGTGACTCACCCCCGTTATTGTTTATTTATGACATTGGAGTTATTTTTATTCTAGATACTTCCTGGACATGCTATCAGACTAATTATTACATTGCTCTGAAGTGCATTTAAATCAGTATCTTATATAAAAATTGGAATATGTTAGTAGTGAATGTACTATGAGTTACAAGTATCTTTGGTATTTGTAGTTTCTGCTGTTCTTGTGAACTATTAGAAACCTCATTAAAAGCTGGACAATTGGAGCCATACAGCCTACTTTCCAGATCAAAGTAGTTCAAGGGAATCAAGATGTACATGTATGTTTTAATTAATATAGTAGTATTTCCAAAGCCTGCTCCAGTCAGGCTTCTTTTCAATTGGCATCAGTGAGTTTGAACAAAGGTTTGATTTGTACAATGCTGGCATCCCAGCATACTGGGATGATGCAGGCAAACAAATACCACAATTTGACTTGTGGGGGGTTCTTATTGCAAATCTGATGACCACTGAACTTCCATACCGCATAATCTGCACTGTCAGCCCTCTGGGGGAAAGAATGACAGTGATTTCTGCTGCTACCAGGGGAGCTGGGGAACCTGGATTCAGAGAAGTGCTGTGATTTAGCCAGGAGTGCCTTGGAAGTCCATGGCAGAACCTGTCTCCCAGGTTCCAGGCTAACACTTTTGACTCCTCTTACTGTTCACTCCCTGTGTCCTAAACGATGCACCCTTTCCTCTCACTGTCAGCACTTTGTTAATATGATTTAGCTGATCCATGTTCTTGGAGCTGGCGCTGGCTTTGAGGTTTTTATTTAGCTCCATGAAAACGCAGGAAGGGGAAGGGGAGTCTCTTCCACATTATTCCTAGGCTCAGTGGATCTGCAGGTCTTAGAAAGTACTGTAACATAGCTAAAGAGAGCTGAAGCCTAGACTGCAATATTCAGATGTCAGGAAGAAACACTTCTCCATCCTATAAAAAATAAAGATTTGCTTAAGAACAACAGCAAGAACTTTGTATCTTTCTGTGTATGAAATAATAGCTTTTAAGTTCTAACTGTAAAGTGGATGAGGTGTATTCCAAAACATCAGTTACTCCTATGTATGTGTGTGTACTCCAGGGTGCAAAGGCACTTGATTGTTTCAAAACTTCAGGAAGATAATTTATACTGTTCTTTCCTACTGGAGTAGACTATTTTTGAGTCTCTAGATCTCATAACTCTTAAGTTCTGTGCTTCAGATGCTGTAGCTAATGGAGCACCAAAGGAAGAGAGTTCAATACAGCACCAGGGAGTTTGCTGTTGACTTGTGTCAACCCCAGAAAGTCATTTAGACAGACAGGACAGGAGTCTGGGTTTGTAACTTAATTGAAGGGTTATAACAGCCCTCCAGAGAACCAAAATGTGTGTGTTCTGGTTGTAAATGCTATGTGGTTGGTGTTCCTTGGTGAATAGTTTATTGCTTAAGCTCTTCCTAAGGATAGGTTGGGACAGAAATTGGCACTGTGACTTCTTGATGCGAATTCCTCACTTTTCTTGTGTGAAGAATAGGTTTCTGCTGAGCTCTTTCCTTGGGTTGTCTTTGGCACTGAAGGGAAGGGTAAAACATTGAAACTCTGTGAAATGTCCCTTGCACCAATGCTGGGGATGAACGCTCTCATCTATAAGTTAGGCATTGTTTTAAAGCATGTTAGCATGTACATTTGGGTTAATCCTGATGAGCTGGTGTATTCTAAAAGTATAAGCCTCTTTTACATGAGATGCTAAGTTGTGTTTTCCTCCCCTCCCACAGTGTGGGCAAGCCTTGAATGGGAATGGACCTGAACCCACACCTTTGGCCACCTGTGATTATGCTAAGAATGTACTGATTTTAAAAGCTTTTCTTGCATGTAGTTATCACCTGGAGGTTAAAGACAACTTGATTCTCAAGTCAAATAAGGACTGTAGTGTTAGCCTGGGGCATGAATAGCTTTATATTTGGAGGCTTGGGAAAGCACAGATCTGTTTACAGGACTTGCTGTTTGTGCGTGTCTGTCTTGCTGTAGCGACATACCACTCTAGTTCTACTGTTGGGTTGCAGCCCACCGCTGTGGCAAAGTTGTGAGAGAGCTGAATGTTTTAGATCTTGGTGAGTTCTAGGATGCTTATATGTAGTCAGACAAGAGCTCAGCCCATCCACGCTCTGGAATCCAGTCAGATGTTTGCTGTGTTGACCAGGGGCTGGGGCACTGGTTTTTGCTGGAGAGCTAACTCTGTTCTGAGACTGCACAGACACACTACCTGCGAATCACATTTTTATACTGAACTTGTTTGGTTTTAATCCTTCCCTTTTTCTGAGCATTGGTTGTATTTCTGTAATGCAGTTTAGCCTTTCTTAAACCAGCTGGTTGTGGGAAAAGGGGTCTTAACTGGGTTGAGATGGAATCAGTTGTCTGTATTGAGAGGATGTTGGATAAAATGACCCAGCCTAAAGGGACGGTGACTATTTGCATGCTAACAAAAGTCTCAGTTCATTTTGAGTGCTCCACAGTTCAGGAATCAATTGGATTTGCATATCCCACAAGTTCAGGAATTGATTTCCTAAATGATGATATTTGGGGCATAACGATCATGCCTGCCTGTTATTACATGATCAACTGTATTCCATGGAGGGTGAATTATTTCATCTCTGTGGACACATGGAATTTGGATGATATGTTAGGACTGTAACAGGTCCTATTTTTTTTTTTGCTAAGGAATGAAATTGTTCTGTCTTCTAAACATATAATCTGTGATGCCTTGAAGGCTGCTTGGAGAGGTAGATAATTAGCTACCCCACTGCCTAGAGAAATAGCTTGGAGATTTTTAGGAGCCGTATGCAAATGGTTTGGGATATTATACAAAATTAGTTTCAGTTGGGCTTAAATTTATCTAATTTAATTATTGGGAAAAGTAAGCCTTTGACAGAGGAAAAGAAGGAAACCTGACAGAAGGGTGAAAAATACTGGCATAGAGACAGCAACAAAGAGACGCTGGTGGATTTATAGCGGCCATTCAGAGTTGTAGGCATTCACCTCCAAGGCATCACTAATGGCTTTGCTTTACAAGGCTCTATCAGAATTAATGCCCTAGACCACAGGTGAAATAATTACTGTAAGGAATCAAACCCTGTTGCTGAATCTGGCTGTATCTGTCCTAGGTTAGGGAACTGTGAACTGGTAAATCGGCAGCCTCCGGAGATGTGGAAGTCCAGCTCATTCTGCTTGAAGTGTCAGGGAGCATCTGGCATGGAGCGGGCAGTTACCTGAGGGGGGGGAAAAGTGACAGCTTTTCCTGGTTTGGTTGCCTGCATGCATGAACTACGGTGATCCGGTTTGTGCCTGTGTGATGCTTCCAGCAGCCATTCCATCCCTGACTTGGTTAGGGGTGCACTGGATTTCCTCTTGATCCAGGGAAGATGGTTGGGAGATTAGAGGGACAGGTGGTGCACAGCTGAGTGCTGAGGGCTCGCTGTTAGCTGCCTCCTCAATGCCCCTGGTTCGGGCAGAGAGCAACAGGGAGAAGCAAATGTCTTGGAAGCGGCTCATGCCTTACAGCTTGGCCTGAACTGAGACCAAAGGAACTGGGAACTGTTGGGCAGGAAGACTGCCAAAGTAGGGAATGCTGTTGCATGGCGGATAAAATGGGGTTTGCAGCACATTGGGGTGGTGTGGGTGGGTCAGTGGTGTCTACTGAGGAAGAAAGAAGTGTTAGATCACTGTTGGGATGCTGAACAAGGCAAGTTATTACAGATAGACCTATGCTGATTCCAACAGAGCTTGTGAGATTTATAACCATTGTTCGTTAGCTGAATTCCTTCATGTGTGTTGTAACAAAATGGGAGCTCAATGAAGTCGATGTCTTTGTAGAGCTATTTTAACAACTTCAGATGTGACGGGACCACTGTGAGAACAAATTCATTGTGCAGTCTGTATACATGTTTCTGAAAAGTCGTCTTCAGGCAGCACTTGCGTTACTTGCTGCTTCTGGAATATATGCGGAAATTTTCACCAAGGATGCTTCCTCGTAAGCATTTCATCTTGTTCTTGAGCAGTATTTTGTGGGCAACTTCAAGAACATGATTTGGAGTTAGATTAAGTGCAGTAAAAGCTTTTATATTTAGTGACATGTGAATATCTTGCGTAACAGTTCTTCCATATACTTATCAATAAAGGAGCTGTGTTATGGGGCAAATACAGTTTCAAAAGAACTCGAAGCCAGATAGAAATTGTTCAGGTCACCATCACAGGTATAGGAATGTATGTAGTGCATTGTTGCTGTAAGAGATTTTGAGAATAGAGTATTGACTATACTGGCACCATTTGTGATAGTTTCAAATCGTAGAATAGTTAGGCTTGGAAAGGACCTTAAGATCATCAGTTCCACCCCCCCTGCCATGGGCAGGGACGCCTCACACTAAGCCATGCCACCCATTTGTTGTAGCTGTTAACACAGGTTTCTGTTGACCTGTAGTTAAATCACTTCCGAAATGCAAACTTCAGGTGCTATCCTAGAAGTCTTCTTTGGGCCTTACAGCCTGGGCAAAGGAACTTGAACAGATAGCTTGTGGGGCTGAGAAGTGTGGTGTTTGATTTTGGACACATGGCCCAGAATTACTCCTAAAGCCGCAAGCAGTTAGGGTTATGTGCAACTAAGTATGTACAAGAAACTGTATTGCACAGTGTTCAGCTTTCTTAGCATCTTCGGGGTGAATATATAACATTCCATGTATGTATAGCAGACGCTTGATGAGCACATGCTTATTTTCAGTTCTGTCACTGGGAAACCGAGGCCAAACCAGTCAGTTGAGTAGAAACCCAGACACCTGTGATCACCTGTTATCAGTTTTCTGTTACCATAAACAAACCCAGGAAGCCCCCCACTGACACAAGAAGTTAGCCACTCCATCTGGGACAGCAGAGCTCTCTTTTCTGCCCAGAGCAATGCTTGATGGTACAGGAAGGTTGCTTGTATCCTAGCCATGGAATTCTGCACACTTGTGTGGGATCTCTTCTGGAGATAATGCAAAAATAACAATTAAAAAAGAGCCTTAAACTGTTTTGCAGTTAACCTTCTAGTTGGAGAAGGACTTTATTGTTCTGTTTTGCTTATATTGTTTTCAAATAGATACTTACTGCTCTTTGCTTTCAATAATACAATGTTGAAACTTGAGCCTGTAGCTTTTTCTTTACCAGAAACTCATCTTTCTGTTTTACAGCATTTTACTATTATTGGGATGTTCTTCAGGAATGGTTTCAAGAATCCCTTCTGGGACCTGCTGCTCCCACCCATAACGAATGCTGGTTTTGGCCAAAATTAAGCAGTGTTGAGAAGAAGCCAAAGGTAGGTTAAACATTGGTATTGTCTTCCCGTGATTTCGTTTGACATACTTTTTAAGTGTGACTTATGTTTCATACCTGCTGATAGGAATTTATTGCTGTTAATCAGACTAACTTGGTTCATGTATCAGTGCCTTGCTGACAAGACATCTTGAAATCGAGTACCCACTATGTAACTAGCCACTTTCTTTTTAGTCACTTCAAATACATGTGAAAATCACTAAAACACTACAGAAAGAAACTATCTTTAAATATGCAAATGTTCATAAATTCTGCTTTCCAGATGTTGTTCGTGTTTACAGTGTGGTGTTAAGACTGGGACCAAATACAAAACTTGGGTGAAATCTGTACTTTTGTGTCTGGTTTTGGCCATTACTGGTAACTCGCAATGTTCCGGCTTCATAAAACTAGGTTTTCATAGTTAAAGGATGAAAAAATTGGCTTCAAACTGCAGAACTGATATTGCTAATAAGCTTAGGCATGAAGGTGAATGCAGTACTTGGAAGACCTTGGTTGAAGGAAATGGAGAGAAACATGCTTTTTTCCACAGTACTGTCATTTCCATTACTGACTCATCTCCCAGGTTAGAATGAGAAGTGATAAATCCTCTTTCAACAAAGAAAGAAAATGCTAATCTTGCGTGTCAGTGTGTGCCAGGATGCTTTGTTAGTTATGGCTGGGCCTCAGTGTGGTTAAATACTAAGATAAATTCCCCAGTATTTGTGATAGCAACAGCGCCAGTAAAAATAGAGGCACAGGAACACATGCTGTTTGGCTCAGAGGCAAGAAGGAGCTAATGTTCTGTAAGCATCCAGGGGGGAGAATATTTGGGTCTTTTTCAAAGGATATGAAAACACTGGTTGAAGGCAGATGAGCTGCTAGATAGCAATGAATGGTCCTTTGTAAGCCAGCACTCTCTGCCTCACAGAAAGCAAAGGGAAAATCTTCTCTGGGTAATTTACTTTGACTTTAATAAATATCAAGTGCTCCTCCCTTCAAGGCACATATTGACTTGGTAACCTCCTTCTAATCTGTCTTATTCTTTGTCGATATGTACCTCTTCATGCAATAAACACCTAGAAGTCAACACAACCCAACTTCATCTCTGTTTTTGAACTTGTGCCATTTCTTCACCCATTTCAGTGAAATTCATATAGAGCTTGAGATGAAAAACTAAACTTGTTATATAACTGCTGTTATACAGTTTGCAGTAATAAACTTGATGAACTGCTTAGACCTCTTGCTGTCAGCAGAGCTCTCCCACTTCTAAAAAGCTAGAGAATATTAAGTATTTTTGACCTTTGATAGCTATTTCTGGTGAGACCAAATGTAGGATTGCTGTACCAGTTGAATCGCGTATTGGAGTGTATTCTATGACTTCCAATGAGGGTTCACTAATCAAGAAGCATTTGTGCAAGGGTGCACTTATCAAAGAACTAAGTGTTTGCAAGCATATTTCTTTAAAGGAATGCTGGTTTCTGTTCCTATCACTGACCTCCTGTGATGCTTCCTGCTATGCTCAGCTGGTTTGCATCCTCTGAGCAAAACTTGGGGATCAGTAGAAGGAGCCTGAGAAACCACTGCTGCTGTTTGTCACTGGCTTCAGTGTTCAGTCCTGCTGCTGACCGAGGTGGCAGGAAGGGGCAACTTCTGTGGTGTCAAAACCCAGCTTAAGCCCCTTGATCGTTATGCAGATAGTGGAATGGATCAGTGCTGAGCCTCAGAGTGGTGCTGAGGCCAGTCTTGGCACTGAGCAGACTCAGTCAGATCCCTCTAATGCCTGCTGCACATGAAATCTGAATATGTAGAGGTGCCTTTCCTGAGGGTTTTGAGGATGTGGGAGCTGTTGGGATGTCTGCTGCCTGCCAGCTCAGATGGGCTGGTCTTCCTGAATGAATTTCTTCTCTGTCCTCATTGCTTCCTTAAGCTTATTTAACAAAACTTCCAAAGGTCTTGTGAAAATCATGAAAATGACATTTATTGCTCAAAGTGGAACATTCACTCCTTGAAAACTGCTTGCTTGATTGCAAGCAAATTGGTTTTGAGCTAGGTAATGACAGTAGCCGTATGCAAGGCATCCCTGTTTGTGCCTTTTCCTCATCTGAATGTTAGCCTGCCTGCTTCGTGTGACAAACATACCAAGAGAAGTACAGTTCAGCTCTTAAGAAGCAATCACTCTGGTATTGTGTGTGTGTGTGGAGGGGAAAGTCCAGCTTAAACACAAGTGGGAAATGGTATAACTCCCTTCTGGCTATGGGGAAGTGAAATATGGGAGGAAGGGAAGGAGTTGAAGCATACAAGAATGACTGCTGGGAAGAAAGGGGAGCTTGGATTGCAGTATGTTTTCCCAGTTGCAATTTACATCCCATTTTAAATCCCTCAGTCACTGTGTTGATGTCTGATGTCGCACTGTTGGGGTTTATGGTCAGTGCTGTCTCATCTGGAACATCTTTGGTGCTGCTGAGCAAACTGCTGCAGACAGAAATTAATTAAACTAATGATTTTTATGGTGCTTAATAGAGCTGGCTGGTGAATGTTCTTCCTTCAGAAAAGCCAAACATTCCCTGGGAAGCGACTTATTTGGTGGAAAAGCTTTGGCAGCAGATCATGGGAACACCTTGTTCCCTTTTATGTGTTTTCATGGCACAAATCTCCCATAGAGTTTAATGAATAGATGAGCCATGAGAAATTGTGCAGTTTCCTTGCTCCCCAGTTTGAGCCAAGGGGGATTCCAAACCATTGGATTTTATGTGGCCAAGGAAGAAAGGGTTAAAAATTGGGTCTTCTGCAAAAGCACAGGGAGTCAGGAGTTTGTGACCTGAATTGCATCTCGGGAGAGGAGTGACTTGAGATCCAGACCAACTTTGGCTGTTTAAGTAGCCCTGTTAATTAGCACCATATCCTGACATAGCTATGGTCCTTGGTACTCATTAGTAGGAAACTGTAGAATACATTATAAAACCCAAAGGGTGTTAAATATCTCCTGCCTCAGATAGTGAAAGCAAGTACTGTGGTAGGCATAGGGATAGGCCATTCATGCTGCTGCTTTCTCTTGCTCTGAAATTTCATGACTTATTAAAAACCTTCCCAGTAGGGTTATTGGGCTGGAATGATACATTAAAATTGAAAACACAGTTATATTCTCTTGGCTACAAAAATAAATGGTTAGCATAACAGTATGTTGTTTAGAGAAGTCAATTATACCTTAAAATAGGAGGAGGAAGAATTTTTAGCCATGTCTTTTGAGACCAAGCCTAAGACTAAGCCAACCCCTTTGTGACGAAGCCTCTGCTGAAATGCACTGGGTAAAAGCAGTGGAGTGGCTGGGGGTACCCATGCATTTTTGCATCTGCCTTTGCAAAGAATTGGGACTGCTGGAGTCAACCCCCCTGTGAGGTGGCAGTCCCATTATGCTTGGTGCAGGTTGACAGTGTAATTGTTTTTGCTGAGGTTATCAGCATGTTCAATCAGAAAGCTAATATGTGCATTATTGCTTTGCTAGTTTTTAAGCCCTTTTCTCATTATAGGTATCGATCTTGATTAAAAGATGTTCTCCAAATGTTTGGCTCCATTGACAAGAAGTGATTCTTGTCTTCCCTGCTACCAGAGGGAAGGTATCTTCATTCAGGTTAATTGCTGGTGCCTGATGATAAATGGGAATACCAGATCATTGCTCCAGGTGAAAAGTCAAAACTGGGGGTCGGGGGGTGGAAGGAGAAACAAAAGCACCTCTTAAAGTGTTATTTCCTTCTCCACCAGAGCATTGTGCTTTACCTGGGCATTGCAATATGCTAGGGAAAATGGAATGAATGCTGCTTTGAAGACAGATAATTTTCAGTCCTTTGTCACCGTGTGCGTACTGTCTCAGTCCTTCACCAGGCGGAGCAGGGTGAGGTGAAAGCAGTAGCAGGCAGCAGTTGGGTACACAGCAATCAAAACGCAATAACCCAGCACCAAAAGGAGGAGTGATGGACAGTCATTATCAGCTTAGACAAAGCTGGAAGCCCTGCTGCTGTGATCTGAACGGCGTGGGTGGCCCCTCCTGTCAGTGGTAGTGATGATGTGCACAGGCACAGAGTATGCAGGAGCACCATAGCCTTTTCCAGTAGATAATATTGGAAAGTAATATTCCAGAGGTAATACCCACATACAATTTATTCTCTATCCAAAGCTTTATTTAGTTAGGGCGATGTGATGATGTTTTGTTTATTATAACTTAATTCATATATATGATAAAAGAAATCCTCTGCTGGCTTCAAGATGTCCTGAAGTCTGTCAGTCTACATGCTACATCCCAGTATTACAGACAAGAAAGGAGGAGGAGATAACCAGCAATGGTTCTACAAAGCCTAGCAATTACATACCAACTGGAGAGGGCTTTTTGAGGGTAGCAGTGATTTGTCACCTAAAAACTTCCAGGACTGCTTGGTTTAGTGCTCAAACTTTAGTAAACTGTCCCAGTGGCAAATGATCTTCACTTAACATTTGGGCTTTATTCTGTGTCTGAAACAGTTTTGGCCCGGTTTCTGGCTTTTAGACCTTGCAGTGTATACCTGTCTGTTGGATGCAGTTGTTGTGTTGTCCTGCAGGTAATTAGAAGTCATTGTTAAGTTACACTTCTTGGTTAAAAAATCCAGGGTTTGTATTTCTTGATTTCAGTAGGGTGAAATGATTTCTTCTTTTAACCATTTTCATGACTCTTCCCTGATCTGTTTTCTGGGGTACTTTTCTAGGACCATGGTAAAACCTGGAATCTTTGGTGGCCAAACCAAATGCTGCATTAACTCTCTTTCAAAAGAACCTTAAATGAAACTGTTTGTTGTTTGCCTGTCAAGAGGATGCTCTTGTCAATATTTCCCCTCAGCAGGCAAAACCAAAGTAAAAAGTGAGGCTCAGCTGTATGGGAGGCTGAATGCTGTGGCTGGCTGCTCTGTTGGTGTTGAATGTGTTTCTACCCTCAAGCCAGCTGTAGTCCTGTGGCTGCCTGCCTGGAGCCCCTTGTCAAAATGAAATTGGAAGCAACTTTGTCCTGCTTGTGGACAGGAACCCATCACTTCAGTTTTCCTGATGGATATTTCTTTTATTAAATTCAGTATGTCATGATGAGTGATTTTTCTGTTTAAGAGATGGGAGGGGAACTTGGAAAATGACTCCAGCAGAGATTCCTAAAGGGGCTTTACTGAAAAGAGATTTTCTCTTTCCAGAGGTTGTATTTCTTTTTGCAGCATGTCTATGAGAGCATGAGTTTAAGCTGGGTTCATACAGTGCCAGGAAAAGCTTGAGTCCTAGAGGTTATCACAAGAGAATTTCTCTGCTCTGTATCACAGAGCTGAGTTTTGCTGCTGCTGCTGCTCCAACCGAGCAGCACCAGGTCCCAGCAGAGCTATCCTTCCTCAGCCTTTGGAGGCACTGTTCATTGTGTAGGCACTTGCTAATATAACTGAAGGCTTTTGGACCTTAACATCTCAGGTCCCTCAGAGCAAGAACTCTCTGAAGTCCTTTGCTGGTTATTGTGTCTTACGATCACAAAGGTCCCTGGGGCAGGAGTGCTTTCCTGCAGTGACAAGCATCCCACTATTTCCCTGGCTACTATGATATTTAGGATAGAAAACAGTGCAAAAATCTAAAAGGATATTTTTTTTTATAGAGGGCTTATTCCAGTCTAGCTTATAGCCATTCTTTAAAAGACAGCGAAGAACAGACAAGTTGCAGATGTGCAGTTTCACCTCTCTGCCCTCATTTACCCCTTGTCTGAACAGAGCAATTCTGCAGCACCGTCTGAACCATGCAGAAACCATAAACTTACTTCACCCAAACCGTAGCTAAAAGTAAGACAAGTCTTAAGATGACATAATTTCTTTTTTACTCGTATTCCAAACCAATTTAAACTGTCATCCTTAATCTGCTTTGTTCAATTCCAAATGGAGCTGCATCCACAGTTAGAAGGTGGGAAGAGAGTAGTCACTCTTATTCTTTAGGTATTTTTCCTTCTGCTTAGAAAGTCTCATATATGAATGAATCAGATGCTCACTACTGATCTCCTTTTAAGAGACAAAATAGTTTATATTTGACTGAATGGCATGGATATTCTTTGGTTAAGCCAGAAAATACATAGAGGTACGCTTGAACACAACTATTGCTACAAAATGCACTTAAAAACTTCTGCTTTGAAAAATGTTCAGATACCCTCTATTCCTACCATCCTGAATCCCGTTAGAGAGAAACTCTTATAAGACAGGATAAACTTTTAAGGACACACCTGCTTCTTCAAGCTATTGCTCCTTAAATCTTACTTGTCATTTATCTTCTCATTTGAAGTGCTACATGATAAATGACCTGGTGGAGATAACAATATTTGATGCCCTGCACCTCTCTATTTTTATGCCTTTAATAAAAATCAATATTTAGCTAGAAAATGTTTTTCCTTTAATGACTTTCCTGATGTGTTTTGGTTTCAAATAATGTTTTCATTTTGTCTAGTTCCTTCTGACATTATTCCAATTCTTGTGAACAATATTTAAATTATTGTTCTTGGGTAAAGAATATAATTAAAAGAATTAATTTTAGAGAAAGTTCCTCTGGAATAGATGCAAAAAAAACCTTCCACAAGAATAAAGGAAACTTTCTGCCTTTTTTTACATCTAGTTTCCACTCTAGAGCATCAGAGGAATATGGAAGTCATCAGTTGTCAATCATTGCACCAGTGACACTGCTTCCGATTTGATTTACCCTCAGATTAATTGAAACAGGCAAATATTGATTGCTGCCACTAAAAGAAGTGGAAGTTATTTCATGTGTCAGAAGTCAGATCCGATGGGTTGGAAGATGAGCCCAACTCTTACACAGGCGTGCTTTATTTTCATTTTGGTATTTGTCCTTGAAGGAAAGAATCCTGTTTGCATTTGGAAGGAGGTGCTTATTCATAGTTGAATATGTTATGTATGATCCAATACTAATAATGCAGTACAATGATCCGTACAATGATCCAATATGTATGATACTGTAGTTTATGAAGACTTTCCAGTCTTGAGGTGATTCTTGGAGGTCATCTTTCAAGATCAGATATTTGGGCTCACGGTTATTTCTTATCTCCAAACTTGTTTAACCTGCAGAAAGCTACATCTTCCTACAGCCTGAATTAACCCCCTCATATTCAGTGATGTCACTTGCTGCCTGCCAGGAATGTCAGAGTCACAAATAATCAGGAGCTTGTTTCTGGATCTTGCTGAATAGGTTGGGCAGTGAAGCCCACAGCACTAATGCAGAACAACGAATTGTGCGTCAAAAAGTAGGAGCATCACCCAACAATGCATTCGATTTCATAGAGCCATAGAATACTTTGGGTTGGAGGGGACCTTCAGAGGTCATCTAGTACAACCCCCCAGTTTGATTTGTTTCAATGAGTAGCTGTTCCATTTCTGGATCAAGCCTTAATCTTGTGCACAGCAGCCAAGCGTAGTTATCAGGCTCATTCAAAATGATGCTTTTCACGAGTTTTAGTTAGTGTTTGAGTCTGAATCTGAGAAGCGTGAACTGGATTTTCACTCCCTTCTTGGAAATAAGGTCAAAGTATACATAGGCACTGCAGGAAATAGAGCCACAGGGTTTTAATGAAAAAACTTCACCTGCAAAGGTGATCCCTGCAGGGAAATTAAAGAGGGAAGGAGACATTCTTCTGCTTGCCACACCACTCTCCGAAGAAATAACAGCACATATTAGGGCACTAGTGTTGTTTTATTGCCAAAGCTGTGCTCGGCTGCTAGAGGAAAGGTCTTGTAAACCTGCTTCATAATGCCACACGGTGACTGCCACGGGAATGAGGGACCCTGGCATGCATGTGCACACTATCGGGCGTCTTCCTCCTTCCACCAAATTCTGTGTCTGGTTCCTATGGTACTGTGGGAGTGGGAAGCAAAATCCCATGTTAACTGCTGAGAAGGTATTTAATGCTTAACTCGTTATATTGCAGTCTACAGGCATTCTGAGCACTTTGAGTTTCAGTTACCTACAGGGATGAGGTTTTCCTGGATTTAACTGTGGCCTAAAGCATTATAATGTCCATGCAGGAGGAGCTTTTGTGTTAAATGAAAAATAAATCAGTATAATTAAGTATCATTATTGATATTTCAGGTTACTGTGGCATCTCCAAACTGTCAGTCCATGCTGGTAAACGATGTTCTGGGTTTTGGAAGTAAGCATAGGGATCCTGAGGGTTTGCCCAACAGTTGTCCCCTGAGGAGGAGGAAGCTTGCATTTCTAATAGTGTGCTTTCCAGTGCTTGACAAAGAGGGTGGATTTCTCTTTCTGTTGTGTTGAATCCTCAGTCATGTTCCTTTTTTAGGTGAACTGTTTTGGGAGCCATCGGGATGGGTTTACAGTGGTGCTCAGTACTGGCTAGCCTGCATAGATGGCCAGGTACCTTTCTGTGATAAAGCAGATTTCAAGTAAAGGTTTTGTCAAGGGTCAGTGCTTACCAGCTCCCTGGGGTGAGGTGGCCTGAGTCACTACTGCTCTCAAGCTTCCTGCAGACCTAATGTGACAACCTCTAAAAGCTGGAAGGGTGTTCTATAAAAATGCTCATTATTTTCTTTAAAGGCAGGTTAAATTCTGCTCCAGATTTGTTTTGTTTTTTTTCTCTCTTGTAATGTGTGGTCTTATTGTAAGTTACTCAAAACTCTGCTTTTCCCTCATAACTTGTTCTTGATTCTGTCCCAGGATAGAAGGTTGTTCTATATAATCTAATCTTTGGTTTAGGTATTGTAATGATCAGGCTGAATAATTAAAAATCAGTGCATCCCAACCGAAGCTGCAGTCACATCATCTAACCCATCCCCACCCTGAGGTAAAGTAAGCACGTGTGTTACACCAAGGTGTTGACAGATGAGCTGAAGCAGTTAAAGTGACTTCTCCCAGGTGCCCATCCTTCCCAGGAGGAGGGTCAGAGAGGCAGAATGTGTCTGTGTGCCTCAGGCTGTTCAACACAGAGTCTGGCAGCCTTGCTCCAGCCCATCAGAGGTGTAAAGCAAGCCATCAGGTTGTGCACTCAACTGGGAGAGGTGAGAAGACGTTCCCTTCTGCTGATAGTGCAGGCAGAGTGGCACCTGTTCCCTGTGGTGTGAGCTAGCTGTTGCTAGCTTCTTCCATTGCCATAGATAAGTGTGTGTCGAAGACCCCAACGCTTCATATCCCAGACAGCTCCATCTGTCTTGGGAGTGTGCTCTGCCTAGGGTTGGATCGAGGTCTTGGGCATCTACTCTGCGGTGATAACGTTTCATTCACGGCAGTGTTGTTGGACACTTACACAGGATTAAACTGAAAGCTCATGTTAATCTGGAATGACACTTTCATGCCTTAAGTGTGTGGAAGTCAGGAGCAAAAGTTAAGTGCCACACTGGCATGTCAATTCACCTATTCAGATGTTTTTCCTAAGCTACTGGGAAAAGAGTTACTGTGCGTAGGGATGCACAAGGTGTGCCAAATACAATAGTTAATAACAAACACTGGGTTAATGAGGCCTTAATTTTTATTTCCTTATTTCTGTGTAGCTAAAACTGTCTGCCTTTAAAGGTGATTTCAAGGCTTTTTTCTCCATTCGTGTTTTGGATAGATAATTAAAAAATCTACCTTCTTACTTTGACTGAAACGCGGATGCTTTCAGTGTGATAAATGAGGCTGGAGCACAGGGATGGTGCTTCTAGTAGTGAAATTGCTGTCTAAAAACATTCTAAAACCACCAGAATTGGACCTTTGAAAAAAATTAAAACCAAACGAAAACTCTGAATCAAACAGCATCCTTCTGCTTCCCAAAGGAGGCATAAACCCTCTTCCTTTCTCCTTCTCAAAGAATCCTTAATCTTCAGTATATATAACTGCCTATTACTTTACTGTTAGCGAGCTGTCAGTTATCTGAAACTTTCTTTCCCCTTTCATCATCAGTATTTTTGCCAAAATGATCAAGACGATGTACTAAAAGGATTGAAAGGAATGCTGGTGTAGAAACCAGACTAATACCCCGTTGCTGCTTGAAGCTTCATACCTGCATCCCTTTCACAGCTGCCTAGATCACTGATACTTTGAAGGGCTGTTTTGCTGTAAACCCCTCAGATTATGTGCTGATTAAGTGACTCATGTCTCAGCTCTTGATTGAGAGGTCTGTTTTGGTGATTACATGAAAGGAGTAGTCTAGTGCTCCCAATCCATTAAAATCACTTGCAAATGAATTGCCTGCCTTTTGCCTCTTGCTTCTGCTATTGTGTGGTACCTTCTTACTCATATGTCAAGGTGAGCTATTTCCTTACGTGTAAAGAATGGGCTCGTGTAATCCCACAATGTAGGAGGAAAACATGGCACTTCACATAAGTAACTGTCAACTATTACAGGGTATATAATATGGATTCCTCTTAGACAGGCAGCTCATCTGCCAAGATGAAAAAATTCCTTAATTCTCTTCACTTGAGCTATCATGGAATTGTATTGGATCCAGAGGCCAGCTATTGACAGGAATTACAGGGCAGTTTTGATCTTCACCAGGGGACCTTCAGCAATGATTCTCTTGTCAAATATTACTTTCTGGTACCTACAGTGTCTAAGGTGGTTATTGGACTGCACTATATTTTTAGCATTCTCCCAGGCATTGAGGCTCTTGGAGATGAAGACATCCTTCTTTCTCTGTGCTTGCTGAGCAGGACATTGCAGGGGTGGTTAGTGCAGCTGAGATGATGCCGTGGGTTGAGGCCACTAAAGTGGGGGAGACTGTTCCTTCTGTTCCCTTTTTCCATGCTTCTCCTTTCTTGGGCCCCGCTCCGGGCACCGTGGTCTTGTGTACTCCTTGCATCAGCTCTAGCTCTGTTATGACCTTGCCATGATCTAATTGAACGCAGAATAGAGATGGTTGCTGCATTTGTTGGGTTGTTTTCCTGCTGGATTAATGAGATGAGTTCTTTTACCACACATATATAAAAATTACCATTTTAATTGTTTTGAATAAAGGTAAAACCTGTGGTTTGAGATGAGAACAGTTTAATACTTGAAATTAAGTAAAATCCAATAATAAGAACATAATAGGAAAAAGAGAGGAATAAAACCCAAACCAGACAAGAGATGCACAATGCAGTTGCTCACCATCCACTGACCACCATCCCCAAGCAGTGACCGGTCCCATTGGGTAACTCCTCCCAGTTTATATACTGAGCATGGTGTTTTGTGGTATGGAACATCCCTTTGGCTAGCTCGGGTCAGGAGTCCTGTCTCTGCTCCCTCCCAGCTTTTTGTGCCCCTCCTCAGTGGCAGAGCATGAGACTGAACAGTCCTTGATCAGGGTAAGTGCTACTGAGCAACAGCTAAAGCATCTGTGTGTTATCAGCGCTGTTCTCAGGCTAAAGCCAAAACTCAACACTACACCTATTAGGAAGAAAATTAACTAAACCAGGCCAAACCAGGGTGCTGTCCTATCTGTATTCCCTCCCAGTTCCTTGTGCACCCCCAAATACAAAAGTACTCAGTAATTTGTACAGTGAAGCTCTTATTTTTCCAGCACCAGTAAAATAACATTTTTGCAGCTTGTTACCATCTAATCAGAGGCAGGGTTTTACTTTTCCCCTTTACTTTATGCACCTTGCCTTGGATAATTGCTTATGCCTGTTATTAGCTAACTAATAGATGACCGCAACATTGATTTTAATAGTCCATTATACCCTGTGTGGACCCTGGGAGAGTAAAAAGGCTGAGAACTTTTAGCATCGGAAAATGTAAGTCAATTTAGTTGTATTGGATGGAAACTGCAGAATATAGAACAAAATCAATCTGTGCAGTGTCAGGTGGCTGTTTTCATGCTGTAGCTTTTTATCTTCCGTATCGTTTTCTGCATTAACATTAGAATTTTATTCTGAAAATGCTTGGATTATTTTGATACTTCTGTTTTAAACTGATACAAAGGAAGAAGATCGGAGCTCCCCAGAGGGAAATTGAAACCCATGTAACTGCAGCTGAGTCAGCAGAACTGTTTTGTTTCCCATTTGCTTTTTTGTGTTCTGTGTTATAATGGAAAAGTTGCTTCGGAAGGAAAGCAGGAGCACAATTTTGAGACTGCTGGGACAATTTATTAAATTAGAATATTCTACCTGGTTATCCCAGTCCTCTGACTGCTGGCACGGGCATATTTTCCTCATTTCTAGTGTCATTTGAGGCAACAGGAGATGCTCGAGAATTACTGGGACTCTGATCACCTCGGATAGAAAGCAGCTTGGAGTTGGGGAGTAGGATGACTGCGTGTTAGTGCAACTGCTCTCAGGAGCAGATGCCGGCTCTGCAGGGGTGGGCAGGCTGACCAGCCCTAATCCCATCAGCTGGCATGGGCTGGGATGCTTGTCTTTCTACCACCTTCCCTCACCAAGTGCTGCCCAGCAGCATCCGTGTGGCCAGGGTGTAAACCTGCACTTGTTTAATAGCCCTGTCAGTCCTATCCACATGTAGGAACTGTTGCAGCACGTTAGCACTTGATATCTCTGCTTCAGTCTCAGTTGGCTTTGTTAATCAGTGACAAAGCACGTGGCTTTTTTTCCTCTTTTGAGTTGTTTTGGTACTTATAA
Organism: Pezoporus occidentalis; assembly: GCF_034315485.1. Lineage (NCBI taxonomy): Eukaryota > Metazoa > Chordata > Aves > Psittaciformes > Psittacidae > Pezoporus > Pezoporus occidentalis. The sequence goes on from NW_026912854.1 coordinate 814,941, forward strand.
ATTTTATTTATTGATTTTTCTATTTTGATGCTAGCCTGATTTCTATTGACAAGTACATTTGTTAGTGTTGTACCTTTCCCTGCTTAAAGGCTAAAAGGTTAATAACCAAACACAGATTGTCTCCAGTGACTCAAGCTCAATTTTCTTGAGTCCTTTGTGCTCAGGAAGCAAATCTGCTCCAAAGAAGCTAAATCAGAGTGAGGAACAGAGAATATCTGGGCAATACTATGTGTTTTTATATATATACTATTTGTGTTCTCATATATATTCATTTCCTTCTTGCAGTTTTATAAAATCATGTGTTTATGTCTCATTTTCTTTCCTTTTGGTGGTGAAGAAATCAAAATCCATCTCCCTCCAAAATGTCTGTTTGGACCTGGTGCGATACAGTGGCAGGGATTCTCTGATACTGACAGCTAAGTAACTTTGCTAATAAAACTGGTACTGTGGGGTTCATCACCTTCCTGTGGCTGAATTGATTGCTATTGATTGGCTTAGGTGCCACATAGGATGTGAAAAAACCATGTTTAACTAAAGATACTTACTTGAGGCTTGTAACATTAAGCAAGCAAATGTGCTTTCCATCTTCATGTTGTATTTCTATTTACACTCACATTTGTCTTACTCTGGATTGTTTGCTTTGAACTCGAGAGTGGTAATAGAGGAGCCATCGTTGTCACGTTTTGTTCTATGCAGGAGGGAAATGTTTCTTCGTTATACAGAGGATGACAGCATCACCACAGATTTGGGTGTAGGTGACCTTAAATTTAATAGCAGTTGAATCAGTCTGATTTTACACTCTTCTATGCTGTGTACACTGTGGATTTGCACATCTAATTTTGCAGTGGTTTCAAAGCGGTTTGCCGAAGTCCTGAGTGCCTTATTTTGTGGCAACTCTGATACAACATACTGCAGTTTTGAACTTGCTTAATATCACTTAAGCAGCCGTTCTGGGGAGCTGGTGGCGGATCAGACTGAGACTCCCGTTTGCAGAATTCACTTGAATGAGATGCCTTCTAAGGACTTCTTGTTCTTTTGCACTTATACTGGAATATTTACCACCCAGTCCTCCTACTCTTGGCCTGAGACCTGAAAAGTCTCCTTTTCTGTGCAGAACATTAAGGCTGTTGGCAATAACTGTGTCTATCAGGTAGAAAATGCCTAAATATGATGAAGATAGCTGAGGAAGTGGCTGTCTTTCAACAACTACTTGACTGTTTCAGAACCTTTCCTAAATCCTTCCTTGCCTTCCTTAGAGCTATGTTTTAAGATAATCCAATTCTAATTTTAAGCCCCCAAATGTTACAGCTGAAAATAGATGCTGGGAAACAGGAGTTTATTGATGGTTTCCTTTAAAACAACAACAAAGCCAACATAAACCCCCAAAATAACAGCACATAATACCAAGGGGGTGGAGGGGAAAAATGCTTCCAGCAGCTTGATCTGCCTTTGTATGACACAGTGAACATGAAAACCAGAAGGTAATTAATCAATGTGAACTTTCCAGATTCATCACTGTTCAAGTGCACCTGTGCCTGCAGCATTGTGCTGATTTGGGGGGGGGGAACCCCAAGACAAAACAAACCAAACCAAGAAGCAATATATTCATCAACCACCTCTGGTTTTTGTGCCTCGCTGGCAGAGCAGGGGCCAGGGAGAGGTGGGATTTTGATTCGTGCTGAGCCAGGATTGCACAAAGCAAGCAGAGACTTTGGCTGAAGATACCACTGCACGCCGGGAGTCAACTTTGAATGGGAATAGAGGTGAATCTGAGCACTGGCAGTCATTTACCCACTCCTGTGTACTACACTGCTCTTGTAAGTCTGTTTTTAAACAGGTTTAGTAAGCGGTAGCTCCTGCATAACTAGTAGTGGAATTAGTGGTGTGTAGGTTTAGAGTCTTCCCTTCTTCCAACGCATTGGAGAAGCATCTGGTTGCACAAGCAAAGGGAAGGGGGAAGGTCTTGGAGCACACAAGGGGCTGATGTCTTCCTCCTTGGCTGTGAGGTGCCCTTGGGGTTAGCTTCTGCTGAGTGGTCTCGTTGTGTTGGGCATGGTTGTGCCTCAGCTTTGCTTGCTGCCTCGTGTACAGCTGTCCTATGTATGTATGCCTTGGCAAACGGCATGCGAAGTTTATGTTGTGGAGCTCATTTTCCTGACAAAACTTTACCTATGTTAATAAGGAATTAGAGAAAAAAAAATTAAATGTGAAGGGTGAATTTCTGAAACATTCATTTTTATTCTTTGTTTTTAACATATTGTCATCTGCTGCTACAGAGATGGGAACATTTCGGTTTATTTTACACGCTTTTGTGTCAAGCTATTTAATAGGGGAAAAAACCACCCAAATAGAGATTCTCCAAACAGTACTAATTAGAACTTGCCCTAGAGGACGTTGAAAATAATGGAATATCCATATACTGGCATTAATAATAGCAATATGTAATTATTCAGTGCTACTTATTTGTCGTGAAATAATGAGAACCTCTGCCAAATGTGGAAGAAATAATTGGAGGCTCTGCTGTAGCACTTCTGAAAGTTCAGCCCAGTTTTCTGCTCAGATCTGCCATTTCCTGCATTCCCAGGGAGGAAAACCTGCTTCTGGTTTGTTTCGAAGTTCCCCACAAAGCAGGAATTCAGAATCTCAGTCAGCTTTCATGCTCCGATAGTTAAACCAACATTTCCTAGGACAGGAAAGCTGTTGTAATGTTATGCTTGGATTGCGAGACTTGGAGCTGGATAATACAGTCAAGGAGCATGACCAGCGGGTCGAAGGAGGTGATCCTGCCCCTCTACTCTGCTCTCGTGAGCCCTCACTTGGAGTGTTGTGTACAGTTCTGGTGTCCTCAACATAAAAAGGACATGGAACTGTTGGAACAAGTCCAGAGGAGGCCACGAGGATGATCAGGGACTGGAGCACCTCCTGTATGGAGACAGGCTGAGAAAGCTGGGGCTGTTCAGCCTGGAGAAGAGAAGCTGCGTGGAGACCTCAGAGCAGCTTCCAGTGTCTGAAGGGGGCCTATAGGGATGCTGGGGAGGGACTCTTCATTAGGGACTGTAGTGACAGGACAAGGGGTGATGGGTTCAAGCTTAAACAGGGGAAGCTTGGATATAAGGAAGAAGTTCTTCACTGTTAAGGTGCTGAGGCACTGGAATGGGTTGCCCAGGGAGGTTGTGAATGCTCCATCCCTGGTGGTGTTAAAGGCCAAGTTGGATAGAGCCTTGGGTGAGATGGTTTAGTGTGAGGTGTCCCTGGGCATGGCAGGGGGATTGGAACTGGATGATCTTAAGGTCCTTTCCAACCCTAACTATCCTATGATTCTATGATTTAAAGGAGCTCTTATTCCAACTACATATCTAGCTGCCAACCAGCACTGAAGTTCTCTGACTGTGTGGTAGGGTATTCATTCACTGTTTTTTGTCTTTAGAGTTTAGACTGACTCTGGAAATTTCCACAGCTGTGTTTAAAAATAGGAGAGATACTGGGGTGTGACTGACTGATAGTTCAAGAAGTGCACCTGAAATAGAAATAAGTAATAAAATAAGCATAAGGATCTATTAAATCCTGCAGACAATCAGGGAAAACGGCAGTCCACGTCTCCCACAAGTCCTGCTCTTTTTAGCTGTTCACTTCATAACTTGTCTGTAGATGTCATACCTGTTTCTCCTGGCTTGCATGTTGTGGCTGGCTTTTAAATACAGGCATTTACAGCAGCTCTGTAAGCTTGGCCAAGTAAAATATCTTGAATGCTCAGGGTTTAGCCACTGGGCACCAAAGTAAACACACATAATGCAGGGCCATCTGACATGGGATTGAGGACTGTAGTTTTAGTAAGAGTACCTAACCATAGGAACTCAGATTGTGGCTCTCTAGCATGCCTTGATGTTTTTCATACCTTATCTGACCTTGATTCTTCCATAAGATGCTGTTCCAGCAGTACTTTGTGTTGAGTAATGTGTCTTGCCCAGTCTCTAGTCCTTCTTGTGAATCTGTGTTTGTGATGCTGACCGATTTCCTAGTCAGAATTAAGTCTTGCTTGTAAGCACAGTCTGTGTGTCCACTCAAGGTGAGAAACTCCACAAGTGCCACCATGGCTTTTTTCCCCACCTGTACCCCTTTCAGGTTCTTGTGCTACTTACAGCATGAGATGAGCCAGTGTTTGAAGTGCAGTCAAGATTCCAGATCGGCTGCCTTGATGGTTGTCAGGCTTTTAATCAGGTGCCTGAAAACCTGGCAGCTGCCTGGAATGCTGTGTATGTGTAGCAGGGGAGGCTTAGAGCTAGTGATCGTTACAAAGAACAAAGAATATATAATGCAGTATAAATGCCTCACTCCCTCTACCCTGTGCAAAGGCAAGAGCATGGTCTCTTTTGTGTGCCTCAGTGATCTGCCCACAGCCCCCTGCATCCTCATTGCCCAGACCTTGTGTGGTTTGAAGAAGCTGTATCTGTTTATCGCCCTTGCTTTGTGAAATAAACTGCTTTCAGACCTGGCATCTAAACCCTCAGGTTTTAACTACTGCTTTTAACTGTCCTTATTTCGCAGCTAGAAATGCCTTAATGGAAACAGAAATTTACTGTATTAAAAATACATCTTCTTGTAAAGAAGGGGGAACTGAGATGTCATCTGTACTTACTTCTGGCTCCCATTCAGCGCCTCCAAATGAATGCCAAACTAACAGCAGCACTTGTCCATCCCTGCTTCCTTCTTCATCCCATAGCCCTTTCTCTAAGGTTCATCCAGAATCCTTGGGGAAAGTAGAGAATATCACCTCTGGAAAAAACTGGTTTTCATTTGTTCTGTTTAATCTATGGCTGTTACAGCCCTTGTTTTTCATTCTTGAGGTCTGAGCTCCCTTCTCTGTAGGAGGTCACTACTTACCTGGGAACACTGGGCAGGAAGTCAGCTCTCTTCCTGCTGTGATGCTGCCTGAAGTTATCCGTCTCAGACATCACTGGCCAAGGTCGGTGGGCACCTCCTGATATCGGTCTCCACATGTTTCCTTCATTTCTGAGATCTTCCCTTATTTCCTCAGAACCTCTCCCTCCTGAGGACCAGAACTTCATGTTTTAAAGGCGTATTTTCTTTTCCTGTTTAAGAACTGTGGTTATGTGTGTGGTGTTTGCGAAGGACAGGAGGTACAGATAGTGCCCACGAGGTGTGTATTAGTTCTGCTGAGATGGACTGGCTCCGTTTTGAAGAGGAAATACAGTGTGTTTGTTCCATGAATCTAGTTATTGGTGTAGTGTTTTCCACACTGCGGATTGCAATGCTAACATGAAGCCAGTTGCTTACATTAGCTCATAGAATACAGTCCTGATGAGCTGGGACTGTTGCCCGCCCCTCCTCTGTAACAACAGCATTAGCTGAAACTCTCCTGAATGCCTTACAAATTCTCTGTTCATCTCTCTTGAATACCAGCATTTTCTGTGGATTTGTTGCTGATTAATTTGGGAATAGGATAGGGAAAATATTTTGATGTGACCGGGAGGGCTGCTGGTGCTGGTGCCATTGCTTAGGTGGGAGGCTTTTTCTTCCTTTGGGTTTGGGTTTTATTTTTCCACCCTCTTTAGGAAGAGGCTTAAAGCAGTTTGAAAGAGATCGGGGCTCTGAATTCTCCTGTGGAGACTTGCTTCATAGCCAGATTCCTATGACAGTAGATGCTTTGCCCCAGCTCTCCTGAAGCTTGGTCTGAGCTTTGTGATCAGCATTGTCCCAGAGAAGCACAACTGTTTAGGAAATGTTATAGATAGCAATTTGGTCTCCAGTGTAGCAGAGGCTCATCTGTTAATTGCTTTGAAGATTAAAGTCAAGACCTTACACTGGCATTTGAAACTGGCTTTAGAGATAAGCCCCAGCTGTGAACTTCCATCATCTCCTTCCCAAAGCCTTTGGTATTTAGAGGATAATAGATAAGCAGGATATTCAGGACAGCATCTAACTGATGTAAAAGATTTGGTTTATGAAGGCCTAATTTGTTTCAGGACAATGCCAGTTCTTCTTGCTAGATCTCTTATCCAGTGGTCTTTCCAGAGAAGATATCAGGCCAGGTAACAGCACTGCGAAATGACAGTCAGGTGGTGATAACATAAATAACAGTTTGCTGACTGAATCGATAGGATGATTCTTTTAAATGAAGATGAATCTGAAGGAACATTTTCCTAAGTGGGGTGCTATTTCCTGTTGATGAAACAATGCTCTTTCTGTCTCCTGGTACCACACTACTCTCTCTGCTCACTCCTCCCCAACCCCAGTTTGAATCGAGTTGAAATCCTTCACTTAATGAAGTGAAACATCTCATTCTGAGGTGGTTCAACCGTTTTGTCGTAACCCCTTTCTTTTTTTTTAAAGGCAGTTTAATTTCAAAGTATTTCTTTTTTTTCCCATTAAAAATGTTTAATTTGCCAGAAGCATTTACCTTCACCAATTTGTTGTTTAGATCTAACTGAATTCCCTGGTAGTTTTGGTTCCATCACTCAAAATGTCATTCCTCATTAAAAGCAGCTCCATTAGACAAGAATGATGCAAGCAAATAGGGATGTTTTCTCGGAGATACTCATCTGTCAGCACTTTAGAGGCTGATTTGAATACGAGGTTTAAGTAAGCCCTGTGGATGGCATTTGTTTTTATGGTGTTTGAGAGCAGTGCCTAAGGAGTAGTTGTTGCACTTGGCCAGCTAAAAGGCCAAAGTTTCAGCCAGTCCATGCACTGCCGAGCTTGTAACATGTTGCCAAGTGGGAGAAAATGAAGACAACCTGAGGAAGATAGTGACAACAGATTTAATGAGGAAGGGATACATTTCAGAGGAAAAGAACCTAAGGTGTTGAAGGGTGATGAAGATAGTGAGAGTGAGGCATAGAGAAGAGCTGATGAACTCTAAAATGGGAGTGAATCGAAAAGATGCTGCAGAGCAGGTAAGGGGAGGCAGAACAAAAGACCACCAGTGAGAAGGCTCATCAAAAAGGCGGATGTATTTACAAAAGAAGAAAAAAAGGGCAAACCAAAAAGCCTCAGTTGGCTGTTTCTGTTTCTGTCTGGTTCCTTCTTAATTTCCTTTCCTAGGATTGCTCTTCTTCATTTTCTGTGAACACTGGTGAGGTAGTCACTTCAGTGTGCGCTATGCTTTGCCTGTCTTACAGGCTCGGGTAATACAGTCTGCCCTCTTTGTGCTGCCTGGCCTGAGACATCAGACAGTGGAGTTACCCTTCTTGGTACTTCCCTTCTGGTTGCACGTCCCAAGTGGTTGTAGATGGGTGACTGTTGTACCTAGCAGTGTTGCTAGGGAAGTGCAAGGAGCCCAAGGGAGAACACTTCACACAGCCACAGACCCTTCCAAGCTGCAGTGAAGGGTGAAGGTATGAGGCAGGTGTGGAAATAGGGCCCTGAGTTCTGTTTCAGGAGATCATGAGGGCAACTGGAGAAGGAGGAAAGGAGCCTTTCCACCATTCTGTTTTACAGGAGTAAAAAGAAAAGGTAGAAGTGAGAAAAAGAAAGATCTTCATTGGGTTTCTGAGCTCTTTACTCAGCTGCTATGGGGCTTTCTGAAAATGATGCTGGAAGAGATCAGTGTTTCTCTTCTGCTCAGGGAGCAACTCCCCCTGTTCTTCCCCTCTTTCTCTTCCCTGCCCCCTCGCTCCCACTGTTTATTGTGCTATATAAAGTGGATGTTGTTCTCTCTGTTACATCCTACCCCTGCAGCTGGTGCTCTATTTTGGGAAGCAGGATGATGAAAAGAGGATCCTCTGATTTGGTTCAAATTGCAGCCTCTCTCACGAGCTTAACTGGGCCTCTCCAGAACAGGAGTGGTGCCTTCTTTGTGTCTTTTATTTAGACGTAAGTATACTGATCCTGTAGGTAAGGACAATCCATGAAGTATGAACCCAAGCCCAAATGGAATTGTGGTTAACTTGAGGGAGATGCAGATAACTTCACTTTGACTTTGTGTCAAAGACTGGACACCAAGCACTGGCATGAATTATTTGTGTGAAGAGAAATACAAGGCAACCCTATAGAGCATGTTATTGCTGCTTTGCTCAGTTTTCATTGTGACAGCTTAAAAGTTAAGCTTAGTAATTATTGCTTGCTGGTAGTAGAGGTGCATCAGTGCCCTTTCACACAGGGGTCTACTACCTATATAAGGTTTTCTCTTCTGCAGAAGCAATTGACCATCCCAGTTTTACTGACAAAGGTGTGGCTTTGGCTTTAGAGGAAGATGGACATTGGTAACTTGGTTTATGCCCTAAACTAATGTCTCAGGGAGAAAGACACATACACACACACACAGAAGGACTTCTTTGTTATTGTGCTATCGGTGTTTATTTTGATGCTAATTTGTCTGGTTTTTGAAAGGTAACATGAGCTTCCATTGTATGCAGGAGCAAAATAGTGTTTCTACCTGAGCTATTGCCAAAAATGTGCCTGCATCATCACAGCTGTTTCTCTCTGTGCAAAATTGAGACACTAATGATCATGAATTCTGCAGCTCAAAATGTTCCCTCTCATACAGTTACAATAACCTCCCCATAAAGCCTATCAAAGCCAGGCATTCTGGGGCAATTACACATTAAGTAATAACTTCAATGTATTTCAGGCCCCAACATGAACAAGGCAAATCTTTGTAGATGCTGTCACTAGCGTTCTGCAGCAGGATGAGTTCGTGTGTGTATCTGTAGCAAATCTGTTGTAGAAGTCACAGCTGACGAAGAAAACTGGAGGGTGTGATGTGGGTCTGAACGTCAGTTGGACCATATCAGTTTACAGATAGTCCTAATTCAAATGAGACTTTGAAAGTCAACTTTGAAAGTTGCAGCGTCAAGCTTCAGTATGTGTTTTCATGTCATAATTTCTTTAGTGCAGAAGCGCTGGTGAGCAAGGGGATAATCTTACCTTTTCACCTATAGGAACTTCTTTGTGACTACTTTAAATTCTTTAAGACTTGATAAATAGCACAGCCTTGTATTTTAAGAATTAAACTTGAAAACAAATTATTGATCGGGTACGTTTTCAGAGGATCGAGTGGGCTGTGTTTCTCTGTCATTGATCATCCATAGCTTTGAGGTACACCAACAACTTCTTTCTAGTTTGAGTAAAACTGTGATGACATTTGATGTCTTCCCTCAGTATGTGCTGTGATATCTTCTTGACATCTTGAGGATTCATTGTTGGGCCAAGTCTTGAGATGTTTTTTGGCACCTGCAGCTCTTGTTGACCTAAGAGAGATCACTGGTTAACGCAGTAGCCTGCAGCATCAGCCTGTTGGAGCTGAGCAGATATTAGTGAATATCCTTTGAAATCCTGTTTGAAGGCAGCTGTTATTTAGAAGGCTTAAAATACTTGTTAGAGGTAGCTTGTGACATTCCCATCCATCTTGTCTGCGATCAAAATAAATTAAGAGTTGTAAACAAAGCAGGAACATTCTAGGATAAGAAGTCAATAATACTGCACTGATTTCTCTCTTCTATTCCTTTTCTGTCTCCAGGCTGTAATACTCCTTCAAATTGAGTCAGTCGTTAAAAATTAAATAAATTTTAACAGAAGAGGAATGTTTTTTGGTTTTGAAAGAACAGTGGCAATACATTGGGGAAAAAGTAATTTTATTCTGCACTGATTAGAGAGAACTTCACTCATCCCACTCTGTATAAATTCTAGAGATTAATTACAGGTGTAAATGCTGCATTGATTTTCCTTTTTTTTTTTTTTTGCCCTCCTCAGTGTTCCAGGGTGCTTGAATCTGTGATTCTGACTAATGCCTAGTAAAATATTGGGCCAGTTTCTGCCAACATATTTGTATGAACATGTTGATTACAGTAGTATCATCAGTGAAGGCCATTACGAATGATACTTCTAGGATGTGGATTATCTATTTATCACCAGCTAACTACTATATCCAAAATAAAAATTCACTGATTATTTAACTGAAGCAAAGAAGAAGGATCATTCTGTCTCTGCTTGCTAGAAATTTGCAATAGGTCAGCAGTCACCCAAGTCAACCCCCAGCTTTGGTAACCAACTATCTGGATGCTCTCCAAATGTTGTAGGAAGTTGATCTGCATCACTGAAGTGGAAGGTCTGAATCTTAAAACAGTCCTGTTTATATGAAATGTTGAGACTTAGCATTAAAATGAGAAGGTAAAAAGGTGAATATCAAAGGCAAGGGAAGATTGATGCTCTCAGATGTCAAATAAACTGCTGCTGGGTTAGGCTTTGAGTGAGCTCCTGTCTGAAGGAACAGACTAGCTCTGTCAAAGGGTGGCTTTGTGTCATTTCTGAGTTGGTAATATTAGGCTGTTTTGGAGGACTGTGATGAGAATATTGATAACTATCTACATTCTTTAAAATTGGACCATATAAATTCATACTAGAAATGATAATGAACATTAATACACCAAATACAGCCAGATGTTTGAAGATCTATTTCTTATCTGTTACTGTTTTCTATAATGATATTCCCTCTTTCAGGCACGATTGTATCTTTCTTTGCTTGGGAAATCATCAAACAAATGCAGGTAAAGAGAGGGAAGGGATCAAGGGACTTCAGGGGGTAATTTAACTGTGCCTGGCTAGTTTTACTATAGGCTGTTTCATTTCCCCTTTCATTAGGAAAGAAATAAAAGGACATTTCCATAATACTAGGACAGCTTTAGCTTTACAAGGTACAAATCAGTATATCCTGTTGGACAGTTGAGGGCCTTTTTAATTACTAGGATTTTTCCTTCTAATGTTAACTTGACAGACCTTCATGAAGCTCTATAGGTGGGTTCCTTCCTCGCATCATGTATGTGACATTTCAGTGTACCTGTGATAGTCACACCTGCATAGGCCATGCTTACATAAAGAAGAAGAGCTCTGTTCTTTCAGGGCATTAATGGTTTCATTACAGTTCAGGATGGGAACCTGCTTATCTTCCATAGTATTTTTTAATGTGGCAGTAGAATTTCATAGTAAACATGTAAATGGAGTTAGGAATGGGAATGGAGGGAGCTTTAATGAGCTGCAAAATGCCTGAGCTGATTTTGGTTTGGCTGCATACTTTGTCCTGCAGCTCTGACCTGCTCCCTAGCTTTTCCATGATTACCTGCAATAGATCCACCTCCAATAGATCCATACTGTGCTCTGTCACTACCCTCTGTTTATAGGCGAACCTGTGGTTGACTTCTCAGCATTGTTGTGTTTCCCATCGCTTGTTTTTCCCAGTAACTTTCTGGAGGTTCTATGGCAGCTTTGTAGAGGTAGAGCTGATTTGTCCTCCCTGCTTTTCCCTGTCTTTGTCCTTGGTACATGCTGTTGTTCTTTCTCAGTGCCCAAGTATCTCAGCTGAAATTTTCCAAAGAGAAAGCAAATTTGGGCTACTTCTTTTTTTTGGTGTCCATCTTAACATACTTTACATATTCCCAATTTTCTTTATTCTTTAAATCGAGTGCATTTAACTTTATTGTTTGAGGCACTTCAGTCCCTAATTGCCCGGAAAATTTAGGTTGATGCGGAGTCACTTGCAGTTGTCCTTTCTGAATCTCATCTTGAATTCTTTCTTGAGGATGCGAGCCCGCAGTATCACCTGTCTTTCCATGGCAAGGTTTCCTTTTATTGCTCAAGTCCTGGGAATAATTCAGCTTGTGGTTTTCTCTTGGTCCTCTGCACCATTAAATGAGTTACAGTACCCAGGAGGACCTGTGAACATGTGGTTCGGAAAGGAAGGATGCAGTCGGAGTAGCTGAGCCTTTTTTTCCCCCCTCTTCTTTTTCCCCAAATAACCATAGTCTGGAATCAGTCTTAGAATGTTTTCCACAAAGCTTTTGAGAGTGTTTGTTAAGCCTCTATAGGATGACTCATGATTTAAATGATAAACCAGCGCTCTAGTCTTATTGGAGATTAGATCCTTATCTTCTTATTCTGTTTGTTTTGGATGCAAACTCATGTTGCCTGCTTTAGGCTTCAGGTTTCTAGGGGCAGGGAGAGACTGCTGGTATTCCAAGAGTCATGCAGTGCAGTGAATGTTGTGTGTTACTGTACATGTATTTTTTCCAAATAGAAGCATGCTCCCGGGGGATGTTTCCTTTTCTCTTGTTCTAGCACCAAATAAAGGCACCATTGGATTTAGTATCTGTTTGTGTTTGACCTGGATGAACTGTTCTAGCTATTACCCTGAATCCGTTTCAATTGTAAGCGCTTCTCTGCATATATAAAATTAGAAACTTGGAAGAGATCGTTCTTGCGCTGTCGCATCCAGGAGCAGAAATAACGAGGCCAAGTTAGTGAGCAGAATGTCCAGTTCTGTAAAGGTCTGGATGCGGAGGCCTGTGCAGCATTCACCCAAAATGTCAGTGAGTACATCAAACAGGTTCATCTTCAGGTCCGGCCGGCGGAGCCATCTGGGACAACCATGGGAAGACAGCAGGTAAGATGCAACGTGTCTCACTGCAAACTCCCTCCCCTCCTCTTCCCCTTTTGAAACCCAGAGAGCTAGAGATGAGGAAAGGAAAGAGCGAAACTCTTACAGCCATTGAGATCACGTTTGAAGGCCTTTTGTGGGTGTTTTTCTGTTTCCCAGCAATTCATATAGCTCGCGGGGTATGGGATTTGAAAGAGATAAAACATTGAATCCAAAACGCTGCCCTTGTTATAGGTGTCAGTAATGTGTCATTCAAACCCCATGCAAGAAGAGTGGTTTTTAACAACAATTTAACTAGCCGACCTGTATGTTACATACCTGTTTAAAATCAGTGTTTGGGTTCTGGTGATATAACTCTGCCTGCAAGCTCCTTTTTGTTCTAGTTAGGCATCCATCTTTTTATACTGGCTATGACTTATGTTGAACTGGGGGAGCTGTGAGTACTAGTTAAAACAGTCCGAAAGGAAAATAAAGTATTTCCCTGAGAAATTCAGAGTAGGAATAGTTGTTAAACTATTAAATCAGGGCAAAAAAAGTTAGAGACTAGGACTGGGGAGTTAAAGACTAGTTCAAGGCCTGAACTAACATCAATCTTTTTTTTCCCTTTTGTATCCTTTTTTAACAAGGGACAAAGCTTCAGTTTTAACTGCAAATGCTTAAAGGCTTAGAAAACTGGGGAAAAAGAGATGTTTGCTGTGATGGAGGACTCAGGCTTTTTTACTTTAAAATGTTTGTTGCACAAAAGCATATTCTAGTTGGGGGTGTGCATGTTTCCAGAATCCACACTTTCCTCTGGAAAGATGGAATGAGATGATCTTCAGGTCTTTTCCAAACGTGACCATTCTGTGATTCTAAGATACTTGTTCAGACAAAGTGGATGTTGTTGGACGGGTTATTCAGCAGCTATAGACACAACTGAAATGATTATGATAATTATTTGGAATACAGGAATGGTGAGCATAATCTGAAAGCTGGCCAAAGTCTCTTGTTTCTGTTATGACTATATCAAGACTCCATTCAGTGTGTGATGCTCTTGAAGCACAGTCCCTGTTCCCTGCCTGTGTGTCCACAGAGCTCACCCCCCGAGCCTGCGAATGAGGCCGCTCTGTGGATGGGTAGCATGCTGCATCTGATGCAGCTAAGAGCATCCTGCACCACCATTCCAAAGCCAGCTACACCTCTGCTGTGTTTGCTGACCTCTCGAGCATCATTTTTTGGGGCTGTTAACAATTGGACCTGTTTTAGAAATACACGGTCTTGGGAATGGATAGGTGCTCTAAGAAGGGAGTTACCTTGGCTTTCACAGCAGGCTGTGCCAAGAAAGGGCAGGGCAGCTGTGTCAGCACTGGCTGTGCGAGATGCAGAATGAGCATATGTATTTTCGTGGTGATCCTGCTGTCTCTTACACAGTGCTCTCGTTAAGTGCAATGAGGCACGTGTAACAGTCTTAATAATCCTTCAATATATTATTAAATCCCAGTTATTCATGAACAATGTCAGTATATGTGCTTGGGGTCAACGTAGCAGGCGAATGATTCAATTAGTGCATCATGTCAGGTTGTATTCACCTATATGGTTTTAATTAGAATGGTAATTTAGATCTGAGCATGTATGTTTTGTCTTTGGTTGCAGTGCCTAAACCTATTTGTTGCTGCTGTAATTGCTTCTTGCCCTATATCTTCTACCACCCTTCATTTATTTTTTTATCAAATTAAGAACATTTAAAGGGGAGATACAGCTATTTCATACAGCCCATTTGTTTCAGTCTGACTAGATCATGTAGCGATGTAACTGTCCTCCTCCAGTCCTCCTCTGCCATGGTGGATCTTTGGTCCTGATTAACCCATGCAAAACCAGTGGAAAAGCAAGGAGACACCTTCTGTGTCTTTCAGTCACTTTGTGTGCTTTTCCCAACACTCATCATGTCACTCTGTGCTCTAAATACCAGCTGTGATCTTATTACCCATGCTAGCTGCAGTATCTTAGTGTTTTGCCATTACCAAGTTGAGAGAGAAAGTGGAACCGAGGGTAAAAGTGCAGGTTTTAGTCAAGCCAGATTTGCAAATAGACGCAGCCCGACTCAGTTTATATCTAGCATTTGAAAACATACGAGCTAATAATAACATCTGTTGCAGTGGAACATCTATGAGGTAATCAGAGCTGGAATTAATGGGGAACTGAAGGCAATTAGCTCAAGGTTACAAACTAATTAGTGTAATAATAATATGAAACTAGCCTTTCAGTAGCTTAAATTGCAGTCAGATTTCATAACATAGAAACCATTATTTTAAGGGACCATGAAATTCTGTTTTGGAGAATAAAATTAATGGAAAATTATTTCTTCAAAGTTTAAAAAATTACATTGACTCGGTCTAGGAATACACTTTAAATCTAAATTAAAATTAACCAAAACCCTTTTAATTTTAACCTTTTTTTTGTCTTGGTAAAAAGGTTTGTTTTCACTCTTCATATCATCCACATAATGAAATCTCAAATAGCACCTTTAATTAGAGAAAGTTCATTATAACTGAAATAAGTTGTTAATTTTGGTGTAGATGTTATTGAGAAAGTCCAGCTTGCTTCTTTGACTTCACGAGCTGCTGTGAACATGTTTTTGCTTTCATTGAGGTAAAAGGGGCTTTTTATAAGAGCAGAGAGTGACAGGACAAGGGGGGGAATGGCTTTAAACTGGTAAAGGTGAGGTTTAGATTAGGCATTAGGAGGAAACTCATCCCTATGAGGGTGCTGAGGCGCTGGCACAGGGTGCCCAGAGAAGCTGTGGCTGCCCCATCCCTGACAGTGTTCAAGGGCAGGTTGGACACAGGGGCTTGGAGCAAGCTGCTCTAGTGGAAGGGGTCCCTGCCCTGTGGCAGGGGTTGGAGGAGCTTTAAGGTTCCCTCCAACCCAGTCTGTGATCCCAGGTTGTGGTTGGAGTCTCTGTAGCCTAACAGAAAGGAAACTTGCAGCTTTCCCACAGCTAGGCAACACTTATTCTTGCGTGAATTCTCTAGTGGCAAATAAGTTGAGCTCTTCAAGTCTTTCCTTGGGCAAGGGCAGCTATAATGACTCTCATTTATCTGCGTGCTTGTTTTCCAAAAGTGTAAAGAAACCGGGTATCATCAAGACAATTACTGCTTTATTAAAAATAGAGTCAGAGGCTCAAAAGTTGGTGATGAAGGGAGGAAAGAGCCAATGTGTGCCCATAGGTCCCATGATAAGGTGAGCTTTGTTTCCTTAAAGGCACGCTAAAAGCCTCAGTGTTATGTTGGCAGTAAGAGCTAATACAGGTCTGCCTTGAACTGCTGTATTATTGTCTTGTGTTGTTGGAGTCATCGCTCTGAAGTTCAGTAGGGGGTGAATGATGTGGGTTAGTAAGGGAGTCGGTCATCTTTTCCTGATAGGGGCTACAAGGTCCCAGTAAAAGTCTCCTTTTGGTTTTGTGCATTTGAAATCAAGTGTGTTTTTAATGAATAAACCTTTTAATAATGATTGGCAAGGGTTTGGGAATGAAATTGTTACGGCAGCTTTTGCTGTACATGTCAATTGATGTTTATTTTTCCTATTTATTTTTGCTGGAGACACCTCTAAGAATACTTCCATAAGGAAACACATACAAGAAAATAGGCAACCGTACTTCATGCATGTTGCTATGTTTATTTCTTTGCCACCAAATTCCATTCCTTCTTCTGCCCTACTCCCAACCCCAAAGCTATGCTTGGTGCTGGTCTTTCCTTGGTCCCTTTGCAGGGTTTGCTGTGGTGAATTGTTTGATAGAGGCCATAAGGCTGATGGGGCTGTTTGATCAACCAGCTTTTGAAGGATCTGTTGTCTCCATCCAGAACTTCTAAGCAGCTTATTTAACTTGTGTGGAAAGAAGCCAGTTTTGGCACCTTTAGAGAGTGCTGTGTTATTAATAATCTCCCTCTTGGTTTTTTTTTGTCCGTGTTTTTCATGAAGGGATGCCTTGGTCCCATTCGTGCAGCAGCTACTTCTACATTAGCTCTCACTTTTAACACAAACGTGTTACACGTTTAGTGTCAGGACAGGACACGCGCCCTTGCGAAGGGAGGAGGGTAGGGATGCTTTCATCAGCTTTCTTGTGAAGTTTGGTTGGTGTAAAACACTGAGTCATTTGGGATGTAGCCCTCTGGAAACTTGGAGGCACCTTCCTATCTTTTCCTTTTTGAGTGCAGGTTGCTAATCCTTAACTTAGTTGTGAGTAAAAGTCCCTCAGAATCAAGGCTGATGCACCCCTATGGTGTTACTGGCTTTGGTTCAGCTCTCCTGTCACCAGCTCATCCTGAGGCTGGACCACCTCCTCAGCTGGACATTGCCCTCCTTTCATGGAGAGACAGCTGCTCAGTACTGTGTCGTTAAGGTCCCTTGCAACCCTAACCATTCTAGGATTCCATTCAGTGATTCAGTATCTGGAGCTGTCATTCTGGCATACTTCATACACATGCACACGAGTTTAAAGCAGTCCTTAAAGCAGTAGGAAATTATTCCAGTTTTGTTCCTTGGAGTGCTCCATTTCACACAAGCACAGAGTTCTCAGTGCCCCAGGCCCCCATATGTGTTTGCTGCCTGACCCCTGACACCTCTGGTGTAAGTCCACAGTCTGGAGGGGAAGGATGGGCATCACTGCCCTTATTCTTGCTCCTGTTCTGAAAAGCAGGCTGCTACTGTGCTACACGGAATGATGCTGCTTTCCCCAGCCCCTCTGAAAACATGCACGTTGCGCTCAGTGTGATATTTGCTTCTTATTGGCACCATTCAGTGTTTTGTTCCAGTGCCCTTCCAATTATTACTGTATATTAATTTTGATTAGACAGGAGGCTGCTTTGTGAGTCTTGACTTCCTGCCAGTACAATCAAGTGTGAGCCATGGGAATGAAAAGCAAATGTTACTTTCAAAGCCTTGTGAAGAATACATTACTTATAATTCACAGTAAATATATATAATTTGAAAAAGAAAGACTATCTTTGTTGGGATACCAGGAACTGAGATGAAGCATCTACCCTGTCCTGAAATAGATGAAGAATAGGGAAGAATAGAAGGGAAGAATATCTGAAATAGATGCTGTATCTGTATAACCTGTTTTGTCTACTTGTGTATTTTCAGTACTCAGCCTTTCTATTCTTTCTGGTTTTCATCGGCTGGTCCTTTAATGGATCAACAGCTGCTATAGGAATTAGAAGGGTAGAACCAATGTCAGCTAGAAACATAGGAATGGTCTAGGTTCCTAAAGTCCTCATTGCAAAATATACCATAAGGAATTTGGGCTGGAATTTGTCCAGGCATGTTGTGTGCTTTGCTATTGACAATGAGCAAGCGCCACATCCTCCCACCTTGGTCTCCTCTATGAGGCTGTGAATTCTGCAAGTTTAGCTCTCAGAGCTCACAAAAAGGGAATTGCAGTACTTGCGCAGAGCTTCTGAATGTATTTCTTCCCTTTTCCTTGCTCTGCTTATTTTTTCTGGCTGAAGTAATTGTGCTCCTTAGTCCCCTCACTTCACTCCCTTCTTTGGCTGGTGACTACTGAGTTGTCATCATACATTACTTACCCTTGAAAGGGTACCTCCTGTGGCCCTGCTGTCCGCATCTTGGTCAGCAGCAGGTGCTGGAGGAGCCAAGCAGGTCACTATTTCATGTGTTTAAAATCAAGCCCATCAACTCACACAGGGCTGCTCCAAGGCACGCTATACCCAAGTCTGCTTGCTTTGTGCTGGGGTGCTGAACTGCTATCACTAAGGTAGCACCAGGCTGGCAATAAAAATGTGATTGTAAGCAAGCAGTCTGAGGAAGAAGTGTTCCTGTACCTGGAAATGACAGAATAACAGATTTGTGGATGGGGGCTGAACAGGATTCTTGTCTGTATCTCTATGACAAGAAAATCATGCGTGATCATAGAATTACAGAGCAGGTCATAAGGGGTACACACAAAGGGGAAGATAAATACTTTCTTTTCACTCCTGATTTTACAGCTGCAATATTATTTTAGCTTACCCTTTTGGCTATAATTTAAGTCTACTGGAGTTAGAACATCATGCACTTGTTTTTCACTGCTTAATCTCTTGCCACATCCTTCAACTCTTCTTTCAGATGAGCTTGAGCCCTGATTTGTTAGTACTGCAGCATAGGTTGCAAGGGTTGAGCTGTAGAAATATCTGCTGTGAGTAGATAGGGTGAGAAGGTTTGCAGGGCACGGGGGGATGTTGAGTGATCAGGGATGCTCCATTGAGGAGGAGTAGCAGAGCTGTCCAGTTCCTTTATTCCATACACTGTGACTGTTTTAAGTGCGGTTCTCTCTTGTCTAGATCTAGCACCTGCACTGTTCTTTCACTTGCTACCAGGAAGAGTACCACTCACTTGAAAGGGAAAGATTGATTGTTAATAGTTCCTCTCAGTGTCACAATGAGCACCAGGAAATGGTTCATCTCTGGCTAGTGACACCCAGATTTTCAAGTCTTCTGCTTAACCAAGCAACAAGCAAATCTGCTCATAGGAGACCTTAGGCTGACTGCTTAGGAACTTAGAAAATGTTAACAACTTCTGCAATAAACAAGCAACTGCCTCCTCCCCATCCCTCAGAGGAAAACCAAACCCAACTCAAAAGTCTTTTCTACTAATCATAACAGCCAAGATTAAGCTGCTACCAGAAAAGTGTGTGTGTGAAGGAAGAATGAGACAAAGAAACTGGACTTTGGGACTCAAAAGCCAGATTTTTAGTTCTTAATTTCGTTACCATGGGGCTGAGACAGTTACTGAAGAAAAACCTGAACATTTGGCAGCCCTGGGGAGAGATGAAAGCAAAGTACATTGACATTTTGTCCTCAACTTATTCTAGCTGAGCCTTTGTATCATTCATGGGCATGTAGTTAAGGTTTGTCTATCTACTGAGCATGGAGGTGATGAAAGGAGTGGAAATGTACTGTATAAACATCTTCCCCCTAGGAAATTGTAGGGTTTCCTTTTTTCTGGGGTGGAATTTTGTCTCTAAGATCAGTTTTATAACTGCAAAAATAAAATCACTTTAGCGTTTCTGTGTTTTAAACTGATTGAAAAGAATTAAACTTGATGCCTTGTTTAATGGGGAGGGTAAGTTATTACCTTTTCACTGAAACAAAACCTCCTATGTTTTGAAGGTGCCGTATAATGATGGTATTTCCTACCTGCCAACAGGAATAGATCTTTTTAATTGCCACTTCCACACTAACCATTATGAAACACTGCAGAAATCTGGGAACAGTCCTGCTCAGGAAAGAGCTCTTCCCATTCATGCAGTAGTTAAAAAGTAAAAAATACATCAAATCTGACACTTCTTTGGTGTTTTCTTTCCTAATTGTCCTAATGGTGAAAAAGATGACTCGCTCTACTCTTGCTTTCTTTCCTTTCCCCATCCCTTCTTTTGATGTGCCTGGCTTACCCAGGTTTGGGAGTCTGAATGCTTACCCTGAAGAACGCTTATTGCAACATAACCATGTTGATGCTGATGAAACAAAATGTCTCAGATTAGACTGCAACACTACAGGAGGTAAAAACAGAAGTAATCCTCTGTGCCATGGACTGAGAGAAGGCAGCAAGAGATAGCACCTGAAAATGAGTGTCCTAAGTAGAAAGTAGATGGAAATGAGCGAAGCAATAGAGCCTTCATAGGAATGCTGTGCTTTGGAATGCTTTAAGGATACTTTCCCAATCTTGGCTCTTCTCTGTTTGCTCAACAATGGGTGTCAGTGTGATTTCTGCCTAGATACACTGTCATGTGAAAGCTCCCATCAGTAATCCCACCCAGTTTCAAAACCTACAAATGGATTTAATCTCTCAAAATCCTTTCACAGAACCAGGGAACATCAGCTCTCGGTCACCAGCCTGTTCTTGTCTTTTCAAAGAGATTTATTTTACCACCACCGTGGTTAGGAGCAGGGTGTCTGATGTGAAATGTTCACAGGGATATTGAACCAACTCTGCAGTGTGTAAGATTTAATTTCCTCTAAGTAACAAGTGCCTCTGTAAAAGGAATAAGCAATGAGGTATCTGATTTTGTTGCTAATCCTTTGCCTTATTAGCAGTTGGCAGTGGTACCAAGGGATTCCCTCCCCCCTACAACCCTCCCAGGCCTTTTTCTCACTTGTTGAATTGTAGACTTTTAATTTAATAAATGGGGTTTTCAGAAATAAATGCTTGACATGGTTGAGAGGTGTTTGTGTGAGCAGCTCTCGGTGTGAGGTGCGAGTACATCTTATGTGTAGAGACCCGGGATATAACGGATTGCTCTTGCTGTGGGACAGTATTGATGCCGGATCGAACAGAATTACCTGTGCAGCTTGGGCTGAAGGAATGAATCTCTGGGAAAATCAACAAGTATGTGACAGGTAAATGCTTACTTATTTACATTTTCACAGAGATTATTCACATATATATATGTATGTACATGCATATATACAAACAATGGGAAGAATTTGACTCTTTTTTAAAGTCTCAGATGTGGAGTAGGGAGAAATCCCATTCCTGCACTAGCTCACGTCTTATTTTCCAATGGAAGTGGAATAACTGAGAGGTTATGGGCCTGACCTGTATTGTCCTCATTCATCCCCCTTTAGTTTTGTCTTCCGTGGGACAAAAAGCGAGGTCTTTTTAGCATGAAGTGGTTGTCTTCTATGCAAAACCAAGGGAACTAACCCCAGACCTGATAGAAAGGTTTACAGTACATATAATAGCCATATAGTACCACTGTAGCTTTCCAAGGCCAACCTTGTGCAACCATTCTTTTCTTGGGATGGACTTAGCAAGAAGCCAGCAACGTGTTTCTGGTTGTATTTTAATGGAAATTGTCATCAGAATTGACTGACACAGCAGAGGTAACTTAACAGAATCATTTGTTCTTTTTGTCCATTGATTGTGTTCACCGAGACCACAGGTTTAGCTTTAATTCTTCCAGTGTCCTACATGCCAGCCTTCTCTCAGCGTGCCTGCACATCATTCTGTTCACGGCGGTCCTATGAGCTAATATTGATGGGTTAACTGCACTTTGAAAGGAACAGTGGTAAACTTAAGCCCTGATTTCTCAACTTGAATCTAGAAATACCCATGACAGTGCGTGCAAATGAATGTATGGGGGAAATCCTTCAAGTCCCTAGTAAGAATCAGGATTTGCTTGGGCTGTGGAGCTCTGGGGCAGCCCAGGGACCAGGCTTTTACTGGGTGCAGGAGGACTGGTCTCATTTTTGGTTCTCAGAGTACTGCAATGAGGAGTTTATCCTCGAAATGACAGGTCTCTAAAATATGAAAATCCTTATATGCATGTTCCCTGCTGTCCTCAGCTCACCCAGCCAGCTGGCAGGGGAAAACTGAAGGAAAATTTTAGACACTCTCCCTTTTCACTAAGGAAAGATTTATGTAAGCGCGTATTGGCACGCATTCATGTATGAGCACATATACAAGGACGTGCTGAAAATACACTTGCTGCATGAGCTGATAAAAGCTCCTGGGATTTTAGATTTGTTTTTTTTTTCTGTCTCCCTATGAGTATTAGAAATACTGGCTCTTCAGTGCTGCAGTTTGGTGTTTATAAAGGTTATGCTTTTGTCTGCAACAACACTTAGCTCAAAAATACCCACTGATTTCATTTCTTTTTAACAAAGGGTGATTGAAGCAAGGGCTATAAATTACTTAGAAAAGCAGCTACGGTTTTTCTTTTCACAGATACAGAATATCTTCAGGAAGTCGGTGTTATTCAGTACCACGCTCCACAGCTCTTACTAATTACGAATGAGAAGCGCTCCACTGTTTGCAGTGGTGTGATTAGCCTGCGCGCTTAAATCATGCTCACAGAGCTCAAGCCTCATTTTCCAAAGTGACTTTTACTACATGCATAGGGTGATTAATCTCATTGTTTCTCATGAGATGTGGTCTCTTAAGTTATAACTATAGTAGGAGGGATGGGGGGAATACAGGGCTGGGAATGCCGCTCTGGGCAGGAGCAGTGAATTTAGAGAGGGAGCCGGAGTGTCAGAACTCCAGTGTGGTACCCGCTTTCAGGACTGTGCAAGGTGTGACAGGGCATTGTAGAAGAGACTGTGCAAGTACAGGACAGATGCGATGTGGAGACAGATGGAGCTGTTGCAGTGAAGACGAACACAGCAAAGTGTATAATTAAATCTGAGATTAGAAAAAGATGAGGAAATAATGAAATGGTTCAAAGCCCGCAAAGACAGCGCAGTAAATTTTGCTTTCTGTGGTTGTTTAAAGAATGGAGTTGCATCAATCTCGGGAATAGGAATAAAGAGCAGATGTATAAAAGTCTTGACTAGATTTCATGTCAGAAATTCAGAGAAGTTATCTAAGGATAGGACACCATCTTTGCACTTACAGTCACTACAGATTGCTGTTGCTAAAAGCAAGGAGGTGTTTGGGATATGTGCATATGTAATAGGTTTTGATGAAGTTTGATCCCTATAAATTTTAATTTTGCTTTGTGCCTCGCATTGTTTGTGCTGTCGATAACACAATGACAAGATTTCTGCTTCTTGAAGGATTCTGGGAAGAAGCTTTTCCCTAGATGCATGCAAATTATTTTGCTGATGCTCTTGGTCCTTTCTCATGTGAATGGGAAGATTAGTTTCTTCCTCATGGGTTAAGACCTTTCCTTCTATAAGTTTCAGCATCTTTTTCTTTGTCGTACCTTTTGGCAGATCTAAAGGGAAGCAAATGGGATATAGTAGAGATTGAGTTCTTTTTATAACCTTTTAAATAATTAAATCCTCTCTATATCTGCACTGTCCAAAAAAGCCTACTCCTCTCTTTCAATTAATGACCCTTATCATTTCCCTGGGAGCCAAGTATTCCTTCAAGAGTCTTTGCTTGTAACAGTTTTGGCACTAGACTTGTCTTCTTTCCTGAATTATAGTTTCACTTTCACGTACCAGATGAGTATGTAATTAGAAGTATTTCAGGCTGCATAGTAAGAGTTTCGTTTTAATTTTTCCTTAGAAATGATGCGCCAAGAAATGTCTTTCCTTGTTTGCTTATTTTGAAGCCAGTAGAACATTTCAGTTTTAGTTACAGTCTTTATTTGAATGGCAGATAATAAAGATGTTTAGCTGCTGACCATCGAAAGGGTTATTAGATACCAGGGTCAGAAAGTCGGCTATTTGAGTAGGAGCTGCAGGAGACAACTTTCAATACAGTTGAATTATGTATTTCAAATATCACTTTTTCACATAGGCCATTATCGCAGCATGAATCTTTTTTGTTAAAATAAAAAATGTCGTTGCTATAAAAGCAAAGCATTTTTTAAGAGTGAAAAAAGGGAAAAGTGAGACTTGTGGAATAGGTGACAGCATTTATAGCAAGGGAGGCAGATGTGATTCATGTATGGAAGCTGGCTGTGAAAACGGAGAGCTTTCTCCAAGGTCTTATAATAAGTGAAAGGGGCTTCTGTGCAAGTCTTATAACATTAAAGGAAAGTATTCAGCTGGAGAGACGTCATTTATCAGGACATGACACTTGTAATTCTGCTTTCCCCACAGTACTGTCTTTCTGGTGTCATGTTCATTCTTTCCTAGGGGTTGCCCTGGAAAGCAGCCAGCAGAGTGGTAGGCTTCAGTATACCTACACAATATGTCAAGTATTTTACTACATAATTACAAAATTATGTATGTATCTATTTTATTTTCTTTGTCTGAATAAGGTGAGCATAGCAATAGCATTAATGGGCATGGTGCTGCTGTGTATCATTGTTTTTGTTTTAGGGTATGGGTGGTTTTTTGTGTGTGGGTGTCGGGCTTTCATCAGGCTTATTAGAGAGCAATCAGTTCAGCTAGATTACCATGGCTCCGAGGAGACTTCCATCGCAGTGAGAGGCTGTCCTGTCCCAGGGTGCCACATAGTTGCTCTATTTGGTCTTATACTATGCAGAAAGCACTACAATTTTGCTCTTGATAAATATGGACTAGAGAAGGCAATTAGCAGAAGGGGAGGGCAAGAGCGTCTTTGCAGATGCAAGTTCGTGTAAGATGAAACAGTCACAAGTTGCAGTAGGGGAAACTGCAACTGGATATAAGGTTAAAAAACCCCAAAGGTTCATGAGTTTGGTTCAGTACAGGAGCAGGGCACAGTGAGAAATCTTCATACTTGGAGTTGTAACAAGACTTGACTAGACAATGTCCTGAGCAACCCAACCTCCCATTGAAGCTAGCCTTGCTTCAGGCACAGGGTAGAATTGGCTGTAGTACTTTTGATAATCATAAAGCCTGATTGTTCAGCTTCATCATGCCCATGCACTGCACCTACCTCTCTCTGTTACCCAGGAAAACAATATTAGAGGCAGGTAATCAATTCAACATTCAAGGTGCAGGGTGAACAGCTTATCATTATCAGTAACTGCATCATTAAATATGTAAAAAGCCTTGCTAATCACTGACCATTGTTAAAGATTCATGGAGACTAAACAGTTTCCCAGAATTTTAACAACCTGCCTCTTAAATGAAAAGTAAAACCTGCATCAGAGCACAGTGCAGCTGGGAATGGGCATTCTTACTTGTGTGAAAAAGTCACCTAACCAATGGGATCATTAATGTATAACCAAGTAGCAAGGAGTGTTCAACAGCTTCCTTATGCGTGGAAGTTGTGAACAGAGTTGAATTGTTCCTGGACTGATGTCTTGTCCTACAATCAAAGTTCTGCTCTAATAACTTTCTTTAACTACCTAAGCTCCCGTTTCAGCCACAGCACTGTGTGAACTCTGAGCTGCTGCTAGCAATCAGCTGAAGGGAAGGTTTGCTGAAGCTTGTCGAGGTAACCTCAAGAAGAGAGCAAGAGGTGTCTCAGATGTGTATAGAATGTCACTGCTGTTCAGAGCTCAGAAAAGCTTCTTAAGAACTGAAAGGTAACACTTGAAGCTATCAAATCCAGGGATATCAGTTGAGGGAATAAACTGATGAATATTTAGTGTTTGTGCTGGATCACTGCAGTATTTAAGAGCCCCATAGAGAAATTTAATGGAAAGCATCTTCTGTTGAAACCCATTAAATTTTGGTTCAGTGAAGGCCCTCTTAGTTAAGTGCTGCTGTTCCCAACCAATAGCTCTGGTGCTACTTCTGTAGATAATCTTATGATTTAATGGGTTATATATCAATTTATGTTATGTTGAATTCTACCCTCAGCCTGAGCTCTCTGGGACCCGTTCTGCTGATCATTTGCATGACTCTGCTTATGACTTGCGTGAGAGTTTTTGCATCCACGTTGAAGATAAGATTGCTACTGGAGGGACGTTATGTTATTTCCGTAAAGCACTCTTTTCTGTAATGGCTGCAGGAGAGAACAGCAGCACTACCAGCTTTAGTTGTTGTGCTAGGCAACAGTGGGTTGTTTTGGGTTTGTTTTAAGGTTCTTCCAACATTGAAGCCAGCAAAACCTAGCAGCAGCTTCAGTGGGGGTTCAGTGTGTGAAGTCCTGTTGATTACCTGGTATGAGCTTTCTGATAGCTTTTGAAGGAGCAAGGATTTGGAACTGAAAGGGTTCTAGGGCAAAGAGTGTGCTTTTTCCTGTTTTCCATTGTTAATAGCAGATGTGATCACAAGTAGGGATTACTATTATCTCAGTGTATCTGCCCTGAAGTCTGTCTTTGGATACAGGAGGTTTTTTTCAAGGGAAAGGCTGATGTGTGCAACAGGAAACCATTTTATAACAGGGAATCTGCAGGCTTGTGGCTGCCTGCCTTTTGCAAAGCAGTTATCAGAGCTGTGGGAAGAGGGATTTTCAGACAGGGAAGTGGAAATGGATGTCAGTGGAGTATGTCATTTGCCATTAGGAGATGCCTCGGCTTCTGCAAGCTGCATCTCAGTAAGGTTTTAACCTCATCCTGCCTTTATTGTGAACTTATCTATCAGATGTTAACCCTGTACTTGGCGTTTCGATTCATTAAAATGTTTCTCACTATTGGAATTGTGAGTGGGCATAGATGGGTGGTTCCGTATTCATATCTGAATTGGAAAGTAAACTGCAGCAATCTCAGTTTCCAGTGTGCAAAGCTCTGAAGGGCAGAGAAGTCCTTTCTCCTGTTATATGAAAGAAAATACAGGTTTTGGCTGTTTATGATTAGATTGTTATGGAAAAGCATCACAAAATCTAATGTGGAGTTTTGTTAAATGCTAAAGCACATCAAAAAGTTGCTTCCAGATATTCATAGACTCGTAGAATCATAGAGTAATTAGGGTTGGAAAGGACCTTAAGATCATCCAGTTCCAACCCCCCTGCCATGGGCAGGGACACTAACACTAAACCATCTCACCCAAGGCTTCGTCCAACCTGGCCCTGAACACTGCCAGGGATGGAGCATTCACATTCTCCAATTAGAAGTTATTACTCTCCAGTTTCAGCTTGTTCGTGGAGTAAACTCCTTGGAACTTTATTTGTTTCCTTCTATTAAATTAAGCTAGACTCCATAACACGAGCAAAAGGAGGCCCCAAGGGGCCTGAACTGCCTCTTGGCTGCTATTTTTACCCTATTGGAGGCTCTGTGAGTGAAGTTCAGTGTGATGTACTGAGAACAAAATCTGTCGTACAGTTTGGGGAAACGTGGCTAAATTAGCAATGTTAGATAAAACAACTCCTTTTGCTCTTTCCTCTGAGAGTAATAGCCTCTCTTTTCAGCAAGATTGGCCTTTGGCAACTGTTGGTAACATGGGAGGGTATTTTTGGAAGAGGAAGGAAATAAAGGCTTTAACCACAGGGAATTGCGAAGGAGACAGAACACTGAAGAGCAGCAGTGCTAAGGAAGAACCAGCTTTACAGCAAGTTCCTGGACTGTAGATTTTCAGTTTTCATGTCTTCCTTATATAGGTTCAAAACAGGTCAGTTAGACATAAAAATGTATTCTTTATCTGGCATACATGGAGGTAATACTGATATTAAAAGGTGTGTGTCTATGCACAAACACTCAAAGAATGTCTACAAGTGCACTGTAAGAATATACTCTAGCCTTTAAATGACTGCCATGGAGTTTTGCATCCTATTTCTCTCTTCCCATTTGCTGTCTGAGCAAGCTTAGAAAGAGAATTTCACGTTCATCCGAGTCCTTGTTCACATAGGAAGTGCAGGTGCACTTGTCCATTCAGGACAGCTTTTAAGTGGTCACCTAGAACTAACTGGCCTAGCCCAAGAAGTGAAAACAGGCTGACTGGTCGAGACCTGGTTTGATATATTTAATGGCACACCATGTTTAGTGCTTTGAATAATGAGTATGCTTATAGAAATAGCCATCTGCTCTTTGATGGTCTGCAAGGTGGAAAAGGCCATGGGATTATTTGTCCAATAAGGTATTTATTGTGAAATATTTCTCAACTTAACCAGTTAAACAGCAATAAGGAGTGGCTGCCAAATGGGCTGTTCATAGACTCAACAATCTATACTAGGAAATTCATTGTCCTTAGTGGGGGGAAGGATTGAATTGAATTAAGGCAATTTTTAAGAGTATTTCTTGAAAGTCAGTTTGACACAAGTGAATTTTGTATTTGCCATGAACTTCTGCACTGGAAAATAGGAGCTTTTGCATTTGTAGCCACATTTTGACTCTGTTCTGAGGTTTCCCAAATTCATCTTCAACTCTTGCTACTCTTGCACATAAACTGGCAGACTTGTAATGATAGCTGCATCTGTACTTCTTTCTTTTTGAACCTTGAAGTAGTTACAAAATGGACAACAACTTATTGAAAGGCTTTAATAGATGTCTTGAAATTGATTTTCATGAACCACCCCTTTAAATGAACCCATTTTTAATGATCTGTTGCCAAGCTTGTCATTGTGTAAGGAGAATCAGGTGGCTAGACCAATTCCACCCATGTGTTGGATGGAAATACACTGATCTCTGATCTGGTCTCTATGCTACCAGTTGAGCCTGATCCTGAAGCCGGGTGATGGCTCAGTAAAGTTTCTCTTGATTAGCAGAAGTAATATCCCCCAAATAGCCAATAAACTGGGTTTTGCTGCTTAATATAGGTTGTCCTACTAGTTAACTTCCCAGGGCTTTGCCTGAGGCTGAAGTGGTTTCTAACAATCCATCATTAGCTTCTGTGACAACCAGGGATAGGCTGGGATTGTCAGAATTAGTCATGACATACCGTGGGCCTCATCCTGTCATTCTACAAACTGCAGTTACACAAGTTTTGCACCATTGTTAAGTGACTGCCTATGGAAATGGATACAGAACTAGTTTATTTTGTATATTCTTGCAGGCAACTTTACGCTGTATTTGTTCAAGACCCTCCTGAATGTCTTAAATGTCTACTAGTAGGATCATCCATTCTTCAGTGTCATGTCTTGCGTGCATCACAAGTACCCCCGTTTTTATCTGCAGCCCAGTGAAAATCACTACAGGGGAGTCAGCATTTGCAAACAGACCTGATGAACTGGAAACACCCCTAAATACAGGGTGAATTGTTGATCTGTTGGGAAGAAAATAGAGAGATGCAGTTTTTGCGTCTCAAATTTAAAATGCATTTTTAAGCACGTGCTGCTAATGACACATTTCATACAAACTGCTCCAGCTGCTAGTAACTTACGCATGTGTTATGTACATTGTGTTAGACTTTGTCACCAGGACAGAGGGTTGGTGTTTTACATACCTGAGGACTCCCTCTCTGACATAAGTTCCTAAGAAAACTCTAGTGCCCTCCTTTCCATACCTCCTTTCAAACCCCAAACACAATATACGTGATATGCAGATGGTTATATTATCAATAGGTAACTACATCTTACTAACTTATGTCTTGAGGGTGGTGAAGAACTGGAACAGGCTGCCCGAAGAAGTGATAAATGCTCCATCCCTGGCAGTGTTCAAGGCCAGGGTGGATGGAGTCTTAGGTGACATGGTTTAGTGTGAGGTGTCCCTGCCCATGGCAGGAGGGTTGGAACCAGATAATCATCCGGCCCTTTCCAACCCTAACTATTCTATGATTCTATGTCTCCATACAGAATGTGGTAAATCATAACATGTCACAGCAAAGATCTGGCGTCAGTCATTTGAATGAGAATCTTGCCTGAGAAAATGTCTTCATAACTGCATAAATACTGTGACTTACTACCTGTTACTTCTCTAATATACAGGAAGGAAACCTGTACTTTTCTAGGCTGACTTCATTATGAAATAAGCAGAATGTTCACACACAGTTTGAAGAAAAAAAATTAATTCCTGTGAATAAATGTTGATATTTGAACATTTTGTTTCAAGTTGAGAATTTCCAGGGGCAGAAAACTTACTACTTCTATATTTACTCGTGATTGATGGGAAGATGATGCCTTTCTACTTTGCTAGGATGCAAAACTTCGTAGTCATTCATGTGTTTGCGCCAGTCATGTTACCTGAATGGAAAAGACCTGAGTGCTAAAGAAGCTCTGATGTGATAAATTGAAGAACAAAGCATGCATTTAAGGAAAACAAAACACTACAAGGCCAAACTGAACCACAGCTTCAAGTGATGTACTACTGATGTCAATTAACTGGAAATTATAAAGAGTAAATGGATCACGACAGTGTAGGGCACCATAAATCGGAATGGCTTTTTCTGGGAAGATACA
Source organism: Pezoporus occidentalis (assembly GCF_034315485.1). Lineage (NCBI taxonomy): Eukaryota > Metazoa > Chordata > Aves > Psittaciformes > Psittacidae > Pezoporus > Pezoporus occidentalis. The sequence goes on from NW_026912854.1 coordinate 844,903, forward strand.
ATGAGCTAGTGTAGGTGTAAAGAAATGGCCTTGAAGGCAGCAGAAGTTCACTAGGCATCATTTTCCTATCTGTCTATGTAGCAAGTGCTGAAAAATCAACTGCTTATCTACTGGAATTTTTAGCCATACTTGTAACTGTAGTGCATGAAATTGCCACTTGTGAATCACCTTCCATTTCAAAAAGCAACACAAAAATACTGTAAGGCATCAAAGGACTGAAAGAACCTTGAGACATAATGTAATCCCTCCCTTGGTCCCCACAGAGCATCGAGATAACATAATTCAGGAATGACTGTCTTTTTAAGACCCAAACCCTCTCCAGCTAGAGCTTCTATGAAGACTGAGGCAGTCTCTACAATTCATAACTGTCCTCACTGCTACAGAGTTTTATCTTCTGCTCTTCCCCTCCCCTTTTCACTGCAACTGAAATTCTTCACTTACCCTATCTGCAGTTAGGACAAGAAGAACTGTTTATTCTCATTCTTTTCAACTGTGCTTATATTATGCTTCTCCAGCTTTTCTTGTCTAGATTAACTGCTCTTCCTTCCCTTTTCCCACATAGAGTGTACTTTGCAGACCTCTCACTTTCTCATCCATCTCCTCTGGACTTTGTCCAGTTGGAATGTGTGATGCTCAGCTGAGATCTTACTAGCTCCACAATCAGCAAGATGATTGCTGTGTACGACTTGCCAGCAATACTCTTATTTATGCATTTCAAGATAGTGTTTGGCTTTTTCTTAAAAGCACAACATTCCTGCCTTATGCTGGTTTGTAATCCGTAATCACTGACATCATCTCTCTCCCTTCTGCAGTGATTAAACCACTTCTCCTTTCCTCTGTTTGCACAGTTTCTGTCTTGTTATAAACAGTTATATTTATTCGTTAATATCTTGTGTTTTTAAACAACTTGTTCTTCTGATAGTGTATTAGAATCATAGACCGGTTAGGTTTGGAAGGGACCTTAAAATGCTGGTTTATCCTTCCAGGAACTAAGGTGAGGAAGTTGACGTGATAGGGCTGTGTGACAAGGAACAGCGACCTGATAAATGACAGCAGTGTTGTTTTCATGAGAGAGAGATCTCTCTCTGGTTTTCTGTGTGTGTTTGGAAATCCTGAGAGAACAAAAGAGTGAAAATCTATGAGTTAAGTCTAGAGCCAATATCCTGTCTTTTAAATGTGGCTGAATTGAGAGAAACTTAAAAAAGCTCTTTTGGCAAAACCCTTGGTTTTAACAAATACAACCTAAACCAGCCGGTTGGGCAGAAAAAGTCTGAAGGATGCAGTATGATGGGTTAGAAACTTTTCACCTTTAGGCCACCTTCAGAAACAGTACAACCCCATACCTTACATGCATTGGCCACGTGGTGTCACAGACTTCAAACAGCACTAGACAGACATGGAATCCTGGAATCATTAAGATTGGAAAAGACCTTTAAGGTCATTGAGTCCAGCCGTTAACCCAGCACTGCTAAGTCTGCAAGTAAACCACGTCCCTAAGCATCACATCTACGTGTCTTTTAAATTCCTCCAGGGACAGCAACTCTACCGTTGCCTTGGGCAGCCTGTTCCAATGATCAACAACCCTTTCTGGGATGGAATATTTTTCCTCATGTCCAGTCTAAACCTCTCTTTGCTCAACTTGAGGCTGTTACCTCTCGTCCTGTCGCTTTCTGGGAGAGGAGCCCAACACCTACCTAGCTACAATCTCCTTTCACCTGTAGCTGTGGAGAGGGGTAAGGTTGCATGTGTGCAGCTGATCAGAAGGGGCCCTGCCGAGGGGACATTTGGCCATATTTGCTCTCTGTTCATGGCTGTTGATCCACCCAGGGGTTCCTTCTCTGGGAACACTCCAAGGGGAGCCCTTTTACCCCCCAAGATGCTTGTAAACTCACTGCAAGTGCATGTATCTGTTGGTCGTCTGCATCCTAAAGTCTGTTCTTGGTCTAGGAGCCTCTGTGTTTGTAATGATATATCATAGTAGTTGGGAAGGGAAGACTTCATGAGCCACTTTGGAAGGAAAAATAGGGCTCCACAGAGTGTCTTACTAAAGGCTGGAAAGGTGGAGTTGTGACTGTAGAAGCAGCCTTCTCCAAGACTTCTCATAGGGATTGAAATGCGGGTAACATCTTCACTGCAACCTGTCTTTCACTAGAATTTCTCTTGTAGATGTGTTACAGTTTACGCAGATTTCTGTTAAATCAACACACAATGCAGTAAAATGTATAAAAAGAAACAAAGAGGGAAAAGTCCATACAATCTCTCTATTTTTGTGAATACAAAGGGGCATTATTTACAATAGATAACTATAGTTGTGAAATCTATTACTCCTATCCATTCTTATTCAAGCAGTACTTAACCAGGCACCAAACATCTATGGATTTTTCTAACCTAGTGCTTTTGGAGGCACAGATACTACCATGCCCTTTCATAGAAAAGAGTTGGTCCAACGATGAATATTTATTTGGGAGAAACTGTTCCAAAAGTGCAAAATGACTTTTATAACAACCGTGAGCAAGAGAAGAGTGCTCTTGCTTCTGTGCTGCTATCCAGTGTTTAAAATCAAATACAAGATTTTCTGCTTTTCTGGATGCAGAATATCATGTTGCTACTGTAGCAGTGGTAATAACATGAGCCAATTTCTCTGCTAATAGTACTACTATGTAGGGTAATGTCAGTACTGGGCTATTATTTGGCTTTATGTAATATGCAGCTGGGTAAATCAGGTTGTTTATAAGGTGATCTTTACACAGAGCCAAATGTCCCTCTTTGCTATGGACAAGAGCATAATTTGGTAGCAGTAACTTGATTGTAATGGGTAATAGTGGGAGGGGAGGATTTTCCTGAAGGTACATTGAGATGGCAGCACTCTCTGAGAAGGAGACTATGGGCAGGAGGAGGGTTTTGTGTTCAGAGGGTATGCTGGCTGTTTTCCTATGTCTCACATGTGTTCTAGACATGTAGACTCTACTTTGTTCACATTTGATGTGTAACAAGCTGTAGGGCAACTCAACATGGCTCTTGGAGCTGTCTGATGTCATCCAGGAAGAACTGATGTTGGAGGATAGGATCACATTGATGAAACTGCTGAAGCAGCTCACATGGGGTTAAACCCAGGTGATTACATCTCAGTGTCGAGAGAATGAAGTGATCCTGTTGGCCTGTGGCTGTTGGGGACCCCTTCTCAAACTGTGTTTTTCCTGACTGGCAGAACCCTGGTGTGAGTGTGCGTTGCCTTTATTATTACTGGTTATCAGAATTTGTCTTTTAAGAAGTAAGATTTTCTCCCATAATAGAGCAAAACCTGATTTTGAAACTTCAACACTTCTTTCCAAGTGGAATTGAGCTAAATTTTCCCACTACCCAACTTGCTATGAAATTGCAGAGGGCTTTATGTTTGCTAAGAACTAACCTTTACGTGCTGTTTAGAAAGCAAGGTTTTTTTGCCTTTGATCCAGGTCTGTATTCCCCAGGCTCAGCCACACGGGGGACATAGCTCTAAACAAACACACAGCTTGTGGTTGGTTTTGAATACGCACATTTCTAACCCTTCCTGGTTTCAGTGATTCGCTTGGAATGTCTTGGGACAAGCTCAACCCTGTTCGGGCTGTCACTGAGCAGACTTTGTCAGCGAGAGAGAAATGCACTGTGGCTTGTGTTTTTCTTTTGGGGGAGCTTTGTGGTGTTGGCTGCAGGTGGAGATGCAAGTCCTGGGGGAAAATAGTTTGCCTCACCTGAGTGTCATCATTGACTTCGAGTTAGTCATGTATATACATGTGCTGAAATGATCATTATGGTTTATTGTCTTTAAAGAACACTGCTTCAGCCTTCCTGAGGATGGATTGACATTTCTCCATTTGCTTCAGACATTGCTGAAGCTATCTGGTAATTAATCTGGAGGCTGGGATAATGAGAACCGTCCCCTCCCTTTGTCTGCCTATCTTCTTTCCTAGTCATTAGTGCTGTGTGAAACAAAGATTAGAGCTGGAGGAAAACAATGTATGGGTTTATTTAACAACTTGGCTTGACTTCCTTTTTGTCGGAATGGTTTTCAGTTTGCCCTATGACTCTGTTCTAGGTCTCCTAGCAAAGCGAGATGTGCAACTGGGGCCATGTTCCCTGTGGGTTCCCTGACTCTTCCTAACCTTCTGGTGTCAACAAACCAATCCTACATGCACACAGACCCTCCTGAAAGGGAGGGCAGGCAAGCAAAGGACGATGTCCCATTTATGACATATTTTGAATGGAACCCTTCACTACCCATTGTCTGGCTAAGTTTGGATTTTGGCAAGGGAATTTGGTATTTGGTTGAGCAGATTTACTTTACCTACTGACTAAAGAAACCTGATTCTTCAATGGCAGGCTTTGACTTTTCTTACACAGTGTTAACACCAAATGTCTTTGTGTGCTTGGTGTTTAAAGTGTAATTCTGCTTATATAGCTATCCAGTATCAGAAATAAAGAGCATTATGTCCTCTCTCTTTTTACATGGCTGTAAATATTATATTGATGAACATTATTTTCCCGAATAGATTGCTGTGAGTTTACCTAAAATTACTCCCCAAGCCCACTCGGATGACTCAGACATCATACCATCCACAGGAGACCAAATTAGATTGTCATAAATAATGTGCCTCGCATTTATGTTTATTTCTCAGCATCCTGCTTGAAATAGTTCTTGTGAATGAGTGACATTTTTCCTGGGTATATTTGAAACTTGCATTATTAGTTCATTTTCTACTTAAAAACCCCAAATATCTAAATTCAGACTTTTTCATCATCCTCAGCAGGGAAAAGATGGTATTTAGAGATTTAGTGAGATTACATAGCCCAGTGCTTAAGTTCTGGAAGTACTGAGTGTGTTTAGAATTGACACCACCCTAGCAAAGGTATGTTAAACCAATTCCCCAAATCCCTGTGGGCAAAAGTTCATACAGCCCTGAGTATCTTTTTTAATCCTTTGTAATCCTTGCACTTAAAAAGCTTTCCCTACTAGCTAACCTAAACCTTATCTGCTCAAAATTGAGCTAATCTTCTATTGTCCCATCTCCCCATTAGACATGGGAATGACTGGTTATCTTTCTCTTCAAAGCAACCCTTTGTATTCTGTCATTGTATCTCTTCTTCCATGGTCCTCTTTAATTTCCTTTCCTCACAGATCTTATGTGTCATGTAGCTCCCCTCTGCTCTCTCATTTGGCTTCATCTTCCTCAAATCTGAATGCAGCATTGCAACTGAAATCTCAACAGTATTGAACAGAATAAATAATTACCAGCCTTATCTTGCATAGGGTGTTTCTGTTAATACATCACAAAGCGATAGCTCCCTTTATGTATCATCCTAGAAATGAGTCAATGGCCTGTGATCCTCTAACGCTTCAAACCCTTTTCTTCAGAGCAGTTGCTTACCCTGGTTTCTCGGTTTTACACTTGATTTAGCATTAATAAATGCAGTGCTTTGCATTTGTCTTTATAGATTTTTTTTTCCCCTTGGTGGCATTGGATTCTTTTTTCTTTATTTCTTTTGAAGTAACAGCGAACCATCCTGCTTGGTGTCATCTGCATGGTCTGTGTGTACTCTCTACTCTGTGACCTAACTCCTGGCTGAAAATAATCAACAGATTTGGGCTTCTGCAGTGTCTGAGCTGAAATCTCTCCCAGCTTCATAGAATCACGGACTGGCTTGTGTTGAAGGGGCCTTAAAGCTCATCCAGTTCCAACCCCTGCCACGGGCAGAGACACCTTCCACTAGAGCAGCTTGCTCCAAGCCCCATCCAACCTGGCCTTGAACACTGCCAGGGATGGGGCAGCCACAGCTTCTTGGCTTGGCACACAACTGCTGATAAATAATCTGTGTTTTAATTTGGGTTCTTTATTACCAATATTCAGCACTCTTCAGCATCGACAGCTTCACGCTGACAGGAGCAAATCTTCCAAGTTTCAGATCTTGACAGCGGGTGCAATTGATCCAGGCAGCGTTCTCAGCGTTCTGTATGAAGGTGTGTTTTGTAGGCAGTCATTTGACCAAGATCTCCATCCTTAACGGCAATCTGAAGACATGAAGCCGCTCTAGATGTTCCTCAAGGGATTATGTGTTTGCTGTCTGTCTATGGGAAGCAGAGATTGGGCTCATTCAAGTGCTTCTCCTGTCCGATGTTCTAAAGAGGCTTTCTCCACCCCTATTTCCTAGCTTGGTGCTAGAGGCAGTGACAACATGAGGACCATAGGAACATCTTTGCCAGGTCCACCGTCCCCTCTGGCCTGCCATCGTGCTCCCAAGAGTGGTCAGCAGCATTGCCTCAGTAAAAGCACAAGAACAAAGCAAGTGTGCAGTAAGTGCTTTTCCTCCTCCTCTTTTCCCCAGGTGATGTCTCAGCTTCCAATGGTTTATGGTCTCAAGAACTTTCTTAAGGAGAAGCAAAATCTTTGTATAGGAAGCTGTTCTTGCTTTTTGTGCAGCTGAATTGCACGATTCAAATGCACAGTCTCACATTTATCTTTGCTCATTTTGCGAGGCTGATCAGAACAAGAGGTGTAGGATGCAGAAGTCTGACATTTCCAAAGAGGCAGTGTCAAAGATTTTCCCTCCCCGCAAGTCTTTGCTCTACGCCCTACGTATGCAGTGTCAGACTTTGCCTATTGATCTGGCCTGGCTTGTTTAATGCGAGCACAGGGACAGCAATATTGATGAGGAGGATATGAAATATTTCCCCCATTTCTGGCAGCTGCACCAGTAATTACACTCCTTTTCATCAAAATAAAGCTGGATGCTGCCACTGTAAATCCTGATTCATTGTCAGATTATTTCTTTGTTACTGTTGCTGCTTTCCTCCCACCTTTTAGCAACAGCTGTAAAGGAAGTGGGTTTTATTAGGTTAATTTTAGACACTCTTTGAACTTGTTTTCACTCGGTTCCAGACCTTTTTGAATGGAAGGCATCATGTCTTTTATGCTAAACTTGCCATGCCAGCTTGGACTGTCTGTGAAGGACTCTATTCCATTTTCTTTTTCCCTGAGGAATTTGCAGTGAGACAGAGTGGCAAAGGCTGGGCTCTACCTGCTCCCACCATTACAACCACATCGGCAGAGTCCTTCTTGCAGAGCTACCACCCAGGCAAAGGGAAGCAGGCATAGAGCTCAGTTATATGCCATCTCTGACTGATGCAACCTAAACCAGATCCTAATATCCTGAAGGTATTGCTTTGCTGGCGGTGATGGGGGGGGGGTTGGTTTTGTGTTCCATTCTTTTTCCCTGCAGGCTTGTAGCTATAAACCTACCCTAGCAAAAGCTTATAATAAGAACCTGGTATCAAACTCCCCACGCTGACTCCAAAATCACTTTGAGGTTATTGCATCTAATCACGTTTCTTTGCTTGTTAGTTTTCTGCTGGATTACCTAATTGAACTGGCCCACTGAGGGGTCAGAGATGTGGCAGAGCGAGAACAGAAGGAGGGAAGCAAAGCTAAGTGTGACCGGAGAGAAAGAGAGGGAGCTGCCTGGATCCATACCTGCTTATGGCAGCAATAAAATTAAAGGGGCTTTGCACTCTTGTCAAACTGCACCCTAAAATATGCTGATTTACACATTGGTTTTCCCAGGCACTGGAAATAATGATCTTCTAGGGAGTATTAAGCCACAGTGAACTTTAAGCCAATTTACTTCTGAATGAGAGCATTCCCATAGGCACGTAACGTGCTTCAGCTTCTGCACGCTAATTTCACGCCTTTAAACTCAGTGGTCCCCCATGTGGGTCTGCCCCAGCTTTGTTATCGTTTTCATTATTTTGAGTTTAAAAATAAAGGGGACTCTGAAAAATGCAAATGCAGGCAGCAAAGTGCAGGAGAAGTTTGCAGCACTTTGCCACATCTCATCTTGCTCTGTGTCTAAGCCGAGCTCTAACGCAGCACCGGTGGATCGCTGCCATCATGCTTTCTGCAGGCAGATGGAGATTTCAGCTCGGCGCAGATACATTGCAGTATCCACAGTGGTTATTTTGACTTGGTGCCATGCACCCTCTTTCACAATAGCATTCCGAAGCAAGTTAATCTCAGGATAACATGACATCGGTGTTTGCTGGAGGTGTTTGTTGTCCTCCTGCTCTGCGGTGTACCCGAGTGGAAGAAGGTGGCTGCGGGTACTGAACCACAGTGACAGAGTTGACAGCTGCACAGGCAAGGAGCTTAAGCTTGGAGACACAGCTCTGTGTCCCAGCCATCTGGGATGCAGCTCCTTTCCTTGGCTTTCCTGCATGCTGGGGCGCGCTCTGCTGCCTGTGGGACTGTGCCGACTCTTCGCCTGCCATTAGGTTGCAAGTACCTGCTTGTTACCATATGGCTGCATTAAAAAGAGGCAGAGAGGAGAATAAGCTGTAAAGCAACTGTAAAAACTGTGTTCGATGCCATTCCATGGCAAGAGGGCTGCTGGCCCACCTTCTCTTTCCCCTCCATGTCATTGCAGTTCAGGTTTAGATACACCCGCATCCATTCAGCCCCCGTCATCTCCCCACTGAGCTGCTCGAAGCAGACACTTCTTTGCTTGATGCTCCAAATCCTCTATAATGCAGGGGGCTCAGATAAAGACCCAGTTGGTTTTTGTGTGCCTGCTTAGCTTTTATTTTCCCTCCTCTGCTACTGGGAGCAGGGGGCTGAGGCTGGAATGAAGTGAGATGGGATTTGATTTGATGGATGTGTTTTGGAGAAGTTGCCAAACTGGTTAGATGGAACTGGTGAGGAAATGGGGGCTCTGCTGGCCTCTGCACAAGGCTAATTCCATCACACCACAATAGGAGGGGATTGTGTAGCAGCAGCACCACCACCAAGAGAAAGGAGATATTTTGCAATGTAATAATTGTCTGTATGGCTGAAGAAGAACAAATGCTTTCCTGGCTCCCCATGGAGCTAATAAAGAAAGGCAAGTTGAGGAGCCTGGGATAATTATTTAGTCATCTTAAATATTTATGAGGTACAGAATGTGCTACATGCAATTTAAGAGGGATTTGACAATTGCAGCATACATCATCTTGTTTCACGGGGGCTAAAAATACTTAATCTTGCTCCTTTAAAATGAAGCGTTAATCCTAAATATGTCTTAAACTAAGAATGAAGCTGTTAACTGCAGGAGGAAAGAAAAGAAGGGTTTGGATTTTGCCTTTGCAAAGGTGCAGGTTGGGGAAAACACTGCAGTAATGAGAGTTTTGTTGAGGGGATTTTATGTGAGCTTTCTGGGAGCGGGGATGGTTGGCAGGGGCTGTTCGTGATATTAAAGAGTTTGTCATGGGTTTCACCAAAATCTGGGGAATTTTGCTCTGTTTGGAAGGCTGGAAAAGAGAGAGATTGCCCAGCTTTGCTTTGGTGATAATGAACGATTGCTGCAAATCCAAGGGGCCAGCTGCAGTGAAATAAACTCTCCTCATGCCATCCCTTTACTGTGCTCTGGAGCCACAGATCCAGAACGCAGTCCCTTCTCTCACTTTCTCTGGCTTTCCCATGGGATTCTGTTCCATGTGCGTCTGGCTGATGCGCAGTCAATAACAGATATTTCTGGCCAGTTTAAGGAGGAATTCGTGTCGATGGACAAATTCCACTGGCTACCGAATTCAGACAAAGTATAACCCATGTTTTCTAGAGCGTATGGCTGTATTTTAGACTGTAAATGTAAGTGCTTGAACAGGCTTTGATTTGGGGATGTCATCATTTTTGTCTGCCTCTGAATCTCCAAATGAGTAGTAGTGGTAATTGAGCCTCAGCTTACGTGGTCTTATACCACGTTAGAAGAATACTCTATTCGGTTCCTTTTGGTGAGAGCAACACTCCCGTAGAAGAGACATATACTGTCTTTGCTCCTAGTCACTTCCCAAGCAGACAAGTTTGCAAGCATGGATGGACTTGCTCTTATGTATTTTTCCCCGTTTACAACTCTCTGTGCAATCAGTGTGTTTGAAAATGTTTCAGTAATGCTTTTGGCAGCCTACTGTAATTTTGGCTCTTAATTTTGGCAGTCGTCTTCATCCATTTTGGTAGCTCAAGTGTGGCCAGGATTAGAGCTACCAGGCATTTGGGTTTCCTCAGGCATTTCTTTCTTTTCTGCCAGGATATTTTGTGTAGGAGCAATCTGAATGCCTTGGCATTATGATAGGATGCATCTTTACATGTGCACCTCAGGTAAATCCACTCACTTTATGATACATGGGGTCTAGTGTGCACACGCAGACTAAATATGCAGAAGACCATCTTTGCTGAACAGATGTGCACTGGTTGCTTGGTCTCACAGGACAAGTGCAAGCACTGGGGAGCTGCCTGCCACTAGAATTCCCTGGCTGACTGCACATAGTCAGCACATACGCAGGTTTATGGTTAGAAATCCATGGTCATGTTCTGAAGACAGTCTCTGTATTACATCAGCTAGGACTTCTACATACTGAGCAATCTGTGTTGGAAATGATGAAGGAAAACGAATGTTCTCACTAGCATTTAAAATACTCAATAACTTTCATGCATAATGTGAAGTGCAATATATAATAGCAGAAATCTAAGGGATTTAATTTATTGGAATGAAAACGTAGACAGAATACTGTAAAGATGTTGATTCTAATACAGTGTTTCAGTCCCCTATGGGTGGACTCCATATATTCTAGATTGAGCATCTTGGAACAGGGAGCCCAGGAGGTTGCTTTGTGTTGCAGCTCACTTTTTATTGCTGCAAAGGGGAGGGTTTTAAACAGGACACTCTTGGACATGTTGCATGCTATGGTGCATGCTCTCATCTTGCTGCCTCAGCGGCAGCAGTAGCAATGAAATCTGGAGCCTGCTGCAGAAAATGAGAAGAGAGGTAAAAAACAGATGAGGGGAAGGGAAACATGCTTTCCAATTAGATAATGGCAAATATCATACTTGTACTTGTGGGAGGTCAGAAAGGTAACAGTTGAAGGAGCCAAATAATAGACAAATTGATGATGGTAACTAAGAAAATATAAAAGGGACTCAATCTCTCTCTCACTGATAAAGTTGTCTGAGGTGCAGTAGATCAATTTAGCAGTGGCTGTTGTTAGGAAATTGCTCTTGTTTGATGTTCCACAAGCAGATCATGCAGTTTCCTAGGAAACATCTTTTTCCACTTAAAATCTCATTTTCTTGCATTGCTAGAACTGATGAGTCACCCTGCTCGACTTCTGCTTGCTTCCCTTACCTATTCACATAAACTCACCTGGTGAAAATCCGGGGATCTATTAGACCTTATCACCTGGCTCTTCAATTAACTGTTCTGGTTCCTCCTTCACATCAGATAGCGTGCTTGACACGGCAAGGCAGAAATCATAGGATAGAAGATTATTAGAACTTAAAATTAATCGTGTACCTCTTAATGGGGCATGCTTCCTAAACTGGGAACAATTCCCATACAGGATGATTTTTCTGTTATGTCCCACTATTAAATGGTCTGTGTTCCATTGCCGGTAACATCTCACCATGTTATTGTTATCGTTTTGTTAAGTACTACCTTATTCAATTGATTTACACATTAGCTTACATTTAGCAATGGCAGTTACACACAGGTACCGTAAGGAAATAGGTGGGTTTTGTTACCTATTGTAAACCATGCTCCAAACCTGAACACCTCAGTTCTTGTTTTTGAGTCTTAGGTTCATGCAATGAATAGCATTTAAACCGAATGGAAATTAGCCAGAGAATAGAGGCCAAGGCATACTTACGGCTGTGGGCAAAAAACCAGAGGTCAAAGAACAGGTTGGCAGCTGGAGTTTTCAGTGGCTGGTGGAATTAACTCCCCGATAAAAAGGAAAATGTAATCATTTACAGTTAACCGTTGTTTGGGCTACGTATAAAATCCTCATAGTTTGCAGATGCCTAATGAGCCCCTGTGTACTTCATTAATAAAAGGTTGGTCCAGCTTCCATAAAAATGCTCTGTGGGCTATGTTTCTTACTCTTTCCAAATGCAGCTGTGCCAGAATCAGTATTCCTGCCTCAGTTGCCAGCATGCCACTGGTGAGCCAAACACCGTTAACTAACACTGTGAAGCTTCCACTGCTGACAAACAGCTTTCTGTTTAAAGGGCAATGTGTGGGTAAGAGCACGGCTCACTGTGACTCTACCGTCCCAGTAAGAAGATGGGTTAAATAATTCCCCATCCTAACTTGATTTTGGAACTTGTAAAACCTTTTGGTTTAAGATATTGATGTATTTTATGTATCATTTGATTATGTGCTTGTATCTGACTGTATATCTATTTGTACTCTGCTAGCACATGGCTTGTTCTGTTGCAGCTGGTGAGTGGGTGGCCTTAGCATAGAAAGCTATGCATAATGCTTTAAAAATATGGTAGGCTTGTCACTTGCATTGGCTTGCACTGGTTTTTGTTTGTATTTCCCAAATACTGAAAGTTAAAAGGAATGGCCATGAGTGTCAAACAGCAAAGTTTCAAACTAGGGTTTGAAAGCAACTCCTCTAAATATCATCAGATTACAGCCTGTTGAAATGAAATAGAACACTGCACACCAAGTGATCTTGCAGACCCTTTAGAGCTGTTTGCCTTTTTCTTAATGAAGAGCATTGCAGCTACGTTTCAGATGATGAAATTAATTTTAATTAAACTGAAACAGGCCTTTCAGGCTAAATGTCCAATTACTGGTGATAGTTTTGGGGCTTTCAAGGGCGCTAGGAGACTGAGTTCCAGCAGGATGTAGGCTAAAAGACTTTACCTGGCACAGGCAGCAGCAGGGTTCAAGCCCTTAGCTTCTGGTTGGGTCATTGTGTTTGTACCTGAAAGGCACACGCGGTATTGACAGAAAGATGTTATGTGCCCAAGCCTTCACTGAGTGCAAGTCGTTTTGGCACAGAAGAACCGTACAGATGACATGTTCTCTTTGAAACTTGCAAAGGTGAAAGCTTCGACCTTCATCATGAGGCCGGACTCTTGGAAAATCGCGTGTGGAAACGTCTTGGTGGCTTTGGTGTGTTTCGAAAGAGTTACTGGCAAAGGGAGACCAGAGAGGCAGGGGAGTATTAAAAAGGACATGGCTTAATGTTGTCATTGCTAAATGAAGTATTTGCCAAGCATAAATATTCACCTAGGCTTTGGGAGTCACCCTTGATGAGGCAAATACATTTAGCCGTGTTTAAGCTATTGGTTGCAGACGGTTGCTGAGGCTTTTTCCCATGGATTAGCTCTCTGTGCTATGCTACAATAAACATAGCGTATCCTTCCCCCTCGTTTGGAAACAGATGGATCAAAACTCTGGCAAGAGAATCCATTGCTTCTTAGGAAGGTGTTGAAAGTAATGGGAATTTAGAAGGAAGTGGCTGCTGCGCTCCCCTTGCATTCTGCCACCTGCTCATTGCTGTCTCTAGCCCTCTAACCCCTCCTTGATCAATAACTGTGGTGTACTACTGTGTGCTGCCCACATGGCATCTGCTTCAGGTATGTGTGGCTTTGGAGGCTGGCTGCCTCTGGGCACAACATGAAATACCAGTCTGAGATCTTTCATCCTGGTCAATGGCCCTTCATGGTCTAGAAGTGAAGCGGGTTGATTTAAAGGATTTATTTACTTTTTTGCTAGAGATGTGCTGAATAGCTCAGTAAAACTTTCCTAGAAGAGAACAAAGGCTTTTTACTGACCTGTGGGTCCCCAGAGTAATTCACAGTCCAAGCCACTGATGCATGCAGATGCTGAGTCCCCAGATCACAACTTGTTGTGGAGGAACAGAGCACAGAAAGGAGGATAATTATAGAGCACTTCTTGGTTCTCCAGTTTATGCAGACTTTTTCCTTCCTTCAGTTTGCACAGGTCATCCCTGTGTGTTAAGTTCAAAATGAAACAGTTGGGTTTATCCCAATTCCTTAGTGAAAAAATGTTCATTTGTGGCCAGACCATTTAATGAGTTTCAGACTTGATCTTCCAAGACAAGAAGGCGCCTCCAGCTTCTGCAAGCTTGGGAATATTCATGCCGTTGTTGACTGATAACTCAGATCATGACTGTGTGGGTGTAATTTGTCTGTATAAAACATCTAAATCCTGTTAAGCCAATGCAGTCTATTGACTGCAATTCTCACCGTTCAGTCCTGTCTTTTTTGTCTACTCTGTTGGCAGAAAATCATTTAACCTAATACTAATGAAGCTCCCGCCATCTGGGTAGAATCTTTACCTATCTCGCACTTGCGTAGGAAGAAGTAATTTTGGTCTAGAGACAGCCTGAGATTCTCAGAGTAAAGCCAACTTTGCTCTTATGTGTGCAGTAAGGCTCATGGAGAAAAATGGAACTTGCTCACTGTGCTAATGATATAATTACGGGGTCCCTCTTTCAGGAGCAGAAGGAAGATATTAGTTATCATAATGTGCATGAACTTGGACTTCAATGCAAAATTTATAAAGAAGGTACAAATGGATCATTTCTCCTAAGTAGGGTAGGTCTTGGTGAATAATAGCATGGAAAATACGCTCAGTAAATGTAACCTTTACACTCCTGGAAGCGCTGGTTTTGAGAGGTAGATTGCAACTTCTTCACTTTATTATTTTTGGTGAAGTCTTTTGCTGTATTGCTGATTTTAAGCATTAGAAAGGGAGTTATTGGTGTTTGATCTCTAGTTACAGGTAGCAACAAATCACAAATTGTTTCTACTTCCTGACTCTATTAGCAGCACCTTTGCCATTGGTGAGATGCCTTAGGAATGCTACTGGGAATTTTGATCTGCCCTCCTGGGTAACAGAAAGAATAGAGGTTCTGAAATGCTTGGCAACCTGTGTGTCAGTCCTGAGCAGCCAGGCCTTTCCTGGGGCACAGCGCGTTTTGTCACCTTTCAGGTAGATTGGTTGCCCACAGTTTAAAACTTACTTTGTCATCATATTTGCACAAAAGCATTACAGAGGCAGGTATGGTCCTAATTGAGACAGATCTTTTCCTACATTTTAAATTAATTCTGTAAAGGTCTTTCAAGCAGTTTACAAGCTTAGATTATGCACCGTCCCAGTTGCATAAAATCCGTTGCTTGCCTTTTATTCATATGCATGCTTAAGATGACTTGTCTTTGTGTGCATATGAGAATAGGTATTGATTCCTTGACAGACCATGTTAAGCAAACAAAAACCCGGAGGAAATAAACCTTCAAGCCTTTGTGACAGGTTTTGCTGTGTTTAGGGATGAAGGATTGGAGATGAAATGGAGGAACCTCAAAGAATTGGTGAGACGACATGGATCTGTGCCAAGGTGGAAAAGTTCTGATAACTTTCTAGGTTTGTCCTGGAAGCAAACACTGCTAGCCTGCAGAACCGAGTGAATTTTCGAGTTTCAGATAGCTGTGTTCAAAACCTTCTCCTTTTGGGATAGAGCCAAAACAGGCGTCAGCACTATCCTTCAAGGGTTTGTTCCTTGTTTTTTTCACATTTCTTTCAGCTCTAGCAGGTGTAAGGTAGCATGGGACATGATTTCACAGGAACACCATACACAAATAACACTACTGTAGGGGTACAGTAAGGTTAGGAAATTGTAACAACTCCAAGAATTGGAAATTTCCCAAATTAAGGATTTCCTGACTTACGAGGACTGACTTTTGAACCTCAGTAATTTTAGTCGTGTCCTTCTAAAGCAAGATATGTTTTTGAGCTTCTTACAACAGCAAATCCATTCTCTTCCCTCATTTTCTTTGCATCCTTTAATATCATACTGACAGCTTTGTAACCGTTAGCAGAGATGGGCTCTGTAGGCTGACCACCCCAAAACCTGCTACCGGAACAGAGGGGGCACAGTGGCAGATCATTGCTCCCTGTGTGAACCAGTACCCAAAATGGGGGTGAGGTAGTCGCAGTGGAGTGGAGATCTGCTGAGGGTGAAGAGCCTCAGGGCTTTTTGTTTCTGATCCAAGCCCAGGAGGAACATGCCACTTGCCCTTCTGCTCATTTTCTTCGGATCATATCCCTGCTGTCTGCTGTGCTTGCCAGGTTGTCTTGAGTCCCTTTTATTCCTGCGCTCAGCTGTAGGCAGGGGACCCATTTTCACCTCTTCAGTGGGTGGTTTTCACTGTCAGTACCTTTCTTGATAGGCTCCTCCAAGTCTGGAGGTTTGTCTCCCGATCACCCTTGTATTCCCCATTGCTTTCACCAAGTTCCTGCTCCCAGTTCTCTCCATTCTTGCCTTCTGTGAGATGTGTCCCTTCCTTGCTAACCCTAACCCATGTTTCTGGTTCCTATTTCTCTTGTCACCCTCCTCCCCTGCTCTCATCCAGAGACCTCCCCTAGGGAGACCTCTCAGGCTGATCACCAGTTCTGTGTGTGAGAAGTATTTATACAGTTACCAGCTTACGTGGTTGTTTCCAATCTGTAGGCGATCCAAGTGGGAGACAAAACCGGACTGAATGACCCGAACTTGCCTGTTTGCTGCTGCTAACAAGCTGATTGCCATTTCTTACTGTTTGGAGGTTTTTGCAGAGTATTTCTTCGGCTACATCCTTCTCAGATCTGAATTTGATGTGGAGGCTGCTTCTCAGTGCCACCACTTGTCAGTAGTTTCATTTCCCAGCCCAGATGGGATGTCTGGCAAATGACCTTCCCCTAAGGGTCTTTTCATTTCTGCTGGAGAAGTCAGAGCTGGAATTGGTCAACATAACTGTCAGGACAATGCTGCACTCGAGTTAACAGTGACCTGTTAGCTGCTGTTTTTCCTCCATATGGCATTGCAGTGAATAGAGGGTCCAGGTATTACAGGATCCCTGCCATGTGTTCTGCTACAGGGTGTTGTAAAGTGTGTGCCATGAGCGTTTCTTATGGGTGCTATTGTCTAGCTTTAGGGTGAGCGCGCTGAATATCCATACTAATTAATAGCTTATAGCACAGGTGACTCACCAACAAAGCATCCCAAATCTCAGCTGCTAACTGTGCTGCAGAGACAAATATAGCCAAAATCTCCAGGGCCTTCTTACTTCCCACTCTGTAAAGTGTTGACCTTATCCCATGCAGCATGACAGTGTGTGTCTTTCCCCTGAGCCCCCTTCCAGGCAGTGGGACTTCGGTCACCCTTTTGCCTAGGAGACTTTATCAGCGTGACACCTTTGTTGGAGGCAGAGCATATGGAAATGAACTGCAATGCAGCATGTGGCATGAAAATGATTTTAAATTCTGTCATTATCACAGTTTAGCATTGTGCCGGGAGCTTTCCCTTAATTACTCCCTAGAGGGGAAAAACTGCTGATGCCAACTAGACTGAGGCCATCAAATAAACCCAGAGCCCTTCATTTTTAATTTTGAAAATTAAATATTTATTGTCCACAAAAACATTGTGTTTAAAATTAAAATTTAAAAAAAAAGAAAAAGAAAAGAAAGGAGAGAAAGGAAGAAGTTTGTGGGGATTTAGTTCATTGCCTGATGGGTGTTGGTATTGGGTATGCATGAGCATTGCTTCAGGAGGCAGCAGCAGTGAGAGACTTGACTCCAGGCAGGTAGAGGGGGGTTTCAGGTGGAGCCAAGCAACAGTCATTTGAATGCTCATCTGTACTTTCTCACTTTGAAGAGAGTGTAATCTTTATACCTCAGCATCATAGGACGTTACATACTAACTCCACTAAAAGCATTAAATTTGCTCTTGATGTCTTTGCAAGAACTTAGGGCAGCATATTCTAACCTGTATTCCAACCTCTGCTTTCATGTCTCTTCTTATACAATGATGAAAAGTTTTCATGACTTTTCTGTGTTGCTCTGTTCAAACCTTGCATTTGTCTATAATGCCACATATTCTTCTCCCTCTCCTTTAAATAGTAATGCAATGCATGAGGGACTTAAAAAGAGGCAGATGGCAGATGGGATTCTAGGAGCAAGGAGATCTTGGTATTGCTCCTCATTTTGCTTCTGACTGGGTGTACAGTGAAGGGGAAATCTCTTTTCCAGTGAAGGGGAAATTGTCATTGTAGCTGCTCAGCAGTGGTAACTTGTGACTGAGGAATGACCTAGCATGGAGGGCAAGGAGCTAAACTGACTGGGAGCAGGAAGGCCAGACACAGAACAGACTCATGCAAAGGAGAGATGTTTCCCCCTGTGATGAGAGAATGAAGAGCCTCAGCAGTTGTTTTGTAGATGTCCTGGAATGGGAGTGCTCAGGGGCACCTTTAAGCAGCAGTGTCTCTGGGATGGGTGCTGGTGCAGGAGTATGTAAGGAAACTTTTCCAGTTCCACCTAGAACCACCTATTGTGGTAGGACTCTGCCCAATTCAGTGTTCAGTTTATTTTTCTTCCATATTTAAGCACAAATACGATTATCTGCCTCGAGCAGTACCATAAGCATTACCTAACACCTTTCTAATGTCTGTCTCCCTTTCATGTATGATATTCCTTTTCCAGTATGAAGGACTTTCTTACCATATGATTTTGATGTGCTTTTACCCGAGGAAACGATGAACTTGTCTTGGGCTTAGTGCTGATGGTTCTGATGGTAAAGGACAGCTGAGCAAACCAGTTTGAAATAAACAGGATTCACAAGATGAACTTTGCTTTTTGCAAGACAAACTAAGCTCTCAGTTCAGCTGGCAAGTTGTTTTATGGGATTCAAATGTTTCTGCAGATCTTTTTAAGCCATGTAACGCTTAGCAAGTGTTTCCACAGGGAACAGACTCTTCTCCTGTCCCTGTAGACTTTGCCTCTGCGCCTGTTTTCAGTTTTTAGCTTTGCTGTCTGAATACCGACTCCTATGTAGATAAACCAGTTTTGTTCAAGCTCAGAAAGATTACGGTTTTGGGACTTAACCCAAATGTAGGAAGGCTCAGGCAAACTGAGGTTCTCGGAGACTTTGCAGAGCTGATGTGAGAGGGAAGGGATGCGATGAACGGGTGGGGTATCAGCTGTGCCTCCATGAGAAAAGAGGCTGTGATTTATGTCACTGTAGTCACCTGTTGCAAGATGCAAACCTAAAGAAGATGAAGGCATAAATAGTTTTTGTGTTGTGAAAATTCTTCCTTCATGGTTTACCTTGAGGTAAGAGATACACAAAGCGCCTTGTCCGTGCCAAGGCCTTTCTTGAGCAAGGCAACTTGTTTTAAGTAGCCCCAGGCTTACTGATCCTGTCATTTGCAACAACGAGGGCTTTGTGCTGGACTTGGTGGGCATTTCTGGAAGGAGAGGTAGGAAAGCTGAACTGAACTGCTTCATTTCATTCTCATAGAACATGGTAATTTTTCAGTGAGTGCCTTTCTGCAAGCTCTCAAGCCAGTTTTTAATCATTTAGCAAGACATTTCAGCACATGCTTTGAGCCACCCTATTCAGCAGAGCTCTTAAGCGCCTGCTTGTGGGCCATTTAAACAGGTTGCAAGAGATGCTGAAGTGTCTGCTGAACAGGAAAGATGGCCAAGTCATAGACCTTAAGAGGGAGCTGCTTGAATATAGTGATCAGAGATACAGGTACCAAAGAAGAGTCCACCCCTGCCTCCGTTGGGAAGACCTGAGAGCAGAGTTGATCACAGAGCAATGGGAATGGCTCCCCCTGTACTCACTGTGGCCAGATTTCACGCACGCCATTCAGCTGGTGGTGCTCAGGAATTGATTTCTCTGTGGGCGTGCATGCAGTTCCTGTGTCACCAGCCCCGCAGTCTCTTTGAGCAGCAATAAGCCATGCAGTCTGATGCAGAAACAAGTCTCCACGGAGCTAATCGGCTTTGGTTTTCAGCTCTGAGCACTTGCCATGGGTTTTCTTTCTCGCAGTGATGGTGGAGCACTGGGTTAACTCTAACAGAACTATTGATTGACAAATGAATGTCATGAAGTTGCCTTATAAGCTCTACTGTGGGAGAAACTGAAATCTTGCTGTGTCAGAGGGGCAAAAGATAAACAAGCTCAGTTAGAGGTTAGAATCATTTTAGCATAATCATGGCTTGGCTTCTCAGTGTTTAAACAGTAAATGAGTTTAGGAATTGTGGCCTGGGGACTCAGCTGGGGGCACATATACTGCCTTCGTGCTATGCTGCTCATCATCATTTTTGATGCTGCCCTGGAATACAATGTGTGCGTTTAACAAATCACTGCATTGTCTGCAGCAAGTTGAAATAAGCCAAGCTGAGATACTGAACTTGCCTGTGCACGCTTTCTGTATGCAACCCTCGTAGCCAAAGCCTATTTCCAGAGAGTGCACAAACCCAAACCATTTATGCTTGTTGCTCCATCTTCAGCGTTTTCTTTTGTTCTTGTCATTCCTGTGTGAGGAGGAGGGGGTTGTCCCCGTGTAAGGGCTTGAAAATTCCAGAGGAATGGAGAAACTTCCTCCAGCCAGAACTGCAAGGAGAAAATAAATCTCACCAAGCAAGCCAACAGGGCAGTGGCATTTTGAACACACATAGTGCATCATATGTGTTCAGTTAGGTAGAAATGCCCTCGCTTATATACTGCTTTGACTCAAGCTCAGGCTAATGAAGGTTGAGATGCAGGCTGGAGAGAACACAGGACAAGATAAGCAAAGCTTGCAGATAGACTTAGTGTCATGGTTTAGGCTCGGTCGTAAATCAGCCATGTAGTCCTCACTCCCTCCCTTCTCTTTCCTTCCTCTGCTCCCAGAGGGATGGGGAGGAGAATTGAAAGACTATAACTCCCACGGGTTGAGATAAGAGCAGTCCAGTAACTAAGGTATAACACAAACCACTGCTGCTGCCACCAATAATAATAATGACAAGGGAAATAACAAGGGGAGAGAATACAACCGCTCACCACCCGCTGACCGATACCCAGCAGTGATCTAACCCTTGCGGGTAACTGCCCCCAGTTTATAGAGTGGTATGGAATACCTCTTTGGCTGGTTTGGGTCAGGTCCTGTCTCAGCTTGCTCCTGGCTTCCCCTCCTCCCTGGCAGAGCATGAGGCTCACAAAGTCCTTGGTCAGACTAAACATTACTGAGCAACAGCTAAAACCGTCGGTGTTATCAGCGCTGTTCCCAGGCCGAAAGTCAAAACCACAGCACTGCACCAGCTACTGAGAAGGAGGAAAATGTCTGCTGCTGCTGAACCCAGGCCACTGAGGAAGATCCAGTCCACATCCTGTGCTCACACAGGGTGGCAAACGCTGCCCAGCTCTCAAACTACTATTGCTGGAAGTGTTATGTGCTGCAGGAGACGTCAAGGGCCAGAGGCTGCACAGGAGACTTACTGGGTGAAATCCTCAGATTGTTTTAGGAAACTGAGGGTACCCCAATGGGTGTGAAAACAGTCCTTACTGATCCAAGTTATCCTATGTAAACCGATTTCTACCTGATTTCTGAGCTTCTGAATCCCCTGTTTGTGGGAAGGAATTTTGTACCCACTGATGCAGCAGTTCAGGCAGCCCAGCGTTTTCAGTCTAGCTGTGCACGCTCCAGTGCTGCAGTGGGAAGTGAAATAACAGCAGCAGAAACCAGGCGTGGAAGGGGGATTTTGCAGGCAATTGGTAGAAGGCCCAAACATAATTGTCTGTAAGAAAGATGCGAGCAAGATGATTGAGTCTCCTCTCGAGCTGTCTCGGCACATCAGGTATCAAGGACTCAAATTAGAAGTTTAATTTCTCATTGCTGGGATTTGTCAGACAGCGCTTCTGTAAGTTTAGCAATCTCACATCTTCAAACGGCACAGAACCCTTCTCCTGATGACTCTCAGTCATTTTATTGCACCCCAGGTGAGCAGAAGTTTGCTGTATTCATTTACCTCAAGCATAGTACAGTTATTATCCTTTAGTTAACACTGTGCTGCCATCTTCAAATTTCTCTCTACAGTATATTAATAAGGAATCATCAGGCAGCATTTCAACCTTTGGCTAGGTTTGACAGTGGGGTCATGTAATTTCCAATCAGATGGTTTGTGTGATGACTGTTCCCGCAATCAGGCATCAGGCATTCTCTTTACCTGCTCCAGTCTAAACTGCCTTTTGTAAGCATAGCTGGCCACAGCTCATGTCCCTAAAGAAGTCAGTGTAGGATTTCACACAGTATGAAATGCTCCTGTTCTTAAAAATACCTTGCCTTACAGATGCATCCTAAAAGCATATTGGATTTTTTCCCACAGCTGTTCTGCTGTAGCAGTGGTAGGCATTCACTAGTGACCAGAACCACCACATCTTCCTTTCTTGAAGAGCCCAGCTGATGAACCTCAGCCCAGGTTTACGTCTAGAGACATTTGCACTCAAAGTACATGTAAATTTATCCATCCCTGAATGATCAGTTTGTACTTCGGGCTGTTCAGTCCTACCCCTTCACTCATCTGGTTGTGTTGTGTGCTGGGAGAAAAAGGACACCTCCCATACCTCTGGATGTGAGCTATGGAAGCTTAATATTGGAATGAGAAACATACACGAAGGGGGCATGTTTTATTGTTCAGTGCTTTATTTACTGAAAAGTACCAATCAGAGCTGACTTAAACTGAAACTTGCGCTTTGCCTTCCATATCCAACATACACCCTGGAAAATAAAACCTCTTACATTCCTGTTTTAGCTTTCAGTATAGTTCCTCTCTTTGGGGAAGATCGATGCTTCCCTGGCTCAGGAACAGAACGGGGTGATTGGAAAAGTCTGACACAGCCTCAGATATTTCTTTAGCAATGCTCTCTTTTTCACAAGAAAACCACGCTTTATTTCCTTTTGGGTCACCTGAAACCAAAGCCAGGCAGCAAGTGGAGAACAACAGTGTTTGTACAGCTTTAGTTGATATTAAACTGTTCCTATTTCTTGCGGTGATAGCTTTGTAGAAGGTTCATAGGAATCTCATCCGTCGTGCCTTGTGTTTTATTTTGTAACTGTTCTTTGCTGAGTGGAAATAAATCTCATTCTTTCTTAGACATTTCCTGGTTAGTAATTTTCCATGGAAGCCCAAATGTTTGCCAGAAGCTGTAGAACCACTGACTAGAAAACGTCTCCTTCAGCTCCTCTCCATTGTTCTTGCACTTCAGCCAGAGCTAGGACCGCTTCCTCACGTTACTGCAGTTGATGGGTATTCTACAACATCGTACTTCATCAGGCAGCCTCACTCAGAAAAACTGAGGTGTATGCCATGACCAGGCTGCAAGCTTTGAGTTTATTTGTTCCTTTGCTGTTGAGGTGCAAAACACAGGTCATTTCTGTGTGGATAAACTCGGAACCCAAGTGTCTTGATCCTTACAGGGAATAGAGATGGTGCGGTAAATGTTTTTGTCTGGAACAAAGCAAATCTGTCTCGGTCTGTAACACTGATTTCCAGTGGGCCTTTGGTCAGCTCAGTAAATCATTCTGAGCACAGTTCCAGTCAGCTGGAATGCCAAGAGAAATGGTGTTTCTTTTCTTCCTCCTGTTCTGTAATTTATTACAAACTCTGAGGCAGGAACTGATTTATTTTCTTACGCCTTCATGTAACGCTTAACCCAAACTTTGTGGAAATGATTAATTTTTCAGTTTGTAGTCATTCTAAGAATTAACAAAATCTGTGTGTGTGGGGTGGGGTGAAATGAACAACGAAGATATTTTATTGCATTGAAAAGGTAAAAAACCTGAATTTATTTTGAATGATAAATGATTTTTTTTTTCAAAATCAAAATTTATGTTCAAATAAATTGTAAGGAAATATAGACACTATTTTAATTAAATACAAATGTGATTTTAAGCCTGAAAGTCAAGTTTGAATTAAAATCACAAGAGAGTTTTCTGACTAGAGAGAGGTTTTCAGGCTGTTTTTCTAGCATGAATGTCTAACTGAAACATTAGCATTTCAGTTCTCCTGTAACAGCATTTTTCAGGGGGTGATTTTTGGCTCCAAAACTTGACCCAGCCATCTCCAGCATGCTTAGATCCTGATTTTATCAAGGGGAGTGTTCAGGAGCAGCATGAATTATTGACCTCGCTGATGCTCAGCCTCAGCCCTGATAGGAACTCAGAGCCTTGTTCTGCTGCTGAGGGGAATTCAGAAGCCGTTTCTTCATCCTTTTGGCAAATTGCCCTTAAATCTGCTGATGGTTTCTTGTGCGTATACATAGACTCATAGAATAGTTAGGGTTGGAAAGACCTTAAGATCATCTAGTTCCAGCCCCCTGCCATGGGCAGGGACATACGCCTGTCCTGGCAGAGCTCAAACACTGGAATGATGAGCAGATACTGTCTTCCATCAAGATGTTTACCCATGCACTGATGCAGTATTAGCAAGCATCCCTGTTGGGGTGGGCTGCCTGCTGGTGGGAAACCCTCACTGTGAGCCATGGGTGTTTCATTGCAGAAGAGATGTCCTTGGGGTGAAGGAGGGCATGTGTGTGATTGCTGGAAATCAGGAGGACTTAATGATTTAAAAGACGTTTTTAAAAATACATGAATTTTAGCATTTTAATTAAAATTGGTTGATTTTGTGCATGCTTAGTTTAGCGTGTCTGGACTTTTAACCCATTAAAGTATCCCTTGATGTCAGAAATGCAAAACTTAGCCAAGGGATGCAAAAGGGATTGTGTGGCCCGCTGGAGATAAGGTTACTACTACAAATTGGTGTGGCCCCATGTTCAGCCAAAGACAAGACCAAAACACTTAAAAACTGAATATAAGTTCCAGTTAAAGCGAAGGGACTGCAGCTCGAGCTGCTCTGAATCACTGTCATTGCACAGAAGTTACGTTGGCACCCTGTCAGCTTATACGTGTCAACCCCACAGGTTTGGCTTGGTTAAAACCTGCAGTTAAAACACGGATGTGGAGGCTTTCAGAGAACAGCCCTGCTCGGCACATGGATAGATAGATAATACCCTAATACAGAAATACTTCTTGGACATGTGCTGAAATCGTGTCACTAGTGCAAGTGATTGTCTGGTTACAACCACAGCAGGCAAGCTCTGTCTGAGCTCTCATGTTGCCTTCTGAGAGTGGTCGTGGTTTGTTTTAACTTACTTTTTATGACTGTTTTGAGGGAGATGTGTTTCAAAACGTGGATTTTCTCTGTGGTTCCTAAGGAGACTGTGATCTGTGCAGGCGTATTCCTTGCTCTGAGATGGGTTTCATGGCCTTGTGTGACTCTTCCAGTGCATCTGTTAATGGTTGCTGACATACCGCAGCCTCACACGCTTATCTGCTAACGCAATTGCTCAGGGTTTGTGTGCAGACACGTGGTACAGAGCAGTGCCTGCCTTCTGATGCATCAAAAACCCCTTTCAGAAACAGCTCAGCGGCAAAGCCACAAGTTAGAGTTGTCTGTCATCGTCAACAGACTGAACTAACAGCTTCTGTCATGAGAAACGTTAAGGTTAAATAAGAGGGTGTAGGGGAGAAGAGTGGTTATTGTATGCATAGAAAGCAGGTTAGACAGCATTTCTTTTCATATGGTGCAACATGCAGGTATGAGGAGTACCTTGCAGACTTGTTAATGTCACTGGTCTAGAGCCTGCGGAAATCAGCATGGTTGGAAGGGAATGCAGGGCTTTCTGAAACACAACTAGCTAAACTTCCTGAGGCTGCTTCAAAAGCAGGGCTCTGATGAGATGCAGTTCACCCTATGTAGAAGTCGGGTGTGTGAGACCGTTGGTTATGGGGCAAACTCAGCTGGGTCATTGCATCTCTCAAACCCTTCTGAGTTCTCTCTGCTCTTTCATGGGGGAAATTCTGTTTCAGTTCCATAGGGGATTTTTTTTAGGCTTCTTTTCAGTCTGCCATATTTTCTTGTGCCACGGGTAAGGCTGCAAAGCAGTGATGTGTATAAATTGTTTGCTATGTGGGAAAGATATGAGGAAAAAGCTGGACCTGAGGAGATGTATTGCAATCCCATGACTGCATCATTTATCTTTTGCTATTGATTCTACCTTTCCTGGCATTTACTTCAAAACGTCCTGTTTAACTTGCAGGAGCCAGTGTTGTAATAGACATAATTAAAATTTACCTTATATGTATATATGTATTTACCTTTTATATATATATATATATATAAAAATGTTATATATATATATTTATATATATAAAAACATATATATAAAATGTTATATATTTATATATATTTTTATATATTTATATATATAAAACGTTATATATTATATATATTTTTATCTATTTATATATATAAAACATTAGTTGTATCTAAAAGGTAAATACATATACCTTATACATATACGTTATATGTATGTATATATACATATATCACTTGGTTTAAAGCTCCTGCAATACAGTGGTGCTGTTAGGCGCGTGCTCCATACAGTGTGCCAAGTGGCACACACAGCACGCGAGGTTTACTTGCCTGCAATAAGACTGACTTCATTGCCTGTCAGCAGCGCAGCTCACCACAACCAACTCCAATGAAGGAGATGTTCAGGAGTTACCAGCCTGAAGGGTTTTTCTTTCCCTTTCCTCCCTTGTGCCAATGGAGGGCTTGAGTATGCCCACACTGTGGTCCCAGCAGAAGCTCTGCCGTGTGCTGTTGGGGTCTGGTTTGGCTCCCTGCTGCAAAAGGAGCTTGTTTCAACATGAGCACACGTTCTTTGGTGCTTTGTTGGTAGCTGGGTTTTTCTAAACCTATTTAAACCCTTATTGGGTTTTGTGTCTACTAAAACCTCTTACAAGTACAATAGATGGAGCTGGGGACAACAGCCAAGTGTATTTTCTACCCGTCCATGTACCAAAACATGAGGAAGGAAGGAAGGAAGAGTAGTGGTGCTTGAAAAGTGATTATTCTAGGCTCAGAGCCATAAATCTGTGCTGTCGGACTGGTGCTGACGTTTCCTTTCAGCAATGGTTGTCAGACCAAGAGGAACTCTATTAATACTTTGTGTCCTAGCAGGTGAAAGGGGGGTTTTCCCCCCAGAAAGAAAAGTTAGAGAGGTTTAATCTATGTTGCATTGAGCCCTAAGCAGGTGAATTAGCTCATGGAAAGCAATAATATACTTTGCTATGTGACCTCTCTTCTTTCTGTCTTAACCGGTGCCCTCCAGAAACCTCTGTGACTGCTGACAGTTCCCCCGGTGCAGCTTCTGTCATTAGAGGGCTGTGGCTTTATTTGGGAACACATAAACCAGTTTCAAAGTCACGCTGTCTTCAGACCACCAGTATTGATGCTGGATGCAGGTTTCTCTCATCCTCATGAATAAGGCAGATAATGGGTTCAGAAAGTTGAGATGCCAAGTGAAACTGCATGAAACCAAGGTACAAACCAAAGCCACAGACATCGTGCAATAAAGAGGAGTATGATCCGTTTTGGGAAGGGGGGGTATCAATACAGCTGTGTTTTCATAAACTGTTTCACTGATTTTGGTATCTTTTTTCCATGGGATACCACTGCAATTACTTTTTGTCTTTTCCAAATTTCAGTGCTCCAGTCCTTTTTCCTCATGCCCCATGACAGCCAAAAAAGCATCATCTTTGCTGCAAATTGTATTACAGCCAGCCAAATTCTCACTTTAAACTTGGGTTCATAGAGCAACCAGAATTCTTGCCATAAGCAGAGAAAAACCCTCCAGGTTTATTCTTGTGGTGGAACAGTTGAAAGAGAAGCTGGGCCTTGTTGTGGGTCCTTACCACGGGCTGCATCCATCTGTGCTCAGCGCATCCTCTCAACCCAGGTGCTGCAGCCATACCCACCCAGGGTTGGTTTCCAGGCATAAATACCAGGAGGAAAGCAAATGAACAGAGTGAATCTTAAATATAAAGTTGTATTGTCACTATATCTTTTTCAGAGATAAAGGCATAGCCAGCAAAGTTAATGAGGATAAAAGTTAAAGTGATTCTGCAGGTTAATTTAAGTGCAAATTGGATTTACTTGAAGTCTGCATGGAGAACAACTGTGGATTTTGTATTTAGCTGTGTTGAGGTTCTTTGAAACTTTGTTATCAAAGTCACAGATGCTGTTTGTTTTGGTGCTACAAAGGGAGAGGATAACCAGGAGAAGGGAGCAAAGGTTTGCCAACAGTAAAGCTGTTGGCAAGAACTCACTCAGTGACCTTACAGGGTGATGGGGAAGGGAGCAGACATTCTCTGTGCTGCTTTTCTCTCCCTCAGAAATGGGAGAAGAGGTGAGAGATGGAGGGTTTGCAGGCTTAGTAAAGAAAGAGAGCTGTGCATTACTTTCAGATTTGAATTTAAAGCAGACCATGTTAGGAAAGTATTGGAAACCCATAAGGAAAAAGCCACTGCCACTGAAAGGAACCCAAAGCCAACAAATGAAACCCAAAGCCAACAAACCAACCAAACTACACAAAATATAACAACACCTGGGGCATCTTATTTTTCTGTCTATTTGCTCAAGTTTTTCCATGTCCAAAACATGTTCATCTAATAGCCATGGAGCTTTATAGAATGTGTCTGGTTGTGTTGGCCACTGACACGAAGTTCTGTCTCAGAGGGCTGTGTAGCGTGCGATGTTAATTGCTATCTAACATTGCCAACCATTGTAGCTTCAGTACAATCTTATTCATAGGTCACCATCAGACACTTGGCCAATCCTGAACTCTTTGAAAACAAATTGAATGACAAAAGAAGGGTGAAAGTACTGCTTGTTTTCATGCTCCTTCTCCCCTTTCCCCTCCTACCTGCAGTCCTTTTCCCTTCCTACCTGCAGTTTTCCTTTCCACCTCCTACCTGGTTTGCATGTAGGTGATGGAGGTCCTGCAGATTAAGACACCAGTGTCAGCTCTGGCTGATCCCTGCCCTGAACCCACCTCACCATCTCTGGAACAGCTGCAGATTTTTGCTGCAGAGAGGCTGGACCAGAAGCCCTAAGGATTGTGTTTGGTCTGCTTCAGGGGGCTGGGAGGCACACACATCCCCAGCCCAGGGAGCTGGGCAGGAGGGAAAAGGAAGGAGGAAGGAGAAGTCCTGCTGACGTGAATCAGGATTTAATGAACTGACCACCTGCTCTTGAATTCCTCATCTCAGAGACATTTGAGCCTATGGATTCAGCCATGACACTCACAGGCTTCCAGCTAATCTTGCTGTCTGGCAGCACCCTCATGAACAATGTGGCCTCGGGAATAGAGATTCCTCCTGGATGTCCTGGCAGAGCATGTTAATAACCTTTTTAACATCAGCAGCACCTGCTCAGCAGGCACTGGGTTAGGAGGCACATAGATTACTTTTTAGCTCTAATATGGAGGCTCTTAAATTTCAGGTTGTAGGTTCACTTGAATCCTCAGTCTTAGCTGGTAATATGTGGTGTAAGGAAGGAGGGGGAGATGTGTACCTCTTATGCAGAACTCTCTCTGCAAGTTTGAGACAGGCTTTTGTAAAGGGAGAGAAAGAGCCATCAAGGAGCATCTCCCACTGCTCTGCTCTGACCTTTCTATATCTGTCTTCCTCTGAATCTGCCAAATGTGAATGGCTCTGCATCCAAATTAACCTCATGGCACAGGGCTCCTCTGTCCTGTTATCAACACTGCTTGTCGTGCTCTCACCTTTATGCAACATACTCTCAATTCAAATAACTTCAGAGAAGCTCCAGCTTAAATCAAGTGCCTGATGTAATTACAGAGCAATGCACCAACTGAGCCTTGCGGAAGGAGAGTCCTGGAGTGCCTTGTCACAGCAGGAACACATTGCTTCATGGGGCTGTTCAGCCTGGGGAAGAGAAGGCTGCATGGGGACCTCAGAGCAGCCTTCCAGTATGTGAAGGGGGCCTATAGGGATGCTGGGGAGGGACTATTCGTTAGGGACTGTAGTGACAGGACAAGGGGTAACGGGTTCAAACTTAAACAGGGGAAGTTTAGATTGGATATAAGGAAGAAGTTCTTTCCTGTGAGGGTGGTGAGGCACTGGAATGGGTTGCCCAGGGAGGCTGTGAATGCTCCATCCCTGGCAGTGTTCAAGGCCAGGTTGGACAGAGCCTTGGGTGAGATGGTTTAGTGTGAGGTGTCCCTGCCCACGGCAGGGGGGTTGGAACTGGATGATCTTAAGGTCCTTTCCAACCCTAACTATTTTATGGTTCTGTGCTTGCAGAGGGCTTCCCTGTAGCCTGCTTCCCACTGTTTCCTTGATAAAGCCCATTGCTGTGGAAAACCTGACTGCATCTGCTCATGTCACCTGCACAGATTGGTGCCTTTAAGTTCAGCAGAAATGTCAGGTTTCTGCCAGGATGGCTGGAATGCAGCGTTCAGAGCAAGGCTGTTGTTTTTTTTCCCCACAGCATGTCTCTGCAGAGAAGGTTGTAATTCCTTAGGCACCGTTTCCTTTGTTCAGGAATGTGAGTCCTTGTGATTTTTTCCTTATTACCCGGACTTTGCAAAGGGAGCTGGCAACACTTCAGTTTTCTGATTGAATGGGGACGACAGCTGCCTGATTTCCTTTCAGGGGCTGATGACCTTGATCCATTCTTGACTTGTGAATGCTGCTGTGTCAGCAAGCTTTCTTTGTCCGTGATTTGTGGTTGTCTTTTGCTTTTGCATCTTCACTTGGTTTTGTGTTGACCTCACAAAGGTGAAGCACACAAATACAGGTGTGCCCCTAACGTGCATTTGCCTGTTTCTTCTAAGAACATAGAGCATTCTGAGAGTAAGACAGGAAGAGATCTCGAAGCTGAGTAGGGAAAAGAAGCTGACCCACAGACACGTTCTGTGACTTGGAACAGTGTCCCCCATACCATTTGTGTCCTGGCTTTCAGAGCCACACGGGCTGCTCTGTGGTCTGATGTTACACAGGAACCTCTCAAACTTCAGGTTTAGTTATTTTGCTTTCATTGCTACATAAAAATCTCACAGCTCTGGGGGTTGGGGGCATTCTTTTCAGCTCCAGTCTAAACCTGTTTGGGTAAGTTTATACCTATTAGTTCCTGTACAACATAGTTCTTTTGGTTAATTCTTTTCACTCCCTGTTGTCCTTTCTCTCGCTTCCTGAATACATTACTAGACAAGCAGTCATACCCCCCCTTAGCCTTCCTCTGGCTGGGTCAGGTTAGCCAAGCTTTTAGTTTCCTCTTGTAAAAAACAGGGTTCCTCATTCCTCTGATCACACTAGAAGCCTTTTACTGCACCTCTTCTGGTAATAGATTTATCTTCCTGAGCACGGGTGATCAAGGATGTAGGCAGTACTTCAGGCAAAGTTTCATCAGTTCCCTGTGCGATGACGTTCAAAGCTCTCTCATGAGCACATCTCATCCATATCCTTAAACCAATGCAAATAGCGTTTGTATTGCTGTTGCATTAGAAATGCGCACTGGAACTGTTCCTGCTGCATACGAATGTGTGGTGCAAAACGATTGCTCTGGGCATGTCCTGCTTCTGGCTACAAGCAGACAGGGACCCTCTCGGGCATGTGTTTTGTTCCCTTCAAGATTTCCCTCCCGTGCCCCCCAAGTGCAGAGTTTCAGGTGAGCGCAGATCATGTAGATCAAAGTGATGTCACAGCACATCACACCAGGGAGCTCAATTAAATCCTGCGTTTTCACATGTTGTGTTCTGCAGGCAAAACCTATTCCTTCAAGCATCCCATAAAGTACTGTAGGCTGAGGTGTGCCGTATAAATGTTGACTCACAGTTGGAACTTTTCTTTACTCATGTGTGATGAGCCTGTCGACAAAACTGCGCTGTTCGCTGCAGTGAGTGCCAAAGAGGTTTTTAACACTCTCCATCATACCTTTTAAATACTCCTCTCTGATAGGCATCAGGCTCATTTTGTCTGTCCTACTGAAACACTTTGGTACTGAGGTCTCAGTTTTACAGTGGCAGGATTGTGGAAGACTGGACTCTAAACTGATGATGGTAGAGACAAAGGAAGATCTCTAGTGTGGAGAGGTAAAAATGTTTGCTCTGATAAGAAAGGAAGGTTTCATTTCTTTGCAGATTTGTTTTTGCTTATCTGTTATGCTTATCTTTGAAAGAAAGCTGTTTCATTCTGCTCAGAGGCACCAAGTGGTAAAATAAGACTGGTCTGCTTGTTAGCCAGACCTACAAAAGGCCTTTCGAGGACCTTTACGCTTTGGGACCAATATAGAGACGAGTGAAGTTAAGCAATCTCTTTCCCAGTGATGTTGGTATTATGTACCCCGATTGACAGCACAGCAGTCCACTGGGGTAAGACCCTCAACTTCTACATGCTGTTTAACCTCAGCTGATGTCAGTGAGCAGCGGTGATTTAAACAAGCTGAGGATGCGGCTTCTCAAGTTCGGAGGAGCTACTGCAGAATATCGGGTCCCAAAGTGTTCTGTGCAGGAATCTTAATTACACGAATGCCTAAAGCTAATGAACAAAAGGTTCCTTTGTGTGTCTAAGTGCTTTTCTTGAGAGATGCAGTAAGCAGTGTGTGCCCTGACTTTACAGAAAGGTGAAAAGCTGATGGGTGAGTGTTTACTGATTCCACTTACGGTGTATAGCAGAGCAGATGTATTGGTAATACCGGTCTGTGACTTTGGCTGATGTGATACAGAAAACAGAAAATATTTTAATAGAAGTAAAGTATAACCTTAGCTTTATTACAGGTGTCAGGTTTATTGAAGTGTGACACAAAGAAGGTTTTGGGATGTTATGCTGTACCCACAATGCATCAAACACAGTCAGAAGCAAAGGAAGGCTGTTTTCAGTCTCCTTTGTTTGTCAGATCAGCTGGAAAAGCAGAAAAGATACTAAAAATGTGGATGGCTTCTTTTATCAAGAGGGTTTTATTTTCTTTGCCGTTGTTTTTGGGTAGGTTTTTATTTTCCTGTTCGATAACAAAGCACACTTTTATTTTGGGTTTCTTTGCTATTTGCTTTCATCGGGATGCAGAAAACCTGCTCAGTCTGGAAGCAGGGACTGGACTTCCAGCTCAATCCACAGGTTTAATTGTAGCTAGCCGTGACATTTAGGTTTGTATTGAGATCCCCAATTTCTTGTCTCCTTCCAGTGCTTTTCTTCTAATTAAGGTTTATAAACTAACAAGTGTTCCCTACTTTATGAAGCCTGGTCAGTAAAATGCAAAGAATAAGCTGTATTTTTGCATAACCTTTTAGCACGTTAGGATGACTGTCCTGCTTGTTATCATTAACGATGATTAAGGAAGGGTATTCTGACAATGAGTTAATGTGGCTGGAATGTGAAATAACCTTTTTATTCCATTTCAGAGGAAGAAACTAAGGGTTATACCTGTAATCTCAAAATATATGTGTATACTGCTGATCCCATGGCATGCTGTGATTGTATGAGCTTGTCTAACTGGATGTGCTGATCCGAGTTCACTGTTCACATGCACGCAGCTGTTCTGGAAAGGGAGCTTGTTAATGAAAGTAGAAGAAAAACTTTAAGGCAAAAGCACGTTTGGCACTTAACTACCAAAAGCTTTGCTTTCCTCATTAAAGTCATTATACCCAAGCTCAAGAATTGCACATGCACCAGGGAATTACTTGGATTAAGTTAATAAAGTTGTACTTTATAAGGTGAGAGGGGCCTGATTATTCCATTAGTAGTATGATACAGCCTGGCTTCAGATCAGTGGATTACAGCAAGCAGGTTATGCCCATGAGGCTCTGAAGCTCCTGGTATAGGCACCTTTTCATCTAGGTGAAGAGAAAGGCTTTTGTTTCTCTTCCTTTTTTTAGATAGGACAAAATAAATTGGTGTTGCACAGGCTAAACCATTAATCAATAGTGTTTGGTCTTAGGAAATTTAGAGGAGAGCTGTTCAATTACTGGGTAGAAACATTGCGTGCTCCTCAATCCTTTCTGATCACAGACCTGGGGAACACACAGCACACTTTGGGGCTTATGGCGTGTTCTTTTCAGTGCAACTGGCTTTTGTTTGTTGTCTTTCTATTACTCAGTTCTTGAAGCAAGATGCAAAAGTCAGTTTTATCTATATAGAATCAGAATGGTTTGGGCTGGAAGGGACGTTAAAGCTCTTCCAGTTCCAATCCCCTGACACAGGCAGGGACAGCTTCCACTAGAGTAGGTGGCTTAAGGCCTGATCCAGCCTGGCCTTGAACAGTGCCAGGGATGGGGCAGCCACAGCTTCTTTGAGCACCCTGTGCCAGTGCCTCAGCATCCTCAGAACACAGTGGACACTGGTAAGAAGCTGCTTGCAAACATACAATCTTATCCCTGAGGTGAAATGGGAAAAGGTACCAGCTAGCTGCTCATCTTGTTTGATGGTACTTGCTAAATAGGTTACTAGGCAGTGCCTTTTTGGTCTGGGGAATGCTCCAAAATTGTTGCCAGTATGGGTTAAAACTGATATAGTCAGTGACAGAGACGAATCAGTCTTGAAGCCTGGTCAGCATCAGTATCACATGCCAGTGATACTGATGCGATGAAGTGTTGAGTCTGAATGATGAAAGTCTCCAAACCCTTTTCATGAGACATTCGGAGAACAGGCATTTCAAATGGTGCTTCCCATTGGTAGGGTAAAGACAGCAAAGTGGGATTACTAAAAATCAAACAGAAAATGAGCCATTTTTTTTTGTTCTTGAAACACAAAAACCCCATGAGAAGGTGATGGGCAGTAATGCGCTATGGATAATAATAGGTCTTACTTCTGAGTGCACCACAGTAACATCCTAACCTTAAGCAAGTGTTTCCCCTGTCATTTGTCATTAAATGTGGGACCTACTGTGGAGTGAGCAGACCGAGCATGGGCATAGCACTGCTCCTGTCTGTTAGGCACTTAGCTCTGCTTTTAGACATGTCCTGTTGGCTTTCCATCTGACTTCTGCTTCCCCAATTGCTTTTTGAAGCATGTGGGTTAGAAAGCTTCTTTTCCAGCTGTGTTCACAAGGTCAGTAACGTGGAAGAAAATGTTATGTTATTTATGCTAATATATTTTAATATAGTGAGCTTTTTCCCAGTGAAGACAAAATCCACTTGCCATTATTCACTACAAAACCGTCAGTCTAAGATGTTTTGCTCATAGTGAAGACAATGGGCATTTTGCTACTGAATTGATCCCATGTTTGCTGCTGAATGGACAAAATGGTTTAGCCTGATGTGTTAAGGGCTAAGAAGTCAACTTTTTGGGCTGGTTTTCTTTTCTAGAACACTGTTCTTTATCAGATATTCACATCTGTAGGCTAGCAAAGAGTTAATAATCAGTTACTCTTTAATGAACCTATGATCGCCTTATTAGATCCACATTGAATGTGTAGTTGAGTGTACTCAGAGTATTCTAATTTAAAATGTTGCCATAAAACCTGCAAGTGGAATGAGTGTAGTGCTTTCGAGATCACATTAGCAGCAAAAAAGGGGGTGGGTAGTTATTGTTAATTAAACCATACAGACCACATCCAGTGGACTCCTAACAGCACACAAGATGCATCTGTTTGTTTAAAACATCACAGTTTTGGGACTTTCTGCCCTCCAACTGCTTTTTTTCTCCCCTTCTTCTCTTTTAATTACCAGGGAAATTCTTTGTACTGCTTTTGTTATCCTGTAAGAGTGGTGAGACAGGGAAATGAACTTTCCAGTTGTCCCTGGAATGGGCTGGGCGTTGCTCCGCTCCATGGAACAGTATTATTTCACTATGAGTTTGTTTCTGAAACTGTTTTATGGGATTTCTTTTCCTTCCCTCTAACCGGCCTCTGAGGAAAGCTCTGGATTTGATTCCCTATAATTAAAGTGTCCCCCTTTTTAAAACTCATTTGTGGCCACATAGGTCATGAAGTCCCCTATTTTTTTGCACTTCCCTGCTTAGGTCAAGTACCACAAAGAGCCACCTTATTCCCTGGGAGCTGTCCTTTCCCTCCCTCCTTTTTGCGTGCCTATCCTCACACTAAATGAGACTTAGAACACCATTGGTGTGGGGTTTTTTGAGGGGAATTTTACTGCTGTTTCCTGGCCCTTTGTGTCTCTGTGTTTCTCCTCTGACACCACAGAAGTCCT
The DNA here is from genome assembly GCF_034315485.1 of Pezoporus occidentalis. Taxonomy (NCBI): domain Eukaryota; kingdom Metazoa; phylum Chordata; class Aves; order Psittaciformes; family Psittacidae; genus Pezoporus; species Pezoporus occidentalis. The sequence continues at coordinate 880,589 of NW_026912854.1, forward strand.
GTTCCTTTACTGGTAATTCCTGCTTTGACTTTTTTCTTTCTGTATGAATGCTTCATCAAGGGGTCATGTGGCTTAGTCCATGCTCTTACACATTATCTGCCCTAGATCACCCCTTGTCCCCCAAATCCTTTTCCCACAGATAGTTCCTTGCCTATTTCTTGCACAGGTATCCCTGGGGAAACAGTAGAGGAGGGTCTTTAGTCTACTTTATTGCTTTCAGCAACACACAAACCTGCCAACATAACAGCCTTTTCTGTTATCCTGCTTATCGTAGATGCCAAAACCTCTCTTGCTCGCATCCGCTGTTGTGGAGAGTTTAATTTAGACCCTCTGCATAAGTCAGCATTGTTTTCACTCCTCTATAAAGGGCCATGTGCCTTCTGGGAACTAAAAGAACAAGATACAGTAATAATGAACGTGAGGCTATGCTCTGGCTGTCAAAGGGGTCTTTTTACCCCCAGCTAGACAAGCCACATAGTGACTTTGAAGAAAAGCCAGCTAAGCAACTCTTCTATGTAAACCCAGTAAAGAGCATGAAGTGTTCTATCCCAAACACTACAATCCACGTTGACTCATTAGTTGTGGCGTTTTAATCACATCGATCCAGTTTTAGCTGGTTTTCCTCCTTCAAGGAAAGGGCATTACAGCTCTTGCTGCAGAAAGTCAGAGCCTGGAAACCTGAACGTTAACTCCAGCCCCTGATCCCTGTGAAGTCAACAGGACCTCGTACGTTATTTGGTAATCCTCTCATTTACCCTCTGTGTGTAGCAGCACATGAGCGTACAGGCCACAAGTAGGGGTTTGCAGAATGGAGCCCTCACTTTGTTTATAATTGAAAACCATTGTTGGAGAAATGATTCAATAACCTTTTCTGAGGCTGGCCTAATGTCTCTCTCCAGAGACCATGGTGAGCACAGTGGCAAATTGATTTTAAAGAGAATACGGCATTTCTAACTCTTTATGCAAGACTGACTACAGATTCAGGCTTCTACTTCCTAGCTCTGGATAATGCAGGGCTCCAAGCATCAGTGTGGAGTGTATGTGTGTCTAGCAGTGGCACATTGCATTATCATCTTCCTTCTTACGATTTTTCCACCTGCAAAAGAAAAAGGTCAATATTAAGATGAGTGAACAGACCATTTAAATGAAGAAATAAGTGGCAGGTATTTGATTCCCTGTGGAACACAATGGTGATAAATATTGCCTTTTTGTCTTTCCATTTTCACCTTACTACTAGGCTAGCCAAAGAGGAAGTTGAAGAGCCATGGAAGGAACCAAGAAGCTGTAATCTGAATAGGTGGTTGGGAGAGAACTTTCCTTCAGCTATTTATGCAAAACAAGGAAAACCTCTCTTTTCTTGAATTTACTGAATGGACCCCTCATTTAAACACACATGCACACTCATGTATCCTTCCAAAATAGAGAACCAAACCCCATGGATGCTGTAGAATAAAATCAGCTGGGATGAAACTATCAAGGATTGTGAAGGGTTACAAGAAAGTCTCTAGTACATCAGTACCAGAAGAAAGGCTGAGGGTAATGGGCCAGAGCCCATTGCTACTCAATGGGCCAGGGTGCATAATGACAAATGGCAGGGGAAAGGGCAAGGTGCTCAGTCTTCAGCTTGATTTTTTCACTTGTAAGGTCTGCCCTCTGGCCTTGAAGTTTCCTGGATGTATTAGCAGGGCTTGAGGGAGTGAAGCATTATCCACATCACAGGAAGGAAAAGCAACGAGCGCTTAAACAAATTGAGCATAAACAAGCCAATGGGACCACCAGATAAACTGCATCTCAGGGAGCTGGACGATGGCATTTTGAGGCCACTGTCCACTTTGAAGGGTGCTAGATGGAAAGGTGAGGGTTAAAGCAACCCCAAAACAACCTGGTCTGTTTAGCTAGAAGCTATGCCTAACCAAGGTACAGGTTATATTTACAGCTGGGTGGGCTGGAAGTCACCAAGGGCAAGTGAAAGAACCAGTGCTGTAATCATCACAGTAGCAAGGGGGGGCAACAGTGTGAAGTCAGAAGAAAACCCACAGCAGCTTAAAAACGTACCTGATTTATCCATCTCAGTCAGCTGGGCTGGTAAAGCAGTTTACGTCTCTGTACAAACCTGTCAGCTTTGAATAATTACAGACAAGGTGGGTCGGTTGTCGGCTGGCACCCCAATGGTTTAGGTCCCTACCTTTGTCAGGCTAAGGCAGCTCATGCCAGCCAAAGATCTTTTGATCACCAGGTACATCGAACGTGCCATTCATCAGTTTGCACTTGTTCCTCCCACGTGGCAACTGCAGTTCAAGCAGAGAATGGGCGACAAAGCAAGGAGGGCGAGGACACCCATCATGTTCAGTGGCTCCTGTTACAAGGAAGGCACAACCTGCCAGGGAGGTGAAGAGGGAATGGGTGCAACCCTGTCAGGAACTGGTGGGTGGGCAGGTGATGGCACCTCTGCATGATGTGACTAACAGAGGTTATTGCTAATAGCTTGCCCGTCAGCCCATGGTGGTTTTCTCTGGTGTGCTAGGGCAACGTGCAAGGTACTCATGGGTGCTTTTCTCTCATTTGGAGTGCTTTAGGAAACAAGTTGATAAGCTCTTTTTCCCCCTTTTCTTTTTCTCTGAAGAGATATACAGGCTGTTACATTGAAGCTTTTGTAAATATTTGAATGATACTCAATAGTGCATTTTCAGCTCCTAGATGAAACTATTATTTGGAAGATGTAAATTACAAGAGATTATGCCATTTCTTTTCTAATAGCCTCTATTCTGTAACAATTTCATCTGTTTTGAAAAAGATTCCTGCAACATATACTCTGATGGTTCAGTAAGTCCATTCAGAAGTACTCTCCACTTTGCAAGGGTAATTATCCTTAGTTCTGTACTTTGACGGTGTTTCAGCAGAGCATTTAGAAGTGTCAAATTCTATTAACCATAAACTAGCTCGCAGAGGAGATAATTTGGAGCGATGTGTAAATGGGGATGCCTTAAGAGGTTTAAGTGAGTGTTCTGCCATTTATTGAGAAAAACCAACCTCAAGACATTATAGTTTTCATTTGCTGGGAGGGAGGGGGTTGTTTCTCTTTGGAATTACCATTCCTCATAACTAAATGTGGAAAACCATAGAGCTTCTGCATGCAGGCTGCTGATTACAAAAAGACTGCTACCAGTTTTTACCCAGCACAGTTCAGCAGCGTCACGTTGTCACTGTACTAAAGTGAGTCGGGAGGGGATGCTGCATAAACCACAATGCTTTTCTGAAGTGCTGCTGCTGCTTTCCATGAGCTGAGCTGCAGAGATCAGGCAGGAAATAAGCACCGCTGGTGGAGCATGGCTTGGCAACCCGGGATAACATGCTTCTAACTCATCCTCTGCCATGTACCGTTTGTGAAAGCTGAAGCAGTGGGAGAGTTTCTGTAGCGCTACCCCAATACACCCTGAGGAGATCCCTGGGATGGATTTCAAATTCCCTCACCTGAGCTGCAGGAGGAACTGTGGGAGAAAAACAAGGGAAAGTGCTGAGACCTGGGGAAAGGGGGCTGTAAACAGGAAAATTAAACTCTGGAGGAAGGCTGTGGCGGTGCAGAGTGTGTCCTGCTTGATTTCCCCAGACAGCTTAGCTTCATTGCAGGCCATTAGTGTTTGCGTTCAAGACCGTGCATATATTAATCATGCTGGAACTGCTGCCCTCAGCTCTCCCTCCACAGACTCTTTAGCATCTCCAACTTGCTCTTGTTCTCATTTTGTCACGGGTAGATATTTGCCATTTGATTAAAGGGGACTGATATGGAAAAGGCAAATTCTCTGTACTAGCAGAAAGGACTTACTGTGAGCTAGGAAAGTGTCTCCTTTTGCTTGAAGTGCTGTCTTTCCCACTGCTCCTCTTCTCCTGAAGTCAGCTATTGCTGTGGTTTGAGGTAATAAAGGAGCACAGCAGGATGTTTGTACTTGACACAGTCACAACCTGGCAGCGGCAGCACTCCCTGATGTGCCATCTCACCAGGGGAGCTGCTGATGCTGGGGTGGGCCAGGCTGGCATGAAGAGCACCTCATCAGGCTGCAGGAATGGGCTCAGCAGGGGCAAATGCAGAGCCCTTGCAAGAGGTCCCTGCCCATGGCAGGGGGGTTGGAACTGGATGATCTTAAGGTCCTTTCCAACCCTAACTGTTCTATGAATACACTGGTTCCCTATAGCAGCCCATCCTGGGGATGAGCAGGTACCTGAGAAGCAGCTCTGTTGTACATGACCTGAGGGGTTCTGGTGGACCAGCAGCAGAGTGTGAACCCAGTGGTGTGTCCTGGCAGTGGGGAAGGCTAACTGCCTCAGCATGGCTGTAGCCAGCAGGTTGAAATGATTTATTCAACTCTGTTTAGTGCTTGTGAGACTTTATCTGGAGCGCCGTGTCCAGTTTAGGGCTTCCCCAGTACTGCAAAAGATGCTGGCAAACTGGTTTTCTAGATGGCTGCGTTTAGAGAGCTGGACCCTGCCCAAAGGCATGGCACTGTTTCTCTGTGTGGTGAGAACTACTGCATTAACAACTGGTGAAGAAGCTTTGGAAGCTTGGCTCTTGCTTTTGTTCTACAGCCACCTTACTTTGCTGCAAATCAAGACTCATGACTACTCCTGAGAGGAGAAACGAGGCTGCAAAATGTGTGAATAAATAGTGTGGTTGAATATTGCATCACAGGGGAAGACCAGGAGCAGCACCCCATTTCTGGCATTAGAGTGATTGCTATTAGAAGCGCAGTCTGCTTCAGAGTCAGGCCAAGTGAGATGGGGTGGGAGCAAAAAGGGAGATGCTTTTGGCCACCAGAAAACCAGGAAAGAGTCACAGGTGGCAGAAGCTCTTGCTCTCATTGTGGGAGAGGAAAAGACTGGAGGAGACAGTTGGAAGAAGAGGGTCTGGCTAGGTTCACTGAAGCGTGCGTTGTTCTGCACTGTGCCTTTGTAAAGAGGTTTATGTTGCATGGTTTTGTCTGTTCATAACATGTTTTCTGTGGATGCTTCTTGGGCAAACCAGAAACGCTTTGTGCAACTTTGATTTCCTGTCTGTTTCTGGCTTACCCTGGCTTGGTTAGGCTGTGGTCTGGTCTCCTGCTTCAGCTGGCCGTGTGAAGACTTTATTCTCTCCAATGTCTAGCGATTAACCTCCAGTTATTGCTGGGTTCTTCCGGTGTAATTTGATTCAGTTAGGATGACCCGGACTGGAAAAGGCTGTTATGCAACGGGCTGGCAGGTCTGATAAGGTTTCCACATCTCTAACACAGGTCAGCGATCACTCAAGGTTGTCAGGTAGTAGAGGGAGTTGTGCTCCCTTCAGCTGAGCATAGCTAGGGCAGAACACAGCAAAAACGATGTCACGTTCTCGCCTCACCACTTTTTGCCCTTTCTCATGCCCTTCCTCAGAAGCCTCAACCTATTTTTCATTTCATACACTTGTTTTGCCCTGTCTGGCTGCGTGCTCCTCTGGGTCCCGTGGGGCTGGCAGAAGGGTTTCTTATCTCGCCTTCCTTACTGGAGGCTTGTGGAAATGTGCCCTAATCTGTTTTGGCAAAATCACCTGCCCTGGGCAGTGTCAGTGTTTGTGGGAACTCACTTAAAGGCTGAATTTGTCTGGAGCAGGTTAAGCATCTTTAAAGCCAGACGCACACCAAGTTGTGCCAGGCGCCAGGGACTCGCACATTACCTGGGAGGAGGTGACCTCCGACTGAAGCAAGTACTGCTCTGACCAGCCTGTTTGGGTGTGAGGGGACATTGGCACACTGATGGTGCCAGCTGAAGCAAGGTGGATCAATTCTAGAAGAGAAGGGTGCTTGCATTAGGTTCCACTGGTGTGGCTGTTTCCATTCAAGCCGTGTACTATTCTGAAGACCTATTCATGTGTTAACGAAGCTGCTCCATCGCTCTAAAGAAACACTTGCTTTACAAAGCAATATTGAGACTTCATTTGTCTAATGGCAAGCCTATTTTATGTTCCTTTAGAGTACCCATTTAATAAACTCTCTCCCCTCACCTTGCTTATGCTTTTGCTTTATATGAGCATTTCAGCTTGTGCCTTTCTTCAGGTGTGTGAGCAGTAAGGATGATTGTTAGCAGGATTACCATCATGGTCTATATACTTAAAGCCAACTACTTGTATCGTGCTAGCGCAATTGCTGATTCAGCGAAAGCTGGATGTTCAGTTTGTCTTCTCTGGGAAATTAATCCAGGCTGATTGATGTAAATGAGATTAATGAAACTAGATTAAAGTCATGCAAGGCCTTCCTAATTAAAAAAATATAATAATTAAAAGAAAGCTGCCTTAATTCAGTTTTCTTTGATTCTCTCCATACAGAAACACTGTTCTTGTCGAAGTTCACTTTGTATTCATGTGAGGGGCTGTTTTGCATGAGTAATTCTGTATGCTCCTTGTGTAGACAGCTCATTTTGCACATACGTGTGTGTGAAAATTCAGAAGTTAAGTATGAGATGTTCTTTGGAGTCGGGTATGCTGATTCAGCCGGTGTGGTAAAGCCATACTACTGTATGGAAATAAGTAGGATAGGATTTGCTGATGCTTTTTATCTCTTGGAGTCTGGATTAAAGCACAATTCATAGACAATTAAAAGGATGGCTTGCTGGCTTATGCCAGCACCAAAGTTTGCATCCGAGTCCTCAGTAATGAAATGTTAGTAAGTGAAAATGTCAGGTTTTGGGGGTTTTGTTGACATTCTTCATAACTTTTAGAACCACCCAGACAGTACCAAAAGAAACGTTGCAGAAGCCATTGAGGAAAACTTCATTTAACACGGCAATACTTAGTGATGAATTTGGTGTTGCATTGAGTGTGGTGCGTTGCCATCCTGCCTCCTGTGAAGGCTGTTTCCCACCTGGGGAGAAGCCTTCATTGTGAGACATCTCCCTTACCTGTGCTTGTTGCTAAAGACCTTTTGTGAGACAGCTCCTTATCTTGGCTGGAGCAAAGGGGTCTAAGCAGTGAGTCTAGGCTGCAGATAAGGAAAGAGACTTGAGGCTCTGTGGCAGCTCATGTCAGTTTGCTTGAATATTTGATTCCTAAAATCAAAATATTTCAGTCAAAGAAAATATTTCCTGGAGAAAATTAAAATAAAAAAATGCAGAAACTGGTTTAAATATGAAATTAGTGGCTACTTAAAGCTTATGCTGAAGCATCTGCTTGAACAGAAATGTCTTTTCTGCATCAGGCTGTCAGCAAAAAACCCTGATTCCCAGGAGTGGCACTGTGAACTTCATAGATATCTCCAAATGTCTCTGCTTCCTTGTCACCCGAGACAGGTAGAAGCTTCAAGCTGTTGTACATTTCCCCTTTTCAGTGCTGCTACTTACCCTATTGCAATGATAACAATCACCCTTCCTGTCCACCCTCTTATTCTCTGGCTCCTGCCTCCAGAGTCTTGCAAGCATCACGTTGCTGTTTTAGGTAGGTGTTATAAAGTAGCTCTTCCCAGCTCCCCATGTTGTGCTGGTGGGGTCCCATGACCGACAGGAGGAGGTAACATTGCCTAAAATAATTGGAAGTAAATGAATTCCTAGGCTTTCTTTTTGCTTGTAACTGATGGTGAATGCAGAGCTTGGTGAGGAGGCTGTGGGGCTGGGTTTGCCCTTTCCAATTCTGGCAGCTTTATTAAAACATAATTATTAATGACATCTCACCAAGAGCTGTCCATCAAATGAGAGACAGGAACCCACAGAACATAAGTGCCCAAACGCCCCACTGCCATGTGTATAAAGAGTAAGGAACACTCCTTACTTGGAGTGTTTTACAATCAAACGCCGTGGCTACAAGCTGGAAAAGGGAAGCTGACTCTCACCGTTTCACAGGTACAGAACTGGACTAGGCTGGATGCCACAAAACAGTGAGAAACTGGAGGAGACTGCTTCCAAACCTGTTACAGGAGCTGTAAAAGGGGGAACAACTCGGGAAAGGCACTGATGAACTCAACACCTTCTCTCTTTTTTATAAAGTTCCTGCAAAGTTGTTATTTAAGAGCTTGTTAATGCAAATTGTCCAAAATTGACCAGAAATGTGAGCTCTTGCTCGTCAAAGCTGAGTCCCAGATTACAATGGCTATCCTGGTGTTCTGGAGAATATCCTCCCGGTATCCTGCCTGTGGCCAGCCAGAAGATGCTTCTCCCCACTCCCCTGCCGCAGCAAGGCTTGCAGAGCATCTCGGGCGGCTTCTGTTTTACCTGCTTTTTCTGGTACCGTGCGGCCTGCTTTCAAAGTAATATAGTTAATTGTCTTTTAACATTAAGAAACCTGCTGTAATAGGGATAATTGATAAACTCAGAAAGGAAGAAGTCTGAGCTTTTCACAGAATTTAGGAAATTATTGCTTTCAGAAGGGGATTATAAAACTACTTTGATTGAGTGACAGCGGCGCATTGTATGGATGAATCTGTCTGAGCCTTCCAGCTGAAAAAGCTGCTCAGCAGTTGGAATAATCAATCTCTATCAGAATTTTGAGCAGGGTGGTGTTTTTTCTTCACCTCGACACACAAGCAATTTACTCTTTCAATTTGTAATGTGTTGCAGTATATAATGCCCTATATGATGCTGTATCTAATACACAAGGAAAGAAGTGAAGGGAGAGTTATCTCTTTCTACTCTCTACCCAAAAGTAGGTGTCAGGCAATTTCAGTGAAAAAGTAGTTGCTTATATTAAGGGTCAAAGTAACCTGGTTTGTGAAGCTGTGCGAGATACAATGAGTAAAGACCCTCTGTGTTTGTATTTGTGTATTACTGTTTTATTACTTTAAAATACAGGTTTAGGTTAAGACGATAACAAAGAGCAGTGAATCACTAAAGGATATATCTTTCTTACACAAAGACCATGCCTTTCTGAAGCTAAATTCTACTTGTTCCTTTTTAACTTTCACCACCCAACTCAGGTGCCCAATTTAAGAGGCTAAAATCACTAGGGTCTCCTTAAACAGAAAGGGAAGGTTATCTTCAGACCTGAAATGAATCCCCCAGGAAAAGAAAAGCATCCCACTGGTGCTTATAGCTATCTCAGCTGCAGAGTTCTATGTATAGGTGACTTGCTTGGGATTTGTTTTAAAGTTAATAACACAGTTATGCCAGAGAGTCTAAAATGCAGGCTCCAGCATCCCTGATACAGGGAAGTTCCCTGATGATTGCCCATCCTCTGTAGGAATAAGTTGCTTAATAAGTAAATGACTCAGAGTTGCTCGCTTTTCCCAAAGCAAATTGCTGAGGGCCTACGCTTCTGAGAATTCCGTAATATAATCAAGTATCTCCTAATAAATGTTGTCTATGAACTGCCTTTAGGATTATCAAGTCCTGAAGTAATTATTTCCCCTGGAAGTGGCCCTGCTGGGCTATTAGTGCTGCTCATGGACATAGTGGAATGGTTGGGGTCTCATGGCAGTGTAAGCTGACTCCATCACCTGTTTCAGGAATCCACCTCGCTGTGGAATGTAGGAAAGGGAAATCAAGTGCAACTACAAAGAAGGAAGTTTGGAGGGATTTAGGGAAACTGCACCGCTTCTTGCTTGTTGCTGTTTTACCACAAGAACAAAGCACACAGCTCTGAAAAATTATCTCTACTGTTGATCTCCTTTTTGGCAGGTTTTCAGCCACAGAGCTACCCTAAGGAAACAGGTGCAGGTACTTGCAGCATAAAGCCTCATAAAGAAATGTATATGCTTATCCAATGTTTCTTTCCACTGCTTCATCCACACTGTGCTTGTATCCTACTGTGGCAAGCATAATGCAGATACAATAAAAAGCTTAATCCAAACAGACAGAGAAATGAAAAATCAGGATTTCAGGCGATATCTGTCCCTTTCAAATACCATAATAATAAAAGCTTGTTCCCGTGGAATAAATATATTTAACCTCCAAAGAGTTATCACTGCATTACCTCCCTACCACTTATGAGAAAGAGATTCAACTGGCTCATGAGTTTTCTGTCTTTTATGCTCATGACAGAAAGATAATCATCCTCAGGGGTGATGTATGCTAAATACTGCATAACTATGCCAACCGGGCAGCAGCTGCTCCGTTCTTTATAGGACTGCCATTTGCTCCCTCCCACACCCTGCAGTCTCTGGACAGCTATTGCTTTTCCTTCTGAAACCTATTTTGCTGTATTTAAAACTGTCATTAAAAGTTGAGCTCCCGGAAGAGTTCGCTAAACTGGGCCACTGTTTGTAAACACAGTGATTCAAAATGATTTCCTTAATTTCCCTGTAGCCTGCTAGGATATGGGCTGGTTTTGTTTTAATTCCCCCCTCCCCATATGCACTGAATAGCTTTACACTACCAAAGCAGCAGCAAAGGATCAAGTGAGAGGGGCACCAAATGAGGCCAGGCGTGCCAGAGCCCCTCTGGTTGCTGCCACAGCATTCCTAAAGGGCAGTTTTGGGGCTTAAGAGTGTCGGGATGCTCCCTGAGGGTCTGTGCTTTCCTTTATTTGTGGTGGTAGGCTACATGTACGGTTTCTGGGCATAAGTGCCATTTCATTTCTGTTTCAGCGTCTATCTCCTGGTAATCTGGTTTGGTGAATGGGGCTCTCAGGCGTCATCTGGGTTGTGTGCTTAGTAATGAGAAGGTTTTGCCACTGTGTGACACACTCTAGTGGAGTCTAACCAGCAGCAACCCCACACAGAGCAGAGCATTCGCTTTGAGTTGCCTGCTCTGAACAGGTATAGGGTTGTTTTAGTTCCCTTTTGGCAGCTGTCATTCAAGGAAATGTAAGGTTATAAATAGTAAAGCTAAGGTACAACATGAACAAACGATAATGATGGGGCTGGTTCCTCTCAGACCATTCTTTATGTTAACCTAACAATGTGCTGCCTTCTCGTAATATATTTAGCATATATGTGTATTTCTGAACAAAATCCAGCAAGCTTTATCAGCGTAGGAAACCTGAGAAAATTCTCATTGTACCTGGGTGGGTTGGTTTTTTTTTGCATCTTTTTTTAAGGATTCAAGAAATGCATTTTTGATCTTGATCCCTTTTTAAAAATCCTCACTGGGTTTACAAGTAGAATGAAACAAGAACACAAGAGACAAAAAGGGAAACCGTGGGAGAGGGGTAGATTTCCAAATGGAAACCTCATCGTGAAACTGCTGCCCAGGCAGTTTTGCACATAGAGAGGAAAATTGTTGCTCCAATAGCACGAGCATCTTTGGGAGAGGCTGCTCCTTCCTTACAAACCCCTGGTAATATGTGCTGGGAACCCAGAGGAAATGGAATACGTGACAGGTATCTCAGTGATCCAGCTCTTCCAAGACAATGCCAGAGCCCGTACTGTTTTGAGATGCTTCTCAGCATTACATCTTACTGGATTTCATCAGAATGCTCTTATTTATTATGGCCAAGTTACAAATGAAAATGGGAAATGGGGTTGGCCAAAGAGTCATCCTTCCTTACTGATATTCATAGAATCATAGGACAGTTAGGGTTGGAAAGGACCTTAAGATCATCCAGTTCCAACCCCCTGCCATGGGCAGGGACACCTCACACTAAACCATCTCACCCAAGGCTTCATCCAGCCTGGCCTTGAGCACTGTCAGGGATGGAGCATTCACAACTTCCCTGGGCAGCCCATTCCAGAGGCTCACCTCTTGTCTTCTCTACATGCAGTCTTTCATATGCCTTATAATATTTTAGTACTACCTATCTTCAGTTTAATAATTTCCCATATGTCCCTGCGTGATGCTTTAATTAAGTCCAAATAAATGAGAGCTACAGCATTCCTGTTCTGTAGAAAACCAGGTTCATTAACCAAAAGGATCATAACTTTGATGCAGTTTCCGCCCATGTACTGTTGCATTTCCTTTCTTATTTAGCACAGCTTTTAATTGTTCTTACCTTTTGGATTTGTTTTGAATTCTCTTCTCTCTTGGCAGTCAGATTACAGGACCCAAACAACTTTCCCCTCATTAAGGCAAAAAGTGTTAATTTGCTGTTTCCCATCTACCATCACAAACTCAGGTACAAAATATTTGCTGCTGGAGCTATGATTTAGGCTCTTAATTTCTAGGACGGCAGTTATCTGATCTGTCCAATTCCAACTGCATTTTCTAATATGCAATTTGCACTCCTATGGAATTTTAATTTCCCTTAATATTCCTCTTCCTGCCTTCTGACAGTCTTGTATTGCTGTCGCCTTGTTTATTTCACTCCTTTTATGTGCACTTAAAGTAGCCCTGAAGATTACAAGTCAAGCGTCTTGTGTTCTTGTCACCTCTCCTCTAAGCCTAACACTCGTCTTACCCGTCATGCCAGGCTTGATTGCTAAAGGTCAGATACGCCATATACTCAGGGAATTATCCATCTGTCAAGAAGGGTCCTGCACCCACAAATACTCTGTAGGGATTGGATATGTGAAATCTTTCTCCTAGAGGCAGTTCTTGAGCCCCATGTTGATCTTCAGCATCTTGTCCTGTTTCATCCTCCTTCTCTAGGGATAAGTTGTAACCATTCCTCTTGGAAGCTGTTTGCTGTCAGCTGTAATATAAACGTGCCCTTGAGTGGAAGGGTTTAGGACTTCTTGGTTTTTGTCTCCTGTCGCTTGGGAGTCCTGGAGTACTTTCTTGAGGGATGGCCCTTCCACACTGGGAAAGAAATGGGTTTATTTTAGGTGCTTCTCTGTGTGTCCTGCATATACAAAGTACCAGCAGCTGGGTTAGTCAAGAGGCAGCATTTGTTTTGAGTCTGGTAGACACACAGGAGCATGAAAACTTGTGGTTTTTTTCTGTAATAACCAGTACATAGAGCCTTGCCTCAGCAATGCAGAAAAATACACAATATTCCTTCAAGTTCCCCAGAAATTATCAGCATTTACAATAAATGCATAATTTAGTAGGGAAATAGTTGAAAGTAGTGCTTTTCTTGGCTTTTAGCGCTGCGTGATCTGTGATGTATTAAAAAGCTGGAGGGCAACTTGCTTTACAACAGCAGGGTCTTATGACAGCTAGATAAATCAGAACAACTTATTCTACTAAGTGAAGAGGACCTTGAAATCAGTCCGCTTGCATTCTTAAGATTCAGTTTCACTTGCTTTGTGTACAGGAAAATACAGTCCAAAGCACTTGTGACAAGAAAGGGATCTTCAGCCCACTTATGTTTTGTGTCATCTTAAGGAGGAAGGAATGGTCTTGTCAGTGCATCTGTTTCTTCCTTAAAGCAGTAGGAGGGCCCTGCCTTTCTAACTTTAAGTAGCTCCCTAACTTTGATGTGATCATAGAAGATGAAGTCAATGTCAGTGGAATGTACCTGATTTTTGCCTTTTTTCTCTCTTGATAGTTCAGAAAGAAGAATGCAGTGAAGTGAATTAAAGGGTATTTCATCATAGAGGTGCTAAAAAGAGCTGTGGCATCCATTGAGCCTGCAGACCTCAGCTTTCTGGTGATGAGCAAAAGCTTGCACAGGTGCCAGAGACAGTTAAGACACGGAACCAAAGGACAAACATTAGCTACAAGTGGTGGCTTTGAAGATGCACTAGCTGTTCTACCTTAGCAGGTGATCTCCAGAAGCTAGGGTTTCATTGAGGAAGGAAGGCCCTTAAAGTTTGCCAGGAAAACTATTCTAGGTTTATGGACTGAGTATGTATTGCTGCAGTAGGCAAATATAGCCAGAGGCAGATAGCTTGGCACTTACTGATCCTGTGTCAGGCCACTGCATTCCTGGCAGTGGTGTCTCTCAAAGCAGCTACATATTTCTCTGTTTTTCCTGGAGTTTAATGCAGGTCAGCCTGTTTTACCCCACAGAGAAGTTTACCCTGGAACTATCAGTATTACAAAAAGCCCTGCTTTACAATAGTGGCATTTAGGAAATAAATGATGCTTTAAATAGCAGGACCTTGAGTTTCGTTCTCATGTGACGTCGCTGAGACCTCCTAAATGCAGTTATAGAGTTAGAATTCACAACTGCCTGTGACATACTATTTCTTCTGCTGTATGAACGGTCAGAAAAGTTGTCCGGCTCTTGAAGATACTAGATTACAACTTTAAAGCTGGTTCTGGAGGGAAATGAGGTGATATTTCTGTTGATGCTTCGTAATTTCAGGTAATGGTCCATTAAATGCTTCATCTCCTAAAGAAGCTTTCTTTCGCTGGTGAAGCTCTTAGCCAGGGGACGCCTTTTTTTCTCCTCTATGCCTCTACCCAAGCAGGGGCTCTCTATTCCTGCAGTGTGGGAGCTGTGGGGCAAATGGGTTTCTTCACTGTCCTGGTGGGACTTCTGCCAGCGTTGAGAGCAGTGTTTTTGCACAAAGGCATGTCCTACTTGTCAGTGAACCAATGTGGTGTGAAGGATGGGTTGCTCCTAACAGATTAAAGTAGCAAAAGGAAGAAACCCTTTGTGTTGGCTCCTGCTACGCCTCTCCAGACAACTGGAACCACCTCTCCATTACCGAAACATCACTCCAGAGCTGAGCATTAGTTGTTTATTTTGATCTAGTGATGTATGTGATAAAGGCACAATTTTTCTAACAAAAAAACCTGTTAGCTCTGACATGTTGTATTATTAAATTACTATTTCCCCCTCCCAGTTCCTATGAAATACATCAAACAAGCTGTGAAGAACACTTTGTTGGAGCCAAATGGTTTCCAAGTGGTTGGCATCAATCATGAGCAGACCGTTCTGTCAGGTGCTGGGCAGGATGCGTGCCGACGTCCATCAGAGACAGCTCCGGTCCTCCCTGACACGTTGCAGAGGTGGTGGAGTGGCAGCGTGCAGCACACACGGGTACCACTGCTAAGATTCAGGGATGCAGAAAGACAAATAAGCTTTCCTTTGTAGTTTTCTTTGGGGGAACATGTGCCTGTCAGTTGTTTGTCTCTGCTTATTGTGCATCACTTGAGAAAACCCAGAGAGATTCCATGTTCCTCAGAATTCAGGGCTGGACAGAGCTGAGATTTCACTAATAGTGATGGTCCTCTCCCTGGAGGACTGTAACCAAGAGTCAGGGGACACTTCTTACAGATGGTAGAGGTTTTTCTGACAACATGGGCTCCCAGTGGAGAGCCAGATCATTAAATTGATCCCATCCCCATAGGAATGTTCACACAGCTGCTTGTAAGGAGTTGATTTCAGGCCAAAGTAAGGAGATGGGAAAGTTGTGCCTGAAGGGGGTAGGTGGGAAGGAAAGGAACGGTCATAGGTATCTGAAGAAATGGCTGTGTGCTTTTCCACTTCACGTAAGGAGCTCTGCTATCATTAGATTAGAAACAGTTTACTGTGTTCCAGGCCAGAGCCACCAGCACTGGACAGTGGAATAATCTATTCCACTGGATATAAATACCCATTTTTTTTTTCCTACCGAGTCCGAGGAGCTCCATCAGGAGACTGACAGAGATCAATCACAGGGTTGTCCACAGCATGGTGTTTGGTTTTGGTGATGGAATCTGAAGCTCAGACCTCCAGAGGATGCTGGAAAACCAAAGCTCAGACATATGCCTGCATTTGCCTCTGGTTCCCATGACAAACTCCGTAGGTTTTTTAGGATTTCTCTGGGGCTCTATGAAAACACTTTTGAATTTTTAAAGTTTCAGGATCTTGTGAATGATGTTTTCCTTTCATTTTAATTTAGGTCATAGTCCCTGTGTCTAGAGAGAGGAGTTTAGGGTTGGTCTTAACATAAGAAAGGAGGTCACAGAGTGGGAAACGTGGCTATGTGTTGGCCTGTCTGCAGGGAGCACGTTGCCTACATTCCAGTGCTTCTGAAACACACATGGAAACACAGTGTTGATTTTTCTGCTTGCTTTTATGAGATCAGTAATGCATGTAGCTGGGATCAACTACAATAATCCTCAGTGACATGAGGGTCTTGGGTTTCTGATCAGATTCACGTGGATCCACCCTGTCTTTTCCAACACGTTTCCTTCACGTGACTTGGAAATGAAAATGCCTTTTCTCTGAGAGAGCTTCATTTAAAAATCATGACCAAATAACCTTGCTTTTCAGGCAAACTGGATGAAGAATTTATCAAAAAGGGGTCAGCGCAGAGCTTGTTAAGGTGAAAACTGAACTTCCCATCTGAAACCTATTTCTCACTCTTCCGCGCTATCTTCGCTCGTTCCCAGCAGCCCCAAGCGATCCTGTTACTTTCTGTGCTCATTTTGAATTATTAGTGTCTTCTAGATGGATGCTACTGGCTTACAGACACCTACCTGGGAGTTTTCTCAGGCTGCTCTTAATATAGCCAAGATGTTTTGCAGACTGTCAGAGCCAATCTTCTCTCCTGGAGTGAGTCTTCACTTCCAAGAAGAATTTATGAATATTATGAACCAAATTCTGCCTCCAGATACGTCCCTAAGTTTGCACCCTTGAGGCTGTTCTGCCTAGGCTGTCATTTTCCAGGGTCATTCCTAATCTGCCTTGTAGCCACTCACACCAGTGAGTCAGCAGGATTCACTCGCCTCTCCCAGGAAGACCAGCTCTTGCTCAATACAGTGAGTTCACAGGCAAAAACATCATGGATTAACCTCAGAAATAGATTCAGTTGTGTTGTGCCATCAGGTATTCAGTTCCAAGGACAGCCTTTCTGTGGGAGCAGGGCTGGGCTGTTCAGCCAGGAGCTAGCAGTGACCGTGCTGGCTCTGGGATGCTGGACACCATCTCTTCCATGGGGGCACTTAAAGCCCAACATATGTTCTTTAATATGTATGAAAATGGGAGTAGGTGAGGACTGAGTAATGCACTGAGGGTTTTCTTATGGGAAATGCTTAGAGTGAAGCCTGGGTGTTCTGATACTTGCCTGACTGTGGGTTTTGATCCTGCAGTGTTTTGTATTCAGGAATCACCATAGTTTGATTTAGCTCGAGCAAAGTATACAAGAGCTTCCGTGGAGTGGAACTGTTACTGCTCTGGTGACTAAATAACCTTGATTTCTTTTGGCATTTGAGTTCAGCTAGTTAAGTCTTGTGATCTAATTAGCATTTGGTACTTGATAAGATGCTGTCACGAACCTCTAAGTGAAGCATTTCAGAATGAAATGTCCTCTCTAAGAATTGAATGCGATTTGTTAAAACAAACCAACTTTTCTTCTATTCACCACTGTTCACTTTCTAGTTTATTCATTAATGTTCAATGCACGGAATGAAAACTTAATGACCCCAGCAGGTAGCGTTTCACTTCGCCCTGAACTCCTCTTTGTCTTTTTCTCCTCTTTCATTCCTTGGGCAAAAGCTGACAGTCAGAAACCGTCCCCTGTTTGCCATTGTCTATAAACCTTGGGAATAACTGAGCAGTGATCCCTGGCAGCAAATCATTTTCTATCCTTTTTAGGAGTGTCTCCATAGAGATGATGATCATTGCATATATATATATATATACACACCAGTGGATTGTGTGTGCCTCAATACTCTGCTGTCTCATGCAATTATTCTGTATTAGCTTGCTGAAATGCAGGTTAATCCATAGGATTCACATTTTATGAGAGAAACTCTTCACCCCCTTATAGTGTCATTTGGTAGTTTTGTCTGCATCTGACGAGTATGTCAAAGTGGGAGGCTACTTGCACACATCATACCTGTCATTTCATAGTAATTATACATTTGTAGCAATTTAACACTGGTCCTCAGTCAGCAGATTGAAAACTATGGAGAGCTCAGGCTATTCAAGCCTGGGGTTTCAGTTTAGGACCAATCTTTGTTTTACTTTTTACATGTAATGAGGAAGAAATAGGTAATATTCCAGGTAACAGGAAGCATTTTTGCATCAGCTTACAGGAAGAGAAGCGAACCACCAAGTAGTTATTCATTTATACCTGCTTTTTATTCCTGTTCCTTTTAGGTGGTTGGACTGAACTCTGTGGATTTCAGTTGAGGGACTCTGGTCCTGTTGCTTGATGCTTAAGGCAAAGTGGTAAACCCGGTTTGTTTATGTTCATGACAAAACAAATAATGTCTGTGCAGCAGAGCAGCACCACCTGAATGATATAAAAGCAAGGGAAGGATGGCTGGTGTTCGTATCTCTTCATACAGAACAAATTATCTCTGTAAGACTGGGAGCACCTCCTAAAAACCCAAACATACTTGTTAATTGTTATATCAGTAGGATGTGGAAGACCTGTGTTGTGCCATGCAAAATAAAACCACAGGTACCCAGAAAAGTCTGTAGCACAGGCAGGCGAGGACACAGCAATACAGATGGGTGAAGTTCTCCAGATGACAAAACAAGCCCGAGGAAGAGCTGAGAATGGACATCGTTGCTCAAAATCCACTGCCATAAATTGGAGATGTTTCATCTTTTCTAAACACTGACTAAAAGAATAGGATGGTAGCAACACTGCAGTAGTGACAGCCTGGTCCAAGAAAAACCGATCCCAAAGCGTTTGTTGCGCAGTTTGGGCATCCCTAATAACTGGTACTCCAAGAGATCTATTTGTAGCAAGCTTTTCTAGCCTTCAGATCTATCCACTGAAGAAACAGAGAACAAAATCACCTCTCTCTGTGATGCAACTGAGGGAAAGAAGTGTGAAGCAGGTACAGTGAAAGAGAGACTTCTTGCACTGCTTTCCTGGCTCTGAGTCTGAAAGGGCTCCTTCCCCATGCTCTTGTGCTTCAGTGGTGACCGTGGAGATGGGGGAAGGAGTTTGTTGGGTATGAAGAGATTGCATTCAGGGGTGACTGCTGCTGAGAGGTTACATTGGCCAAAGGCTTTTACTTTCAGGCTCTCAACAATTTCAGCTAAAATGTCTCTTAACTGGATTGAATCCATTTCTCTTTAGTACAGTGGATTATGCAGTATTCCACTGTGGAACACCTGGTAATGCCCTTTTCCCTATTCTTCTCCAAACAGGCTAGTCAGTCTCTGTCTGGCACAGCTTTTCTCTGTAGACTTCATCAGATGCTGCTGTTGTCCTTCTTTTGCACAGGATGCCTTTTGAAGCACCTTGTTCAGTGTCTCCAGTCTGCAAACAGCTTGTTGATTTATGCCTGCTTTTCTGCAACAACAAAGGACATTGTTTTCCTGTTAAGACACTGTTTGAATGATAGGCTTTTGATAGGGTAGAAATGATAATGGGTGCTGGAGGAGCAGAACCTGTGTTTGGACTCGGCATCCATCACTGCTGTGTCTGACTACCCCTCAAACTGATAAATGCAGCATCCTCTCTTCTGGCAGGAGGGAATGGATGTTGTTTGTTGCTTTTTACTTTTCAGGAAGGGTATGATGAGGTGGGGAAATGGTCTTACATGTTTCTGAGTTTTCTGCATGATCTTCTCTAATGGTAAATTCCACTTTCACCATGTAACTTCTGTTTTCTGCTCACCCACACTTCCTTCTTGAGCTTGACATTCACTTCTGTCACTGAAGTCAGTGTATCTGACTCCAAATGCAATTCAGCAACACATTTACAAGTAAAAAGAAGCTATTTTTACCTCATCTTACTTTGGATGCTCTTAAAAATAATTCCCCATTCCCTTGTGTTTCCAGCACTAACTCTTAAGAGAATGCATGATAAGGACCTGACACCATACTCTCTGATGCTTCCTTAGCTTGAGTGGAAAGGAGAAACTTGAGAGAGGCTCTCCATATGATTGTTTTTAAAGACAGGTCTTTGGCCACCCAGAATTGGTATTGCTGGCTATGACTGATGCTGGTCGCTGGTCTCCAGTGACCTGTTTTTATCATTGGGAAATTCATCTTCTTGTTTTGCCAAGGTGCCATGAAAATTAAGCTGTGTACTTGTTTCCTATCCCTGCAGATAACATACACACAGTCCCCCCCACCAGCAAGTTCTTTTTCAACTTGATGTATAAAGATTATTTGTACTTTATTCCAAGAAAACAGATGAAATACCCCTAATAATACCATCAGCACAGCTGAAACAAAGCCTGAACTTTTCTAGGTCACAGTTTTTGCTTCTGCTTCCACACTAATGTCTGGGAAGCAGAACCATAAAGCACAGGAGGAGAGGCTGGTACCCAGGTGCGATAGTTGCTATTGAACTGAAAACGTGGTGTGGGTTTTGTGGGGGTTGCCACAGCAACAACATCATTTACAGAACATAATCCCATTAGGAGGAAACATTTTTAAACCCAGCTAATTGTACATGAGTTTATATTGCTTTGCAACCTGTTTTGGGAAGATTTCATTTTTAGGATGCTAATAAAAGACTGATTAAAAGCATTACACATTGTCCTAAATTGCCTACAGAAAGAGAGGACATAAGAATTATGTAAATTATTGCAGGTATCCTTAGATTGAACCAGTATGATAAGGTAAATTAATTTGCGTGCTCATTCCTGTATTGAAAGTCACAAGATAGCAACTGTACCTGTATTACAGTATCAGGCCT
Source organism: Pezoporus occidentalis (assembly GCF_034315485.1). Taxonomy (NCBI): domain Eukaryota; kingdom Metazoa; phylum Chordata; class Aves; order Psittaciformes; family Psittacidae; genus Pezoporus; species Pezoporus occidentalis. The sequence goes on from NW_026912854.1 coordinate 900,883, forward strand.
TTAAATTCTGGTCTTTACAAAAGGTTTCTTGAAATGGCCCTTTCCCTTAGAGACCATTTTCATTCCTTCAGACTTTCACATCTGTCTGTGCTTTAGACATTTTGGTAGCTTTTTCTCTGCATTACACCCTAAGAGGTGTATAAAGCTGGTTGATAATTGACTGGAAGCAAGCTAAGGGATTGTAAAACAGCAGAATGAATAAAACTAGGATGAAGTGTATCACCTGTGGGAAGGCAAAGTCAGATTAGGCAAAAACCAGAAGGTAAAAAGGAGTGCTGAGATCTGCAGGCACTATAAGGAACCAGGGATTTTCAGCTCAGTGTTCTAAGAAGTCATGTTTAGATGTCTGTCCTTTTTATTTTAGGCTTGCTTCAGAGAAATGTTGCTGCCACATACCTGTGTGATAGAAACAGAGATGCTGTCAATGGTGAAACAGCCGGATTGTACTTATTGAATGATAGCTGATGGGAGTCTTCTGCTTAGTGATGCTCCTGGCCACCAGTCACATTTCCATTCAAGAGGTGATCAGTAGGATTCATTAGCACTGCAAGTCAGGGAGGTCAAGAACTCAGGTTCAGAAGGGATTTGAATATCTGTGCAGCAGCTAAAAATACCTGCAGTTACACAATATTGGTGCTTATGCTTCTTTGTCTCCCCTCCTTTCCCATGCCCCTCCACTCCATACGCAGCTATCTTCCGTTTAGGTCCTATTTACACCTGAAACAGATGGGATGGATGCTGTGGGAGACATGGTGTGTATGTGGATACAAGTTCTCAGAAGTTCTTCAGCAGTAGTTGTTTCTGTAACACCTGTTGCTTTTAAGATTGTTTTACAATGAAAGCCAACAGATCCCAGTGTAAACATGGGATGGTTTGATTGATCCAAACCAAAGGAAAGACACCATTAAAAACATCGGGTATTTTCATTCTCTGTCCTCTTTGAAATCTTGAAAATTATCCTTTTTGCCTAACTCTGTGAGCTAATAAGTAGCTTTTTGGACCAAACAGAGTGTTTTCATTTCATTGTTCGCTGCACATCGTTAATCTGGTTCTTTAAGGCAAAAGCATATGCGACTCTCTTTATTCTTTCTCTTTCTCCTTCTCCTTTTCTAAATCAACTACAATCTCTAAACCCTAAGGGTAGCTATTATGCCTGCAGTATGAAAAATGCATTGCTTGCAAAACAACTTTGATTCTTGTTTCCATAGGATTTTTTTCCCCAGGTTTAACATCACTGCCAATTCATGCAATGCCGGCCCGTGTGGTGCCCCATTGATTTTACTGGGTCATTAAAATAAATCTTTAGACAAAATCATTTTAGTTTACAGACCTTCCAGATCATGATGCTCAGCCTGATTGTTGATAACAATAACATTTCACACAGACAGTGATCAATGATGAGGACGGCAGAGTGGTGTTAACCCCTGCACTGCGTGTCGTCCAGCTCTTCAGAGTACGTGGCAGTGTCAGGGCAGTTTTTCAAGCCAGGCTGGCTCTTCTGTGTTGCTATTTAAATCTGACACACAATAACATGCATGAAACTGCTGCCCGCCTCCCCCAGAAAGGTACACATCAGCCGTGGGAGAGGCTGGATTTTGTATCCCTGCGTTGTCTCGAGATACCTGGATCAATTTATCTTGCAGAGGACTCTGGGCACAAAGAGGCAGCATGGCCTGTGTGAATTTATTCAAACAGCTCAGTTTTTACCTTTAGAACTGTTTCAGGATGCTGTTTAGTTTCCCCTAACTAGAAAGCAGAAATAACTTTCCCATCTATACTTGGCATTCCCGTTAGGTGCCTTTTTGTTCTTTGTGACTTCTCTGTGCTAGAGTTTTTCTAGAGCTGTGTGCCAGGGAAAGCACTAGATACAGGTTCTGAGAGTAAATTACATTCCATGCTGTTGCCTTCTATTTTATCGTGCTAGCAGTGAGAATAGCAGTCCAGAAGAAGGCAGTGCTTATGTGCATGAAGGCTGAGCATAGAGAGACTGCTTGGGTAGTTCTCTTCTTTCTGGCTCAGCAACTTTTTCCTATCCAAAGAAGCAAAGAATCCAAAATCTCCATCAGGCCACATCTTTCAGAGGGTCTCTGCAAGCCAGGCTCTCCTGCAGCACAGTGGGACAGGAGGTTTGAGGTGCTGAGCCTTTGGTACCTGGGAGGCATGAAGAGGAGGGAGACAGCGGGCAGATGGATAAACAGGTAATGCAGGAGTGATGTTATGAAGGGCTGAGAACAGAGAAACTCTCAGTTGTGGGAGGAGTTGGAATTGAATAGGAATTCAGTGCTTGGAAGCATCTGTCTGAGTTTAAATTTGATCCCAGTTCTCGTTCAGGGTGTTTGTGTTTAGCCTGATGCAAAGATGATGTGGAGGAATGGTACTTAGACTCCAGCAGAGGTTGAATACGAGGCTAATCTTTCATCTTCCCTCATGAATAGAAGCACCTCAATGTCTTATTTTTAGTTTTTAAAACAAAGAAAACCTCCCTTTTGTTTCACCACTGTATATTGATTGTCATACAACAGCATTTGCTTTGCTTTGATTCTTAAGGATTCTTATTGTGGTAGCCATTGTGATAGACGATTCCAGGGAAAGGGAGCCTACTAGGGTAGGTACTGTAGTCTTACAGTTAAATAAAGCTTGTGGGATTAATAGTGTGGTATTTTGCAGAGAGGAAAAAGAAGAGAAGGCTAAATTTTGAGCCCACTCTTCACAAGCTTCACTTCTCCAGCAAATGACAGGTGTCCCTTTTCCTGCCAGACACTGAATTTCTCACTTATCCAACTGAAGTTGAAGAGACTTCACTTGTCCCTTGCTGTTTCTGAAGCACTCTTTTTAAAGATGATGTAATTACTGAGTTCTACTATGACTTGTGTTAGTCCTGACAAATGCTATGGTAGCTTCCCCCCCCCCCCCATCCACGCTAATGTATAGGGTCTGATGTGACATAATTATTCAGCCCATGTATTGGAAATCTGGAGCCTCAGCTTCTTTCCTTCTTTTTGTTAGGTTATGAAAAGGATACAAATGACAGAGAAAAAGTCTTTCCTCTTTACTTGAAGCTTGAAAAGCCCCAGTCTGAGCCCCACAGAGCTCCCCTTCATGAGTGTTTGCAGAAATACTCCAGAAAATAAACTCATCCTTTGAAGGAGATAAAAGACTAGAAACTCCAAACTACGTTTTATAGAACGAATCTCTTTCTACAGCGCCCACTTTATGCAGTAATAGGCTGCAGTATGGAGATACCTGAAAAAATAATCAGCAGTGTTTTAATCAAGGTCAATTCTGTTCTTTTGCCTTGTGTTTTAAAAAGGTGCTTGCAGGAGGAATCGGTAATGACTTTGAAAACACTTAAGGAAGTGAAGTATCACAACTGAGAATATCCAGTCTAAAGGCAAATGCGTTCTGCATCGGCATTTGTATGTAGTTCAACGGATAAACTATTACAGTAACAGGAGAAAGGTGTCCAAATCCTGAAGTCTTCAGAAAATCCAGTAACAATTCCTTTCAGCAGAGTCTTTGGACTTTTCTGTGTTCAAAGGAAGAATGGTTTTGAAAGCTCCATCTACGTAAATGTATTTCTTTTCTGAGTGATAATTACGTATGTATTTTTACATTTGCCTTTTAGACTCTCGGGCACAGATCAGTATACCCCTGTAAATGAGATGTTACGTGCCCATCAGTAACGCATTGAGCCTCAGAGGATTATCAGACAGGAAGAAGGATGCTGGGCAAGGGTATTCTTGGAAAAGAAAGGACAGTGTCAATTGAGAGCGATGTTGAAATAGTCTTCTCCTCCAGTAATGAAGAGGAGCAACACATTGTGAAAACTCAGTTAATCAAACTGTCTATCACTAAATATAAAGCTTAGCTGAACTCTGATCTTTGTAATGCCTCCTCTAGGTATTTTCACCAAAGCTTCTATTTAATAACTGCTGTGCTGGTTAAACCTTTACTTTTTTTGTTAAGAGAACTAAACCTTGCTTCTAATGAAGTTGTCCTGCTGGTGGCAGCTAACAAAAATCTCCCTATGTCCGAAAGGAAAACAGGGTGGAAAATGAAGAGCTTGGGTGTCTTGCCAAGGGCAGGGAGCTTTTGGCATTTTTGGAAGGATGCTTGAGGTCATTACAGTCTCTGAATTTTCCAAATCCAGGAAAAAGGCACACAATCCGGTGACATATAGTTTGTTCATTAGCAATGCCACATCAGTCATGTTGCTTTCAGATCCTGACTCCAGAGGTTAAGAGACCAAAGACAAGTTACTATTTTAGGATTGTGCAGGGGAAATATGATTCCATAATTGTCTTGGTTTCTATATTTTTCTATACTGGTTTCTATATTTTCACTTGCTCATGTTAGCATTAGTTGGCTAACGTTTGGGAATGGTCAAGGCAGGTGTTTGACTGAATACTGGCTACTTGTGTTTTATAGCTTTGGTTGAAATCAAAATGGGCACCTGAAGTTTTATGGCTTCTATTTAAGATAGACAGCTCTGTCAGAACAGAAAGGAAGAAAACAGTATGCTTCAGAATACCCTGGTGATAGAAACTGTAAGAGTAGGCAGTAAAGAATGGATAACTCTGTCTTTGCATCCTCAGATTTTCTGGTGGTCTTGCAGTGCCTGTTAGGCATTTCTAGGATGAAACGAGTGTGTTTGCTCCTCCAGGACATGTTCTGAAAACCACTTGGGACATCTTCTTTGGAAGTCTGGTTTCATTCTGAAAAGTGTCAATGCTGAAGTGTCACCTTTTAACTTACCAGATCTCCTCCATATGTGTGCCCAGAGTTTTATCTGCTGAATTCAGGAGCAAAAATAGGCCTCTGCTGCTTGTTTTACTCTTGCTCACCCTCAGGAGTGGCATAGCTCCATGAAGAGATCTCCATTCAGCTCCTTTCTGTGTGTTTATTGAGTTTTAATTAAAAGAATACATCAGATAGCCTCAAGATACTGTATTTGAATCAGTGATGTTGTGCTAGTTCAATATGTACATTGATACAGGGGAACTACCAAGGTAGGACAACAGTCCTAATTAGTTATGCACAAATGCTATTTACTGATGGTCCTGTGGTAGAGAAGGAGGGTCTAGTCTGGCTTCAGTTGCACAGGGGGTATTTGAGAGTGGCTACTGGGAAATAAGAAGCAAGTAGCCCATCTCTAAACCTCATAGATTTGATCTGAAATTCCCAAGGCATCAACTTCCAAACTCCCTGTTCTCATTTTCTCTGGACTGCTTTACTTAGAATAATTCCTTGGATCCCTGAGCAGTGGAAAGGGTACCTAAAGGTAATGGAAAAGGACACTTGAGATCATGTTAAGGTTGTCCTTTGGGCACAGTGTACCTGAGCAAGGGTAAGGCAACCCCGTTGTTCAAATTGCTGTTCGCAGTTTTGCCAGAACGTTATTTTTAGCTTGCTAGTGAGGGTACATCGTGTGTATAACTCACATAAGCCATGCTGCTGAGTACCTTTATTTATTAGTTACAGAGCTCTGTATATGCCATGAAATGGACATTTCTCTGTCACCTTCATTGATGTCTGGAACTCTATGGAGAAAAAACCAACTCCTTATTAAAGACAGACATGAGCAGTTGGAAATACAGGCTTTTCTTTCCCTAGATCCAAGTTGCATCAAAGTCCTCAAGTTGTCTTACGGGGAGGAACTAGAAATCTGCTATTTAAAATGGGTTGATATTTGGAGGCTTGCTCTCTATCCACATTTCCTGGCTTGAACCCAGCATAAATTTCTCACTAGGAAAAAAGGCAGCTAATCGCAAACATGTTCTTGTGATGCTCACATGCTTGGCAAGTGTGGTAATGGACGTTGCATAAATACATAGACACAAAGCAAACCGTGTAATTGGGATTAAATGTAGAAAAGAAGCATTTCACCTCTTCCCCAAAGCCCTTTAACCTCCCAGAGTAGTGTATTTGGGTATTTTAATAAATTAAACAAATAGCAATTACATTGGAAGGTTCATAGGATTATACTTGTGCCATGTTATTATTCATTTGAACCTAGTTATAGAAATGAGATACTGTGGGATTTCCGTGTTTTCTGCTTGCCTTGCCTTTATGCACCATTTAATTGCAACATGTTGTCTAGTCCCTGTTAGTGAAATTTCCACCTAGGAGAGGTCTGCCGTCTTTCATGGGTAGCTCTGTTCCACTCCCCTGCCCAATCACTCATTTTAATGAGAAATAAACATAGTGGGAAAGGCTCATAGTTGAATTGCTTCAATCCTCAAATAGTTTTACACATTCATATTGCTCTCATTGCAGCAAAACTGGAAAACCTTTCATAACTGTCATGATATACTGCTTTGGGTAGCCTGGTAGGCAAAAGAGAAACTGGAGTTGAAATGCTGGCTCTTGGAACTGAAAGGATAACAGGACAGCAGAGATAGGTGGAGGTGGAGTCAGGTGAAGCCAGCTCAGCATCATCTGAAGCCAACGCCATGCTGAGGCACAACATGGGTGCAACACTCACAAAAGAATTTGCCATGTAAATAGTACCCCTGTTGCTTTAAACCCATTAATCTCTCAGGGGGTCATGTATAACTGATGTGACGTTTGGATAAATAAATGAACACTGTGCTATTCTTGTCTTAGTAGACCATTGTGAAGCTTATTGCTTCGGGCAGTTGACCAGCTTGTGGATGACATTTTTGCCCATGCATTAGGGAAAAGTGAATCAATATTGGTTATTAACAATCCTTCTGCGGCTGTGAGCCTCCCGTGCATATGGGATGTGATCACAGGACCAGCTACACTGTTCCCAGATCTGGTATTGATTCTATGCATGAAACAGAAGTACAAACAGAAGAAGCCATCTTCTGGCTCCCTCAAACTGTTTGCTCTCTCCTGCTATAAAATAGTATGGATCATTTCTAAGGGTCTCTTCTTCAGTTCATTGGGAAGAATATCATTCTTCAGATTAAAACAACCCATCCATGGGCATTGCTATTGTTCTGGAAATACTCAGCCATTAGCACCTTAGGATGTCTCTGTTTTCTGCTTGAATGCTGCCTCTTGTCTCCTAAAGGTTATACTCTGGATAATCCAGTCATTTTTTCCCAGGAATATGGGATTTATTTTACCCATTTTAAGCATTTAAACCGTAGATGTTTTGTCAAGATATGTATACCTAGGCTTACTGCAGTCAATGCAGAAGACCTCTCAATAGGTACCTGTAGAAGGTCGTTGTCTGATGTACTGAAAAGAGGTTGTCCTCCGGAGCATCTGTTTCCATTGACAACAGAAGTGGGCTAATCAGTTGGCTGTGTATAGGTGCTGACTTTTTAGACTAAAGAAAGATGAAGCAAATCCTACTTAATATCCTCTTCCGAGATAGCGCACTGACCTAGGCAACAGGCAAGTTGTAATTCATGGGAAAGCCAACCAAACCCGAGCACAATTTAACTGGACACTCAAAGGAACTGTGGCAAAATATACAGGTTGCATTCACTGTCATGTGTAAAGATGAACACATAAATACAATTCTTATATATCTGTCTGTCTATGAATCTATCTCCTGATGAAATGAATGCAAGGAAAATTTGAGCAATTGGTTCCATTATTTTTCTCTATTTTAAATGCATCATTTTTTCCTCTCCTATAGTGTCTCAGATGACATACATTTAACGTATATCTATATGATATTACTCTGATGGAAGTAAAGGAATATGAGCCCCATTTCACAGTTGATAAAGCGTGACAGACCAACTAATGCATGAATTTAGGCTCCTTTCTCTTTCTAATTTCAATTTATTTAGATGGTGACACAGTGAATAAATTTACAGAGGGACCTATAGTAGGGACTTGAGCTAGTTTCCTAATATAGTGCTTTTTTTGCTATGTATTGTCTGCTGGCTCACCATTCTTAGTTTTGATGATGTACATTTTTTCACCTGGAAGGATTGTACTAACCTATTGGACACAGCAACAATATTTGCCTACATCTCGAATGTAGCCTGAATAATTGCCCAGTTTTGAGATGAAAAGTGAATATAAATTATTTCTTTATTTTTAAGAGGTGGGAGACAGGGATACCTAAACAAAGAATGTGTTACTAATTTCTGCTGATTTTCTTTTCTAAGGTTTCCCCTCTCTTTATTCCTGCCCCAATTTTTCTACTTTGTGTCTTCTGTTTTCTGTCAAACATCCTTTTTTAAGGGTTTTTGACGGTATATTTTTCCTTTGACTGAATGTTTTGTTTTGGTACCACCAAATACGGGCACCAATATCGACTTTTTTGTTTGATTCAATAAGAAACTTGGTGTGTGAAGTATTCGGCTTGTGATTTTCCTCCCAGTTGAGTGGGGAGTTTTGAGAGAAACGTTTCCAGTTGTAGCATCCTGCTCTAACTGGATTCTTTCTCTTCTCTGACCTGACAGCATCACAGTGGCACACTTAACTAGTTTTAGATGGTATTAGCTGCAGATTTGGTGGTCAGTGGAGAGTAGGATTCAGAGCTTAGGGGGATGAACCATGCTCTGGAGACACCTCTCTCCTTCTCTTGACTGTGGGAGGGAACCAGGGCTTTGCTGACATGCCAGGAGTTTGGCATGAAGTATCTGGGCCAATGAGTCTCTAGCCAATTAATTAGATGCTAACAACAAGTTACTTACTGCAAAGCAGAGGTTTAACAAGCAATTTGGGTAAAGACTATTCTTTTTTGCATGCAAACACGGACACTTTAGGTTTCATTCAGAGCCCAGATCAGAACTGGTCTTCCTAAATTTATCCCTCTGACAGCAAATTTGTGTATCCATTGTGTATGGGTTTAATGATGCTTCTAAGGACACGAGCAGAAGTTTCCCATCAGTTTCAGTGAAGTTTATGTCAAGTTCTGAGATCCCAGGGACCTCATTTTGTCTTTTGGTTGTTGAGAAGTTGAATTTGTTAAGGATATCATGTGATTTGTCAGCTTCTTTTCTGATACTCTGGGGTTGATGTGGTAGAAATGAGGCTTTTTAGCTTGTGTAACCCAAGTTGTGCAATATACACAGGCAGGTAGAAGCACTCTAGGGACTTCTCAAGACATTATAGCAATTCCTGTTAAGGCTTTGGGCATACTAATGCAGTCCTGGGTCAGGACTGACTGGTGAGTTATACTCTGCTGTGCTGTTTGGGAGAGAGGGGAGGATCCCCTTCTCCTTTCCATTTCTCAGCATTCAGCTTTTGGTAGGCACCAAGAGGGGACATCCAGCATCCCCTAAAAGGTTTGAACTGCATCAGCTCCAAAGGCTCTCATCAACATCTGATACCCTTAAACAATGACAAGAATCCCTCCTAAATGGCTCTTTCTTTTCTCCTAGTGACAGTGGCAGGTTCCCGATCTCCTCAGAGCGAGTCCTGTGGCCAGTAAGGTGTTTGACTCCCCCCCCCAGAGCATCAATGTCTGTCAACAAGGTGGTTCATTGGCATTCTGCTGTGAAGAGGGAAGAAATCTGCCTGTAGCAACACAGCAATGGCAAGGTCAGTGAAACCAAGGGGAGACAAAAAAGAGCCTGCAAGGCTTTTGCTCTCAGTGGGGGAAATTGAAGGTGGCTTGTGTTATAAAGTATTAAACAGTGATTTAATCAGCGGTGAGATATGTAAGCGAGCTTAATTAGAAATACATATTATTCTTTGACTTTAAAGCACAAAATGAAAAATTAAAGCAATCTTAGAGGATATGTAATCAGCGAGGAATAATATGTTGGAAAATGAGTCTGATGTTGTAATTGGTGTATGCAATTAAAATTAATTAATTTTAGTTAGCATACATGCATGCAAATATGAAATCAACGCATTTCAGATATTAAACTCATAATTATAGCGATACTATTGCCAGAGCTGGTGACAGAGGAATTGACTTTTCGATGGTAAATACTTGCTCTTCAGATGTGAGGTCTGTTCTCTCTGCTGTCGTGTCAGGCTGAAACCTAATGATTAAAACTCTCTGATCAGACATGATTAAAAGAAAAGCATTCAGAATCCCCCTCGTTTTGGTTTGCACTACCTGGCTTCTCAGCTCTGTCACTCACCCTCATCTATGGCATTTTTCCATCAGGAGCAGCTTGAGTTTAAGACATTCCCACACACACAGAGGTCAATAAATCTCTCCCTCCACCCCCGGTTGCTCTCCCTCTTTGCTAATCGAGGCTTGCCAAACTGTGCTGTAAGCCAATGTGATGATCCAGCTTCGTGAAAAAGCAATCTTCCCTCTGGTTCCTGTGCAGATCCTTCAGTCACTCTTCACCAAGCCAAGTGATTTTCTTTATTTCACCTACAAATAAGGCCGATAGCATCAGAAGCAAAATTGTTCCAGTGTAAGAAAATTATACAGAGTGGCTCTGATCAAAATGTGCTTCAAGCCTTTGCAGCTCCTTGCTTTGGAGCCTCACACACCATTACAAAAGCCGCTTTTCTGAGAGTCATCCAAGGTAACATAGGAGCCTACAGAATGGTTGTGTTTCTACTGAAATGAATAAAAAGTCTAAACTGACAGAATATGGTAACTCTAAAGCTACAGCTATTATTAAACATTAGCTAGGGTACATTATGCTCTGATATTTTTTTGATCCAGTTTAGCCCAGCAATGAGCATCACATTAATCCCCTTCAGATTATAGCCGCAATCCAAACCAGAAAGCAGACCCCTGTTGGCTCCAAGTGTCATTAAAAAAAAAGGAAGAAAAAGCATTTCAAATAGCTTTAAGTAAAATTCCCTGCTCTCCCATGGAATAAACATCCACAGAAGGAGAATTCAAGGGCGCTCTCTAAGAGAAATGGGAAGGAAAGATGCTCTGATGAGGGCAGATCTGCCCTGCTCCCACCCATGCATACCAGCCTCCACCATAGCGATGCTTTTCATGGACTCCCACATTCTTCCCTGTTCTAGCAGCAATCTATTCAGGGAAAACGCATTTCCTTACTGAAGCCTCAAGCTATGTAAAAGCAACCATTTTTCACAGCGGGTATCTGTGAAGGCTGGCCCAGGTTACTGGAACAAGGTGCATGGGGAGGGTTCAGCAGTACCAATTAGGTGGGTACCGTTCAGCTCACCTTTGTGCTCAGTGCCTGTCAGCTCAGCAAGGAGAGCTGAAGCTGTTCCTCCTCCTGTTCTAGGTACCTTTAGGTTTCTATTTCAATGTCCCTTCCCCCTCTTTTGCACTGTATCCTGTTGGTGTGTGCACTGTATGTTAAATGCAAATTGATGTATTGAAGGAATGGTAATTAGGTGGTGTAGGTAGTCTGTGTGGAAAGATCATGTTTGTGTAAAAATGGAACCTGAGCAGAGTTATACAATCACCAGGAAAATGCCTGATTTGTCTAAGCATTACCACTTTTATCCGCTGCGTGCAATAGCAACAGGAATCAAAGCAGCTAACTTTCCATCATCTCAGGACAAAGGTGCCTGTTTGATTCAGCTTCAAGGGCTGCATGCACAATCAGACCCCTGGAGATGCTGAAAGGCAGGAACCAGAGAGATGCTTCAACAAAGTTCACAGGGAGGAAGCTGCCTGCATGGAAAGAGAAAGATTGAGAAGGAAAAATGGGATGGGAAATAAATATGCTCAGAGGTCACAGAAAGGTCTGAAAGGGGAAGAAGATACTCAGAAAGACACTTAGAGTGGAAATATGGATGCTATTAAAACAAAACAGAGTCATTACCTAGGTTTAATGAAGCTGAATTTAATCAAAAGGGAATTGTACAAACTGTTTGATGATTGTAATGTAACACCATAGCGTGGCAGAGTCTGCAGGCTGGTGCAGATGCTGTCTCACGCAGATGGAGGCAGAGCAGGCAACCCTCACAGTGGCATCAGGAGGGGTCAGGTCTCCAGTGCCCTCTTTTCCGTGGCAAGTGGCACTGAGTAGGAGGAGGGTGTAGCCTAGAAGTGAGGGGAGTCAAAGGAGGGAGCAGCTACGTGATTAAATCTGCTTTATTCACTGGGCTGCAGCTTTCCTAAAGGATCCTCTGCATGTTTTCTCCAAGCCTTGGCTCTCCCCACTGACACATCAAACGTCAAGCTGCGCATCCTGGGTACAGAGCTGTGCTTCTGTACCTGCGCTCGCGCTGCACATCCCCAGTGGTCTCGGTGGAGCGGAGGAGCAGATGTCTAACAGGGTGCGTGGCTCACACCAGTGCTTGAAAAGCAGGGTAATTCAAAAGCAAATGCAGAGCTACAACTTTCTGGGGTCAGGAGTGTTCACCTGGAGACTGCTTTGTTTCCTGATGATGATTCTGCAGCTTACAAAGTTTGTTTAGCTGTTCCATGCCTGACAGTGTGGTGATTCTTGTGCTGATAGAAGGCATTGAACAAATACATGCAATCTTGTGCACCCCCAAGATTCGGATACACTACCTCCTGTGAGGTTACAGAAGGGGTGGGATGTGCCAGTTCAAAGGCAGAGTAGTTTAAGGGGGACAACAACTGAGCTATGCCAATGCTGTAGATCTTGGGCTGCCCCCCCTTGAGGGCTGGCTCTCGGTCCAGTGCTCTGTGTGGGCTGAAGTGAATGGAAGAAGTGATAAAAGTTCAATTTACTGTCTTTGTATTTGGGCAACAGGTATGAAGGAGTTAGGGGGTTTGTCACCCACGTGGCTCCACAGTCATCCTGGTTTTCACATGGCAGGAGGTAGGGAGCACAGCTAGGGTATGGGGTTTGTTTCCTTGTTTCTAAGTGAAAACAAAGGGACTGGTCTCTGCTGCTTTAGGATGCACATGTATTACTCTCATCAAATTTTACTATCAAGTCTGAAGGTAGAGTTTATGGCAGGCCATTATTCCAGTTTTATGCCCTGGTAACTTTTACATAGTTCTTTAAGAAGGAATGCTTTTGAAGTCACCTTATTTTGACCCCTTTTCCATCAACAACTGTTGTTGGTAGCTGCAGTAAAAACAAATTCTGATGTGTGAAAATAACATGCTCTGTTTGCTTTTCAACATTGAGAGATTAAAGAAAATAGTGTGATAATTATTAATTTTGCTCTTTTAAGTGAATCTGCATGTTTTTCATCTGTCCCTACTTCTTGTTTTGCTGCAGAAGATGTTTTCTTTTCAACTCATGCTCATCCAATAGCTGTATTTTGAGGTTGGAAATCCCTATCCCATCCCTCCAACCAAAGCATTAAATAAATGCAAGAGGTAGAATCTCGAATCCACGTACAGAGCTGAGGAAGGAAGAGGCAGGTCACTGAAACCTCAAACACCACAGCCTTTTATGAGAGCACTGCTACAGTTTGATCAAGAGAAATAAGCTTTGCTTGTTGTTTGTGGAGTCACCTGATCCTCCAGCTAATATCTATCTCTTTTGTAGGGTATTGGAATTAAACCTAGGAACAGAAACTACCTTATTGTTTGCACTATGTTGTGTTGTGACTAGTCATCAGTGAGTTTAATCATCACCTTCTAAAACTAGGAAAAAAGAATATTTAAAGGCAGGGGATGGTGGCAGTAGTTCAGTGGCATTCTAGGAATCTACCTGCTTTGGTTCCTGCAGATGTTTTGTGTCTCAGCTTTGTGCTTAAACCCTGTTGCCATAAGTGGAAGTGTAAGGCTTTGGAGGCAGTGGAAGTGCTTTGCTTGCAGGAGTGAGGTACTGGCAAAACAACATAAGGGGACATTACATGGCTGAGTGTGTGCTCACTCGTTGCCTAAGTGAGGAAGCCAGATGAGATATATAAATAGAAGATGGATTTTGTGTCAGCCAGGGTTTGATATGGGCCAGTATTTAATCACCCTGTTCCTTCTCAGAACATGAAAGAGATGTAAGGACACTTCCCAAGCCTATGGGCTGCGGGAAAAATAGGTTTCATTAAGCACTCTTTAATTTTCATTTTGATCCCAGGTAATAGTGGAGAGCAGTGGTGGTCATGGATGTTGAAAAGCCAGGCTTCTGCCAATCAGGAGATATTCAAACACGGGTTATGTTAATGTGCTTAAATTGAAACTGAATGGATCATTTAATCAGGTGCCCCCAGGAGCTGAAAGAAAATGCCAAGTATTGTGTGACTAGTGAAAAATACTGAATTCTGCATCTCCAGCCTTCTTTTACTTAAATCCCTGGAGCTGAATTTCTCTTCGGAGAAGGTACTTCCTAAAAGTCTTGAGAAGTAAAGAGAGAGCTGGAGATGAAGGAACACAGAGGGAAAGTGTATAGAAAGGAGGGATCTGAAGATTAGCAGGCCAATTGCCTTCCTGTCACTGGCTGAGTTGTGATTTGTAGGCTGGTTAAATAGTCTTGTGTCACCTCTGTGCCAGGATCCTATATATTCCTAGCTGTTCTGCTGATGCCACCGTTGAGGAAAGGATGCTTGGTCTCTTGATAGGTTTACATGGCTGACTTGGAACGCTCTCCAGCCCATGCTGTTGGGGGCTATGTCTGCAGCTTCCCCAGGCCAAGATCAGTATGGGCCAGAATATTGTACTGGTGCTTGAGGGGGAATGCCAGCAGGATTTCCAGAGAACAAGGGCCTTTACTTTGGGGTGCACCTTCTCACCAGATGGAATTTGGAGGCAACAATGAGGCTGTAGCTAGGGCAGCACCTCAATATGTTCCGAGTGTCTCTGCAGGCAGGTAATAGGAGAGATTCTACTGCTTTGAATCTGGCACAGTGCATTTCGAATGTAGACAGGGCATTTTCATCTGGTTAAAAAAGGCGTGCACACCAGATCCTCAGCTGAGCCTCTACCAGCCCTAATTGAACTTCACTGCAGTCCTTGGGGCTGAGAGTCCGAACTGAGAATCTCACACTGTGCATTCAAGCATCTTAGAAACCTTGGATTGCACAAACCAGTAGTAATAAATAGTAATAAATCCCTGGAGAACCAGCCAAAGTGTGCCAGGAATTTCTGCATCTCTGATGGCTTGTTTAAAATCTGGCATTATCAAACTTATCTCTTCACCTTTCAGTGGCAACACAGCTTTTTTTCCAGTTACTTGTAATTTTGTGAAACTTCAGCAATTTGGGCAAAAATTTCTGCTCAAAAATATTTTTGGCTACTTTTGTGCAAGAAGAATGAAAGCAAAGCCCTTTCATTGTCACTTGAAGGTTAGTTGGGGTGTTCTTTGGAGTGTTTGTCTGGGCAGTGATGCCCAGATGACCAAAGGAAAACATGCTCTGTCCAAGGCATGGACCTGATAAAGCAGTGGTCTTTGGTTGGGCTGAGATCTGGTCTGCCTTCCTGCTTCCTTAAAACAAAGGCAGGAGCCTCCAACTGCAATGCAGATTCCCTTTCCTGTGTTAGACCCACCTCAAAGATCACATGCAGCTCTGCTCATACCCTGTTTATCACCATGGATCTGATCACTGCCAGCTCTTGGGGTCTTTAATCTGATAAAACTGACAGGAGATGCTTATGCGTACCATTAGGAAGGCAATATTCCATATGCTCTCTAATTGGTTTGAATTTATCCTATTATTTCAACATTTAAATGCTGCTGAACGTAATAAAGGCTTGTAAAGTGTAGGCTCTGGTGGGAGTTCATTACTGAGGAAAGATACATCCACCAAGGCTCTTTCTGGCTCCAGGCCCAAACCCTCAGCATTTTGCTTACCTCATGTGTGGCTTTTCACTGCTAGCTATACTCCTACATCCATGCTGCAGTCATCTCTGACACATTCTGTTTATTGCTTCCCCTTCAGTATCATATCTTTATTTTCAGTGTCACAGGGTATGTAATTTGTTTGTTGAAGGGAGTAATGGCTCCATCAGGCTTGTGGCATCACCGTAACCAGAGTAAAGAAAACCCACTTCTGTGAGGATGCTGGAAGATGTGAACAGCATCTTCCATTCTAGTGACTGCCTGGCTAATGTGATGGTACCTGATAGTCACCATCTGCTCATCTGGGTGCTGTGGCCAATGCTAGTGTCTAGCTATTGAAACCAATGAAAGATGAGCTTGCTCTTCTCCCCACAGGAGCGCATGGTCTGTGGACATGGCAAACACTGAGAGCTTCTCTTAGTCCCATTTGATCTCTGATGAGACAACTTGGAGGGCCATGAAAGGGTTTGGGGCTGCATGGTTTTGTGATGTATTTCTATAACAGTAAAAGTCTGCCCTGAAGAAGGTCTTGAGCACCATCACTGAACAAGTGTGAAAAGCATGCTAATGCCTTTGGCACATACACACTCACAGAGCATGGTGTGTGATGAATGACTCGAGCTCCAGGAGTTAGTTTGTTTTCATCATGAATCTCTCTTAGGAAAGTTTTTCTATGGTTATCTTACAAATATTAGTAAGCAGGATTTAATCCACTGCTGCACTTTAAGGAGCCGAAAGGTTTACACTCAAACCACTATACACTATACGCCTTCTCCTTTCACAAGGTGCAGGCATTCTGTCATGGTTTATGGTCTTGCTTTGATGGTGGCCTTAATCTCTGAAAGAAGAACCAGTTTCCCTGCTGGCACTTCCCCTGATTCCAGTAAGTTCTGCACCTTCTTTAGACCACCACAGAGCAGGCTTGCAGGAAGATGCCATCCAAGGACAAGTGAGGAAACGTTCATGGGTAGAGGTATGGCTTTCATTAGAGTTACACCAAGAAAACAAAATCAAGCAGGCAAGTGCATGCCTGACAGCTTGCCTTGCTTCTGTTGACCATCTGATTCGATGAGAAGACGCCTACAAGAGATGTGCTGGAGACACCTACAAAGCAGTGACCTCGCAAGCGTGCTTGAATTGTGACAAATAGGGCTTGCAAGCGTGTGTCAGTTATTTGGATGTGGCCTCGCACTTCACATATTTTTCTCCCATTTTTCATTGATTTAATCCTGCACTGTGGGGAGGAAAGAGCTCTCTCTGGATGTTGGGAGGGAACATTTAACGTACTTTCTGCCTTTAACATATACCACCTCGGTGTATCGTTTGCAAAACAGCCCCCTGATGATGTTATGCCCCTTGTAACTGTTCCTGAAGATGCACTTTGGGCATAGTCCTGAGTTTCTTTCCCTTGCTCTCGGTGAAGCCCAGGGTTCAAGTGCACTAGGGTGGATATCCTGAAGGTGAAGCAGATGGTGGGATTCTCCATTCCCCAGGCTGTCTGCCTGCAACAGTTATGGTTACATTCTGTGACTGAAAGTCTCTGGGAAAGGTGGGGTTAGCAAGTGGAGAGAGGAGCTGCAAACCAGGCTTCTTTTAAACAGCAGAGTATATTGTCATTTACCTAGTTAGGAAGCATGTATATAAAGGAGTTTTAACAATAAAAGCCTTTTTATATATTTCTGATACACTTGAAAGTTTTGGTGCATTACAGAGCCTGCTCTCCTCCATTTCTGGGATGAAATAAGCAGTCTTCCGGACCTTCTTTTTCTCCCTTTTACCATCTCTTACAGCATGACTCATTGCTGTCCTTGACATTCCTGTTGGTAATTGACTCTTTTCTGTGGCTCGAGGCTCTGTAACTGTTAAATAACTCCTCATCCTGTGCTTAAGAATAGAAAACCATTTTAACTTCCAGGTAGACAGCTTTATCCAAACTGGTGGCCCAGCCAAGCCCTTTGAAGACAAACCCTTTGAAGTTGTTCACTTGAGCGGTTTTATCTTTGCCTCTCTATGCTTATTTGTTGCTCGCTTCCAGAAGTCTTGATTTCTTCTGTCCTTTGGTTTAACTCTGGCCACAGATGTGGTGCAATATCACTAAGATGAACACGTGGTACAGTTTTCCACACCAAGTTACTGTAGTTCCTCCAGTGTGGGGAGAAGGTTTTGTACCAGTCTCTATAGGAATTCGAGGATGTATAAGTATCTTTCATTTCTAGAAGATAACTAGAAGCGTGATATGATTTCCAATTGAAAATAAGTTTTGTTTCACGTGTCTTTTCTTACTTATTGTATTATATCATTACCTTTGACTATTCAGTCGAATTTAATCTGCCCTAAGCAAACTACTTTTCTTTCAGTATATTAGAATGAAGTGCATAGTTTTTGACTCACAGAACACCACCACCATCACTGCCTGAGCACTGCATTCCAAAAGGATTTTCGCACTTTGTAGTTCACCTGGGTTTATAATCAGGTGAGATTCTTTTTGTTCTTATTCTTACTTCTGAGAGATGGATTCCTTGGACCACGCGCAGATGTCATCAACATGATAAGTAGTATCAGAAATCACAAGGAGGTGATGGAACAACTCATACTTTCTTCTCCCTGAGTGAAATTTCATCCCTCTAGAGGCCTCTCTATTTGAGTGAGACATAACTGGTCCTGCTGCTTGAGAAGCGAGTAGCAGTAAAGACTGATTTGTGACTAGTTATATAGAGCCGGATTTGCAAACCTGTTTGCCTGTGGGATATTCCAGCTGCTGAAGAATGAAAGGAGCTTTCCCTTGGCCCAGGTCTGTTGCGTGCTGCAGTCGGTGTGAGCTGAATTTGATACAAGGAAAAGGCTGGAAACAACAATTCCATTTCAGACAGCTTCTCTGAATAGCAACAGGTTGGTCATGATATTCCAGGCTCAGTAAGGAATTTACAAGTCACTAAGACTAATTATTTTAAATGGGAGGAAAGGGCATTTGAATTTATGAAGAACCACAACTTCTTTTTCAGTTTAAATTAATCACGGCTATTGTTTAAATGTCTCAGTGACACCAGGGAAAAAGATGAACTTATTTGTCTTTGGAATTTTAATAGCAATTGCAATTCTCCATAATAAATATAAACAAAGTACACCCTCTTGTCACTCAAACTGACTAATGGGATCAGCAAGAGGGGATAGCCAGGGAACAAGCACCCATTTGACTGAGAGGTGAGCACAAACTTTTTTGAGTATACAGGCAGCACAAAGAAATATCCTTATATCCTAATTCTTTAGTGCAAAAACCACGAGAAATCGGTGGTGGGGGAGTGGGGAGGGTTTATTCATAGCAGGATGATGTTGGACAGAGCCTTGGGTGACATGGTCAGGGGTGATGCATCCCTACGCATGGCAGGGGGTTGGAACTGGATGATTTTAAGGTCCTTTCTAACCCAAACCATTCAATGATGCGAGTGAGGCTCATTTTAAACAGTGAAAGGTGAGGGAACTTCTCTCAAAGGCCTCAAGTCTGACCTCTTACATATTCCAAGGATGTATTTTTGCACACTTAATCCAAATTCACCCAGGCAGAAGGGACAGCCTCCTAAGGAGCACTTACTTTGAACATCAGCTTTTACCTGGGAGGTTCAATGGCAGTAAGATTTGTAGGAGCACAAGCACGAAGGTGAAATACAAAGAACCCCCTAATCTCCTTTGAGGAGATTCCCAGAGTGGCTGTGTGTGTGGCAAAATGCCTTTTCTAAATGTCATGAAATGGCTGTCAGAGCTCTGTGGTCCCGTGAGCGGCTGCACAGCTCTTAGGCAGTGCTGTGCCTTGCGGTGGTTGTGTCTCTTTGCACTTACACCGTTCAACACATTAAACTTTGCAATGCAACACAGCAGAGGATCTCACCCAAATGGGTGCACTCAGGCATCTCAATCTTTGAATAGTTCTGAATAAATAATGTCTCTGCCGGTATTACATTTTGCTTGGTCTCAAAGCAAATAATGTGCAAAATCCCAGCATTTCCACTCGCAGCACAAGTGTAGTGGGAGCTGATTGCAGTTTTTCTCAAGATTACTCCAATTTCCTACAAAAAAAAAAGCAACCCCAACAAACCTATGAACCTGGCAAATCTGCTAAGACCTCGAGGCTTGTAAGGAGCTCTTTCTGCAGGGTTTGAAAGGTTGAACTAGATAACATACAGGGAAAAAAAGCTATAGGAAATGCAGAAGAATTGAGTGTTTTTCAGCCATGCTGTGCCAGTCAAATACTATGTTTTATAATGCAGCAAGCTGACAGAGTCAGAAAGAAATGAAGTAGACCATGCGTACAGACCCAAACCTATGAAACACGTACCCCATGTTGTAAGAAAACAGATGCACATGAAGCATCAGTGTGATGCTGTGGAAGGAAAGATTGGATTCAATGATGGCTCGGTTTGTGATAGCACCTCTCAGGTTGTGTACGTGCTGGCAACACAGTCTCCAGCCCCAAATAGTCATAGTCTTCATCTGAAATGTGAGTACTGTCCTTTGCTGATGATTGGAGTCATGAGCAGGACTCTGGAGGCGATATTCCTTTTATTATATAGCATATATGAAATTGCTCCTGTGAGCCAGTGCCAGGTTAACAAATGCACCTCCAGTTCCAGTCTCTTCCTATGTACAGAGTGCACCAAAGAACATAGTTGTAAGTGAAGCACAAAAACATGACAGTGAAGGTAGTTAATCAGTGGGCTGGATTACCAAGAAATGCAGTAGGCTCTCCATGCTTTAGAAATGTTCATCAGAGTTACAGACCTTTATTAATGTTATCTTCTAGTTTAACCACATGACATTGCTCTTGATTACAGGAATGACAGGGTGAAAACCAGTGGGATGCAGGAGGTCAGGCAGGATGCTCTCAAAAGTCCCATTTAGCCTTAAGAACTCTGGGCCTAAGGATGTTCTGTAGGGATAGCGCTTGCAAACAGATGTAATCTTATAGCTATCGCTTCCTGCCTTCCTTTCTGCTGCTCATGATTAAACTTCTCCCTCACTGAGGAGTTTCCAGTAAAGCCAAATATGAGTTTGTTTTCTGAATAACTGCAGATGCAGCAGGTACTGTTTAATTCCCACTGGGATCTGTGACCATCCCCTTTCTGCCTGAGCAGAGGGCAGAGGGTCCAGCCCTGGAGCCTGTAAGATACCAGCCTGTTGTATGACTAGATTCATAGATTTGGGTCTTCATGGCAGCAGAATATGGAATTACAGAGAGGTGGAGGAGAAATTTGTCTTTGGGAGGTAATTCTGTAGCATAACTTGGTCTCTGGGGAAGTGTGGGCTGGGAAGTGTGAATTAGTCCTGAGGCAGATGGATTTGTAGCTTGTCAAGGATAAAAGAAAGATGTAATGTATAACAGAGTGGTGCTGGCTAATTCTATGGCAGTGTGATCACAGAATGTCTCTCTAACCAGCCATCTGACATGTGTGTACATACACTAACACGCAGGTGCTTAGTTGTGTATGTACCATGCTCAGCAGCAGAGTAAATAAAGCCTGACCTGCATGTTCTCGGATCCCCCTTGTGCATTGCAGACTCTTTCCACAGGCATCTAAGGACATAGCATGACACACAGGCTTGGAACACCATTAGCCTCTAAGACCTGTGGTATGAAGCATCCTGCTAGTGTGAAATTAATTACCTGGCCGGGGCTAACACCAGATGTAACCCTGACAAACTAAAGCAGGCAAAGGTGAGCTCAGGATGTGGTCATGAAGGGAGCACAGCTGCTATTTAGCTAACGCTAGTCAGACCGCTGGGGCTGATGGAGCTGTCTGTTTCCCATTTTCCTCCATGCAGGAGGATGCAGTAAAGAACGAGATGGCTGTAAATGGACAGATTAATTAAATACGGCCCCGGATTGAAACTGAGCTTTCCCTTTCTTGCAGTTTTAATTCTCGTTGCTAATCTGCCCTTTGAAAGCTGCCAGGAGTCTGGTTTAGTCTGATTAGCACACGTGTTAATCAGGTTTCCAGAGAGTGCTTACCGCACTGGGACCTCACTGGTTTATTACCAGGCCTGAGGTCACTTGGAGAACTGGGGAGAGTGAGGGTTTTGAGGATTCAATGTCTTATTTTCTAAAACAATAATTCATTTTTTAATATATATATATTTATATATATTTTTTTTTCCCTTGTGTGCAAGCTCTTACATTTCTGAATTGCAGTTGGTAATAACAGGTTTGGAAGTAAGTGGGTTCCTTCAAGATACAGTTTCCCATTCTTGCCCAGCTCTAGATTTGCAGGATGTCTGTGGGTGAAAGTGAGAATTAGGAGTTGGGAGAGAAGTTTCTGAGAAGTAGGTTATCTTTGGAGGACCATATTGGATTGACTGAGGTGTAGACAAAGACTTCAGCAGTAAGTGTATTTTTGCGTGATACAAGATACTTATAAAATCAATGAGCTCTTAACTAAGTGAAGCCTTTGAAGGGACAAAATGTTCCTCTACACTCCTCCCACTCTGTAAAGCAAAGCAGTTCAGCTCCTCATTCAAACACTGGATTCAGGTTTCTGCGTTTCATACATTCACAGACTGCTCAAAACCAATTTCACTCCCTTCCACAGTTCTCATTAACTTTGGTGATGTGAGGTTATGTCCTCGCTCCATGGTGTTGCTTCTTCTCCTGCCTGAATGTCACTTACTTAAACACAAATATGTAACTGTTGTCAGAATAATAACCATAATAACTGCTATTCTGAGCTGATTCCTATCCAACTGCTTTCTGCATGTCAGGGAAGCAGGATGGAGAGGTGCTTATAGCGTGTAAAAATTTGCTATGCTGCAAAAAGAAGTCTAGCACAGTCCTTCTAAACTGCGTGTTTGCCTGGATCACTCTATCCTAGTATTAGTTAATGCTTAGATATAACATACCTGGAATGGAAAATAATTATGTCATGGTTGGGAAATGCTTGGTTTTTCAGTTGATATCTTTATATGGATCTGAATGTCTCTTCCATCCTGTGAACAACGCTATGTTATCATTGGGCATATGTCTACATCCTTTTCCTTAAACTTTGTGAACAAAGACAATACCTGCAGTTTGAGCCCCACGTTACAAAGAGATGCTTATATCTGCTTGGGCTGCACCGAGTCCAGGGTTGTGTGTCGATAAACAGCTTGCAACATCAACACCAGCTCAGTGCTGGGGTCCCTTAGGTGACATGAGAAATCCTAGCTCTGGTTAGGTGAGCAGTGATACTCCTAATGGAGTGTGCTTGGCCAAACCTATCCTGAAAGCCTTTTATTATTAATATGAAAGTATATTTCTACTAAGCCAGACCCATTACTCATTTTGTGGATGTGAAGAAACGCGTTCATTGTACAAGACTCGATAACAGGGCTCTTGTGGTATTTCTATACAGGACTAATACAGCCATAGCAGCTTTTCACTTGCAGAGCTGGCGATCAAGGAAAGCTGCCATTGCTCAGGATTTCATGACAGTTAAAAGTAAGGTCCTTTAAAGAGAAGAAAGGGTGGGGGGGAAAGAAACCCCGCCGGTCTGTCAGGAGAAAGTTTCCTTTGTGTGTAATGCATTTCCCCAGCACAATGCAGGCTTGCTCTGCAGTTGCTAGAGCTGTGCTCGTAGTTCTGGAAGGTAGTCCTCTACACTTGGCATGAATCCTTTCCTCTCGCTCTTTTGCTTGGCAGTGGGGGGATTTTTCTGGGTCCATAAAACTCGATCCAGGAAGCTCTCCCCGCCCCGGTTTCGTCTCTGTGCATCAAATTAACATTTTTTAGAAGGCGCTGTGAAGCAAGGAAGCAGTTGCTTTAGAATGCCATTATCTGTGGCGTTGCTAACAAAGGCGGTGGGGTGAGCTGAAGGGGTTTTTAAGCGTAAAAATAGGTTCATCTTTAGGACATTCCGGAAGGGAGGATGCATGAGGTTTGGATTTCTTTGTATTTCATTTTATTTTGACTTAAAGAAATCTTAGTCTCTGCTTCTGATGACTGTGAAAGAAGCATGAAGTAAATGTCTGTTTTTAGCCAACCCCCTTTTTTTTTGGTGCAAACTGCACATATGGTGTCAAAGACGTATCCACTGAGTAAGTGCTGCTTTCAGCAACTCACGGAGCAAAAGGAAGGGGAAGAGCAGGCAGTGCAGAAGGAGGGTTTGTGGGCCATATAGCAACAGGGGCAGCTTCAGTGGAGTTCATTTTTTCACAAGCAGAAGCAGGGATATATCCTGTTATTAGATGGGAAACTGCCATTTTTCTATGTGGTCATTTCTGTTGCTGTTTTTGGTGCACTAATCTAGTGGTGGTTCAACAGGGAGTAAGAAGATATGTTCATCTTACATGATGTCATCTCAAGCTCAGTGGGTGCCTTCCAAGTCTTGGGGTTTAGCTCAGTGAAGCTGAGCATTTCAGCTTTGCCTAAATTAAGCATAATTAGCCTAAAAACCCCCATAATGGTAAAATTAACCATAATGAACAACTCGGTGTGTATGACTGTGGCTCCACATGGCATTATTTCTGCACCTGTAGCTCGCACCCAGAGCATCCTTTCTGAGATGGCTTTGTCAGCAGCCTCTCATGGGAGCAAACGCTCACCCCAGCGCTCATGGTTCCTTTTCTGTCAAGAGTTTGGGCATGAACTCTGTGGAAGACCATGTAGGAACCACGTAGTGTGGAAGTCTGCGGGAAGCAGGTAGGAAAGAGCTGACGAGAATAGAGTTACCTGGTTAAAGAAACAATACCACGCACGTACTCGGCGTTCATTCAGCGTGCATTGCAAGGCTCCTCACCACCATTTCACAGCTAGCTCCTCGTGTAAAAGGACTGAGCTTTATCTTTTGCAGTCGGCAGCAGCAACAGCTGAAGCCCTGCAGTACCAGTGTTTGTTTCCCCGCGGCTCACCTCGAGTCCCCGAAACACAGAGGGGGAGGCACATTTCAGCCAGAAAGACAAAAAAGCTCATGCAGAGAAGCAGCCCTTTCCTGATGACACTGGCTACCCGGAGGGGATGGCAGGGGTGAGCGGGAGGTTCTGCTGGCTCCCTGGGGCTGGCTGCGGACACCTCGGCAGGGCTTAGCTGGCTGCGGTCCCGCTGCCACTGCTGGCCTGAGCGACACCTTGGCAGGGCGCTGGGGTGCAGCAGCAGAGCCGCAATCTGTTCCCTTCCCCAGCCCCCCCCACCCCGTGCCCGAGGCAACCTCGTTTCTTCTCACTCGATGCCGCCGCTCCCTCCCTTCCCTTCGTCCGCGTGTGCGAGTGCGTGCGCATCTCCCTGCGGTAGCAGCGCTTTGCACGACCCCGGCGTTCGCTCCATCTGGCTCCTGCACCTACACTGCGTAGCAGTGGGACTCCAGGGTGGATTTGAAACACAAAACAAGCGGCCGTCTCTTTTCAGTTCTGTTGTATTGCCCGACACGCAGGTGGCACCGGGTCACCGTGCTGGCTCCTTCCCTCCGAGACACGCTTGGGGATGTGGCAGTGCACTGAAAGTTGCTGGATCAAAGTGTTCCCTGGCCGGGCTTCCTGCACTCCACAGGGCCTAGCATCCGCTGAGCCCCTGCCAGGGGGTTGAACCTCAGGCTATGGCAGTGCTCGGCTG
Source organism: Pezoporus occidentalis (assembly GCF_034315485.1). Lineage (NCBI taxonomy): Eukaryota > Metazoa > Chordata > Aves > Psittaciformes > Psittacidae > Pezoporus > Pezoporus occidentalis. The sequence goes on from NW_026912854.1 coordinate 925,984, forward strand.
TTGTCACAAGGAAGCCTTTTGCACGAGTGCAGTCCAGCCCATGGCCAGCAAGGGGGGTTTAAGCTTCAGAGGGCAGTGAAAGGGGACTGATGAGGTACCAGGTGGGGAAATAAAAGGGTGAGAGAAAAGAGGGGCTGCTACCAGGAGACCACATCCCTTGGTGAGCCGCTGGCCCAGGGTGCCCAGAGAAGCTGTGGCTGCCCCATCCCTGGCAGTGTTCAAGGCCAGGTTGGATGGGGCTTGGAGCAAGCTGCTCTAGTAGAAGGTGTCCCTGCCTGTGGCAGGGGTTGGAACTGGATGAGCTTTAAGGTCCCTTTTAACCCAAACCAGACTGTGATTCTATGATTCACCTTGCGGCAGCCAGTGTGAGATGTTTTGTAGGGATGGGATGTTTCTTTCAACCCCCTTTTCTGCCTGATTTTCAGTAGACTATGGGCATATTTGGCCTGAAGAGAAAGGTTTTTGTTTTGTTCGCAACTACTTTTGAAAGGTGTCTGGTTTTCTGTACATCACAGTAAAAAATCCTGAGGGCTTTCTGTACTCCTTTTTGCACACCATTTCCCTGCCAGCTAGTTTGTACTCTTAATAGTAAATATGACCCTTCACACAATAGGTATTGGGAAGAGAGATGCAGCAGTGAGGAGCGAAACCCCATCATCAATAATGAGGAAACAAACATCATGGATCAAACACCTGAGCATTTTTGGAATGCAGGTTTCACCACTGGGATTGATGTAAGGAATGACTGCCTGATGCCCTGTCCTTTGATTAGATATTATGCTGAGATTGCATTTCCGAATCTAATTTTTAGTGCTGAAAAGCATTTGGGTTTCAGAGGGGAACTGGAAGAAAATAATTTGGATTTCTTAGCCCTGGGACTGTTACCTTCCCAGCGCTGCTTGAGTTCACTGTGATCCAAGCCCTTTGTGCAACACCATCTTCAGAACTGAATTATTCAGGAATGTGCCTGGATTAGACGGCAAAACTGCATTGTGCTCCTCATTATGTAATTAATAATTGAAATTCCTGTCTCCTTAATATTTTCTGAACTGCACTGCAGAGTGAAACTATAATTAATCCGTTCACAGGCAGTCCTGTCGTCTTCTTTCGTGCAAGTCATCAGCAGCATAGCGACACTTCATTCTAATGACATGTCCAGGGAAAAAATAGGCTCAGAGCATTCCAAAAGGACAGACTCTGTAGGTATTAAATAGCCAAGGTAATTGCTTAGTGCCATTTTCCTGGTTGTATTATGCAGGAGGAGAAGTCTGCATTTAAATGGGACTTCCAGTCAGAAAGAGAAGGTGGATACTGAGAAAAATACATGTAACATAGGCTCCTGTGTATGAGAGGATAAACCCTTTTTAGGTCATCCGGCCCATCTGTGAGATTGAGATAGTTCTCTGCTGCACCTCTTTTAATGCATGCCCTGGTACACCTCAGGTGTTTCCAGTGGGAGACCTGAAATACTCTTCCAGGGAGTTCATTTCACAACATCCTGGACACCTGGGCTGCTTCTAATGTTGGTGCTGCGTTTTCTGTCTTCTCTTCCATTCCATGTACTGAAGAGAAAGGGGAACTATGCTCCTGGAGGTGTAAATAAGGAGGAAATTCTTTCCTGTTAGGGTGGTGAGGCACTGGAATAGGTTGCCCAGGGAGGTTATGAATGCTCCATCCCTGGTGGTGTTCAAGACCAGGTTGGACGAGGCCTTGGGTGATATGGTTTAGTGTGAGGTGTCCCTGCCCATGGCAGGGGGTTGGAACTGGATGATCTTAAGGTCCTTTCCAACCCTAACTATTCTATGATTCTGTGATTCTAAATGGTGTTTGAAATGGGGGTCTTCCTGAGAAACAATTCATGCTTCCATTGAAACTGTGCACCAAAGCCTATATAACTATATAAGACTATGTTCTCACTGTGTGCTTCTCTGTCAAAGCCTGCTGATGGCCAATGCATAGCAAAGGCCTGGGAAAAGAGCCATGAGCAACAATGAAAAAGGAATATGATCCATATGTGATAATTCCTAAAGATACTTGAGAGGGTTTTGTTGTTGCATGCTGTCGATGCTAGGTTTCAGGGAATAGAGTTTCAGCTCCAGGTTTTGCCATAGGTTTTGTGTGCACCCTTGGAGCACAGGGACATTGTTGGAGTATATGAGGAAGTTTGACGTGCCCACAAGACCGACCTCACTTTTCTGTGCCATAAGCTGAAAAGGAAAAGCTGCTAATTTCAAGTGTTCCAGGCCAGGAAAAAGCGTATTCATCGTGACAGTGACTGCAGCTGGCTCCAGAAATAATTGGCAGCGGATTCGGTCCTTGCTTTCTGTCATCCCAGTGGAGTTCAGGCAGCTGAGGCCAGACCACAGGTCAGGAATTATCTGGATGGCTCAAAAATGGCAATGCTGTTCTGTCAGAGGCTGTATGAGAAGCCAGACACGAGCACCCTGGCCAGGGCTCCAGTCCACTTTTTACTAAGTAAGTTCCATGTAGAGTAGTTATATGTCTGTCCTGGAAATAAGATGACAGTTGACCTAAGGTGTCTGAAATACTCTTTCGAGTGGCTCAGAAACTGCTTTTATCCTGTCTCACTTCAAATACCACTTAAATGGCAAAGAAAGTCTATAACTAGACTCAGGTTTGAGCAGCCTGAGTGTGCATCTTCCCAGTAACTGAGGCCACCTTGTCAGATCGACATGCAACAGAAGCCTTTACCTTATTTAATAGCTCATTAAGTAAGTCCCATGTCCTTTTACCAGCTCCTAAGGTGAGTCTGCTACCATGACCACAGCTTTGGCATTCCAGCTGAGCCTGCATGGAGGCAGTGAGTAGGGACCGGTCTTCAGCCTTGTTACACAGCATGCAATACACCTCTTATCTCGCTATCGTATTCATCAACTTCTTTTCCATAAGGCTTTCTTCAGCAAAGTACCTGGAAAAATCATTACCCAGGTACTGTACCAATAAAAGGCAAGCCCAGCCTTGACCACTTTCAACTTCTGCAATTCTTACTCACTTTTTCATCTTCTTGTCTAGCACCATGCTTTAGGTTTTGCCTGACCTGTGATTCATCATGTTCTCACTCCATTTGACAATACCTGCTAGGGCTAAGAGTTAAATGAGACATGTTTTGTTCTGCAGATAAGCAAGCTGCTTGTTGCATCTGATGACCCATTTGCTTTAGCAGCCAGCTGTTTAAGGAGAGGAGGCTGGTAACAATTATGGACAGGTGGGCAAAGGTGACTGAGTGACCTGTGCTTCTCAAGTCATTGCTTCTCACCTGGTGTGGTAAATGAGCACATTCTGTTACTGACCAGGCACAGAATAAAACTGGTCTCCTAAATTGATTGCATATATGCTTTTCACCTGAGCTGTGAAGCAGGATGCCCTGTCTCTTGGTGTGGTTCCCAGCATACTTGTAATTGTGGTTTATGTGTCTCAGCTGGTAAGCAAGGGTTCAACTGCTTTCATTTGTATGCAGGATCTTTCTTCTCTCACAGAAAAACTCTGGTCTCTCATGGTTGCAGGTAAGTTTTTTTCTTATTTTGTGCTATTTCTTTTGCATTAATGGAAGAAATATATATATATATGCACATGTATATACGTGTATACATTGCCATGTAAATCTATACATTTAAATATGTGTATGTGAGAAGTGGTAAGTTAATGTGGCACATTGAAGCATCGCGTGCTAGGTCAGGGACAAGAGTACTGTGTTGCTGGGTGTGCTTCTCTGTGTCTCCCTTGAGCAATCTTTCATACTGCTTTTGTCTGTGTGTGAATAAAAGCTTAGTTCTCCAGAGTTTGATGGATGTATGGAAATTTGACTCTATTATCTGTAGAAGACATAATGTACAGACAGTAGCAAAGCAGGCAGGGATTCTTCCCAGGCTTTTTGAATAGGTGTGGCATTGGAGCTATGATGGGTTAGAATATGAGCTTGGCATTATGGATAAGAAGTCCTTATTTCCTCCCTCAGCTACTGAACTTCTTGCGGCTACCTAGTCCTGAAAGAGAAAGGCAGTTTCCAAAACAGTTAATTCCTTGGTTTCTTATTGCCAGCAAAAGATGCTGGAGGCAGATTTGCTAAAGATACATTTAAAGTGACAAATACACTTTTAAGGACAGTCGAACAATGAGAAATGATGGCATGTTGGGCACCCGTGTGGGATTAGGATGCATGGTTGCACAGATCCCAAGAGCAGAGCTCCCACACCTGCTTGTGCAGGTAGGAATGCTGTTTGACGAGGGCACAGGGTGACATTAGCGTCACAGCTTCGTCAAGTACAGCTTGAATACAGTTGGCAGTATCCCATGACCTTCTCTCCTATTCCACATTCTCCCATGACAGCAGAACTCTCTCTGGCTATACCTTAATTCTTCCTGATGGCTTCTAAAGGTTCTGGACAGAGAATATCAGTGAAGATGGCTGAAGGAAAGAATAAAATTGGTGAGCTCTGACTCACAGACAGAAAGTTTCATTCCCTTCTCCTACTCCTATGTGGGTCACTTCAACAGGAGCCATGAGGACTTCAGCTTAAATCTCCTCTTAAACGGTGAAAAAGTAAAGCTGATTTCCCATTGACTGGCATATTGGGCAGTCACAGCAGGATAAAGCAGTCGGAAAGGTGTGGCATTCTGATTTGGTACATTTCTCATCTCATTTCTGCTGGTTTTAATGGATTGATATAAAGGTTGGGACTGTGAAGAACTGGAAACCATGTGTGTGCCATGCCCATGACTGCCTGCTGCTGTGCATAGTAGGAACACTTTCAAAAGCCCCCATGTCTAACCTCATTCACTGTGAATGCAGTTCAGCCAGCAGCAGAAGTCTGCTTAGCAAACTGGAGGTTCACGTGTGGATAGGGAGGTAGGAATATTAAGAATAAGCTTTGGAATCAAGAGAAAAGGCCATTATCTATAGTACATTGTCACTAATTGCTTAGGAAGGTAAAAATGCTAAAATACCAGAAAATTAAGGGTGATAAATGCAGTTGCGGTGTGCCAAGCTAACAGAGGGGGAACAGAAGCAATAAGGTTTTTGAGCCTCTACAGAGCTGAAATCTCCAGAGATCACAAGCAGGAGAATACCCGGCCCAATATGTGTGTCTGTGTACGTTTTAAGATACCTGGAGGGAGGCAGCTGCTGTAGAAGTGAGAGCTGCAGGAGCTGCAAAGTCGGCACCTGACAGGCAAATTCACTGATTGCCCATGGGGGGTTTGTGTAGCTGTTGATGTTCCTGTTAATTCTACTCATTTATCTAAGAGTCAACAAAGAAAGTGCTTTATTTAGCTTGTTTCTCTATTCTTTGCTTAGGAAAAACCACCAGCAGATTTTCAACATAGGAAGCAGGGGAGCTCTTGGTAAGAAAGGCTATATGTTGCTATATGTATCCTCACGGTACTCTGTGATAAAGATAGTCCAAGGAGATTAAATGATAGCTTTGCAAAAATAGCTTCTGCACTCCTTGAATTCCTGTGCTAGATTCTGACACCCTCGTCATAAAAAGCCCCGCTGTAACCTCTGGGACTGTCGAGGCAGCAGCCTGAGATTCTCCATATGGAAAAGGACAGAAAAATGCAGCCTTTTTTGTGCCCTGATCAGCTATAAAACGTCTCCTTATTTTGTAGGATAACAGGAGGATAATATCGAGTCTTTAAATTCCACCCCTCCTTTGTTTTCCCCCCAGATCTGTTGTTGTTTCTATTGTTAATTCAAGCCTTTGTAGGGATTTATGGGCACTCAGAAATTCAACAAAAACCTGGGATTCAGATAGTCAGGGAGAAGAATGAAAATCCTGGAAAGCCTAAGAATGCATGGGCGAGTCACATAGATGGAAGGGAAATAGGTGCTTTAAAGAGTATTTCTATCTATATGTGAGCCATGTGGCATGATCTTCAGTAGATGCATGGAGCAATGTGTGATGGAATGGGCTTTTTGGGTCGGCTTCAGCCCAGGTCAGTGATTGCTGCTGTTCTGATAGCAGCTAAGTGGTCCGTAGGAAATGACTTTGAGGTCTTATTCCAGTCTTATGAGTAGTTGCTCATTACCTGAAAGCACTAATGAGTGGAGCAAAGAATAAAGTGGGCAAGGGACCTGTGGCAACTGAGACTCAGTTTCACAGGCAGGGTCAGAGGGGGTGAGGAAATTGGGTGGACCAGTGCTGCAGCTCTGGGGTGGGGAATGGGTGAGCTGGCAGTTTGGTACATCTCACAGGCATCAAAAGCATGGGGCGACGGGTGATGAGAAGGACGAAGCAGTGGCTGCTTCCACCGCTGCTCCTCCCAGGTGAAATCCTTGCTGAGCTGTCTGCGTCTGGTGCCAGTATCCCTTCCTACAGGGACTCGTTTGTGTTGCTTACATCATGTGCTGCATTTAGAAGACCTCCAGTGTTACCATGGCAACAGTTTCTGCTTAAGTATAGGTGAGACTGTAAGTTAATTTTAAATAAGGTGAAATGAAGGAGGGGGTGAAGAGAAGCTCTTGCAAAGCATCTGAAGCCACACAGATCTGTCTGATCAGTTTTGTAAGAAAGCTTCTAAAGTTAATTTTCCATCCCCAAGGTTCCATCCTCCTCCTGAGAAAAAAGAAGTTTCACTGGACTGTCACTGCTTGTGGTGGTGGCAGACCTGGGGAGCCTTCACCTCCTCTCCTTGTGTCTTATGTGTGTGTTGCCAAATGCTCTGCGTGCAGTGGGGTCAGTAGAGTAATAAGACCTAGATACAGCGCATCTAGTTGGATGCTCTGAGGCTTCGTGAAGTGTGGGTTTAATGCAGTTTTGCTGCTGCTGGTTTTTAGCAGCAGAGGCCAATGTGCTGTCCTTCATACTGGGGCCTGAGCTCTGCACTCAGTGATATGCTTAAAACCTGAACCCTATATATAAAAGTAGAATGTATGTATGCAAATGTGTGTGTATATATATAAACATAATATATGTATACATAGGTATGCATATACATAGAAAATATATGATATATACACATACATATGTTCTATCATTGGAAATTAACTCAAGGACAAAAAAAAACCCACAATCTCCTGAATAGAAATGTTCTTTTTGTAATAAAATAATCTGGAGAAGAAAAAGAAATCTCTGTTTGATAAAGCATCAGTATGAGGAGTGCTGCTCACAAAAGGATTATAGGATTGCCCCTTTTTACTTTTTACCAGCCCAATTGGAGCACTCTTCCTCTCTCAGCTCCATAATTGGCACTTATCACCATTGTGTGTGTGTCTAGTCCATTAAACGCATATTAAGGTAATCGTAAGAGATCCAGAAGCCCACTTAAACCTTCACCTAGTTGTGTGATGCTCTGTGAGCCACCCTTTGTAAGAGTTACCTTCTTAATATACACAATTTACAGCTTAAGAGCAGGCAACCCCAGAAAAACTGAGGGTGGTTAATGTGAACCTTTCATGGTATCAGTCACGCTTGCACTGGGAACCCGACTGCACCAGTGGGGCTGACTCTGCTGGTCTCACATCTGGGGAACAAGAGGATGCTGTGTAGACCTTTGTCACAAACAGTTGCTTCGTAAGCAGTTTCTGTAACTCTTTTGGTGGCACAAATATCCCTGCTTAGGTGTTTGTCCTGTTGGCCTGGAAGTAACAGCCACACAAGCAGAAATGAGTGCTACTGTAACCTGCCCATTCATGGGCAGTAAGACACAAGGACCGAGGCAAAACTATGATGCTGGTTAATAATCAGCATAGCCTCTTAAAACCTTCCTTTCTTTGCCCTGATTTCCAGAACTGCTTTTTCACTTTTTCTTTCTGTTTCGTTTCCTTGTTTTGCCATGAACTGTTTTCCTGCTGCTGCTTAGAGCAAGAAAAAACACTCTTTGGAGCCTGAAAGAGCACATTTCAAGTATATAAACTCTCCAGTGCTACATAGGAACTGTGTAATGGTATGAATCACTCCTAAAGACATTTCCATCTTCCTGCTCTGAATCTCTTCAGTTGTGTTGGGTGAACAAATTTATGGTTTCATTTATGTAGGCGATGAGGTTTTGTATCTGTATGCAGATACGTGATGTACACAGGAGGCATATGAAGTTTACGGAGCTACATTACGTGAAGATTATGAAGTGTGTTCATGTGGGTTGGGCGGCCCTGAGTCTGCAGGATAGCTTATTGCATTCCTCACAGAGGTGCTCCTCAGCGTTGCATTTGTGTGGTACATGTTTTAGCAGGTATTCTTAGAGCCTGAGCAGTCAATGGACAGCTGGAATATCAGAAATCTTAATGGAAAAGGGTTATTTGTGTAGCTAATGTGTGATAAGAAAGGATCTGAAGGAAGAAAAGTAAAGCAGTGGTGGGATGAATCAGGTAGAGGGCCTAAACACAACGACTGGTGTGAATGAATAAGGGGATAAACTAAGGAGAGGGGTAGCTCTGGGGGTTGAACAGAAAGCAGTAACAATACTGGTGTTTTCAAGGACATGTAGAAATGGGATCCTGTTTAGAGAGCTCTGTTACATGGCACTGACAACGTGAAGGATGTTGGTGATGCTGCCTGAAATGCGTCTCACCCATGAAGGACAGTATAGGGATTATTTTGTACTGAGTTCAGAATATTTCCTTCCACTTCTGGTATTTCCTGAATGAGTACATCCAGGTGCAGGGCTCCAGCTGTACCACAACAGCTGTCCTCCTCATCACAGCAAGGGAAGAGGAACTCGCTCACCTAAGTGTGATGGAGCCATCTGAATTTTGCCAATCAGACAATGAGCAAGTTCCCCGATGGAAACAATTTAGAGTTTCTTTACCTGTGCCAAATATGTGGCAGGAAAGAAAGGCATCAGTAAGAGGTTTGGAAGGTGAATGCGCGGCAGCTGCCGATTGCTTCCAAATGTTTGGCAAAGCGGCACTAGGAAAGGCACACCTGTCTGCAGACTCAGTCTCTGTACCTGGTGGTCTATAGCTAAGGCAGCAAACCTGAGCATAGGGAAAGCTGCTAAAATCTGCTGTATTTATTACTACCCCCAAAAAGACCCCAAAGGGACATTTTATTACATCCACGATCGCTTGCATTTAGCAGTGCTTCCACTATTAGTAACCCTCACCACTTCTTACACACAACCCAGTCTTTGAGGCATATGTAAAAGGCCTTAAGTAATTTCTCTCACTGCATACCTCTTCTCTAAGGAAAGGCTATGTGAGCTGGATGGAAGTCAAAGTGCTTGATTTTTCCTTGCTATTGCCGGTAATTGATATAATAGAATACAGACTGAAACCATATCTTTGTCTCCAAAGATAACTATCTCAAACTACAGAAAATGAGTGTGTCTATGGACCATATTTGAGACAGGGTAAAATTAATGGGAAAAAGATGAGTGAGCCTGATGGCCTTCAGCCCAGGCAAGGAACACAGACAAGAACGTTGGGAAGAAACAAAGAATAGCTTTTCTTAAGGGCGAGGGATTAATAGTTGGATTAGGAAGAAACAGCAACTGAAACTACAGTCTGAAGTGAAGAGTGGAGAACAGAATGGTTTGGGAATGAAGACCCCGTAGAGAAAGGCTCCAGTGTCATTTAGGGATGTATTTCTCTTTCCCTTTTTTCATTGCTTCCCACACTTAGAGGAACACCAAACCTGCTGGGCAGTCTGGCAGAGAGACAAAATACCCCAATTGGAAGTCTGGATCTGTAACTTGTTGTCCCACTCATGGCAGGGGAAAAGAAGATGGCTTCTATTAATGTACATTTTGCTATTTGCTGGAATGAGCTATTCAAAAGCATTTTCATGGCGTCAGACTGTGGGTTTGGGGCACGTGGTGCCTTTCCTCTGCAGTAATTTATTCCATGTGTAGGATTTGGAAGGATACAGAAGCTTATTGGGTAATTTCCACATCACCTCTTTCATTACAGTGTGGAGAGATGGAGGGCAGAGATCATCTTGAATCTGTAGGAAGTGTCTGTATGTTAAAACTAGCCACAGAATATGGAGCAAAACATCTACTGAAATATTAATGAATTGGGCGAGATGGAGATTACCAAGAAAGTAAATCAAGAGCAGCAGTTGAAGCCAGGAACTGCAGCTGTCATGAGCAGTGTGGCGATGCTCGTGGGTGTAAAGCAGAGTATCGATCCATACCAATGGATTTTGTTCAGGTAATTCTCAGGAAGTAATGGTGTAGAAAAATGTAAGTAAATTCTTATTTGATATTCCAAGCAGGACGGTTTTAGTGCTTATGCCAAATTACATCATACAGGATTTTCACAACGTAGAGAAAATGTTTTCCCAGGGAAGAGGTCTCTTTCATTCTCTGATTATTTATCTTCATTTTGTTCCTGTTGAGCAGTCATGGAGAGTTCAGTTTCATAGAATCCTGGAGTGGTTTGAGTTGGAAGTGACCTTAAAGACAATCTAATTCCAACCCCCGTGCCATGGGCAGGGACACCTTCCACTGGATCTGGCTGCTCATCGCATCTCTGTGCTGTGCAGAAGTTTGATGCCTTGAAAAACCATTTTATCAAGAATTTCAGTAATATGATGCAGGAACACTATTTAATATCCCAGATTGGAATATACTTTTTCCTTTAATTCTTGTATGAAAGCCTTCTAAACATATGTAATATTTTCTTTCCTGTGGAAGAATTTCATGTCATAGCAGAGAGGCAAAACAGCTCTCAGCCTGTTGGAAAAGGCAGTTTGGGAATAGTGGCTGGAGTCTACCCTACTGATGAAGTGCCTTTTGCATTGGACAGAGTGGAATCCCTGTTTCACTGGGTGATCCTGCCCCTCTCAGCTATAAGCCTATGAGGAAATCTGCACATCCTACTCCAATACGGAGCTAATTTCCATGCACCTATGCAACACTCCCTTTCACATTTAGACTTAGTGTTCCTTCTTCTTAGGAAAGAACCTGTTGTAAGCAGGCATGTTGCTTGTGGGACTGCTGACAGTTTTAAAAGCCTGGAGTAGTTGTAAGCCTCCTATGCAATGTTTCTGTCTTTAGCTCTCCTTTCATGCTGGTGGAATTAGCAAATGTCTCTCTACATTGAAATTATTCACCAGCTTTAAGTAGGGTGATAATGCTGTTGAACAGAGAGGAAAAAGTGCCTGCCCCATTGCACTAGGTTGGAGGTCCTGTCTGCCTTGTTTTGGGTTGCTGAGCTGTTCCTAATGGGGTTAACGGTGGCTGAGGTAGATGTGCTGTACTTTGGTAGAGGACTTGAATTTCATTTCCTCCCCACTGACTTTTACATCACCAATCTCCTTCGCATGAACCTTCCCCTTTGCTGAGCACCGCCACCTCCATTTCTTCATGCTTTCACTCCGTTCACTTCCCTAAATCTGAGGTGTAGGAAAAGGTTTTGCTTTGTTGGTGTTTTATTTCCTGGAGCAGTGCGGGCTGTATTAATTGCACACAGCTCCCCATGACTCACCTGTGTTTTGCAGTGCCCAGTGGGAGATAGCGCTGCCGCCAGCAGTATTCTAGGTTTTCTTCGGTATTTGCTACATGTTTCCTTATTCAGGCCCCTGAAGACATTTGTCCTTCCAACTCACAGCCTTTTGTTGTGCATTTTCCTTTGTCTGAAACCCTCGCTGGCTTCAGGGGATATACCCATCTCGCCTGGAAAGGAGGAGGACTGTTGAAGTATAGCTCTCCAAGTAGAGACTGAGAAGGCATTTGTTTCTTCTCTGCCCTTGCTTGCTGACATTTGAGTCCTGCAGGACCAGGGGCAGGTGTCTAGAAGAAGCAGACCCCAAAGAGCTTAGATTACTGTCTGAATGATGCAGTAGACTGGATACTAGATAAGGCTGGCTCCTTACGCCGGTGGCACCACTGTATCTGCAGAAACATGCTGACATATCTAGTAAAGCGGGTCAGCTTTCTTTTCTCTTGGTCTGTTCCCATCCTACCAGTGACAAAAGCAGGGAGGAGTTTAAGATCTGACAATAAAACAAAATAAATGCCTGAGTAAAAATGCGTATGTTCCATTGAGGATTACAGCCAGGAGCTGATCAAAGGCTGGCCTCAATATGGAACTGAAATGAGTGAGCTTGGGCAAGCCTTCACCCATGCCTCACTCCAGCACGGTCCCAGCTGCTTTTCATATTCCCCTCTGGCCTTTCCTGTCACCGTCAGCTACGATGTCCAAAAGAAGTGAAACCTGCAATGCTGCACCGCCTGCCAAGCCCCAGGCACATGGCACTGGGGTTTATGGTGTGTGACATGTTCCAACTGAGGAACCCGGCTGAAAACCGGGAGAGGGAAAATTGAAAAGCATTGTGAGGGTCCCTTTGATGCCATAGCATCTCTAAGGTCTCATTTTAAGAAAAGATGGGTGGGAACTGGTTGGTTCTCTATCCAAATGGATAAGAATCCAGTGATTTTGAGCTTGGTTTTGTCTTTCCCATTTAAAGTCCCAGAGGGTGTGAATGTAAAAAAGAAGTTGAGATGAAAATTGGGCTTGGAATTGGATAATCAAACCTACGCATTACCAGGAAGCATCAGAGCAAACTGCTCTTAAAATCAACGCAGCAGTGTGCTGTGTTTGGCTGTCCACGTATTGGCATTCCCTGTGCTGCTGGAGATTTATGCTGCAGGTGTCTGCCCTCGCCTTGGTCTACACTAACTCGTGTGAATTAAGTTGACAACGAAGGTTATATCTTTGGAGTTCAAAACTGTGGTGAGGAGAGATCAAACCGGTGTACAGAAAACACAAGGAGGTGACACTAGCCCCTCGGTATTAACTCCAGATGCTTCTAGGTTGAGGGCTAAGGATTAAAAGAAATAATGGCAGTAATTCCTGTAAATGCAGGAAGCTGTTAGGATGGCTGAGCACACAGCCAGGGCACACAGGCTCCCTGTTTGCTCTCCCTGCGGTTTCCTTGCTGACCTTTGGGACATCAAATTTCCCCTTCAACTCCTCAAGAAGGAGCCTTGGGGCAGGTCATATTGCACATTTCACTGACCAAAGCAGGTATTCTTCTCTCCCTTCTCCTATGGGATCACCAAGCTCTGCAGCCTCACTTCAGCTTGGTAGTTGAGCTCAAGGAATAGCTTGTGGTAGGTGGCAGAACTGAACACAAAAGTGATACTCATTTATTGTACAAGCAGAATGAAAAAATAATCTCCTTTATCATATTTTGCCATCTAAAGTTTAGACATCAAGGCAGAGTTACTGACAGGAACTGGGGCAAGAGATTAGAGGTCTTCATAAACTGCAGGTACTGTGTTTCCTTCATTAATATTGGCTGAAAGCCCCATCCTGTTAAAGTTAATGAAAATCTTGCTGTTGACCTCCAACAATTCACTTCTATAAAGCTGGTGACCTGTTACTCCTTGTTTCAGATCTTCCGTTGTTGTTTGTTAGTATTTCTGCGTTTAAGCTGCGCATCATCACCTAGATCTATCAAATTCTGTTTTTTCTCTGTGATCCTGATACCACTTACATCAATTTGCATGCTATATCCCTGTCTAAAATAAACATTTTAATTCCATGTTTTCCAACGCATGGTACAACTCCTTGTGCTTCCTGCAGGGTAGATGCTCCAGTAGGATCTTCCATGGTGATCCACCTGATTGTTCTGCACTAAGATACAGCGGGTATTTCAATCACAGTGCTGTAGCTCTGTGTCCTCACTTAGAGTATGTCACGTCAGATTTGTTTGACAGAACCAATTTGACACCGCACTCATTCTAGAGTGCATAGGAATGTAATTACGTGTCAAAGCCTCTGAATGAACTCGGGCAGTCCGTGTTAGATGGGTAATATACTGCTCTGTCCTCCAGGTTTTCATCCGGACAGGCACACCCAGCATCTTCTCAACTTTCTCTGTGTCAATTAAATGCAGTTAAACAATTTTTGATGAAAAGATCTTTCAGGTAGGTTGCTATTCAGCGAACATCCATTTGCAGACGTTTCTCCCTGATAATACAACCTGAAATAAAGGATGCCAAAAATACCTGTTAAAAATGTATTGAAAGTGACTTTCAGAGCTCCCACGTATATGGCTGAATTACATCAGTGAATAGGCTCCACACGGTATTAAAAGTCCATTATCCTTTTCAAAAGTCAATCCTGTTGATTGAGAGGAATTGTCAGGATATTTTTTAAGAGGGATCTGGACTCTCATTACATTTGCCTGCTTGAAAAACCCCAAAACTGCTACAGAAAATGGAGTTTTCTTTAAAACCCCAATGATCGCCTCACCAAACTTCCTTTACAGATAATTAAGGAAATTCAAATAGCCAAGGTCTTTACTTTCACACGTTTACATTTCACACTTTCCCATTTAATGTTTCACATACCCGTTTGTGTTCTTGGACAAAATTAGTAACAATTTTATGGTGGAAAAGGTCTAAATGTAATTGCTAATTATATAAAATCAAGAATCAGTTACATCTTGGAAAGTCTTCAAAACAGGGTGTGATACTTGATTTTTTGGTATACCTCTATATCATTACGGCATATAAAGGCCCTGTATCTGAGGTTATATCCTCTGGGCAGTACCGCACTTCTTCCTCCATGATCTCAGGCTCTAAACAGCCTTGCCAAAGGACTTCAAGGCTAGAAGGTTGAGGCATAAAAGTTGAATACTGACTCTGATACAGTGCTTATAGATAAGAACTAACTTTCCCTTTGCTTCAGTTGCTGTCGGTACCCGTTACTTTTGCAGAGCAATGTTTTACAAGTAATTAACACACTGAAATTGCAAAGTGAGCCTTTAGATACTCTAGTCCTTGTGTGTGTGTGTGTGTGATTTACTAACTTCTGTGCATTTTTGTATCAGTCCTGTCTAGAGAAAAGGATGCAATGCAATAAGTATAGTACGTGGATGCTAAATGGTTTAGGTAGAACTTGCTCAAGCTTAGCTGTTCCTTTGTAACTCTGATGGCATTTGTAGCTATTTATGCATCCTAGTGTTGCAGGTAGACATTCTGTGGTGCTCTAGTTGTCAAAGAACATAGAAACTGCTGGTAATAATAAGAGAAGATTGTGTCGTCGTCGTAATTTCCAGTCTTCAGTATCTTTTAAGACTGTTACAGCATGTAATCTTGTGTTCTGGTCAGTGAAAAAGGCACAGAAGCATGCCTGGTAGCTCAACATATCCATCGAACCATCACTGTTTATTCCTTTTTCCCTTCATCATACTGTGGTCCTTTCAAGTGCTGTGCACCAGCACAGCTGCTCTGGTTTCAAAGGAGCTATGCCAAGCAGCAGTGAAGGAAGGTTTCACCTTATTCTCTGTGCTTTCTTTCCCTTTCAGTTCATCAGTTCGTTTCTTCTCTCAACTCTTTCGAGGGACAAGAAGCCTACCCCTGACAGATGGGTGTCTTTATTCTCTTAATCTTTTTCTGAAAATTCCCTTTTGTAAGAAGTAGATTCCAGTACCTCCAATCCAGCAATGCAAAACAATCGCAGTTGCACTGCAGCAGCATTGAGCTGCTGAGAGCTACTGGAAGCGGTAAGCAGCCACGTGCAATCAAAGCCGATAGAAATGCCTAAATCCAAAGGTGGATTTGCAAGCTCGGATTTGGACTTGTTCTCAGTGTAATCCATAGGATGTGTTGCTGACTTCAGTAAGTAGGTTCATTCTAGGGAGATGAGAATCTTGCCTTGGGTGTCTGATTGCTTCCCGTGTGTTGCAGTTTATAGGGAGGTATGTTCTGTCACTTCAGCTTGTAACAGCACCCACGTTTCTGACAAAGAGATGTCTCCACCTGCCATTTGAAATGTATGGTATTATGGACTGCTGCAAACTCACTCCACGGTTGGGTGTGATTGGCAGACACCGCTTGGAGGCTGCAAGAGTGGGGATATGGGAGGTCAGATGGAGCTGTCGGGCTCCCTCCTTGCTCAGGGCAGGAATCCCCCTCCCTTCCCTGGGCTCTGTGGAGACTGAGCCCAGAACAGACTGAGCGCGTTCATAACCTCCATGCTGCACCAGACTCTCATAAAAGACATTCACCCTCCCACTAAATGAGTAAATGAGAGGTTGATTGATGACTCAGAGGTGTATTTATTCAAACGTCTATTTATCTGGAGCTACACAAGAGCTTTCTGAGCTTACAGGAAATCAGGCAATTCAGTCCCCCGCAGGTACAAAAGTGCAAGACGGCAACAGACGTGGTGCAATGTGTTTATTCCCTTTCAAAGTATGACAAGAGCTTCATGGTTTAAGTTTCCTGACTGGTGGAGTCCACAGTGATTTCCCTGTGAGGGTGCTGAGGCACTGGCACAGGGTGCCCAGAGAAGCTGTGGCTGCCCCATCCCTGGCAGTGTTCAAGGCCAGGTTGGACACAGGGGCTTGGAGCAAGCTGCTCCAGTGGAAGGGGTCCCTGCCCGTGGCAGGGGTTGGAACTGGATGGGCTTTAAGGTCCCTTCCAACCCAACCCATGCTGTGACCCTATGATTTTTCCTCTTGACTAATTATTGCTTCTCTGTACCAGGACATGCTGTTGTATTCTCCAACTTGCTGCATGAGTTTGCGTTGATTCTTTTCAATTAACTTTATTTATTAAGGAAGATTTGATAAATTTATATATCTTTTAAAGGCAAACAGAGCCTGTTTACCCCAGCAGCTGTGCATGACAGACCTGGGGGTTGTGTCCCACCTGAAAGGAAACACAGCTCCCATACATTTGCCAAGCTGCTTCTTGGGGCAACGTACATCAACTTGCTGAGCTGTTTGTGTATTTTCTTTACATTGGCAATATTAGTTCCTGTTACTTTCTTTGTATTAACAGTGACACCTGAATCGATAGATTGTGGTGGTTTAAAGAAAACCTTTGCTGTAAATATTGCTGAAATACAGCTCTCTGTAAGCTACACAGGGCTAGAGCTTACATTGAAATTACATTATACTGTCAGACGCCAAGTGGAGAGGTGTGTTTGTGTTCGTGTGCCTGCATCTGCGATACACATTTCTATTGCTGGTTACAGTTGAAGTACACATCAGCTGCATTTACCACCTCCCCCCCCCCCCCCCCCCCCCCTATAAATACCTTTTTAGCACTTCAGCTTTTCAGATCTTCGAAAAATAGGGACAGTGGTTAAACATCATTTGTATTTACATGTCATTTCTGGTGCGACTCACAAAAAGGGGTCTACGTAAAAAGAAAAAACAACCCAAAGAAATGTAAGTATTTGGGATTCTGTAGGCCTGTTGTGCATTTTAATCTATGCAGATTGGACTGTAGATAGAAATCATCATTTGTGGGGTTTACAGAACTCTCCACCTGCTTGTCCTTTGGAGGATAACCTCATTGCAGCTATAGAAGGACCTAAAAGTGCTTCTCAGTGCTCTGTCCATTCTCTTTTGCTCAGTGTTTCCTTTCCTGCTAGGATGTCTGTGGGTGTTGACTCGTG
Source organism: Pezoporus occidentalis (assembly GCF_034315485.1). Taxonomy (NCBI): domain Eukaryota; kingdom Metazoa; phylum Chordata; class Aves; order Psittaciformes; family Psittacidae; genus Pezoporus; species Pezoporus occidentalis. Next base: position 943,307 of record NW_026912854.1, read on the forward strand.
GTGGAGTTCTAGAAGGAGGTTGTGGTGATGTGGGGCGTCAGTCTCTTCTCCCAAGGAACAAGGGACGGGACAAGAGGAAACAGCCTCAAGCTCCACCAGGGCAGGTTTAGATGGAGCTGAGGAACAATTCCTTCCCCAGAGGGTGCTCAGGCATTGGAACAGGCTGCCCAGGGCAGGGCTGCAGTCACCGTCCCTGCAAGTGTTCACACACCATGGAGACGAGGCCTCGGTGCCATGGGTTAGTGGTGGCCTTGGCACTGCTGGGGTAAGGGCTGGAACTGATGAGCTTGAAGTTCTCTTCCAAACTAAATGACTGTGACTCTATAAAATCACTGTAGGCAGGCAAACCTTATCCCTTTGTCTGTCTATGGGTATTCAGGCACATCCTCAGGTTTCAGTAGCAATGGCATTTTGGAATCCAGGATGTGAAAACATCCCCAAGGTTCCTCTGATCTTCTGAAGTCTTAGGATCCCATAATAAACTCTTTCATCCGGCTGATCCCCGAACACTCAGTAACTGTACCCTCAGCTGCCTCAGAGTGCTCACTCGCAGGGGCTGTTTTTTTCACTCACTCTCCCTTTCTCTCTTTATTTTTCTCTCCTTTTTCTAAGAGGCAAACTAATGGGATAATCTCGTGTAGTCTGAATGGCATCTGACCGTTTCTTACCCTACAGCTCAGCAGTTGTCAGCTGTTTCGCTGTTGTGGTACTTCCTGTTAGCCTCCAGTTTTAACTCCACTTTTGCCTCCTTGGGAAAATGCATCTTTGGAACTACAATGAAAATACAGAGGCCCCAAATCTCTATATTTGGGATTTTAAAAAGCATTTTCCAGGTAGTAAACTTTCAGTGTCTTTTTGTGCATCTGCCATATCCTGTCTGTCTTCTCTATACGAGTACTTTAGGCTTTGAGTTAGTACCAGCTGTCTAGTCAGAATACACTTGATGCCAAACTAATATCAATAATTTGAAGGTAAAGTCTTCCTCCCTCCAAATCATAGGTATTTAATCACTCCCTGTGCCATGAAGCCTGAGCATGCTGCAATTGGACCTGCCTATAGCTGAGTTGAGTGTCCTCCTTTCAGCCTAAACTAATTTGTAGCTCCAGCTCTTTCAAGAGATGATGTCAGCCCCTAAAAAGAGAGCCAAACTGGCATCAGGCTGTAGGTGCACAGCCAATCTGCTTTCCATATTGTTCTCTTGGCTTTCATACGTGGTGAATAATCTGTTCAAGGCAGTCTGAAAACCTCAGCGCAAGCAGGGTGCACTTTGCATCCCTAAAGTCACTTTTCACGTTTGCATCGGCCTCGTGCCCAGTGAGGAGCCTCTATTCTTTAGGGAGAGAGAAGAGACATCCCACAGAAAACAGGTCTGTGGCTTTATTTATTTATACGATGCTTCTCAAAGCCATGACTGAAGACTGTGATTTTTTCCACTGACATATGCATGCAGTTTTTCCTGAGATGCAGGAACCGAATCTGTCAGCCTTCTGAGGAGCATTATAGAGAGAAAGACACCCAGGGTAATTTAATTAGACCCCAAGAAATAACCCAAACTGAAGGGCATTTTCTGGTTGCCAGGTCTAAATTAATCTTTATAACAGGCAAAACCACTGCCCTGATTCAGAGGCTCCCCTGCTCTCTGATCACCACTGAACTGCCTTTGCTTTGTGATGCTGAGAGTTGCCTGACACCCCTCCTAGGGATCCTCAGCTGTGTCAGATCCATAGCACACCTAAGGAAGAGAGGAAAAAAATGACCTTGTGCTAAAGTCCTAAGCACTGTAAAGAACGATCCAGGTCCAAAAGTAATTTAGAGCAGTTTCATGATTCTTCAGTTGCCCTGACCTCCATTAACAGTTGAGGAATGGATGCAATAATAAATAGATACATGATAGAGTTACTTGGGAACAGTTGATTCTTTCCTCTTTTCTATATAGTTCCCAGCTCTGCAGAAGGTGTAATGCTGCTTTGGTAAGTTATGGATTATTTGTAGATTTTCACTTTGTTGGGGTTTTGTTGTTTGGTTTTCCCCCTCCCTGGAGGTGCAGGGGGCAAAACGCACAGCAGTGTCTTGGACAAGGTAGCGCTGAAGGGAAAGGTAGCTAAAAGGATGTAAATGGCTGAGTGGAAGGATGTCTCTTCCTCCCTTATCACAGCTGAGCTGTCGTCGTTGCAAGCCAGGGCTGAAGGTTCCTCATTAAGGTTTGACCCTGTGTTGCTTTGCTTGAGGGACCTTTGCCCCTTTACTGAATACATAAGAGTTATGCAACTTGCCCTCTCAGAATGATATAGTTACCATTACTAATGATAGCTCATTAAGCCTCTATTTTACAAACCCTAATATATTAACTAACTAAAAATTACGTTCAATGACCCATCTGCTAATTACCAACATCAGAATTCACCCTCCATCTGTTCAGAAGCATACACAAAACAAGGCACTCAAGTCATCAAAGGAGAGCTGATCCAAGGAATAATGATAGATGCAGCTTTGTGGACTGCACTGGTTTATCACGAGTAGTAGAAGCTTGTCAAATAAAGGTTAATTTGTGCCAGGAAAAACTGCTACACAAAATATTTCAGATGTGGTTCATCTCCTTGTAAGCAACTTTTTCATCCCTGATGCAATTGATTTACATTTTATGGGATGTTTCATGTGTAAGTTAAAGCCTGAAGCTATCAGAGTCCTGTATTTTCAGGTTTCCATTGGTGGGACTGGAATTTAGAGATCTAGTATTTGGGCAATTAAGATGACAGGTTTAAAATATCTGGTATAAACACGGTGTATAAAGTAAGTCAACCTGTTATTCACCTGTGCAGTATAAATATAAATGGTGCCCATGATGTAGCGTGTGCTCGATCTTCTATGTGTAGATTTAGAATGGAATAGAACAGGTTTTGCTGTTTTCTACATGTCTGTTTGCCATGAAGGGTTAACTTTGTGGAAGATAGTAGATAGGTTTGAAAGTGGATTTACTGATAGATTTAGCAGGGAACAGTCTATAAAAGTTTACTGGGTAATGTGAAAGGAAGCTTTGGATCTAATTTACTGTTATTTTATGAAGGAATTGGGCAGTTATTAGAGAGGATGGAGTGAAATGCGCAGTGGGTCAAGTCCTATAGTATTTATCACCATTTTTAAAGCTGGATTCCTTTTATACAGTGTAAAGGGGGGTACATCTGGGAGGAAAGAGCTCAAAATTAAACTTCTGGTTTGTAGTACTAAAGAAAAGCAAATAAATTCTCGTTTTTTACACTAGATACATTCTTGGAAATGGAAATAGCAGGTTTTAATCTTTTCATATGTCACTTCTTTGGATCCTTTTCAGGGATGTACACTTTCTGTTGTCATTAATGCTTATTTAGAGTACGCAGAAGCCTGCTGGGTGTTGGATGGACCATTGAAGGTGACTCTTCCACAGTTCGCAGGCATTGATGGGCCATGCTTTTTAACTTCTTGAGTCAGAGTCCTGAAAGTGATTGGCATGTGTGAAATTAAATCAACAAAAGCTTACAAGCTTATTGAATCACAGCATAAGCAACAGCAAGATCATCTTCTGCAAGTCTGATGTTTTGACAACAGTTAATATCTATTTATATTCTATGGAAACCAGGGGGGAAAAAGAGGCCTTCTTTCTAAACAAGTGGTGCCCAGCTATATGTTGGGGTCTGCATTAGATCTAGCTCACAGAGCAATCATAAATAGGAAATGAATGTCCTCAAAGGATAGACACATTTTCATCGTTTCCCTTTGAGGATAACCTGTACTTAATGTTAAGTTTGCTACTGGGGGTATTGTAGTTTATATAACACAAAGCAGTGTGCCCATGTCTGTGCATACCTGTCACTTCTGCTTGGCACTGGCATATTTCTGACTCTTAGCCATTATTTGAACACATTGGATAAGTAGGTTGGAAGAGAAATGAAAGAAATAAATACAATAGAAGTTGGAGGCAAGTTCATAGCACTTCAAGTAAACATATGCTCTTAGTTTTTTAGGCTAAACTGTCATTCATCAATATTATATCGAGTAATTAATTCCTTAAACTTTAAACAGGATTGCTTGTGATTACTTTTAATGTAATTTTTGTAATAATCTCAAAAGGATGAACTTCAATGAACGACCAAAGGAAGCTGCTAAACACTGGAGAAGGTTGTTTCTTCCTAAGTCATGCTATACATGCACGTTTCTAATGCAGAAGATGCCCAGCACATCTATTAAAAATACTTGGAAATGTATTCTTGGGGTCTTTCTGAAGTGCATAAAAATCATTTTTCCTCTGAAGTGTTCATTAATGAGTAAAGATCAAGGAGACTTTTGCCATGGTAATTTCAGTTATTTACAAAATTGACTTAGATATTCCAAAGGCAGAGGCCATCCTTCAGCATGAAAACTTGAGGGCAAGACCTCTCCGCATACCCAGAAAAGAGGAGGAAAGTAAAAATCACTCCTTCACTTCTGTAATGTGATCTTTCGAGAAATGCATTCAAGAAAAATGACTTTTAAAGGCTGTATTGATGAGAGCCTGACTCAACTAACTACTGATTATTTAATGAAACGTTATTAAAATAGATAGTGCTTTTGGAATTGTTCAGTTGAAATCATACCCTTCCCTCCAATTAACCTTCATCACTAGGAGCTTCTCTCTCTTTGACCCAGCTCAATCTGCTAACAACATCAGACTTTAAATGTAAACCGGCAGGCTCAGTAATTCAATATCAAGAACCTATTCTTTCTGCTAGGAAATATCTCTAATTTTCAGTTGAGATGGTGCTGAGCAGGAACAGAAAATGCAACCATGTGCAGGACCGGGTACACTATGCAGGCCTTCAGGTTTTGAAGACTACGTGGAATGCAGTCAAAAGTATGTGGCTCATTTGGGAACAAAAATGTATTTAATGGGAGGTGAGTTTTCCCTGTCCTAGGTCAGTAAGCCAAATGATACCCTGATTTGCACCTAGTGCAAATCTAACCTGGTGATTTTAATGTGCTTAGTTAATCTCGTGTGTCTCTCTTCCTGTTCCTGGGCACCATTTGCCTGTGACATACTCTGCTATCCTCTGTGCCCTGTGTGGGATGGGCACTGCGCAGCTTTCGAGGCTATTCCATGCTCACACTATTGAACTTCTCTGGTTTTGCCTCAGTCTTAAAACAGTCTTATGGGGTTGTTAGAAGTTTGCCAGTGAATGGCTTTTCTTCTAAACTTTGCTTGCTCATCTTGCAGACTAAATGAAACAGAAAACATGTATCTTCATACAAAGAAGTTTGTCATTTATTCTCCTCTTTCTGTAAGGATATTTTATCTTCCAGCTTAATTGATAGCTGACCTTTTCTCCATCTGCTCTAAACCAGGGAAGTACCGTGTTTCTCTTGTAATTACATTTCTGCCACAAGGTATTTTTCTTCTTTTAGGAGATCAAAACCATCCTTGACAGCAGGATGCAGTCCTTTCGGTATTTTAATCAAAAAGCCCACTATGTTTGTCTGATGCTTTAGCCTGCCAACTGGAGTTTAATAGTCTAGTGGAGCATTAGCCACAACTGATCATTGTTCAGAAGATCTAACTAGCCCTAGGTTATATCAACCTGACAGACAGGACATGAGCTGAGGGCAGCAACTCTTCATTAGCTGTTTATGCAGATGACCCTCTGGTGGAGAGGTGGGCATCTCCTGATTCGCCTTGGGCAATGTAAACCAGCCTGGAACAGCCATTGCAATTACAGGACATTAATGAGGAAGCAAAGAGAGAGCGTGTGGCATGGAAAGCGCTACTGTGAGCACAGCAACAGCAAGGGTTTATTCTTGTCCCTACTGCAGACAGTGGTTAAATCCCTGTGGATTTAAAGAGGAGAGGCTGAGACCCAGCATGATAGCTTCCCATATCTCATATAAGCTGCTGTCAGGGCGTGATGGAGCGATGTTCTGTCCTGCACGAGGCTGACATAGTGAATGACTGTTCTTTCTTTAATTATGCTTGCTTCAGACATTTGGGTGGCTAAAGATGCAAGGAGAAGCTCAATTTTTCTCTGCCTTATAGTTTTACTAAGAGAATTGTAAAGTGAGGTTATCAGTTGGTTCATAGGTTGTGAGCTGTGAAGGCTGAGACTCACATGGGTGGCTTTTTTCCACTTGCTGAAGGAGAGGACATGTACTATTACACTTGAAATCCTCTAGTATGTCCACTCAGAGTGGCAGATAGCCTGAACGGAGGGCTTCAGCACCTACCAGAGCAAGCTGAACGGACCAAGACATCTGAATCTCCCATCATGGAATTGCTTCGAGGATTATCAGGAAGAGATAGATCAACAATAAAATCACCATGGGATCAGGGTGACATCCCTGCTAACAGAACTGAAAGCACTGTGAAAACTGCTTCCCACATTGTGAAAAATGAGTCCATACTTGCTTTTGTTTCATTTTATCAGATCAAAAAAGTAAAGAGCTACCGTCTGTTTTGAGCCCCATTTTGGGTAAACAAGGGTTAAATTTTGCTCTGTTAGATAGCGTAAACCTATCAGTATTCCTTCCAGAAGACCAAATCAACTTTGCTTGCTTCAGAGTGTGTTTTGGCACTGGAAAAGTGGGTACCGTGCACTTCTGAGACGGTGTTATTAGGAAGCAAGTAAACGCGGTCAGCTTAAATTCATGGCAGGCAGAATCTGGAGAAGCAGATTGCTGATTACATATTTCTTATTTTTACTGCGTAAAATTATAAAATTGCTCCAGGTGGCTCAGCTTCAATTTTTGAAAGTTTTTTATCTCTGTTCCTGAAAGGTTTCAGCTTGGTAGCCACGGAGATGGAAGTTTCCTAGGGGAATCACTGGCAATTCCCTCGTGCGGTCTTAAGCACATTGTGCTACATCCAGAAGGGCCACATACAAAAGAGTTTGTTCCCCTGCAGTTCTCCCCTTCTTTGACAGGGCTTAGAACTGTGACGATCCATGCCTCTACTTCATCTCTTTATATAGGCAGTCCCTTTCCTGGCTCCAAAAAGGCAGTCCTGAGCGCTTGCTCTCCCTGCGGCATGTCAACTGTCTTGTTGTACCCACAGAGAATGAACCTTCAGGCTGGGGCGGGGGGAAAGCTTCATGTTGGCAACATGACAGGGGTTTTGCTAGGAGCAGTTTGGTTGTGTTTGGATGAACTGGCTGTTAAAGTTAAAACTGGGGGCTGAACTGGTTTTAAATGGACAGATTTCCCATCCCTGGCAGTGTTCAAGGCCAGGTTGGACACAGGGGCTTGGAGCAAGCTGCTCTAGTGGAAGGGGTCCCTGCCCATGGCAGGGGTTGGAACTAAGGAGCTTTTATGCCCCTTACAACTCAAACCAGTCTATCACTATATGATTGTAAGAAACAGCTGCTAAACATCACCTCTAGCAAGTGGTTTGCTTTTCTCAGGAGCTTTTTTACTTATTCTCTGTCCTTAGATGAGGAATCCTTCCTTTGCAAGAGGGCAGTCCCCCTTGGGCCATCCCCAGGCCCTATCCTACTCTCTCTGGCATTGCCAAATGATGCACTGAAGAGAAAACACAGGTAACCAGGTTATACTCAGGTACTGAACACTCATTGTGCAAAGAGTGAAACTGGAACAAGGCAAAGTATTTAATGGGTAAACAAGGCCTTGTTGCTAAGGATGTAATGTAGATAACTCCTCTCATACTGTAGAAACGGACGTGTTTTCTGCTGCAAAAAGTACCTCCCCCTCTGCCCCTCAAAAGCATCCATTTGTTTGATAAATGTGATTAATTAAAACCCAAACATTAGTCTTACACCTGCCTATGGTGTCTCTATCGGGTCTCTATGTCACTGAAAGTAGGATAAGACATCCCTTTTGTTGGCTTTTTGTGATGCTGCACTGAGCCTGTAAGGTGGCAACTGGCTGTGTAGCATCTTGGGCTGCACATCCAAGTGAGATGCTCAGGTTGTTTCCTCTGTCTGTGCTCAGCTGGAATCACAGCTAATCTGGAACAGGGTCGGCCAGGGGATGTGGTTAATAATTGCTGGTTTGCTTGTACCTTCAGTGAATTACAGGCAGACGAGAGCAGTGGGGAAGCACGGGGGAATGGTGACTCAGCCGAGTGTGTCTGAGTCACAACGCCTCCCAGTCTGCTCTGCCAGCATCCTTTCAGTGCAAGGTTTTAGTTTGTGGGTATTTTTTCCTAGCACTTCTTCAGAGCTGTGCCTAGAATCAGGCACAAGCTTTAGTGCAAGTTGCCTCCCAGCACTGTCTTTTATCCGCTTTACAAATGAGTGAGCTGTGTAAGGAGAGGTGAAAAGGTTTTTCTTTAGCACAGCAGTAGCAATACAATTGATTTAGATATGACAGGTTTGTACTGTGGACCGAGGTTAAGTTCAGTTGACTGGTTCATTCGAACAGAAATGCAGAAATTAATATAAATAGGCAGCATAAATTGGACATAACCTAATCTCTCATCTTGAAGGAGGTGGTACATATGAGACCTGCTCTGTGACACAATTGCCACTGAACTGTGCTCCTTAGAGAGCTGGAAAATGGGATCCCATTCACTGGACCCAAATTTACAGGGATGATCTTGTGCAATGTTTATCCTTTCCTGCAGCTTGAAGAACTTGAAAGCAGCAGTAGGAGCACTGTGCACAGGTATGGGGTAGGGTGTAGGCCTGTTGGAGCTTGGCCATGGTTCTGCCTTTCCTTTTTTCTGGTTGTATTCTAGTCCAACCCCTTCAATTCCAGAATGAGCCTAGGCGCTTATAAAAAGCATCCAGAAGCAAGAAGGATCCTGAGTAGTTTTTTTCAGCTACAGCTGTTGCAGAAAAGGGGGAAAATGCAGATCCTGCTTGTGACAACACTGAATACCTGCAAAATTCTTCTGTTTTCTCTGTCTGCACACTCCTGTGGGTGCACAGGGTCTGTTTTGTCAGGTAATGGGGAAAAGCGCTGTGGTGCATTTGTGTTAGTGTTTGCACGTCCTTCCACCTTTTGCATGTACAGCCCCCTCCAGGATCGTTGGCAGTGCACTAGGGACACTGCAGCCTGTGCACTTTGCCATGACTAGCATGCAACACATGAAATGCGGATTTGAGGATACCAGGATTGACAGTGTTACAATCCTCACTACTTCACGCTTCAACTTTCAGTCGCAATACATAGATATTGAACTCCATAACATACCTGGAAGGCTTGGCAGAGTGAGTATGAAGAGGAACGTGATCATCCTTGTCCTTGTCCTCAGTTCCCATGACCAGCAGTTTTGCATAGGCTCCTCTTTTGGGATGGGAAGATGGAATGGTGCTATGATGCAGGAGTCTATAGCACAAATTCCTGATTTCAGCTAATGATTTCATTCTAAATTCTTTACATTTCTGCTGTCTGGGTAAAGCAGCTTGTGCTGTTGCTTCCTATGTGGGCCTGACTTACGTGACTGAACAGGCTGTAAAGCTGGCAACTGTCAGAATAATCTTTCCATTACCCTGATGGTCTTTTTTAATGTAGTCTGTTTTAATGGTAGAAGGTATAGCAGTGCAATGGAAAGCAAATTATTTTTTCTTTTTGGTTTAATCTTCTTAGGGAAAGAGGTAATCCTCTGCTAATTTCCTCCGTCAGAGCAAGCATATGTCTCAATCACATTTGTAGCTGGAGCAGAACAGCACTCAGCACTCAAATTATGTTAATAACCATTTAGATTACTTCTCCTCTGGCATTTATTCATATTGGGGATCCAGCAAGTAAGTCTTTGCATGAGAATTTATGTGTTTAATCCACATTATTTTCATTAATACCTCTGCAAGCTTTGGCATGCAACTACCCAGCTTCTTGGCTTATGGTCAGGGAAAGGTGAAGCAATGCTGCAGTCCTGCTCCAGTGCATCCACACTCTTTCTTCTTAGTCTTTCCTGCGCTTCAAACTGAGAGAAGGGCTGCCAAGTGTTGCCTCAAATAAGGAGCAGACTTTACTGATAAATGTTATGCAGGTAGATGAGGTTCAAGTCATGTAGTTACAGCATTCATGTGAGACAGTATTGTTATGCCATCCAAACTGTTAATACTGAGGATGGACTACACTATGTGTATAGATGCATATAGAAAGCTTGAAGAAACCTTGCGAAGCTGGAGTTGCAATCTGTGGGCTATAGGATTGATTCCCATTTATGCTGATACTGGTTTTGAGCCAGTAGGCTTCTATGCAATGAAGACTTCAGCAGTTTCATTTGTTCTGCATCTAAACTGAAAATGCATCTATTCTGCCTGGTTTTCTTATTGTTTCGAAGTATGAACGCTGTTGCATGCATGTATATACAATAAAGTATGTTAAGAGTGATTGAGGGTAAGTCAATAGGATTGTCACTCATGTTTTGATGTCAGCTTTCCCCTCTGAGCCATTCTTGATGGATTTGTTCTGCTGCTGCTAAGCACAGCTGAGCGGTACCTGTGAGAGTGGCACTAAGCACAAATTCCTCTGCAGCATTTCCTTAACAATGCAGAACAAGAGGTATGAGTTATTGTCATTGTGTTCTCTGGATGAAAGATCTCCCTTTGCATGAAGGTGCACTTGAATTGCTGCACCCAGATATGATGCTTGTAAGGCTCAGCTGTCCCAGTGCAGCCATTTTATTTCTTAGAAACTGATGGATGTTGAAAAGCCTGAGTGTTTCATGCAACTGCATGCATATCAGAAAGAGATGACTGGAATTTAGGCAGGATTTTCCCTTGCCAAAAGGTGCACTGAAGCCTGTTACAAGCTCTCTGTGGAGTGGAAGGTTCCTCAGTGTAGATCTGTGTTTAGAGTTAAATTGAGGTCTGTGTTTGTGCTTGGAGCTTGGCATTTATGCTCATGACAGAAATGGGGCCTCCAGGCAGGAGGGTGGAACTAGATCATCTTTAAGGTCCCTTCCAATTTAAACCATTCTATGATAAGATGGAGACCAGCTCTGATCAGAGAGAAACATGCAATAACGACACATCGCTACCAAAGTTAATAGGAGGGTTGCCTGTAAAAGCAAGACAAGAATAAATAAGTAATTTCATAATTATGCTATGAAGAAAGCATTTTATATACTTTGTTGTTAGTGTGGCTAAGCTGTGAAACCACTATGTATTTCCTACCACTGGAGCAAATCTTCCTCTAAGACCCAAGATCAGCAGAACACTCAAGCAGCTGCTTATGAGATGAAATCCCATCCCAAGGCAATTTTTTAAATACCACTTTTAATCACCTTCTCTGGCATTCTCCATGACTGTTTTATTTTGGGTGCTTGGGAGATGCAGGAAAACAGAGAAGACTTTGTGACAATGATGCTTAGAGGTGGAAAATAATGTTCATTCCAGTACTGCAAGGGTTGGATGAATGGATGCTGAAATACAGAGGTTGTTTACTGTACCAATTACTCTGTTCACTCTATTGTATTTTCCAAACGTGCCTTTGAGACTGCCCACCAATAAGTTCATCACTGGTGTTTTCTGACTCTCAGTCACTAGCCTCATTCTTCAATAACTTGTTTTTACTATAGAAGAATTTGGATGATGGATGCGTTGTCAGAGCTGATCTGTATTGCTTTGGTATTCATTCACTGTGCACAGATCCTCGTCAGAAATTACCTTTCTCTTGCACTTGCATAGTGCACAAGGAATCACTTTGTCACATTCTTATGTGTTAACCAATCATCGTTGTTACTAATGTCATTACCATGCAGCTGAAGTCTGTCTAATGGAAAGGGTAGTGAGAGGCGACCCCTGCTTCTGAAGATCTTTTAAGATGCACTGGCAGGAAGTGGGTCTAGAAATGGCTTGTCTAAAGTCAGAATTCAGGTTCCTGACTCTCAGTGTCTTCTCAGGGCCCCATCTGTATCTGCGTCTGCATGCACACTCAATCTGTGCTAATGTGCACCAAATTGTTCTCTTTCTGAATAATATAAGGATTAGTGCATCCATAAGAGAATGAGTGAAATACCCAAGGATCAGTTAGGGGCTGCCAATTAAAGTTCTAATGCTGTAACAGCTGTTGTCTGCTTGGAAATGATTTCTCCTAATTTTGGGATTTTCTGTTAGCGCATAAAATGCTTTGTTAAGAAATGTGGAAGTCCCCAAGGAATTCTGTGCATTTAACTTTAATAATTGAAGAGTGCAGAGGAGTAGCGGAAATAAAACCGACTGCGTTATGAAACAACTTTTAAAGTGTGTCATGTCTACTGAAGATGTCATAAAGTCCCATGTTACAGCATCTGTTTTGTTGAGGGCTTTATGTTTTCCTTCTGATCAGCTCTCAAATGTCTGAAACAAGTTAGCCAGGATAGGCTGTTTGGAAAACTGAAGTTCGCCTTAAAATCTCTTTGTGCCTAATAGGATGTTTTATTACCTCCCAGTACAGGTCTACTAGCTTCAGCCAAACTACAGCTTTGTGTCCTCTGAAAACCTGACTCACTGCATGCATAAGGCTATCACAGACCATTCAAGTGGTGTCTTGAGCAGTTTCCTTTCAAGTTGTTTCTTCCCAATTCCTTGAACTCCTTACATCAAGTCAAATTTGGCGCAGTGTTGGAAAACGCAGCCTGTGTATGACATAAAAAGATCCCATGATGAGGATTACTGGGGTAAAAAGCTGCCATAGTGTGAGCTACATAAGAAGATTAAGAAGACAAAATTAACCAATGATTCAGATGACCAACTTCCCCCCCAGAAGGAGGCAGTAGACATTTTGTCAACTTCAATATTTGCAGGGGCTATGGACGTATATGGTGATGATAATAACAGTAGTAGTAATAATAATAATAATTAAAAAATATACTACCAAAAATAACCCATCCAGAACATCATCAACAAGAAGGTATTGAAAGAAGCAACATAACCAGGTGTAATAAATGAAATCCTGGGCATTCCAGGCTAGTGTTATCTGCAGCTAACATAAGAGTTTTGCGGGGCTGATCACTGTATTAGCAGTCAACAGCCTCATCCTGTAATTTGAACACCAATCTTCCTTCCTTTCTCAAATGGCATTTAATTGCACACTTCAAAAGCTTTTACTCTGAGAAATAAATTGTTAAAGAAATAACTTGATGAAGCAGGATTTATTGGGCTGCTTTTTTTATGGTTAGAACAAAAACAAATCAGCACAACAGCATAATTGCAAGTTAATTATTCTAATAACTTTCACGTTCATTCTTCTTTTTAATCTTGATTTCTTTTTCTGCGCTGTAGAATAGGAGACAATCTAAACAATGAATTAATTAATTACTCTAAGCTCCTTGTTCTTTTCCTTGTTCTTTCCACCCCTGCTTTTCAGATCATTAGAACCATGAGATAATCAGGGTCAGATTTAATTTGCCAGCCTTCCTTTCTCCCAATGCCTCCATTCTTTTTCCTCCTCTAAATCCCATTTTTACTTTGTCTTTTACACACACCTTCTTACCTATATTGAAGTTACTTATAGAACAGGTTGAATAGGCAGGGGAGTAAAAAAGACCCCTATCCACTATTAGTTTCTTAGTGGGTGATATCTGCAGTTCTTGCTGTAGCCTATTGGAGTCAATGGAGTTCAGCTGAGATGTTCTTGGGGTTCTCCTGTCTCTGGTAGAGTTGTCAGAGACATCACTGTGCTTTGCCATTTGGATCTGCTGCATATGCAATACGGTGTTGTGTGGTGCTGAGTGTGAGAAAATCCATGCCCTGCTTTTCCCTGCCTGCTACAGCTTTCACCTTCCGCTTCCACTCCCTGGAAACTGGGAATTAAATGTGGTGCTGGAGAGGGATTTACCTGTTGGCTGCCAGCTTTGCAGAGCAGGCTTATTGAGACACATCAGATTAAACCTTTCCTTTCCTGAGACAGTGAGCAGTGGGGAGTTGTTGCTGGGGCTGTGCAGGAGCAAGGGGTCCAAGCAGGATCTGGAGTGAGAGAGGGTTGCTGTGATGGAGATCTCACGGTGCAAATAAACAAGAGCAGAAGAGACGGAAGGCTATATTTGCATTGCCTTCTGCAGGCAGACGTAAGCATGCTCTCTGCCTTGCTCCAAGTGGACTAGAAGCTACTATATTTTATGTTTCAATGGACCTTTGATGCTCTTAAGGCTGACTGTAGCTACATGCTTCTGTTTCCTAAATAGCTTACAGTCTTCAGTTGCTTGTGCAGGGCAGGCCTCTGCAGTGGGGACCCGAGCACCATGGAGGCATACCTGTTCCTTAGCGTAGTAACAGCATCAGTAGCATTGCCTGAGCTCTTCTGAGGCATAATTCAGGTATGCCATTTTTGCCATGCATATCATAAATGAGTACTGTGTTTCTCATCCACTGTTTTGACATGCTGTTGTCTGTTGGCATTTGTACCTTGAGACCACTTGACAAAACACAGGTTGTGATCCCTCTTCCATCACAATTTCACAAACCCTTTTTAAGCTGGAGCAAACCATCACTTTCACTAAAGGAAGACTTACTTCCCTCTCATAGTGCAGATTGCTCCCTCCCTTCAGCAGCACGTTTATGCAGCCGGTTGAATCAGAAAACCCATTCATCGAAACCATGCAGCAGGAATGGCTCTGTTGACTTCTTTTGGCAGCAGCGTTCACGCCATTTCAAAGTATGCATGGAAATCTGGCTACAGTTTTGCTAACTAGGACAATGATTAAAGATCCAAGTGTCTCTTGTTTCCTTTTAGCCTGGGCTCTTTTACTGAATGCATTGAAATACCTGTCTTAAAGTAATAAGTTGTACTCCTGAAAGCTACTTAATGCATGTAGTAGTACCTAGTGATGCAGAAATCCTGAGCCTGTTGCAGTCAAAGAGGGTTTTGGCATTAACTTCAATGAAGCTAGCATTTCACATGGCATTTCAATATTAATGAAAAACAGATGAGAATAATCTCTATAAATTCTGCTAGTAAATTGTGAAATCTGCAAGTCCTACTCAACATTTACTGCTATGTATTTTTTGCCTAAGACTTGCAAGATTTGACTCAAAAGAGATGCCCATTAGCTTGTAGTGTTGCTGTTTTGACGTATTTTCATGGTCTTCCAAAGCTGTAATTTATGCAATTGTATTTTTCTAACATGTTCTTTGCATCTTTCTCATCTTTCCTCTTTGACTGAGCCTATGGGAATATTCTTTCCTCTCCTTTTCCCCTCTTCCTTATCCTCACTCTCTCCTTCTGTTTTCCCCTTCCCTCTTGTCCTGCCTCTCAGAAAGCATGCATACCTATGTGCTAAACTCAGTGCCATTTCCAATATCTGAATAACTGTATTAATTCTGAAGGTGTGCTTGTGATGTGTTCTGTAAGAAGCTACACCTATCCAAATCACACTGGCAGAGGTAGTTTTAAACACTGGCTTATCAACGTTTCTTATCTACCGATAATTGAATCAGTCCTGCAAAGGGCTGATCATCTTCTCCAACTTGCTGAGCATTCCCATATCCCACTGATGTTGAAGAAGAGACACAGAACATCCGAAAGTCACCCAAAACCCCCTTCCATTCCTAATCAGGGTGGCGTATGAAACAGTATGCATTTAAGTTATAAAGCATCTGTAGTTTGTCTTTGTATTTCTTTGTTTTCAAAATTACTCTAGGAACTTTGGTGTGCTCTTTACAGGAAATTAAAATGGCAGGTGAATTGGGGATACAATTGCCTTCAGTCTGAAAGGATGTGCTGAATCAATTGAGGTGCAAGTTTTCTTCTCCACTTCTGCTTTACATTCTTCCTACATAACTTCCTTGGCATGCTTTTTCAGCTTCCTGGTCTGGCTCTACGATGAGTAGACAGGGAGCAATAAACATTGAAAGAAGGCTGTGATTGCTGCTTACATAAGTTACATCCATCCAAAGATTGATTTTTAAAGTGAGAAAGAATCTGCTAAGGTGACAGATAACTACAGCTTGGCTTCTGAGCCCTTGAGTGCATCCCAGTGCTTTGTGGCAGATTTGGAAGTGAAACAAGGCTGGGAAATGGTGTCAATAGCGTCATGGGGACGAGGAGCTCAGGGGACTAAGGGTCTCACTTTGTGGGTGGGAAAGGGGATGCGGGGACACTGGAATGGCTTAGCCAGATTAAAATCATGGAAGACAAGTCATAGAATCATAGAATAGTTAGGGTTGGAAAGGACCTTAAGATCATCCAGTTCCAAGCCCATCCAGTCCCATAGGCAGGGACACCTCACACTAAACCACATCACCCAAGGCTCTGTCCAACCTGGCCTTGAACACTGCCAGGGATGGAGCATTCACAACCTCCCTGGGCAACCCATTCCAGTGCCTCACCACCCTAACAGGAAAGAATTTCCTCCTTAGATCCAATCTACTTTTGTCCACTGCTTGGGTGAATTAACAAATCATTGTAGCAGCCTTCTAAATAATACCACTCCTTCAAAAGCTACCGACAATGACTGAGGATGTTTTGGGTCTTGAAAATCAGACGATTATGCATATTAATGCTAAAATTAAGCTATTTCATCTGTGTCCTGTCAAATTAAACATAAGGTGATATTTTTGCATCTTTGAATCTTGACAAATTGGTATTTTTGCAGAACAAAAAACATGTAACGGAATAAATCTCCTTCTAGAGTCTGAGCTTATTAAAATAAATGGATATCTACATTTTGGATGGTTTCAGGCAAATGAAGTCAGTATTTGTTTCTAAAGTGGCAGTTATATTGGAGCTTAGATTTTCTGCTGTTATTCTGAAATGCTGACTTTTTTTTCTATAAAGAGATGTGATTAGAGTTTGCCTTCATAAACAGCATTTTTCTGGATTTACATGGAATTGAATTATTATGGGCTCCAAAGACTTCAAGAGTTTCTCTCTCATTTGCAGTTCAGCAACAGATCAACAAAGGGTAGTGCAAAGTCCTGTAGCTAGGGAGGAACAGCCCCATGCACCAGTTATACTGGGGCTGCCCAACTGGAAACAAGCTCTGCAGGAAAGGACCCTAGGGATCCTGGTGCAAACCAAGCTGAACATGAACCAGAACGTTGCATTGTAGGAAAGAAGGTAAATGGTTTCCTGGGCTGCAGTAGCAAGTCAAAGGAGGTGATTTTTCCCCTCTGTTCACCACTGGGGAGGCCGTACATACCTGTGTGCAGTTTTGGGCTCCCCAGTACAAGGGATAGCTGGGGCCACTGGAGAGAGATCAGCAGAGGTGATTATGGGTCTGGAGCATCCCTCCTGTGAGGCTGAAGGAGCTGGGACTCTTTCAGCCTGGAAAAGAGAAGGCAGATCTTACTGAGACATACACACTCAGCATCACTGTGAGAGATAGACCCTTGGCAATGGTGTATTCTGCCTTTCCTGGGCAAAATGGAAAAGCATTGCAGGTGCTTGGACATAGATCAATTCCTCCTGGGATGCCTTTTGGTGAAAATGACCTCATATATATAATTGAAAAGGTAAAACAAATCAATGAGCCAACTGGATAATCAGAGGAAGGAGAGAAAATACATCTTTCTCTTCTCTTTTTATATGTTTACATTGCTTTGCTGTAATGATGCCACCTGCTTCCTTTTAGGTGAATAACAATCTTATTTGCAGAGGGTTTTCTTGAACATATTCCAGTTCAGGAAGAACATGTTCTTATGCATCTGGTGGAAAAAAAATCTGAAACCCAAGACTTGCATACGGGGTCAGTCTGTCGCTATGCACCAGATGTGGTGGCCATAAAGTTGATTCAGTATTCTGCACCTATATTTTCTCATGAGGCAGACTAATGAGAAAGGAAAATAGATAAAGGAAATGTCAAGGAGAATTGCAGTGAAAATGTAGATTGTTTTGCAGACAGGTAAATAGAAACGGGGATAAAAAGCAGGAACTTTCATTCTGCCACAATTGCTTCTGCTGTGCAATACCAGACACTTAAAAGCAGAATTTGGGAAGGAAAAAAGCCCTTTGTTATAAAAACCTGTCAGCCTCCATCAAATCCGTAGTTAAACATATTCTTACACTGTGCTGGTCAGGAGAGGTAATCACAAACATGACTTGTAGCAAATAAACATTATTATCCAGTATATTCTAGTTCATTTATGGTGGGCACCTGTGAGAACACATACAATTTTAAAGGAACTATTGTTGGAGCAAAATTCTGACTTGCTGATACCCAAATAGTGTAGGAAGCAGTGCTATCCTCAGTGATGGAACAAAGAAAAGTCAGTGTTGCGGGGTCCTGTATGCTGATTGGTGCCCGAGTGCTTTTATCAATCATAATTCAAATGGAATTGTATATTCAGACAGGATGTGCTGTTGAAATTATTAGTTGCCCCAATTTTATCCAATATAATTGATCACTTTATTCTGTTTGGGTAACTCTCCTCTTACTGGATTCAAACCTAGGGTTGGGTTTGGTTTGGTTTTTTTTTTTTGAGGGGGGGAAACGGTGTTTCAGCCTTTTGTTATAGGGAGATAGTGTAGAGCAAAGGAGAGGCATGAACTGGGATGCAGAACTGTTAAGCTCTCCCACTAATCTGGTGATTGCTCTTGACCAAGTCAGTGACCTTTCTTCTCTATTTTTCTGTTTCCAAGATAGTGATATCTCTATTTGCCTCCTTCAGTAAAGTGCCTTGATAGCTGCTTGCTGGAAGTATGCATTATGTAAAGTCAGGCATTTCCCCAGCTATGCAAGCCAGTCGACTCCTGCTGTATTCAGTCCCTGCTCCCTCTCGCTTGAGCTCATGAAGTCAGATAAAAATCGATGAGAGTAGCAGACAACCAGTTGCCTTCTTCATGCATAGATACATAGATAATCTCAATCAGATGGGAAGAAAGAACAGATGTTCCTTAAACATATGTGCAAACAAAAACCTGCCAGTGTGAGTGTTCATGAACGAGTAAAGCAGGAGAAAGGAGCAAAGCCGGATTTCAGGGCATAAAGAAGTATTTTTGAGGCACGAATTGGAAATTTCCAGCTAGCTCTAAAAATGGCACATTTAAGGAAATGAAAAGATTTAGGGAGTTATTTGAAAACTGAGCCATGAGGAGACTTGTTTAAGTTTCTTCCATCTTTTCTGAGCAAGGTGGCTAAACGGATGGTGTGCCAGGACATGCATCTGTGTGCATCCAGGCTTCTCTCCACGTGATTGATTTGTAATGTAGACAAAGAATTGAAGTTTCCTTTCCCTGTTCTTTCAGTGCTAAATTAATTTTGTGGTGATTCGGTTTCAGTCACATTACAACTTTCCAGGACTTTGATTTTTATCTCGAAGTAAATAGAAATGGCTTATTAAAACCGAACTGTTTTACCACTGCTATAGTTTCCTGCCTTCAAAAGGTCTGGCTACGTGTGACTCAGACTTTTTCTTCCCCCTCTTTTAAGTTATTACATCATAATGCCACAGCTTTCAGGGCGGATCTACAGCATCCTGCAGAAGACAATTAGGTTGAAGTCGAGTCTCTAATTGTAAAGATATTTTTCCACTACCTGACAGCCTACTCATTAGCAATCTTACAAATAGGAGAGAAGTTGTTAAGCTTGGATTAAATGTCTTTAATCACTACAGGCTACCTTCCTTTGTCATTGAACGGGATGAAAGAAACCCCAACTGTGTGCTTTCCTAAGATAGGTAATATAACATACAAAATAGATCTAAGGGAAAAAAAGAGGTATTTTTCTGTTAACACGATGAAGTTTCCACATTTAAGATGTTGATCTTGTTCATGCTTCTGGAATTTCAGAGTTGTTACTGTGGGTTTGTAGTAAATATGTGAAAACGAACCTGGAAGGTGTTTCTCTCAGTATATACACTTAGAAAATGTCATGAAAATATGCCTCTTTAGCTTTTTAAAAGCTTTTGGGGCCATGTGTGAGACGTGTGTGTTAAAATACATGTAGATCTCCACACCCTTTCATACAATTGCCCTTTTTCCAGGTTTAAATCCCAGATACCATGCCAAAGAGGAACATTTACAAGAGTTTTCCATTGGTGTACACTGATTTAAAAGTTATTACACCCTAGAGGAAAACCCCATATGATGCATTTTGTGCATCATCAGTAACAACTTAGTACAAATTCAGCTTAGTGAAAAGTAGAAATCTCCAGGTTTGTATATGAAGGCTGCTTCATAAGGTCAAAGATCTCTTTTTCACACTAAGTTGAGCAAGGTAAAGGTGAAATATCTTCAAGCTTACTTGGCACCTGATCAGCTCTGATTTACAAGGATGCTCGTATTACTGTTATTGAATGTATATCTTTGATGTAGCCTGCTTTAATTCACACGTGTTCCAGACCAGTTAGCTGGAAGAGTTAATAAGTGTTTAGTGTTTGTAGATATAATTACAGTTTTAGTGGACTTATTTTCGTAGAGCTGGGTAGAAAATGGCTTTATTCAGCCTCAGAAGTTTTTGAGATTTTGGAAGAATGTTCCTATGTCACACAAGGAAAAGACTGAATATTCTGTTGAGGTTTTCATGTATGCATGAGTGTCTGCACACATACGCAGTGCTTGTAAGGAAAGGAGAAGGTAAACTTCTCACTACGTAGCCTACAGATGAGAGTGCTTAATGAGAATACCCAGAGCAAACAGGCTGAATTTAGGTAATGTTATGTGTGCAGTACTAACTACTGTGGACTGGGTTTCTCTCCTGTCTGCACTGTCACTGTACCTAAGGGTCTCAGCCTAACGGATGCTTGCCCCTAGCCATGCTGTGAAAAGGTTCATTTCTGTGTATCAGTGAATCACAGGGAAAGCGTTTGGTTGCAAGATTCCCCATCATTTCCATTAATTATCCATTTCGGTGGTAGGCTCCTCTTTGTGCCTTCTCATCTTTATCCCTTCTCTTCTTGGATCAAGTTTTGCAGTGACAGTTGCTTTCAGAGAACTCTGTTGTGATTTTAACTGCAGTGACTGTTCCAACATCTGGCACAACGTCTGGCTTGGAGTCCTGAGAATAGCTAGCACCCTCCTCCTGGCCTCCTCACTCATGCTTAAAAATCAAACCAGGTATATATAGTGTTTTTTTCTGCTGCTTCTGTTAGTATATAACACATGAGAGAGTCTACAGAAAGGAGTCCTCTCATAGAGGGCAAGCTCACATCTCACAAGGATGGACAGTGGTGCTGGCAAACAGCTCATAGAACACTGAATGCTGCCTCTGCAGCAGCCCAGTTTTCCACCCCTTGCTTGGCTTACCTCTTGCTTTGTCTTGTTCCAGCTGCTTTTTGCTGTCCCCACAATTGCAGCTGGCTCTAGTGTTCAGATTCAGCTGCTTTTTCAGTACTGAGCTGCTTTTGGTGCTTTCAAATGGCTTCGAGCTCCTGTTTCTCTGCATTTTCTTTCAGCTTCTCATGCTATGCAGCTACAGGACATGGACAGCAAGGTCCAGGTTGCCAGATGTGCCCAAAGCAGGGTTTGTGCCAACAGACTTTGTTTCTGGTTGAGCTGAACTAGCTATGCTTTTTGTTTCCAACCACATCAGCTCTTCTGGCTAGGCAGGGTTTTGCATGGTGTGCTTTAATGAACCCATTGAAAGCTTCAGGCAGGTTCATTGTGTCTAATTTAGCTAACTTTGCAGTCCTCACTTCTCGGTAGGCAGTGCCATGCTGTCCTAAACTGACGATGGCTGCCTTTCCAGGCCAAACATCCAAATCTAATTGGATGAACCAAGCAAAATCCGTTTCTAAACAGCTTTATTGTGAAGATTATGTCTTCTGAATAAAGCACGTGTTTAAGTGAAAGAATATTGTTTGTATTTTCTGCAGCTTCTGCAATAAACAATCACATCAGTAGGTTTCCAATGTGTTGTGTCACATGTATTTGGTGGCTATCAATGGTATCAGCATGCGCAGCTCTCATGTGCACCCCTCGGTCATGGGCGCAGCCTTCTCCTTCATCATCTGCTTCACTGATGTAAGCCAGCTTGCTTTGTGCCTCTAAGTCTGCAATACTCACATGGCTTCTCCTAAGTAGTCCTGGGTAGGAAACAATCCCAGACTGCACAAACGACCTTTCATATAGTTGAGTTAAAAATAACAGGCAACTGTTACCTGTGTCCACTGTTGCTGTTTTAGCCATATATTCTTTCCGTCCCCTCTAATAACAATCGATAAGTGCTAGCTCTTCTGAAGAGAGATGGAGTATGAAGAAAGAGGTGAAAACGTCACTGTTTGCTAGCACAGAATTGCTCATCACTGGAACTGTAAATGTAAATTAATTGGGGTTTATTTTGTTTAATGTGAGGCTAATTGAGGTTTTCTAACAAATGTGTTGTATTTCCTTTCCTCTTGGCTATGTATGGTGTGTGCTGGCCTGAAGCATCTTGAAGAAAATACTACTTTTGTTTAGCTAATTACATCTACCTAACAAGGATGCAGTCACCATGTACATATTAACAGTTAAGAGAGATACCTCTTAATCCCGGGTAGTTTAGATACCAGATAGCTTAATCACAGATACTGTGACACCCTTAACACATGTGTTAACCCATGTGCACTAATGATGTTCTCAGATCATTTGAGATATAGCTTTAAGAGATATAAGTAGTCTTAACAAGGGAATAATAAACAAGTCAAATATTTTATTGGGAAAATCCCAGTGTATGATGACCTTTGTTATAGAGGGACCTCGTCCTCATGATGATTCCATCAGAATCAGTAGAAATGACTAATGGGTTATGTCACTTTTTTCTCTTTTTCTAGGAAATGCACTATATCAGGGCAAAGCTGAACATGTGCTGAAACACTCTCCCAGACTGAGCTGCAATCAAGTCAGCCTGCACTTTACCTGTGCTCTGGGCAGTCATTGCCATCCTACTGGAGTTTCTGCAAGTCTGAAGAGGAGTTGCAATGACGGCAAATGATGAACAGCAGCGAAGGGCAGAAGGAGGTAAGGAGACAAAGGTCCTTTCCAACTGTAACTATTCTATGATCAGGTGGGGATGCTGGAGGTAGGCTTTCAAATCCAGCTCTAGAAGGATCTTCAGGCACTGCTTAATGGCTCTGCTGAGATGGGTCAAGAGAAAACCAGTGAAGCTTGTGTTAAAATAGAAAGGGTATGCCTGAATGGCACAGTACGGCCGTGCTATAGCGCTGTTGCTGTCTACATGAAATTTCCTGTTGTAGATAGCCAGACTGAAAATGATGTTTCTGTTTGTAAATTATGTTTTCAAACTCGGCTAAGACAGACTGAAGCACTTTCATACAAGTTAATTGTTAGTGTGGAGAGGAGTCATTTTGTAAAGTCTCCAACACACACAGAGAGAAGTCAGTTTCTGTATTATTATGCTATCCTTCCTAAGCTAGTATTGACAATATTGAGTCCCACATTCACAGCAGTAAGGATTGCCAGTACTAAATAGAGACCTGCTGCCTTAAAAGCTCATGTATGGAACTGGTCAGGTAAGAAACAATAAGCCCAAGCTGTTTTCTGTGCTCCTGGCAGCAACCAAAGAGGATGTCTTCAAAGTGCAATTAGCACAGCATGTATATTGTGCTTCCTGGACTATTAAATACTGTATTCCATAAGAGCCAGGCCCAGCTTATATGCATGCATATGTACTATTGTTATCACAGTAAAAATGATCTCTCTATGTCTGGATGTGCTTAAGAAAATTTGAAGTTTAATAAAAATTAGTGCTGGGTTTATTCATTTATTTTTCCTTCAGTAGGATTGTAATTTGATGTTCATGTAGCATTTTGCATTCAAATCTGTGGATAACAGCAGGCCAGATAGTCCCTTAAATTGTGCTTCCCTGGAGTACTTCAGCTGCTGTTCGATGTTGTATTTCTTTTCTCAGACAGCAACACATATATTATTAGGGCATAGCACTAAGTCTGCTTATTGCAGCATGCATCTATTTAATCAACACTGGAATTTTACATTATAGGTGCAAAAGCAATTCTTATTGTCATTACAAATTCCTCTGAACGTTTAGGAGGGCTTTTAACAAAGGTTGTATCTTTTGGGGCCTTTGATCTCCAGTCCATGTTTCCATGTCACTGTTTCACCTCTAGAGGGGACATCATCTTGGCTCAAATAGTGGGAAGATGCCTGGGGTATTTCCAGGGAAATGTTCTGAGAATGTCAGAGCTGTTGAAAAGAAAGCTAAAGGGAATGGATAACAGAACAGGAGACAGTGGGTTGAAAGGAAGAGAGTCAAAAAAGGAGGTAGGAGTAGGATATAAGACAGTTCAAAAGATGGCTGAAATACTTTGAAAGACTGAGGAGAAAACTGAACAAATAAATATGTAGAGGGGAAAACCAGAAAACTAAAGCAATAAAGAGAAATGGGCAAAATAAATAAGACTAAAACCGGAAAAGAGGAAAGAATGAAAGATGGGAGGGAAAGCATATGAATGGGTTGATGACAAAGGGGAACGCAAGGAGCGGATGGATATGTAAATGAATCTGGAGAGAGATTATGCCCTTAGCATTGTCATGTGGGCACGATGTGAGTTTTACTGACAACTTCAGAGTGAGCAAGGCAGGGGGAATATTCAGGAGTCATAAACTATAGATGAACCTGGGGGGTTCAGAACTGGCAACATCGGCTTTTGGAAATGGGCTTGTGAAATATTGTTTGAAGTAGAAAACAGATCTAATGCGACCGGTGCCAGCACCTGGTGTTTGCTTTGGTGGAGAGAATCCAAACCTCATGCTGCTCTGCTAATGAGCTGATGCTTGTAGTCTTAGTTTGGCTGTCTTTAATAAAGTCTATAAAGGGAATGAAATTCAAAATCAGTATTGGTTTTGAGCTTGAGAAGGTTTGTGTTTCTTCAAATGCGTATCTTAAGTCATCCAGGCCTTACCTGGGCTCTTTGAACCCCCAAAATTAAGGTGGAAAGAGTCTTTGAAAGCTGAGATCATAAATTAGCAGTAAATTTTGTAGCCAATGTTAAGGTAGCAACTCTATTATCCAAGATCAGGGCCGGACAATATCTCAAGGCTTTCCTATTTTCCGGACTGTTCTTTGGCCGTGCTGAGACCTCAGAGCAGCCTTCCAGTATCTGAAGGGGGCTTATAGGAATGCTGGAGAGGGACTCTTCATTAGGGACTGTAGTGACAGGACAAGGGGTAACGGGTTCAAACTGAAACAGGGGAAGTTTAGATTGGATATAAGGAGGAAATTCTTTCCTGTGAGGGTGCTGAGGCACTGGACAGGGTGCCCAGAGAAGCTGTGGCTGCCCCATCCCTGGCAGTGTTCACGGCCAGGTTAGACAGAGCCTTGGGTGAGATGGTTTAGTGTGAGGTGTCCCTGCCCATGGCAGGGGGTTGGAACTGGATGATCTCAAGGTCCTTTCCAACCCTAACTATTCTATGATTCTGTGATTCTATGAATACCAGTTTGAACCAGCCCAGTGTGTGAACTTCCCCTCAACACAAGATGGTGCTTCTTTTCCTCTCTGAAAATTTCTGGCACAGCTTTACGGATGAGACGAGCAGGGATATGCAGCAACTTGGCAAACAGAGGTTCTTCCCTGAGGGAGAAAATGCTGACGTTTGGAAAGTCAGAGCTCAGTGTTAAACCTTTGAAGGTATCTTGACTTAAAAGCGCTGAGTTGCCTGTTGTGTGTATTGATTTGAAATTGCTTACTCTTGAATCACTCGGTTTATTTATGTGCTTTAATACATGTCTAAGATCTGAACCTTAGTCTTTTGCTGCATAAAATTCAGGCCCAAACTTATTACCAGGACTGCAGACTTTACCCTGGCTCGATGAAATCATATGAAAAACTTTACAGTATGTGGTTTTAAAACAGTTAGTTGAGACAAATAACCGTGCTTGTCTAATAAACAAGAGCTGTTATCCCCTTTTAGAAGAGTCAGATTTAGGATCCTGCTGGTTTGTGGTGGACAAAAGATGCAAAAAACTTCATTTAAAAAATGCAGAAAACCCCATTTTCGTAAGCATACGAAGAACGGAATAGGACATATTTCTTTGCCAACATCTTTTAGACATAATTCTGCCCAGATGGTACCCTTTCTAGACTGTTCTTTAGAGCTGTGCTCCTTTTTCAGGCTATTACCTTTATCTTTAGTTTGTGCTTTCCTGTGGCTTTTGCTCCTCACCTAAACCCCTCTACTAAAAAGAATTCTTAGAACCCTTTCGTGTGTGTTCCTGCTAGGTACTTCTCCGTTGGGCAGAAC
The DNA here is from genome assembly GCF_034315485.1 of Pezoporus occidentalis. NCBI lineage: Eukaryota > Metazoa > Chordata > Aves > Psittaciformes > Psittacidae > Pezoporus > Pezoporus occidentalis. The sequence continues at coordinate 969,329 of NW_026912854.1, forward strand.
CTTGTGTTTTGGAAGCTGCAGATTGCTCCCGTCTTTCTGCTCCATGAAAGAATTCCTTTTATTTATTCTTTTCCAAATGCAGAACACTTGTTAAATCATCAGCTTCCAATAAAACTTTAGCAAATTGTGACAGTGCAGTGAAGATCACTGTTACGTATTACCTGGTAATTTTGAGATGGATTAACTTTGAATGTTTTTTAATGAGTTTTCCAATGGCTCTTCTCAACTCTTTCTAGTAAAAAGAATGAGGAAAGAAGAGCTGAACTTGACACTGAAGTCGTGCCTGAGTTATAGGTAAAAACGGGTCTGGTTGCAAGCAGCATCAGATCAACAGTCACATTCTGTGGGTCTCAAAGCAAGTCGCTGAATTCTTTTGTGCTTTAGTTCACCAGATAAAAATGCAAACAATCATTTTCTCCTGATACGCACACTGGCCTTGTAAACAGTTTACTCTTTCCCATAAATATTAGGGCAGGGTAGGCCCTGGTTTGTCTTTGGTTAACTTTTACCCATATCTAAAAGCGTATTTATCACACACATTTCAAGGCCATCTTCTTTGCGCTGCTGTGATATAAGGATGCAGCAGTCATCATCTTCTCAAGAGAATGTTGGGGCAGTGACAGAGGAAGTGTGGATGTTTCTGAAGCTGAGCTAAGCACAGAGAAGTTCAGGCACAGAAAGGAGTCTCATGAATGTACCTGTAGTTTACCTGGGAGCAGGCTCCCACATGAGGTAACCTCTCCTGCTTCAGACCCGGGTAGAAATGCCACAAACCCAGCCTGAATCGGACGTGTGATGATTTCAGGTATTTGCAGAGGTTGGGATTCAGTGGGAATGCTTAAATACAATATACCAGTAATAAATAATCACTTGAACTAAATTCAGCATTCTCTCTACCTCCCTTAGAATAGGGCTAATATTTTTTTTTCCAGCCAGGACTGCAGTGCGTCTGAATTAACATTGGGAATACTTGTGCAGCGAACGTGTGCTTCCTGGCCACCAAAACCTGAATGCCTTTATGCTTTTACTTCTAGTACAGAGGTGCTGATCTTGTTTGGAAATGGAGAAGAGCTCTGTGATGGGCCTGTGCAAAGTCCTTAGTTTATATGGCGTTCAAAACTGTTTTCTCTAAATCTCTGTAGCTTTTAAAATGCCTCCGCATGCTGCTGTACAAGGAAGGTGCTTTTTTCCTCCTTAAACAGACCTTAACAGTTCATCGTGGTTTTGAATAGCAAGTGGTTGATCATGTACCTTAATTACAAGAGCAAATCTGAGGCAGTGGTACTATTTGTCAAAATAAGTCACACATTAGTTAACTAATTAAAAAGCCAACAGCCAAAAGATTAATGTCCCAGTAGTGCTAGTAAATGCAGGGGCAAAATTCTTAGCTGGTGGAAGTCAGCATGGCCTTAATTTCAAGTGGGTCATGCTGGAAGGTAACAGGGAACAGATCTGACCTTTTTGGGGGTAAACGTGTGAATTATGTGCACTGATTTTTCTTTGGGAAACAAGGGGGGCAATATTCACTGATGCTTGATATTTAGATGTCACTTTTTACCTGTCCGCTCAGATAAAATGGGGAATCATGTCGCTTGTGTAATGGGAGACTTTGGCTTCGATTCTAGAGAAGGTGATTTGCAATTCCCATTTTCCAAGTCATTTTGATACGCTTACATACAGAGATTAAATGTCTGGGATCAGAAAGCTCAGTCATTAGTTGAAGCAAAGAGCTGTGATGCCGCAGATACAGCACTTTGAGATCTAGATGAAAGATTAAAGGGCAAAGTTATTCAGTGTAGAAAAGGAAACACATTTCACACATAATGCTAACGATTTTCTGTTAGAAGGGGAAGAGCAATGGGTGTTCTTGGTGCAGTGCTGGCTCCCATAAACTGGAGTGCTTTCTCCAAAGGCTGCTTGGGTCTCTTGTTTTTATAGGTTATTTTTTTGTTGAGAATCCTTCCAGTGCTGCAGGTGCTTTTCAGATGTATAAAGTTCCTGTCCCTCCAAAGCTCATCAGTAAACAGGGGTCAGGGGAAGGAAGTAACAACATGGATTTTCCGTGGGGATCAATACATTTTGCTATAAAGACAGCGGGGCAGAAAATGGATTTTGAAGCAGGGAGAAAGAACAGAGGGCAGAGACTGCTTTAAGTTAAATTAGTAAAGGTCAGCTGATGCAGAGGGGTTGCAGAAGGTTGACACAAGGTGACTCTTTGGGGGTGTGACAAAAGGGCAGGAAGAGCTCAAAAATGGGGCAGAACAGAGGTAATAAGTAGAGCAAATCTCCTGTTGAGGTGCAGTATCCACATGACTTTAAAAAAGACCTTTAGTGCATTTGACCGTAGGAGTGTATATACCAGTGCTTGCTAGAAGAACATTATTTGGAGTATGAAAACGTGCTAGGGAACAGGGAAATGCCAGATTTCTGGGAGCAGTGTTGCTTTGAATCTGTTCCCATGTGCTCTCATGCTGGCTGTGGTATAATGCAAGGGCTCTGTAAAAGGGGGTGGGGGGAATCCTATGTTGTATTTAAAGAAAGCAATATAGTGCACAGAGGTGGACATTTTTGCTGAAAGGAAGTACCCTAAACCACCCTTACATGAAGAAATACAGAGTGAACAAAAAGGATGACTTTAGGAGTCATGCTAGGGGTTTATCTGACTCAGGTTTCTGCCTCTATACATAATAATGTGTAGAATTCTTCCCCAGCATCTTCTTCCAGTAGCTATTAATCTGCATGATAGAGTGGGCAAAGCACATACTAGATGCTTTTCTTTATTTGATCAAAGACTCACACAAGTGTAGCTGCTGTGTAAGAGCTCACAAGAGCGAAGACTGAGGAAGAGCAGGCCAAAGTACCTTCCATTCAGCATCCAGATCATATCTATATGATCCTGAGTATAAGCAATGGACTTCTTTACACAAGATATACTTGGCTGCTTTCATTGCTCTTTCTCGAGAGCTTCTGGTTGTCAGTGACCGGCTGTCAGCACCTGATGAGCAAATACATTCAGGTGATGCCCTGTGACCATACAAAATGGGTGATATTATCCAATTGTTGATGGTGGAAACCATCTACGAAAGAACAGTAATTTAAGGTAGCTTAACTTCTCAGCTCCGCAAAATCACTGACCAAGTCTCAAAGACTTTTCCTTTGAAGATCTCCTACACGATAGATTATTTTTATGTATTAGCAAATGGCTATTCCAATAATTTCAAAGATTGACCTTGGGTGAGTGCTGCATAATGATGAAAATTCATGTAGGGGAAAACTAACAGGCTCATTTAATTGCCCTTTTCCCTGCGCTTTGTATACCAGAGGGCTTGGCGTTGTTTGCAACGCTTCTGCACAAAGAGGAAATGCTTTAGACACTGGCAATAGCTGATGTTTCTGTGAAGAGTTCCCCCGATGGTGCTTGGCCGTCTCGAAAGCTGCTGTTGGTTGTAGGGCTTCTCCACTCCGCGAGCAGAAACAATACCCTGTGACTTAGACAGTCAATCACGCAGCGTGAGTAATGAGCAGACTCTCAAAGCCACGGTCACATTTGCATAAACCATTCATTCAGCACATTTGAATAAGCAGCAAATTAATGAAAATCAAAAGGAGCGCATGGATCGTTCGCCAACAGGAAGGAGGGCTGCAGCCAGTCAGTAGATGGCTTGCTGAAAGAAATGTACATGGCAGGAAAAAGAGGAGGCGGGTTGGAGTGAAGATTATGAGGAGACGAGCCTCTCTTGCCCACCCCTGCCAAGGTGTCTTCCTGTGTAGTTCCTCTGCATCACGCTCTATCTTCCTGTGGCTGTTGTTTTCAAGCAGGGAGAAAACCCCAAGTCTAGGAAGCCTGCATTGCAACAACGCGTGAGGAAAAGCAAACAGCTAAAAACAAGGGTTTAATTGATTATTTTTTTTTTGCAAGTGGAGAACCAGATGTGAACATTATCAAGAATTATGGGTTTCCAGAGATGCCCGCGCTGACTGGTTTATTTTATGGTACACTACAGGCTGGCAAATTCAGTTACATGAGGGTTTCTTTAGATGCATTCAAACCAGGGCAGGTTTAGAAGGAATTCAGAAGATGCATGCTTGGACTTTGTCCCTTCAGTTTCTCTTGTTTTTCTCCTCTTTGCTGCAGAAGGCACTGACAATCCTCTGCCAGGAATGTATATTCAGTTTCAAGGAAGTAAAATCTTCCAGCTGTCACACGTGAAGACAAAAGCAAACATCAAGGAATAGCTGCTGCTCCTGGTGCTGCTCAGGCTTCCCATTCCTTGGGAGCCCTTTTCAGGAAACTACCCAAACCTATGCATCATTCAAATGTGGATGCAATTAGTTTCATTAGGAAATTCTGCAACCCTGATGTAAGAGCAATTCCATACAGGACAAAAGACCACATAATGAGTGTCTCTATCAATATTTCAGTTAAACCCATCTCTGCCTAGTTACTGATTGTTGAACTCTGTTTTGTATGAAAATGCTTCCACTTGTTCTTAATCCTTTGGCAATCAATAGGTATTTCATGCATGCCACAATAATTACCCAAATTAGAAGGTACATATTCATTGCTTTGGTAACCCCCATAAGTAAGGAGAGAGCACAATGTACTTAAGATGAGTCAATCCCTACCAGAAATGGCTCTACAAGCAAGCTGATGGTCTGTGTCTCTGTACAATTCTTCAGCCTGGGCTCCTCCAGAATGTCACTGTTTGACACTCTTCATTGCTTAGACCACACACTGATGCTGCTTCTTGATGGTTCTGTTCTTGCAGGACAGGCATGGTCCAATGGGCTATCCAGTCTTCCAGAGAGACCTTTTAACTTAAGGTGTGTGTCAGCAGGTTACCCAGTTCTGTTTAACAACTGGTACAGCAATCCCTTTGAAGGCACTAAGCCTGGCAGCTGGCAAAATCTGAAGGGGTGCCAGTTCCACAGGGAACAGGGGAGAGAGGAAGGGAGAACCTTGCTCAGGAAGCAGCTTGCTCACTCCTACAGCATTCCAATGCACTTTGTGCTTTTGGATCTTCAGGTCATTTTCATTGCTTCTGGGGTTCTTCTAGCAGCAGTGGTGGGTGTTTTTTAAGGGTTATGAATAGAAATAGAACATACCTATTTTCTATGGAGTTTATCCTACAGGGTTTGATACATGGGCACATCGTTGGTTGAATGAACTGGGTCTGTCCCTTTGCGTGCTTACAGTAAGGGCCTTATGTTCAGAGGCATCACCACTCTCTGGCTTTTATGGTTACTGGTGTTTCTGTACCTAAGTCTCTGGAGGGTCAGCCCTGAAATCATTAACTCCTCTTTCCAAGAGAAAACAAAAAGGGATATGGAAACCGCCTTTTCATATGTTTTATGTGTTGTTTTAACAATGGCCGTCTGAGGTAATGTTCAGTTCCAGCAACCCAGAAAGGAAATGGCATAAGATTTTGGGCAGCTGTCTTGTTTTCAGCTTGAACTGCACAGACCACTTAGGCTTTCTCCATAAGCAGATCAAATGCCCAGTGATCTAACTGTTCCTTCTCTTTTCTTACCTTGTTCACATGCAGAGAGCAAAACCTGTGCCATCTAAACACCAAACAGGACTGCTTTTTGGGAAAGATATCTCTTAAAATTAGTCCCCATGAAAATCAGTTGATTTGAAAAGAAAGTCATATAAACCAAGCTGCTCATAGATGTAAAGCTGGTGAGTTTCATGGCTTAAGTTGCTAGAAACATACAGTTATTAGCATCTGGAAATTTCATTTTTATGTGTTTTATATGTTGAACTAGATCACAAATGAGCTGCTTATGTTTCTTTGCTGTTTGCTCTGCAAGAAACCCAACCTGCTGAGATGCATACCAGATGTCTGTCTCAGTCCTGTATGGCTTTATTTCTCATACCTGCATTTGTCATGGCTTACTGCTTGCCTGACTGCTGCTTTCTGTTGATTTATTGTATAGTTTTAGACTGTTTTTTTGCCATATTCTGTTTTATCCCAGCTGTTCCTCAGGCACCTCAAAGGATACAGCTTCTAGGTGGTACCTTTCTTAATGTTCATGTGCTGTGCCTCTGATAGCAGAAAGGTAGCAGAGGCTTTGCCCACTTCCTGCAGATAGGCAGGGATGTCCAAAGTTGTTCTGATTGTAAAGCTTTAGGTCACCGTAAGAGCTGTCATTATCATGCACATTTCCTCTTTCTCTGCAGCAGAGGGTCTCATCAGCACGTCTTCTTTTGTCCTTCCAGAGCTCACAAGTGTTTCAAATCAGCAAAGCACAAATGAGAATAGCATGGCAGAAATCAACAGGAGAGCTAGCAGAGGAGTTAACAGTCAAATAAACAAACATAAATGAGACCCCAGGGGAATGGCAGCTCCAGGGAACATTCCAGTTACCTGAAGTCATACCCACAGAGTCTCCCTCCCTGCTGCGGAAGGTTGGAATCACAGCTTTGCTCTGTCTGCTCTCAACTATCTTGGTATAGCAATCCATGGCCTCCTGACCTCTCATATTTCTGATGCCCATACAGCAGACCTTTATTGTTAATACTGATTTTCTTGCCTACTTTTTAAATCGCAATACCCCTGCTGTCTACCTTTTAGCAGTCTTCTTCACTTATCCAAACTGGTTTTCACTTCATGATGCATCCATCGGCTGTGACTTTTGGTTTGCCAGTTTAACATGCCCTGACACCTCAGTGCTTTGGTGGAGTTACCCCCACCCCATGATTCCTCAGTGTCTTCCATTGCTTCTGGAGGTCAAGCAAAGTCAGCCTGCAGCTTCCCTATCAAGCCTATCAGCTATTATTGGCACTACTTCACCTTACTGGTAACTTGCCTGATTTAACCTTCTCAGATTTAATATTCACACTGGAAGAAACAAAATGCTTTTGGTTTTTAAGCTAATGTGTTATATGTGCATAGCAAAATGCTTTGCCACATCAGAGTACACTCTTTCACATTTAGCCTCCCATATGCTACTCGTATTTTAAATTAAGTCCTAAAGCTGTAAGTAGCTGTGAGGAAGTTTGGTGTCTGTATGAGAATTCAAAGAACCCATACTGGTGTTAAGGCTCTGTTGAACAAAGAGCATGTAGAGCCAAAGCCATAGGGCACCAGCATCATCAAGAAAGGACGTTCTAGAAAATAAATGGAGTCAGAATAATATGAAGAATTTGTCTGAAATCCAGAGTAATGTGACGAATTCCAACATATCTTCAGGTTGCTTTGAGATGGGGCCCACTCCACACCATCGCTTTCCAGCTCCTACTTTTAACCACTTCCGTGTTCTCGGGAGCAGTACAGATGATAAAATAACCCAGCTGTATTTGCTCTTCCCATAGCTAGATACTTGTCTAAATCTTCTACAACCATCTGCTACCTTCTCAGCCATGTAATGGAGCAGAACATCAGCAAAAATCAAGTATCTGAGCTAGGGATTTCAGCTTTATCCCAAGCTTAAGGAACACATTTGTAATCAGTGAGTTTTTCAGTTTAACACCATGAGAGCAAAGGGCATGATACCATGGAGACTTTGGTTCCCCATGAAAAGTGGTAGTACTTCTAAATATTCATGACACCATCACACTTTATCAAATCCAAAGGTATTGCCAGCTTTTAATTTAGGGCACAGCTCAGCTGTATTTTACTTGTAGCCAGAAATGGGTTTCTTTAATGTTTGCTGTGAATTTTAAGCTCCTTTTGTCTTGCCTCAGCATCTTTCATTTGAACTATTTTGTTTTCATTTCTTAGGTTGTGGTTTTGAGCAACCAGTCAATGCAATTCAACAAGATATAAGGGGGAAGCAAATCCTGATGGGACTTCCTGTTTACCACATCTGTAGTTAGGCTCATCAGAATAAAATCGCCAGGCTTGAGGGATAATCTGCTTAGGGCATGAGATAGGTACTTACCAATACAAACTCACTCTAGCTTAATCAAGATAGACTACAGCAAGGAGATAACGAAACTTAGCCAAAACCAAAGAGAAAAAGATCTTTATTGATTATTGGCATCTAAACTATTGCATATTCTTTCAACTCTACAATGTAGAATGAGAGATGGAGATCTACTACTGCTTCTCTTGCATGCATTTCCAAGAAGCTGGAAGGTGTGGGTAGATTCAGTATTCGGCATGGGTAGACAGCAGCTGCTGAATGTTGTCATCTGAATGTAGGCAACTATAGGAGCCTCATGCTTGTTTTCCCTGTAACCACAACAGCAGAGCTGTTATAAGCATCCAGGGGATAGGAACACAGTTTTCATGTCCTGTGGAGCTCATCTATCTTCTCCCCAGTTTATTTTTCCTAAATAACCTGGGAATGTGAGAAGTAGGGATTTCCCGAGCAGAAAACAATGATGGAGCATGTCGAGGAAGAGTATCACTGCAAGGTGCAATAATCTGGAGGGTGTATGCTCTCTTTCAATTTGGGTCACAACAGGAGCTCTACTTTCCAGCTCTGCTTAGATAGCACAGTGGTTTGAGGGGATGTGTGGTTGTACTGTTACTTGTCTGCTTGCCTAACTTTTCATCAGTGTCACTTGAATGCCTTCATCTGAAATCAGGTGCTTTGAATGAACAGAGAGAAGGGTGTCCCCTGTCCATTTGTCTACATGGACAAAGCAGAAAAACAGCATTAGAAAAGGTAACCATGGTCACATCCATATTACAGATAAAGAATTAAGGCAAGAGCAGTTGTTATGCTAACAAAAGGCCAGCCGTGGCTTCCAACAAAATGAGAAGCCGCAGCAAAGAGAGACATTATATGTGTAACAAAACGGGGCAATAGCTTACCAGAACTGCAGACCAGGATTGACATTACTGTACCACAAATATCAGATAAGAGTGTAAAATCAGCAAAATCGGGCCCATGGGGAAGAGTAAGAAGGGCCTGGCTGTTAGGAAGGGGATGAGGATGGTAACGAAGAAGAAGTTGGAAAGGAGCAAAGGTGTAGAAAGAGAGCATCACAAATAACAAATCACGGGGTAAGATCTGACTAGGATTCAGTTGTAACAGTTTTAGTGCTTATGAATATTGGGTTTTTGTGATTAGTCAGGTTTTGATGCGATTGGACACTAAACCTTGGTTTCTGTGACAGCAAGTGTGGCTATTCTGCGAATACAGGTAAGTGCACATTGCGTCGGATCATCAGCACTGCCTCCAACTGCATTTCACCTGGAGAAAGTTTGTTTCCTAATCCTCTAGGATCTTCTTAACAAAGGCTGAGCTGCACTGTATTGACCTCTGTATTATTTTTAAGGGCTTTTACTTTGTATAGGCCTGACGTTAGGAATTACAATGCTTTTTGTGCAGCGGGGCGGTGACTTCAGAAGTATGCTCCAGGGTGCCTTGTCCAGTCAGAGAGAGAATGATCCATCCTACTGCCTCAGCTCCTTTTAGGCTTTCTGAGGTTTAGCGTGTACTTTTGATGTTGAGTGTGACCTTTCTTTGGCGCAGACACTTTGCCTCCCCTCTTTGAAGACAATTGCCTGTTCTTTTGGAAGTGGCTGCCGTGCAGTACAAAGACCTCGAAAGTCCCTTTGCGATCCATTAAGAGATTGGTTTATTACTGTCTGCTATTGATTATTACTTAATCTTAGACTTCTTCCCTCAAGGAAAAAGATATAACTTTTGTGGAGTTTCTGGTTTGTTCTGCGGCCAGAGAGAAGGAAAAGCTGTGTTGTAGCTGACTGAAGAGGCTGCTCAGCTTGGAACCCAAGTGCATTTGTTTTCATTTTCTAGTCAAGTTACATCTCAGAAAGCTTTCATTTGGGATAAAACGTAGAGAAAAATGTCAGGTTGATGCCCCTAGAGACAAACTTATCTGTTTCTCTGTAGGACAGGCGCAACCAAGGCAGCTCTGGCACATTATGTTCCCCAGATCTCATTCCCTGGTTGTAAAGCATGCTTGAGCACCCGTTGTCTGTTTGGGCAGTCAGAGAAATGAGCAGTAACCACTGTCGTTGGGTGCTCTTCGCCAAAGTCATATCTGTGGCTCCCCACTGCTCTTGTTTTGAACATTTTGGGTTAGTCCTGACAGTAGGGTTGCCATAAGCAGCATGATTTAATGGGGAGGATACAAAAGCAACCGTTTTATTTTGTCCCACTGAATGGCAAAGATGTGCACCAGTTCTGCAGTGGGCTGGAGCTGCACGGCTGATTTAGGGAGGAATGGGACTTCTCAGATAGGACAGAAATTGGTTTGTACAGCAAAGGGGAAAACCTCCCAGACAGCAAGGTCAGGTCATGAGGAGCAAGAAGATGCCAGCTTTTCTATGCTTTGTACAGTAACCCCTGTGCTCCTCCCCAGCACTGGGTGCTCCTCAGGGCTCTGCTCTCTTGTGCTTCACTCTCATGTCCCCTGATCACCTGGAGAGCAAGTAGCTGCACGTAGAAGGGGTGCACACGCTGCCAAGTCCTGAGTAGGTAAAGTGCTGCGTGAGTGCTGCCAGGTCAAGCACAAGATGATGGTTAAGCTCATGCTGCAGCCCTTTTCCTCCTGGGAAGAACCTGTTTGGCTCTCCTCTCACCCCAGCCAGCCATGCCTTTGTATGAAACCTTCAGGAACATCATCATCTTTAAGGTTTCTGCTGCTCTCTCAGATTTGCTTTGAGTTAACCAAAGGGTCCAGAGGTTCAGAGGAAGAAAATGGCCCAATGAGCAGAAGGAGATTGGTGAAGCTTTTGTTCTTTAAAAACCAGGCTTTCAAGACAAATAAACACCAAAAAAACAGGGAATGGCAACGGCACAGATTTAATTACTGGTAATTTTCTTGTCCACAATTATTTTTGAGCTGCATTCTGTATTTAATATGACAAGAAATAAGTGAAAAGCAATAATTGTCAATATTTCATGTAGATTTTGTGCAAAGATTGTGCTCAAACCATATATTCTCTGTCCTGAGAAAGATAAAAGCAAATCTGAACAGCTTGATGCAGTGCTTTAATCACATAAATATGAAAACCGTATTAGCCATAATTATGAGGCACAATACAGAATAACAGCACTTTCTATAGCTGGGTTTTGGTTTTGGTTATTTTGTGTGTTGTGGGGGTTTGTTTTATTTTTTACATAAGTGGTGGTTTCAGAGGGCTTTTGATTGCATACTTGTAATGTTCACTAAGAAAGCTGGCAGCTCGCTTGCATCTAGCGGCATCCCACATTTAGCTACAAAGCTTTAAAGGACCTTTTCTTTCCTTCCCTCTGTTATCATGAAGAGCCAAACTCCATGGAACACCTGGCATTCCTGGAGACTGAAATTCTTTATCCCCTGACAGTGGGGCAAATTATCCTGTGTTTTCTTCCGTCCGTGCCCCAGCTCTTACTGGAGCAGATGGAAATCTCAGAAGTGCTCAGAGCTTCTCCAGCTCTTCTCCTTCCCTCCACTGAAAAGGGTTGCTGATGCCAAAGGCTGTAGCTGAACTGGGCAGTTTTGAAAACCCCATTCCTTATCATCAGCCCTGCACTAGCCATATATATATATATATGCAGGGAAGCAGTGCAATTTTTATTGACCAGAAGTATATACTTACAGCAAAAACTGTATGGATAGAGCCCAGAATATCTCCCTAATCCTGACTAAAGCCTTAGCTCCCATTTTTGTTTCCCCAAGGTCGTAGGATTCTGCCAGCAGAAAGCAGAAGGGAATTGGCCCAGTAGCTCTCACCATGGGAGTGAGCCGTTGATCGATATACAAGCAGCAAAGATACCCTTTTCTCCTTTAGCTCACTTACTTATTAATACTTGCTTCCCTTTCAGTATAGAATACTAATAAGCAAGAAGCCTCAGGACATTTGCTTAGGAAAATTCTTCTCAACCCTGAATCTCCTTTCCTTTGCAAGGAATTTGACATAACTTTCAGCAAAAGATTGACAGTGATTCTTTTGGGCAGAATTTACGGTCTTCTCTCTATTATTTAAGCTCTGTTACCCTGCACCTAGCAGGGCACTGTGCTTGCAGCAGAGCTCTTGTGATGGAACCAATGAAACCACCTGCAACATCACAAATTAGGTGCACATCTGTGAGCTAGGATTGTGTTTGCTGGGATGGAACAAGGAGGTGAAGACAGCCCTTTCCTGTTAGTGTTTTCTGCTGGAGTGCATGAACTGCGGGTGATGAGCTAGCGAAGGAACCACCTGCCTGCTCAGCCCATCCTCTTCTCCCCCTTCCCTCTCACCGTACACAGCATCTGTGCTTCCAGCTGTGCAACTGAGTAATTGTGCCAGACGGCCCAGCTAGGATTCTGCATGGGTCAGCATCACCTGTGTGGTTCTGGCAGCTCTCTTTTTGCCTTTTCTTTTTTTAGGGGATGGGGGTGGCAGAAGGACTGTTCTGTGTACTTGCTTCTCAAGTCCTCACTTTCCTTGCAGCAGAGAAGTTTCCAAGCAGGTCTTTCTAGCCTGAATCATTTCTAGCCTTGAATCAGTTCAGCTGATGAAACATCTTTCTAGCTCGACTCAGACATTTTCACAGCCATCTCCTCTGTAACGGTGGTGCCTCGTAGCCCTGAATGTGCCTGAACAAGCCCCTCATCTTTAACGTGCAAGTTCCCTATCTGTGACCAAGCACTGGTTTTGGATGTGCGGCCAGGATACGGGATCACAGGGGCTGGATGTGGGAGGCAGCCCCTGAGTGCATAACAAGTTAAAGCTGGTCCCACACACAGCTGGTTTGCTAGGAGGAAGGATGAGCCCTGCATCTATGTGGCTACAGGAAGGTAAGCACCTACTCTGTGAGTCTGGCATCCAGGTAAATCCTAGGCAAAGGTGCTATACTGCAGCTTATTAATACACAAATGTAGAGGTTAAAGCCTCCTCTAACTACTTGTGATGTTTCTGTCCTGCTCTGTACTCAGCTTTTCTTGTTGGGACACTAATTAACATCTCTATGAAGTTGATGATGGTTTTGAATCATATTCTTAGATATCTAATTCACTCCGCATACTGAACAAGGAGGTGGGGGAGAGGGAAAGTCAGGAGTGGAAATAGAGGTAGAGTTACCTTAAGGCACCTGAAATAACACTATTACTTAAAGTCTTTGCCTAGCACAGGTTACCTGTTATATCCACTAACTTTGTATGGATGCCCCACAAGCCTAGGGATGTCTAAATGATGGTAGAAATTATGGTAGACGCTTAAATCTAGACATATGGAGGTTTGTCTCTCTGTTCTGGAATTCAATTCAGAGGTCTAAAGTTACTGTGGGATCATGGGCAAGTCTGCATGCCTTTCTTGGCTATAGCCTTTACTACTGAGGTAGCATACCCCTCAAGTTCATCAGGAATGCTCCAGAGAAGCACCTGTTGCTTGGAGGGATGAAAATTCTTCTTAGATAAAAATATCCGACTCTCAGCCAAAGCAGAATGGCATTTAAATCTCCTACCCTAGTGCCTTCAGCACTGCTTGCTTTGATCTCATCTGTCTCTAGCTAAGTCTCCCTATTAAAACTCTTTCTGTCATGAGGTTCTATGGGACAAAGGTGGGTTTTTAGGGTTGCTGACTCTCAGAGGGGCTGCTGTGTTAGGAGCAGGAGTTTCTAACAAGCACCATGAGAAGCAGAGTGATGAAGCAAGGAAAAATATTCATCATGCTGGAGAAAGCAGAGCTCACACAAACCTTGAAGTCAGTAGAAAATCAGAGGATGTGATTAAAGATTGGGTTTTTTTTTTACTAGTTCCGTATGGATCGCTGTGATTTATTTGAAAACAGTGGTACAGGAAACAAACCTTCAGGGGCTGTGAATTAGTGGGGTTTATTCAAGTGAGTGTTTGTGGTGCTGCTTTATTGTGTAGCTACTGCTGCACCTAAGCGTTGCTTTTCAATTTCGGGATAAATTAACTTATCTTTATGCAAGAGGCTTTAAAGCTAATAATCCTAAAAGAATTAAGATTAGAAAGTAATGCTATCAGTGGCAAAGCTCATTACTGGCTTTTTATCACTGCAAACTGGTGAACCATAACCAGGCTAATTGGCATAAATGGGATATACCATTCCTTCAGCCCAGGTTCCCTTTACATCGATCACTTCAAGGTTTTGTTCTGGTCAAATAGAATTCAGATGGCTTGTCCGCCTCTGCTCTGGAAGGCTGAGCAAATGTCAGGTGTGCTGCTTGGAGGAGGCAGGAAGGGTCAGTCTGCAGCAGGCAAGGTAAGGGCAGGCAGAGGAAGGGAAGCAGGGACTGGAACAATTGCCACTGAGGAGCCTTTTCAGCTCTTGCAGGGAGATTGAGGTGGGGTATTCCCACAGTGAAAGGAACTTGGCACTCCAGAAGGGAAAGATGCTTGGGTTGGAAATTATACTTGTATTTCGCTAGTGGATTAGTTTAGGTTTGTGGGGGGAATAGGGATGATGATGATGATGATGATGATGATGATGATGATGATGATGATGATGATAGCAGCCTTCCAGTGTCTGAAGGGGGCCTATAGGGATGCTGGGGAGGGACTCTTCATTAGGGACTGTAGTGATAGACAAGGGGTAACGGGTTCAAACTGAAACAGGGGAAGTTTAGATTGGATATAAGGAGGAAATTCTTTACTGTGATGGTGCTGAGGCACTGGAATGGGTTGCCCAGGGAGGCTGTGAATGCTCCAGCCTTGGTGGTGTTCAAGGCCAGGTTGGACAGAGCCTTGGGTGAGATGGTTTAGTGTGAGGTGTCCCTGCCCATGGCAGGGGGATTGGAACTGGATGATCTTAAGGTGCTTTCCAACCCTAACTATTCTATGATTCTATGGTTAATATTATTATTATTATACCATTTATAATAAGTATGTTACTATTTTAAAGTTGTTTAAAAGCCCAGTGAAGGCTGGCCTCCAGACTTCTCTGAGAAAGCACCTGGATAAAGATGTGTTTTGATTGAGGGCTTTAAAAGTCCTTAGCAGAAGGGTAGCCTTCTCTAGTAATAAATACCACATGCAAAAATCAAGTGTAACATGTACCAGCTTTGATACACTTATTAAAAGCTCTTAAAAGCCTCTCTCAGGGGCCTGTAAGCATTAGATAAAGACCCCTGACCTAAGGAAGAAAGAGTATTCGAGTAAGAGATCCCTGGTTTCTGTGCTGGGAGGTCCTGCTTTATAGCACACAGACAGGCAGTTTCTGGGCTGCACCCCCTGTTTTCCCACCAGCTCTCACTGGAACTGCCTAAAGACAGCTCCAGGGTGCAGCAAACTTGCATGCTGTAACTGCTGCTGCCTTTCCTTGTGTTATCCAGCCTCACGAGGCAAGAGGAGCTCTTCTCTCTTGTCCAATTAGTGGAAATCTTGGTTGCTGATACCTGGAAAATGGGATGGCGTTCAAAAGGGACCAAACCACGGGACCAGGGCAACCTTTTCTTCCCTCCTCTGCCTTTCCAGTCTGGGTTTGTTAAGATGAGGGAAAGGTTTCAGCTCTCCTTCTGCCTGGTTTTGTGCCCCACGGGAAGGATGCTGTGGGGTTTTAGGTTTTGAAGGCATAAGAATGAATGGTTGCATTTTACTGCTCTGTGGCAAAAATGGGGCAAAAGGAGGTTGTAGCAGTTTGAGAGGCTGGCACAATGCACTTGCTTTGACCCATCACAAAAAAAAACCCAAACATCTTCTGAAAGTGAGCACAAACTTCTCCTTTCCATGTTTGCAGGGGTCAGGGCATAGTACACTCACCCAATTCCAGCAGCTTTTGCTTTGTATTCCTGTGGCATTTCTGATGGGCAATAACACAAAGGATTTATTTCTTCCCTGTTGCGCGCCTTTATTACTGAGCAGATCCTGCATCCAGCAGACAAATCAATTGTGGACCAACAGATTTCAGGGAGGTTTGGTGCCATGAGCGGCACGTTTTTCAGCAATTACAATGCAAAAGGCTCTTTCACCCATCCTAAAAGTTTGCTGGATTAGTGCAGTGCCTCAGTGAACGCTGGCTCTCAGGACATGTGCCACTAAATGGAATGAAACGGGTACTTAAAGATTCATATAATGCATTAACCATTTTTGTAACTTAATTCAAGGCATGATATATACAGCTGACATCAAAAGCCTTTCATAGCTATTCTTTAATTCCAGTTTCGGTAATGAATATAGATCCAATTAGAAGGGAGCTGATACATGTTGAAAAGAATTAACAATACCCCTAATTTCCATGTTGAAGTAATGGCTGCTATTATAGACTTCTTGATTTTAATCAGATCTGCTTAAAAATGACAGCAGATCCGATTCATAATGCTCAGCTGATGCCACAAGTCACAGTCTCTCACATTTTCTCTGTGTTTCTAAAAATACATTAAATCCTACAAGCCCAGAACAAAAGCATCTTCATATGCTACGTGTTTTCATGGCACCCCGGTGTTTACCCAAGCAGCCAAGCAGGACATCACAAACAGCATATCCCTGCTTGGGCGGGTTGCAGTAGCTGACCCCTGAGCTCTGGCTATGTTAGACCAGGCTCACTTTGAGGCTCTCTAATAGGGTTTACAGGAGCTATGCAGCACCATCTCCAGAGCAGATCTGAGGCTGTGGTTCAAGGCGTTTTGTCTTTGCCATGGGAAGGGATGTTGGAGCAGTTGTCACGATTAAACTGGATAAACCATCCTGACATTTACCTCGCCATCTAGAGTGACTGTGGGGACAAATGCCCCTCGGAAAGGACTCTTTCAGGAAGTGGTAATGTACCTTTTTGGAGAAATATATGGTCAGCTGAACTGGATGGGAGCCTGCGGGTGATGCAGGATTGCTGTGTGTCCTCTAGGTGAGGCTTCATGACAGAAATGGATCCATTTTCAGCTTTGCTCTAATTTCTATGGCTTGTGCCAGTTTAAGAGGGAAGAAAGAGATTTGTGTAGGTGCACTATACAGGGAATTAATCTACTCAGCAGGTTTTCATTTCATCCATTTGCCCTCATGGCAAAATCTGCGTATGCTTCCCCTGATCTATCTGTACCTCACCTGTACCTTTATATCACCCCTACAATTCAGTATCGCAGGGAAGCTTGCACCACATGAATAACTACATGTGCACCTTTTTGGTATGGCAACATGTAAGGCTGTGAGGGGAGGTCTCTTCAGTTTGACTTGCTTTTCTGACACCTTTGAGTTGCTATGTACACCAGTGTCGGCGTGCGTGGTATGCAGCATCTCAAGCAGAGACACTGGAGAATATTATTGTTTTCTGAACCAATAACGCCAGGCAGCCTGACTGGGCAAATAAACCTCTTTAGAGCAATGAAAAGAGTGCAGGTTTTGTTGTCACTGGAGAAAAATTCCCCAAACAGTCTCACCTTTTAATAAGTGCTTGACTGACGCACAAGCTCAAAATGGAAGCTGTTGGTAGTGTCTGGCTGCAACATCTGTAACGCAATATGGGATAAATCTGTCCGCATCCGCACTGGAGGATACCTTGCGTGTGGTTGAGCTGTTAATCTGAGCCTACGTTAGTCACAGGATTTCAATCAAGCAGCTTCAATTAGAAGACTTCATCAGCAGGGCTGCAGTCCTTAAGTTGAAAGCAATATTGCACGCTGCTGAATAGGTGTAATTTGGTGTTCAGATTTGGCTCCCTTTACAAATAGCTCTTCGATGTGCTGTGTGATGTGATGAAGCTTATGGGGGAATCTCTCCGAGACGTGCTTGCTTCTGCTCCAGATGTTATACCCCGCAATTAATGCTGCCTACCCCAGTGCTGGCAGTAGTCTCGCTGCTTTCTCTTCCCTATGGTGTTGCAGGTGAAAAGATAAAGGACAAGGGGTAATGGGTTAAAAGTGAAACAGGGGAAGTTTAGATTGGATATAAAGAGAAAGTTCTTTCCTGTGAGGGTGCTGAGGCACTGGAATGGGTTGCCCAGGGAGGTTGTGAATGCTCCATCCGTGGCAGTGTTCAAGACCAGGTTGGACAGAGCCTTGGGTGAGATGGTTTAGTGTGAGGTGTCCCTGCCCATGGCAGAGAGGTTGGAACTGGATGATCTCAAGGTCCTTTCCAACCCAAACTATTCTATGATTCCATGATTCTATGATTATATGAGATAGTGGAGACATGGCCTGGCCTCTGTCTTTGTCAAGAGCCAGCCCTGAAACTGTATTAAACATGGGTAGGACAGACAGTGGTGCAGACACATGGATATAGTGTCAGTAGGAGAAAAAGTTGGGAAGTGGCAGCTGCATTCTACAGTTAGAAAATGAAGTATTAAAACTTCCATTTAAGCATATTAATGCATGACCCTACATCTCTGGTACTCAGCATCAATGATAGTTCTATGTGTAAGATGTTTGCTTTACTAGATGTGTAATTGGACCGCATCTGTTGTATCAGACATATATAGAGAGACAAAATATGAAACCAGGTAGCTTTGGAGTGGTTTGTTTTTTTTCATACCAAGCAGTGTGAATATCCTTGAAAGCAAAATTCCTGAAGGAAGATAAATACTTTGTATTGTGCTGATATGAGCCTGTAATGGAAACTTTTAATTCCTTAATATGCTTCCTTCCTCTCTGCCCTGTTTCATGCTGCATTGTGCACAGCAGCAATTCAGCTGTGCTTCAGGAAATTCCTCCTTAACCACTTCTCAGCTGGTAGAAATTCAAAACCTGATCTCTCTTTCCAAGAGAGATTCAAAACTGCCTCCTTTTTACCTACACCACTTACCTGGAATATATTGTCTGAAGCGCTAACAGATGTACAGGGTACATGGAAAGAAGGATTATATCCAGCCTGATTTCTATACTTACGTGGGGCAAAATCCTCTTCTGGAAGGTTCTGCAGAAAGAATTTTCTCTCTAAGTCCGTGTTTGGAGCTGATACGAGGCAAAGGGTATGTGAATGCACAGGCTGAAATAGTTGCACTGGAAACCAGGCTCTAGAAGCTGCAGATGGCTGTTGTTAGCACACAGAAACACGGGTTCGGGTTATCTTTAGGTGTTTAACTTCAGGACTCCTGTAAGAAGGCTCATTGTCCTGGCATTCCTCCAAAGAAAGGGAACCGAGACAAAAACGGGATGAGTCCAGGTCTATTGGGTCAATCTATGCCAACCTATTCAACTTGAAAATATCCTGACCGCTAGACCGCTAACATTTGTGTAATTGATCTGGTGATAATGTCTGTTCTTCTTCCTCAGCCAGAGAGAAAACCAAGGCCTCTGTCAGAGAAGGTTTCTGATGACTCCTGGTTGTTTCTCCTCTTCTCTCCTCTGCACAGCCAACAGTGGAGACTGTAGATGGTGCTTGTTTCCGAAATGAAATGATGATGCATAGTTTAATTTGACTATTATGCAAATTCTCACCAAATCCCAAGAATACTCATGGTAGGGAAGAGCAGGACAATAAGAAATGCTGGCAGTATCAGGCTGTTCTTTAGTCTGAAGCGTTGTCATTACATTGCGTGTTACTGATAATTGCTCTGCCTCAGAAGTTTTTTCTCCTGTTTTTTATGCATCCTATTCCTATGCAAGACCTAATTGCTGTGCTGTTCCCTGCTAAGGCATGGGAGTCCTGGGCATAAAGTCATGCTGTATTAAATGTTCTAACGGAGCAAATCTGCATTCTGATGGTGTTGCACAATAAGCAATTAAACTGTGCCGCTGGGTCCAGGCAGGCGGCTCAATTCAAACCTAGCAGGCTCTCTGCTTTCTTGGGTCAAGGGCTCCCTGCAAGTGCTGCAGTGCAGGTCCCCCTCCTATACCTGCTGGGCTGACTGTATCATTCGTTCACTGCCCTCGTCAACTTCCTTGGCATGTGTCCATTATGTACATGGCATCCTGTCTCCCTCAGGCACTGTCATGCAGAGAATCTTCAAAGTGGAAAGAGAACGTGTTCCTCAAGTGAAAACCTCTCAGCTCTTTCCTTCATAAAGATAAAGGAGTATCAGCTCTAAATATAAGTATTAAAATGCACTTTCTCTGACTTAGTGCTGTGTTTGAAAGCAGTGAAGAAAGATATGATCGGTTGTTTATAAAAAGAGGGGAAATACTAAAACTGCCAGGAGGCAAATTATGTCAAATGATGATAATCAACATACTGGGAGGTAAAAAGAATGGTTTCTTTTGGGTGTAGTGATATTGGGCATATTACAGCAGCAATAACTTGACTATTTCCCCCTCTCCCTGAGTAGTCTTAGTCTTAAATGAATCCTTTCTCTGCATCAGCTGTGTCTAGCTGCAGATTTACTCTTTCAGCTCAAGTCTCGGTACTGAGAACGTAGCTATACTGTTCTTTATTTACCTGAACTTTTGAACAGGGAAAATAGTTTGGGCAACAGGTAGTACAGAATTCCTGGATCTGGGTGACTTCCTCTGGAGCTCTCTGGCTGTTTTAGGGGTTTTTGTTTGTTGTTTGGGGCTTGTCTGCTTTTGGTTTGGTTTGGGTCTTTTTGCAGATTCTCTTTGGACTATGCTTCCCTTACTATTAGTGATACTGTAACTATCAGATATATGGTACAATTATTGCAATGTCCTACAGATAAAAGAGAATCATTTCACCGAGCCAAGAAAGCAGTAATTGTTTATGCAGACAAATTGCCAGCTAAGAAGAATTTCTTAGGAGCATTTTCAATTTTTAATGCCATGTAAATTATTCCTATGCGAGCACAAACAGGAAAGCAGGCTGTGATTTTTCAGACCCTTTTGAGTAGCGTTTGTTCACATTTCTTTCATTCATTCTGCATTTTTATTGTACCACCCAATAACAGTTTCCCTCCCTTTACCACCCCATTCATCCATTAGCGCATAGATAATGACCTCATTGCTTTGCTGAGAAATACACTTATCTCTGGGATTCATTATACTGTCATGACAAGGATATTTTTAGCCCTGACTCCAGCTGGCAACTGAGAAGAAACATAGGAAAGGAAATTGCCTCAGGTATTATTAGTGCTATCTAGTTGCCTGTAGTGTCTACCGTTTAATATGAAGTGCCCTGGAGTGCATGGCTCCAGAATTAATTTTATCACATTTCTGTAGCCTAAGAGGCAATATACAGTCGGGGGGCAGGGGGAAATAAAACTAGATATACAAATAAATATACCAAAAGGAAAGATGAATACATGGCCCTGCATTTAGGGGGAGCACTTTGAAGATGATCAGTGTCGTGGTTTAAGCCCAGCTGTAACTCAGAACAACGCAGCCGCTCTCTCACTTCCTCTCTTTCCTTCCCCCCCCCGCTCCCGCAGGGATAGGGAGGAGAATAGAAAGAACGTAGCTCCCATGGGTTGAGAGAAGAACAGTCCAGTAACTAAGGTATAACACAAATCACTGCTGCTACCACCAGTAATTATAATGATCAGGGAAATAACAAGGGGAGAGAATACAACCGCTCACCACCCACCGACTGATACCCAGCCTGACCCGAGCGGTGATCTAACCCTGCTGGGTAACTGCCCCCAGTTTATATAGTGGTATGGAATACCTCTTTGGTCAGTTTGGGCCAGGTCCTGTCTCTGCTCCCTCCCGGCTTCCCCTCCTCCCTGGCAGAGCATGAGGCTCACAAAGTCCTTGGTCAGACTAAACATTACTGAGCAGCAACTAAAACATCGGTGTTATCAGCGCTGTTCCCAGGCTGAAAGTCAAAACACAGCACTGCACCAGCTACTGAGAAGGAGAAAAATGACT
The DNA here is from genome assembly GCF_034315485.1 of Pezoporus occidentalis. NCBI lineage: Eukaryota > Metazoa > Chordata > Aves > Psittaciformes > Psittacidae > Pezoporus > Pezoporus occidentalis. Next base: position 990,872 of record NW_026912854.1, read on the forward strand.
GCTGCTGCTGAACCCAGGACAATCTGTAAGGGCAGGTTGGATTAATGTAGAGCAGCCAGAGCGGTGATGAGATTTGTTCCCTTTGCATTATGCACCTTGAGCCTTAGCTGTGCTGGGCACAAGCTGACCTCGTAATGGTCAGGAAATATTTATCCAGACACTTGTGCTTGGGAATGCCAGATGAATTTTACATTTTGGCTTCAAGTTTGGGGTTTTTTGAAAGGACTCTGGAGGTTTTCCTGCTGGTTTTCCTGAGCTGCCAATATTTTTAATGGGATGTCCTGTCTTTGGAAAGCAATTTGGAGAATTTTGTCTGACCCCTGTCTCTAAGTATAAAGTTTCAGATGAGCACATTGGGTGTACTACTTCCCTAACAAAAGATTTCCAGAGCTACTAACTCTTGGAGTACAAAACTTGCAGCTGTGACCTGCCTCCAGTCAGAAGTGAGTACAATGACCTACCCTGTGCCTAGCAGCCCTCCCTTGGGAATGGGAGCTTAAAGGCCACACTCCAGCTCACAGTGAATGTGTTTATGCATCAAAATTTACCACTTTTAATAGAGAAGCTAAGTGAGTGTGAAACACCAACTGCACCAGAGAAATCTCACTTAGATTTGGGGATATATTTTGGAGTGTGGACAGTCTTTTGTTGCACCATCCTATAGCTTGGCTTTAGCCAGGCTCCTTCTGTGGGAGCAGCCTTGCATGGCTGGTATGCTCCAATTGAGAATTTAAGGTTCCTATTCTGATTCCTTACATTGCTAAAGACATTAACAGAACTGAGTGCACGATAAGTTTAAAATCTCCATTAGAATTAGCAGGTAATCTCCCCCCACATCAACCTGTGGTGTATAATTTCTTTGTAAAACGCTCATTAAAACTGCATTATTTTATTATAGTCCAAATACCCTTTATGAAAGCATGTTTTAAACGGAAAATACACATGTTGGAAACCTTTATGGTAAGGCTGTGCGTATCAAAAATGATTCCCCTTTTAGCCTCAGTGGAGCTGGAGGGGTGGAAGGCAGGGTCTATATAGCAGGAGAACAAGCTTGGACAAAACACCCATGTGCAAACTCGTTCCCAGGATGCGCAAACCATGCCAATGGCAGCCCAGGATTGTAGCTTGATTGTGGCTGTGTCTTTATTTCAGCTTCTGCATATCACAGCATGTTCTCACGGCTGAGTAACAACCTCACCGTGGTCTTCCTCAGCACCAGGCTGAGGTGCTGAGAGCTCCTTCTCTTGGAAAACCCATCAAACAGCGATGAGTCTTCATGGACTCCAGCTGGTTGATTCACCTCTAAACCTTTATTTAGCATAAGTGGCTATTGTGCTTCTGTAATCCACGTCACCAACTTGATAGATGCAATAGGAGTTGCATCTATTCATATTACATGGTAGACACTACAGGCAATGTGCCTCTGGGAAGAAGACTTTATGCCAGCATAAAATGGTTTCAAGGTGTGCTTTAAACAAGGGAGAAAGATGAGCTTTTACAGAATGCAGCTTTATGCTGCTGAGAGGCACCCAAGAAATTAAAAAGAACAGTTATTATGGAGGGGGAAAAGGGAGCTGCAAATCATTTCTGAGAATTGTAATAGCGACAGGGTCCATTTGTAAAGGCCATTGCCAACACTTGCATGTTGAGTTAAACAGAACTCCGTGCTTTGCCTCAGGCATCATTATTTCCGAATTACTCTAAAATAGCTATAATATTCTCCATTATATGCTTAATTAAGCATCACGGGACAACGAAGCCTTGCAAACAAAGGATGCTTCTGTGTGCATTGTTGTGAGGAGGAGATTGTTGCGGATGGCATGTCTGCATTGTTCTGGTAAAGCATGATGTAAAAAAAAACAAGCCCTTTCAATATGTTTGTAGTATGCATAATGCAAATTATGCATTATGAACCTGGGACTGGATAAAGGCTTGGCAGTGAGTGTTGAACGCTAAGGCAGTAGTGAAAAACACAGAGTTTAAGGAGATAAATGTGAAATGATCACTATATGTATAAATCCATTGTCATTATTCCAGGGATACTGAATAATCGGATTTAAGCAATAGACTATTGTTAAGCCAACAGCCTCTTTCTGTATTTTTAAGCTACTAGAGGTCTCATGTGGCAGCAGCTGGACAGGGGGACAAATGAGTTTTAAATTTTAGACCATGTAAGAATGGCAAAATATTAACCCATCAAAGAAAACATGAATTCAAGCGATGAACAGAAATATTCCAGCTGACTTGGAAAATAATCCTTTTCTTTCAGCCACTTGGAATTTCATAGAATCATTTAAGAAAAATTAGAACATCCCATGAAGTTAAACATATGTTGCTTTCCAAGTAGCTAAAATGCCACTGGATTCTCTGTGCTCTTCAAAGGCTCTCCTCTAAATGAGACTGGTTGCACTTGGTGTATGTGGCAGTAACACGTTGGCATGCCAGCCAGAAAGAGAAAGCCTGGAAAGAGAAAAGTCTTACTTTGCAACTGTGATTGTGTGGTCCAAAGGACTCCTGACCCTGGAGCAGCTATTACAGTTCTGGAATGAGTCAGGACCTAGCTAAAGAAATAGTGGCTGCTAAAAAGCAGTGGAAGCTCATCCAACACCAAAGCAATTCCTCCTTCATTTAGAGGTCCAAATATGTTGTAGAGATTTAAATAGGAGAGAGAAAACCAGCTGCAAAGTGCTGCAGGGATGATGTGCAAGTCATTAAGAAAACATTCAGTGGCCTTTGATAATTCAGAGCAGATGTGACTGAAAAACGTGGCCAAAAGAAAGCAATTGCAGCTAATAGTTATGTTTAAATATGAGATTTCAGCTGGATGAGTGGAATGTTACTGACCAAAACCCAGCATTTCTCAGGAGTGTTTTCCTCAGAGAGGATTAGTGCTGCTTCACACTATTTCTTTGGTTTAAAGTAGGTGAATTCAGGTATTTGAAGGCTGTGGTGCATGTAAACACTTGAGGTGAAGGATGTATGGCCTTGGGGCACCGCTGGTGAGAGGGCCCGCGGGTGCAGGGCGCCTGGTTCATTCCAAGCTGCCATAAAGTGCTTGTTGAAAGCAGAAGATGCAGCATGACTCTGGGGCTCTTCTAAGAGCTTATATGAGAGATAAACCGAGCAGGTTTAATTCATTAAATCCAGGGAGCAATTCAAGCTATATATATTGCAAAGTCCAAGCTGGCTGCCAGTACCGAGATGAAATTAATGATATGAGATTAATTTTCACTGACTATAACTTCCTGTTTTGATCCCAGAATTAAGCTAATAAGAAAGGGTCATAGCTCACTGGTGGTTTCCTAGCTCATCTTAGCTTGGTTTTACAATAGCACCGCTGGGCTTTATCTGAACCTGTTTGCTAATTTCCCTTCACTTCACCTCAATAAAGGTTCCTATGTATTGGAATTCCTATGTATTGTAAGTGAAACTTGATGGCAAGGAAGGAGAAAAGGTCTTATTAATGCCTAATAAAGGGAGGGATAGGGAGGAACCAACAAACTATTACACCTGCCACCCAAATCTGGTCGTAGCATGATATATTGAAGTGTAATCAATAGCTGAGGGATGGAGGAGGAGAGATCTGTGGAGCAACAGAGGGATTAGAGGACACAGAGAAGGGGAAGGAGGAATGGCAGTGTAGCCCAGGAGCAGGAAACACTGAAGGTAAGTTAGAACCAAATGTATGGCACAAACCCTTAAGAAAATGGGCATCTTTAGTTCTGAAGTGCACAGAACAACTCAGCCTGCATCGCATTTCTAGCGTTAGCAGCTGGTACCTGCATTACAAAGGAGGTCTTCTGTATCGTGATGATCTGCAACTGCTATTACATTGTTTAGACCGGACTTGTGCGTTGGGTAATGTTTTATTGTCACAAATCTAATGGAAGTATCTCTCTGACTGCGGGCTTGTCCCAGAATGAGCTTCCTGTGGTGCCTGCTTAAACGCATCCCAGTTGAGTTTTCACCTCCAGTGTTTGCTTAAAATGATTAGCAAGCAGGTTTGTAAATAAATGCATTTGCTGGCATCACTGAGAAAACCTGCAGCTGGGACCAACTGCTTCTCTTGTTTCAGTGACTGCTCGGTGCATGCAGATTTGTTCCAGATAGTCAGAGTTCATAACGCAGCTATTGTGCTTGTTGAATTTCATCACCCAGCAGTTCGTACAGTACCGGCGTGTTTCAGGAAACCAGTAACTCCAATCACAAGGAATAGCTATAGTTTCTTTTTTCCTTCTCTGCTTTTCATTCTACTCCACTGGATTGAAAAGCTTCTGCATGTGAATCTCCCTGGTTCTTCCTCGTGGCATGAACAAGTAATTTCCTTGCTTTTCTTTCCTGGTGTTTCTAGCGTTTCCTTTCTTTCCCCAGTTTTGAATGATGCCCTGAGTTGTTATAACTGAATTTTTTGGTATCTAATTGTTTCCTTTAGAACATTGGCCACAACAACTGCTTTTGATTTGGAATTTATCCAGGCCATTATATCTGAGGGCAGGCTAGGACTGGAAGGTCAGAGTTGAGCAGAAGCCATGCTGCAGACAGATCTGCTCATTTGAAATCACTTCCAGTATGCTTCAGTGTAGTTTATAAGTCTTATGCCCTTCAGCAAACCCTTATCATCTTACCATTGCTCTTCAGATCACCTGGCTCTGCGGTGCTGAATTGAAATGGTGAGGCAGCATTTACTGGAGGGGTGGGATTTTTGTTTTGGGATTTGCTTTTCATCAGGGTTAAAGTATTTGAAAGTACAAGGAAAAAAAAAAAAAAAAGAAAAAAAAAAGAAAATATCTACCTCCAGAATATTGCATTTTGCAAATCTTAGTGATGAGTGAGGTTACTTCTTGTGTGCAACTGTGGGATGAGGAGAACTGTCATCGCAGAGCTTAACGTACTGAATAATGGCTCTTCTACAGAGAGTGCATTTGCTTTGTTCCTATAGTGACAGATGCAAGGAATTAATTTCTCTTAGCCAGAAATGTTCATTGAAGATAAGGCCTCGAATAAATACTGACACACAACTGTGAAACGCCCCAAAACCGTTTCTTGGTGACAAATCACTGCTGAGGTATAGAGACCCTTCCACAAAAGTGACACCTATTGAATCTATTAGACAGATTATACAGAGAGGACTGAATCATTTTTGGTCCCGTTTGCAGGGCTGGCATTTACCAGCTTCTCTTAATGAACCGGATAGAGGCTGCTGGAAACAAAAGCCAGATGGTTATGGAATCTCTTGGACTAAGAGCCACGGATCACGCATCCACTGACAGCGTTGGTGCAGTGGCATTTGTTGCGTGGAGGTGGACAAGCCCCGGGTTTGAGGCTTGGGTCATTCATCTTTCTGCTGGGAACTTGTGTGAGCACTGCCACTGAGGCTGGGTGCGCTGACTGGCTGCAGCAAAGGAGGACCTGAAGGGTTGAAAATGATGCAGTGGAGCTGGCGCTGAAAATCAGGTTTCCCAAGTGTAAGCATGCGTTTCGAAGTCAGCTCTTCATAGAGGGATGAATCCTCCAGTCAGTTCCTTTAGTGGGTGTTTCTCTTTGGAGCCCTCTGTTAAAGCGCTACCTTTGGTCAGCCTGAGCGCGGGCTGCTCTTAAATTCTGCCTCTTATTCACATGTAGTTGGGAAAGATTTTATTTGTCACGTCTTCTCGGTGCTTTGCAGAGGAGAATATCATGGGCTGCACTGCGCAGAGAGGGAAAGTGAGATGCAGGAAAATGACCAAGTTAGAATTGATTCCTCCTCCCCAGCCTGCCGACAGGATCAGCAACAAAACCAGATCTGTGGATCACAACCCTGAATTGCTTTCTCACTTTAGCCTCCTAATCTTGTTATTTGGGGATTTGAGTCTAGGTCACTGTGGCATGGGGAACAAAGGGCTGGATCTCCTGTATCATCAGTTCGTCACTCTGGAATTGCGGTACATAGCGTGTGGCTCTGTGCAGAGGCACCAGTCCACTGACTTGGTGTGTATTTAGTCCTCTACTTAAAATACAAGTAAGCAAGCTCCTAATTCAAAGGCTTTTTTATAATTTGCAAAAGCAGAAGCATAAAAATTGTCACTGTTGCACCTCCATCCACGTTATTATCAATGATCTAAGAGGTAAACAGCAGTAATCCTCCCTCGAGGTATCTTGAAGGAGAGCAGAATTAAGTATCCTTCAGCAGCTTAGGATCAAAGCATCCATGAGACAGCTTCTGGTGACAGCAGATTTGTGAAGGTATCTCTGCTTTATCTTCAGTGACATTGTGGGTTTTCTCCCTTGCTTCATGTTCCCCTTTCCTATGAGAACCCTGCTGTAAGAGCATCCTGACAGCTAGGCATGTATGAGGCAAACAGCAAAACAAGGCCCTGCGATTGACCATGTACTATGGATGAACATCACATGGCTTGTGGTGGTTAAATTGACCCTTGTCCAGAACGCTGTGTAAACCCACTGCACTGCTTTGATCCTGCTCTCCTGCCTGCTTTGCTGGATGCCCCTACATGGGTGACTTTCCCCTAAGGCTAGGCATGGGAGGAGATACAGGGAGTAAAGCATTGCAAAGAAGTATTAAACAGCATTTTCTTTCTGATTACCTATCACAGGGACACCTCTGCAAATAAACAATCTGTTGACTTTGGTTCAGCTTGCTGGCATGGGAAGGTTTGTCTCACTCCTCCGTGAGCTCTCCATGAATACACAGATGGAGCAAATATATCTGCGTAGCAGATCCCAGAGGCTTTGGGTCTGTTTGGCTTGATGTCTGTGAAGACAATGTGTTTCCACAGTGAAGTGTGAAGAGAAGCTGTCCTTCCTGGTAGCCGGAAAAGAGAAAAACACAACTCTGATTTCTGTTTGATTACTCCCAATCTTCCCTTCTGTAGCATTAGGGATCAGCTAGAATTGAACTCTCTCTGCAGTCCTTTCTCTCTTTTTGGTTACTCTAAAGTATCACCCGCATCAGGGAGTGGCAGAAACCTTTCTCCATTTGGCATAAAATCTTTCAGACCTCTCTGTAGTTCTGGTGTCCTCAACATAAAAAGGACATGGAACTGTCGGAACAAGTCCAGAGGAGGCCACGAGGATGATCAGGGACTGGAGCACCTCCTGTATGGAGACAGGCTGAGAAAGTTGGGGCTGTTCAGCCTGGAGAAGAGAAGCTGCGTGGAGACCTCAGAGCAGCTTCCAGTGTCTGAAGGGGGCCTATAGGGATGCTGGGGAGGGACTCTTCATTAGGGACTGTAGTGACAGGACAAGGGGTGATGGGTTAAAACTTAAACAGGGGAAGTTTAGATTGGATATAAGGAGGAAATTCTTTCCTGTGAGGGTCCTGAGGCACTGGAATGGATTGCCCAGGGAGGTTGTGAATGCTCCATCCCTGGCAGTGTTCAAGACCAGGTTGAACAGAGCCTTGGGTGGCATGGTTTAGTGTGAGGTGTCCCTGCCCATGGCAGGGGGTTGGAACTGGATGATCTCAAGGTCCTTTCCAACCCTAACTATTCTATGATTCTGTGATTCTAAGATTGTGCTCATACAATGCAACGTGAAGAAGAAAATTTCAGCCTAGCAATGGCAAGCCCCTGAATGCTTCAGATCTTGGGAAAGGTTGTTTTGATCTTTTGGCGTGTGTGTAATTTGAGGGTTTTGGTTGGTTTGGTTTTTTTTCTCCCCAGTGATTTAAATTAATTTGAATCAAATCATTAGGCCCCAGACTGGTACTAAACATAATGACTCATCCCCAAATTAATATTGCCTATCCTGAGCTACTTCTGTCTAAATGACTGGAAGATTCATGCTCCTCACAGTGTCAGCTACATTCAAATGAGGTCTGCAACACTTCATTAGGTAATGAGGCGATTTTGTATGTCTGGGTCAGCAAATGTTCTCCTGCTCCGACTTAAAATGGACAAAGGGAGGGCGACTAAACGGGTCTTCTGTAAACCTTTGGCATTTTCCTGGGTGGGGAAAAGAGGGGTAAGCGAAAGAATAGCAAGTGGAGCTAGAATCAGGGGAAAAAAGCAGTGTGTAGGGGTTCACAGTTCCAGCCTCACTTCTTCCTCATGCAGTGGGGTTCTGTAATATACTGCCTCTCATTCAGCAAATCCTGTCTTTATAAATGATGTGCTTGACACCAGCACTTGACAGGGGCTATACTAAGGGGATCTGTTAGCATGAAGAGTAAATGCACGTAATTAGACAGAGTTCAGTGGTCTAGGTGAAACCTTTCTATAACAGGAGTAAGTCATTTTAGATGCTTGCTACACATTGAACCTCTTGCATCCCTACATCCCTGTGCCACATACTGCGTTTCGCTCATGGCTGTACGAGAGACTGGCAATGACGCAGCAAGAGCATCCTACAGATGCTGTTCTGTGTATAGTGCCCGCAGGCTCAATGGTCTGCAAGCGATGCATGAAGCAGTTTATCCTCTGCAGGTCTTAAATAGTATAGCCCCAAGGAAACAAATGGGGAATTATGAACTTTTTATCAGCCCAACACCAAGCCTTTTGGTTGGTTTTAATATTTTTCTTTAATTTTTAGCCTTTTTGTTTAATTTTTATTTTGATTATCAACTTTGTGCAGTGCCTATTTTAATGTGTTATGAAACCTGTCACTAAAGGAGCTTCTTTCCTGTACACCTGTGTTGACAGGGTATGGTATTTCAGACTTAAGGAATCTTGGCCTCCTTAGGGGAAGAAGCTGTCAGTTGGTTCCCTGTAATGAATGGTAGGTCTGTGGTATGAGGCACTGCCCGTGGTGTTAAGCAGCAAAGCAAGCCTGGCTGTCCTGGGTTGTAAAGTGCTGGCTTCTGGTTAGAGCAGCTGCAGTAACAAAGCAATGTGACTTGACAAGGGCTCTGTTTTATAAACTATGACCCTGTCTTTGGTTAATTTCTGTGTTGTCATGAACAGCTAAAACTTCCTATCTTCCTTCCACAACTAAGAGAGAAGAGGTGATGGAGAAAGAAATAATACCATTTCCTTTTCTCTTCCCTTTGCTGCCATAAGGTGATTACCGAGCTATTAAATCCCTTAGTGCAGGTCTCTTCCAAAGCAATCTTGTGGTGAATTGATATGACCAGCCCTGCTTTTGTCACCTGAACATGCTGGATGCGGCACATTTATTTCATTGTGTTGTTGCTCCATTCAGAGGAAGCGAAGGAATACTGCTAGAAATGAGCAACCGAGCTGATGGAAGTGACACTCAAGACAGCTGTTTGGAGGGCCTTGGAATAACTTGGGTATAATGAATGTGAAACAGACCCATAGCAGCAGGTTTGATGTCTGGAAGCCAGTTTACTGAAACTCTTTATCAAGTTGCATCTCTCGCTTGTGGGCTGGTGGTGGCTGCACAGTCCCCAAGGCATCCGAGGGTGGGCTGCTTTTCATCCGGCTGCTTACCATCAGTGGCCCCATCGTGCTGCCATTGCTTTCAGGGAACTGAAGCATAGAAATTTCTTATCATAGCAAGCCACAGTCCTGGGGCTATTAGGAACAGTTATTTCTAGAATAGATGGAATCTGTAAGGACCCTAAATCCTTCCAAAATATTCAAAGTGGTTTTTGCACTTTTGATTCTACTTTTTCCTGAGGCTTCCTCCTTTTTCTCCTGCTAAACCAGTATGGGATGGGGCTTGTGCTTTATCTTTTTTTTCCCCAGATCAGATGTATTACAGAACTCAAACCGATCAGAAACACATTAAAAGGTTGCTTTGTGTGTTAGGCCTAGAAAACAAGCACTGACTTCCTTTTTAGCTTGTTCTTTCTGTAACGGGGACTCCTAAACTATGTGTGGTTGGCCAAATTGGTGGGTCTATGAGAATAAATTTACTGATTAAATTTTTTGAACAAAACCCTGAACAAATTCATTAGTGAAATGTTTTACTTCGGTCCCACAAAAGCTCTTGTTCAATCATGTAATTTTCTCCTTTGGCAGATTTTCAAAGTTTTCCAAATATCAATTGTTGTGTAATTCTAATCCCCACAGCTGTGGCATAGAGTTAATGTCCTTGTGAGCGAAGCCAATCTGCATAATCAAGCTCTAAAACAATGGTATGTTTTCTGCTGTTCCTGCTGAACGCCTGCCTAAAGTCATTCTTATCCCGTCATAAACTTGCAGGAATATAGAGCATCATGGGCAACAGAGAAGTTTCACGTGAAAAGTAACATAGTGAATGACTTAATGCTCCTGCAAACTGATTGTATGCATGTATTTATGTACTTCTAGTGCCACTGGATGAATAGTTTCTAGAGACTTGGGTGGAATGGGTTAGTGTGAGGTGTCCCTGCCCATGGCAGAGGGGTTGGACCTGGATGATCTTAAGGTCCTTTCCAACCCTAACTGTTCTATGCTTCTATGATTCCCGTTTCACAGAGCGCTGTTCTTTACACACAGGCTTCTTCTGCTTGAAATTCCATGCACCCTGGATTTCCTAGAGGTGAGGAAGGAATTATGTTTGTCCAGATGCCCCTGTAACGTCTCTCTTTGAATACATCAAAGAACCAGCAGGCTAGAGAGCACTCGGGTATTTGCTGCAGTGAGCCCCTGGCAGGTCTCAAGCACCTTGGCTGGTGACAACAAAGCAGTAACCAGGAAAGAAAACTGTGTCAATAAGGGAAGTTGGGTAAGAAATAGTGCGGGGTACCTGAGTTGCCTTGCAGCATCAGTGAGGACCAGCAAGAGGCAAGGGGATGAAAAACCAAGTGTGAGTTTCTGGAGCGCTGGTGATTGCTGAGCAGGCTCCTTTGCAGCAGAGGTCCAGGAATCGGATGGCTTCCCATGGTTGGGTCAATGAGTTTTGATGACTTAAAGATTTAATGCCAAGGCACAGTTTCTGTTGTGAGGACCTAATCATTTCCATCTAAGGACCTCAGCATGAGTTCAGTGTAGGTTCCTCTTCAGCCTGAAGAGAGAAGGTACTTTGCAGATAGGCTTTTTGTTCACCGTTTGCCCCATGGTCAAAACTGAGATCTGTGCCTGTGAGAGGCACTGAATTAGGAACATTCTAAGACATCTCTCATGTCTTAAAAAGCAGATGACTAAACCCCCTCTCATTTATGTCTGTCTCGTGCCACAAATCTAAGGACACGTGCAAGGATGACTGGAGTTACTCAGCTGCATCCTCAACCGTTCCTTTGGCCAGCTCCTCATACCCTTTTGTTTTCTCTTTAAGTACTGCAATAATAGAAGAGATAGGTGGGTTCTCTTTCGGGCTGAGATTTTCCCAGCAGTATCTAGGACAGAATAAGTTTGTTGTATGCAGACTGTATGTATGTATGCCCATCATTCCTTTCATTGCTGCCCTGGGATGGACGGCTCAGTCTGGGACGAGCTGGCAGCCATATGGGTCCTGGCTTTTAAGATAATTATGACTAGAGATGCTCATCAGGTCCTACTTCACTGTGTTTTAAAGGACCTCTATGACCTGGTCAGCCTTGGTTGGGTATCTGTTAAGAGTTCTGGTTTACACAATATATGAATGGTGGTAGATAGATATATACACGTGTATGTGTGTATATGCATACATGTATTTATATCTACATGGAAGCCTTGACAGATGCAAGCAGCAGGTGTTAGAGATGGTTGTAGCACCTTGAAGAAAGCATTACAAGTTGTGATAAGCAGCATGCCTGATCTGCATTTCAGTTCCACAACAAGCTGCAGCAGTCAACCCACCGTTTTCAGAGCTGTGGTTAAGGGGAGCAAACCGCATGATTCACCCCACACATGGCAAGATGAACCTCCAAAGCAGGAGAGGACCAAGGAGCTGGTACCTATAAGGGAAAGTTGCTGGCTCTTTTGTGGATGAGGATGGGGATGACTTGAAAAATAGGAGCAATCTCTTCACTAAATGAAAGCCAGAGGTAGCCTGCAGGCTGGTTGCCTGAGCAGAGGGTGCTTGAGAACTGAATGTGAGTTCTCACTGCTCTTTCAGAGCCTGATGCTACTCTTCCCACAGCTTCCACTTTGGAAAGCAGAAGTTATTTGGGTTTAGGAAGTGCTGAACTTAACCGTAAAAGATGCATTCATGAGCCTGAGCACTTTGCAGAAGCAAAGTCTTATCTTTCCTACTGTACAACTGGGGAAACTGAGGCACAGAGACTACGCCCCGCTTATGGTCACATAAGGAGTCTGTGATAGAGCCAAGAGTAGAATTCAGCTCCTTCATTACCATGATGCTTTAGATGCTGGATTATTACTTATCCCCAAAATATACCTGGTTCAGTCACCCTGACAGTTTCCTCTGGCCCAGTTTCTCCTGTTTGTTGTTTATTGCTGAGTTAACTAAGGAACAGCTATGTTTTAATTGTCTTGTTGGTTTTATTTTCATGAAGATATGTTTATTTAAGTTAAGAAACCAGGCCAAACAGCTTTCTCACTATTAGTACCTTTTAAAACAGGCATTAAATCCCAGGATCTCTCCTTAGTTTTCAGCTGTGCATCTTTATCTCAGTATAACTTTACTGCAGAATAGTCTCTTTACTTTTGTCAACATTTAGGCTTTGTCTTGATGAAGCTGTGCCTCTCATTTTTTGACTTATTTTAATGTATTATTTTGATTACCCTAAATAACTGGACTGCTTTGCACACAGAAATCCTATTGCATTGTTTCATTTCAATGCAGATACCTTTTAAATGTCAATAGTAACTAAGATGCAGAAGTGACCGGATAAACCAGCGTTAGTTACGGACTGTAAAAGCTGCAGTCTGTCTTTCCCCAAGCCTATCGTGGTTGCAGCACTGCTCCTTCATTTCAGACTGCTGGTGAATTTAAATACCGAGTGTCATTATTTTATCCGTGTCTCCTGCTGCTCTCTGCTGTTCCACTTCTCGAGACAGCAACAGGAATCCAATTGCGCCGCCATCCTCAGGGACGCGATGCTTTTTCACTCGCTGAGACACCTTAGCTGTTCCTGGGAATAAACAAGCAAACAAGTGCAGCCAAAGGACTTGGGAATGACTTTGCCACTCGGGAAAGCATTCTCTGTCCTGCTCATGGCATTTCTCTGTTTTCAAGGCTGTAAATTTAAATGGTGTTTCAAGGGTTTTCTTTCCCTTATCACCGCTTTGTGATTATATTGACTGCATCTGTCACATTCGCAGGCAACGCTAAAGGGCTTAGCATCTCCTGAAGGGCCAGGAACCTTCTTGAAGCTTTACTGCAGATGGAGAACTGATGTAAAAATGCAATGCTTGGAAAAGAAAGAGAAACTCATTTTGTTGTAAGAGCAAGGAAGGGACTGCTGTACAGTCTCTTTCAGTGAGAAATGCCATTTCTGATGAGTTTATGTCAGCCTTCTTCTCCAACACGGGAACTGGAGTCTTACGACAGCATCTGCAGAAACCTGTGCCTCACATATATACCTCCTGGTCTTTATATGTGGTTTCTCAGCATTGGGTGAACATGAGAAAAGGTTACTGATATATACAGACGTATTGTATTAATACTTAAGGGTGAATTTTTGAAGCCTGAGTGAACGTGTTTGTGTAAGAGTGTGGTGAAGGGGAGAGACACGGACCTCTGCTGATGCTACGAGGAAGTCTTGGCACATGGGGAAAGGGGGTGAACAATGGTGGGACCCATTAGGTCAAACCATGGGGAACCTCACACCTCTACTAGACCACAGCAGTGTCATAGCATTACAGAATGGCTTGGGTTGGAGGGGATCTTAAAGCTCATCCAGTTCCAGCCCCCTGCCATGGGCAGGAACACCTTCCATTAGAGGAGGTTGTCTCAAGCCCCATCCACCCTGGCCTTGGTTGGGTAGTTGGCCATGGTTGGATGTTGTCATGCTGGTTTCTCATGCGGTGCTGCCTGTGAAGGCACACTGACAACCCCACAGCCTGTGGGTGCAGCAGGATGGGCAGAACTAACTGCTGGAGTCTTGCTTTCAGCTCTTGGGGCTGAGGTTGGTGACAGATGTTTGGAGGATTTCTTGTCTCTGGATCAGGGCTTCATCTGTTCTGAGTTATTCACAACACAAACAGTGGGTTGGCAGGAGTGAAATATGCTCAGAACTGGGACGTCAAAACAGAAATGTATTTTTAAAAGGACAAGTGTCAAAAAAAAGAGAGGAAAAAAATGAAAGGTGTTCATGCAGTTTATAGCAAAACGCATTTAAATAGTTGAGATTTTCTTCTTTTAACCCTTGGGGGCTCCCACCTGACGTTCCATTCCACTGTATCTATAGCGGTTTTCATGCTGAAATGTTACCCAAGGGTGTTTTGGGTCCTGGGTCCCTGCCCTGCTGACAGATGGCTTGGTCCAAGGCATGGGGGGTACTGAGCTAACGACGTGGTTGGGGACTGTCCTGTCAAGGGGACTGTCGTAAAATCACAGTGAGGCCCTGCAAATGCAGTGAGTGATGCTGTTCAGCAGAGGGGTGGAGGGGGCATCTAGCGAGAAATCAGATTACCCCAAAAGCCAGGAAGGTGTGAGTGGGGGAGAGATAAGGAGGAGAGGATAGCAGAAGTAAAAGACAGCTTGAATTTAGAGGAGAAGAGAGGCAGCTCTGTGTATTTCAAACCCATAATCAGCATAGGAAGAAGGGTTTGAGGGCAGTGCAGCAGATACAGCTTGCCTGCAGGCTGCTTTGGCTGTGTGTGCAGAGTAAGGCAGGGGTTGTAGCTGATACCACAATGAATCGGCACCAGAGCCCTCTGAGGATATGCTCCTTTAGGTGAGTTACTGCCAGCAGGCTGGGTGTTAGTAACTCCTATCGCAGGTAGAAGAGTAAATGTTCCTCTGTGAGGTCTTTGGAAAATAATCCTAATAAAATGAAAGAGAAACCATAGGAAGCAAGCGTTTAAATAAGGAGTGGGAACAGAAAACAGTTGTCATGTCCTATCCAAATGTTACTTGGTCAGTGTAAGAGTTGTTTCTATTATAACAAGGGTAGCATAGAATAAGGATATAATTCCATTTTAGCACATCGCTGTGCACTAATAAATCAGGAGAGGGCTGCTTTGGCTGGCTTTCACCAGTTGCAAAAATAATTCTTTCTTCAGCTATTGATGCTGTTCATGTGAGTCTCATCCACGTCATTGTTCTGGTTATAATCCTTGTCATCAGGACGAAGTCATGCAGTATAATATTACCTGATCTCGTGGTCTCATGGTAGTCTTGGACCTGCAAATGAGTCTGTTGTTATGCTTTATTTTGAGAGCACTTTTGGTTATGGTGGATTCTGTGTAGTCACTGCTCTGGCATTTTTGTTTCTGGTGAGATCTGATGTGAAACTGAAAGCTCCAAATGCATACACAGAGTGGATTGATGAATTCTAGTTTTGAGCTTGCAGCACTTTTATTACCTTTATAAAGTCTGGACCATGACTGAGTGCATGTTCCTTTTTCTTTCCAGTGGATGAATGGCAGTGTGGCCAGGGCCCAAGTTAAAAGTGATGGGGCTGCTTTTCATTTTACATTAGTGTAACTCAGCCGACTTCAGTCCAGATGAACTTGGCTGATATTAATGGCAGTGAAGAACTGACCAAAATCTGCCTGCATTCAGTGGATGTTTCACATGTTTCTATTGCATTCTCATTTTTTATGTTAATGTAAGCAGATTTAATGAATTCTCACCAACCACAAAGAGAGCACGTAGCTAGGGAAGGTACTGTGGTTTTTTTTAAGGAAAAGAAAGTGGTGATATTTACCCACGTTAGAGTCATAATGAATGTTAGGTTTGATGTGTTTGTGTGTGTTTGGGGTGGGCAATACTTAAAACATTCCTACTTAAAGCATTAAAACACTTTGCAGGCTATTGTATCTACGGGCATAGCTGCACCTACCCAGGTAGCATTAGGGATTGGTGAGTGGGTGTGGAGAAGGAAAGGACAGAAAAAGATAAAAAACCAAACCTGGGTGATCTGCAGTTCCTGTAATTGGATCCCAACAGTGATAGTCCTTTATTCTTGCTAACCCCCAGGTCCAAGGTGTAGCAGCTTTCTGTCACTGAGGCATTTTGCCTTGGTGTGTTGCAAACCACACAGAGAGCTGGTCTGTCTGTGGCTCTGCAGCCTCTGTGCTGGGTGATCCCAGAAGCATCCTGCTGCCTCTGGCTGTTCCCTTTTGTGTCGCTGGACAGTTCTGGAGGCAGACCCAGCAGGCTGAAGCCTTGATCTGAGGGCAAGTACAGAATACGACCCCATAGTGCTGGGCACAGGCTTTTAACATGGGAAGTCAGAAGATGTGTTTAATGGGAGAGGGCACTTGGGAGAGCCCAGGTGCAGAGCCCCTGCTCTGACAAGGGGCTGGAAACTGAGGATGTTTTTAATCTGTGTCTTGGTGGCCAGCAGCACCCAGCTGAAATGTTGTGGTCCACACTTAAGGAGCATCCTAGTTTTTATGTTCCCTCCACGGTCATCTTTCTTTTAGGAACACTTCATTTTAAATGGATTTTGTTATTAGTGCATCTGCTCGGAGGCAGTGTACCTGTTACCTATATTGAGAACCTGACTCCTGACTTTAGTGGGAGCAAGTGACAGTGTTTTAAATTAAGCTGTCCTCCCTGCAACTATCCTTCTTTCCTTTATCTCCCCACCTGACCATCAATAACTAGGCAGCAGAAGGCAGGTAGCGTTATAAATTGTCAGGCTACACAATTGCCTCATGTTCTGCATTCTGTTCTCTTTCTCCACTGTCATCCATTTTAAACTAAAAGTGCATCCATTTGTGGCTCTGCCATGAGAGGATGTCGAATAAATTGATACTGTAGTGTTTAAAAAGTATTAAAGAATACAAATATATACCAATACATTGATAAAGCTCAGCAACCAAAACTGTAGTCCTTTATTACTGTCATTTAAAGACCAAGGGCAGTGAAGTGTAGTATGGGGAAGAGGGATTATCACTCATAGTTTCTCATTTAAAAAGATGAGTCCTGGTTTCTCTTGCCACTAAGCCCATGATCTATTAGCCCCCCTGAGTAACCTATATGGTAGGTGTTCCTCTAATAAAGAGCTCGCTATTTACTTCTAAAACATCAGTGCATCATCCATCCTGGCTCTTCATGGTGGTTCTTTTCCTTTTGGGGGGTGCTGATTGATGGACGACTGAACATGAGCCAGCTTGTGCCCAGGCAGCCAAGAAGGCAGTGGCATCCTGGCCTGTATCAGCGCCAGTGTGGCAGCAGGGCCAGGGCAGTGATTGTCCCCCTGTCCTGGGCATTGGTGAGGCTGTACCGCAAATCCTGTGTCAGTTCTGGGTCCCTCACTGCGAGAGAGACATTGAGGGGCTGGAGTCACTGGAGAATAAGTCCTACTGGGATGGCTTGAAGGGACTGGGGGTATTTAGTCTGGAGAAGAGAAGGCTCAGAGGGGATGTTATTGCTCTCTATAGCTACCTGAAAGGAGGTTGTGGTGAGATGAGAGTCAGTCCCTTCTCCCAAGTTACAAGCGATAGGACAAGAGGAAACAGCCTCAAGCTGTGCCAGGGGAGGTTTAAACTGGATATTAGGAAAGACTTCTTCGCAGAGAGGAGGGTGCTCAGGCATTGGAACAGGCTGCCTCCAGCAGTGGGGGAAATCACTGTTCACAGACCATGTAGATGAGGCCCTCAGTGCTATGGGTTAGCGATGGCTTTGGCAGTGCTGCGACAATGGTTCAATTTGATGATCTGAAAGGTCTTTTCCAACCTGGTTGATTCTATGATTCTATGGAACAGCTGCAGGCAGGGATTGCAATGAGATGTGGCCCTCTTGATTCCCTAGATACTCAGCCAGAAAGGCATGGCACGGGATCACAAGGCAGTCAAGGCGGCTGGCAGGGGCACCAGCCCTGGCTGGCCCCACCTTGTTGTTGGGCTCATTTTCCCTCTCCATGTTTTATCATGGCATTTCAGGCTGCCTCACTCCATGCTATTCCATTCCCCCTTGGCTGGCACTTTGTATTCCCAAGTGGAACCCGTTTCCCATTGCAGTTACTTTCTTAAACACGGCTTCACTGTGTAATGTACATGGACCAGGTCTGGGTTGCAGAAATGCATTCACACTCAAACCTAGAGCTTGTTCCTTACACTGGGGCTGCGAGGCACAAGAAGGACAACCCCAGTTCCTTGCACCGACCCTAAGGGTGTGATAGAACCATTGAATCACAGCCTGGTTTGGGTTGGAAGGAACCTTAACGCTCATCCAGTTCCAACCTTTTGCCACAGGACCAGCTTGCCCAAAGCCCCATCCAATCTGGCCTTGAAAAGGTGTCTCAAGAAGTGTAAGAAGACATAAAAGGGAGTCAAAGTTGATTGTCCACTGCTTGCCCTAAACAGTCCTTTTCCCTAACACACAATGAAGGGGTGAGACAGCTTGTACGGAAAGGGGGCTTAAGAGGGGAAGGTGGATGGAGGTTTTTGATGGTTTGTTTTGTTTGCTTGGTTTTGGTTTTCTTTAATCACAAGCAGCTTGTAAAATGCCCCATCATGCATTAGGAAACAGTTTCCTTGTAGATTTGTCCCAGTGTTTCCCATTTTGGATACCCTTTAGGCATTATGCAGAAGCCCACAGACTGTATCCTGCTCTCGGTTTAGAGCTGAGCTCCCTTCTCATTGCTGCTGAAATTTAGATGGAGGGAGGTGGTTTGCATAAAAAGGATGGCACAATATGGTCCATGGTCTTGTTTTAACACATAAAGCTGACTTGACAGATGGGTTTCTACCGTTGGGAGCAGACAATGCCACACTTGTTGTGGCTGAGTTTCTGAACTGTGGGGATGGATGGGGACCGAAAGTGCTGTCTTTGAAAATAGCCTGGTATTGGTCGACCTCCGTCCCCTTTTTGCTTGTCTGAAAATCATTGGAACCGTGGGTTTTGGCAGTGAGTACTTTTGCATAAATATTTTGTTATGCAAACTTGAGAATGCAAAGAGAAAGGGGAGGGGGCAACATCTGCTTCTGTGTGCTTGAGCCAAGCTTTCAGGGTATCCTTTGTGCCATGCTTTTTGTGCAGTGCCAATCCCCAAACTCACACAGAGCTGTTGAGAAAGCAAGCTGTAATACAGTGCTGCTGCTCTGCAAACTAATAACATCCGAAAGAGAGCATCACCAGTTGGGCAGCATGATACTTCTTTTATTATGACTTCAGTGGTTAAATCACAGCCTTCAGAAGGGGCTTTCACAGAAACAGTCACTCATAAAACCAGCTTCAGCAGGAGGATGACAGTAAACTTTAATTTGTGCTGCCGACTTCCAGGAGAATACAGGGCTATTTAAATAGATGCTCTGATTCCACGTAAGGAATCAGTGGCCTTGAGATATGAATACCAGAATGACAGTATTATGTATTCCAGGCTGGTGATTAATTTGTGTTTGTCCAGTTCAGTGTTAGTCTTGCTGGTTAAGCTGACTAGTGCCAGATAAAGATGTGGGCAGTGATCTATAAATACACATGTGATAGGAATAGTGCCATGAGTTGGGGAAAAGTGATTTTTTTGGAGACAAGGATGTCGTATTCTATCCAATACTGGAGGCAGTCGCTAATGAGTGGGAGACGATTGTGATAGATCAGAAACAGGGATTAGGGTTAGGAATCATTTTTGTTTGCTCTGCTTCTTGCTTGGAAGCAGGAAGCTTTCTAAGAAGGGAATGCAGTGGTAAAATGCAAGTTAGCCCTGATAAGTGATGCTAAGGGTGGATCTGGGAGTGGAAGGGGATGAGCCTCACACAATTTGGGGATGCAAGGGGTGCTGTGAGTGAAATATAATTGTGGCTTTCCTGACTGATAATGCTCCCTGGAAGTTACTCTCCTCCCTCCATTGTGAAGACATTTTCAGTGCAGCTGGAAAGGCTGTTGCTAACCGACATGTGAGTGTGAATGCTGAGAATATAAAACCACTGGCATTTTAAAAGAGACAATGTAAAGGCTCTTCAGCTGTAAGACATTTGTACTTGCTGATAGCTTCTGACAGTGATAACCTCGTGAGTAGTGTCATTCCACAAATGAGAAGATTCCAAAGGATTCCTCCAAATATGAACCCGGGGTGTTTTTAAGGTTCCCAGTGGTGAAGAGGTCTAAGCCCAGTGTGCCTTGCCATCCGAAGATGGGCTTGTTCATTTCATTACAGAGCTCCCTTTTCTGCTGCTTGGGAATGGGGAGAAAAGCATAAATACATTGGAAGTGGTTGTATTTCAGGAAAACTCATCTTGCTTATAAATAGGAGTCGCTGTACAAGCCATGATGATGAATCTAGTCAGGTATCCTTAACAAGCTCCCGATGCTCTGCTGCTTTTGTACCCAGACAGCAGCCCAACACAGGCGTTGGAAGTTAAAGTTGCCTTTCAGAGCTGGACCTCCGAGGACTCGCATGTCACCTGCCAAGTGATGGTGCTGTGCAGAGGACCACCTCTGACTTGTGGCTACCCTGCTAGTCTTCAGTGTCACCCCTCCCCTCAGCACTTATGGACAGTTGTTCTGTGCTACCGAAAAGGAATGAAGGAGGAAACTATTGCAGTGTATGGACATCGGGAGAGCAATTGGAGAGATATGTATTCTTGGTTTTAGTGTTGTTTTAAAGTCCGTATTCTTTTAGGAAGAGACAGAAAAGTCTCAAGGTTCCCCCAAATCACCCTCAGATCCATTCAACCATGTTTTTTCTGAGAGATGGAGAATTAACTAGGGCCAAGCTAGGTTTGGCTTGAAGTATTCCTTAACTCTGTCAGAATGGCTTCTTTTTGAACCTGCTTCCTTCTGTCAAGCAAGCCAACATATAAGTAAAAGCATCCAGGACACAGATAAATATACTCACATAGCAATGATACGGTCCTGGTTTCACCAGGCATATTTCAGGTGTTCCTTTTCTTGTTAATCTCTAATCATTGCTGCCTCATCCCTTGACCCTTTGGCAGCTCACCCTCAGCTCCTATGCCACGCTTGTGCTGCCCGCTCCCTCTGCTCCGGCTGCCTCCTCTTCTCTTCAGCTGGTGCAGTTCATTGCGCTTCCTCCTCCTCCTGGCAGGACTGCAGTGCTCCCTAAACCTGGGTCTCAGTGGCAATCTGGGGTAGCACCACGGTGCCTGGAGCGAGTCAAACCAAAGGGGTCTTTCCCAAAACCTCTGCCACAGCAGCCTGCCTGCCTGTGTTCTGGGGGAGCTGTTTATGAACACTGCGGAGCAGGCAGGGTGCAGGGCCATGGGAACCTGCAGCAGGCTATGCGTGCCCTCATCTCTACTCCTGGAAGCTTAATTCTCCCCCTTGTTTCAGCTAGCCTCTTGCATCATTCAAGGGCGGTTTTAGGTACCTGTCTAATACCAATCTACCATCTGATTTTCAGTCTTTTCCGTTTGGGGTGAAAACAAGCTGTGCTCGAGCGTTGCTTCACGTCTCTAAAAATAAAAGTTGGCTTTCTAAGCGCACAGCGTACTCCTTCTCTTTCTGCCTCTCCACCTCCCCCCCAACTTCCCTCTCTCTGCTTGCTTCTTGCTGCTGGAGAGACGGGGAGGGGGGCCTGCTTGGCAAGCACGGAAGATGGATCCAAAGCGGCTCACAGGCGCACGCAGAGCAATTTGGCACGCAGCAGGGGCTGGGGGCGGGAGGCAGCTTGGATTTGTCACCTCCTCAGCACAGCTAGGTTCTTGTCAAACAGCAGAAGGTGCACACGTCCCTGGTGGCTGAGATGCAGCTGGGGAAGCTGTGCTCTGCAAGAGCAAAGATGTGAGGCAATGGGATCGTTTTCCCTCCTACCCGATGCTGCATCACAGCTTACAAACTGGGTCACAATCTGGTATCACCTCCTCGACCCCCGTTCTCTTTGTGTCCTGAATTTCCTGTCAGGTTTGGTTATCTATTCCCTGCCTGTGTATCTTTGCTTCCCTGCCCTTGCACGTCACCAGTTTTGTTAATCATGATTCCGTGATGTTAATTGCTAGGAAATTTGGGAGACCTTATTGTGGTCAGCACAAGCTTGTGCCTCGGAAAGTTTTAGTCAAGCACAGGGATTTCCAAATGGTGACACAACCACCATGGGAGGTACAGAAGCTGCTGCAAAGCAGTACACAGGACAGGGCTGAACCAGGTGTTGCCTTTGTCAATGATGCTGCTGCCATTGAGACAGCATTGGGAACCTGTCAAAATATACATAGAAATTAAGTATATTGCATTCCTTGTCTAGGACCTGAACATTCTTTGTGTAGCATGACATGAATTTCCTCCAGTGAGACTCCTTACGCTGTCCTAAACTCCTTTTCTGACTTAAAACATTTATTTTCCAGTTAATTTTTGCATGACTCGGGGGCCTTTTCTATTTGGGCTTGGAAGCAAAAAGCATTGGAGCTTTTTACCTCTGTGCTGTTTGGGAGATGTGCTCTCGCCTGCATGTAAATACATAGCGTACGTTTGAATGTGCTTGTCTTCCTTCCATGACTGTCATTGCTTCAGCTCACGCTGTGTGAATTTCTTCAGCCTATCTCAATAACAGGTCCATGCAACTCTACGATGAGGTTCTTGCCTTGACCTCTGCTGGTGGCAATGGTGAATCCTAGTGAGGGAAGCATGAGGATGCTGACAGATGTGTGTTCGCAGCTACTGCGCTGGAGCAGCGCTGTGCTCTGATGGAGCGCGGGGCTGCTCCTCTGAGCATAGGTGCAGCAAAGTCCTGAGGAGCTGTTTTAGGGACTATTAAGCCAATCTGCCACATAAGGCTTGGCCTGGAATTAGTTTTGTCCTGACCTGATGATCAATCCAGCCTTCCCCGGGTTGGCAGAGCCGGTATAATTACAGACTTCCATAGGGATGGAGTGGGGATGCTCTGGAAACCTCACTTCAGGACCCAAGCAGTTCAGAGGAGCTACTGCTCAGCCTTATCTCCCACAGCACAGCCCTGCACGTCACACACATGCTGGCTGGAGAGCTGGGTGTGTTTGTGTTACTGTTTTTCAGATGAACTGATATGCATAAACCGAAACAGAACAAAAACTTGATGATTATAGGCAAGCAAAGATAAGAACAGATCTGTGTGCATCAAAACAGTCACATTTTTGTTTGGGTAATTAAAGGGTGGCTGACAGCTTCTGGTCTAGTGATTAATGCATTTTGCTAAAGATCTGTTGTGGAAGGATGCAAATACTGCCTTGTATGCACACGCTGGCTGGAAACTTGCATATTGCCTTTGTCTTACAAGAATTTATTCTACCTATTCTACCAATGTAGCAACAGTTTGAAATGGTAGACATCTCCCTTGGAGAGTTTTGTAGCTGTGGCTTGGTGGGTAGGGCATTTTGGTGGCCTCTTTGTTCCCTTTAGCAGGGAATGAAACCCAAATTATGTAAAGAAACCAAAGGAGAGACATCATCTGTGCCCTTGATTGGCCTAATCTTCAATATAAGCTACAGTCCCAGCTGCTCTGTGCTGCTGTGACAAAGTACAACCGAGTACACCCAGGTTATTTGGAAGGGCACCTGGAGACACCTCCACAGCAAGGCAGAAGCCAAGTGTGGCTTTTGAGTGTCCAGCTCTGGTGGACCTGATCATATCTATCTTTGTTCTCTGATGTCCTTGGGTGTATGTTTCAAAGTACAGGGGTTAGAGGGGCTGGACTAAAAACTGCTTTTCTTCTCATCATTGTAGTATTGATTCCTATGATAGTACACAGCGAGGGAGGTAGACAGCATCACAGGGGACCACACACTCGTTAGGATATCTGTAATACCATAAAAACCCCCAATATACACGAGAAAACTCAATAGTGGGGTAAAATCTCTTGTGGGAGTTGCAGGCAGGCACATCCAGGTCCAACACTAGCCCCATGCCAGGGTCCAAGCAGCTTGTTTCATGTTGTGCATGAAACAGCTTGTGCAATATTGAGTGATGATACCAGCTGTGCTCGGGTTCTTGAGTTACAGCTCGCTGGTGGCCATAAGGGGACACACTGTGCCTGCAGGAATGGTTGGCTTGCTGCTGCTGGACTGAAAAGCAAGAGGGCTGGAAGCAGAGGCTGAAAAAGAAATCAGTACATTCTTGGATCCCTCTGTTGTTTATTAGAGATATTATCTTGGAGATGATGGTTTTGCATGCCAGATTCTTGTTCTGGTATGCTTTTACCTTCTAATGGCATGTGCTGGCATGTTTTCCTGTATATCATAGGAGCTTAAAGCAGACAGCCAAATCCCAATACACTCAGAGGTGAGGTAGTCTCTTACCTGCACTCAGGCTGTGCAGCTAGATGTGGGCTTCACTTGATCTTGCTCTCTTAAGGAGAGCTGTGATTTTCTTCCCCAGTGAGCTTGATGCCTTTGACAGAAACCAAACAAAGCAAGGATCAATTAAAGTTAGTTGTTTGTATCAGTGGCTGCACATGGTCACTTCACAGAGCGTGTCACACCAGGACAAAGCAGGCTTCCCATGTCCCAGCCTCTTATAAGGGTTGGAAGAAGTCAGTCTCAATCCACATTCCTTAAGAGAAATGTTCCTTTCTTTAGAGGGCTGGATCGTGTTGCTTTCATCACCTGACATCTTTTCTCTGAAAGGCTGTAAAACACAAATTTTCCAAATCTCCCAATAATGCCCTGTGAAAGATGGAAACGTTAAATATTTGTTTTAAAGGTTCAGTCTAAAGAGAGATGTTCTGGCTAAAGGAGAATATTGTTCTTAAACTGAATGACTCCAATGGTTAGTCAAGGAATAAGCAGACACTATTTCACTATTGCAGACTGGCAATAGGGAAAAGAAACAATGCAGCTAGTAGGGGAGGAGAGAACCTGCCCAGACCTTGGCCTGATCTATATATTGCTATCAGCAGAGAGACTTGGCTGGGGAAATTAATCAAGTTTCTTTTCCCCAGGGATCAAAGGGGTTACTCAGAGGATGCAGGGATTCAGCTGTGTCACATCTTCTCTCTAATTTAGCTGTCTAGGGAGCCTCCCACGTTTGGCAGAAGTGGAAACATCCAATTTCAATTTATCTTCCTCAGACTGCAGCAGCTTTCCCCTTCAGAAGCCAGGGTCTCGCCGCATTTACTTTTGGTGTTTGTCCCTTTAATTCTGCCACGGTTTCACAAATGCTTCTGGTGTATTTTTAAATTTTAGCTTATAATCACTTTTTTTTTTTTTTTTTTAAAAAGGCACCATCTGGTCCCTGACACGGTTTAAAATAACAATGCAGCCAGCACGAAGCCAGCAGTCAGACCTTTCACAGCCTAGGGCGAGAGTTTCTCCACCTCTCTTGCTCCACAAACGCTGCCACCGCTGGGTCCCGTCCCCTCCGCATAGGTCTTGCAGAAAGCAGGGCCTTGCACCTCTTGCTTTTCCATCCCTTTCGTCTAAAACAGTCATTTTATGGGAAGCAAAATGGATGCATCAGAGCAGTTTACAGCTCAAACTGTGCGAGATCTGCTGTAAGCTGCTCGGTCAGAGGCTCTGGAGTTGGAGCTCACGTTTGTATTTAAGCTGCCCTCTGGTGCCTGCTGCTGCTGCAGTGCATGCCTTCATCCCATTCCCTGGTGCCAAGGAGACCCCTGTGACATCCAGGGAGCAGAGGACATCACACGGTGCAAGAATTCCTTAAGAGAAAAAAAGGTGGCCCAATTCTATGGGCTATTTTAGGCAGGGCAGGAACACGCTCAGTTCTCATTGCGGGGTTTGCTGGGCAGGAAGGCGCTCTGGATTTTGTTTTCTTATGACTCACTCACAGCACCAGCTTCTTTCACCCTCCTGCTGTATGCAGCAGCACCGTCTGTCATGGTGCTTTCCCAGTAAGGCACAAATCAAAGCACGCCACTAGGTTCGATGTGCAACTATCACCTGAGGCTCAGCCTGGCCTTTCTCTTCTGGCTGTTGAAGGACCTGAGGTGGCTGGTGCTGGGGTAGCAGAGACAGTAAATGTGAACATAGCCTTTCCTATTTGCAGCCAGCAGTTTGGGAAGGACCAAAACCACTGCTGGAGGGAAAAGGAAAAGCAGGCTGATGTGATGAAGGGGAGAGGACTGTGCAGGGTTCTAGGACTTCTGTGCTGGTTCTGTTTGATGTGATATTCGTAGAATCACAGAATAGTTTGGGTTAGAAGGGACCTTAGTGCTCATCTGGTTGCAACGGTCCTGCCACAGGCAGGGACACCTTCCACTAGAGCAGCTTGCTCCAAGCCCCTGTGTCCAACCTGGCCTTGAACACTGCCAGGGATGAGGCAGCCACAGCTTCTCTGGGCACCCTGTGCCAGCACCTCAGCACCCTCACAGGGAAGAGCTGCTTCTTTATATCTAACCTAAATCTCCTCTCTGTCAGTTTAAAGCCTTGTCTTGTTGCTACAGCTTAAAAAATCCCTTTCCAGATTGTTGTAGCTCCTCTTTAGGTACTGGAAGACTGTTACAAGGTCTCCCGGAAGCTTTCTCTTCTCCAGGCTGAACAAGCCCAGCTCTCTCAGCCTTATTCACTCTTATTCCTTCCTATTTCTGCTTTCCTTTTAACTTAAGTCCAAGCTGCACAATTACTGCCCCGTAAGCTGCTCTGCGCCTGGATCCCACTCCCCATTCCCACTGTGCATCCCTGGATGCGGGTGGCTAATATTAGCCGTGCAGCTGGTTGTCCCGGCTGGTGCCCTGTGACAGGTGCCGGCAGCCGCGGTGCTGGAATCCCGCCTGCTCCAATGCCGGCGCTGGCACCGGCATTCCCATTATATCAGGAAGGGCTGCGATGCCCTGGGCTGTCTGCGGGACATGGAGCAGGGTGGAGGGTGCCTGGGAAGGAGGGAGCCGTGACTCCTCCGGAGGGGAACGCAGGCGGCTCCTGGATGGGACTGCTGCTGTGCGGATGGGGTAAGGAGGAGGTCTCTGGCTGGCACCTTGCGGAGCTGCTCTTAGAGGAGGGAGACACACGCACACAAGCAAACACTGAAAGCCAAGTGTCAGCACCGTGAGATGAGCAGATCCGGGTTGCATTTGCTTGTCTGTTGGCCGTAGCTTCTTGGCGCTTTGGGTTCGCGCTCATTTCAGCCGGCGTTCTCTGATTTTGGAATGCTCCTGTGCAAAGTTACTTTCAGTTCCAGTGGGGATTAGATGGCGCTGACGTGGTTTAATAACAAGCACGGGAGAGATAGAGGAAAAGACATCAATTGCGCTGACTGCTCTTGTGGGGAGGGGAAGTAGTGCTGTTGCTGTGCTCTGAAAGTATCTGATCTGTATGCTCAGGGACAACATCTTAGGGTCTCTCACATCCTTTTCTGCCTTTCTGTTCCCTTTTTGTTGCCTTTTTCCTTGTGAGGGTGCTGAGGCGCTGGCACAGGGTGCCCAGAGAAGCTGTGGCTGCCCCATCCCTGGCAGTGTTCAAGGCCAGCTTGGACACAGGGGCTTGGAGCAAGCTGCTCTAGTGGAAGGGGTCCCTGCCCGTGGCAGGAGTTGGAACTGGATGAGCTTTATGGTCCCTTCCAACACAAACCAGGCTGGGATTCTATGGTTCTATGGGAAAGGTCCAGCTTCACCCATGTCACTTGTCTCCAGGCATAGTCTAGGTCTAAATTTCTTCCAGAAGAGGCTTTTGGTTGAGGTCATTAATATTTGACCACAGTCTTGATAATAGAAGGAGAAAATGCATTTTCTCAGTGCTAGGCGTGACAGTCACATATGGGGTCATGCCTCAAAGTGCACTCGGAGGCTCGCTCTTTACTGCAGGAACTGAAACATTTTGGGTGTTGTGAAATCCTTCCTGGGCTGATACCTCTGCCTGAGGACACTGTGCTGCTGGAACCCTATTGCAGTCCTGCTGCTCATGGCCTCTCCAGAGCCAGCTCCGCACTGGGGAGTTGATGTGGTTGGTTGGCAATGAGTACACTATGTAAACTATGCTAATCCCATCCAGCTCGTCATGCCCTGACTCGTGCTCCCAGCCAAACCTTTATCCAGCTTCCTCTTGGCTTTCCACCACCCACCCTCCTATGTTGCTAGATGAAGCAGATTTTGCAGCTCACACCAGTGCTTCAGCCATGCCCGAGCTGCAGCTTGCACCCAGGCATGGGCCAGCGCTGATGTTTTGCTGAAGGTTGCACATGCCAAGGTGCAGGGAAAATGCATGGCCATCTGTCACCGAAAGACATTTACGTGTGACGCTGAAAGTGCCTCTCTAAAGAGCCCACAGAGAAGCCATTTGTACGTTTGGTGCTAGTTTTTAAATACAAGAGGAAAGTGGATTTCACTGCCACTAAACTCAGCAGCTGAGAGTCCCTCGCAGGAGGTGCTGCCATCTGCATCCCTTGAGAGGCAATACTCTTGCCTTGCAAAGGTTCTTGTATAAATGAGCATGTTGATCTCCAGTGGCGCTGGGACAGGACAGCACATTAATAAAAATGGCTATTTATTCTTTTAGCCATTGTGAGAAAATGCTCACAGTGTTACAGAAGCTTGAGAAGAGCAACATGTTTCTCCCCCTTTGTATATGAATCAGTGAACTTGGATAGCAGTTAGAGGGCATATCCTAATAAGTGTTACAGTTGACCTTTCATATCCAAGCAGGTCGTGCAATTATTGCTGTATCTACACTATTATTATTATTATTAAAAATATAATTATATATCATTTCATAAGAAACTGGCATTATGGTTTTATGGGTTCCCATATTACATTATGCAGTACATTGTACTTATAAATTACCCTCCCATCATTCCAGTAATTTCTTGGGCATTTAGCTTGCCATGTCACTGCAACATACAGTGAGAAAATCCAGTTACAATTCCGAGCAGGAGGGGAATCACCACCGTTACTGTAAGCGTCTTACCTGGTCAGAGCTACTCTAAATTTGGTGTTAAGGAAATAGAAGAATATACTCTAATGATGTACATGCCTAGCTAGTGAGGAGGGCAATCCCTTTTTGCTGCTTCAACTATTACAAACGTTTACCTATGCATATGTGTATGCATTTCAGAATATGATTTATTTAACATACAAAAGCATAGAGCTGGTGACTCATAAAACTGACCGTGTTAGCATGGATCCTGACACCACTCCTGGTAAAGCTGGTGGTAACTGGACATGCAAGCAAGGTATCCCTTGGTCTCATCTCACTTGTTATTGACAAACTTCACTGGCTAACTAGGGTAACAGTAACGTGTTCTTACTGTAAGTGATTACATTTAGATGTATTTGTCTTGAATCTGGATCTGTCTTAGATCTGTCTAATTTCCCTTGTTACTTTTCTGGTGAGTTCAGCCATCTCTCCCTTACTGCTACAATGGCAACTGCACTTTTGCTTCAATTCCCACCCCTTCCCGCAGTGAGGAAGAGAGTTTAGGTGAAAGCAGGCAGGTTGACATCTGCTACATTAAGAGGATGTTGATAGAGAAGGTGCTCCATTGAACCCTTCCCAACACATTGGCAGCCCCAGGTAGGTCAGGTGGTAATGGAAGAGTGATGAAGCGGTGAAAAACAGCTCCCAGGCTCCCTGGTGGAGCCCTAAGCAGAGCAAAGGCCCAGGGAAGGAGCAGGGTAGGTGACTGCTGGTGATGGATGATGTTGAGACCTCAGAGAAAAATGATATAATAAATGACTGGTCTGACACAGTAGGAAATGTTTGCATAGAAGTGATGGGTAATAAATAAGATTATGTTGCCAGAAATCCTCCAGGCAGTGCTGGAGCAGAAATGCTTTCTGATTTTCTTTCTCTAAGGGAAAAAGGTAGGGAGGCAGGGACTCGTAATAGCCAGGCATGAATAGAATTGTGCTTGCTGCATACAGTTGGTGTAATCTAAGGCTGATCCAGATCCCAGTCAAGTACTGCTTCAGCTCTAGGTTCTCAGTTGTCACAGCTAAGATTACAAAGCAACTTCCCTTGTGGCTCGTCTCATGTCACTGTCTGGAGCTGAGGGCCCACTGCTGTATCCATGGTTAAAACATCCTCTTTCCTTGCACTTGTTATCAGGGCTGCCACAAAGATCAGGACAATCAGACAGTTTGCCCCAGGCATTGACTCATTATATGTGATACATGGTAATACATAGGAGAGGGCCACAGACTCAGCTGCTGCCCTGGAGTTTCCAAGCGTTCCTGTTTATTATTTTCTAGGGCATTTTACTTCTTTTTTCTTTCCCATTTTTGTATGAATTTTCCTCTTGCTCTTTTTTGTTTGAATACTAGAAACCAGACCTGTGCTGCTGCTGCACTGGTCCGTTAGGTTCTCTGTGCTAGTTTGTGCTGGGTAGTGATATATTACCTGGATGAAGCATTGCAAAATAATAAAGACTTTGATTAAGGAATCTATTAACTGATGTAGCGATCAGGAAGAGGTTGCTCAAGAGAAAGGTTAGCAACTATAACAACAGAGTGGGGAGAATACCCTGGCTGTATTTACACCATTACAAGGTAGCTTCAGAAGTCTTATCCACAGCCCCTGCAAGCAGTGGAACAACGTTTCCCTCCTTTTCATTTTCCTTATAAACACCTAAGGAATGCATAAGAAATCTCAGCGTTGCTTTTCCTCCCTCCCCAGTCTGTGTCCGAGTGTTACTGAGCAGCCAGGGAATGAGAGTACTGACATTATCTGCCTGGCCTCAACCTTGAAGGTCCTGTACAATGCATTTCAAAGTGCTTTCTGTGGTCTGGGGGGGACTTCTTATGCTTTTTTCCCCACTGTGAATCCCACTCCATGTAACAAAGCTCTCCTGCTGTCCATGTGCATGTGTTTCCGTACATTTGTATTTATAGAAGCTTTGTCAGTTCAGCGCTGCCTCGTGCACTGGGTTGCATGTCTCCTGTTTTCTCATCCATAAGTGTTTCTGGGACTTAAGACTTGGCAGGGAGGGAGGACTATTTTGGAATAGGCATGCAGTGACCTATGATTTGACTTACAGTATTAGGCAATGGCCCAACAGT
This sequence comes from Pezoporus occidentalis, assembly GCF_034315485.1. NCBI lineage: Eukaryota > Metazoa > Chordata > Aves > Psittaciformes > Psittacidae > Pezoporus > Pezoporus occidentalis. The sequence goes on from NW_026912854.1 coordinate 1,021,626, forward strand.
TGCTGTATAGACCTACCGATGCCAACATTTGGAAAGTGATCTCTGCAAAACAAAGCAAAGCATTTTTTCCTGAGCATGTCCCATAACTATGGTGGCTCAATGGGACTGGATAGAATCCTGCTATTTCCTTCGCTTCTGCAGTACACTGAGCTAAATCTAAGTGGATTTTAGGATTACTTGCTGTTCAGTACAGCATTGGCATCACAGGATTACACGTTGATATCCTGGGTGCTCCCCTCCCCGTCATTAACTAAAGTGAGAGGTACCTCTGCATTGCTCAGCTTTGGAGCCATCGGCTCCACAGTTCATCCTCATTTTGCTGTTTGGTGTGCAGAGTGAGGAGGTGACAGACTACATGTTCATCTGGATTGGGATCCTGGGGAGCAGCAGGGGCTCTGGGAAAGAAATAGGACACAAAGTACCAAAACCTTCTCTGCCTTCTACAGCTCCTCTCCTTCAAGCATACAATGGTTGGACTCGATGAGTAATGGTTGGATTCAATGATCTTAAAGGTCTTTTCCAACCTAGTTAGTTCTATGATTGTAGCGCAGGACTTCTGACAACTGGAATATACAACATTAAATCCTGAAATACAGGTTCCATAATATTGCATTACATTCCATCCTCATTAATCCACTGTTCCTTAACCCCTGTATTTTTAATGATCAGTGATGACAGATAACACCAACAGGGTTAAATCTCGTTGGGAAGCAAGAGTACCCAGTTTTACATAGAAGAAAAAAAGGGAATGGAGGAAACATGGGGTGGGGGAGAATAGATAATCATATACAACACACGTTGGTTCCAACATCATCTTCATTTTAATTACCAGAACCTGTTTGAGAGATAAAGGAAGTTTCCCCAGAAGACAGTTATCCAATAGCAGTGGGTTTATCTGGTTTGCTACTGTTGTTTTTACTTGTAGATTCTCAATGAATAGGGTTACTCCCACTTCACAGATGAGGGATCCAACCTCTTGAAGATCAGAGCAGTCAGAGGGGAGCACCAGGTCTGCTGCCACCCATGTTATTGCTGTGTCCTCTTTGACTTCCTGAAGGACATTTTTACAGCCACCCATAACACTGCTTCTCATTGCAGGCTCCAAACAGCACACACATATCTGGGGGTTGAATTTCAGCCCTTGCAGCTCTCTCTTTTTGCTGACAGTGCAGTAATGAGCTGAAACAGCACACTATTCCCAGGGCTGCGTGGACATTGCTAATGCCCATGAATAAGTAAAGCTTATTTGTCATGACAAGGTGATACTTGTATATTGTGCCAGATCTTATGGTGTTAAACAAGGAAATCTCTGCTGATTCTCATTTCACTTAGGAAAAAGAAATACTGAGGAGGAAGAAAATCAGTGTTTTCAAGCTGGGAACATGTATTTTTCAGGTTCTGAGAGAGACCGGAGGCTAAATACAAAGCCTCACATAACAATTAAGTTTGAGGAATTTTGCCTTGAAATTAAAACCCTTTCCACACTTCACCACACAGGAGAAGATCAGAAACTGGAAAGCGCCTTGTGACAAACGGTCAAATGCAGCACAGGGCTGGTCATGTTGGTGCCCTGGGTGCTCCCCTCCGCATCATTAACTAAAGTGAGAGGTACCTCTGCACTGCTCAGCTTCAGAGCCATCAGCTCCACAGTTCATCCTAATTTTGCTGTTTGGTATGCAGAGTGAGGAGGTGACAGACTACATGTTCATCTGGGTTGGGATCCTGGGGAACAGCAGGGGCTCTGGGAAAGAAATAGGACACAAAGTACCTAAAACTTCTTTCCTGCAGCTCTCTCCTTCAAGCATCGAGGGTTTTAGGAGCAGCTTCACAAATGGTGCAGCATCCCGACCATCCTATTTGCTAGACATTCTCTCATGAATTTGTCTAGTCCCTTTTAGGCTTATTTTATACTTCTTGGCCTCTGCAGCATCCTGTGGCAGTGAGTCACAAGTTAATTACACCTTGTGTGAATAGGTTCAGTGCTGCGCTGGAAGTGGCAATTAGTGCTTGCGGTGGTGATGCTAAGAGACATTTTCCATGTGAAATGTACTTTTCATCAGCGCTACCCCATGATGGGGGGCTGCCTGTTGGAGCTCACAGGAGATGAGGGTTTCAAGGGGAGAAGGGGTTCATGCCAGGCACTGTGTCGCCGATGAGCAGGAGGAGGTGGCTGGGTACTGTCAGCATGGTTCCACACACCTCGTGCTACCTGGCACTGGAGCGATTAAAAACCCCTGTTTCTCTCTGAACCCCAGCTGCTGATCTGGTTCACTGTGGCCACATGGAATGCTTGAGTTTTGGTTTTGGAGGCTTTGAATTAAGATGATGTCTGTGAATGAGTGTGTGTGTGTGCTTGTGAGGAAGAGTCGGAGGAGCACAACCAGGGGTTCCTGCTCACCTATGTAGACAGACTGAGGGAGCTGGGCTTGTTCAGGCTGGAGAAGAGAAGGCTCCGTGTTCCTTGTCCATCTCTCAGTACAGCCAGGTAGATGGGAACCAGCAACACAAAGTCATTTGGCCCCATCAAATGGAGCAAGAGATTTCACTTAGTTGCATTTGGGGCTTTTACTTAGGCTGCACATTCCTATGACAGGATAATGTTGTGTAACTCAGAGCATGGGCACAGCAGATGTCAGGTTGAGCTTCCAAATTCTGTTCTTCCAAGGGCACATATTGACATAAATGGGCAAATTTGGTTTTAGAGTAGCAGCTATCTAAAATGTAGCCCTAGCTAAAGGAACAGATCTGCTGGAGTAGTGGGAGATATTAAACTCCAGGTGTAAAGAAGACCTTGCAGGTAATCATCACGGTGCATATTAAGAATGAAAGGAACTCCAAGACTTTAAAGATCTGTTGGGAAATTGTGAGGAAGAAAGGATGTTCGCATTTGATATTAGTGCCAGAGAGTCTTTAATATCCCCAAAGCATCTGATTAATAACCATAGCATCAGACCTCAGGAATGCAAATTTGGTAGCTCTTTAAGATGAAAGCTCCCTCTCTGCATGCTTTTCATTCTTGCATGTTTCAAACCCATTCATGTTCTAGCAGGTAACAGTGCTTTATCCTGAAAGTAAGGGTTCACTGAGGAACAAACTGTGCGAAGTCTGTTCTCAGACACCAAAATTAGAGAGAAAATACCATCTGTCTTCTCTTCAGCCTACTCTCCTTGGCCCCAGTAATGCCTTCTAGTGGAAAAACAGTTGTGAAGCTCTTAACACAGAGCAGTGCACCCTAACACCATGATTTTTGTGCACAGAGGGACTGCTGCATGTCCCTGGAGGAGGCAGGTGGAAGCCCCATTCCCAGCCGGATGGGGAAGATGTTCTTGCTGCCTGCACTGCTTGGGCTTGGTAGATCTCCTCTTCCATGGCATAGGGTGTCATTCCTGAGAGCTTTCTCCTTGTCCTGTGACAGCAATCAAATTGACAGAGTTTTGGCAGCAACAGGGACTCATTTCAGGACGAAACCCACTGGAGTGCTCATTGTCACTTCAGCATCATCTACCTTTTCTCCCAGTCGAGGTGGGTATTTTCTCATGACAGGGCACAGGCTGCTCCCTGCACATACAGACTCTCTACCTGGCAGCTCCTGCCAGAAGCTTTGCAGCTGATCATCTTTTGCTTCTGACTTCTTCTTAGTCTCCTCCTTGTCCTTAATGGCTGTCTGGGTTTTGGAGACCAGTTACACAACACTGCTTCGTTTCCCCTCCTCCTGAGCGAACTTCAAGGCCATGGAGCAGGGGGAGGACAGAGCGATGCGCTTGAGCCGCCTTTGCCCATCCACTTGTGGCTGGGGTGGGAGAGGCACGGTTGGTTTGAGACCGCCAGGGGTTTGCTGCCAAATTGAATTTGTCATAAACTGATTATTGCAAAGTGCTCTTGGCAGGGGGAGGTTTAACACCTTTCTAACAAGCTCAGCTCAGCACAGCCCGTAAGAGGGATGCTGTCATAAGAATAATCCCCTTCTGGATCCTCGGCCAGGATTTGGGATTTGCCGAGAAACTGCTTCCACCCCAGTTCCCTCTCCCATGAGTAAACCTGCTTAAGGAAGGGTTTTTTTCACAGCTATTATTGATGCAAGCATAAGAAGCCTTTTCAGCTGGTGCAAAGCAGCTTTCCTCCACTGATTTCAGTACCCTGGGTTACTTTAGTACTAGGGGGGTGATGATCTGATTCAGACACAGTTGATGAAGTTGAAGGTAATCTATCCTCAGTGTCTTAGCATTTTCCTCCAAGGGCAGACAGGGAAAGGAGCTGGCTGAACTACTCAAACAATTTATCTGACAATTTCTGCCTCTTATCTTCTGCTTGCAAAATACTCCTCCAAAAAGCTTTCGGTTTCTAAGGCATTTATTCTTCATTTTGTGTCAGTGGGTTATAAAATAGGTAGGTAAATTTGGTTCCGGAAGATCCCTGTAGCCTGACGACTGTCACCCTACAGGCAGAGAGAGACCACTTCCAAGGAAGCAGAACAGCCCTCTACCTACAGGGGAGTTCCTCTGCTCATTCAGATACATGTGCTAAGTGGACCGAGTCCCTTTAATATACTTAATGCACATGAATGTTCAGGAAAGGAGTAACAGAAAACAGATTGCAGTTGAAGCAAAGCTGCTATTTGCAATTAGCCCAAATCATGTTTAGAGCTCAAAAAATACACACCAAGTGTATTAATTTGGATGAACTACATCCCTTCAGTTTAGCTGCTGGAGGCTGTGCCCACTCAGGTGCTGTGGTTCATGGTGATGCCTTGATGGGAACTCCAGTCAGGTAGTCTGGGAGGGGTAGGTATGGATCTCATGGTGTGAACACATCTGCTTGGCAAACCTGGCAGGATAGGTGCTTTAAAACAGTAATCATTCATCCTTTTAACCCCTCCACCCCTCAGATCACCTTTCTAGCAGGCACTCCTAGCTTAAAAGAGAGAAGTACCTTGGCAATAGCAACAGGGGGAGAGCGTGTCCTCATTTATTATTGTATTTGCTTTGCCTTTCCTTCATATTTATACCATTAAAACGTGGCAGGGCTTCACACATTCCGCTGACATAGATGCAACAGACAGCCCACACTGCTCCGGAAGAGACACATTTATGGAGGCTCCAAGGAGTAGAACAAAGGCACAAGGACAGCAGCAAGCCCTTGTGTCGAATAATCCGTGCAGTAAACGGGACACACGCGGGTAACGCGGTCACAGCTTAAAATGATGCCATCTGTTTAGGAACTGTGAATGGTTTTGATCTGCCCCTGAAATGAGAAAAGAAGTAGGAGGACCGAGGCTTTGATTCTCTGTGGTGGTGCAAACAAGCAAGACGCTTCCAAATGTCCAAGCAGAGCCTCTTCTGTTCGGGAGAGGGTGGCTGTGCTGCTCCGTGGACCAGGAGGGGAACTGGGTTCACATTTACAAGAGCGGTGTGTTATAAAATGACTTAAACCCGGTGCCAAATCCTCTCAACAAAAGCTCTATTGAGCGCTTTCAGCTGAGCACTGCAGCACACAGACATTATCTATAGCAGTAGGAGTTCTGGGGTGTCCTGGGTTCAGCATTTCTCCTTCTCAGTAGCTGGTGCAGTGCTGTGGTTTTGACTTTCAGCCTGGGAACAGCGCTGATAACACCGATGGTTTTAGTTGCTGCTCAGTAATGTTTAGTCTGACCAAGGACTTTGTGAGCCTCATGCTCTGCCAGGGAGGAGGGGAAGCCGGGAGGAAGCAGAGACAGGACCTGACCCAAACTGACCAAAGAGGTATTCCATACCACAGCACGTCATGGCCACTATAGAAACTGGGGGGTTACTTGGAAGGGTTAGATCACTGCTCGGTCGGGCTGGGTATCGGTCGGTGGGTGGTGAGCGGTTGTATTCTCTCCCCTTGTTATTCCCCTTATCATTATTATCATTGGTGGCAGCAGCAGTGGTTTGTGTTATACCTTAGTTACTGGACTGCTCTTATCTCAACCCGTGGGAGTCACATTCTTTAGATTCTCCCACCCATCCTTCTGGGAGCTGGGGGAAGGAAGGGGGGGGAGTGAGACAGTGACTATGTGGTTCTAAGTTACTGACTGGACTTAAACCATGGCATGGGGTTAAATCAGAAAATGCATATCATGAAAAACTGTTGTTTCATCAAATAATTCATAAATATTAAGGATAGTACTTTGACATGATAAATGATACTGAAAATCACTGTGTGGTAGGAGAGGAGAAATGGCAGCTGTGAATGTGCTGTACTTCAGTGGCCAAAGACTTTGGCAATAAAAATTCATGTATTCATTGTTTTAACAAGAAAAACTGTGTTTAATCTGGTCCTAACATTTCAGCTGTTGTGTAATAGGCAAGTAATGAAGAATTTTAAACAAACAAGAGAGCCAGAATAATCAACTGCTAATGTTCTCCTGGCATTCCAGGGCCTAAAATACCAGCAAAGATGGATAAATGTAGGTTTCCTCTTCTGGAAAGTAAAAAAAAAGAAGGAAACTCAAACCATGTAGGGTTTTACAAAAACATGGGGGAAAAAAAGTTAATTTTAGTCTGGAGAAAAGATTTTTCCTGTCTGATTTTCTCTTCTAATTAATTAGAGAGGGGAAAAAGCTGCAGTTGCAAAATGTGATGGTTTCATAAAAAAAAAAAAAATCATTAAAAAGCCCTTTCTTCTTTGAGCAACATAGCAACTTGTAAACAGCAGCACATGAAGCTGCCCCACGATAACCAAGCCTTCTGTTGCTTCGCTGCAAACCCACCTGGATCTGCAGTGTAGCTTTGGAGAGATGCGTCCGTGCAGCCTCCTCTTTGAATCAAGAGTCTTGTTTCCTTTGGTGAGAGCTGGGCGAGGAAGATTCTGGCACGTTTCACTTCCTGTCATACCTCCCTCCCAACCCTATATATATGTATATACACACACACATATATATATGCCTGTATTTTCATATATGAATGCATTTTGAACCATCCTTCAGAAGGAAAGGGCCTTTTAAGATGCAGATGTCAGGATCTGCCCTGCCTGGGACCTACACGCCATGATTTTCCCACATTGAAGGAGAGGGTAACATCAAAGATGCTCTTTCTCTTCATCCACAAATGTCCTTACAAGGAGTTCATCGCCAGAGCAGAGACAACAGGGTTGTGAAAGGGAGTGCAACTGCAGTGCTTTTCATAACCTGCTATTCATCCTCACTGCTTTCTCCCAGCCTTCTCCCTGTCCCCTACCAGGGACTGGGGACACGGTGCCTGTCTGGAGTCCCCCGTACACGTCAGGTGAAGCAAGGAGCATAATAACATACCCCTCCACTGGGAAAGCAAAGCAGACAGCAATGTGGTTCTTCAGATTCGCTCTGGTCTTTTTGCCTTTGTTAACACAGATACCAGATTTGGGGGGGAGAGCTCCACGTTTACATCAGAGAGAAAAGCCTAAGCGTTGTTTTCAGTCTGAACTGGGAACAAGAATGCTCTTGACTTTCTCAAGGCACAGAATTCTAATGATTCACTTAACATCCTATTTTACTGGCTTTTCGGTGCGGAATGTGTTTTCTGCATTCTCCTATGTTACGGCAGTAGCACACAGCGCTGGTTTCCCTCTTCCATTTGGTCTTTTCTGCCATAGCTGAAATACTTATTTTAATCAATTCTTTTTTTACATCATAAGAGCAGCTGTTACTCGGTGTCGACTGGCACATTTTAGCATCATCGCTTGTAGATCACGGAGCTCCTTTTCTACATTATAGCTGAAAGTATCTTCCACTCTGCTTAAGCTTTTCTGTAGGTGTCTATTTAGGTACCATACATTTGGATTTATATCTGTTTAAAAAAGGAGGCTCTCTAGTTTAGTTTTCACGGCATTATTTTGTTAGACCGTATAATCCAGCATCAAACATTTCTTTAGACACATGCCTTGCCTAGTTTCAGTCAAAGCATTCCTCTGCTTGGAGGCATCAGGCAGACCCCTTGGGCAATTTGTGTCTGGTCGAGAGATATTAATGCTTCTGTCTGATCCAGTGGTGTTGTTTTCCTGGTTTCATCTTGCTGTGGCATTAAGGTGGTAAATGCAACAAGTGTTGATGAACGAGGCGCTTGCAGAGCCAAACAGCAGCCCCACAGCCGTGAGAGCAGAGTGACGTGATACAGAGACAAGAGTCATCTTTTGATCCATTAATACATACTTTGTGTGTACATCTAGGCTGCTGTACGGTGCAGTCTCATTTACCAGCTGGCTATATGACAAATGTGGTCTCCCTGCCATCTCTGACCTGTGCCTCTGGAAAACGAGCTTTTAAAGCCATGATCTCTCATTTATCCTGCCCAGTTTGCTGCCAGAGGATGCTGCATATATGCATGGTGTCATCATCTGGTAAACAAATTGGGTTTGCAGTTTGGCCAGCATCATTAGTTAATTAGAGCCTGGCTATTTAGGCACCTGGAACAAGCAGTGGGAATTGAAATTCTTCTGATAAAAGGATTTATTTGTAATGAGTCTTGCCCCATAATGAGCTCCAAACGGGGGACACTGACCATTACCCGATGACTCACAGCATTACCTAAAAATCAGAGCCACGTACTCAGTTTCATAAGGCTTATATGCACTCGGTAAGAGCATGGATTCTAGAAACAAATACCTGGGCTCCAGTTTTTCTGTTGCGTTATATTTGATGCAGTCCTCCTCTGCCTGCGAGTAAACAGGCAGGACACAGCAGGCTATTTATTTTCTCTCATTTTTTTTTTATTGCTCTTCCCCTCCACAGCTTCCAGAGGAAAAGAAGCTGAGTTTTTAATATGGTGAGGACGCTCAGCCCTTTTCAGCTGGGAGATGTCAGAAGCAGCTGCAGACCTAAATGAAAGGAGCTCATCTCTGAAGATTTGCTATGCTGTAATAAATGCAGGTTTCTGCTGGCGAGCTGCTGATGGCCCTTTAATGTCACCAGCAGTGCTCAGAGGCACTGCGAGGCCTCCCCTCCCTCCCCAGCCCCAGCAGCTCCCTTCCCTCTCGCTGCCCACCCAGGCTCAGGATTTCATCCTGGGAAGGCAGCGTTCAAGGGCTGTGCTGAGTGTGAAGGAAAGGGCCCTGCCTGGTTTGATGCTCCAGCCAGCAGCATCCCTTCAGCTCAGTGATGTGCGCCTTCACTGGCATTTGCTTTAGACATTTGGCTCCCTGAGTCATGTTCGTGCACTGTGTAGCATGGGGGATGCTATCTATTTATGTTGTTTGAGTAGCATATGCTAAGCAAGGAAGAATGCATTTTTCCCCTCTCCTTGTGATGTATTTTCCCAGTGAGAGGTACGCAGTGTGTTAGGATGAAACCCAAGAACTGCCTCGCAGCCTCCAGGTCCCTGCTCTTTTTGTGCTAATCTGTGAGCATCAGCATCTGCCAGTCTGGAGACTGGCAAAGTGTTGAGAGCATGACAGATTCCCAAAAAACCACATTTACAGCTGGGGAGGTGAGGACAGCGTATACGGAGCTCAGTACGAGGATCTCACAGTTTGAAGGAGGCTCTGGGAAGCTGTCTGGCTGTAGTGCGACTGCAGTTTAGAAACCTTAGGAAGCCTTTTCTCTCTGAAGTTTGAGAGACGTCAAGTGGAGCCGTGCTGTGCTTCACCATGGGGTACAGGAGGTGTAGTGCTGTGGGCTGGTGGGTGAGACCTTGGGAGATGGGGGAGCGGGACTGATGGGTAAACCAGGCACTCCCTGGAGCTAACGTGGAAGAGCTTGGGCTATCAGATGCTTGTAATGGCCAAGAGAATCACCTTGAGGCAAATGGGCATGTGCAGACAGATGATAAAACCACAGGGTAGTTTGGATTAATTAGAGATTATCACAGCTGAAAGGCAAGAGTACTGTTCATTGGTGGGTACCAATGGGACTAAACTCAGCATATAAAACCCCAAATCTCTCTGACAGAGGAAGAAAGAGACCAGTTGTTCAGATCCTTCTCGGCTGAACAGAGTACAGGGATGTTCCTAGGCATTGATGAAAATATGGGTTGATAAAGAGCCATATATAATTTATGGGACCGTTGTGACTGTGGCACTTGGAGTTGTGCGGGAGGCTTTGGGGCTGGCAGGGTTGCTAAAGCTCACTGGTTTAAGGCAACAATCCCGGTTGCAGAGGGATGCTGGTGGTTTGGAAAAGCCATGGTTTCAGGGACAGCAAAGGATATGGTACAAAAAGCAGCTGTAGGTTTGCAGCAGTCTCCATCAATTGAGCTGACTGAAGTGAGAACACACATGGTGAGGAGGGGTCCCACAAAAAGGCATGCAGGCTACTGTAAAAAAAGAAGCATCAGATGAGCCGGTGGTGATAAACCCCATTTCCATAAGGCAAGTAATGCCCTGGTAAGCTCTGAACCCTGCAAGTCAGCCCAGACCTGCATGTGAGACCAAGCAGCAACCAGTGAAGACAGAAGTAGTCTAAAGGAGTCTGAAGGAAGGGACTGAAGTGGTGGGAAGGTCACCCATGTACCCATGGCCGGCAGGTACAGGGCAGTTCCTTCTCACTGCAAAAGATGTCTTGGGAAAAAGCTCATTTTGTTTTACTGGCTCCAAGTCCTCACCTGAGCTGCCCAAGCTCTCGGCTGGTAGATGCAGTGCTATAAAGAACAGAATCAGCAACCATCAGTATAATGAAACATCACTTTGTCCACAGCTTGGAATATCGCAGTAAAACAGCACCAAAAAGCGAGGTGCTCTGACTGACGTGGTAACTGTTAACATTGGGAAGTCATTTTCTGTCTTGCATTTCCCTCGCGTATTTTTATTTCAGATGCTGTTTTTACCTCAGTTTCATCTTTTTTCCCAGACATAAATAGTCCCTTAATAAGACTTTAGCTGTCCGTTTTCTTCTGAAGCTGCTCATTTGTTCTTCTTCTATTGTAGGCAGCCTGTTTGTAGCTAGGATATGCCAAGAAAATAAAATGGTCTTTTTGCTCCTTTTTCCCAGCATGTTACCTAGCTGTCCCCAGAATCTCATTGCTCTTTAATACTGAAGATTTCAATGCAGAGAGAGATAAATAGAAGAAGCTAAAAGCGCCTTTCTGTGGGGCTGTTTGCCATTTGGCACGAGGCTCAGTCTGAGTCAGTGTTTAATGTGTTTGCTGAGCATCGTTCTGGCCTGGATAGTTTAAAATAGGTGTTATCTATTAAAATATGAGAAAGAGGGGGAAGCCAAAGGAGAATTCATGCTGAAAGGTGCTGAATGCTTTTAAAACCTTACTGTTCCTTTTAAAACAAAGAGCCTGGGAAGCTGGAAACGTCCACAGTTACGTTAAATGCAAGGAGAGGCTTTGGAGTGCCAGTTTACCAAATACATGCAAAATCCAGATGTAATTCATCCCTCATATTGCAGCCAGGGTGAATTCATTCCAAGAGCTATACAGAAACCTTTAATCCTCTGCTGTGACTCGGACCAGCGAACAGCCAGGTGTATTAGATGGGCCACGCATTATAGACTGGGGGTGCTTTCAGCCTGAAGTGCTCTCAGTGACCTCCTTGTTGCCAAGTGTTTTGTATGGTACTGTCCTCATGAACAGCCGAGGTAGTTCATTCAGTGTAGAATATCATGGGCATTGGGCAATAGTGACATGTTTTGTTGTTTGGTTGGGGTGCTTTTTCCTGTTTCTTTTGGGTATTCCAGTACTCCCGTAGCAGTGTGAAATTCCTCTTTATTGTGGGAATGGGGTGTATGTATATCGGAAGCTGAAAAGGAAAAATGAACCTTTCTGGGGTCTCTGTGTATCCTCTATATTTGTATTTTCTGTATTCTCTGTATTTCTCCATATTTTCCCATGAGCAGCAGGTCAAAGGAGGGGATTCTCCCCCTCTGCTGTGCTCTGGGGAGACCCCCCTGCAGCCCTGATCCAGCTCTGGGGCAGCAGCACAAGAGGGATGTGGAGCTGCTGGAGTGAGGCCAGAGGAGGCCATGGGGATGCTGCGAGGGCTGGAGCAGCTCTGCTCTGGAGCCAGGCTGAGAGAGCTGGGCTGGGGCAGCCTGGACAAGAGAAGGCTCCTGAAGGGGAGACCTGAGAGCAGCTCCAGTGCCTAAAGGGGCTGCAGGAAACCTGGAGAGGGGCGTGGGACAAGGGATGTAGGGACAGGCCAAAGGGAATGGCTTTAACCTGCCAGAGGGGAGACTGAGGTTAGAGATTAGGCAGAAGCTCTTCCCTGTGAGGGTGCCCAGAGAAGCTGTGGCTGCCCCATCCCTGGCAGTGTTCAAGGCCAGGTTGGACACAGGGGCTTGGAGCAAGCTGCTCTAGTGGAAGGGGTCCCTGCCCGTGGCAGGGGTTGGAGCTGGATGAGCTTTAGGGTCTCTTCCAACACCAACGAGGCTGTGATTCTATATAGATTATTAAAGGAGTAATACAGCATTACTCAACGTGGATTTCTTACTGGAGCAGGTTTGTCTGCTCCCCCAGTGGGGTCCTGTGCAGGTGTATCACACTTGAGCCAACAAATACCAGTGAAAAAAGAAAAAGCTGTCCGTCTTCAATAGCTCATTTCCTGTTAGAATTCATGACGGTTCAAAAAGCCACCAAATGCCCCCAAAACACCCACCCTGACCAGCACTGGGAATTTGGCTGTGGACAGGGAGATGGGCAGAAGAGCATCAGGCTCCATGTTGTGTGCATGGGTTTGGTAGGACAGCTATTCCCTGTGTGAGTGATTCCCAGCTTTGCTTTCTTGTTTTCAAACTTGGTCTCCAAAGGAAGTGTGAGAAATAGAAGAGGTCACATATAAAATACCCAGGTAAAGTGCTGCTGGGTGAGCTCTTTCATCCTCTCATCCATCCTTTCATAAAACCTGAAGGATACATCTGTGTTCTGCTGGCAGTGCAATAATGAAATCGGCAAAGGCTGATGCTGCTGCACGGATCTATCGCTCACAGTAAACATCTGAAAGGCATGACTTCTCTGCAGTAAATGAGGCTGTCAAAGGAGGCCACTTCCAACAAATCATACTAAATTATGGCACGAAAAAGTATTGCAGATTAGCTCCTTTTGGTTCATTCAGTGCTTAATGGCTGGTCTTGAATGCCAGGCATGGAGTTGATGTAGTGTTAGCTATGTAAATACAGGGGAGATGTCCTGAGACCCCTTCTTCCGCTGCCTGTCCTGCGCCTTATAAATGCAAGGCAGCTTCAGTGTGTCTCCAAAGAGGCTGGCAGCAAGAGCTGGAGCAGGCTCACGGTGGCTGTGGCACGTGGTGCTCTTCACTGTGCTCCCTCTTTGTGGAGGCATGGTGAGCACTTCCCTTTTCCCTCATCTCACTGAAGCCGTTCAGGCTGAAAACGTGTTTTGCTCTTTGCGTATCGCTGTGAAAACCGGCACAAAAGTCTCTTTGCTTTATGGCATTAGCAGCCATCCATCCCTCTGCTCTGCCCCCAGCCTTCCTTGCAGCCTTGGTCAGGGGAGGTCAGCCCCCTTGCCTTGCTCGCAGCACATACCAAACACCATTCCCAACCCTTGTTTCCATCGGTGTGCTGATCAGATGGAGGAAAACCTCGGTAGAAAGCAATTATTAGTATCTGTGGAGTGAATGATTGGTATTTATAGTGCCTCTGGCAAGCTCTGCCTTTTTAAAGGAAGTGCCAATAATTAGTTATGGTGGTTTAATTAGAGAGAGCAATCTGTAATTAACAAAGGGATGCTGTATTTTATATCTGACTTTTATTATTTTTACTAATCAGCAGTACTTCACAGACGTTATGCTCGCAGTTCCTTGTAATGCTCTTTTGCATATTTTTTCCACTTCGAGGTGGAATAATTGAGTAAAATATTTTTATCCTGTTTTTAAGACACAGTCAGCCTGATGGGGAGATGCTGGCCGTGTCATATTGGTGCTTGTGGCAGTGGTGTACAAATTACTTCGGGTGCTCTCGAGCAGAAGTGAATTTCAGTTCCTCTGCTTTAAGGTTCAGTGCTTTTGCTGCTTCTGTGATGTAAGTCACCTCCTGAACTTAAAGCATATAAGCTCTATAGAAACTGAGTTCACTATCCAATTGCTTCCCTTGACCTAAGTGGTCCTTCCTATTAATTACCATGTAGACATTGTTGCGCAAGAATTAGCCTCATCAATGTGTAATTGACCCCAGAGAAAATATCAGCTGTTGTTTTTATTTGTTTTATGGTTAAAAACCCCCATACTAATTCACCTCAAAGGTAGTTTTCTGGTGAACTCAAATATTCTTCATGATGGCAACTGTATATCCCAAATGACCAGTTTGAATGCGAAGTATAATTTGTTCTAGCAAATGGTTGTTCTTCATGCCTGGATAGCTGGAATTGGTATTAAAACCTGATAAGGACCCAGTGGTGATACCTCAGTAGCTTTCAAAGAGCCTGTGTTTCTCTGTGTTTTCCTTTGGAGATGTATGTGTTCAATTCCAGCTGCCTAGCTCAGATTGACCGTGGACAGTAACTTCCTAAGGGACGTATATGACCATTTGTCTGTTTGTGCGTGCTTTAGAGGCAGCAGAGCCAAACAGGGCCTGAGGATCCTATGCTCCGTCAATAGGTTGCCTGGCTGCAAAAGCTGGCAGAAAAATTCCTGAGCAGCTTCACACTGTTGGCATTAGCAGTTAACACCCTTCTTGTGCATGACAGAGCATGTCAAAGAGGTGTATGGCCACCTAAGATCACTGCGAAAACAGAGTGAAACGATTCAAAGCTGTCAGTACTGCAGGATTCATATTCGCTCCTTCCTGTTCTGTCCTGCACTCACCATGCAACCTCTAAGCTGATAGCCCCCAGACTTCAATTTTCAGGCTGGGTCCCTCGACACGTCTGCAGTCCTCACAGCTCTGGTGAAGCCTGATGGGGAGGTTGTAGCTGCAGACTTAGTCTGAATATCAATGGATGTGGGGTTGATGTAGATGGGAAGGGGGAGGAAGATGTTTCCTTCGAACCAGAGATGCCTCTGGCCAGGTGAAATTGGTGTGAAAAGGGTCCTGCAGTTTGGTGGCAGAAACAGCAACGTGGCCTCTGCCTCGGGGTGAAAGGCACACATGCACACTGTGCATCCACCCTGCCTTCACCCTGGAGGACAAAAAGCCTTTAACTTTTCCTCCTGTCTCTTCCTCCTCTTCTGCCTTTCCTCCCTCCTTCCCACAGCTCTGCATCTGGTTGTAATTGCCATTGTTTGTTTTGAAGGCATTTGGGAAACTTTCAGAACAAAGAAAAGAGCATCACTAACATCATTATTTTACATCACTATTCTGCACCAGCCTTAAGTTCCTTATTAATTCTTAAAGTTTATTTGTCTCTTGAAAGTGTAGCCAGGAATGAGGATACCCACATCGCCCATAAGCTGAACCTTCTTGGATGCCCCCTAGTCACCTTCCCTCCCACCTCCCCTCCTACCTAGTGATTCAAAACAACAGAGACCTTCCTCGAGGGGAGCGCTTACCTGTGCTTAATTAGAGATTTGAGGATAGCTCTAAATGCTTTCCTAAATAGGAATCATCATCAAGTGAATCACAGCCTTGTGAACATCCCTGGCAGGGGAACATTAGTTCTGAGGTTTCCAGATGGTTAACCATGCCCTTGTTTTGAGCTTCGCTGAAGAGGGCATGAAAAGAAATCACAGCTAGAAATGCTAGTGCTGGCATTTCTTTCTTTTCTTTTGGCTATTCTGTGCATGCAGGTTCACGATTCTCTCAAAACTTGAGTCAGTGAACACTGGCATTTCACTAAAAAGGAAATGCATTGTTGCATCAATGCATGTGTAGCCCAACCCCAATTTCTAGGGTAGCAGAGAGAAGGTCTCGGAGGTCCCTCTTACTTATTGTTGCTGAAGGGAAAAATGGGAAGGTAGAGGGAAAGGAGCAACAGATTAAAAAAGAAAGAATTAAGAATCTAATAGCAGTGAAAGCTCACTGCCCAGGCCATGCCTCTTGCTGTGTTTGAATGATTTTTCTTTGTAGACAGCTTTGCATGCCGCTGTATTTAGACTCCCTTTAATAATTGAGCTGTAGCGATGGAGCTCAGCAGTCAGAACAGGCAGGGAAAATAGCATCCTGGAGAAACCCTGCACCAGGGTAATAATTTAAATCAAAGCACATTACACTGCGCTCCTCTTTCCCCCCTCCCCTGGAAAGGTGAAATGCTGCAGCACACTGAGCACAGGGGGAAATGAAAACTGGGCAAGTTTACATCCCGTAATAAAATCCATCGAGAGAGTTTATGTGTTAGATCTGGTCAGATGTTGAGGGATTGCCGTTACCAGGTGGTTTAGGAGGAGAGAGCCTCAAGTGCCCAAGATCAGCAGTGAATTAGTAGAGAGCAGCCTGCCTCTACCTTGCAATGGGAGAATGGTTACAGAGGAAAACCATAGCTCAAATGATGCAAAGCATGAGCAAAGCAGTAATCCTGCAAACCACAGGGAGCTCCAGTGGTACTGTCAGTGGTTGATGTGTTTGGCTGTGACCTACCTGAGGTGCTGACAGCAAACCCAGGGTAAACGAATCACAGTCTAACATCTCTTGAAAACACACGGGCAGCAGCTACCATGGCAATTTGTGCATTAATGCCACACTATTTTGATTTTTAGTGAGCTATATCCATCATAACATTGATAGTTAAACCACAAGAAGATAATGTTTTTATTTCTCATTATATTGCAGTAGTGTTTTTAATGGGACAGCCAAGCCTGATGGCATGGGTAAGTCCTCTTTAAGGCTTTCAGACATGTACTTTCCAGTTCCAAGTCAGTTGGTTTATATTAACATGTTTCAGTACTACACAGACAGGAATACTTTGAAAAAGAGTGTTAAGATTAGCACTAAGTAGTGGTTGGCTTGAAAGACATAAAATTTCAGTTCCTATCTCACAGTGTAACATTACAACACAGTGATAATTCGAATGCATTTTACCGGCTCCTATTCTCTCATATTTCCTTTAAACATAAAACTCATAAGAAGACTGAACTGAAGATGTTTCTTACCAACCAGTCCGAGCGTTGACCCCGTCTGCTCAGAGTGACTGAAAACTGGGTCTAAGCTTGAAAATACACAATGATCCACTGGGAGTGGGAGTAGGACCTTTGTAGATGATGACTATAAAGAAGCTGCACTTGTCTCTTAGGAAGTTTGATTTTCAGCACACTGAAGATTCCCCTCAGCATTCCTTTATTCAAGCTTTTTCCCAATACTAGATTCTTTTTTTTCCTTAATATTTGAACTCTGATTCTTCTCTCATAACACCTTCTTCCACTTCTGTGACAGTCTGTATAAACTAATAATATTGGCAGTGTGATATGAGAAATACCCCTACCATAAGACATTGATGTCAAAGTTATTGGCTTCCCTTCAAGTTTCAACGACTTGTCTGTCAGAGTGAAAAGGCTTCCTTTCAAAAGCAATTATAGCAGCCTAAGCCATAAAGGTGCACTAAAAGTATTGGAAATATAATGATACAGCATTAGCCTTCTCTCCTGTTCTGACCTGGTTTGGAGAGATCTTTATTTGAAATTCAATAAATTAATTACTTGACATCAATTAAAATTAATTTACTTCTCTGTGTTGTGTTTTTATTTGGGCTTTATTTCCCTTTTGAAGGGAAATAAAGCCCAAATACTCTGCCCTTCTTGTCTTGCTTGTAATAAGACTGATTTTTAAAGACATTTGACTGCAACTAAATGTTAAGCTCCTGGGTTCTGACCAAATCAAAGCCGTTGTATCCTAGTTTGTGTATGTTGGCCAGGTTCCCAGAATATTTAGTTTGAGAGCTGTCAAGGAAAACAAAAGGTAAGGAAGGCTGTGGCTCAGGATGAGCTGCTCCTCAGTAAATGTGCAGATAGCATCCCAATTGCTGGCGCTGAAGTGTCTATTGCCTGTCTGCAGGGAAACTAACCTGAAAATTAAACCCAAGGATGTTGTGCTCATAAATAATAAAGTAATTCCTGTCACTGAAGTAAGACCCATGGGTACTTGATATTTTCCAGACACCTGTATCCAGAGACTGTGATGTGACTGAAGGACTCTTTGTCCAGCCTGCGACCCATGCTTTTCTGCCATGTTATTGCAGGGAGTTCAGCCCAAGATACCCCGATCCCTGCACCTTGTTCGTTTCTGGAGACTGGATGTGAGCAAGATGAGGCGCAGGAAATGTCTAGAACATGTCTCCTGCAGCCTAGAGAAAGCAATGAGGGGTATGTGCTGTATTTGACAGACGGCCAAGAGGTCTAGTGCCAGGGCTGAGACCCATGATCAGTGACTGCAGGCATGGCAGAACAGCATGGGGGAAAGGCAGCAGAGCATGGGGCCAAATCTCCTTCGCAGAAGAGATGGAGGTTAGACTATAGCATGTCCCTCCCTTGCGCTCTGTCCTTTCCAACAGCGCCTCTGTGAACTTGGAGATAGAAAGATTGAGCCTAAAGTGTTGGATATTGCAGCAAGTTCATTAGTTCCTGAAAAGCAGAATGGCTTTGCTCTGGATTTCTTCTTTTATCCTCTGTTTCTTGCTTCATCAAAGTGTTCTCTCTGTCCTCGCTCGTGCTCCCAGCAGGTAAGGAAGAGATGCCGAAAGAACACACAGTGGCTGATGTTTACCTGTCTTCCTTGCTACGAGCAATGGCATAGGCTCTGCCTACCTGCCCTTGTCTATGACACTTGTAAGACCTTATAAGTTTGAGAGCTCTGTCCTAGCAGCCAGAAGTCAGCTCTCTGGGGAGCAGAGGGGAGAAGGGAATGACACTAAGCAGGGTGCAGGCAACTCAGTTGTGTGATCAAATTGGTGTCAGAAGTCCACCGACAGATACATTTTGCCTTCAGTTTTAAAAGAAAACATTTTGAACTCGTGAATGTCATACATAACAGAATGTTTATAGCACTCTATAAATGTTAAGCAGAGGAAAACATCATTGCTAGACAGTGGGCTTTTATATGAATAATGAATTAACAAAAAAGTTGAACTTTGGAGACTCACCCGCTAATAAGGAAAAGTTACCTCTGTTGTAAGGGAGGGATAGAGGAGTATGAGCAGGCAATAAAAAACTAATTGTATTGTTTTCTTTTCAGCTTCAGCTTTGATTTTATGCTTCTTGAATGTTGGCTTCTATTTATTGTGGCGCGTCAGTGCTGGAGTTATAGCTAAATATAAAATAGGTATTTTTTAAAAACCAGGAGCATGAATTCCTTGGCACAGCAAATTCATTGTTTATGGTTTATAGGTTGGCTGATATGCAAAGAATACATGTGAGTAATATCTATCTGCAGAAAGGTAGGAATATACATATATCATTATACTTGCAGGCGTTCAGCAGAATGGCAATTTTCAACTTCACAGACTTTCCTAAAGCTCAGCTGCAGGAGCCAACTGGCCCCATGAAATTGGAAATGAGCTCAGATTGGTTTGGAGGGATTAGAGCTACAAAGAGCATCCGCAGAACGGTGAACTTGGCCCCTCTGAATTATCTGAATCCAACCTCAGGAATTCCAGTTGGGAACTTGAGTTGATAGAGTTTGCAGCATGCTGGAAAGATTCAAGTGGACCTGTGGTCGCAAAGAGGGCTTTGTGGCTTTTGTTGTGAGCTCAAGCCTGACTCCTCTGGCGTTTGAATAGATCTATGTAGTATTTGCAGGTATTTAGTTGGGGGTATTTGGGAAGGGCTTCTATAGCTATATTGCAAACAGAAGACAGGCTAGGGATAATGTGGGCCTTCTCCAGGAGGAAATGGGAGAACTGGCTAGCCTGGATTTAGAGAAAGCTGAGGTTCCCAGTGAATTCAGTCTTCACCAGCAAGTGCTGTGGCCACACTGCTCAAGTCTTGGAAGGCAGATACAGGGACTGTGAGAATGAAGACCTTAGGCCCACTGTAGGAGAGCATCAGGTTTGAGATCATCTTAAGAACCTGAATGTGTGCACTGGGCTGCATTGAAACAAACATGACCAGCAGGTCAAAGGAGGTGATCTTGCCCCTCTACTCTGCTCCCATGAGACCCCACTCAGACTACTGTGTGCAGTTCTGGTTTCCTCAACTAAAAAGGACATGGAACTGTTGGAGCGAGTCCAGAGGAGGCCACGAGATGCTCAGGGACTGGAGCACCTCCCATATGGAGACAGGCTGAGAAATTTGGGGCTGTTCAGCCTGGGGAAGAGAAGCTGCATGGAGACCTCATAGCAGCTTCCAGTATCTGAAGGGGGCTACAAGGATGCTGGAGAGGGATTCTTCATCACGGACTATAGTGATAGGACAAGGGGTAACGGGTTCAAGCTTAAGCAGGGGTAGTTCAGGTTAGATATAAGGAAGAAGCTCTTTACTGTGAGAGTGGTGTTCAAGGCCAGGTTGGACAGAGCCTTGGGAGACATGGTCTAGCGTGAGGCATCCTTGCCCATGGTTGGGGGGCTGGAACTGAATGGTCTTAAGGACCTTTCCTACCCAAAGCATTCTATGAGTATGTGTCAGCTAGAAAGCCCATGAGTCCTAACTGCTCATGTAAGCTTGTAACTCTACTTCTGCTCTTCTTAACATTCTTTTTCTGAACAGTAAGTGACGGGAATTAGTGTTTTGTCTAGTAATTTTGTTTTTCAGTGAAGGGAGAAAAGGAGGAATTTAACATTCAGTTTCTCCTAACCCTTCCACAAAGGAAGAGACAGAGCTAATAGTCATAGACCTGGAAAATCCTTTATGTTTGACCTTGTTAGCGCCTGTAGTGTTCTCTGTAAATACAAAGACATCTTCCACCATGGATTTCTAAAGTAGTAACACTGATTCCTACTAAATACCTCTCCCTTGATGACGTAAGTAAAAGCTACCTGCTGTTGGGAAGGTGCCCATCGCCTTTGACTGCATATGAAATTGTCACCTCTCCGGTGTTCAGCCACTAAGGTTTAATGAACTTCTTCATGCCCATTTGTTTATGGAGACAACTGTCAGAGGGATCATTTAATCTGGCCTCAGGTGTATTTTGTCAAAGGGGAAAGCCTACTGCTCTTCCTGCTGAGGTCTTTTCTGTGTGCAGCTGGCAAAGGCTCCTGTTCTAGAGGCAAAAAGGCTTTCACAGGTTTTAGGCTCACTTGATGCACTAAGGTAGTGCATTAAATTGTGCCTGACAGGAATTGTATCAAAGCAGAGCTCCAGTCACAGCCTCCTTGCACCATCTGTGCGTTTGATAAAAGACATGTTCATTTAAGGATGTGCTGAAAGGGAGATAGGTAAGAAATGCAAGTCTCCTATATTCACGGGCACTAGACTGCAGTACAGTGCAATGGTGTCTTTGTACGTGATTTCTACACTAAATATTGTTGGCGGTATCTTATGGCAAAGATTAACAATATGATATATAATAATCTTTTACGCATGTAGCTGAATATGCATCTTTCTGCAGAGGCTGATGGGCTTTTCCCCTATGGAAGCTTGAGAGAAGCCCCTGTTTTCACAACAGCATCTTTCTGCCATTGTCTTTAATTAGATTGTTCTTAGCTAACTTGCAATCGTTAGCCTGTCTTAGGATACCCATTTCAAAATGACCATTGCTTTCTGTGTTAATCTAGAGACACTGAAATTCTTGCTAGTCTGATTCTTAGCAGCCCCATAGTGAAAAATAAACCTTTAGAAGTGGAAAACAATGGAAAGAAAATGGCCATTTCATTCTAGCCAGGTAGAAACAGCAGGAGGCATCCGAGTGTTAACTGTATAGGAAATACGAAGTCTATTCATTGTTATGTTATCAGAATTGCTTGGGACAACGCAGGAGGTGCTTGCGAGATGCTGCATTTACTGAAGGCTCCATTTCAAATCATATTTTAATTTAGAAAATAATTAAGGAATTTACTTGTAAACACATGGAAATATCAATTGTGTTCAGAAAGTGTAAGTGCATCAGTATTACGAGCCTGAGCAGTGTTTTTCATACACAGCAATGTGGTTAAATGCAGCTTGAAGTGCAAGCCAGTTTAAACTGAGTAAGGGGGCATGAACATAATCTATACGTATAAATGTATATTTGAAGAGTTTATATAAATGGGTACTCTGGTGCTTTTTATGTATTCATTCCTCTATTTGAAAATGTTTCTTTGGCGTAAGAGGGGTTTATCAGACTAGTAAGCAATGTTAAGACTTTGTATTACATTTGGGCAAATAGGTACTTCTTGCTAATTTATTTCCATTAGATACTCAGATGTATAAATGCACGTAGAGCAAACTTACTCTCACGTAGCAAAAATTGCCTCATGTTGAAGAAATACTATGGTACCATTAAGGCTGACCCTAGATAACTGGTTAGGAAGGTTTTATGCTATTGCTGCCCCATTCAAGATAAAGTGCTAACCTGGCATTGCAACAGCTTCTGAAGTCAAATGGAGCTCCTGAGAGGTCTTTGCAGTTACTTTACAGTTGTTATTAATATGTAATGGTCGGATCTTGTAAGCTTTACTGTCGTTACTTCAAACAGGAACAAAAATGAGGGGTTTGAGAGCACTATAAATATAAAATGAGCACGACAGTCAGACAGCAAAGCTGCCAGGGAAGATGTTGCTCCAGTAACTATTTTGGGGAGAAAACCAGTTGGTTTGAGTGGAACCGGTGTGATGCGCTAGTGGTGTGCCCAGCAGCATCATATCCCAGCCTGGGGAGGAAGGAGGAATGCGTGATTGAGCAGCACAAAAGCTGCTGGTGTTTCTTCATTCTGCTATTAGAAGCACCTGCTTGCAGCCTTCAAAGCTGAAGAGCCAGGCTGGATTATTGAGCAATATACATTAAGAATTAGGGAGCAATTACTTCCTAATTCAGCAAACTTGTAAAATTATGAGGGTTTAGACCTAACAGGCTTTTAGAAACAAATGTATCTTCAGGCAGTGCTTGAGATGGATCTGTATAGATGCAGATCATGAAGATGGCAAGATGGAGGCAAGGCTTATAGAAAGACCTCTAGATCCCTACACTTTATTGTTGTCTATACACATATTCATGGAATATGAAGGGTGCGTGTGCTTATATGTGCATCGCCTTTATCTAATGACTAATAGAAAAAGAAAGCAGGAATCAAAGTTTTAATACCTACAATACCTTCTCTAGTGCTGCCCTCAAAACACCAGCCTAAAAACGGAACAGCATTTCTTCACAAACTCTATTTCTTATACCATGAGGAAGACAACCCTTAGAGTTGATGTGTGGCTGTTGTCTCGCTTAGATTCTGCTGTAGCTAGAGCAGGTAGCACAGCCAGACACTACCCTTAAACTACAAGACCACCTGAATAAAACTCTCTCTTATTTCAGTTACTAATAGATCTGCCTATCCATCCACCATTCCCTGGGTAGGAACATTCCAAAGTGCATGCTCTGGGCTAAATTTCATTGCTCTTTCATCCAATACTATATGGCTGTTTCGAAGAACAAAGCTAGGCCAAAAATTGGCTGATTTTCCCTTACTGAAACCAAAGAAAGAGGAGAGGCACTCTCCAGGCTTTCCTGAAAATCCTCATCTCCCCAAGGACCCGAATCACATCTTTGGAAGCAGCGGCTGTTCTGGAGAAGTGCATTTTTGCTCTTCCCATGAGCACGCACTGAGATTGCAAGGTTTCTAACTACCTCTCAGGCATGGGCAGGTGAGATGGCTTTTAATTCCAAGAGCTAATTTTCATTGTGCTTTTACATTTTGTAAGCTAAATCCTCTAAATAATTTAGCTGTCTGAAGCTGCCAGCCTTGGCGCTGCTGTGGATCTGTTAAGGAAATACTAATGGACTATGGATTTTCTGCCCCCTCAGTCTATTTTGGGTCATAATAACAGAGGTTTTTGGCTTATACTGTTAGTATCTGAAACTGACAGGCACAGATCACATATACCACATTTCTCGTGAGGGTCTTTGCAAGCTATGGCTTTCTCAACACCATGATTGTGTGTCTTACCAGCTCTCTAGCATGCATTGCTGCCTATAACATGTTTAATTACCTGCACAGATCTTCCATTGGTCTTAATTTCCTTGGAACGGTTGATCGTTCAAGTCACTGACAACCCAACAGCTGTATCTGCTTCTGTTGGCACTTTGATTGCCCTGTTTGCCTTGAGCCCTCTAACAAAGAAAAAGGCACTTTGATTCTGGGTTTGGCTCAAAAGACTGACTTTGGTGAATACAGGTCTCTATCCCAACTGGAGCTCTGTCCTCCAGACATATGTCAAATGATAAGGAAGGTGGGTCCCAGTCTCCACCACATCCAAAAACGTGTTACAGGAGGTTAGTGGGACACTATGGATTTGAGCAAGCTGCTCTAGTGCAAGGTGTCCCTGCCCATGGTAGGGGGTTGGAACTGGATGAGCTTTATGGTCCCTTCCAACCGAAACCGGTCTGGGATTCCATGATAAATTCACAGCCAGGAGCTTTCAACAGAGCATCACGCTTGAATCCATGCACATGCAGTATTTCTAGAACCTTCTTCATGGATGCAAGCTTTGCTTTTAGAAACTTCTGTTTCAGCAAAGTATGTGTTTAATTCCCTTTTAGTGGTGTTGCACCTGAACGCCGACACTAACCTACTTCATCCCCACTAGGAAATGATAGAATTAGTTTTGCTGTGTCCCTTTAATTAGCCCTTCCCTACTCTCCACATAAATAATTTACTCTTTGCAAAACAGAATTTAACTGCATGAGCAAATGTTTCCCTCTGGACTCATTGCAAAGAATAGCTCTGCTGCAGTGACAGATACGCACTGTGCTGCAAAGGATGCTGTTTATCCGCACATCCCTTGCCTCACCTGTTGCAGAAATCAGGAATTGGCTAGCAGGGCTGGAAATGGGGAAAGAAAATTCTCCTGGTGAAGTGCCTTCCTGAAGGCTTCTTTCCTTGCTTCTGCCGTGTTGTTCGGATGCAGTATTTATTAAATCAAGGCAAAGGCAGGAAGCTTTTACAAGTCCCATTTGAATAGTTCCATAAACTGTTGCTGTAACACGGAAAATATTGTCTCCTTAACTGAGATTCAGTCTCTGATTACATGAAAGCTTCCATGCTGTTTCACTGGTTGCTTCTGTAATGGATTCAGTGAAGCTTTTCTACATTACACTGAGCAGGATCCATATACGTTCATGTGGTCACTTACTCCATTTCACCTGAAGGCATAATAACTTCCATGTAAGCTGTGGTAACTGGGAGTCAGGAGACAGTAACATCAGAAAGGCTTCCAGGATCAGCAGCAGCAGCACCACACTGAAACCAGTCTTTCGACTTGGAATCAAAAGGCTTTGCTGTAACAGAAACGTGAGGGTCTCATCTCTACGGGGTTTTGAGGACCCACAGTGTCAAATGAAATCAGTGGGAAATGTGCTTTGGACATACAAGATGCCATTGAATGCTAAGTACATTTAAACTCTCTAAGCAAGCCGAATGTCTCTTTTAGCCTCAGTTATTAAAATCTAAGCCTCAATTCCTGTAATTTAAAACGGAGGTAGTACCACCTTTTAATTCCACAGGCTCCTGAAAAGAAAAAGTAGTAGTTCCAAAACTGATTGAATGCTATAGCGGTATGTGCCAAAGAAAAGCCTGTAAGCAGATTGTTATATTCAGAGTAAAGAGTAGAGTACAAAGCTGAAGCGTTAATACTCATGGGAAGCAAAATACTGAGCAGCTTCTCCTAAAGTGGGTACCATCCACCCTGTGTGTTGTGTATGGTGCAAGGATCTGCAAAGCAGTAGTATGTGACATGTGATTAAAAACTCTTTGCTAATGCTAATGCAGACTTATCTGTAACTGCAGAAAACTTATCCATAAGATCAAGGGTTGTGTTTTTTTTTTTCCTTAGGAGAATGACTGTGATTTATCTCGTTTATTGGTTTTTACTAATTGTGACTCTTCGTGGAGAGCTTTTAATATGTGCTGCTTCTCAGCATCACTCAAAATGGGGATTTTTCCTAAATGAAATTCACTGATCTATTTGGGAAAGAAAAAAAAAAAGTAGCGTAGATTTACCCTTTATTCTAATCATGAATCCTAGAGCCTGCTCCATCTCCGCTGTAGGCTGGTTTGTAACAAACTGTTTTAATTACAAGTAGTCTTGCTAAGAGCGCATCATCGTGGTGCACTGTGAGCTGTGACTGATACCTCTGCCTCCGTGCTGACTTTTACCTCCCGCTTTCAGCAGACATCACACGCGTGCATTCAGTCACTTGGAGGGGCTGAGCAGCTGGTGCTAACGGTTTAGATGGGCAGAGCTCATCCACGGAGTGGGTTTGTTCATGTGAACGGCGAGCTCAGTTTGTGGGTAACACAAAGGAACGCGGGGTACGTGAGTGGAAAGAAGAATTCACAGCATCAAATCAAAGCATAAGCAGGAGCAGATGTGCAGATGTGGAGGCTCTCTCTTACCTCCTGTGTTGAGTCAGACCTAAGGAGACTGTTTTGAATGGTCTATTATGGCTGGAGTGCATCAG
The DNA here is from genome assembly GCF_034315485.1 of Pezoporus occidentalis. Classification (NCBI taxonomy): domain Eukaryota; kingdom Metazoa; phylum Chordata; class Aves; order Psittaciformes; family Psittacidae; genus Pezoporus; species Pezoporus occidentalis. The sequence goes on from NW_026912854.1 coordinate 1,047,957, forward strand.
AAAAGATTAATTAATTTATTAAGCGCTTAAACTTGCCTCCTAGCCTGCGCTCAAAATCTTGTTTAGCTCCTTTGAACTATGCAGGGGCCTTCTACTCTTATTAAACAACAGAAGCATATTGGTACTCACAACGCTAGGTTCTTACAACCAGATGTACACTTACAACCAGTACTCAGCTCACTGTGATCAAAAATCGTCAATCTTTACTCAATTCATTATCTAAAGTTTTTGTTGTTTTTTTCTTTTTCAAGGAAACTGTAATCCAAATACAATATAAACCAAAATTACTCTGCTTTTGGGTTTGGTTTTTTTTGGTTCTGAATCCTCTTTTTACGCAGCTCTAATTCCTTTAGTGGAATGTGTCAGAACTCCCTGACAAGGCTGCGAGCATTCCAGTCTTGTTGGTGATCTAGAGAGCCAAGCAAAGCAGGGCTTAATATGCCAGGAGTGATCATGGCCTGTGCTTTGCTGTGAAAGTGCCTTGAGTAACGCTGTCCTGCAAGTTTGGTTGGATTTGCAGTCAGGCTCACCTGAGTGCCTTCTGCCACTGAGTCTAGGGATAGCAGGGGAGAATTAAGGCACAAGAAACAGCAGGCACTATATGGGTGTCAGTAGTAAGCCAACGCTTCTCTTGGTGGGGTTTTTTTCTCTCCTAAGAGCTGTCTTCTCTCATGATAGAGAAAACCATTTCTGGTCATATGAAGAATGTTGGAGAAGCCAAGTCAAAGAAAAGCAGAGCCAGAGTTTTGTAATGAAATTTGTTGCCAAGTGAAAACAAGAGCAAAAAGGGTCTCAGGAGGAATGTACTGAAAAGTACTTTTGCAAGTTAAATAGTTTTATTTTCAGTTAGCAGCTCTTCTGAGAAACTATTTCTTTGCATAAGACCTGATAGTGTAGAAGGATTAGGTATCTGCCATGCTCTCTGATGGCCCAGCATTGCCATAGCACAATTGTTCATTAATATGGCTGCATTTTAATTATGTTTTAAGAGTTTATAGTAATCAGGATCATAGAATTGGAAGGGACCCATAAGGATCATTGAATCCAACTCCCTGCTTCCTCGCAGGACTACCTGAAACTAAACCATATAACTAAGAGCATCATCCAGGTGCTCCTTGAAGCCTGTAGTACACATTTACACAGGGGCTTAAGAAGAATGCATGCAAAAGAGTCTAAGTGACCAGTTTACAAGATACACTGAACCTTCCTGATTTCTCTCTAGGGAATTTGTGGACCTTAATGATATTAAGATTAGTAAAGTACAAAAAAAAACCAAAACAAACCAACGACAAAACACCAATCCACAAAAAATCCAGTTATCTTTCTGCTGTAGTTAAATCTCTGCCCAATTTAGACAAGACCTCGTTTCAGTTAACCTGAACTGTTCAACATCATAACAGGATCCAGCATTCCTCATTAGGGGGCTGTATACCTTCATAGGCAAGCCTAGTTCGAATATGGTCTTTCACCCCTTCCATGAGGTGGGTGCTGTCGAACAGTGTGACTAACGTAATGTGAAGGATGTAATTGTATTTGGGTTCTCTGCTAAAGATCTTAAAAACCTGGCCTTTAGCAATGAGTCTTTACTACAACCTCAGAATAGTCTAGGATCCTTCATTTCTCTACTTTCACAGCTCTAGAGGTTGCTCTCAACAGCAGACCTAGCCTAATATACAACATGGCTTTGGCTGCCCTAGTAGTGTGAGCCAGAGCGAGCAATTGGGATCTATCACTGAGTTTCTGCAGGGCTTCCTTGGAAACTGCAGGTTGTATTTAGGCAGTTACTGGCGTTCCGCAATGTATGGGGCCATTTTAGATCCAGAACTTATATGAAACCCCCTTTCATCCTTTATTTTGTCACAATTCAGTGACTTGGCAGTGAAATTCATGTGTAGGTAAATTTTTCCCCCCTCTTCTGCTAGAACAGCATTCAGGGAGGCTTTTCCATCCTAGAGCATCTGTAAGGCCTCCTGTCCACTGATATCAGTACTCCTTTCGCTTGGGGCTTACTTTTCTTGGCAAGACTAGTGAGCTACATCAAGTAACCTTTATATCACCATTCCAGGCACATCGTTTGCTGTTTCTGTCTTTTTCTTTGGGGTTTTGGCAGCAGCATACATAATTCATGTGGCAGGTGTGATTTCTTCGTGGTGTTGTGCTACAATATGGTGCGTAGTAGTAATCAGTACATTAAAAAAAACATTGGAAATGAAGAGGCCACGGTGGGAAGTCAAAATATGTGGATATTCTTAGCAAGCTGGAAATGAAAGCCTGCAGTTCTATGCTACTGCTGCCATTCATGGAGTTCTCTCTGCTTTATTTTTCCTGCCTGCTATGCTTTGAGGGCCACCTCCATCAATTAGAAGTTTAATTGGAAACGGATTGGGTAATGGAGTTGCAAATGGAGGGGCACATGCCTGAAAGTAAAAACAAAGGAAGAAAACAGATCACAGCTTCAAGTGCTTTTAGTTGTTCCGGGAGGCAAAGCGGTATCACAGTATTAATTAACATGTTAGGGCATACTGCATCTAAATAGCTGGAGACTGGGGGTGTGTGAGGTGTCAGTTCACCAGGAGATAGAAAGAAATAAAAGAGTGGTCATTTTGTGAAAGGTAAGGTTTTACTTGGTGGTGCAATCAGAAGGTGAAAGCATGGTTTTATCATCAAATGAGGAATTTGGGTCTGTTGGTAAATGGCATCAGGAAAGTGCAGCACTAAAACAGCTGAGGAAGACCATGAGGTGTACGTGCACCTTGCCCTCTCCTTGTGCTGCCAAGTGCCTCTCCATGTCTTTGGCAATCAAGCTGTCCCTCCTCCATTCCATATCCAATGAAGACGCCAAGAAAAGTTGCCTGGCCCTTTCCCCCTCATTCCACAGCTACCTGAAGCCCACAGTTGGGCTTCTCCTTCGGCACAGCGAGTCCAGGATTCTCAGTGAAGGTCTTTTATCATCTTGTTCATTGCCAATGTCTTTCGCACATTGCTCCCTCGCATCCTGATCTATTTTCTGGAAAGGTTGTGGATGGATGAAGTATATCTCTGATGGAAAAATACCATGAAATACTCGATTGCCATTTAATGTGCAGTTGCCGTATGTTTGCATGCATCTTTTTGTGGGTGCTTTTGTGCCCTAAAGTTGCGTTTCGCTATGCCAAGATAATGATTTACAACACAACAAATATTTTGTAGGTGTTTCTAATGGAAGGGGTTGGTATTTTAGCATCTGGCTGTCGTAATGATCCCACTTGGGCAAATAACAGGAATTTGGTGGGAGCTGAATAAAAGCTGTGATTAAGAAAACATCAGTAACAGTGAGCGACTGAAAGCCAGGGGATTGTAGATACCAGGAAGGAAATTTGTCTTGCTGGAAAAATTCAAAGAGCAGCAGGAAAGTTTCCAAGGAGATTCAGGTAAATAATGAACCTAAATGGAGGGCAGCAGAAGTGCTAAATAAAAAGCCTGAAGAGAAACCCTGCTATCAGCAGCAATTACACATGTTCATGCCTTCATTTGTAAGATAATGGAGATGATTAGGACAGGTGTCCTGTTATATATTCTCTTTATAATTAAGCCTTAATTTGATGGAATTTTTAAAGCAGACAATAACAGGAACTGACGAATGAAGCAGCAGGTTTTTGTACAAGCCTGCTCTTTGTGAATCTCTGCAGCCAGCTGTGTATTGATGCCTATGGTTTTGCTGTTAAAGGAAGCATCAATCAGTCACTATAATACAACACTGGAGGTACTGCAGCCTTACATTCTGACTAGTGCAGGCCAAAGCATTGATAGGATTTATTTTCTAAGGTTATGTGTTATAGAAGTTAACTGACAATTCAATAACTCAGCAGCCTCCTTGAATATAGCTTCTTTATATTGCCTTGCTCTCATGAAGCAGGAGAAAAACCCAGCTGAGATGCACCATTCCAGGTAGATTTTTCTGCATTTTCCAGGAAATATGCCAGTGAAGGGTGTTCTAAAGTTAAACAATGGAAAATCCCAGCAACTCACACCCTTGGCTCTGCCATCGTTCCTGGCAGATTTGGGTATAAATTGAATTCTCCAGCTTTTTGCAATCCTGAAAGAATAAAAAGACAATAAATACCTGTAATCTTCTAATGTAAGTGAACACGTATGCATAGAGCTGCCTATTGCACGTCTGTGATAGACTATGGAATAACAGAAACTTCAAGTCAGATTTCATGTTTTGAACTCAGAAATCTGAGCACATCTTAATTCCGAGAAGGACACAAAGTGGTTTTGAGCAAAGATTGCTTAAAGACAAAGCAGTTTGTTTAAAAGAGATGAAAACCTGTTATAGGTATCTGTAACTTTCTGTTGCGTTGGACTTTTTTAAGGCTGGTGAAAGCTAAAGCTCTTGTGAAGCTCTCACAAATGGTGATTTTATTCTTTAAAAGATCATAAAAGAGGTTGCTATTAAAAAGAAGGTCCAGGGGTACATCCCAGCTGCATGACTCATTCCATGCAGGATCCATCCGCTTGCTTTCTGTTGCAAGAGGAAATAAGACATTGAAAGCAAAAGTAGACCAGACTTTTGTGACGTGTCTGGCAAGACTTTCAGCTGAAGTCCTTCTCCTTTCTGGATGGAAAAGATAACATAGGGAGGCAGCTGTCAAATGTTTGCATGTTGCCTGGGATTATATGATTAAGCAAGAAAAGGAAGGGGGAGTTTCTACCTTGAGTTTGTTACATGAGTTTATGGGTATGTGTTCACACACATTTGTATATGTAGGTCTTCAAATGTGCTCCTGCGCCAAAAGGTTTGAAAATCAGAAAGTAACAAGAGATGCATTCCTTTATGTAAAACATAAAGAGGTTGTTTGGAATACTCTCATTTTGGAGCTCTGAGCATCTCTTTAGGAGGCTGCAGCCTTCAGCCATATCCATAAGCACTCCACTGCGTTGCTACTCGTACTACTAACTGCCTTTGGTGAAGAATATTTCAGTAAGTCATAAAAAGGATAAAGTAAAAGGGTACAGCTTCATGCCAGGTTGGTTTATTTTCCTAAGCTGTTTCATAGGCTCCTCCAGCCTTAAATGAAGGTTACCTCGTACGTACCCCATGATTATACACAGAAGATTTTACAGTGTCATTTAGCAATAATTAGTTTTCAGGAAACAATTGGAAGCTAGCAGTTTTCTCAGTAACTCTCTCCGGAGACAATCAACTGCTTCACTCGAGCTCAGTCTTTGCTGTGAGTTCATTTTCCTTTCCTCTTCTGCCTTGCAGAATGAAACAAAGAACTGACCAAAATAGGGAACCAATGTGAAGAAGTTAGGAAGTGGAGAGCACTCGACATACAGTGCGATTGTACGAAAGGGTATTGGCTTTATGTGAGGGTTCTCAGTGATTTCTGATTATCCAAATCAGAGAGGGTTGTCACTGGTTTCTAATTATCCAAACCGGACTGGTCAAAGAAAAGGCCATTTTGACTATTTCACTTAAAATTGTGTTTTGTATGAAGATTAAACTCAAATGTTATTGCATTATCAACTTCACCATGTTCAATACTAATGTATATATCTAAATGTATAGACAAAGAAAATCTTTGTTCCAAATATTCAGGTTGAAATTGCAACATATACAGGATCTCCAGAATCTGTTGAAAAACAAAATTACACCTCAATCGTCTGTTAGTCTTTATCACAGAGAAGAAAGAAAGGAGATTGCATGATGGCTTGGCTCAATTCAGGCTGTGATCCTCTGCAGCTGAGCTACTTGGTGGCTTCATGGGCACTGGGAGACTGTGAAGAGCACAGGGAGAGATTCCAGCTTTTGTGTGGGGTTTGTGCACACTTTCTCTCACATTTCTTCCTTGCAGTGTTTGAGAGCTTTGTTTTAAAGGGAATGTTGGAATCTTTGCAATCTGCCAAAAAACGTCTCTTGTTTCCTAGCCAGCCCTGACAGGATTTCTGCATTACCAGTAGGAACATGGGAAAATGGGCACCAATGCAGGCTTATTGACAGTGTGCATTTGTGGCTAAAAATAATAGTTAGGAATGTGAAAAATATCAATGAGGAATGTGAAGGATTAAGAGTCATTAGGAATGTGATAGGGAACAATAAAGATAAATGTTGGCATGTTGTTACATGGCTTGCAAATACATTTTCAGCTGCAATAACCTGTATGGAACAGGTTACTTGATCTTAGAGAGGATCCTGTGGGGTTAAAGGGTATTGCAGAAAAGAATGACAGCAGTGAATAAAGGCCTGGGCTCTCATATGAACTGAAAAACTTCATTACCTTAGAAATAAGGAGATTCGGAGGCAATGGCAATAAAGAAGCCCATGAAGAAGTGAATGGTTGCAAACAGGTAGATTGCAGTGCGGGTAGAATGTAAAAATGGAGATGTTTAACATAAGAAAAGAAACTCTTCAGCATGACATCAACGTTCTATGGGACATTGTTAGTGAAATTCATACACTTCAATCTTGGTCATTTCTACGGGTAAAGAAAAACACCTCAAGTTTAGCCCTAGGGAAGAGCTTGGGAAGAGTTATTCAGGTATTTCTTTCAGTTCGCTTTAGGCTCAGAGGTAGGATTCTGATAGGATCACATCCACTATTGTGATTTCTATGCACATCTCACAAAAGCCCCTTCCTGTACAGGAAATAAGAAGTGCATTGATAACAAAACAATATTTTTCCACCCTAACACTGCAGACTCTAGAGAAGCCTTATTTTTGTAGGCTTTTACATAGAGGGAGAAGAAATCTCAGTTAAAATTGTTTCTGAAGCACACCCTTTAGTAAAAAGGAACAGAGATGGGGCAAACTTTCATATGGTGTGAGTGATGGCAAATAATAACCACCACCACCACTTTGAGGAAGCCCGAGATTCAGGAGGAAAATGGACCAGTTTGCATTCTCAGTGAAAATGTATATGAACATTCTGACCCCTTTAGAACATGAGCAAGGGGAAGGTGAGACACAAGTGTTTCTTTTTTTCTGCAGAATTAGGTGGAAAACAGGCTTTCCCACAAGCTGGAACAACAAAAAATACCTGTTTTGTTTCCTTTGGTGCATTAACTGCATGGACTGTATTTATACCGCATGCATGACATTCCAGCACCTTGTTCTGTTTTGTACTCATATTGCTTTGTTTACCCAGCAAAGCTTGGATTGGTAACAGTGACCTGTCATTCATCTGAAAGTCATTTCTAACTTCCTGACGGATCTTGTCTGCCTCTGATTTAATTACCCATACTTCCACTTGGGCTTCTGTAATTTTCCCAGCTGCCATTTCTCATCTCACCAGCTTGCAGCGGCTATTTCAGATGTTTTTACTGGGAAATAATTCTCTGGAGACATATCATACAGCTAATAAAAAAAGAGAATCTAATTTAGCTGAGGAACAGTCGTAGAACACCTACTGCTGAGTATCAAATAATAGTTTAGCAGTACTCCAGAGCAACAAATGAATATATTCCTCTCTTCCTGGGACTCCCGTGTGCATGTCCTGCGTCATCCATGGCAGAGCCGGAGCTCGAAGCATCTGATTCCATCAGAAACTGGGGTTTGTTTGCAGAACAAATAGTCCCTCTATTGCCAAAACAGTATCAACTTCTATCCCAGGTGCAAAAATAAGGCAGTCAAATACTGACCTGAAAAAATCAGTTATTGTGCCTCCAAGGCGAGCTGCTCTAAGCAAACATCTTTATGTCACAGTCCACCTCCATGGACGTAGCGCTTTATTGTTGGAATTGAGCAATAGGGTTGGCTTGTAATCCGTTGTTTTTCTTTCTTTTATTTTGCTTTTTGCCTCTCAAAGAGGCCAGCAATAACATCTGTTGGAGTTAGAATACACTGCAATGACTTTTCTGATGCTGGAGCCCTGTAGCATCTTGGCTATGCAGAAGCGAGGAGATAGGCTTTTCTGTCTACATGATCTATAACAGTGTGCTGCTAATTCAAGAAGAGTGAACTATTTTTAGAGGTTACCAAATGACTCAGAATAAAGAAGGAATTGTGTAACAGATGCAAAACCGAACATTCAGATTATCTGGCTGTTAAAATACTGGAAGGAATCAACCTAATTTCAGTTCAGCTGGAGGGAGTAGGCTTCTTTAGCAGCACCCCAAGTTAATTTAAAGCGTGTTCCTGAATAGAGAACCTTTGCTATCAGATGCCTTAAAAACCAAACAACCCTTTCCCCAACTTCTGATGACAAATACGGACTTTAATGTGAGAGTTATGCCAGTGTCTGATGTTGACTGCATGGCACCTAGTTTTAAATCCCATTAAAAACTGCTTATCTTATTACATGAGGAGTTTCAGAGTACGCTTGGATAGACAACAGCGAAAGCAAGATCAGCACTGTTTTCACAGAGGAGGAAAAATGATACAAATGATGATGACTGAGTGCGTACCAAGTGTCAGCTCTGTCAGGATCATGGGCTTGAGATTTAATCTTCAATATATTTCTCAAACCTTATTGATTGTCACTACTTAAAATTCACAGGTTCCCCTCCTAACGCTTCAAGAACATTGAAAATGCTGCTACAAACTCAACGCCTGGAAAGGTTTGCATTTGAGTTTAAAAAACCAAACATGACTGCAGTGTTTGCTCTTTAAAAACTGAGACAACATAATAGCCTTCATATTGCAGCAGTTTTCTATGGCAGTTTGTTAGGTGCACTGCATGAAGTTAAGACAGAAGCTTTTCCTTACCCAACAGGAAAGAAGCAATATTTAAGACATAGCCAATGTTGTACAACACTCCTGTAAGGACGGGTGGTAAGAATTAGGCTCAGGTGAAATCAGTGCGCGAATTCAGCAAGGCTCTGATTTTACCCAGCTGCCAAAACTCTGTTTTCTTCTACCAGCTGCTGGCTTTAGAGGAAATACAGGTAGGGAAACGACTCTTATTTTATCTTCAGATGTGGTAACCTGATGGGAGCATGCTAAGTTGCAACCACAGGATGGAGTCAGCACTGGTTACCTTTGCATATTCAGCTTTGGGGGGAAAAAGAACCAAAGCCACATACAGAGAATGAACTAGAAACACTGTCAGACTGGAGGAGGGCTTACCCTTTTCTGGCTGGGTTGAGGGTTGAGAGGTGGAAATGTTCCTGCTATGTTGGATTTTTCAGGTTCATATGGTGGAACTCCTTACTGCTTCTGTGCTAGAGGCTGGGTGTTAGAGCAGCTAAAGCTTGCAGGGCTGTGGGGAAGGGGCAGAGTCGTGACAGCGACTCGAGCTGAGCTCAGTGTGTGTTTCTCCTGTATGTGATACCCGAGTACTGAGAAAACTGCTAGCGAAAGGGAAACAAATTCAGTGCCACTGCATTTTGTTCTGCTTGGCTTTCCAACTCTAATGAATGAAAATTCAAGTGGAGGAACACTAATTGGGTTTGACACCGCAAACACAGCAGTAATGGAAGCAGGTTTCTCTGCTAGGCAATCTGATGATCTAACAAGCTCTCTCAATGAGATTAGCCACTTTAAGGTCTTGTGACATTATTCATTAGTTTTCTAACACTAATCTTTATAGTATAGTTCCCAGTTTGATGCTGTATCTCCTTCCCTAGCTATAGGCTCTGTTCTTTTATGCCCAAGACAATGCTTTTTGTTAATCCATTGACAATCAGCAGCACTTCACCCTTCTCAAAACACCTCTGAGGATGTTCATTTCACATCAACATCATTTTACTGTCAGTGGCAAGGTGACCAGATGAGTTCATCAAGAGGGCATCAGTATTTATAAATGGGTATCTGGGAAATGTGTCAGTGCTGAAATTAGTTCTGTGCAAGAGAATTGGTCAAACATCATTGTGTTTTCAGGCATGGACAAACTGCAGGAGGGTAACAGTTGATTGCCCAGAGGAAGTATCCAAATCCTGTGATTATCAAGTCCTTTGTTCAGGCCAGTGCAGCAATCTGGAAAAGGCAAATGGATGAGTGTGTCTGCAGCTCCATGGCAAGGAAAGAATAACAGGATTAATGTATGTGTCTGTAAAGAATACAGGATATTCTTAGGCACCATTAGGACTTCAGCAAAGCATCCTCTGTACACTTGTCAGGTTTCAAAACCATCTACAAATCCTCCTTGTGACTATTCTTACTGCTTTTGGTGATAACGCCTTACCAGTGTGAAAAGTTCTTACTATTGAAACTAAGTATATGGCTTTCACATCAATCTGAAATGAAACTCGGTTGCTGACCTAGAATAACTGCATTTAACTGAAAGGGCAAATAGTTTCACTTGCAGGGACATGGGAGTCGCAGAGAGAAAAAGTGCTCTGCTACTCCTTTGCTCATCACAAAACTATAATGCGGAGGGAAAAGTATTTGCTATTCATAAATACAGATCAACAAACACAATGCATGTAGCTGTTTGTCTTAGCAGTTTCACACATTTCTGCTTTCATAATGACTCACAATATGAATATAAATATCAATTGCCATCTCTCGGGAATAAGAAAGTTTCAACCACTATTTGTTGTCATTCGTTGTGCAAACGAACACTTGGAGTACCTTTGGAAAAGCTGTTCACAAATGGAGCGTTTCTCAGTTTGGAAATACTTTGTCCTATACTGTTTTATTTAGGTTAGACCTATAAATGGAAGTCAGCTGCTAAGAAATTAGTTTCCTGTGCTACATCATACTGGTTTACTTTGCTACCCAGCTCATCCTGGTAAGGCTGAAAAATAGTTAATAGGCTGTCTGCAAGATCTTATAAGACAGCATTTGGAAATCCTGCAGTCATATTAGTCATTAGCCATGGCAATATTCTGCCATAAGGCAATGAGTCAGACGATTGATTAGAGAGCCTCATCATGATATACCCTCCGACGTGAATACGGACAGAGGGAAAGGAAAAAGGAGAGAGGAAACTACATGGGACACAGGACAGAGAATGGAGGAATAGAAGGGCAAAGAAAGCCTGAAAGCTTCATTTTTTAGAGGTAAATGGTACTGGAGATAATGAAGAAGAGGTAGACAGCATAAATCATGGAGCTGGAGGACCCCAGGGTGTGCTGCCCTCGTGCTTTGTGAGTGAATTCCAACATCTCTGGAGAATCAAATTTTTCTTGTTCTCTTAGCATGGCATCTTGCTCTAGACATGAGGCAGTCACCTCCCTTGCAGGTGTCAGATGCAAATGCAGAGGACTGGCATTGAAACGCCGTCTGGTTTTAATTCTGACCATTTTCTCAGGTGGATATGTATGGCTTTACCAGCTATCATCATGTTTGTGGAGGAGCATCAGCAAAACAACCAAGAGTACATAGAAGCTGACAAAAGGCCCACAGGGGACACTGGAGAACTGCTCAGCCCTGAAAAAATAATGCTGGGCACTGCAATTAAAAGGAAAGAGCTTTGCTATTTAGGGGTTTGTGATGCTTGTACTGGTGGCCATGCTATGAGTCCCCTGCTGCTGTTTTGGAAGTAAGCACACCACTTTTGGCCGCGATGCTTAGGTATACAAGGCTGGGCACCTGCCCCATCTCTGTGGTCAATCTTAAAAGCTGCCAGCTCCTAGGAGGAGAAAGGCAGGATGCAGAAGATGCAAGTATGGTAAAAATAATGAGGATAGACGTGAGAAGGCATCATTTGTACAGCTAAGATTTTACTGCATTACCTTGGGGGGGGGTGGGGGGGTGGTGTCCCCAAGAATTCACATCCCTAATGTGTTCTTCCCTCCATAGCAGGCTGTGATGACTAAAGGACCTTATTTGCAGTATTTCCAGATGTCTGGGTCTATCTTGATTTTCCCTGAATCCAATTCATCCAGGTCCTCATGATGTACAGGTCTATCAAAAATTGATGAGCTTTGTAATTCTGCTCCTGCAAATTTAGTACCATCTGTCCAATGCCCTTGTATTATAAACAGGCAGATGTGCTTGAGCCTTCAATGCAGGTGAGACGTTCTCCGTGCAGGCTCTATCTTTATGGGCTTCACTGGCTTTCTTGGTTTGCAAGGCTCATCTTTTTTTCCCTGTGGTGTTTTGGGAAAGAGGTTCCCAGTGTTGTTTATAGGAAAGCGATTACAGTTACAATGCAGGGAAGAGCTGATCTGTTGGGGTTTTTTTTGGCTTATTTACTAAGCATATTTGTATGAAAATACTCTGCCTGTGATAAACACTAGAACTGCTTTATAAATCAAAATGAGTAGTTTATTGTTTGTGCTTTTAAACCCTGCGTTAATCAATACCAAACGTTTTGAAGGAATACATCGAGACGATGCTATCGGCAAGCGAGCTTGCTGCCAAGATCAGTGTAGTGTTCCCATCATCTTCATGGAGCTATTTTCAGACGGGGATGTAGGATGTTCCATTTTTGCAGAGTGCCATTACGTAAACTCGCAGTGATGGATAGCTCTTTCCCCTGCGTTACAATAGCCATAAGAAAGAGCAGAAGAAACAGGTGTGGAGAATAAATAAAAGCACTGGGAGATGGGTTGAATTGTTCAAAATTATCCATTACACAACAGGTAGAACGGGGATCAGATGTTTGACGCGCTGGCTCCTGCCTCATGGCGCTGCTTCACATGCAGCTTTCCCAGGTGATGCAGGGCTCATCTTTCTTGGGCTGTGGAGATCTCACGTAGCGTGCAACAACAAACTCAATTGTAAGAGCAAGCTTCGGCGCAGATTGCTCCCCACTACCACTACTTACTTCTCCTAGTGGCATCTCGCCTCTCCCTCTGCCCCATCTCCACGTTCATGAAGCACTTCCCTTTGCTGGCGTTTTCTTTTAGGAAGCTCTCCTGACATTGACAGGAAAGGCAAGAGAGGGAGAAGGCTTCTTTGCTTCACATACTCATCTACACAGCAGATCACAGGACCATGTAATAGAGTTACAGATTTGAAACAAGGCTCCTGTTTGCCATGCCTATCTCACTTCCAGATTGCTTAATAAATCTTTTCTTCTTCATGAGGAATCTTGGAGGGCCTAACTCCTCGTAAGGGGAATGTGGTGATACAGACACATTTAATTATCTTAAACAGCTAGAATTTCATGACACAAGTATTAACAATAAACAAAAATATTGTTGAAAGCTACACAACATAAGGATGCTGCCATATGTCATTAAAATACATTTGTCTTTTAATTGTCGTATTAACCAGTTGATCCAGTGGGCTGTAAGTTTAGCACGAGCCTGGTCTGCATGAGGAATGGGCCATAAGATTGTAATTGCAAATCTCCATGCCACTTACTAAACTGTGACTCATTTTACCTATTCTGACATTATTATCAACCTTCTCCAGTTGTTTTTATGTCTCTGTATAAAGATCAGCTTGACTGTTTTATTGTGTTTGTGTCTGACTTTGATGCTTCATTTCTTTTGTGTAAGTGCTGTTACTAATAGTCAAGCACATGAAGGTGTCCAAGGACTACACCATTGTGTTTAGAGTACAATTATTCCTTGATGATACTGGAAAATGATTAATGTGTCTAAATACAGAAACTATTTCACATGTAAAAAACAATCAAGATTAACGGTTACTGTGGCTCAGTATTCACTGTATTTTAAGGAAGTTTGTCTTCAACACAAACCACCAACAAAAAGCATAGAGCTTAGGGTCACTGTCCAACCTTCCAAGAGCATATAGGACATCTCTGATGCCGGTCAAAGGACTTTTTGTGTGTGTGCATTCACTTGACTCTCAACAGGATTGTTCTGAAATTTCATGATAAGCATGTAACTGAGGAGCATCATCTGACCCCTTGTGACCGCCTGACGCTCTCTGCCCACAATGTCAGGAGGCTTTGAATGTGAACTTGCATATCCTATAGGTACCTTAACCCAGTGCTTTTGACCCCAGCATCAGCAGCAGAAGGTGAAGCACTGCAATAGCCACAGAGAGCAGCCGAGTGTTGAGACAAACAGATTTCAGGAGCACTCCATCTATTTACACAGTCCCACCATTTGCCCTTAGATACTGTATTTTCCTGCATTACAAGTGGCTTGAATCTGGAATAGCACTGAAGTTGTCAGATTTTTTGGATGCTGAGCAAAGGAACTTTATTAGAACTGGGAAAGTAATGTCATTCTGAGACCTACTCTTTCTGCATCTATCTCTCTTTCTTCTACCTCTGTTTGTTTTCTGCCAAGAGCCTGCCTGCCTCCAAAGCCTGCTTTCTAGGTTTGGATTTAAAGAAACAATAGGAGTGGTTATATGTTTTGCTTCCTAATGTACTCCTAGTAACAGTAAGTCCATAGCATGTAAGAATACATTAAAGAGCATGGAAGGACCAATTTTCAGTTCCTTCAGGTTTGGTTTTATTTGTTTGCTTGCTTGCTTGTTTCCCCCTACAGAACATTGCCTGATGTTAGAAAGTTTCATAAATCAGATAACTGAGATGCTGGTGGGTAGAATAGCAGCCTTGGAATGGGATCTTAATTGAATATAGCAGGATAATCATATTGGATCAGGCCTTGGATGCGGTGCTGAGAAAGAATGTTTTGAAGTTGTTTGCTCTGTGGGACCACGCAGTTGCCATATTCACCAAGAAGTGTTTCAGGGAATTACTGAATGTAATTAATGAAATCATTAAATTGCACAGGGATTTTCAGTGACGCTGGAAATTGGTTAGAAATTTAAAGCAGACAGCATTAGAAAGAAAACCAACTGGGTTTGAAAGAGAACAGTCTTTTGTCACAAAAAAAAAGCTGATTTTCCTATCTATTCCAGCAGCAGATCAGCAGTAAGAGTTAATACAAAGGCAACAGATAGGTAAATGGCTCTAGCATACGAATCTTCATCTTTCTAGGTGTTCCATGCTTGGTTTAAGCAAATACGTCATTCATAGCCTGCTTTCCATCGATTCAGGCATGGCAGAATGTGCTTCTGTCCCATTTGAGACTGTATCCCTATTTGGATTATGTTATGTATTTGCACAGATACTGGTTCCTGCTTTACTAACAGGGAGAGGCATAAAAGGGAACTTCCTGTGGAATGGCAGGAAATAGGTTTTTGTATGCACATGTTCCCCATAATCTTAAGGTCAAGTTCGGTACTCGACAAAAGGGCTGACAGTAGCCATTCCTTTTAATTACCCCATTTCCCCCCTATGGCTGTCAGCAAGTTTACTCTTGGCTGTGGGAACCCAGCTTCTGTTGGCAGCGCAGGCACTGAGACATGTAGAGCTTGTGCCTAGCGCATCCTGAGCCATGCCTTTCACTGCTAGGCTGTTCGGTGCCCCCACAACGTCTTTCAGGGTCTTCCAGGCTCTGGTTTATTGTATTAACCTTTGTCAGTGTGAAGCGCAGTAATTTGTATTTGTCACGACTGCCCTTCATCTGGTGTGGTGCAACCTTGGGCTTCTGTTTCTTGTCTTTTTTATCAGTGGAGGAGTCCGGTGCCTTGAATAATTAAACCGACATAAATAGTTGATCTTGGTGATACAGCATATAACACTGTGATGTCTTACATAAAAGCCACGGAATTTTACTTCTACTGTCTCATTTGCTTGAACTAGATTAAAAAACTGTTGTCATGAAAAATTAAAGATGATAATAATAGGCATTATCATCCTGTTTGCTACATGCTGCTAATATGGGGAGATTTAGATTTCTCCCGAGGAATGGTTTGATGCGTATTTGTTTTCAGTTACATTTGCATATGACACTTTAAAGAGAAAGATACTCCATTTGCTTTCACTGAGGAGGGTGTAAAAGTTCCATACTTCTTCCTCTTTGCTGCAGCACTGCAGGAGAGCCCTGTATTGTGCATCATAAAGAGATTGGGAAGCTGGGTAATTAATCATGAGCCTTTATGTAACAGAAAGTTTAAAATTCATTAGCTTTATATCAGAGCGAGTGTTATGCGAGAGAACGTGTTGTGAATGAGAGGGAGAGCCTTATAATTAAGAAAGTGTGTAAATAATAATGAAAGTCATTAGTGCCATTCAGTTTGTAAGAATGTCATAACGTAATTGGAGCATTAAAGTGAAATTTGCGATGACAAACATTAACGATACAAAAGAGGGAAAATGTGGTTATCTTTAGGCTGACAGATAATGTCAGCTTTCTTGCAAGACCCAGATGGTGCACAGGAAAATGGCACGAACGGTTTCATTTCCATGTTTTCATGGTTATGATATTTGGGAATACGGCGTCACAAACACACGGGGAGGTTTGTGTTCGTGAGCCAATGGTGCCTTGCGGAGTACAGAGTCCAGTGCTGAGCAATCGAAGCAATAAGTAGGGGATGTCTTGTCAGTGATGCAGGACTGTTGTTGCAATAAAGGTGAGGTGCAGCGTAGCCGTTTTCTGGCTGTCCCTCTCTCTGGATATGCACTTTGAATCCTTCTTTCCTTAAAGAAAATAAAATAAGAGAGGGGGAGGGAGGAAAGGGAGAGAATGATTTAACAATTATGCAGGAAATTATACAATGCTAAAATTGTACCGTGTTCTGCTCTTTCAATGGAGGGACTTTCGACAGTGTTGCACATCGCAAAGGCTGTAATTTTAGGGCGTGAAAAAATGTAGATTCCAAACAAAGGAAAATTTAAATATGTCTAGTGGGTAAGGCAATGTGAAACAAAAGGGAGGCAGCTGGAAAAAAATGGGGGGAACTGCATTATTTTAAGGGCAGTGACTGAGAAAAAACTATGCTTAAGCATCCAAGACCTGAAAGGTCCAAGACCTCAAAGTGCTGGAAGCTTCAGTATCTGCCTTTGTGTTCTGTCCCTGCAGTACAACGCTGTGGGATTTCCTACTGCCCCCATCCATCCCTTCATGGTGAATGCATGGTTTAGTGTGAGGTGTCCCTGCCCATGGCAGGGGGGTTGGAACTGGATGATCTTAAGGTCCTTTCCAACCCTAACTATTCTATGATTCTATCTTTACATAAGCAGTCATTCACTCTTTGCTGCCTCTTTTCTGCAGCTCACTAAACCAACACTAAAGTTGACTGCAAAGTGTTTAAGAGAAACACTGCAACTTGCTAAAAGGGCACCACAGCAATCCCCACACCTTATCAAATGATTACTGCTGTAGGATTTTAACCCATAGCTCCTTGGAAGACCCCTAACGCTTCCCACCCACATGACAAAGGCCACATTTTGCTACTTTTATCACTGAGAGAACTTGAGAGGGTTTTCAAGTGACACATAGCAAGAATTACTCTCTGCTTACTGTAGGGCTGCTGCTACTGACTATGCTGAATTATGGCTATGTCTGTGCCTTTCCTGGTCATATTTGCTGAGCACAAGCAAAACTAATGTGACAATACATAAGGTGTAGAAAGAGGCTGCCATTGCCTCCAGTAGTTTGTACAGGGCTGGGTTTGGAAAGCGTGGTTTAGCCCAGGTGTCGAGTTTTGGGTTGGGTTGGGGTTCTTGTTGGTTGCTCCTGTTCTTTGGCACATCTGCACGCTCTTCTGCACATAAAGCATCACAGGCCCTTAAAGGGGGCAACCACCTCATTTAACGTGGATTGTGAGGGGAACTGATTAGCCAGAATATTGTGATGGTTTTCACTGTGGATGGTCTCATCTCCTCCTGAGCAGCGTTCGTGACCAGTGCTTGCCTGCTCTCTAGGTGTGCCGGGAGGAAAGCTAGGGTTTTGTACTTTGCTGTAGACAAAGGGCTGCAATAAAGCCTTTTCCTGCTAAAATCCTGATGGGAAACTGCTTTGTGCTAGTGAAGTTGTTTGTGATTCTTACGGCTCCTATTGCTGAGGAGTGCAACTACCCTCTTGCAGATGCTATCTTTGTCATATATCTCCTTAGAGCCACTCATACTTGTAAGCCAAGCAATTCCTGGGCTCTTGGGTGACCCTGAGCCGTTGGATTATTAAAGCTCATAAATCCTATTGAAAGACTGGAATTTCCTCAGCCTGATTTCTTCCCTACAGTGCTCTAATACGTGTAGGTACTGCACATTCCCCGCAATGAATCAGAGATCTCAGGATAGCCAAGATAGCCTGGGACTCTCCCTCCTCCTCTTTTTATCACCATTTTCTCTCCGGCCCATCCTAACACCACGTCTCACAACATTCTTGCTGACTTTCTTCTCTCACTGCTCTTCCTCACCACTGCTTTTTATTTGTCTCTTTGCCCTAACGTGCACACTGCATATATATATATATATATATATATATATCTATATCATAAAAACCACTGTGATGCTAAGTTCCTACGTTAGAGATGTGCTTCTGTCCAGAGCAACTGAGAGCTGCCCACTGCCTTGATCTCCCAACCTGTCATAGCTCTTTGAATGCTGTCTGCCATATGACTGAGTCAGAAGGATGCCAGGCTGAGCCCTCTGGGTAGCATTTGACTTACTTCAGAACCAGCCCACTGCCCCCCCAACACCCTGACCTGGAAGTCCTCCAGTCCTTCTGCCTATAGAATAAAGGAAGGGAAAGGCTACAACACAAGAGTCCCTCTGCACCAGTGCTACAGCTCTCTAAGCTAGGGTTGCAATTCCTGCTCATCTTCCTGTAAGAGTCACAACTGAGCAGTGATTCGGAGCTAGTTTCTGGTCTGAGTTGGGGTCAGAGAACTCTTCATGGGGTGAGGAAGTCCGCATTGGAATATCCTTTTGAAGGGACACAGATACGGCACGTCAAACACTTCAGGATTTCCAAAAGAAACGAAGAGGGGATTTGAAATGTTAAACACGAAGAAATGATGTGGGGGGAAAACACCTTCCTCAGCCCCTCTAGCAACAGATTATAGTTGTAAAGCGTTATTCATTGATCTTCCTCTAAAGAGACAGCCCCAGATTTAGGCGCCTGATCTTAATCCTAATGAAGTCCACTGCAAAATTCCCGCTGACTTCAGTGGGAACAGCAGAAAGCTTCTCTTTTTGCATCAAATCTGAGCTACCAGGACAAGCTGCACACAAATTGCTTGCTTAATTTTCCTTTATTGGTAATGCTATAGGTGGAAAAAATATTTGGGCTCTTCCCGAGAAGTGTTTGGAACGGCAGCAATTTCCATATTGTAAAGTGCCATTCCCGATAAAGCACAGTATTTTTAAGTTCCTCTCCAAATTCTTCCTGGTTATTTTGTTTGTCACACATAAAAATGGAATAAAAGTTGAAAGCAAACAACTAAGACTGATCTCTTGTACAGGTTATGATAAAATCCATCAACAGTTGGCTTATTATACTGTTGTGCCTCAATCGGAATCGTTCCATAACTCCAAAACACAATACACTTCATACGCTAGCTTTGCTTCACTGAGAAATGACTAGAGGTAGAAGAAATGTGCAGCCACTCATGCAGGCTTTCATTAATGTGTTCAGTAACACCACACACCTTCTATTCCAGGAACCTCCTGTGAGTGCAGAACTGCATGAAGCTCCCTATGGTTGTCTGACATCCCCTACAAACCCTGATGCTGGTTTTTGAGAGCCCACTAAGGTTTTTCCTCGATTCCTAAGTGAAAATTGAGTTAACAGAGTCAGAAAGTGTGCTCGCAGTGAGCAAGTAATACAGTCTGTTGTTGTCGTGCTCTGAAAACACCTTGAGCTGAAGGGTTTGGTGCTGCCTCTTGTGTGCTTGTTCAGCTAGGAGGAAAAAAGGCTCTGCAGAGACCTTGTAACAGTGTTCCGGTACCTAAAGGGGGCCGACAAGAAAGCTGGAGAAGGGATTCTGACAAGGGCATGTAGGGACAGGACAAGGGGAATGGCTTTAACCTGGCAGAGGGTGAGATGAGCTCTTAGACAGAAGCTCTTCCCTGTGCAGGTGCTGAGGCGCTGGCACAGGGTGCCCAGAGAAGCTGTGGCTGCCCCATCCCTGGCAGTGTTCAAGGCCAGGTTGGACACAGGGGCTTGGAGCAAGCTGCTCTAGTGGAAGGGGTCCCTGCCCGTGGGACACAAACCCCCCTGTGATTATTCTGTGACACCTTTGCTTCACTGCTGTAGCGTGGTCCTTATTGCACAAGGGCACTTTGCAGGACCAGAGTCCCAGAAAGCATGTGCTGGGGGTTACTTAAATGCTTTATTCCAGAAAGTATTTGGACAAGTAGGTCATGTGTCTGCCTGTGTTCATTTTTCCCCAATGACTGCCAGAATCTGGCAGTGCAACAGCCACAAAAAGGTGTCAGAGGTCTGAGGAGCTCATCAAATTCTGCCTGTGCTTGAACACAGAGCTTCTACCAACTTCCATGAAGCTCTAATGGACAGTTGTCCCTCTGCACGCTTACAAATCAGCACATGCAGCTGCAAAGCATTGCCGTGGCTCCCCACCTCTTGAGTATTATGGTTGTGCAGTGATTGTGAGTTTTCTTTCTGCAAAGAAAAGCCCTGAAGAGGGGATGTAGAATCCATATTCCCTTAGGTCTGTAGCTGACTGCGAAGGTCTGAGGTGACATCTCAGCAAAGGGAGGCAGTTTCACCTCTTTGCACATGCTGTGTTTGATGCTGCTTGCCATTCTCACTGGAAATACTAGCTTGCATGATACTAGGGTGAGACTTGGGTTTGTTTTTTTTTTCTGAGTATTTCCTTTGATATTGCTGTCACTGATACCTTTTAGCATCTGCTGACTTGCCCCAAGCACATCCTGCCCCACAGGAGGGAGTGGAGTGAACTGCCAGGACTACAGCTCGATGCCTTTTTGTCTGTTCACAGATCTGACACACAGCTCTGGCACTCCCCACTCTGAAGACACCCCAGTATCCCAGCGGTGGGAGACAAGCTGTGCACACGTGGCTGATTCCCATGTTCATCGTGTCCAGTGACTGGGGTAAGGTGCTGTTCACTCCCCTCACTCCCTCTCCTCTTTGCAGGTGAGTTGCAGGCTGTCTAGCAAAGGCATGAGTGAGTAGGGCTTGATCATCCTGATCAAGCCTGCGTTCCTGTCATTAACTGGGTACCTCGCTTGGGAGAGAGGGGGATGATGTTCAGCGGCCAGGAGAGGTCCTCTGCATTCCAGTGCATGTTCAAGATAGTCATTTTGGGATATGAGCTTTGGTCCACAGTGGAGATGGCTGAAAGAAATCCTTCAGAAGCAAAGAGCTGGTCCTTCCCCCGTGTGCTGTAGAATACTAGTGCCATTTAGAGCCTTTCTGCTAGGTTTTTTTGTGCTTTCAGATGCAATTTGTAGCACATCGGGTGGGGATATGAAATCAAAAGCAGCTGGAGCCACACATGCCCATGCTAGGAGCCCATGCTAAGCCCCATCAGGAGGTGCATGAGCGGAACAGGTTTTGGTGCACCGGGCTGAACGCCACTGATCACTCGAGGCGTGCACCAGGAGCCTGCTGATGCGCACCCTGTTGTGGTTCACTGCTCACTGTATTCTTCCAGTCAGATGCCATTCAGCCATCCCTGGTGAAAGCAAGGGTTTGCTTCCAAGGGGAAAGAGGGATTCCAGGGGTGCCAGGAGAATTCCCACTCAAGCAAACGTGGTCCCCTCCAGCCTCCCATGCATTTGTCTGTGTTTGGCTGGTACATGACTGGTTAATTGTGGCAAACTGCCTTCTGTACCAAGGACTTTCTGGAAGCACATAACAAAAGGAGTGCGTTTTCAGCCGTGTGTTTTAAATCAGGAGTGTCTGTCTGTGGGAGTTGGATTATTTGTATCGCTGCAGACAGAAACAATGACTGCAGTTCCTAGGACCTTGCTGCTTTTTACTTATTGACTGTTTATTTTTCATCCTTAGGATTACTAATTGCAGCCAGTACCAGACACTTCTGTCTCCTCTCAGGTTATTGTAGTAGAGGGCATTGTACTAGATGCATGGTTATTCACAGAGCATGCATTTCCAGCAGCTGAATGGCGGGATCTGCTCTAAGTGATCTATGGCAATTACATTTGGTGTTGTACAGCTATAATTTCACTGCATATTAATAGCCACCTAGAAAAGAGGTAAATGCCCTTTTCTCAGCTGAGTGCAGAATGAACGCCGGGATGCATTCAGTTGGGTAAAGCGAGGCTCAGATTTTAACTGGATAGCAGGGGTTTTATGTGGTTTATGTGCATTGTCTGTTTCCGTCTGCCTTGATGGTGTGCAGTGAGGCTGATGGATAAGCATCATCACGGCAGATCCTGGATAGAGATGTGCTGGGAAGGGGGAGGGCAGGGGAAAGGGATCATGTGCCCCATTTTAAGTGGTTCATCTCCTATACCCCAAATCTGCTGCAGGCCTTTTTGTTGGTGGTTTTTTCCCCCCTTTCATCAGCTCAACCCATCAGTGCGGATCAGCAGCAATAATAATCAAAACCACCCTCCACTAAATCTGGAGCCAAGGGCCCGTTTTCTTTCCTCCTTTTTTTCTTCTGGGAGGGTGGGGGGGGGGGCAGCGATATGGAGTGGGTGGGAGCAGATAACAAGGGATCTGAGGAGATTAACGAGCTTTCTCCTTATTAGCGCTGCTCCCGGGTGCTTTGTCTGTGCTTCTGGGCTGAGGGATGGGCTGACGGGGAGGACGCGAGGGGGAGCGGCGGGCAGGAAGCCACCCAGCACACGCAGGGCCGGGCAGGCAGACCGACAGGCATCCCCACCCCGCACAGCGCCCTGCCGGCTGCGGGTGGTAACGGGCGGGTATCGGGGAAGGGATGGTTGGGGGGGTGCCCGCAATGGCTGCGGGGCCGGCGGCGGGGCCTGCGGTCCGAGGCGCGGCACGCAACGTGGGCGGGGAGAGGGGAAGGGAGAGGGAAGAGACCCGCAGGCAGAGCGCGGCGCGGCGCAGCCGGGGAGCGAGGCACATAAAGGACGGAGGCCGGGGGCAGAGCAGCGTGAGGGGACCCGGTCGGGCACCGGGAGAGGCGGAGGAAGAAGAGACGATGCCTTACAGGAAGCCAGGCACTGTACTGTAACAGCAGCGTGGTTTGCAGCAAAATAAACTAACCGGCCAGCCCCAAAATACCAAACAAACAAAAATTAACCCGAGGCGCTGCGGGCAGATCGCGTTTGCAGGCAAGTTTTTTTTAAAAAAAAAAGCCAAAAAAAAAGCCAAAAAAAAAGAAAAATGGAAAGAAAAAGCCAAACCCAGGATCTGTGTGGCGTGATGCTCTTTGTTGTTGCGGTGATTTGTATTACTGTGTATCCCCCCCCCCCGCCTTTCCAGCATGTGTTTTCTGTCATGTCGTTGGGATCGTTCCCCCACCACCCTTCCCTCCCGCGAGCTTTTAATTTTGGAGGTCAGGGCGGCTTTGAGCATGTGGAGCGGTGGGAACGGGAGCGAGGAGCCGTGCATGGAGCGCTGGGGCGTGCGCCTGGGACGGGCGATGTGCAATTATTTATAGCAGTTGCAGCAGCCCGGCGCCGAGATGTGGTATTTACCGGGGGGGGGGGGGGGGGGGGGGGGGGGAAGGAAAGGAAGGACGGAAGGAAGGAAGGAAGGAAGGGGAGAGCGCGGTGGGGCAGGATGAGAGCGGTGCTGGAGCCGGAGCCTCGGAGCGCCGGGGCGGCGGAACGCAGGTACGGCGGGCGGAGGGACCCAGCGCTGCCGCCTTGCCTTGCCCCTGCTCTGTGCGCGGTGGGACGGGGGTGAGGTGATGCGGCCGGAGCTCGGCGGTGCCTGGGGACGGGGCGGGGGGGGGACGGACGGACGGGACATTTCCCTCCTCCCAGCGGTCCCTTGAGCTGAAATGCATCGAAGTGTGGGGAAAAAGGAGCCCCACAGAACCCAGCTTCCAGTCGCTGGTTTGTGAACAGCATCGAAGGATCCGCTTTAAAAAGCTGGGTGGGGGAAAGCCCGGGCTTGTTTGCCTGGCATTGTTCTTACGGGCGGCGGATGTAGTTGATGCTTCCTCAGCATCTCTTCTTTTTTGCATGCAGTGAAGGAGGAGCGCAAGCCCGGGAGTTATTGTTGGGTATCCTAGCAGCTTGCTTTCATAAAAATATAGTTCATGTTGCTCTGTTTAGCATCATTGTCTGTGCCTTTCAGCGAGAGCTCTTGTAGATCTGACCAACTCATCCAGAGCAGCCATTGCGCAGCCTTGTTTAATTGGTGTTTCTTTTTATTTAACTGGTTTTGGGCATTCATTCACCGTTTTGGCTGGTGGGGGAGACACACTCCCGGTTCGGGTGCATTATTTCCCGTGCTAGGTGTGCTTTTGTGGCTCCGCTCTCCCATCCCTGCGCTTCC
Source organism: Pezoporus occidentalis (assembly GCF_034315485.1). NCBI lineage: Eukaryota > Metazoa > Chordata > Aves > Psittaciformes > Psittacidae > Pezoporus > Pezoporus occidentalis. The sequence continues at coordinate 1,071,971 of NW_026912854.1, forward strand.
AGGTGTGTGCGGTTTTGCTTGAATTCATTGCTGTGAATGTGCCGGGAGGGGGGGGGGGACGACGACACACATACACATAAAGGCGTTCAGGAGCAGCACAAGTGTTTGCTCATCCCCTCTTTGACTTCTCTACCATTTGCTCATCCTCTCTTTGACTTCTCTACCCTTGCGCTGAGGTAGATGCATGCACTCTTGTAACTGGCATATGTAGATTTTAGGCAAGTACAAATTGAAGCTGAGGGTGATGGGGAGGGGAAAAAAAAGGCAAGCCAAATTGCTGTAAACTGACCTGCAACTCTTCAGTCGCATAATTTAACTGCACGCTGGTTTTTGTTTTAGCAGTCTTCGTCACGGATCGAGGCAAGTTTGTGTGCACAATTAGGCTTGCACGTTGGTAATCTCGCAGTGCCTTTGCCTCTCGGCTCCCAGTTGGGCATGGTTACCTTGAGAGCTGTGGGATCAGCACTGCTGGAGCATGCTCCGGTGGGGAGAGCGGGTGTGTGCTGGTTTTAATGCTATTTAATGAAGATGCTTCTCACTCTGCAATATACGGAGCATAATGGAAGAGCAGAGCGGTGATTGGTTATGGATACTGGAAAAGGAGAGATGCAAAGGTAAAAATGGAAATCCCTGAAATATTTCTATTCCATTAATGAAATAAAATGCAGCTGTGCAGAAGGGTGCTCGGTTCGCTGGGGTTAGTCAGACCGTTTGGTGGTGTCTAAGATGATAGAAGAAATGATTTCAAAAGTTGTATGAAACAAACTGCAGACAGGAGCTGATCTTGTGCTGTTGGCAAATCTGATTGTGTGTGGGTATGCTGAAGTCAAAGGAGAATATGCCATTTTTATTCTTTTTGGGTTTTTTAATGTTGGTGTGTCTTCCAATGGAGTAGTGCTAAGAAGCATCTTAATATTGAATTTGTTCTGGTGCTAACTGGTTTCAGTGGTGAGGTATTTATATTCTTGTCAGTAGCCTCCTGAAGCAGGACTTTGGAGTTTTTATTCCCCACAGTTAAAAGTTATTTCAGTTGATATTAAAAATCCTTGTTGCATGTGAAGCTCGCAGAGTGCCAGCAGCATTAAACCTCTTGCAATCTATGTGTAAAGGGAAATACCTCTAGATGAATGCAGTGTACACCGTTATGCATGATGCTTGAATATACTTTTGGAAGCCTGCCTTGTTTAGTGCCGTGTATCTGCAGTCAGAAATGCATTTATGAGCTATTTGCCTGTAGCACGCTCTAAGAATCGTGTGGAGAAACTTGCCTTGATTAAAGATGTCTTGTAGAAACCAGCTGTATTTTCTGTGTTGCCTGCAGTTTTACATGATGCAGGTCTAAGAAATGGCTGTGTGCCCATCCTGCAAAGCCCTTTCTCAAGCAATTGTTTCTTTTTTTGCTCTTTGATTGCCCCAGGGCTAAGCGTGCAAGCGAGGGTTGCTTAGGCAAGTGTTGCGCTGCATCGTACCCATGAAGGAAGAATTGCATTGGGATGGTAGGGGTAATGCGATGATGGTTTTAACACAGGTGCTATGGTAGGTCTCGGAGAGAGAACGGTGCAACAGTCAGTTGGAAACTTCATCCTGCTGGAGTAAAGCTGTGTGCCAAATCCTGGTGGTGTTGCTGTTCCCCCTGGGCTTTACTGGGGTTATTGGCACGATTGCAGTAAACTGGACTTGGCCTGATAAATCTCTGCTGTTAAACGGAATTTCTGGGTGTACATAAAAGAAACCCAGAAAGTTTTAGGATCTGCTGCACTCTCGGCATCTTCCCTGGTTATGAATTTAACAACTAACTGTAAACTTGGTGGAAATGGGGAGAAGTGCACTGATCCTAGGATGGCTTACTTACAGCCTGTATTTCCTCTCGTAGGCATTGCTCTTGCTACCATCAGTGGGAGCCTTAAATTTGGAAGTGCATCCAGGGTTTGCTTCGATCCTTTTATCAGTGCTACAAACAGATGCAGGGACAAATCTTCAGCAGCTGTAAATTGATGTAGTTCCATTGGCTTTAAGACCAGTGTGGATTTACACCAGCTGATGATACGCCCTTCTGCTTGTAACATGCAGGATCTGTAACTTGCACTGAGTGGTATTATCGGTTCTGATGGTGTTAATTTCAGAGTAGGAAAAGGATTTTGGCAGACTGGCAAATCCTTGCTTATAGGTACCACTCACAAATGAGTGGCTTGATCCAGTGAGTGCTCCCAGCTCCATTTATTCCCTCGGTGGTAAAGAGAATTTGTAACTTCCGTGATTGTTTAAAGGAAACGCTATTGGTATTGAGGAATCTATTTTAAAAACTATAATTAAAGGTTGGCTAGTTGAGAAGCAATGTAATTACTGTGCAATAAACTTGCAAAATCAGTTTGTCCCCTGCTCGTTCATTTATTAGATCTGAAGGTCTTCATTAATACTCTCAGCAGGTAGTAAGTCAAGCAAATGGGTCACTTTCTCTTCTAGAGGAGTGAAAGAGTCATCAAACAAGTAATACATGGTAAAGAGTCTGTGTGTTCCGGTGGAGAGCACTTGGTTCTGAAGACTTAAAAGTGCTGGGTATGAACATTTCTGTGCCTGTTTGGTAACATGCATTTCTAGGGCGCGTTCTCTTTTGATGGCAAACTGCAACCCAGGTAAGTAGGATTTTCCCCATTTTAATGCTGAGTGAATTGAGCTGCAGATACATTATGCAAACCATGTGAGGTCATGAATCTGGTGTTTGACCACCATCAAAATGAGATCTGTTCCAGTCTTCAGCCTTACACGGGTCACCCCTGACTGATTGTTGGGCTTGGCTTTGTTTTTGGGTTTTCCCACCTCATACATGAAATGATGACTTTCAGAAACATGTAGATCTAAATAAACTGTACCTGTTGGTTTTTAATGGTTGCAAATGTTTTGGTTTTGCTTAATTTAATGATAAGCCCTTCTTGCAAGGAAGTGCCTTCAGAACAAGTGTGAGGAATGACTCATGTCTGGACTTGTTGGGGTTTTTTTTGCTTTTTAATATATTAAACATGCCTGTAAATGCAGGTAGACATATTGGTTACTGTTCATGGACGGGATGTGTTTTGTCTTGGGCTCTGTTTAAGAAGGAGATTTAAACCCAGATCAGAACAATGGCCACCCTGCTTTGCGTGAGCGTATCAGTGTGCATGCACACACAGTTTGTTAGAAAATCAACCAGACATTACGCTATAAACCTCCGGTACTGCCTGCCTTAATGAAAACTCTTTGTTTTATAAGTAACATCTATGGTGGGTTCTTGGCAAGTAAGTCCTCATTTGCCAGTGGAGGTCCAAACCACTTAATTACAGGACTTAAGAGCTAAACTGCTCGTCGTTTTCTTAGAGGTTTGAAACTTCACGTTAGCTCATATGGTTGCTTTACAGTAGCTAAACGTGGTGATGCATTGCTGATGGCCCTGTGTAAGAATGCTCCCTATATAGAGGTCTTTTGTGGTTTTTCTTAGCTTATCTTCATTTATAAGAATACGTGAATTATCTATATTGATACTTAAGGTGTAGCGTATGCGATCTGAAATGACAAACTGCATTAATTCCAGAGGAAGAGCACTGGGGCTCTGTGTCAACTTCAGGGAAAAAGCCCTGAGCAAACACTTCCATAATGTCCTACCACAATTGCTCTCTTCTACCTGTAAATAACGTTACCGGTGTTTACTGCTGCTTCCCTTTTCACTGTTGTGGCTTCCAGGCAATCCATCATCAGTACGCTTATTTTATGGTCCCTTGGAAAAAGGGGTTACTGAGGAGGTCTCCTTTCATTCAGATGTATCGGGTTTTAATCTATGGTGAGATTTTGAACCCACGTTAGATTGTTCTAGATTCAGTAATAAACCGGTACATGAAAACGTTACGTCGCTTTTTTCCCCTCCCCTGTTACACCTAAATTCCCTGTTCCTCAGAGGAAGAAGTGGTCTGAATATGAGGAGAAATGCAGAGAAACAAGGAGTAAACAAAACAGCCTCTTTTACAGCAGTGAGTACATACGGGCTGTTTAGATGAGGTAACTGCTGTGATGAACATGGTGAAAAATACCCAATCCTAGAGAGCCCACAGGTTTTCCTGCTAATGCTGAAGAAGCTATGCAGTGTGAGGGTGATAATATCATACAGCATGACTTAGCTGAAATGCAGAAGGCGTAGTTAGGCAGCGACAGCTGGGAATTTGGAACTGATGATTTGGATATCCAGTGACTTTCTGAAGCGGGTTTAAGAGTGTTTTCTAGTCTCTGGCAATATATGAAGGCAGTAACCGCATAAGGCTGTTCTTGGGGCGGGCATGTTCACGTAGCCTATGTTGAAGTATGTAAGGTGAGGAGTGTGTTTTTATAAGTGAAAGAAAATACTGCCCCGGAGAAACTGGGACGCTTTTAGGCTGATTTCTCCAAATCAGATGTCTGCTCTTGAGCTTTTCAGGCCAAGAGTCCCAGCTAACAAGAAGAATACCACGAGAAAGCCAAGTCCTGTGTAAAGTATTCTTGTAACTTAATGCTTTTTAGTGTATTTCTCATTTAGTCTTGAGCAATAACGTGATTTATTTATGAGCTGTTTATACAGGGCTCGTGTTAAAAGTGTAGAAGCTCAGTAACATCTTCCAAGTGATGAAACTGTCTCTTTCCTAAATTGGATGCCTTCAGGATTTTGAGTCAAAGGAAAACTTAAATGGTCAGCAGGATGGTATTAAAAACTAATAAGCAATTAAACAGGACCCCCTAAGCATCCCCCTTCCTCCACTGTTGAATGCTCTGGCTTTTATTTAGCAAAGGTTTTGCCTTCTGTTTTTAATCTGTGCTAACACCTGAAAATCAAGTATACACGAACCAGCTCCTTTCAGGCTTCTGTTTCACCCCCGTTTTAAGAGCCACGCAGCAGTGATTTTTATTGGATTCATAAAATCATCAGAGCCAGTTTTATGCTCTAGGAATTGAATTCCGTCATCAAAAGCGTGCCTGAACAGCTAATAATTTTGTCATTAACCCTGTTGCAGCAGTTGCATGTTTTATTGCCTGGTGAGTCGAAGTTTCCCTGTGCCTTCAATACAGAAAGCATTTTGTAAGCTTTGATTCGTCATTAAATATGAGCAGTCAGCTTGTGGTGCTTTTCTTCACAGGGAGCACGTGCATCTTTGGTGACTCGCAGGGCTTCTCATGGTGTGCTAGTTTATTTACTGGGAAGGAAGTTACCACAACGTGGTCCTGAGTAAAGGAGGCTTTTCAGTCGGATGAAGCTAATGCAGTTAACTGCAGCGATTAGAAGTATGTTACAAGTACAGTTAAATTCTTGCAGTTAAATGCTCTGTGCTAAACGCTGTTGAATGCAATAGCAAGTTTTACTGGGAGGGCAAACTCCCCAGTAAACTCTGTTTTACTAGGGAATCTGCTCTCATGTAGAATAGGTACAGCACAATGTCCTTCTGGAGAATATGCCTGCTTTGTGGTTTTGGGGTGTTTGTGCCACTGAACTTGAAATGCTGTGCCTTCAGCAGCACAGAAGTAAATCCTAATAGCAGGGGTTCGAACTAGACTTTAAGGTTTTTCCATTTTCAAGTGACTGTTCTGTTTCTAAATACATCGCCACTGGCATAACAGTTAAAATAGCTTGAGCTTGCTTAATGTATTATAAAGTGTTTGTCATGGAGTCAGAAATGTGTATGGTGCCATAAAAGCTTTAGGAGAAACACATCAAATAAATTGCTCCACTCCGAAGGCTCACTACAGATTTTAATGTAAGGCCAGGAAATGTCTGATAGCGTTATAATTTGTGTATTTTATAAGCCATGAAATCTAAAGGGAGGAGGTCTGACTCTCATGCTTGTGGGTTTTCTTCCTTTAAGAAAAATCAGAGTTTTCTCCTACCAACAAAAAACCAGGAAAATTGTGAACGTTCAGATCTAAAAGGGAAGCATAACGAGTAAGTTAAGGCATCTTTAAGTACCGTATTTCATTACATATACTACCATGAGAAAAATGATAATGAAACCATGTTTGATTTGAGTATGTTTTTTGAGGAAGCTTTAATTCACGGAAAACAAGTCTATATGGAAAATGCATTGTACTTACCAGCTTTATGTACCTCTGTGCTTTTCCACTACAGTACTGCAATCTGTTCTGCATCTGAGCAGTGAAATGGAGTGGTCTCTAGTGACAGGAACTGTGGCAAGCAGCGTAAGAATCATGTTAGATACTACAGACAATTAATTATTAGTGATGGATAATGTAACTTTTGTTTAATCTGTGTACTCATGGAAATGACAGCCTTTGGAAGAAGTCCTTGAATGACCTGCTTCTTGAAGTAACCATCTCAAAACCAGAGGCTGGGATAAAGGGAGTGTGTGTGTGGGGGGGGGTGGGCATAATGGAGGATTAACAGCAGTAGTACTGCTTGTAATGTGAAATCGAGTTATGGGGCATCATAAGTAGGAGGACAGCAAAGGGAAGGAGGACTTTAAGGAAATATTCCCTGATGATGAAATAGTTGGAGTTTTGGATCACCCAGAGAAAATTTATAGATGGTCTATAATGATGCTGAATCAAATGAGCATACAGATATAAACCTATAGACTGCCTTATAGCATCATTTGTTTTCTGGTTGAAAAAAGACCCTAATGTGTGCACATGAGATCCCTGTCTCAGTATGGAGGATCGGGACCAAGTGACAACTCCTCTGCATTCGCTCTTGGTCTCCTCAAATCGGAGGTTACAGGAACTGCAAATGATCTGCGTCTCCCGGTTTTGCTGTTGCAGAATTGCTCCTCTCTGCCACCTGCCTGGCAGAAGAGAAAGGAAGATGATGAAGTTGTTGCCGGGGTTCGAGGGCAGCCACACAGCAGCATCCATGAGGGTGGGAGGTGGTGCTTGGTCTGGCTTAATGTCAGTGCGTGAAGCTGGTGGGCGAGTCCTGGGGAGGCATGTAAGATCCTGGACTGTCTATGTAGGTAGTTCCTCTATGAGAATAAATTGGTTTCTAGCTTTAATAGCTCTTGCCATGCCAGTAAACTCATAAACTAGCCAGGTATTTACTGAAATAGCATGATGTGCCCTGTGACTGCACAGATTCACTGTGAAGGGCTCTGTGTTAACGGGGGAGGCTGTCGAAAAGAGCAGACTGAGAGACAAGCCTTGACGCAGCGTTTTGGCTGGCTGTGCTTGTGCTGCTGGTGACCACACAGCCATAGTGGTGGGGCTGTGGCTCCCAGAGACACGCTGCCCGCTCCTCCTTCTGCTGTGCTCATTTCCGCAATGCGGGAGGAAGATGCGGCAAGCACCTGCCTCTTGCGAAGCCCACGGATTTCTTTGATGTGCACGTTGCTCCTCAGGGTTTTTTGGGGGAAGGAGAACACATAACGTAATTGGTGCTCACCAACGCCGATGATGGATTTTTCCTCTCTTCGAGAGCTGTATGTTCAAAGAATCGCTGCGAACTCTGCTCTGTGTTACAGCTGTGTCCCATGTCCAGGCAATGAGAGTCAAAATGCAGATTCTTTTGGCACTTATTCCTGTTTGTGTCTATTTAATAATGCACACTTGTGTCACGTCTTTATTGCTGTTGCCAGACACTTCAAAGGTTTCTGTAATGAAATTGCATCGGTGTACGAGCGCGTCACAAGATAAGACAGTGAAATACCGGCCCTTCTTAATAAAACATTCTATTGATGAAAAGGCACAATTTCAACATGTGGAAAATGAAATCATTTCTATTCACTTCAGTACTCGGAGAGCACCTGGAAGTCTTTGGCTTGCCTCAAGAATGACAGCAGACTGAGCTGTTCAGTTGTGCCTGATATTTAAGGTCCCTTCCATCCCGAACCATTCTGTGATTCTCTATTATGAGCAAATTCCGTGGCACGGGAATGTGTTTGCTAGATTAGCATTGACTCAAGATCATAGCAAAGGAGGCAGAGAAGTGGTCCAAGTACTTCTGATCCACAGTTAAATGTTCCCCTGGGATGTATAATTTATTACCTGTGCCTGATACTTTGAATGGGACTGGCAGATGATGGTGTAAGGTACCAGTGCTGCTGGGAATGGCAGCTGCATGTGCAAATGTTTCAGTGTCTGTTCACTGCCAGTCAGATGATTCTATTAAGGAATTCAGAGGCTCCATTTTTTACCTTATCTGGGGGCAAGTCACTCAAGGTGCTGTTGCTGTTAAGCATTGGAAAACTGGAAAACAGAGAATTTCAAGTAGCCTGACAACATCATCAGGGGAAATAAAAGATATGGAGGGGAGCTGATATTGTATTATCCTGGCAACAGCAGCGTGTGAAGTAAAGCACGTGGAAGTTAGGAGACTTACTGCATCCTTAGGTGTAACATACAAACAAGGGATCTTCCTTAAAACCAGCCTGGAAATGCAGGAAGTTGAATTAGACAAATGACTGCAGTCCACTGGGACTCTTTCCTTGGTTTGTGCCTCTTTCCTGGCCGTTTCCACATGTGCATCAGTTGTCTGTGACCATTCTTCATAACGGACCTTTGCCTTTTGTGTGAATGTCCCTGTGTTAAACCAACCCTTCTGACTTCTTGGGTTTTTAACTTTTGCTCATGTTTTCTAGCTCTTTTCCCTTAACTGTCTATATCAGTTTCTTGCCCCTGTTTGAAATGGCTGAAAAGTGATTTATTCATCATATAGTACTGCACTTTTAAAATTAACAGATTCTATAGGTATTTGGGCAGTCAGTTTATGATAAACACGTTATATAAAACATGCTATCATTATTCTAAACATGCCAGTTCCCAGATCTCTTGGACTTTGTTTTGGTATCCCCTAAGGAGGGAACGCCAGAACAGCTCTGACTGCATCTGTGAACCAAAAGGGTTTGTGTTGGAATCTAGAAGACCTCGTGCTTTTGAACTTCTTCACGTAAGCAGCTCCTATCAGTCTGCCTGGGTCCCTTTGGGGCCTCTGTTCAGACTCAGTAGCTCCATGGCATTGTGTGTTTGTTCAGTGCGCGTGGAAAATGTTGTGTCCTGAACTCTCCATCTGTGTAGAGTTTTTTTTCTTGGATTAGTGGTATTTTCAATAAAGTTCATGTTTGGCAGTCGCTTGGAAAATAAAGCGTAACGGAAACGGCACCGAATTAAATGCCTTTGGTGGCGTGTTTGCTGCAAAAGGCTTTTTACACGTTGGCTCTCTGCCCTTTTGTATGGACAGCTGTCTGTCATGGGAGCAGGAGATCCCAACAGCCAGCGTAGCACCTCCTGCGTTACGCTGGACGCAGTTTACTGCGCTGCTGGGTTGTACAATGAAAAGAGGGGGAAAACGGATGGAGTTCTTATATGGAGAATTTCTGGTTTCATGGCTGTGCGCTTGTCGAATAAGCTTGGCAACAGCCCCAACAGCTGATGGCTATGTGTTCTTCTCGTGGCTGTGATTAGAATGATTGCATAGCCACAGATGTGGTCAGAAGTGGAGGAGATTGGGTGATGGTAAAGATGGTTACTGATAAAGGTATCTAGCTGTCTGCCTTTGAGGACGCATACTGCATACATAATCCATTTTTGTGGAATACCTCTATAGAAGTTCCTTGTATAGACAGGGAAGTAAAGGAGCTGTTGGCTGGCATGCCTCGTTGGAGCACAAGACTGCTGTGTTCAAAGGAGCGTGGTTTGCTGCCCTCCTCTGAAAGCTGAAATGTGTTTTTTTCCTGAAAATCTAATCCTTTTTGTCCGTCTATATTTTGTTTCTCTTTTTTTCTTGCGTGTGTTTGTGTTGCTGAGATAGAGCAGGATGAGCGCCTGTATTCAGCTGCCAATTACGGATTTAATTCCCTTATTTGTTTTTCAGTAATCTGATTGCCATTAGTGCCTAGTTCACTAATTGCCCACCGTACTCTGTCAGTTTATGATGAAAGTAACATTCTGAGTATTCCAAAGCCTAATAAAGAAATGATGGCAGCAGCCTGAGCAGATGATGGATAGTAGTTACGAACTGATGTATTTTGATGGCTTAATCTCCACGCTGGTGGACAGTCAGTTATCCCCCAGCAGCATATAGTTGCAGAAGTCTCTCATGAGCAAAATCCAGTGTTGTGTGGAGTCATTCCATGTTTCAGAGGGATGTCATACTAACAAATCGCTTATTCCACAACTCATGATGCTAATCTCCTCAGTGATAACGGTGTTCTTGGGTTGTTTGCTAAAGAGAAGGGGGGCTTTCTGTTTTGGTGGCTTTGAAGCACGTGTGTGAATGTCTGTAGTAGCGCAGACCTGGACCCCAGTGAGGTGGGCTTGCTTTTTCACGTAGCCTACGCTTAAGCTCTTGCTTATTTTTTACTTAATTATCCAGTCTTAATGCTTGCAAATAAAGCCATGAAACTGTCAGCCCTTATAACTCTATTGCTGTAACTAGGAGACGCATGCAAGTGGATTCTGTTTCTGTAGGAGGAAGCTGGTATTGCTAGCAGATCCTTCCAAGGTGTGCATTCATGTATTTTGTGGTCTCTGAAGGTACAACGTTTGTCTTTCTGAGTAAAACTAAGTAGGGATAGTTCCCAAAGGACTGAATTACTGGCCTGCTGCCGAAGTGCCTTTGCAGTGCAGCGGGTAGGAGAACCATAGACTGCCTTTGGAAGAAGACAGGCAAAACACTTGTTTCCAGCTTCGTGCTAAATTCAGACATTTGAACATCCTGTGCTGTGGTAAGGGATGCTGCTATAACGGTAACCTTGCTTTGTGGTCTTAAGCCCACTAGAATGACTTGCAGATGCAGAAAGCAGCGTGGACAGTCCCTGCTCTCGTGCTCACCGGCGACAGCTTAATGAAAAGAAGCTTTATTGTTCAAAACTTACTTTTTGCTGGCATTCCAATAAAGACGAGATGGGAAAACCAAACAAGAAACCCCAAGCTTTAAGGTGAGGAGGATGACACTGGGCTAATCCTGTTACTGTGAATAAGAGTGTATAAATGGGCTAACTAGTCTGCCAAGAGAGAGGATGTGTTCGCTGAGTCACTTGCAGAGCAATGGCACCACTGCCTTTTAAAGGATTTTTGTGGTGAAATACTGTGTCAGTTTTGTTGGGATTCTTATCAGATTTTCAGTACTTCCAAATGCCTCTCTTATTTGGGAGATTTTGGGTTATTCTTTACCAATGAAGGCTCTTAGAAAAGATTTATGTCTAAAAAAGGGGCCTTTCTGACAGTGGGAATAGCTTCAAATTCCAGTGCCACAGGTGGTACCAGTTGGGGAGCTGTATGCTGTGCCAACATCCTCACAAAAAACACAGCTTCCCCAAGAAAGGCCTTTCCCAAGAAGAAAAGATCAGTGGGGGGGTGTTGTGAGTTAACATGGAACAGCTTCAGGAGTGGTCTGCTATGAGACAGTGACTTGGAGAAAGATAGTGAAGCAATAGGAATCCCTGTTGTTCAGATTTGTTTGCTTGTTTCTCTTCCTAACATTCTGAAGCACTGAATTTCCCTTCCTCACGCTCAGCTTTAGGAAGCATGGATGTCCCTTGTGAAGGAGGCTAGGCACCCAGCCATCTCTCCTCAGCGTGGAACTTCTTACCAAACATTCATTTGGGGAATGAATAGAGGAAGAAAATAAAGCAGAAGGAAGTGTTTTTAAGCAAAAAATGCACTTTGGGCATCGTTTTCGCTCCCCAGTGAAAAGCAAGGTGTCCAGCCGCTAACTGATGATCCCAAGCACGACTGTACAGTATGGTGATGGTTGTACTACGTGCTAGTACAAGGAGGATAACCCAGTGATATAAATCAATGCTCCCAGCAAGGCTTAGGAAAGCACCAGGAGTGAATTCTAACTTGGGTAATGAACACAGACTTGCAGTGAAATGGAGCTGATTGCCTTGTTGAGTTTCACTGATGCTTTATCGTGTGCTCTAATGGGTATACATCTGCTGTACTTGAGCCTCAAGATACTCCAGAGCAATATCCCTTTTGTGCAAATGAGATGTGAAAAGCTGGTTTAGGAAGTGTAGGCACTGCTGATCAGGCCAGTAGAAGAAACATCAAGAATAGCTGTCCAATTATAATACTGCGTTTGTTGGAAATAACTAAAATGCCATCACTTTGATATTTAGGTGCTGGCGTGATTACTTGTATTTCCCCGTGTTTATTGTCAGTGTTGTGATGCAGGCTTGTACGCTGCTTATTTCTTAGCTCATTCATTTGTAATAATGAGCCATTATTACAAATTACTTGTAAGTGCTATTTCAGTCTAATAGATTCACAGCAAAACAGATATTGTAGGCAGAATTTTGCATAAATAAACCCATTTCTCCCACTCTTTCACTTTCCTTGTAGTAGTAGTAGTAGTTCCTTAAACTATTTGGTCCAGAAGTTGAAGCGTCCTTCAGGAAGCCATACAAAAGAAGCATGGAAGGCTTTTCTGCATTAGTATTACTACAGCTAAAAGTGCTGAACTTCTGGGTTTCTTGTTACTTCTTGAGGCTCTGCATCTTCATGTATAGACTAAAAAACAGTTTTGAATGTGCATACAGTTTGGTTAGTGGCTCCTTTTCACGTACACGTTTGCTGCCTGCCACGGAAGTGTTTGGATTTAAAGGAGGTATTGGAGGATGGAAGACTCTGGAGAGTGATGGCCACGGACCTGGGAAGGGGATGCTGGTTACCCTTCTAGGTCTTATTTTGACCAATTTAGTTCCTCATTTAACCTCTGTATTCCTCATAGTCCTCATCTGGAAGGAAGGAAATACTCGCCCTTAGTACTTACATTGCCTGAATGGGCCTTTTCTCCTTAGGCAGAAGCTCTTCCCTGTGAGGGTGCTGAGGCGCTGGCACAGGGTGCCCAGAGAAGCTGTGGCTGCCCCATCCCTGGCAGTGTTCAAGGGCAGGTTGGACACGGGCTTGGAGCAAGCTGCTCTGCAGGGGTTGGAGATGGATGAGCTTTAAGTCCTTTTGACCCAAACCAGGCTGAGATTGTATGAATTAGAGATTATGGCACTTGTTATAAAAGAGGCACTATAGGAATTACCCATTGCCTCTATTGCGCTACTATTGGCAGATACAGCCAAGTTATGGTACCTTCACAAGTTAGATCAGTCACAGTTGTTAGTTGTGTGTAGTCCTTCAGTCCACTGCAGATACAAAGACACTCGCTTTCCTGTTGCTGCTGCTGTCAGTGTTGGGTGTTCCTGCTTTTATGCAGTGATTCTTTTCCAGACAAATGATGTGATAACGTGTTTCTTGGAGTTTTAGCAGGTGATAACGGTGAAGAATTTGTACCCCAGGTAAAGGTTGGACTTTCAAAACTGGCTCTTTCAAAAGGATTTGTCAGGTTTCTCTCAGCTGATTTATGTTATAGAATCAAAGAACAGTTTAGGGTTGGAAAGGACCTTAAGATCATCCAGTTCCAACTCCCTGCCATGGGCAGGGACACCTCACACTAAACCATCTCACCCAAGGCTTTGTCCAACCTGGTCTTGAACACTGCCAGGGATGGAGCATTCAGAACCTCCCTGGGCAACCCATTCCAGTGCCTCAGCACCCTAACAGGAAAGATTTTCTTCCTTATATCCAATCTAAACTTCCCCTGTTTCAGTTTTAACCCGTTACCCCTTGTCCTGTCACTCCAGTCCCTAATGAAGAGTCCCTCCCCAGCATCCCTATAGCCCCCCTTCAGATACTGGAAGCTGCTCTGAGGTCTCCACGCAGCTTCTCTTCTCCAGGCTGAACAGCCCCAACTTTCTCAGCCTGTCTTCATACGGGAGGTGCTCCAGTCCCCTGAGCATCCTCGTGGCCTCCTCTGGACTTGTTCCAACAGTTCCATGTCCTTTTTATGTTGAGGACACCAGAACTGCACACAGTGCTCCAGGTGAGGTCTCACAGGAAACCCCTTGTTCTGTTATAGCATACATTCAGGCCTGTATCCAGGAGAGGTTTTCCAAGCGTGGGGCTGCTTTTTGTTTGTGTTTTTAAACCCCCATGGTACCTACAAGTCAAACCACAAATGCCAGCTGTGAGCGTTGCGCTCAGCGTTCACTTGGGGGGGGCAGATGTTTGTTTTGTAAGACAAGGTTTAGGAGACAAAGCATCTCCAGAAAGAAGCTTTTGAAATGGTTACAAAGAAGACTTGAGCTTTTCCATTACAGGCGTGTGAACTCCTCTCTTGTGCCTGTATCTGCACTTGGGGTGGTGTGTTTATCAAAGGTCATCCCCCTTAATGAACCGTGATGATTTAGAATTGCCTGTGCTAACTTCTGCTGAATGTTTCAAACATGTTCCTTGTCCCGGCACAGCTGGAGAATAATTGCTCTTTAAGCTGGATCCTTTATGTATGTGTGTTACTGTTGGAATGTAAATACTTCTCTAAACAGTTTAAGCATGATACTGTAGTGATTGTATAGGTATACCTAAGAGTTTAATCGCCTTTTACATCTCCCTGTGGACTTTTACCTTGAGGCTCTTATTTTGCATTAGAATCTGCAAGGATTCTAATATCGAGGGAAAAATACTCCCTTGATAGGGCTTTTCTGGAAGCTGGCTTATGGTTAAGCCCAGGCTTTGGCTGGTTTGCTGGGCTCTGTGTACGTGAGAGGTCCTGGCTTTTACCTGTAAAGCTTCCGTTGGCTTCTGCAGCATCAGGGGTATCTCTTGGATGTGACCAGGACACCACTGCAGTTTGTGCACTGAGATGACCAGTTCTCTGTGCCACTGGCTTGCATGTGGAGGTGCTGCTTAATTCAGTGGCTTTTGGATAAAAATACAATTATTAAACAATAAAAAAGTACAATTCTTTCTTCTTCTTCTTGCACTTCCTATTTCTTCTATAACTGCTCCATGCCATTAGTTTTAGGCTTTTTTACAATCCTTCTCAGTGCTGCTGAAGGCTCATTTTGAGGAGCAGGCCTGACTGCTGTGCTGCAGGTACCCTCCTTTGTGCCAGGGTTTGCATCCCCTCTCTCTGTGCACTGAGGTACCAGCCATGGATAGGTGGCTGGGACAAGCGTGTTGGTTGCTTTCCACTTTTGTCTTCAGCGCTATTAAAAAGGGGGTTAATTTAAACCAGGAGTTATCCTTTCTCTTTTCCAGCTGGAGCATTGTGCCTGCCCTGGTCTCCAAGTTTTCTTTTACTACTGGAAATGCTGCAGTTGCAGCTGACTCCAGCCATTCTCTTTTTGGTTTGAGTAACACCCTGAGTCCCTGCCCTTGAGTTCCTTTGCATTTTCTGGTATTTCTGCTATCTGTCAATGAGAGAGCACCCCTATGACAGTTGTGCCTTCCCTGTCTATGCAAGAGCAGCTCCCCTTGCATGCAGAGTGCTTCGTTTGCTTTTTTAATAGCATCTTATGTGCTTGAAAACGTGTGGTGCGTTTTACATTTTCCAAAACCCAGATACCCAGAGGCATAAAGCCCAAAGCCAGGCTTGGTAATCAAATAAGCCCGTGGCAGCAGTAAAACATTAATGCTTTTAGCATTAATTTGCTCTTTGAAAGGTAAGATTGCCTGCTAAAACCTTGTCAGCCAGCAAGCTGAAAGATGGTGTTGTCCTAGGTTGAGTTAGGCTGTTGTGTTGGCTTTCTGATTGTCTGGTGAGAACCTGTACCCAATGCTTGAGCAATTAAAAGTGCACGTGCATTGAGTAAATTTCTACATCATGTGTCAGAAGCAGAAGCTGCCTTCCACGAGTGTCACTAGTTAGCCTTGCATCCATGTTTCTTTAGGACTTAATGCTGGCAAATAGTTAGGTCTGATCTGCTGGAGCAGTTGTGAAGGGTTTAGTGTTAAATTACGTGTGTGCCAGTGGGTACGGGACATCGCTACCCATTTGTCCCCAGTAGGATGGTACTCAGCTGCCATTAGCTTCCACATGTGAAAGGAGACACCACTGCAGTCAGGGTTCAGTGGCTTGTTTTGCTTGTTTTACTCGTGCCCTGATTTCTTGTATGTATGCACAGGTATGTACGTAGAATGCTCACCTGTACTTCACTGCAACTAAAGTTTTGCGTTCACTGTGGTCATGAGCAGTAAAATAGAGCTAAGATAAAAGGAGGGTATAAAAATGCTTGGTTAAATTTAACCAGGTAAGCCAATGATGTTTCCAGTTCCTAAGTCAGGTTTGCACACTAGTTGCACTCCTGTCATTTGGTGTTTGCGAAGGAAAGGCAAAAAACCATCAGTATTGTAATACCACTTTTCATTTAAAAAAGAAGGGCCCCAGTCAGGTTCTGTTGCGGCTTTACTTTCTGAAGGGTTGGTCAAGGGCTCCAAATTACTGCATGAATACTTGGTGATTTCACCAAACTGAACAGTAAGAAGCATCCTCAAACATGCATTTTGAGAGAGAAAGAGGCCTGTGAGTTACATGGTACATCTCTGAGACCTCCCCAAGAGACGGTCCACAGATGAAAAGCAAATTGAACTCCCTTTAATTCCTATAGAATCTCCTAAAGACCAAGGAAACTTGGGGTAGTGGTTAAGGCTTTTTACCATCCCCAGTTCACATCTGGAAGCAATAATCCGCAATATAGGAGCAAACCCAGAAACAATGAAAGAAAGCTCCAACCTGAGATGCTCTCCTGGGAGGTAATTTTGAGTTTGGAACGTACTCAGAGAAGTGCCTGGCAGAGGAACTGAAGAGCATTGAAAAGTTTTATGGTGTGTCTCTTGAAACAGAATTTTAATGTACTTAAATTATCCCTTCAGACCTCAGGTTCTGTGTTACTATAACTCATTTGTTGTTTTCTCCCCTGTCTGAATCGCCAGAGATCCCAATGAGGTGTAGGAAGTTTGTTCTTGTACAGCACTGGTTCATGTACTTGGATTGATACAGCTATTTAGCAGGTTAAGTCAATAAGCCTTCTTCATAAGAGATTATAAAACTTGAAGGCGTTTTTATGATTGTATTATTTTATAAGAGAAAGTTTGTCCTATTTTGGTCAGTTTTGTCAGGTTGCTCATGCTAACTCTTTAGTGTGGGGACTTAAAAGAGAAGAGCTTTGATTTCAGTAGAAGGCAGCAGAGTATCTTCAGTGTAGAAGGAGGTAAGCTGATCGTGAGGGTGTGCAGCACATGGGTGGAATTACAGCCAGCAGCCGCACAGGACCGTGCTGTGGGAGGGCTTCAGTTGTAGCTTTGCCAAGCACAACTTCAGCTGAACTGCTGCTGATTCTGTTGTGGCAAGCAGTCAGTGCAGCCTGATATTTGAATCAATTGGTACGAGATATTAAATGTTCACATATTGAGAAAATTGCTTCCCCTGAAATTGAAACGGGTTTCTCCTATTGCATTTAAGGCCTTGGCAACCCAAAGAAAGTGGCTATCCAGAAGTTAAATACTTGAGAGACCTTTCTTTACACTACAGAGGGTAATAGTAAGGCATCTGATAATGAAGGGAAGGGAAAGATTATCCCTCGGAGGAGGTCTTCTGGTGCGTGCACTACCAACGTTATGCAAGCCAGCTGACAAGGCTCTACGAATGATGCTTGGACAGCCAAGTGGTTTGTCCTTCTTCAGGGAGTAGCCTATTAGTTACAATGCCAGTCATGACAGCCACCAAAAATATGGTAACTGCCTCTCTTCGTTACCCCTGCTCTGCCTGAGACTTTGTGCTTCAGAAGTTTTGTATTGAGAAGCCCTTTTGAGGAGGAGAAAAGTCTTACAAATGGTTTCAAAAGACTGATTTGAGCCTCCTGAAATGAGTAGCCGTAGCAGTTATACTTTGTAGTTGTGCCTAGAGTTTGCAGCCAAGATCAAAAGCTGGTTAAACTTCTCCCTTTTTAGTGCCACACACTGAGAAAAGGGTCCTTTACATTGAACAGACATAGGTGGGAGACAGATGGAGAAACAGAGATCAGTGTTCATGCAGACAGAGCATGGGAGGCAAATGCATTTGTAGCATCAGTGTTGGTTGGGGTTTTTTTGGTGAAGGTAAATCACATTCTTCCTAATAGTAAGAAAGCATTTCCCAATGAAGTATGTCTTCATAGGATGATAATGATGACCTAAACTTGATTTGTGGAAAGTTACAGGAGTAAAAATACCTTTGAAACTTATGTTTTGCTTGGTGTTTTCTTTCCTGGTTTGTTTTATTTTCAGTGCTGCCCAATATTCTGATCAATAGCCTTAGCTCTATATATCGTAATATGATGACTATTACTAGGCAGCCCTGTAGACTGCAAACTATCGTGTCCCATGTGTACACATGCAATATACTGAAATGTCAGATACTTCATGTCTTAGGCTGTCCTAAGTATGAAAACAGCTGTATGCCATCGCCTGCAGAACAATAATGTTCTTGGCATGCTCTGATTGTAGCCAAAACATGAGAGATGCAAGATTTTGGGGTTGAAGACAAGGTAGACAAGAATTGAGCGAATCCTGATAAGTACGGAAGCTTCTTTCTCATTGTGGCACTCTAGTTCTACCAGCTCCAGGCTGGTTCTGATCCACAGCTTGGATCAGAACGGTGCTTGATAGGTGGAGTATTTACAAGTGTTGAGCTTCTCCTTCACTGTTGGTTTTAAAACCACAATTGCAAAGATCCATCGTTGCCTTTCCTCTGCCATGGCTGTCCTTCCTTTGATTTTATAAAATTGGTGATAAGTGAAAGAAGCTTGATCCTGTACATGTTTGTGCATAGGTAGGTGAATCTTTCAGGACCTGTTGGTCTTCTGGAAGTTGAAGTTCTATCAGTCAAGGCAAGTATGTTTGAGAGATGTTGGGTTTGGTAGGCTAGTGTGACTCAGTTAGCATTCTGAGTCCTGTATCATTGTTTCATTCTGAGTCATGAAGCAGCCAGCATGGATGCTGCTTAGTCTGCCTCAGTATTCTGTCAGTGCCTTGGTGTTTTGATTTTGTGAGACCTAAATGTTTCCCAGCAGTAAGGTTTCCAGGAAAGGAGAAGGACCCTTTGTTGAACCTGACAGTTGAAATTCGGGCACTTCTATCAGATAATATCTTTCAGGAGACCATTAATCTTTTACATCCTAACCTTTGGTTGTATAGCTAAAAATGCACCGTTAAGCATAAAGCAGCATACCAGCTATTATGTTTGGCAGCTTTTGCACCTGTCTCTGGCCGCAGCAAACACAGATTCCCATCTCTGGTCAAAGTGAAATTCTCTTCCAAATCCATATCTGCACCATTACAATCTTAAATCCAGACAAATGTTAGCATGCCTCTAGTCTAATAGGAGACGAGAGACATGCTAGTCTCCAGTTAAAGGACTGAGGTCTGAGGTTCTTTGTGTTTGCATCTCTCCTGTTAATGGAAAGTGCAAGGTTTTTAAGCTGGCTGAGGGCAAACAGGTCGTGTCTTGGCTGTCTGCATCACACTGGGAGTGCGGTAAAGGGGATCTATCTGTGTTGGTGATAATGCACCCTGGACTTGTCATAGCAAAGTAATACATAGAAGGGATAGTGGGTTTATTTGCCTGAGTGACGTCTTTGAAGTACATTAGTGTAGGTACTGGTTTTCCCAATACTTGACAGGCTCAGCTCTTTTTTACATTCCAAATTCACCATGGACTCGAATAATTAGAACACATAGAAATGATAATATTCTCCTTTTTTTTTTTGCCCTATTTCCCTGTATCTTTTCCTTTCTTTTCTTCCCTCATTTTTGAAACAAACAAGGAGATTAAGTACCAAAACTTCATTAGTGCAACATTACAGCTGAGAATGAAATTGTCAGGATGGCTGCTTATGGTTCCCACAACAATCATAACTAGGCTAAGTTGCACATATGTATTAAGGCATAAAACACAGAATATAGCAATATGCCATATTCCTTATAACACATTATGCATGCTGTGGGAGCCATCTCTTTGAAAATCTTGACTTCTGTGTTCTTAAAATCTCCTTGGAAATGTAACATTAATGTGTTTTTCCTTCTGCATATAAACTGTTTTCTGTGCCCACTGGTGGTAAAGCTCAGGCCATGAGTGCCACCTTGCTATGCCTGTGAACTCTGCATAGCAACCAGTCCTCCATTTAAGGTTTCTGTAATGAAAGCTGATAGAAGAAGAAATAAATAACAGCATGCAGTGAAATGAAAAACGTGAAGCAGCAAGCTCCCATTACGGCCACATTGCATCTCAGTACGTTCCAACTAACCTCTGATAAATGTTTTTTAGAAAAACAGATTGAAATATTGGTTTGCAGACGCACGGGAAGGGATACGTAAAATACAGCTCTGTTCTGCTGACTGGGAAGTGCTGTACTGTTCTGCAGTCCAGGCAGCCTTTGGTTCTTGTACTGCTGTCCAACTCACAGCTCCAGTGCCAGCGCTGCGCCATGTAGAAGGCAGGGGGTTGCTTAAACACTGACCTGGTCTGGGTGATTGCTGAAGCAGACATCACCAAGCTGCTATAGCAGCATAGCAAGCCCTACCCTGTCCAGTGGTGGGACCTCATCGTCTCCTTTTAGCCTGCTCCCAGTCTCATCTTTCCTTTATCGTGTTTGATTTGGTTCTGATGTTTGTATGTTTGAGCTGTCGGCCCAATGCAGCTTTTAATGTGCAACTTACAGGGCCAGGAGGATTGACCTGCAACTGGTGATGGAAAGGTCTGATTATTTCTGCTCAGCTGAAGAAGATAGCTCCATTTTTCTGTGCCTGTGTTAGCGTTGTGCTTCAGGCTTTCTGCCATCATCCTCCTTGACTCCCACTGAAATCAAGAGGAGTTCGGATGGAGCAGCAGGATAGTTTGTAATCAACAGCAGGCTATTGCATTTACAGTGATTTTGTTTAATTTGCTGTAATTGGAGTTGAAATGCAGAAATCCTGTTTAGTTGTATCTTATTTTAAGAGGCTGGATTGTCATAAGGATATTTTAGTGTTCAACTCTCCTTGGAGGTTAATGAAGGTGTTAGAGTCCTTATTGTCCTGCATTTTGAGAACCTGAGGTTTAACATGGATTAAGAGGATGCTGATAGGACTTTACAGTTTTTAGTAGAGATTTGGTTTTGTCCCTGAGCATACACACCACATTCTTGTTTGGTTTTGTCTGGTGGTTTTGTTTCCTGTGTTGTGGTAGCTCCAAGCAGGTCCTGTCAAAACGTGGAGGCTGCCGGATAAACACTGATTTAATAAGTGTTTTCCTCATCAGAGAGGATGCACAATGCATTTCATTTTGTAGGTCCAGTTGAAATGGGAAATTAGGCTTTAACAGCGTGGTGTTAGCTGGGATACTTGGAAAGCAGCTGGTTTTGCAGGTGCTACTTTGCAGCTGCCGGTAAACTTGCATTAGTGTTGGAAGTTGTCCTGTGAGGAAGTAGCCGTGACAGCTACAACTTCTAGGCTTCTTGCTTGTAAGTCAAGAGGACGTTGACTCTTAATGAAACCAGCTATTTTTATGGTCATATACTAGCAGGGAGGTGCTAACTTGTGTGCTTGTTTTCTATAAGCTGGCTGTCTGACCCGACAGCCATCTCCAGGAGAACCTGGGTGCAGAAGAGGGGTAGCAAGAAGACAGAAATACTACTGTTCTTTGAGGTTTGAAATACTACTGTTCTTTGAGGTTTTGTCTGTGTAGTTGTTCTCTGACACAGAAAGTATTCCTTTGCTCTAACACTGGGATCATAGTCTTGAGGTGGGTTCAGATCTCCTTGCACGCAGGAGCTTGAGGATCAGGTCTCAAAACAAGCTTGGCTTTGCTGGTGGTGTTCAGTTGAGCCTTTAAGATGTTGGACTGCATGGTGCAGTACCATGAGCTGTGGCAGGCCTGTTCTTGGTCCTTCCTGAAGTTAAGTTACTTAGATACTATGCTAACAAGTTTTGTGATTCAGGGTAACTATGGACCCACTCAAATTACAGCACTGAACTTACTGCCAACACTTTATTCTTGACTTATGCAACAATTTCATTAACATTATCGTCTGTTGCACTTTTAGGGGAAGCAAATGAAACTCATCAAGTTGTTCTGTATATATGGTACATACATATCAAAGCCAGTGCCCATCTGCAAGAGCTGTGAAAAATCACCTGTGCAACATGGAAGCCTAGGCAATAGGAAAAGGAAGCAACTTTAGCCCAGTAACCCTGTTCAGCAAAAAGAAATCCAAGTGATGTGCTGGAAGTCTGAAGTTTAAGGAGAAGATAGAGAACATTGCACACATACAACTACTTTAAGTGAAGAAATGTGGAAAATAAGTGAATTCTGAGGCAGCTGAAGCCAACTTCAGAGAGATTTTGTTCTAAGATTATTTCTGTCAAGTCTTCCCGTAAGATACTGCCATCGGTTTTAGACCCTCAGGTGGTGACTCAGTCACAGAGAAAAGTTTCTTATTAAAAGTTTGGATATTTTTGGCTGGGATAATTTAACTTTCATAAAGGGGTGAAAGATTTCACTCCATCGTATGGCTCTGTGTGGAAGTCATGCATTAATCAAAGTCCAGTCGTTCTCCAGCAGAGCTGGTAGTGTGGGATTATTTATGCTTGCTCCTGCGAGCTTGGTTGCAGTTGTCACATATATGCATTAGAATAGACAGTAGAATGGTATGTAACAGGTCCCTGTGTGTTTTAACCATATCCTGAAGGGAAGCATTTACTGGGGGGTTGTGTGAAATTTCAGCATTGCTTTGTGTGGTTTTGAGATACTGCAGCACTTATAATACCCTGGAATGGTTCATTTGGTTTATTCTTCTCTATGACACTATGATTCTCCTCTTCCCTTCTTCTCAGGGTTTCAAGTTGTAGAGCAGAGACAGGTTTTTAATCAATATTCAATCAGAAGAGACAGGTTTTTAATCAGTATTCAATGAGGTTTGTTTTGCTATAGAGTGTGTCATAAATGAAGCAAACCCTACAGCAAGCTCGTTTTGCTTCATTTATTGTCTTTTGCAGGAAGGTCTCGGGCAGATAGTATTTAATGTTGGAAGGAAAGACAAGGGCATAAATTCTTGCCATTGCACTCTGACAGGTTCCAGTAAGACATGCAAAGGATAAGGTCTTTTTTATTAGGAAGGGTGATTTGCAAGCAGGATCGCAGCTCCTCAGAGCTGGATTTACAGTGACAGGAGTGGTTATTGACTTGCCCTTTCTCGTAGTTGTGTCATGTTTCATCAGCCTTTAAAATCTTGAAGGTATCAAAATAAATCCTGAGGCTCCAATGGCATAGCATTACATGTTAGAGAAGCATTGACCAAACAGGCTTTGTGTTTTACACAAAATGATGGCTTTGGTTCTTGGATGGGGAAGGTCAGCCTAGACCCCAATATATGGTTAAATGGGTGGAAAGTACTTCATTTACAGGTGGACTTCCTTAAATGCTTGGGGGGGGGAGGGAGTCACTGGATTATGTGGTTGAATACTACTAAAATATTCATCACTCAGCCAATACGAAGAATTTGGGGCAGCTGAAGTTCCAAAGCAGTCATTAAATTCCAAAATCTCAGCATTGCCTTGTTGAAATTTTATGGGAGCCTCTTGTTTTTCCAAGAACTATTAAATGAAGGTTCCATTTAACAGCCTTGTTTAAGGTCCAGGCTGGGACTCAAGCCTGGAAATACATCTTTACTTTAAAGAATCTGTAGCATAGAGCCATCTCTTATTTTTGCGTATATATATGCCTATATATATATATATTTGTGTGTATGTGTAAATTCATCATAGTAAGTCCCACCACCTCCATTTTTCTTCTTCACACTTCATAAAGCATATTCCCCTCTACCATTCCAATGCTGTGTTTTCTAAGTGTGTTTTTGTTTGCTTTCTTCCTCTGAGCACAGAGATAGGAAGAAGTGATGCTATGGCCATTCTGCAATGGAAACTGAATGTGTTTCAGTCCCGCGCTTCTCCTGTAATTTGAATCTCAGTATTTTTAGATCATTGATGTAGTTAGTGGCTCCTAGTGCCAAGTAAGACAGATTGTTTCTCAGCAGGTAAACACAATTTTGGATATTATAGAAGTTTTCTTAAAATCATATTTGAACTTGTGGAGACTTCAATCTGTGTCATGAGATTTAAAGCAGTCAAAAATCTCACTGTTCTTCTGATTGCTTTTTGAATGTCCTTTGTGATTAAATATATCTCTTTCTTTTTTCCTAGTCTAAATTTAATAGGACATATTCCTTGGAGATACTGGCTTGAATATTTGATTTCTGTTGTGTATTCATTGCTCTCTTTTATTAGTTTGTGTGTCATGAAGCTTGCTTGGCTAGGCCTATGTGGAGTGGCCAATTACATTTGTAACCGAACTGCTTGGCCCTCTCTCATGCATATGTCATAATTTCTTCCCTGAAAAACGCAGACATCGAAACACTTTTCCTGCCTTTCCTTTTGTGCAGAGGATCGCTTGGAGCCTGGAGCTACCCACTGAAAAGGCAAACATAATGCAGAAACCACAGGGTTTCTGGCAAGATATTAGCAGGAGCCAAAGCTGCAAATCTATGAACTGGCATTGCTGGTTGTGTCAACTGTGTTTCTGCCTTTTCTCTCTTGACTCTTGCAACTGCTTTTGAAGAGGATTTCTTCTTGTTGGCCATTAGGGTGACCAGTGTAAGATACCTGATTGGTATTTTATTGTTGGATGCTTTTTTCTTCAGGAGTTGTGTTGTGTAATACATTGCAGTGAGAAAATGTAAGGTGCCTCCATCATCAGAACCTGTTTTAATAAGGTTTTTAACACGGAGGGAGAACCTTTTAATGTTTTTAGAGCTGGCAAGGGCGTTTACAGAAGATCTAAACGTTGGTTTCTGTTTCTACAAGTGAGCATAAGCTGAGGATATTTGGCACTCAAGGGCTTGGAGCATTGTGTGGAAATATGTAATGGTTTCACTGGCTTCTGTAACATGCATTTACTCATTGGGCATTTTCACTTCTAATTTATGGTTGTAATTGACATTTTTCCTTTGAAGCCATGGCAATATAGAGCATTGAATGCAATCCATAGCATGCTTAAGGCTTCTTTTTGTAATGTGTGGTGTTTAATACTTCACTGCATTGCCTGATACCAGCCAAAATGATGCCAACGAAATGGGATTAATGTATTTACAGAAAACGCAAATACGCATATATTAAAATGCAAAGATACATAAATTAAATACATAAAATGCAAATTTTAATATATAGATATTTGCATCTGTGTTTATTATTTCTGTGTAGTATTAGGACAGTAAGAGCTGCCTTAATTTTCTTTTCCTTCGTAAGAGCTTCAGACCATGAAAGAACAGGGGGAGCTGGCTCTAACAAGAAGTAGTAGTCATACTTAGGAGAGTCCAAGTTAAAAACAGCAATTATCTCCAGATTTGATTGAAAATAGCCAAAATCTCATCTCTTGCAAGGTTTTGGACAGCAGAGTGGTGTCAGAAACTTAACTTGATGAGGTTTTTGTCTATGTAAATTATCACTGATGTTGCTCCCTTCAGTGGGAGCAATATCCAAAAGAAGCCATCAACGTAGCATTTGTATTCCAATGTATTTTCTGTTAAACACAATGAAGAATAAATATTAACGTGTTCCTGATGCTAAATTATTAATAGTAATATATTTTAAATCAGAAGATAATACTGTACTGGGAACTCTCAAAAGGTCCAGCTTTTGTTGCCTTTGCTAGAGGAGACGTGAGCTATAGCTATACAAGTTGGTTGGAATATGAGCTTGGCAAACTCACTCTGAAGTAAAATAAGCTTGAGACCGATTGTCTTTGGATATGGAGAGTATAATTGCATGGTTTCAGAGCAGCAAAGTTATATGGGAGGAAATATCTCTTAGTATTTTCTAGTACTGTATATCTATGTGTGTTTGTGTGTGATTTAAGGTTTAAAACCCCAA
This sequence comes from Pezoporus occidentalis, assembly GCF_034315485.1. NCBI lineage: Eukaryota > Metazoa > Chordata > Aves > Psittaciformes > Psittacidae > Pezoporus > Pezoporus occidentalis. The sequence continues at coordinate 1,097,681 of NW_026912854.1, forward strand.
CCCAATAGATTTATGACTTTCCTGAAGGAAGGGTTTTTCTTTAGCTGCAGACTGGTTTTGTTCCAGACAGTGGTACTGGGACAAGCAGGAGTAGCTACTAGGTTGAATTCCAGTAATCAAAAGAGACTTTTGGAGGAAAGTAACACAGGAGGTTTTGTGTTCTGGTTGTTAGGGGAAAGCTTTGTGCTGTTTTGCAGTCAGTGTCTGCTAAGGCACTTCTAACTGTTGACCGCAGGTCTGTTCCATCAGCATAATGCTGCTTTGCTCTGAGCAATTATTTTCTTTCAGGGTTTGCCAGTTAAGCTCGCACAAGTGAAAATGCACCTCATTTGTCAAGAAATGGCAGGATCAAATACAGGGACCATGATGTAAATTGGGAAAGAACAAAATCAGCAAGAGCATCTTTGAACCTCAGTGCGTCTCAGGCTGTTCTTGCAGCATTTGCGTTGTAGTTATGTGTCCATCCCTTAGTGATGGAAGAAGTATAAAGCAATTGGCCATAATTTATGGGCCATCCATGTCCTGACTATTATGTGTTTTAAAACTTGCTTTGGGAAAAGCTGCCTAGAAAATTCTGTGCAAAGACTCAGTGTAGTGTATAATATTGTTTCTGTGTTAGCATTGGTTTGGGGTTTTATTTGTTTCCTCCTTGGTCTCAACTGGTTTGTGTTTGGCACAGTTAGTTACAGTCAATGAAGCACAATGGCTAAGCTGGCCACTTGTTTTACCTGCAGTCTGCTTAGACTGAATTCTTCAAAGTCATGTATGCTCAAAATGTAGATGTGTGGGGCTTGGGTTTTCTAGTCAAATCCTTAAGCTTTAAACTGAATGAAGAAATAGATCAAGTTGATCTTACAGTCCCTGTGTGTAAAGCAAAATGGACTTTATCCATGGTTACCTGAGAGAATAGAAACGTCAGAAGAAGTATTGAAGGAAGAAAGAGTAGGGATAGCTTATCTTAGAGGAACAAAAACGTGGTTCTGGGACATCTGCATTAAACTCAAATATATATTTTGTTCAGATTAAAATTCGTGTAAGCTCTATATTCTTCCAGATTCCATTATGTATAACAGCGTATCATGGCCTTCCACAAATGGCTTTAATTATCTTATCTAGCTTGTGCTGGAAATCAGCCATCCCACCAGACACTGCAGTAGCTCTGATTGCCCTTCAGCACTGCCAAGACCGCTTGGAGGGACGGACGGACGACCCCCAGTGTTTCATACTGTTGTTAATCAGTGTTTCATACTGAAACAACAGTATTCCTTCTGGATTATCCTTGTCATAGTCACTGTCTTTAAACCAGTTCTGGTGTTTGTGAAAACACAGCTTCTCCAGTGCATTCACCACTGTGCACTGATGGGTGGTGGGATGCCTGTTCCCACAGAGTGTGGTCCTCATGGAGGAAGAGCATGAGAGAGATGTAAGGAAATGTGGAAGCAGACTGATAATTGATAACAATTAAACGAGATGTAGATGGTAATGGAAATAATGTATACCTGGTTAACTGACAATTAAAAGGAATTGGTTTCTTTAAGCCTAATAGTAAATAATGAGGTGATGTACAGTTGTTTCCCACAGGAGAGAGCTATTGAGAAATCAGGAAAGCTATTTAAAATAAAGAATAGCTATTGACACATGAATTAAAATGTACAAAGTATTTGACATATACAGTGGGGTAATGGAGAAAGTGTCCTGGCAAGCAGTGAGGTTCTTGAACATCCTTACGGTGAGATTACTGAAGCGTCCTCCCTAGACCCCCTCTAATCCCAAAATAAAGCTATCAGTCTCTAAAGGGGAATTTGTGATACAATCATCTTTGATAGCTGAGAAATAGAGCTGATTATGTGGGAAGGTGAGGTTCAGTTCCCTTTGAATTGTGTGTTGCCTTTATTGGCTGTGGTTTTCATTACAGGATTTGAGGAAAATTACTTTGTGTGCTTTACAAGACTTGTGTGCATTGAAGGATGGCTGGAAGCACTGCGTGTCTGTGTTTTGCGTCATTGTTTTCCACCCCCTACCAGTGAGACCAGTTAGTTTAATGGCTTTGATTGTAGGGAAATTGGTTGGGTTTATGTCTGGGGATGAGATACAATTTGGCACATGTGTTTGAAAGCCAAATGGTTCAAAGGCTCATAGGTTGAGGCTGTTGATCCTGGAAGAGATCAAGTGGTCATTGTGACAGATAAAAGAGCATTTTTGTGAGCCTTTTCTTAAGTATTGAAACAAAACAGGCTCTCCTATAGGCCATCTGTATTTATTTTCCTGCATAAAGCTTCTAGCTTTGGAGAAATGTAACAAGCTAGAGGGAACATCATCGTCATTCCTTTTGGCTGAGGATGATGACATTGACACGAGGTTTTGTGACAGGGGACTATAGTGGAAAATATTGGTGTTAATCCATTAGGAACAAGAGGACCCCTTTGAGAAGAAGAATATAGGTGCAAACCACCAAAAAAAAAGTGCTATGATTCTGGGTTTTTTCTTTCTTTTTTAGTTGTTGACCTGTTCTCTTCCCTGGGTTTCATGTGTAGGTTAGGAGGAAAGCCAGTGCTATTCCAAGGTAGAGGTTTCAGCTGGGGTGCTGCTCCATGTGCCATCCGGTCGCCCCTTTTTAAAAGACAGCTGGTTGTTGTACAAGACCTGAAGTCTCCAGTATATCCCAGTCCACCCTGTTCTCATCAAATTTGACACTGATGGTTGTTTGCTGGCCTGTTCAAGGTGGGTCAGTGGGCTTTGTGCTGTTGCTTGCACACAAATGTTCATGTTCCTCTAAATCCTGGGATTAACAACTGCATCTGCTGACAGGAGGTCTGCATAACCCTTTACCCATAGAGGTCTGTGGCACATATGGAGCAGAAAATGTAGTCAATCACTGTACTTGTTTTTGCAGTGAAGATGGAGAATGGGCAACATGAAGTCAAGGGGAAGTGGGAAATGAAATGTGGTTTCAAACATTTCCTTTAAAGAGACCTTTTTTCCCTTGTTTTTTAAGGTTTAGTTTTCAGTCTCTTAACAACTTGTGGGATTCTGTGTATTTCGCAGCCTTAATTTTTATCTTATTTTTAATTGGTTTTTTTTTTTCCATACTAAAGCATTTTGGCATGGATTATTCCCCTGCTATGCTAATATGCAGCAGCACACTTAGCTTCGCAATGCATACATGTATTTCTGTGGGATATATGGGAAACAGTGAGCACACAGTACTGCCTGACTGATGATGTAGGTCCTGAAGTCTAGGGCTGACAATGGAGGAGTCGTGTGTTCAAAGTAAAACTCCAGGATTTATTTTACTTGGGGGGTTTAATGGTGATTTGAGTTGATGTTTTTTGGGGTGGAGGAGGGTGTTTAAACAGTAGGGTTTATATCCTGAAGATTTGTTTCGAAGCCACCACAGAGAGCTGAAGCTTTTGTTTTCAGTGTGAAACCTGAGATTCTGTTCAGTTTGCTTGATGATAGGAACTGGAATATTTTAAGTCAATCAAATAACAGGAAGTTTATGCTTTAAGCCATGAGAGTTTGGGCGCATTGCCTGTGTGTACTGATAAGATAGTGCCATAGTCCGTTTCCAATGGTTTCCAGGAATCTGTTAGGTTAGCAATAATGAGTCAAAGCTGTCTTTATATCTCTGCATGAGGTGTATGTCACGTGGTGGCAATCATGACTGACATCTCAGCTCCCAGCTCATGGGTTGTATCTGCAAGCCATTCACGTGAGGGGAGAATCACTGTGGGATGAACAGGATCCTGACATGTAGGTACTGCCAACATCAGGCAGTTTTCAGTTGCAGGAGCTGTTCAGGCTCAGATGATTTTACCTCTCTGCTTTGCAGCTTTATTTGAAGAGAAAAGCCCTTGGGTTTCCCTCTGCAGGGTGCCTGTTCTCAGTTAAGAGTGCGCTGTTTGGCCTTAAAGCCCGCTCATCCTCTCTTGGAGAGAGCATGTTGAAACTTACTGGAAGCATGAGGACCTCAAAATTCCTGCTTCAGTATGTGATGCCTTTGAGACCATCAAAACGTTTCCTGATACATAGTAGAGAAGGGGCTTAACTTGCCTGTGGTGGTAAGTGCAATACTCTCAGGGTAGCCATCAGATGTTAATTGAGGAGGGTTTTCTGATGTCTTTGCTCATTGTTCTGTGCTTTTTTGACAGTTCTTCTGGGTATAGTTTTAAAACTCCTTCATATTAAATGAAGTGTATTCCTTCCCACTGACTTTTCTTGGTATCCATGTGGTATGTGTTGTATGAATGTATGTGACCATATGTGCCTTCTTCTAGTCCTTTTTAAGCTCTGGCAGTAGCTGCTCAAGCTGGGTAGTACCCTCAGCTTCTAAAGTGCAAATCCCCTTAATAAAGCAGGCAAAGAAAAACCCTACCATTTCCATCCCACAGAGTACACTGATCAGCTAGGGCTTGCAAATCCTGTACTAACAGGTTCTATTTCCACTAAAGTGGGTCTACAAATGGCTTGGTGAGCACCTGCATTTTCTGTTGCGTTTCAGCGTGCGATACTCAAGCTCTTTTAAGAGATTAGGGGCTGCAATTTTGCCTCAAGCTCCTGTAGACCACTTCCAAGATCCCAACGCTGCTATGGAATTGTGCTCACTTGCAAATAAAGAAGGTGGGTTTTACCTAGCAACAAGCTTTGTGGTTTCTACCTAAGGATCAAACCCACAAGAGCATTTGTTCAGCCCTTTGCGTCAACGTTGGCACTGAAGGTTTTGACAGTCAAATCATCGCTGACGTTTCCGTTGATGTACAAGGAAGAGAACAATCCAGTATGTTTTTCCATAGCAGTGCTGTCCGTGCGGGACTGACAATAGTAACAAGTTCTTTCATCACTGAATAACCAGATATCCCAGAAGCAGGCCTATTTTCAATCAAAGCATCTCACTCCCAATGGCTATTTTCTGACTGGTTCCTTTTTGCTATTTATGCTCTCCCTGAAGTATTTTATAGAAACCCAAGTCCCTTTGAAAACCCACCCAAACAACCAGAAGTATGTTTTACGTATTGTAGTATGTAAATGATTAGTCATCACTTGTAAATTACCTAATGGAGGAGGAGGAGGAGGAAGAAACTTATATTGAGGGAAGGTGAAGAGCTTCACTGTGACTGCTTTATGTCTCAGTTCTTCCTGCCTTGGGGTTTTTTCCCTTGATAAGGTAATTATGAATGATTTTTCAAGAGCATCAACCTAAGAAGCACTGTCATTGGGGTTTGAAAAGTGGTTGCTGCACCCTGTAAGCTGCTTTTCCACTTGCTTATGCTTTCTTGGGGAAATTAATGGCGTTTTTTTGCTTTAATTTGAGATTCGGTGGCAGTCTTGTATGTTGTCCATGAAAAATGATACTGGCATTGGAGATCTTAGGCATAACAATATGGAGAACTTGGTTTGTGAAGAAATATTTGGTAAAGCATGGTAAGATTATTTTAAGCATCTGTGGCAGGAAACCATAAATGCTGTTTATTGGAGTCTTGGGAGGTCTCTTACCTGGCCGGATATGATACGCTTTGATTGGTTGGTATGGTTTTGTTTTTGCTCTGTTTGTTTTCCTTCTAAATAGTTAATTCACAGGACATGGTAACACTGAAGAATCCTGAAATCATTTTTGTGTGTCCCCATTTGGGTACAGATACCTATTTCCTAGTTTAGAAGGGCTTTGATTGCAAAGGTCTGTCCCCTGGCTGTCTTTTTCCAGGTCAACCTGTAATGCATGCGCTGTGTTTCATTGGGGTTTTTGGTTTGTGGTTGGTTTTGGTTGCCCTAAATCTCTTTTTAGAAGTGTGAGGGAAAGGGTTAACAGAAGATGGTTGTGCTGGAAGTTTTTCTTTCAGTTGAGGTTTACTCACTCTTTCCTCTCTGTGTATTGGTTCCATGAAATACATCTGCTTAGGCAGAATTCTCCATGTTGTTCCTCCACTCCCATCATGATCCTCTGCTTGTCAGTGAGATAGTATTTCTGAAAATGCCCTTTGAGATATACCAAAAAGTGAGTGGGAAGGCTTGACTTGTATTGGTCTGTGTACATTACTGAGTGGTTTGAGGAAAAGAAATACTTTTATGTATGTAAATACGAAGGATAGCAGTGGTACGTTATTGAACTGCCTGCTGGACTGCTCCCTGTGCCTGAGCTCATAGAGAGAGTGGTTTCTGAAAGACTAGATTCCATTTCTGGTGCATGAAATTCAGCTCTTCCAGTGTGGTGAGTTCCAGTTCGTGCCACATACTGTACAGCAATGACAACTGCACAGGATGGGAAACGTGCCTCAGAAACACGGGGTCTAATGTTGGTTTTGTGTCATATCCTTCCCTCAAGCAGAAGGATGCACGTTTCCTCCTGTTTGCTGGTTTTGTGTATTTGCACTAATTGCTTCAACTGTGATTCATGTGCAAGCCTTGAGGAGAGGTGCCTGTTGGATTGAGGCGGTTCGGCACACAGCCATGGCTTGTAAATGAGTCCGACTCATCCCAAAATGCTCCTTTCCTGTCAGATCAGCTGCTCAGCTGGCAACACAGTCTGATGAGCGGCATCAATTGCATTGCCGAGGCAACTCTTCCCTCAGGTTCATTTTCCAAACTGTAGCCTGGAGCTTTTTCCTCCTCAGACAGTGCCTCGAAAGAAAGCTTTTCTGGTGGCCATTTCTTGGGGAACGTGATTTCTTCCTTCTTGTGCTCCCATTCTGGATCATTCCAAGTTCTGTTGAGCTTCTGAAAGGAACATCTCGATTCGTTATCCCAGCAAAGCAGGTCACTTTCTAAAAGCACCCACCCGGCTTCTTTCCAAACACTTTTCCAGTAGTGTTTGGCTATTGAAATTCTAATTGGAGCAGAAGCCGTGGTTAAAAAGCAAGCAAGTCCTTTTTTCCTCAGACCCTCATTGATTTCTGTTGAAGCAAACAGATGAGCTTATATATAAATATGTATAAATGCTTTTTTTAATGAAAAGTGTTGGAATTCACTAAAAAAGGTTAAAATTGAAGTGAGTAATCTTCGGTGCATAATGCAATTGTTAATTTTAGCTCCTTGCGTAGGAGCTGTTATGACTTGAACAGCCGGCTCTAGCCTTCATTAGAGAAGAAGCAGGCAGTTTTGAGACAGGTGGAGCTGGATCAAGCTGTGAAAGTGATTTGCTCGAAGCTGGTCATTCGTGTTAGAAATCTGGTTCTCTCTATTGCGTCCTTACCTTGTGCCATGGTTGTTGCCATTGTTACTCACTCTCCGTCTTTTTCCAGGTTGACTATGATCCGTCAAAGTCTCTGAAGGACCAGCATGGAGATTGGCACTCTGAACTGTTAATGGGGACATGGGACTCACGTTGTCATTGATCACTTGTGTGGACTTAACCAGCGAAGAGCAACAGAAGACAATAGGAAGACAGTGGGAATTATAGCAGACTTTCAGGTAAAGGGCTTCTTTGGTGTGGCTGATAAACTGTTAAGTGCAAATGGTTTTGTGAACCCTGTGTAAGCATGCAGGTGAGGCATGGGGTAACGTGAAGAGCTTGTGCATGCGTGTGTGTTTCTTGGTGGTAATCATGAACAAAGGAAGGGTTATTTATTTAACAGACAAGGTTCAGGTCTCGCCATTCATGAATTCGTAGCAAAGGCGTCCAAGTCTCGGTAGTAACTGCAGAGTAGCCAATGCCATGGGACTTCCTGGGGAGGGCGGTGGGAGGAGGAGAACCACTTGAAGCTCCACTTGTCTTGCTGCGAGCTAATTTGTGAGCTTCAGAGTTCGGTTGGCTCATTTACAAGCCATGCAGCTCCATTTCTTGTGACACTCACAACCCTTCTCAAATGGAAGGAAGATGTAGGGAAGGTTTTATTGTTGTATTTGCGTACAAATTCAAAGCCAGAGCAAAAATTGGAAGATGTGAGTTTGTAAAACTTGGTGTGTCATATTCTTTTTTTTACTTAAAACATCACTTAAAAATGAAGGTAAGTGTTACCAGACCTGTTGAATGTTAATTACAGGCTGCAAAAAGAAACATGGCCAAGTGTGGCTTTGTTTCCTAGCCGCTGTTTCATTGCTGAGAAGCAGCAAGGTATTGCAAAAGACCCTTTCTGAAATAACTCCCTCTCTCAACTGCAGTTGTTTTTCCTGAAGATACTGCTTAAGCCAAATGGATGAGGAAAGAAAAGTTAAATAATTCATGAGCCTTGCTTGACAATTGATCAGTGGGGGAGGCTTCAAGAGGGAGCTGGGGGAGAGAAAGGGAGAGAAAATAATAATAGGCTTTAACTTTGAAAAGCCTTTAAAGCTTCTGTACAACAACCCATTGTGAGCTGAGAGTAAATGCAGTTCCGTGAAGATATCTTCATTAGAAATACCTGCCAAGGGCTTCCTGCAGGATTTTCATAGTACTGGAGAGTAACGTGGGGCTTGGGAAGAGGCTTAGGATTTTAATAATGGAGCTGTCAATTTGATGCCTGAAAGCGTTGACTCCAAGAGCTTTATTGCCAAATTTAGATTTCATATTTACACGGAATTATTACCTCTTCAAATTGTATGGTTTTTTTTAACTGGTAGTGAGCACCATGGGCTTCTACCATGTACAAAACCCACGTTAGGCACTATTGTCGTTTCAGTACAGCTCTTCAACTGGAACATGTATCTGTCTCTCAGCTCCTGAGCTGCATGTCTTGATTTGTTCATCAGAGGAAATGAAATTGCTTGGGAATTCAAGGGAAAATTCACCTCCGGTGTTCTTTCTGTGTGTGTGTTTGTGTCGTGGTATCTCGACCTTTCAGGTCACCAAATCTTGTTGTTTTCATTTCTGTCTGGAAGAATGTCTGAGCAAGGTAAATTGAACCAGGAGACGGCAGAGGAAGCTGCGAAGGAGCAGGAGACTGCCATCTTGGAGGCGAACCCGGACAACTGTATCCTCACTAAATCTGAAAGCTCGGAAGTGGACGAGAAGGAGGAGAAGCTGAGTGATGCCAAGACAGAGCTGCAGGTGAGACGGGACTAGTGAATGGGCACATTACGTATCAGTGTGTTACCGTTGCCTTTCCGTTTCTGTGATCCTTCGTTGCCTACAATTCTCCTGGTTTCTCTGTTGTAATTTTGAGACCCTTTTGTTTTATGGTTTTAATTATTTATTTTTCTTTCTGGTTCTTTTATCTCCCTGTGAAATAAATACTGTTATTTGTTACACCTTTCAAGCTCTTTAGGCTGCTGTCCATGTCGTTAAGGTTTGAGAAGTTAATTGCTAGATGTCTGTGTTAGAGCTTGGTGAAATATTTGGCTGTTTTCCCTCTTTGGGGATTCAGAAAGCTGCCTTGATCTAGTGACTTTACAGGTAATAATACTGAATAATTACTTAATGTGTGGTTTGGTTTGTAGGTGTTACTGCCAACAAAAAGTTGGTATGCAAAGCCTAAGAAGGTAATTTGAGAAGAAGACTTTATCGGATGAGGGGGTTTTATTCCTTTTTGCTCAAACAAATATAAGAATAAAGGGAGAGACTGCAGTTTAAGAGGAATTTGGAGGGGGGAGTGTTTACTTAAGTATGCCTTTTCTTACATGTTTATTATATGCAAAATTACAGAACACTCTGCAGTGTGGCTTTTGCTTATACCTGTTCTTAAAATGAATAAAGTGAGCAGAGATGATTCTTGGTTTTCCCTGCTTTCCAAACTGGGTTTGGGAGAGTTCTCTTTGCAGCATCAACTGATTGTAAAGTATTGGTTTGGAGTGATTTAGTGTCTTTCTTTATTGGTAATGCTCTTGTCGGGCATATTTTCCACTGAATTGGTAACTGCTTTCTTTTTTTGCTATCCCCAGAAACGAGGTGGAAATCAGAACCAGCAGAAAAAGAGATCCAAGGTAAGGGTCGGTCTCTGTTTGGCATTACATGCCTTGGTAGGCTAAAGAATGTCGATCTAACGTCTGCCTGCCATTGAAATGATGGCCTTTCATCACGTGTGTGGTGGTTCGTGGTTCTTTTTTGTGGTCCTTTTCCTTCCCTTAACCCCATAATCTCATTGCACAAAGGACTTCTGCTAGGTAAAATGTGTCAGGCTCCCCTTTATTTATCCATCGTACTTTCATGCTGCCTGGCTCGCCGTGCACTTGTGTTAGACAGCATGGGATGTGTGCTTCTGTACCCACTGGGGAAGGGAAAAGCTTGTTCCTTGGGCTTTAGTAATTAAGGGTTTTGTTTGAATTTTATTTTAATGGACTAATCTTGACATAAAGAAGCAGAGACTGAGGAGCTCCCTAAGTGGGGCAGGAAAGAACTGTTAGGAGCAAAAAACCCCTAAAAACCTTCTTTTAATTTTCTAAGTGTAGATCCATAAAGCTTGCCCATTTTATTGTCTAAGTTCCTTGGATATAACCCTTCTAGAAGAAGATGGGGGGTAGGCCAAGCAAGCAAGCATACAAACTAACCAAACTCCAGATTACAAAAGGAACCTTTGAGTTCTAATACTGAAGTACTAGAGTAGTGAAGCTTAAATTGCCTTCAGTATTGGATTATCTGTTCTTTGCCGTTACAGTTTTTGGTGGAAGTGGGTGAACGGTAGCAGAGATTTATTAAAAGCAAAACTGGAACCCACCACTTCACCTGTGTGCATATGACTTGCTGCTTGGAATCCTCTTCTGTGCGCATCGAAGGCAGATCCAATTTTGTTGGCTCAGTGGGTAGTTGTTATCTGGGGTATTTAGGGACAGCTGAGGGGTGCAGCTGATGTGACTTGGGGTCAGTAGCAGTGTTCTCTGGTTTGGTTTCTCTCTCTCTCTCATTCAGTCAGGAGCTAAAGGAAAACTTGTCCGGAGCCTTGCTGTGTGTGAAGAGTCATCCCCGCGCCCGGCGGCGGAGAATCTTCATGACAATCAGGTACGCTTGCAGTCATTGCCCTTAGCTGCATGGTTGATGTCTATGTTCAGTTGCATGATTATGTGACTTAATTGGGCATTTAACAATGTCTTTCTTGGGGTGGGGGGAAATGACATCTGACAGTGAATGTGTTTTTATGAAGTTATCTGGTTTAGCGTGAATTTTATTTTGAAATCTCAGTTTTATGCCATATCACAGGGTGTTGTTTGCTTTTTTTTCCAGACCCCCTGAAAATTCCACCAAATGGAAAAGAATTCAGATTCTAAAATTAAAAAAGTAGTGACAATCAGAATATTAATATGATCTTTTCTCTAAGGTTATCTCTTTCGAGGCTGCACCAGATACAGTTATGAATATGCTCTGGTTTCTGGTTCCTCTGAGACTCCAGTTCATATCAGTGTCCCCCTTCACACATAATGCACAGGTGCTTTGCTCTCTGAAATACCTTGGTAGAGCTGAGGATGCCTCCTCCTGAGTGGCACTTGTTTTCTCAACTCTTGGTGTAGATTTCCCGGTATCAAAAGGCGTGTATATGAGTTTTTATCTGTGCTGGTAGTGTTGTATTCCCAGCGGCTGGCAGAGTTCTGTCCCCTGCCCCCCTCCTCTCAGACTGGTAGCAGTCTTTGTAGGCCAACTGCAAAAAACAGCCCAAAAAGCAAAAGGAAAAACCTCAAATACTCTTTGCTTGCCTGGTACGGGTAAGGATTAAAAGAACCCAAAGCTAACTATTAAGAGCACTGCCTATAATTTATGAGCTGTTTGTGTGCAAATGAGATCAACCATCGAGAGAGCTTGAGCAAGTGACTTCTTGTGAGCTTAGCACAAAAACAAAATATCACATCTAAGTGTACTTTCTCACTGTTCTTCTATTGACTTGAAATGGAACAAATCCAGCTCTCCTCTTGCCTCAGAAGTATGGAGAGATTTTTCTATTTTTTTAATTTATTGCTTTTTTAAAGACCAAAAAACCAGGTTGTTTAGCAGGGGGACACGTAGATGTTCTACTGCTCTACAATGATGCTTATGCAGCAGACGGGCAGGTTATTTTATCAGTTGTTCTGTTGTAGGTATCCGCTTTCTGCTCAACTCGCGTTCCTCAAGATGTGTGGCTTTTGTTCTGCTTTCATTTGTATTTTCTATTGTTTGGTGGGGAATGAAAAGGAGAATAGCATCAAGAGATTGTATTAAGCAGCGCATGGTAGTTCATGATTCGGTTTGGATTTTCTTTATTTTTTCGTTATTATTTTATCTTAATGGTTTACAAAGCACAGGGACCTGATTACCAGAGAATGTACGGTACATTGCCAGAACGACTGAGTATGGATTGTACTGCAGACCTGATGTTTGTATTTATATTTGAACACTTGCCTTCATTTTCCTGTATAGGGAAAAGACTTGTTTACCTGTATTACTTGATCTTGAACGCTTACCTGATGGTTCACTATGTCCTTACTTCAAAGGAATGTTGCCTTTCATGTTAAACTATTGACCAAGAAGTGTATTATTGCAATTTGAACATTTATTTTGTTGTTCACTATATTTACCTTGTATCAATGTATTTATTAACATTGTATTTTACTATTGAGAAAAAAATATCAATAAAAACCTAAGAAAATATATAGTAGCTTTGCTTTCACGACGCGACAGCCTTTTTGTGTGTTTCATCTAGTGCCTATATACAAGTAACGTTATATGTAAGACAGTAGCTACTGTATGTTCCTCTGTGTGCTTATATGTCAAGTCTTGTTTTTCCTTTCCTAAGTGCATCTTAATGGACACTGTCAAGGTTAGGATTAATATCCTGGGAACAGCATGGCCAGTTACATTTTTCTCCTGTTTTGAAAAGCTCTGCTCCAGGCAGTGCAGGAATCAGAGTAATTCTTTGGGGTCTTTTGCCAGGGATTGATCCGAAGTTTGTTGTTTGAATGAGAAATAGAACTGCCATTTGAAGTGAAAGAAAGCAGGCATAACCTTAGTCCTCCAAGTGCAACCAAGCAGGTTAGCAAGCACTGTTTTATGTATCCGATGATCCTTGCCTCCAATGACCAAGAGCTCCCACCCTTTCCCTCTGTAGGCTCCATTTTTTCTGATGCTGTCAGCTAAAACTAACAGGAGTAGGAATGAAGGGCAGTAGGTCAGGATAAATTTTGGCTCTAGGGCTTTGTTTCTCTTTTACAGTGCTTTTCATCTCAAGTCTTTTGTGCCACATTCAAACCTCACACAAAGTCACTTGATGAGGACTGATGAATTTCTGTCTTCCTGTGGCATGTTTATGCTGCTCTCGTTCTGTTAGGAGCTTGTCTTCCGTGTGTTGTGGTGGCTGATTTGTAGTTGTAGAAAAAAAATCAGAAACCTAATATTTGTAATAATGACTGATTGCAAGCATCTTTTGAATTCATAATGGTCTGGTTGCTTAAAAACAAACCCATCCGCTTTAGAGTGTTGTCTTGGTATTTTGGTATGCTAGTATTCATTGAAAGCTTATGGGAGAAAGGGATTTACTAGCATTCAAGAAACTGGATTTTCTCCAGTGTTGCTGAATTTGGTTTTCATTAAAGTGATGCCCAAAAAGAATAATTATCAGGCATGCAGGACTCTATTAAGGAATACTGAATTATCAGGGAGTTTTGGCACAGCTTAATTCAAGTGAGCGTTTTGACACTACTTAAGCATATAGTGTTATTTTGTCCATCTTTTTCTCCAAAAGCACATGACCACACAGTATGCTTCCTTCAGGTTTGACCAACCAGACTGGTTTTTCTTGGAATATCTAAATAATGCCATGGTAACTGCAGAAGAAAACAAGTTGTATTTTGTTAAAGTAATGGTTTAAGTGGGGAACAACGTCTTTAAAGCAAATCAGAAAATGCAAACCAGCTTGAATTCTCCACTTTAATTAGCTTTGGAAAGCCAGAGTATGCTTTCAAAGGGACTCAGAGTCTCTGAAATACTGCATTTTTGAGGATCACACTTGTGATGTCTTGGAGAAGTTCACTTAGCACAACTTGTCTGAAAATCACAGGGCACGTTTCGTCCCTTTTGTAAAGGCACGCCTGCACATGCCTTTGTATTTAAAGTACCTGATCAGGTAGCAAGCCCTCTTGTATACAACTGGGTTATGATTTTTAGGCATTCCTCTGCTATCTGAGCTCAATAGCTCAGTCTAACTCATACTGCAGTGTCTAAGCAGCTCATATGAACATGCAGGACTTCTAGTGAGGGGCGAGAAAGTTCTATTTTTCAGACATCTGTCCATCGATCATCACCTAACGTGTAGTATTAATTAAATTAGACTTCCTTAAAGCCCATATAAAATGAATTTCACTGTTATAAGTCTTAATTCTAGTGAGAAGTACTGAAGTGTACAACAATATGGTGCCTTTAACAGAGGTGGACTAAAAGTTGATAGTATTCAAATATGAGAGAAGAGATACACTTACCACTAGAATCTGGCATTGAAAACGTCTTTATTCTCCTGGAAAAAAGAAATCATTTGTCAAATAGGAAAGAAATGTATCTGGCTTCAGCTTTTCTAGTTACAATTACACCCAGTTAAACACAACTCTCTGCAGGTTGGGAGCCATGGGAAGCTTACTGACTCTGCCCCTGAACTTATCTTTCTCTTTTTCCCAACAGGAATCAATCCAGCTACACCTTTCAAGTTTTCCTAGCTTGCAAGAGGAAGATAAATCTAGTAAAGATGAGTCCGAGAAAGAAAAAGAGAAGGAAAGAAATAAAGACAAAGATAAAAACAGTGAAAAAATCAAGATCAGAATGTTATCAAAAGGTGAAGTTAACAGTATTTATATTGTTGTAATTACTGCTGGTATGTTTCTATAAGCATGTATTTCTTTATTACGTGTACATACACAGAAGTGCTTTCATACAGTGAGAAAATTCAGAACCTGGAATGTGCATGCATGAGTGTTTTACATACAAACATTGGCTTCTGAGAGTGAGGAAACCTTTCAGATTGAGGTTTGGTGTTAGAGGCTATTAACTTAAGTACTCAGAGGAATGATTTTACATTAACTGTGTTGGTATAAACATATATATATGTAAACGTGATTGTATACGGTAATGTATGTTTGATTCTATCAGGTAAGTGCAAAACTGATGCGCTTTTTTCCCCGTTGATAACATATTGGCATGTCACTTGTGCAATTCAAATAGAGAGTAATCTTCACTGTGGAGGAGATGGAGAATTTCTCTTAGATGCTATAAGGGAACCCATTAATGACATGTAACCTGCATTGCAGTCTACTGTTATCACCTACTTGTTCAGAAAAGATGTTGTGTCTAAATTTGGTGTTTGAAACAACCCCATAATCTCTTTCTGAGCCCATGGTGTGAAGGTGCAATGGAACCTCTCCAGAAATAATCATTGCTACCCTGGGTGTGGATCCGCAGCTGGTGTGAGTTGTCGCTTGGCTTCAATGGAGCTCTCGCAACTCACACCAGCGTGAGGATGTGTTGTGTGCCTTTGAGTCAAGTGATACAGCAAGGCTGAGAAACTGATTCTGCCTACTGTCACACATCCCTCCTACCCACCCACTCTCAGGCGTGACTGGAGTTCAGCCTGTCAATGCAAATAAAATCCGTGCTGGCGCGATGCCTCATTTGCCACATGTACAGCACTTATCAAGTGATTCAAAGAGACATTGATGAATAAAGGGTGGGTTTTAATTCTTATTTTATCAAATTTTCCTTAGTAGTTTAAAGGAAGAACTTGGCAGAGGCATTGAAGGTTTCCCCATGCTTTTCCAATGACCAGAGGTTTCTGTCGGTGGCTGCTTTTGGTGCCATGCTCACAGTAGAGCAGCACAGAGGAACTGTGAGAGTCCACCCCAGGCTTCCAAGCAAGGACCTTCCTTGGCTGAACTCCACATGAACGTTTTCTTTCCAAGCATGCGCTCTCAGATTGTTGCTGGAAAATGGATTTTGGTTTATAGCGTGGCTTAATCATAATTGCTGAAATGAAATAAATGAGAGGGGGGTGTTTGTTTTTTATCTTTCAGATTGCAGTCAAGAGTATACGGACTCAACAGGCATAGATTTGCACGAGTTTCTCATTAACACACTAAAGAATAACCCCAGGTAGGTATTTTCTGCATTAGAGCTGGCATTCCTGAAATTATAGCTGGCAGTCTTGGAGCTCCTGTAACTGTGAGCGGTGTTTTATTAGTTCTGGAGATGGTTATGAAAGAAAATGTAAAGGAAGTAGGCTGATAACTGAGCAAAAAGCTATAAAAAGTCATCAACTCCTCCTTCCCTATCTAGTCACCCATTGCTTCACTTCACTTTCAGCAACATCTGGTCTTTGTCCTTACCTCTTGCCCATAGCTCTGTGTGATGTTAGCAGTAATGTATTATTGCCATTGCAGTGGGAGATTTGTGTATGAATATGAAGTAGCTTTCTTTTGGCAGTGCTGTACACAGTTCTGTGTCTGTGCGCAGTGCCAGTTCCTGTTCTTGCTATTCCCATGGTTTCCATTTGGATCAACAAGCTTATCTCAGTGATAAATTTGCCTATAAATGTCTTAAGGAAGAATATCTACCATTTTTATATGTTTATTTTCAATGTTCATTTCAGTTGGACCTGTTAAATAGGTACCACATGATTCTGCAGTGATAGGAGAGCTAGGGACAACTGGGTATGTAACAGCTTGCATAACCTGATGACCAAAGGTCCTCAAATTGGTTCATCTGCACAAAATGAGACCATTCAGAGGAAGTAAGGAGTGATGGACTCTGTAAGCTTAGGAAAAAATGGGTGTGTGGGAATTTTGGGATGTTTTTGGCAGAAAAGAAAGAGAAAAAGGCACATCTGAGCCCTTCCAGTTGAAACCAGAACATTTTGACTGAGGAATGCTGCATCACTGCCTCGTGGGAAGCCAAAATCCGAAGGTTTTCTGTATTGTGCTCTCTATCTAGGTTAGGTATGCCCAGTCTTCTCACCTGCAGATCAGTGCCTCCTGGAAGATGTGTCTCAGACAAAATGTTGGAAGTTGCTGTGGGTAACAGCTCTTCTCATTCACCAAGAGCTGGGTGAGCTGGAAACCTCCTTCTCCAGCAAACAAAAAGGTGAAGCAAAGCAATCCATAGCAGTCAGTCTTACTATGTAGTCGCTGCTCACAGCCTGGTGTGGCTGGAAGCACTCTCAGCCCCATAGTTGAGCTTCAGAAAGATCAAAATCAGTCACGTATGTCAGCAAAAGCGGGCAGCAACCTTCTCTACTTGTGCCAGGGCAAAGCATCTTTCATTTTGAATCAAGATGGCTTCAGCCTTTGCAAAGTTGCCTTAAGAACATTGATATATTCATTTGCTCAACCAAAATGTCTATGGGTCATTGATGCTACAAATCCTTACTCTTCTTTTTGACAGGGACAGAATGATTCTCTTGAAAATGGAGCAGGAAATTATTGATTTTATCAGTGACAACAAGTAAGTCGACTTTCCACACTTGGACCCCATCAGGCTTTTATTTCCTGACACGTGGTGGTACTGCTTAAAATACAAGAGATACCTTTTGCTTTTCATGATGTTGTAATTGCATTGGCCCTGCTCTATTAGGTCCAAAAATATAATTGAAGCTTTCAGTGCAGAGGAGGATCAGATACGCTGCCCCATGGGTTCCTTGTGTGAATGGTATTCTAAATCATTGTAAAATAGAGCTGAACTTGGGTAGAGGGTTTCTTGCTGCCACGTGCTCTGTATAATGAAATGTGTCTGTGGTTTTAGAGAATAGTGTCAGGATAATAGCAGAGGAGAAGTTATGCTGATGGGAAATAAGCATTTTTATCAATAAGAGAGGAAGCAGGAGCATTTGCCAAGCTAGATGTTCTCAGCATCACCCTGCATCTGTCCTGTGGGGGAAAGGCAGAGAGCTGCAGCCAGTGTCTCTCACATCTGCAGGGTTGTTTGTGCAGTGGGTGCATGGGGTCAGGAGGCAAGCTCTTCCCAATAGACAGAACGCTGGTGATACCATGAAGCGTGAGCTTTGTCTCGGCGCAGCACGTGGAAACGTCCTTGTTAGACATTCAAAAAGTAATTCCTTTTTTTTTTTTCCGCCCTCTTGAAGCAAATATTCAGATGTAGATGCACAAAGGGCAAGTTTTTGGTTAGATTTCTGCCCACAGAGTTATTGAATGTGTTGCTCTTCTCATTTAATTGTAGCTCAGGGGGAATGTTGTTATCACTGTGGTTTGTTTTCTCTTTCCAGTAATCACTATAAAAAGTTCCCTCAGATGTCGTCCTACCAGAGGATGTTGGTGCACAGAGTGGCAGCTTACTTTGGGATGGACCACAATGTGGATCAGACTGGGAAGTCTGTCATTATCAACAAGACCAGCAATACCAGAATGTAAGTAGCAGCGCTGTTGTGTTTTCACTTGTTCCCTTTCACAAGAGCTGGTTTGTACCATGGCTGTGTGGCATTTGCTTTGCTGTTATTATTGATTTTTGTAGCAAGAGGAGTGCTGTTTATCGCTTCCTAGGGTGGGAGGGGACAGTGGGGCTCACACTGTGAGGTTATTTAAGGATGTAAAGGTGCAAAAGGGGAAATCAATCCAGTTTGTTCCCTGCCACCTCAGTGTCACTGGTAGGCTACAGAAATGAGCTTGTTGCTGTACACATCGCCTAATACCATATGGCTATGTTCTTAAATAGCCCAGATACATTTGGAAGGTTGCCTCTTCCCTTGTTCTGACTCTCCCTGCTTCAAGAGTAGTTGTCTGCCCAACCTGCTTATTTAGGATTTGGGTCCCCTCCACCACCTGCCACCATCCACTCCCTTTTTCTCCTCTTCTCCCCTCCTGGTTCCACTTTATTTTCTCTCCAAACCTCATTGTTTGACCACAGAGTTGTTGTGGGTACAAATTCCTTCTGATGGCTCAAAGGCATGGTGGAATTCCTGGCAGGCTCAGCATGTGCTGGCATGCTTTAGGCTGTCCTCCATGAACCTGTAGCAAGATAGCAAAAGCTCCATACCAAGTTCCCTGGCTAATTCAGCCGAGATGCAGTTGTGTGGCCTCGTCTAACCAGCATCACTCCTGCCCAGTGCCACGTGTGTATGAACCATCAAGGAAACCGAAGCCTTCCTCCTTTATCTATAAACTATGAATGAAGGGGAAATAATTACAACTGGGTAATGGAGTTTTGGTGATACCAAGACATTGGAACGGGAAAGCCCCATTTGAAAGTTGTGTACTTCCTGTATTCAGTTAGTAGGAGAGATAAAACCATTTGTTTCGTTTACATATCCAATAGTTAGGTGAGTTGCTTAGATGCTGTTGCAGAGAGTATTCTTCTAAATGGTATTAGCCTCTCCTGTAAAAGGCTGGAAGCAATAACTAATATTGCAGGATCGAGCCCTGAGCCAAACACATTGGTACTTGCTCTTTCACCGAGTCCTGAACGTGTTCCATGTGTGTTAAGTAAATTGTAGATCACGGACAATTTATTTTAGATCCTTTTCATGGGCTTTCCCTGAGAAACAACACTTGAGCCTTAATGTGTTTAAAGGTTGGAATAAAGCATGCACCAACAGTGTGATTTTCACATATCAAGAGAATTACAGTAGCTCGATAAAACTTAACACTCAGGCTGGGAAGGCTTAGCCTCAGGCTCTGGGGATACCTGCCCCTTGTCAAGGACTATGTTTGGGTATGGATAAGAAAAAGCTGGGTGTGCAGCAAACTGATGTTCATTTTTGAGCCGTAAATTAGGGGGGAAAAAGAAACATTTCCTCATAAGCAGAACACAATTGATCATATTTGAATGCTTTTTAGGCGTTCCTCTCCACAGCCCTCCCTTTTCCCTTCACATCTGTGTCACCTCTGTAGTGCACCAGCTGCTACAGCTCATTCCTCGCAGCATTGCCTTCTCCTGGTTGGCTTGATAATGTGATAATATCACACTGATATCTGATAACGCCTCTCTGGGTTGGGTGGCTGTGCATCGCAGGGATGGGTAGTGTTGGAAGCGCTGCTGGAAATGCTTGTGCGGTGCTTCCGGAGAGGACCCTGAAGTTGTTTTCAGCAGTCAGAACTGTCTCTGTGTTCTAGTGAAGCTGGGGCTTCTTGCATGGTGGGGATGAGCAAGCAAGGCTCTTTACCAGGCATGACCTGGCAAGCTCAGCAGGCAGGACACTGCAGGGGTATAATGGATCAAATGACCCTTTCAGCTGTGGAGATGAGGCACAGAGCCAGATAATCGATTCTGACACCATTCCTGGGTAGATCTTCCAGAAACAAGCACAGGGCTTTGCCCCTCTGTTGACTGTGTTCTGAAGCTGTTTTGTAAGCCCTGCACAAACTGCAGGTTCTTTCCCATCTGCAGTGATTTGGTGGTAGGTAACTGGATCACGCGAAGCTCTCCTTGCAACGTGGTGCTTCCAGAGTGCTATTTTGATACTGCTGTAAAATAAAGCTTTGTAGAAGCAGCTCTTTCTCCTCATAACCAGAGGAGATGGCATGGTTCTTTAAACATGGCTCTGACTTGAAATAGATTGTTATGGCAGGGGGGTTGGAACTGGATGACCTTAAGGTCCTTTCCAACCCTAACTATTCTATGATTATCCTGCTTGAATAAGAGCTGATGAGGTTTTAGTATCTGCAGCAAACATTAAGCCCCACATCTGGAAGTGGCCGGTGGGATTTCATGTGTTGTGCGTTTCACTACTCACAGGGGCGATTTTGTGGGTTCAAAATCACCACCAAATCCCAGGAACGTGTTGACTCTATTAATTACTTCTTGGGCAGTACCCAGAATACCGGAGGATGTGGAGAGCTGCTGGAACGCTGTTCAGGGTGGTCATGCTGGGCTGCCAGCCTGAGCCTTGGTAGTTCGATGTGAATTTATGGAGAGCCTCCATAGACAAATGTCCTGAAGGTCTGCATTTTGACAAGGGATTTCCTCTTTATGGCATATGGTTTCCAAAGTACTTCAGCTGTACGCTGAGGAGAGGCAGGAATATTCCTGCATGCTCAAGAATTCATGAAGCCTGCACAGGCTGGGTCTTATGTGTGTGTGTGTCTGTTTGGAAAGAGCATATGGCTCTGTGGAGTCACCGAGTGGGTTGAATAAGCAGCTTGTGGCCTTTTTTCCTCTGGCTGAGCGAGAGTTCGTGTACATCCCTGCTGACACTTGCAGACCCTGCGTTGGTCCCTGCCTCCAGGCAATGAGGTGCGTTTATTCTGTTCAGCACACATCTTGCTGCCTGCAGGTACAAGGGTCGGAAGAGTGAATAGCTTTGAGATGAATGGGTGGTTGGGAAGATTTGGTAATGCTGCCTTCGAGGTGCAGTAGGCTCTGTCGAGCAGGGCATTAGAGCATTTCATTCCTTTCATCGATTTGCCATCCTAGGGCGATGTATATCCACTTCTATATACCTGCGCCTATCAAGTACCTGCTTTTCAGGGGGCTGGTATTGCAGAAAGGACTTATTGAAGAGGTTGCAGCTGGAAGTAAGGCTGTGGCTTGTCTGGCCACTCGTGCTGCTTTACAGAGAGGTAAAAATACATCAGGACCTGAGTGTCTGTGGGACTGCAACCCTGTAGCTTCTGTGGACTCTCGGTGAAGTGTCTCTTAACAGTCCACTCAGACCACAATGGCAGTTTAGCCATCTGAAGAGCATTGATGAGCTTACTCTAAGGTGCCTATTGAAATTTATTGGGATGTGTATTTTATAAGCTTTTTTTGTGAAACGAAATTTTAAAGCACAGAGATGAGCTCCACAGCCCAAATGTTTGTAACCTTTGTAAAGGGAAGTCTCTGCCCTCTCTGTCATTACAGGATAGTAGGTTTAAAAGCATTATCTTTCTGCATGATTTTTGAAATTAAGGTGAAGAAAAAGAACTTCAGTGTAATTTTTCATGGTCTCGTATCTGTAATGACAAAGGTCCTGCCTGAGTTGTCCAGCTTGTGAAATCTCAGCACCATACACGAGAGAAGCTCATCAGAAAATGAGGGAGGATTTTGCTGTTGTTGTTGCTTTGGGTTTATAGTCAAAGAGCTCAAATACAGCTTAAAACGGGCCGTCTGCTTGGTTCAGTGTGAAACTGCTCGTGTCACCATTGTAATGTATATTTGCCTGTCACCTGTGTCTGCCTGTCATCTATCTAAAGATACCCAGAAATGGAAGGGGAACTTAAGGCAGTGAAATATGATATAGGCAGAAGTTTGGAATTGAGGCAATATGTTAGATGGGGCATCATAAACTGGAGCCTGTTGATTCCTATCAAACAACTGGAAGTACTTTAGAGTTTTTTTGCAGCACTGTTCCTATTGTAATGTATATTGGTTCAGTCAGATTCATTCATCTCATTAGCTGTAGATAGGTGGAGAAATACAGGGGAAGTGTGTTTGGTGTGCTTGGTAAATGGAAAGGGGTTTCATTTAGTTGAGATCATCATCCGTGTGACAAGTATGTCTGTACCACAGCCCACGTGTGCATTCATGTACATTTTTATATCAACATGAATGACAGGGCTCATCAGAGTTGAGAAGGTGGAGTGGTGCAGTGCTGATGATATATAATGGTTGTAGTTAGACATTTTCATACATTCTGAGGGTGTAACACACCTATTATGAACTTTATACTCATCTTCAGTTATGACTAATTTTTCTTCAAGAGCATCGTGAGTTATGATCCTTGTAATATCTAATTTTCTTCCTACTCTGTTAATATGTGTTAATATAATACTGGCCCAGTCAAAAGGTTTTTCTGGTGCCATTGAGATACATCCAAAACTTTGGGCAGTACTCACATAGGATATGTATTACAAGGGCTCCTTATAAGCTCTAACTGTATCAGCAGAAGGAGGCATAGCATACACTATATCCTTTGGATAACCTCTAAGACCTTCATCGTTACTACGTGGAAGCTATATTATTCTATTTCCTCTATGGAAGGGTGGTTTGAAATGCAAGCAAAATTCTCTGGGTTTCTATTAAGCGAGTGATCTTGCTGTAGATAATTTCTATGCCAATAGAGGTGTACTGTGCCCATTTCCCCACCTTAAGATAAGGATCCTACATGCATGCCACTAACATGGCATTCACTGAACGTTGGCAGGTTCCATAAGGAATATTATCTAGAAATGTTTGTTATCCCAGGCTGAAGTGCCAAGAAGATTTCCTTGAGATGCCCACTGTTACAGCCTTTGGAGCATGCAGAAAAGTATGCCTTTCCCTTTGACTGGATCACGTATCCAGTGTCAATTCGGTTTCTTTAAGCAGCTGTTTGCTGATGGGAAAGATGGGGTGTTTTCCACACACAATTTGTAATGGCTCTTTTTCATCTAGGTATATGGTGGTGGTTACAACTTCATACCTGAACGCATGTGTCTCTTGTAAATCTCAGAGCAATTCAATGTTTGCCAGTGTTTGAAGCACAATTTTGGCTCCCTGCCTGCTGTTGTAATACAGAGCAGTTACCTGGCAAATGGTTTGCTGTATGGTACTGCATCTGCTTTTAAGCTCCTAATGCTATCCTTGATTATCATATATGTACACAGAGTAATGATCTCATGAGAGCAGAATTGCTTTTATGAGCCACATAAAGCAGGAAAACATGTGCATACCCTTATTTCTGAGTTTATCTTTTTCATTGGAGTCTTGCATTACTATTTTTCAGTGGGCTGTGGAGTCAACTCAATTCCTTTGTTCCCTATTGTAGTTCCCTCTTTCCCATCTTTACTAGAGAATGTTTGCTCCTTGACTGCTAAGAAGCAAGCAGAAACTGGGGCTATCTGTACTGGAGATAATCTGTGCTTTCCCTTTGGTTTACACTTGCTGCTGCCCAATCAGTATATGAGCATCATCTGTTACAAATGTGAAGAGAGGTATAAGGGTGCATGGTGAATGTATGCAGCTAACATGGGAAAACTGTTTAACTGGGAAGTAACACTGGAATTGTCTGAGACATTGTTCCAGTTTAAGATGAACTAACACATGACACAGCTGAGAATTTGGTAGAAATATCAATAAACCAAGAACGTATAACAGTAACTGTGAGCTTATTTCAGTCTGGGATTAAATTAGGAACATGATTAGACAAAAACACCTTTTTTCAGTGCAATAGGAATTGGGTTTAGGATGCAGGAGCCCAGTGTCCCAGTAGTCATTGATGTGATGCTTAGATGATGGCCGTTAGCTCCTACCTGCCTTTTCTTATTGGAGCCCAGAGCTGGGTAGCGCATCCCTGGATGCCGAGCAGGGGAAGGCTGTCACATCCCAAACAGAGCGGGGAACTTTCTGAGAACTGCTGCACTGCAGTGCCTTGGCTTTTTATCCCAGGAGAGAAGCACCTGATGTGGAGGAGTTGAGTTGCCTTTCTTTTACCCAGTCACATGGTGATTGGAGAAGTGATTCAGGATGCACATATGTTAATAAATGGTGGGGATTTTAGCAATATCTTGCTCTTACGCTACAGGCGTTTGTTTCAGACCTAAAGTTGCCACTGTTCTTCCAAATGCGTTGTTTGAGGTTGTGCATATTCCACGTTTCAGTGCTTGATGCTCATCTGGAAGAGATAGAGGGGTTTTTTTCCTCCCCTCCCAACCTTTATTTTTAGTGTTTATTTTCTTTAATGATACTTGCATTAGGACAGCCTTTTTTCTGAGCAAGCATTCTCTCCTTTTAGTCACATGCCTGTTTTAAATGGAAGATACAAGAGGGGAAAAAAATACTTGGTACGCTTGAAGTTGAGCCGAATTTCACAAAGCCTTGATTCCTGGCTTTGTTCTTCCTTCAATCACAGTAAGCCTTATGCTGGACCCATGGAAATGACTTACTCTGTAAATGAGATGTTAGGGTTAATGAACCAGTTCTAATAGCTCCGATATTAAATTTTCATCTAGTGTAATTTATCAGAAGTAAATTGTTTATAATTAAGGTGGACATGTTCTTTACAGCTGTTCTATACTGTAATGAAATATTAGTTAGATGTTAATCAGGATATATCTATAGTATTTCTTTTTTCTATTTCTTTATTAAATCTTTACCATCGCACCACTTAACGGTGTAAGTTTTGCTAAACCTTGAAGGTTATTGTCACCTGCTTTGAGTGCATATAGGAGGTGAGCCAGGAAGAGAATGCTATAGAATAGGAAGCAGGTAATTCAGTTGAGGGAAGCTCTTCCTTGCGTGAGTAATTAACCCATGTCTTTACATGCTCGTCTAAGCTGTAGTAGGAAAGTGCCCGTTAATCAAGATGCTGTTTGGTCATTTTATGCTTTCAAACCACTGGAGAGAGATCTGGAAATCTGCAGTGGCCCCTGTGCTCTCCTCAGCTGTGATTGTGCATCAGTAGTAGGTGAAATAACGGCTTTAAATCTGGGCATTTCAGAAATGAGGTGCTGAGAGGCAAGCAAGGGAATTTTGGAGGTGGTCCAAATGGGTTTTAGAAATGCCTTTTGCGTTGCTGTTGCCTGCCCACTGTTTAACATAGGAAATACGTGCATTAGGAATGAAAGAAGCATGGTGAGTTTTATCAAACCTTTGTATAAGCAAAGTCTCTTGTTTCTGCCGGTGGTGCCCAAGGTGAGCGCTGTCTCTGACAGTTTAACTGCTTCAGGCCACTGATTGATCAGGGGATGACTTCTGATCCACGAGTCTTCTGGTGGAGACGGGGGAAAACGCTCGTGGGCTGAAGCAGAATTAAGCACAAGAACTTGTGTTGGTCTCAAGTTGCATGCGTGGGGCATTTCAGGAGCACTCATAGTTTCTTCGTTAGCCCTTTGTCTTTGGGGAGCTGTCTTACCTTCATTGGGAGCCTTCAAATCTTGAATTCCTTCCTTTTTTCTCTCTTGTTCATTTTTGGGATTCTAAGGTAGAAGAATGTCATTTTAAATAGATCACAGCAGTTATGCAACGCTGTCATTTTCAGCCACTTGCCGAGTATGCCACATCCTTACCATCAAATATTAATGAACTGGGTAACAAACTGTGCCTCCATTGACGAGCCTCTGCTAGCTAGAAATAAATCGGTGCTGTGCAAGATGTTCAGTCTCAGCTGACACCCTGAGTATCAAGAATTCAGTCCAATCCAGGAGAGTGGGAGCAGGAGAATTGGGTCCTTCAGGTCCAGAAGTCATCTTAACTTGATCATAGGGCAGCAAAGCATTTTGAAGCTCCTAAAATGGTCTCTGTCTGGGGCATTGCACTTCAGCCCCATTGAGCAACAGAGCTGGTATCTCAGTGTGCCTTGGCCTGCTAGCTTCTCCCCCGAGTTAAGAGCTAGATTTCCATGTTCTAGCCCCAAAACACGGGGCTGAATGTTGAAGCCAGTACTCAGGCAGACTCTAAGGGGGTCAAGATACACTGTGGGTTTGCATCCATACGTTAAACTAGGATGATTTTCTGGTTTTTAAATTCAGCTTTAGAAAAGCTTATGAGGGCCAAGAGTTGTATGGTGATACCTCAACATTAGATTCTGTTCTTTAAATACTGTCTACTTTGAAAGCCTTAAGGGTAAGGCCCCTGCTTTAACCACACACAGAATAACTTGGCATGGAAGAGACTCGGTGTGCATTGACTTTTATCTGCAGCTTCACCATGGTTTTCCATCATGGGAAATGCTGCTGGTGCCAGCCCCACTAACATCGTGCTGCTGGGGGCTACTAGAGCTGAGCATCTGGAAGGGTGAGTGAGCAAGGGTGACAGGATAAACCTCACGCTCACTGAACAAAGAGCACTGGGAGGTATCGCTGCCATGCACTGTTACTGGCTCTTCAGTCCTGCCAGGCTTATCCTCAACCCCAATTTGAGGGGGAGAATCCCTGTCAAAATAGCTTGTGACTTCTCACATCCTTGTTTAGTAATAAATACAGAACATGCTTAGAGCTCAGATGCTGTTAATGAAGATACAGTCTTTAGCCAGGAACAATGTGGCATTTGGCAATTGAGAGTTTGGATTTTTTTCAGTCCTGTGGCACAGAAAAGGCAGCACCTTAAAGGAACTGTCTTGTACATGGCTGATCTTTTCTTTTTGATGGCTTTTAATGTGCTTTTATCATTGCAACAGAAGTTCTTAGTGACTCATACTGTAAAAGCAGCAATCTGTTAATGAGGCATTTACCTTCGAATGCTTGAAATGCCATCTTGAGTGGTTTTAAGTTGTGATAATATAACTGCACTGTACTTGAACAATTATCTGTATTTAAATTCCCACTCTGACTTTTTGAAACCACGTTTTAACATCCATCAGCCCCTACATCCTCGAAACCTATTTGAAGGCTGCAGTTCAGGCCCTCATTCTTGAAAAACATTATTCTGCGATAATTTAATCAAATAATTTAACGTGTAGGGCTGGAATTGTACCTTTTGTCATTGACAACGGTGATGCTTGCTTCCAAGTCCTGTGAATTCTTGAGCTCTCAGAATATATTCCCATGCCTGCATAATCAGAACAGTTGTTTGTAGTGCAGACAGCAGAGCTGTAGCCCTCAAGGTAGAGTAAAGCTAGAGTAATGCTTATGTAGATTTGCTGTGCTGCTAAATGCAAAGGCCTAGGAAAGCCTCCAGCATCAAACCAAAAAAGCACAGCAGGCAGATGTAGATACTCAGAAACTAGCAAAGCAAGAAAGGCCAGCACACTGTGGCACAGCAGGCCTTCAGAATGGAGACCGATGTGATGTTGGACTGAGCAGTAAGCTTAATTAGACAAGTGCAAATAACAAGGAAACGCCGTTAAACCATCAGAACACCTGCGTAAGAATGCCCTGAATCTTCACAACTTCCCTGAACCCTGTCAGCAGCTTTGCTGCTCTGCTCTCACCTTCCCACTGCTTTTCTGACAGCATCCTTGTGTAAGAGCATGTTGTTGCTTGCTCATTTTGTTTGGCAGACGATGGTCCTGCAGGCACCCAGGGTGTTGTTTTGCCTGTTCCTAGCCCCATTACCTTTCCTATTTTTCACTTGGTGTTGCTGTTTGTTCAGGAGAGAGGTATTCCCATGCTGTCCCATATTACATGGGCTAGATCACCATTGCATTGTAAATACTAAGTTCATCTTTTCAGGCTCTTGTCTGATCACACCGCAGGGGTCTCCACTTTTGAACTCTCTTTCCTGCCTTGCGTTCCTTTGGACTGCTGCTTCACTATTGACCTGGGGAGCTTTCGCAGGTGCCGTGCACTGCAGCACTTGCTAGGCTTTTACCTGCATCGGGCGCTGTACTGGCAAACCCATCTTTTCACACGTGGTGAGGCTGTTGCTCTCCAAAGGCATTTTGCAACAGCCTGTGCGCTACGGTGCTGTCAGAAACATACGCCTCATGATAAGGATTTATGTGCTGTATGTGTCAGCCCTGACAGTACCAGGCTCTTTGTGTGCTCTGCTCATACAGTGACTAAGTCTTCAGAACCATCACGTTCAAAGCCTGTGCTTGTCTCTTTCCATTTGTCCTTCTGGTGTGGTGTCTGTGCTTCCTCTTTCTCAGGCAGTTATTTCAGAGCTGATTAATTTACTTGAAATAAGTGAAGGTTTCCCACCCCCCCAGTATTTCATTTCTTATCTCCCGTGCAAATAGAGGTCTATAAAACCGCATTAGCTTGCTTCTAAACAGATACAAGGAAATACCTTGTTATTTCCGTAGCCCATGTCTCCTGATAGCTATTACCACCCTGCTATGTGTTACAAAAATAGGGAATTTGATTGAGGAGTGAATACCCAGTTAAGGTACTTAAGGTTTGGGTCTCTTTTTTCATTACTGCTTACAATGGTTGATTCACAATCAAAGCATTAAATGAGCATGTAATGGGGAATTCTCCTTAAAGAGTCCATGTAGAAAATAAGCCTGAGGGGCAAACTCTGTTTTCTGTCATAGAGAGATAAATTGAGAGGAGCACTACCAAAGTGAATGGAAGTAGCTCCCGTTAAAATCACCATCATGATAGTAGGGAAAAACCTTATATTGGATGTTATCAAAATCTTAACTTTCTTTTTGCTTTCTGACACACACAGATATTTTGCTGCTTACCCCAACTTTACCATTCCAAAATACAGGCTTCATTGGAAGGAATGAGCCCAGAAAAGTTGTTCTGTTTTCAGATTCTGCTTAAGGACGGACTGTAGATAGCTTTTAAGTACCTATAAAATGAGAAAGGTAAATGATAGTAGCCAACTTTAACAGAGAAAGCAGACACAGCATCTAGGAGGTACTGATGGAGCTTTGTTCTGCTATGGATTTGTTACTATGTATTTGACTCAGTGTTTGACAAGGCGACAGCATGGCTGAGGTTAAATGGGACCTGTAGAGGTCTATTGGTCCAACACCACTGCTCAAGGAGGGCCACCTAGAGCCAGTTGCTCAGGACCATCCCAAGGATGCCTCTTGTGCCAGTTCTTGATCACCTTCACTGTGAAAGGATTCCAAGCCCACAAACAAGAAACTTGATGCATATCTTGAGGTAACTGTTGTAATGATTTCCCAATACACAGATGGGGTCAAAGAGGCAAAGTGACCATTGGCTGCATGGCAAGGGATCACAAGCACTAGAAATGGCAAAGCACTATTGTCCTGAGGTTTTGCCTGGATACTCTTCCCAAGTCTGCTCCTGATACTGCAGTGAAGTATTCAGAAGTGCTCCTGAACCAGGGTAGAACAGTGGGTGGGAAGCTTAATGATGCCTGTTTCATGTGTCTGGCAACTGGGTAAACTGATCACCCACCAAAAGGCTATTTCATAATCCATCCTCTCCCTTCTGTACACTGGGAAAGAAGATGATGAGGAAGATGTTTGCAAAGATAGGGTGATGGGAGCACACTTTGCTGCGCTGACCGTGACCTGACAACTGTATGAAATATGAAATGGGTTCATACACGATCATGTTTTGGTGAAGTTGCATTTTTAGGGCACAGATGTTTTGCTTCCACACGTTATTGTTGGGCAATAAAATGTTAGATGATCAAAAATTTATATTTAATAAAACCAAAGCAAACAGAAACCCCCCAAACATTCCATCTTTTAGCCTGTGTGATTTCCCCCTCCCCATGTGTTGGTTTCTGAGCCTTTAAGGAGTAAGTTGGAAAACTGTCTGGTCTTCTCAGTGCACAAATCCTATTGACTTAGAAGGGAATTATTTCCTCCCTAAGCTTTTTCTGGAGTACCAGGGTTTGAGGTTCTCCAGTGATCCACTGATGCCAGACACGGGGGCTAAATGAGATGCTGCATCTCATAGAGGCAGGCAGCACTCTGTAAGCACGTACTGCTGTGTCTGCTTTTTTGCACATGGCTGTTAGCATGCAGAGGGATGCTCCATGTGGCCAGGGTCAATGCAGCAGTGCAGGATAGGTACTGGAGGATGTTTTGGGTGTGGTTTTGCAGAAGATTCCTTAAATAGTTTAGCATACTTGGGTTAGTGATGAGGTCTTCAGAAGTGCTCAGGGACTCTCCCAAAAGGCTATGCAAATCACATTTTTACCACTTAAAATTAAACTGAGCTGTGGTGAGGGTTTGAAGATGCAGATTAGGTAATGGTATACCCAGTGGGGTAATAGTGAATATTCTCCTCATTTTACACTGAGTTGTAATTATAATTGTAAACTGTGTTTTAACTTGAGTTAGATCTTTATTTATGCCAGTACTGAAGATAAGCATGATAAATTCACTCCCTTACATGCATGAGCACAGTTTGGTGGGTTGTGCAGACTCTGCTAACGGTAGTATCAGGGCAGAAAAGCTCAGAAGAGCAGTAAATGTGATTATTATTAATTTAGGACTCACATGAGATAAATTCACTGTATCTGCTGTACTACTGTAATGATGTACTGTATTAGTACATTGACAGTGTACTGCATCTTACACAAAGTTACCTGGTGGTTTCTTCCATTTTCAAGCAATTGATTCACCTGCAAATTCATAAACCGATGCAGCAGATTTCCCTGGGACAACCAGAATGTCTGTGCTTCCTTTTAGCAAATGCATTGTATGGTTACAGGGAACTTGAAAGCTGTGAATGTGGAGCTTGCACTGACTTCCGTCAGAGAGCTAGACACAAACCTTTACAGATTCAACCTCTTCTCTACCTAAATGATGAGAGCATTTGGTTCCACTTAATGGTTTTAAGCTATTTGCCATCTGCATCCTACTAATAATACATTTGTTGCTATAGATCTTAAAAAAGGCAGTAAAAAGTATTGAAGAAAAGAGCACAAATGTGTGTAAACATCGCTATTCTTTATAAGAAGTTGCATTTATTTCAACTGACATTTAAGGGAGGCCTTCCTGAAGTTATTTGTTGCTATGCATCTTATTCCTCACCTGAGAGTTATCCCTCAGGCTTTGTATCCTTATTAACCGAGCTTGTCTTGATAACTACAGCCTCATTGGCAGTGGTGACCCGGAACTGCAGGGACAATGGGGAGGGCAGGACCTTCTCATGGTGGTGGTGTTACCACGATGCTCGGTAACACTCTGCACCTTTCCAGAGCCTCTGCCCAAGCAAACTTCTTTTCCCAACTGGACATTAATCACCACCTGATTAATTTTATTCACAGGCACATACAGGATCATTAGTTGAGGCTTGTGCCTTGTTCTTGTGCTTCTCCTTTTGCCTGCTGTCAAGTGGAAACATCTTATAAATAGTAAATGAAGTGGAAATGGGATTTAAAAGTTAAAGTAACTCCATGAAGTATTAAAGCTGTGTTGCTGTGTAACTAAGTTAGGGGAGACATTTTCCCAAATTGCTTTTTCAAGCTTTTTTTTCTCTAATTTTTGATGACTTTTTTTTTCCCTCTCTGCACGTTAAAATCCCAGTAGTTTATTGCACTTGGCATACAGTGTATTAGATGCTCAGCACATAGTTCACAGCTATAGATTTATGCACTGATAGTATAATTGCAGAAATTGTGCTTGTGCTTCAGGATGCAAACCTCAGCTGGTGCTGAGGAAATGTCAAAAATCATCCACTGAGTTCGAGAGCTGTGTGGAGAGCCGTGTTTCATTTGGCTTGCTCAAAGGAAGGCTAGTAGGGCATCTGGACGGTCTTTCCTGCGTTGGGCTCTGTACCTGTTAGCACCTACAGATGATGGACAAAGGTTTCCTGAATGCTCCGAATCCTTGGAAATGGGGCTGGTTTGTTCTGTCACTTTGTCAGAAGAAAGCAAATTGTGAGCAGAAGTGGGAGTCCCTCAAATTCACACAGAAAGAGGGGCGGGAGAGCTTCTGTCTCTCAGTGTGGTATTTCTACCAGTTCATTACAAATGTTTTCTGCACATCTGACAATGAATTGGAATGGACTGTAATTAGGGTGTGAATATGCGCTGTGTTGTGATTTCACATCAATTGCGAATTAGTTAAGTGCAAATCTGAATGCTTTGACAACAAAATGGTGGCTGATTTACAGATCTGGTCGGATTTTTCCTTTCTGAAATAAGACAAAGCAGAGGGCTTTGAGGCTTTGCAGAGGGCTTTTATTTACAAAGGCACTGATGTCTGTAAATTCCACCCTTTGATTTCTTCACATTTGGTCCATTAATGTCAGGGGATGTTTTGTGCCTTGTTTATGTAGGTCTGTAGACAAGAGCATCTGCCGCCAGGACTGCTGTTAGCAGCTCCTTCAGCGCAGAGGACAGAGTTTGTGTTCCCTGATAGGAACCTCACAGCACGACACAGGGTATTACTGCTTTTAAAAACCAGCCTGTGCCTTGGCAGCCCCTCAGTTGGTTGAGAGCAATGTTTGAATCCCAGCTCAACTCTCGAGGCCCCTGGTCTGCTTCTTGGCATCGTTGGGGCTTAAAACGTGACAGGTTTGGCTCTGGGGGTGGTGCAGACAGGAGTGGTATTTATTGACAGCCACAAAGCATTGGCAGTGACCAGCTTGGTGACAACAGATACTTCTTAAAACTTGCTTTTCTGTGCCAGGTTAGGTGCCGTGAGGTGCTGCGTTTTGCACAATGTGAGAATGTGGAACCAGCATCCCGGCATCTTCCGAACCTGACACGCTTCAACCTCTTAAGCAGTGGGGTTTGGCTTAAAATCAAGTGGATAAATGAATGAATGTCTGGATGGGTTTAACTCAGTGAACTGTTTGATACTCTGTGATTGTTCTGGAGTGTTCTCTTTGCTTCATGGTGATAATAGTTGTTTAAGCAATACGCCATCAGTCCCTCCCATTACCGGTTGTGTTTATTAGAAGTGAGGGAACTTTAGGGTTTGTGTTAAGATTTCTCTCCGGTTTTCCTTACTTTCAAAGGTGGACAGGCTTCCCTTGCAGCAGTGTTGCTGGAGGCCACAGCTACCGAAGGAAGCAAATTAACATGCAGTATGTTAATTTGTTTTCCCTGTCCTTCAGTCGCAGTGAGGAGAGTCTAAATATTTCAGTGACCGAGACTTTGGATTCCTGCTCCTTGCTACACAACAACAACAAAAGCTATTTATAGCAATAACAGTTAGCAGCGATACAGCAGCCTCAGACAGCGACAGGCAGCGTCTCACCATGACCGCGACTGTTAACTGCTTTTGCACTGAATGCCTCTGTGAAAACAAAAGAGCACTGAGAAATAAAGGTCAAAGCGAAACCAAAAGAAAGATTTTTTTATTGCTATGTTTTACTTTGCTGGCAGACCAGAGCAAAGGTTTTCTGAACATTTAAAAGATGAAAAAGGTGAAGAATCCCAGAAGCGATTTATCTTGAAGCGAGATAACTCTAGTATTGATAAAGAAGACAATCAGGTTGGTTCTCGGTTCGAGAGTTGCTGCAATTTGTTCTGTTTTCGAAGGTGGGCTGACTGATGTTATTGTTGTTCTTTTGTTGTTGCTCTCCTCCTCCCCTGCTCCCTTCCCGCCTCCTTTGGCATCCGTACCATGGGTAGCACTGAGCCCTGGCGTGGCCGCTTCAGCCGTGGCAGTGTGTGGGTTTGCATGGGTGGTTTGCTTGGCGCAGGATGTGCTGCATGCCAAAGGGATGGGGGAATGCCGGCGGCTCCGGGCTCTGTGGAAGGCTGTGTCAGTCGCGTTTCCCAATGTCTCGCCTAACTATGGCAGTCGTGCCGCTCCCTGCAGCTTCCTCCTTCTGTGGTACCCATGCAGAGATGGATTTCAGTAAGGACTGATGAGAAACTGATGCAGCCCAAAAAAAGGAGAGAGGAACTAAACTCAAATCAAAATCCCCCAAACAAACGTGATGGTGAGGCCAGGCTCATTTGAAAAAAACCAACAAACCCATCCTAAATTAAGCTTTGACCCAAAATCAAGCAGTTTCACCTTTTCGTTCCCTCCCTCCTCCCGTGCTCTCGCCACCTTTTACTGTCTGTGTAACTTAACTTGCTTGTTGTGCATGTACTGTGGCAGACGTTCCCCTCTGTGTTGCCTGTGCTATAACACACCCTTACCTGAGGTGAGCCTGATGAGTAGGGGAGTGCCAGGGAGATGAGTGTGTTTGTGCTGCCTGGAAAAGCGGGTGCTGGGCTGTTCCCATCCAGTGCAAGCTGCCTATGTGGAATATATTAACCCAAAGAACCAATCAAAAAGGGTTTCTTACGTGTATTGCTTTTATGAGAGAAGTCTCACAGGTAAGAAGACAGCCTCTGCTTTCTTTGCTTAGGTTGTGCTGGTGGAGGGAGCTGCCATTGAGTCTCTCATTGCCACGCTCCATGTTTTCAGCAAAGGACTGATTTTTGTTTTCCTTTTTCCTTTCTATTTTTAACTTTTCCCCTTGACTTCCAGTGGTCCAGAGCAGCCTCGCCAGTTGTGCTGCATCCTGTGAAAGCAAACCCCAAGCGTTTTTAGGGTACGGCGAATATGGGCATCAGCCAAAGGAAAGCAACATGACCTCTCTCACGGGGAGCTGGGGTGCAGGGGGAGAAGGAGCAGTGTTGAAACCCAATTGCCAACCAAGTGTTTCTTGCTGAGGGTCCTTCTCTCCCACGGCACAGCCATTTCCTGAGAGGCACAGGCTTTTTGCCCTTCTTTTCCCAACGAGACTGAAGCTGAGGGTTCCTTGCCGTGCGGAAACGGTTGGGAGTGCTGTGCCAAATATCTGGGACTTCTCCTTGTTACACATAGGCTTTGGTGGGTTTCTTCTAGGGTTTGCAGTTTAGCTCTTCCAGCCTAGTTTCCCCTCTTCCCTTCCTTGATCCCACAGATTGCAAGCGTTGCCTGTGCTCCTGCTCCTTGTGGCAGTAGGAGAGCTGAGAAATCTTAGTGGTCGAAGGCACTTAGGCTTGGGGCGAGAACACCCAGTTTTAGGATGGTGGGTCCACCCAAGCCATGCAGGAAGCCTTGTTTTGGCCACCTGGCTGTGTGGACTGGAAGCCCTGGGTGCCCATCCTCGCAGGGTGCTCCGTGCAGGGACTACAGCTACTGTTTCCATGCTTCGTTTGTTTGAGTGAACATTTATTATTCTCAGCTGACAGTTACTTAACGGCAGTTTCTAACAGCTCAACTTATATAATCCTCCTGGTTTTCTTTCTGCTCAGCAAAACAGAATTCTTCCATTTAGAGATGACAGACGAAGTAAATCAATTGAAGAGAGAGAAGAGGAGTATCAGAGAGTGAGGGAGAGAATATTTGCACAAGATGTGAGTAGTTGTTTTAATTGCCTCTTTAGTGCCATACCTTCGCCGGTAGTCAGACAGTCTTGCCCCCCTCCAACACCAACACTGCAGCAGGACCTGCCCTGTGGGGCTGGAGGAGACAGGGAAGGGAGATTGGTGCAGAGGGTCTG
Organism: Pezoporus occidentalis; assembly: GCF_034315485.1. Taxonomy (NCBI): domain Eukaryota; kingdom Metazoa; phylum Chordata; class Aves; order Psittaciformes; family Psittacidae; genus Pezoporus; species Pezoporus occidentalis. The sequence goes on from NW_026912854.1 coordinate 1,133,192, forward strand.
AGAGGAGCTTGAGATATGTGGAGGTTGGCTTCTGGAGAAGGAGGTGATGATGAGCGGTGCAGGGAGAAGGGTAGAGGAAAGATCAGGCCCAGCATGTTGTCTGGGGAGTGCCTATCCCGTTTCTTTGACTGTTCATGTTCGTGTGGTCTAGGTTTCCTTCTGTTTGCCTTCTCTTTTGACAGGCAGAGCAGTGATTTAAATGGACACTCTCAATAAAGCAAGGCCATAAAGCAAGGCCAGGTTGGCTGTTGGATGGGGCTCTAGCAACCTGGTCTAGTGGAAGGTGTCCCTGCTCATGGCAGGGGGTTGGAACTGGGTGAGCTCTAAGGTCCCTTCCAAGCCAAACCAGTCTGGGATTCTATGATGTTTGTTTCAAGCTGGATCAGATTTTCTAAGTGTCCTTTTGCATGGGTTTGTTTCTTTGGACCAGTGCTGTAGCACTACAACACTAAGAACAAAGATAAGCCAGAGGTTAAACATGGAGTTGCATGGGGTTTTTATTTAAATGACCAGTTAAGGGGCCATGTTTCTGCCATCAGAGAGTCACATTATTGATTTTGTTTTGAAAGGAATACAGTGAAACAGGCATTCTAATTCCTGCCCTTACCAAACAAATCAGAACATGCACAAGAAGCTATATTGCTAGAGAGAGGAAAACATTTAAATGTGGAACATCTGTGAGCAATACCTCCTGTTCCTGAAAAGGGAAGAAAATCATAGTTTGCTGTAATGTTGTAATGATGGGGTCCTAAAAGGGAAAAAAAACCTTATCATTTTACTGTTTCAGCGGGAGCTCTGCCGCTTAGAGGAATATGGGGATAAACCTGATTAAAACTGTTCCTGAAAATCATATTTGGCAGTGTCCATTTAAATTAAAGCTGTTCGTAGTTGCAGGTCTAATAGTATTGGTTTAGATATCCTTTTCTTTTGCTCTGGTTTTGGAGTGGCACGTGTCCGAGTTCTTTAGCAGAATACATTGCATTGTGTTAAGGTGTGCGTTGTCTGACGTGCGATAAGTAAGCTTGCTGTTTAATAAGTAGCTTGCCCCATCAGAATGGTTTTAGCCTCATTTTTTCTTCCTTGGCTGAGACAATTCCAGTAAAAGCAGAGGCCCTTCAGTTTGTGTTTTGCTTTCAGCACGGGGCTCTGATGTATATATACTGTCACAGTATACATGGTAGAGTTAACTGGGTAGTTCAAGGGCTGTAAAAGCCTTTTTGTAATAAGCTAGAAGCAGCAACTTTCCTGTAGGAAACAGGTTGCAGAGGAGCTTGTGCAAACCCAAGAAATCTTTGGGTTTTAAAGCAGACTTCAAACGAGGCAAAAGGTTGTTTAAAAATGCCAGATGGACAGTTGTTGCCCATACAGTGTAGTTTCTCTCCTAAGCAGCAGCTAGACATGCCAGGCTGGGAAACGGAGGTGGCTAGAACAGTGCTGAAACTCGCTCCACAACGTGAGTGCTGCTGGTTTTATCTTTAGATACTTGAGTTTTAAAGACGGGAGAGCAGTGAGCATTTTCATTGTCTACAGTAGGAGGTCGTTGTGGTCCATTGGGTTGGTATCTCCAAGTGGCAAGACCTAAATAACAGTGTGGTTTGTGGCAAGCATGTCAAGCGCACTGGGAGTGAGCACTTTTAAAGATCAGCACTGTTAGATATCTCTCCCTCTCTCTCTCATATCCACTCATTGAGCTCTCTCTCTGCTATTGCAGGTGTCAGTGAACATCGTAGGGCGATGAATTGCAGCAAGTTATATGAATACTATTAGGAACATATGTCTCAGCTGAGCTGGTTTGAGTGGAGCACTCCCAGATATGCGGTGGTTTTTAAGAGGATGACAGTGGTTGTGGTGGTGGCTTTGTCAGCTTTAGGAAAGAGCGCAATGGCTTCCTATTATAGGTAGCCACTTACTGCATGTAAGGCTTTTTATAGTTGTAAGCCCCTCTGCAATAATTAATCATTCCAGTTCTCCCCAGGTTCCTCTGAGGTAGGTACCTAAGCTTTGTCATCCTGCAAATTATATATGTAGGAAGAGAGGCAAAGAGGGATCAATTACGTGGCATTTTTATTACCTCCATACTGTTTACACTGCCGTAGCCAAGCCTTGATCAGTGCCTTGCTTATGAACCTTAGCAAATGGATTGTAGATATTTCACTTCTAATTAGAGGATGCATGAAGAGAGCTTGCATGAGAGGTCTCCAAAGGGTAACCACAAAGGTCAAGAATACTGCTGTAACATGTTGCACGCAGCCTCCCCTCTCTAAACATGTTCAAGATAGCCAAAACTCCTTGGATTAACGTTATCAGCCCCGGAGTCAGATCCCTGATAAAATTCAGGAGGAAGAGGCACTCTGAGTATGGCCACAAAACCTTCTGTGCATGTTTCAAGTGCTGTGAGAAATGTCTTACCCCGGACCCCACGTCCCAGCCAACAGAAGGCTTGCTTGTCCTGCCTTTGAGTTTGCAGCCCTCGAGTGCATCACACAGCTTCCTTTCCGAGTGGGGAGGTTTTAGCAAAATAAATACGTTCATGAATAATGCCATCATTATGATAGTCCTTATGATGATTAGTCTGATATTAGTTTAAATTACGCTTCCTGGCAAGCTTTCCATCTGCTGTGTTGGCTATCATAAATTCTGATAAGGGGGGCTGGAGGCTTTAATGACTCCTGTCGTGTAGAGTCGTAACAAGCGGCAGGGATCGAGAAGCATGTTAATGGGATATCTTAATAAAAGATTTGGTGAAGAAATAAATAGTTAATAAACGCAATCATTCCAGCTTATTGAAATAAGGTCTACAACACGCACCTCCAGCTTTTCAGGCGCTAATAGTAAAGCAGCACTACATGAGCTCTGTTATGCTCAAAGCTGTTTTCAAGGGTTTCTTTTTTATGTCACAAAGCCTACAACCTTCCTTCTTAAAACACGTTTTTTATTGGAAACTTCGTTTTACAACAGTTCATGAATTTTACAACTAAGTGCGCTGGAACAGAGGAGGTGGAGTACCTGGGTCTTTGCAAAGGAGAAGCTTCTTGTCTGAACTGCTTTAGTTGCTTTGAGCAGGTTGAAAAGTAATTGTCCAAGAAAGACAAAGAACGATCTGAAGGAATAAAAGGTAGATGTTCTTTCCCTCTCTGATAAGTCAAGTTGTAGATTTAACTGAAAATCCCAAATGCGTGTGTAAATGATACACTGCGTTTGGCTTTTAAGCAAGCAGAAAATTGATTCTAAAGACTAGCAATTGGATTATGTGGGGGGAATGTCATTCTTCAAGGTTAACACAGCGCATAACCTCATGAGCCAGAATCACGTAAGGATCATCCACTGGTCATAATTCTATTCTCAAGTCATCATTGTGTATTCACTGAAAAATGACCATGTTTTATAACTTGCACAAACGCTGGAATTGCCCATGGCGCGCATGGGATGTGTTAAAGGGAATACACCATGCTTTTTCCTTTGTCTTGTTAATTGTAATGGCTGGTTTTGATTTAGGAGTGTATTCTGAAGAGCCAGATCCTTAAGACAAAATAATCATGACTCCTCTTCTTAAGAAACCACTGAGGATCTTTATCATGCTCTGATTAAAGAGTTTCAAGAAAGAAATATTTGAAAACATGGCTTCAGCCTTTCCTATCCTTCTAGTAGGAAAAGGTTAGGAAGAAGAAGGTTTAAAATGAATAGAAACAAAACAAAGACATGCCTTGTGTTGGGTACCAGAAACCTATAGGTACTAAAACCCCCTCGCTACTGTACAGAGCCTTTGCTTGTGGTTGCAGAGCAAGCAATAAGCATTAGTCGGAAGCCTGAGATCCATCACATCTTGTTAACTGATGTGAAAATGATTACCTGATGGTATCCAGAGCAGGATATTCCTGCATGTTAATAGTTATCTGTGTTGGTTAACGTCATTAAAACTAAGAGCAGCAACCCCCAGTATACCTAATGCCCTGGCAGAGCTGATGCACCTTTTCCAGTGGAGACTTTAAAAGGTTTTAGGAAACTGGAAGAGTGAAATACTCATCTCATAAATGACAGTCATCCAGAGCACCCGAATGGAAACCGTGCCTGCAGAGGCCTCCAGGGAGGTGAATTTGTAGGTCATCTTGCAAAACTCTGTTCCTTTTGTAGGTTTGTTTCCAGTGTCTTTGAGTATCCAAGAGCCAAGCGTTTGAAGAATGTTTTTTGACTCCAGCTCTCATGCTGGCTACTTAAGCTTTCCTGGTGCTTTAAATTGAGCTCTGTTGATGCTATGGATCAGGAAAGCGAGTCCTGACCTTGTAGTAGCTCAGTTGCTACCCAGAGCTGCTTAGCTAGCTGATATTTAACTGTAAGAATAACATAATAAAGAAGTGCCTGTCTTCTCTGCCTCACACCTGTACAGAAATATAGTTTCCAGGGATGGTGTGGCCCTGTGCCATCAGCATTACTCAGGAAGACAAATGGAGTTATTACAGGCACTGTCTTTAAGTCTGTAATGCAGTTGATAGTGATACCCATTGAGATAGTGAAAAGGGAGCAGACCTCTCCCCTTGCTTGATTGAAGTATAAACCCTAGATATTTATCCTGCTGGTGCCCCAATCCCTATAAAACCTTGGCAAAGAAATCCAGACAGGTGCGTGCCCCTTTGCTTTTGTGACTTTGTGGGAACACAGACCAGTACTCTGGTCTAACGAGAGATTACTTGCTTGTCCTTGAAGAGTAGCTATAGTGCTGCTTTGGAAATGTGACAGCTGTGAAGTCAATGCACAAGTGTCCATCATGAACCTCAAAGTGAAGGCAGCCCCACAGTTGAGGCTGTAGAAGCCCACGGGGTGATTTTGCTGTGCTCATAGGTACTTAAAGTATGCTGAAGTCTGCACAGCCACCTTTGTTCATGAACCCTTGTGAGTAAGGTACATAAAGGGAGAGAAGAGGCAGAGTCGTAGTTGTACAAAGGATTCCAGTGGTTTTAGAGGGAATAGATTGTGTCTCCTCTCGGACTGGGGTGAAACCCTAGGTCTGCTGTTGATGGTGGGAATTTGATCCCTGGGAACGAAGAACTTGCTCCTCGCATCTTAAGGCTTTGTGCTAAGGAGAGACGCACTCGCCACAGATGCTGCCCAGAGCCTTGCATGTTTACTAGGGGTGCAGGGTGGGAGCTCAGCTGGGAAGCCCACTGAGCTGTCAGATGTTCCCTGGTGTGGATCTGGACATGGGGAATTACAGCTTTAATGAGAAACCACATTTCCTTCTCGGAGCTGATTCCCTCCTTATGTGAAGAGATGGGATGGCACTGGCTGTGGTGCCAAGGGGAAACTTTGCCCATCATCTGCTGAGCCCTGGGAATGAGCTTCTGGTGTTGGCTGGTGCTGAGTAGGTCATTAGCTCGCCCTTTCTGAAACAGAAACATTCCTAATCCTTGCATATCCCACACCATTAAAATTTGACACAGCTAATGATGGCATTGTATTATTCTTCCAGCTGAGTCCTGCTGTTACAGAAGTAAAGGGCATGATCTCTGGTGCCCTCCTCCCTTTTGTTTAAAATCAGTGCAAGTACTGATTGTTCTTTCTTCTCTACATCACAGAGATATAATCCAGTGACAGCTACGAGGCACTTTGTGTAGTGAACATGAAATAGGAGGGGAATGAAAAAATCAAAGAGGGAGAATTATTCATGGGAAATTGAGCACAGCTTCATTTCTCCAAATAAAAAACCAAGTAATGCTAAAAGAGTTACGCAGTTGCCCATAGGATTTATTTCTTCCGAGCCCTTCACCTTCCACAGGATCAAATTCCTCCAGCAGAGAACTTGTTTGGAATAGGCTATTATTGATGTTAATATTATTACTAACGTGATTATCACCATTTTGTAGCTCAATGTGGGTACGACTGTTTCCTCTCCAGCTGTAAAATGTGAAAGCACACAGTATTTTCAGTACTGCAGTATCTTCTCTCCCTTTGAAGAGCTTTGTCAGTTCTGCATGCTTTCCTGTTTGTCCTTCCTACCTGCGGCTCTGTGCTCTTCTGCAGTCTCCTTTTGAGGTGGTAGGGCAGACCACTGGAGCCTCATTACGTAGGAAAAGCCTTTTTTCCCCTTTGAATTGCCAGTACTTTGCACACCCCACCTTCTTCTGATCTCAGGAGTGAGCAGGTTCAGTTTGTTTCCAAACTGAGACCCCTCGTTGGCAATGTGTTGTAATGCATGGAGTTTATTTTATTGGCCTGACCTTATTCTTGACCTTTTTTCCCCCACCCCTCTTGTCTTCTGCAAATGCAAATGATGCATGATTTGAAATCCCCTTAAGCCTGAACAGGGGAGGTAATTCTAAACTCAAGGAAAGAATTGGGACAGCAGAGCATATCTAGAACGTCTGATACAATGCCTTTTTTATTTTTCAGTCAGTTTGCTCCCAGGAAAACCTTTTTGTGGAAAACAGGTAAAAAAATAGCTTGCTTTTTTTTTTTTTTTTAATGTTAAATTTAGTTGTTTCTTCTATTATTTTCTCTCTCTCTAGTTCTAGAGTTGTTAATGTGAAGACTGAGCGTATTTGTAATCCGTGTTATCTGCAGTGATTTTTGGGCTGTAAGAGCGGGAGGGAAAGAGATTGCCTTGCAGATTGTATCTGAGCAGATAAGGAGCTACTGCTGCTTTCCCAAGACGGGGTGTTCTGGTTTAGAAAGCAGGTTGTGGGAGGGAGGGGGGAGCCCACCTAAGGTTTCATCTCCAATGCCCACTCTATCTCTGGAGTGCTTTTAGCATTTAACTCACTGATCTTTAAAAAGCACTCTGGCTGATGGTGTGTATGAACCATCGTGCTTGTGTTTCTGCTGTTTAACCTGTTCTCCTGTGGGGCTGAGCAGCAGCACTGATTTCATCTCGTGCTCTTGGAGGTTGCCAAATGCCCCAGACCTGCTTTCCTGCTGCGTTGTAGTAATTATGTAGTAATGAAATGCTGACACCTGACACGCAGTTCCTTCGCATGACTGTGTGGTGGTTCTTATGGATGGGGTTTTTCATTATAATAAATCCACCTAAAGGGAAGAAGAAACTGTTTAAGATCCACAAAATGTGAAGTATTGGGTCCGTGGCAGCCATAAATTAGCTTAACTGCGTTGAAAAGCTTGGAAATTGTGCACCTTTATGGCAAGTAAGGATTTTAACCAAAACACTGGGATTTTTGCTGGCGAGAGTTTGAGCAGTGCTAGCCCAGGTCTGCCCTGTGCAGGTTTTAAAGCTGCTTAGCATCCCCTTTGCAGAAAGGGGGGTTATCTTTTATAGTATTTCTATCTCTGTCCATCCTTACATCTGTCAGATGCATTTATGGATGAGGCTGTTCTCACAGAAATGACTCCACAATAATGGTATAAACCAGCTTTTCCGATGGACAGTCCTGTAAGTGGAATGAGGGAAGGCCCTCAGGAGGTAACGGCCACTATCCTCCAACCAACTCCTGTTCTGAGAGCCAAAGCTATTTCCTCAGCTGCTGCTTCTGTATCATGACTATGGAAATATGTTTTATCAAAACTGGAACAAAGGAAACCAAAAAGTAAAAGGCAGATGCTCCCATAAGCCTCCTTTTCCCGTTCTGGAGAGACTGGGACAGGAAGCATGATGCAGTTATTCCCATTCCCATGTCAGTATGGAAAGTGCTCGGGTACTGCACTGCTGAGGGTAAGGTGGGGACCTTTATGGGATGAACCAGGAACTTCCTAGCCAGCCCTCCACCGGTTTATGCATTCCATCCCACGCCTGCCTGCAGGAGAATGTAGCCAGTCCTGCTGTTTGCATGTGGTTCCTCTTGCTTGAACCTGAGAGCTGGTGTGAGGATGCATACCCGGCGGAGAGCAGTAAAAGGCCAGGATGGAAACTGGGCTGCTGTTACTGCCTGCCCTCTCCTTGTCAAGAGGGATTCTTCAACTGTATTCCTCAGAACACCGCTTTTTCTTGCTGCATGCCTTACAGCCTTTGGCCAGGTGAAGCACTTACATGTGTACTTGGCTCCATGCACGTGAGCAGCCTTGCTGATTTGCTGTGTTGGAAGCGGGGTATGTGTTTAAGTGCTTTGCCTTTCTTTTTCATCAGAGAACCTGAGCACTTCTCTGAGCTGCAGAGGTTTCCAAGTGACTTAGGAAGTGCTTAAGATGATAAATGCACAGTTTTGCTGGTTTGCATTTTTTTATGTTCTTATTGGGTGATAGTTTAATGAATTGTGTTTTGGATGCAGGTGTATGGTTTCTTGGCTTCTGAGCATTACCTTGCTCAGTAACAGGGTATGTTAAATGGCCTTCAGCCTCCCTGGCTGACACGTCTGTGTTCAGTTCACTGTGCACGCTTACGGGGCGTGCAGTTTTAGCCTCGGTTGTTTAAGCTATGAATCTAGCACAAGTTGGAAGATGATGCTAGAAATGAAATACAGCTTTACAGATAAGATCAATTTGAATTGCCATGTCTGTTACCGTAATCTTTCTTTTCGTTTTTCAGTAGGCTGTTGGAAGACAATAGCATATGCAATGATACCCATAAGAAAAGACAGCTTTTTAGGTTTGTATGGCTTTATTTAATATTCAATTCCCAGTAACTCTCACTCATGATTCTGTGTCCTCGCCGAGGGAGGCTCGCACAGGTGGGGGTATGTCAGTTTGCTGGATGGAAAGAAGAATGGACAACAGAAATCTGACCCACGCTCCGTGAATGGGGAGCTCACAACGAGACCCTTTCCTTGGATTTTACAGGTCTTTGGCTCAGGAGCCATATGGGATTTTCAGCTGCTTGGCTGCCACAGTCTGGGGGTGACCGTGACTGGTGGAAGTTCATTTTGCTCTAGTCTATACAGCAGGCACGTTGCACAGACCAGTGCCCAGACTGACCTTTCTTCCTTTCATTGGTTTATTAAAAGCTGAAATAGAAGCAAGAAATTCCCTTCTCTAAAGCAGCAGTGTTTTGAAATGCTTTCTCTGTGAACTTTGTACTCCAAACTCAATTCCTTCTGCCCAGAGAACATTCAGATGTGTCCTGTATCCCAAATTGTGCCCCAAGCCACAGGGAGTTAGCAGGAGTCAGTCCATGTTTTCATGGAGAACTCATGCCGGCCACAGATAGCAGGCAGAAAAACTCTTCTCCATGCGTTTTTGGGCTAGCCTTGGTGATCTGAGAGTCTTGGATTGAGTGTGCAGGATTAAGGAGCCATCTTATGCGCAGACACTCTTAATAACCCGTATCTGCTTGGGTTTGGGGAACAGAAAGGAATTTTGTGTAAGCCCAAACCACTGACAGCTGGGATACAGAAGCATTCTGTTTCTCTTTTCCACTAGGATCTAAGGGCATTGTTAATTTCTAAGCACAAGAAGGACAGTCTGGAAATAATATACTTTGGTTTGGGTTTTTTTTTTATTTTCCAGTGAAATTTTGAAGACAATTTATTTAAAAAAGATTTTTCCTTTATTTTTTTGTGTTGCTGCTTTTGTGCTGTTTCTCTTCCCCACTGTCTGGGTCTAGCAAAGGTCACCAGGTTAATACTGCTGATCCCATCTGTGACGGGCTCTGGTCACAGGCAAGGAACGCGCCAGCCTGATCCCGCCTGTGATACGCTGCTCCTTCGTGTACCAAGTGACAGAGCTTGGCAGGTTCTCCAGTCTTCTAAAAGCCATCCTAAAGCCAGTGTTATTAACATCACTTGGGCTAACAGTGGTGGAGCACTAAGCTGTGGTAGGCATGCTGGTTTTATCTCGGCCGCACATTGCAAGCAGTTCACCTCCACGTTCTACTCACAGTTTACTGTGCTGTTACTCACAGTACACTGGCTGCACCCAGAGATCCTTGCAGCTGCTGTATGCAGAGGAACAGAAAGCAGAAAACCCATCCAACTGGTGGATCTCTAAGTGGAGCATTAGCACAGGCCAGTTTGGGGTCACTCTGGGAAGACACATGGTTAGGGGAAGGCTTTGGATAACTACAGAGCAGATGATGGGTGTGATAGAAGCAAGGAGGATGGATATGAAGACAAAGGGTACAGGGCAGGTGAAGTTAGTGAGAAAAATATAGCAACAGCAAAGGGAGAAGTAGTGAGAGGGTTGCTGAGGGAAGACACTGGCCAGCAGGCAACAGAAACGCTGCATCAGCCCCATGCAGTGGAGTCCTCTTAGGATGTACGCAAAGGGGAAGCAGTGGTAAGTGCTGTGCATGTAAAAGGGTATAGTAGTGTTCACTTGCTGAAGGCAGATGGGTACAGGAGTCAGGTGCCCTATTTCAGGCATGCTTTTGTAAATGCAGAGTATTTCCTTTATTAGTCTCACTGCACGGTACCCAAGGATACGCTTTGCCCTGATACGGTTTTATTGGTGCATAAACCTTTGTTTCCTGGTGTCTGTAGGGGTAACAGGGACAGCATGGGGAAGACATCTGGCAGTCGACAGAGCAGTACAGAGAACGAACTGAAATGGGCAGACCACCAGAGACCGTGGAGCAGCACAGACTCGGACAGCTCAAATCGAAACTTGAAGCCAGCCATAACAAAGACAGCCAGTTTTGGTGGGATAACCGTCCTGACGAGAGGAGATAGCTCATCAAGTAACAGAAGTACCGGCAAACTGTCTAAAACAGGTAGCTAGTACTGTATTGGGTTCACAGGGCTACTTGTTGTGCAGTGATGAATGGCTGTGCTGCTGCTTGCTTGAGTGTGGTGTATCACGGAGTGGTTTGGGTTGGAAGTGACCTTCGGAGATCATCGAGTCCAATGCCCATTGTTTAACTAGATGGTGGCTTACATGAACAGATGCATTCCCTGTGCCTGGCAGATGTGTATGCCTGTATGTCTGTCTATGTGCTCAGCTACCTGGGTACCCGGTATTGAGGTTTTTAGGCATCAAGAAGAAAACTGGTGCCTGAGGTTTGCAGATCATCGGTGAGTTAGGCTTTTCCTGGAGCAGAGTACATACGTGTCTGTTTGATCGCTGTCTTCACTTGTAGCCTGAAAAGGTGGCACTCCTTTCAGACAAAGCACGGAATTCATAACCTGTTTGTTAAGCTTTTTGAATCGTGCGGAATTAAATGTCGTGTATCTGATGAGAAATCCAAGAACGTTTTGTTGTCGCTGCTAAAATTCAGACCAGCTGGATCCTGGAGTACATACAGCCTCTCCCTTGCTGCTGGCGGTGGAGGCAGTGTGCTGCGGTGGGAGCAGGCAGCAGTGCTGGGCTCACAGAGGTCCCCTCATCTCTCGGTTTTCTTGTTTAGTTCCCATTAAATGAAAGCACCATTTCAGGAGACTGGGAACGTGGTGGGAATTCTGCATTTATTTGCATTAACTTCATGGGTACATTAACAGAGGAGTGAGTCACAGGGCTTAGATCAAAGTAACTTCAAGCCATGCCATTAAGCCACTCCATTATATTTATGTGTAGAAGTGCATAATAAATAATGAGCCCATCAGATGATTCCATCAGTTTGGTTCATTTGATGCATATAGTACAGGACAAGTGGTAATCAATACTTAGCACTTAGTGCTTTTCCAGCTTGAGAGTGTTTTATGGACAGTATTTCATTTAAACCCAGTTTATCAAACCTGGGTTGGTCAGATTTCACTCCTGTTCCCAAAGCTGTACAGTGATTTTGCCGTGATTCAGGATGCAGTGGAAGGGATGCTTTATTTTTCAGGATAAATTGATAAAGCTTTTTACTTGGCAACTACATTTTGGACCTCTGTATCTTGAACACAGCTTAAAATTTTATAGAACCATAAAATCGTTTAGGTTAGATGGGTGAATGAATCCCTTGAGTGAATGGACATCCCAGGGTAGCCAGCACTGCTGATAAATGATGGAAAGCAGCTTGGTGAGCACTTCCACCAGCTCCTTTCAGCACCCTAGGATGGATCACATCCAGCCCTATAGACCTGTGTGTGTCTTAAGTGGTGCAGGAGGTTGCTGACCTTATCCTCTTAGATCATGGGGGCTTCATTCAGTCAACCTGTCCATCAGCCTGAGGAAAGTCATAGGAAATAATATCTGAATCACTATTTCTGTCCTTCTCTCTAAAATATGATGGAATTGGCATTAAAGCAGATTAAGAATGACTGTTCAAGAAACAATGGGGAAATATGTCTTGATAATAAAGCGTTCTCTCTTTACTGACAAATGCTGAGTGCATTCAGAGCTGTCAGAGCCCCCACATGCTGTTTGCATATGTTTTCGAAGGTACATTAGGTACCAAGCGATACTTCAGGGTGCATGTTTTGCATTCGATCTTCATTACTCTGTGTTCTGGTTGCAGGCAGCACTGGATGTCCCCAGGCTCACTGCACGTTTAAAGCTTGCTCATGTTTTCATTTTGGAGGATCTTGTTTATGTTCTGCTGTTTTCACTATAGCGGCTGAAATGGGGTTGCAGAAGTGTAGCTACAAATGTTAGCCATGCAGCCCTGGTAGCGTGGCAGAACCTGGTAGGCACCAATTCTGTCCTTGTTCTCCCCTGCAGAAAGTATTAGTCTGATCTCTGAAGGGCTTTATGATTCACAGCAATAAATTTAACACATTTTTGTGTTGCATATCGTATGTATGAAATCAGTCTGAAGTCATGAGTAGGTCAAAATGTTCTTCACTGGCTGAATGATGGCAAATGTGAACATTTGAAATGAGAAAGCTGTTCTGCATACGTGACAGTCATGCAGAAGCATTGACAAGCATCCTTCTTGAGCATGGGAGTACTAAACCTTTCAGGCTTCTCGCAGATGGTGCACAGCTGCCTTAGAGTATATCCAGCGATGCAATGTCAGCATTAATATGTCCATTTTTAATATTTTCACCAAAACTAAATCTTCTGCCCTTAACATCTGATAAATGAGTAATTGATGGTACATAGCAGACAAACAGAAACTGAGGCATAGAAAGATGTTAGCCTTCCCTTAGGCAAAGACTGATCACAGAACATGCTGTTTCCCGCAGTGGTGTCAATTAGTCTTAGACTTTAATTGCATCCAGCTGCTTGGGAATTAGAGCTTAGCAAAGGAATGATGTTGTTTCTTTCTTGCAAACTTCACAAACGTGGCTGTTTGAAACCCATTACATGGTTATCTTACTGGTTCTGATGGTTGCTTTCCTGCACCTGTTGATGGTTTAGAAAGCCTTATTCCACTGCAAATCACAGACCATATAGCTCAAATAAAGTCATCTTTGTTGCTCTGAAGCTCAGTAGGTATGGAGAGATGTTTTGAGCCATAATTCAATATTGAGTGGAGTCTTAATAATTTAACAAATTGCAATCAGATTGCATACACTACAATTTAGGACGTGATAAAAAAACTTGGCTAATTCAGACTTGCAGTAATATAGTAGACTTCCCAGGGCTGACTAAGCATGTCGAGGGGCAAGTGAAGTAGGTGTCCCTGTAGGCATAAAAAATGTCTCTAACTCACCCATAAGAGAAAATCTAGCTCATCAACTCCCATGTTACTGTCGCTGACACATAACAACAGGTTTAATACACATTATTAGGAGGGAAGACATGATGTGTTTCAAAGAAATGTCCTGTTTAATTGATGGAAGACTCAAAAGATGTAACTATTGCATCTTTAGCTTCTCTTAATGTGTTTTCCATTCAGTGGAATGCCCGTCTGTTAGAGCTGGTGTCTTTCCTCCCCATTTACCAAAAGCCGTCTGCACTGGGGCATTAGCTGTGTTGATACAGATCTGTAGGGATCATTAACTTCCTTGGAGGGGCTCCAAGTAATTGGAGCCCCAGTCTAATCTCTCCTGTTAGACGTTCATTGACACTCCTGTTGGGGAAGGACCATTATACGCAGGCATTGCAATATATTAACCCTTTTAGCATTAGCCCGATGGATCTTCTGAGTCAGAGACACTCTAGGAATGTTGATGTATGGGCAATAAAACCCAAGGCAACTGCTCCCAGTCATACTCTGTGCACCAACTGGCTGTACTGAAGCATCAGTCCTATTCTTAGAGGTGCAACTTGCAGAGAAATGATTGTGTTCACATGAGCAGGTACCATTATCCTAAAGACTACGTACATTGTAATACACAGAAATGCAAGTGCCTTACAAAAGTAGTAAACAAATATTCCCAAGCCAAGAAACTGCGTCTAAAACATCTCCAGAAGTGGTCAGTGCTCTGCTGTCCCTGAAGAATCGACTGTCTGGAACAAGTAGTGGGTAGATTTTGAGAGTCCAGTTGATAAGAAAGGAAATACCTCAGGCGTGGAAGGTGGGATGAGCAGAGTCATCAGATACTGAATGCTGTCCCAAAGAAAATAGAGCAAGATATGGCACATCACTCACTGGCACTCAGATTATTGAGAAGTTAATGGTACCTCTGTGCTCTTCCCTCCAAGAACCCTCTCAACTATTAAGTGCTTGTGGTGATTTTTCTGTCTCTTTTTCTTCTATCACTCTTTTTGAACTGCTGTATCTCTCAATACTTTAGAGCAATGGAAAGCGATGGAAAATATAAAGGTTATTATTATGTCAGCTGTGAAGCAGCAAGAAAATTACAGAAGAATCTAGAAGTAGCCATCATTCCATACTGAAAAAGAAGAGGTTGGGTTGTGTAATGGGGGCAAAAACCTCATTTAGCCCGAGTTCCTTTCAGAAGTCTTTAGCAAGACATCTCTTAATGTGAATCTGAATAAAGTCAAATAGTTCACTCTTTTTTTCATTTGCTACAGTACTGGATTCATCATGTGGTGAGTTCTTATTCCACGTTTAGACACTGTGAAAGCAGCTAATCAGAGCTACAAAGACAAGATTAATTGGTGTTAATTTCTAAACAGTAGTCTTGGAATTTACTTGGCTTAATATGTGTAGACTTAAAATGATAGGAAATAAGTTGTAGTGGTGGAAAAAAAATGAAAATAGATCATTCTTATGCATGAGAAATAAGGCAAAATTGGTTAAGTAGTAATTTCTGGGATTTTTCTTTTAGATTCAGAAAATTGCTGATATGGATTTGTGTCTTATTTGGGGTCTATCAGAATCACCACCTTGATCTACTGACATAGGAAAACAGATGTCTGTTTTAAGGCAGACATCTCATACCTCTTGTGTTGGCCAAGGTGGAGTGATAGCTCCAGAGGTTTTTCCACTGCTTCTGTCTACCCTTTGATGGGTACATCTGAATTCATTGCAGTCCTTTGGCTTTTAACATTCGGAAGCTGGTAAAGATCAGTCCACAATTCTGCCATGAAAGCAGCTGAAAAGGCAGAAGCAGCAAACAGTTGAATGTCAGAGCTGCAATGTGCTTTTATCCTCATGGCATTCTCCAGAATAGCACGAAAAGGGGAGAGAAAAGTCTGAACTCGGGTTTGATACTGCATACATGCTTAGGAAAAAAGGGATTATGAAATCTCATCACCCCTCCTGCATCTCCAGTTAGCCTTCTAACCTGTTGAATTCAATAGGTGATGAAAGAGAGGAGAAAGTAAAGCAAGAACTCAAAGAAGCAAGGGAGATGGCAGATACTGCTTGCAGCTTGCTGAGGATGACCACCAGGAATATCTCTGCAATTTGTAGAAACACTGGAATCTGAAATGATCCAATAAATGAAACTATCCCTGCAGGAATAATCTTTCTAACTCCCCAGCCTCAGTCCACAAGGAGGAGGAAAAATACAGCAACTAATACAACTTTGATGTGTCTATATAAGAATGAAACATTTCATCTAAAATCTCTGCCAGTCTCTCAATTAGGTACCGGAGAAGCAGATTTAAGCTCCTGCTGATGGCAAATAATGCACAGCTCATAAAGAGGACTGTCTATAGTAGCTGCCATATGAGTATAAAGTTTAAAGAAGTTGGATGAAAATGTGTTTTACACAATAATCCATATTAGTCTGTGGAAAGACCCTCTGTTAAGTAACAAGATGCTGGTGCGATTTCTTCAGAAGAAACCTATTTTGGTCTAATTATGAGGCAATAAATCAATTTCAATATGGATTTTACTGAAAACGAATCCAAGGCTCTAAGCAGTCCACTGCAGTCCTCCTGTGGCATCCCTAATATGAAGGATGTAACTTGCTCTTTAAAATGTTTGCTAAAACCTAAGTCTGGGTTCTGGGTTTTCTTTGAGTATGCACCTGCAGAAAGGCACTAAGGAGGTTAGTAATTATTGTAAGATGCACAGTCAATGCACAGAAGTTGCAATTAAAATATACTTTATTTTGGGGAGGAAGCATCCATAGGGGTATTTGCTTTCATACCTCCCTTGTATTTGTCCTAACATGCTGCTTCAGGGAAGCCGTTCACCTGAGCCTTATGCTCTCAGAGATCCATGTCATTTTTGCACGAAGCAAACTGAAATCTCATCAAGTAAAAGCCCTGAAGTTTGGAAATAGTATTTGTTGTTTGAAATAATGCATCTCCCCATCCTTCCAGGCAGCAGTGTGTTTTAGCACGTTTCATCCATCTTGATTGAGCCATTTTAATAGGCTAGGTGCCGAAACACGACTTGGGTAGGTTTAAGTTAAAATACATATGGCACAGCCTCTGTGCTACTTGTCTGTGACAATTGCTGTTGCTGGGTTGGGGTTTTGTTTTTCTTTACAGACGATGTTCCATTTGCTCTTGTGTAGGCTTTTTAATTGGTTGCTTGGTTTTCCTTTCATTCGCAAACAACATGTTTAGGTTTTATACCTTTATATAGTGGTTTTATACCTTTTATATATACCTTATATAAATATACCTTTTATATATATAGTTTTTATACCTTATGATCCAATATTGCTGAATGATAAATACATGCTGAGTGCTTTGCGTTGTTTGATAAAGCTGTTTGTTGGCCGGGGGGAAGCGGTTCTTGGAGGAGGGAGGTCATTGAACTGTAGAAATGCCACTGGATGCTGGGCTCAGCAGGGAGTGAGAACCCCACTCCTGCCTGCTGGGCATGGACCAGTGCTTGCCTTTGCAGCCGGTGAGGGCTGCCCTCATGTCTGATGGGGACTGCGGTCCCTTGTAACCCCTCTGCCGTGTTTGTGTCTCTCTGTTAGGCTCAGAGTCTTCCAGCAGCGCTGGCTCCTCAGGGTCACTGTCACGGTTACATCAGCCTCTCCAAAGTGCATCTCTTGTCCCTGGGGTGACGGCCAGCTCTTCAGGCAGCGTGTCCTACCCTGAGAACGGGATGAGTGGCCAGGTGGCCCCCAGTAACACCAGCTATATCATTCTTCCACTTGAAGCTGCAGGGATACCGCCTGGCAGCATCCTTCTGAACCCGCACACAGGTCAGTACAATGCCCTCCTGCCTGATGCTGCCCTTTGGCGTTTCCAGTGTAATCTGGGGAGTTGACAGATTTCTTGTTTCTGGAGATACTTTCCTTGAGACACTTGATAAGGAAGCATGTACACATGGGAGTGACATTTGGCAGGGTGTTTTCTCATGTCCGCAGGCACAGCTGGGTTGGCTTTGTGAGGCTGTTGTGGCATGGCAAGTGGGAAGTGATACAAAGCCCACTTGTGCAGTTCCAGAGAGGATATTACTCTTGTAAAGTCCTAGTACTCCTTGGCTGTGAATCCTCTGAGGTTCTATTGATTTCAGTAACAACAAATACTTTTCCATACCAAGCATGCTGAGATTCGGTGCAACTGAAATGTAATGTCAAAGTCTTAGGCACTGTGCTTGACAGCAGAATTTCAAAAGGCTTAAAAGGCTGCATTTGAATTAGCACATCAGAGTTTGTTGTGAGCTCTGTGATTAGCCATGGTATTGAAACTGGAAATCTGCTGAAAGCAAGCTGTAACCTCTGCAATTAATGGTAGTTAGCAGCACTGTGGCACACAAGTGAGGCACTTGGAGTCACCCAGTGCTGTGGATGCTTCAGAAACTATTCAGCTTGAGCTGGAGAGCTTGATGGAAGATAAAGGCAATTTGGTACCTCCTCGGTCCAGATGAAGTCCAGGTTGCATTCTGTTACTCCCCACAGTGTTGTACTTTGCAAGATTAGATATAGATTAGATATAAGGAAGAAATTCTTTCCTGTGAGGGTGCTGAGGCACTGGAATGGGCTGCCCAGGGAGGTTGTGAATGCTCCATCCCTGGCAGTGTTCAAGGCCAGGCTAGACAAAGCCTTGGGTGCCATGGTTTAGTGTGAGGTGTCCCTGCCCATGGCAGGGGGTTGGAACTGGATGATCTTCAGGTCCCTTCCAACCCTAACTGTTCCATGGTTCTAAGATTACAAAGGCTCAGGGAGGTTGAGACTGTGATGGTTCTGCAGTGATTTGGGTTATTTCAGTGACTATGATTAGCTGTGCTGTCAACCTTAGCTGAGTTATTCCATGTTTAACAAAGCCTACAGTGTAGTATGTGTTCTGTTATATTGGGAGCTGAGAGTGAACTCCAAACTAGTTTTTCCAAGTCTTTAATGGAGCATTCGGGAGCTTTTTATGTGGAGCTTTTTGCTTCTAGCCAGTATTTTATGTCTCTTACGCCCCTGTGTTCCAATGTTTTGGTGCAAATACGTGAAGCTCACACTAAAAATACTTTTCTTTTTGGTCAGAATTCAGTCAAGAAAAACTGAAAATTGCAGCATTTGAGAAAAACATAGCCTTGACAATCCATTAAAGCAAGCTCTCCACAGGCAGTTAGAGACAGTATCTGGGGCTGATCAATACCCATCAGCATACCTAAAATCAGGCATTAGTAGTTGTTTGCTTAGATTCCAATGTGATACATTCTTTCCAGAGAGGTGACTTAGTAACTTGCTCAAATCAGTGCCTTTTTTAAAGCTTTTACTACTTACGTGTGCTTTTGTCAAGCTATTGCAGTATTGACATGAGAGTCTAAATACAGTCAGCATAAATGGGATTTGGGGCATTTTTTAAACACTCAGGGGAGAGGACAGAGTAGGAGATAGGCGTAAGACAAAACCCATCATTGCTGTTGGTTTGGCAGTTGGCAGTTCTGTCTGTAACACTGGAATTCCTTGGCCAATACAGAAGACAGCATTCTGCATGCTATGTGGTCCACTTCCACACAGAAGTCATCCATAATTCAGGTGATAGAACTGTCCATTTAGCAATTTACCTCAGCTAGCTCATGGTACCTAGGAAATTTTTTTCTGCTATAGGTAATAGTGCCCTTCAGTGCTGTCACTAGACCAGAGCACCTTGTCTTCCCTCCTAGCGTGCCTCATTGTGTGCAGAGGCATCATGGGGAGATCCATGTGCATTAGTGTGTTTAACATTCAGGGAGCAATTGGTTTTTGTGTAAACAGAATTTAGTGTTTCTTTCAGACTCTGTTTTGTTTCTGTAGCTCCCTTGTAACTACATGCATGGTAAAGACAATGGAGGGAGCAGTTCTGGAGTTGGAATTCTTGTCTCAGATGTATAGCTTCGCCCTGCTACCTGTGCTGGAAATCAGGGTGTACTGCAGTGTCTGCTGTGGTTTTAACATGCAGCAAAATACATGCTGCAAATTTGCCACTCTTTGGGCTCAGAATCTTTGCATCTTATTAGGGTAACACTACAAAAGAAGCTCCGTAGGGAGGAGGCTTAGATTGCTGGATGCTGTGCTCAACTATCAAAGTGATGGATGCTGTCAAAAACATAGCTGAAGAGAAGACAGTTTAAAGAAAAGGGGAAAGGAGCTTTGTTTCCTGTAATGAATAGATTTTCTTTCCCTAACACCATTCTTTAGCTCTTTCTTCTCTCCTTGCAGAGTGGCTACTTCCAGTCTTTTTCTCTCTTTTGATCATAGCACCATGTCCTTTAAAGGCCCTTGTTTCCTTTCACACTGAATAGTCACTGACTCTGCAAGCCCCTAATGGCATCCACAGATGCTGTCAGTATGTCCCTGCTCTGATTATACCTCTCAGCTCCTCCTCAGGTGGTGGCAATCCACACTTCCTTTTCCATGTCTATATAGTTTCCTTTGTTTCCTCTCTTCTGCTTTGCCCTTCTCCTTCCCCAGATGAAGATCCTTTTTGCTTGCTTTGGGAAACACCATTTATGTGGCTGTGCTGTTTTGCTCTGTTTCACCCACTTCAGCAGTCTGGTTTACCCTTTAAAGGATTCTTGTTGCCACGTTCTCTGACTTAACCCCTTTGACAATTTAAGAGCATTTACATTTCATTCTTACTCCTTTAAAAGGCATCACAATCTGTGTCCTTCTCTCTGGGCCACAGTTCATAGCTTACAAATGTCTTCCCTGTTACCATATGATCTTTCCTTTTCATTTCTTATTTCAGGGTTTCTTCATAAAAGGTCTATTTTTCATCTTTAAAAGCATTTCTAGACCTTTTCTCTTCCAATTCTGCCATCCTTCATTGAGACACAGGAAGTGCTCTTTACAGTTTCCCTTGAGCATCTGGCACAGGTTTTGGGAGCCTGTTATTCTGCTCACGCAGTCTGACTTCCCCAGTCTCCTAAAGTACTTCTAGAGCCTGAGACTCCCAAATCTAGGGAGTCTATGCCATTGCCACCCAGTATATTCACAGCATGAGATCAGCTAGTGGACAGAACTGCCCTGTGCTTTGCTTCCATTCACTCTAATGATAACCTTTCTCAGTGTGTGAGATGTGCCCAGTATAGTAAGACTTCATCCTCAAAGTCCTGATGCTCTAGAGATCGAGCAGGGTTTCTTTAGCCAGTGCTCCTCAAATGTTCCTGACCACGATTAGTAAGAGGGAGGAACCGAAAGGCTGAGGAGTACCTAGAACAGGTAGAGATGCTTGTGATGTACAGACCAGAAATTCATTAATTCACTACTGCTCTCAGCCACCATATTCCTCCAGATCTCCCTTTTTCTCTCAAATATTCATACTTTAGTTACCTACATGTTATCACTGCCAAAATTCCTTCTTCTCAAGGAAACATCTGTAATTCCTTTGGTTTACCGATTTATGATGGAAGAGAACTGAGGTCATGGAAAACATTTTCCTTACAGAAAAATACCGTTTCTTTTCTGTTCATAAAACAATGACTTGGGTAAATTTATTTATATTTCCACAAACATTACTCTTGCCCAGCTGAAATATCTCAAGCAAGAGATGTTCAGCAACTTAGTAGAACTTTGGCCAGGATTTGTCCTGTCTATAAGAGATTTTCAAAGACAGCCTAAGCGTTGCTTCCTGATAACTCCCAGTGCTGCCTCCTTTAATTACACAGGGCACAGCTCTCGAAAGTACAGCACTATGCCATTAGAATGTGTATATCAACTAGTAATGAGGATGGGTTTGGATTTTTTTCCTTTCATTACAACCTATAATATATCAGGAGTAGTTGTGCACGTTTGACTGCTATTGCATGGCAATGAAATGTTCTCTACCTCCAGTGTTTGATTCAGAGTTCACTTTTAGCATTAATTGATTCATCATTGAATGATTCCAAGTAACCATTGCATCTGATTCATAGCCATGGTAACCTGCCACCCATTCCTTGGGAAGTCATACTGCCAAAACAGATACCTGCTGCCTGCTTTGTCTGCAGATGAAAAAGAAAGAAAGGAAAAGGATGGCTGATCCTCTAATGGGGCATTGAGAGTGATGAGTACTGGTATAGCAGGTCAGCTAAACAGCCATCAGCTAAAGCAAGGTTGCATGCTTTCACACAGAAAACATTCTCAAAGGTGCCGAGCAAAGGCAGGGTGCTCTGTTTCAGGTCAACCGTTTGTAAATCCTGATGGGACACCGGCAATATACAATCCTCCCAGTGGCCAGCAGACGATGAGGAGCCAGATGGTGGGGCAGTCTCAGCAGCAGCCTTCATCCCAGCAGCCTCAGCAGGTTCAACAGCCACAGCAGCAAATGGCAAGTCACCTTGTCACACAGGTAGGTGTGGTGGCCGTTGGAAAAAGCGAGGAAGCTCTTGTGGATGTGAAGGATGGCCTAAAGGGTAGGAGGGAAGGATGCAGGTAGATGAAATATCAGGATGTTCTTTTCTTCTGAAACAAGTGGGGCCCATGGTTTGTGTTTTCAATGTGTATGACATGGGTAGAGAGGGGAAGATTCCATTTTCAGTTTCATCTAAAGCGTGGTTTCATTTTGCAAAGGACTTTTAAGCAAGTTGGTGCATATCTACATATATTTATCTTGCAAAAATTGCCCACAGGTGAAAGCTGAAGCATTTAATTCTCAAGCTAGCACGGTCTGTAATTCTCTGCAAAGAGATGGGGAGCTTTCCCTGACCCTTCCAACAGCAGTGGGTTTGAGTCAAAGAGTCAAGTACAGCACAGGGCTCTGCAAACCCTTCTGTGTCCACTTATATGAGGCCTGATCTATGGGAAGCCCCCTCTCTGTGCACCCCTGCCCAACGTTGTGGGTCTTCTGCCTGCACCCCATGCTCTGGCCGTGACCCTGCTCTGAGCCACAAGCTCTGGATCTACAGAGCAGCATAGCTTGGGCACGTGCCATGGTGTATCAGCTCTCTGGCCCCTGGCTGAACGTGACACGTGGCCAGATGTGCTTGAGTATGGTCAGCATCTGCTGCAGACTTAATTTGATGGATTGTGTGTCTGCTCTCCCAAAGGGGGGGGGAACTACTCAAGCAAGAACCCTACATCCTACTTACTCACAGAGCAGCCAGGATCTGCTGTGGTTCTTGTGTGGCTTTATAATGTGGCACAGTTCATCCCAGGCTACCCAGAAATAAGATGCTAAAATGTGGGGAAGTTGCTTGGATTTTACTGGGTTTGGATTTGTGTGTTTGTGGCTCTTACTGCATGATTTGGTTTCAGCAGTGTTTGAAGACAGAGGTAGTACCAAACCTGTGTAAGACTCATGGTAAATGAGAGAGAGATTAAACCAAAAGGAATAATAAAGATATTCCAAGGTAATAGTGCTGTAGAAAATTACACTTAGATAAACATCCACAGCAAATCTGTCTTTTGGTAACTCACAACCTGTTCTTTATCATTTGTTCCTTTTTTGGCTATTGTGTTCTGCCAAAGCAGCTTTACAGTCATTATTCCTTTGCCTATGACACCCTCATCAGTTAAATCAGCCGTTATCAGAATTCAAATACGCACTTACACTGTGCTGCTTTCTCATTTTATCTTTATAAATTAAATGTAGAATCATAATGTGGCTTTGCCTCCCATCAGTAATAAGGTGTGGCTGTGGCTTTATTTAATCTGGCAGCCATCAAATACATGGGAAAAGGCAGAAAAATCTGTGATAAAGAATAGTTTGGTGTAAGGCTAAGATGAAGATGAAAATTGCAGTACCTGACCTCTTGTACCTGGGCTGGCAATGAGCCGCTTGCATTTTCAGAGCTGTGTTTGAGACCTTTGCTCTCAATAACAGAGGTGGCAGGGGTGGTCGGTGTTATGTGTATTCTTTGTGCTTATTTTGCAGCCCGTTCAGGCAATGCAGCCATCTTCTCAGTCAGTCCAGTATCCAGCAGTTTCTTATCCTCCCCAGCACCTCCTGCCAGTCTCTCCAACGCAGCAGTTTTCTGTGGTACTGAAGATTTCTCCTTTCATTTTTCCTTTCCTTGATGTTGGAGTTGGGTGTGTAAGCATGAATATCCATCCCCAAGAGCCTCTGGGTGGCAATAAGAGCGGTGTCCCACATGAGAGCCCCGTTTGCCGTAACACTTTTGGTCCTGACTAGCTTTCCCTTGATTCTGGTTATCCAGCCTGGAGGATGATGGCAAGAGCAGGGCTGTCTACCTGGTTAGCAGAGCATCCAGATAAATGTTTTCTTGTGCTTGTGATAGGAACTTGTGTCTTCCCACTTTGTGTCGAGGAAGCTTAAATTGCTAACTTGGGCATTGGAGATTTGGGCTGTTCCCCTCTCATATCCATAAAGACTGGAGGAGAGAACTCCAGAAATCCTTCTTTTGTGTTTTATATTATTTTCTCAGTACACGAAACCCTCTGCCTGGATTCATTCCCTGGTGGTACTAGAGCACTTGGGAAGCAGAGTAGTGGTGAACCGGCTGCAGAAGGTGCGGTACACTGTGTGTCCTGAGAAAGCACCAATGGACACATGTAAGAAAGATAAATAGAGTGCTCTCCTGGAGCCTGCATCTGGCTTGGTGCTTACTGATCTAACATTATGCCGTTGTAAAATGAAGCTCACATTTGAAGAGGCATTGCAAGGTTCCTTTTTTAATGTTATTTTTTATTCTTGCTCTGGTAATCTTGTTTATGACTGGTATTATTTTTCCCAAGGTAGAGATGTCATGTAGTTATAGTAAGAGATGGAAACAAAGCTGAGTGGATCCTTGCAGCTAAAAGAACGTTATTAATGCCCGGTGGATGAGCAGTACCATTTAAAGGACAATAAAAAATGGTCCATGCTGAACATAAGTTGCATATCTCAATGCTAATTCACTCAAAAAGCGTCTTGCAGGCATCTCAGGTTGTTCTAGTGGTAGTCATAGGAAGGCTGATATTTTCAGTGGCTAATTTAATAGCGAAACTTCACCTGAATTAATGTCTTCAAGGCACATTGCATAATACACACAAGGTATTAATTACAGGGTTTTGAAGCTTAGTCTCTCTTGTACAAAACCAGAGACATTCCAGGCTCAATGAAGGGTTTGTTTGCAGTTGCTCACCATCCAGGTAGCTTTTATAAGAGACTATTTCAGGCAAACAGCTTCTGTACCTAAATATGGATGCAGGAGGATGGTGAAGTTAATAGCATTGCATTCTTACATCACCTGAGGGTGTTTGAAATGTTCTCCCATGGTGTCTGCTCTCAGAGTGGGAGGTTAAGTCAAATAGCATGGATGTTCTAAGTGAAAAGCCTTTTTGTAGTGCATATTCCCTATCCATGAGGGCGTATGAGGAAGGGACCATAATCTGCATATCGGCACGTAAAGGAGTTTTATGCTGGATTCATTGTGGTATAGAGTATGTTGAGTATTTAAAAGTCTTGTGATACAGATACAAGTGAAGATGCATAGAAACATGTCTGTAAATCTTCAACCTTCACAGAATAAACTTGAGAGAGTTGATTAGTATGGATCTTTTTGCAAGACTGAAGAGATACTGTCTAGAATCCCTGTATCATTACCAGCACTAATGAGCCTCAGGTCCATTGACTTTACTTGGTACTTTCATCCTGCCATTTATTTCTTTTCCCCTTCAGTCAAATAAAGTACTTGTTTCTTTCTAGCGCTGAATAAAAAGCCTTAAAATAGCATCTAAAGGCTCAGCTTTTTTTACCTTCTCTGTGTTTACAACCTTGGGTTTTCCAAACAGCCCAGAAAGGTAAAGGTCTGCACCTGAATCCTACTGATTCCCTCTTGGGATGGTTTTGAAACACGGGTGTCATTACCAGCCTGTGTTTGGCTGAAGAATTCAGTGTGTGGAGGAAGAGGTATTCATAACATTACTGTCATGCCCTTTATATTCAGGATGTCTTCTTTTGAACACTGTAAAGTTCACTTGTCACTTTGGAATAATATGGAGGAGCAGGGTAAGAGCCAAAATAATTGGCTTTTGTGCCATGTGGTGCCATTCCCCGTGCAGTCTGGAAGTCTTCTTCAAAGCATTTATAGTGATTCTAACTGCCTCCGCTTTTATGGATCCCCCTGCAAAGTTTGGTATTTGAGCCAAGTGATTCCTTTCCCCCTTTGTGTCCTGTTTGAGCCTGTTTTGTTTTGCCCATTTGCGTGCCTACTGCAGACATCATGCCTGCATCATCTTCTACTGCCTTTTGCCCTGCAGCGAGATGACATGACAACACAGTTCAACCAGATGAGCTTGAGTCGTCAGTCATCAGGAGACAACCCCGAGTCGCCGTCTGGTCCTGTGTACCCATCACCTATCTTGCAGCAGCCTGCCCAGCAGACGGGTTACATTATGGCTTCTCCAAGTCAGCAGCTTCCCCCAGGAGGCTTTACAGGTTCAGGTCCACCAGGATCCCAACCAGTGCTGCAGCCACCACCTCCACCCCAGGGCTTCGTGCAACAACCACCACCACCTGCTCAGGTACGCATAGCCCTTGCTATTGGTTTGGCGTGTTGCTCATTATAACAGTTTTAGGTAGCAGGACACTTGCAAAACCTCTGTCATTTCCTGGGTTTCAGCAATTCCTTCCTTATCTTCACACCATTTTCTGAACACGTGTTTGTACTCCAGGACATGCCTGCATATATGGTAAGGGAAGAGTTCCCCTCTGTCAGGGCGTTGTGTTGGCGTTCTGACTGGCATAAGTGTTCAGATTATGAACATCAATTTCCAGCTCAATTAGAAATGTAAGATGGGGGAAATAATAAAAAGGGAAAAAAGGATTTGTGGATATAGAAGTTTCTTTATTTTAAAAGTGGTTAAAGAACTGGGGGAAGATCTTGGATGCTATTCTGTTCTTACCCTGTTTCCCTATCCAAAGTACAACTAAGATAGCACTTAGGGACGTGGTTTACAGGTGGACTTGGCAGTGCTAGGCTTACAGTAGGACTCAATGACCTTAAAGGTCTTTTCCACCCTAAATGATTCTATGAATATGAAGGAGGTGAATAAATATCCATAGTCCTTTTTCCCTGTATATATACACCAAAAGAGCAACACTCACATCAGCCCAGGTAGTCATTAATCATATTTAATTGACTTGAACATGTGAGATGTCACAGATCAGTAATTTTAACTGTCTTCCTGAAGACTGATTATGTTTTACTGTTCACTACCAAACATCTCCACTTGTCTCCTGGGTACCTTTACGGAATATTGAAAGTGATTACTGTCAAGAAGTAAAATGCACAGATGACTTTCTGGCCCATTTTCAAGGCATACACTTTAAAAAGATGAATTTCTTTATGCAATTATGGGTAACTTCATTTAAACTCTACTTTCAAACGGCATTAATAGTATCTTTCTTGGTTTCATTTTATCCTTTGGAAGAAAACATGAAAAATAAAGGAAAAAGAAATCACCATTTCTTTTAACGTAGAAGTAGTGTAAATCCTACTGGGTTGGTTGTTGGCTGCTTCTTACTAAAAATCTCCAATTGTGTTTGTTAATGGGATTCTGTATTGCCAGAGTAATGAAGAATTTATACTGTTACAATGTTTTAAGTGAGCTAGAGATCCGGTTAATGAGATCACTAATTAAAAACAAAAGTAACCCGAGGACTGCTGGATGCTGACACCCCATAGAGGATGGTGATGTCCGTAGTTAGAACCTACGCAGCCATTTTTTCTGAGAGAAGGCTTGTAATAAAAATAATTCTAAGGAGCTGAAGTTCAATGTAATGTGATTATTTTTGTAAAAAAAAAAAGATAATATTGGTAGAAAAACATTTCAATGTTTGCCAAATGTAGCATGTTTTTAAAATATCTGGGAGAAAAAGGTGACCTGACAAGCAGATTCCATCTCCCCGCCTGGACTCAGCCTCCTTAGTGAGCAAGTGGAGGCTGGCGGGGCTTCTGTCCTCACGTACAACCCCCCCAGTGGCCTCAGTGTTTTCAGACATCATTTAATCAAACCTCCCGACACTCCCAGTGAACCGGATCAATGTGAGCACATCCATTTCATGAGCTGTCACTGCAGCAGACAAAGCGATAACGTTTCCCAGCCTTGCTGTATGGGGTTTGCTTGGGTGGGGGGGCTGCAGCATCCTGCATCCCATCCTGCATCTGAGTTTTCATTCAGTCTGGCATAACGTTACCTTATGAGGCTGTTTTCCCTCATTCATACTTGCTCTGGGATACCAGAGGTGAACTTCTTCAGAGGACAAACGATGAGGAGGTGTCTTTTCATGTAGAGGATGCTGTAGGACCAGTACCGTACTGCTGTGTCCAATGGCCGGTGTGTCTCTGTACCCCAAATACAATATGTGCAGGCGCTTTCCTCCTATGTTATAACAAAGTGGAAAGTTGCCAAGGGCAGAAAAATATCTTTGGGGTTTGCAGCAAACTCAATTATTTCACTGGGGAATGGTTTGTCCTCAGAGGGGCATAGAAAGGCGAGAAATTCAGCGGTGTCGGTGTCTACTGCACTGCATGCACCATCCGTCTCCAGCTGATTGCTATTCTAAAAGATCCTTGTCAGATACTGGTGTGGAAGAGGGTGTGTGGGATGTCAGTCCCTGCTGCCTGTGTTCCTGTACTGTGAAATAGTGGCTTTAGTCTGCAGGGAAGGAAGAGGGTGCAGCAGGTCACAGCATTCACGTGCACAGATAGGAACCCCTGATCGATGTCTCCAGCTTTAATTCATTCTCTTCAGCTAGAATTTGGCACTTTGGTTTGTGTACTACTTGTGGCATGTGTACAGCAATGGAAGGTTCCTTGTGTAAAAAGATGTGCAAAGCCTTGGGAAACAGTAGTTCCTTTGCCCTAATAGCTTAGCTTTCTGTGTAGGGCACTTAGACCCCATCTCTCCATCCTGCCCATGGCAAAACTTCACTGTGGTGGTGGCTGTTGGCATTCTGCTTTACCTTTACTGTTTTGGGCTTAAATGCAGTAGTGAGGCTGCTCAACAAGTGCAGTTAAGATGGTAATGCGTGCAAAACATTATGTGATGTATTCATCAGTGCAGTCAATGTAAAAGCACTTCTATACCTTAAAAGTTGCTATTGAACTTAAATCAGTAAAAAAGAGGCTTGACTCTAATGGGTAATTAGTTCCTGCAAATGCATTGCTGATAAGGTTCTAGTGGGCTGGCTGTGGTGTCCTGTATGCTGTTGGAAATTAGTAGAGGTCCTGTGAGTGTGGTCATTTCCTTTGAGATCTTAAAGGAGGAGAAAGAAATGCTCTCCAAGCCTACAAACCCTAGGGTATTGCATTTAAATGATTAGGGTTTGTATTGAAGTTCAATTAAACATGGCTCTATGGCTGCTCTCCAAGATTCTCTCTCCCAGGCTGCATCAAAGCAGCATCAGGCTGAGCTTGAAATGAGATGCCTAAGAAGTGGCAAGAGGACCCCTTACTTTCCTTTTGCTGATTCTTTCATCACAGCTATTCCCCAGCTTGCCGACAGAGTAATGATTTAATAACCTGAAAATAATGACCTTTGCTCAGCCAGTAGGAGAAAACCAACAAACATCCAAACCAAAATGAAACAAACAAACCTTAACCATTAGCCAGGGTTTGCTGAAAGGGACTTTTAGAAACTAAAGCCTGTTTGCTTTCTATATCACAAATAGGAAACATACATCTTTACTTTCTCTGCATTCTTCTATTTGCAATTTGCTTCTTTGACATATACTTCTGTAATACTTCTGTAACACTTCTGGGCCCAGGCACTTGAACAAGGGTCCACATTTGGGTTTGGCAGCACTCTCTCCGTGGTGCTTGTCATTGCCTCTGCAAATGAAGAAATGGGAAAACTCTGAGTACCCTGCCAATGGGAAAGGATATGCTCCCTTAAAAGTTACTTTCCCCATGGAATCATTCTTCCTGATAAGCAAACTGGCAATGTGATGTCCAGAAATGAGGTGGCATGAAGCCTCGGAGAGCCTTGGGGAAGTAATGCACATGTGCAGGTATTTTTCATCTGAGTTCATTTTGTGTCTTAGCTGTCTCTTTCCATAAGACCGCTCCAAGAGAGTCCCTAGCTACCTTAAGACAAAATCTTTATTTATAGCATGTCTCCTCTAGGAAGCTTGTCATGAAGAAGGCTGGTGAGTCACTGCAAGTGAATGGGTCTTAGTGATGATCTTAGAAAATGATATTGGAGGACGTCCTACAGTTGTACGCAGGCCATTATGTTATGGAGGGAGTGGAGGAGGGAAGAGAAAGGGGGGGGCAGGAAGAGAAAAATCCTTGAAGAATGACTGATCCCAGTCAGTTAGGTATTGGGAAGAAATGGTACCTCCATGTGTCTATGCATCACTGTGGTTTCTGTTGTCTTTGCTCCCATTTATGCTGCTGTTAGCAATAGTGTCAGCATCGCTAATCATCCAGAGGAATTTGTTAATCCAAACCTAACTGGGTATCAGCAATGTTAAGAGAAAACAGAAGATCTGTCTGATGTCAGAATCAAGCTGTAAGTCAGTAGGAAGAGAGTCTGGGGAAGTAAAATCAACCTGAAAGATCTGTGGAATCCTGTTTCTACCATGAGGAGATGTACAACATCTCTGTGAATTTAAGGGATGCTGCAGAGAGCTGTCCAGGGAGACCCAGCCTGGAAATGGGTTTTGAACAAACAGTATGTGGACAGAACAAAGCAGAAAGCCAGTGCTGTATTGAGTCCCTGCCTATCATCTAGGGACAAAGCACATTAGAAGGAGGAAGAAGAAATGCCTGTTTGTGCCATTTCATGAGTGTCTCTGAAGTGGTGTGCCCAGTCAGAAAAAGCTGCATATGAGAGAAAAAGCAGTATGTGTTGGAACAGTCAGCCTGCAAGCAAGGAAGGTATTCACCTTCAAAATAAGCATATCCAAGGGGGTAAGGATCATCTGTCAACTGTTTCTATGGTAGTTATTTAAAAGGAGGGATTTTTTACAGTGTCAAGGATTAACATCAAGAAACTGCTCTTAGACTGAAGAAGGCAGCATTTATCAAGGTGTGGTCTTAGAAGGGCTTTTTGAAATCTAGGATGACCATATAGTTGCGTTGGCATGCTTGTTTGTGTAGTAAAGACTTCCAGGTTCTGTAAATGAAATACGTTACATGAGCAACAGGTCCAAGGCTAGACTGTGCATTCACATGGGGAAGCAATTCAAGTCTGATGCAGCGTGTCAGTAGGCTGCTACAGAAACGTGATGGGTTTTGTGGAAGAGCACGTAAGCAAGGTGTTAGTAACGCCAATGCAATGAGAAACTAAAAAATTCAATAGGGTCAGGGCAGGTGGTGTAAGTGATACTGGTTATCTCTGATCCCTCTAATTCCACTGTACACTGAAGTAATAGCAGAAAGGACAAATAACACGTTTCGACTACTGACGCAGAGATGTACTCGAGATAAATGAAAGTGGATCCTTGCAAGCCCCTCAACCATGAAAGACCTATTTTACCCAATGTCTATGTTTTACACCAAGCCTTTCTTTTAATGGCTGACCTCTTAACAAAACCCAGGAAACCCAGTCAATTCCAACTACAAATAAATAACCCCAAACCAACTACAGGCAACAGCAACAACAAAAAGATCCCAGGAAAACCTAAACGTCTCCTTTGCAAGTCATGCATGTGTGATTAGTGACATATTCATCCATTAAGCTCAGTGAAATGATGATTTTTTTTACCCAACACTCCTACTACTGTCATTTTTCAGGCTGATAGATTGCACTCTGACAAGCTGGAGGCATATAGCCACTGTATTCCAATGAATTGAGAAAATGAGAGCAAGGGAGAAAACCCTTTGACTAACTGAGGTGTTAACTGGGTGGTAAAAATAAATACCTATTTCCAAATTACCCTAAATGCTTCAGCGTGCATAGATGGGTTTGTGCTGAGCCTATTCAGATCCAAACGTCACTCCAAAACCTATGTTCTTTAGGCTGCGTTTTAAAGTTAATACCCACAGAACCTTTCCACAAGAGATAATTCACATTGTTCTCATATGCTCATGTGTTCTCAACTATCTAGGGGCTCATCTGTACAAGGGAAAATGAGGAAGTTGAGGGTAAATCAAATAAATTTCAATCCTTTAAGTGAGATTAAGCTGCTGCCAGGAGAAGTGGGAGTATTTCCACAGGGGTTTAATATTCTTTGATTTGTAGAAGGTGGTAATAGAAAATACAGAATAGTTGCTGGAATGTCTGCTCTGTTCCCCTGCTCCAAGGCAGGATCAGCTCTTTGCACTGAATTTACTTAAGCTGAGTCCTCTCGCTTCTTTCCAGTCTGCTATAGTAGAGTCTTGCTGAGAGCAGTCCCCTTTCCACAAGATGAGTTTATCACACTAAACTTGCCTGATCCATAGTTTACATGGCTGTGATAGTTAAAGAATGATTTTGCACCTTAAATGTCTGGGTCAGCTTTCCTATACCTTGTGGCTTTGCTTTGAGCGAAGCAAAGTTCATCCTGGTTTTGTCCATTTTACAAAGGCATTTTGCTTTGGTTACTTTAGTCTCTAAAAACCCAACTGGCTCAAGGGCAGGCTGTAGCCATTACGTGCCACTCGGTAGGTCTGGAGGGAGGAGAGCTTACATTTTTCAATCAAAATGTTCTTGTTTTTCTGGTATTTGAAGCTGGCTGCTATTATTAGTGAGGGGAAGAGTTCCATTGATTGAATGGAAAATGAAGCAACCTTGAAGAATGAATTGGTATTCAGGCTCTTGATTGACAGGGGATGTTGACTGTCAGTCGGTCTGGGGGTTTCACTTCACCAACCAGACCAAATTCAGCTTGGTTGATCCTGACACTTTCCCCACCAGTTACCCATTCAGCAGTCTTCTGCTTGCCCAAGTAGCCATCCATACCCCCTTCTTACCTAGTCTTTTGTGTCTATGCCTGTGCTTTCTCATCTGACAGCATCTCTAAGTAACCTTCTAGTGTCTCTGTTGATGTCCTAGCAGTATGCTCAAGGATGCTATTACCTTTACTCTGCTGATACTTTATGCATGATCAAGTTGAATGAGCTGTGTCGTGAGCATTTCCTCCAGGCAAATGAAAGTGGCAAAAATAGTTCTTATTTTTGTATGAAAATTAAAAACCAAACCCAAACCAAAAGCATTTGGTAGGACTCTGTGCATAGGTCTGAGTAGGATAAATGCTACACACAAGGGGAAAAATAAACCAGTAAATTGTATAAAGAAATGCCTAGGGATGTAACAGAGAAGCGATGTTCAACCAGACCTGCATCTCTCTGCAGTTTCATGATACCGTATGCTGTCAACCTCTGTCAGGTAACTACAGCATCCACTGCAGATGAAAATGAAAGACTTGGAGTGCTTTGAACTTGCCAAAGGTCAGTGGAAAGCTGTTCAGCTCAAGTGTCTCAGTACAGTGCTATAGCAAACGTGCAGCACCAGTCGCCCTCAAACGTCCACGTTCCTCTGCGTGATGCGGTGATGTAGTACACCTTGCTCTATAAGACAATCACAACACAAAAAAGAAGCCCACCTAGCAGAACTTGCTGGCTCGGTGCTTACCCTCAGCTCCTGCAAGAAAGAAGTTACGGTTGTGTTTTGAACTGTAATTGTATTCACACCAACCTTGGGAGAGGCTGCAGGGAAACGTTCATGTAGCTGTTCAACAAAAACATGGATTTAATCATTGTTTCTTACAAGTGTTAAGGGCACCCTCTCTGTCTTTGCCTCTGTCTTGCTTCTATGTGTTTTTACTCCAGGCTGTGCTTTGCTGTGAATTGACTGTTTTTGCCAGAGTTCACTTCCTGGTCAACATGCTCTCTATGTGTACTGTGTTGATATGGAAGGTGGTGTTTGCATCCTCTTTTCTGCAGCAATTGCTTCTTTACTGTGATTTCTTTGGTACGTGTTTTTTATGCAACCTGTATGGTTTTGTCTCTTTCAATTAAATTCTTTTTTTTTTTTCCCCATTTCTTAAAGTATCTGAGAAGAAATTTGGGCATCAGTAGTCCTTTTCCTAGCAAAGCTAAGAAGCAAGCAGCAGGTTTTGAAGTGACGCCGTGCAACCCCCTCCTCCGATTAGTTACCACTAATCTGCTTGACTTGAACTCCTGCTCCCATTCCAGTTGCATTTGATGTTGTGAATCTTGGAGCTTTAGGGCCTGTAGTTAGCTGCTGTTCTCTTTCTTTGCAGATGCCAGTGTATTATTACCCATCTGGTCAGTACCCTACCTCAACAACTCAGCAGTACAGACCCATTGCCTCAGTTCAGTACAATGCACAGCGGAGTCAACAGATCCCACAGACTGCACAGCAAGCAGGTATTTGCATCTGTTACTCATTTCTTCAGCGGCTCACAGTGCCTTGGCTGGTGAAACCTCTTGGTTGTGGTTTCATTTTGAAACAGCAGGGGAGAAAGCTGGTTGCTGTTCTGTTTAAAAATAGCAGGGGAAATTACGACTTGAGAAACTCTTTGCTTGGGGATGCTGAGCAATGGAAGAGCAGAGGTTCTGTTCTTCACTACTGCTTTCCTGGACACGGTGTTGTGTCCTCAGTGTCCGTGCTCCACATACTGGAGCACAGGGAGGAGTGGGGGGGAACTGATGTGAGCAGTACAAGTATTTATGAGGCTCTACAAGGAGGGCAGGTTTGCAGTGATGGAGAAGGTGCTCCATCACCTTCTGCTCCCCCTGAGCCTGAGGAACAGCGCGGCGGTCTATGTGGTTGATGGCCATCGGCACCAGCTCACCGCAGAAGGGTGCAGCTGGAAGGGGGGCCGTTACACTGTAAGAGAGTGAGTAGCAGGTCTCACAGTGAACCGGTCTCTTTTCCTGCTGTGTCGTGCCACTCCTGATGACACCACATTAAGAGGGACACAGGCAGAGTTGGGCTGGTGCATGTCGGGGGTTGT
Source organism: Pezoporus occidentalis (assembly GCF_034315485.1). Taxonomy (NCBI): domain Eukaryota; kingdom Metazoa; phylum Chordata; class Aves; order Psittaciformes; family Psittacidae; genus Pezoporus; species Pezoporus occidentalis. The sequence continues at coordinate 1,167,443 of NW_026912854.1, forward strand.
GCTTGTGAAGGGGTCCTCACCTTTCGAGGGAATAAAGAGTTCTGGTCTTGGAGGTTTTTCTGTTTAAGTTGTTGGCTGTCAGTTTCTTTAGTGCACATCTCTCCTCGTTCAGTGTCTCAGACAGTAACTCCAAGGTGCAGGGGATGTTGTTTCCTGGTAGGGCTTGCAATTACAGACATGCCGGGTAGGACAGAGCGTTCATTGTTCTGTCTGGGTTTGGTAAAACCCACTCTGAATGGCAAAGCAGGTTCCCTGCAGAGGCCCCGATACACAAGTCTTTTAAGATGCAAGTCAGCAGCGCAGACATGAGATGTGAACAAGACTTATGGGGTCAGCCAGCCATCAACCTGTCTCTGTAATGTGGCTGCTGGCAATTTTGTCCACGCTCAGGGAAACAGATGCAGCAAACACAGCTATAAGTAAGCAATCGATTGGGGGTTTTGGCTTTGTTTTTTAAGCTGTTCTAATAAAAATGGTGGCATTTTGGTCAGTGTCAGTGGTGCCTGACTGTGTCTGCTTTCATACCTTCATCTTTGTACATCCCTGAGAGGGAAGAGGGTGAAATATTGCACAAAGGTCATCTGTCTCCTCTAGCTTCTATTACCTGACAATCTATACCATGTTTATTATCTCTATATAGTGGGTCTTTGAACCTCGGTGCAAATCAACCTAGATGACATTATCTGGGTCTACTGTGTTGTTATAAAGCCGTATTTATAAGTTTAATGCTACATCCATAGCATAACGGAGATTATGGTAAATGAAGTGCACAAGGGATGGTCTAAAGCACTTGAGTGATGTTCTGGAGAAGATCCAGCTGTTTGATCTTAAGAAAATCCTGGCTTTAAAGGTATATTGTAGCACAGGAGCTGTTACGTTTGGGTACAGACAATGCAGAGATGCAAATGCTAATCTTGTTTCTGTGTTTACTGCATCGTTTTCCTTACGACTCGTGTTTGGCAAACATGAGTCAAGGAGTTTGTGTACAGTCTCTAGCACGCCAGCCTTTCCCTGCAATTCACTCTTTCAGCTGCCTGCTCGGTTGGAAACATTATTTTTATCTCTTGTTTAAGACTGAAAACATTGTGACTACGGTTTAGGCTCCCTGCTGGGGTGGTGATGTTAAGCATTTAACTCTTCTCAGATCTTGAGACTTGGCTGAGAATAGATTCCTCAAGCTGGTCCGTCCCTTTGGGCTCAGATACATCCTTTCCCATAGCCGTCACCTGAGCGTATGATAGGCATGACAGGAAGCACTTTGCAGTTTTCTACAGGTCTTGTCGTGGAGATGCTGGAAGGATAATGTGTATTTATGTTCCACTGCATCCATGGGTATTTGGAGAATAGCTAGCTAATGTCACATAATTTATACTTAAATTAAAGAGAAATTAAGGCATAGGAAAGCGTATGGTTTAGTGGTGGACTTGGCAGTCCCGTGGTAACAGTTGGACTTGATTATCTTAAAGGTCTTTTCCAACTTAGTTGGCTCTGTGATTATTCATGCTATGATTTATTGCAGAAGGTTCACTGTATGCACTGAGACTCCAAAACCCCACATGATTCAGTGATGATCTCAGGTGGTTTCGTGCCTTGTGTCACCACATCTGCTTTCCTTAGCATCAGCCTCCCCACACACATACATTTTTCTCTTCATGTGACCTGTGGCCTCAGCCCCTCTTCAAAGTCCTCATCTCTTTGGGCTCCTCTTTGATGCTCTCACTGGGCAAGAGATGGTGTTTTGCCACTGCAGCAGATGGAGTGGTGGGAGATCAACAGAGCAAATCCCTGCGAGCTCACACTGCAGCCTTTCAACAGGGGAGCTGGGGAGCATCTCTCCTCTTCCAAGACACTGATTGCTATGAAACTTTGGACGTGTCATCTCTCTGCAGCTTTCACCTCTCAGTCAAATGGGGTAGAAATTAGACAATGAACTTAAAATGTTACTGCTATGAGGATTGTTTGGCCAAGTAACCTCACTACTTTTCCCTTAAAAAACACATTTTTATAAAGCAAAACAAAAGAAACCCTTTAAAATCTTCCTAGAAGCTTGTACGTGGCTGGAAAATAACAAGCAACAAGTGGGTGTTTCAGGCTATGGTTTCCCTTCCCATGTAGACTTAGCTTCAGACCAGAATGTGAGCAGGTTGTGCAGGAGCTGGGGTTAGCAAAGGGCAGGGAAATGAAGGAGGACTGGTGGAACAGAGAGCAGGTCAGGAATGGTGTGAATGGAAATGGGAGAACAGATGGGAAGGAGGCAGATGAAACAATGCTGTTGGAAATGCTCTCCCCAAAGACCTCACAGCACTTGCTGATGCTTCAGAGAGAGGATGACTGCAGCGCAGGAGAGCCCATGGGAGGCCAGGCTCTCTACCTCTACATACTGCCTGCCTATACCTGCTGGCTGGCATGCGCTGCGGTGTGAGCAGGGAGCCTGGCACCTCAGGAGGTGTTTTATTACCATACACAAGTTTGCATGCTTGGAGGAGCTTTTGGAAGCTTTCAAAGCGGCTGCAAGGAATTTAGGTGTTATTTTCCCCACCTCTGGGCTGCAGAGGTCAAAGTTTGATCTAACGCCAGCAATTTGTTTTCATTTTGCTCAGAAAAGGTCTCTTCAGGAGCGGAGCGATATTGATGACTTTTACAGCAAACAGCTGAAGTGAAATGTCAGCACAGCATCTGCGGTGGGAAAGGGAGCCTGTGCTCTCTCGTGGCTCTGCAAGGAGAGCGATATTAAGTTAAAGCGGCTCCAGGGCAGCAAAAAGGATGAGCTCACCTAAAATTAGATTAGGGCTCTGGCAGCAATAGATCATCTGGAGAGAAGCATGTGAACTTCTGTGGGGGTTTGGTTACCCCTCCTGCTGGTTTTTTTTCCCCCTTGAGTGCAGGCTCGGATGGGAATGTAAATGACCCATTTCTGGCATCAGCCTGGCACAAACAGAGGTTTCCATGAAGCTTCTGTAAAAATCTCTGCCGTTTGAATTACGTTTGTGTCAAGTCAAAATCACGCAATCCCAGACTGGTTTGGGTTGGAAGGGACCTTAAAGCTCCTCCAGCTCCAACCCCTGCCACAGGCAGGGACCCCTTCCACTAGAGCAGCTTGCTCCAAGCCCCTGTGTCCAACCTGCCCTTGAACACTGCCAGGGATGGGGCAGCCACAGCTTCTCTGGGCACCCTGTGCCAGCGCCTCAGCACCCTCACAGGGAAGAGCTTCTGCCTAATGTTTAACCTAAATCTCCCCTCTGTCACGTCTCTATCACTGCGTGTCCTTGTCAAATCCCCTCTCCAGGTTTCTTGTAGCCCCTTTAGGCACTGGAAGGCTGTTACAAGGTCTCCCCTTCAGGAGCCTTCTCTTCTCCAGGGTGAAAATGTGGTCTCTGACAGTGTGGTAGTTTGGTCTGTAAACAGAAATACTTTTGGGTTATATTGTTATCACTCATTTCTGCACTCTCTAACAGACGATACTTAACATCCTGTGACATGCCCAGTTCTGTAACCAGGCAGAAGAAGATGTTATTTCCGTGTCTTCATCTAACAGTACACTGTAAATTGCATGTCTAGCATCATCAGTATTTCATTCTTCAGTAATTACCTCTGTATTGATAGTTTCAAAGCTTTCACTCCTAGGTATTGTGTTTGAATAGAAAAATAGAGGTATATTGCTGATAAATCAGTAACGTTTTGTATTTTATTATGATAGAAATAATCAGCAATGGGGTCTTTTATACTTCTGTATCTATTTTCTTTCAGTATAACAAGTGCTGTGCACCGCAAGGACGTTTCATCTTTAATGTGCTTCATAAACATGAGTTGATAAGTACATGAGCATTACTTTGGGATATGCAACTGGTCTTATTGCTGTTCACAAATGAACAACCTGCAACAAATCATGTGATTTTTCTCCTGCTTTGGTTCATCGTTCTATCTCCACCTTATGTGTACCAGATAATTTCGATGTGCACCTTATAGATTACAATAATACTTAGATCCTTGTTTAAGGATTTAGGTCATGGTTCTAAAAGGCAGTTAGCTTGGTTTATCACACGGTTGTAAGGTAAAAATCTGGGGTGTGTGTTTTGCGTCAGGGATGAAGATCATCTTCTGAGGAGATTAAAGCTAAGACTTGTAGTACTTTGGTAAACCAATCTTCCAGCCAAAGGTTTGCATTACAGTGTTTCCAGAGAAAATAAGATGGTATTTGGCATAATGGGATGGCCTGTCACTTCTGCAGTTAATGTAATGATTTTAGGGTTTCCCGTGCATTTGAGAACCCACAAATGTTGCCGTTATAACCTGTTTCAGTGCCCAGATAGCATAAGGCTCAAATTGCATAGGAAATCTCTGCTTTTTTCCTAAAATTCCAGTTCTACTTGGTTGTGTACGGTAGGCAAAGGAGGCTGTTACGTGAGAAAGTACACAGCTGAGCACTGCCGGGGTGTAGAATCCTTTCTTCATAAGTATACATTAAGTATTTACTTCTGTAAGTAGCAAATATTTGTCTTGAAGGAAAGGTAATGCTTCTGCTGGAGTACGGTGTTATTGGCCTTTACAGCTTCCAGTAAGGGAAAAGAGGTAATTGTCTTTTTAATGCATCTCTGAAACAAATTTCAAGCAAAGACAAACTGTACCTTAACAGAGACCATGAATCTCTTTATGTAGAAATCAGAGTCAAATTGACAGTGAAATACTGAGGTTTTGCTTAATTTAATCTCTTAGGTGTCAGCATCATTGAGGAGCGTTATCATCCCCTCTGTCTTCTGGAAGTATTTGTCCCTGTAAATTGATACAGAGAGGAAAGGAACTGGGGGAGAGATGAAGATTGGTTTGTTAGCATGGCCATTAGAAAACCTGATAAAGAAAGATTGCCGCTTTCTACCTTCATTAGCAACCCGACAGGCGCTCCTGGTCCCTGATAGATTTGTTTGCCTAATTCCCCCTGTAATGTCTGTGCTTATGTAAACATAAACGACTTCAATATGTGGGTATCTAATTACCCAAAGTAACTATTTCTCCAGCAGTGATTGCTTACTGCACTACCGAAACAGCTTTGTACTGAAGATCTGTGCTCAATGCTAGGGGGTGGGTTAACAGATACTGCATTGCAAGGGGTGAGCATCCCTTTTAACAGGGGCTTGATAGGAAGGGGACAGACAAAGCCCTACTGTGTTAGACACTTGAGCGTAGTGTTGTGTTCATTAGTGTTGTTGTAAGGCTTTGAAATTTAAGGGCATTTTATGGAATAGTAGGGCCGGATCAGGGAAGAGTTCGCAGCAATTGCTGTAGGATTAAATTGAGAATTGTGATTTGGAAGTGATCCCTGATGATATCATTGGTTTCTGTGCAAGTATTTTACATTGAAATTGCCCAGAAACTTTAAGCTTTACCTGTGAGCTCTTTGTTTGGACAGTACTGTGTCTGAGACCAAGAGCATCTGCAAGGCAGAGCGCAGCGCCTGCCAGCTAGCTGCCTTAGAGATGTGGTTCCAATGTGAGGCATTCCCATTGTGTGGGAAACCCAGGTGCCTCGGCCTGGGAGGGTTTTAACCCATGTGGTGCACTGCAGGGAACACGCTCCCTGGGGATCTCTGCTGTGCAGGGGTGTTCTCCATCTTTCTTACAGTGATTTCTTTAAAGGTGTAAAGAAGCATGACAAAGAAGGGTATAAAGCATGAAATGTAGTTCTGATTATATATTTTAGGTTCCTTTTTGCAATTTTAAGGTCTTGCTTTTACAGTATTTCGCTGTTGTGTATGGTGTGTGATTAAGATTAGCTCCAAGACCCATCCACCTCCTCAGTGTTTCCTATTAGCTAGCCGCAGGGAGTTTCCTACCTAGAGTTTTGCACCCTGGATTTCATTCCTGTGCTGCTGGAGGAGGATGCTGTGAGTGAATACTGCATTCAAGGCTTCTCAGAAGCTTGCTGAGAAAGCCAGGCCTGGGGCTTCGAAGCCTTAGGAACACTAAATCCTGCTGTCCTTCTGACATTAAGCAATAGAGCTGCACCGGTAATGAACCAGCATTTGGCTTTACAGAGTATCTGTAATTTAACGTAATAGCAGAATTAATACTATCACACTCCTGCAGCACACTTGATGCTGAAAGCTGAAAGGCAAAATCACTTTTGTCAAAAAGCTTTGTTCTTCCTCGGATGACTTCTTTAATTATTCAGCATTCACACCAAGAGAGAGCAAATATTGAGGGAAGAGAACACCAGCAGGCTCAACAGCCCTAAGCATCTTAAGACAGGCGTTCACTTGTGGTTTTCTTTCAAGGCTTCTCAAGTTCTGTGCAATTTCCCTAGCACTAATTGAGATCCGAGCCATTTCTGAGAGCATCCCTGGGGTTTCCCACTAAAATATAGATTTAAGATTAATTCTTTTTTAGAGAATTAGTATGTTTTAATGCCATGTAAGTTAATGTACAGGAGCAAGCATAGAGAGAAAAGATTTCTGAGAGCATTGTGCGGGGGGGTAGGATTTCAAAATAGGCTCTGTAAAAGTTGCAAAGGCCACACTAGGATGTAGGGAACATTCTGAGGTATTCAGCGGTGTCTACAAAGGATCTTTATGTTTCTTTTCTTTGCCAGACAGAGTCATACACCATTTCTACTCGCTAATTCTGTGTTGGATCAATGCACGGTGCTCCAGCTTCTTGAGATGGAATTTTACAGCGCTGAATAATTCAAAGGTTTATATTGGAGTCCTCGAGAGCAAAGACAGATTTAGGCTAGAACTAGTGGAGACCCACCATCGACAGAGGGGCAGAGGCCGTCTCCAGCGTTGCTTCAGGCATGCTGCTCACAGTATGGATACAGGCTCTGGGGCTTGGTTTTCCCTGCAGATGGAAGCATGCAGTGGGATGAAGGAGTGCAGGAGGGCAGTTGGGTCTGAGCTAATAATTGAAGAAATACCCCAAACGTACACCAGAGATCTGCACTGGGGGGTGAGGAGCGGGCCTCTGCCTTGTAATTGCTATTGATGGAGAATTTAGGAATTGAAGTGCCCTTTGCAGCTGTAAAGCTTATGGAACAGGACACTTACTGGGATGCAGCAGAAGAAATGTGTGTGCGTGTTATGAGCTGCCTGAAAGAAGGGCCACAGCATGTGGGTTTAGCCTGGATATTAGGAACAATTCCTTCCCCAAAGGGTGCTCAGGCATTGGAACGGGCAAGTGTTCGCGCACCATGTAGACGAGGTCCTCGGTGCCATGGGTTAGTGGTGGCCTTGGCAGCGCTGGGGTAACAGCTGGACTTGTTGATCTTGAAGGGTTTGTCCAACCTGGTTGATTCTATGAATCTATGTGTTCAATGCTAGGGTAGAGGAACTCGGGAACCATGTCCTGGTCACTGAAGCACTGTTTGGCTGACCTGATCTGTAAAAAGGTCCCAGTGCTGAACTTCATTCAAGCCTTTGTTACAGTCAGTTACCATTGACCCAAGCCATTCACCCCTTTGCAATGAAAGGGACATTTTCATTTTGACTCACCAACATTAAACATATAGAATGTATGCATTTCTATAGCTCGTGAGCAGTTGTCTCAGTTTCTCTTCTGTTTGTTTGCGAGTGAAATAAGGCTGATGGAGTGGGGGTGTGAAGGAAGGATGCAGGCCTTGGGTCTTCCCAAAGAAAGGAGCTGGTTTCCTTAGCAACAGCAAGGGTATGTGATGCTTCTCCAAATAGTTCTTCGCCTCTTCCCCAGGTCCTGCTCCCTGTTGCAGCTCACTCATTATGTACCAGAGCAGAGAGCATTCCTGCAGCGTGAGCTAATTGCAATGCATGGTGGCTGGTAGCTGTCATTGGTACTGGACAGAGAATGAAAAGAATTGAGTTTGCTGTCTGCGTGTCTGGTTCTAACAGCTTGATTATTCCTGTTATTACTGGTGATGCATAGTCCCCGCCGAGGCTTCACTTCCAGTGGTTATCGCTGGCATTCATCATTATGAATGATAAGGATAAACGCAGCTTTTCTTGTTGCAGACTCTTCTGAGGGTTCCTTCATGGCTGATAGGATGTAGACTGAGAAGGGAACGAGGTGATTCTTCACTCCCCCTTTGCTGCCAGTCTAAAGACCCAGCTGTAAACGCAAGTCGTTTTACATTAATTCACTCCAGAACTGACGAATAGAGGTTGGTTAATGCTATTCAGAGCTTTTGTTTGTGTGCTGCTGACAAGACATGAGTATACCCTCATCAGGAATATTGTTTTCAGGATGGAGAGACAAATAGGCACAGTGTTTAAAAGGTGGAACTGAAATTGCTTTTTACACAATGGGGTTTTTTAGCAGTTTGAATGCCTGACCCGACCATACCTGAATACTTGGAAGCTAAGCTTTTTGCCCAGTGTATCTGGGAAGAGCTGGGATTAGAAGTACGTAAACGCAGATTTTCCTTCTGTACTTTTATAGGCTTGTTTTTTATTTTCAATGCAGTAGCCTGATATTTTCGTGACAAACACAGGCTTTTGACTCCTGTCATACAAGCACCTAAGAGCAAGTAAAGGAAAAGAAAAACCATTATTGCACCAATTTGTCCAATGCTGATTTTTGTCCCGTAGTCATACCAAGGAGCCGCAGCTCGCCCTGAGAGCCTTCTGTGCTAAGAAGTGGGTATGTCAATGTGAAGAGATTTTCTTTTCCTCTCCTGGGACCCAGCATAGAGCTTGTTAAAAGAGCATTAAGGCAGGCACTGTGGTGGCCATCCAATTCAGGGCTGTTGTCCATCTCTAAGAAGTTCCTTAGACAGCTTAGGTAAATCAGAAGAAGGAAAAGCTTTTCCTATGGCAGCTGCTCATTCATTCACCCTCTGTAAGACTTTGGGCACCCAAAGTTCCACTGACTGCTGTAGTCTTTGGGATCGGGCATGTAGGATCCCTAAGTGTGCACTCCTAAATGCTGCCACTTGGAGTAATTCATGGATGGCTTTGCGAGTGTTTGGATTTCTCATCATCTTCATTCTCAGTGTTTCTTGTAGTTGCTTATGCAATGAAAACCCAGAACCATCTTGAGAATTGAGTAGTGGACTTTGCCTGTAAATGTTATGGGGATGTGTGTGTATATATGTGTAATCTATATATATATATTTCCATGCTCTTTTTGCCAGCCTGTGCTATCAAAACAACTTATTATATGCTTCAGCACTGTCCTCAGGGTTTGCAAGTAGCATGCTGTTGAAGCAGCATCTTCAATGCCATCTGCTCAACAAAGCTACGCTTCCAGTTTGCTCTTTGTCAAGAGCTACTTTTCATCTGGTACCGAGTCTGCAAGAGTGCAAAAGCCTGGATTTACACAGGTCCTGCAAAGGAACTTCCAGAAACTACGTTTTTAAGGTTGCCAAGTAGCACTTTATAGAGTAAGCAGGAGAGGAGAAATGTATTAGATTGCAAGAAGCAATGGGCTACTTCAAAGCGGCTGCTGTGTTAATAGTTTGTATGAAATGGCAATTTTAATTCTCTCTATTGGAGAAATACGAAGCAATTAATCTTGTGTAGTACATTGTGAAAAATAAGGGCTTATAGGGGATCACAGTGAGGCTGTTCATTCACTTAACCTTGAGCTGGGCAATAAATAATTATGAATGCAGCTACATCGCAAGGCAAAAGTAATTTGGTGAAATAGAATTATCGTTTAATGCAGGGAATTACCAAATCTGAATTAGGTTTCCTGAGGTTCTTTATTCCAGGAAAGAGTGAATTTGACTGTGATTTGTGTGTAGAATTCGGGAGTTGGGTTTTACAAAGCACCTTTTATACCCAAGCTATCACCAAATGCTTTGTCTTGCAGTGCAGGCATAGGCAAATGCTCTTGAGCTCTCTCAGCTCAACTGACATCGAGTCTCTCATGATAGGACTTGTTATATGAAGGGAGAAGGTAATGCCCAAGGTGCACGGGTGTATTAACACCTTTCAAGCAGCTTCCTGCTCTTCTCTCAGGGCACCTTTATCAGTGCTGCCTTCCACAAGGTTTTCGGTGGTACTGCAGCATTTGAAGACTGGAGGAGGGCGCAGTTAGTTCAGTTTATTTGCTTATTCTACTTGGTCCTGATTAATACGTGACATGACTTTAGGGCAGCGTTCGCAATGCATTAGGCAGCTCATTTGTGCTATAATATGGCCTGTTGTGGAAGTACAGAATGCTGTGATTTATTGGAGAAACGTGTGTGGGCACGTGACAGTATGGTTTGCCTCGGAGAGCTGTTTCTAATTGACTAGTACAGTGCTGTTTCCAAGCAGGCCATAATTAATCAGCAAGAACTCTTGTCCTGAGTTTCCTACTGTAAATGAACAGACTCAGCGCATCCATCAAGTAGAAACTGAGGAAATGAGACAGGGTGGGGGAAAGCCTCAGTCTGCAGTGAGCAAACTGCTTGTGTTTATGTGAAGCGATCCCAGCAGGATGCTCTGCTGAATGATGGCAACGGTGGCTTTGAAAAGAAATCCTCCATTTCCCATATCTCACAGGCTGGTGAAAGGGTACTGCATGGCTCAGGTGAGTCAAGAACAACGGCACAACGAATGGGCAGGTAAAGCAGAACCTTTCTCTGATAACCCCTTAGGTTATCTCACCCATTTTCTCTCATCTTCTTTTCATTAGGTTATGATGTGTAAGTGCATTGGTAGTTACTGTAGTAGCTCTAATCCTGCTGCGCTCACCAAGCCAAAGGGTGGATGTCAAAAACTTGTGAATACCTGTTTTATAGCGGCATTCTTCAGTGTTTTCAAATCCTTTGGGTCCGGGGATGTTTAATCTGGAGGTGAAAAAAGTGATAACCTGTTTTTTGTGATAGTAGATTTTTAGAGCCAGGTTGGTCGGGGCTTTGAGCAACCTCATGTAGTGCAAGGTGCCCCTGCACATGGTAGGAGTGTGGGAACTGGGTGAGCTTTCAGGTCCCTTCCAACACAAACCGTTCTATGATAATTTGAAAATCTCAGTAAGTTTTGATCATCACAAGTGTGATCCGGCTTGATTTTTGTATATATTGTGTTGGTGACAGACCTGTCGTGCTGGTGATGGAGCAGGGGTGGATGTTGGTGCATCTGCTCTGCAGGCGGTTGATTTTAGGCTCTGCTTTAGTAGATTCCAGAATATTTCCTTTTTCTTCTCGTTCAGCAATTTGAGAGGGAGGTTTATTTTATAATACCTCATCTAAGGACTCTCAGTTAACCATTGTTCAGTGCAGGGTCCATAGAGCTTCCTGGTTAGAGAAGGCTACTTGCAGGGAAGGCAGGACTTCCTGGATATGGAAAAGAGGGGGATGTTTGGGTGTCTATTACAGAAATCAGTCCTCAGAAAACCACCTGCTTCACTTGCAAGAGTTGACTTCTCTTCAAAGATCTTAAGAGCTAACTTGTTGGAGTGAAACCCACAAGTCCAACGGTTAGGAGGGGTCATGTGTGTAGTGTTGGGTTCTGCTGCAGATAAGCAAAAGCCATGATGTAGAAATTGCTGTTCAGTTCCAGTCCCAGGATTGATGTGCCTGTACCTGAGGCAAGAGCGTGAGCAGAAGTGAGCAATACTGCTTCCTGAGGGACAGCAGATTCTGTTCTGATCCCAATCGACCAGCAGCTGATTTCTTAACATCTTCAATTCCTGTGCTTTGGCATGACCCCAAGACCAGATAAGTATGTGTGGAGCTTTTTTGCCTGTTTACTTTTCAGGATGCTGTGTGTCAATCTGCTTCTTTCCAAAAATGAGCATCCTTTATAAGACTGACCAGTACCCCACATTTGTGACTTCCAAGTATGAGGAGAACATACACAGGCAGTACTTTCTTCCTCATACAATTAAACAAGGAGGAAAGAAAACCTGGGGCCTCAAGCCCCAGCTCTCCCCAGGGGAGGAGGTTAACCCTTGATAAGATGACTGCCCTTTCAAGGTGTCCTAACAAGAGCAGAGGCAGATTTCAGCAAGGCTTGATCTTTTGATCTTCATTTTGCCTGCTCAGCATACTTCTCATGGGGTTTGTCAGGCTTCAGTGTCTAGACCTGTGTAGGGGCCAAGGTAAAGTCTTTATAAGCTGTCGGGCTCAAAACCATTTTGAAGTCCTCCTGTGGTTCGCATCATAGGAAATACGAAGATTAGAAATCCTGCTGAGTGGGGCACTTCAGCAATCTGGAGGGCAAACTCTGCAGCATATATGATTATTAGGTAATTAAATATTGCATCTCATTCACATACAGCCCAGTTGCTGGAAATAAGGTGGTAAGGGTGACTTTTGCTGGTCTCTGTACAGATGTCCATGTGTGGTTTGTTGCAGGTTTATTTATCAGGCTTTTTCTTACAAGTCATGCATCCCTAGCTTTAGGAACAACTGCAGCTCCCTGCTGAAGGGTCCTTCAGTAGTGAAACTGCTTGATCACAGTGAGGAAGAGTGGGGGTAGCATGGAATGAGTCTTAAGGAGTCTGAAACTTCTCTTTACATCAATCCTTAACCTTCTGCTGGTGTAAGCTGACCTCTGGGACACATGCATCTGCACAGGCCATCCTGCACCATCAGATTCCTTATTTGCGTGCAGGGCTTGAGAGAGAAGGATGCTGCATGATGCAAGTGTATATGTAGGTTTCCCATCCTGGCTACTTCAGCCTTAGGTCTGGAAAGCTGGTTATCATCTACTGAGTTAGAATTGTATTTGTATTTGTATTTTGGCAGTACTTTAAAATAGAGCCTTCACAAAGAGATACCGGTTGTCCTTGCTTGAGAAATAATACTGATCCCCAAAAAGATGGAGAAGCTTTTGTCTTCTTGTTACAAAAGATACTTATATTGACAGAACAGAAACTGAAATATTGAATGTATTGGGGGGAATTTTCCTTTCATTTGAAGGGCAGCACTACAAAAGATGCTTTACAGTTCCTAGGCTGTCAAAGCAGGTGGTAAAATACTTCGCTTTTATGCCTTTCATATACTCTCTTATGGCAGCTTTCCAGAGCCAGTGACTTAGGCCTGGGGAATCCTGCTGCATTTTTCCTCAGAGCCCTAAGAAACCTGGCATGTATGGAGTATTTCCAGTTTTCATGTGAACACGTTGTTTGTGTTGCCATCATTGCTAGACCCATGGCTGAGTATTCTTGAACACCTAGGGAAAAGGGAGGGAGGTGAGGGGACCTATGTGCCTTAGCAAGTTTCTGAGCAGTAAGGAGAAAATGGGGAAAGGAAGGCAGCAAGGAGCAAATGGCAAGAGCGCAGACCACCTCTTCTCCTTTCCTTTGCATGATGCTCTCTGGTTAGTGTTCTTATTGCAAGAGTGAAGAACTCTTCAGTCCATCACGCTCACTGCAACATAGAAATGGGTGTTTGGGAAGGAGTGAGATTTGGAACCTATTAAAGAGTTAAATTTTCCAGGAAACAGGGGGTAAAGTGGATGTGTTCTGGGTTAGAGGGTGTGGGAGGAGCAGAAATAAGCAACTTGTGGTCAGTTTTACTGCCTCCATCACTGGAATGCTCTGAGGGTTAATTCATTGCTTCAGGACAACAGGCACAGGCAAGTGATGGGACAAGGAAGGGTGTTCTTATTTCTTCTGTCTTTGAATTCAGTCAGGGGCTGTGGAAATTACTATTTGCTGCTATGGGAGGAGAATCCCTCCCCTGCTCAGAGGTAGTTTAGCCAGTTTAGATGTATTTCTGGTCTGTTGGTACAGTAGAATTGAAGGATGCTGCAAATACGTTCCTTTATATAAGTGACAAATGTAAATCTGATGAGTATAGACAAGAAAAACAAAGGGGAGGAGTGACTTCCTTGTTACAGCTTTTGATATTCGGCTTGTTGTTACTGAAGAAAACAAAATGCTCCATTCTTTTCCATTACTTTCAGAAATCTATTTCTGCCTTGTCTATTAAGTGCTGTAAAAAAATCGTAATTACAGTGTACCAAACTTATTCTTTTACACTGCATTAAGCTTAAAATAATGATGAATCCATATTTCCATTAGGTAGCAATGAAAAAACTATTAAGAATAACACTTAACATAGAATCAATTCGATTCCTGCAAATGTTTCTTGAAGAAGAATGGTGCTGAAGAGCCATAAATAAGTGAAAGCGATAACACACACTATGCGCTTGTATCTGCACTACCCACAATTTCAAGCCAAGAATAAAAGGTGCTTTCATCTACTCATTAGATTAGAGCTGCAAAAACAGATGAAGGGGCAGGTTCAAAACCATGCTGAGCTCTTTGCTTTAGGGAAACTAGGAAAATAACCAGTAAGTATTGCCTTTTTTTGCATCTTCTCCACCTGTGGAGAAAGCGTTCAACTAGTTTACTCTTAAAACATTAACCTGTATATAGGTGTTTTGTACCGTTACCATCACGGTGTCACTGGAGCATTTTCCATAAGGAGACTGTAAATACAGAAACACAATTCTCAGGTATTTACTGGCATAAACTCTGAAAAGTTACATGAACTCATTCTATAATAATATGCAGTATTTCTGAGGTCCTTATGTGATATGGTAATGGGTATCATAGAAACAGATACTCATTGTCACTTCTCAAGGGAGTATTTGGATTAAATAGAAGTTAAAAATGCCCACCAGAAGCAAACTCTTTGTTAAATGTTCTTTACCTTTTGGAGATGAGCCAGTTACAGTCTAATTGCTGATAAACTCCTTCCAATCCACAGCAAGATGTAACTGCATTGGCCAGGTGGCATGGTTTAAGCCCAGTTGGCAACTCAAACTAAACCACTGCTGCTACCACCAATAATAATAATGATAAGGGAAATAACAAGGGGAGAGAATACAGCCGCTCACCACCCACCGACCGATACCCAGCCCGACCAAGCAGTGACCTAGCCCTTCCAGGTAACCTTTTGGATCTTTGAAGTACCCTCTCCTGAGGTAGTCTGTGCCAAGTGTACTGGACGCCCCTCCAAGTAAAAGCAAACTGTGGCCTGCACTCTGCTGCCAAAGGAGAGGCTCGGTCGGGCTGGGTATGGGTTGGTGGGTGGTGAGCGGTTGTCTTCTCCTCCCTTGTTATTTCCCTTATCATTATTATTATTGGTGGCAGCAGCAGTGGTTTGTGTTATGCCTTAGTTACTGGACTGCTCTTATCTCAACCCGTGGGAGTCACATTCTTTCCCTTCTTCTCTCCATCCCTCCAGGAGCGGGGGGGAAGAACGGGTGGGAGTGAGCGAGCGGCTGCGTGGCTGAGTCGCCAACTGGGCTTAAGCCGTGACACCAGGTCATTCATTTCTCTTGTTGCTCTTAATTTAGGAGCTGTAAAGACACAAAGACGTACTTCCTCATGTGTGAGAATGGGAGGACTGTAATTGAGGGCAGATACTATTTGTTAAACTGTCCCTGGTAACACAAGGAGAAGAGTCTGCCTTGTGGTTTTCCATGGCACTGTCCAGGGCATGTTCTCTTCAAAGGACACCTAAAGTTCACGTTAACTCTGAAGTCAATCTTGGTCTGTGCTGGTACATTAAAGAGTAGAATTTAGCCCAAAGTGTCTTAAAATAAAGTAATTTTTCTGTGCTTTTATAGTGGTGAAATCTTGCTGTGGGAGGAGACTTGGGCATCGTGCTTTTTCTGTCCTCTTTTTCCAGTGCTACTCTGAGCCACGGGAAAGGTCTGGCTCTTAGCATGGGTTTGAACTGGTGTGACCAGTGAACAAGTGTGCCCAGGAATGCGCTTCCTGCACAGCACTGGTGATGCAGGTGCCAGGATGGCCATGGTGACTGCAATACGGCCAAGTCCCCATCCCATTCTGGGTATTAGCACTACTGAAGTGCAGCAGCACTTGGGTCACTTTACTGGTCCTGTTAAAGTGGTGCAGCAGGTACGTTGCAGCAGGCAAGGTCTACAGTAGTTTGATAGCCTGTAGGTCCACAGCCTGTGGTTTGTTTCTGTGCCTTACAAGCTGGAAGCAAAAGGCAGTTATTTTGCAGCTTCCACCTTAAAGGTGATGTCTAAACTGTGACCCTCTGTGTCAAACTTTGCTCCAGAGCCAATTTGTGATAGCTTTGTGTGTCAGCATTAGCTGGGAAGTCCCAGCCACTCTCACCGTTGTCATGTTATCTTCCAAAAAAGCCAACAGAAACACAGCTTTGATGTGTTTCTTTAGGTGCTCGGGTGCCATTGCACGAGGTATTATCACAAAAACCACATTATCGCAGCAATTCAGGGCCTTTGGGCATCTGGTGTTGCCAATTGCCTTCAGTCCTTGCTGGTGTGTAATTTATCACCCGCATGGCCTACCCTGCTAAAACGTGCCCTTTGTGGGCAGAGGCAAAGCTAATATACTTTACAAAGTGCATTTGAATTGCTCCAATAAATCACAGCTGTCACTGCAAGCAGTTTTATCACTTGCGGAGCAATATGTTATCTTCATGCTTTATAGTCTTGATACTGTTCGGGACTTTTATACGTGTAGATTGTAACGCATCATAACTTAGTTTGTCAGACAAATTTGAGCAGCCCTGATTTTGTTTTAATGGAAACTTTGCCTTGCTCTGTAAAGAAGAGAGCATTTTTATGGGATGTGGTTTATAGCTGTGATTATTATTTCTCAGAGCGCTTGCAGTTGGTTTTCGATTTGTTAATTTTCACTCTTTTAAGCAGTTCATGAGGCTGGGGTAGGGGGTTTCTGTAGGTCATTTCCTCTCCCACTCTTCTGTGCAGCAGGAAGAGCAGCTACATAGCGATAGTAGGCTCTGTCCTGCTCAGAGTCTCTGCAGTGAGTAGGACAGTGGGGGGGTGCAGGAGCATCCCTGCCTCATAGAGTTTCTTTGCTGTTCTGTGCAGTATGCCCACCAAGCTGATCTTTGTGTGGATTTAAGGTAAGGAACCTTCTCAAATCCTGAAAGCACTTGCAGACGAGCCTTCTTACCTGAAACCTGCAGGATTAGCATAGCAGGGAAGTCACAAGTAGTTAATTGTGCATAAGGTCTGATTAATTCCTTCGTGTAGGAGTCCTTCCCCCTGAATTACAGCAAACAGCCAGGAGCATGCATGGTATGAGGACTCGGAGCTGGGATGTGGTGACCTGAGGAGAGGGAAAGCTGTGTCCTAGCACAGCTAAACCCACTTTCCTGGGCACGGACCAACTGTGCTGTCCCTGTCCCAGGCGTGTTGGGTGGGATTGCTCCCATCCGTCAGCGCAGCCTCTCCCTATACATGTGTCTGGTGACATCACTGTAAGCTCTGGGCAGACACAAGCTCATCCATCCTATTTTTCTTCCCCTGGAACAGTGGTAGATCTGTCTGTGAGCATGTCCTGCGGCTGCTTCAGGACCTCGCTGTTACTCCTTGCAACAAGAGCCTCTCCTCAGCTCTCCTTTCTCAGGGATGCTCTGACATTAAATGTGCTGTTTCCAGGACAGCCAGTAAAATGTCTCCTTTTTATGGCCATGCCTAAAATACCAGTGAATATTTATGAACCAATTTGCCATGGCTTCTTCTATGATGGGGGAAAAAAAGAGCTTTTCTTTTAATTGATGCAATAGCTCATTCCAGAATATGAGAAGATGGTCTATAAAGTAGTCAGGCTTTATAATTAGAAAATTATTTATTTGCAGCAGATATATTTGGTGGGTTTTAGCTGGAAGAAGTTATGCTAATTGTGGGAAGTTGAACAGTGGCTCTACTGTAAGGAAAGTGTATAGGAGCAGACTGAGTTCCTGGTCATGAGGAGCAGTCTAAAAGGCTGACTTACATCTGTCCTTTTCCAGTTCCAGTGCTTGTGCTGGAGGTTTGCACTCGGAACGAGCGGTAGCTGCTAAAGAGCGCTCTGCAGATGTGCCTGCGGATCCTGTGATTTTCTCTTTTCAGTGATTTTTAGCGTTTTCAGCAGATTGGCTCCTCACTTCAGAGCCGCGCGTTGGAAATTGTGCAGGGAGAGGCATTTTTGGCAGCTGCTTTGCAGTTTGACTTTGAGCAGCCCCAGAAGGAGTGTGTGGAATCAGCTGCCCCAGCCAGACCACGGAAGCAAGGAGCAGGTATTCTAGCCGAAGGTCGGCTTGGATGACGGCGCTGTGTGAAGTTCAGCGATTGCACGTGTAGGAATGCGTACTCCTGCCCACACGCGTGGATCGTTTCATGGGATCAGAGGAACCCAATGTGCAGGATGCTTGGGAGCCTGTGAAAAAACCACTAAGCAACCTGCTCCTTTCACAGATGGCATCTCTCCCACCTCTGCCGAGCCTGGGGAGCTGGCGGCTGCCTTTAGTGAGCATTGCAGAGCCTTTGCAAACCCTTCCAGGTTCATTTTAAAATGCCCGTTTGTGTTGTTGGCTGGGGAGACCTGTAGTTAAGACTTGTTCTCTGGCAAATGGCTCTTACTATGCTCTCCCTCTTCCTCACCTTTCTGCCAGCATTGGCAGACTTTGGAGCTCTGGGAATTCAGCCCTACCCTTGCAGGTGCTTTCTTGGATCAAATTCGGGTTCTTCATCCAGCAGAAAATTCCACAAAGCTCTGTATGTAACTCTTAGCAAATTCAGCGCTCAAAGGTCTCTTCATATGATATATTGTATTGGAGATCAGTTGTTTTTCCATTGCCTTTGTCTAGGAAGCATGTAGCACTTCTCAGCAGTTCCAGGTTTCAGAATGTCTCACGAAGAAGTCCCCCCTCAAAACCTTATTTTACAGGTGGGAAAACTAATATGCAGGGAGAAGTGATGCACTCAGTCTGCACTGCCCCAAGCAAGCAAAAAGCCATCAAAATTTATGATGTATGCAAGGAAGAAGTTCTGCTGCTGCCTCTCAAATCTGCCTTGGCCACACACCCAGGTTGATCTTCAGTACTTATGCTGCATTTAAAGCTCCAGATGTTTAGGGCCTTTATTGTGCATTTTCCATAGCTCTGAATGCTTAGCTGGCATCCAGCACGAGTTCAGACTTTGCAGATAGCTTTGGCCATGAAGACCCTAAACACAGCTCTGCTAGGGTTGCAAACTATTAAAAGTGTGTTGTGTGACAGCGAATGCTCTGCTGCAGCTCTCCCCCAGTGATTCCTGGTAGCAGGCATCACCCTGGAGAGCCCCACAGCATACAGAGCCCAAGCATTCAGGAGACTTCCCTACCGTTACATTTGTGCCGTGCTTCAGATTTTTGCTCGTGAAGTGAATTTTGCATCATTTACAGCTGCAGAGACTTTGAGCACAGGTAAGGGCATCAGGACTGATGCTATGGGGTCTGCATAAAACACTTTTCCTTGGCAGATCAGCCTTCTCGGGCTAGTGCACTGGTTGGGTTAACCAAAACACCCTTGCAGCAATAACACTGGGTAGCTATAGTGGGAGTTTTCCAGCTAATGTGCTCTACAGTGGCAACTGGGGATGAGTGAGGGCAGAGAGGGGCTTTTTTCTATGTAGCTGAGTTAAACCATGCTCTGGCTGAATATCTGACATCCATTGACTGTGCTTCTGCTTCCAGGCTTGCTCATGTGCGCATAAAGACTGCCACTAGTGCAAGTGAGGCAGGGACTGGTGAGGTAACCGTGTGCCAGGCACTGCTGTTGACCAACTCAGCAGGGACTTGGGGATCGATGTAGAAACCAAGCAGGCTCTTGGGAAGCCAGTTCAATCCTCCCATTTCTCTCTTGGGGTGAAGATGTCCTGGCACAGCTCTGCAGAAAAGCATGGTGCTTGCTGCTGACAGTGGGGTTGGTATCTGTTCATTTCTTCTGTGGTGTCGCCAGGTGTTAACCCTCACACTTTCAAAAGTGCCCCTTAAACCCTTCTTAGAAATGGCAAAGGTGAAAGTCTCCATCCTCAGGGCATTCCCTTTGTGAATGAGGTGTTTGCATCCTTCTGCCCACCCAACGCAGGAGTTGAGCATCCATCTGTCTGGGACGTGGAGATAGGCTTGCTCTGCAGATTGAGCTGCCTGGTTTATAAAAAGACCTTATAAAACTGTATCAACAAGTTATTTTGCAGATTCCTTGGCCAATTACAGCAGAGCCTCCTAAAAGTCCTGTGCAATGAGACTTCTCCCCCTGCCCCCTCCAAAGGCAAACTGAAAGATGAAACAGAGGCTTTACATTACCTATGGACAATTAAACCGCTTCATTGCGTTTAAAATGTTTTTTAAAGCGGAAATTAAACTTGTTGAGGTTTTAGGAATTGGTTCTATTCTACTTGCGATGTCAAAAGGGAAAGTTTGTACTTTTTCAGACATTTTTGGCTTTTACTCACTTATTCCCTCCTTTGTAAGATAAAGGATTTGGGCACAGGTGAAGCAACCCAGGTACTGGGGTGACTACAACTGTAGGGTTTGCTGTTCATCTCCTTCCAGGAAAAAGCTTTAGCTGGAAGGTACAGCCCAGGTTTGGTGCAGTGATCACAGAATCATAGAATAGTTAGGGTTGGAAAGGACCGGGGATGTTGCTTTTGTACCTAGGGCGCAATTGCAATTAGTGTTCGCATTTCTGCAGTGATACAGAATGGAGTAGGTGCCTCCAACAGAGACACAAAGTACGTCTGTACCTGACGTTGCTTTTGCCTTGTGCTTCTAGGGGTAATGCGAATGGAAGGTCTTGATGATGATGATTGCTTTAATAGAAGAAAATGTCCTAACCCAATTTCTTTAACAGCTCTTTTTAATTAAGCAAGACAAGAGAAGTAAACTAGGGTCTGCCAGTAAACGAGAAGGCTTTTTAATTGCAAGGCAAACACAACTGGGAGCGCTCTGTGCCTGTGCCACAGAAGTGGGCACACTCAGCCCTGGTTGCCATTTGTCTTATTACTTGGCAGTACCTCTTGGGGCACAGCCAGTGCTTAGTCTAATGGCACTTCCATAGACACAATCGTATAGATGTGTATTGGGCCATGTGTGAATGTAGGTTCAGTGCCATCTTGCCCCACTTTCCAGCTTGTGAATTAAGGAGTAACTGTGCAAAAGAAGAGTTGAGAAGAGTAGAACTGAATTTTATTGGAATGGGGCCTCTCTTTCCTTAGGTGTGTTGCTACCTGCCTGGTCAGGAGTTTGTCAGAAGCCTTTTAAAGGATGAATAAATGTTCTGGTATCTCTCCTACTGGAGATATCCTCCTTTAAGGGGCTGAGTTCCCTGGCCTCAGCCCAGAAGTGTATTCAAGCCTGCAAGTCATTGCTCTTGAATCAAGAAATTGCTTATTGGTTATCAGATGGTATATTGGTTATCATATGCTTTAAAGTTAAGCAAATGCTTAAGGGCTCTGCTGTATAGGGGCCAGTGTAATCGCTGTGTTGCAGGCGAGTGCTCCTAATATGGTACAAAGCCAGTTAAAGCTGATTGCTAACCCCAATAGTCTTTGGATTACGTTCTGCATGGGCACACTTGGAAAAGATGGGATTTTTGCAGTTGGACCCATATGGGCAGACATATGCTCCATCAAAGTCCTGTTGGCTTCAGTATCATCCTGCGTCTGTTCGCCTCTAGCTGGGGGATGTAGCCCATAACTTGCTGTGCCCTTATGTTATAGGTAAATAAACAAATACAAGTCCTTTTGCTCAGCATTGTGGTACATTAACCTATAGGTGTACACAGAAGCCGTGCAGGTGGTGATGTGTTTGTGAAGACTCTTCCTGGGGCTGAGCCACGAAATGAAGCCTAGGTTACGAGTGTGAAAAGCAGAAACTGTTAGTGGGAATTGATGGTGCTACTAAATAAATAGTTATTTACCCTATTGTGCCCTCAGTAAAGTGTAACACAGCACGGTGAACCGTGCATCACTGCAGCCTTCCTCCAGGGCATAGGATGTGGGCAGGAGCCTGTACCTGAAGCTGGAAATGAGAGCTGTGAATCCCACTGATGAAGTGGGTGGTTAGCTAGAGCTCAGCAATCCTAATGAACAGGCTGCTATGGAACTTTCTGAGCTCTACATGATATGTGGTGCTCGTTTCCACTGATTCAGGTACAGGTGTGTGTATGTGTCTGCATGCCAAGAGTTATATTAGTGCCATTTTGGTTTAAATCAGAGGTTTAATTAATACCAAGTGTAAATTTGTCCCAGCTCCAGTGTTCATATTCCTGCCCTGAATTACAGGAAGTTACCATTTCGCATGAAAAATATCCCATGTGAAAATGAATAAATCTTTAACCCAGGTTACGTTTTGCAGTTCTGCAGAGTAGATTTTTCTGGGCAGAGGGATGAGAAAAGAGACATTTGCTTGTGCAGCCTTTAGCGAAACGTATTGGTTTGGGTTTGGTTGGTTTTTCCAAAAAGGATAGTAATAAAATAGTTACTCGTATGCTTCCTGTCATCCCAGTTCACTGTAAATCTTAGCTTTAAAGAAAACGCAGGTTTTCTGCGACAGTGTGTGGGTACTTTGTCTCTGAATTCAGCAGAATTAGTGAACTTAATGCTATATAGTCATTCTAAATGAAAACTGGAATGTTTTGTTGGCAAGGGCATCTCTCTAGGAGCCACTTTTCAACCCGAGGCAAGACCTACAGCACATCACATGCCAAAGGAATCTTGCTTTCAAGGAATCTTCCTGTCAACACTAACACCACTAACAAGTTTTTACATTGGTGGTTTAGTTGTGTATTAGCTACTCAAAAATCCCATCAGGAGGAATTGCAGGAGACTACAGCAGTAGAACAGCCTATGTCCATGGTAAGGACTACAAGAAGAATCACAGAATCATAGAATCATTAGGGTTGGAAAGGACCTTAAGATCATCCAGTTCCAACCCCCCTGCCATGGGCAGGGACACCTCACACTAAACCATCTCACCCAAGGCCTCATCCAACCTGGTCTTGAACACTGCCAGGGATGGAGCATTCACAACCTCCCTGGGCAACCCATTCCAGTGCCTCACCACCCTTACAGTAAAGAACTTCTTCCTTATATCCAATCTAAACTTCCCCTGTTTCAGTTTGAACCCGTTACCCCTTGTCCTATCACTGCAGTCCCTAATGAAGAGTCCCTCCCCAGCATCCCTATAGGCCCCCTTCAGATACTGGAAGGCTGCTGTGAGGTCTCCACGCAGCTTCTCTTCTCCAGTTGCATCTGTTTTGGTCTTTAAGCAGTAAAGCTCTATTAAGAGCAACCCACATATTCTCCAGGGTGATCTGTTTGTCTGCCCATGGGTGATTCTCATTAGCATCACCAGGGTTGGTGGGCAGGGACTGAAAGCACTTGGGTCTTGCCTAGTGCTATTCGGGACCTCCATGATGCCATGAGAGCTGCGTGACAGCTTGCAGTGCGTGCCTTCAGTGCTTAGCTCTGTGGGGATGGAGCAGCTTCACCCCTCTCAGAACCATGGTTTCCAGGTCCTGTAGTACCCTCCCTGCAGGCACCTCAGCTAGCTTTGGGCATGCACTGCTCCACTGTCAACCCTTGCTCCTCTCGCTGGCCAAAGGGAAACACTTCCCAAAGGCCATCTCCCCATAGCTGCCCAGCCTGTTCACGTCACTCCATGGGTTAACTTAGTTCAAAGGCTTAAATACTTCCCTCCTGTCTCTGTATCACCTGTGTCATTTGCTGGCTGAGGGGCTGTTTTTTTTGCTCTCCAATAAAATGCAGAAGCCTCATATTACCAAACAGCTGCACATGCTTTGGGTTAATGCATTTAAGTCAGGCTCCAGGGGTCTGGGTAAGTGCCAAGATCCTGGATCAGCTGCTTTACCAGAATTACGCTGCTGTAATGGAGCCTGCATTATTGTGTTGCAATTATTTTGGCTTGCAGCTGGCTGTTCCCTCGATATTTTTACTGAAGTGAGATAAAAGGATTTTGTCTTAAAAATAGAATTTTCTTTTCTGAATCTTACAGAAGCTGTGAGCTCCAAACCGTGCCCGAAAGAGGTGCCCCTCTTCAGCTCAGATTTATCTTCAAGGAGAAGAGCAAATAATTTGTGTCATAATTTCTGAAGAACAGGAACACAGTGCTCAGCGGCCTCAAAACATAAAGTGCATTGAAAAGGGGATGAAATAAGTGATTAAAGTGGCATGTAATGATACGGTTTTACGTTGTCAGCAAGAGCAGGTTTATTTTCAGCATCAAGCCACTTACTAGAAGCATGTTCTTAAAGCCGTCCCTGTAATTTGGAAATCCTTTGTGCAGAGAAGTAAAAGAATAGATCTAGATTTTAAACCAAAGGAAAACATTCCCCCAACCTTGAATCTCCTTTATTCGTATCCCTTCAAGCTCTTTTTGCTGCCTATTTATATACATTTCTTGTCAAATAACAGCTCTCTCAAGTTCTCCAGCTGATAGCGAAAAGTAAACTGAACGCACTCGTTTATCTTTTGAACTGTTCAACTGTGCCCTTCTTCGTGTTCTTGTTAATAATGCCAGGTCCCCCAGGAGCACTCTCACGCAGTTTTATCACATAAGCTTTTTGTTTGACCTTACCTGCTGTTCCCCCGGAACATGGGCATGGGGGGGGAGGAAGCCAAAATGCCAGCCTGCCTTAATTAAAACTGTAGTCTCAGAAGGTGTTACAGTATGTGATTTCATTAGGTGTATAATGAAAGAATTTAATCATGCTGCTTGTTTGTCTGAGCCTTTTTACTTGGTAGCGAGTTTTAAAACGACTCTTTTCCGTTGTGGAGAAGTGACGGAGGGGTGGGTATGCATCTCTATGCGATTCCTAAGGCCATTGTATCCTTGATTTTGTATGTTTGCCCTGAAGGTAGCTGCTTTCATCATTTCTCATGAGCAGAATCTAAACCACCGTAACAAGAGGCTCTCCACCACCCAGAGAAGGCCATTTGGTTTACGTGGTGACTATTCTTGAGGAGACATCTGTGCACAAAGCAACCCTCTCTTAGCTTTTGTAAAGATGTACCTTATTCTGGTTTATATAGGGCAGGCAGAGTTATAACAGCTTTGTGAGGCTTTGATCCTGTGCATCTTTTGAACTGGGAGGGTGGGTTATTCCCCTCATTTTCCCCCCATTTTGTTAGCAGTAGGAAAGTGCCCCCGGTTGGCAGTGTTGTCTCAAGTAGCGCATGAAACCATCCATGCTTCAGATGCTCTGTGCTTTGGGTTTCTGCCAGCCTGTGGGGTTGCAAAACAAGTAAAACCAGGATTTCCTATGGCTTTTGGGGGGAAAATGAATGAAGAAGACAAAGAGGGGCAAAGAGAAGACAGATCCTGCTCCAGCAGAACTAGCCAGATGGGGCATTTCAGAGCCATCACCTACCACAAAACCTATTGTGTATCAGAGCATTTCCATCAGCAGTTTTTACTAAATCCAACAACTGGTCGCTCTGAAATAACACAAAATTGCAGCAAATTTCCCAATCTGGTTTCTTCTTCTGGAGCTGGATGAAGATATTTTTGTGCTATTGCTTTTGTGGGATTTATAGCTTTGTAAACCAAGGAGAGAGGGGAGGGGAAAGACAGACAAGCTGTCTTCTAGCCAGTACTTTTCTTCTTGTGAGCACAAATCTTACTGGCTCATCTCTCTGATGCATATACATCGTGCTGAGTTCCTAATGCAGCTGAATATGGCTTTTGCTCTGTGGGTCTGCCAACAGATGTGGCTGTCGATCTAGTACCAGGTTTGGGAAGCACGAATGTGCTCTTAGCAAAGCTACAGCAAATTTAGGGGACCAGAGGGCTCAATTTTGGCAACAGTTACATGTTGAGGCTCTGAGTTCAAAATCCTGCCGTTTTATAACCCCAGCTCTGCAGATGGTTCAAGGCACTGTCACTGTAATCAGTGTAGGAATATATGACTGTGTTGTCAGGAATGTAACTGGAGCGCCATCAGCAAAACTGTTTGAATCTCACCCAACTTGAAAGATCAATGTCATTAGTTTTAAATACTGAGAACAAAACTGGTGTTAATGCCCCATGCTTTCCCCTGGGGCTGCACTGCTGGGGTGGGACATTCTTTGGCCTGAAATGAAAGAAGTCAGCCTGTAAGTCACTTATGGGAAAAGGCTTCCTTTGGTTTGGAGGGTCTGAGCCTACCGAGTGCAGTGGGGAAAGAAAGGAGGCTGTGTGCTGCCACCTCATACCTCCAACTTCGTTGTTGCTTTTTAAGACTTATTTCAGGCATGGGTATTCTTGGGTTTCCTTTTGTGTGTATGTGAAAAATAATTGCATGTTTTGAGGGGAAAGGGATGGATTTTTAGCATTAAGCTATTGAGTATTTGTCATTCTAGCTCACATGGTATCCAGTTCACACCCATAAATTCTAAGTGATGTCTTCAAACGGAGCACAAAGCCTGTCTCACCAGGTCAAGACGTTTTTATGTGCATTGCAGTGAGGAAGCAGACACAGTAGGAGTGGATTGATCGACTGCAGCAGATTGGGTTTGCAGCCTGCCTTGGGTGCGAGATCCAAGCTTAAACTACAGAATTGTTGACAAAGTGGTTTGGATTCCAGCTGCACAAGACGCGGTTTAAATCTTCAGACTCACATAGGAAATAACACACCAGTAGGGGCACATTAATTAGCACATCTTCTGTGGGAGCCTTCCAGACTGCAGACACTGTGGGGTGAGGCTACAGTCAAAATTAGCTTCAATTTATAGCTTAATTTGATGCTTTCCGTGAGACTTTCAGTCCATCGTTTGCAGTGAAACTGCCTGGGTAGTGACCCAAGCGCACAATGAACCCCCCCATTTCCTCGGCAGCCACCCAAATCCAGTGCGGAACACTGAATCCTGAGCCCGATGCACCGGAGCGTTGCTTCTCTAGAGCGAGCAGTGTATTTTGTAGCTGGCAATTCTGCTGCTCATGTAGAAGGTGAGATGAGGGACCCCTTGGAATGCTTTGCTCCGGCTGCTGGAAACCCCTTGCCTCAGATTCCTGCTGGGAAGGGATTGCAGTATGCACCTTCCACAGCTTGGCCAACTATCCTAAATGCAAAGTTCCCTAGCGTGGCTTCCCTTCCTCGTCTTTTACAGGTAACATTTAGGGTCCGTTTGAGAATCAAAAGGTTCTTTGTGGCGCTAAGAGCCATGGTTTAGTGGTGGACTTGGCAGTGCTGGGTTAGCGGTTGGATTTGATGCTCTTAAGGGTCTTTTCCAACCTAACCAATTCTATGGCTCTATTTTATGATTCTAAGATACAGTGTTTGATCTTGCTGAACTGCTTTGTTTTTTCCTTCCTAGTAAGGCCTGCCTCACCTAGGAAGTGAAGCTTTGCAAGTACTTTAGGATGGACCAGCTCAGGGCTTTCAGCAAATGGCTTGCCAAGAACTTTACCATGCTTACTGATACATGCATGACTGATTTACAGTTTTAACAGTATTGTTTCTTTTCTGGTTTGTAACTAGCATGGGGGTTGTAAGTTTCTATGATTATAGAGTAAAATTTACACCCAGCCCCTCTTACAGTTTACCCATAGCTTGTTTCAAAAAGTAAAGAAAACGATAGCCTAGCAAAAAGGAATAGATAGCAATGGCATTCTTCAGCCTACTGAGCACTGCTCCAGGGCAGAGGAAACTAAAATAGGACAGAATTTGCCCTTGGAATCTGCACAGATATTCCACAGACAGAGATGAACTGCCTGCTTGTGCAGTGAATTGGGTGTCATTGTCAGTACATCACCAAAGGGAGGAGACTGGGAAGAAGATCCCATCTCGCATGCGAAAGATTAGTCCTTTTCCTTGGGCGATGATAAGAAGAGTGTTAAGAGCTAACTGGCTAACATTTTCATGAGTATTTCAAGCCTGGAACATACAATTTAATGCTCTGAATAATACTGGACACAGCTCTCTAATTATATCTTTATCCCCAGAACTTCTCTTGAACTGATGAATATCTTCTCGCAAGCTGTCCATCCTCATTTTAGAGGGTTTGGGTGATAGCAAATATGTTTCCTCTCTGGATAAATTGCCTCCTTGTTAATTACGGGGTCTGTTGAAACTTTGTGCTTTATTTCTAATCTGAAGAGCTCTAGTTTTAACTTCCAACCATTTAATTGTATTACAGCATTTTCTGTTCTGTTCAAGAAGTATCTGCCTGCAGATTCCTCCTCATCTTTTGAATACATTGAGCAGAATGAGCTCATTATGTCTCCCAGGACAAGGCATGCTTTCGGACCTCAGATCATTTGTTTAGCTCTCTTCTCAGCCCTTAGCACTTTTGGGGAGCCTTCTGTAGATGTAAACCCTTGCAGCGAGCACAGCATTGGATGCAGACCCTACCGGTCCACTGGTTTCAGCACATCACAGAGTGTTCCCTTGCATCTGCACCAAGAAGTGGTGCTTGCTCCCCTTGGCTTTCCCATAGGAGCTCAGATTCAGTCTCTTCAAGGTGCTCCTGGTAGCAGTCACAGAAGAGGCTGAGCTGGTCTATACTGGGAAGTCACTGCAGCGGTGGCAGAGCGGGCAGGAGGCAGGAGCATGGCCAGGTCTATGCAGCATCGCACCCAGCCCAGTTAGCTGTGCTGAGGTTTCCCTTTAGAACGTCTACTGAGCTTTGCTTGCCTAGACCCCCGCAGTGTGTGGCCGAGGTACCTGCGTTTGGGGTTTGGTGGTGGCAATGGCTTGGCTGCTCCCAGCACTGCAGTGAGTGAAGTGGGAAGGAAGCAGGTGAGCTGTCAGATCGCCTCAAAACCACTGTGAATTTATGCATTTACATTGCATGGGCTTAGATGCATGGGCTGTGTTCAAGTGGTCAGAATACAGTAAGATCTGGAGTGCAGGGACTCATGCCAGGCTGCTACACTCATCAGCTCAGTGCTGGTTATTCTTTACCTGGAGTGCTGATGCACATACTGCAAAGCTCTCTTCCCAATATATGCTTCAAATCTAAAATGAGCAATGGAATAGCCCCTCCAAATAGGGATATGCCATTCGGGAAGGCTGTATGCTGCGTCCAGCACAGCACCAGACTTGCTTTAATGACAGCCTACAGTGATGTTACTGGCAGAGATGCAAGACTGTTGCATTTTGGGTTTTGAGCTCCATAGCCTCTTCAGGAAATTAAAGCATATGTGGGTCTTTCTCCCCTGGGATGTTTAAGGTAGCCGGCTGTAGGCATGGTGATAGAGGCTGCAAAGGTTCAGAGAATTACCTTGATTCAATGACAGCATCTTCCATTTTGACTGCATTCCAAGGCTCATTTTTCCTCAGAGGCATTCATTGAAATTCTGTGCGTGATTTGTTCCTCTGGTTGTTTAACAATGTCTCTCATGTTTGCCCTGATTTAAAAACTCCTCCTTTGTAGCAGAGATAACATAGAGCAGGATGGCATAATTGCAGTAAAGAGGCCCTGGAGCTTGCAGTAATAGGGTGGTTCATCTGATGTGTACTGCCATTAGAAAATAACCCACGTATGTATGTTCTCAGGGGACAGTAAAGAGGCTTTTAAGGATTACACTTTATGTAGTATGAAAGCTAATGAGCAAAAGAGCAAGTATGAAGCAAACTATTGCTGCAGAAAGCATGGTGCCACTTCCTGCTCTCACTTGTTTCCTGGCACTGGTGTCCAGCTCCAAAATGCCCACCTCTGCCCAGCAGTGCATGGCTTTTCATGTGCTGTGGTCAGTTCCCAAGGCTGATTGCATGTCAAAAGCTTGGCAGAGCTGACTCGAGGATTGAAACTACTGTGTGTGGACAAGATTAGTAATTCTGGGGGAACAGTGATTTCTTATGGGCTGTGCACTGAAAACTCTTCCCTGTGAGGGTGCTGAGGCGCTGGCACAGGGTGCCCAGAGAAGCTGTGGCTGCCCCATCCCTGGCAGTGTTCAAGGGCAGGTTGGACACAGGGGCTTGGAGCAAGCTGCTCCAGTGGAAGGGGTCCCTGCCTGTGGCAGGGGGTTGGAGCTGGATGAGCTTTAAGGTCTCTTCCAACCCAAACCACTCTATGACACCATGATGACGTTTCTATCACTAAAGTCATGGTAACGCAATCATATTTACTAGAGGTAACAGAGGGACTTCGCTCTGATTGACTCTAGCAATGTCCTCCTGGGCCTGTGCATCACGGTCCAACTCTGCGAGCCCAGACCCAATGTTTGATTGCATCTCCCAACTTAGCATCACTTGATGCATGGCCCACCGTCAGCCATTCATTCCAACATCTGGGACTTGCTTTGACGACCACATGTGACACAAGATGAATTATCTGTTGCTGCTTCTGCTGTCAGTTGACTCCTCTCTGCTTAAACTGTGTCTTGCAAATACCAGAATAGTAGTGCTAAATCTTTTATTTCTGTCCTTTCTCTCCCTCCCCATAATTGGTGCACAGGAGCAGAAGAGGACTTGTAATTTTATTATTGCTGCATAAGCCTTCTGGAAACTCAGTTACAGCACTTCTGATGTTGGTAATTTTTGTGACTAAAAAAGCTGCTGACGCTGTGTTTGTGCATAGGAAAAGAGCAAATCTGAATGTATAATAATCTGGTGCATTTGGGAGATGTTTGATGCTATATCCCAGCCAAGTTAATCACTCGTGGAATTAATTTATCCTTTTTTTCTGCTCAGTTGACCAGAGGCATTAATCTCATACCCGAGGAAAAGCATCTTTAATGCCAAAACATTGACCAGAGATGCCTGGCATTCCTCTGGCCTCA
This sequence comes from Pezoporus occidentalis, assembly GCF_034315485.1. NCBI lineage: Eukaryota > Metazoa > Chordata > Aves > Psittaciformes > Psittacidae > Pezoporus > Pezoporus occidentalis. The sequence goes on from NW_026912854.1 coordinate 1,197,838, forward strand.
GGGAGGTTTGGAAGGGAAGCTGTCAGTTGCCAATGGGCTGGCAGAAACAGAGGCATTCCTTACTTTATTTTTCTTACACAATGAAGAAATACCCAGGTGATGCTCTCCAGTTTGTGCAGTATATTGGGCTGTGTGCTGTAGTCATGGGTATCAACGGAGCGGACGTGACATGCATTTTTCATACAGCACAGCACAGCGTTGCTCCTTCTGATAATTCTTCTTTGCCAGATACTTGCTTGTTCTGAGACCATCCCCACAGGGCTAGCAGCGCGCTGCATTGCTGCGTGCTAAAAAATAAAGGGCACAGGATGTCTCAGAGAGAAATTATTCATGGACTTGTAGTGCCTGTGCCTGGCTGCATTTTTCAAGGATGGAATCTTTCCCCCTTTTTTCCCCCTTTTTCCCCCCTTTCCCCCCTTTTCCCCCCTTTCCCCCCTTTTCCCCCTGTTTTTCCCCCTTTCCTCCCTTCCCCTCTTTCCCCCCTTTCTTTACCCCTTTCTTCACCCCCCTTTCTTTACCCCCTTCTTCCCCCCCCTTTCTTCCCCCCTTTCTTCCCCCCCTTTCTTCCCCCCCTTTCTTCCCCCCCTTTCTTCCCCCCCTTTCTTCCCCCCTTTCTTCCCCCCCTTTCCCCCCTTTCTTCCCCCTTTTCCAGACTTTTTCTGCAAAATCCCCCATCTCTAAGTCGCAGCATCCCCCACCAGCCCAATTCCACCCAGCAAGGCCCATTCTCAGGCTAGAGAGTGTCGCTGCTGAGCAGCTCACTGCCCAAACTTCATTTCCCGTCCATGCTCCTGCCTCACTCGCACATCACCCTGCCCTCCCCATCATCCAGACTTTGCCCATTTCTCACTTAGTCCTATGCAAGCAGAAAACCTGCACTGTTGTGGTGACTTTGGACCCAGAGCCAGTCTGAGGTTGAAGCAGAAGCACCAACTTCTCATCCCTGCGCAGTCGTTTGTGTGTCAGCAGCGTTCCCAGCAAGCAATGGGGAGGACCAGACACTCCTCAGTTGATGGTTTTCCTCTTCTGCCAAACACAAAACTAGTAGGGTGGGAAATGCTCTCTAATAGTATAAAAAGCCCTTGCCAAATAGGAATCAATGAGTATACAGATGTCCTCCTTGATTAAATAGAGCCTTCTCTGTTTACATGATGCCCGGGAGCTGTGTTACCATAAAGGTAACAGGGTAAGAGAAAAAACGTGGCCTGAAAGAAGACTGCCAGATTAAACTGTGAAGGCCAAATAAGCTCTTACTTATTCCCCTTCCATTTTCACTTCCAGTAATGCTTCAATAGAAACAGCAACTTTCTGATGAATGTGGGGAGAAATGATGGGTTCACGTGCTGTTCCTTGGGACAGTTTTAATCTTGCCCCTCGAAGCAAACAGGACCTTTGAAGATGCCTTATCTTCTTCCAGGTTACCAGCCTGTCCTGCCGAACCAGCAGCAGGGGTTCCAGGGTCTCATGGGAATGCAGCAGCCACCCCAAAGCCAGAACCTGATGAATAATCAACAGGGGAATCAGGTGCAAGGCATGATGGTGCAGTATCCAGCCATGTCGTCTTATCAGGTACTTGGGGGGGCCCTAAAGGAAGACTGCTTTTCTTGGGAGTGCTTAATTCAATCAAGCTCTCATATCACAGAATGGTCTTATTACTTCATTAGGGCAGTGTGTGGCAGCTGGGTAAATGGGTTTCTTTGCTTCCTGTTTGTGTATTCCAACTGCTCCCAGTTTTCATTCCGAGCTGGGAATACTTCAACTGAACTATTCCTTGCAGCCTGCAGTGCAGGTAGAGCATCACAAAGGATGAAGGAGTTCTGCTTCTTCCTGGGAAGAAAGTGAATTTGAAAGGAAGTAAAGACAAAGCATCGCTGTTGGTTTGATGTGGGGTTTTTGGTTGGGGTTCTTTTTTTGCCAGTGCAGTATTGTTTCCTGTAAGGAAGCTGGAGGCTTTCCTGAGCCAATAAGAATTACTCATATGGGGAGAGTCCTGCCAAGGATCTCGCCGTGCCTCCTATAACAACCTGTAGCCAGATAGAATTCTGTTGTTTGGGGCTGAGGAGAGGGAAGGCATTGGCTTGATTTTTACCCAGCTTTTGTACCGGGTTTCTGTGAGGTGAAGAAGAGCCTGTGAGCGGGAGCCTGTGCTTGTGTTTCCTGCTGCTCCCTCTGGGAATTTAAGACTGTGAACGGCATCAAATTTATTTGAACAGACTGCACTGGCTGAGCAGCCTTTCCCCCGGCTGCTCTGAAAACACTGCAGCACCCCGGGTGGAGATGGGGGACTTGCTTGTGGGTAAAATTTCCCCCTTACATCTCCAGGATTGCCACGTTGAAAATGTGTTTTAAAGGCTGATGGCCACGTTAAAGGGTTTAGACCTTTTAGATGGCCTGGGTACAACAGGCTTGAGTCTTCTGCTTGCACTGATCCCAGAAATCCATATTCAGCTGCACCATGACAGACCAGGTAGCAGAAGGATTTCTCCTGAGCCCTTCTCTAACATAATCCTTGGGGTGAGAACAGTTCTGAGCAGCAGACAATGACACTTTTTGGCAGAGCATCTTGTACGCTGAAGCTCAGCTAGAAGGAAGGGAGTAGAAGGGAATACATGGGACCTACTGTCATTTCGTTAGTAATCACTCTTGTTTCCTACGTCCCTTATTCCTGCCTAGGTGCCAATGACCCAGGGTTCTCAAGGATTGCCACAACAATCATACCAACAACCAATCATGCTACCTAATCAATCAGGTCAAGGGACACTTACAGCCACTGGAATGCCTGTCTACTGTAATGTCATACCTCCTGCCCCACAGAACAGCCTACGGCTGATCGCCCCACACTGCCCCTCCAATAACGTTCCAGTTATTTCTGCCAGCTGCAGGACAAACTGTGCGAGCATTAACAGTGCAGGCTGGCAGGTCAAGTACTGACACTGGCTCCGTGTGGATATACGAGGGTAGTGGTGCATTACCTGACTAACAACTCATGGCCTTCAAACGAAGAGGAACACAACAGGATAATCAGTTGAGGACAGAGGTACTGACTATGCTCAAGTGATTTGCTGCTGGAAAAACCTGTAAAAAACCTAAAAATATAATAAATTTTGAAAAAAAAAAAAGAAAAAAAAAGATGTTTGCTGGTTAATGGTGCATATTTTTGTCATGTCTGCTAGGTATGCCTTTATAGCTTAGCTAGTGACATGAATTCATTGAGGTAAGATTTTTTCCTACCACTGAACACCACTGTGTAGATTGTAATATCCCCGATTCGGATTAGTTTTGTACTTTGTGTTGAGTTTGTGAAGCTAAAAGTATTTAAAAATATAAGAAAATCACATTGTACCAAAGCTGTAATGGAAATGGTAAAATAAAAGAAATTAAAAATAAAAAAAAAAGAATTACTGAATGGAAGGAATAATTTATATACACTATAGAGGGTTTTTTATGGATATATACTGTATTGTAGTGCTTAATCACAATAAAGCTATTTGACCTCATGGAGAAAGGTCATGTTTCTACCACCTGCTTGGTCTCCTCTCTGTTTCTGAGTGAGTGAACTTCCCTTTGGTTCTGCATTGTCTTGCGGATTAATGGTTATTGGGCTGATAGGAGTTTGGTGAGAAGGTGATGTACCTGCATCTCAGCATGCAGGACCATAAGAGCTAAGACCACTGCAATGTAGACACTAAAAAAGTGTTCAGTGCAGCATGTACCAGATCACCTTCAACTAAGTTTGTGCTCTTCCAGTCCCTAGGAGCTGTAATGTCACAAACACAATTCACCAATGCTGCGAGCCTCTCCTAAGTCATGCCTGTCAAAGAGGCCATATAACAGTTGTATCTAAGAAGACAAAGGACTGGCTGGAAGATCAGTTGCTATTGATGTAGCACAGTTCTCCTGCCATGTTCTCCTACCATACTCGACCCAGTTACTGATACTCCAAGTATAAAGCCATTTTGCAGCAAAAAGATAGCTGCAGGTAGCTTGTCCATCATGTTCAAGTGGTGGGGATGAACAATGTCTTTGTGTCTTAAAACAAGCAGCACAGTGGATGGCCAGGAATTTTTAGAACTTTGCTTTTATTTCCTGTGTCATTTCTCATTATTATGTCCGTGTTCACTCCAATTCCCAGCCTGTGCTGATAAATTATTCTTCATTCATAAATGCTGCATGGAATTCCCCATTCTGCTTCAGTGATGGCAACATCTGAGTCCCAAATGTGTTTGCCAGGCAAAAACCTATGTTGTTTTTTCGCCTGAGCTGCAGTTTTGATCAGTTTTAAACACCTTTAAAACACGAGTTGAGCACTACAGAACTACACAGGTGTGTCATGGAAAAGCCTGAGATCCTTCTATGTGTGAAATCTCTATGTGTGATAGTACAATTATAGGTGGACACAAGATGACGGCAGCCTGCAAGGCTGTTGCTCATTGTTAATCTGAATGAGAAACAGGTTTTACTTTACTTTTAATGATGGGTGGCTTTTCCTTTGCACACTTCTGCTGTTGAAGTGGAAGAGCTACTACCCATAATTAAACCCAACATATTTCTTTTCAATGCAATGAACAGGTACCCTCCAGAGTTCAGTCTTTTTTTTTATATATGTGTCTCAAAGTGTGGAATCCAGTCCTATGGGATTATAAGAAACACTGAAATATATGTAGTGTAATCACATCATTTCCTATGGGGCAGTCAAGAACACGAGCAGGTAAGTCAACACAATTCACTCCTCAATTAGATGTGAAATGCTTTGGGAGAGCCTACTGATTTTCCTTTTATAAATGGACATCCTGCATTTGAATTTTGCCTATGACCCTGATCTCTTGTTTCAGATGCCCTGCACTGTATGGCTTATTTCCTTTTAATGTTTTATATATTATGGAGGTTTCTGTCCTATAATGACACATCATGGGGTTGTTGCTGCCGAATGACTGACAGCTGATTGAATGGGTATCCTTCTCCATGTAGGTGCCAGAGTCCAGCAGGAAGGACCTGCAAGTGACTTGGTGCAGGCCAGGTTGTGTGTAGCCAGGCTGAAGGAGAATGGAGGGAGGGCAACCTCTATGAATGCAGTGTCTGGAGAGAAGAGACCCATTGCTAATCACTATATTTAGTTCCCATCTCTTCTCTGAAGCACTGCTGTTACCTTATTGATCTCCCTTCTTGTCAGAGAGCTATGAGTGAATTGTCTGGTGAAAAAAGTCTGCTCTCAGCATCATCAGTCAATGGCAAGCTGGGCTGTAGATAGTCTCAGTAGTGATGGGGAAGGGAGTCAAAAAGCAAGTAAGGAGAGCATCTCCCTCCTCGCATCCTCGTGCCACTCCTGGTCATGTCCCCTTGGCAAACAGCATATCCCATGACTGACCATGGTCTTGACAATGGTGATGGCCACACACAGGCTCCCATGACTTACCTGTCTCTGCACTTCAATGACCAGCTTGTGTAAAGCCCATAGGTGGCTGTGGGAACAGGGATGCTGCTGATTGACGTCTCAGCCATGTGGCAGCAGCTCCTGCCTGCACATTAGTGCACATTCTTGCTAAAATGAGACATTTTTAGGTGAAATTGAGCAGTTTCAGGAGAAGGTCACAGCCATCCACCTCAGCATGGCCTACATCCTCTGATTGTCTCACTCTCCAAAGAGTTTGAATCTCCTTAGGCATATGAGGAAACTGAATTCGATCTCCCTCAGCTGTAGAGAGTGCCCTAATTATTCAGGTATCACATACATGGGGGAGAATCTCACGTGGTGGTGCACAGATCTGCTTTGTGCTGAAGAATTTATACTGGAAGGCAATGAAGTAATTCTGTGCCTATAGCAAGTGAAGCACAAAAATTATTCCTTGTTTTTTTTTAATCATACGATATTTTCATGTCTTTCTCCTAAACTTTTTGTTCATTGATAGAAGTTTTCTGAGCTGGACTGCTTGGTTAAACCAGAGGTGTTTCAGCATCGTCAAAAGGTGAGGAGTTAAAAAGGAAGTGACCTGCAAATACATGCAACAAAAACTGGTAGGTGAAGCTCAGCACATTGTTCTCAGTGCTTTGAAATCCTTTATAGCACGCTCCGTAAGAGGAGAGCTGTCACACTCACCTGGCCCAACTTAGTTCAAGCAGCTTGGCAATAGGTTGCCTTGGATCCAGCGTCCACCTCATAGCAGTGATGTACAGGACGTGCTCTTCTCCTTGTTTTTCTCTGCTCTTCCCCTGGAATTGGGCATGCTCAGCCCTGTTGCAGTGCTAGGGACTGTGTGCATTTTCCTTTTACCTGCTCCATACTTGTAGTGCTTTCTCCTTTTCTATATGCTGAAGCTGATGGAATGCTCTCCCAAGGCCCTGCACAGACTTAATTTGCCACTGTTCTTTTAAAGTACATTGCACTTAGAAATGGAAGAGGCGTATCCTGAACTAAGCTGCCTGCATCAGTTGACACTATCAGCCTTTTAGGTGGGTCTAATTCACTTGGGCTGTAATTTGCAGAGGCTGTACATCCTAATAGAACCCAGATGCCACTTGCTATTGTCTTGCCCTTTGTGCTGCCCGAGAAGTCAATGATTTCCTTCTAAACCAGCATTCCCTTATGTTTCTGCTTAGCTCTGTGTGAACAGCTTCCTTTACTGAAGGAAGACTGCATGAATTACCCCAGCAGAAAGGAATGGAACTGCATGGCGAGGCTGTAGCATGCCCAGAGCCTCTTGCTCTCTGCCCCATTAGCTGCTGTGCAGTGTGGCCCTGGCTTAGCCATTGAGTGCTCCAGCGCCACTGTTGGCTGGCATTCCCTAAAGTGATGCAAAGCACACACTGGTCAGTGTCCTTTCAGCTCGCAGGGCTGTTGAGCTACGGCACATGCTGACCCTTTGGGCTATATAGTGATAGCTCTGTTCATCCTTGGGTTTTTAAGGAATAACTTTGGGGGCTGCAGATTTAGGAACATAAGTCAAAACCTCTTTGCCTTGAATGCTGCAGACACAAAAGGCAGTGATGGGAAGGAAATGTGAGTAGAAGACATATGCCCCCCCCAGTACAGATATTATCTCCACTGAGCTCTACTGGATGCCTCCCAAGAGGAACACTTTAAAAGGGCCTCTTGGAGCGCTGTGTATCCGGAGATAAAAAGCAGACTTCACAGCTCCTAAGGCTACCTGGGCTTTTTAACCCTGAGGGTGAATCATAGGGGGGTGAATCAAGGCACTTGCCATACCCAGGTTTTGCTTGCACTTTTATGCCAGATCCTCCCCGCCATCATAAAAACCTGCTTTTATCTACATGGCAAACAGCTGAATGGGAAATGCTTTAGTAACTTCTGTTGTTGCAGGTACATGGTAGGAAAACCAAGTGAATCGGTAGTAGACAAAGCTGGAAGTTTTCTGCTTGGCTCCTGTTAACTGTGATTTCACCGGGATCAGTTCTCATTGCCAGGTGGAACACTGGGGGCAAAGGGCTCCTGTGCATGCATATGTGTAGCTAAGAACTTTCAAGATGGAATAAAAAGGATTGCTTGTTTTTTCCTGAAGCATTTCATTTAAAAACAGAGGGTTTACAGAATTCCCCGTGAACCTCGCGCTCCCGTTTTCCACGCTCAGGGTTGCTGATTCATTGAAGGCATGATTAGTCATGGGACGGTGGTGTCAGGAGGTGGGTGGTCACTGTACAGTCCTTTGATGTGCAAACCTTCATGCAGTTATGTGCACAATAAATGGTCTTATCTAGGAGCCAAGGAGGGAAGAAAAACCCTGAGCTTTAAATGGTAAATCTGGACAAATTCTGCCTTTCAGATAAAAAAGCTCCTCAAATACATTAGGGGATATTTGCACAGGGAAAAGAAAACAAATCACTGTCGGTGCCTCACCCTGCGCCATCCATTGTAGAGGCAAGGGTATCACACCTGTAAGTGCTGGATGTCTGTAAGCTTCCTGTAAACAGCAGTTTAGAGCATGCACACAAACCCTCTCAGTTAATCTCATTAGCAGGAAGTAAAACAGAGGCCAGGGAGCATCCAGAATCTCCCTGACCCATATTTTCAGTGAGAGCCAAGGCCTGACCCCCCTTAAGCTTGAGGTGAGGTTTCTCTCCTGTGGAGCAAACCAGACTGAATTTGCATGGAGCTCACACGTGGCACTTGAACCAAGCTCCTGCTTGCATTAATGGCCACTCTTTCATTTTGTTTCATCTGTACAGATGAAACACACAGCGTGCTCTAATTCAGAGCTGCTTCAGGCATCCACAGCCCTGCTTCCTACTGGGTGCATAAGCCTGTTGGGCACCATATTCCCATGACTATGGGCTATGCACAGCTTGACACTTAGAATCATAGAATGGAATCATAGAATAGTTAGGGTTGGAAAGGACCTTAAGATCATCCAGTTCCAACCCCCTGCCATGGGCAGGGGCACCTCACACTAAACCATCTCACCCAAGGCTCTGTCCAGCCTGGCCTTGAACACTGCCAGGGATGGAGCATTCACAACCTCCCTGGGCAACCCATTCCAGTGCCTCACCACCCTCACAGGAAAGGGCTTCTTCCTTATATCCAATCTAAACTTCCCCTGTTTCAGTTTGAACCCATTACCCCTTGTCCTGTCACTACAGTCCCTAATGAAGAGTCCCTCCCCAGCATCCCTATAGGCCCCCTTCAGACACTGGAAGCTGCTCTGAGGTCTCCACGCAGCCTTCTCTTCCCCAGGCTGAACAGCCCCAGCTTTCTCAGCCTGTCTTCATACAGGAGGTGCTCCAGTCCCTGATCATCCTCGTGGCCTCCTCTGGACTTGTTCCAACAGTTCCATGTCCTTTTCATGTTGAGGACACCAGAACTGCACACAATGCTCCAGGTGAGGTCTCACAAGAGCAGAGCAGAGGGGCAGGATCACCTCCTTTGACCCGCTGGTCACGCTCCTTTTGATGCAGCCCAGGACACAGTTGGTTTCTGGGCTGTGAGCACACACTGAAGCCGGCTCATGTTCATTTTCTCATTGACCAACACCCCCAAGTCCTTCTCCTTGGGCTGCTCTGAATCTCTTCTCTGCCCAACCTGTAGCTGTGCCTGGGATTGCTCCGACCCAGCTGTAGGACCTTGCACTTGGCATGGTTAAACCTCATGAGGTTGGCATCAGCCCACCTCACAAGCGTGTCGAGGTCCCTCTGGATGGCATTCCTTCCCTGCTGCATATCAACCAAACCACACAGCTCGGTGTCATCAGCAAACTCAACTTCTTTTATTGGCCTGGATATCAGGAAACCACATGTCGTGAGGCTCACTGCCATCTTCCACCAAGCTGAAATTAACAGGGAGTCGTTACAAGGGACAAAGGGGTCCAGGCTGTACATAGGACACTCGGCTAAATCTGGATGCTTGGGTAAATCTGGATCCTTCCTGCTGTCCTGGTGATGGGGAGGGAGGAGGAAAAGGTTTGGTTTGAGTGTTTCTTGATTTTTATCTTCCTAGTCCACTGGGACTTGGGGATTATGTGTAGCTGGCATGTGGTGGACGGAGTTACTGCTGATGTGTGAATAAAGCCGTTGCAGACATCAGAGCTGTCACACAGCAGTGGAATGAGCTCCGGACAGGAAGCATTCAGAAAGCACAGGGGAAAAAATTGATCTGAGAGTTGTTCTATTACTTATTCATGTGCTTCTCCGCTCCCCTGGAATGGGGTTGTGTTTGGTAGAGAGATGCTCTGTGGTACCCAACCAGAAGCACGGCCCCTCTTAGCTTCAGATATGGTTGGGGATTGGATCAATGCCGTTTGGAGGGTTTTGGAATGGGAAAGCTAATTGTCTGAAAAGACGCGTATCTGGTTAGCCAAAATGGCTGTTAGTGAGGGCAAGTAACAAACTCCAGGTGTGTAAATGGGAAGCTGCAGTTCTTCCAAACCACTCACCCAGCAGAGGACCCTTCTCCTGTAACTGCAATTTAGCTGTAATCTCATTGATTCATCCCATCAATAAAGCTTGTTTCTGTAAAACAATGGGTGAGGTTTAACTACAGAGGTGTCAGTGAACACTTTTTGTGCAAAGAAACGCATCTGTATTTGTGAGAACTGAACAATCTGCATTCCAAAGCAGCCGCAATACCTGCGAGCAAACAGGAATGCCAAGGTCTTTTTGCTCAGCTCTGCTGTGATGAGCTCTGTGGATGCTGCGAGTGGCTAAAAGAGGAACTTTATTGCATCTTTTATCCCCTTCCTCACTGCATTGCTTGTTCCAAGCCTGTACTGCTGGGAGCTGGAGTTAAAGGGGCTTTCAAACATAGTCCACAGAAAACAAATGACTTGAATACAGTAGGAGAGGTGTGATGGTGGCTGGTTTGGGGAGCATGGGGGGAGGCTCAGGGCAGATGAAATGCTGCTGTTTGCTCTCGGCATGTGTGCTGAGCCCCTGGGGATGAGCGTGGCCAAGTCTCTGAACCTGCTGGCTAAAGCATGGAGCCTGCCATTGTGCTTGCTTGTAAAGGCACATGGGTGACCTGGTACCAGTGTGGCTTGGAAGTGAAGTCAGATCCTGACTGCTTGTTCTCAGTGCCTATTATGAATACTCTTGTGGTGCTCTTTGTACAGTGGAAGCATGGAAAAGCCAGTGATGGCCACACACAAGGTATGCCCTCCAGGGAGGGCATTTCTAGTATCAGCAATATGTATCAGATCAGTAGGAAAAGGATTCCTAACACTCTGGCACCCTTGAGAGCCAGAAGGGAGATGAAAGAGATGCTAATAACCACACTGTGGAACTGGGTCTGTGGGAGAGGACCGATCTTTTGAGCTCCCATAGAAACACAGGCAGAAAAGACACCATTAAAGATTCTCTGCCTGTGCTACCCACAAAGAGCATTTCCCTTTGCTGCTGCTGATTTCGATAGAAGAACAGCTATTATTCTCAGGGTTTCACAATAAAGACATATCCTTTACAGAGATCTGTAAGGATGCAATATTCTAGGGTGGAATGAATCGCTCTGAGCGAGTCCCCATTCCTCTGTCTGTTGGCAATAGGGGAGCCAAGATAATTAGTGCAGCTTGATATCTAACTTCTAGGCAGTGAGAAGTGGGATAAATGATACCCAGGGCATAGAAATCATTCCAGGTAGACCAATGACAACCGCTGCATTGCCGGCACCCTGCACCCACTGTCATTAAGACACACACCTCTACCCCCTGGTATTTCACCAAAGTGGAGCACAGCCTCTTAAAAATGAATCAGTGCACTGTGTCTCATGGGTAGCAGTTGGAGAAAAAGCCTGGAGGTCTGGGATGCTCTCTCACTGAACGCCTTATTTCTACGGCTTACTAAGAGATCAGTCAGATCCTGAGCTGTGGGAAGAGCAAGGGAAGTGCTGGGATGTGATCTTTGCTGCTGACAGCTAACGGAGCAAGGGGTTTCAATTCAGTGCACCGTGCCTGTGAATCCCAGAAAACCAAGGGTCAAACCCAGTCTGGTTTTCAACCTATCACCCCCTGTATTTCTTCTCAACAGCCATTTATCTGTGTGTGGCTTCTCAGCTGGTCCATTTCAGAGTGAAACTGTGGCCGGCAGCTTGTAAGAGAATCTGGGTCCCCTGCCAGCCTACGAAGGGAGTTAAGACCCTGACAGCAGAGCCCCACGTTGTTGGTGGCTTTCAGATAGCAACGAATGTCATCTGTGGGCCCAACTGCCTCAACAGATGCACATTCCCATCAGTCAGCTTTGGATCACATCCACACTTAGCTTGCAAATAGCGCCTAATGCTGACGGCCCTAGACATGCAGCTATGTGACCTTCTGGTCACTCGTGTGGACCGAGCCGTCCTGGCATCTGCGAAGCTTGGAGTCATGATAAAGCAGGCATCCAGCTCGGTAATCTGCTGTGACACTTGAGCCTGCATTTGTCTCTCGCTTGCTTACAGCAGCCGAAGCAGGCATTAAGAGCCCCTCGTGCCTGTGGCATTGGAATCTGGAGCCGTGCTTCAGCAGGCACCATTGCCTCCTCCTAGCCGACGCTGGTAACTGCTGGGCAAAGCCCAGTGCTGAAGTAAGGTGTGGTGAGCAGTGTAAATATCGCACACTCAGCTTTTAGAAGCAACAGAGCCCTCTGGGGATGGACAGAACAACTTTGCCAGCATTGCTTTTCCAATCTCAGTCACAGCCGGCATGTTCTCCCCAAAGCTACAGCAAAGAGGAGCAGTGTCCTCATGGGTCCAACTGAGGATGGTGGCAAGGCAGGGCTGAGAGGCTTCTGCACGGGCAATCCACTGGGCTTTGGTCATAGAATCATTGCATGGTTTGGGTTGGAAAGGAGCTTAAAGAGCCTCCAGTTCCAACCCCAATGCAATGAGCAGGGCCACTCCAACTAGATCAGGTTGCTCAGAGCCACATCCAGCCTTGCACATCTTTAGGGACAGCAGCACACGTAAGACAGTGCAAACACCAACATTGACAAGGACAAGTATAAGTAATCAGTTAATTTAGTGTTGTACTTGAATGATTTGATTTAGTCACTCATTTTCATTCCCTCCTTCTGATGTGTTTTCTGAGCTGTGCATTTTCCTTAAAATCCCATTGACCATTGAACATCAATTAGAAGAGAAAGGCAGAGTTGTTTTTCAAGCACTATCACCATCTCTGAATTTATCTCTGAATTTTGCAGATTTTAAACTCAAAATTTCCTAAGGTTTGTTGTTTTTTTTTCTTTAAAACAATATTCACAGCTACAAAATGGTCTTGGAAATAGAATGTGGTATTAAAAGTATAAACCAACCAACACACTGGAAAACATATTTCCCCCCTGACAGAAGTTATCTTACCTGTTGTTGGCACTCAGGCTGGCTAATATGGCTTTGGTTAAAATACATGGGATACCAAATGTGACTTCAGTTGGCGTGCCCCCTTGAAAGAGCAGCGTGGTTGGATGTGTGCAGTTGTGCTGTCCATTGCAAAACATAGGCAAGAAAACTGTGGGCTGGGTTTACAAAGTCCTTACAATTCCCTCTTTTACACAAAGTGCTGCCAGTGTGAGCTGCAGCGGTGAACTTGCATTAAGACACCCCTGGTTTGCACATCTGTGGCCATCTTTGAGCACAGATTCGACTCCCAGTGTGTGCTGGAAACAGCAGTAGTGGCATGGACATACAGGAGACTGAGGATAGCTTTGGGTGCTGACGATGTGGAGCTTCATAACTGAAATCTGGGTTTTGCCTGCTAATTCTTGCTCTCTTTTACTAAAAGTCTTAAAATTTCTACCCTCTTTCAGGGAAGTGCTGATTATCCAGCAAAACCTCTTCAATAGCACAAAACTTGATAATAATGCTCCCCAGATGTTTCATTGTACACTCCCTGTGGAAGGAGGCAAGCCTCATCACTTCTTAGCAGATGGAGCCACTTGGGTGAAGGGGTTTGACCAAGATCTTGCAGCAAGTTGGCAGGCAACAAAATAAAACAGAGAACAAAAGGAGTGCAAGAGTGCAAGAGAAATACAAAGTTCCTCCATGTAGCTGATGTTAAGGCTAGGAGACATCAGCATGGTAATGCTCAAGGCTGTGATGAGTTCCTCATCCCCAGCGTTGCAAAGGAGGGTGCAGGATGAATCCCAGAGGTAGGATTCATGCCTTGCTCATTCAGAGCAGCTTAACTTCAAAGGCACGGAGCAAAACCTGTGTGGCTCTACCCATTCCTTCTCTTACTGTACTTCTTTTCTCAATTCATTCTTTCTCCTAAGAGGTAGATAACAGGGTCGTTGATATATTGGCAACAGGAGAAATCCAACTTGGGCAGCTTCTAGGGCCTGACTTTTCAAGATGTCAGGTTTTATATATATGTATATGTCATGGTTTAAGCTCAGTCAGCCACGCAGCCGCTCGCTCACTCCCCCCACCTTCTTCCCCCCAGCTCCCAGGGCAATGGGGAGGAGAAGGGAAAGGATGTGACTCCCATGGGTTGAGATAAGAGCAGCCCAGTAACTAAGGTATCACACAAACCACTGCTGCTGCCACCAGTAATAATAATGATAAGGGAAATAACAAGGGAAGAGAATATGACCGCTCACCACCCATCAACCGATACCCAGCCTGACAGAGCAGTGATCTAACCCTTCCGGGTAACTCTCCCCAGTTTATGTAGTGGCCATGCCGTGCTGTGGTATGGAATACCTCTTTGGTCAGTTTGGGTCAGGTCCTGTCTCTGCTCCCTCCTGGCTTCCCCCCTTCCCTGTCAGAGCATGAGGCTCACAAAGTCCTTGGTCAGACTAAACATTACTGAGCAACAACTGAAACCATCGGTGTTATCAGCGCTGTTCCCAGGCTGAAAGTCAAAACCACAGCACTGCACCAGCTACTGAGCAGGAGAAAAACAACTGCTGCTGCTGAACCCAGGACAGTATCCACCCCTTATTCCATACCATTCACATCCTGCTCAGATCTCACATTTTTCAATATACCATCACTCTTGTCACAACCCAGGACAGATATAGCTATAGATATATAGATGGACACTTGTTCTTTCGGTTACCTCTGAAATAAAGTTGTCTAAAGTTAGGAGTGTAGTAAGGCTTGAGAGAGCTGAGAAAGCTCAAAAAAGATGGACAGACGTGATTTTCTTAACTACCATAGCTCTGGTGAAATGAATCAAATATAGCTTTAAAACTTCCCTGCTTGAACTTCGCTTCCCCTTCCCTCTCCCTGGGGTTTCTGTTTTAGAGCTCTTGAACTGATTTGTTGAGACAGATCAAAGTATAAAGTATTTCTCAGCTGGTCTTATTTCTCTCACTGAATCATAGTGGCAGGAGACAGGCAGCTCATTACAACTGGGAGAGGGCTCCTGTGAAACCAGCTTCATTACAGCTGGTAAGAAAAATAAGATTCTGCAGGAGCCATAGTTCAGCCTTACCATCACAGCAATAAACTATTTCAGAATGAATAAGTAATGTCACACTGTTTCTCATTAGGGTATGAGGCTGAGTGTTAATATGATGTTAAATACATCTGAGCAGTACTGTTTCTGCCTGGCACCGTGGAGCCTTTGAAGTACATCTTGAGTTTGTCCAATTTCAAGCATGTTTCCCCTGTGCTTGTTCCTCTGCTTCCCTCTTCAACATTGTGTCAGTGAACACAGAGGATGAGGAGGGGGTTATGCACCTCAGCAGCTTGTGAGCCTTCTCCAGGTGCTCATTGATTTGTAAGGCACCAGAAAGTATTGGGTCCAGGTTTGTACTTAGGGCGGATGGGCACCGTTATCTGGACCCAGCTGTGGCTCCTTATGGCTCCTTAGTTTTTCCAAGTGCACCACTGTATAAACCAAGAAACTCAGCACCAGCAGAATGCAGTCCTGTTGGCTGTGACCTTCAGGCTGAGATCAGCTCAGACCAGGCAGGTCAGGAGGTTACCTCTTGCTGCAGACCATGTGTATGGGTGGTCTTTTCACCAGCTCCTGTCAGCCAAGGGGCAGAACAAGCTTTGTGCCTTTGCTCCTGCCCTTGTTCTTCCCCCAGCACAAGCCCTTAGCAGTCCCAAAACCAGGAATAAAACCCAAACCCACGTTGTTTTAACCAGGGTCAATGCCATGGTTTGCTCACAGCTATACAAGCTTTATGGATAAGGCAGTGGAAATGGTGGCTCCATTCAGTGCAGAGCTGGTCTGTGAAATTATCCCCTTGGACAGTTTTAATCTCAAAGAAGTGGAAAGAGGAGAAGAAACAACAAGAGGGAAATGACCCAGCTGAGGGCAGTGCTCAGTGGCAGGGATAAGAACAGATTTCAGGTCCCCTGACTCCCAGCAGCACGCAGAAGGGCTCATTGTGATTTCCTGTATGCCAGTGTCACTCTTTGGTAGCTCATGCATCTCGACTTCCCACCATGCTCCTACATGGACACATACATCAAGGTTCTCTGTGGGGCCTGTGACTAAATTCAGCGTCCCTGTGGGTGCATTTTAAGCATGTGTAATAGCTAAGCACATATAAAAGCATCATGAAGACCAGTGGTATTTTGTGCAAATACAAACCTATGCTGGGGAGGAGCTATCCCCCATGCGCCTCAGCGCTGAATAAAGCATTCCTACTTTACAACTTTAGCGAGTTGTGGCATCTATCCGCGTATCACCTAAGCATGAAAACAGAGGAAATACAGCTTAAAAGGCACCTTCTGTGTCAAGGAATCCTGTCCAAAGCATTCACTGTGTCACCCTCTTGCTTTCATCCAGGGATGACAATAAGCCCATACAGACATTCTGTCCCCGTGCCCCTGTGTGCATGGTTTGGAGCCATGCCCACCCAGTGCTTAGAGACCATCTAATCTCCAAACATCTGGCTAGATTTTCTGAGGTGACTGTAGCATAGAGATTTGAGCTGATATTAAACACAGATGGTGGGGCCTCTGTAGCAACAGGAGTTGATCCAAATCTCTGTTTGCCTGACTGTGTTTCATAGTTGGTGCTCAGCTACCCCGAGAACACCATTTTAAGCAATTGAGCAGGCAGCTTGATGCTTGAAAAGCTGTATCAGGAGCATGGACCCACTTCATGCATCCTATCACCAGGACTGACCTGTACCCAGCACCCTGTTTCCTGAGCAGCTCCTGCTCCACAAGCACTTCTACAAGAGAGTGAGGCAGAGAACCGGGTTTTAACTAGCAGCAAATGTGTCAGTGTCCCCACATGCTGCCTCTCTGTTCTTACAGCAACACTCCAAAATCAGAAAGAGATGGGGAAGCATCTTAGCCAATTGCTATGCTTTTGCTCGGGAACTAAATCTTTGAACAGATACACCTCAGAGGAACACTAGCAAGCACAAAGTCTCTGTTCCACAAACATCCTTCAGTTTGGCTATTGTTTCAAGGGGACTTGGGCTTGATACTCTCTGATTAAGGCTTGACTTCTTGGAGCAGCAGCTGCAGGTTGCTTACAGCCATTGGTGATGCTGATGGGGCAGCTGTGTATAATTGCTCTTCCTCTTAGCTTGAGTTCTCCAGAAGGAAGCAAAATGATGGGCTGAATAAAGAGGTAAGGGTCCTGGTTCTAGTTATTGTGTCCTGTAATTCTAGTACCTGAGAAGTGATGGGTTGGGATTGGCTTGCATGCTGGTACGGCAGAGATAAGCTTTTCCTACTGTACTAAGCAGGGGTACTGCATTAATGAATTGATTCATATTGTGAAATAAATAGAATCATAGAATCATAGAATAGTTAGGGTTGGAAAGGACCTTAAGATCATCCAGTTCCAACCCCCTGCCATGGGCAGGGACACCTCACACTAAACCATCTCACCCAAGGCTCTGTCCAACCTGGCCTTGAACACTGCCAGGGATGGAGCATTCACAACCACCCTGGGCAACCCATTCCAGTGCCTCAGCACCCTCACAGGAAAGAATTTCCTCCTTATATCCAATCTAAACTTCCCCTGTTTCAGTTTGAACCCGTTACCCCTTGTCCTGTCACTACAGTCCCTAATGAAGAGTCCCTCCCCAGCATCCCTATAGGCCCCCTTCAGACACTGGAAGCTGCTCTGAGGTCTCCACGTAGCTTCTCTTCTCCAGGCTGAAAAGCCCCAACTTCCTCAGCCTGTCTTCATACAGGAGGTGCTTTGAAGGTGATAATGTGGGTGCTGGGAGGTCGGGTTGTGAGCAGTGGTGCAAAGTTCCTGTATGTTCCAAAGCTTTTCCTTGCATTACCCCAGATTTGGGTCCCTGCCTTTTTCTCCTAGTTCACTGGTCCTCCTGTTACAGGTCTTATGAGACCTCAGTACAGAGCATTGCTCTAATCCTACTGCTGTGGAGCCTGTCTCTGGTCAACCCCACCTCTGCAGTCCTTGAGCTATTCCACACTCAGGTTCACACCCTGCTTAATTGCTCTTGCTTATTTTGGCTCAGTCCAGCTGCTGGGCAGAGCAATCAGCTGCAAAGGGTTCCTGCTGTGTACAATCATGGTAGATGCTCTGCAGCTGTGATGGACTGGTGGGCTTGCCCTCACAGAAGTGCCCTTGCAGGTATTCCTGTAGGATGGGTGCTAAATAGGACCCAGGAGTATCTCAGCAGTGGAAATCTTTAATGTGAGTGCACACATTGCCATCTTTAGGAGTGTCCTAGCAATAATGACCAGTGAAAACCTGATAGGAGCCCCTTTTGTGAGCAATATTTACTGCTCACCCGCAGTGCTCTGAAGTTCTGTTTGCTGGCTCCCCACAGACCTTTAAGGGATTTGTGTGTGTTTGCTTCTCTCTCTGTTTTTTAATCTTCTGAATGCTGGGCATCCTTAGCTTTTCACTATAGGGAATAGCCAAAGTAGAAGCAGAGCTTTCTCTTTTAAGCACATAGCTGTGATTTTTTTTTTGCATCCTCTTAGCAGAGAGGACATTAGCAAAGGATATAAAAAGAACTTGAAAAGTGGCCGTGTGCATTAGATTGCATCAATGATTACAGAATTGAGACTGCAGATCTATATTCACTTATATATACCGCACACACACTGCTGTGGCATGGGCTTGTGGTGCTCTGCTGCCCTGCATTTATGGGTTATGCAAGTCCTGCCTGTTTCAGTGTACCTTACAGGCACCCTGAACAAACAGATAAGGAGCTATTCTGGCACTGCTTCAGATAACATTGTCTTTTCTTTCTAATGCTGCAGCTAGCAATTTCTTTACACAGTGGAAAACCCTGTAGCTCCAGTGGGAGGTTGATAGCACGCAGTTCCCTGTCTAGGAATAACTTTTGGAGGCTCATTCCCTGTTTATCTCAGAAGGCTCTTTTAAACCATATGAAGCGAAACTGTGGGATTCTTTGCCCTGTGCTGCCACGGATGACCACAATTTATAGGCAAACTCCTGGAAGAATAATATGGATACTATGTAGAGAAAGGCACTGTGTCTGGTTCAAAAAGCCCTCTGAGCCTTAAATCCTGGAAAAGCATAGTGGGGAAGGCACAGGAAATGCCTTCCTTCCCATCCTTGTACTCATCCTAAAGCGCTTTTTTCAGGCTCAGAGATAGAACCGAGTGCTGGCTTGGCTTTGCTCTGATTCTGTGCTCTCCTTCAGTGTCAGCAGGTACCAGGTTATTGTTTAACTGGTGGTAAGGCCTTCTAGGTGAGCTAACGTGATATGAATCTTGATGTGTGCCCCTTTTTGCTAGTGTATAATTGTAAGACTTTATCAACGTCGTCTTCTGTGCCTGTAGGGCACGCAGTGTAAAACATGAAACCCATTTCTGATACAGCCCTCGCAAAAAATTATTATTTACAAGTTTATGAACCTGAAAATGCCTCTCCCAATCATAGAGAATATCTTGTTTAGCTAAAATAGCCATATGGGTGGCTAACAGCTTCCCACATCCAGACTGATTAAGGTGGCAGCTGATAAAACAGGACTTGACCTATTTCAGACCTCATTGAATTTTTGCCCTGGGTAGCAAGAGAAGTAATTTAGTTTAAATCATATTGCTTTTTCTTTTGCACTCCACTCCTAACCCTTATGCTCTACCCAAATCAATAAGAGGGAGAGTCTCTAAACAAGATCCTGTTAAAGCAGTGACCTTAAACTTCAGGTGAGTTTAATAAGTCAAACAATTGTTTCTCTCAGGTGTTTTGCCCCTGCGTAGACCACAGGCAGATGCAGTTAGCATTGGATTCAAAGACTTTCCTCATTGGGATCAGCAGCAATCTGAGGAGTTATATTTATACTGATAAGCAAGGTCTTTGTCATCTTGCAGACTTGAAGTACTCAGAAAGTGGTTTATGTCATTAAGTCATATTGAACTTCTGCTGTGCCTGAAGTATATCCAGTTCCAGACTTCCCAACAGTCTATTCTCTGGTTCAAAAGTATCAGTTCACCAGAGGTTGAACTAAGTTTCAGTTTGGAAGATATAGAACAAATCAACCACCCAAATAAGCACAACCACCACCCAACCTGGGAAAACAGAGGGGTAAAACCACCCGTTGGATTTTGTCTTCAGATACGTTTGGCCTAGAATTTACTAACTGTGGGTTCCAATAGAGGAAGTTGAAATCCTAGTGTTGTACTTTGCAGTTTTGAAGTGAGGAGTTTGGTCTGGACTCTGGTGACAGGGTTGTTGGGTTTGGGGTCATTCCTCATTTTATGGCTTTTTTCTCATTTAGCATTAAAATCAGGGGGGTTGTTGGACAGAGGCAATACGGAGATCCTGCAGTTCCTTGTATAAGGTAGAACTGTATTTCTGCCAGGGTAAAAGAGGGAGCCATCTAGGACATCAAAAGAGGATGCTACCAAATGAAGGGCCTGCAGGTGGTTGTTTTCAAGGGGGGGAGTATCCCTTTTGCAAGAGAAGCAGTGCAGGTGGAGCACGGATATAACCCGTAGCAGGGACATGGAGGGAAGAAAGAGTGGAGAAGGTGTGTGTGGGGGGGGAGTATGTGCAGGACATGATTGTACCCCAGCCTCCTTCTTTCACCAGGAAATCTGCATCTGGGCATTGAATTCAAGGAGAAACTCTTCTGTTTGTTGTGATTGTTGTAAAACAAGGCTCACTTGGGATGCTTTGCCTTCACAAGGCTCGCTGGGGTCCTTCTGCTTATACCTTTGCAAGGCAGGGGAGAGCTGGGCTCCTTTTCATGCAGCTGTCCTATGAGAACTATTGTTTCCCATAAATCATCCATGTTATGACCTTAGGTATTCTATACAGTAGTCATAAAGCAGAAAATTATAATCTCTTTCTTATCCAACTGTCTGCCTTGTAGAAAATGAGTGTGTCTGTAATTGGGCATGAAGTATTCCAAATTGGGCCATCGAACAGACTGCACCTGTTGTTCTCCTTATTATTATTCCTTACACAATCACAGCCACTGCTGTTGTGTTTTCATTAATTTTTCTATTAACTTTTCCCCATCAATGTGATTAAAGATTCATCAATCTGAAGCAGAGTAAAACAACCTGCCACCACCCCCCAAAACTGAAGATCGCATCAAAACCGTCCTGAGTATGACATTAGGCACAAACTGATCCAGCCTTTTAAAAATGAGGTATCTCTGAAAACAGATATGTTAGCAGAGGATTAGCTGTTCAAACGGTCAAGTCAAACAAGGCGTAATCAGGGCTAACTTTACACCTCCTCCTCATTTCACTTCCCCCATCTGTGATTTCACCACCCTTTAGATGGGAGCTTAACTTAGTAGCAATTATCTTGTACCAATTATCTGTGTATGTAATTTGGCCGTGTAATTCCAACTTGGCTAATTTTTTATATGCTATGTATTTAATGGAGCTGAAGGATTTTTCATTCCCTCTTGTTATAGTCCTTTAAGAAACACATGTGCTCTCCTGCCTCCTATCTCTTTCTGACTGTAATGAGCCACGTTGCCTTTGAGTTGGAAAAGTGCTGGTGCTAGCAGCTTGTGAAGAATGGGGAATGATGGCAATAGAAGTCAGAATGCCTCTAGGTGTGGTGTGTTTGTGTGCATGTAGCAAAGGTCAATTGGTGACTGTAGTTTCAGCAGTATTATTTTGCTGTATAAAACCCAGGCATGACTTTTTCCTTAATATATAAGCCCTTTTTCCCCCAAATAAACTGCTTGTGACTACCCTCATGTTAAGCCACTGACAGAAGGGAGTACAGCATAATTGGGCATGGAAAGAGACTCATGTTTAAACCCGTTTTTCCCAAAATCTTCTCTATATTTTCAAAGATAATTTCAACTTAGTGCTTTTAGGGAATCAATGAAAGGATTCTGATGTGTTAATGTACTTTGACTGAGGGCTTCCTGGTGCTTGCTGCACTCCTCCTGTGCTTCAAGACCAGGCTCTCTTAGGTTACATGCTAACTCTCATTGGCAGCAAAGGTAGCAGTGATCATCACCTCTCCAGTCGGAATTAGTTTTCCTCACAGCAGCCAGTGTTTAGATTTTGATTTAACAAAGTGTTGTGGTTTAAGCCCAACCATAACTCAGAACCACGCAGCCGCTCGCTCACTCCCCCCACTTCCTCCCCCTACTCCTGGAGAAGGGAAAGAATGTGACCCCCATGGGTTGAGATAAGAGCAGTCCAGTAACTAAGGTATAACACAAACCACTGCTGCTGCCACCAATAATAATAATGATAAGGGGAATAACAAGGGAAGAGAACACAACCGCTCACCACCCACCGACCGATACCCAGCCTGACCGAGCAGTGATCTAGCCCTTCCGGGTAACTGCCCCCAGTTTCTATAGTGGGCCATGACGTGCTGTGGCATGGAATACCTCTTTGGTCAGTTTGGGTCAGGTCCTGTCTCTGCTTGCTCCCTGCTTCCCCTCCTCCCTGGCAGAGCATGAGGCTCACAAAGTCCTTGGTCAGACTAAACATTACTGAGCAGCAACTAAAACATCAGTGTTATCAGCGCTGTTCCCAGGCTGAAAGTCAAAACCACAGCACTGCACCAGCTACTGAGGAGAAAAATGACTGCTGCTGCTGAACCCAGGGCACAAAGCACCCAGGCTTACCCTGGGAAACCAATGTTACTTCATTTAGTCTTGTCTGTCTCACCTAATGGAGGGCAGATTAAACTGTGTGCGTTGGAAACTGAATCACAGTCTTATTACCCAGCTGGGGAGAACTTAAACTGCTGTCCATAGAGCAATTTGGGCAAGGGGCTTGCCCCAGAGGCTGCTGGCAATGATTTACCTGGTTTATGTGCTTTTTCCAAAGTGTGCATGTGTTCATTATGTGACTTGTTTTGTACAGAACACAGGCTGTGCATGTGCAATTGTCTTTTTGTCTGAGACCCATAAGAGTGCACTACTTCTTATTACTCATCTAATCCCAGGAAGCATGTCAGAAATTAGGCCATACGCATAATGCATCAACCTGAAATGACAGTGAGGTGGGGAGAAGAAAGTTTGTGTTTGGCCATAGATCCATAAGAAAGGCAAAAGGAAAAAACTGCCTCAAGGCTGTACCAAGCCAGTGGATTCATCTGTTTAGGAGCTGGGTAGCACCTGTGCCCTGGGTTTGAGCTTTAATCCATCCAAATATTATGTGCATGTGTGTAATAGTAACTGATGTGCTTTCAGGAAATACCAAAGCTAGCCAGATCCCTCTGCAGATGTACTTCTGGAGCTTCCTGACTTTGTGGAGTCCATTTCTGAAGCCAGGATTTTCCAAAGGTCCTGAATTCAATGGAAATCCTTAGAGGACTCGAGTCATAACTTGTTGCTACCAATGATGGCTTGGCTAATACCATCTTCCCACACTGATTTCTAGATAGCTCAGCACGCAATTAATGCTGAGTGGTCTGCATGGATTAGTGGATGAGCCGTGGAGTGCCCTTGATGCCTCTGAAGCATCTGCGAGCAGTGACTTCAGTCTGCCTATGGACTGCCCTTCCTGGGAACAGGCATCTCCAGGTCCTGTAGCTGTTACCAGCCCATGTGAATCAAGATTTCAACAGATTAACATTGTGGTTCTAGAGAAGTATAAACTCAATGCACTGTAAGGCAAACTTGACAAGACTTAGATCTACAGGCAGAAGCAAGTGACACAAAAGCAAGCTTTATACCAACATATTCTGTGAGTTATCTTTACTGTCACCCATCTAAAAAGCTCTGTGGCTGGCATTCATGTCTCTTGCAAAACTTCAGGTACTGGTTAAATGTTGTTTTCATCAACCATACATGGGGAGAAGTCTTTGCTGTTTTCTCCTTGGAGAGGCCTTCATCTTCCAGAGCTTGCAATTCATAAAGAGAATACTTACTTAAGGCATCGGGAGGAGGGAAGGGAGAGAACTTCTTGTTTCCTGCACTTCTTGTCCCCAGGTGTGCTTCTTGTCCCTGCTTAATTATGAGAGAAGAAAAAGGCTGTTGTCCCCTGGACATGGCTGTATAGGGCCATCTTCTGGTCAGGCAGTACATACAACTGTGCTGTTAATGCAGCCTGATGACTGGATGGGCAGCAACTTTGGCTGTCGACACTGTTTTATATGGACAAAGAAATGAGACCAGTGTGTGCTCCTCTCTCAATAGAGGACATAGATGACAGGGAGGGAGTTGTCCAACAGCTTTGAGGTGACAAGCTCTACATGGGAAAATTCAGGGAGGAAAGAACCTGTGTGGACATCCAGTAAATGAGGTTGTACAACAAACCCCACAGCATTAGTGCAAATTTGGGGGTGTTTCTTGCATTTTTACACTTGCATTTTTTATTCTGATTTTTTGAGAAAAGCACGAGAATTCCATTGGGAACTGAAACTCATTCAGTTCGGCACAGCAGACTTGGAGGAGAGATGAATAGTGAAGGAGAATTGTCTGGAAACTTAATTTCATCATAGTTGAACATTGGAGTGGTGTGAACTGGCTCTGGCCAAGTGGAAATGCCAGAGAAGTTGATATTATTTTTCTCAATGTATATATTCAAGGTTTTAGCTGACCTGATGCTTGTGGGTACATTTGGCTCACAAGAAGAACACTTTTAAAGTGATGTGCTGTTAAAGTGCGATAAACATGAGTTTAAGATGGAATTGAAGAGATGAGATGCAAACAGAATTGTTTACAGGTCTGAGGAAGCATCTAATGCTTGGGTGATGAAAAGCGAAATCGCAGATTTTAGGAGGAAATATTGCAGTCAGTGGGGACATTGGTTCCCCTGGAAACACATCAGTAGGAGTTAGCTGTCTTGCCCTTCAGAGATGATGGCTTTTTAGTCTCCTGATCCTTGAGGAAAATGCACAGAAAATCACACGTCCAACTGTGACTCTTTTAACAAGAACATTTGCCAGAAATGATGTGCTGTCTAAACCCTGGCCCGGCCATTTAAATCTCATGCTGTTCATATTCTAGCTATGTAAATGCCATGTGGTACAAGGTGACTGTGTTAAGAGTTTTGCTATACAGTGATGCAGGGAAGGAGTCCATCTCCAGGGGCAAAGAAGCAAGGAGGACAGCCAAGTCCCTTGTTATAAGCGTGTCCTGAGGGGTGCAGTGTATGGCGAAGCCTGGAAGTTTACATGGAGTAGGCATCATCTTGTCTTCAAATTCAGGGGCTTTGAAGTCAGTATCCAGTTGTTGCTGTGCATGGGTTTGTCTGGATTCATTGCTGGTGCCTGGGTTGTTGCTTTAACAGATAGTGAAAAACAAGCTGGAAAATGCTGTATAATTATGTCCATAAACTCACCTCCACTCCCACATGCTTATCCCTCTCTTCTCAGGGTTTTAGCAATCCAGTGCATAAACAAGTATGTAACTTGTACGTGCAGCATAAATTAACTAATTTACAGTTTGAGGAGCACAAAGGGACTCATGAATTCACTAAGATTGTTTTTCGTAATCAATTGAAAGCAAAGCGATGAAACCGTTCATCCAACTCATTAAGTGAACTGACCCCTGAAGGTTAATGTAGAGCTATTGAACGTGCCAGAGCAATGAAGGAGGGAGAACGCTATCAGAGTGACTATGCCTCTGTGCGGAGAGGGCTGTGGGGTGGGATTCAATGGGATGACTTCTCTGTTTTGCAGGCACCTCCTGAACAACAGAATAGCTTGTGATCCAAAATGTACCCCTGGTGCTAGTCAGCAGCTTCTCCCACCTGTTCTCCAAAGAGCCCTGGATCCGAAACCTGAGGAGGGATGCTCATTAAAGGGAAAAAAGTACCATTTGGTGAACATGGAAGAAAAAAGCACACCACGTGTGAAATAAGGGCTGTTAAGTGCATGTGCTTAACAGGCAGCATGCAAGAAGCCTTTTTCCTCCCAGCTATGTTGGTTTTACAGTGGTACAATTTTACTAGCTGTATAAAGTTCATTGATTGATCTGCATAAGAGGACGTAGCAAGCCAGTACTACTTAATGGCATCTGCCATGTGATGGGTATTTCGTGACATGTCTGATAAAATAACTTTCTAGGTAGGAGGTATTGCAGTGAAGCTGAAGTTGCCCGACTTACCTGGCATCACAGTGATCATCCACCATTCACCTGGGAAGACCATTGGTGGAGAACAGGTATGCTACCCACTTGTTATCCCTAGAAGTACCTCTGGATCTTTCACACTGCGGAAAGGAAGAGTAGGGCAAGTGTTAACTGTTCCCATTCAGCACCTGCTTGAAAGGTTTCTGCCTTGATTCAGTTTGCAGAGAGCAGGGGGTGGTGTGGGCGGAGGACGGATGCAATTCCTGCCATCAAGCATCTACCCCAGGTCTGAAGACAGGCTTTGTAAAGTGCGCTTCAGGTTGATCTCTGTCTCACTTAGGCTGATGTTCAATGCTGACAGTGAGCTGTTCTGTAGTAGCTCTTGTTATTTTCCCAGACAGCACCCTTAGGACTGTATAAATGGCAGCAACAGGGAAAAAAATATTGAGAACATCATTATTCTCTAAGTGAGTTTCTGTTGTTACAGAACTTGGAGAGTCAGGAGCATTGAGACCCATAAAAGTGCCTCTGATTATTAGTTCTTATGATTTCATCTTTTTTTGCTGTGCTGGAAATAAGCTGGGATCCTGAATGAAGCGTGCATTTCAGATGATGGTATTTCCTGCAGTTTATGGAACACGTGCTATAACATGATGAATCGGTATAATACGCTTGAGTGTTCAGAAGATAGAAATACTTATTCTGCACTTAAATAAAATTAGAGGTAGTTTAGACCCAAAATGAATTCCTAGACAAAATCTTACAGGACTCAAAGTAAGAAAAAAACATTGAAGAAAAGGCATTTGTTTTTTTCCTTAAAACCAGTGAAAACTCATGGCATTCTGTTTGTTTTTTTTCCTCCTAGGTTTAGAAATACATTGACATTCTCTTCCATGCAAAATCCAAATGTATAAAGTACTTGGTAATGCATCTACCTGCTTATGTTTCCAACAGTTAGAGCTGTAGCTTAAGCCAGCTTGTGATAATGTACTTATTGGCCAATATTAATGATAGCATCAGCATAACTGGCTTGGGAATTTGATTTTCTGCTTGCAAAGGATTTAGGTAATGCTAATAATGCTGAGCGAGCCACCATGTCTGGTCCTGGAGACAGAAAGCTGGCTCTGTAACCTAACTGCATGGAGATGGTGCAGGTTGTAAGAAGTGAAGGAGCTGCCCTGGGTGTGATGCGTGACTGAGCCTCCTCATGGGCATCTCACATTTGCTACACCACCTCAAGATACCAGAGGACATCTGGGCTTTGACTAAATGTTCATTAAGTACAGCATGAGTGATAACTGGGCTCCAGCTTTCTGTACGTGCATTCCTGGTCACCGTGGAAAAGGAAGCCATTTGCTGTTGCCTGATTTGCAAAGGAAGAACACGTATTTAAGTTGCATTACCTTGCTTCTTCTATAGGCTAATAGTGCTAAGGTAGCTTATAAGATCTTGGTAAGAAACAGGTTTTTCACTTAAGAATTATTCAGGCCCTTTTTAATGCAAAACATAGAAAAATTGTCTTGATTTCTCCTGTCCTCTTCAGGTCTTAGAGCACCTTGTCACCCAGTTGTGCTTTCACAGGTTCATTGGTGTCACACTCAAGATGTAGTTGAATAACTATACAAACTCTTCCTGAGGCAAAGAAGCAGGCTTATCAGTTCTGACAGATGCTTTTAGGTTCTTCCTCCACAAGGAGTTTCGGGGCCAGCACATCTTTTGCAGCATGTCATTTCCATGTCAGATGAGGCTCTACATGTGCCGCTGTCCCTCTCATGGGGTCCAGATCTAGAGCAGTGGGCACACTATTGCAGTCTAGCCATGTGAACTGCTAGCTCATTTTTGTCATGTAGGTAAGTGACTGGACTGACAGCAGGAAGATGCTATTACTTGGTTATGAGCAGCCTGATATTTCATTACTATCACACTCTTCTTGCACGTTAAGCTTCTGCAGAAGTGTTGTCCTATCTGCACGCTTATTTCCAGCCCCCTCTTGCCAATTATTCAGGCATTATCATTGAAATCCTGTAACTAGAAAAAGTCCTGAAGACAAATCTCATCAGAGCCTGCTTATGCAATGGAAAGCAGTTTAGAGATTATTGCCACTGTAACAGAAAGAGATGGATCTGAAACTGAAACTGGCGATTTAACAGGCAATTAATGGTCTAGGGTACAGGAATAGTCTGCTGTGCTTCCGAGATGCATAAAACTGTCTGCAGAGCAGGGGTCAAGCTTGTGAGAGCCAAACTGGAGAGCTTCTGTGGCATATTACAGACATACCTATAAAGGCAGCTCCAACTCCTCACCAGAGGCATGAATTATTGGATAAAAAGTGAAATTTGAAGAAATATGGCTGCAATTTGGGCTTGTATGGGAAGTTACTTCCCCATAGATCTGGTGTAAAGCTGTAGAACTTGGTTGTTCTCTGTCACCATTGCTTGTTAAAATGGCCCTGTTTTCTTTTTTAGGATGAGTGCGTAAAGAGTACTGATTGAGCAAGACCTTCTTAAGCTGTGGGTTCACTCGTGGTCTATATATCCACGCTCATGTAGTCCTTGCAGTATTTCCTTGGAAACAAGCTCTGCACAGTCACCACTGAGTTATTGCAGGAAGGGTTCAGAGCCAGACAAAAAGGACTTCAGTTCCATGCTGTAAGTGTAATGGCTGTTGCAATGAGTCCCATGTTTCAGTGAGGTACCCAGCAGAATGAAAGCTATTGACACATAGCACTGCTAGACATGTTAATCATGACATAGGACAGGCGGCCAACTGATTGCAAATCTCATTGCATAGCATGGTAATTACCATTCCTGTAGGTGTGTAGAAGGTGTCCTGAAATGGGGAGAATAATCCACATGCTGTTAAATGCTGTTTCCATTGGCATATAGGAGAAAGGGCTTACTACTTCCCTTGGGGAAGAAACATCATCTTGTTGTCTACTGCAAAGGAAAGGAGTGCTTAGGTATTGTAGAGGCTGTGTAGGAGCTGCCTTTTATGATGAGGTGCCAGCTGAAGGTCAAGGCAATATTTCTGCAGGAGTTCATTAGATAGCATTTAGGAAGATGATGTTTCCTGAAGGAATTCCTCTCGCTGAGAAAGGTCAGTTGATAAGGAAGTGATACAGTGGATACAGATGGCTGCATGTGTTTGAGAGGAGAAACTACACAGGGGGAATTTGTCATAAAAGGGAAACTCAAACTAAAGAATTAAAGAAACAAGTGAGCTGGGCTCCAGCATCTGCTACAGGCTTGTTCCCATAGGAAGTCTCAAAGGTACTAAGAAAATCATTGCTATGCCCTGGGAGCAAACCAATCTTTCTTGACAGATAAGTACAAACCTGTTTTCAAACAGCAAATATTTAGGGGAATGGGGCTGTAGGGCCTCAGTCAATTGTCCCACTTGGCTCCAGGTAACAAGGTGGCTGCTGTGGGAAGATGCATTCTGATGGCTGCCCTCTTGACTTAGTGCCATTAAGCTGTAGTGCAAGAGTTAGATCACACCACCAATGCAAAGGTAGGGTGAGATGTTGCAAGGTGGTGTCAGATGGGTTTCAAGTTAAGAATGAGGAAGCACTGTGGTGTCATTTCCACCTGGAAGCCCCAGGTAAGGTGTGATGTGTTAGACCAGAGGAAGTAGAGCTGAGAGAGCTCCCCTCCTTGCAGGGGATGTAGTAGGATGGGCAGTTCTTGGTTACTATGGTTGATGTCTGTAGTCCACCAAAGAAAAGCCCCTCATGAGTGATGACAGAAGGCTTTGTGTGTCCTTCACTGCCATCTTTGAGTGTTCAGCTTCTGCCTGATCTAGTGGAGACACAGTCCAGGTGTTTGCCCATGCAATTTAGGTGCTGTGCTGCAACCACGATGGGTGGGAATCAGAAATAGCTATTAATTGTTTTAAGTGGTTCTGCATGAAAAGCCTTTTCTTGCAGCTTAGCAAAAGTAGAGTGGGTCGTTCCTAAACTGAGAACTGCAGCTTCCCATTTGAAGAGAAACTGAATGAGAGCTGGGGTCTGTAAAAGACCTTTTCCTTCTGGTTTTGTTGAGATGGTTTGTTGCTTCAGGCCACAAAGCAGCATGTGGGCAGGGTGGATTATCTATGCCCGTTTCCTTTTTGTCATTAGGCAGATGCAAGATCAGAGAAGTGATCAGTGATTCTTTGTCTTATTAGCAGCATTTTTCTCTTGCATTGGCTGTGATTGTAACATGAGGGTTTCTGACTGCACTCCAGTGAAAAATGAGCACGCTGCACACTTGGGAAAGCAGAGTTCTCGCTCTCAGTACTGACCTCAAGCCCAAGCTGTCCTTGTAACTCACTGCTGTGGACAAAGCCTGGAGTTGTCCGATTACTTCACTGTTCTGCTTTGAAATAGCAGAGTTGAGTTTTTCTGCTTAAAGGGGGAACATCCTTCACGCACTTTTCATTTGCTTTTCAAAGACTGGGTCTCATCTATCTTCATGATGCATCCACATAGTAACTGCACCTCAGCAAGTTACTAACACAGGGGGAAACAGCACTGTCCCTTTCCTGTCTGTAACTGTCTGCAGAGTGGTGTATGCCACTTCCAATTCGAAACACTCTTCTGGTGTGTTTTGCCTAGCAGTTATTCCTAGGGAGGGAATCCTTGTTCCCACCTATTTACAGCTTCATTGGTAGTGGGAGAGATTGCCTTGCTCTGTTGGTGCTGAGCAGGTGAAGGTTAGAATGTGATCATCACTAAACAAGACCCAACACATCACCTTACAGGCCTTTTGAGTGTCTTCCCTCCCGACATTAGGATTCCTATGCCTGACCACATTAACGATTTGTTTTGGTTTCTCTTTTTAACCTGGTGACTGATTTATTGACATTGCAATCAAATAATCACCAGGAGAATCAGAGCAGTGTACTTCAGCAGAAACAGTGTTTAATATGTCAGCTTTTATTAAGCAAGA
This sequence comes from Pezoporus occidentalis, assembly GCF_034315485.1. Classification (NCBI taxonomy): domain Eukaryota; kingdom Metazoa; phylum Chordata; class Aves; order Psittaciformes; family Psittacidae; genus Pezoporus; species Pezoporus occidentalis. The sequence continues at coordinate 1,228,554 of NW_026912854.1, forward strand.
CTCATTATGTAGCTAAATGCTTGGGTAAAGCACTCCACATAGGACTGAGCCCAGTGTGCTTTCACAGAAAGTGTGCTAGTGCCTCAATGAATGGATTTAAAAGGTTAAAGTGAATGGGAAAAGATCAGGAACAACCTCATGCTGCCAAAGAGGAAGAGGAGAAAGATTCACATTGAGAGGTAGAGAGGGTTTCCTGCAAGCAAGTCTCCTTGGTCACCTATAACTCACTGGGTGCTGGCTCTGGGCACTGGCTGGGATGTAATGAACGATGTGACTTTCCCACCACAAGCAAGCACCCAAAGAGACGCGTAAAACATGGGACTGAGCAAGGACAGAATTCTTGGAAATGAAATAAAATGTTTAATGGGATAACATCCAACAAAACTAAGGAAGTCCCATAGTTTAGCTAAACTAGGCTGTGGCTCTGAATCAGCGTTTGGAGGAGTCTCTACTCTCAATAGTGGGAAGGTAAGTGACCAGAATAGTGGCTATTTTCCCTTCCCCACACTGGGGAGTGTTACAAGAAGGTGGCACTGGTATTACCCATCACAATAAATATTTGGAAGGATATTGCTGCTTGGCATGCACTTTAAAAAAGGGTTTTAATGTCTGGACACAACTGTGGAATAAAATTGGTTTCTTTTCTGGCAGGCTCAGTGCTTGCTGGTTTTCTGCATCGCCATGGAAGTGCACTGAGGTTCAGATGTGGCTTTATGCCTTCCTTCTCTGCATAGAGGCTCCTTTATTATGCCTCCTTATGTTGCATCTGCAATGGAATAAACATGATCAAGAGGCAGATCTGCAGTCACAAGACCCAACTAGTCTGACTTTTCAAGCCAGAGAACAAAGCTCTCGCCTAATTTTCATGGCAGTGGGGATGTATTATGCTTTCAAAACACTGAAGAAAAGCCAAACCCACCCAATCTCTGCAGCACTCATTTTTTAATTCATAGATAATAGGGATGCAGGAAGTCTTTAATCACCTTTCTTTATTCCTACAAAAGCAAAATCCTCTTTGAAGACAGCCAAAGGGAGCATTTCACCTTGTATTAAAAATAGGACTGATGGTCACCTGTCTGAGAGCTCCTGGACTAAGGAACCAGCTCCTTTTTCTGCGATGGCCAGTGCTTGTGCACAGTAATCAATGCTGAGCTGGTGTTCTTTGTAGCATGGCTTCTGGGAGTCCCAGAGCTGCTAAACCAACAACTCCGGCTATTGAACCAGTCTCGCAGGTAATCAGCCTTTCCCTTATATCATGTGCTGGGTTTCTTTTTAATTAGAAAAAAAGAGCTGTTTCTTCCAAGCAAAAGGCTGCTGTCATTAGCACTGTGTGTCTGCCTGGGCATTTGGTCCCAGATTAATTTAGAAGCTGAAGCAGGAGCAGTCTCATGAGTGAACTGAGGTTTTTCCCCTGTCATCATGAAAGATCAGTACTGCTATAAAACACTTTCCTGGAAGTCCCACTTTGAAATGGCCTTTAATGCCGGTGATTTCTAATGGGATGCTGAAATATGACAGCAGGAAAAGTGTGCAATGGGCTCCAAAAGCCTAATGACAGTCTAACATTTATCTTTTGTGTTGCTAATCTCTCCTGCTGCCAGTAGATTAGTTTTCAGTCTGAAATAAAAGCTCATTCACCTTTTCGGGTCCCAACACTATCCAACTGGAATGTAGGCTCTGATTGCTCTTTTCACTCTCTGGGTACCTTAAGTTGAACCTTACTTTGTTGGTTTTGGTCTGGGTTTTTTCTTTCTGTGCTGTTTTTCTGTCACCTCTGTTCCCTGCTACCTTTTTCGTATGGCAAATTGCTATGGATCCACCACCATTGCCATGTCCCAGTTTCCAGCTTGTTGTACTGTTTCCTGTTCACACCTACACCTATTTGTGTACCTTTCTGTAGCAAAATCTACCCCACACCGCAGCTCCTGTGCCATATTGACCATCAGCAGACAGCCCCTAAGCAGCATTTTATTAAGTGCCACTGAAGCTCCAAACACTGCATCAGTGTATCCGAGAAATGTGGTTTTTGGCTCTCTGCTCATCTGACCTTGGATGTGCCTTCCTGCCTCTTCAGGGAATTCAAGTGGAAAGAGATTGAGCTGCAGCTACAGTGGGATTATAGCCTGTCTTGTGTAAGAGTAGCTCTACAAACCTATGTTATGCCAAGATGAAAATGACAGTACTGCTTGGTGGAGGAGGCTAACAACGATGTGCATGCATCTTGGGTTCTCTGACGTGTTCTCCATTTAGATTTTTCCTTCAGTGTAATCCTCAGATATTCAGTTTCATTTGTGTCACTTGACATAGATTAATGACACTGCAGCTCTGAATAATTTTATTACCTACTACTGCGTATTGATGCTAACAAATTATTTTATTTCTGCACCATTATGTGTTATCATCCTTCAGTACAACTGAGACGCAATGTATTGGTACTTGAATGATGTCCTGCTGCTTCTTAGAACTTGAACTGTGTTTTATTTCCACGGTTTTAGATCTTAAACTTTCCTTGATTTATATGGCTCATTTGCTGGTACATTTCTGAGTCCCTGAGTGACTGCCCAGGAACTCTTTCTTTCAGAAGAGATAGAGATTATGAAACATCTAATACTCTGTCCAGGCTTCCCCATGGTATTTCCACCAACTCAATGATGAAGAAATGTACTCATTCTCAGACATGTTTTTTGACTCATTCACTGGATGCATTTGGAGACACACACTAGAGCTGGTGTGCAAGGGTGTGTGTTTTAGGCATGATGAAGCTAATTGGATTATGCAACTAAGAGATCTTAAGGGATCATCTAGATGGCTAATTTTTAAGTAAACTCTTTCACCTCAAATGTGACCTTGTTTTTCAGTTTAGATGCCCTGTACTTTCATTTGCTGTTTGCAGAATATACTAACAGCTTTTTGCTTGTTCAGTAGGCCGGAACTTAGATTAAACATCAGTTATCTGGCACTTTTTGTCATATATGACCCCTCTTCTACTGTGAGCCACATTCTGTTCATGGTCTACTTATAACAAAAGGCCTTTGTTCAGTATTTGCATTGGTATGAAGAAATGGAGTTAATCCATAAGTATATAAAATCCTAACACCTGCAGTCATACTTGTGGATGGATTTTTAGCAAAGAATGGCCACGTTCCCAAGTCAGCAAGTGCCTACATGGAGTTGGACATGAAACAAGGATGAAGGACGTGGGTAAAGAAGTAACGGTGCAAGCAAGATAAGAAGAAACTGGAATGTGCTAAGATACTGTTAGCAAGTTGTAAAGGTTAAGTTCCCATACACTTATTTGATTGTGTGCTAGTTGCTGTATGCTGCAAGAATATGTATCAAAGCATAATATACTAAGCTATTGTATATGTATCCATTTATAATACAGTAAGCTATTGAATATGTATCTAATTATACTACAGCAAGCTATTGTAGACGTATCTAAATACAATACAGCGAGCTATTGTATATGTAGCCGTAGCTGCTGTGTGCTACAAGAATATGTATCTGATTATAATACAGCGAGCTATTGTAAGCAGATGCAGAGAACAGTATAAAAAGGATAGATGCTTTGTAACAAACAGCTTTGGTCTGATCACATCGATCTCTGACTGAGTCCATAATCTTTCTGCAGCACATACTGGTCTGTAACAAAAAGAATCTGGTTTTATTGGGGAGTAAGGGAGAAGAGTAAATAAATTCCACTGTCGCTGTAATAACTGCCTTGATGTGTTGTTGTTTAGTGTCTTTCAGACCTATATCATTTGAGCAATATTGCTAGTAAGAAATCAATGTGCTCAGGCAATTACCCAAACAGGGCAGTCCCATCAGATTTGTTGTGTTGGTCGTCATAAATAGAATGGAAGACTATCTGTAAGGGCAATAAAACACTGCAATGAAAAGCTGGCTAATTATGTTTCCCTGATATTTCAGTTTATAATACCAGCTCAATAGGTATGAGACTTCAGGATGAGTAAAGTATTTTGGATAAAGGAGATGAAGTCAACAGAATTTAGTAGGTTATGAGGTCATATAGGACTTGTATTAATTTTAAGGCAGGTCTGCTGTCACATGGAGTATCAGCCAATGTAGAAAGGGTTTCCTTAGGTTCATGTAAATGATCTTGTTCAACCTGACCACACTTAAAAAGGTGAACCAGGGAAATCACTAGCTCAGCTCTGAAGTTTCCATAAATGCATCTCTACCTGTGATCCCAAACTGTGCACTAGTAATGAGGTTTGGGGTTTAGGACAAGTAATCTTTTATTCTAGATGTCTGCAGTGTGACTTGAAGTTGGTAGTGTTAGGCATTGGGGCAGGGATCTGGGAGGTAAATTGTGGGCTTACCTGCCTGTTCCCTCTTAGCTGGGGCACGCAAGGGGCTTTTCCTCAGAGCTTGGCATTTGCAGCATCAAACTTCCCTGCAGATTTGCAGTTTATGAGGATCAGCATTCTGGTTCCTGACACTGTCAACTTGCCTGTACTTGCAGGAGTAGCATACCCACATGCCTCTTGTTCCAGACTTACATTTGAGCACGGATCAGGTGGCTTCACCTAAACTCAAGCAGTTCTTGAACAGCACAGGTTCTTTTTAAATGTGCTTCTGAGTGCAGAGCTGGAAAAAAAGTTATGAAAGAAGCCTTAAAAAAATGCAACAAAAATAAGATTTCCTAATACTCTTTGACATCTTAACGTCCTATGACAACAGTTAACGGTAGCTGTTCTCAGCTGTTCCAGCATCCTGACTTTCTCATGTGGGATGTTGAAGAAATAATTAACCTGTCAAGAAAGACTTCTCCTGGTTCTTTTAGCCACCATCTCTCTGACACTTCCCAGAAGTTACAGAATCATGGAATAGTTAAGGCTGGAAAGGACCTTAAGATCATCTAGTTCCAATCCCCCTGCCATGGGAAAGGATGCCTCACAATAGAAGTCAACCCTAAACTAACTCGGTATCTAGCACCCTTGGCTAATCACAGCAGCCTTCTGAACCCCATCCTAGTAACGAACCTTCTGAACACTGCTCAATCTTCTGAACTCCATCCTACTGTATCAAGGCAGTTCACTTTGTCTTCCCTTTGCTTATGTGCTTGCTTTCTGGTGTTTCTATCCAACAAAGTATAGTTTTATTGACTTTGAGCTGATTATGATGACTTTTTTCATTTCCTCCTTTTCCCAGGAATAGAATTTCCTGGTCTCCTTGACTTGGTACCAGCTGGTTTATTTCTGGATATGTTACAAGATTTTTTAAAGTCATTGTAGGATTTAAATGATTAATAAAGATTTTTCAACAGGATTATATCACCAGGAAATGAGCTGATGCATCTGGTTTACACACTGCAGTATGTGGCTGTTTGTCTTTGAATGTGTTACTCCCTTTGCCAAGTATCTTCCCATCACTTAGGTATGCCTATGCTGCAGTGAGAATTGCTCTCCTTTCCAAGAAAACCTTGAAAGGCTGACGAAAGATGAAAGCCAGATGAAAGGTTTTGAGAAGTTATTAGTTGTAGTGCAACAGAAACCTGGTACTTGATGCCCAAGCTGTACACCAGTGTAATGATTACAACACTTGTTAGCACCTGACAAGGTGTAAATGCCCAACCATTGTATTGTATCTACCCATCCTTGTAGCTGCACTTCTACTGATTTTCAGGAGAGAAAGTTACACTGCCTTCACACAGAAGGCATTCCCATTTAGCCTGCTGTGAGATGGGGGAGGCCTTTTGCTTGCTTCTATAATCAATGATGATCACAATATATGACAGCAATCTCTAAACCAATTTTACTACTGAAATACCAGCATGTTAAAATGGGGCTATATTTGCAGCTGTAAGCTCATGGGTTTTCTTTAAAAACCCCTGAAAGCATCAGGCAAACTGTGTGCTAGAACAGATTTAGTGAACTTCTTATTTTGCACGGCAAATGATTACATGGTTTAATCCTAAATGCAAGATTAAGGAAAACTGCAGTGCATTACTTAGTGCTAGGACTTCATAAATCAATAGAATACTGCAGTGCTTAAATAACTGCACTTCATTGTGCTCTTGTTTTATTCTGCTCCTGGTGTGACTCTGCCTTGGTTTCTCAGGGTCTTCCTCACTTTAATAAAGCATTGTTGTGATGGTGCTGCATGTTATTTGTAATTCATCTGCCTGATAGCATTTGTTAGCATCTCCCGAGTAACAAGCAATGGGACAAGAGGAAATGGCCTCAAGCTGCACCAGGGGAGGTTTAGATTGGATATTAGGAAAAAGAGCTTCTGTGAAAGGGTGCTCAGGCATTGGAACAGGCTGCCCAGGGCAGCAGTGGAATTGCCACCCCTGGAAGTGCTCACATACTGTGTAGATGAGCCCCTCAGTGCTATGGGTTAGTGGTGGCCTTGGCAGTGCTGGGGTAAAGTCTGGACCTGATGACCTTAAAGGTCTTTTCCCATTGAATTGAATATTATTTCTAATCTTAACAAAGGTTACTCAAAGCAAGTAAGAGAGTTCCTGTGGCAAGTAGCATAGAAAATCAGCATAGAGATACTTGCATACTCAGTATGAAGGCAACTGAAGTTTTGTAAAATGGATTTTCCAAACACATATGCAATTCCATAGTTAACATTGAAGTGAAAGGATTTAAAACATGAATAAAAAGACAGTCTAACGCACCTTGAATCAAATGGGGCAAAAAAGGCTTCAACAGGGTGACACATTTGTGTTTAGCAGCAGGGCTGGCCTGGGCCATTTCGTTACCTGCTCACCCCTGGCAGCTAAAACTGGGCTGAACAGCCCCTTCATTAGTGGTACTGCATGGCTGGATATCGTGCTGTGACACGGCTGTGATTGGGGCTTGTCAGCTCAAACAGCTCCACGGAGCTGATGCTCTTTAGCTGGGCTGAGCCATCAACTTGACAGATGAACTGAACGCCGTTAGTGTTTTGTCATGGCTCTTATGATAGGGACGTGTAGAGTAAATTTTATGCTTGGCCTGCTAAGTTTTCATGACAGTGTTGCAAAGTTAATTTAGGTCTGCGGCTGCAGTGAACGAAGCAGCGCTGGGACTGAGCCTTCCCTCTGAAGCTTCTCTTCTGTTGGGTTCTCTTATTAGCTCTGCCAGCAGGTCGCTGTTTTCTCTGATGTAACACAGCTTTGACAGCTGAATCCTTGACCACAGAATGCCTCCCCAAAACCAGCTGTGGTTTTCCTAGCAAAGACATGATAGAAGCGGTCACTTTCTTTTGTACAAAATATAGGTGTAAAATAGAATCATAGAATCATAGAATGGTTTGGGTTGGAAAGGACCTGGAGATCATCCAGTTCCAACCCCCCTGCCATGGGCAGGGACACCTCACACTAAACCATGGCACCCAAGGCTCTGTCCAACCTGGCCTTGAACACTGCCAGGGATGGAACATTCACAACCTCCCTGGGCAACCCATTCCAGTGCCTCACCACCCTCACAGGAAAGAATTTCCTCCTTAGATCCAACCTAAACTTCCCCTGTTTCAGTTTGAACCCGTTACCCCTTGTCCTGTCACTACAGTCCCTAATGAAGAGTCCCTCCCCAGCATCCCTATAGGCCCCCTTCAGATACTGGAAGCTGCTATGAGGTCTCCACGCAGCTTCTCTTCTCCAGGCTGAACAGCCCCAACTTCCTCAGCCTGTCTTCATACAGGAGGTGCTCCAGTCCCTGATCATCCTCGTGGCCCTCCTCTGAGCTGCAGTCTCATTTGCTTCTTCAACAGACTGAATCCTGGTTTCTGAAAGAGACATGGTAAATACCCTGCCAATATCAAGTATTACATTTTAATAATCTAGATGTAGCTGTGATGTTGCAGCAGATGCCTGTTGTCAGAGCTCTGCTTTGACTCCATCTGTGAGGTGAAATACATCCTTTGAATCCCAGATCCTTTCCTCCTGCCTCAGGAGTTCAACATCCAAGAATTGTCTTAGATTAACCTCATCAGAGTGAAATACCTTGAATACAATCTAATTGTGAAGGTTTCAAGGATGTGTACACAGGCAGTAAGGCAACGCATCAATACCCATCATCTACTCCATGTTTATAAAGCAACAGTAGGCTGCTTCCTGTCAGTGTAAAAGGTTTAGTTTCCTTGGTCTCACTGCAACCATGCTGTGTTAACCTCGTTGCTTGGGGGTGCACGTAGGAAAGCACAGAGACACCACCCCCCCAAAGAGAATTGTGCATCACACCAGGCAGGGCCAACAAAAGCCCCTCTTGTTCTTCCCAGGTGCAAACACATGAAGTCAGCTTATTCAGGGCCGTCATGAATTAGGGCAAATATGGGAGTTTTAACAAGTGTTGCGTACAGCACTGAGATCAGTGGTATTCATGGCCAGCAAATATTACCTAGCTCATTTGCTTGTACATAGCTGCAGGAATAAATCACCAGAGGCAGAGCGGGTGCTGCAGCCCTTGTCCAAGCAGCTGACTTTGGTTAAACTGATTAGTGGGCACAGCAGCACTATGCTCTCAGTGGCATCCTTCTGGGCTGTACACAGTGGCAGATGTAGCTGAATCTTGCTCTGTGCAGGCATATACATATATACATCGAAAGGGCTAGCGGGCAGCTGCTTACCTGGTATAAACTGATGTGGCTTCATTAACATCAGTGAGACCGCGCTGATTTAGAGCTGCGGAGGAGCTGCCTCTGCGAAGCAGTCACGTTTCTAAGTGATTGCATAATTTGCTAGGAAGCCAAGCCAGGCCAACGTCCACACGATGACATTTCTTCTGAAACTCACTTTAATAAGGTAATATTTTCTTCCAGTTCCATAAATGCAAATCAGCCGAACCGCACTCGCATACTTTCTGGTTTAATTAGAAACTCTTAGTCCAACTACACTGCAACGTGCAGGTGAAAGTGAGTTATTCCAGCCACTTCTCATTTTAATTACCTGGATTTCATTATGTCTCGTTGCAGAAATGCCCTGTAATTTAGGACAATAAATAAACTTTTAGTTAGCAAGCTGGGGAAACTGGAGGATACGATGCAAAGAAGATTTAGCTCATTAAGCATTAATGTTACTAATATTCTTACACTAATTTTTTCGTTAAGTCGATTGTCTAGGCAGAAAAGTAGGCCTGGCTTCTCTTGTGGATCATCACACTTTATTTGCGTGGGCTACGAAAAAGATAGAAATAGTAAAGCTTGCCAAAGTGAATTCTTAAGAGGACATAATGCACTTAATGAATTTCTCACTGCTTGATGTGCTTAAGGGGTCCCATTTGGGGTTTAGCTGGAAAACTCCATGTATATCCTTTCACATACTTTTAGAGGAAGTGATAACTATTCCTTCGTCGTTTCTGACAAAAAAAGGTGGCTAGGAAGGAAGGAGAAAACCTCCCCTTCTAGCCTCCATAAAATCCTATCATAAACAGAATTTCTAATGTCATATACATATATATGTATGTATGTATGTATATATATAAACTCCAAACAACAAACCCAAACTGAAGGATGTTACTGTGCCCACTAAAGCTTCTGTTGCTCTGTATTTCACAGGGGCAGTCGTGTGTACCTATGGTTTCCCAGTAAATCCATCTATTAAACGTTTTCAAAGGTAGCTGCAAGAATGGGGCACAGGAATGAAGAAGAAACCTGAAGTGAACCTGTTTGTGTAATACAGGAGGAAAGCTAAGGAATTACTTGATCCTGGAGCCTATGAAGCTTCCAGCTACTAAAATGCCTGATACAGAGGATGCATGTTGAATTCAGACCTCTGCACTGGTAGAAAACCTCCTCTGAGCTGCCACAGTGCCCGGAGATGCCTGTATTTCACAATTACTTTTCCTGTTCGGCTTTGTCGCTCTCTACAGAACTGCAGATCAGAATTGTCTCTCTCTTGGCAAGACATCCTCAACATCTGATCTCCCCTGAATCTGTGCCCCAGGGATGTCATTGAGAACCATAAGGATGGCTGATGGGAGCACATCAGGCTACACGTTGGGTGCAGGGAGGTTTGTGTTAATGTACTCTGCCTGGGAAGTGCAGGACTGATGGCCTAGGACAGTGCACTAACTACAAGGCTGTCTTGGGAGCTGGGGGGTAGCACTCTTTACCCAGTTGCTGAAACAGTGCCACACTGCAGGCAACCGGTCCAGGCTTGAGAGGCTAGGGAACGAGACAAGAAAATAGAATGCAGGTCCCCATATATGCCAGTGTTGGGTACACCTTTTCACATAGAAAATGGTGATGTGAATGTGAACCTCCTCTGCCCTCTGACCTGAGGATGGATTTAAAGTTGAGTTTTCAGATTGCTATGCGAGCCTCAAAGGGCAGTCACCACTGCTCTCGCACACGTTTTGGAAGTGCAGATTTGATTGTTGAGGCTTACACTTGGACATACAATTTCCAAACAGTGGAAATTAAATTTGCTTTCCATATCCAACCTTTTATTCCTCCTGAGCATCCCATGCTCGCTGAAATCCTACCATAGATTGATGAAACGGAGCCAATCTGAGACAGAAGCATGCCAGTTTTCTACCTTTTCTCCCATCTTCTGCTGCTTGCCACTGCTGGCAACAATCCCAGGCGACTGATCTGACTTCTCTTTGCTGTGAGACTATTGGTTTTCCTAGCTGTTGTTGGCACTAACACAAACAAGGACACTGGATATTCCAAATGCCTGACCTGGGACTGTGTCCATTACATAGGACCAAACAGGCACCACCTTGGCTCTGGTCTTTGCATAATGGTTTATTGAGTAAAACAGACTTTCACAGTGACAGGATTTTGGTGTTATAGCCTATCAATATTCACTTCAACCCTAAACGCTTAACTTGAGCTGCTAAGAACACATGATGACAGGCTGTCTCCTGTTCTTTTACCACAAAACTTGGCACTCTCACACAGAAGAGCCTTGAGACTGCAAAGTATGAACACAGCTGAAAAGGGGTTGAGATCTCAAAGGTATAGCAATGCAATGGTGAAAATGAGATAAACTAATGTACACCAGTGGGAGCAGAAAACAATCTCCACCGCAGCTCATTTTTCTCCTGTCTTAGAATGAGTCAGCTTGCAGAAATGAAACCATCTAAGGAAAAGCTGACTTCCAGTACTATTGGAGGTGGTAGGAAAGCTTTGTAGAGGTTCTTGTAGTGGACAGCACTGATCCCATTGGGAGCTCTGGGTCTGCCTGGAGCCCTGCCTTCTGAGGAGATGGGATAAGTAAAACTCAGAGCAGGAGGCACAACCTGAAAGCAGCTTTCTGGGCAGTGGGGAATCTCTCTTGGGTAGAGGAGGGTTGTCTCCTTGGTCCTTAGGTGTTTGAAGAGTACTAATGCCTCACCTTGAATCACATGGCCTGTGCCATGTATTTCTTTGAATTCCAATACTGCATGTCTGAGAGGGCTTTTAAAACCCAAATGGCCTTGGTTTTGGTGCAAGGATGGAGAGAACAGTTAACAATCCTATTTAGACACATTAGTTACTGGCTTGTTCAGTTTCAGCTTCTAAGCTTGTCTTTGCCTCTTACCCCCCTCCATTTTGACCCTGCTATTGACCTCTTTTCTTCATCCACCTCCTTTACAGCCTTCATCACTGCAGTGAGAACGTGGCTGGAAGGAGCATCCCTGGCTCAGTTTTGCTACACACACCTGCCTGTGGAAAAGGGCTGGCAGCCCCATCTTCTCTTTGACCCTCTTCACCCTCATGTTAGGTGGTTCCTTAGACTGAATTGCCCACTGGGAAGGTGAGAGCAGGGCTCCAGAAGCATGTTTCTCACACAGATCAGTTCACTGAGAGGTAGCTCTCTTCCCACTTCCATATTTGACTTGGTTTCACACCATGGATTACATCTGGCTGCATGAGGCAGCTGTTTTAGCTGGTTGTGGTCATGAAGGATCCCATGACACTAAGAACCTCAACAGTAATCTATTTGCCATTAAATGTCACTCACCTGCTATATTCAGATGTTCTCAGAAACATCTGAAGTGTGGGGTTTATTGCCTTGTATCCCTTTTGCCTCCACAAGATGACTCTTTTAAGGGTGGAGTTAAACCAAGGCTCTAGGTTTCCACGTGGAAACACCAGGAGTATCTGTGTGTCATGGGTATGCTTAGCTCTGCCTATGCAGGGAAACTCTTCCATGGTTGCTGAGGCTTTGGTTCTGCGTTGGAGCATCTCAGCCTGACATTAACATTTTATGGACTGGAAAGAAAACTTTAGCTCCAGACATACTGCTGCTTTTGGGAAGACCCTATCTGACAGGTTGGGTCCATCCAGCTATCAATATTAACAGCTGCCAAATGTCAGGTTTAGAGTTGTGCTATGGAGCTGGCCAAGGCAGCAATTACTTGTGCTTCAGCACATTGACTGTGGATACATTAGCTTTAGTGGAGATTATTTAGAGGCTCAGTAGCTTAAAAGCAGAAATCACTTACTTTCGTATTGGATATTATTACAGATTCAGGAGAGCTGGCCATAAAAACACTTAGCTTCCTGTAACAAAAGGACTCCTAGCCAAGCAAGTAAAATGTTAATGAGACAGCAAGCACTCATTTTCATGTCTGTAGCCTTTCCCTCCAAGGTTTTGCCGCTTCATACTGAGCTTCATTAGAGTGGAAATGGTTGACTTTAAAAGAGAAACACCAGCTAAATTGCCAGGGTGTAGAATTTCCTTTCAGATCATAATTATAGGTGATCAACGGAGTGTGTAATTAGTAAGTTGGGTGAAGGATATTTCCAGAACAATCAGTAGCAATTTGCTCCCTGCTGTTCCTTTCTCTGCTCTGAGGACCTTTTTGTCTGCTTTGGAAGGTGTGGCTTTTTAAGCTTGGAAAACATCAGAATAAGGCATAATAAACCCCCACACGCACCCTGCAACAGGGTATTTTCTCTTCACTAAGCAGACCTTACTGGTTATCACTGTGTTCCCAGCACTTGAGCACAGGTTGCTGCGCAGAGGCTTTCTGGCCTCCCTTGGTAGACCTGTTAGACTCTTCCTGGAGCCTGGATTTGCAGTTGCACAGCGAAAACGTGCGAAGCTGTCATTGTCTTCAAACATCATAGGAATGCCTGTGCTGTTTCTTGGTGCTATGAATAATTCATGGAATAATTCAACGGATCTGTCCAGCACGGCTAAAAATAGCTGGGTAAACTGAGTGCTTTTGACCTTAAACAAACAAAAATCTGTCCAAAACTTCAAGAAATGAAAAGCCATAGAAGGAATCCCCTGAATGCAAAGATGTCAGGCTGTAAAGATAGCTTTGGCATTGTGTCCTGGGCTGAAAGATGGCTCATTTATTCCCTTCTTAAAAAGAGACTTTGCTCTATCTTCCTCACAGTTATTTAGTTAGCAGAAAGAATGCTTCCTGGGGAAGATGGGGCAGGGAGGGAATAGATGTTCTTTGGTCACCCGCTCCACTCTTTGTACTCTGACACAAGATTCTCTAGTGTGAGGCAAGCAGACAATTGGAGCTGCCTATTCACCCTGTGGGGCTTCCAAAGGAGAGATGCTGAATATCATAGAATCATAGAATAGTTAGGATTGGAAAGGATCTGGAGATCATCCAGTTCCAACCCCCCTGCCATGGACAGGGACACCTCACACTAAACTATGCCACCCAAGGCTCTGTCCAGCCTGGCCTTGAACACTGCCAGGGATGGAGCATTCACAACCTCCCTGGGCAACCCATTCCAGTGCCTCAGCACCCTAACAGGAAAGAATTTCCTCCTTATATCCAATCTAAACTTCCCCTGTTTAAGTCTGAACCCGTTACCCCTTGTCCTGTCACTACAGTCCCTAATGAAGAGTCCATCCCCAGCAACCTTATATGTTCTTCAATAAATGGCATCTTCATTATTTATCCATAACCAGCATCCTGACTGAAAACCTAAAGCAGCTATGCCAGTTATTTCTACAAACCTTTGGCTGATTTCAAGTACAATTCCTGCCAGTAGAAAAACAGAACCTCGTCATTCTGACCCCTTAAAAGCTTCACCCAAATGCTCTGTTTGCTCAGTGACTGGTGTACAAGACTTGCCTGGATACAGGTGTCTTGTTTCCGTGCTTCTTATAGAACTGAATTAATAGTTAAAACTGCTGATCTGGGAGATGGCTGACACAGCAGCATCAATTATATACATATACTGAGATACATATCAGTATAAATGATACACATACACTGATCCCTTTATGCAGCATGGGATCACAGGTTGTATTTTCCCAGTCTGAGCTCCCTGTGAGCCTCTGCCACTCTGAATCAAAGATTCTTCCTTTTCCAAGCAGTGTTGTACCTGTTTCCCTTGAGCAAGAACGGGGGCACTTGGCAGTGATAGGACTTGACTGCATTTGTGACTGCTTTCTGGAGCTCACAGGGAGAGCAGCGTTACTGAAACTGAGACCTGGACAGCATCACTTCGTGTTTTCCTGACCATCAGGGCTGCAGGGGGTTAAATGTGGAATGATGTGAAAGACTTTTGGAGGGATCTGCTGCTCAGATTCACTCTTAGGGTCAGAAATTGCCACGTGGGGACTTGGACCACACACATTCTCTGCAATATGGCCTATGCTTTGAGCAGGAAACGTCTAGTTATCCCATCAGGGCTCAAAGATGGAGCTTTTGGACAGAGTACCTGTGGACGTGGCATTATGGTGTTAATACTGGGAACTCGAGGTGTAGGTTTTGTTTCTGGTGGTGTCCCAGGTTCACTTTGTGGCCCTGGACAAGGCCCATCGTCTTCAGAGCTGTGGGGTCCTGTATGTAATGAAGATAAGGACTCCTCTCTCAAATAGGGGCTGTCCATCACCCCATTTCATGTACTGAACTTTTAGGTTGACTCTAGGTTACCTGCACAAGGTGGGTGACGGAGTACCCACTCCTGTTCTGCACACATAGGGCTGTGCTTTCCTGCTCCCCGTCCCCAGGTACGTGTTACAGGTGATAGCCTGATCTGCAGGGCAGCAGTCCCACTGGTGTCTGGGTGCCTCAGAGCAGAGGGGCTGCAGGAGATCTGCCGCCTGGCTTTATTGCCCTTTGTTTCTTTCGCATCTGCACCAAGCACAGCTTCCAGCACATGACCTGGTGCTGCTTTTGGCACCAGAGCAGGACATCAGACACTTGAGATGCTTTCTTCAAGGTGGGCTGTGTGTCAAAAAGTGTGGCACGAATGGCCAGGTCCTGTCTGCTCCTTCCCTTGTAAGCCCCAGACACTTCCAGGAGGCTGTGCCCTTCCTCTGATCCCATCTTGATGAAATCTGGAGGCCAGTGCTTGGGTTCCCCATGGTGGGGTGACTTCCAGAAGGATTCAAGACGCAGGTGGTCAGCTGGAGCAATGTGAGCTTCCCATAGTCCACAGATGACGACCTGCACAGTGCTCTGAGCAGGTACCTCAGGCCAGGTAGCATGAAGAACCCTCTCAGTGGGCTCAACGCCTAGTGGAAGCGGAGAATAAAGAGCCTCTGTGCCCCACAGTGGAAGGCTGGGTTCTGTTTACAGGGCTGGTGTATTGTAGTTTCTTAAATGGCTCTTCTGTGAATGCATGCCTGGTGTAAAAGCAGTTCTGCATTTCAACCTATTTAACTGCCTGAAGCCACAATTAGTCCTCTTGCCTCTTTTGCTCCTGGTGAAGGACTGCACATAAAATATGCTGCTCCCTAGAAATAAAACTGCTGCCTTTTGCTAAGGGGAGAGCCGAGACCCTCCGGAGCATCCCACCGCGCTTGCGAAGAGCCAGCGCTGAGGACGGAATGGAGGATTGATGCCCTCTGTTGTTGGGAAGGGAAACACCAAGCTGCAGCCCAGCTCATAGCGATCTTCCTCTGCCCTTCCTTTGGGTTTGATTTATTCCTCCTCTCCACTTTAATTGCTAGCGTTGCACGCTGGGGCCGCTGCCTCGCCTAGCTAACAGATGGCTGCTTTCCTCTGGCTACCCAAGGGTCTCTGTGGCCAAGTCAGTTCTTGTCAGCAGTGGTGAGCAGGGCAAAGCTGCCTGTCTCTGCCGCCCTCCCCGAAGCGTGGAGCAGAGGATCAGCCGTGCAAACCTTTGTGCGTCTGTGTTTCCTGCTGCCGGGCTTGCAGATGGCTGAGGCCACACGGCTCCTGGCTCATCGGTACCTAAAGGGCAGCGCTGCCACCTGCTCTGTGAAACACAGGTTGGCCCCCAAGGTCTGGTTTTGCAGAGATTACCCTTTATGCAACGTATGGTATGATAATGACCTTGTACATTCCTGCAGGAGTTATTTACCCGTTTCATTGTAGTTGCTGGCTGTTGATTTCTGTCTCTTTTCCCCTCCTGCTTATTTGCAGAAAGCTCTTTTGCAGCCCCAAGTCGTGAAGCCTCCCCCTGCTCCTGCTTTCATTCTGAACACAAAGCCCTGCACTTCATCAGCATGAACAGATCCCAGTGTATCCCAACAATGAAATGAGGGCTGTTGGGGCTATTAGAAGAAGCCTCCCTGGGCTGCTAGCTGCACAATTTATGGAGTCTGTCTTTAACCTTTTGTATAATGGGGAAATGTCTCGTTACCTAAAATGATAGCCTTGTACACGGGAGAGTTTTGATATTTGAACTCCGCTTCTAAGGCATCCTTTATATATTTAAAAACCTGAAGCTGCAGGAATTGTTATTCCTGTGAGTGAGAACGTTTTCCCCACACTCACAGGAGAGGGCTATACCCAGGTGTATTTTGGGCTGTCATTCAAAGTGATCCGCTCTCTTGTTCTCTTGCCTACACCTTCTCTTAGAAGCAGCTCTTTCAAAATCTCACCTGCAGAAGAATAACCCTTATGTATATGTAGGTTTTACCTGGTGGAATTTAATGATCTATCTTCTACCCAGGAAGAGGCATAGGTAATCAACAAGGGTATTATATGAGCTTGTTACAGGATTGATCGAAGCAGCATGTGGTCACTTTGGAGTTGTGCATGCTATGAGGCAGCGGGATCACAGAGATCAAGTCTGCGTGCTGCTCGGCCAGCTTTGGGGCAGAGAAAGAGGGTGTCAATAATCAGGGAACAGCAAAATACATTGCAATAGGGTTATTATGGGATCCTACCCTGGGATCAGAGGCTGAGCCCAGCACGCTGTGGTGACACCAGAGTGAAGTCAGTTTGACCTCCAGTGCAGTGATGTCAGAGTGAGGTGCTCAGATTGGCAGCTACCTGCCCTGCCTTGATGTAGGCTGCATCACACAGGACACAGACCCCTCCTCCTGCAGAACACAGGTTGGCAATGCAGTGCAAGGTGCTGCTCTGGGAAATGCTATAAAGCACTGCAGCTGCAGCCTCTTTCTTTCCCACCTCCCTGGATTTATCCCTGACTGGCCTTTGTATGGCCATGCTGTCTTCAAAGAGGGACATCAGCGCTCTGTCCAGACAGAGCACACTGCTCTTGTAAAGAAGCTTAATTTTATATATTCTCTTGCTTTATGTGCTGCAATGATTTCTGCTTTGAGGGAATCCTTATACAGCTGTTTGTTTTATTGTAGCACTTATTCTTAGAGGAAGCTGTCAGGAGCTGCAAAAATATTTTCCTTCTCCTTTAACCCACTACAAAGCCAGCCCTTGCAACTGATCTGCTCCCAGAAACCTTGGGAAGTGGTATTTGGATCCACCCTTCTAGATCTGTAACATCTGAAGTGGCACAGGAGAAGGCAGGCAACACTTAATCAAGGTCCTCCTTCACAGGCCTATAAGAATAGGTAATTTGTCATAAACTGCAGTTGTGCTGCTTTGATTTCCTTGCTGAGGAGCTCTTAGCTGAGAGGACTGGTGCTTTAAGTGAGAAGGAAGTGAAGAGTGATGTTACCTTCTGCAGCGAAACCCCATCACCCAGCACTGCAGTTTTACAGGTGGGTGGTGAAACCTGCTGGGTTTTCACATGTCAAATGCTCCCTACAGATCCATCCACCAGCCTCATGCTGTCTGCTGGGCATTTAAAAGTAGACGACAGTGCTCTTTCCCTTCCCAGGCTAGGAAATGAACAGTGTAAATAGTTTCATTGCCAAAGTCTGAATGCACTGTGTGATGTATCAGAACTACAAAGCCCCCAGCTCTGCAGAGCCCAGTTTTTACCCTCCTAACTTCTTCAATGTGAAATGCTAGCCTGGCAACCACACTGAACTCCAGTTGTTGTAGCAAGCAGGTATGGAGCAGGCTCTTTATGCATCCAATATATACATGAGCCCATACTACATACAGGAATCAAGTATGAGCACATCCTGAATGGGCAGCAGGACTTCTCCACTTGCATCTCTGCAGATGGTACATCTTTCAAAGACATATCACCATACAGGCTGGGGTTTTCTCAGTTTGTGTTAGAGCATCCAGGACAGCAGAAGATGGAATGAGAATATACAATTTTATTGGGAAGAGTAACAGTATTGCACGTCGGTTTCCTAACTCGTTTTGCTTGGCTGCAAGGGAGAAGTTTGTCATAAGATTCGTAGCAAAAGTCCTATTGACTTCATCTAGGTATCCAGTAGGATAACTGTGTCACTGGAGAGACTGGCAAAGCACCCAAGATTGGCCATACTAGGGAGTAAAAGCTTTAAAGCACTCTGAAACAGTGAACAAAGAGTGCAGCACAGGATGCAGGACAGGTTAGTGTTTCAACCATAGGAGAGGTTTCTCAGGGGAAGCTGGTTTGCCAGATGCTGGTCTGACAAACAGGAACATCTTTCTCTTAGCAGCTTGATGATTTTTCTCTAATGCTCCATCCCAGCAAGACAAAAGGGGGTATTTCAATGTGGACATGAGAGGATTTAATTCTGTAGATGCAAGCTTGACTTTTATTTGCTCTGCGCAGACTCTGAACCAGCAGCTGTAGAGTGAGTTTTCCTTTTTAACGAGGATTTTGAGAACTTCTGTGGGCAGAACAGGAGATGGAGCTCTTTGCTAGCATGAAACGGGTTTTGCAGTGAAGCACTAGCAAGAGTAGCGTGCTGTCTTTGATCCGGTTCTTAAGTTATCATGATTGCAGTACCCCTCTAATCCCACCCTGTCCCTGGCAATAGCCTCTTCTTTCAAAGCTCAATAGTGGCTGTCAGCACATCAGGAAGACCTTTTATTCACAGTCTGGGTTTGTGATTAATGGAATCAATAACCAGCCATCCTTTGCCTGTGTCGCTGGCGTAAGCAGCTCTCAGAGGTGGCAGCTGCTTGTTTTGAGGTGAAGGGAAGGTTATTGCAAGGCTCCCAATTGTGTGTCCATTTCAGTCACCAAAACCTGGATTACTCCTGCAATCCCTTTCTGGTTTGCTTCTCATCCCCTCTTCCATGAGGTCATGCGTTTATTCCCCTGTATCTAAACTAAACATAACTAATTCCCTGGTTTCCTAAGGAAATGAGGCTTCTGGGGTCATGTTCCTTGGGTGCATGTCTGTCAGACTATTGCAGTCAACTTCTGAACCACTGGTCAACCCTAGTGGCGTTTGACACAGGGGCAGAGGGCTTAAAAACAATTACATTCCTGCAAATGGCACAGCAATTGACAGCTGAGTGATGGAGAGCAACCCTGTTAGCACTCTTAGGGAGGGGAAACAGCATTCATCTGTGATTGAACATGAGAGAATCCATTTGGAAACACAAGTCTCTGGGAATACTGACTTCATGAGTTTTGCTGCTCCTGGAATGGGTTTTCTTTGCTTATTTTAACTCAAGGATTGTTTAAAAATGAAGCAGAGCTATTTGATGCTGATGTTTGTAAAAGATGCTCTGGGAGGAAAAGCTGAAGCAGAATCAGTGGTTACTTTGGGTTTCTCTTTGTTTATTTGCTTGCTTGGAAGATGTGCCAAAGAAAGAACTCACTCTCCCCTGTTCCTGACTCTGTCAGGAAATATAAGCAGAATAGGATAAAGAGGAAAATACCATTTTCAGACTGCCTGGAAGCAGGAATACCTAAGAAGTAGGAGCATCTGTTAACATACAGCTCTCTTATCCCTTCTCTGTAATTCCTGGGAACAGATGCGCAAACACTGGAATGATATCTTAGTTTCTCTCTCCTTCCAAAGCACCTGTGGGCTACCTGATCTACAAAGAAGAGAACAGCAGTGTCTAGCACAGGTTTATTGTCCTTTCCTCAGCATCATGCTGTGCTGCAGGGTACCCATTCCTCTCCTCAGATGTGGTGCTGTCTCTTGGCCTTGCTGCTCTCATTGTAGCTGCTCTCCCAAGTCATGCTCCACACAGCGTGATACTGATGCCTGCCCTGAGCACGCTCTTGCTCAGCAATGCAAAGACCTGTGGGTTTGTGGAATGGGAGATATGGCCGAAGAAAGTGCCCCAGGTAGGCAGAGCCCTGCTTCCCTTCACTGGACAGCAGAGCTAGGAGATAGGAGGAGGTGGTGTTGGTGTACTTCATATGGGGGTGTGATAGAACAGAAAGCAGAAAATGCCCATTAGTTCAATTTAATCTTTTTTTCATTGTTAAGTGCATTGTTTGGTTGCTCTTTTTCTATTTCCTTTCCATGTGGTCAGCTCGCCTACAAGATTATGTTAGGAAATGTGTGTGTCTTTGGATGCATCTTTCCTCCTTGCCTGTTAACACAGAGCCACGTCCCAGCCCTTGATGTTTCACACAGGCTGCCTGTACTACTCTTGTGTCTGTTCATTCTCAAATCCATTTTGTACCATCAACTGATTCTGGCTACAGAACTCCAAACATCTGACAGATGTAGCAAGAGCAGTTCACATCTCTTCCAGCGTAACAGGAAGCAGTCTTTTCATATCCTATAAACTTCAGTGTCATTAAATTAAAGACCAGTCTACAAATATTACTGGATGCTTTCTTATTCAATTTGTAGTGGGATGTTTTTGTCTGGAGTTTGGCACTATTCAGGCTGACCTTCTAAAAGACTGACATAATATAACTAGACCAATGTTTGTTTGCCCTGAGCCCATGTAACCACCTTTTGAAATGCCTGGTTCATATGCATTCAAAGTTAAGTTAACCAAAACCACACCATCTGCATAAAGAATAGCTACAGGGAAAGGATAGGCCAAGAAAAACATTGCTGGGCTTGAAGAGATTTTGGGTTTGGCTGGTAGTCCAAATTGCCATCAGATTTGGGATTTAATTGCCTTTATTGCTTATATTGTGTATTTATACAGCAATTTTTTCACAGCTGTTAGTATAGCTAACACTGCTCCCTGGCTCGTAATTGTCTCGGTGGCTTTTCCTGCTATCTGCCACAAGTATCTCATGAGTTGGTGGTTTCCTCTCTCCCTGCAGTTATACAGGACCTGCCAGTCACATGTGAATGCTGCAGGAAACCCACACTGCCCTCTCATGTAATCCAGCACTATAATTTCCTCATCTAAATACACCAGTGTTAAAAACCCAGACAGTGCCTAGTGTTCTCAAGCCTGCTTTTTATTCTTGTGACTAGCCTGAGAGGGCTTTTCAGTGCGGGATGATTTACTGCCTGGTGCTAGGACTTACTCCGAATGGCTTTCACAGGGAGAGGTTCTGTGGCTCTGTTACTTAAAGGCAGTGGGAAGTCCACCACAAAGGCTCTGGGAGGATGCAGAAAGGGCTGCGCGCATCCTTTGTCTTGGCATGTGCTGAGCAATGAGGAGGGGAGTTTTTGCAGGCTGCAAGGGGTATGCAGTGTCTAGTTTGGAGGTAGCTGAGTCAGGAGGGAATCTGCTGAGGCTTTCTGTTGAGTGAAGAATGAGCCCACCTGATATTTGAAAGCTTTCTTCAGGTACTGAGTCAATATGCTCTAGAAAGCAAGTGGGCTATAGTCAGCTGGCTAGTTTTTCTGTATTATACATCACCAGTTCACAGTAATCAGGTTTGAATTTCAAGGTCTTCATCCCCAGTGTGGATGTGGTGTGTAGCAGTTCTTCCCTTCCTCAGCAGAGGCTGTGATTTGGCTATTGCAGCACACCATCGTTGCATGGATGTCCTTTAGGGAGGTGAGCTTTCCTCTGGGACTGCAGGGAATCAGTTTAGTTGAATGGAAATATGAGAGAATGGGTCGCTGAGCTGAGAATGCCTTTGCCTTCATTAGTGCTGTGCTGTGTAATTACCTTTTCCCCCAACACCAGCATTTGACTAACAGCATGTCAGATTTCAGCCTCCTACAAAACCCTTAGAGTGGGTTCTCAGATGTCTAATAGTTGTGCAGGTGGCGGGGACATACGCTCTGTTATTTTCCACCCTGGATGCATCAGGAGGATCTCTGACTTCCAAAGGACCACCTATTTTCATTGTACTACTGAGAGTTTCTGCGTGATTTTTCCTCTTTCTCACCCAAGTGAGAGCTTTAGAGATCAGAAACCACAAGTACCCAGGACACGAAACACTGCAGTGTTAGCCTGTTAAGTAACAAAGTGCATTGTGTGGTAGGTAAAGGAAGAGACTCATCCTTTAATCCCTGTGCAGTTCTTCCATAAGGTGCCAGACATGCAGCTGACTTCCTGCTCTTCTTGCTATACCTGCAGACACTGAGCAAAGGGGAACACTGTAGGATCTGCCCTGCAGAAGAGCAAGTCTGCAACGCTTTCAGGTTGTAAACTGAGTTTCCTCACTTCCTTAGATTGAGCTATTGGTAATAAAGACCCAGCCCATCCCTAGTTACATGTGAAGAAACAAATCCTAACTGCGTTGGCAAGGAGCACAACTGAATCATGTTATGTGTTAAAGAACTTGAACTGTCACCAAACATTTCTGTCACAATTATTCGAGCTGGAATTATCCTAATAGCAGATTGACGGTCTCATTAAGTCTCTAATTAGTACATATTTATGTTAAAAGGGTGGATTAGTGTGCCTTTCTGTATTTTCCCATGTTCTTAAGGCTTGAATGAAAACTAATGCTTCTTCTATAAAAAGATCTTTAATTAGGTTAAGTTGAGAGTGCCAATTAGTAAAGATTTGAATGTAAGTTCCCAGAGTATTCCTTGTGCTGCTGTGGCCCTCACAACTGAAACAGGCAATGCTAATCACACACTTGCATCTTGTGGTCACCATGCAGCAGATGCTATACTGGGGTTTGAACAGCAGCTCATTTCCTTTTTGTGATTCCTCATATGCCTTTGCTACCAGTATGAGATTAAATTCATTTCTTTGGTCACCTTCTTACAGATCCTGGTGAAGGATGCAGAAGGGATGCACAAGGATACCAAGGGGTCTGATTGACTGTGCACTTGACACAGAAATAATGTGCACCCCCCAAAGTGTTTCATGTGTAGTAGAATTACCTGAGTGTGTATGAGTGCTGTATGGATATGAAACCTAGAATTCACATGCAGGATACTGGTCTTTGTCCATCATCACCTTAAGGGGAGTAGAATAGAGTTCCAGAGTTCTATTTTCATTGATGAGAGGTCTAACTTCTCCCCCTCCTCACTCTCAACACACTAAATCTACCAGAGATCATTGGTCTAACTGTGGTTTGGTGTACCCCAAATACTTGTGCTAGTCCTTTAAAACACAACTTTTAGCTGGATGGTAACTTGTGGGTTAAGGGAGAGGCTGGAGCAGAAGCTGAGATATGCATGTGTGCATAATGCACACACAAGTGTTATTTCTAGGGCTGTATTCAACAGTCAGTGGAAATTACTTAGAAGTAACTATTACCTTTACTCTTTCAACTGAGTTTATTTTGTGCTAGCGTTGGTCAGGCCTGTGACATTTATGGTAGGAAAAAGTAATGGAGGGAACCTTGACATCACATACTGCAGTTTGTGCCTTGTTTTGGGGCTCTCTTCTCCCTACAGAAATCACGATTCTCCTCACAGTACCTTGGATGGGCCTTTTGAGGAGAAAATGGACTTTGTTCTATTCCTGCCTCTTTCCATAGCACTCAAGTCAAAACCAGAGTCATGAGTGTGAAAAATCAGCTGCTATTAAGAAAACTAGTGTTATTAGTGTGCTGGATGCTTCCTGTCTGCATGGAGTGAGAACCAAGCTTGTTAGAGCTCAGGCCTTCAGGCCAACCCTCTGCTATCTGTCCTGGGGATTCATAGGCAGAAGATGTGGATGCATGTTGCCTTCCAAAACCAAGCAAACATCAGCTTCTGTTTGTAACTTCCAGGTTATAAATCTTATATAAACAAGCAAATGTGTCATTAAACTGAAGTTTTAGCATTATTTAACTGAAATGGAAAAAATTGTTATAGCTAATAGTGAAATATTACCTGTGTCAAAATCAACAAAGTAAGCAAATTGGATTCAGTGCTTGATTAGTTAAATCACCATGCTAATGCTGCAGCACCATCAATCCTTGCTGTCCACTTGGTATAAATCTCACCAGGGTACCTTATTATAGTCAGGCAAAGCTCTAATTGGAATCCAGTGAGGTATCCCCTTCCATCTTCAAAGGAGCTGGCATGATCTTGTTGGGATCAAGTATCTTAAACCATGTCATAGTCTTAGGGGAAAAATAGAACCCAGAGGAAGATAACTAACATCTAGGAAGACATGCTGGTATAATAAAGGCGTTCATTCAACTGCATGCTAAAAGCCACTTCAGACTGTGATACACGTTAGCTGTTCTGCTGTGAACTGAAGACAACTTTCTTGTTGGTTTTGGCAAGCAAGGCAATTAAGACTAGTGTATTTTTTAACAGTAAGGCAGACAGCTTTAAATCCTAACAGAACTTGTATCTGTTAAACATGGCAAGGTGGAACTGATAAGCACTGAAAACTGGTCAGCCTTGTGGATTTGAGCGTGTTCCTCGCAGCACTCAGTTTATTTACAGTTGTAAAGTATGCTGTCATTTTTGTTTGGTTGCTTACAACACTAATACCTAGGGTTTAGTATCGCACTATGTTGTCTACTCCTTGAAAACCAATACTTTAGTTTTCCTTCTCAGACCCTTCCTTTAACACAGCTCATTATCTTGTGTTGTCTAAAATGATAGGTGTATGTTAAATAGTCACTAAGGTGTCCTTGCCCACGGCAGGGGGGTTGGAACTTGATGATCTTAAGGTCCTTTCCAACCCTAACTACTCTATGATTCTATGATTATGAAACACTACTTTTACAATTATTTTGCCTGTTGGACAATTAAAAAGAAACCCATTCATACAACCTTCTATAGGAGGTTCAGATGCTTTTCCTTCAATATGACAGGAAATTACAGGTGAACCTGCATACTGAGTATTAGTTGTTCTGTGCATTTGGAGGAGTGGGGTTTCTTATAAAACAAGGATTCTTCTCGCAGTACATTATTCAGACTTCTTCAACAACATGAAGGGCTTTGACAGGTAAAGTTCTACTGCTTCTCAAAAGCAAGTAGAGCTCATTGTACCTCCATTTGAGAGCCATCAATGGAGTTATTGCTGGCTTAGCAGAGGGTTCTAGTCAAGACAATCTTAATGAAGCCTGTGGTCTCCAACTTCATTGAATGAGGTTTCAGTCATTCTATTTTTACTCCTTCCTTCTGTGAAGAGCGCGATCATTTGTAACTTTGAAGACTGGGTGTAAAATATGGCAGAGAAGAGCTCTATTGCGAGGGCGTTTTGCACACACTTGCTCACAAGTGTAATCTTGGAGACGTTCTGGGCTGCCAAACCGCAGCAGCAAGCAGAATGGAAAAGAGAACTTCTTCCTGTTTCCTCCAAAATACCATGTGTGAGAAATCAAAAGGGGGTGGGAAATGGCTGCAGCAGAATGTTACGATGCTTTTTGTCAGACATATTGCGTTTGTACTGTGTGTGTTCCCTGGGTGCAGAAGTATGCAAAGCTCTTGTGTGACAACATTATTTCCTGCTTCACATAAAGAATTTGATAAAGACTAGGTATCTTTCTTGTATCTTACAGCTGGAGGCACAAAGGTGGCAGAAGTGTCTGCTAGATATCAGTCATCATGGACCAGAGATGGAACCCATGTTCCTTTATTTCTAGTTTCTTAGAAGGACTGAATTTATTTAATTTCACAGTTTTTAAAGAGCCCAAAAGTTAGTTTCACATTAAAACTATCTGAAATAATACCGAGGAGTTGTCACACTGGATCAGCTGGAGCGCAGTGTTGTTTGGATTGTGATCTTTCATGATATTCCAATTCAGGAATATGCTGGGTGAGCTTCGGTTTTGTTTTCCAGAAGTCTTGAATTTACCAGTGATTTTGGAGGGTGTGGATGGAAGAGGAAGGCTTTGGAAAAGGAATATCTGATAATATCTAACCTTCTCTTCTCTGTTCATTTCAAACTCGTGTTGCTTACAGTGCGACCCTGCTGCTCTGCCCTGTCAAAGAAGTATGAGTGAAGTCAGATTCAAATGAGAGATGTTCACCGAGAGAAGCAGACCCCTCCATGGCTAGAATCAGTGCTGGCACTCAGGTAGATGTGACATGCACCTTTTACTTTCTGTGCTCCTGCAAATGCTGACCCACAATGATATCCTCATGTACCTTTGGAAATGATGGATAATTAATGAAGGCAGTAGGAGAGGGAGGAGGAAGGCTGACATAAACCTGCATTAACTTATTCATCCAAACTCATTGATTTCACTGCCATGACATCAATTTATCTAGTTGAGCATCTAAGCCTGTCTCATAAAGATTACACTGGCTGTAGTGAAGCTGTGGTGATTTATTCCCACTTAGAATCCTCCCTCTGTGACAACGCGTGCCTAATAACATACACACAAAAACTTGTCTGAGAAGGAGTTAGAGCTGCTGCTACACTACTGATGTGTGCCCAGCAACTGCAGAAACATGAGATACAGCAAGTAAGCCACAAACCTGCATCTGGGTGTATAACATCTTCTCTCCATCCATAATCCATTGTGCAGGTCCGAGACGCTCCAACTCTGCATCACTCAGCTCTCTTACATGAAACTGCTGTCAGATTTTCCCCTTTCCTCACAATGGATACTATTGTTGATGATTGGAATGATGATAGTGTGTGGTCAGTAGGGTGCAAAGCTTTCTGTTGCAGAATTACTGCAAACAGGCTTTGACCTTGGGTTCTGGAGTGCCCTCGGCTGGAAATGTGGCCTTAAAAGAGGATTGTGTACCACAGGAGCTAATTCTAAGGCCTACAATGCTTTTTACCTTCATATTGCCCTATTATGGTGTAATTTGGAGACATGAAAATGTGACTATCGAATAATTGATGCCTTTCAGAAAGTCTAGGATTGCTGAATGTGTTTGGTGCTTCGTGGCTGTTTAGATTTGATATAGAGTTGTTCAAGGCTTTTTTTACCTAGTGTAAGTAATACTGCTGAGCAAATGATGCGTGTTATTTTCTGTCAACCTGTTTTTTTCCTCTTCTTCTATTTTTCCCAGTGTAATTTGTAATCATTTGTCTGGCAATGCAGCATTGCACTGGTCTGCTGCTGCTTTAGCTCTTTCTTCGTCCCAGAACACTTGGGTTTAAGCAATATTCAGTATTTTTCAGCATGTTTGTAAAGTCTCCCTGTGCTCCTTCGAGTCTCCCTTTATACCTCAGTATTTAGATGGAATGTCTCTCATTCCTTCATTGATACAAGAAACAATATAAAGTAAGATTATGCATAGATTGAATGTCACTTAGTAAATGTCACTTACCTTCTCAGAATAAGCTTAATCCTAACAGTTTCCAATATCACATTTGACTCCTCTGAGAGTGAGGGTTTGTGCTCAGCAAGAAGTAAAAAGATGGGCACAAGATGTAAAATCTGAACACACTGAAGAAGCTGGTTCTTCCGTGACTCTGAGATCTAACTCAAATTGTCCACCTGAATTGAGAAGCTCTTGGTTCAACTGCTTGTATTTGGTGTTTGACTGAGCAGATATAGAAAATACTCCCTAATGCTCACAAACAAACAGGCAGAGCTATTCTCACTAGGTCTCAACTGTACATGCAGGCAAACACAGGTGTGTGCTTTTCAGATGACTCCCTTTCTTTGGCTAAGAGAAGGAACAACAGCTTGAGCTATAAACTGAACTCTTGCTTTCCTTGAGGTCCTGATTATTCTGCTCTGCAGAGGCTGTATTTTATGACCGTCCATTGCAGCCCCTGATGGATTTATGGACAGGCATGCATCACATAAGTCATATAAGCTTTCATTATCGAAACAGTCGCAACAACAAAAACTTGTGGAGGATATAGATTTAGTAGGGATAAACAGATTCACCTTGTCAGGGAGGGAATGAGCTTGTCAGTAGTAAAAAATTACTAAGGATGAGATTCTGTGGAACCATGTTGAGGTGCAAGTGACTAAGAACTTCTCAGGACCAGGGCTATAGTCATCAGTTTTATCTTCTTTCAGTGATAATAGCTAGACGCAGATGATACCTGTTTGAAAAGGCCTAGACACCTTTCATTATGACAGTTGTATTCTCTTCCACAGCAAAACATAATCAACCTCCATTTACATATTTCATGTAATCAGGACAAGTGGAGCAGGATATCACGGTCAGGGTGTGCAGCTTCAGCTTGGTATAATGCAACTGTTTACAGAAAGCTTAACACATGCACAGTCAGTTGTGCTCTGTAAGAGTCCTATTTTGTATCAGTCCTAGAAACAGGGACTATGGAAAAACAGCAAGTTCCTGCTGGAAAGACAAGCTCTCAATGCTTTGTCAGCTCTGCGAGCCCTAGTAATGAAAACAGTGCTTACTGCTTTTTACTTTGGTCAGCTCTATGGAACAGTGCAGGGGAGACTGCGCTGAATTCCACTTAATGCCATGAATTATCACCTAAACACATAAATTTTAGTTAAGTTTCATTTTTCTTTTTCCCTTTGAAGAAAATGTGTTGGGACAGATGCTGACCAGGATGTAACCAGCATGAACACAACAGTGTTGCGCAGCTGTAACTGATGATTTAATTTACCTTCTAGGAACTATTCTACCACTGAGAAATATGAAAGGGAAAAAACCCCACATTTAGCTTTCTCAAAGGGACTTAAAAACCCCTCACATGAATAATGCAGATGTAGCTCCTGACAGTCCTCAAATCAATGGACACAACAATCCATTTCAGAGGGTTGAGATAAACACAGGGTTTCAAACATGAAGGGAACTCTTGTACCCCTCTGGATGCTTGCCTATGCAAAGCTGGTTCATTTAACTAGAACAAGGTACCGGGCCAGAGGAAGTTAGGATGTGTTTCCCTTCCCTGATGGCTAGGTTTGCTGTGCTTTGGAAGTGCATTTTTCAAGGGGCAAATAGAAAACAGCATTTCATGTATTGTTTCATATGTATATATATACAAGCATATACATTTTATACATAATTATGTAACACACAATGTATGTGTGTTTAGAGGCATGCATTTATATAAGATAAATAGACAGATGTACCTCAGAAAACGAAAACCAGTTCCCAAAGTCTCATTAAGCTTGACCAGCCTGTCCTGCTCTGAAGTCCGTAACATACAGCCTGACATCTGGGTGACTGTACCTGGTCTGGGTGATACAGGGGTAGGTTTCTTCACTGCACTAATGCATCAAACACATGCACACCCTTTTCTCTAACGTAACCAGCTCTATTTCTCTCGCTGCCAGCAGAAGGAATGTGCCATCTCCTCTGCTTTGGTGTCTGTGAGCAAGACTCAGCTACAGCACCTGCTCCTTCCTGGCCAGATGATGCAGCCAGGGCTTGTCTCCTGGGTAGGAACATGCCAGGGCCCTCCACACACTCCCTTTGTGAATGCACGTCAGCAATGTGAATCTGCTCTCCCAGTCCCCACACAGGAACAGCTCAGCTTGTTACCATTTCTAGCACATCTTCATCTGTTGCTTGATTTACTGCAGCTATAAAGCAGCAATTTCCTGCTATTTCTGGGGGAAAAAAAAGGAGGCGTCATTAGGATTTAAAGAGTCACCAGAAGTTACTCACATCAGCATTGTGGTATGTTTTTTCCTTCCCCATTTATCTCTTTGTCAAAGCACAATGCTTTCCAATGTAGGAAGACCTTGCGGGGCAAACCACTGTGCTACAGCACTGTCTGCCACTAACTACAAGCAAAGAGTGTATTAGCTCACTTTAGAAATTCTCTCCTGAAAGTAGCATCCTACAGACTGTGTCCCAAAGCTCACTGACTTGAGGTGTCAATCAATAAGGTAGAAGCTCAGACTGAAGTTTTTTCCATGGTTAAAATACATATGAGGGTGCCCTGAAGATTATCTCTGTCTAATGAGCTGCATTCTCACACTCCTTTCATTTCCTTGGTTATTATCCTAGTTATTATATGCTTGGAAAGTGTGGTCCCAATGAAAACAAAGCATTCCATCGTGAGGGGTGGCGTGATCCCAAAAGAAATCTGAGTTTTCTTGCACAGGAAAGGAATGTTGTCATTGCATCAGCTGAAATTACGTGGTTTAAATGAAGCATTTCAGTTGTCTCTTACACAAAATTGGCAATTACATTTTCCTTCCGCACACTTCAGAGTCTCTCAATCAGCATTTTCCAATGAAAAGCAATTTATTAGGAAACGTCCAGCTTTGAGCTTTATAATACTTCCCATCAGGCTGAGAAGCTTTTGGTTTTGGAAAGGGTGGTCCAAGCTTCTTTTCATGAGCACTGTTTGCTTTAAGTTGGCAGTGCTGCCATGAAGGGAGGATGGAAATTGAGACACCTAATGGTCTTATATGCATTGAGGCAGGCATTGTCAAAATGCTCTCATATCCTCATGACATCCCTTTCCACTTCCTACTGCTTCCACAGGAGGATGTTTTCCTTCACGCTCAGAGAGGTCTGTCCCACTTCCCTGTTAGAAATAATGAATCCTCCTGCTTTGATTTCTAACTGCTTTCTCCCTTTGTTCCCCCCCCTCCTTTACTAGTTATTGTCCCTCAGGAGAAGTGCATATGCTGGGACCTGTGGGTTGAGAGAAAGCTTTCATGAATGGGTTTTTCTTGAAAATAAAATATTAAATGAAGGGGCAAAAGTGGGCAATAATTTTCAATAGTTCTTCACAGATATTGCAGTTTGTGGCTCAATTCGTATTTTGTTAGAAGGGAAAATGAAACGTTTCCAGAGAACAATGACCAACAGGGAACAGCAGGTACTCACCAGAAGTGTTAAACTGAACATTAATAATCCCATTGTGTGCTTGGAAACCATGGCAACCGTAGGGAGTGGCAATAAATATCATTTTCTAATGTCTAAACATGTTCATTAAAAACCCTGCCCACCTCTACTTTTGATGCCAATGGCAGATAACTCCCCTAAAACAGTGTTTATGGATGTGAAAGGGGGAAACGGCATAGAATAACTGATGAAAGAAGCAGCATGAAGCCAAGGGGAGGCATTCAGGGTTGTTTTTTTCCCAACTTTTTCTAAGCTGAAGATAAAAATACTTGGAATTTTTTTGTCATAATGGAGGTACAAAAGCCTCATCCAGATAACCTCAGGTTCAGTAGTCACTAATATCTAACAGTAAATATTCGAATCTAATATTCTAACAGTAAATCTAAATCTAAACTAACATTAGTTTAACAGTAAATCTCAGCAAGAGTTTACCTGAGAAGACCCTTCTTCACTGGGCCTTTTTAAGAACAGTTTGTATAAATATCACTCAGGAATAAAATAGGCTTTAGGTCTAAAGCAGGCTTCTGGTTTCGGATGAAGGAATAAACTAGATTGTTGGGTCCAGCAGCATTTTCTGGCTATGTGGAGTCACAGAGCCAAGAGCCGCTAAGCCCATGCTGTGACTTTCAAGTGTTAACAATTGATGTGGAGCAGAGTCCTGCATCTCACAGGATGCCAGCTGAATATAGAGAAATAGTGAATTCAAACCCTGTATCAGTTGTCATTACTGGTGCTTTCTGGCTAAGGTAACTCTTTAGCTGGGCTGTGCAGTTGCTGCACATAGATAGCAATCTTACATGGAGTATTAACACTCTTAAGTGAGGTTTTTCTTCCCAGATCATCTAACAAGAGGTGGATCTCTACTCCTATAGTAGACCTTGCTATACAACACAGGGAAACACAAGGAGCAGTGAAAAGCAGGTGTTCAGCCTAAGCATTCCCCTTTGTTTCATGTTCTTTTGGACATCCTATGATGCTTTCTCTTAATTCATTATTTCCTCTGCTTTCAGATCACAGGAGGAGTTTTGAATTCTTACCGAAGTTTCCATGTAGGCATGTCAGCACATTTTGCTCTCATTCACTGCAGCTAAAAACACCTCCTGTGTCAGTGCCTTCTATTTCCTATTTTGAGCAATTTCTTTTGCCACGGCATACATCAGTCAAGTGCAGCTCATTCACCCAGTTAAGCAGATTGGTACGTTGCTGTAGCCTGATTATACTGCTACTAACCTTGCAAAGGTGTTTTGATGAGTTCATTTGGAAATACTCAGTTATCTGACAGTATTCCGATCTCAGCCATGCAAGTGCTTCCCTAGGCTACTATTAGGGATTTCAAATACTGGGAGCTCTGCTGGAAGGCTGTGAACTGCTGCAATATTTGTTAGCAACTGCATGATGCTCTAAGATGTATTATTATGGGTCTCATGGAGAAATTCTCTGACTGCTGGACAGAGGCATATTGAGCATCCCCCAAAAGTTCTATCAGCTTGAAAAAATAGGGGGTACAAAACGGGCTATGAGACCCCACTGTGTCTATCTTTGCCAGCAGAGCTGCAACAGCATTTGTTGATACGAGTGGGGAAAAAAAGGATGGCACCTGTAGGATGCCTTTGTATTGTATCTGCTAAGCTGTGTGCTGAGGAGGCATTACCTCCTACCTGAGCTGCTCCCCCAGCACGGATGGATGGGAGGCAGCCCATCCATGCTGGACAGCAGTTGTCTGAATTGGCAGTGAAAGAAGTCTCTGGTGCAGCTGTAAGTTGCTGGAGGCAAACTGCCTGGGTTTAGTGTTCAGTGTGCAGAATTACCAGAATTTGACTCTCTTTCTTCTTTTAAAGTCTCCTGCCAAATTCTTCCCTGTCCTCAGATGATATAAATCACTGTTTTTTCCTCTGAGGACAACACATTACCACTGTTTTTCCCAGCTAGGGATTTGTCCCTGCATGTTGAAACCAAAAATGTTGAAGAAATAGAATATTCATTGTGAGAAGCTGGAAAATGCTTCTAATTTGCTGCTCCTGATCCTTGCTGTTAACTGCCTTTGGCTCCACAGTGGCTGGCACAATCACATCATAAAATGGGTGTGTGAAGAATTGGGAAGCATCAATATTGTTTGGATGGCTGTGAGATGTGCCACTGCATGGGGGATTTTATAAAGGGATATGTGCAAATGAGATAGATTTGAAAGGGATTTTCTAGCAGGAGGCAAGGGAAACCAAAGCAGTTGTTCATATCCCTTTTAATAGCCAGGTTTATAGCAGGAGAGGATTCTGCTCCCCCAGGATGATGACAGGACTGGTTTGCCTGAGAAAGAGATCAAAAGACACTGATCTGCCAGACCAGCCACTGCAGTGAGGCCTGGAGAAAACCAAAAACCCTATTGCTGGCTGAATCAGAGTTGGTCCCCACAGCCATAATGAAGATGGTGGAAGGGAGGCCAATTACAGCTATGCGCACACTTGGGTACTGTCACTTCAGAGGTGTTTCTGGGGTGCCAGCCAGCCACACTGCTTGAGAGAAGTGTTTCCTGTGTCACTGCACCCTGTCGGTGCTTGCAGAAGAGCTCCTGATGGTGCAGGCAGTTGGGTTCATGTTCTGTCCCCGTTGTCACAGAAATGGAGGGTCAGCAAGTGCTGATGCTTAGGGGAGCAGTGCTTTGAGCTCCCAAGAAGGGCTGTTTCATAAAGAAATGCAAAAGAAGTTGACGTGTCGGAAGATGAAGGAAAAGCCAAATATAACAAGGATGATGTCCAAGACTTCGAAGGAAATCTTCTCTCTCTACCTGTCAGTGATTTGCAGACCTTTCCAAACCCCATGCCTGTCTTTCGCATGCTTCTGTTCTGTGACGACTGACTTTGGTCAGTGCTGAGTCAATGCTGAAGGCTGCAGAGCTGCAGTCTACTGAGAGGACTGGGTGGATGCAGCAGGGAAGGACTGGGAGGGAGTTCATCCCCATCATTGGAGGTGGGAATATTCTCTGCATTGTTCTTGACAGATGATTCCCAAATTCATGGTTCAACAACAGAGAGTCTGTGACCATAAGATCCCTTTGTCTGACTGTGTCCATGATTCATTATCCTACCAATAATATCTATGATAAATCTCTCTTTTTTTTTTTCCTTCTAAAATTCCCCACTTCTTTTTCTACCTTTAATGAATGTGGAAAAAATATTTATCCTTTTCTGAGTAAATCTGCATCTTAAATATTGAGGAATGTTGTGTCTCTCCTAAATTGTTCCTTCTCTAAAATAGCCTGAACTCATACATTCATAGAACGGTTTGGTTTAGAAAGGGCCTTGAAGATCATCTGGTTTCATTCCCCTGCCATGGGCAGGGAATTCTTCAGCTGTTCCTTATAGGATTTTTTCTGAGGTGTCTATTCTCTTTAGTGTCTTTCAGACTCCCTTTAATTGGACTGTATCCCTCCTGAGTACTGTTAAGTGTATGCCAGCTGAGACCTTACTGATAAAGGGAAACTGCTTCATTTCACAGACAGTATTCCTGCTGTATTCCCATGTGGACTTTTAAAGCAAATTTTAGTCTCCTGTTTAGCCT
The DNA here is from genome assembly GCF_034315485.1 of Pezoporus occidentalis. Taxonomy (NCBI): domain Eukaryota; kingdom Metazoa; phylum Chordata; class Aves; order Psittaciformes; family Psittacidae; genus Pezoporus; species Pezoporus occidentalis. The sequence continues at coordinate 1,263,028 of NW_026912854.1, forward strand.
GTGATTGACAATGATGTCTTAGTTTCTTACTGCAGTATCAATGCCACTCATTCCCTATATGGTGCTTAAAGAGCTGATTATTGCTACCTATGTGTAAAGCTTTGTTTCCCTTACTGAATTGCAGTCTTTTACCCCAGATGAGTTCTTCTGTTTTCAAGATGGTTTTGAATTTTCTTACTGTTCTCCAACACACTTGCCAGTCCTTTAACTTGCTGAATTTTCAGGTTGTGAGTGCTTCTTGCTCATCCTTTCCAAACCATTGATGTAAAATTGACCAGCCTTGGGCCCAGAGCAGACCAGAATCCCCTTAATGTAACCTGCTAGTCTGAAAGTCAGACTAGTTTCTTCCTAAATGCAATTTAAGACCCATTGATGCTCCAGTGTAAATTCGCCTTTTTCCTTTTCTTAGATAGGCACGGCCTAAATGACATTGGGTACGCCAGTTGTCTCAGAATGCTGCCTAATCTTTTCTCTCTTTGGGCTGGAAATACCTTTCCAGTTACATCAAGGGTCACATCCTTCTTTTTCCACAGTAAACCAAATCAGTGGCTCACAGTCATCCTGTGATTGATAACACGTTCTTCTTCTTTAGTTTTCTCTTAGGAATAATTTGTTTAGTAAGCTGTGATTCTCCTTTCCTGGCCTTGAAAAGAGGAGTTAATTTACTTACCTGATTCAGTTTTGACAGTAGCATTCCACAGAATGGATTTTACTGGTTTGATGTGAGAGTAATGATGTGAATGCTCTTAGTCTACATTTCTACTGCGTGCTCTTCCTTCAAATGGAGGATGCTGCAAACACTGAAAAATTAAACCACACAGTTGAGTGATACCCTGATAATGGGAATTGCTAAATGCTCAGGTAGCATCTTTAACCTCTTTGTTGGAGTAACAAACACATCCGAGAGAACTCTTATATACTGTAGGTGAGCTTAAATATTCCCTGGTTTAACAACAGCAGCCTATTAGGAAGAAGTAGCAGGTTATCAGCATATTGTATTATTTTTAATGCTGTGGCCCTGTTCAAGTATAATTTAAATTACTCTAAGGTTACTTTACCTTCCCTTGAGTCATCTCAGAAAGTTCTAATTGAGAATTATTGTTAGAGATCTTTGAAATGTGCTGAACTTACTGGAAATGGCCTTTTCTTGTGGGAAAAATCGATTTTCTTTCTTTCCCAATAACTTTTTTAATATCGTAATCAAATTGCAAAGACAAGGAAAACAACGGTTTGTTGCTTTCTAACGGAGTGTTTCTTCTGGTTTTTAACTCTCTGGTTTAGCTCTTTCTTCTTTCTCCCAGCATTTTTTCCTTAAACCATTTCTCTGTGGACTGTTAGGCACATAAAGCCCTCTGTTTTGGTTTGATTTTTAAACAAACTCAGTTGGCAACATATATGAAAGGTGTGATTAAAGATATACAGCTCCTCTTTTGTGGAGCTCAGGCATGATAATGTTGGCAGCCTGCACCCAGGGAGTAGTTTGTGGCAGGGACCTGGCCTTTACCGTTGGTGTGAAGAGCCCAGCCTATGCTGCGTTTGCAGGCTGGAGTGAATGAGGTTTCTCTCTGGTAGGAGGGTCAGCACATCCATGGGCCATCTGGATCAGTTGATCCCTTTCTTACAGTGACCTGGGCAGGCTGCCAGGTTAGTCCTTAACCCGTTTAGTGCCTGGACCCTCGTTAAACCAGCTCATCTGGTCCGTGTCTCCTGAGGATATGTTTGCAAGGTCACATTTTAGAGACCGAGTACCAGGGCTGCCACCAAAGACCTTTGATAAGGAGCTGTCTTATGTTTCCAAAGGATCGCTCATGCCTGGGATAGACCCAAGCTACTGCTGCCATCCTGGCATAAGAAGGAAGAGCAAGGTGTCACCTTCATTTTGGATGCAGCAGAGTAGCCCTCATCCTCACCCAGGGCCATGGAGGCACAAACCCATTCACAGGCTGAGCATGTTGAAGAGAAGTCCTGGCAACCCAGAATAAGAGACAGAAGAGGGGTAAGATGTCCTGAGGCATAAAACTGGGGAAATCCTGTGAGTAGTGTATGTAACTCCAGCACCTGATCCCATCTGAATAGGTCAGTGATGATACCAATGCCTTGCTTTGGCATCTAACATTCATCTCCTTCCTGCACTGCTGCTAGCTGTAGCACTAGCTTGTTTTACACAGGCTGTGCACAGATGACATTGGGCTTTCTCTTCTGCCAACTCCATCGTCAGTCCTCCTCCCTTCGTTAGGATAAACCAATATAAAGAATTGGCAATTCCCTCCTGGAAGCCCATCTAGGCTGTGGAGTAACGTGCTGTTACTTCAGTTTGTCCACCCGGAGAGTCAGGTCTTCTTCATAGACAGGAAGAAAAATCTTTATGCAGTAAGGTATCATGGGCACCAGCTTCTGTGTGTATTAGACAAGGCCCTCTGCAACGTCTTCTTTTTGCAAGGCTTCATGTGTTTTTCCTCCTTCAGACAAGTTACAAACTTGGAAGGTTTCTACTTTTTTGTGGGTTCTATGTCATTTTCCTTGGTTGAAGTGTTCTCTGCGTTTTTCAGCCTTAACATTTTTCTGTGGGCAGTTCTGGCCCTGTAACAGATAGGTGCCTTGTTTTAATCCTTGCAGCTTATCTGCAAATACCCAGCAGTCCTCCACGGATCCCTTCCTCCCTACTCAGTGAGGATGCAACATATTGCAAAGTTAACTTCTATCCAATGTAGCTATGATGGGATCTCTCTTAACTGAAGAAAAAGCTTTTCTTTTTATACTGTTACTAGAATAATGGGATGGCGAGCACTGGCAAGCATTTGTCCCTCCCGAGACATGTTTGAGAAGATTAGTGTGACCATGATCTGCAAGAGCAGACATTCACGTTCTGTGATAGCTAATCAATATGACTGTTGGATTATTAAATGCCTTGGTTTCAGAAGAGGTACAACTAAGGTCAGGAAATCTGGCTCTGCCATCAATTTACTGAGCCAGATCATTTCAACTCTGTGTTTAAACTTGCTTATATGTAGCATGGGAATAATGAAGCTTTTGAGCCAGTGGATTGTGCTTTAAAATCTACAAATGAGCTGGTTATGGGAATAAAATTGGCTGACTTAGTTCCTGGCATTTAGAGAGTTATAAACCCAGGGACATGAGGAAGAGATGAAGCCCATATATTTACATGAGAAGATACAAGTTAATTGAAAAAAACCTGATCTTATTAACTGGAAATGAAGCTTTCATAGCAATGGTATTAGTTCTTCGGTAGATTGAATTGTGGGATTAAGCTTGGCTGTTTAAGAATTAAATTACCTTTATTGTTGAACAATGCTAATAACATAATTCAGGGCCCAGCTCTCAATTCCTTATTCATTGCCTTTTACAGATACATGGATGGAAGAGCTCTTTCCTTAACATGGAACATGTTGGGAGGTTTTCTCCCCCCCAAGCCTGTACTGTATTCACTCACTGTAGACTTGTACCATTTGTACTGCTGAGCCATTTGCTTGCATGACCAAGTACAGCTCCTTGAAACAGCCTTGAGGGGAATCTCAGAGTACTTCCAGGGAGACTAAAGGGATTCTAGGAATTGCAGGGGGATTTAAGGATTTGTGGGAGAACATTTTCAGGTAGTTTTACGGTTCTCCTATGAGTAACAAAATACCCCCAAAACCCAAACCCACCCCAAATGTGGCAAGAAAGAAATTCATGGTTGTAAACATTATGTGACTCTATTTAGGCCTCTATTTTGCATTGAGCTTGAGGGCTATAGAGATAAATCCTGCAGTCCCTGTTTTACCCTGGAAATAATTAGAATGTGTTTTGTATCTATAAGATCTGCAGTTTATGTTCTAACAAATCCTTATCTGGGGAATTAATAACGTGCTTTTTGTAATACATACAGAGGAACTTCTTCTCACAACTACATAGAGAAGCGCCATTGTTCCCTAACCTTTACCAAGACCAGCAACTTGGAAAACACCTTTTACTCTCCATCAAAGGTGACTGCTGAGTCCAAATCAAATTGCCAAACAGTTGTCTGGGATTGAAGAGGAAGGATGAAAAGAACAAGCAAAACAATGTACACTAATTTACTGGGACTTTGTCCAAAAAAGAGTCCTGGATTTTCTGGTCTGCAGGGGTAAAAAAGAATTATGGAAACATGAATGGAGAACAGAGGTTTGCAAAAAGAGAAGTATCACCAAAAAGAGTGAACAAGGCTTTATATAGGGGAGATTTAGATTGAACATGGAATAGACAACAAATTCTTCCCTGTGAGGGTGCTGAGGCACAGGCACAGGGTGCCCAGAGAAGCTGTGGCTGCCCCATCCCTGGCAGTGCTCAAGGCCAGGTTGGACACAGGGGCTTGGAGCAAGCTGCTCCAGTGGAAGGGGTTGGAACTGGATGAGCTTTAAGGTCCCTTCCAACCCAAACCATTCTGTGACTCTGTATTATTGGAAAACAACATATTTCAACATGGTCACTAGAAAGGTGTCTGTAACATGGACAGTGACACCTTTTTACTAGAACATTTCTAGTGATAAACATTACACAGAACATGGGAAACTGGGGGGGGGGGAGGTATGATGCGAGAGAGTGTATTTTTTGGACTCACAAACTCGGAAACGTACCAATATTAACCAAAGCTCTGCGTGATGTTCGCCCAGCGCACCCCGACGGCAGACAAGTTTGAGGAGTAAACGCTCGCGGTGTAGAGCTGGCCTTTGTGTAACTTTCCACAAAGACAGTAGCGCTGCTGGGAGAGCGGTTGCTGCGTAGTAATTCCTCTCTATGTGGAGCAGTCATCAATGAGTTCATGTAATCTCCTTCCACCCCCGCTGTTCTTCCACTCAGCAGTGTCCTGCCAATCACCCACACAGTGACTCACGCGGAGAGCCCTTTCTACTATATACTTATGCAAAGGTTAGAAACATTAAGCTGTTCCTTTCCTGTTCTCTCTGTTGTCGTCTTCCCCCCTTCCTAAAATCACTTCAGACAACTTTCTGGCATAGATCTCTTCCAGTTTCCCCTTCCTCCTCTCAGAAAGAAACACTTTGGAAAGTTTTGCTTTGAAATAGTGCGATGGCATTGCTGGAATCCAGGATCAAGCCTTTTTGCCTTGTATTTAGCAGACTGATCTTTTAATGATCACGAGAATTTATATTCGAGCAAAAGTTCCTTCTGGCTTTAACTGATGGCCACAACCTGATGATTTTGTGATTTTGTTATAAAGCTGCTAATTCCTTGTCTTCATTTTTAATGGAGAGTGATGAAGAATGCAGGACTATGCTAATGAATCAGAATCACAGAATGGTTTGTGTTGGAAGGAGCCTTTAAAGCTCACCCAGCTCCAACCCCTGCCACGGGCAGGGACACCTTCCAGTAAAACAGCTTGCTCCAAGCCCCTGCGTCCAACCTGGCCTTGAACACTGCCAGGGATTGGGGCAGCCACAGCTTCTCTGCGCACCCTGTGCCAGCACCTCCCCATTCTCATAATGAAGAACTTTTGCCTTACATCTAACCTAAATCTCATGTGTAGTTCTCCCATCTTCCTTGGCCCCTTGGAGACAGATTCCTAGCAATGGAAAATGTTGAGGTCTCTTTCCTATGTTGTGCATACAAATCTTAGTATGGCAAATACTTCATCCTTTCTCCCCCCAAATCTCTCAGTGTAGCAGAAAGAGGATTCAAATAGTCCATTCAGTCCCACAGAGTCCCCTCTTTTCAGTGTTCTTAGAGTGTAAAAAGTTAATATTGCACAAACTACTTGGTAATAAAGAAAGGCTGAAGATGAGGAATAGTCATTTTGCCCTTCAAAGCAATCAGCTATTCCTTGATGGGTCTTACTCTAGCAGGGCTTAAGCATGGAGTGAAATGGAATTAGTTGCTTATCCCTAGTTGCCAGCTCCTTATTTATTAGTTTATACATTTATACGACAGTTCCTGTGAAAACGTTTCAGCTGGATCTGTATCAAATCACTTGTTGTTGTGCTTGTATTGATTTTGTGTTTACTTACAAATGAAACTTGACATGAAATGATGGGGGGGCAGGGAGACAAAAGGGACATTTGGGCAGAAGTGATACTTCTCATCCATGAAAACTATGAGCTTTTCTCTTCTTAACAGCATGACAGGCATCTTTTAAGACCCCAGTGCTTATGTAAGTTCTCTTAACATGGAGAAATAACATGGAGGTATATAGGAAGGGAAAGTATATTCCAGGAATGGCTCCTGATGTCGAGTCCTGACTTGGGCATACTTATTACTGCATGATGGATCATAATAGGAGATACCTGTATGTGCTTTTGTATGCAGTCATTCACAGCGAGTCACGATGTAATTCTGTTCTAAAGGAGCATTTGGGAAATGAAATGAATCAGTATGTTGGGTAGAAATAAGGTTTAGCTCCAGGAATGGCCTGACCCATATCACACATCTCTTCTGCTTGCAGTGACGTTGCAGACTAGGGATGTTTTAGAGCACATCTTTCTTTCCATGAAAGATGAAAAGTGGAGGTAAATTTTAAGCACATCACCTTCTGTTAAGGGGGTAAAATCAAGAAGCTGAGCTCTATGGTGTGTCTAGAGCTTGATGCTATGGGTGTTTCATGCTTGCAGGGACAGACAACATGTCTCTGGCTCTAAGATCTCTTAACAACAGAGCCTGGGTGCTCAGTCCAGGAGGTCTCAGCAGGGTTTTGTATTTAAAGCTTTTATGGTTCAGCAGTGCCCACTGTCAGCAGAATCTCCTCTTTCAGTAGTGTTTAAGCTCAGAGCCTTTTTGCATTCTGCAGCTCTTGTAGCTTGGAGACCTGTCTCCTGCTCTTCTCAATCCCACAATAGCTTTTTCTTTTCCTTCTCTCTCTTTGGGAGTTTCAGGGCAATAGGGAAAGCTCCCTCCTCTCCACCTTCTGTCAGCAGTGTTCTCTGCTGCTTTTCTGATCTTTGGGGAGTTCCTGAGGGAAAACAAGTCCTTGCCCTTTATGCAGGCAGCTTTCTATGCAAGTCCTAGACACTTTAATATACCGGACTGCTAGGGAAAGAGTGCTGACCTCCCAAGATACATTAATGAAGGCAAAAGTAACAAAACAAGTCAGCATTTCTTCTCTAAGGACAAGAGAAATTAAAATATAAATTAGCATAAATAAATAACACAAACCAGTGGGAACTTCACAGGTTGTATCAATAGTATTCATTAGCTAACATAGTCTAGCTGTGCCCTGAGGCCCTGGAATGCTCCCAAACCTGGCCTCTGTGCATCTGTTTGTTGCCAATAGATCTCTCCTGCCCTTCTTGCAGGAATGATCATCTGCTATCATGTCTAATGAGCATCAGCTGGCAGGGTAGTGGGAACATTGAATCATAGAATGGTTAAGGTTGGAAGGGACCTTCAAATCATCTGGGGTAGCCAAGCTGAGTACTTTGGGGGAGGAGTACTTCTTCATGCATGGGCTGAATCAGAGGGCTCTCTGCTGTCTCATGGGCCACCCTTCCCTTAAACACTGTGCTGGGTGATAAGAAGTAGGTTATAAGTAAGTTTTATCCGAAGAGTACAGTATAGACATAGCTTTGTTGCACCAGTTGGTCCAACTGGCCTTTGGCTGGGACTGAAGATGCTGCTGTGCAAAGTGATGCTCCTCTGCAGGCTGCCTGGTGATGCATTAGAGGGAAGTCATAGAATCATAGAATAGTTAGGGTTGGAAAGGACCTTAAGATCATCCAGTTCCAACCCCCCTGCCATGGGCAGGGACACCTCATACTAAACATCTGCATGTCTGAGTAAATGACATTTACCTGGCAGATTCAGAGGTCACCTGAGAATAACTGCTCAGGACTGGAATCCCAGCTTACTTCTGAACACATGCATTTTTCTTCAGTGTTATCTAAACGTATCCTTTCCGTCTTTCTTCACAAGGATCACCCCTTTAGTGGTGCCTGGACCTGCTCCTGTGCAAAGTGGTGAGAGCTCCAGTCTGTTGTGGTTGTTCTTCTGAGCATCAACGCGCTCATGAATTTGTGTGCTGCAGAGCTACTGTGGGAGTTACTCTGAGTATCTCTTCTCTGGACTTGGATTGTGAACTAAATACACATATGCATACTTGAATACAGCCTTGTGCTTGCATGGGAAAGTTCAAATCCAAACGACAGCCATGAGCCCAGCTCCCAGCTGTACTTTAGCACAGTCTGAATACTTTAGGGTTGTGGAGATATTTCAAGAGGAAAACCCTGTTTGTCCTAACTCAGGGGTTTCACTCCACCAAACTCATTTCTGCAGCATGTGGAAGGAAGGTAATGTGTTTCCCTTTCAGTTTCTGTGCAGCACTGCTAGCTGTTATATTTACCCAAACACTAAAAACCAGGCAGCCACATGTGTCCTTTTACATATGGTAGAATATTTCAATGGTCTAGGTCATTGAAAAGGGAAGAAATCTTAACAACTATCAGGCAGTAATGTAAGCTTATACATTGGCAAATATAAATGGTGTTAAAAACTTGGAGAAATGGGAGCTCTGTTAGCTGGGATGAAGTATTTTCACCTTGGAGGTTGGTTAATGTCAGTCTTTGTGTTTCCCTGCAGTGGATGCGAGCTTTGACATTAAACAGGCAACTTGCTCCTGACCGCATGCAGCTAGCCCCTGTGCCTCTGCAACTGGAAGCTTACAGAGGAAAAATGGAAAGGATTAAATAGAGAAGTTGTAAGAATTATTTCTTACTTGTGTAAACATGAAGGATCCTATGGGCTTGTCAGGATAAGGCTGAGGAGCTACTTGGTCAACAATTTTTAGGCACCTATGCAGGATGAGAGTCTTTGCTATTAGAAACCTTTTTAATCTCTCTTGCTTACTTATTCTTGTCTTCTCAAAACCGTGTGTAAATATTTCTAAGGGTACACTCTGCATATGAATAACTCTATTCACACGAGAATTGTTTTCGCTGGAAATGGCCTCTCTAACTAGAGACCTTTCTGTGGAATGCCTGTTTGTCCTGCAATAGGCCATGTTTTTAATGAAAAACCAACAAAGGTTGGTTGTGGAACACTTAAACTGAGCAATTCTCCAGCAGACACAACCCATGAATTCTTAATTATCTTTGTGATGTGGTTTTCTTTTATAGCACTTGTTATGTAATAAGTTTCTATCCAGCTTGGATTTCCCCACCACGTGAAGTCCATAATTAATGGAATCTGAAGGGCTATTATTTACAGACAGCTGTAATGGCTGAGTTTGAAGTGTAGCGATTAACTTGAGACTGGGATTAGCATCCATCATGTGGCACGACTGAGGTTAGCAAATGAATGTTTGTACATATGGCTCTTGAGGTTTCTGCTGCTTTTTATGCCCATATAACACAACAGGGCTTTCATGCTCAGTTAATTAACTTTATCTACTAGATCTGTGATGTGTTCTCTCCTGTTTTTCTAAAGCATTTAAATACACATATTCATACGCTTACTATGATTCAAGCATTGTTCACTTGCATGTTTTCATTTTCTGCTTCCTTAAAAGAGCCCTCTAAGTTGCTTATCTCTTCCCTGCTATCACTCATGCTTTTGTGTCTTTTATCTTTACCTAAGAATCACTGGTGACTCATCATTTTTCAGCACCAGCGACTCAATTCCGTATGGCATTAATTTGCCCTGCAACGATCTGTTCTCTCCGCATACAGCTGGAATGCTCTGGCATCATTTGCTAAGGGTATTAGTCTTGAAATCTTCAGCTGTTCTGATGGGGTAATATTCATTTAGGCCCTCTTTTCCATTAAATTCCTTCCTGAGCTGTTCGTTTACTGGCAAGGCAGCCTTCCACTGCTGCCGACGGCCACCCAGGAAGATGCTGTCATTAATTTAAAGTGAAATATTTTCCTTTTGTTATTTGTTTGCCTTGACAAACGTTAATTTCTGTTTTCAGATTGAGTGTCTCTATTCATTAACCAGTTACGTGTTGGAAGGAGCTAACATAGCCTGACACTCACTTTTATGGTACTGCAGAACTATCTTTTCTGCAGTCAAAACTGGCTCCTGGTGAATTTCTTGATTGTTGATATATAAAATATCTCCAGCAGCATCTCAGTTGTTGATGAAGTAAGGCAAGAGGAGGAACTCTGCCTGTGCAGTTTTGTATATGTAAGAAATGCCCTACTCCAGGATACACTGCTAAGTCAAATGAAGTCCTGTGGAAATTATCCCCACCGTTCATTCTGGCTCTGTCTATCCAGACAATGAGCAAAGCCTCAGAAATGACCTCAGGTTTTAGGGTGTATTTCCATGCCTACATATTAGCTGCTCCTCTGCTTTTGAGCTTGTGTTGAGCTCCTTGCCTTATGCTCTGTTAGAGCTAGGTCTTACTTCAATCAATGCTATGCACTTCCGGGCATCGACTTCCTGAAAAAAAGTTAGAGGATCTAATTTCAAGGGAGCAGTTTTCCTTTGCTCTGGCCTTTATTACAACCTTGGGATAATTTCAAAGTCTCTATTAGCTTGATGCATTACTTAGTGTGTCCTTTGTCCAGCACCTAGACTTAGGTTCTGTGTGAGTGACAAATCCTTTCTTGAATGGTGCGATGTTCTGCAATCAACATACAGTTGTGCAATACAAGGCACTGTTAGCAAACATGGCTATTCTGCTAAAAACTCCTAGTTAAAAAGCACTCCATACCAGGTCTGTAAAATGTTTTCCCAAATGGAAATGCTACATAATTCTTTGCAATGCTCTTTCCAGCATACTTTTATTATCTAGTCTCATCACATGTGAGACCTCTAGTGTCAGGAAAACAATCACCACACCAACATACATTCTGGGTTCCAAAGGAGAGTCAAGCTGACCCCGGTTTTAGTACTGCTCCTTTTCCACTGACTTGGCTATTTTAGAGAGAATTTTATAACGTCTTATTTAATTTTTCATTAGAGCTGATAGAAAATCCCAAGCTGTTTTCACTAGAAAATGTTAATGCTTTCACTTGGTTTTCTCTGCAAGGTAAGCAATGGAGGTTACTTTCCTATTTGAAATATGTATTTTAAATGGTTTCTTTGGGGGTTTATTATTAACCAAATCAGTTGAAGAAAATCCACATTCTTCTCAAATGACATTGGTGACAATGAATCAGAGAATTACAGCCGTTTGGAACAGTTCTTCAAAACGCTGTATCTTACTGCCTTTTTAAAAGCTTCCTCCCTTATACAGGTGTTAGCTGGTTTTTATCAATATAGGCCCTTCGTTTGACCCTGGTCTTCTTAATTTACTTGAAAAATCTTGGGTTCAGATGCACAGAATGTGTTCAAGAAGCTTTTCATTATCCCGCTGGGCAGGAAAAAAGCACAGGTCAATACTCGAGATGTTTTCTTGCTGGGAATATGAAATAACTTCTTTCCAGAGGCAGCAGGATTGTGAAAGAATGTTCTTCTCCACTTTAATAACTTGTGGGACAAGGATAAGACAGGAAATGGAAGATATTTAGCCAGGATACCCTCTCAGAGTAACACTGGAAAGCTGCTAATGTGTAGACTGTTTGCCTGGACCTACATAGGCACACCGTAAAGGAAAAGGTGGGAATAAGGGAAAAGTTCATCTGGAATTCAGGGGATTTTACCCTCTCCACTCTTTCTGGCACTGAATATATTTTAAGCAAGTATAATTTCTTATCTGTGCCAGCTAATGACAATGTCTCAAGTGGCAGCCTGAAAAGGAAAGACTTCCATGGTCTCATTTCATAATGTTCGTGTTCTGGGATAGAATGATGTAGCAGTATAATGTAATCAGTGTGTACAAGTACAGTATCAACATATGAGAGACGTAATGTGCTTTATCCTCTTGTTGCATTCACTCTAGAAGGATCATAATTACTCTGGCAGTTCAGTGGCTTTTTTTCCAGATGATGACTGTTACAAGGCCCAATTAACACTCTGGGGTTGGGAAAAAGCCCTCTCATGGGTACAGGCAAGGAACTGATGGACTGAAAAGAAACACCTGGAAAGAACCTGTGTGTTACAGTGGTTGTCTGATTGGGCTGATGCTCTCACCATAAATAAAGCAAACCATACACTTGGCCTTGCAAATCAAATCTTGGCAAGTTCAAACTCAGTATTAGCAAAAGCTTTCTAGCGGGAACCTGTTGCTGGGGTGCAGTGGAATCTGCATCCTTGCAGGCTGTCAAGATTTAGCTAGGAAAAGCCTCAACTAACCTGGTTGGGTGTTGGTAATAGTTCCACTCACAGCAAAAGACTGGTCCTAGACAGTCACTAGACATCCCTCTCAAACAGCCTCTCTGTTGTTCTGCCTCTGGTATTCATGTTTCTGGTCAAACTCAATACAAGGAAATTTCCATTGCTACAAATCCAATGCTTTGCAAAGCTCACTGGTTGCTTGAAATGTTTCACTTATTTTTGTTTCGTTCCTTATTACTGGAGTCCTGATCCTTGTTTCAGTGACAAACTTCCTTCTTGATGTGGGTCTCTACAGAACCTAAAAATGGTGAGAGACTGCAAGTATCGAATGGGGGTGTGGAGTCTTCCCCAGGTAGAGAGGTCACTGACAGGAACCCTTCTAAAAAAGCAGGGGGGTTCCATATGTCGATAGGAAACTTTTTCTCCATAGAACACATCAGGTTGGGATATTGAAGGAGCTGGTCTCAGCCTGGGGAGGAAGATAGCTTTGTAAAACAAGACCTGGAACTCCATCCCAGAGTAGGTGCAATGTGATACAGAAGAATTTCTGAAATCACAGTATATCTCTTGGGGAAAAAAAAAGAAGAAAGTATTTGTCTTCCAGATACAAAACTGAATCAGGTTCTACTTGGAGAAAACACAGTTGATGACTACGGAATGTGGGGGGGTTTTGAGCTATATATCAAGGTTTTGCCATCAAAGAAGCCTGTTATACATCTTAATTAGCTGTAATTGCTTTAATAAATTTTGGAAATGCATGAATTCATTAAATGATAAACAAATTTAGCTTGGACAGCTTAAGGATCCCAGGGAAATCACATGCATATTCTCCTATTGCTTGCTTTATCAGAGGAAATCAGTAACTCGTTGCTACTAAATTCATTCAGAATATTCATTTATTTAATGCTTTATTCAAGTCTTTACAGTTCCTGCGATTTGATTCTTGAGGAAAAGGTGGCTCAATCATTACAACAAATACTTCTTTTTCAACCAGACCGGGCGTATTTGTGGACTTCTTTTTCCCTCAGTTTCTGTGACTCAGCACAGTGTTTCGAACTTGGTTCTGTGAGTTTTGAAATCCTCTCTTTCCATTCAAGTGTGGCGTGTCCCCTCTTTTTCTGCATTTTTAAACCTGTGCTTTCCTATTCCAAATGGATTCAATAAGTGACATTTTCTTGGTCATAGATCTGAATTGAGCAGCTAATTTCATCTTTTGTTTATACCAGATGTAACTGGATTAAAGATACAGCTCATTTTCCCTCCTGCTCATAGGTGACATGAGCCAAGTCAGCAAAGAAGGCAGAATTGTTGTGTATGTTTTCTCTTCATTGAGAATTGGAAACTGAAAACCATTTCCCTCTGGCTTTTGAAAACCTGCTGTTATCACTTCCAGAGCACTGCAGGTTTGTGTAAGAGCACAGCTCTTCAACATAGCTGTTACAGGTTTCAAATGAGAGCTTACAGGTGTTCATATCCAGTCACCAGTGACCATGTCCACATGTGAGTTTTAGCCATCCTCATCTTCTGAGCATGTCTCCATATGATCATGCTGAGCTGTTCCTTCCTTGGGGTTTCTAAGTTACTGGAATTTCAGGGCAGCCAGAGTCAGAGGTGAATGAGGTCTGTTATTGTTTCATTGACTCTGAAGCACGCTGCATTTCCATTCCTCTTCATGGAAAAGGTCACTTTAATCAGCAGTGCCTACTTCAGAGCTGATAGCACAAAATAATCTTAATAGGCTATTTGAATAGCAATTTGGTTCAGATGAAATTCCCTTAATTGGAAGAACACGCAATTGCAGCAGACTGCAACACACACTGGAGGGCTCCAAGAGGGGAGCCCTCTTTATCAGTCTGACAATCAAGAGCTGATTGACAGAACTAGAATTGCTTCTTCCAAAGGAAGGATTAAATAAACCACATGACAGCACTCCTTAAATCTGTACGAGGGTGTTGCAAAAGGGAAGAGAAAGCAGCGTTCAGGGGATCAAAGAGATGAGAAGTGCGTTTCAGCAAGCAAGATTCAGATTTGACAGTGTAAAAACCTTCCTGGCATTCAAGATGAGTGAAGCGAGGGGATAGCTTGCGTGGGGAGGGTATGGGGATTTCAATACTGAAGGTGTTACAAGCAGAACCAGCATCTGACAAGCTCAAACTCGATTTAAGATATGATACTTCTGTGAAGCAAGGGGCCCTTCCAGCCCTATTTTCCATGCTTGCTCTGTTCTTGGACTTCAAACTTGCTCATGTCAACGTGTGTGTCCAGTAAACAGACTTTAGCAAGAAGGCTGAAGTGAGGTTTCTGTTTGTTTTCACGCAATAACTTAGTTTCTAAATCAGTTTCCTTTTCAAGATAGGAGGGGATTGTTCAGCTTTTGAAGCCACTCAGGCTTTCAGTCTCGTGATGGCTCAGGTCTTGCCTGCCAATTTGGGGCTCCTAAATTGAACCCAAAATTTGTAATGCCTTCTGAAACGGTCCTCTTAAATGAGATCCATCTCAATTTTAGTCAACTAAAAGCTAGGTATCTTGCCTAATATGGCTATCCAGGCATCTGCTGTAGTCTATGGGGTTGGGAGAGATGCTGTCAGAGGTATTATCCTATATCCAAAGTGTCATTTAAAAAGGGGAGAAAAGTATATATTTCCATGCAGAAACATGTTTCTTACGAAGTTCATTGAACTTATTTCATGACTTTTAACTTCATTTGGAGCAAGTTTACTGGGAAGCCACGCAAGAGTAATATCGAGTCACACGTAGTCTGTGCTACCACTCACTGCTTCAGTTTATGCCTCCACTTCTCCTGATTACATGAAATATGGAAATGTGCAAATCTGACTTTTTTCATAATTGTTGCATTTTCATTCACTGTGAAATAAAATCAGGATCATCCAATTTTGTATGGAACTAATCACTGAAAGTTGTTATGATAAGTATGATACTGAAAGATGCTCAGCTCCCCTACCAGAACAGACTTTGCTGGGACTGATGGAGCTTTCTAAGTTTTTCTGAGTTATATTCTCTTTAAATTAGACACTGGTATCCCACCCACAATAGGAAGAATCTGTCTCTATTAGAACTATTTCCAAAGCAAGTATTTATTGCTGTGGCTGCTCTATGAGGAAAGGGTATGGCTCAGTTGTTGATCCATGTGGAAATACATCCACCAGGGCCTATGCTGGAGGATCATAAACCACGACCTCTGTAGAGCACTGTGATTGCGTTCTTATGAGCAGTGAGGGGTTCAGCTCGTACCTCAAGCTCTGATACCTTAAACCTTTCTCCAGAGTTGTTCCTGCCTCTCTTACTGCAAAAAAGGAACTATGTAAAGAGCACCCATCTCCTTCAGTGCGCCTGTGTTTTTTAGAGGCACACTGGAATTGCTCCTGCTTGCTTTCCGGGCATAATGTCTGTATTTAGACAGTCAAACACCAAATAGAAGCAACTAAACCAGGAGTTGCTCCATTCCGATGGGGTGTTTCACTTAGATCTCAAAGTCAAAGGGAAATTGACTTCTGTAATGTTTCCAGTTTTTGCTAGCATCTCACACTCATATCTGTATTTCTTGTTCAGTCCAAATTCACTGTGGAGTCAAATGGGATTTAATAAATCAGTTCTTTTCCTCGGAGAAAAAGAAGTATCACTATTTAATAAGAGTCAGTATATTGGAGTATTGCAGGAAAGCTCGGGGGATTTCTTCCTGACTAGGAATTAGTAACAGTGAAGAAGTTTAAGAAAAGTGGCACATATAGTAGAAGCTAATAAATATAACTTAAAATCCATTACCCTTGAACAGATAGATGTGCAATGCAGTAAGAAAGTGTTCCTGTGCAGAAAGGCATCTCTGAAAAAGATTTTGCTTTAATGCTGGACCATAGAAACTTATACTGAGGAAAAAACACTGGGATGGAGGGAAAACAGAATGTAAAACATTTGCCTTCCTAAGCATCATCGCATATATTGCAAATAAAAAAGTACAGACTGCACATCTAAAACACTCTCTGAAATAATCAACTGGCAGTGAATATATTTTGGTTTTTTCTGTTCTTTTGAAAAGAATCTGGGTTTACAGCCATCTGCCATCTAGTAATATCTTCTAGTTGAAGCAAAACAATTATACAGTAGATGCACAGCAGTATTGGCATGGGGTTTCATCCACTGAGTTTATCCTTTTGTTCTCTGTAGCCGTATCAGGATCTCGCTGCCAGTGGGCAAAACCAGCTTCTTTTGCAAATACCTTTCCAACTTTGTCTTTAATTCTGGGCCTCCCGAGATGCACATTGGGCTTAGTTAGGAAATGGGTTGGAATTTCTGTCTGTTGTCAGGTTTTTCAATGGTTGCTCTTCTTCAGGACCTAAGCAGCTGGTTTTGTGTGCTGTGGGGGAGATGTAGGTACCGGTACATGCAGTTGTTCTGATGACTCCTGTGATATAAAATGCATGGCTGTATCTACTTCACTGAAGGAAAAAATCACATGGATAAATCCACGGCCCCAAAATCATGTGGACTGATAGGATCACATCTGCAGGATTTAAAGCTAGCTCTCTCCATAGCCAGTAAGTTTTGGAGGAAGGCAGCTGGAACAGTTCAGGATATTGCTGGTGAGTGAGATAGCACTGAAGCAGTGCAGACATTAGAGGCTAGTTCTCCAGTGTGCTCCTTGACCCTCTTTTCAGGATGCTTACCAAGATAGCTGCGCCCTGTGACTATGCCTGTACTAAAAAACACAGTGATGTGTTCCAAGGTACAACCCACACTTCAGTTGGATTGTTGAGAATGGTCCTGGCATGATTTCTTCCTGGGTCAACTGGTATTTGTCCAAAAAGATCCATTACATTGTTTTGGAGGTGACATGTTCTAGTACCATCATATTTAACAAGCAGTCTGCATGTGGCTACCTTAATCTGAAGGTCAGCAAAGACATGAGCCTCTTCTTCCTTGTTGCTGTGAATCCCAACAAACAAGCCAGGGCAAACTGAATTTGCTGGTATGTAGCATATCTACTAGCACACATCACAGTCCATGGAGGTCTTTCTCCAACAGAAGGCTCTGCCATGGCCAGCTGCTGGCCATTTCCAACTGCTGAGGTGGCACAAGCCTCTTTTCTCTGTTCGTGTTTAAGTGCTTGTTTGAGTACTCCCCAAACTCACTTCAGGCAAAACCAGTTTAAACTGGGTAGACTAACCTGGCTGATTTTATCAGCAGTGAATTAGGGAGCTGAAGGGGAGGCAATAAAGCTCCCACTATAACGTGTCACTATAGTGCTTTATGATTTCAAATCTAATAAATTGTTGCCCCAAACCCACTCATTTTTGAGGTTTTTTCCCCCTCCTGAGGGACGTGTAGCTATGTGTAGCCCAACACTGTAATTGTTTCCATAGTAACAACGACTTCAAAAGATGGAATGAGCTGGAGAATAAAAAAATACATCAAGTTGTAAACAAAATACAAATGGGTGTCGGAGAGGCAGTCTCTCATGCTAAAGTCTAAAGGCTGTGTGTCTCCTTTGTAATGGCCCAGGCTTATGTGTGAGTGATGCTATGCGCCCATCTTCAATTCAATGAAATACATTCTTCCTAGTGGTCTATATTACTATAGCACGTGTCTTCACTGATTCTCCCTCTTCCCTGGCTCTGTTACTTTACTACTTCAATGCACATCTGGTCAGATCCTTACCTAGAGATGTCAGCTTGGGACTCAGTCTTCCCCAAATGCAGCATAACCCAAATGAGGGATCTGCAGGACCAACTGATGTTGCTCATTTCAAAGATACTGATTCATGCCACCTATGAGTTATTCAGTTTGATCTCTGACCAGATGAACACTCCTGGGGTTGGGCTTTTTTTTGGTATGGTTTGGTTTGATTTTTATTTCCACTAAATATCATAGGAATGGGTTATCAGGAAACCTGCATTCCATTTGCAAATCTGCTCCTGGCATATATCTTTTGTTACGTACATTTTCGTGCCTTGACTTCCCTACATGTACAAAAGGAAGCGCAATGCTTCTCCATTGTTTGCTGCTTTTGAGAGAGGAGGGTGTTTCAAGACAAATATAGTGTTGGCAATCGTTTCTCATTCAAGTCAGCTTTGCACCAAAAATCTCTCCAGTTAGCTGCAATATGCCTGATGCCTAAATATTGTAACGTTCTGCAGCAGACTTATTTTAGTTCTGTGAACCCTCATACTTGTTTTGAAATATTTCAGAGGAAATGCTTCGCGTTTTGCCTAAACTTGGTGCTAGAAATAGCCAAACTAAGAAGCGTTCTGTCTGCATAGTACATGTCAGGATGGTACTGCAAGTGATTTTTGGCTGCGTAGAGTGCGACACTTGTCTAAAATAGAGGTCCTTTAAAATACAATGCCCCGCGTGTCAATGGCCGGTTGTGAAGATGCCCAGAACTCCTTGGAGAGTATCACAGCCCCATGCAAGGGGGTGGAAGCTCCTGTGCTGGGAATCCAGGCACATCTCTGGAGGCAGTGAGCTGGGAGAGGTCTGTCCTGATGTTTCTGGTAATTGCTCCTACAGTCAACTCATCAGGCAAGTTCAGAAGCGATGGGAGCTCCCGTGTTTGAAGAGCTCATCGGGCTCTGGAGCTGAGACCTCCCAGGCGCACGCATTCAGATCTCCAAGTTAAAATAGAGTTTGTTTTGGCTAAACAGCCTCTAAATCTTTCCTTCCTCCAGATGGAAGCGCTTGTGTAACTGAGCATTTGGCAACGTTGGCAGAAGTAACCATGTCCCTTTTGGAGTATTTTCAAAACAAATACACAGTCAACGTGGATAGGGTAAGGCGAAGTCATTGGGGTTTTTTTGAGAGAAGGTTGTTTGTTTGCTTGTTTTGGGGTTGGGTGTTTTTGTATGTTTGTTTCGCTATGGTTTTAGGGTCTGTGCTCCTTTAATGTGCAAAAGCACAACTCTCTACGGTAGTTTCAATCGAGCCTGGCATTAGGGATGCTCACATTATCTATCTTCCATAGATAAGGACAGCAACTTTTAGCAAAAGGAAGACAAGAAAAAAGCATGGAGTGAGGAAGTTGTACCTAAATTCAACTTGGTTAATCCAGTTCTGCAGTGATCACCCAAGCCAAGGCCAGGAGATTGTTAGATTTGCTGGCTTGTCAAGATAGGTAGGCTGTATTTAGGCTGCACAGTGAGAGCGAAGCACTACTGATAAAGGGCTTTTCTCATACCCCCAAGGGCTAGCATTTCACGTCCGTTGGTATAACTGACAGCAGGAGTGAGTGCGACACCTCCAAGTTAAATTACTGCCACCAAAAAGAAAGTGCTGCGATGGTCTGAATCCAACTTTATGTCAGTGAAACAAGCAAAGTTGCTGAAGATCTGTCAATATAAAGTTGGATTCAGATCTTCATAGATGCAGTTAATAGGTACCTTATGGATTTAATGAGCTCTGGAACATAAGCAAAGCTGTTGACACTCGATGTCTAAGCATATCTCAGCCCACACTAGACAGAGCCAGTTATTTCCTATGTCTCTTCTTGTACAGGAACCTGTACAACATCAAGGCTTTCTTTGTAATGACTGTTGGCATGTTGTGACTTCCAAATGACTATTACTGTAAATTACTTATTAGATTATTTTCAATGTATTCTGAGGTGGGCTGTCTGGTTAGGCTGAAGTTAGATGTCTTACAGACCAGAATCTATGCTGGCTTGAAATGTATTTTGGAGGAAGTCAAGGAGAGCCAGGAAAAAGGTGTCAACATCTAAGAGGAGGGAGAAATTGAGTAAGTGAGTTTCACAGAACATTTAGCTTCACGTGGTTTTAAATACTGGCGATCTCCCTTAGGAATGGTGTTCACCATTTCTTTGTCAGGAATGGGTAGTGTTTCTGTGAGGAAAAAACTTGTGCTCCACTGTTTTGTGCTTTGTCTGAAGAGAGCCCAGCTTCCTGATGTCCAGTTTGGACTGAGAAGCTCATCGTCTTTCCCACTCCTGTCTGGTTCTGAGTGCTTTACAGAGCAGTGCTGTGGGGGTTTTATGTTTGTTTTGCCACTGATAATAATTCTTTTCACTTCCATCAGAACTGTCACCTCACTGCCTGGCAAGCCTTCATTAGATCTGAAGGTCTCCAACCTGCCCTTACAGAAATAGGAGGTTAGAATCATAGAATCATAGAACAGTTAGGGTTGGAAAGGACCTTGAGATCATCCAGTTCCACCCCCCTGCCATGGGCAGGGACACCTCACACTAAACCATCTCACCCAAGGCTCTGTCCAACCTGGCCTTGAACACTGCCAGGGATGGAGCATTCGCAACCCATTCCAGTGCCTCACCACCCTTATGGTAAAGAACTTCCTCCTTAGATCCAATCTAAACTTCCCCTGTTTAAGTTTGAACCCGTTACTCCTTGTCCTGTCACTACAGTCCCTAATGAAGAGTCCATCCCCAGCATCCCTGTAGGCCCCCTTCAGATACTGAAAGGCTGCTATGAGGTTCAAGGAGTAAGGGTATGAGAGCTGAGCCTGCTTAATCTGCCTGTATAAACATTCCAACTTCAGTGTGCTTGGTATTGTACTCCACCTTTGAGGGATGTAGTTTTATCCTGCTTTAATATGAACCAGCTTTGAAGTTACATGAGACTTTGGTATTTAAGGTTCAAAACCCATTGAATTGATTTTGCTCTGATTTTTTGTTGTTCCAGAGTCATAAATCTGTATTGAGCCCTCTCAGTGAATAGAGACGGGAGATAGGGAAATGATAAATGTAGTTGCTGTGTCTTTTGACCCAAGCAGTTAAATAAGTTCCCAAGTTTAGCTCAGCTCCTTGGACAAAGATGGTTCAGATAAACTGAAGATGGAAACACAGACTGAAGTGAGCCTGCAAAGTTTTCAGTCTGTTTTTCATCTTCATTAACTTACTATTAAAGTCTCATGAGCCTCATGAAATTCCTCTCACATATAATGGGAAAAGGGTAAATGAGACAAAAACCTCCGAAGGTTGTGAAGGAGATGGCATATTTGGAAAACTGGAGACAATAAATGGGGTTTGACCCATAATTACAGTCACTTTTTGGCACGGGTTGTGACCTGTATGCACTTTGTCCAGGGTAGGAAGGCAGCTGAACACCTCCTTACTGGTTACTTCCTCTACCTCCCCAAGGACTTGACAGAAAGGGTTGAGGTGAATGCACAGTGTGTCTGACATAAATCACAGCCTACTTGACACTGAGCTTGATATCTGAAGTATAAAAACCATGTGCAAGAAATAATGGCAGTTTCTGCACTTCTGGTTAGTGAAAACAATTAACTTTATGCCTCTGAACATATCATTAGCTGGATCTCACTTTAAAGGGCTAAGTATTGTGACTATTTACAGGTCTATTTACAGATCAACCATTAACCTCAGTGCTTGTGTCTGCTTTGAAAAACAAAATCCCATTATGGCATCCTAGAGCGAAACAAAGAGTGCACCAAGCCTTTATGCATTATGTAGCATGAGAAGTACTTTTCCTTGATGCTTAAAACCTCCCGGCACTGTCTGAATGCTTGAGAGCGTTGCCTTGCTGTTAGCACACAGGGACAGCTACAGCACTCCAGCGCTTGGAAATAAACACATCACTTGACAGAACAACACAAGGCAGAATGGTTTTCTCTTCCTGGCTGTTCTGGTTAGTCTGTGACAGTTTACACAATTCCTATCATTATGGTATCCTGGTGGATGGGCTGTCTCTGAGATCCTCTCATCACTGGGAAAGGCAGTGGTAAAGTGAGCTGAGATGTTGCATCCTGTTGCTTATGAGATGATCTTGCAGTTCAAGTTTTTACTCTGGAAGGGAACATCTAGGGAAGAATGAAGTGGGCTCTTTTCTGCTCTTTAATGGGGGTTGCACTGCACAGCCATGGAGTTATTGCACCAAGGATCTTGTCCAACATAGTCCTAGGGCACGATGCAGCGGAGCAGATCAGGTCCTTGCACTTGGGTGTTCTCCTGCTGTCATCCTCCTAGAATGTTTTCCATGCTTGTGTTTGCCTAATTTACAAGACCTGTCTGTGGCACATTTATTCTCAAAATAAAGCCTATTTTATAATTCCCCACATTATAGGTCACCCAGTGCCTGATCCCCCTCCCATTAATGAAGCCCATAAGTACCTTGGTAGGGCTTCCCACCCTACCAACCCTTGAGGCCGCCTGCCTTAATTCTGCTTTCAGCATCGAGTCATTCTGTTTTGAAGAGCTGAGACCAAGAGAGGTTTCAATGCTGCCCTGCTTCCCTTGCCTTATTTATCTTGCCCCCACACACATTCCATAACCGGACTACAGACCTTATGATTCTTTCCTGCCTGTATTTAATTCAATTAACTTTCATTGGGAAGGCAGTAACAGGAGTTTGGTGGCTGGAGCTGCTTCTTAAACACCTTTGTATTACATTGTTCAGCTGACATTTGTTTTATGTTCATTCTGTGATTATTTCGTTGCATGTAGTTCCAAGAAGATCACTGTCACCATCGAATTGTGCCATCAGATTTTGCCTTTCCCAGTCTCTAGAACTGCGTATGACTGGGACACGAATGTGGAGGAAGGGATTACATGAATGCCTCGGTGAGCAAGTCCCTGGGCTGTGTTCAGGAAGGAGGAAGACTGATTGTCACTCTCATGAGGTTTGTTCCTAAATCTTGGTTGCCTTAGAGCTACCTTTTTCTAACCTCCCATCCAAGCCAGGGGGGCAAAAATACGAACCTGGAGTTTTGGTTTGGGCTCATTTCTGTTACAGTATCTGGGTTATGCTCCTCTGAAGAATTTTTCTTCCTCAGTTCAACTCTTTGACAT
This sequence comes from Pezoporus occidentalis, assembly GCF_034315485.1. Classification (NCBI taxonomy): domain Eukaryota; kingdom Metazoa; phylum Chordata; class Aves; order Psittaciformes; family Psittacidae; genus Pezoporus; species Pezoporus occidentalis. The sequence continues at coordinate 1,285,958 of NW_026912854.1, forward strand.
TGGTCATGTTTTGTATTGCTGTTAGTCAGGCTTTTTGTGAGGCTCTGCAGTCTTCGTGTGCCCTTTAGTAATTGCATTTGGTATTTTTCTACTTGGAAAACATGAAATGCTCAGGTCGATGTTGCATTTATTACCCGTGGTTTGTCTATGGAATAGAACTGTGAGAGCAAAAAGCTGAGGACTGAACAATTCGGTGACTTTCCCTCCATTGTTTTGGCCATTTACCTTCTGAAATGATAAAGCAATTTAGAGGCAAAAAGCGCAGGATGTTAGGGTGAAAGGTCTGTGTTTAGACTGAAGACTTGTAAAATCTATAGTAAGAAATAAATGAACAAACCTTAGAGAGGAAAGCTCTGCCCTCAGGAATCTGTCACGTCTCGAGCTGTAAACCTCACACAAGTTTCTTGTATCTTGCAGAAAATAAGATACTACAATTACTTAAGTGTGCTGCGTGATCCAAGTATCTGTGCAAGCTGTATTCCAGCTTTTGTGGGCCTGGTTTTGCCTTGTGTACTTCCTCTTGCCTTTCTCCTGTCTGGCTTCATCAGAAGCTGATGAATATGTGTTAGGAAAATTGGGCCTTCTGGTCTGTATTTGCCAAACTCAGTTTCTAAGTTCAACTTCTGCATTAGTACTTGCATATTTCTTGCGTAGAGAGCAAGCTACATAAAGATGCTGGTAATTCTCTTTCTTCTCTTTACCACTGCAGCTTGTTGGGTTGTTAAAACCATGAGAAAGATCAGGTCATGAGTTAGCAGCAGGGCTGTACGTCAGCCCCAGCCCCTCCAAGACTATCGTGATGTTCTCAATGTCTCCCATGAGTAGAATTGCATTTATGGACTTGCCTGAGATTCAGGTTGTGAGACTGTAAATGTTTCTGTTCAGATGTCCCTAGGCTTGCCTGTGGACGTCATCTTCCTCTTTGCAGGGATTTAGTGACATATAAACTGATGGAGGTTATTGCATGGAGGAAGGGAACAACCCCATCCAAGCAAAAGCTGTCAACTGCCTCCTCCCTGGGGAGCTATCTAAAGGCAGCTATGATCATTATTCTCCTGCTCTAATTCCTTTCTATTTTATTTCACTTCCTCCCCTCACTTTCCCATAACAAACACTGTGTGGAAACAACTCTACAGCTATTGATTCCTTTTTACTCATGTTAATGACACTTCTTCCTCAGGTGACTCGATATTAGAGTCGTTAATCAGATAGCATGGCCTATGAGCATACGGTCTCTGTGCATTGCCAGGGAGCAGTAATTGGCAGCAAGGCAGCAGCAGTGCACCCTGGAGAGAAATTTCTCTTAAAAGTGAAAATGCCATTCTGCCTTCCCATGCTAAGAATCACTGGAGCGATGTCTGCACCTGTATATAGCCTTTCCTTACAGCAGCCATCCCATTCATAATCCTCTTCTGGCTCTAATGCTACAGTAGCTTGGATTGCAATGTACCATTTTTAGTACTTATCACGTAGCAGCAGATATCTGGGCTTTTACATCACAGAATAGCCACCGCTACAGCAGTGGCATAGATGACAGCAAAGTACTGTCCATAATGTATGAGCAATGTCTAGTAGCCAGAATAAAAACCAATCTGACATCTCAAAAGACTGAATGCAGCTGAATGGGCTTGCTAAAATGCGATATAACAAGTGAAGCATGCAGCAGAACCAGGAAAAGAGAACATACATTTGCTTTCAGGCCATCTTAATTACCTGGGTTACAGATTACTGCTGGGCTTTAGAGGATAACGTCACGACTAGAGCTGAGGGAGGACTGCAAAGTGGGGTGCTTAGGCTGTCAAGAGTTACTCTCTAGGTAGCTCCATCAATAATAACCATTTCATATAGTTCCGTATTCAATACTTGACTGGTGTGCTCTTTGCTGCTCATTCACTATTAGTAGTAGCTTGGGTGGACAATGCTAATTTGCAGGTATAGTTTCTGTTTGCACAAATATGGGGGTTTGCTTATCAGAACTGATGCAAGCACTTTCCTTAAGGATGAATGGCTTTATTCCTGTCCAGTGTTATCTAACCAGTTAGATTAAAACAACGTGGCTGGCCATTCCTATTTAAACAAAAAAGTGAAATCTTTAGGGCCAGGAAATTCTTACACAATTCGTATAGGAGAGATTGTGTCTGAACCAGTCACAGTAAAGAAGTCAAATCTCCTACACTGCAAGTGAACCTCTTCAATCTAAAATTGTTTGTAGCACATGATATAATCAGGTAAGGAAGACTGCAAACTGCTGTCCTTGATGGGGGATTGCACTTTGCCTTCTCTGCTTCAGGCAGGACTTAGCCTTGAAGCACCATCTCTGAGAGCTGCACATTGACAGGGAGGCCTAATGTTAGCATGAGGAGATCTCATTCACTTCCAAATACATTTACCCAGGTGTTCTTCTTATGAAGATTGAATCTCAGAACCATACAACTGTCCAGAAACCAAGATGCTGCCCTCCCTCAGGCTAACCTCTAAATCAATTTTGCTGGAAGATTTCTGCCCTGGTTTGGGCTGGGGTAGAGCTAATTTTCTTCCTAGTAGCTGATGCAGGGCTGTGTTAGGGCCTTACTCTGCGAATGATGCTGATTACACATTGATGCTTTAGTTATTGCTCAGTAGCATTTACCCTGATCAAGTGCTTTACAGTCTCTTCTGCTCTGCCAGTGAGGAGAGGCACAAGAAGGCAGGAGGGAGGAGAGGCACAAGAAGGCAGGAGGGAGAAGAGGCAGGACACCTGACCTGAACTAGCCAAAGGCATATTCTATACCATAGAACATCATGCTCAGTATAGAAACTGGGGTAGGCATTGGCCTGCTTGGGTGATGTGCAACTGTACTGTGCATCACTTGTTTATTCCTCCCCCTCTCTATTTCCTATTATTATTATATTTCAATTATTAAACTGTTCTTATCTCAATTCATGGGGGTTTTTACCCTTTTTCCAATCCTCCTCCCCATCCTTCTGGACAGTCGTGGGGGGGCAGTGAGGAAGCCCCTGTGTGCCTCTTAGTTGCCAGGTGGGCTCAAACCATGACAACTTCCATTTCCTCTTGCAGCTATCCCAACCCACAGGCATTGCTGCTTCCCTTGTGCAGCTTGGCAGCAGCTGCTGGAAGTGCTGAAAGAGGAGCTCAGCTGGGTTAGTGCCAACCTGCTCCTGCTGCAGGGTCTTCTTTAGTGTACACAAACCAAAGGGAGGGCTGCTAAGGTGTGGATAAACTCCTACGAATGCTTGCAGAGAAACTGCAGTGGGGGCTCAAGGAGGGAGGGTTTACTGCAAAAGCAGAGTAGGAAGCAGGTTCTGAGAGAAGGGGAGAATTTGGAGGCAACATGAGTTGAGCATCCTAGAGTGAGGTAAAGCTGATCACTACGGAAGGGGATGAAGATTGCCAACAAACCTGAACAGAGACAGTGTGTATGCACTCAGGGATATGGCAGGTATTCACTGTTAAAAAGTTGATAACCTTTACATAGGGGTCACAGAATGAAGAGTCTGATTTAGAGAATGGTTTTCTGGAACCCAAGCTGCTCGCTCATTCTGCTGAGTTCAGCTTTGCTGAGCTCACGAGTCCTGGAAGATGTATTTTTTGCATTGAATGCGATCGAGGAATGGGGACAAGATACATTTAAATTAGAGATTAGCCAAGATTTCTAAGACAAAAACCTAGAGTGTTGCACAGCTGCAGGCAGCTGTGATGGAAAAATCCATCCTCTGGAAGCAAATGCCAACAGGACCTAATTGAAACCCCATTGCAGTGGACACAGCCCTTGTTATCAGTTTCAGTGTGCTTTGGATGAAGCTTTTAATATCTTGGCGAGTCTCACATCATAGCTTCTAATGGTTTTCAGTTGTGCTGAGCTGAGAGTTTGCATTTGCTTCAGGGCAGTAACTGTTTGTCGGGATTGCTCTTTTCTTATGTAAATAGGTCTAATTTGTAAGACGTTTATCTCTGGGAACTTCAGCCAGCTGCCTTCCAAGGCAGGCATTTCTTCCCAACTTGTCTGCACGTGTGGCCAGGGAATACAGATCTGGAGAGGGAGAAAGGGACATTGTAAAACGTGCTTTTTCACTCTTATAAGGCAGTAGAATTCTTCTTCACAGACTGACTTCATGCATAAGTGAGGCTTCTGTCACCACATTCATTTGCTCAGCATGGGATGTCTTTCTTTCTTGTTTCTGTTGGTGTTTTGCACGTCGTTTCGTTGCACTTGAAGGACCGAAGGAATGTACAAAACCAGAAACAGAGCATGGGGGAAGAAAGGAAAGGGAGCAAAAATTCAGAGAATAACCAAAGTTAAGTTGCAGTTACAATACATCTTGTCTGTCCTTTGCTCATCAGGGAAACAGAAGGACCAGAAAGGGAGCCTGCACACCTTAATTTCCTGACTTAGGTTTGTCCCAGTTTTGCTCCAAACCCCACTGAAACCAGCAGTACTTCCCTACTAACGTTCCTGGCTTAGACTCATCAGCCTATAGCTCTCTAGGAAGGCAGGACAGCTGGTGGTGGAGAGATCTTTCTTTCTCAAAGGGTAAGGGGGACCTTAAGTCGTTTGCAGCACATGGGTGCGAGTTACCTGCCCTGGCTCCTTGCTCAACCATGATTGTCCCCTGAATCGAGTATGTGAACAGTTTCAACAGTTCTCTCTAACTGGTAACAGTTACCATGGAATAATACGCCATATAAATTTATTTAGCACTTGTTATTAACAAATGCTGTACTAATTCCAACAGTGTTGCAATTATATTGCTGTTATCAGTAATAACTGCAGTCATGATCCATCTCTAATAGATCATGGATGACTTGGCTGGTACATCACTAGGCTGGAGCTGATCAGTTGCTGGCATTTACTTGTATCATGCTCACCAAATGCTGTATCTCTTAGAAGATGGAGATGTCACAGTTGTTTACACATACAGAGGAATGTGCTTACTAACTAGATGTTATTGCCAGGGGTTTGGGAACAAACCAGGCAGTCAGCAGTGTTTTGCTCTCCCCACTCCTACCCAGTGATCTAGTGCTGACCTGGCTATCACTATTCTTCAGTCACACATGAAACCGGGTGTTCCAGGACCCAAACACAAGCCAAAACCAATACATTTACCTGTTTCTGTGTTAACTAGAAACTTCCACAGCAGCAGTGTGCAGCCTTCGCCCATACCAGCAGATGGGGTGGTTACAGTGCGTTTGCAGCCTGCTCTGCAATACCTCATTCGCTGAGTATTTTTTTCCCTGCAGAGCTCCAAAGCTTATTTTTCATGAGGCACCAGCTTTTTGTGGTTAATGGTATGATTGGCTATTGCCTGGCTTAATTCTGCAATCACTGCTGACGGATGAGGGTTTGAGGCTCTGTTTTGCAGGGCAGCGTCCCAAGGGCTGCATCTTAAGGGTATTCTGAGAAACGACACAGAGGAGTAGCCCATAGCAATAGCAGTGAAAAAAAACTTCATTTCTGTTCAGTGAGGCAGGTAATGTTCATAACAAGCTCCCCACGGTTATTCCTGTTTACAAGCCTGAGATATGTACCAGGTTGAAAACTGTAGTGAGAGTCCAGTGAGAAGGCAGAGATCAGAAATAAAGGGTAGTGCTAATGTGTTTGTAAGGCAACATAGAACAATCCAATTCAATTGGGTTGAGCTGCCTAAAAACTGTGTTGTGGCAGCTGCTGGCAAAGAGCTAGTAATATTTAGGTAGATTGCTCATAATGAGTCAGAAGGTTGGAACGTCCTTGAAGCAAAGTGCCTTGTTGACCATCAGGATAACACCCTGTCATCAGTCAGCGTCAAAGACTTTTGTGACCAGTTCTCAGGTGGGTGAATGGTTTGAGATGCACTTGACTGGACAAAGCAGGCATCTGGGTGCAACTTCTGGGACTCTTCTGTCCATCCAGATGTACAGCCAAAAATAAAGTCATCCCAAAGCCCAAACGAAACTTCACTTCAACACCTAACATCTGATGAAGAGTCAGTGCTGCTGGTGGGAAAGGAATATATGTGTATATATACATATATATATATATATATGTCCCTTATCATTTGACCTTCCAAAGAAGATGGTCTTCACATGCACATGCACAAACACACATTTGTTTTTTCTTTCTCCCAGTTAGTTCCTAAATTAAAACTCTGGGATTTTATCTCCATAAGAAATCTCACGTCAGTCTGTTGTTGTAACTCCACATTGCATTCTATGTACCCTGGTATTTATTGTAACAGAAGAAAGGCTGTAGAATCCAAATAACCTGGTTTCCTAGGGTTAGATATGACTTCTCTTTGGAAAAGGCAGTTGCCTGAAGTTCAAACCTCTTGTAGCAGGGAATGAGCTTTTACTTTTACATTTGTTTTGTGAGGGGAGGGTAAAGTTTCTTTAGAACAGAGGATGCTTCCAGTGTGAAAGTCAGCAGCCAGAACAGTGACCCGGGATACAGGGAATTGAAGTTCATTTTGCTTGATGGAGGACTTGGACCTGAAACTCCAGTTTTTACCTGCTCAAGGCAGGGGTTTAATGTCTGACCAGCAATCCTATGGCACATATAAAAATGCATAAGTGAACTTTGGTGACCCACTCACTTCAGATGTAAGTATCCTTGCCTATTTATATTTGACTCAACATTAAAAAACATCTGCAAAATAGCATTGTAACACGTCATTTTACCAATATGCAAGTGAGCAAGAAGGGTGTGAACTGTTCTTCATAGGAGGTTGCTATGTCATTCATCTTCCCTCAAATGTCCCATACCTGGAAAGCTGCAAATTGGCTGCTTTGTTAAGAGAAAAAATGCAGACTCTGTGATGCAGTTCCTTTAGTTTCTTCATGTGGCAGCTTTCTATAAAAGCTGCTTGGCTGAACTCTTTCTTGCATTTCATGTTCCTGCCAAGATCTCCTAAAATATACTTGGCCTTTCACCAAAAGAGTGGGACAGGGATATAAGACAGGGAAATTTACCCCAAGCCGGACCTGTAGAAAATAACAGGATTATGAAGCACTTGAATTAACAACTGCAGAAAGAGAAGAATAACTACCACGAGGGCATTTCTGCATTTCCCATAAAAAGAAGTAATAAAAATCACAGCCACTTCTGAAGAAGAATGAGTTCTATAACCAAGTTTAGCTCTGAAATCTGCAGGCTCTGCTTCAGCCATAACGAAGTGTTTGTGTACCTTCCAGATTTTCTAGGTTTAAAAAGACAGCATTTTCTGTAACACTTGTTTCTCCTGTGTCTTTAGACCATGGCAGCCACAGCAAAATTCCATTTGTATAATCCTGGATGGAACAATCAGGTTTTCTTACTGTTCGGTTAAGAAGGACAATATACGGCCCTACCAAGAACAGAACAATACCTTTTAGGAATCATGCCACTAGTTGATGATGGTCTGCAAAGACCTTTATGAGACCTTTTGTCTTATAATGTGATCAAAAGTAAGACTGTGTTACAGTCTTAATTTTGTAATTAGATTTACAAATCTAAACCACACAAAAAGCTTTTTATTGAGGCCTCAAATGTTCATGGTCTAGGATTAATGCCCTATACAAAACCAATACTAATATCTGTTTAGGAACATGATACAGCTTAAACCATTGAGCACCTTTGAGTGGAGCAGTGTTATAGGACGGGCCTAAGGAAATGGGAATCAATTTACCATACAAAGTGAATTTTCACCATTCATTTCATTTGGTCGCTCTGAAAGGCAAACAGTTGTCATAGAAACAGTAAAATAAATCCATTTGTTGGGACTGGATGATGTGCCTCCTTTGAAAATGCAAATAAAGGTTCACTAGATAGATTTTTGTCAAGTGTATATCGAGCCAGAACTTTCAGTTTGAACTAATGTGCTTCTGGTTGCGCTTGTTTCATTTACATGGCTAATCCTTTCCATGCTGGCTGGACTTCCACAGCGTGCCGTTCTAGTTCCTGTGATTTCATATTGCAGCTTGTACTCTCAGACATTTCAGACCTTATCTTCAATCCTACATGCCCACATAGGAGCTTTTGAAAATTTCCCTGAAATAAATATGTTGGGACACTTCATATTCATTTTCCTGCTGTGTTCTCGTCTCCTTTATTAGAGCCATTGTGCAAATCCAAGGCACAGACTGCAATCAGGCTTTGCAAGCTTTTAAGCTTCTAGTCGTCTGTCTGTTTAAAATGCTAACAGTTGATAAACTGCAGTTCAAAGCATCACAGTCTTTGGCCCTGTCTAGTATGCTATGAAATGAATGGATAAGGGATGCAAGGGAAGGACACCAAAGTGGAGACTGCATCACTTACTCTAGCACTAGACAAAGGCAGGAGCAAGGCTGAAATCTGCATTTAGAAGTGAAATGTTTTCTAGCCTCTGGAAGGAGCAGAGGTAATGTTACAGATGAAAGAGGGGAGATTGAGACATTAGGCAGAAGCTCTTCCCTGTGAGGGTGCTGAGGCGCTGGCACAGGGTGCCCAGAGAAGCTGTGGCTGCCCCATCCCTGGCAGTGTTCAAGGGCAGGTTGGACACAGGGGCTTGGAGCAAGCTGCTCTAGTGGAAGGGGTCCCTGCCCGTGGCAGGGGTTGGAACTGGATGGGCTTTAAGGTCCCTTCTATACAAACCATATTCTATGATATCACCCATGAACTGTGAGGAGGCTGCTGTGTGCGCTATGGTATAGCAGCGAATTTGTGCTTCTGAGAGAACTTCTGACTGAAAGAAGTCAATCAGGCTTTTACCACTGATTTCATGCAAAAATGTTCCTCAGACTGAGAGCTGCATTTGGAAATAAATAAATAAATAAATAAGCCTGTCATTTGAAAAGTAAAATGTTTTACCTTCCTGCCAAGCTCTATTTCCGACAGGCTTGCAGCATGAGATAGATATATATATAATGTAGACAGGAAAAGATAAGTAAATTTAGTACGTCTGCTTAAAAAGCTGTAATTCCTTGACATATATAAATAATAAAACCTCGAGAGTTTTGTAGTTCTATTTTCTGCCCAATGACTAGCATAAAGGCAATGATTACCATTCCTTTAACTTCAAATAGAGAACGCCAGCAAAAAAATACCAATTGGTCCAGTTTTACAAACGCAAATCTTGTGAAATGCATCTGAAGTGTGTCTTGAAGCAAACGTCTGCGTCAGTTTTTCTTTAGTTTTTCTTTCATTTTCCAGGATTTCTCAGTTTCAGAGGCTGGTTATAGTGACGTGGCTTCTTGTGCAATCATGCATGTAGGGAGGAACTGATGGGTTTGAAGTGGATGAACAGAAAACTTGTGTTTCCTACTATCCAACTTTTTATGTCTTTTAAAATATTCAAAATGTGCTTTTTCCCTTCTGCTGTTGATTTCTATGGTGTGGCCTGGCCAAGACTATAGGCAGTACTGACATGATATTTCACTTTAAAAGCTGTCCTCCTGAGACTTCCTCAAGCAGAAACACAACATCGTCTAAGACTGAAGAAGCTGGCTGTTGAGAGGATTTACTTCCAGCATTTCAGATGAAGAGAATGTTAATGCAATTTGGAGAACACTCTGCTTTTCAAGGGTTTTCTTTATAATATTTGAAACTATAAATCTTCTAAATTTTACCTCTCACTGGTGTACCAATGCACTTTCATCAGAACCGAGTTACACAGTGGAAATACTCCCCTGTTACTAGGGGGACTATGCAAACTGTCATGTTTCCTTTGAAAACAGCTTGTTTCAGGGACACCTAAGGATTAGAACTGTATACATATGTATAAAAAGCTGGAAAATAAAGACAGGTCAATTATCTACCATGCTAACAACAAAGAACAGGCAAGTGTAGATAGAGATGACAGTGAGCTAGGGGACTGTGAAACCGTACCGGTCCAGCTAAGCATCTGGCCTTTGGCATATTAGTGATAAACTCATATTCTACATCTGTCTTCTGGGAGAGGAACATTGGAACAAAATGCACTTCCATTCTCCATTTAATACTTTCAGCGAGTGACTTTGGAAGTGTAATTTCATTTTACATTTAACAACTGCACGCATTATATGAATTTGGAGAATGCAGAGGGGAGGGCAGTCAACAAATTTTAATCAAGAAACCACTTGCATAACGAAGGAAGCAATGGAGCAACTGAAGGGAGGCAACACCATCTGGAGGAAAAGACTGATAACTCATTGAGAAGCCAAGGGCCTGTGAAAGAGGAATGTCTCTGGGCTACATAATTAACTTGGTATTTCATGTCTTTATGGTAGGTGGGTTGTAGGTTAGTTCAGAGACCAGTGAAACTCATACAATACTCTGAAGACTGAGAGTAGACGGGGAGAGATGCACATAGCTTAAAACAAAGCTGGGCCATTTTCTCTATTTCCATTTCCTGGAAACCAATCTCTTTATTTGAATTTTCTGGAAATCACACAGAAGTGAAATAAATCACTGGCTTTAAAGCTTTCATCGTCTGCATCATTTCACACCTCTCCTGGGGCTTGCTGCTTCCAAACAATCCCATGATTTGGCAAATGTCACAGCTGGTTTTCATATTTGTCGTAGCCTGGTGACCTGTAACAGCAAGAGGAGACCCAAAAGTAAGAACTAGGCTATCCCAAAACATTTAGTTCTTCAATAAAAAACAAGATTAATATTCTTTATGTCTCTATTCAAGCTTTTTTCTCCTGTTGATCACTGTAATAATGGGCTGCACTGTGCTCTGTGAAACATTTCCATAATGTAAGAGCCCTGCTTCAATAGTTACAGGGAGAGAAGGGCAGTTGGTGCCATCCAATGATCGTTCTGATGTTTCACCTTTCCATTAAGCTAAAACAGATATTTGCAAGAATAAAATGCCATATGAGAGAGAACTCATCAAAGGTAATCCAGTCTTTCCATGAATCCAATAAGGATGTTTGGACAAAATGATGTTAATGGTTGGCTTTCTGAGTATTTTCCTTCTACTGTTTTTCAGAAGTGGCTTTTGGGAACTATGTGGTAAATAACCATCTTTTTCTCTCACATCCTGATTTCTGCCGTTGACTTTTTGCTTTTGAGATTGGAAATGCTACCTTTGTAATATAACTGCACCTCCCATGGTGGAAGACGAATGAAAAACACATTCTGTGGCTGTTGTGCTGGTCTACACAGAAGCATTAGCAGGTCTTAGGCATATGTTCACTGTGCTGCTTTAATATTTGATTCCATTTTATGAACCTCTTACACTTGAGGACTTTCTTCAGGCTTCCAGCAGTGTTACAGCCTTTAAGATACTCATGAGGTTGGAAAACCCAACGTGCACTGATTGAAGGAAATAAAAGAACAATAGGTTCTTACAACTGCAGTGGAAACTATTGACACAGTGGAAACACGTGAAAATGTGGGAGAATCTGCACTAGGTAACAACTGTTGTGTGTATTTCTGGGTATGAGAATATAGATTAAATTGGTTTTGGAGAGAAAAGCTTTTCACCTAAATGGGATCACCAGAGTTGCAAGCCTGTATAACAGTAAAAATCAGAAGTTTCAGCCAAGTTTAATGGAGAGGACCTAATTCCCATTGTCTGTGCTGGGTGTGAAATTGCTGTGATGTGTAATACAGCAGAGAACAAGCCTGATAGATTTTACTGAAGTTCATCCCATTGCTACATGAGAAATAGATCTAACATGAGCCATCATAAGTAAAATGTCTCAGAAATCCCTGAGGCTGCTCAAGGTAGCAGCTCTTCACGACAAAAAGGTCATTTATTTCCTTCCCAAGCAAATATGAACTGGTAAAAGAGTTGTTACACTTAACAGTGGATTGTGCTCATATAGAGCTTACTTCCAATGAAGCCCAGTTTCACTGTGGGCATTCACATGGTTGTTAACAGCATTTCACCTGCAGGAGCTGTGACCCAGTCACCAGTAACATGGCAAAGATTCCCATTCCCCTGCACAAGCAAATACGACTTTGATGCTTTGAACCTAGACTTCAGCTATAACAGTTCATAAAGCAATTCTGTGTTACTCCCCAGCCTGGTCACACTCTCCCATTACCATGCCCTTGTTGACAACCATCTCTAGCTAATCATTCCTCCTACCCTGCCCCACTTGTGCAAAGTCAGTAAAGGGGGCAAGAAACCCCCAAAGTGGTGGTATCTTCTTGTTTTAAAAAGCAGGCACAATGACAGCTTTTTAGTGATAGTTATCGGGGTACAGTCTGATAGAGAAAGATGGGAGGAGCGCTGAATGAGGCCAGATAGCTGAAAGGGAAAATGGTCTCCTGAGCGTGAAGTCAACAGCTGATAGTGCAACTCTGACTTCAGGCAAAGCTGAAGGAAGCAAAATCTAAACATGCTGGGACAGGGTAAGGGGTCCATCTACCTGCACACATAGTTTGGGTTATTTTGGTTTGGTTCTGGGGTTTTCTTTTGGATAGCTCATACTTCTACCTAATTAACTTGGCCATCAAAACAGCAACAATAGAGAAATGCTGTGAGGGTTTATTGTTCTCTGCTTCATAGAATCACGGAATAGTTTTGGTTGTAAGGGATCTTTAAAAGTCATTTAATCCACCCCCCACCCCTGCAGTGAGCAGGGACCCCTTCCACTAGAGCAGCTTGCTCCAAGCCCCTGTGTCCAACCTGCCCTTGAACACTGCTGGGGATGGGGCAGCCACAGCTCCTCTGGGCACCCTCACAGGGAAGAGCTTCTGCCTAAGAGCTCACCTCAGTCTCCCCTCGGGCAGGTTAAAGCCATTCCCCTTGTCCTGTTCCTACACATCCCTTGTCCCAAGCCCCTCTCCAGCTTTCCTGCAGCCCCTTCAGGCACTGGAGCTGCTCTCAGGTCTCCCCTTCAGGAGCCTTCTCTTCTCCAGGCTGCCCCAGCCCAGCTCTCTCAGCCTGGCTCCAGAGCAGAGCTGCTCCAGCCCTCACAGCATCTCCATGGCCTCCTCTGGCCTCGCTCCAACAGCTCCACATCCTTCTGGTGCTGCTGCCCCAGAGCTGGATCAGGGCTTCAGGGGGTTCTCCCCAGAGCACAGCAGAGGGGGAGAATCCCCTCCTTTGACCTGCTGCTCACGCTCTGGGGGTGCAGCCCAAGATACAGTTGGTTTCTGGGCTCAACCACACACTGCAGGTCACGGGGAGCTCTCAATCCGTTCATCTCCCAAACTGCATTGATACCAGAGGTTGCCTGAACCCAGGCACAGGACCTTGCACTTGGCTCTGTTGAACCTCACAATGTTCACATGTGCCCACTTCTCCAGCTTGGCCAGGTTCCTCTGGAGGGCATCTTATCCCTCAGGTGCATCAACTGCACCACTCAGCTTGGTCTTCCCAGGCACACAGGTGAAGCTGATGTGTTAGGAGGTCCCAGGGTCCTCCTTCCTACAGTGTTGAAAAATGGGTGCTGTTTCCCTTTTTCCACTCAGCAGGGCCTTCACCTGATGCCAGGGCTTTTCAGACATGGAGTGTGCCTTGTTTTCAGCATAACCACCTCAGCTTAGCGCAGGCAAAGGGCAAAAGCTGACTTTGTGTGTGAGGTGGGGATCTGTGTGTGAACGAGGACACAGAAAAACCAAGTTAAGGTCTGACTAAGCAATGCAGCACAGCTGGTGCTGGCCTTGATGGAAGGAATAAAAGGGGAAGAAGGAGCTGTATCTATTCCTTTCTTCAACCTCTCGTATGCAACGTGTCAGACCCTTCCTATGGTGGAACCTGCCAGCCCAAGGATGCAGCAGCTGTTGTCACCTACTTGCTCCCAAGGTATTGTTGCTAACTAAATCTTAAATGGCCGTAGGTGCTCTTGAAAACTAAAGTGCTTTTGTTCTGAAAAAAAGACCTTTCTGCATAGTGGAATGCAGATGGTACTTGTTCCTGTGTATGAAAGCCCTTAAATACCATCGTGTTTAGGGCTGACTCACAGATATAAGTCTCTTTCTTTCCTTTCTTCTTCTATACGTGTAATGAAACTAGAATTACAAAAGGTCCTTAGGCAGGCTGCACAAGGCAAAGGATGAGTGGCAGGGTTTCAATACTTGCTTCCTACCTCTTCCTTCCCCACACACCACCCACCCATGCACATGTTTGTTTGCTTGCTCACAAGCCTGTTACAATCTGGTTCTTAATGAAAATGACTTTTATTTTTCATGTATACCTTCAGAAGCTCTTGGGAAGGCACCTTCCCCTACAATTTGCCTGTTGGGTGATGTTGGGATGTGCATTAGGGCTGGAAATCAGGTCTTGTGTTTTGTGTCATTGTGGGGCAAACCATGGTAGCTCTTTACATTTCAATCTCTTTTAGCCTTTCTGCTGTGAGTGGAACACTGATCCTTCCCTAGAGGAAGGCCTGTGCAAAGACATAATCCCACACTTGGGGATTCAAAGATGTTTTGCATGCAGGATTGGTAATGACTGAAATGCCAACTGCCCTAAAACCTAATGGAGAGATTCGAAACTACTTCATCTTGTGCTATCCAATTCTCAGGTTGTTTCTATATGAAGTTGATTCATAGAAACATCCTTACAGGCAGCCGGCATCTCTGGAAGGTAAGTGCAGGAAAAGTTGTTGGCTCCATTAGGAGAACTGCTGTGTGTATTTTCCGTTTGAAAGAGCCGGCAATTACATCAAGTTGCTATTTTTAGGCAGATAATAAAGTGGAACACTGGGTTAATGAAAGCAGCCTGCGCCAGCTGAGTGCTATGGGATGGTCACCCAGCGTATGCATGGTAGGCTGTATGTCTGAAACACATGCACTCCACCTGCCTCTCAAATACGACTTAGCTTTTTGCCTGAGAAGAAAAGCTGGTTCTATTGGAAAACATAATTGGAAACAACTCATCTCTTAATCCACTCCTTACTTCCGAAGTTCCTTGAGTTTCTTTCAGAGGTGAAGGAGTGTTAATGCCATCATCTGAACACAAATGGTAGGAAGGGAGGAATTTGATCCATGCACTGGTATTCACAGTGCTTCTCTGCAAATGGTCTCCATGTTCATTCTGCAGTGCAGTCCCCTAAGAGCTTAAGAAAACCACCCTGAGTTTTGTAGCTCCATTTAGCACACTCTAGCAGGCTACATGCAGTTTTTGAGGCTTCTCTCTTTAAATGTCTTACGAGTTGCAATGCCAATGGTGGTGGTGTTTTGGGCAAATGAGCTGAAGGACTGTCTGTGGTGATAATGACGGTCAAAGTCTTAGTTTCAGATATTCAGGACAACACATAGATTCTTCCAGATCCAATAGGCTGCAGGCTTTGCTGTTGCAGTCAAAAGGGTGCAAACTCACCAAAATACCAACATATAATCACAGAACAGTTAGGGTTGGAAAGGACCTTAAGATCATCAAGTTCCAACCCCCCTGCCTAGAAGTGGCATGCTGAATTGAAGAACATAGTGTTTATTGTAGCTTATGGTGGCCTGTGCAAAAGGGAGCTTGTAGAGTTGTTCGCATCTTTCTCATGGTGATCTGGATACAGCCTCTTTTAGGAAGCCCCTAAATTCCTGCTTGCTGGAGGCTTGGAGATCACATGAGGGAGAGAAGTGCTCCATACCTGCCCTATTTCTTTTTGTTCTCTGAGTATCCTCCCTCCTGGTTACGGTCAGGGACTTCCTTGCCTCTAATCAGGATGTTATAAATTCTGGGTGATGAGAAAAAGAGCCCAGTGGGGATCCTCTCAAGTCCCAGAGATTAGGGTGAAGCACTGACTTTAATGAGACAGTTCACAGGCTGGAAGCGAAGTGTATACCAAGGACCTTGCTGAACTTGACTGTGTGTGGCACAGCAAGAGCTGTCGCGTTAGGGAAGGATTTGTTTGAATGGGAGAGGGAAGCTTTCTGTGAAGCTTCCCCCATTGCCCAAGGGCTAATATGGATTAGTTAGAGACTCTAGAGAAAACAGGATCTCTTATATGAAATAAATGTTTTTTTTTACTCCTAGAAAGACCAAATTAAGGGTTGATCAATTCATGCTGATTGTCAGCTTAATGAAGAATGTAAAGATCACAGGGAAAAACTGAGCACTTTCTGACTTACAGGGTCTGATTGGAGCAGTCATCTGGAAAGCATCAGCTGTGATAGTACTTCCCTGTTTCCAAGAATAGATTAATAACTAAATTGATTGTTCTGTTATAGCTACACTTTGTCTCCAGTTATTACACTCCAGGTATGGTATGAGTGTGGTTTCAAAGGCTATTGCTCAGTCTAAAAATCAGCATGTGTTCAGGCTTTTTCCCAGTTGAAAATGGCACTTATTAGCCACTGGATAAAGGATATAACAGAGATAGCTGCAGCCGCTTGGTACTGTGGAGTAGGAGTAGGGGAAGTAGAAAGGATACCTATAGGGAGCCAGGGTTGCTATTCTGCCCCGTAGGAGAGCCAGAGACACTCATCCCCACAACGGTCTCTCTCTCCCATAGCAGGAAGCACCACCTAATATTTCCCTTTATTTCTTGTTGGCTTCTGGCAGCCTCCTGCCTCACGCAATTGATAAATTTGCTTGTGCCCAAGAGACATCCATAGAGTGGATGCAGGATGATGCCATTCACCTCCTCCAACCCCAGCGTTAACCTGGAGACGTTTTCTTCTAAATCTGCTTTACAATATTAGAGCTCCATTTGTGAGTTATGTCTGAGCCCACCTGAAAGTTATTGATGAGTTCTATTTTCAGCCTTGTTGTAACTGTGCTTTAGTGATATTGACAGAAGCAAACTGAAAATACACTGGCCAGTTCTGTTGTTGAGTGCAAATCCAGCTCTACCCTGTATTTACATTTGCCATAATTAAAAGTGTATGTAGCTAATAGTCATCAGATGTTTTACCGAGTCATATATGCTATTCATGCCTAAACAGGTAATTTTAAAGATGTTCCTGCTTCTTTTAACTGACAGAAACAATCTTGTCTTTGCCCATTTCCTTCCTTGTGCTGTTGGAATTTGCTAGGAATTCTGTATCTTTCCATCTATGACCTGGTTTAGTTGCCAACAGAGTTGGCAGGAGTTTTTCCACTGGCTTTGTCCAAAATCAGATCAGGCCACTAGAGAGCAAATGATAAATCGCGTTCATAAGCTGAAAGTTAACCACAGGCATTGATCAATACACACATGTATTTCTGCCTGGGCAGGGTTTGCAGTTTGGCACCTTTCCCTCAGCAGTATCGCTGTAGTACAGTGAAAGGCGAGTATCTACAGTGATGCTGGGCTTCACTGTCCCTCTGGGGTTCTATGTGGGGCAAGTGTTGAAACCTTAATGGGGGAGTTACAGGTGTGTGGCTTCAGAGGTGCCTGGCCATGAACAGCAGCACCTCTCACTAGAGTTTCTGTTCCTTGTATCTTGAGGCTGACAAGTTCACTGAATTCCCATGTCCTTTTCTTCCTTTTATTGCTGTCAGTAACAATAGTTGAAGATTTTGGCATGAAGGTACTGCATTTTTGTCATTAAAATCACTCATTCTTCTGTAAAAGTGTGTAGGTAGGTCTGCAAAAGCACAGCATCTCAGAATTCTTTACCAAAGCACATAATCTTCCTTTACCAAGCACATCATCTTTCTTTACCAAAGCACATCTTTCTTTACCCAAAGCACATCTTATCTTTCTTTACCAAAGCACATCTTTCTTTACCAAGCACATAATCTTTCTTTACCAAAGGACATAATCTTTACCAAAACACTTCCCTTTCAGTCTTCTAAGCATTCTTTAGCCTGTTAAGACCAACTAATAAATGTTTTCAAAAGTGTAAAAAAAAACATTGAAAATATAAAGTAAGATTCTTTTTAGACTAAAAGCATGTCTATTATCTATCTTTTCCCAGGGAACATTTTCCCTATTATCTGCCTTGACAAACAACTAGTCTCACTGATAAATAATTCAGCAGCAAGAGACTCTGGGGCTGTCTGTATAAAATTATGGCATACATTAACTGATGTCCTCACCAAGCAGGAGGTGCTGGGAGAATTAGCCTTGACAAAATGGCATTTCTAAATCCCCGGCTGTCCCCTTAGAAACTGTGCCCTCAATATTCAGGTCTCTGCAGTTAGAAACTGGTGGCTCCACTGGAAAAGCAAGAGCTAAAGTGAGTTTTGGGGTGTTTTTCCATCAAGCTTTGTTGTTTTGGAACCTGTTAACACTGTCTGAATATCATATTCTAAGCAATTCTTAATCTGATTCAAGTTTCACTAAGCTGTTGTTTTTAAATCGCTCATGTGGGTTTTTTTTTACCCTCCTAACAGAAACAGTTTAAGTGCCTGGCAGGTTAAAAGAGGAAATATTAAACAGTCTCATCACTGAAAGAGGACCAGTTCCCTGTGCCCAAACTCTCTGTTTAACTGTGTGTGGGTAAGGCATACCAATATCAGTCCTTGAACGCTTGAGGGTCATGCTAATTTTAAGTGAAGTCTTCATCTCGAGCATCTTTCAGTAGGGAAGACTTCATGTAAGGAATAAAAAAGCTGCAAATAATTAGTACCATACTTTGGCACACATTACCCCTGGGTTAACTATTAAAAGAACCCATTCAGTGACAGCAGCTGCTGCAGATATCCTGAGTCTAAGCCAGCCCTGGGAGCTTCCCTGCTCCCTGCACTTGTGTTCCCTTGACTTCTCATTGCCTCTGCCTCCAGTGCTGTGAAGCTGCTTGGAAGGTTTGGACTCTGTAAAATGACTCTACAGTGATTTAGAAGTGATGAAGGCTGTACCAGGCGCAAGTACTGCCATTTAGAGATGACCTTGTTTTTAACAATAGTCGTATCTTTAAAAGATAAAGCTTTGGCAAAGTTATGATACGGATTTTTGCTGCAATTAGACTCAAGCTTTGTGCAGCTGTGAAGTTAAAGCAGAAATCAGTATATGCATCATCTGGCCCCAGTGCACAGTTGGATTTTAATATGAAGCAGTTTTATTCTGGACCGGGGGAGGAAGGGGTGTGTATGTTAATAACGAAGACCATAGCTGTCTACAACCTAAAACTACACCCTTGTACAAGCAAAATACATAGAGGGTGGGTAGGGAAAGATTTTGTTGTTAAGTGATGGAAAACCAAAGTGAGTAAACAAGGTCACACAATAAAACTGGGGAAGGCTGAAATATTCACTTGCACTCTGAACAAGCCATCTCCTCCATCAGCCAGCCTTTGCTGTCTTTCTGGTTCTGTAAAAGGCTGCACTTTAGCAAATACGCTGCTTCACTGTTACAGGAGGACACCAAGGGAAGAGACCAGTTTAGGCATAGGGGTTGGCTGCCCAGGTTACTGGTAGCCTCCTTCAGAGAGAGAAAAGTTAGGGAGGCAACTGTAGTCATGAGGGAGCTCTGCAGTATCCAAACCCAGCCAAAACAACTTATTACTGTTAGCTGTAGATAACTGAAGTTCCCACCAGTCCTTGCCACTCTCACAGGGATCAGAATAATTCACACAAAGGCAACGCATCTTGTAATGGCAAGCCCCAAGGGCTGTAGGTAGTGAGGTTTTCACAAACACATTGCCTGCTCCCACTTACTTCCCTCTGATTTCTTGGGGGTGTTTTTTTCCAAGTCTAATTATCACTTAAATTAATCCTCAGTGTCAACTGCCAATGGCAAAAATGTCTGAGAGCCTTCCTCATGCAGTCTTTGAGCAGTTGGCAAAAGAGCCCGTGAGATGCTCCTACTCCAGCTTCAAATAAGAGCATCTTTTGCAATTAGCAGTTGGGATGAAGATTCTGGAGCATGTAAATCACTCAGGGAGAGCCTGTGGTAAAAGGAAGGGGGCTAGAAAACCTTAGAACTTGCTCATGTTTTGATTTTTAGGCCATGCAGACCTTGCCAGAAGCATTCCTTCAACCTCCCCCCATCGCTGACCCCAGAACATAATCGTATAGAAGACTAAAGCGAAAGGAACTGGATCAGTACCCGATCTCAGTTTAGGCTTTCTCTTGCCTCTGAAGTTTGGCACATTGCTTTTGTTGTCCTACATCCAAAAGATGGAGGTAGTTTGATCTGTTGTGAAAGGATTTGGGGGGTCCTGTTGCTGTTTGTGCAAAGACACCTTGAAGTAGAAAACACAGTTTCTCCCACAAATATTCACGCATGTTAAGTGTGATGTCTATTCCCTGTGCTACAGAAATCAGTAAAACCATCTTTGTACTAATGCTGGTTGAAAGGGCATGGAAAAGGGATTAAAACAGGATAAGGAGAAGCTGCCACCTCACTGGGAAGCATTTTTCAGGGTCACAGGTTGAAATTTGCCATGATGAGAAGTTTTGAGGGTGACTGTTAACATCTAAGCAGCTACTGAAGTGGGATTTTTCAGTTACTGTAGCTGCTGAGGTGCTGAAGGAAAATTGATGCTCAATAAGCAGAGCTCAAAGCGCTTTGCCAAATCACTGTTAAATGTGTAAGCTGCAGACTGAACAAACATAGCGAAGAAAAATTGCCAGAGAATGCCCCATAGCAACAAGTCCATTAGTTTGTCATTTATAATGGGACAAATATATTCTTTCCAAAGTCATAAAGATAGAATCTTCAAACATCATTTGTTTTCCTAGCTGGGATCAGAACCTATACATATATGCAGTCTTCAGCTGTGATTGTGCACAAAACATTATTTATTTCCTTTTACATTTTATTATTGTTAGTGGAAGGGCCCAAAAATATAATCAAGACGCAGACTGCATATGCCTGATAATATAGAAATAGCACAGCATACCTGTCTTGCACCAGAAGACTTGTAAGAAAACCTTTAGTGTATGGAGTATGCACATGGATTTAGCTGCCGCCTTGAACCCCTCAGTTTGTCTTTCAAAACAGGCATCAAAATACTTTAAATAGGAAAAAAATGGATTTGTCAGTTAAAATCACGGGTGAAGTGTTTATGTACACTGTCCAGTTTTCTCACATACTAGTAACATTTTTCAGGTTTTGCTTTTCTCCTCCTGATTTGCCTTCCCTCAATCATCCCTCCACTTCGCTCCATTTGATTCTCTTTGAAACAGAATTTACGGATTCAGAGCGAATCCATTCCTTCTGCTGGAGCTCTGGTTTAGGTTACTGCAAAACGAAGACTCCTGGTTGAATTACCAGTTGTGTCTGCATTTCGTTTGTATTTCTTTTGCATCCACATTCTTCTTTGTTGCTCTATGCTCTGCCTTTGAGTCAAGGCATTTATGGCTGCTCTCATTGTTTGATGTCAGCCCACTGTGAGCAAAAGCAATGGAAATCAGTTAATGCGTGTTAATTGTGAGTCTCTCCACCTTAACCACAGGTATTGTTATCAATACTGCAGCCAATTTTGGTTGAAAGTGTAAGTTTTATTAAACTGAGGAAGTGATAGCAGATAAACCAGCACTGGGCGCACCGGGGAGCCCCCCGCTCTGCCCAAGACGCGCACACGCGGTCCCTGGGAGGCGGTCCTTTATCTTGTTCGGTTCAAGGCTCCAGCCAATCCTGTCGCCCCTCCTCACTCGGATGTTGACATGGCTCTTCCCCATTGGTTCCCTTCGTTGCAGGGGGGGGGGTCTCATTACCGAGAAGTTTTGGGAAGTTTCGAGAAGCTCCCAGAGGCTTCGAGAAGCGTCCACTGGCAGCCTCCAGCCTCCTCACCGCCGCAGCCCCCGCCCCTCAAGCGTTGCAACAAGACACCACTTCGAGCCACCCAGCCCTTTTCTCTCTCGCAATCCTGTGCAACAATACAACTGACCTCCCCCCCATTACCTACAGAGTACAACAGTTACAGAGTCAAAAGGAGTATTGTTTCACATAACGACAGCCACAGAGAGCCTCCCTCCCCGCAGACTTCTTGATGAGCAAACCCCACACATCCCAGGTATGGCTCATAAATAAAGTATGTGGTAGGTTTCTGGGAATAGCATTCCCACTGGGACCATCACGGTGTGTCACATTTATAGCTTTAAAAGAGAAGGGTGTCAAAATGGGCTCACTTGATTGAAAGAACGTTCACTACCAGTTTGTCAGGTCTGTTGTAATGTTTAAGCAAATTAAGATGCTGGTTTTCTTTAAGCAGTAAAAACCTGAAACATGACAACAAATTGAAATATTAGAAAGGATACTGGGAAGCTTTGGTAGTCCGTGCTTGTGAATTTAAATGTCTAGCAGAAAATAGCTCTTAAGTGGTGTTCAAGCGTATCTTCTATGTTCAACTTTACGATGTGCACCAGGCAGTGCCAAACCATGTGTGTGAGCGCAGGGCTAAAGAGTTGTAACAAATACGTGTTGACTGTACTTGAAAACTTCAGCACAGGCTGGGCACTGGGAAGAGGTGCCGTCACACAGGCGTGAAGTACCCATTTTCCAACTGATTTTGGAGTCCAGACGACACAGAGCTACTTTCTGAAGTCCCTTTGGACACTGTTCCCTCGCACTTCTGGTGATGGGACTCCTGCCTGCATCTCTGTTCGGGCACGCTGCCTGCTTGTGCCAATCGATGAGGCTGTGTCACAGCGCTGCCTGATTGTCTCTTGTCTCCAGCGACTGCGATCCATGTGCGGCCAGAGCAGTGGCTGAAACTTCAGCTTTGACCTTTATTTACTTTGCAAAATCAGCCTGAAGTTTACTATGGCCTTTGGCGGTGCTCCAGCTACTTACCCATAAGTATGCTGAACAAAGTCCTCCTAGCCAGGGCAAAGAAAGAGTCCTAAAGGAGGAATCTGTGGTGATTGCTTTGACTGCCGTTAATGTTCCCATGCTTAAAGCGAGTAGGTGGGGTTTAGTGGGGGGCTTTTCTTTCTCTTATTGCAGGTCCTCTTCCTCACTTGGCCGTCTTGCTGGTGGCTCTTTATATTTAACCAAGGCAGAAAGCTGCTGGTTCAAAGGGACTGGGTCTTAACTGCGTCCTCCTTACTCCATCTCCTGTTCTTCCTTCTGGTGAGTGCTTTAAACTTGTCTCATGTTGTGATCCCTTTTTACTCCTGAAAGTTCAGACTGAAGTTTGGATCCAGCAGGAGAAGCGGCCGAGTTGTGCTGATGCCTCTTGCACCAAACACTGAGTACTCCGTGCTGGTGTGGTTTTAGACAATCTAGGACATGCAGGAGACATGAGAAGCGTGATTTCACAGATGAGCAACGTAGCCTCTGTATTTCATGCTGTTTGGTAGCCATTCTGAGCCACATGGTCTGGCAGAGGTCAGCTTTGTTCGGTATCTACCCTAAGCTCTTTGTTTTGATGCAGCCACATCCTCTGCGTGGCAAAACAGCCATTTCCAAATGCCCAAAAGGCACTGTTCCCCCTTCCATCATCCGTCAGGGGTATTAGTAATGAATATAACAATGCATAATTATCTATAAAGAATTATTGCTAAAGCGGGTGTCATGACAGAGCATTTATAAAGTATACGACCAAGCTCTTACTTAGCAACTCTCGGAGCTTTCAGCTTGGCTGTTAAATGAAAGCTTTTGTGTTCTCGTTATTTTGCCTTGGGGAGTTGATGTGGTCTCCGAGCCCAGCAGCCAGGTCCCTCCTTCTTACCTCCCTTTTCTTAAGGAGTCCTGAAAGGTGTTGTCTTTTCCCCCAGAAATACCCATTTAACTGGTACCTGGTACTGCTGCTTGCTTCTGAATGTGAAGATTCTCTCTCGGGAAACAGCAGATCCTGGACCCCAAAACCATAAAAGCTTGATGGCTTTCCTATCTCTTCATAAACCCATGAGGTCTGAGGTTCTGTTACTGATGGCGTTTTCTCCTCTGTTTTCTGTTGAATGAGCTGGTCAGCAAGTAAGCCTCTGTGCTTCACTCTCTAACCGTAGTGACTTCATGTAAATAATCCTATGCACGGCCGGTAACTGCTTAAATACATGCGGGACAAACTGAGGTCCATTAGGGATATGAGATGTGGTGGGAATGAGTAAGTAATAAATCCAGTGACTACTGGAATCATACTACTTGTTGTTAATGGTGGCTGAACACAGTGAATGGACTTGCTTGCATGCTCTGCAAAAAAATCTGATGCATTTTCTTTCCTTTTCCTCGGTCTATAAGTAATTTCTATATCCTTTATAACATCCTCCTTTGTAGCATCTAAGGAGTCAACATTCCTTTGGCATTAAAGAAAATCCCCTCTTAGTCCCTAGAACTGCTGTTTAAATTGATAATGATGCCGAGGCATTTTCTTCTCTGACCACACTGTGCTTACAGAAGGAATTAGATTCCTCAGTTGAGGCCCTGGCAGTCATAATTCAGGTACTCTTTGAGGGCAGGCGTGCGTTTGTTGGTTTCTTTTAATGAAACAGAAGGTGTATTGAGCACATCTATTGAGTGCTCTAGGGAGTGCGTGCCTGGAATCGCTGAATCATCCCCTGGTAGGGGGTTTGCTGTTACAGATTTGCAGTTCAAAACGCAATCCCTTCGTTCTCAAAGGTGGGGGTTTTTATCACTGCCATTGCATCTCTGCTTTCCTGCGTCTGGTGGGGCACTTCACGGCTCTGTCCTTCCTCTGGGGATATTCCAGTTTGTTTAACTCCAGGTCTCCAGCATTCTTCAATAATCACTTGGAGCCGAGCTGACTGCGTTCACTGGGTGCCTGCCTGTCCAGGGCTTCATGGTGTAAACTAGCACATAGCACAGTGTCCAGTTGAAAACAGTTTTCATCCTGGAGACTCTGAGTTGCCCCTATCTGTGACCCCTTTCTGCAGATGATGTATTTTACCTTAATATGTATGCTGTCAAAACGCAGAGGACCAGAGCCCTCTCTGCCTTGGTGGAAAGGAGGTCAGCCAGCCTTGCTGATAGGAAATCTATGCAGTTCCTCCATGCAGGCAAAGACAGACTGATAAGTATCAATTGAGACATCGGGATAGATCTTGGGAGAATAAGAGCCCTTGCATAGAAAGTTTTCCTCCTGTTTTTTTTTTTTTTTTGAGCGTATTGTTCTGTTTGGTGTCCTTATCTAAGGACATTCTTACTTAAGTGCTTGTGTTTTAAGTGCAGCTTTAGCTTTTCTCATGCTTATCCTGCCAGCACTTCCTGCCCTCTCTGTTATGCAGAGGTAGAAGCTTTCTGTGGCTTTGTTAAAGTCTTGAAGCTTTGAGCGTGCATTTCACTGCTTGTCCTTGGCGTATTCAACTTTTGTGTAAGTCAGCCTTGGCAGCTCGCATCCAGACAAAACATCGAACTGGAAGATGTGTACTGTTTACTACGGCAATAAGAAAAGAGGCTTGATTATGGTAAGCAGTGTAAAAGATAGTTGTCTCCAAGGACACGAACCGCGCTGATTAGCAATAGCTGCAGAGCAATATGTTTTGGTAAGAATCTGAAGGATCTCTAGAGTGTTCACTTTGCTCATCCTCAGTGTGGTAAAACGCAGCACAACCCAGTGGTAAAGTTTTGAGTGTTCCCCAGTCCAGTTTTTGGTGTGCTGAAGAAGGAAGTTCATGCACCAGCTGCTAAGGAGAGAAATAACAGTTACAGCTGAATGCAGGATAGCAAAGTATTACTGTTGCTCCTGCTGTCGTTGTTGTGGTTTCAATCTGAGCTGTGAAAGCAGAAATTTGTCTTATATTTTGCTCCAGATGCTTGTTGTTCCGTAGGAGTCTTCCCCATCACCCATATATGAAATTGAATACCTCTGCAGACCACAAGCTTTACTACCTTGTTATTCCTCCAGATAGTTTAAAACTGATGCAGTCCATCCTGTTACTCTGTTAGTGCCCTGAAAAAATTTGTCTTGATACTACCAGGTCCTATTGGTTCCCTTGAAAAAGGATTGGGCAAAACCTGAAACTAATATAGAACAACCTAAGCAAACACTGGGCTAAACTCAGTTTAATCTCTGCTTTCCAAGACTGGGTTAGTGTTCCAAGCCAAGGTTGTAATTTAAGAAGTGAAGAAAATGTCTCAGACTTTTTGTCCATGAGGATAGTCATTTATCTGCAGGTAACATTTATGGGGAGAATAGAGGAGGTATTGCAAAACAAGATGGAATAGAGAAAAGCAGAGGGTACAGCAGGCAAAAAGTTCTATCGACAATGATGCCAAATTGCAGAGGTTGCCCACTGTACTGCTCTGCTTCTCAAGGGAACGCATGTACTCAAAGGGTGAAAGATTTAATTTATCCTTCTTCAAGCATATGATGCTATTTCGAATGGTTTTAAGCAGAATATTACTTTTGGGTGCTCCACAGCAGGTACTTTATCTAAAACTGCATTGCAAATAGAGATACTTCAACATATTCAAGAAAATAACCAGTGCCAAGGTATTATGGCACCCAGATGGTTTCATAAACCATGAGTATGTTTTAACTAGTGCCTCTAATCACTTACTTTGGGTTTTCATGTGTCAGACTGATAACCTAAGAAACAGTAATTGTCTCATTAAAGTTTTTGAGCTCTAATACTGTACATAGAGATAGGAATTTGGCACTGTACAGAAATGAGTTAAGCTTCATCAGCTTTGTGAGACAAGCATGTGGTTAGGTGTGCTCCCCAATTACAGTAAAAAATGTAGTTCTCATTTCTGCAGCTGCTATGATGCTGGATGGGGCTTGATAATACCCCATTGCATTGAGCTGCTTTGTGCTCTCTTGAGCCACTCTTTTTGCACGTGCGGAGACTGCAGTGCAGTAGAACTGAAATCCCCTTTTCCTGGCAGCAGCAAGACTTCGTAGTCTGTGATTGCTGCACCCTTTGGGCCAGAGGTGCCTCTGTGCTGTGAATTGCACATTGCCAGGTAGCAGACAGAAAGGAGGGTAATCCACTTCAAGTACAGACCAGGGTGAGACCTGGCCACTTTGAAGTCTTGCCTAGAAAATGGAGAGATACAGGAGGTCTGGATTCAGCCCGAAAGGTGAGGAAATGCCCACTGGATGCGGTAGTACGCAGCTCTAGCAGCCGTGATTAAAGGGGAAGTAGTGATCTCAAGTGATGCTAGGAAAGAGCAGGGAAATCCACAAACCCAAAAGATTTCATGCAAACGGGGCAACATCTTAACTGCAGCGGTTCCAGGCGACAGAGGTCAAATTCACGATGATAGTTGCCCTTCCCTAAAACTAAAGAATTCCAATGAAATGTTTGCAATGCTGCTTGATTGCATCAGTGAGCTGGTTTGTATCAATCAGTAGACTTCATAGAAAGTAAACCAAGGACATTATTGTGCCTACCCTTAAATAGAGAAGATTAAAACTAATAGAGTTCATATATCAAGTGGTAAGTACAGTTAAAAACCTCCATAAATCTAGTGTACTAGGATGTTACTCCCTCAGTGTTTTAATGTGACAGCAGAATTACAAAGAAACTCCTCTGAAATGAAGCTGTTTCTTTTATGAAGGCCCAAGTCTTTGAATAAGAAGGAAAGGAACAATTTTTTTTGTTCCTCTTCTCAGATGCATTGATGTGCATCACTTTAACATCAAGTGATTACTACTGACTAGATGAAGACTGTGAGTTAAAAGAGGTTTGATTGTCTTTAATCCAGGGAAAATACATTCCTCAGAGGTGTTTGCTTTCTTCTTTTTAGACTTCAATTCAAACAACTTGTCGAGGGACTACACATGCCAGCCATTGGGAAATATGCCTTTGTAAAGTCAGACCCCATAGGAGCCTGTGCTGGGTTTGTGTGTGGATAAAAGCCTCTTGACACAGAGCGCTCAGTGCTGATGTGCGGGATGGTTCAGTGCGAATGCAAAGGCAATAGGTTATACAGGAGCCTGATCTGGCAGATTTCACTTCCATTACAAGGAATTAATCCCTTGTTCAACAGACCTAAAATAGAAGCTCTTTTGCCTGCCTGGTAATTAGTCTCTTGCATATTTGCATCTCATTGGCTTTTTCTCTGCACTTAATGGTGCAGCTGCTTTTTGCTCATGATAAATTAGCATGGGGATCAGGAAAACACATCCATTTGGTCGTAATGGTGTATGTAATATCTTGTTGCATCTTGAGCTTCTTGGTCATGATGGTAATCTCCTATTAGTTCCAGGAGTGCTTTCCTTCTTTCCTTCCTCCCTCTCTGCTCCCTATTAGTTAAAGCACAGATTTAGTGAAACAGATTTCCACATCAGCCATCCACTGCTGTGAAACCTCAGCTATTACTGGAAATTTTATACATCCCATCAGCCATTCTGAACTGGTGCCTGCACAAAATCCACAAATAGTAAGCAGGGGAAAGAAGAGCTGCATATAGCCAAATTAATGTCTATTGCTTCCATGTAATGAACTGAAAACCTTCCTTTCACATTATGATTTGTGTGCAGCCTGCTTTAGCCACAGGCAACGCCAAGCAAGCCCTAGTGCTTAAGAAACCTGCTGGTTCTTACAGCTTTCAATGGGAAGAATGAGTACGTTGGGGATGTGAATATAAGCCAGTTGCTAACTCTGTAATTTGAATAGCTGGTGAACGTTTAGGATCTTAATTAAGACAAAACATTAGCAATGGAATTATGAATCACAGCAGAGCTCCGTTGAGCAGCAGCAGAAGTCAGAAGCTTCTTTGCTGAAGGCAAGAAGAGTCAAATAGCCAGAGACAGCTTTGCTGGTCATAAATTGAAGGAAATAAAGGCAACCTAGGCTCTGTGAATTTGAATTCAAAGTTGTAATTACAACTTGCCCTGCACTGGGTTGTGTGGTGTGAAATCTCTGCAGATACAGTCTGAAGTCTGGAGTCACTGAAAGTCACAGTATTGTTGGCCAATATAAATGAGTTTTTCCTCGGGCAAAATCTCTGCAAGTTTACATTTCTGGCTTTGTTTTTAATTTCACTGTTTCTCTTGCTCTGTTCCTATTTTCCATTTTGACCTGAAACCACCCCTTGTGAGTAGACTGCTGATGTGAGGGCTTAGAATTTATTGTTACTGCAGAAAAAATAAACCCAAGTACATATTTTGATCCCCTGCTCTTTTCCAGTGTACAACCTTAAAATGACACTACTGGTTCTTTTGCTTGCACCAGTCAAGAATTACTGAAAACTTGGCTTTTCTGCTTTTTCTTTTGATATTCATTAAGCCAAATGAAGCGATGAGCTGCAGGCAGAACCAGCAGACTTAATTACTTTAACATTTCACCCTTGTAAGATTTGATATCATGAAAATGAGTAACATTGCATGCTGTGAATGGTGAGCTTGTTTACAGCATTAAGCCACGTTTTCAACTCCTTGTATCTGAATGGTGCTAATAACAGTTACTCATTTGCTACAGGGCAACTAATCAACCCCAACTCATACTGGTGTCACTGGTGGACTGAGTCTGCACAGTTCAGGAGAGAAGGGCTGAAGAAAGGGCCAATAAAACCCACTTAAAAGCTCAGAAGTAGCACAGTTTAAAGCTGTGTGGAGGGGAAAAGAAACGTGGAGGCAGTCATCAGGGACACTTGGAGAATAAGGTGTAGAATTTGCTATTCGAACATATGCACACAAATGCAATGATTGTATGCTTTAGTTTCAGACGATATTATGTCCTGTGACAAATCCATAGGGACTCTTCCTCTCTAAGCCTTCTAAGGACTCTGAAGACCCTTTCTGCATACCAAGGTGGGGGAAAGGGGTGGTTCATCTGCAGCCCTGGCTCATCTGCAGACTCCATAGAATTCAGAAAATGCAGGTGGTCTGGAAAAGCCCTGGATGAAGGGTTAAATTTTACCTTTTTCCTGGCCAATAACTTTGTTTTCTTATGTGAAAAGAGACAGAGATAGCCACTGGGATTTAGCTGAAAGAGATGGTGCAGTCCAGGAAACAGCACAAGAGAAGTGCAGTGTTCAGTATGCCCTGGGCTTTCTCTAGCAGGCTCTTGCAATATTTACCAGTGGTGTGAAAAGCATGAGAGTTAGCTGCTTCTTGCTTCTAAATTATAAAGATGAGTGTTTTGCAGTGGTTTGAATTAATGAGGCTTCCAGTGTGCAACTTATTTCCTACTGAAAGAGAGGAAGTCTCTTGTATCAGAGGAGAATACAGCAGGTCTGTCCCTCCTCGGTTGTGAATTGGCCAGAGAGGGAGAGCTTAGCTCATACTGCCTTCATCTTGAGCATCCCTGTGCAGTGGGCTCCACCAGTGCCTTGCCACAGGCCTTTGGATCTATGCAAATTCCTGGCCTTAGAAGAATGTGAAGTGAAAGTCGTTAATGAACACATAAGTAGTATTCTGCTGTTTTGGGGTTGTGCCTTCATTTATTTCCAGGTGTCTCTTCATGGCCTGGCAAAAGGGAATTCTTTTTCTCATTGCACAGCAAGAGCTTAAGGAAGGATGATTGAAGAACAGGGACCAAATTATGAACATAAAGAGGGATCCAAAGTATTGATAGTGCACAGTGGGTGAGATGAATGCTTCTTCAAATACGTAAATTCATCTGCCTCATTAGCTATTAATATAGCTATTGTAGAGCTAGAACATCCTCCTACTGTAAAACCTGAACAACCTCTTCTTATCGAAGATCCTAATTTTATAGAAACTGGGAACTTTTGCTGAATTATTGAGGTTTTTCCGTGTAAAGTTTGTCAACTTAAAAAAAAAACAAAGAAAAGAATTTACTACTTTGCCAGTTGTGCAAGGACAAAGGGAAGATGCTGTGTTTCAGATTAAAGCCATAGAGATGATGTCAGCCTACCTTACTTGCCAGCAGACCTTATGTCTGAGAACTCATGTAACTTGCTGTAATGAAGTGGCTGGTCTAAATGCATTTGCAACTCTAAAAATAACATTTCATTTCAAAATTAGCATATTTACAATTAAGGCTCTGCTGTCTATTACAAAATGAAATATGCACATTAACTGCTAATTGTTCTGTCATGACAAATGGAGGAATAGAGCACTCTATGAGTGCAAGAGGTGTGTGAAAGCTGTGAAACAGAGCAGGAAGGTTGAAAATTGGGTAAACATAAACTTGGCACTGGAGGAAGGTGGCAAAATGAAGGAGGCAAGATAGAGCCATTAAGGCACAGGACTGCCTTTTTAAAGCAGATTATGGTATGGGTTATCTTTCCAAATGCTAAGGTGTTCTGAGGATTTCTGAAGGCAACCTTCTGAGAAATCATCTGTGTCACTGCTCAGATACCAAGAAGCTACTTGGAAAATAGATGAAGTTGTACTGTACATGTGTTGATAATGGGTATCATCAGCCTCAACTGCTGCACAAAGGTGTCTTGGAATTTATTGTGAGCAGAGTCCTGTATTCCTTCTCTTTAAAATAAGGATTTATATTCTGATCACCTTCCTTAAGCTATAGCAAACAACTTTGGGCTACCCTCTGCCATATAGGTACTGGTTTATGCTGTGGATGTTCAGGATCAGTGTGTCTACATGAGCCCTGCTGGAGTAATGGTCTGCACAAATAACTAGACCCCTTTCAGGAGGTACCACTTCAATAGGCCATGCCAGGCTTGGACACCCAGTTCCATTCCCCCTCTCCAGGCACTCAGGAAAGTGGTGAGGATATTGATAATTCGCTAAGCCAAGCTGTCCCTTGCAGCTGTGCCTTGAAAGTTCTAGTTCAAATGCTTACAAGACCTGACTTTGAGCTTGTTAAATGAGTTCTGGGTATGGAAAGGCATGAAAACTTAGCCTATTAATAAACTCATTATACATCTTGCCTGAAAAACTAGAAGCAAGCAAAGAATAGCAGCTACAGACAAATTTTGGGAACCAGGAAGAATGGAAACATTGGAAAGAAAAAGGATAATTTGGGAATTAGCTGATATCTTCAGATTTGCACATGGTCCTGGCGGTTACTTGAGCAGGAAGAAACAGAGACCGGATTTGTCTTTATTAACTTGGTTTGGGTTCTTTTTCTTGCTTAACATTCTCTGGAGTTTGAGACGATGTCTGTTAACAGATGTGCAGCCTGTGACCACTGGTGCCTTGAGCATCCTGCTGTGCGTTAGGGTTGGTCTTGTTTGTGTTTTGCTGAAGTGCTGCACACCTCTAAGACACAGCACTTGGAACGGAGCTTTAGAAACTGGAGATGAGATTAGAGGCTCTTCCTTGACTGTTTAGGTTTGCCAGCACTGAACGCTTCATTTCAATTGCAAATCATCTGATTGGCTGTCATCACAAGGATAACCTTTGTGATCCCATTCAGTGCAAATGTGATCAAGACAGATGGTGACATCACCAAGAAACAAAGGTTACTTTGATTCCTAACTAGGACTTCCTAACTAGCTGTCATTCTAACTCCAACGCTCACACCTGTAGTAGGGGAAATTGCCAACTTGCACATAGACCTGTAGACATTATCCACCTTTCAGCCAGGTGCCTTTCCAATGACATCTTGAATTGCTCTCTCTGTTGCTAAGCATTGGTATTTTAATATTTGCTCTTTGCAGCCTAATATATTGGCTGTCTAATTTAATTTCAGTACACTCAGACTGAAGCTTAATCTGGGTTCTGAAATTTGCTCTACTTGTGCAAACAGTTATTTTCCCCCAGCTAATCTGACAACACACACACATACACTCTTCCATTGAGAGATGAGCAAATCAAGCTGCGATGGTGTAGGAAGATACGAATGACCCTTACAGCGATTGGTTTTAAATGAGCCATTTCAGTACCATAGTACATTCCATCATACATTCTGGCTGGAACTGCACTGATGCTTACGTCAAAACCTCAGATGCACGTTTTGCAAGGATTCAGATCTGGATGTTTTCTGTTTTCCCCAGCTCGGGCTGTAATAATCTGATCAATACATCTGTAATAGTTTCACCTTTCTCCTTTAATGTTTACCCTGTTCAGTAGGTAGTACCCTCACCACTATTTCTTCTAAGAGGCTTGTTGACAGGTATTGGCAAGAAGATAGAAAAGCTAAGGACTAGTCATAGATACCAGGTGGGTGGATAAGCAGCCTGCCAGCCTAATCAAGCTGAGATCATAGGCACAAGACACTGCCCTCCTCCAGAGTTTTCTCACCATGGTACCCCTCACAAACACAAGATTTTAGCACTGGGCTCTGAATTCCTAGTGCCCAGCTTTAACTGGGTTTGACTAGCATGTTAAAGCATGGAATCAGAGAACTGGGTTGGAAAGGACCTGAAGATCATCTAGTTCCAACCCCCCTGCCATGGGCATCTGTAAACATTCTTGCTAGGGGTGAATTATGTTCACTCAAATAGGTTGATGAAGTGCTATAATACATATTTATGCATTATATATATATATATAAATAAAGTTAATTTTACTAATCTGTTCCAGTTTTATTCTTTAATTTCAACTAGGTATGCAATAGGTGTACATTATGGCATTGCTTTCTGAGGGCTGAGACCACTTTTATTCCTGGTACACTGTGCTCAGCGTAGGCAAATAAATGTCTGGATTGATCAAAACCCAACTGATTACTTCCTTAGATAAATGATTTAAATTCATCTATTTGACACAAAATAAAGGGGGGGGTGGAGTTTTTGGGGTGGAACTAGGTGGCTATTTGGCTCTTTACCATACCTGATTGAATCAAGCTCTCCTATGTGTCTCAGCCTCATTTTAGTGCTTCTGAAACCTCTCAGAAACCCTTGCCCTGGACAACAATCTAAAGCCACAGGATTCATTAGCGGAACAAGGAGACCTCATTGGGTTGTGGTAGAACGGTGCATCGTTTACTTTCCTAGATACTGCTGTTTGCCTCCAGCTGAGGGAGTGTTGTGTGCAATAATGGGTGCTTTTGTGTACGTTCAGGGTTGGGGTTTTGTTACGTGTGTTTGGTTTCTCACGGTTAACTTGTAAATAGAACAGATTTGTTGCAAACAAATGAGTGTCTGTTGCTCCAGCCAAGGTAAATAATTTGGGCTGACTGTAGGGGATGGGTGATGCAGTGATGGTGCGCGAAAGTCCATGCTTCCAGCACAAGTTCAGTCCCTGGTACTGGTTTGCTTTAATTCTCCATGTCGCTAGCAGTCAAAGTGAATAGAAACCTGAGTCTAAATAGCTGCGAATGGGTAAAGTCAAGTAGAAAGACACAAATACCACCATTAATAGAGCAGTAGAGCTAGGGTTACCAATAGACAGCATGTGCTAAGAGCTTTTTTAAGCTGGTAAGAACTTCAGTAGGTAGCTGACAGGAGTTCCCTCATAAACTGCAATACTGGGTGAAGGCAGAAAAGCTTTCATTAAGGATGCTGCAGACCACCTGCATAGGGATGCTATCTTGTAGTCCTGATGCAGTGCCATGGGGAGCATTCAAGGGTTTCTCACACCGCTAGAAAATAAGCGATAACAATCTTTAATGCCTCTAATTCCTGGAAGTACTTTGAATCTTAATACAATTGCCATAAAGAGACCTCGGAGAGGAAGATTTGCCTCATGCCAACAATTTCTCAGTTTTATTGTCCATTACAATGATTTTACGCCCCAAAACATCTGAATCCAGCCTCCTTAAAAGGAGAATTAAACTTCACTTTTCTCTGTGTGTGTGTGCATGCTGTGTTCTGTGTCTTCACTATCCTTCTCCCTCAGAAAAGCTTCCACAGTTCCTGTTGCAGGTGGTAGAATTTCACTGTCAGTAAAACGATGTAGAGTTAAACAGTCACTGAACTGCAGTAGTAGATGCTTCATTTCTGAATAGATTTTACCAAAACATAGCTTAAATACTGTAGTGCCTGGGAGTCTG
Source organism: Pezoporus occidentalis (assembly GCF_034315485.1). NCBI lineage: Eukaryota > Metazoa > Chordata > Aves > Psittaciformes > Psittacidae > Pezoporus > Pezoporus occidentalis. Next base: position 1,320,359 of record NW_026912854.1, read on the forward strand.
AATGCTACTACAGTATGCTATGTAGGCATACTTTTTCCCCCATGCTACAGAAAGATTTGCCAAAAGATGAAGGAGTACACAGTATTGAGAAGGCTTGTTGATGCTGAAAGAAAAGGGAGATGTGTAATCAGTTTGATAGCTCTGAGTTTACAGATGATCCTTGTCAGAAACACGAGCCACAACAACGTGCATGGGTTTTCTAATTCAAAGAAGTAGGTAATTTGAGTGGCTGCCCAGACAAGAAGCTATTCCATGATGCTGATCATGTATCATGACATCAGGACAGGCAGTTGAAGGCCTGACATCAGTGTTTGAACTCAGGCATGTGCAGAAAGGAATTAGTTATGTGTTACCAAGTAGTCTGATGTGGGGAGAGAAATGGGCAGAGCTGCTCTGTGTGGTCTCGTTACTAGTCCAGTGACACTTAAGGATAAGCTGCACAGAGCTGTCTGAAGTGGGCCTAAATTGTTAGGAGAAACCAGTAACTGTACCAGATTGTTCCTATTCTAAGACCAAAATGAACTGGTATTTGATGTGCTGTTTGCAATATCCTTAGTTTGCATACCATCTATCATCTCTCTTGAGGAGTTCTGGGTTCTGCTAGTGTTGTGCTGCTGTTGCCTTGGCTTTTTACCTGGTTTTCCCCACAAACTACGGTTTGAGTCTTGTGCGGACAGAAGAGTGCAGAAGTTGTGCAAACCACGTGTCAAACATCACCAATGCTTTACTGTATCCCTATCCCTGATTTCTGTGTCTGCAATACTGACTTGGAAATAAATCAGTGCATTAAGTTGTCCCTTAGCCATCCTCTCAAACCTTGCATCGTGTCATCCTCTCACTATAGGCAAAGAACTTCCCAAGACAAAGGTGGTGCTTTGAGTTCTTGCTGAATTATATTGCAGCTCTGATGGGACCAAGTGAGATAAGCTGCTCTGAACTGCAGCATGGTTTCCTGCCTTCTCATTTCTTACTGCACTGAACTCTGTCCAAAGTAATATTCTTGAAACTGCTTGAACTGCATCCCAATAAGCCAGTATTCTTTCAGGACCAGGAGGAAGTTAAACTTGCAATCATGATTAGCTATGAGAAACTTATACTTGAGTTGATGGAACAACTCTTTCTTTCAGTCTTCACAGTGCTTCTACATTCAGTTAACTTTTGGGCTCTGCTTCAGGCTGGGCTGTGGGTCTCACACTAGGTTGTCCCAGGAATTATCTGGCAGTTTAGGGCTCTCAGGGTGTGATCTGATGTACCCTTGCTCTCTGTTTAGTAGTAGGATTTGCAAAAGGCTGTGGCCTGGGCACATGCACGCAGTTGTTAGGTTTCAGCAGAGTTTCAGTAGGTTCTTAACAGTAAAAGTACACTCCAGTGTGCTATACAAATGTGGCCTTTCTATCAGTATGACAAATTTTGTAACCCTATATCTTAATCTTATAATGTTAGGGATGTAGTAGTGATAAATGCAGTTAGATCCATGTGGTGTATAGGAAGGCTTCTATTTGACTTATAAAGTAAAAAGTGGTAGATTTTAAAGTTTTTCTTCAAAACAGCATCATGCTGCACCCATCTGTATCACCTTACACAACCAACTGAAGCAACCAAGATTTCCTGCTAGGTGATCAATGGTTTTCCCACATTCAGGGCTCTTGCACTGTGTACACATGGGAAAACATAGAATGATCTTCTGCTTGGAGGACTCTCTTCCAATCGCAAGGTGAAAATGGGATTATTGGGTGACTTAATTTGGTTTTCAGTGAACCAGGAAGCTTAACATCCTGCTTTGCATGCTTTCTAGTGTATTTGCCAGATGGGTCCAGGTTGCCTGTAAAGAGTTTTGGTAAAGCTAATAAACTTGGTGGTGTGGAGGTATGCAACAGATTAGGACCTCTGTTGGGACTGCAACTGCTCCTTGGCCAGACCGACCTAAACAGGAAATACCATAATGAGCTCCTGTTTTCTATGCTTATTTATCCTTGTGGGTTTTTTTTTCCCAGATTCTTCCCTTTGTTTTTGATATTCCAGCACTTGAGCGTTTGCAGTGTGTTTTTCAGAAGGCACTCTGAGTCATGCTCTGTGCACGCTGCTGTGTAAATCATGTATTTCAATTGATTAACAGTTTAAAGCCTACTTTCCTTAGAGCGGTTGCTAAAATAAGTAACACCGCAAAAAGGCTCTGTCTGTAAGCTATGGTAATGCCTTTGGAATAAAACAGTAAGTTACTCACTTGGAGCTGAACTTTATGCAAGCTATTCTGGTTTTGTTCGGGGTACGTTCTGAAGAGGATTAGATTGCGTTAGTCTGTAACTAATGAACGTTTGGTGCTTTGTGGCCTATCGAGGAGAAATGGCTGTAACAACTTGTCACTACTGTGTTCGTTCACAAATAGACAGTCAGCATCTTACAATTAGTCTGGATGATCTTAACTGTAATCTTGATGTGGAACGTTGTGAGCAGGAGCTCCAACCTCAGTGCTCTCAGAGATCGTACCATTGAGATGATTAAGGAAAGTGTGTCTGTTTTGTAATGGCATTTAAAATCCATTATTACTCTGTTAGTTTGCAGGAATCAAAATGAAACACTTCCATCATGCAAAGTGATGCAAAAATCTTCTGCAGTTTCTCCTGTTCTTTCCTCTGTTCTGCTCCCTAAACTGCATACCATGCAGCAAGAAGTTTGGGTTAATACATGTTATCTGAAAAATGGCTATTTTTTTTTGGTCTTGAGCCTGCTGCCTGTTAATGGGGACACCTGATGATCATTCCCTCTTACTCTTCAGGTCCACCTCATTCATTAGAAGAGCTTTGATGCAGTCTCTTCCTGCCCTCCCTTTGCCTGTGTCTCTGCAGTGACCACCTGGGTTGAGAACTTATCTTCAGAGAAATCATGACTACTTCTCACTCAGTTGCAACTCTGACTTTTTAATCAGGCAGTGTGTTCAATATAGATGGTGTTTAAGAAAGTTGCTTAGGGAATGTGGTTAGATACTGCTGTTCCATAACCATCATCTGAAATTTTCTTATAGAATGACAGAATAGTTAGGGTTGGAAAGGACCTTAAGATCATCCAGTTCCAACCCACCTGCCATGGGCAGGGACACCTCACACTAAACCAACTCACCCAAGGCTTTGTCCAGCCTATGTTATCATCCTATGCTCATCAGCTGATACTGTTCTGACACACTTGGAGTGATGATAACTCTACAAAACCAGCCTCTGTCCTTCATTGTTCATGTTTCAAAAACTTATTCATATGTGTCCCAAGGTTTTTTGCATAGTCTTACTCTTTTGACTATTTTGCTAGTGCAGCTGGGCCCTGGTATTTGATCACAGTTACTGGTGTCTGCTGGATTATCACTGGGAGGAGTGAAATGCACCACATAAAGAGAATCCATGAGAAAAGCATCAGGGTGGTTGGGGTGCTGATCTCCTGTTGCTTTATAGATGAGCTTTGTCTCCCAAGCAGAAACTGTAGCTCCTTCATCCAAGGGATAGCAGCACCCACAATAACTGTGTTAGGGAATAAACCTTTGGTTTATGGTCCTGTTGTCTCCTAGAGTTTGAGTGTACAGACAAACATCATTGGCAATGAAATCTTTGTTCCTATCCAAACACTGTTTCTAGAGAGCTCCTGTTCCTTTACAAACCAGGTATTTTCTTTCTTTTCAGAGAAATAACTTGGTGGGAAGAGGGGAGAGGAAAGAAGGGAAAGAGTGTGGAGAAAGAAAGACAACCACTGTATCGTATGAGCTAACACTGGCTGAATAGCTTTGCTATAGATACTGAGTTTGTTTTTCCCAGTTGAGTTTTCTTTCTGACATTATTCTGTTGCCTGTAACTTTCCTCAGCACCATTTCACTAACATCCACCTTCCATTTTTTGCTAGGATAATTTACCTCCTACTCCTCCCATCCCATTTTCATGTTGAATTTGGGTACTCCTAAGCTAAAATTGCTTTGTTTGGGTGCAGTAAGTAAACATCTCTCTACCTGCTGTGAATTTAAGCAAGCCATGTTCAAAATAGGTTTTGGTAATCCTAGGATCATTCAGGTGGACAGTACTTCACAAGGTATCCAGTGCAACCTCCTGCTCAAAATGGGGTCCATATATGCCTTCATCACTTCATTAGAGAATTTGGATTGCTGAAGCACAGAGGGATGGGTCTTTAGCAGTCACACTTTGCGATCATGCAGTAGCCAGTTTGTATGAATGTTGTTAATTTTTGCCAAGGGACGTTTGCACCTTGAGTGTTCCTAACTGGAAAGTGAGGTAGAAGCTTCTAACAGAGCCGTATTGTTGTGAGGCACAGAAAGACTGCTCCTAAGCCCTCATCCAAACAGGTTGTTTCTGCCTGCTTCTTTCATTCTGAGAGATAGCTGTAAGGGAGAAGAAAAACAATTTTATGTGCAGCAATGACCCCCACCTCGGGCCTTGTTAACATGATCCTGAGGCTGGGATGGTGCAGTATTAAATGGTGACATGGTTTACAGTTCCCTAAGTCACTTTGTTCATGTTTTGGTTAGCTTAGTTCATACACACACTGTGCATCCACAGCAGCGAGTGCTGAAAGCCTGACTAGCTACAAGCATGACTTCAGCATCACTTTCATTTGTGTTGCAGTGTAGCCTAAGATACAGACCTCTCCAAGGACTGCAAGTGTGCTGCCAGGAGCAGAGAGCTGATACGCTGCTAATAGGCTGTGTCCCAAACTTTGGGACTACGAAGCAGCTTCTTTGCGAACCGCGTCCATGTTTTTCTTTGCCAGGGTTACTTTGCAAGGCCACTTTCTGTCTCCAGGCTCCCTTCGCATTGAAATGTGGAAGCCAGAAGGCAGAAAGTCAGATTTCATACTGTTTCACGCTCTTTAATTGGTTGGATCTCCGCTGTGCCAGCAGCATCTTTCTTCCCGAGATAAACAGTAAGATGAAAAGCAAGAAAAACTCTTGCTCTGATACCTAAATAAAGAGGTTTTTAAAACATGGAGAAGTACCCTCCCCATGAGAACACCATCTCTCCTCTCGTTTGGTGTTTCCCACTTTGAATTAACAAGGCTTTGTGCAGCCCAGTGCCGCTTTGAGATTGACTCGGACTGTGCAGTGGGTTTGGACCAGATCACTTCCAATGGTTCCTTTCAACCTAAAGTAGTTTAAAACCAAACCCTAACTCCCTGGTCTTAACCTTTAGTTAATAGTAGACAGTAGGTACTTTCTTCTTCTTTCTTGCTTTATGTTACTGCAAAAAACCCCAAATGAACAAAGAAAGATGTTTAGAGAGCTGGGGTTCTGGATACCAAGCACTTTTCCAAAGATCAAAGTGAATCTAGAAAGCAGTCTAAGTCCAGAGCTTAGGCTCTCTTGAAGTCTGGCGTTGTTGTGTTATATCTTGTCAAAGACAAGATACAGGGAAAGCAGATTGTTGTTTGAAATGGGCAATAGCCATTGATTCCAACACCTCACGCAGTTCTCATACTGTACAAAGGGTTAGGCAAGCAAGGAGGCAACTTGGATTGCAAGTTTACTGTTTTCTTCTCCCTTACCCTTTTTATGAGCTGATGTGAGTGTCAGAGCAAGAAGTAAATCTCTATCTGCATCTCTTGAGTGTGTGGGACCTGAATTACGAGCAGACTTTTGAGCACATTTCTCTGGAATGTACTATTAGTTGTTCTGACAATTAGTAGCTGAGGGGGTGTTCCAGTGGATATAATTAGATTTAATGGGCCATGATGAAGACCAAGGGAATATGGGGAAAATGATGGGGAAAGCTTATTCTTCATAAGGTACATCATAGCATTCTAGCCTAGTGTGAGGCATCCCTGCCCATGGCAGGGGGTTGGAAGTGGGTGATCTTCAGGTCCTTTCCAACCCAAACCAGTCTGCAGTGCTATGATTCTAAAAAACCTAGAGCTTACATTGGTACCTGAAGAACCAACAAAGCAGAGAGGGGGGCACTGAAGCAGAATGGCAGCCAGTCACTGAGATAACATGCAAGTTAGAAAGGCAGGTGCAAAGGACATGTAATAACATAAAGCTGTCTTGGTTGACTCACTCTTTTATTGGCTATGAGGAAGAAGTGGGACTTTATGGGTGTTCAAACTCGTGCCAAGAAGCATTTGAATCCAGTCCTCCAAACACCTCCAGGGTATCAGCTGGCTAACACTTCCCCGATTACCTCAGCCTGCCTCTACACTGGCATCTTCTCTGCAATGAGTAATGCTGATTTGGAACCAGCAGCAACAACAAAGGAACAGTGTGAAAAATTAAGATGATCCTCAGCCAGATTGCAGCTTGAAGCGTCTGGAAAGGAAAATGCTCATCAAGCTTTCCAATGGCTGCCTTTGCTTCTAACTTGGCCCCAGTGTCTTCTACCTTGCGTGTCATCAGGGAAAGTGGTCATGACATACTCAATGTGTGTCCATTTTATGGTATTCCGAGCAAGTGTTTTGTTTGCCTTCCTTGATTGTATTCCCTGAAGGACTGTGGTGGTTTAACCCCTTAACTAAGCACCACTAAGTTTCTGGCATCGCTGTTTTCCATGAAGAGAACCTGGGAAGTGTTTCCCTGGATCCTGGTTTTAAAAGCTCTACATCACGTTCTCCTGTATCTAATGCTTGCAGGAAGAAATCATGTGTCTTGGAGGATGTAACTTCAAACAGTATATTGGCTCACAGACAGCAGGGCATTTCCAGCCAGGGACTGCACTGTGTAAGAGGTGCAGTGTACTGCTGGTGTCTGCAGGCTTGTCTTTGAGATCAGTTTTATTTGTAGGTGTCTTAGTAGAAAGTACATTCAAAAGTACACCTCGGGGTTAAGTAGCAGAAGAACAGAAAGGAATGGGGAGAAGCAGGATTTAAGTGTGTCTCTAATCCCATAAGTGACTACTTACCTGATCTGATGCTCTCATTTTAGAGGGCAAACGTGGGAATGCCCCAGTGCTATAACAGTGGTACTTAATACCCACTTTGTACACATGTGGCTGATTGTGTGAGATGAAGCCAAGTATATCCTGAGCTGCTGCATGCACAGAGGCTTTTCTTCCTACCCTACCAAAGAACGTCTGACCTGGGGAGTGAATAGAACAGTGCTTTGTGTTTCTAATTCCTTTCTTTGCCTGTAATGTACACTGTTTCTTCTGAAAGTTTTTCTGCGGTCCTCATGCTGGTAGATGATGACAGAACTGTGTAAAATGTTGCCAAGGGTTTGTAATACGTGGTGCATCGCCTCTCCTGTCAGGTTTATATGTTCTGAAGTCATTGCCCTTTATTTAAACATAACGTGAAATCATAGCTTTTGGAGAGCTGTGCAATAGTGCCCACACCTTTTTCAATATCAAGGATGTAGTATGAGTCACTGTTTCGTTTAATTCAGACAGTGACAGCTGTGTTCATGCAGCCTTAAAGCAGGCAGAGTAATGTTACACAGCCCTTGAACAAAGCACATGGTGGGAAGCGTCACAGCAAGCCTCTGTGGAGTGACTGGGCAGCAGTCTTGAAGGGCTTTGGCAAGCGGAAGGAAAGCATCAGTTCCAGGAGAGCTCGTTCAGCTTTGTTAACGCAGCAGTTGATTTGGTTGAGTCATCAGAGGCTGGAGCCTGAAAGTGAGTTACAAAAAGGAACTTGTAGGGTAAAAGCTGGAGAGGGGCTTTGGGCAAGGGATGTAGGGACAGGCCAAGGGGAATGGTTTTAACCTGCCCGAGGGGAGACTGAGCTGAGCTCTTAGGCAGAAGCTCTTCCCTGTGAGGGTGCTGAGGCGCTGGCACAGGGTGCCCAGAGGGGCTGTGGCTGCCCCATCCCTGGCAGTGTTCAAGGGCAGGTTGGACATGGGCTTGGAGCAAGCTGCTCTGGTGGAAGGGGTCCTTGCCCATGGCAGGGGTTGGAGCTGGAGGAGCTTCAAGGTCCATTCCCACCAAAACCAGTCTGGGATTCTAGGATTTTAGGCTGTTTCAATCCACTTTGCCTTGAAATTGTTTTTGTTGCGCAACTGCTTCCCAGAACCCCCTGTCTTTTTAGTTATCACTAGTGGGGAGCAGTGAATCTGGGGGGGCAGATGTGGGAGATGAGGGAACACAGGGGCTACTTTCTCTTCTTTTGCATTTAAGAGAGTCAGTGATGCTCATAAGCAGGTAGCGCTTGCATGTGAGACTTGCTCAGGCTCAGTCTCCTCCTGCAGCCTGCACATGGGACCCTGAGGTACCTGCAGGTATATCCCAAATGCATAGCAGGGGGGAAGCATGAGGGCACAAGTGTACTTGTAACCTCAGCAGACAAGAGGGTGATGCTTTTACTGCTGTTAATGAAATCAAGAGATTCTATGGGATGCTAAGAGGGACAGACCAGACCAGGTTTTCTCAGTCTCTGACTTTGCCTGGTTCTTCTGCTCTGACCCGAGATGTTCTCACTGGCTCGGTAGCGTGGCTGTGGTAGTCACACAGCCATCGCTAGCCAAAAGCTCTAGATCACTAGATTGCACATTGATTGCACACTGGAGTGGCCATGGGCACAAAAGGTCTCGCCTCACTGCTAAAAGAACTGTTGAGTTCTTGGGTACCATCCCAAACAGGGCACTAAAGGCTTCAGACAGGTGAGAAATCCTTTGGTAATGGCTGACACCCCTTGCAATATGTATGTTATTTATAACCAAGACTCTTTAAACCCCACAAATTGACATATTTGGCTGCCTTGGGGATGATTCTGCTGCAAACACAGATTGTGTGATACAAAGATTTGCCTCATCGAATTCATGAATATCAAGTGTAGGAAAATCTGCTTTGCTCAGAATTTGTAATAATTCAGCATATGTTATTTTGTCACAGGCTTTCATTTGAAAAGAGGAAATTGCTCTTAAACTGTTAGCACTGAGGGCCCATATATATGGAGATCTGTTTGAGAAGGATTTTCTTGTGTGAGGGTTTTGGCTATGTCTAGACTTAGCTCTTTGGCTTGCGTATTTCTATTACAGAGAATTCAGATAGGGTATAACTATTATTGATGAACTGCATTGTACCTTTTAGTGGAGTTTTCCTTGGTGAGCCAAATGGCTGAAATTAAGCTTGTTGCATTTTATCCCCTTTTTAAGGGAAGCTGAATGGTGGCTGCTCTTACACTAAGTGTTCACCTATGGGTTTTAATGGCCAATCAACATCAAAGAATATTCCAGATGGACTTTCCTCACTATTCTGATGTAGATTAACTCGAATGTCTAAGATATTTTTTTGCCCATCTAGAAAGCTGTGCCATTTGTTTGCATCATTTTTGTTGTCTGAATCCATAGTTCTGAGGCTGAACACCCCTTGGTTCTGCTGGTTGAGCTCTCGTGTAAGTGCTTTCTATTCTCTTTAAAGCCTAAGTCAAGTTCTCACAGCCCTAATTCCATGGTTTATTCTAACTCTGATTGAGGAGGGTGCATATGCAAAGGTCTGTGGCACACAGGTTTCAAAGCAAGCATGTTCACAGTTGCATTGCATGGATGGTTTGCAGCACGCAGCCCTGCATGCAGGCAGTGGCAGGCTCTCACAAAGGCTGCGTACAGACCAAGCCTGCATTCACTCTCTTCTGCCCTTTCAACAGCTTCTGCAGAGCTTTTACATAAACCCTTCCTCCTCTCTTCTCACCCCAAACTCATTCTGAATCTTTCCACTCCGCATTTATTCCTTCCCACCTCCACTTCCCTCCCCTCCCCAGCTCCCAGAGCTGTGCATGGAGCTGAAATTCTATTTGCTATTTCTCTGTGATAACTCGAGTTTCCAGGACATAGCCCCTTATTTGACAGAACATCCCCGCTGTGCACAAGCATCCAGAGCGGGGGGCTGAAAATCGTGTGTGCTCGCTAAGGCTCCTATTAATTGCTAAAATGTATCCCCATTACTCTCTCCCACTGCCCATGGTATTTATGAATTGAAAAAGTCCTCCGTAGCCTAAAGCTCAGAAGTAATCCCTTAATAACTTTACTGCTGGTGGCTTGTGCCAGTTCTAAATGGAGGACAGAGCTAAAATAGAAAAGAGCTCTATTGCAGGTCAAGGTAGCAGCCTCTCTAACTTTAGACCTCAGTCACTTTGTATTCCTCTCCTTAGTCAGATGGAAAAAGCTCTGAGTTCCGGCTCATGTGCACATTGCTGGTTCCCTTTTATTGTGCACCTTTCCAGTTCAGGTCAGGTACCCTGCCTCCGTGCAGCTTTACTGCTGAATTCAAGCAGCAGCCCAGGAAGAGGTTGCATGGATGCTGTCACCGTTCCTTCCCTGGCTTAGGGGGAAAGAGTAAGAGAGGGAAGAGCTGGAAAGTTGTCCCAAATCTCAAGGCTAGCCCTGGCTCCCAGGGGAGCCAGGGCTGCTTCTAGGCTGTGTTCATTCATGCTGCACAGACATAGCCCGGTTGATCTTGGTGCTACTAGGGATGTGAGGGTTTCCTCAGCATCATTAAGCCTGACACAGGCCCCAGTGGGAAGAGCAGAGGGAGGGTGTGACATGGTTTCCCTGTACTTAGTGTTTTCTCCTCAGGTGCTCCTGTAATGCTTAGAGACTCTTCCAAAACTGTCTCCTTAGTGCCATGCTTTGAATAGAGAAGGAGCACTGGTAACATTCTCTTCAGTTTCCAGACTACTCTGTAGCCGGTCCATCATTTCTGGGGAAAGAAATGAAAGTAAAAACACAACAAACCTGATGTTTTTTAAAGTATCTGAATAAGAAAGCCATGGCATCTGAAGTCTTGTGCTAAGCATTCCAGCAATCCATTCCCTGATTTGCAGTGACAAAACCCAGCCTTAATAAAGTAATAAAGTACTGCTATGCCATTAGAGTCACCTTACAAAGATAAAACTGTTCTGTCCTCTGCATTTATCTCAGTGAAGATTTTGACCACTTTACTATTAATAAAAGGCAAAAGCTTCACCTCTGTTGCAGGTAGAAAATAACAATACACAGTTGTGTTACCAGACGGCAGCTTGCCTGCATCCAAAGGGATGTTGATAGCACTGAGTTGCCAGCACCTGCACTGGATGCAAGGAATTATGTGACTAGAGTACTCGCCTTTTTACATGTCTTCTTCCTTTGTGATGAAAGGCATTTAGCTCCCCCCCCATATGATATGCCAACTAAAATACTCCAGTAGTGTAAAGTGGTGAGCGTGGACTTGATCCCTCCATTCAGCAAACTGCTAGCACTCATCCGTTTCTTCCTTTGCCACTGTAATCCAAATGGGCTTGCACTCGTGGTGATCTCATCACAGGTTTACACTGCACTTAGGTATGACATTGCAGCAAAACGCTGGACCTGATCTCTGCTACTCGCTCTACAGATACTTGGAGCAAGTCACTTGAATTTTGTCTTCAGCTTGTTTGCTGGAAAGGAAGTAAATCAACCCAGATAGTTCAAAGTGGTGAAGAACTCTTGATTTGGTAACACTAATTGCAAAGCATGACTTTGTTCATGCTAGATGCAGAAAGATGCTGCCTCTGTTTATAACATGCCATGGTGTAATGCGGGATGCACAGTAATCACAGGGGAATTATGAGGAAAATAAGGTCAGGATTGAAATTCCATGTAGTTTATATAGACTGCTCTGATCTAGAACTGGCTAATGACAATGGACAAGTGATGCGCACATCATCTAGATAAGAATTCAACTGTCCACAGTGAGGTTTTTGAATCACTCTAAAAGGTAGCCTAAAAATTAATGTTAGTGTGCCTGTGCCTCACAGTATTGGATTTTTATGAACTACATGTCCTGTTGTTCAAATACTCTTAACAATTTGGTGCATAAGACAGCAATATTGCGCAGCACTAAGATTCCTGTTAGTGGTGATCATTTGTTTCTTTGAACGTGCACATTGAACGATGGTCAGTCAAGTGCTTGAGTGTCTGCCCATCTTCCTTTACTGGGAGAAAGGATTAAGAGTATATACATGGGTAGAAGTTCTTCATTTTAATGAAATTTTAGGATAAAATATATCATTTCCTCCTTGTTTCGGCTGAAACAAGGTGCTTTGTTTGCTTGCTTGTTGCTAAAACATGAATTAGACCATGGAGACAACTTCTGGAAGTTTTCAGAATGCAAATGGATAATACAGGGCGATGCTGTCCTTACACATCCTGGTAGATAAGCAGCCCCTTTCTGGAGATGAGATGTGAAATGTTGCATGAAACGGGGTATATGTGAGCTGGGGGGAAATTATCATCCATATTCCATGAAGAAATTGGAGGTGTTTTAATGGGCTTTGTGTTATAATGATTGCAACAAGGGGAAAAATCACCATTAAACTGGTAATTTGATGTGATTCATCTCCCTGATCCATTTCTTTTCATGAATCCAAGGAATTTTGCAGAAAGAGGGTGGAATATCCCCTGTGGAAGACTTCAATTAGGTTAATGACTGACATGGCAAATACTTGACAGCATGTTTATGCCTACTACCATCCATTCACAGTGTGCCAATTCAAATGACATTCTGTCTTTAGCTCATTTCATTTCCTGTTTGTATTCAATGTATACAAGCAATTAACACGTTGAAATGTCTTTTAGGTCTTTTAGTTACATAGTGAGTTAATTGCTAGCTTGTTTTGATGGCTACCATGCTGCTAACTGGTGAAAAACATGGTTACTTGTAAGTCAGAAGGTGGACCCTTCCAGGAAACTCATCCATTATCTTTTTACCATATGTATAGTTAGAACATGCTGCAGCCTTTCAATTTGAAGCTGTAGCATTGCTTAACCTCAAGTATCTCATCTCATCTGGCATTCTTGCATGTTTAGATCCTTCCCACAGGACACTGCTGCTCTAGAAACCTTTGTGAGGAAGATCTTACTGTAGCTCTGGTGAAAGCATTAAGACTTTCAATGTTAAACTGGTCTGTGAGGATGTATGTCAGTAAAGTTCTGGCCCTTTAATTGCTGCTATATTCACCTTAGCTTACAGGAATGACATAGATAATGAGTATAGGATTTGGACAGTTCTGCTTCCCAATGGTCTGTTCGTAGAGGCAGAAGTTTTCCAAAGTTCCTATCCATGAGTTCATCATTTCAATGCGTTCTTGTAATAGCTTTAAGGAGCGTTCCCAGCTCAGCTTTATCATTTTTAGAGTTACTCTAAAATCAGTATTTTTTTCTTAGCCATTTCTGCTAATTGCTGAAAATACTAATTTGAAAGAAAACGTATGCTTCTCAAGTTCGCCGTGTCTTGATCCCTTAATGATGTTGTAATAATGTTGATGCATCATTGTGGATAGCAGCAACCATTTAGAAAGAAGTGCTTTTATGCCTCGCCTGTGTATTTGGTGGTTCTTCACTGTTCTGTTAGTATTACCCAGAAGCGTAAGTCTGTGTTAGCTGAAGCACTGTACCAGAGCTTCAGTTTTTAGGAACTTGCCAGTGGGCCCATCTTAAATAAAACTGTTTTACAGCCTCCACAACAAGCTTTTTTGAACAAATAAAACTTTTAGTTAGGTCTCTAGATAAGGGTCCTGGTTTTAGATTCAGGCAATATCTACCACGATGAGTTCTTCTGAAAAGCTTGCCACCTTTTATGGCAATCAAATGGATGCTAAGCCCTTGAAGAAAGGAATCCCCAGTTGTGTCTCCTAACATCTTTTAGATTTAGATGATCAGCTTAGCCCAGCCTGATAACTAGCTAATCAAATCTACATACATGTCCTGGGTTCAGCAGCAGCAGTCATTTTTCTCCTTCTCAGTAGCTGTTGCAGTGCTGTGTTTTGACTTTCAGCCTGGGAACAGCTCTGATAACACCGATGTTTTAGTTGCTGCTCAGTAATGTTTAGTCTGACCAAGGACTTCGTGAGCCTCATGCTCTGCCAGGGAGGAGGGGAAGCCGGGAGGAAGCAGAGACAGGACCTGACCCAAACTGACCAAAGAGGTATTCATACCACAGCACGTCATGCCCACTCTAGAAACTGGGGGCAGTTACCTGGAAGGGTTAGATCACTGCTCGGTCGAGCTGTGTGGTGAGCGGTTGTATTTTCTCCCCTTGTTATTTCCCTTATCATTATTATTATTGGTGGCAGCAGCAGTGGTTTGTGTTATACCTTAGTTACTGGACTGCTCTTATCTCAACCCGTGGGAGTCACATTCTTTCCCTTCTCCTCCCCATCCCTCTGGGAGGAGGGCAGGGAGTGAGAAAGAGACTGCATGGCTGACTGGTTTTAAACCACAACAATACATTTCACTTCAATACTGATGTGAAAACAGGCAATCTCTAACTGAAGATGACGTGTGGCTCTTTTTGGCTCTTTTATTCACAAACAGCATCTTCAAGAGGTGGCACCAAAATAAGTGTGGGAATCAGCCAAAAGATTTAACAGGAATTTGCTGCCAGCAGTCACCTATTAGTATAATCTCAGGCTTCTCTGCAGCTGTTTCTATGGCAGGTTTACTTATTCAGTTTTCTCTTGTACTGTATTTTCATTATACGGGATGGTGCTGAATAGCTGTGAAACACATGGAAAGGCCAGATTTCACTGGCACTGTGTAAAAGCAGTTGTTGTAATTGCTGATGATATTTTAAGTGTAGGAAGAAACTTCATTATGAAAGAATATTACTTATTAATTCATGTGTTTAGGATCTCAAGGTATGGTTTAGGCTCACTTTATGCTGTATAAACAATTAGAAATGTTCTAAGATAGAAATGTAAAATAGATGAAGACAAGTTTGAAGATTCAAAGAAATGCTTCTATGATGATGAATGACTTCAGCATATCTGTGTCCTAATGCTGATGTTCAGTTGTAAGAGACAGGAGAGAAAAGGGCACTAATTTGTGCCCTTTTGAAGCCATTGAAGTGAGTTTTCGGGAAGTCAGTGGAGGTGGATAAGTAGTATGTATTACTGCAGTTATTAATAGGTTGCTCTTTCAAACCTTCAGACATAGAACAGGGGAAGGCACACAGTAAGATTATCTTCATACGTACCTGAGGAGCAGTGAGAGCCAGCAACACTGGCTGGGAAGCTGCATCCCTCCTTGCTTTGTATATCAGAGATGAGGGGCTGGGAAGGAGCTGACTGCAAACAAAAGGAATAAGTTTTCCAGTAGTTACAAGACCAGACCATGAAGCGTGGAGTATCACAAGGACACGGAAGGTGATGTGCTAAAATAAAGCCTAGAGAAAATGTCTTCTGCTGTTCTCACTAGGAACACATTAAATCCCTGCTTCTCTGGCAGAGGATATGGCAATTTGAATTGCAGACTTAACTGATCATGAGTTTTGAGGCTTTGTTCTGGCAGCAGGGTTTTAATTTCCTACCAGCCTGTTAGTCCGGTTATGCTCAATTTGAGGTAGAATAAAGCTGTACTTCTGCCTTCTTAATAAAACTTTATTTTCAGATCATTTTTTGAATTTCAAAAGACTGCGTTGCTTAAACAAATTTGTGATGCAGTCTGCTTACAACCATGTCAGGGAGGCTAGGTGGCTGCTGGTCATCTTGATAAGAAGTCTCATCTCTCTGTAGACTTAGAACTTAGCCATTTCTCATCAGCATGCAAAATGTCGTTTGTATTCCCTATTTCCACAGAAAGCATAATGACTTCTAGTGTACAGATAGGCATTCAGACCTCATTCCTCCTGGTTTCTGCAGCGTGTATAACATGGTCATGTGCAAGAACGAACTGCAGTTGTTCAGAAGGGCACTCATGGGGAGCAGGAAGAGTCTGAAAGACAGCTAGTTACACATAGGACTAGTGTGACTCCAGGGAATAAGAGTACCTTGGGTTTGGGTTTGGGGAATGTATCGGCTACATTAGGGCAATTACCTTAAAAATAACTATTCAGAGTGTTCCCACTGATTGAATCACAGAATCATAGAATAGTTTGGGTTGGAAAGGACCTGGAGATCATCCAGTTCCAACCCCCCTGCCATGGCCAGGGACACCTCACACTAAACCATCTCACCCAAGGCTACGTCCAACCTGGCCTTGAACACTGCCAGGGATGGAGCATTCACAACCTCCCTGGGCAACCCATTCCAGTGCCTCACCACCCTCACAGGAAAGAATTTCCTCCTTATATCCAGTCTAAACTTCCCATTTCAGTTTGAACCCGTTACCCCTTGTCCTGTCACTACAGTCCCTAATGAAGAGTCCCTCCCCAGCATCCCTATAGGCCCCCTTCAGATACTGGAAGCTGCTCTGAGGTCTCCATGCAGCCTTCTCTTCTCTAGGCTGAACAGCCCAACTGCTGTGGCTTATTCTAGAATTAATTTTATTAATTAATAGATTTATAAAATTAATTAAATTTTATTTTATTTTTATTCATCTATATATTTATTTATATATTAGGCATAATTTAATTAATTTATAATTTAATGTTAATCAAATTAATAAAATAATTAAAAATTTAAAAATAAAAATTAAAAATAAAAAATATGACATGAACCTGAAATAAGTTATTTTCTGTTGTTGTACACCATTATTTAAGTCACTTCTTCAGTCTGACTTTTCAATTTCATTGTGACAGCTTAAGTATGTGATGCAGCATAGATGTTTAAATCTATTGTCATGTTTAAGTATTAAAATCAGTCTCCGGATAAATCCCCCTTTCCCTCTTGTTTTTAAATGCTTTGGGCCAGTTTCTGTGGCATGACCCAAACCTCCTCTGTCAAAAAGCAGCAGTGGAATTGCTGACAGCTCTGTGATTCTCTGCTCGGCTGGAGACTGACCTTGCCACAGAACAGGGCAACTTCAAGACCTCTCTAAAGCATTTGATGGGCACAGGCCCAGTCTTCCTTCCACACCCATCTGTTCATGCTCAACTTATTCCAAGCCATCCTACAGTAAATCAATCCCAAAGGACCTATACAATCAAAGCAGCAAACCTTGGGAGCACCAGGACAACTGTTCTGATAAAGTCTTGTTCAGTCACTGCTTTATCGTTAACATTTTTATTACTTTTCTTAATTACATTTTTGGCCACACTTTCTCAGCTTAAACTCTTAAGTTACGTTTTAAATGGTGAGCTACAATTGCTTTGTTTAGGTCTTGCCTTGCTTCGAATCCTTAAGAGAAATTACATTTCTTAATCATTCAGTAACATGAATTAAAGTTTATCTTCTTTCAAGTGCTAGAATCCATACCTTTAACCCTTTTCCATTAAATACATCAGTTTCTATTTGCTCTCAAGTCATTTATTCGCTGGGAGAGCACAAGTTGATGACAGGCATCGCATGGTGATCTTTCCTGTATTGAGGCCATTGGAAGGGGCATCCCATAGCAGTTCCAGAAGCTTTCTTTGAGATTTTAGACAAGTCACTTGTTGTGACTTGTTAATAATAAAATAAAATAATAAAAAAAATGTGAGGGATTTAATTGCCTTCTGTTTTCATGTATCTGAATGCAATTTTGATGCATGGGTATTTAGAAAGAACAAGACTTGTGATGATTTGGGTGCCTTGCTGGACGCTGTTGAGGGGAGCTGGTTCTGGAAAAGCTGAGTGATCAAGCATCTCCTAGTGTTGCAGATTAAGTGTGTGAAATGGCTCATTTCTACTTTTTCTCCCCCAAGATACACCCGAGGTGGTTATATGGAGGTTATTAAAGTGTAATTGCAGAGTATGATTGTTTACGTACTTAGGCTGGCTTTGTGCAGACTATTTGTATTATACCCAAGCTCATGTCTGGCTTATATTACCTTTAATAGAAGAACACAGGTCCTCGGGATGTAGAAACGGGAACCCGTATATTATGCTTAATACACATATTTTAGAGTCATTATGTTATATGATGAAATTGCATAGCATAGAAGACCACATGCAGGGAAGTGATTTCTCCAAAGTATTGTTGGAAAACAGCACTGGTTTAATGTAGGGTATAGAGAAGACATGATACCCTACGCTAGAAACTCTCTGCTCAGTGTTTTACTTACAGTCCCCGAGCTGTTCTAGCTTTGGGATCCAGTGCCCTAAATGCCCTATCTTAATTAGATCATACTTTTGGTAATTAGTTTTCCTAATGCAATATAGTCAGTCCTCTCCGAAATGTTCTTCTGATGCCTAGGGACACACTGTGTCAAAACCTGATGAGTGCTAGAAGCTTACGTATGCAAAAGATGGTTTATAGTTGAGGTTACTCCTCTATACCAACACAGGGAAGAAGGGAAGCACTAGAACTATAATCTTTTTGACATCCTCAGCAGGAAACCCAACTTGTTCTTCTTCCATTAGACAGTTAATGTCTTGCAATGCTATGAACCATAGGCATTTACCCACAACCACTGAGCATGGCAAGTGTTTTCCATTTCCATCTTCTATTTGTTCAGGCGGGCCATCAGAACCTGTGTTCGGGAGCGGATGTATCAGCTGTGTGCACTGACCACCAAATAGCAGCTGGAGTAGAAAAGGGCAACAGTTCTTTTTAGAGCTTATTTACACCCCAAAATTGCAGCTTTAACTTGACCAAATTCATGTTTTCCACTTTACTTCTGTTGCTGAACTGCTTAGAAAAGCAAATGGGATCAGAATCTGTTGGTTTGATGCTTCCTTCAGTGACATTTCCCACTTGATAACACCTTATGCGCCTGGGGATGTTTTGCTGCAAAGAGCGTGTTGAATATAATCAACATTCTTTGATGAATCCTGGGGGTTTTGGCTTTCTTTGGTTGCATTTTTTGTTTGGGGGTCTTTTAAATTCCTTGGCACACTTTTGGAGATTCCTGTACAAAAGGCTGGAAAAGTCTGATTACCTAAACCAGAGCTGAGGTGCTAAGCCGGTCCCTTGAATATGTTAAATGGCTTTGTTGTATTATTTCAGTTGCAGCTTACTTTATTATCCTCCTGAAGTATTTATCTGACTGGAAAGCACCACACAAAGGTTAATAAGATATTTCTATACAGGACTTCTAATGACACTGCAATAAAACCCCAAAGGATTTCGATCTTGTAATAAAACCCGGGGTATTTTGTCAGTGAGTGGAAGTGGAGAAAATGGAATAGCTGTGAGGTAAATATCCTTCAAAGTCATCCAGTTCAGAAGTGTTTCAGCAGTTCCAATTAAAAATCTCAGAGATTGATTCCTCTGAAATGACGCAATACTTGGAGGTAACTGATTACAGCAGTTTCTCACGAGCATGAATTTAGACATTCAGGTCCTTCTCTGGCTCCATCCAGACACAGCATCCCTCCCAGGGGAGACATCTCCCCTAATTCTCCCATCCCTTGGGCACAGCAAATCATAGATGGATGGCTGGGGGGATCATTACACGGGGACTACCTGAGGTATGCTGTACTTGGGGCTAAAACCAACCGGAGCTGCTCTTTCCACTCCCTTGTGTTGATGCAGATTTTGGGGGCCTCAATATACACCAGGCTAAATAGGCTTCCAGTAGTGTGAATCAGTCCAGTGATGCAGGTTAGCACTCAATCTCCTGATGGGTGGCATGGGAGGAAGGGAACAAGCAGGGTCTTGAATGTCTTATATAGCTTTTGCTATAGGAGGAAGAGGACTTGTATAATTTCACCCTGACAGAATTATACTGCTAGGGAATGCCACACATGGGGAAGAAATCAGACCCTG
Organism: Pezoporus occidentalis; assembly: GCF_034315485.1. Lineage (NCBI taxonomy): Eukaryota > Metazoa > Chordata > Aves > Psittaciformes > Psittacidae > Pezoporus > Pezoporus occidentalis. The sequence goes on from NW_026912854.1 coordinate 1,339,854, forward strand.
AACTCAAGGCTATGGTGTGATATGAGGGACATTTCAGTGCAGTGTTTTATCAAACTGAAAGATGGTTAATGCTTTTGAATGAACTGTAATGAATATGAATACGAAGGAATACGATGGGCACATTAAATGAAGGTTTTGGTGTTTGTGGAGCCTTTGCCAGACCCAGAAAGCGTGTTCCAAGAGCAGAGGTAGTGCTACAAGTCATAATACCCCTAAAACGGACATGAACTGAAACAGCCTCATTACAACAGTGTTTATGACAGGCAGAAAAGAACAAACCACAGGTACGTCAGTCGGAATGTTTTGTTCATGTTTTGTGTGTCCCATTAAGGATAATGAGAGTGAAGAAAAGACTGGTCATTTTTTCTCACTTATGGACACAGTCTGATACTTTGCCTCAAAAACCAAAAAGCAAAGCAGCACATTTCCCGAAACTGAGAAAATGAGACCTCAGTACTTAGAAGAGACCATCAAAAGGGAATACTGAAGCAATTCCTCATTTCATTTGCGTAGCACATTGCTGCTGCTATAGCTCAGCTATATCAGGGCAGGGGTTTGTGGTGAATGCGACAGAGAAAAGGAAGGATCAGTGCTTAGCCTGGGGTGGGGATATTTGGCTAGTGAGGGGCTGGTGTTCTGCAGTCGGGCTGTGACCCACATGCCCAGCTCCCCTTTCCATGGAAAGGACATGAAAGGGTTGGAAGGTGGCAAATGATCTTCTAACCTAAATTGCCACCAGGATGAGCTCTCACCTCTGGCAAGTGTCTCCCACTGTGTATCTGCAAGTTTCCAGCCTCAGCTCTGTTTCCTTCACAAAACCAGGGCAAACACTTCCCTTGGCATCCTCTCCCTGCTGCATATGGATGTACCCTGAGGATTTTAAGTCAGTCTTCCTCATTTTCATAGCCCGCAACAGTTGCACAAGGCAGTGAACACTGCCCATGTGGGTATTTCAAGTGGGTATTTTCGTCATGGGTAATGTTCTTCCATGTATTTTTCATTCATTGCCTCTTCCATTTAGGGACATTTGCCTTTATTAGATTTCAAAGCAAAGGAGGCAGGAATGGGATGTTTAGTCCATGAAGCTGGAGAGGATTAGTCTAACTTATTGCATTCAAGTAGCCAAAGTGGCTATTAAGCACAGCTACCTGAGCATGAAAATGGGAGGCTTCCTTAGGCAATATTTCAACCCCTTAAACAACAAATAAGTCCCCCAATGTCGGGCAGTGCTAGAAGAACCAAAATTGAGCTCTGTACTGAAGATAAAGCACACAAAGGGATGAGGGCTCATTTCACTTAAAGCCTTGACTGGAAGTATTGGTGGTTAACAGAATCAATATAGAACCAACTGATTGCTAATGGAGCCAGTCAAGTCTTTGGCACTTACACCATTTTAGGCTTAGGAAGGTGAAAGATTTCCTTATTTCTCTTATTTCCTAGCACTTTCAGATTTCCTCAGAAACTTGGAAAAGGTGATGACTGGCTTTGCCTCTTAAATGAACAGAGGCTCTGAGAGGAGCACTTTGATATAAACCCATTTTGATAAAACACATTCGATATAAACCAACGCTGCCATCTCTTTAATTACATCCACAGTGTGTTTTATAAATATTTGCTTATAGCTTCCTGCATGAAGGCACAGGCAAAAATATGGCAATAAATTTCTATAATTGCAGTTTAATGATCTGCGTTTTAATTGAGGTTTTGCCAAATAATTTTGTAGGAACTCAGGAATGCTGTTGCGTGGTTAAGCACTTCGGGCTTGAATTCCTCTGCTTGTTATATTAGCACCTATAAGGGCGTGAAGACAGGGGCATTAAAATGTTTTTAAATGTTAGGACTTATCTTTTTCTCACTCCTGTTTGCAGTATTCTAGGCAAAGATGTCTTCTTATGTCTTGGCTGCTTCTGATCAAACTGCATTACACAGTGCTCTGAGGAAGCACTTTAATTAAAGTTGATAGTGAAGCCTTATACATACTTGCAGAACACTTCCCTGCGCTGTTGTTACTCTCTGAGATGCCCTCTCCTTAATTCTTCTTCTCTGAAAGCAAAACCACGCTCTCTCCTTTTTGCATCTACATGTTCCTCCAGTTTCTGCCCTGTTTTCCCAACTAACACTTACTTGACATACATTGTCGCCAGCCAAATAGAGAGTTAAGGAGGAGTAGGTGATGCTGCCAGAACTGCTCCTTAGATATCTCTTCTGCATAACTTATCATAGTGTGACACTTGCCATTTTGGTCAAGCACGCAGGAGTTGCACCAAGATCTCCAATGGCCTGTGATGCTATTTCATGCTTATTGGGAGCTGTGGGATATTTCTCTTCCCTGTCGCTTTGGTCCAGAGGACAAAAACGCCATCAGTAATGCTAAAATTCATGCTTTGCCCATTCAGTGGTGTCAGAGACCAATTTCCCAGGGTGTTTTGCTGCATTTCCTAGGCAATAAATAGTTGATGATCACAAAGTCTGGCTGCCAGTCTCCTCCCCTTCACTTATCCCTGGTCATTTTGATACCATTAGCAAATCTTAACCAACCTTGCCAGAAGCATGGAACTTCCTTTTGTGACAGCAAGTGGGATGGGAGAGGGAGACTCAAGTGCGTGGCACTCTGGGAGAAGTTGTGACTCTGTGCTAGGTGCATCTCTGCAGGTTCCCACATCTCAGATGCAGATCTGCTGGAAGTCAGGCCTGGTTAGGTGAGGCATCGACCAAACAATTACCAGTCCATGTTTCACTGCTTTTATTACATCTCTTTTGTGTGTGTGTGTCCTCATTTCAGATCAAACACTGAGGAAAATGCCAAGTGACTGGAGCTCACTGTTTTCAAAGCAGAGCTCTGTAGTAATTCTGGTTTCCCTACTGTTAACATTCATGCAGCCAGGGTTATCAACTCAAACACACTTCTTTTCTTTGTTGCCATCTGCTAAGATCCACTTAACAAGTGCTAAAGACACATTTTGTGATTTCTCAGTTCCTACAGGGGATGGGACTTTTCAATTTATTCTTTTTAATATAATAACAATAAATCAGAATGTTCTTGGCAAGCATCAAACAAAAAAGCATCTCTTTCTGCCTCCAGGGATAAAACCATTTGAGTATATCCCTTTGGATATGGTCCTTTCCCAGATGTGCAGAGGAATTGCTGCCCTTCTGGATTTGAATGATCACAACTGTGAGCGCAAAACCCACTGGGAACAGATGAAAATGGTGTTTGAATCTGGTTCTTGCAAAGACAAGGTTGTGATGTTGCAACGCTTTATGTGCCACCTTGAGTTTTCCCAGAAGCCTTTTCCTCTTCAGTACCTCACTTCTGCTGTCCAGCTTTGCCTTTTCTCTTGTGAGCTCTGGTCCATTTTAAATGGTGATCTTAGTCTATGGAGCGATAAACAGGAAATAGAAGTATTGTCCCTTCTGGGCATCAAACTTTGCAGTGTGTGAGTATTCACTGAGTTCTGCCATACCTTTGGAAGAGTCTTTGTGTGCAGACTTGAGCTGTTAGCATGTACCGTTCTTATTAAATATTAGACTTGGAAGAGCCACCTGTGTCACATAAAGTCCATGATGCGCAGAAACCTTATGCTCGTTTCCCTGCAGGTACTTTTCCAGCTGTGTACGTCTGTAAAAATAGGTTATGTACTTAAATAATGCATAGAAGTCATCCATAAATAGCCTCATTTGGTTAAGAAAGATCCCTCATGCAATATACACATCTCACTTTTGCGTATAGGTTTTGCAATCCGTCTCTTGTGTCTTATCCTATACCTGATTTTCCTGGGTATCTTTCAGATTAAATAACTTTCTTGCTTCATTATTTTTCTCCATGCTTTAACTTTTCTGCAAGGTAGGTTTTTCTCTCCCAGGCCCAATCTATAGCTATCTGAGAGTCTCTTTCAGTTGTTGTGCTTATCTTTTTTTAGTCTTCAGATAATGTGCTTTGTGCTTTGTGCTTTGTATGTGCTAAGCAGCCAGTGTGATGAAAAACACAATCACCAAACAAGCTGGTATTTAGAAGCAGGAAAATAAATGTGGCACCTAATTATCTGTACTCCCACTTAACCCTATCTGATATCCTACCAGGCTTTGATCCAAGCTTCCAGCAAATGGGTATGCACCCCAGGAAACAATTAGAGAGTAATACTGCATCTTTTCCCACAATGAAAATATAACCTTGTTGCTGCAAAATAGAACTGCTTGCTATTGGTATTCCATCTCGGCTGAGGAAAAGAATGCTCAGTTGCTTTAGACAAAATTCAGTATGCTCTGAAGGGTCTGGAGTCCAGTAGTACCATAGAAAGACGTTTTACAGGGGACAGGCTAGTCAATGATGTATGTTTTTTGCCTTTCCTTATATCAACCTATTGAACAGTGGTAGAAAAAAGAGGGAATATCGCTGTGGTATGCTAAAGATAAGTCGGGTCAAATTTAGATGTAACAAACTGAGCTGTTCTTTCTGCACAGAAGTCAGCAGCAAAGTTTGCAATGGGATCTGAGGCAAAGCAGCTGAGTCGCTTACTGCAAGCCATAATCCTTAGGAAAATAAGAGAGCTCAGACTATGACATTGTCCCATGACTAAATATAGGGAAAAGCTAAGCCTTGCTGTCTTGTTTGTACTACTGCAGAGTTGTGAAATTCTCAGAGGATGAAAGGACAGAGCCGAGTGTGAAAGCGCGTGATATTTTCTGAGCGATGTTAGTTTTATGGATCTAAATATAGGAGGTGGCCAGACTGCATAACAGTCCCAAACTCCTGAAATCCGTGTGAGGGAATTGGAATCACCAGCAGTGTAAAACTGCAGTTCGTGTCATGTCAGAGCCCTGACCTGCTCCGGAAAGAAAGGAACCAGCGTTTCCAGAAAGACTTGTTATTCATTGATGGGAGCTCCTAATGCAGGCAAAGGATGTTTAAAACTTAAACAGGGGAAGTTTAGATTGGATATAAGAAGTTCTTTACTGTGAGGGTGCTGAGGCACTGGAATGGGTTGCCCAGGGAGGTTGTGAATGCTCCATCCCTGGCAGTGTTCAAGGGCAGGTTGGACAGAGCCTTGGGTGAGATGGTTTAATGTGCGGTGTCCTTGCCCATGGCAGGGGGGGTGGAACTGGATGATCTCAAGTTCCCTTCCAACCCTAACTATTCTATGATTCTATGTGTCCTGTCTTGTGAGAATGAATTTCCAACACAGCAGGTAGATAAGTATAGAAAATGAGATTAAGACAATGCGTGACTTTTTTGAGGCCTCAGGATTCAAAGATTAGCTGCAGAAACTGTGTAAACAGCCACAACTCCACTCTATGCAAAAAACCAGGTTGTATTCCAGAGCCTTTTGGAGTTTGACTTTTCTTCTTGACATGCATTTGCCAACACTGGGAAACTTAGGGCAAATTCATCTTCTTTTTCTCTTCCTCTTCTTAAAAGCAAGAATTAGTCTGTGTGAAGTGCTGTTACTTTACACTGCCTCCTTCATCCCCTCCAATGTTGTTTGTTTCACACTGAATGTTTTAGTAAAGCTTGGGTAGGCTGTCTGAGAGGGTTCTGTGGGGAGGCATTGGCCTTGTGATGGCGAAGATTTACAGCTGCCAGTAACGAAGGGAGGTGTACTGTAACTTTGCACAACTTCTTGCCCAGGGAAGGCTATGCAGATGGTCACAAAACGAGAAGTGAAGAGCGTGAGAAACTCCCTTTCAGTCTATGGGGAGGGTGGTTACTTCACACACCAGTGGTCCTCCCTTTCCTGCTGCCAACAGCTATTTCTCTTCTATTGACAAGAGAGAGGAACCAGGACTGGCTCTTACACTTAGTGCTGTCCCCATTCATTTGTTCATCCCCTGGGGAATCAGGCAAGAAGGAGCTCTTGCTCCTCCTGTTAAATGCAGGATTTATGTGCCTGGGGCTGAGCGTGGTGGGTGATGCTGCATCGAACATACCCCCTGTGCTGATCCGTTGCACTCATCGAATCACATGCCTTTGAAATAAACCTTCCGTTCCCTCTGAACTGCTAGGATTTTTACCCAGCTCCAGCAGCATGGATTGCTGGTGGGTTTGGTGCAAGTCCCTACAGTTAAAATTATTTACTGGGAAGGGCACTCAGTTAAAACAACTTTCAAACCAAAAAGCTGTGTCTGTTCCCCAGCCCTTTCTTAATGATCTTTTTTTACTCTGGTCATAAAACACAAAGCTAATGATGAAAAGCTAAAGAGGAAATGGTGAAATGGTGAAGCGATTGTAAAGCAAACAGTTTGATGGCTCTACTGAGTCATAGCACTGCTTCGCTTACCATCTTTTCCAGTTTCTCATTAGCAGCCAAATGGACGCACACACAGGCACATTTCCTCACACTGGCTCGCAGCAGAGCTGTAGTTTCAGCTGCTTATGATCCTTCAGCCAGTCATTTCCTCTGCCTTCACATAAGTGACTCCTCAGGACGCTATTGCAATGCTTGGATATTTGTCCATTTCCAAAAATAATCCCCTCTGAATGTCCCCGAGTTTTAGAATGAATCATTTCAGTCTCTGAATCACTGCGATGCGCTAACAGGGGCAAACAATAGCCCCAATCAGCCATAGTTCAATTTACAACTAAAAAGCTGTAAACCCAAGGCTTCCAGAAGTAGGGTTTTAAGTTGGTGAAATACTCCAAACCCAAGAAGCAGAGTGAGGACAACTGCCTCTGAGCAGCTTCTTGTCAAGCTGCATAAGCTGTTGTCTGTGGTTGGGGCAGTTGAGCTGCAAAGCTGTCCTGTGTTGTTCTTAGGACATGCAAGTTTCCAGCCTCCTCTCCCACCCAGTGCTTAGCAGAGGAAAGATGGGAGGCTCATGTTTCCTGGGAGTCATTCAAATCCTGTTTAATTCCCAGCAGATGTAACCAATAATGACACTGATGGCTGTATTTTGCATGCGTGTTTCAGGCATGGTCTTATGTGGCATCATCTGCTAGTATTGCCTGGCATAGCTGCAGTGCCTAATTTGCCCTAATTAAGGCAAATGAGAAATTGCATCTCCAAAAGAAGGTTCTTTCATACCCCTCCATGAGCTGGTAATGTCAGCTACAACCTGGTAGTGTTGGTTGGAATGAGATTGTCGACATCTTCAAATGGAAAAACAAAATAAAATAGCTCTTTTGGCTACAGAAACTGGTATGATTTATGCCAAAGCAGCTCCATAGGCCCCAAGGCCATGGCAGAGCATTTAGAGTTCTGCTATACGTTACTGTTCTTCAGTTTCACCATTGAACTGCAGGTAAAGGAAGGGAAATGTCATCCTTATTAATGATTGCTTAGTATGTGTATGTGTGTTTCTCAGGAGGAGCACGTTATGGTGTACTTGCACACAGAGCCAGGATGTGAAAGGTTTTGTAATCCTTTATATGTCCTCTTCTTTAGATCACAAAAAACCAACATGCTTACACATTAATTGACCATCTTATCTTCCTAATGCTTTCTTACTTCCTCCCAGGCATAGTGGGACTACCTCCCCTGTTCCTAACTCTTTTATTAACCAGCTACCTTTCTGTATGTTGCTCCCCACAGGTTGTCTTGGGGGCTTTTCCAGCACTGTAATGCTGTAGGAGTGGATTTCTTTTCTGCCCTGGTATTCTGTAGACCGTCTTAAAACGCTCCTAAATGACACCTCCACGTTTTTCAAGTACATAGAACGTGCACAGAATGTCAAGTGTGGGCATTTGTCTCTAAGCATATTTTATAAATACATTACTGTGCGTGCAGAAGTGTTTTTTTCTTCCACAATCACACAGTTTTCATATGTGACATGGTATTCCATTTAGAGGACCTGAGGGCCCAGTGTGTTAGAGTATGCTACTAATCTCTTCAGAACGTGCAGTCAGAAAAGAGCAAAGCTTTTAATGCACTTTGTATAAATGTGTGGTTGCTGAAATACGTATGATTTAGTTGAGTGCAATTACTACTTGATTGAGTGACATATCCAATGGTAGGCTGAATACGTGTGAAGAAATCTGGAAAGTCACCTATGAAATGAGGTTGGGATAGCTGACAAAATCAAGTGTAATGTCAGATGTTGGCTAAAGTTTGGGCTGCATTGGTTACCAGGTGACAAATCCATTTCTGCATGACCCCAGCAATGTCCCAGTGGGGAATTAAGTTCAGAAGAAGACTTTCCTTTGGGAAACCGAAGGACCTTCGCACCGGATACTTTTTACAGTTCATGCAGCATTTTCAACGGGAAAACATTTTCTCTCCTCAAATCCATGTTTTAGATTCTGATACATGAGAAATTCGGGAAGAGATGACCAATGCCAACGGGAAAGTGCAGCTTGGAATTCTAAACCATGGTTTTCCTTTTTTTAGGCTAGGGAGAAGCTGGAGGAGGAAACATTCCAGGTCAGAGCACCTCATCCAAATAAGGGTTTGCTTGTTGCGGGCTGGTAGATGGCTTCAGACTCTACCCCCAAATAATCGATTCTTTCTGCAGTTCTGTCTCTCCAAGTGCTGTGCTGGAAAATAGCTGAAAGGTTTTGAGGCTTTCATTAATTATTCCTGCAGCTCTGGACTTCGGCCTTCATCCAGAACTTGTGAAACAGCAGAAGGAAAGCTGACTGCCTTGCTTTTATGTCTGGGACTAGAAGAAGGCTAAGAAACTCATGCGATGACCTAGTTTCCTGAGCTTTCCCCCCCCCTTTTAAGATGCTGCCAGTCATTGATGATCAGGTTTCATTTAAGCAAAAATAACCTCCTTCCCTCTCCTCTTCCCAAAAGGAATTGGCTGTAGGGAAGAATATAAATGGTTAGCACTTAATTTTTTTTTTGGCCAGGAATTCAGGTTAATTTTTTCATGTGTTTTATCTCATCCTTAGAAAAAGAAATGCCATTTTAGGAACGTGTTCTTGACTCTGAAGTGCTATAAAATTTACTATAATAGCAAGTCTGTTTCTTAAATCTTCTTAAGTGTTTTTGTGCTAGCAAGTGTGCTGTTTTGGCTACTTCAAGGAAAAAAAAGGGGGAAAAAAATCAATAGCAGGAATTCATCATACCATTTGTTTGTCAGTCTAGTTGGAAATTAGCTGTCAGCTTAAAACAAACAAAAAGAGGATAAAATACCCCAACATGCATTCATGCTAGCACAGAATAATACAGAACACTAGAATAGCTTATCTGTGACCTTGCTATTCATCCTCCTGGCTGTGAATCTGTGGAAGTGAAAAGCATTTTAATGTTTCATGGTAGTGGTTGTGTCTATGTAGTCCTGTAAAGACATCATAGAACCATAGAACAGTTAGGGTTGGAAAGGACCTTAAGATCATCCAGTTCCACCCCCCCTGCCATGAGTAGGGACACCTCACACTAAACCATCTCACCCAAGGCTACGTTCAACCTGGTCTTGAACACTGCCAGGGATGGAGCATTCACAACCTCCCTTGGCAACCCATTCCAGTGCCTCACCACCCTCACAGGAAAGAGTTTCCTCCTTCTATCCAGTCTAAACTTCCCCTGTTTAAGTTTGAACCCGTTACCCCTTGTCCTGTCACTACATCCTCAGCAGCAAGATCAAAGCTGAGCATCTTGACTTGAGAAACCTTGGACCTTACCAGCCTTTGCTTTACTGGGCAACACCCAGGGCTGTGGGAACACCAGGTTTTCTGCTAGAGCCATTCCTTTTGCCCTCCCCATGGGAGAAACATGTCCCATCTACACATATCACCTGAACTTGCTTTGCAGCTACTGCCCAGAGCGATAAACTACCCTAAAGAACTCACCATTTTCAAAGGCAGCAGGCACATCTCTGAAGGCCTTGTTTTCTATGCAGGTTGCCTTTACAGAGGGATCATAATTTTTGTGTGATCCCACCCCTGTGCCTTTCTGCAGGTGTGCTTGTGCACTTTATAGTACCTTGGTCCTATTCAAACTCTTTGCATGGCCATGACTACTGCCATCTCAGCCTTGCTTCTTTCTCTTCCCACCTTCAGCAGCAGACCCCAATCCAACAGCCTTAATAGTTTTTAAACAGGTACAAGTTTTGCTTGTGGCAAAGACTATGGAAAAGTTTAACCATTATGGTGTTCTCTGATGTGTACCAGTCCCTCTTTGCCTAAATCGGGCCATGTTCATCTGCTCCATTTCTCTAAGTTGCTACTGCCTTCTGCTAGCAAACATAAAGCTCTTCTACCTTCCTTGTAATCACAGTCCCAAGAAAACCCCTTCCACCACATGGGGTTGAAGCCAAGTGAGGGGATTGAGTCCTACCTTCAAATCATGCCCTCAAGAAGTAGGGAACCATATTTGTTAGAAGGCCAGCTTTCTACCCCAACTTTTGTTGGGTTTAGGAGATGTCAACTGATTTTACAAGTGCTTGTATCTATTGCTTATATAGTCAGTGGCTCTGAAATCGTTTGTCGTTGGGAATGTAACCAGAAGTTAGGTGGTCCTCACATTCTAGGCCAGGTTTTGCAAATGGATGTAACCCACAGTAAGCATTTAGGCACCAGGGTAAGAGAGGCTGGGTTTTCAGAAGGGCTCAGGAAGTTGGATGTGTAGATGCTTAAAAACTCCACCACAAAGCAGGAAGATGTTGAGAGTTCTTTAGTTTTGAACACAAGCACACAAAACCTGGATGTTTTACTAAGGGAAGAGATAACTTGAAAAATCCTCCTATATTTGCAGATGCTAATCCCTGCAAATGCTGCAAATACTGTGAATGCTCTTGGATTGATCGTTTAATACGCTTGGTGAAAACCCAGTTCTCTCTATCACAAGTAGAGAATTACAAGTCTTTTGTATTCTGAGAGCAGAGAATGCTTATATGCCTTTGTTGCCAAGTTTTCTGGATTCTCTTTGTCAGGCTTTAAACCAAACCTGGTTTGCGATCCAAACAAACATTCAGGTCAGTCCGTTTTCACTTCTAGTTTAACTGGGATGCAGTGTGTCCGGCTGGCTTTGTATGTTTGATGGGGTTATCAGTTCCTCGAGGTTACAGTGGTTAGTGATGTGTTTCATTTGTAAGCACTTAAAGACACAGCCAGCATTCAAGCTTTTTTTCCAGGCCTCTTTATTTTAGTAGAAAGCTGCCATGTTCATAAAGGAGTCAGTGTCACACAGCAAAGTCACCCTTTTCTTCCTGTTTTTTTATTTCATCTTCAAAGTCCCCTTCTCTTTCCACATATTCTGCTTGGGCTGAACTGTTGCTGGTGCTCAAAAATAGTGAGGTTGGCCTACAAGGTGGGTAGGATGCATCTCTAATTCATCACAGCTTTAGATCTGAGCTTGGGATCACAGGCCAGAAGGGTGCTGGCAGGCTATAAGGTTAAGTGTTAATGTTGGCTGGAAATGGTGAATCAGTTCTTTCCAGGCATGATGCACCAGAGAGTCCCCTTGGTGGTGGATTTCCCTTATTGACTCAAGTCACCTACTGCTCATGCATCATTACATGGGTATGATGCCAACCCTAAAACAAAATGAAGAGAGTGGCTCTTCAACTCCACTTCCATGCGGAGGGATGGTTTCGGGTTTGTGTTGAGGAAATGTATTGCTTCCACAAAGTCATAGCATTAAGAAAACGTCTCCACCAAGCTGCTGAAATATCCTGTATGAAGCTGGGAAGGAGTGAAGACTGGGGAAATGGGGAGGAAGTGCAGAAAACTGAATCAGAAGACTGTTAAGACCAGAACTCAGTGCCATTTTAGTCCCTTTTTGATAGTTTAAAAAGACCATTTTGAAACCCTCACTCCTTTCCTCTTAACAAGAATGTGTTCTTCTCACATGCCCAGTTAGAGACTTTGTTCTGGCACATTCAGGATCCTTGCCTTCAGTTTCTGTAGCTGGTATTAACAGCCCTTTTATTAACAGCCCTTTTCCAGGCAGCTTTCTGTAGAGGCATCCTCACAGACAACCTCTAAGAAGTCTGCTACTCAGGAGAGAATTATCAAGCAGCGAGAGCAGCACAGCAGGCAAGGATTTCCAAATGGAGTCAAACCTGTGGGGAAACATTTGCCTCAAACTCAAGTGTCGGGTAGGCTAGAAGTGAAGCAGTCGCATGGTGCAGATGCATGCCGAGTAGATGTAGCATTGTTATTTTATCCTAAAGTCTTCCACGTTTCCTTGTGCAACGTAAAAAAGACATCAGCTACTCAATACTAGCATTCTTTTCTCTCTCATGGTCGATTAGCACCATGTACTAGCCCAGGGCTCCCAGGTATCATTTAGGTACACATACATATAAAGTCAGTCAGAGTGAACCCAAAGCATGCTGGGTTTATCACACATACTGTTCATATGGAAGTTGATTCTCCGTGTGAATGCATCTGTGTTTCCATTTGGGACTGGAGTTTAGCCTGTTAGATGGACATTTAGGTTATATACAGTTGTCCTGGGGCATATCTGTCCAGGCTCTGTACACGTGTAAAATACATGTGGCTGATGCCTGCAGAAGGGCTTTCCAGATGTCTGGATCTTGGGTAGTCCACTCAGTTCTGCAAGGGGAAGTCTGCCTATGTTGGAATGCCAGGGGACTAGCTAAATGCCTTATCCCTTCCTGAACAAAATGTATGAAGGATGAGAGGTCATGCCAGCAACTAAATCACCCATGGTAGTTTTATCCTGGAGAAACAGGTTCATAATTGAACATACCCACATTCTGTATTGTCACTGCCTAACTCCAGAAGCATTTTGGTGTTGTTTTTTAAAGTTCTGCTGCCTTCTTTCTCTCCCCTGTTTTTAACTAAAAATGGGAATTTTGGCCTTGGAGCCCAGCAGGTCACCATGGGTGAAACACACTGAGCTTGGGCTGAAATTAATAGGAGAGCTTGCTGAAGCAGCAGGAATCCTGGCATGCTTGAGTGGCTCCATGTAGGAGCCTGTGAGCTGGATGATGTCTTTTAAGCCAGGGCCCTGGTGTCTAGCTCCTTGCAAGTCAAGGTCAAGTGCAGTGTTTTTCCTCTCCCTTAGAAGTGCTCAGCTTGTACTGTGTGTGGACCTGTTGTATGGGTAGTTGAAAGGAAAGGAAGCTCTGCCGCTTCCCCAGACTTCCTTAGGCATCTGGCTTCCCCCCCAGTGAGGGCAAAAGTGACCTAAAAGAGGGATTGCACTTTTTGGCTGACCCACTCAACTGACTGCTCACAGGGAAAGAAAGTTTGCAACTGAGAGATGTCAGAAGGGTACCTGAGGTTGGTTTTGTTGTTGGCAATACAGAGGCGTAGTGGGACTTGGGCATCTGTCTTTCTGGTCGATATTTAAAAGCATCATCACCAGTTAGCCCTAGAGAGGACTTGTACAGTTTTGCTGTAATGTATACATACATTCTTTCTGCCTGGCAGATGAAAACAATTGTTTGTTTTAATTGTGCAGTAAAGGAGGAAGAACTATGCACAAATACATACTTTTACCACCTTTAACCCTCCTGACCATATATAAGGAGATGCTAGTGCTTGAGAGCAATTGAACTTGTTCTGGTCACACTCAGACAAGAGTAGTAGTCATTTTTAAGATTCCCATTCTTAAATGTTACAACAGGGTTTGAAGTTACTCAAAGTGCAGTGTAAATGTTATGTGCTGCCTGCTCTATGTTGATATTACCGGGGCATATTTTCCAGTAGCAAAGTAAATAATTAGCACATGGGAAGAGATTACTTTGTTAATAAGCAGCACACAGTGCCAGTTCATCCAATAAAGACTTATTGCATTTGTCTGTCTAGACAGCACGTATACTCCATAGGGCCATGGCCTCATAAACCACAATAATCTGGCCAGGATAAGGATGGTTGTTAAGTGGCTGGAAACCTGGAACAATGCAGGAAGAGATGACTCAATAGCTGTGCTTCTTCCTCAAATTCACCCATGATCCAGAGTAGCTGTAGGGGATACTCTGCTGCCTCTGGACGTGTTGCCAGATTAATGACATTTAAAACAAGGGCCCTGATGAACAACAGACATAGCGTAGTCTCATATGCTTGCCATGAGAGTGGAGTTTCCTGTCCATCCTAGTGAGGATGCCTGTCTCAAGTCCTCCTTCCAATCAAACTGAACATGGTGCAGTGCCACTGCCTGTGTGACCTGGAGCGGACCTACTCATGTCACACAGGAAAAAGCAGTTTAATTCAGCAGAGGATGCACTTAGAAAAGGTTTCTTAGCAAACCCTGTAGTACAGGTGGCTGTGTGACCTCCTTGAGAAGGGGTGAGGACCTTGCTTTTCATACAAGTGTCACTGAAAAGAGGAGCTGAAGACTAGAGCCCACCTGCCTGGGAGAGCCACTGCACGATTTCACTTGGTGCATACAAGGAGGAAGACCTGATCATCACAAGTAGGGTGATGAGCCCTTCTAAATCAGTTCAGTGACCCAGGCATTAACAGAGATGCTTCAGCCCCATTACTTAATGATGAAAGGAACAAAAGCACCAGAACATTTGGAGAGCATCCAGAGCCCAAAGAGCACACACGTTTTCAGTTGGCTTTTACCCAAATGAGGAGGGAGGGAGGATGTAATGGGCTGGCAGTGAGGTGCAAAAGAAATACGTACATTGAATGGCTCCTGTCCTCACAGGAGCAATGGGGGTGAGTTTGAGGTGGTTTTTTCTTTTTGAAGAAGCAGCTTCCCAAAACCTGTGGCACTCTCTTGGGCTGTGGCTTGGGGTGGTGGACACTGGCACAGGGTGCCCAGAGAAGCTGTGGCTGCCCCATCCCTGGCAGTGCTCAAGGCCAGGTTGGACACAGGGGCTTGGAGCAAGCTGCTCCAGTGGAAGGGGTCCCTGCCTGTGGCAGGGGTTGGAGCTGGGTGAGCTTTAAGGTCCCTTCCAACCCAAACCAGTCTGGGATTCTAAGGGCTGTTTCTTTTTACTTCTGTCTTGCAGTCATCAGATAAAAGCACAGTTGCCACGAGCTTGAAAGTGAAGCTTCCCTTACCTTAAAAGTACCGTTTCTCACTCCCCTTTGTCATGTTTTGAGTCACTGTGACAAGCAGAGCTGCTAACATTAGCTCTCCTCCTCCTAATTAGACAACTGCATTAAAACCCTTTATTAATGCCGACCCTCCTGGGTGGTTGCAGATATATATATACTCTCACAGAGTAATTGCTTTCTGGCCCTCATTTTAATTGGAGCCAGCGGGGGGCCTGTGGAATTCCACTGCCTTCATCTCCCGTGGGCTCATTGTGCCTGTGACACAAATTTAGAAGCAGGGAACTACTTTAGAGATCTGCATCTGAAAGAACGTGTGAGGGAAGGAAAAACCGCAACAGCAGCGCTGAGATTTAAGAGGAATCGACAAAGTGTTTCATTTTGGTTCCTTCTTTTATTGGGAGGAGGGGGAAAAAAAGGGGGTGTTATGGCCTTTGGCTCAGGTGGTGCGGGTTGTAACTAGGTTAGCCGGATTCTGAAGGAGCTTAAAGACTGTTTGAGGCTAAGCTCGCATGTTAGCTAAGGTCGCACCTATTCTGCAGAAATGATCCTCAGTTTTCTAGGTCCTTGGAGTCTCAGTGTGTGTAGGGAGAGATAACAGAATTCCAGACCCAAACATGAAAGGCACTGCTGCTCCTCATTCAGATTTTGTCAACTCCAGCTTCAGAAAACTGGCCTTGTTTTATTGGACATTCCTATTCCATTGGAAATTGATCCTTTTTGAGGAAAGAAACCATTTGCCAGAAGAAAACATTTCTGCCAAATAAATTCCAACAAACCAAGAGGTTGGAAGGAGAATCCGTCCACGTTTGATCACGCAAAATACAGTCAGGGGGGTTTGTGCTGCAGGAGAATAGAAGTGTTTGAGATACGTGCTTTAGCCAGGTATTTAAAGTGAAGTATAGTGAGGTGGTAAGAGTATTATCAGTCTTCAGAGTTAATATATGCTAAGGTGGATGAAGTTATTCGTATCCATCCAAGTCACTGTTTCAGGCAGTGACTGCAGACACTTCTACGCTCTGTAGTGTTCCAATTAATGTTTTCTAAATTATAGGCATAATTATAAGGGTTAGAAACTATAATTTCTCAAAGAAGTGTGCAGGTACGACAGCATGAAAAGAAGGTCTGTCTCTTATTTCAACACTTCAAAATAAGAAGTTTCATTCAATTCCTTTTATATTCCAGCAGCAATAACCATAAAACTGTAGGAATATAATTGCCTCTTTTGGAGCTTTCTTTTTTTTCCCCCCACATCTCACGGTTTTGACAGTTTGTAATTAATTCTGCTAGAACTTACACCAATCCTTCCTTTTCTTCTTTCCCCTTTCCACGTAAGGCTAGGTTCTGGAGCAGAGTTTCATGCCAGCCTAACCATTCCCTAGTGTCGCATATACAGATGTACCAAGCTTTGCACCGGAGTGTGTTTGTTTGGTGGCGATTGCAATGCTGGTGTTTTGCTTCTCGTCTCTTATAAAAGGCTGATTACTGTTGCCAGCTCTATTCGCAGTTGGGGGTTTCTAGAGAGGACAGTATCTCCTCATCACATCTGTCTAATTAGGCTGATTGGTTCACAGCACCCTGCCAACCTGATGGAGAGGTGTGCTTGGCTCCGTGTCCTTATTTCTAACTGCTTTTGCCTTGTGTTAAATGAACCTTTGCAGAGGCTCTTCAGGAGCTACTCTTAGCTAGAGGCAAAGAGGCATGACCAATGTAATGCTGAAGAAGTAAAACCTGTCCTGCTGATGTGCCGTGGATAAGATATGCCACAAATACACAAAGCTCTTGGTTTTGAGTTGTGGTTGCATGGAGTGAGAAAAAACAGCTGGGGGGGGTTTGCAGATTAAAGATCTGGGGAGGACCGCCCCATGACAGTGATCTACACATGGAGATCAGCCTAGGTTGATTAATCTGGTTTTCCATTTAAAGGTAGTCCAGCCATCCCTGGCGGCTTTAAACCTGCACCATAGAAGGTAAAAACAGCGTACCTGAAAGGACTGTGCTTGTTTCAGAGGCTGTGGGGCTACAGCACATGTGGGTTTGGGCCCTGCACTTGCAGCCCTTTCATAATACAGTGCTGCTATTCAATTCTGTAGGGACTGAGACATTTGCTCAGGACCACTGACCTCAGAAATGCAGCTTCCAGTAGTGTGTAAGAACTAGATTGTGTAGTAACAGCAGCATGAAAACACATGAGGAGGGTATGCTTGATAAGCAAGAAGAAAGGGGCAGTGTTGTGCCTGGAATGAGCTGTCTGACTTCTGAGCTGTAAAACCAAGAAGGAAATGGGGGAGAGGAGGAGGCTGCGTAGTGTGAAGCAGGACTGAGATTTTGGTTTGTCTTTTAAATCCCAGCTTTTGAGATGTTTGTATTAGTGAAATTTATTCACTCCATAGTAGTTGCCCAAGAGCTAAGTCTCTACTGGCTTTAATTCTTGTAATCAAAACAATTGGTATAGCACACCATGCCCAGAAAAGCAGTTGAAGCATTCATGTGTGTATATATATATATATATGTAAATGAATGTATGTATGGTATGTAGTTTATATATCATATATAATTAGATATATATTCATATATTAAATATATGAATATATTTAAATAATTGGATTTTGAGCTCTCTCCTAAACATGTGGTTGCTCTACTCACAAAGAAAATGTAGCTCTTACATTGCAGCCTTTAAATTATCCATTGACTTTGACAAGCAGTCACAGGGATTCTGTGATAACATTGAATTTCATGCAGGCTAATGTTCTCTTTTGTTGACCCTCTTAAGGAAAATGGTTCTGAGTGTCTGAAACCCTAAACCTCACAGGTGCTCTACTGGGTTTAAGTTCTGTTGCAGCTGAATCTCGGTTAATGTCAAGTGCATCAGAATGTGCAGAATTCATTTTCCTCTAACACCGACGAACCACCTGACAGATTTACATCAGAATCACAGACACATTGTGTAGCTTCATTTAACTGCACGTAAGAGCGTTTCATAACCTGATATTCTGCTGTGTAATTTGAGTGTGATGCTATTAGCTTTGAAATCATTGCAGTGAATCCCACCATCCATGTATCTGGCCCAGCAAAACTAAACCTAAATCCTACTTTCTTGACAAAGCCTGAAGTCTTAATGTTCTGTTATTTTACCTTTATTTATTCTTAAGGGATTACAAAGAAGAAATACCATGATTTTTTTCCATTTTAGAAGACCAGGAAGCTGTTACAGCTGCAGCACTGTGCAACATTAAATCCATTTCCCATTTCAAATATGTATTAGTATGTACAGCTAACATCCGAGAAGAATTTTACATTTGGAGTGAAGAGCTCATTTGAGCAGAGTATACCTGGTGAATTCCCTCCTTTTAGAGAAAGACTAGTGCTCATGAGCAGCTGCCTAGAAAAAGGCTTACTTCAGGCACACAACAGGTAAGAAAGGCTTTTCCACTCACATGCTTCTTCCTCCTTGCATGAGCTCACATCAAGCTCTAATGACTCATCAGTTTGAAAGGCTTTGTCCATGCCATAGGTGATAAACACTGGAGAGATGTGCTTGAAGAGGCAAGCTATGAACACCTATTCCAATCAAAAGCCAAGGTAGAATGTGGGTGCGAGAGAGTAGTTTGCACTGGTCTGAGAGTGAGGGAATTAGGAGATATGGTCGGTGCTTTGATAAGTAGATACAGGCATTAACCTTCAGTATATTACCTATTGTCTTCATGCTATGACCAAGGCATTACAGCTGAAAAGCTGGGCTTAGGAAAGGCTCAACAGTCATTGATAGGATAATTTACACTGTTGATTTAGGATTTCAAGGAGTGGAAAAAAAACCCTCACTTATTCCTCTTCAGTTTGGATGACAGATTTTCAAGCCAGAACAGGCAGTAAGTCTATGGTGGATAGGTCTTCATTTCTCATAGACAGGAAGCAGTTATTTGTCTCAACTCATCTAAGGAGGCAGCTAACCAGTGATCAAATCCTGGCTTTCCCCTAAACGTGTTCCAAAACATGCCTGCAGTCCATTCCTGAGTCCACATAGTGTAAACACACATGTTTTGTGTGGACAGATCACTGTATAACCCTGGGATTTTTCCTTTTCCACCTGGAGAAGAAGGGAAGATGCTCTGGCCACTGCTCAAAGGGCCACACTCACAAACATTCAGAACCTATACCCCAAGAAGCCTTAGTGTTGATGGCTGATTAAGAGGTCTGTGAGGAGTCTTTAATAAAGGCCAAGACAGCAGCAGTGCTCTCACTGAGCAGCAATTTACCTCCTCCACATTGGGAAAATCTATCCAGCTGGTTACCATACTGCTTAAGCTGACCTTACTGCTTCTCTACATCTGCCAATAAATCCCAGTGGAGTTCTGTAGTAGTAGTATTCCCTGGGTGAAAAACAGGTTGAATCTGTTGGAGAGCCCTGACAAACTTTGTTAGATAAAGCCCCCATTATCAAAGCTAGCCTTATGGACAACATATAAATGTTTACCTGTGCAGGAATGATAGTGGAATATGAGCTGATAATTAAGGTGAGTAATGAAAGCTGAAGATCCTTGTTTCCTGAACTAACATTTGGAGGGAACCCTTGAGGCTGAAACAGGGACGTGGCTTTTAAACTGTGCTGAAATGAGTTGGAATAGTTCCACTTTTTTTGTGAGACAAGAAAATAGGAGTGTGTGTGCTAAAAGCAGCGCTTGCCCTTCCTGAACAGGAGCATCTGACAGCCGAGACGAATTGGTTCAGCTTTGTCATTTAAAAGGATGACTGATATTTTATCGAGTTGCTCCCTCATGGGCAGGCTCTTACAAAATGAGAGCGATGATTCCATTAATTTGTGGCTCCTCTGCGGTCCCAGGTGATGTAGTTAATATAGTTCCTGAAATGTCAAGTTAATACTTATTCCTCCTTTCGGTGCCTTCTTCTCTAAGTTTGCCCTCAGCTCATACCCTCTGATAGTAAGAGAAGTTGAAAGTTGAGAATGGAGACTTCAGGCTTGATGTAAAGAGAAGAAGATAAAAGCTATCAAAGTGAAACTTCCACAGGTGTCTTCAGATGCAGCTTAGCTCCTGGCTCTCCCAGTTTGTGTTTGTAACCCCATTTGTGTAAAGTAACGCAGCTCCCTAAATTCACTTGAGCTGTGGACGTGGTTTAGTGGTGGATTTGACAGTCCTGGGGTAAAGGGTTGGACTGGATGATCTTAAAGGGCTTTTCAAGCTAATTGATTCTATGACTGTTTAACCCACTTGAATACCACCGATATCAGACTAACCCAGTACCTGGACAGTTCACAGAATTTTCTGTCTTCTTGCATTGACCTTTGTTTCCACTTTCATTTTGGGGTAGTTTTGTTGTTTTCTGTTTTTTTTTTGTGCTGAATCTTTAAAAAAAAGAAGTGTGCGGAGCACTGCCCCATAGCATCTTGACTCATGAGAAGGTATTTCAGCAGGAAGCCTTGGGACAAAGTTGCCAAATGCAAACCTGCACTTGACTTGGATGATGCTTCCCAAGAGTCCTGGAGAAAGGCTGGTCCTCAGCCCAGGCAGCCTCTGAGTGGAAGATGGAAAGGAGCCTGATAACACTGGTCATGAGCAGATCTCCTGTTCATTTCTTGAATTAGGGGAAAGAAGCCAAACACCTATGTTGTAAAGGGAAGGAATTTCACCTAAACTCTAATTTCTGGTTATCGATCACACTCAATGAGCTTAAACAGTTAACAGAGCAGTTCTTGACGTTCTTCATAGCTCTAAGGATGTGTGAGTGGTCTATTCAGAGGTGAAATGAACACTGGTGTAAAACACTATTTTACCAAGTCACTTTGTATGTTTCTAGGGGTGCCTCTCACGGTGACTGAAGGAAAAGAACAACCTGGGTAGTTTGCTACAGTGAGATGGTGCAAGAAGTGTGAAAACGAAAGCGATTGAATGTGATAAACCCCAGGATTGCTTTCAGCTTTTTTCATTTCACCCTGGGGGGATGGATGGACAACAACCCCCCAAAAACCAACAGTTCAAACATAGGCAAAACGTATGCTGATCTCATTGTCCTGAGTGAAAACTTTGGGGAAGTGCTCTTTTAGGAATCGTGATTTTTTTTTTTTTCTTGGATAATTAGATCTGACATTAGATGCATATAATTAACTGGGAAAATGGTTTGCATGCTGGCTGTAATAGCACTGTCTGATCTCTTTGCCAGATAACTGCTACGGCCTGGTTTTTCGGCATCGTTTTGTTTCCACAGATAGCAGGAAATGTGCCTAACTGGAGCCACCTGGATTTGTCTCCAGGGCCAGAATCCTGGGACCCTTTACTGATCTGGCATGCACCCTCAAAGCTTCCCTTCAAGACAGTCCTGGTTCAAAGGATTTATTTCTTTTGATAGCTGAATGTGAATGACTCCCCCTTGTTGATAGAATAATAGGACTGAAACCTCAGAGCAGCCTTCCAGTATCTGAAGGGGGGCTACAGGGATGCTGGGGAGGGACTCTTCATTAAAGACTGTAGTGACAGGACAAGGGGTAACGGGTTCAAACTTAAACAGGGGAAGTTTAGATTGGATATAAGGAAGAAATTCTTTCCTGTGAGGGTGGTGAGGCACTGGAATGGGTTGCCCAGGGAGGTTGTGAATGCTCCATCCCTGGCAGTGTTCAAGGCCAGGTTGGACAGAGCCTTGGGTGCCATGGTTTAGTGTGAGGTGTCCCTGCCCATGGCAGGGGGGTTGGAACTGGATGATCTCCAGGTCCTTTCCAACCCTAACTATTCTGTGATTCATGTGTATCGCTTCATGTGTATTGCTCAGGGAAGATGTCTTTTAGGATTGGCACAGAAGCTTTTACTGTGGTTTTCAAACTGTGAGCCTCTGGGAGGGAGGGAGATGTGCCTGTAAACTAAAAAGGAGCTTTATATCTCCTTTGTTAACCAGAGCTCAGCACTGTGGTGTCATTTATGTCTTTTGTCCCCAGGTCTTTTTAATAGCCGATTTACCAGCTGCTAAGCAAACACCTAAACATAAAGGACAGGGAAAGAAATGGTTGTAGCTGCCTGTTATGATGTATTTTATGCTACTTACAACTTTTTGCATTTAGATTAGATGAAGTTTAGTTATGTAGAAGAAAGCTTTCAGTCCTGAGTTTTTAGGGAGTAAGAAGATGGGCATGAGATGAGTGAAGCAGCACCAAGTTACTCTTATTTTTGCTTCTGAGCATGGGCTCCAGGACTAATATTTAGTCCTGTAATAACAATAAAACCATAATAATAACGAGGAATATAGGCTTAAGATGTCTTGGACCACAGTGGGGTTAGGAGTTTCAAACTAAGTGCTCGATTATGGTCCAGGTGAAAGGAGGGCAGCTTTCATGTCTGTGGAAGAACAAAAAGGTCCGTGAGGCATTTTTGGAATACCCCATGATGATCTGAGCACGGTTTGTTTCACCTCATGGAGAAATAGCTTTTAAGGCATATTGCAGGCAGCCTTATAACTCCGCTGGGTGCAGTGGGATTAAGACAAGTACCCCAAAGAAGTCAAAACCTTTAGCAGCCATCTGCAGTTAAAGCCCATCATTCCCAGCTCTGCATGTTCTCTGCTTTTCTATGTGAAAGATAAAAATAGATTTCCCTTCACAAAGCTCTCAGTGGGGGGTCACACAAATACACAGCAGACATTTTTATTCCTATCAGATCGTTCTCTCTGCATTACTTCTTTTGATGTACGGTGTCTTTACTGCAGTGAGCTTCCCCCTATCTTTCCTGAGCATCACTGCCT
This sequence comes from Pezoporus occidentalis, assembly GCF_034315485.1. Lineage (NCBI taxonomy): Eukaryota > Metazoa > Chordata > Aves > Psittaciformes > Psittacidae > Pezoporus > Pezoporus occidentalis. The sequence continues at coordinate 1,362,454 of NW_026912854.1, forward strand.
ATTGGTATCTATCATTCAGCATGGTTACAACATATGAAGCCATTGCTGTGCTAAGTATGTAGCGTATGAACATAAATGTGTGTGTGTGTATATATATATATATATATATAAAACTACAGTTCAGCTTCTTGAGCAGACACATGTCTATCTTTTAAAATGCTTATTTATTTAGTTTACTGTAATACCTAAGACTGGACAGAAAGCAAAACTAGCTGCTGTAGAAGCTCTAAATAAAAGGTAAATACCTAGCCTGAAGAGCTCACAGCTTAGATATGAACTCATGCGAACTCAGAAAGCTTGTATCTGAGGGCTGGTCACATCCCCTTGGAAAGACAATCTCACCTGCTGTGTTCCAGCTGGATTGCCAGTGCTTTTTGTATTGTTTCTCATGAATCACAGGGGTTTTCTTTGGCTGAAGTTCCATCTTCCCAATGTCTGCATCTCCTGAATGTTGTGATCATAGGCACTGCCACGTCTGCTGGATTTCCCTGTTTCTGGGATCCCAGAGGAACGCCAAAGCTTGAATCAGTGCCTAACATTCTGAGATGATGGCTGGCCTTTCTGCCATAAACTGCTGCTTTCTTTCATTGTTGGCCCACTGAAATTACAGGTGACCTGTGCTCAGCTTTCTTAGGCTCGTGGTTCAGCTTTCGACTAGATTAAAGCATCCCAAATATTAGGCCACCTTAGGAATTTGTAGTCACTTGCTTTGCCTCCAGATTTCAGCCATCCTGATGCTCATTGCTCAGTAGTCTTTTCTTTCCGTATTAAAACCCCTAGTAATACAGAAGTATTACAGACTACAAACTGAAAGTACAGTTTTAAAAGCATACGAGTTATATTGGTTATATCATCATTCATATCAACTTAATTTTCTGTTATCACAACTAATTTGACCAACTCTCTGGGTAAATCTACAGCTTCAGTGCCCTGTTTGCTCAGAGTCTGAAGCCATTGAGCTCAGTTATTGCACGTTTGAATTTGAAATAACTCATTCCATTCAAACAATGGGAGAGGTCCAGGTTTGACTGGGCCTGGCGGGCAGTGCCTTTCTACCTGAGCACTTCAGGCATCCTGAGGCATTAGAATGGCAATTTTAGAGGGGTAACACCGCAGGTGATATGACTAACAAACATCAGGGAACCTGAAGAGATTTGGTTTTCCCCATAAATACAAGGAAGAATAGAAATAGTTATGCATGTGGAAGGTGAAGGCACTCATACTTTGGACAGTTTTCCCCTAATTTTTCTTTTATTTCCCTTCTGATATTTGCACTTCTAAAAATCAGGGCTATTTTTGCTAGTGAAATTGTTTGCTCTTGCAGCCGAGCTTGACCCCTGTAGAACAATGAGAGGCAGTGGTTTGTATTCATCAAAAGAAGCAGTGACTCCAGAATGCTCTGTGTTCAGGTTTCAAATGGGAGTGACTGTATTCTTTCTTATTGTTTTAAGCAACAAAATATAACAATTGTGTGCACTGGAGCACTTCAAAGAAATGCATGTTATTTTGATGAAGAAATCTGATTGGAAAGGTTCACAACTACAGTGCCCAGTGGTTTTATCACTGCTTGCAGTCTTTTAATAGTACAGTCTGGTTTTTTATATTAGAAATTGACCTGAATCCTTTTTAAAAGGTACTGATTGTGTTTGATAGGCTCATAGAATAGAGATAATTCTGTCTTTGCCAACAAGACAAACTTGTCTTTCTATTATCATTTTGCACTGGGCTCCAGGAATTCCATTGCTTTAAATGAAATAATAGAAATCGTTATAGATAAACCTTACAAACGCTGCAAGAGGTTACCTTTATTTTTTGCTCACTTCAAATTTTACTGCCCATTTTTACTTTGAATTGGTAGATATGTACAGAGCTAACAACCCGGCTACTATCAATATCTGTCAAATTTTGCTTTACATGAAGATCTGAGGAGCAAACCAGGTGTATGTGGGCTGCAACGTATTCTCCTTCCCATCAGGTTTATAGGATGCTGAACACTTGCTTTATTATTGTTTGAGGGCTGTAGCAGATCATTTAAAGATAGGTAATTGTGGGGCACCCTCATCATACGCACTTCTGTTCCAGCTGACATATGCACTAATCTGATCGAGTGGAATGTTAATCTTGGTAATGATAATTCCTGCTATTCCTGCAAACCCAGTCTCTGAAGGCACTGATGAGACTTGCTGCACGTAACCGACTTCCACCACACCCTGTGGAAAAGCTCCACTTTCCTGACAGAGGTCATTGGCACGCTGAGAAATCCTTTATATTTCCAGGTCCCAATACAGGAGCACAACGGCTGCAGGCTTGCAGTTGACGGCGAGCTTCATTTTGCATTCAGCATGCGTGTTTGTGCCTAAATATTGCAGCGACAGGCGTGCTGTAACTACCTAAGACAGGAAACACTGCATACGCAGCCTTCCAAAAACTGGTGCATAGCCATGAGATATCTGTATGAAAAGAAAGAGGAATGCATATACATATCCTTGTGCTCTGCTGGGAAGGTTTGCCACGTCTTATTTTGGATTCTATTTACAGTTAGAGCAAAATGTTGCTCCTGATGCATTTTTCACTGACATGAGTGAAGAAATAGCTCACGCTGACGGTGTTCAATACCACAGTGAATGGAGCAAACAGGAACCTGAGACAAACCCAGTAAAGCCCTGCCAGCTGTAATACCCAGCTCATGCCTGGAAAGGCTAACAACCAGACAAAGGAATTGAAGGGGCAGTTCAGGTCAGGGACGGTCTAAGAAAGAAAGAGGTGATTGAAAGCTGGCTCCTAACAAAAGCCTTTCAGAGAATGAAAAAGAAGCCCAAGATCCAGTGTGCTGACCTGTGTATGTGTAGGGGGATTCCTCCCATCCCACTCTGGAAAAGGCTGAGGAAAAGCAGTAGTGTCTGGCTGAGATGGTGTGATTGTATGAGACCCTCTGAGTGGTACTGACAGCCATTGGGAAGAGTCTTAATTCCTATCCAAGGAAATACAAGTGAGGTTAAAGCAGAGTCCAGAAAGAGTGGAGGAGATTATATTAATTATCACATCTTTGTTATCTCTTTAAATAAATATCTGGAGCATGGATGTCCTGAAAGGATGCAATACACAGCTAAATCCCCACTGCAGCAACCTGATGAACTGGTTCAGGACTTTCCTGCTACAGTCATACTGGTCCAAGTCAGTAAGTGGTTATTAAACGGCAGGGATCTCTAGGAGCATCTGAGAGTTGCAGGAAATGGTGATACTGATTCCATGGGCCTCTTCTTTTTATATCGCATTCCTATAAAAAGTGAGAAGGAATCATATTGCCAGCAGAGATGTAAAATCAGGTCGGGACTGTCGCTGGTTATTTAAAGGTATTGCAATGCTTTTTGTAAGACTGAACATATTACATGCTGTATCTTGGCTAAATTCCATCTCTTATAATTACATCCTCTTCTCCCTTTCTCAAACGTTTCTTGCTATCAGAAGAGGATGCAGCATTCTTCTTTCCCCTAGATATCTGGGTAGCGGTGTTTCAGTCTCATCATCATCTCTCTGAAAGACAGATTCGAGCCGCAGCATGATCTTTGCATTGCTCCCTGTGCCATTGCTGTGGATGGAGAGAGGTTTTGAAAGCAGTGCTCAGGCAGAGGTTCCATTTTACTCCCAGCTTAAGTACAAGCACAAATCTGTTGGTCTGGCTTCCTCTGCTGTTGCTCGTTTGCTGCAGTAGAATCTCTCCCTGGAGCAGTCGGAGGCTTAACACTTAAACCCTAAAAAGTGCTTTGAGATCATTTTAGTCAAACTGCAAGCCAACAGCATTCCATTAGTACTGGGAATGCTTTCAGAGCATTGACCAGCTTGTGCTTCCAGCTCGATGAACTGGTGACTGTAGCCCTTAGGATGGCATTTTGATCAGCAGAATCCAAGGGGGGTTGTTACTACGTTAGCTGCTGGATGAGCTGTCAGGATGGTACTGAAAGCAAACATGGGCTGTGTGACCAAAAAGAAAAACCCAGCCACCTGACACTATTTTAGTGTCCTTTCCTCTGTGACTACAGTGTTTGCTGGTGAGAAGTGCCCACAAGCCTGTTACTTGGAAACACAGGCAGACACTCCATGAGAGCAATGGTCTGGTCTTTGCAGTCACTTAGCCAGCTGTGGACAGCAGCAGGTATTTGGGAGGAGAGCCTAGGGAAGATGTACATCTGGCCGAATGCACGATGCCAACAGTAAAGTTCCCATCACAAATGGCCCTAGAAGGGTATCCTGTTGCCAGTTTCCTCGAAGACAAAATTGAATTGACTAAGAAATGGAGCTACTGTTTCTCACCTGGAACACTCACAAATTGGACTGAGGAACTTGGGAAGAGGCTGGCCAAGTTTCACTGCAAGTGCCAGAACTACAGGCTTTTTTTGTGTGTCCAACGGTTTTCTGTGGTGCTCAGCCTGCATCCTCTTGGGAATTGGATACAGTTCAGGAAATGTAATTCCTCTTTCCTTCGAGGGCCCTGCTTCAGTGGCAACCATCCTGATTCCTCATTGCTTTGTGCATTTCTAGAGAGAGGCACGTAGTGGTTTAAACCAAAGGCATTTATCGGCAGTGTCATCTCTATATGCTCTCTTATATCCTCTATATGCTCAGGAGCAGGGGATGGTTTATGCAGCAGGCAGTGAATGATGACACCTACAGCTCCCTCTCTCCTTTTTACTTCTGTTTTTCCTCCGATAAATCCATGAGGGTCTAACCAGGAATTATGGAATCACAGAATGGTTTGGGTTGGAAAAGACCTAGTTCCTGTCCCCTGCCATGGGCAGGGACACCTTCCTCTGGAGCAGGTTGCTCCAAGCTGTGTCTGACCTGGCCTTGAACACTGCCAGGGATGGGACAGCCACAGCTTCCTTGGCAACCTGTTCCAGTGCTTCACTACTCTCGCAATAAAGAATTTATTCCTTATATTCAGCCTAAATCTCCCTTGTTTCAGTTTGAATACATCACCCCTTGCCCTACCACTACAGTCCCTCATGAATAGTCCCTCTCTAGTATCCTTGTAGGCCTCCTTCAGATACTGGATATTATAAGTGGTGTTATTCACAAGGATAACATTTAATAAGCACTGATTTGATGTCTTCCCTTTGGTGATATCCAGCTCTAGTCCTGTACCTCTTTCACAGTAAGGTGCTCAAATATTTCAAAGCAATGCCTATACAAGAAGAAAAGAAGGCAAAAGAACATGATATGTGCCAAACTCCCTACATCAGCTTAATCTTGCCACTGTGGAGCTCTCCAGCAGTGTGTGTATATTCCTGGTGTCGGGATCCTCTGGGATGCTCTTATTGTGCAGGCTGCAGTCAGAGCTTAAGAAGTGCTGGAGCCCTAGCACAGAGGAGTGCTCTGCATGTCACCCTGTTGCCTGTACCAGGAAGCAGGAGGGATGGGCAAAGTGTAGCACCCATGCAGTCATTACTGGAGCACCCCGCCAGGCCATGCTCGGAGGGGATTCCAGGCAGCATCCAAGCGCCTTCACACGGTGCAACAACTTCAGCGGGGGGCTGAGCATCGGCTCTCATGTTTTATTCATCCAGATTGCATTTCCCCACTCCAGAGATCTCCGTTTGTCTCTTCACTGGAGAATCTGTTCCATTTCCTCGTTTAGCACCGTGCTGCAGCGCTCACGTTTCCACCAAGTACCTTTGCTTAGAGACCGATGGGCAGCAGTCACAAGTCCGGCTTCTCAAGACTGAAGAGTGGGAGAGAGAGGCAGATGTAGTTGTAACTGATCAGTCCGTTTTGTTCTACAAGAGATCTGATTTGCAAGAGCCTCTGAAAAGGAAATGAAACCAGAAGAAATCCAGTTTCTTGTCTCTTTCGCTTTTTTGGTAAGATTTGAGGTTTGACTCATCTTCCCCAGGCTAATTGTCAAGAAGCTGACAGATCAGTGGTGCTTGACAAGTGAGTAATTGGGAGAAAAGAGGGAGTGCAGCAGGTGTCAGTACTAATTTGGTAAAACAACCAAAAAAAAGAGTGGCGAGTGGTATGATAGTCATTTACACAGTCATGACGCTACAACCTCCTCACACAAAACATGTGCAGGCTTTTACAACACATAGAGCATTAACCATTAGCAAGCCACTCCGGGTCTATTTCTAAGGTGACCTAAATGTTCACCAGAAGGAGGTGGGTTTTGAGGCTCTTAACAAGACTGGTTCACAACACTGCTGGGGAACAGGACCAAAGCGAGTTTTGTGCTTCTCATCTGCCCCGTTGCTGGGCATATGGAATACTCCTTGCAGGGAGCAGAGCGCCATGCCTTGGCCCTGACTTGGCTGTGCTATAGGCTGGACCATCAGGGAAGGGTACCACTGCCAGAGTTGGAGCATCCATCGTTATCACTCTGCCAAGATCTCCGCTGCCCACAGCTGCCCTAATTTTCCCAACTGGGACTCTGCCCGGTCCCTGCTCATTGCTAAGAGGCTGATTTTACAGCAAAGCCCAAATCTCACTTGCTGAGTGGAAGAAATGAGCTTTGCACCTGGAGAATACCTCTGGCTCTTGAGAGAACAGTCTAAGACCCTTAAAGAATTTTTTCCTAATCTCTAATCTCAGTCTCCCCTCTGGCAGGTTAAAGCCGTACCCCCTTGTCCTGTCCCTACAGGCACCTGTCCAAACCCCTCTCCAGAATTCTTGTCAGCCCCTTTAGGCACTGGAAGCTGCTATAAGGTCTCCCTGGAGCCTTCTCCAGGCTGAGCAAGCCCAGCGCTCAGCCTTTCCTCACAGCAGAGGTGCTCCAGCCCTTGCAGCTTCTTTGTAGCCTCCCCGGATTTGCTCTAACAGGTCCTATAGCACATCCATTCAGCTTTGTCCAATACAGCCTGTAATTCAGCAGGCAAGAGAGCTGACAGGCGCTGTTGCGGCAGATTTAAATCAGGCGAAACCTCGAGCAACAGGAAGCAATCGGAGCCAGCCAGCAAAGTCGTGCTGACCTTCCACTGGTGCTGCCACAGCCCCAAGCATGACTCCGGGTGCCGCATCCTTGGGAATGGTGGCACTGGGGAAAGCCAGAGGGCCCTTCCCGATGGCTGCCTCTGCTCAGTGTCTGCCGGATGGAGTGTTATCACTATGACAACCCACAGGTATAGGATGTGAGCACCAGCTGACCCGCATTGCATGTGTCTGGCTAGGCGCTGGGCTTCCCTGGCTGGGAGGGGAGCAAAGAACACAAGGAACCACAGGTGACTGTCCCCTGGCTCTGTCCCATCACTTGCTAGCAAGTTTGGGATGTAAGGTAAATGTAAGGCAAGGTGGGAGCTTTAGGGACACTGGGTTATTTAGGGTTTTAAATCATCCTCTCTGGGACAAGGAAAGGGAAGACTCATTTTTCTCCTCTGTTTCTAGAGCCCTTCTTCAGGAAAAGACTTGTAAGAATACAAAGCTTCCCTTCAGACTCTGCCTTCTGCTGCCTGTTAAAAGGTAAAATGCTTCCAACGCTCATACACACCGCCTGTCGCTCTGCCTGCATGTGTGTGTGTGTGCATGCAAGCCTTACTTTCTTTCACTACTATGACAGCCCATGCTCCTCTAAAGCTATTCCCAGCGCTGGAAATACAACTCCTCCCTCCAGTGCCCCGCGTGTGTGTGCGTGTGGCTTGGGCTTTCTGCTTCAGCTCACTCCGCTCCGATCACAGGGCTGGTGGTCACGACTCTGCTCCACACAGAGGGGAGGGGAAACACAGGAGCAGGCACAGAGCTGACCTACGGAGCCGTTGATAACTTATTCCCTTCGCAGCGGAATCGCATAGGGGAGGGGAAGGAGGGAGAGGAGAAAGAGGGGGAGGAGGAGGAGGAGAAGGGGGAAAAGAAAGAAAATCCGGAGAATTCCAGTCTCCCAAATGTAGTGAAGCCTGGCAGCCGGAGTTCATTTGCTCTAGAGGAGCAGAGAAGCAAGAGGACATTCAAGAAAAGAAGCCAGCAAGGTCTGTGGCTTTCCTCCCCACAGCAGCAGTGATTTAGAGGTGAAATGATTCCTCCGAGCGGCATGACCGAAGTCGGCGTGGATAGTGTGGAGAAAGAGAATGAAGTGGAGAGCACAGAGCAGCCCCCCTCTCCAGCATCAACCACCAGCCAGGAATCCAAGGTACTCGCACAATGAGGTCTTTTCCCTTTTTGTTTTTACTCTTTCTTTGGTTTGAAGAGAGCTTTGCTCTGGTTTTGATGCGGAGCCCTGTGCCAGGAGCAGCGCTGGAGTGCTACGAGCCACCTCTGATTGCGGTGCCTGCTCTGGCACTCCTCCTTCTGAATTCTCCCTGTCACCTGGGCAGCTCAGGAGGCTGAACTGGGAAAATACCTGCCTTTGAGATGCTTGCTTGTGTTTATTCCTCTGTATGCAGTAAGGTCTTTAAGGAGCGGTGGGGCTCAGGGAGGGGATCGCTGTCAATGGATGTTTTTAGCTATTCCCACCCCAAGCATCAGATCACTTACAGGGGTTTGTTCATAATTGGAGAGCTTGATTTATTACACAGGTTCAGAGAAGAGAACCTTGCCTGGGGACTTGGGGGTTATCACCTGCCTTACCCTCTCTGGCAGACTCACCAGTGAACTTTCACTGTTTAACCACTCAGCATTGAAGCAGGACGTGACAGTTTGGGCACAATAATCCTTATGTGAAAAGAGGAGAACTTCTTCTTTTCCTGCAGCCTTTTCCCTCTGCTTATTGATTTTTAAGTGTGGTTCAATTTACTTTATTGGAAACCAGCTTCCAGCTCAAATGGCATGGCCTCTGAGTCTTTAAATGACCTGCATATGAAAAGTTTTCTGCCTGCCAGTATGTCACTTAGAAGATAGAGATGTAAAGGGAGAAAATGCATAATGATGGCCTTAAAGGTCTTTCCCAACCTAGTTGATTATATGAGTGTTCTTTTCAACATACCTGGATAATGTGCTTTTACTGATCCTCTGCTGCTTACTTACGATGGGTATTATGATAACACCTGACTGATCTCCCTGTGAACTTCATAGCGATGCTCTGAGCTGTGTAAACACGTAAAAACAGGGAGGTCCTTGCCACTAGGAGCTGGGTAGAACCTTAGGAGGCAGTGTATGAACAAAACAGCCACTTGACAGGGAAGGTTCGTTCCAGCTCGAGTTTAAAGGCAGTGGCAGCATGGTTCTAACGTAGGAAGACGGCTCCCTTATTCTGCAGTTATAGCTATAGCTGTGAGTGAGTTGAAATTATCTGTCTGTGTGGGTAGTTCTGACGTGGGCTTTGGGGTTTATGATTTCTTTTCTATTAGATGCTATACTCCAAGGAGAGCTGAGGTATTCCCTCTGTAAAACAGCCTCTTTAAAAGAAAAGAGCTTTCTGCATAGCAGTAATATACACTGTTAACTATATGCATGCAGCAGGACTGGGATGCTGCTGTAGTCTTCCTGGTTAATGGGAAATGAAAAGTAAATGGGTCATCAGCTCAACCCCAGGCTCTAAAAGGATCCAGTTGGTTGGTACCTATGTCTCCCCTGAGGCCACTTCTCTGCAATTGCTGAGTTGTTATTTGGCCATTTGGAAGCTCCGTGAGGTCCCAAAAGGAACTGGAGACTGCACTGCACTTGCCAGGAGCAGCTCCTCATGCGCATTGGGCTGTGCACAGGGCCTGATGCTCCCTGTTCTCCTAGCTATGGTCCTCACTCAGTGCTGGGCAAGTGGTTATGGAGCTCAAGGTGCCACTCACATGTCCAGGGACTTCATTCCAATGGTGCTTTGAGGGACTTTCTCACTGGGTCACAGAGAGCTGTTCCCAAAAGAAACTAAGCAGCACGAATCCAAAACTGAGGGAAAGTGAAATGCTGCACGCAGGGCTCCTCCTTGCAGCTCCTCGCTGCTCCTCCTTGTGCATCTACCCATGCTTTTGCAAGGATGGCAACAGGAATTAGGCACATCTGGACAGAGAGCAAATAAGCTGCAAAATGGTTTATAATCGAACGTTACCATCATCAGTTTGAAGCAATACACTGGAATGGGCAAGAGCCGTGACTGTGCAGTGGATGCTGTTACTCACAGATATTTTTAGTAAACATGTAATCTGTGTTTTTACATTGTAGAGCTGCAAAACCCATCAGAAAGCACATTGTATGGTTATTTCAATAGATGGAGTCAGAGGAACCTTCTGAGCACTGGGGTAATGAGATAAGCTTTCTCTTTTTGGTCCTAGCAAACAGCAGGATGGAAAGATTCTCAGTGATTTCGTAAAGATGATGGTTGTGCTTGGTTTTTTTGCTAAGAGAATTGATGTATTTCAGAACCTAAAGACTGACAAAAGCATAAACCAGTGCTTGCCAAGGGCCTGTGTGCAAGCTTTTATCCTGTGTGTCCCCTGCTGAGGGAGCTATCCTGGCATTCCCAGAGGGCTAAGCTTTCTTCAGGTACTCTGTTGCACAGGTTAACAAGTTCACATCTGCTGCAGCTACTGCAGAACAGTTTGTGCAGTATCTAATTACCCCACAGGGACTTGTTTCTGTGGCAAAACACTATTACGACTGCATATACGGGAGTGGAAACGACATGGATAATAGCAGCCTTCAAAATGCATTTGAAAGCATTCGGCAGAAAGGCAGTTTTGATAACCTAATGTAGAACTAGCGTAGCAAGCTTGCTTCCAGTCCTGTATAATCATAGGCAGTGTGGCACAGGGTCCCTTCTAGTACCACACTGCAGACCGTGCTCTGACGTGGAGGAGATATTGCAGTTCCTGACTAGTGTGAGTCTGAGAGGCAGAACTTCAGGCTGCTACCCAGTAGTTGAAATTTGGAATGACTCTCATGTGTTACTCACACACCCCTGTCACGGGAAGGCAGCTCTCTCTGTAATAAGCACTAAAGCCTCCCACTGTTGTCCCAAAAGTATATGTCACCACCACCTTTTCCTATGGATTAGGAGTATATTATCAGGTGAGCGCACCCAGATGTTGAAAGGCTACACTGTCCTCCTCATCATGAGCATCTTAGCACCTTCAGTATAACCACTCAGAATGAGGAAGTTCAAATGAGCTTTCAAGCCCTGGGCCCTAACAGCAAACCCATTTGCATGTTTTAAGCCTGTTTGCCTTACTGCATAGTACATGTATTTGTAAAGAGCATGACTGTGTCTTTTGGGTTACGTGTCCTCAAGTACTTTACACGCAGCAACTCCAGCGTACTCTGTCATTAATACAACTTCAAATAGGTGTCCAAAGGGTAGCAAACACGCTGTAGCTGATCCAGCCTATGTACTGCTACTGTGCTAAAAACCCCAAAGCTTGAATGGTTAAGAATGTTGCTAATTTATTAAATTATTGGCTCTTGAAAACATTTCCTTCACGCTTAAGTATGACTTGAGTGGATACTTAAAGGTTACTAGGAGAATACCTTCATGAGGGTACCATGCAAACACATGTAATTGCTACGTTTACTACATTCATATATTTGTAGTTGTGGCTCCCACCTCTTTGGCTTCCAAGAAGGCAAATTGCCAGTTTGCCAAAGACTTTTGTAGGTTTACAAGTCAAGGAGGAATCCTGATGGGAAGTTTCTTCTTGGTGGCAGCAATTACAGACACACTGCACGCTTGTACAGCTGCTAACTTAGCAACATAAGCAGCATTCTAGTGGCAACGGTCAGAGATCAGGTTTCTGATGTGTATCTTACGTAAAGATTCCTTGGAATTCAGTAAAGAAAACTGGGATTTGAAGGAATATCTTTCTAAAGAAAAGATTCCTACACCTGGCAGTGTTTCTTTATGTTTTAATGTAGTTTGGCACATAATTCTGCTAGGTTTATTCTTCTTATATCTAACTGACCTTTTCATATGGAAAGGAAAGAGCCCATCTGCTGATTTCTTTAGGTGTGAGTCAAGCCATTATAGCTGCATTGTGAGTAATGGCTGAGGGCATTCATAGACAAGAAAGTATATCTTAGAAAATTCCCTTACCAGTTTAAAGTTGGAGGGGGGGGCTGAGCATTTGGGGTGTTTAAACTAGTACCCGCAGCGTCGATCAGCGCTGCTGATCTTCAAGCTGTTGGTCTGGACTATGTGCTTCACAAAATAAATGAGTCTGTCTCAGTCTGCACTTTCCATACAGGGGCTATCCAGTGGCCAGTGTTCAGGGAAATGCAGACCCCTCGTCTTCAAGTTCAGGTGTGGCAGTTCAGGAGATGGAGCACCATTATGCAAACGCTAGCTAACCTAGTACATAACGTGTGCATGTGTATGTCCGCTTTATGTACTATACATCATGTATATATGTGTAGTACGTGATGTGTAGCACATCAAATGGAAGTTGCTGAAGAACAGCAAGCCACAAAAAACATTAAGCATTGAAGTCCAAGATTAGACTTCATTTATGTACATCCCCATATAGGTCAAGAAAATTGAGCTTACTTTCCCCTGACTTGCTGATCTAACAAAGCAATGGAGCTTACATGAGGTTTCAAACCCAAGTGTTAATATTAGATACTGAACTAACGTAAACAGCTTGGAACTCTTTGGATTTTAATAGGATTGTGTGGGCTTTAATCATGTAGGATTTGTGCTATGCTGTTCAGCAGAGATCTTCCCCAGTTAAAGAGTTAATACTTTATGAGGCTGCATAGATGGTTACTTATGGATTAATATTTTAAGAGGGTAGGGAGTTTGGTGTACAGTTAGTGTTTCACCCTCCATACCAGTGATAAGCATCCAGTACATAAACTACTGCTGTGGTCTTCAAAGGAATACCAGACAGCTTCCAAAAAATCCTGTAAAAGGGGAAGGAAAAACCTGTTCTTCTTAATCTCACCTCTATGCCTCTGCTTAAAATGGTGAGTACGTGCTCTGTAGGTAAGACTAAGGGAAAGAAGTGAGCTTAAATGTATTAATGTCTTCTGATGAAGTGTTAGAATAAATTATGTACATGTTAGAACAAATTATGTATGTGTTAGAACAAATTATGTACAGGAAGATTTCATTAAGAACAGGAAATAATACTCTATCAATAATTTCTTGAGCAGACTTGTTCTTGTATTTACATTTTTTCACTTGTCTTTCTTATTCTTCTTCTAATTAAAACACTCTTGTATTGGTTTTGCTTTGATATATGATGCCTGATACATAGTTCTGATCAGTCTGAACTGATCAGTTCCTAGGGACACTGAGACGTTTAAGGCAAAATAGAAATGGGATCAGTTCATTCTCTTCTGTCCACACTTCCAGTGTTGCCAGAATGGGCAAGATGCCTATTGCCTTCCAACAGCTGATGATGGCTTGTCTGATTTATTAAAAAGTGCAGATTTTCACTGTAACAAAAGTTGTTTTCAAAGCTGGAAAAGAACTCAATCCCATCGCCTCAGTCTTCTTTGCTGTATTCCCGTTCTGAAAGTAATCCTGTTCAAATCATTTTTAACCACTACTTTTAAAAGGCTTTCCCAGCATCTGCATGCTCTGATATTTAAGGGATGCCCTCTGCCCCTCTCCCCTTCCTAATTCCCTGTCCAAGTTTATTTCTGGCCAGCTTCTGTGCCATTGTAACTTTAATAACTTAGCCTTAGTTTAAACACCTCTTTTTGTATTCATGGTCTAGGTTTCCATCATGTAAGAATAGACTTTCACATCTTTTCCCAGCCTTTTATTTTCTCTATTAAACAAGTTAGGCTCACAGAAGATAAACTGTCTGTTCTTATCTCGTTCTTGTAACAGATCCATGCCCCAGTTTCACTTTTGAATAACCTTTGAGAATGGGTGGCTGAGTCTGTGCAGGGTGTTCAACATGAGATCTTGAACAGCATCACTAATGCCTCCCTAACTTACCCAGGAGCTGTGCTCCTGATGTTAGTGTCTCTTCATCTCCCCTTGGTCAACCAGAAGTCTCCATTCTGTCTCTCTGTAGTTCCTGGTGGATCCAGGATACATTTGTCCTCATCTAGCATGGTTTGGAGCAGGTCTCAGGTGTACAAGCTTGCATTTCCAAAGCAGAATTTCATCACATTCCCTCAATCCCTAGGCTTCCCCAGTTTTGACAGTGGGTCCAACATCATGTCAAATATAAATGGCCTATGAATTGCCTAATATTTGCATCAAACTCAGTAATAAAAATACAGAGAACAAGATTGATCCTTACACTATGCCAGTGTTGCTCTTTGAAGAACTCTACCTTCCTTCAACCTAGCACTTCTTTCCACAAGAGCCATCTCTCATTGAACTTAAACATTCTTCACTACTTCACAGACTCGTAGAATGGGACCCCAAAGTTCATCTACCTGTCCCATGGGCAGGGACCCCTTCCACTAGAGCAGCTTGCTCCAAGCCCCTGTGTCCAACCTGGCCTTGAACACTGCCAGGGATGGGGCAGCCACAGCTTCTCTGGGCACCCTGTGCCAGTGCCTCAGCACCCTCACAGGGAAGAGCTTCTGCCTAATGTTTAATCCAAATCTCTCAAAATACTCTGGTTCTTTTTTATCTAAAGGGAATTCAGTTCTATTCCAAGCGTGTTTCAAGAGCCAAAGAAGTGTATCTCTGTGAGCGACTGCATTCTGCTCTGTTCTCTTCTCTTCAGTCCTGGGTAATAGATTTTGGTAGCATACTCAATAAGTTTAATGAAATCCCAATAGGCAGAATCTACCTTTGACCTAAAACTTTTTGTCTAGAAAATTGTTCATCTCACCCAAGACAAGCAGTCTGGGAGGATCCACCTTTTCCTTTTTGTCAAGCAATATTGAGGTCAGGTCTACAAATCTGTATTTGCTGGCGTTGCTTTTCCTGCTTCTTTTGAAACAGAGTTCTTTTTTTTTTTTCACTTCCTATCATTTCTGCCTTCATAAGTCTTGTTAATAAAACTTGTTCCTAGTCTTCCAAAGGAGAATTTTGTAATGGAGATTAACCGTTTTCTTTTCTCCCTTTCACCTCGGCCGATACATTGAACTGCTTTTTTAATGTCATACCATCCATTTCTGCAACCTCTTGCCTATTATTGTACCCTATTGTTCCGGGAAGAAAGAAGTAAGATGAAGTATTTGCTGAAGTTTTGAGGCAGCCTTTTATCCCATCCTTACTGTACCACAGCCTGTTTCTTCTTTATCTTTCCCTAGCCCAAATCAATCCATTGACATTTCCTTAAATACCTTTTGCAAGGACTCGGCTTCTCTTGACAATTAACATACTTAAACCTCAAGAGCTCTGCTTGACAGCTCAGGTTTCATATGCACACTAGGTTTTTTCCCACTTTTTCTTGTTCCCCTCCCCACCATTCTCTGGGGACTCTTCCCTTATTCCAGATTTCCCTTTTGAGGTGACCGTTTTCATGCAGTCTGCCTGGAGAACATTCACAGGACCTTTTTATTTCTTTCCATTTCATATTCCAGGCAGTATTAACAGATTTGCTTTGAAGAAATTCTAAGCCTCTTACACATGCAAGCACAGCCAAGCATCTGACCGTTTCTGATCAGTGCTTATCAGTTAAACATGTCTCTAACCTGATACCTGAAGGCTAGCAGAGGCCAAGGTTGTTCCACAGCCTGCGGTCATCTGAGTTCATCAGCATTCAGTACTTGCAGAAAGCCAGCATGTGTTAGCAGATACAGTTACCTGCTTTCATAGCTGTGCTGCTTTCCAGACCACTGCTTCATCATCACGCTTTCAGAGAGAGACTAGTTTGGGTCCTTCTGTGCCACACTCCAAACTGTGATGTGATCTCCAATATATCCGTAGGTATCTGGGAGTGTTGAAGCTTGGAATTTCTTCTAGGGAGCATAGCACATTGACGGCAATCCTCTTGAAATCCAAAAACATGTCTTAGAGGCTCATTTTCCCCTTACACTTTATTTAATTTAGATGGAAGTAAATCATAATCACCTGACAGAAACCTCTAATTTCTTGTATGACGAGCAGTCCTCCTATTGCCTACCCGAGCCGTTGCTGCATACTCTTGATAGGTAGAAGATTGTGTATTTGATAGATTTATCCTCATGTTTGTCAGGCAGAAGACTGATCTTTCAGATGTGAGCACAAGCTGAACATTCTTAACACAGTTTTCAGACCCCCACGACTTCCAGTTGCAAAGGAAAATGATCATTCAATGTTAAACGAGCGCTGGCTTTGCCAGGCAAGGGGATGTCTGCATTCTAGCTGAAGCATAAGCAAACTTTGCATGTTCATTAGCAAAGAGGACCAGCTGTGAAAATGAGAAACCTAAGTGTGAATGACTGAAATAACTTGATCTTTTTTTTTTTTTCCCTTTGGCATATGCCTCTGCTTCAGGGAACTCCCTTGATTCACTAGGCCAGCTGACAGAATATATGCTCCTTGTCAGGGATTTCAACTCCTATGTGAAACGTATTTACAAGGGATGCCTGCAAAGCAGACTTCTTGTGTCTTTGGTTTCAACAGTTAAATATGACAAAGGGCTTGCATATCTTATTTATTTAGAAGAAATAAGCCTTATGTCTGTAGTCTTGCATGAAGATGGAAGTGTTACTTAAAAATGACTTAAAAATACCATAGCATGAATAATTGTGAAAGAGAGGTGTTTCCCAGGCACAGGAGGCTGCAAGTTCAATACGGGATTGCAGACAGTCCTTTAGGCGGGTAACAGGGACAACGTGCATGTTTTTGCTTTCTGTAGGCATCGTATGCTTTGTTTCTGAGTGCCGTTTGAAAGCTTGATTAAAATGCCACACATGCAGTGCTTTATTAATAAAGATCATTTTCGCAATCGTGTTCTGAAGAGAAAAATGCAGTTGACCTGTAGTAACTGATGATTAGGTTTAATTCAGAAAGGAGCAAAATAGAAGAAACTGGGATTCACAAAGCTGCTGAAATCAGTGTTTAGGATACTGGGTTTTATCCCAGCTTATTCATCAGAGTCAGACAAAGAAATGTATGCTGTGGAGGCCCAGGTCAGGTAAGAGAGCAAAGTCAGCATGACAGGTTGTTATAACAAGTACTGTTGTATATGGTCTTAGAGATCAACTTGCATCTCCATTACCCCAATATTTAACTTCATTTGGTTTTTACAAGAAGTACTCTTGCATAGTGAAGGGACGCATCAGCTTTTCTTGGCCAAGAGTCAGATTACTGGTGTGATGCATACAAACATCACATATATAGGTGTATTATTCAGTATTGGTTTTGTTTCCCCTGCCAGTTTGAATGCTGTGGTACCCATTCTCAAAACCAAAATGCCTTCGGATTGAACCAAGAGGCTGAAAACCTTGGCACAACCTCCCTTGTCTTTGTGCGTACACACAGTGAGGAATGGCCTTGGACTGGGCATCTCTGTCCTCACAAGTAACCAAAGTAGACTGGGTAAAATTCAACATGGACAACTCAGCAGTGCACCACTCACTTCTGTGCAGTTAAGTTGTTAAGATGCTCAGGTCCATACGCATTTATAAAGGCACCCGTTGTTAAATTTTCAGCCAGTACCAATCAGCTCGAGGACCTGACACATCCAATTTTTATTGTACCTCTTAGTGTACTCATTTATATTATTTATAAGTGCATGTAGCTCATTTCTCACGTTCACACATCCTCTTTTAATTCAAATTATCTACTTAAGGAATCATTTTCAAATGAACATAAGGTGACTTATGCTGATTTGCCAAACATTTCTGTTAATGGATGTTCCAGGGAAACGTGTACTTGTCAAGGTGGGTATTTTTAACATCAAAACTCCTGGTTTTGAGGGAATCTTCCGTTTTCTCGACGGGATAAACACTTTTGTCAGGTGAAATTTCCAGTCAAAAGAGGAGAAAAACTCACGGTACAGCCTCACCTGTAATTAGAGACCAACTTGAGGCAGTCGAGTTGGTAGTTCAGTCTCCTTATGTTATAAATGGAACCCAGACTGAAATTGTTTTATCAAAGGTGATTTAGAGGAAAAGCCTGCCCTGTGTGCTCTAAATTAGCCTCTCTGAGGGGAGGTCTTTTTCCATGCACCATAGTAGGCAGCTACAGCTGAGTTTAAAGCTTGAATTTAACTATGGTGAACACCACTGTGTATCTGTCAGAGCAAGGTCTCGAACCTTGAATTGGCCAGTTCTCAGTTCCCCTGGCAGGTTAACCTGTTTGACTTTCCCCTCTTCTGCCCACAGCTTGCTCAAAGACCTTTTGAAAGGCTGCAGTTGTTTCTTATGTCAGTGTGGAACAAAATCATTCAAACTCTGAAAACCTGTGCTAAGTGGAACTGCTGTTTTCCAGCCAGCCCTGTAATGGAAAGTTATGCACCTATGACAAAAAGAATGACAAATGTGAGCCTACCCAGGCTTCAAAATGTGAAGTGCTGCTATTAAACCGTAGCCACAAGATGAATCATGTTCCAGTTCCATGAAGTATGGGCACACAGGAGTCTTTGGCAGGTTCACAGCAGTTAGATCTCCTGTGGTTAGTTGCAATGACAAATGGACTTAATCCTCCTGGCTGTTAAAGATCCAGTTGAGCAGTTAACTTTTTTGCTAGCTCATCCTCTCTCTGCCTTTCAGTGTTTCTCCCTCTGTTCCTATTCTCACCCCAGTGCTTTAATCCAGGACAATCTCTGATACAGTGAGCCAATGCAAAGATGGATGCCCATTCACCTCTTACATGATGTAACCTTATGTTTTCTTTATGTGTATATTCAGGAAACTATACATAAATTTAAAACCTAGGCAAAGAGGTAATAGAAAACATTTCTTATACAGAAGAAATGAAACCTTCTTCTTAGTCTGCTTTCTGGATAGGTAGTTGAAGACCAATGCAAATCAAGAGATTCCTTTCCAACTGCACTGCCAGTGGAGGGTTTTCAAGCTTCTGCTTCCCCAAGCAGCTTAGGCTCCCACAGACTTCCCTGTGCTGCAATTCTGTGCTCTGACAGCACTGGCTTTTTTAGCAGTTCCTGCCTGATATCCAGCAAAAATGCTGTGGACATATGATTCCTTAGAGATTATCCAAGCTCAAACGACTGCCAACAGCTCTAATAGACCTACTTGAATCCTGCTAGAATGCACATAAATCAAAAGCGTTTCACAAATGTTCAAAATATGACAGCCAAGTCTTAAAATAAAAACCTTAATAACATGATTTGACTCTAAGGAGAACTCGACTATGACCGCATGCTGGCCATGAGAAGTGTAGCCAGCCCGCCTGATGAAAAGCCATCTCTTTTCTAACAAGATGAGGCGGCTAGCCTATTTTCATCGGCACACCTATTTTATTGTCGAACGCAGTGCAGTAAATACAGTATTCCTGAAGCAGCAGTAATGTCATTTGGTGTTTACTACCAGCTGCTGAGTTCTGGACAAAAAATTCCTTTCCATGAGTTATTGTACCTTTAGTACAGTCACACTTGCAGCCACTACTGCATATAAAATAAAGCAAGTACTGCACTGGCTCTTCAGTTCAGCAGAGATCAGTAGCTCTGATTCCTGGTGTAATACGTCATGTTCTCTATAAGTCAGTGCTACTCTGCTGATACCAGGAATTATACCTGCTTGGACAGAAGGGACACTAAACAAAGCGAGGCACTTCATGGAAATTGCTCTTCTTACACAGAATTCATATTTATATTCTTTTAAACCCTCTCTGTCCTAACTTGGCTTTGCTTTCCTCTATTTCCTTCTTCTACTGCCCTGCTCTCCTGTCTGCCTGAATCCCTCTTGCAGCCCCATGCAATATGTTGTTCCCGTCGGAGTCACTGATATTATCTTTGTCAGAAAGGCTTCACAGATCCTTTTACTGCTTCAAGATCCCTAGCTCTCCTATCAAATAAGTAACCCCTACTAAATCTGTTATGTCACTACCAACAGCTCTTTTCTTGTTCAATACCAAAAATGTGAAGTTTGGATATACTTCATTTATTAGATGAGCACAAGCTTGTGACAGAAGCTTTTCTCCTTGTTTATTATTTAGCTGTTTGTGTGGAGGCTTTCATTAGCAACAGTTGAACTTTAGAGGATTCTGAGGGTCTTGGATCTCTTTTAACACTCAGAAGAAACTGTAGCTCTTCAGAAAGAGCTATAGCCTTAAATTCCCTACCTTTCTGTTTGTGGTATTTTGTATGTAACCATCCTTTTGCATGAAGTCAGCTCTCGCAGTATGAAAACGCATTTCTGCCGTTCAGACAGTCATTTTCATCGTGAGGCTTTGAGAGAGGTAATTTGAAGAGGAAAGCTGTGCAGCTGCTGAGGATAAAAATAAAATGGTTTTGTTTTGCAGGGTTGATCTTGAAACAATAGCTGGTGAAATACGCTCAGCAGCTTGCAGCTCGTGGAAAACAATGTGAAAGAAAGGGAATAGCCTGAGGCCAAAGGAGTCAAACATGTGTGATAGATCCCATACAGAACGATTCTTGCCAATTAGCATCTCCAAATACATGTACTTACATTGTCAACCTCTTGAAGCAGTGTTTAGGCTTTTAAACATCTCCAGAAAGTGCCACGTAACCCTATGTCATATATACGACACTATCATCACCAAGTCAAGCAGATTCTTCATGTGGAGAGCTGGCCTGTTCTTTATGTAGGGCGCTGAAGCCAGTTTCTGCTGGGCATGACTAATGTGTAATAACAAGCAGACAAAAGACAGACTGCGATAGAAACTTTCTGTACTAGTATCAGGTTCCTTGGAAACTGGTACTACAGGCGTAATTTTCCCCAAAATTATCTGGAAGTGCTTTTTGGGAATTAGCAAATGGCTAGAGCAGATGTGTGGAAAGGGATGAATGTGTGCCGTTAAGTTAGACTTTGAGTAGAGCTTTCATGGAAAATGTGCCAGATCCGGGCTCGATCTGACTAGGGATCTCTGCCACAGTGGACAGGAAGATGACTAGATGCAGAATGAACAGCAAGATGTTACCAAGATAGGAAAAATCAGAATTGGCACAGCATTTGTAATGTATCTGATAGCTGCTGTAGGACATTAGAACTGGAAATGTGAGATGAAGGAAACTGGTGGGTTCCTAGGTGAAGCATAGAAAAGCCAAGGGGAATTAGTTGCTTTGCTCTACCTCTGCTTTCAGCTCTTCCCCCAGATCCAGTGCTTCAGAGCAGAATGGTGCTGGGTTAGCAGCACCAGGACCACATGGATCCTGCTGGATTTGTGCTGTCAGAACAGGCAGTGCCAGGGTGGCTGCACTCTGACCTGCAGAGTGGCTGGCAAGAAGCAGTGTTCACAGGATGGGACAGTGTCAGTCTTCAGGAGGGATAAAAAGAAGATGGAAGGCAGCAAATTTGCTGCCAGATTGCAAAGATATGCACAAGAAGGGGAAGGAAACTGTGAAAAAGGAAAATTGGAAATGCACCAACAAACACTGCTAATATTCTGTAAGGCAGACGTTCCTACGCCATCTCCCACTGAGATGGGCTTGAAATGGAAAGATGGAAGCACACTGTGCAACTTGAATCTGTATCTCTGAACAGGTAGGGAGGGCAGAAACCTGCAGGATCAAATAAGCCAAAATATCAAAGTTTAGGGGTTTGTTTTAAGCCAGTAGACCATATAGCACCCAAATTCTGGCAGTGTGTTTCTGGCCCTTTCGTTGATTGGGAACTGAAATAACATCATCTCTGGGTTAAAGCAGAGCAGCTAAGTGAGACATTTGGGCAGAATTAATTCACACAAAGTATGAACTTGAAACAAGTGTCTAGGAAAGACCAAAGAAGCCAGAAGCATAGGGTATCCCCCTTGATCTATCTATATTTGGTTATGGAGGAGTGGAGGTTGACAGAGAAGGGTTGAATGAAGTCAGCCAGATAACAGGATGCTGAAGGTGGCCAGGTGTCTTTTTGTGCTGCATGCGAGCAGAAAGCCTTTGGCTTTAATGCATAGTGTAAAACAGTATTGAACCCAGAAAGTTTCATTTCAAAACAAAAAACCCAACCACCCAGCCAAGCCCCAAGCCTTTATTCAGTAAACATGCTCGCTGCAGTCAGCGGGAGTTAACAGTGAGGAGAGACCTTAGCATTTGGCCTAGTGACAATAACTTTGTTGTAAAGCTGAGCACTCGCATGTTTTCATTGCGAAGCAATTTAAACAGCACAAGTTTGAACCCCAGAAGTAGGAGTGGAAACACTGGCAGGATATTAACTATAACACCTCCCAGTAGATCTCAGTCTTGGTTTTAAGATGGTACAAATGTGGTTATCCAGTACGCGGGATCTGGTGCTGATGTTAATTTGCCCTGTGTTAATATCGGCCTCCCTGCCAGATGTATTTCCGTGCTTGCTTCAAGAGTCATGCTGCCATTTAAAGTAGTGTAAAACACCTCTGTTAAGAAAAAAAGAAAGATAAATATAAGAGGAAAAACAAACGGGTAAAGTAAATCAGTGGAAACTATTGCTAAAGGTAGAGCACTTTTTAGCAGGATGCTAATGGTCCAAGGGGGTTGTATTGAGCTTTAATTTCTCATAAGATCACTAGTGGCAAATAATGATGTACGCTTCATGGATGGACAGAGACAAGATACAATCAAGGATGATTAATCTTACATTTGCAATCACATCCACTGCAGAATATTCATGACAGGGAAAAGCAGCAAAATGCAAGCTCTATTATTATTATTGAGGACTCTCAGCGGGTAGATCCCAGCATAGCTTCCTTCACCTCAGCAGGGCTGCCTGGCTTCATATTACCCTGAAATCCAGCCTTTTAATCTCCAAATTTCATTGTATTACTTACACAACAGCAAAGATTGGTAAATCCAGAGTTACTGCAGGGAAATCGTGGCTCCATTTAGAAGCTGAAGTGGAAAAGACATGTTCAAAAAGGGCAGCAAATTGCAGGATTCCCAAAGAAACCTTTGGGAGGTAGCAGTCCAAATTCCTTCTATGTCAGGAAGCAAGAGATAACCCTGTGTCCCCCATCCTAATGGGGACAAAGTATGGAGATGACCGGCTGCTTAGCAACCAGATGCCTGAGGTGAAACCTAAAGTACAAAACAAGACGTTGCAAGCACGTACCTGTGTTGAAACGGAAAATATAGGGATTTTTGTGTGTGTGTGTTAAAAACAATTGACTTTCCCTGACTGTTTCCTGCTTTCTTCATGAGCTTTCCTGTTGGTTTCAGGAGGAAAGACTCAGGCAATTCAATTGCTAGACCATGAAACCAGAGGTTTGCAGCTGGTTATTCCACCAGCCCCCTTTCATAAACTGGATTACAAAAGATCTCTCACAGGTGGTGCCACCCGTGTTGGAACAGCTATTTAGCAGCAGGGAGGATGTAATCCTGCATATAAACACCAGATTTGTTGTTTGTCCCCCTGCTCCTGAGAGGTGCAGCTCTTCTTTTGCTGGGTTAAGCAGGAGAGGAGATCAAAGAGACAAAACATCTTGCAACCCTGATACAAAACAAGCAACAAGCTTAGTAGTGTCTGAAGTGTTGCTTAGTTTGATTTCTAATGCGCTTTGATTTATGCACATATTCGCAGAGAGGGAATAATTGATAACCATTGAGCTCAACAAAATGAACTTGGCAGACCTGAGTTAATCTGCTTTCCATGAACCAGATGATAAACTTCAGAAAGCTACAGTGTAGCTTGACTGACAGATATAGTTTGTCGTTAGCTTGAAATGCAGCAAACTTTGAGACAGAGTCCGTTTCTTCTCTCTGTTCGAAGCAGACTAAACCTGATCCTTGGTTAGTGTTATTGCAAGTGTTTTCACCAAGCTCAACTTGAATCCAACCCGTTAGAAAGTTTGAAGAGATATCGCTAGAGACTAGATCTGTCACAAAGAGAAAGGTTAAATGAAATCTTTTCTTTCTGTGTCACTCTTTTTAATATAAATTGTTTGAAAGAAAGCAGCATAATACACCAAAATACGGCACAACGGCAACAATGCTGTTGCATGTCGAAATTGAGAGTCCTGGCTAAATATATAGGTTTATTACACGTGTTGGGGTGGGATTTTACTTATCATTAAAATTTGCTGCATTTGACATGCATACAGGTATCACTGTATTTATTTTGCATATGCTTCCTCCTTTTTACAAGCTGTTTTAAAGTGTTTAAATGACTGTGAGTCTTTTGAAGTCAATATGATTATATAGTTGGCAGAGAAGGTAATACGAGCTCAGGATAAGTCACAGTTGCAGAGTATCTAACACAGAGTTTACTCTTTTTATGCCTTAAGACTAAGTAGGCTATTCTGAACTTATTGGAGGAAAAGGATTACCCTGAGATTAGATGCCAGTTGTTATAGTTAATAAATTGGTTGTGTTTCTTCAAATCTGTCACTGCCTACCTTGCATTTCTTTCTCCTGATACCTTTCCTGTTCAGAATTGAAGCTATATAAAGGAATTCGGAGCACAAGTGAGACTTTTTCATCTTTTTCAGGCCTTAAAACTTTCAACACTTGTTGTGTTCAACACATTTGTCTCACGTTTGCTAATCCTGGTGCCTTGCAGTATAAGAAGAAAAAGTACCCAAAACTGTAGGGTAGTTTCAAACCAACTGCAGGAACAGCTGTTGAGAACTAAATTAATTGTTCAGCTTGGTTTAAACCAAACCAGAGAGTTGTACAGGATGAGCAGGTCCGCTAAGCCAACAGGCTGCTTGGCTACATGTGCAGGCTGTACCTCTTCATGATTTAGAGGTCTGGCAATTAGAGATGTAAGCGCGCAGCTGCCAGCAATGTAGTACATCAGGGAAGGGCTGAGGACGTGTGATTCACAGTGACAGTTGTAGGAGCAGTGACAACTGAGCATCCCTTCAGACTTCATGCTTTCAAACCCGAAGGCTCTCTCAGGAGTTTCGCTGTTAGGCTCTGGCATGCCAATCAGAGCATTTCATTGCAGTTAGGACTCTACGTGTGAAGCCAAATCACAGCAAGAGCCCTGCCTGAAAAGGTTTATATCCTAAATAGGTTTGAGGATCGGTGAGTATCAAAACCAGTATAGGGCAGGGAGGAGAATGCGAGGATGACGATCAGAGCAGCGAGAGCCAACCAGATTAGTTGGAAGTACGCAATAAATCAGGAACAATGTTATTGTTAGGTATGATGGAAAATGTCTCCCCTCTGACTATTCCAACACAGTATTCAAGCTGACAGTTTGATTTCTTTACTTTTACAACAATAACAAACATACTTGTTCCCATGCCAGCTATGCAATCTGTTTGGGAAAGCACAAGATATACGTAGCAGATTCTGCAGTAATGAGCACTCCTTCTTTGTCTGTAGTGGATTAAAACGATGCAGCTTCCAAGAAAGCTGGCTAGAGCAGGCACAAATGCATGACAGGGACTGTATAAATCAGCTACAATTGAAGTCAGTTCAGCTAATTCAATTTGTACCAGTAGATTATTTGTACTATTTATTATTTAGAAAGAAGGTAGGAAAGCAATCAGCCTTGCTAACAAATTTTATCATGGGTGCATTGCCAACAAAATAATACCAACCCGTTAAGTGTTTGTGAAATATCCTTTTATCTTGTTAATGCTTTAAGCCAGGGTACTTCTCTCATCAGCAGGCAAACATACATGTGATTTGTGAACTGGTGTACTGGCTTTGGGCATGTCATAATCTTATTTTTGCTCATTAAAATACCAAGACAGTGCATTTTCAAATCAAATCCAGGAATAAAACCCATCCTTGTCTGTGCCCCAAAATACCTTACTTTTGTATCCCTCAGTTCTAAGAAGAAAATCATCAGCCTTCCTGCTCATAAAAATAAGCACTTCTGTTTGAGCTGGTTCCTTGTTTACTCCTAAGCATAGTTAGCTGAAACCCAGCGATGCTGCCAGGCTAGCTTACACCCTAGTAACATCCAGTCCTTCCACAAATCTAGTTAGCATCTGAAGTATGTTCTGAGGGTTGCTAATACAAATTGAATGCTTCTTGCCCCAGAAAATGGACTGTGCTCAGTAGAAGAGATGCCATGATGCCATTCATCAAGACTCTTGTTCTTTCCCTTATTTGAAAGGCTTTTGGTCTGAGTCCCCTTGGGTAACATCCCATGTACCTGATGTGCTCTCTAGTGAATCTACGCAACATCCTCTAGGCCCTCTGTGTTTCAAGTCCTTCTCTTATAACGCTGTAAAAGTCAATTTGGAAACTTGCCCCAAGAAGCTGTAAGGAAGAAGCAGCAGTTCCTTACAGAAAGTGGATGTTTGTCTCACAGCAGAGTGAAATATGCTGGCAGAGCATTTTTAGTCTGCATAGCTAAACAAAACAGCTGCATTTTGTAAAGACTGGAGGGATCAAACTGGCTTGATGGCTCGTTCCAGCTCTCTTAATACCCTATATTAGCTGTAATCCATCTAATCATATTGGTAATGCTAGTGTGAAGAAAGGGGTAGAGAAGAGCAAGCAGTATCTCTGTTTTTTATTGTTAGTGCAATAGCAATGCAGCAGACGGCTGGTGTCTGAGAATGAGGGCTTGGTTATATGGTCTGTCAGTAAAGTGGGGTTGATAAGCCTGGTTCACTTAAAGGTCTTTTCCAATCTAGTTTATGATTCTATGATTCATTTGTTCATTTCTCCTGGAAGAGAGTTAAGAGGGCAAGCGTACAAAGATAATCTCCCTGTTGGCCCCACGCTGCACAGGAGCCTCTGCCGCTAGCAATGATGAGTAGCAGTGGTTGAGAAGGGAGCAAGACCAAGCACATTGGGAAATAAGATGAAGTGGGCAGGCTCTGTGAGGGTTGCTCTGAACACCAAAGCTTTTTGGCCCCAGCAAACATAACAATATAACATAATGTGAGATGCAGTTTGTCCTCCCAGGGACCACCGTTCACCCTGAGAGCCTTACGGAGGGAGCTTCAGGAAGGGTAACGAAGCATTTGTGTGTGGGATGTGGAGAGAGTGAGGCTTTCCTTGAACTCTTTTGAATGGTGAGGAGGTGTGATGAAGAAGATGTGCTAGAGAAGTGGTGGTGGCCTAGGGGCACCTATCTTTGCATTTTAGTTTGATTTGGAAGCGTGGTTTCAAAGCACATCTCCCAGATGCTGCTGCTCACCCCTCCTTGTTTTGGTGTGTAGACCACAGGCTGCATCACCTGGGGGTTTGCTTGTGCTCCCAGTTTGTACCTAATGCACAGCAGGACTGCTGGGCTGGTCCAGAGTACTCTGTGCCCTGAGATCTGTATGCTGGGTCCTCAACAGCCCCCATTTTGCTCTCCAGATCTGCTTCCACTGAGCCATGCTGACTGCTAATGTAGATAAAGTGGAGAGGCAAGGGAAAAGAGTACCAGGGAGCAGTTAGGAGCTTGAACAGATTACTCTACAGGGTGGATAATTACCTTTTGGAATTGCAGAGCTAAGGAATATAAAAGAGCTCAAATCACTGATATCTTCCCAACTTCCATGGGAAGTTCTTGAATCTATACTGTAGAAGAATTGTGTTTCCAAGGTTTATGTCAAATAAATTCTCAGTGAAGGCAGGTGCAATTCCCACTCAAGTCAAAAGCAGTTAACCCTAGGAAGGGATTTCAGTAGCTGTCCTTTTTCTGCCTGCTATTCTCTGGTTTTAGCAGTTAAAGGGTTTGAGTATAGGGGAATTAGGAACAGAGGAGGTGCAGATAAACTGTGATTTGTCAGGGCTTCCTTATCCCTTAAAGCTTGAATTTTCAATGTCTCGGATGAAGATGGAGATTGGGGAAGATACTGAGAAGAAAAGGTCAGCCAAGCTCTGAGGTAGAGCTATTGCACTTATCTCTACCTTGCCTGCGGGGTGGGTGCGTGCAGTCACTAGGAGGCTGTGTGACTGGTATCACAAGTCCAGGAAAACCCTTGTGCTTATGAGGATCTCATGTTTATTTCAATGGAAACTAATTTGTGGCCTTCCTTGCAGAGGAGGAAATCTGGGAAGTTTAGGAGGTTTATCTCAAAGATGGTTCCTACAGCCTTTCTGTGCTTGCTTTAGGGGTTTTTTCTTCTGATTTTTCACTGAAGTGTTGAGGGAAGTATTGAGTGCAGAACAGCCCTGGTTTATCCAAAGGTTGGGAGCATTTCTTCCTAAGATTCAACTTTGGACTCATGCACTCTGCAGAAAGGAATGATAAATAGTAGACTTTGCATACTATTGAAAGAGCTGATTCCTGTCTCAGGTGATGCTGTAGCAGCTCTATTAGGAGCCAGTGGAATCACAAGTGTGTTAAATTGCTTTACAGCAGATCGAAATCAGGCATCGATTACATGCCTGTTACTCCATTTGAAATCTTCCAATGAAAGAACAGGGATAGGTCATAGCAAACTTCCAAATGGGGAGCTGGTGATATTTAAACAAGTGAGGTGATGCTTAATTGACTGCAACAGAATCAGAACTTAAACTCTCATGGTTTGACAGTTTCCACTATCTGCACAAATTCTCTCATGAGCCCGTATGAGAAATGAGGTTTGGATCACATTTTAAGACCTGATGCCAGTCATACCCTGTGTGCTCTCACTGAGGCAAATGTAAACCATTGTGATCTGAGAGGTGCTTTTTAACAGTACTGAGCAATGTAATTAGCTATTTAAAATACTAAACATTGCTGATGTTCTGCAGTTTGGCATAGTCACTTCTGTACACATGTAGCCTGTTCGGGGTATAATAGCTGCAGATTCCATTGGTGTTTTAGGGATGCAGTGCAAGCCAAATATGTAGGCGTCTTCTAGCCTGAATGCGAATGCAGATGAGTATGATATCTGCATTTGGGTAACAACAAGGATGCCTACCTTGTCTGGAAATTACCTAACCACGTTGACGCAAAACAGTGCTCAGGGTATCTCAGCACTATCGGTTTGTGCAGAGATGCCTACCAAATATGTGAATGTAACTCGATCAACTTGTTCTTCAGTATGTGTGTGTCCTGCTCTGACTATTGGTGATGGTGATGCATGGGGTATGCACAGTTGTATGCTCAGCATGGTGTGCATGCATGTGTTTGGACATGCATAGCCTGAATGCTGGACTAACCTTTGGAAAACTGTTGGCTTTTCTGCCTGGGAGAGGGAAAGCTGCTGGTACATCCCTTGACTGGCAAATGGCTGTGCAAAGGAGACAAGGGTGAGGGTAGTAAATGCAGAGCTCCTTATGATACACTGCATGCATTGTCCAGACTAGGACAGCTGTTTCATGGTAAAACAAATCCTGTATTGCACAGCTGAGTCTTCTTTCTGTGCAAGAAGCAGCGTTTTGAAATGTAATTAACTTCCTATGGCTCTATGGAAATGGATGGGCAATCAATAATGAATGCCAATTCAGTCACCTTGGGGCCGTGTAATTCTCTGTGTTTTGCTACACTAATGAGGAGGAAAGGGGGTGAATTATTGTGGAGTTCCTGGCTGCCACTGGAGAGATGGAGTAACCTCGGGCCTGAGTAACCTCGGGACTGAGTAACCTCAGTGATTGCAGGAGCCTGTGACTAACATCCAAGCAGAAGAGAGAAGACCTCGCATTTTATTGGTGCAGTTATACACTGAGATTTAGGCTCAGCTAATCCACGACTTTGGCTTCAGCTGAAAGAGCTTCAGAAGCTGCTCTTACCTGGTAGCTGGCATATAATAACTTAATTGCTCTTATTCACACACTCCCCCTGAGACTGAGAGTCTCTTGCAAATAGGTATTTCCTTTTGGATCCCTTGAACCCCAAGAGAGTTGTGGGTGAGAGTGGTGCATGTTGGATGGGCTCTGGTCTCTGCCTACTCCCAGAGTCACTAAGGAGAAACAGCTCAGGGAGCAGAATGCAGTTTGCTCCCATGTAACAAACCCAAACACTGTTAACTGGAGGCAATGGCAGCCCTTTGCCTATTTATTGGACTTGGAAGAGCTCATTGTGAACCATGGGAATTGAGCTGGAGTGTCTCCTTTCTCCAAGAGCAAGCTGCTTGTGTCTGAAGGTGGCATTCCTTCAGTGCTTTTGGCTGCACCATAGGAAAATGGATGGATCAGGAATAGAACCTAGGGAGTTCTGCACTCACAAGCACCCTGGGGCAACCCAGTGTTACAGACCAGTGCCACACTTTCTTTAGGAAAGCATGTGAACTCCTTCCCTTTCTGTTAGTGTGAATTGTGACTCCCAATCATCATTGCTCCTAACATAAACAGTCTCTAATATAAACCATTCCTGCTGGGTACCACAGGCAGCCTGGTGGCATGGAAAATTTGGTTGTTACATCACACTTGCCCAGAGAATTGCAGCAGTGATTGAAAGGATCGTGCAGTGGTTGGAATAGTGCTGAGTGAAAGGTGGTACACTGGCATTAGGCTCCAGAGACGGCAAACATGAAGGGGATGCAGAGCTGGCTTTGCTTTTACCTGGCCTCTATTTGTGGGCCATTGGAGGTGACGGACCCACAAACACGTGCAGCTGATATCCTGATAGCTTCTGTGCTTCACCTTGCACCTTTCTCAGCCTTACATAAACTTGATTTTTGGGGGGAAGGATGAGAGGATCTGTACAGTGCAAGACAGTTGATAGATGAAGAGTCTGAGTTAACAAAGTTAAGTTAATAATGCCTTATTGCAGTCCTCAATAGTCTGACAATCAAGGCACAATACATGGATATGTACATATATATGTTCACATATATATACACACAAGAATATATGTAAATGTGTGTTAACTGGCATTGATTAATACATTAACCATCGGTTAGCTAGTTAATGATACTGTTACTGCTCCTTAGCCTTCTTTCATTTAAAAAGAACTAAAAGAAAACAAGAATTTCTGTCAAAACTGTATGAAATCTCCATTTCGGCCAAATTCAAGAAATACAAGCATTTCAAACATCTTTACTGAATTCATTCCTCTTGTACCAGGGTTTTTTTAACAGGGGTTCCTGAAATGGCTTTACAGGCTGCTTAAGGACCGTGCAAGGATGAATAAGACTCCTCAGGTGTTATAAGGATATGTTCTTCAACGCGTACAACTCTCTGCAGTACCTCTTTGCTCTCATACCTGAAAGAAAAGCCCAATAGAAGCATTCATCAGGGCTTTATTGTCTATCAGAAGGCATGTGTAGGGTAGTTTATTTTCTCTTTGGGATGTGTTTTCTTTGCTCTGAAATTGCTGGTTAAATTCTAAAGTCAGTTTTATTGTTCAGGGTCTGCCAATGGCTCCCAGGTTCACTTGCCTGCAGCCCACCCCAACCGCAGGAGCCTTGCCTTGCCGTTGGAGAGGGAAGGGCTGTGATTGTGACTGGCTTCTCTGTTGCAGCTGCAGAAACTGAAGCGATCGCTCTCCTTCAAGACCAAAAGCTTGCGGAGTAAAAGCGCCGACAATTTCTTCCAGAGGACTAACAGCGACGTGAAGCTGCAAGTGGACTTGATGCCTGAGGTGAGCACGAGCACCGGGCAGCTCCCCAGCTCCGAGAGCCAGGCGTCCTCCCCGAGCAGAGTCCCGCAGCTGCCAGAAAACAGCAAGGCTCACATCTTCCAGGAGCACATCTTCAAGAAGCCCACCTTCTGCGACGTCTGCAACCACATGATTGTCGGTAAGGAGTGATCGGTGTTCAATCCGCGCTAGGGATCGCAGGGTGACCTTTCCGTGACTTAACGTGAGCCCGGATGTCTGCTTGAGGGTGTTCATGCCGGAAGGACCCAGACTTCTGTCACATCTGGACTGGTTAATACAAGCTCTACATCTGTTGACAGATCTCTTGCCTTGTAGGCATATAATGTTACCACAAATTACAGGTGAAGGTTTCAGCTGGAGTCAGATTCCTCTCCCATTCAGGTCATACTGAGCACCAAGCACAAATATGTTTGTATGTTACACTCGAAACAGCAGAAATGCATCTTGCAAATCTGTGTATGCTATCCTAATTCTTTTGCCCAACAGTAATGCTAACTCTCTTGCAACTTGCGTCTGCCCTCACAACCTGCATTGTGCCCAGTTTGCATTCACCTGTGGTGACCACAGATTCCAGGTAGACCTTAAACAGTATTCCAGTACATAAAGGGCTGACAAGAAACCTGGAGAAAGGCTTTGGATGAGGGCCTGTAGGGACAGGCCAAGGGGAATGGCTTTAACCTGCCAGAGGGGAGACTGAGATTTGCTCTTAGGCAGAAGCTCTTCCCTGTGAGGGTGCTGAGGCACTGGCACAGGGTGCCCAGAGAAGCTGTGGCTGCCCCATCCCTGGCAGTGTTCAAGACTATAGTGAGCCCTGCGTGTAAGGTAAGATGCTTGAAGATGCTGCAGATTATCTATGGGGCTGTGCAAGGAGAGGTCAGGAAAGCAGTGGTGGCTGGTGGTTGGAGGTGTAGAACGTGCACCGTCACCACAGTGGGAAGCTGCAGCAGTTGCTCTTCAGAAGTCTGGCCCTAGAAACTCATGTTGTTTTGGCTAGTGTGTTATGTACACGTAACTTGGTGTTACAGAAACACGGAATAGTTAGGGTTGGAAAGGACCTTAAGATCATCCAGTTGTCCCAGTACAGTAGATCTAGAATGAATTTGGTGGCAGTGTACCAGCGTGAAAGTGTGTGACACACTATCCGGGTTTTTACACAGGATAAGGAATAAAACACTAGCTTTATGCAGAAGTGGCACAGGTCTTTGAGCACAAACTATTGTCTGTAGTTTATCTAGCTTACTGTAAGAAACTCCTGTCCTTTGGCATGGAAATCGCTGCCCTTCAGATAACAGTATGATGAGTTCCTGAAAGGTGCTGGTAGGATTGCTCAACCTTTTTCAGAGAATGGTACCTTCTTTCCCACATAAGGGTGCTCAGTGTGCCCCACTTGTGTGCATGGGAAAAGGCAGATGTCTGTAGAACATTAAATCTCATGCAAGACAATCCTGCCTCCATGAAGTGAAGGATTAAAGACAAGGTTTGATTTCATCCTCTCTGCAGCACAGCTGTACTGAATCCAGGGAAACAGAGAAGCTTTGATCCCAGGTTTTTGGTGCTATTTTCCAGTCTTTTAAGCTTTTTTCTACTTTAAGTGATAGAACAAGCCAAAGGGAGAAGGAGTAAAGCATTGCTATCAGGGACGTTCGTAGACCAGGTACTGAAAGGAAGTCTGGAAGACAGAATACAGGTAGTTAGCTGAAATAACCCATTTGTGGGAGCAGGCCCAGAGCTTGTCTTCTGTAACGCGGATAGACGTTTCATCGAGGCTTAGTTTCACAAATACATGCTGCAAATATAAGTCCTTTGCATTCCTGGCAGCTTTCCATGACGTTGTATGGAGATCAGTATCATCACAGATCTGTACGACTCAGCAATACTGTTCCAAAACACTGCTGCTCAAGATGGATTAATACTGGCAGCAAACTTTGCAGGGAGTAATGCCAGCTCGTAAACACCCATGCCCTTCTCCTTTGCTGGGCAATCTGGGATAGGAAAGTCCTGAAGCATAGCTTTGAGCTTCGAAATACCAGTTTTAACCCCACCTGCCTTCTGAACTTGCTCTATTCTTTTCTATTCTCTGAGGACTTCCCTTTTCTGGTCTGTAACGTAGCTACTTCATTAGAGAAAGAAGGCTTTTATAGTTGCTGAAGAAGCTAATGCAGCCTGGTTTGCCTGGTGGCAGGCTGAGTCAGGTGAATTGCTTTCACCTCCTCCAGCTCATGTTTGGCTGGAGGTGCAGCAGAAAAGATGATGAGGGTTTTGCTTTATAATGCTTTAGACTCTAGATGGCCTGGTTCTAAATAGACATCTTCTTTCTTCCTGTAATTCTGTCCTTTTGATCCTTACTGCAGTCATGCCTGGTTTTGCTGTATTGTATTTTAAGGAGCATGGGAGGTCTGGATGTTACTGTTTGCAGCTCTGTTATAATCCGTATAGCTTTTGCAGCTGGTGGGGGAGCGGAACAGGCAGATTCCCAGGAGCTCCTGTCCAGCCTGCTCCCAAAGACAGACTGAAACAAATTCACTCCTGTGCAGGGACTCTGAATTTGCACTTGCAACATGGAGCCTCTTTGTTCTCTCTGTTTGTACTTTTCATGGGCAGTGACATTGGAGAGTAACGAGTCTATGGCTTTAAATTCCTTATTGATGAGAATAAAGGCGAAGACAGATACATGTTTTGAAGAGTAGGGGAAAGAGTCCAGGAAAATCCCAGCTGGACTTTGGATGGTTTCAGTTTTGTCACCAAGGATGTTTCCAGGTTCACCTTAAATGGCTTTCTGATCTATGAACTGAGCAGCTCTGTTTGGTACAGGGCAGCATGATGAACTGCGCGTAGCATGAACGTGCAGTACGTACTTCAGCCTCCCTGGTGTGGCAGGATCCATCTGTAGCTTCAGAGTGAGCAGAACACTGGGAGCAGAGGCAGCAGGCTCCTTGGGCTGCTCTTTTCAAGGCAAAATTAAAGCAAAGGGATGTGACACGTTATCTTCCTACAAAAAAATACGTGCATCATCTCTCCTTGATTGTTAGGCACTAAGAGCCAAGTGTTGCCTTTGGGATGCAGCGCGTGTTCGTTTGACAGTAGAGTCATCAGATAATGGCCAAGTACATGTAATCGATTTCAGCGTTCAGAGGAAGAGGTTTACTAGGATCAGTGTAATGCAAACATACTCATTCACGTGCTTTTCATGCATCCCAGAGTGCAGTGCAGCATACTCAAAAGAAACTCTGTTGTTTTGAATTCAAAAGGGAAAAGGCAGTATTACAAGTGTGCTTCATACCTCACCTTAAAGACAGGAGTTGAAGTGTTCCTACTGGCTGTACGAGACTGGGGAAGGTGCCACCTCAGTAAATAGAAGGAGAATGTGACATAGAAGCAGTAGTTTTCTGCCAAGTAACGTAAGGGAGAAAACTTCAGATGCAGGGGGAGTTCTGAGGAGTGCATGGCAGATCTATTTTGCATTAATGGAGCCTTCTTGCAGCATCAAATGCTGCAGTACAGTTGCCAGTTCTAATACTGAAATCAGCAGTAATAATTCACTTAATTTCAGAGCAAATCAACAGTATGCTGGAGCAGACCCTCCTCCTTCCTGCCCCTCACTGTTCTGCTGCTGTGAGTTCCAAGCATTGGTTAGTTTAGGACTGAGGTTTCAGCTCCATGGTGGGCTGCATCTTTTCCTAACTGCATCGACCCAGGAACATTCTTCACAGTAAGACTCTTAGACATCCATTTATTTGCTGTTCTTACTACTAGTATTTAGCACTCTTTTAATAACCCCCACAAGGGAAAAGGTTGAAAATCAAAGTACCTTGTGGAATGTATCACCAGATCATTATTTAGAAGACATTGGTTTGCTTACTTTACATCACTGAAAAGAAAATCAAACCCCTTTGAGTTGGCTTTGTGTTGCCTACCATCCTCTGTGTTTAGCAAGAATGTGGCAAGCTTTGGCAATGCCCATAAGGGTAGGCAAAACTGCCTGGCACCGGCAAAGATAGGAGCTGTTCATGTTGCATCAGGTTAGAGTCTTCAACTATGCTGATCAGAAGTGAGTTCTTGCTCTTCTTCAGTCCCTGGTGTGTCATCGCTCGTCTCTGTGATACTCTTGAGGAAAACATGATGTCAGTGCTCTACTCTTGAACAGCATTGTGTGTTTAAAAACCCTCCATCTGTAGACTTCTCAACATTTTACTCACTTGCAGTTCATTTCCTGTGCTGACTCACATGGAAAAAATGTTCTTTTCCACACATTCCAAGCATATTACATGCAATTAACGTATTCCCATCTAAGTCAGATATAAGTAGTGTAGCAAAAAATAAGTCTCTTTGCTTTTAAAAATAGCTGACTTTAAAGTGAAACCTTTAAAGCTGTGTTTTAACGAAATAGAAGCTTATTTATAACAACACTGGTGTTTCAGAAGCATACTTAGCAGTTTCCTTCCCTGCTCAACCTTAACTCGGATGCGGAATTTTCACCAACTACTCTTTTTAGTGACACCTGGAAAAGACAATGCTAGAGGGCCACAAACTTTCAGGAAGACCCAACAAGGCTGTGGTCTGGAATGTCCAGTAATAGTCAAACCCAGGTTCTTCTGGATCATGCTATCACTAGCTTATGTACCTGAGATAGACTCATCTATAGGTGGTCTCTGGGCAATAGAGTTTCTGGTCTGGATGCAGATTCTCCAGACCTTTGCAGCTATGGAGGTAAAGAACTCAGTACCTGCCTTCTCAGGGAAGTAGCTAGGTTCCAGTCAGAAGCATGTAGAAAACAAAACAGATTGTAAAGAAGCAATACCAATAATAAACCTCTAATGCAGTTTACTTCCAGTCTACTCATGAGCAGTGCTTAAGCAGTGAAATTGTGATACCCCTTTAGTGTTGACTGGCTCCTGCCACTGCCTGTTCTGGTTTAGCTGCCAGCAAAGTGCCATGTGGCCATTCTTTCTGGCCATTTCGTCTAGAAGCAGCCTTTATTCCTTTATTTCACTGTGTTACTGTGGTTACTAGAACATTGTCATCCGCAGGGCTGTAATGCAACATCCTCCATAAAGCTAGGATCAAAGTTGATAAGTTGGCCCAGCTTTTCAAACGCAGGAGTGAATGAGAGAGGGAGAGATCTCAATCGGAGCTATGGTCTCCTATTTTCCTTAGTCACTACATCTGAACCTCTTCTCTTAAGACTATCAGTAACTGCGACTAATAAGTAATGGAAAAAACTCTGTAGTTTGAGGAAGTGTTTATGTAACTGTAATTTATGTGGATGCTTATTAAATATAGCAAAATTTCACAGGAACTGTGACACAGTGCTTTCTGCCTCCAGTCTGATCAGCTCCCTCCTAAAGAGCATCCTTGCCTTTTTTTAAGCTTGCTGCCTAGCTTCCATTAAGCAGGCATTCTGCTTTGATCCACACCTACCTTTATTCAGCATTATCCAGGTAGACGAGGGTCTGGTAAACACACTGAACACCCCTGCTTGGCAGCTAGACAAAGTAAAAGGACACCTGGGAAGCATGACAGTAGCTGAAGCTCTGTTTCCAAGGCTGTAGTAGTTTGGAGGACTCTTAACAAATATAAATATAAAAAAGGCATTTTTATTTCCTGAGGCTTCTCTTGGAGGATAAAGGCAAAATAACATTATTCAGCCTTGCCTCCGCTCAGTCTCTCTAACATCTCCCATCTGCATGACCCTGCGGCAAAAGATTTGTGTTGCCACTGCATCAGCATGAGAGTTGTCCCCTATAGAGGAGGGTAAAGAGCTGCCAGTGAGGAGGAGATGCCCCTGGAGCAGCTTGAGGAGGAGGCTTTGTGTCCGCCTCTCTAATGGGTTTGTGCAGTCACAATTGAGCCTTCCCAGGTCTATTTTCCGGGTGATAGACCCCTACAGTACAACATAGTGTGAATGTTGTGTATTATTAATGTAAGAGGATGAAGAGTTTCTCTATGGAAAGAGGTTTTCAAAAGACTCCTTTGGTTGTGATTGTGAGGAAAAGGGGCAGTTGTGTAACCTTGTCAATGACTCAGTGACCGGTACCAGGAGCCATCCTATAGGTTTAATAACACATGACCTGGAGTCCCTGTCTCTTTCTCCTCCCTCTCTCCAGTAAATCCACACCTGGATTTAGGAGCCTCCGGTTCTCGCTCCACTTGATGGACATCTAAATCTTGTAGCACTTTTAAGACTCAGTGTGAGCGAGAATGATTTCAGTCCTCTCTGATCTCCTGTGCTAGGGTTTAAGGCAAGCAAAAGCATTGCATTTTTTAGCACACGTCTGCAAAAAATTGATGCAAGATAATAATATTAATAGATATATTTGCTTGAAATTGAACCCGGTTTGTCCTATGATTTCTTCCTTGAGTTAATAACTCTCCATCAGCACAAACTGTTGCACTTTAAGGAGGAGCCCTGTAAGAAGAGCTAAACAAAAGCCTTTTGGAAGCAGGAAGTTAAGTACTGCAGTAACCAAACTGTACTGTATGCAGTTAACTGTTAGCTGTAGACTAGTCAGGTACAGATAATGCCATCGAGACTCTGCACGATTTCCAGAAGCGAATCCCCACACAAAGTGGGGATGAACAGATGGAAAGAGGTAGAAATACATACGGTACATGCAGCACAGGTGTGCTCCATCAGTATGACTCCTGTGTTTAATAAGCATGACAAGAAGTATTCAATTCATGCAGCCCCCTATTTGTAAAGTAGCTACTGAGGGGTCACGCAGCATCCCTGCATTAAATTAGTATTGTTCTTTGGTAATGAAGAGTTAAACAGACTTGAAAGCAAATATTTAGTCTGTTTATCCTTTGGGAGGGCTTCCTCCTCTGAGATGAGGCAAGAATGTTATCAGTAAATGGGATAATCAGTGACTGCTTAGCTGAGAAAAGAGTGTGGAGATGTGTTTTAAAAAGGGGGTGGAAATGTGTTTTAAATTGTTGAAGAGCATCAAGCATGTTTCACATTTGTAACCAGATCATTTGCAAGCTCACTGTCATTTGGTGGAAATGGCTGCAGTTAATCTTCAGGGAAAAGAGACGTTCAAGACCTTGACCAACATTTGCTGCCTAACTAGATGGAAAACAGTAATTGTTCCCAGCACCTCTACAAGCAGTATTTTGACGTGGTGTTAGCCAAGATGCTTTTTGACCAGAAACTACATTGAAAAATACCAAACACCTTATCCAGTAGTGGCAATTTCTTCTGAGATCAGCCCAAGTGAGGAACATAACGGTAAGCTCAAGGTCTGTTAAAGACCTAGGGATGAAGCAGGATGTAAGATCTCTTTCTT
This sequence comes from Pezoporus occidentalis, assembly GCF_034315485.1. Taxonomy (NCBI): domain Eukaryota; kingdom Metazoa; phylum Chordata; class Aves; order Psittaciformes; family Psittacidae; genus Pezoporus; species Pezoporus occidentalis. The sequence goes on from NW_026912854.1 coordinate 1,400,967, forward strand.
TAATGTCCTACTCTGGACTTTCCCTGGGCTCTATGGGACATCGGGTGCTTTCAGATAAGTGAATTAAATGCATCTTCTTTGAAGCTGACCTTCTAGTCATAACATTATTTTTCTACTTAAGAGTCTTTGTCTACCAGAGTATAGCTGTTATATGGATAATTACGTTGCCATGTAGCTGACAAAAGCATCATCTAGAAGGGAAATTGCTGGCAGCTTCACCTTACTATGAGTTGCAGAAGCCATAAAACGAGGCAATTAGCAGAAATGCTTTTGCAAGAAATAGAGCATTGTCATTGTGTAGAGTAAAATGCCTACCCATGGTTGCTCGTCGCTGTCCTTAATATAGAAGGATGCCTCAGAAAGCAATGATCCTTATGGCTTACATGGAACATTGCATGCTCTTTCTGCTTAGGTAATATGAATGCAAGTAAATGCAACTTCAGCAATCTTCTCTAAACTGCTGAAGTTTTAGCTTTACCCCCAGGCACATAATACTCTTTCTGCATTGCTGAACTGGAGAAACTTCTGTACAGAAGATTTTCTTATTCATTTAAACAATAATTGATGCCATGTGGAAGTGTACTTGTAGGTGTGCTGTGGACCAGTGCTGCTATGTGTCAAGTACTAAATTCTCTGGGGTTGCAAGCTGAGATTGCCTCTTTGAGCAGATGACAATAGCCAACAGCAGTGGGTTTCTGCCCAGCTTGTGGGATTTCACTGAAATCAATAACTATTTCTGAAATAAAAACCAAAGACATTTGAAAAGGGCCAAAAGGTTTCATTTGAATGTTTTTTCACATTTACAGTTTCTCTTCTTGTTTTCAAAATCACTGTGGAAAGAGAAACTAAAGCAAAACCACAGTTACAGAATGTGATTGTAAGATTATGTAAAGACGCAACACATTGTGACTAACTGTGAAAATAACTCCCTGAAAACTGATCCCACCAAGCTGGTACCACTGCCCAGTTACTCACAGTGGTGCCCTGAATCATCTCCAGTGAGAGCAAATGATGCTGCTGCTCGCGCAGGTTGCTCTGTTGAGGGAGCGTTTTTTGCTATGGGAGGAAAGAGCCAAAAACCTCAATAAGTTTGAAACAGCAGAAAACCACAGAGCAACTGACCCTTCACATAACAGGGCTGGGGGTTTTAAAGTAAGCCTTTTCTATTCCTAATTAATTGTCATCATCTTCTGGCACTCTCATAGTGCCTCTCATGTAGCCATAGCAGCCTCTTATTTCAAGCCTATGGAGCTCTGTGAGCAATAGGCAATGCTAAAAATCCATCAGCAGATCAGAGGGGATATTAAATCCCATCGCTGAGGATAGACTCTTCTTTTGTTCTACCTGCCTTCTCCTACATTTTCAGCAAGCCTAGAGTCCTGCTCTTCATTTCGCAGCATGGCTTTCGTTCAGATACTGGGTTTGGTTTTGGTTTCCAACTTCTCCTTAATGGTCCAATGTCCTTGAAGGATCAGCACATATAAATGGCCCTACAAAATTCAACTGGTTTTTCAAAGCATCTCAAAACACACGCACACAAAAAAGCTCTAATTGGATAGCTTTTCATTCCAGCACACGTAAGAACACAGGTACAAATAACCTGAGCCTGTCAACATGGAGATCTTGTTTGAAATCTGAGTTTCTTCATCTTCTCCTTAAGAAGAGTTCTTGAACACACTGTGTTTGCTAACGTTACTGAGGCCAAGATCAGCGACTGATCTCTGCTTGTCCTCCTCCAGGACATGACTTCAGGTTTAATTTCTCCATGTCCTGTTCAGCCGTGGTACTACCATCATCTCTGGGGAAGTTCACTCTCACCTCCCATTGGCAATCATGGGAGAGAGGATAAGCATATGCTTATCTTCTTTGAGCTATTTTCTTTCTCAACAATGCAACACGCTGCAAAGGTCTACAAGCACAGGCTCAGTACTCTAGAAAGCTGCCTAGAGAAGCAGGTATTGAGATATCAGGGTGTGTTTAGAGCAAAGAAGGTTAGATATGATTTATCTTGTTTGGTTTTTAGAGGACTGGGAGCGTTTCTTTCGATAATATCTAGATGTTAGTTTACTTATCATGGCGTTCCAGCATCTTAATTAACATGTAGATGATCAAAGACCTGAGATGATAATTTAAGAAGTATGGAGGTGGATATTTCCTTTCAGGGACAGACATTTATAGCAAAGCTGCTGAATATGTGAAAAGTGCATTGCCAAAAAACCTTTTGTGGACAATTTCTTCTTCTTCTGATCACCAGACATCAAGAATGAGGCTCACTTTTGCTCTCAAAGACAGGAAAAACTTATTTGCATTTTAAGTAAGTCTTGTTCTTGAACCACATAATAAAAGGTCTGGCACCATTGGAAGTTCTTTGTCAAGGAGCTACAGTTGATTTGCAAGAGGAATAAAGGCATTTCCTCTTGCTGCTATGTATGATTAAAAGCCATGAAGTTAGTACTTTATTTTAGTAGGGATATTTTTCTTCTCTGTAACAGCCTTGAAGAAAAAACCTGCCTATTACTGCCTCAGTTTTTTCTCAGCATGTCATTTCTAAAGAAAACTATGTCACTAGGAAGTCAGTTCTAATTTTATGCGCTGTTTTGTAGCCTGCCTACAGGCAAGGCAACTTTTTTTGCTGTTGAAACATTGGATATCGTTATAGGGAAATAGGGTGGGGTAGGTACTCACAGACCCACACCTCTTAGTGACAGGTGATCTAACATTTATCCATGTGGCAGGAGAGGTACCATGGCTGCATATCAAGTCCTGCTCTACAGAACATAAATGGAGACGTCCCAGCTTCTCCCTACACCCCATTTGGTTTAGCCTGGCACAAGGTGGACTCAGGGGAATGGGCCGCTTTGCCAGTCAGTGTCAGGTCCAGACCCGGCAGCTTGGTCCCAAATGGGGAAGTGTCTGCTCCAGTTCCCATGTGTTCATAGAATAGTTCGGGTTGGAAAGGACCTTAAGATCATCCAGTTCCAACCCCCCTGCCATGGGCAGGGACACCTCACACTAAACCATCTCACCCAAGGCCTCGTCCAGCCTCGTCTTGAACACTGCCAGGGATGGAGCATTCACAGCCTCCCTGGGCAACCCATTCCAGTGCCTCACCACCCTCACAGGAAAGAATTTCCTCCTTAGATCCAATCTAAACTTCCCATCTTCCAGTTTGAACCCATTACCCCTTGTCCTATCACTACAGTCCCTAATGAAGAGTCCCTCCCCAGCATCCCTATAGGCCCCCTTCAGACACTGGAAGCTGCTATGAGGTCTCCACGCAGCTTCTCTTCTCCAGGCTGAACAGCCCCAACTTTCTGAGCCTGTCTTCATAAGATGTCTCTGTAGAGTCCTCGTCCCAAGGAGCTACTGCTTTAACCTACCCACAGCTCCGAACACATTGAACTCACAGGTTTAACTGTGGAAAAGAAGGAGAGCAATACAAAAACATCTCTCGCTAAAGAGTAACCCCTTTGAAGTCAATCCCATGCCACCATTATTCATGAAAAAAAAAGCCTAAATAAGAGTTTTGCCTAGTTTTCTCAGTGTGCTTTGAACTTCGTCATCCTACACTTCGGTTATTCATGGATAGAGCGCCTTTGCCATAGTGTTCAAATGACTGCCTGGTTGTGTCAAAAGAGAAGGTATCCATGAAGCGCGGTTTCATCTCTTAAAAAAGGAAAATTGATCCTTTAGAATCACCAAAATGGCAGTGGCAAGAGCTGCCATAATACATTTATCTGAGGGCCATTTAGGAACAGCACAGAGCAAACCACAACGTTAGTATGTCATCTTTTTATTACTTTGTTAAACAACCCTCTCAGTCCTGTATTTAGCAGTGGAAAGCACGATGGGAGGGTTGCTAATAGCACTGGTAATTTCATGTGAGGTGAATATTTGTGTATCAGTCAGCACACCTAGCAACTGTGTGTGTCCAGCAGCTTGCATTGTCGCTCTGGCATTAGATGGCGATGACTTCCAGCAGTCAGCTATCTAGGGTGGCTTGGGAAATCTGGGTTCAGGCTTTGATTTATAGCTCTCCCGATGAGCAGCTGAGGATCTGGGCCTCTGTCCTCCCCACAGCGTCAGCTGGGAAAGGCAATGGGGACCCAGCATCCATTAAGAAAAAGAAGCAGAAGGATGCCAGGTATTAGGGCAGAGGAAGGGGGCAATTCCCAAGGTGGCAGGAGGCTGAAGGCCAAAGAAGGTCAAGCAGAGGGATGCCCAGCTCATCCTTACAAACCTAATGATATGGGGGAATGAGGCTCAAGAGTGTTAACTTGAAAGGGGTGGATGTCCTGCAGCAAAGTGCCATTCTCTGGCCTACCCCCCAGCTCTAGGAGCAGGAAATAGCCACAAAGGAGTTCTTAAAACCAGTCTCCCTTTGAGCATCAGAGATTTTGTGCAAAAACAGTCAATTAAAAATGAAGAAGGGGATGGGAGAGGAGGTCGTGCACAGGCTTGGAGGTGACTGCATGGGCACCAGTGCCATTTCAGGGACTTTTCTTTCTCCTTCTAAGGTGACATCCAAAACCCTTCCCTGCTACAATACCGGCCCCAGCTTGCTTAAAATCCTCCTTTTCCCATCAGTTCTGGCATGGAAACAGCTTTCTGGTGACAATTGCAAATGTGCTTGGGGAGAAAGGGGCAAGGCACTCATTATTTTTATCAGCCTCCCACAGCAGAAGTTGAAGTTCTATGGAAAATATGTAATTTTAAATGCATTTATTTATGTAAGTTTTAAATCAAAACAGTTTCTGACTAGCATGTTCCCCTTAGCTGGAACACTAAAAAATAGTTGTTGGGTCATGGCTGGATTAGCTGGAGGTGACAGTCTCTCTCTGTGTCCCTTTCCCTTCTCCTTTCTCTCTTCTACAGACTGGAATCATTTTATCCTCTCTTTTATTTTTTCCCACTTTACTATAATATAATTATCTGTATACAGGCAGCATAATGTCATGTTGTTACCAACATCTGCAGTGTTCTCTCACATTTGTCCTGGCTGTAGGGCTTGTTATCCATCTCTAGCTATTAATCTTCTGTTGAGTCTTGAAGCAGGCAGAAAGCAGCCAACTGTGCTGCGGCCACAGCCGTGCTGACCAAGAGGGTGATAAAGGTTCCCTTTGCGTGTGTGTGACAAATGTAATTCTCATTTGCATTCCTTAGGATAAATGTCACTTTCCTGAAGTGCAGCGTGGTTACTAAATTATAGGAGAGACAGACATAAAGATTTAGGATTAAATTCTGCCCTGTCTCCTCTGTCTCTCTCCAGATCTTTCCATCCACCTATATTGAGGTGTTCTGTTTCCATTTAGGCTTTCTCCACAGGAAGCTTTATCTTTACCAAAGTGATGCGCTGCGTCCTTTTGGTGGTATTTGAGGTCAGATTATCAGAACAGTTTAGGATTCAATTTTCCATGGCTGCCCTGGAAAACCTAGCCACTGGTTTAGATATTCAAATGGGAGCTGACCCAGTCGTAGAGTATTTCTAGCGAGGCATTATTAAACATGACCTGCTTCTCAAAACGCTGTCCTTCCAGGGCTGGGTGTCTGGATGCATTAGCTGGTACCTGAAGAAACTGGCTGTAGGAGAACCTCAGTTTTAAGTTCATTTAAGAGCTAGTCAGGTATCCTGACATGAAATTTCCTCATTTGCATGCAGTGAAACACTGTTCTGTCAGCTTTTCCCCCCGTTTCAAACTACCAGGATGCCTTCCAAAACCAGCCCCATTGAGGCAACTGCGAAGTCAAAAAGCTTGCTTACATGGGAGGATGAAAACTGATGCAGCAGGTCAAACCCTGGTCTCATTTTCACCTATACAGAACATGGATCTGTTCTTTGCAGCGTGGGCAGTGCCTCAGTTCTGAATCTCGGGAACTTCTGGGTCTGATGCATTGCCAGTATGTAGTTGTCTAATCTCTGGTATGCAGTTTTGAAATAGTTTAGCTATGGTTCCCTGAGGAGGTTTGATTTAGTGTGATTGAGATCAGAAATCGAAGAAGAAAGAATTATCCTGGGGAAGAATGGAAATCTGTCATGTAGAAATGCCATTTTCAGAGCTTTGGGATATGGTAGTTAAGTGTAAATACAGAATAAATGCTTCTTCTTTAAGCCCTTTAGTTATTCCTCAGTGGGAGACAGGGAGATATATGCAAATTATTTCCAAGCTGCCTAATCCTGCAGTAAATCAAGTAGTTAGAAATGACAATGAATTAAAGATTGAAGCTTTTGGTAGTTAGAGGCAATTTCGTTTTGATTTACAAAGACTTCTTGTAGGCTCAGGAGTGTGACTGAAATACTTTTCCTCTCTTTGAAGCCCTTACTTACCTGCCCACCGGTAACAAATGACATTCAGCAATAGAAATACAGTGCTGCTCTTTGTAATTTATGGTGCTAGTGATTTTCACATGATCACAGGTTTCTGCTATGGAGAAGCTGGGTCTTGGTTTTTGAAGGTGGAACAGACACTTTGCATTCAGTTAACACATCATTTGGATGCACGTTTATATTGACAGATGCGTATCTTCTGTGATCGCATGGTTATAACACGTAAGGATGAATACACACCTTGTAATGTTAACACTGAAACGGCTGGAAGAGTGTAACACAGCCAGTCTGTGAGACTGTCTTTTCTGGTGAACCTCAGGAGTAACTTAGTAAAGCAGGTAAGAGTCGTGTTGGTACAGACCAGCATGACCCAGTCTAAGCACTGACACTAAACGCATGTGTAGGCAAAGCATGATGCCATTTACTTCTTTTTTTTCATTCCACCTTATAATTATAATTGCAAAAGCGGTGGAGGAGGCCCTGTGCTCTCACTGTGTCATTTGTTGTCCATCAGGAAAGGTGATTCAGTATTTCATCATCTGTCCCAAAAGGACAAAGCCTCAGCCATCAATATGGGTTTGAGCATATGTTATTGAAAAGAAACTGACTGAAAAAGCAGCACAGTAACCCGAGTGCAATCACACAGAAAAAAACCCAACCAAAACCCACAGGGATGTGTTCTTGTAGTAAATCCTGTGTTTACTAGGAAAAAAGACCCCAGGAATGAGGCTAGGTGCTTGCACATGCCAAGAAGGGGCTGAGAGGGACCAAGCAGGCAACAAGCTGGGAGCAGGCACTGACCCCACTCTGTGCGAGTCCCTGGGGCACACCCCACACTCGAGTGCATCCACTCCCCATCTCTCCAGCAGGCTCAATAGGAAGGAGGGGAGGATGGCAGTTCCCTGTCCCACAAGTGATGCATCTGAGCTTTGCTCACAGCTCCTCCAGCCTGGCTCTTTCTGGCTTGAAAGTGGCCACCTCAGGGACCAATACCACTGAAAGCAGTCCTGTCAAGGCTTGGGTTTTGTCAGCACCTTGAGGAGACCTTCCCTGAAGTGCTTCTTCCAGACAGGGTTTCACTAAATAAAGTGAGCAGCACGTACATGGTGCTGACTGCTCAAATAACCAAGAGCTACATGAGCACTTTCCGATGCAGCATCCCTCTAACATTCCTATCGTGCCTGTCTAATGAGGGTGGGTTAAAATGTCAAGGGTTTTTGAGAGGTTTTTTTACTACCTTGTTTCTTACTCTCGCAGTAGATGGTAATGAACTGACATGTTGCTTACTCATTGCGTTCATACGGTCCTGCAGGGACAAAAGAGTTGTTGCAGTTTAACTGCTTCTGCATAGTTTAGGAGGTCTTATGGGCGCATGAATACAAATGACTGTTCCTGCCTGGAAGCAAACAGACTTGGCTCTGTCATTAAAGAGTAGGTTCATGTTGAAGATAATGCAGAACTACCTTTGCCCAAGTGGGAGAAGCCTGCTTCTGTGTGGTGAAATTTCTCCTGGAGCTACGTTACCTGTGATGCTGGTCTTTTCCACTGCCAGTGAATCGGAGCAATTTCAGACCCATGATATCACACAGGGACATGCGAGGAGCCCTTTCTGCAGCCTCTGAGCACTGGTCCAGGATGGTGAGAGCAGCAATCCCTGGGTGAATGTGTGAGCAATGGTAAGGGGGCTGGTTTAGCCCCCTCACACACCCCTGGAGCTACCTCTCCCCCACAAAACCTGGTCCTTCACTGGATCCCCAGGGCAGCTCCCGAACCTGGGTGTTTCTTCAGCAGCTCCCTCAGCCATGCACAGCTCTCATGCCAAGCCCTTTCAAAACAGCAGAGGGATTTTGCTTGGTGTTTGTGAGGTAGAGACATCACAGATAAGGCTCTCATACAACAGAGCATCATCTGATGTACATCTGTAAAGGCAGCAATAGCCTAGGAAAGGGCCTGGGGGCAAAATGCCTAAAATAGGCTGTAATGAAAACGTGTGTATAAATGTATAGGAAGAAAAGCAGGTGAGGCGACCTCCAGTAAAAGCAGTAAAGTGACCTCCCTGTCCGTTCTTTCAGGTCAGCTGTTAAATGCATGGAAACTATGGATTTTGTCTGAATAAATCATTTCCCTGCATTTCACAGGGACAACCGCCAAGCACGGACTGCGCTGCAAGGCTTGTAAGATGAGCATCCACCACAAGTGTGCGGACAGCATTGGACAGCAGCGCTGCATGGGCAAGCTGGTAAGTGCAATGGGAAGCACTGCTGACCCTGTGTGCCTGACCTGGCTGGTGTTAGCTGGTGTGTGAACAGAACTGACACCAGGTCACTTCACTGAAGACAGAGAAGGGAAGGCAGGTTGGTCACCTTAGAATCCATTTGGGCAATTGCTGTTACTCATAGACCTGAACCATAATGAAGCACAAATCTGGTCTGTTTGTGGATGTGAAAATGCAGTTCCATAATCCAGATTCAGTTAAATAACAGAATTAATTCCCTTGGTTTAAACTGTGCTGTGTGTAGTGTAAATCTCACAAGGAATGCTAGAAATCAGTGAAAATATTCCAACAGAGTTTCATGAAAAATCCTTCAAATGATGTTTTATTGTTTTTTCCACTTGAAGAAAGCCCCAAATTCATCTTAAAAAGAAAACCAAAGGCTATTTCACTGTGGGACACTGCAGAGTTTGAATCAACCTCTCGTTAGGAGAGGCTGGGAGGAGATTTCCTCCCGTATGGAGCCCTGCCTGGCTCACCTTCTGAGCAGCAAATTCTCATTATTGGCATAGGCAGGACATCGTGTGTGAGACAACTCTAACCCAACTTGATGACTCTTATGGGAATGCAGTTCTTTTGGCAAAAGGACTTGGAAAAATGCCCATTTAGAGTATCAAAACTGAATAGACATATTCATGTTTCGCATGTTCTCATTTGCTGCAACCTGAAGGTACCCGAGACAAATATGAGCTAAACCCGAGCAGTTTCACTGTGTTAAATGATGAAAAAAAAAAGGCTTCAGAAGGCAGGAAAAAGAGTATTCAGTAAAAGCTATTGTTCATACACATGAGGCAAATCTTTATGCATTTAAACCATAACCATAGCCCTAGTGTGAAGCATTCTGATATAGGAAGTCAGTCTGTGAAGAGTTGGTGCCACTGCAAGTCCTGGACAAGTCAAATATAAAATCACATTACTTATTTGTGGTCATTAGTTTTCAGCAGCAGAAAAGTAGAGGGCAAATTTACATCAGGAAGCTGTCCAGCAAAGCTCCTGGGTTTTTCTGAGCTCACGTTATGTCTGAATCTATTTTGGGGGCAAACCATGGATCTGGAATTTATTACTCTAAGAAACCAAATTTATCAGCCTCCTCATTCCTTCTTAATCTGTACTGCGGCTCATTAGCAAAAGAATTAGTTGCCTATCATTTTTGATGTATACTAAGCATAGGATACAGTAGATGTGCACATCTCCATGAGGCTTTTCCACTTCTTACTGTGGCTGGAAGCTCTCGAGCCTGTGAAGATTACAAATCTGAGGGACCATTTGTGAGTCCCTATTACCTGGAAGGGTCTTTCCAATGCCTTAGATGTTAGCACCTTCATTTGGGGTCCTCGGCCTTCGCCTGAGGTATTTGCTAGCTGAGATAGTAAATAGAGAGGTAACAGGAAATGGTCAGCCTTCTAAGAAGTGTTTTATGAGTGGTATAGGGCACGGTTATTTGCCATATTGTGGCCTTTAATGGTACAGCTTGAGTTGTTACAGTGCATTTCTCTACAAAAGGGCACTGAGGGGATATCTGGTGACAACTTGGGAAGCTTGTGTCCTTACAAGACAAAAAGGCAGTGGGTCCTGCAGTCAGTGGGCAGCAAACCTCAGAAAAATCCATAGAAAGGCTCCAAATTCCTTGGGTTTCACATGTGGGCACACGAGGATTTGGCGTTAGGGCGGGGAAGGGTAGTCCTGTGTTTAGCAAATGCAAAACAATGCAGATTCACACTGCATAAAGAGAAAGGGAGAGGGGAACCTTCCCAGAACCTGTAATGATTCAGCACCTCTGCTGCAGCTGATCAGTGCTGCTTTTGTATGAGATGAAAGAAAAAGGGGAGCTGAAAATGAGCCCCTCCTTCCACATAAGGAAGGGAAACTGGGGATGAATCTAATTAATCCCTGATCTCTAAACCCCATGGTGAGTCAACAACAGGAGGCACATTTCCAGCCTCACCACCCTGTTATGCCGTTAGCACAGGAGCCGAGGTTGTTTCTACTGCCTGCATCATGGGAGCAGTGCACTTCACTTGTCTTTGCTTTCTCTCCCTCCAGCCAAAGGGATTTCGACGGTACTACAGCTCACCCCTACTCATTCATGAACAGTTTGGCTGCATCAAAGAAGTGATGCCTATTGGTAGGTTTCGATTGCTTTTCCGTTCAGTCTCCCTTGGGCAGTGCTTTGCAGCAGCAGCAGCAGCAGGCTGTTTACCCTCAGCAGCCTTCCAGCTCCTTTTGGTGGCTGGATGTCCTTCTGCCATCTCAGGAAAGGACCACTTCAAAGATAGAGAGCTGGAAGAGGAGAGGGTGTGTTTATTGTGCGCTTCACTCACCCCCCATACATGCAACCTCTTAGCAATCACCCTGCTTAGAATGATCACCAGCTGAGACCAAGGTTGGAACTTAAAAGGGAGGAAGCACTGGTGAAGGCCTGAGCTGGGAACAACCAGATAAAAGACAGATCAGAACAGCAGAAGGCATTCAGATCACTGGTCTGGCTTTGGAGGGACATTGCTCAGGTCCTGCTTGATTCCCTCCACACTCCTTCCTTTCCTCATGCTTTTCCCTTATTAACCATGTCTGCACACTGCCTGGGCATTGCAGAGACCAGATTTCACTCGCTCTGATACCAAACTCCTGGAAAGAAACCTTCTGAAATGGAGAAGTTGGGTCAATTCGAGGAAATAATTTCTCCCCCCAGTTCCCTGGCCAGGCAGTACAAACCATGAAAGCCAAAACTAGGCGGCCAGCTTACAGTTAGGTCTCTGAGGACATTTGCTGTGTTGTTTTCAGCAGTTTGAAAACAGGGGGGGTTAAATTAAAGAATTAAATGGATTTCATCTCAGTTTCTTTCTAAAAAAATGTTGTAATTCTTGTCAGAAACAATAGAAACGTTTTGAGCAAACTCTGGCTAAAAGTGAAGTGTGCTTTGCTCTCATCAAAGTTCCAAATCCCACGTGCTTTCTCAGTATACTGGCCAAAACTTACCTCCTTCTACACAGTACTACATATATAATGTATTGTACATGTCTGCTGCCTTGTACCACAAAGCAGGCTGAGGAGTGTTAAGTATGGAGAAAAGGATGTGAAGGGAATTTGCTTGTGCTAACTGAAAATGTCCATTTCTCTGCCGTGGCAAATGACTTTTAGAGGCAGCTATGAGGGACAGTGGCAATGAGAACTGAACAGACATAAACCAGTGGGAGTGAGTGGTCTCCTTTCTAGTCACTCCTAGGCTGAGCTGAGCAACTTGGAGCACGTTCCCAACAGCAGGTACCTACTCATGCCTGCCTCCAGACCTCATATGGCCCCACAGTGGGGGTGTCAGCATCTTTCAAGGAAGATCCAGGCCATCCTGTTTATCCACGTTAGCCAAGTAGGAGCGCTGAATGCAGATGGATAAAGGAGTTGGCCCACCCATACCACAAAGATGCTCAGGCACCACGCAGGGCTTTTCCCTTTAAGCATGCTGTTGAGGGCAATCCAAGAGGTCAGTGGTGGGAACAGGCAGTAAAGATGGATTGGAGTCACTGGCACTTTGTCTTCCTTACCTCAGTGTAGGCAGCATCAGCGGTGATTAGAGAAGAGGGATGGCAGGTGAAAAGAGACAAGGCAATGGCCAGGACCCTAAGAACCTGTATGAGGGGAGGATGATTTTGATGGGAGAAGCAGGAAATTGCTAGCAAAAGCCAATTCCACCAAGTTATCTAACACTTTGTATCAGGATAATCTGTCAGCTCGTGTCTAAGCATACACCCCAGCATGCTGGTAGAGGCAGGTATTTCTCCAGGTGGTGCAGGAACATGACCAGAAGTATCTCCAAGGGGTTGATGCACGTTTTGCTCCTTCTGTTGCAGCCTGCGGAAACAAGGTTGATCCTGTGTATGAAACTCTCCGCTTTGGGACCTCCTTAGCCCAGAAAACCAAAAAGGGCAGCTCTGGAAGCGGGTCTGATTCTCCAAACAGAAATTCTGTGAGTATCCCACGTCTTTGTTCCATTTTCTTTCTGGAGGAGCAGCAGATATTCACCCACAGGAGTTCATATCAGAGCTCACAAAACTTATATTTCAAACTGTAAAACACTAATCTCGTGCTGAGCTTCCAAAGTAAGACCAGGAAACACGTTGCTTTTGCAAACTGAGGTTTGAAATGTCATTGAGATGACGCCTGAGAAAAAGGGGGAAATGCAAATTAAATGAAAAAAATTAAAATACAAATTAAATGGAAAAAAAAGAAAATACAAATTAAATGAATAATCTTATTTTGTCAGATTGGAAAAGGGAATTGTGTTCTTTTGATTTTGATTGTGTGAAAGTGGAACAGAGATATTTAACCGTCATGCTGGAGTACATGCACACTGCCTGTGGTTGATGGTGGGCATTTACCCTTCATACAAGTGATGGCAATGGGCTGGAGTCCTCAGAGCCTGAATTTAAAAGGCCAAAGCTCCACAATACAAACCCAGACAAAACTAAGCCACTGTGACAAGGTAGCAGACTGACACTTCCACTCCTCAGTATAGGCTCAGCCTCACAGACCTGGATTCCTCTCCAAAACCCAAACTCCAGGCAGGTGTACACAGCTTGTTCTCTCCAGACAGGGAGATTTTCGCCTTTGTGCTAATCTTTGTCATTCACTTTCTCCTATCATAAAAGGCCAGGCAGAAAACTGGAGAAGGAGAACAAGGGAAACAATAGTTCCCTTAGCCCTGCTTTTGCTAAATCCCTACTTAGCTCAACAGTAACAATAACCAATTTCTGCCTTACAGGAATGGTTATTTCAGCAGTGTTGGAATCCATGAGACCAGGAGCTCATTCATGGTGTTGAAAGACTGTTTGCTACCCTTTCATCTCTCATAAACAGGGACTTCAGCCTATATATGCTTGAGGCTCTTTTGTTTTTCCATCGACATCCTTCCCACTGGTCCCCCCACCAAAAAGAAGGCACAACAAAATCACCCCTGAATACACTGGAGGCTAATGCTGGTTGTCATATCTAAAACTCAGACCCACATTATCTGACAATCTGTCCCACTCTCACCTCAGAATAAAAACCACCAGGCACAGAGACATAATGACACTTGGTCTCCAGGCCTCAGAGCAAACACTTATATGTTTGATTTGAAGCTGTACTATTATCTGTTCATGTTTGGTACAGCATCTCCCTGGCGCTTCAACGTATGCCCACTGAATTGTAACGTTAAGTGGTATAGGTGGCCACTAAACAGACATCCATTTGTGTCAGATGGGAAAGAAACCAGGCAAATTTAAACAAGAACTAAGTGAAATCTGCAAGGAAGTTATTAAACGACATGTCCTCTATCAACCCTTGTTTGTGCCTTAACAGAGGTTTTGTAATTCCCATTCTTCTTTAAAGCCAGAAGTAACACCACCACCTCTCGCCTTGTGGTTGCGTTTCTTTCAGTTATTTAATTTGCTTTGAAGAAAGGAGTTCTACAAATGTAATTATTGCTTCCTAAATCCACAAAGTGTTCTGTTGAATTATGAATGGCAACTCAAGTGTAGAAGTCACGACTGCTGCGTCAGCTTGCCCTAGGGAGCTGATCACGTCTAGGTGGGGTGTGGGTGGAGGATGAGGAATGCAAGTTCATTATGGGGATTTCTCCAGGGTATTGAGGCTGAGAGAGAATATAACATGTGTCAGCGTACAGAAAACAGGGAACATTAGAGAACTGAATAAACAGATATGTTAAACCATAGCTTGTGCCAGTGCAAGCTTGTGGATTGAGACAACCGGGGCAGACACAAGCCTGATCCAAGTGATGGATCTTTATAACTGTGATGTGTGACCCAGGAGCAGGCACTGAGCGGCGACCACAGCAGGGACATGACACAGAGCCCTTAGAGCAGAGGTAAAAATGCACCAGAGCATGTGAGCGAGCAGCACATGTGCAGTTAATAACACATAGGTACTAAGTTCTTTCCCCAGTGGTCCTCACTTCTGTGTTGCTTCACTCCTCTCCCAGCAGAAGCAGCCGTGTGAGGCTCACAGCAGCACAGAGGCTTTGCAGCATGCCTTGTCTCTACAGCCATAAAGCTTCCAGGACTGCAGTTCATGACTCTAGGCAGAGCAGAGAACTAGCCATGGTATTCTGAATATGAGTGAGCAGTGTGGATGCACCCACTGTGGTTTTTCAGCCCAGATTCTGCATTTCCCATAAAGGAAAGGGGCCATATGCTCCAGATTTACTACCTACTGCTTCCTTAAAACTGTGCTGCTGCAACCCACATTTATACAGAAAGTCACTCGAGGTGATGTAAACGTGATTCCAGTTCTCGTTAGCTTTTCGTAGCTCAGCTCCTCTCAAAAGCAGTTTTGTCCCGCTGTCATTTCTGTTAGAGCTCTTGAGTGTAAAATCGTTAACTGAGGTTACTTCAGGAGGTTTTGAATGAGGTGTGCACTGAAGAGACAGCCACTGAGCATCCCATATGCAGTAGTACCCAATAAAATATGAAGCTAATTATCAGCAATCATGTAATTATGAAGACAGTCTATGAAGAATGAGGAACATGCCATAGCAATGAGCTGGAAAATAGCTGGCACTTGCTGTTTCATCTAAGCCAGTTTCCCTTCTCCACACAGCAACTAGAATTCCCTAGGTAAGCTCTGCACTGTCTCCATGCTATTGCATATTGCGCCCATTGCTATTGCAGTGCCTTCTCATCTGGGGTGACCCATTTGTGCAAGATGCAAGAGAAACATGACCTGCTTCAAAAGGCTGTGTCTAAAAGCAATGCAGAACAGAGCAGTAAAGTGGAAGGCTCTTAAAATAGCAGGGGAAGCAACATAACCACAGGATACCTAAGGCATAAACCTACTTTTAACCTCTTTGTTCATTGGTATCCTTGGGTGGAGAAGTAGCTGGGAATGTACTAGATATGGAAAATAAAATTGTCACAGTACTTTCCAAACCAGCCTGGTTTTACTTGTCAACACTGCTAAAACAAACCCCAAAACCCCCATCAAAATCTCTAAAGCAACTCAGATCTTGAACAAAAGCAGTGGATGTTCCTCACCTGGCTTCTCTTCCTATAAGAAGGCAAAAGTCTGCAAAGCAATGGACAGAAGAGCCTTTGTGTACAGTACGATTGCAAAGTGTCATGGAAAACTGAAGTTACATCCTTGCATGTGTCTTGCGGTCCTGTTAACAAGAAACAAGCAAAGCTCAGGAGCACATCAGGGTTCAGTTTTTCAGATTGGAGAGAGCACCTGACTCAAGTTCAGCATTTGGGTTTTTTACTTTTATCAAAGGTGTTCTACCCAAAAGATGTCACAGAAACTGCAGTTCCATAAGGTCGGATTCAGACAGCCGTTTGGAGCAGCTCCTGGTTCCTGTCAGGCTATAGATGGAGAAGCTGACTACTCAACTGAGGAATCCAGTGCCTTATGCAGAGTATACTTCTGAGGCTTGAGATTATATCACCCGTGTTTTCCTACACTCTAGAACAATGGGTCCCTAACCATGATTGACATTAATGTGGTACAAATAAGAAATCATAGTAAGTCTAACACCACCACTTGGGTTTCATTTTTCCCTAACCATACCAACCAGATGACTTTAAAAAGCCCGTGAGGGCAGATATTTAAAGACTGACTTCACCAACTCCATCACACTCCAGCTCCTTCTTTCACAGCATGTTAACAGAACTGAAATCAATACATTACAGTTATTTTACTGAATAATGGATTCAGGGTTCGTAAATTAATAGTCACTGATTTCAATTAACATCCAGTCTGATGGTAGATAGCTATTTAGTATACCTGCAGGATCTACAAATCCCCCCAAGCTCCTTCTGTTTTATACAGAGAACCACATAGTTTAACATAATCCTTTGTTCCCTGATTTTCATTTCACTTTATACTGCAGAAATCTTTTGTGCTCCAGGCTGCCAATTTGGTCTGGAGTTCTTTCTGGGCTCCCTGGGAAGTAGGTATTTGTTGTGCATCACCAGGTACAATGTTTTCTGTAAGCCCATCAGGCTGACTTGCTCTGCTCTGATTAACACCCAACTACTGCCTTCCCCAAAGGCTCTTCTGTGGTCTTGGCTCACCCCATCTTGCTCTTCCTGTCCCTGCAGACAGCTGACCTGGCAGAAGTTCCTGAGGAAGGCGGCAGCTCTGCAGGCACCCTTGACATAAGCAGGAAGCGCAGCAACAGCGGTGAGTGCTGCCAGGCCAGGAGAGCATCTTCAGATGTACAGGCCTGCGTACAACCTATTTCAGATGGGGGTTTTATGGCATGTCCATATTTTAGCAGCATTCTGGCTTTCAGACGGGGAGTTGAGTGGGGGGTGAAGTTGGTGCAAGAGTTTGGGGAATGCTTTTTGCCATTCAGATGAAATCCAAGCCACCATTTTCTTTAGTTTCTGTGTCCAGACCTGATACTGGCCAAGGTTCAGGTTCATTCCCTATCTCCCATACTTCAGGAACATGGCTGTAGACTAATCACTTAACATGCTTCAGTTCAGCATTGGCTAAGTGGAACAAAACCAAATGTTTTCCATATGTTGGACTTGTCTACGTGGCTTTGTATACCATAACCTGTTTGGGACAGGAGATGAATCATGTAATATACATATGTCTGTGAAATATTGAACACAGTGAATCCTGATCATAATTGCAGCTCAGTACAAGTACAGTATGTGCTCAGTAATATTAATAGCCTAATTTCCTTGCCTGCTATGCAGTACCAGAGTAATGTTTTTACAGCATTGATGTGATGGGGTTTCAAGACCATCATACTCATAGAGAGCTTAGTAATGAAAACTTAATCAATGAAATTGGTGTTTGTGGCACTGTTCTTGAATTCAGTGAGGGAAGAAGTAAGTGCAGAAGGGTTTGGGACACTAAGCAAAGCTTCAGGTCCAGACCATCAGAGCAACTTCTCTGGCAGCACCTGGAGGCTGCCTTGCTAAATCTCAGGTGCTGCTAAAGAAGCTGATCTGATGATTTAGCATGTATCTCATACACTACCAAAATAAATCACTTTGAGCATCCTTTTCTTCTTCATAGCACCCCCAGTGCCCTTTACGTGCTGCTAGCAATACATGTAGGTAAAATGACAGCTCCAACTTGTCCATTCCCATTTTATGCTGTCTCCTTATTCCTTTCCTCCCCTCCTGGTCCTGTCACTGCTCACTGTGTTCAGTCATTTCCTCCCTCTCACTTTGTGCACACACCATCTGCGTTACCTGCTTTCTCTCAGCAATACATGTAGGTTCTCTGTTTTGCAAGTGCGAGCTGACCTGACCTGGTTAAAGAATTCAGCCTTGTTTAATCCTGCCCACCCGAGATTAATTTGATCCTGCATTTCCAGATAACTTTTCATTTCCCTGTCAATCGGTAGCTCCATTTCTGACACCCAAAGAAACTTTCTTCTCTGAGCTCTGTATTCACCGAATGCACCGAGGGGCCTTTAAGGAACTTACTCATAGAGATCAGTTTAAAAACTCAGCATGTGTCAAACCTCCACACAACTTCCGCGGCACATTAGCGATTCCTTTGATCAGCGCTGCCTTTTCCACAATCCATCCTTCAGAGGCTCAGGGTATAAATTATGCATCAGCCGCTCCAAAAGTTTCCCCTCGGTAGGTTTTTCATGGAGTGCCTGCACTGTTTGCCCAAGCGGTGGGATGGCAAAAGCCTTCTCCCACTGGAAAAAATCCCTCCTTTTTCTTTGCCTTTTTTTTTGCTGGCTGCTGCTAGGGCAAGCAAACGTGCAAATAAATGGGGTTTTGTCGTGCGGGGAAGTGGTCTACACACCCATATGGCATTTGGGAAGAGCCAGGGACCATGAGCTACACAGAGATTAAACGCTTAAGGAAGTGCATTGAATATATTATTGCAGGGTGATTCACCACTCCGTTCTCCTCGGCTGTCCCCTGCCCCTTCAGCAGGCAGTGCCACTGCAGTGCCTTGGTGAACCAACTCTATTCCGCTTCTTTCCCTTTTAATTAAAACAGGGCCTTCTGCAAATAAGATTTTTAGGCAAAGGTACTTTGGGGACTCTTTCCTGAAAGGGAAAGAATGGAAAAGACACAGCCTGCAGAAGGGTGAAAGAGCCCAGCACGTGTAGCCGTGGAATCACTCCTACAGACTGCTCGGACAACAACTTCAAAGGAAGGCTTTTTCAGTCAGAAACGAAGCAAGGCTTCCTAGTGTACGGCTGTAAGGTGGCATACCTGATTTCCAGCCCTTCAGCCTCCTCTAAGCCAGTTATGCTCCCTCACTGCTGTGAATTGCCATCTGTAACAGAAGTCCCGCAAGCCAAAATGTGGTTCAAGTGACACGTATGAATCTGTTATCAACAGGGATTTGAGCACTTTCCCCTCAAGTGAACTAAGGGATGTCTTCCCTACAAACCCAGGGTATATTTCAGCTCCCTCTCTACCTTCTGGGTCAGCTCCACAGCTTATGAGGCTGTACATTAGCCTCATAATGTACATAATGCATTATCTTTCAGCTTTATATCCTGTCACCAAGCAGATATCACTCCAAACATGATGCCAAAGTGCTTCTACTTTGTCTGGCGAATGGCTTTCTGCAAGTCCAACATGTTCCTGGCTACCCAAATTCATGATTAACTGGGACTTTTTCTATTTGTCTCCTCAACTTCTCTTCCTCTGGACACAAAAAACCAAAGAACAGTCACTTGAATAGGACTTAAACACTGCCAGCTTGTCACAGCAGCATTTTACACCCCTTTCTACAGATGTCAGATATACGCATGCACCCCTATACTAGAAGATAAAAGGACATTCATTTTGTGTTGGTTTTCCCTCTGGTACTGGTGGCAGATTGACAGTTTGCAGGGTCAGGTCTCTCTACAGAAGGACTTGGTAGATACAGATTGAGGCCCCCAGGTCAGTGCGGTCAGACCACGTGGATGGACCCAGCATGGGGCATTCTCAGGTTAATCGCTGCAGGTACCAGCTCACATGCTGTCTTCACATTGAGCTTTATGACTGCAATATTATTGCATTTTATCAGAGAATATGTGCTTGTGTGTGCTCATGGATACATACTAGTTTGCACAAGTCTTGTGCATGCTGTCGCTGCTGTTTTGGCTGTCTTTGTTACAAGAACACTGGTGTTTCAGTGTCTAGACACAACTCCCTATTCTCAAGAAACCTCACCATTTCACTCATAGAACTTCAGAGTTGTCATTCATAGTGACGCATTTGCAGGTGCTTTTGAACTGAAATACTGCTCGTCCTAAACATGGAAATCCAGCATTCAGTGGGAGGATGAGGCTGATGGACTTCAACTAGTAATGCAGTCAGGGGACCTAGGTTCTGCTCCCAGAGCTGCACTTGTGTATATTCACTTGATGAAAATGGTTTATTTGTTAGGATTGGAAATTCTTCAGGACAGGTTATTTTGTGCTGTATGCCAGTGTATGTGGTTTTGGGGGGGTGTAGAAGGGTTCAGAGGAGAGCACAAGGGATCAGAGAAATTAAGGGGGAAAGGAAACAGATTAACGCAATGAAAGTGATGCTGCTGAGGTGAAGAGTCTTACACTACCCCTAACGTGTCGTGTCTTTTCTTTATTGCAGTGTTTACATACTCTGAAAACGGCACAGAACACTTTGGAGAAGAACCAAAAAGTATACATTCCCTGGTATGGGCATACGTGTTGTGAGAACGCAATGGGAATGGGAACAGGAAATATATATATATGTGTATATATATAAAAATATGTATAAAAAGTATATATATATTTATATACATGTACATATATATAAATAAAAGTCTTGGTTTTATAGATAGCTGAGGCCCTTGAGTAGGTCTGCTGGGGGTCTATTCTGGGGAAGCACTGGTATCTGACTGTCACGTTCCTACACCATTTCTGGGCCACTGGCCACAGTTGGAAGCAATCTACAGGACTGGATGGCTCTTTGGTTTACCTGTTAGGGACTCCTTTATGTTCTGGTTGTGACAAATTGATATTGTGAACATAAAGGATCCAGTGTGGAGGCCATGTCGTTACAGCAGAACTCCAGGAACAGATCACACATATGGTGTGGAAAATCATTTGGGGTTTGGTTTAGGTGCCTTTTTTTCCCCCTCCAGTGGAGAAAGTGAGGAGAGAGAGGAGCCAGGGGGAAGCCCAGCCCAAGCAGCTTTCTGTTTCAGTGATTTTCCCACCCTAGCTTTTGGACCTGTGTACATATAGCTCTACCTCCATCATCCATAACAAGGCCTGCATAATAAACATATAATGGGAGTGATACACTACTGGGCTCATAAGAGTCATGCATCAACAGAGAGCAAAAGACAGACTCATTTTTAAGATCTCTCCCAAAAGACCTACTTGTGCAGGTTTCTGCTTGTGTTCTTTGGAAGCCTGGAATCTTGGGGTTCAAAGAGTCTTATTTCTAAGGGAAGATAGTTGCTGCCTTAGTGGTTCACAGTGTATCTGGACCATAGTCCTCTGAGGTGTGAAAGGAATAAGATGATTCTGGCTCATTTCTTGGAAGAACAGGCCCTGGTTTCACAGTCTCTAACAAAGTGAACCGTGTGGACAGGACAGATACTGAAATTTGTCTTTCTCTTCTTTCTTAAAGGGACCATTTTATAAAAGCACGTTACAAATGAACACCTATGTTGCCTTGTACAAATTTGTACCACAAGAAAATGAAGACTTGGAGATGAGGTAACAAAACATTCGTTAGTTGTTTTGGCCTGTGTGACTTTGGATGGGGAAGGTTTCATTCTGATATTCGTACTAAACACTTCTTATAGACATACCCATTTGTAGCTACAAAGGCATTCTCATGGGTGAAAAGCTGGTAACACAATAGAGGAAAAGTTTCAAAGCCACTTACATCACTTCAGGAGCAAGATGGCTTTCAGCTAGGAAATACTCAGTCCTCAGCTGCTTTGGCTTGTCCACCAGGATTTTTCACTAGGAATCCCTCACCAGCTCTCGCGCTGATTTCAGCAGCTTCCTTTCTCCCCTCAGCAGAGTTTAATTATTCCAAACACATTGGAACAGCTTCCCAAGAAGGGCTTGAGAAAAAATAGCAACCCTGTTGTCCTGGTGACAGCACCTCTCTGGGAAAGCTGGAAAACACTAGTTCAGGTGGTGCAGTGGTAGAGGACTGAATGCCTGTTTCTCCACTTGGAAAGTAAACCAAAGAGGCCCGCTACTGCACCCACATCCAGCTACATCCCGACAGGGCCACATGTTCTACGTGTGCTCTGCAAGAGCCCATGGAATTGGACCCGTATCCATCCAGGTGTATCTGTAAGCTCTTGGGCTGATACCTCAACACTACAGTGAGCCTAACAAGGAATGGGGGGAAAGCTGAATAATTAGGGGTCAGCCGTTATTAAGATCAAAGAAATCCCTGTTATCAAGCAGACAGAGCTTTCTGCCATTAATCTGTTTGGAAATGGGCTGCCACTTACATTCTACAATGCAGCGCTATTATAATAACATGCTAATGTTGATGAAGTGCTTCCAGTGGGGGAAGGAGGTCAAGTAAACTGTTCGACTACCTGCATACAATCAGCTCAGCACATTTTACTATTAGCATTTCCAGCCAAATTATTCTCCTAGCTCTGCTGTTGAACTAGTCAGCTGGATGCTGATACTTAGCAATTACCACCCTGCACCACACATTATAAAGGTAAATACGTCCCATTGAAATCAAAAAGACTTTCTTGGGCAGAATTATATCCCTGCTGACTAATTGCCTTTGTCAGTTAAATAGAACTATTTTCCTGCTGCCTTCCTTCTGCAATCACAGCTTGAAAACACAGATGATGAAGTGGTGTGTCCCAACAATGTGAAATGTCTTGAAGTAATAAGATAATGCCTGTAACAAATAGGGGCTGTATTTTAAACAGTTTCTTACTAAGCAGGAAGCAAAAATTCCAGTTCACAGATGTTGTCTCAAAATAAAGATCCAACCCAAACACACAGAGGCTCTCTTTCTGCATGATTGAAGTAAGCCTTGCTGCCTCATTGAGTCTACCTGCAGCCAATGCTCACGTACATTGACCAAGACCTCCTTCCTGTTAGAAGGCAATTGTGGAAGCTGATGTAACATCACAATTAAGACTCATCTTAACCACTATTCCTTTTCTAATTACAGGCCAGGGGATATGATCACTCTTCTGGAAGACTCCAATGAAGACTGGTGGAAGGTATGTGCATATTAGTTTTTACCTGTTTCCTTTACCTGTTTTCTTTCCAATACTGAACTTGTATGCAGGCTACTTATGTTAACAACCTTCTTCTGCCGATATGTTTTCTCCACAGGGGAAAATTGATGACAGAACTGGATTTTTTCCTGCTAACTTTGTTCAAAGAGTGCAACACAATGAGAAGATTTACAGGTGTATCAGGACATTCATTGGCTGCAAGGAACAGGGACAGATAACTCTGAAAGAGAACCAGGTAAGTTCCCTTGTGCCAGATCCCCACTGGACTTGAGCATCCACCAGTCTGATCGATTGTCTCACAGTCTCATCTGTTGTGCAAGATGAGCACAGGCAGATGCTGTTCACTCCAGTTTTACTACAGCATTATTTGTACAGTAATAGCATCTAATAGCCAGTTAAGAGCAGTGTTGGCCTTGTGCAAATGTATGCACCTTGCCTAATATAGCCAAGATTTTCAGACTCCAGACATTCATAAAGGTACTTTGCATTTTATGCACTTTGCTATTGACTTCAGAGGGACAGCTTGAAGAACACGCAGTCTTCTAGAGATAGAGCATGTGTGCTTGATAAATGATTTGGGTTTCTACTCACTATTAGAGCTAACCTAAAAGATAGTGGCTCCCTCCTCAGATCTTAACTTACCTGAAGATGCAAACACAGCTCATTGGTCTGGCTTCAAGAGGAACTGAGTTTAGACAGCACCAAACTAACCTGTAAATCTCTAATTTCACTCTCATTCACCAGTTGCAAAGTATCTTTAATCATTGATTGCTTGTGTCACCACTTGTGCACCTTCTCTACAGGGCTGTAATTTGTCCTGAACTAGAAGTGCTACTGTGAGTTAAAGTACATCGTGTACAGTGAGGACTCGCTGGGTCCACCCTGGCATGCTCTCAGCAGCTCCTCGGTTGGGCTCACTAGGCGAAAGCCACTGCCACCACTGTGAGATTTGCCTTCAATCTGATTTTAAACGTGATGTTCAACATTAAAACACCCAAGTGTGAAGACTTGTGATGCAGCTATGAATACTTGCTGGGGTAAAGTGAGAAAAGAAGGTTGCTCAAAACGTGCATTAAGGGACAGTCAGGTTTCTGGTGTAAGCTCAGGATGGCTGAGTAAGCGTGAAGCACAGCTTGAGTACTCTGACACCTGGATGAAATAGGTGGATTGTTCTCACTGCATCTTGTGAAGGCTCATGTTCTTCCACTTTACTACGTATTTCTTTTCCTTTGGCAATTGATGTCATATCAATTTTTTCCACACAGGACTTCTGTAACACTTCTTTTGTGGAGAAGGTTAATTTATACCTTTGCTGCTGCTGCTGTGCTGCTGCCTTGTGGCATAGCAAGCCATACAAGTGCCAACAACCCTTGGCTTTACATAGCTTTCTTGAGGAAGGCACAGCAATACAGTGACCAGAATACATTTTAACTGCCCCTGTGCACATAGTATGTGGGGCAGCCCTGAAGCTGCTAGAAAGAGAGAACAGTGCTTGATTATATTTCCTTTTTCTAACCCAGCACCTCTTTTGATGGTTTATATATGTGCACACAGAGGAAAAGAAATGTTACCAAAGCAGAATGAGAGATCTTGCACCCTTTGTGCTCTAGAATAAGCAATATATGAGAGTAAAGCTTGGGGGAACAGTAGTGTGGGAATATGGCATGCCAGCATGAGGGAATGCTCAGGGTCTGAGTCCCTTCACATCAGTGGATGTACCAGACCCTCTTTGTTAGCGTAGCTGCTGCTGCAGACAGTAAGAACCCAGCTTCTTGCCTCATTTCTCAAACTCACAGTTTCCAAGTGGGCAGATCTGGCAGCTTCATCTCAACACAAGGTCTTCCTATTGTCCCTATTTCATAACAGGCTCACAAGAGAGCTTGTAGTCAGGGACGCAGCATTGTCTGTGGTAGGGCAGGAGGAAAAGAAAGGGATGAACGCATCCTGCCTGTCTTCTGCTTCCTCCTGTTTAGTGAACTTACTCAGCTCTGTCTCAAAGCCCTGCAAATGCTGAGGTTGAATGTGAATGCTCCCAGTGAGAGAGGCTTCAGAGGGATAAAGAGATATTTGGTGTTAAACAATAGGGCAGGCAGACAAATGCAGAGACATCAGAGGGAAAGGAGGGGGACCAATAGATCCCACTCCACCCTTGCACAAATCATCCAAAAGGAGGCATCCAAGTTGCTGGTTTTGAGCATCCCTTGATAGCTGGCAGCATGCACAGGACCAGCAGGTAGCAGTGGGACAAGGACAGGAGCACAAGGTCTCCTGACCCTAACGTGTGGGACGTGTGCCTGCCGTGGAGATCGCGGTCTGAATGGCACAACTCTTTTGTCTCTGTTTTTAACAGAACAACTTTGCCTTCACTGTGGAAAATCTCTGATTGCAAAAACCAGTCTGATATCGAGAAGGTTTGTTTTTAATTCCAAAAATTATTTTATGTTTCCAAAGTGAAATTTTCTTTCTTCAGCCGTTTCTCTTCTTTTTTAAATCCTTTATTTCCCCGTTGTTTTGCTTGTGAAGCAGACAGAGGGATGGAATGGGGAAGAAAAGTCATCTGAATGGGGTTTCTGGGAAAAGCTTGGCAGAAGTTTGTTTGCTTGTTTGTTTTGTTCTATCTGGGGATGTCTGTGGGATATAACCACCCCTTTTAGCTGTCTCTGGGCACAGTGTCCAAAGCGCTGTGAATGCGGTGTAAGTACTATGTGCATAGTGCTGGCTTATTCCAGGTTAGCAAGAAGGGGAGGTTATTTATTGCTACCAATTGATGTCAAGTCTCACTTTAGCTAGAAAACCTCATTAACTGAGCTAATAAGTTCTTGTTACAGTGGGATGGCAAATTGTCTTGATTTTATACTGTTAATTCAGGGAGTCAGATGCTGCAAGGTCTAACAAGAGCCCAGAGCTATTGTAACAACAGAGGCAAGGATGACATGCCAAAAGATGGGAGATTGGGATGAGCTCTCAGGCAGAAGCCCAGAGAAGCTGTGGCTGCCCCATCCCTGGCAGTGTTCAAGGGCAGGTTGGACACAGGGGCTTGGAGCAAGCTGCTCCAGTGGAAGGGATCCCTGCCCGTGGCAAGGGTTGGAGCTGGAGGAGCTTTAAGGTCCCTTCCAACCCAAACCAGTCTGGGATTCCATGATGGATTATACTGCTTGATGCCCTCCATGGCTCACCCTGCAGGTCTCTCTCCCTTTTGTGCTTTAGATGAATGTTGCCAGGTGGAGTCTATTCTTCTAAGGCAAAAGGCACTCACATCAACAAAGCCACAGGACTACCATAAGAAAAGCCTTTTCAGGCAAGCAGAGACGTTGTCACAGTTTGGCGCTCAGTGGGTGAGGCTTCCTCTGGAATCACTGGGCAGTTTCATGCCCTGGCAATAACATTTTGAGCTCCATTTTCATGCAAACCTTCCTGGCAAGGCCAATACTGCAGGACAGGGCTGAGGGAAAAACAACGCAATTTGCTCACCCATCTTGAGCAATCTTGTCTTCCCAAAGGATGCCTCGGGAAGTTCATTCTGAAATGTGAAACCCAGCCTGGGGGGGAATGGGAGCAGTGCTTCAGACAGCAACCTCTGGGGGTTTAGGGTTCACTGACAGATTTGTGGGTCCTGAAACCATTTCAGAAGCTGACTGGGGACCACAGGGCTCAACCAGGAATCTGTGGCAGAGAGGCACACATAGGCCCTGACATCAATAAAGCAAGAGTATTAACAGGGCGACCGAACCCAGCCTATTTCTGTGGCTTTCCACTCTTCTAGGCTGTTTCACACACAACGCTGCCTGCATAATTTCCAACTCTGGTTGCTTGTACCATCACTTGGAAATATAATGTTGTCTCCAGCCTGTAACTTCTGCTCTAGCCTACCCGAATTCATTAGCACACATTATACAAATGCTTCCTTGCATGACTACAGGCTCTGATTTGACCTCTTTTAATGAAAGAAAAAGCCACCACATCTTAATATATCACCAGTGTTTGGAAAAGTGCCTCTTAAAATGCCTCTAACCTTTCTGGTCATCCTTATATTTAAAGTAGTCATAATAATCTATTGTTTGAATGTCTTGGTTTACTCCTTTTATGACACCCTACTTAAATAAAGGAAATAGCTTCTTTAAAACCAAGCTACTCCTGCCCTTCTCCAGCTGCCTCTGACGTCCAGAGTCACACTCATACAACCACTTTAGAGCTGGGCTTTTTGTGATTGAATAACACAATTGATTTTAAATTGCACAAGTCATCTTGTGCAATAGAAATGACCCTAAACCACCACATGTGTAACAGCACTGTCAGTCAGAAACTCCCTGCCTCATCTAGATGTGCACTGTGAGTTTACACAAAGGCCAGTGCAGCAGATCCAGTTTGAGATGGTATCACTGATGTAAATTAGACCTGCTACCAAAAAGCATCTCCCAGCCAGATTCTGCCATAGGCCACTGCTGTGGTCGGTGGCACAACCTCTGAACCAGAGCTGTCAGCCTGGCTGTCCCCTTGGCACCACAGCCCAAGGGACAAACTTCCCTCCTGACCCCAACACCCATCACATGGATTTCAGGGAGCCACATGTATGTTAGCAGCTGTGTGCAGATATGATCCAACCACTCCAGGAGAGCCTGGGAATGGGCTTAAACATATCCATGAGGCTGGCTTTAACAAGGCAGGGTTCCAGCCCAGGTCTATAGCCCTGGGAGATCTGCTTGTCTCAGGTCTTTTGATGAGCCTGGATGCTGTGTCCCTACCTGTTTTTTCACCTCACTGCCCAGGAATTCCTTTATGTCCCCACATCTTTCATCTGTGATACTCCAAAAGAAGCTGAACTCCCAGGAGCATGACTCAGCTGCCTTTGCAAATCAGTTGCATTAGGGTGACTTATGCATTTGGACTGAATGCCATAAAGCACAAGCCCAGTGCAGCAGGTGAGGTTGCAGTTCTTCACGTGCTTCACAGCTATAACTGGCTGCACTTCATGGCGAGCCTTAAGGGGAAAAGTGCCTTTTTCCTGCTGCCTCTGATTTCATTGACGTCAGCCTTGCTGAACAGGGAGGGGTGTCTTCATTCATTCATCCAGTTCAGCCCAGGTCATATTTAAAGCCCTAAGTAAGTGCTGTAGGTAAAACAAGCTGGTGCTCTCGGTCTAAAAGCTAATGAAATAACTGATGTAAACCCTGTCACCATTGTTTTCACTATGACCAAATGGCTATGAAAACTGAACTACTTACTTTTCCATCCACAAAGCTCCCATAAGCAAGAACTTCAGCACAGATGTAGAAACTCACAGTGACCCTGTGCTTTCATTCTTACACACAGAAGACTTGAGCTTTCAGAGCACTTCACCTGGTCTTCAGGCTCCAGGACAGCTCTTGCAACTGTCATTATAACCAAATTCCTACTTGATCAGAAGCAGTCTGTGGCTGATGAAAGAATTGAGAATTGACTTTAAGACATTAGATCCCACTTTCTGCTAGTCCTGATGCCTGAGAAACAGCCCGAGATGCAATTTCTCTACCCTGGGGCTTACTCCATCACTAACCTGTTGAGCTGGATGCAGGGGAAAAACCCAGCTGTTCATCCCCATTGGTGTTGCTACCAAACTTAGTGGAGAGTGGCTGCTCAGTGGCTCCCTTACCTGGCCCGGCCAGCAGCCTTGCCCCCAGGACACGCCAGCCTGAGCAGTTCCCATTTTATCAGGTAGTTTCCAATCTGACACAAAATCATGTGCGGCACCGAAGCAAAGCTACGGCACCTTGTGCTGCTGCAGCCATCAGGTTTGGCGTCTGTCACCAGGGCAACAGCTCCATCAGGTGGAGTCCAAGACCCTGGATAATGTGGCATATTGTAGGCAAGCTTGTTCTGCCCTCCACGCATCCCCTTCCCTGGGAAGGAGTGGGAAAAACCTCTGTCCTCTGACCACCGGCATATGCGAGGCTTAGTGCATTAGAGTGGGAGAATTTCAGCTGGAATTTGGGAGAATTCAGATCAATGCGTTCATATATAGTTCTTACAGAATGCCTTGTACTCCTCCTGCCCAGTGAAGATCTGAAGTTATTGCTATAGCAGGGGACAGCCACTGCTAGATCAAGGAGTACTCAAACCAGCAACAGAAACAAAGAACCCCCTCTAAACAAAAGACCAAATCTGCCATCCTTTTTCACTCCGAAGATAAAGGAAAGCAGTGTTCAGAAAGCTCAATATCTGCCTTTTGTCCCCAGATCATTCTGCTGACATCAGTTGAAAACTCTGATCTCACAATACATTGTGCACAGCAGCAGAGGGGTAAGCAAGAAATGCACGGTGGCAGCAGGCAGAGCAGATCTCCTTCTGGAGATCTATTTTGGGGACTCTTTGGCCCACACAGAAACCAGGGGTCTTGCAGACCCCTTTGGTTAGGAAGAAAGCACAGTGATGGAGCCAGGCATTCCTTTGAACCAGAAACAAAAGGCTGCAAAGGCTCGTTTCCCCACACAGCAGCAGGGATCAGCTGAACAGGGGCATCCTTCAACCAAGATGCTCTTTCCCAGTGTTGAATACTCTGCCACACTCAGCCACCCTTACCCTTGTGCTTCTTTGCAGGCTTTTTCTCTCACTGTTGGAGTTTCCATAGTCTTTCTTAGCCCAACATGTATCAGAGGTCAGAGACCCCTTTCTGTGTGTATGTGCTTCAAATGGTGATGCGACTGCAGAGGGGGCAGCTGCTGTGCTAGGGAATCACGCGCAAATGGGCTGGGCTGCTTTACAACACAGCCTAAACTAAACAGCATCAATTCCACACCTCCCACGCTTTCCATATGATTTAGCCCAAACAACGATAACATCATCTTTTTTCACTGCATGTCAGCACTGCTGGTGTGCTCAGTCATTCTGCCACAGGGATCCAGTTCAGTTAGTGTTCAGTAGGTAGCTTAATGAAATTAATGAGTCCATTTGCTTTCCAGACGTTTGTTTGCTGGTACAAAGATGCACCTGAGGATTTCTAAGTGCTGAAGGCAGCAAATATGAAGCAGCTTCACCTCCTTCTTATGACCTTTCATTTTCCTCTGCCAGCATCGCTGTTGAAAGTAAATGCTGTGTATGTAACAACAGCAGGACAAGCTGGCCCAGACTTCAGATGTGGTGTTTAGGTGTCACTGTGCAATCCACAGCAGTCATGCTGAAATGGATTTAGCCAGGAATACTCTAGGGTCATTTTTATTTCATTTCATACCCTCTGAATTATTGCAATTAAACACTGTAAATACCTACAGACAGAGCCTTTGTGAGTGTTAGGCCAGACAGAGGGCTCTGAAGACCTGGCACTGACATCATGAGAAATCAGTGAGCTGGTCTCAAAAGGACCATCAGTTTTCTGGCTGGTTTTCAGCCTTGTTTGATCAATAGGAAATATGCAACTCTTTGGCATAGATGAAGTGCCCAGGCTAAAGTACCGGTGCCACTGGGCTTTCAAATGGTCTGGCCGTTACCACAAGTGTCTCAGAAAGGGCCCTAAGGTGGCAATACCTGAGATCAAAGATACAAAATACCAGCTCAAAGATATGAAATACCGTGAAAAAAAATACAAAAATACCATGAAGACAAAGGTCTTCAGGAAATGCAAACCTTTACCAAGATGTAATATTTGTGCTATTGGAAAGACCATATGGTTTCACAACAACTGCCTCCATTTGGAGTAGGTGTGATGCAAACACACGCGCAGAGCTGGATTCAGACCACATACTTTGGTGCCCAAAACAGGCACGTGTAGGTGCAAGGGCTGAGTAAATAACATAACCCACTGCTCATCTGAGAAGTACCTTGAACATGCAGAAGAGAGTATGCTTGCATTCAGATCAGCTGCTGCAAGTGACCCACTTGGTGTCACAGTTCGGGGATGCTGATGAGGATGCTGGAGCACTGGCCCAGGGTGCCCAGAGAAGCTGTGGCTGCCCCATCCCTGGCAGTGTCCAAGGGCAGGTTGGACACAGGGGCTTGGAGCAAGCTGCTCTAGTGGAAGGGGTCCCTGCCTGTGGCAGGGGTTGGGACGGGAGGAGCCTTAAGGTCCCTTCCAACACAAACCAGTCTGGGATTCTAATTCATTTTCACCAGCAACATGTTGAGGGAGCCAGATAGCTCATGCTCTGGAATACCCCATTCCTCTTGTACACAAAGAACTAAATCACATCATTACAGCAGACCTCACAATTCAAGTTTCAAAACCTTTGATCCAGCACAAATCTCTTAACGATTTTCATGTTTCTTATGCAAACGTGGCACTTGGAGGAGGCGGCGGAGAGGCGACTCTCTGAATATGTGAGTTTGAGTTTCTTATCAAAGCAGGCAGACTCCAAAAGGGATTGTCCTACCTATAGAAATAACTAGCAGGAAGTCTAACCCACCTGATAAATAGCCTGGAATAATTTGTTGCTTTTGATCGTGGCAAAGAGTTTATTATTTTATTTTCATACCTTCTTTGCCTTCAGATTTGTGTGACTTCTGAAAAGGAACATGATGGCTTTATCAAAGTATACAGCGGGAAGAAGAAAGGCTTTGTCCCCATAGACGTCTTAGAAAACATCTGATTTCAACAACCCACCTGCTGCAGTAGGAGCCCTTTGTTGGCAATGCCTGTCTGCCTCATCTCACACTGTGTCAACCCAGAGGGGCTGTCTTGCAGATGTTCAGGGAAATAGTGAGAAAACTGCGACTACGAGAAGAAAAAGACATTTAGGCTGCCACAGCAACACTGAGAAATAAGAAAAGTGGAACGTTTGACAGCAAATACAGTCAGAAATCAATAGGGAAATGAGAGGTCCTTGGACACTAACAAGAATAAGGTAAGGAAAAGAAGAGGCTGGGCTGATTTCTGGTGCAGGATGCCTGCTACACCCTGATGGAGACGGACAGTTTGTTCCAAAGGACTAAACCTACGTCCTCTTCTTGTGTCTTAGAAACCTGTTGGGCTGCTTTCTTGTTTGAAGTGTGTGTTTCGGGGGGAGGGGGGAAAAACACCTTTCAAACTGTCCTCGTACTGCAGTCCAATGCTTGTAGGAAGTGTGGCTGTGGTTCTGTCCCATTATCAACCGACCGGTTTAAACCCTGGTGTTTAGTCCCATAGCAGCGCGGTTTGGAGCCACCACGTGAGCCGTGTCAGGCCGAGAAATGCACTGTGCCCTGAAAGTCAGCAGCTTTCTCTTTCTGTGCAATCCCCCCGTATGAAGGAGTAGCGAACCCGTGTGTCCTTTGTTTTCTCTGTATACGAGCAAAAGCTCTCAGCGTGGTTTGGGTGTGATGGCTGCTCTCATAGCTCACAATAGCTGGTCCTCCGATGCGCAAACCTGCTCAGAAGCATCCCTCTGTGTTTCCTGCACCTTGATCTGGTGATACAGAAATGCTGGGAGAGAGCCACAGGCTTGAAATGTTTTCTATTTTTCTGTGTTTATTGCACTTAAAAGATTTTATATATTAATCCTATTTATAAGAAACAATAAACCAATTAAGTCTCCCCCGGAAGACTGAAGATGCTAGGGAAGGGCAGACTGCACATGGAAGTGAAGTCTGTGATTGCTGAAATCCAGAACTCGCGATAGAAAGGCACTGTCTGAGTATTGTGTTCACACGCCAAAGGCATCTTCTTCATTTGCTGAATAGAAGTTTTGCAGATTCAGCAATAAATGCACTGTCATGAATTCCTCCTTGGTATAAACCTTTTCCATCTGTTTTGTCCATGTAAACCTCCATCTTCAAACACGTTTTGGGCACATGAACCTTTTGGTACCCAGGAAGCAGCCTGTGGGACCTGTGGATCTTGTCCAAACTGTACAAGTCAGCCAGTGCCAATCCTGTTGTACAGCAGGGGCCTTATGATGACTCCAGACAGGGAACCTATTTTCCAAGTATTTAATTGGATGTAATTGCACCAAACACACTCTAAAACAGCTTAGTATGTATTATGACGTGGAGATTAAGTCCTATCCCGAAGCTCCCTCCTGAATTCATGCCTTATTTGACCAGATTGAGACTGAATTTGAGTCTTTACTGAGATTAACCCCAAAACGATGTCCTAAATCCCGATGCCACAAGTAGAAACTCACATGCTGCCAGGCGAGTGTAGCCCTTTGCAAAGATGACGCTGTTTCCAAAACCAAGCTATCCATCCTGCCTCCGTGTACTGAGGCAGTTTGAGTCTCAGTAGTTGCCCTGTTTGAGTAGCTGATCTTACACAAAGCCTTATGAAATCCGGTGCAGCTCTACACACGGCCAGAAGCTCACAGAGCAGATCGGTCTACAACCTTTCAGAGACACCTTTTGCAGCTCTTACGTATCACTTGATTGCAGAGGAGGAAGCTGCAGGGGTGGCAACTGCTGAAATGTGGTCCCTCATAAGATAAGTTATTATAGTTGGTCTATACCAATCGACGTCCTCCTGGCTGATTTCATATCTTTTGTGGCAATATCAGCAATTTATAAATGTTAGGGTTTGGGTTTTTTCTCCAATTCAAACTGTGAACATTTGCTCAGCTCATTTTCCTAAGTAAGTAACCAATAAACTCGGTGCAAGGACAAAGGATTCTGTTAAGCCTTAAAGATCAAGAGGAAAAGCAGTGGAGATGTGGTCATCTGCTCTGCTTTAAAGGATGTACTTTTTAATTGTCACCTGTTCAAAATGAAAACTCAAGGTCTGTTAGAATGAAAATATTTGCTACTTTTGATCAGGCCTCTCACGTGGACAGAGGAAATCCGTATTAATCTCTACATATGTGCTGTTGTTTACACGATTGCATCATACTGTGATTCCCTCCTCTTTCAGTCTTCTATGATTTCAGTTTATCCCTACAATGTGCATTGTACTATGGAAAGAATTACATGAATATTACCTACAACTCACAATGGCCTTTAATCAATGTCAGTTTGATTCCTTTTGATACTGAGCAATAAATAATAAAGTGACTGAGTAAAAACAAACAGACCTTATGTGGACTGTATTACATCTGAGAAAGCATTGCTTCTGAACCAAAGCTTTCCTGGTTATCTTTGTGGGTTTTGTCTTTTTACTGGGCTATTGCTGCCGTTTGATCTGTAGAATGCCTAATTTAGCAAGAAGCACATACGTGAGTCTTACTTTAAGCATGTGATTCATTGGCTATTTGCATGCTTAAAGCTAAAGCACTTTGCTGAATTAAGGTAATTTTCCTTGAATTTATTTTGGATGCCTTACTCTGAATTCAGACGAGTATCCTGTCATTTTTTCCTACCACATGCAGTTCACCATAGGTACTGCATTAGCAAGCAGTTAAAGTCAGACAGAAAATGGACTTTATCTGACATGTGCTCAGAAAAAAATTGAATTTTAGGAGATAAATGCTGTTCAGATTTAATTTAATATTCTGCTTAATAAAAACTATGTGACGGTTGGAAGGAGAATAGAAGTGTATGTTTCTTGGCTTCTTTGCATTGGACTTTATCATATTCAGTTATCCACCTTCACGAACCTTCACTACACCCATCGTCATCAGGTGCTATTGAGCATTCCCATTTAAAATGTACAGCACTTGTATTTATTTGCCACATTTAGCAAACCATTTCTGAAGTAGCTCTTCTGCACTGTCTGCACCATGTGTAGACTCGGGGTGAAGTTTCATGGTGGGGCCACCTTGAGCATTTGTTTCTGGCACATCAGAACGTGTTTTAGCCGCTCCACATCTCATCGCAGCATAAAACCGGTACAGAATACTTTCATAAGTGCTAGGAAGAGTTGATCAACAGAAGCTGAGGATGAACTGCCTGAATCACCATCACCTCCTCCCGTCCGTAAATGACACAGCATCTCAGCTCATTATCATTATCATTTCTCTACACTTGGCCATTTTGACTTCCTTCAGAGACAGATGCTGCAGTGCAGAGTCAGCTGCGGATTCATGGCTCCAGGGAAACTAAGATGCTTCCATAGAGGTTGTGCATCTTTAGCACTGCTCACAGGCCTTTCCTTCTAATTATTTGCTGATAGTCAATTGGCTAAATATAGCATGCAGAACCATCAGAGGAACCTGCATAGAGCCAGCAGTGACACTGGAGGTTTGGAAGAACCGTGACCATCTGTGTAGGCTGTCTACACTGACACTAGACAGATGTCATTGCAAAATGAACTTAACTCATTTATTTTAAATATGCACAGATGAGGCTGATTTATTGAGCCTTTAAATTAGATCTTTCTTTCCCTAAAGGCCACTGAATAAATGCAGCAAGCCATAGCAATCTTACCCCATTGAAATCCACAGTGAAATGAATCCTTGAATGCCACAGGGACTGGAGGTCAACTGTGGTCTTGGAAAAGGCTAGTCAATGTTAAGTTCCCCCCAAAACCTATCATGTCATTTGTCTGATCTAACTGTAAATGTCTCCATCTAAGTGAGTAAATCAATTTGCTCTCATGCTTCCCCAGGAAAGAGGGTAACATGCACTTCAGTGCTATGGTTCACCTGAGCACCTGAAGACTTTTGCTTTTGCATGAGCTAGATTGTGCCTCACAAGTGCCCGTTTCTGCCCATCAACAACCAGGGCATCACTGGACACCTGGGGCAGATGTAGACTTCTGCAGATGTAACATCACTCTCAAGGCAGAAGAATTCCTAGCCCTAATTACTGGATATGTAGGTGTAACATGTATGTCTCTATAACAACCATGTGTCTTGTACTTTCTACAGTGCCTGTGAAGTTACCAGTCATGGTTGTTAGAAATGAGAAACAAAGTGCATTTTTTTCCTCATTTTCCTTCTGTAGAGTTCCCTTTACTGGCTGGTGGGTAAGGGTGGCTTCCTAAGTAAAACATTCTTCATTTAAATACAAACATAACTTAAATATCATATAGAATCAATCCTATTTAAGGACATTTGAATGTGAACAGGAAGAATATTAGCATGACCCTATCCCTGCCTGCAAAAATAGATTGCCCATAAGTTCCAAAAACAGAAGCAAGAAGAAACAAGAACAGAAGCATGCATATACCCTATGCCTAGGGCAATAGCTTTGTGTGTGGATCATTTTCTACTGGCATTTCGCAGTGTTCCTCCTGGACACCACTCTGAGATGCTCCGATCCACCAACGTGAATAACACTGGCCTGGGCAAGGGAGGGTGTTGCTTTGCTTATTCATACATAAAAGGCAAAAAAAGCATATATATATATTTTCTGTTCACTGGTGATTCACTTCTCAAATAGAAGTGAAAATAAGTCCAAAAGAAAGTGAACAATTACAAAGGATGCTAGGTTGTGTTTAAAATACCAGGAGGGAGGAGTGTGAATGATATTCCCATGCATGCTGCTTCTGTACTTTGCTCTATTACAAATAAGGTCACACCAACACAAGTCTTCAGTTTCATATTTGAGACATTTCCTAAACCAAATTATCATGCAGATCATGCAAAGCAAGGAGAATAAATATGTTTCCCAGTGGGAATACATGTCATCACAACATTGAGTGTTCCATGGCTAAAAGGAACATCTAAATCTGAAAGGTACATGAGAGCTATTTTTAAACCCATTCTTTATATTGTTATGTGCCTGGGGAGTGAACACGTGGCAGGGTCTTCACAAAGGTGGAGCAGAAAAACTATAGTAGGGTTGCTTGAGGTCAGTATGTTTGTCCATCTCCTGAGCGGCTCAGGGAAATCAGTACAACACCTACCTAAACTAATGTCATTTGGTCAATCAATCAGATTAATTTCATATTTTATATGCAAGCATGCAGGCAACACATAAACATATATAGATACACATGTATATCTTATATTCATTAACATCAACCCAAAGGCAAGAACACATGCCCTCAAAAATCTGGCCTGACTGATCTTTTCCTTATTAAAGTGCTCAGCGCCTAAACAGGATCATAATTGGTACCTGATAAGTACTGAGACAGACAACTACCCAGAGAAATCTAGCCCTGACAAGTCTTACCTGTGTTAAACAAAGCATATAACGCATAAACCAAGAGTTACAGGCAGTTGAACTGCAAATATGCAATACACTGAGTGCGGTCAAGATACTTGCTGCTCCAAAATGCACATCATTCATCAGGTGAAGGTAGGACTGCACTCTGCATACAAATTGGCATTCTGAAAGCGTTATCAGAACATGCAATCTTACCTGTTTGAGCTGGCTGCCTCACAGTAATGAGATAGATGGTGAAAACAGAGCATCACAAAGCTGAAACCACCTCTGCTGCTGGTCCTGCTGTGGCTGGGAAGGCTGCAGCACCTTCCTCACCAGCACACCAGCCATTCCCATTTTACACACAGAGTGAGCCTGACACCCTGTCCTGCCAGGGAAAACCTCTTAGGCCCATCCAGTGCATCCATTCTGTTCAATGCTTGCTGTCAAAAAGTTGCCCCCAAAAAGGCAGGGCTGGCATTGACCCTGGCTCAGCAGCCTGCCTGCATGAGCATCTTCTACGAACTGGTTGGAAACCCTCATTCAAAGGGACTGCTGTGAGCCTCATCCTATCAGCATTGGGGATGGAGGGATCTACTCTATAGCACCAAGGATCAAAGGGATAAAAACAGGTTCTAGCTTCCTTTGAGCCTTTGGGAGAAGCCTGGATCTCTAAGGCTCAAGTATGAAGTGAATCATACTAAACATGGGAGAGCAACTTCTGTTTTCAGCCCATTCACTTTATTTATTACTGTCTCCACATTTTGGCTCAAGAAATACAAGGCAAAAGCAAAGCTCTCCTGTTCTCTCCTTCACTCACCCCACATCCCAACCAGCTGTGCTCAGTCGTGCAAAGGTTTCCCCTCTGCCTTTTCTCCTCCTGCCAAAGGCCATGCTTCCTGTGGATGTTAACAAGGTACAGTGAGAAATGCACCCTGCAGGGCAGTAGCTTTTCTAAGCTGACAGCCCATGTGGGATGTATTACTTACTTAAGCACAGCTGTCCACGTTACTGAGTATTGCCTGAACTGACTAAGCCACTTGAAGCTCAGTCCTGTCAGGAATGAGGTGTCAGCTGCACAGGGAAGAAGTAAGCCCAGGCTATTATAGTGTCAAGAGAAGGTTACCCCATAAAAATAGTACCAAGATCCCATGTGCTCAGTTTCTTGCTTTAACCATGGAGGAGGTAATTCATCTAATGGCACTGGAGCTCAAACGGAAGCTAATACTGTGGTGGGACAGACAAGAAAGACAATAGAAGAGATACCTTTTTTTCAGTGTCTATATAGTTTGGAGCATTTTACCGTGTAACAAAACAGTAAATACACAAAAATAGCCCATTATTAGCTTACTCCTATCCATCATCTTATACATGCAGCTTCTAAACCATCTGTTGCAGTTTTTCTGTAGAGATGTGTATGGTCCTGTGGCCTCTAGAGGCTACTGTCATATGAATTATGAGTACAAACAGCAGGCAAATCAGCTTTGCTGACATCCTGAGACTAGCTCACAGGTGCTTTATGGAAGGAACAGAAAATCAGTTTAATTCCTGGGCATGCATCTTCATTGGTGAGTAAGACATTTCCTACTGAAAGGAAGGGTGAAAGGTCCCACATGTTGAGACTGGAAGAGACAGATTTCTTCTTGGAGACTGTAGCACCAATCCCATTGCTGTTCTTCACATAGCTTGTAAGGCTCTGCTCTTGAAAGAGCTCAGAGAACCACAAAGAACCTGCGCTGTACCTTCACACAAATACCAGCAGCACAATGGAACATGCAAGCCTGCACACGGTGTTACCTGGGACAATCTGCCTCCTGCAAACCTACATGCCTTTTGTGCAAAGCAAAAGAGGTGGCACTCTGGACATGGCTGTACCTAGAGCGTGCTCCATGCAGACACTATGAAGCTTTGGCTGCAGCAGCACCACTGGAGCAGCGGGTGAATGCTGGGTGCTCAGAAAACATCACCTCCCAGTCTGTGTCCAGGCAGTGTCTGCCCAGGTTTGACCATAATGGCTTCATAGGTAATGATGCTCTAGCTTGATTCCTCCAAAACCCCAGCAGCCTTTATGTTGGCTTGTGGGACATTAGTAAGGGTTGTAAAAATCTCTGCATACTCCAATTAACCCCCCCAATCCCAATTAACATCAGGCAAGAGCTGAGGGATCACACAGTTCTTCATCTGACAGCACTGTACTTACCCCTTAGACTCTGGTTACACAAAACCTGCTAATTGGGAAGGAGGTGCCATAATTTCTGCAGTTTAAGAGCACTTCCTGCTTCAGTGCCCCAATTAACCCCCCCCAGAATTAGCACTCAGTTAACACTAGCAATTAATGAAACAGTCTGCAGCAGACCAGAGGTATCAAAGCAGCCTCTTGCCTGCACTGCTGTCTCTGTGACCAAACTCCTCTGCCCACCAGACCAGTGCAGCCACGGGTAGTGGAGGAAATAGGAAGGGTCTTTTTGACTCTTGTTCCCGGTTCCATGTCCAGGCTCAGGTCATCCTCAACTTAGAGTAGTTTTTGCAGTCAGGCATCACCATGGGCTTCGCAGGTAATACCAGTCTCATAGCCAGCTAAGATTCGCCCTCCTACAAGGGCAAATCCTACACTTATAAGGGCATGCCCTTTTTGAAGCAGCATCACTGTGGCTTTGGTGTCAGAGCAGTCAAGGAAAGAGCAGCATCTAATGAAATGTTGCAGGCCCATGAAGATGAAGATTCAGCACCTGCTTAGTGGAAAACCAAACACAGATGGGGAAGTGCCTTCCCCCCACTGTCTTGGGAGCAAGGGAAGGAAGGACTGTCAGTACTAATGAGATATAGAGCAGGTGATGTAATTATCATCTGAGAGCCTGGGTAGGATGAGACAGATGTTGCTTTCAGGGTTCATTACTTTATTAGCTCCACCAGGTAACCAGCTTACATGATACCCCCCCAGCCACCCTGGATGATACAGCTGTATGAAATGAACTGCTTTGAGTAAAACCAAAACACTCTAGGTAATATCAAAGCCATACTCAAGGCTGCCTTTAAACAGTGGAAGTCCCAGCAAGAACTGAAAATAGGGCCATAAATTACTCTTAAATAAAGTAAATGTGCTATTCCTGCTTCTTGAGAATTGGTCTCCAGCCTTGTACCCCACCACAGGTCCCTTCTTCCCAAACCAGAATCATCAGCTCTGCACAGGAATGGTGACTCTGCTCATCTACAGGCTGAGAACTAAGCTAGTTAACCATGGGTTTGAGGCTGTTGTGGGAAGGAGGGTCCAGCTGACATTCACCTGATCACGTTCAAGTGGTGCTGAGGAATGGAGGCAGCTCCCACCATGGTGTGGGTGGCACAGGGAGACTTGGAGTATGTAAAAACCCACTGTTGTGGGTCAAATCGCAGTCAAGCACTTGCAATAAGGTCTGATGTGACAGATCAGCACTCAAATAGGCAGGATGTCTGAGGAAACTTGGCTTTGCCTTAGGGAAGGTGGACTTTGTGGATCTATTTAAACCCCTGCAGCTGAATGCAATGGCATAATAACAATTGTATGCATGTGATGCTTGGATCCATATTCATCCTTGCTGCTGAGGACTAAGAACAAGTGGACAAGGGTGATGATAGAAATCCATTAAACAAGGGACAAGGTGAGTTAAGACTGTAAAGTGCTTTGAGAATCTTGTACCACTGGAGCCAGAGGTGCTGCCACAACACAAACCTCTGGCAGGACCCAGCGCTCTGTAAACCACTGTAGATTGAATCAAGATTAACTCCAAGGCTACAAGTGCATAGGTCTAAAATCACACCCATGAAATGTGCTCTTGCTCTTAGGCTTGGCCGGATTGAGGGGAGCAACATAAAGACCTTACTCAAAGAGAGAGGGTGTTAACAGTGTCAGCAGGCACTGTTTTTGCCACCAGCCCAACTTGACAAGAGAAAAGGGGCTTTCCTTTTCAAGTTGTGCTCACTCATTCCAGTATTTTTCAGGTACTTAACACTGGGCACCAGCAGAGTTCCTTAAAGGAGAGTGAAACATTTCTTACCCTTCTTGTCTCCCTTCCTGTCATGATTGAGATGAAAGAAAGGTTAGAAGGAGAGTCTTTTCTGGGTTGTCTTATTTCTCTTTTGTCTTTCACGTTGGTTCCAGGAATGGAAAGTCATTAATCACCTATCAAGATGGCAGGTAAGAGCTGCCTTAGGGTTAGAGAGGGTTGGAAAAGGTCATTTAAGTATGGCAATTAATTGAAATGAGTAATATAGGGACTGATTCTTTATTCAGAAGTAAGTAGCAGGTGATAGGCAACAGATTTGGACTGATATTAAGAAAAATTGAGTGAGGGATCTTGGCTGACAAAGATAAGTAGAAAACGAGTTATAAGGGAAAAAGAGAAAGCAGTAAATGAATGGAGAAAAAGGTTTATAGTGATAATCCCAGTTTATTTATCGTCTTAAATTATTCACCTGGAAACCTCTGCCTTTGCTCCTAATTATGTTAGCCATGTCAGTACTACACCGACAAAGCAGTGCAAGCCAAACATCAGCCACCTTTGAGGCTCCAGAAGAATGCCTCAGACAGTGACTGCATTATGCATCTCTGTGACCAGGTTTCTCCCCCAGTTAGGCTCCAGGAACACCACAGGGATATGTATCCTGGAAGGCTATATATATATATATATAAGGCCATATATAAGCCACTGAGTTGCACAAGCTCTCATTATATCTTTGATACGATTTGATCCACATGCAATCTTTGAACAAGTTAACAGGTGGGTTGCTTCTACTTCTTTGTTAAGCTCAATATATTCTCTAATAAAGAAATTCATTGTCCCATACACATGCAAAAAGAATTTCTCTGTGGCATATTAGGA
Source organism: Pezoporus occidentalis (assembly GCF_034315485.1). Classification (NCBI taxonomy): domain Eukaryota; kingdom Metazoa; phylum Chordata; class Aves; order Psittaciformes; family Psittacidae; genus Pezoporus; species Pezoporus occidentalis. The sequence goes on from NW_026912854.1 coordinate 1,442,503, forward strand.
GCTGGAATTGCATCAGTAAAATCTCAAATCAACAGATTCCTACAACTTGCCATTCCCATAAGGAAAGGGCATTAGGAAGAAATTAACATGGCAATGGGTGCTGCTTCTTATACACTAAGGTGTTGTAAAGATGCAGGTGGGCTACAGGTGCTGTGGTGTCTACTGGCAGGGGCTTCCACCCTTCCCTCTTGAGCCTATCTGGGTTTTCAGCTAAGGTCTGGCAAAAACACACCACAGAGCAGGCAGAATCCCAGTTTGCCATTGGAGCAGCTGTCAAAGAAAGCCTTGAGCTGGGAGAAAACCTGAGGAAGGGAAAGGTTTCCAGAAGGAAAAATGAATTCAATTCACTTTTATCATCAGCCGGGTATGAATTGTTACTCTCTAGAAGGAAGGAGGAAATGGGACTAAATTGCATATCAGAGACAGTCATGCATTTAGCAGTCAAAATTCATATCCTGGCTGTAACTAACAACTCAAAGTCTTTAAACTGGGGCAGAGGCAGCCAGGACTGAGTTTTCAGCTTCTCTGTGCCAAGAATGCCCATTTCCTAGTGAATCCTGATGTTCAAACACCAAAGGTTGGAGCCTCTTGGATGCTACCCCTCGGAATAGACTTTTGTCCTAGAATGGTGGCTTCCAGTCATCACTTTCCCTTTCACCTTCATCTCCCCTCCCAAAAGAAAAGGTAGTTCTGCAAGGGTTTGTGACAGCTGGCAAAATAAAACAGCATCACCTCCTGGAACTGACAGCCGATGCCTGCGCCACATGCGGGAGCATCCAGTTACGACGTTTTCATTGCTGCTGAATCAAAGGCCAATTTTAATTAATCTCCGATGCCTTCAAATCAAAGTTCAGTATTTGGTGCAATGATTTTTATGGTTTTTTTTTGCATAAATACCCTGTTCAGCTGCAGGCTGGAGCACCCAGGAGCAGGTTGATCTAAAGCATCGACCTAAACCATCAATCTTGGGGAAATCGGAGGAGCTTTTAATAAGCTCTCAGTCACATTTGCAATGCAAGATTAACACCATTTCTACATGACTTTGTTCAGTCTAAGTCCTGAAAGACTGATAACACCCAGAGCAGCTGCGGCTGAAGTTCCTACACTGGCCTGTCATTTAATGGACATTATACTAACTACAGAGAAGAATTGTTCTGCTGATTTTTAGGACACTAAAGCTGTCGTAATCACATGGATTGAGAGCAAACCTCAAAAAATAATTGAGAATAAATCTAAAAAAGAAGAAAATAAGAAAAGTTTCAGGTGCTGCTTCATTAAAATTGCAAACTTGAAACCGGCTCTGCTGCAACAGGCCAGATCCAGCTTTCAAACATGATGTTTTCTTCAGATAGGCTGGCTGGGACAATCCTCTCTGCATGCAGTATACTTTACTGTGCAGAATATGGGGCATGACTCATGATACGTTACAACACGGAGTGATAGCTGGAGAAAATTGAGCTTCTGAAAGCTGAGATTAAAGGGGAAAAGGCACAGGAATAAATAACACAATAGACAGGGCTGGAGCGTACAAATGAGATGTTTCAGAAGATGGTTTGGCCTGTCATAGTGGTAGTGGGCTATGGACATGCTTTATCTTCCTATCACCCTAAGGGAAGTGTGGGATAATTAACAGGAGTGAAGCATGAGGCTTTCTGCTACCAAGTCCTGGTACCTGAGGGACAGAGGTTTGTGTATTTTCCACTATTCCCTTGGTTTTAGTCCTCTGATAAAGAGGAATGAAAATTTTAGGCTTGAAAACATATCTTTCAGTTCTTCCTATGTGTTTTGTATTTGTCAGGTGGTGTCTTCCATGGTGCCACATGATTTCAAGAGCTACTTTTAACTGCTACATCTCTTTTTTGCTTTGATTTAAGGAAAAGCCTACTTGTTCCTTCCAGTATTTCATACTCCTCCATACCTATGTGCTGAGTCTAGTGCACGAGACGAGCAAAGCACCTTACCTCCTCTGCTGCTTCCTTTTGGGCATGGCAGGGGGGTTGGAACTTGATGATCTTAAGGTCCTTTCCAACCTTAACTATTCTATGATTCTATGAACAGAAAAGATGGCACGTGTGACAACTGGAAGGAAAACAAAGAGGAGACAGAGAGATATCAGTGAGCAAGGAGGAGGACCAGTCCTCTACGATCAATCACCTCTTGCTGCTGTTCTGGCTGTGGAGATAAACACGTTTAATTCCATTATTGGGCCTTTTTTCCCTCCCCCCAGATGAACATCTCAGTACTAACATGCGGAGGCCGATGTTCTAAAAGGGAGGATGCTTTTAAATTAAATTTAAAGAAGACAATAACTTCATAATGGCTTTTCCAGAACATAAGCGTCCTTCCAGCAAAAAATTAATCTGATGTTATTATAAGAGCTGATAAGCTTCCACACCCAAATTGCCACAACACTGCAAACGCAACCCATGCAGCCCATGGCTGTTATTCTTAGCTTTATTAGCCTTGTACTGTGCATGCCCTTTTGTTCTGCCTTTGCAGATTCAGAGGCAGGCAGCTGAAACACTTCTCGGAAATGCTGGGACATACGTGCCCAGGAAAGTCATCCTGTATTGGCTCATCCTCCCACTTGACAGAGCCCAGAAAAGCCAACAGGAGACATGATGTCATTCTTTGTGAGTGATAGTGCATATAGCACTTCAGCGTCGATCACCCTTGAAACATCTGGGAGCCAGATAACACTGCCAATGGCCTCTGTTTTCCTGAAGAAAACAGTGGAATCCTAGAGGAGTAAATGAAATATCTATGCTTCATCCTTGCTTATAAATGGTGCCCTTCATCCCGAGTGAAGAGGGAGAAAAGGAAGGAGCAGAGATTGATGTATTTGGGAGAAAACCTAAATTTCAAGGCAACAAGTGATACGTGACTGAAATATAATTGTTAATAATTAGAAATTTTAAGTTGAATTCCAACATACATATTCCTTAAAGAAAAGCATCCTGGATCCAGTGAAGCTCATCTATGCCCACCTAAGGAGATGCTACAGCCAGGGTGAGGATAATGCTGTCAGTAGAGGAGAATGAGTTTCCAAGTCACTTCTGTGTGAGGTGATACATCCTAGGCAAAAGGATGCTAGCCCAAAGATGCAATCAAATCCCTGTCTCTGTCTATGGAGTTGCACTTTTCTAGTGCAACAACGTGAAAACAATTCAGTGTTAAACACTCTCCCTGGTTCTCCAATAAAGGATGCAATTGTTGATACTGAAGACAAGAAAGAGGAGTAGAAAACAATGAAATCAATATAGAATAAAAAATATCAAATGCTTAAAAATGGATTCTAGATTTTTCCTTATTGCCTTTAAGTTTCCTTTTTTTTCATGTTCTACACTTTAAAACTTGGAGCTCATGCTGAAGATAGCAGGGAAAGATCTAGGGCTGCCAGGACTGTGAGAGAGGAGTTTTCAGTTCATGTTCAGTACAGCAGAAGTTGTTTTAAGGGATGCCAATGTCAGTGTTGAGGTTCCAATTCAGAACTAAACAAACACAGCTCCAGTCTTTCGGGAAAGTCATGGCAAAAGGTACTCACAAAGAGCTGACCCATTCAAACACACTGTGTGCCGGCACCTGCAGACACAAAATCTCTTCCAGGTGATGAAGAGAGACAGTTTTTCCTATAACATAAAGAAACCATAGACCTTCAGATCAGGACAGTCACATCCTGAAACTCACTGAAAAGGTTATAAGTTCCCACCAGTGCAAAAGAAGCTTCAGCTGTAGGGATTTTAAAAGACCTTAAGGTACATTAAAAAGAAAAGAAATATGTGGCCTGCTGTAAGGGAGGTTGTATTAACTGTGCAGACAACATGGGTAAAATGAACATCAGCTACAGCATTAGTTGGCAGTCTAGATGCTGAAAACCCCGGTGCTGGAAAAGGCATCAAAAATGATGCCAGACACATAAAAAAAGCCTTCCAGGCAGGTTGTTAATCAGAAGCTCATCAAGAGGATGCTTTCTGAGCAATTTGTTCACCTGGTGTTATTACTTTCAGAGAGCAAGGCCAAGGGCAGTGACAAGCTCTTTCATCTAAGAAAGACATAAAAAAGCACCAAGGACTCAAAGATGAATGAGTCAAGCTCAGACCAGAAATAAAGCCCATGTTTTGAGGAGCAAGGGTAAGTGACCGGTTGGAAGAGACGCCAGAGGAATGGCAGAGTTTCAGCATGAGAAAGGAATGGCTTAGAAAATAATCTTCATTCTGCACTGAAGCTGCTAGCCTCAAGACAGCAGTAACCCTGCAAGACCAGGAATAACCCAGGAAACACAGGAGATGGTGTAAGGGTCGTGTCTGACCTTACCCTCCCTGAACTATTATTGAAAATCATTGTTGTTAACCTGAAACATAAAATGGGAATGAATCACTGGAAATCTTTGAGAGGCCTTTCATTATAAGTACCCTTGCACCAAGTTACTGCGTGTACTTCAGAGAAACAAAAAGGTGCAATTGTGCTATCCAGGAGCAAGGAGTGGAAATGATTTTAAGCTTTAAAAATGGCACTTACCTTTTCATAAGTGTTGCCCAAGTGTTTGCAGCATTAGTCAGAGTTTTCAGCTGCCTAATCGCAGTTAATCTCAGCCTCAAAACCAGTTATTACTCAGCCAGCCACTGGGAAGGGAAGGGGAAGGTGCTGGTGTCAAACAGATGTCAATGCAAAGCAATCCTAACAAAACCAGGCGAATCACAAGAATGCAAACCACATATATAATGTAAACCACATATATGCTAACTCTGGGGACTGCACCCATGCCAACGTGACTGGTATGTGCGAAGCATCCCTGTGTGCAGATGCATGCCTGCTCAACCAGGCCTGTAACATGCAAAGAGCTCCCCCAAAAGCCACTCTCCTCGATGAGGAGGGGCACCAAGCACTTGTAAAAGTAGCACGGAAGGGAAGTACCAAAAATTAACCTATAGCCACTTGTGCTCTCCTGTACCCTGAGGCACTGGTTTTATGGGTGAAAAGAGACGGTGGGCTTAGGCTTGTCCCCTTATTGGCCAACACTGTGCCCTTCTTCACACAAAGAAGTCTGACCCTGGTTCTTCCAGAGATAGATTTGCCACCTGGTGGGGAAGGTTGGGAAAGAAGTCATTTTGAAAACTACACCATGAAGTCCCATCTGTTTCTTTCAGGTGGACAGCTTAAGTGTGAGCAGAAGAGGTGCTAGCATGTGTCTGCTGGGAATGACACAGACCATCCCTGATCAGTGCTCTGAAAGCAGCTTTCCCCCTCCCCTGCGTAACTATGGAATCTTCTAACATGATCCTGGGAATTATCCTTTTTCCAGCACCCCATTTGACTTTGTTGTTGATGTCATGGAAAAAAAAAGCCAGTCAGTTGTTTACCAGAGCATTCGATTTCTTATCAGCAGATCTGGCTATGAATAATGATGCCACATATTAATACCATAGTAAGCCAGCTAATGGGCTACAGACGCCTAACAAACAACAGGATGAGAGAAGAAAAGGGCAGATTGGCAGGAGGCTGTTTGCCTTTGCGAGGGTTGAATTATAGAACTGGCCAGGCTTCAAAACTATGAATCATTAAGAACATGCACACAGCAGTTTTACATCAGTGAGCTCTATTGACTGTAGAGGAGCTAATATTGATCTACTAAACATATGGAGTGGGGAAGCAGGTCCCACATAGTTAAAAACGTGGTTTAATGTCTGTCCTTTGAATTGTGTTTGTTCCCTGAACACCCGCACGTTTCTGACATCCATCATGACCAGACCTTTATCCAAAGCCTTTGAAATGGGAGATGTTTCCTTTCAGGTTCACAGTGACAGACATCTTTGAAACACAACTGAAAACAGCATGACTGTGAGTTACCATGCTTATCACAGCTCGTATCTCCCTTATCATGTTAACCCAGTTCACAATACCTTTCATTAACTTGCCCTTGCTTAGTAGTTGGGATTTATCTTTATTTGTGCAAATGGGGCGAAACTATTTCCTTGCTGCTCTGCAGACATAACCACTGTGAACTCCAACATGAGCCCAAGGAGCCACTGTTCTTAACTCCTGCAAGGAAGGAAGAATGAATATCACAGACCATGAAGCAGGGAAGGCAAGCCAGCTTATGATTGCTTTTCTATCCATAAATAAACTTCACTGTCAGTCATAGGAGATAGAACAAATTAGCCCAGTGGCTGTTAGAGGCTACTTCATGGAGCAACAAGAAAAACCTTTAGCAGAAATTATACTGTCCTGGGTTCAGCAGCAGCAGTCATTTTTCTCCTTCTCAGTAGCTGGTGCAGTGCTGTGGTTTTGACTTTCAGCCTGGGAACAGCGCTGATAACACCGATGTTTTAGTTGCTGCTCAGTAATGTTTAGTCTGACCAAGGACTTTGTGAGCCTCATGCTCTGCCAGGGAGGAGGGGAAGCCGGGAGGAAGCAGAGACAGGACCTGACCCAAACTGACCAAAGAGGTATTCCATACCACAGCATGTCATGGCCACTCTAGAAACTGGGGGCAGTCACCTGGAAGGGTTAGATCACTGCTCGGTCGGGCTGGGTATCGGTCGGTGGGTGGTGAGCGGTTGTGTTCTCTCCCCTTGTTATTCCCCTGATCATTATTATTATTGGTGGCAGCAGCAGTGGTTTGTGTTACACCTTAGTTACTGGACTGCTCTTATCTCAACCCATGGGGGTCACATTCTTTCCCTTCTCCTCCCCATCCCTCCAGGAGCTGGGGGAGGAAGTGGGGGGAGTGAGCGAGCGGCTGCGTGGTTCTGGGTTACTGGCTGGGCTTAAACCACAACATGTACTTAGCCTGTTTTATTCTCTAGACTTTGAGACCCCAGATTAACATCAGTCAGACCATGACCATGTGGGCTAATGGAAGCTGAACACAGTCCTCCTCTTTCATTCTGGCAAGCAGGCACCCATCCACTAACAATTGCATTGGCAGCCTCCAGTAGCAATAATCAGACCTGTTGCCACACAGAGAAGAATCTCTTTGCAGGGCAGGGTTACGTGAAATACAAGACATTCTTCAATTCAAATACTGATTTTCCATCTCTCAACTGTGAAGAAGCAGCAGACGTGCGATAACGCCTTCGTTTCAAGGAAAAGCCTGTCTGCAACATGACCTCCATGCACTGCTGCCTGTGCATCAGTAAACAAAGTAGGCACGATGGAAAGCTGCTGTTACGGTTGTGGCTATTGAAAACCAAGGATAGGTGTGATTTTATTTTCAGCTGAAGAGGATGAACAAGGCACAGAGCTCTTTCCTTTCTCCCGTTAATCTCACACGCCTCATGGAGAACCTGAGCTGAGGCCCTTTGTCATCCTTTTCCTTTGCTTTTATGTAAGAGAAATTGAGGGAGACCAGAGGAAATTACAAAAGTAAGGGAGATAAAGCAGTGTCTCCAATGACCAAGACAATGAAAAAAACCTGGCACTTCACCTTCAAGTTTCCAAGTCTCCAGTTTCCTGGACCCCTGCAGGGAGCCAAACAGTGTTATTGGCTTCTTCTCCTTCAGAGGAAGCACATGTGGCTTAAAACAGTGAGGGGCCAATAAATATTTGCTCAAAGATGAATCTTGACACGCCAGATATCAGGGAAGGATCAGTTTAGGGCTCATTGGCTGCCTCCTTTGCATGAATATTTGGTGGTTTAAAACTCAATCACTTTAAGTCACTCAGTCACACCCAAACCTCAGGTCAAATTGCAAACTTTATTTCCCTGAAATAAGCTGTGAATACTTGAATCTTAAGGAAATCTCACAGCTTCCAACAACTGAAAGTTATTTATGGTACTTATACAATGATCAGATTCACTCATTTTGCTTTATGGTACTTTTTTGATCATTGATAATTCAAACCCATTAATTAAAATGGTTAAAAATGATTAAAAAGCAATCTTTGGCATAAGTGTGAATTCATTTCTTTTGCATGGGGCTTCCAATAATCCTAATTCTTACTGTAATAACCCTGACCTCCGTTACGAGCCCTCCCTTTCCATTTCACATTCTTCAGCTCAGACAAAATCCTGGTAAAGCTTTCACACTGAATCTTCTCAAGCACCATGGCTGTTGGATTTAAATCACTGCACTGCACTGTACACCCTGTTCAACAGGTCCTGTGTTTGATGGACCTTGAGCAGACCTATAGAGGAAGGCAATCAAACCCAATAGGGGAAGGGAGCTTGCTCTGCCTGGGGCTGCGAGTTATCTTCTTCCACAGTGCAGAAACTTGGCTTGCTGGATTGGAAGAATCCAGTTCAGGAATGGTGGGCAGAAAGCAGAAGAAAGTAGATCTTCCCTGTTTTCCTGCACACGGCCATGCAGTCCTTTAATAACCACAGGCCTGGAGAAGACTCACTTTAAAAGGGATACCAGAATTTCATCTGAAAGAGGAACCAAGGATTTGAGCAATCCTGAAGACACAAAGCAAACAAGGCAAGGCACCTGCTCTGCCCCATCTGAACACTGCAGACCCTGGGGCTGCCCCATGTGAAGTTTTGTGTTTCTCACCATCAGCCAATATATTCAATGCTATTTGAAGTAATGCAGCCCAGTGAAACACTATATCCCCATCGCTCCTTTCCCAATGATCTTGCGCTCTGCTTAGGGCTTGGATTTCCAAGGTTCGTTTTCACTCCCTGCACATAGAGCTGATTACCTTGGCTAGGTGACAGACCCCACTACTAACAGAGTGTCACTGGAGAACCCAGATTGTTAACTGAGGATCGCATCATTTCACAACCCTCATTTCAGCAGCACATTAAAGTGAACGTGTTTTTCAGCGTTGTCGTTCACTGGCCCATCTCCGCATCCCAAAACCGTTTTGCCTATGAAGGAGGCTGCAGAATGGAGATAGCAATAGCTAAAGGTTCCCCCCCCCCAGGTGCCATCATGCTCCTGGGGATCAGGCCCCAGGGTTTACAGCACAGTTTATAGACATGGCCCTGCCATGAAATCAACTCCAGATCCCTGTCTGCTGGTTGGGGTTCAGGGCAACCACAGGCCCACTCTGACCAGGCACTGAAACCACACATACAGCTCGTAGAGGTACAAACAGACCGGCTCTGGAGACATGACCCACAACCCTTATCCTGCGGTAGCTCTAATTAGGCTGAAATCCAACCCAAGAAACAACAACAGCTGTCTCTCCTGCAAGTCACAGCTCCCAGGCATAATACACACCGTTCGCAAACATCTGGTGCAGCATTTAGACCTGTTGCAGCGTACTTGCCAATGGGTAGTTTAGCTCTGCTGGTATCCCAGCATCACATCTTAGTTCTGCAACTGGCAATGTCAGGACTTTAGTCTGCACTTTAGCAAAATAACATTTGGAAACGCCCTGACGTTGGGAATGGCAAGGAAAAGGGTTCTTTAGGCAGGTTGTCTGGTCACCTTCCCATAGAGCCATAGGGAACCACCTGAAAGCTGCATGGACACTGGTGGCAACCTCCCACCTGGGTCAGCACTTACTGGGGCACCTCTCCCTTTCCTGCCCAGCCTCATGGATGTGTTTGCTCCCTCTGCTGTGCCTTCCCTCTCCATCACCACAGTTCATCAGGATTGGTTTCAGTGCACAAGAAGGTTCATCGTCCTCCTTGCCCCACAGTGTGGGATGGGGGACAGGATGTCTTGATGAGAGTAGGTGCCCCTTTTCCATCTTCAGTGATTTCCCATCACACTGGAAGGAATCCTCCTGGCTGTGTCCTTCCACACGTCCCCGCTGTAGGGGAGAGGAACAGAGAGAGAAAGGAGAAATGAATTCCAGCTTGACTTCAGTGCACTTGTTCGGAGTGCTCCCTGCCTGCCAAATAACAGCACCATGGTAACAGCCACAAGCAAATTAATGAATTAGAAAACACTGATCTTAGCAAATTGTAGCTTTAGCCACAAAGCCCCATACAAGGGAAAGAACATACTAATTCAGAGGCTCACAACACACAGCTAACTGCTCCCTTGCCCAGCCAGAGAAGGGTGCCAAGTCACAGCCATAGGCAGGGATCTGAAGGTCTGATTTCAGACGGGGGACTGGTGTTTTGCCCGCTCTGATTTTGCTGTTGTTGCCGTTGGACTCTTGCCATGGGAGTCCTATGGGGGAAGAATTGAATGTATTGTTATTCTAACAACAGCAGGTGAATTCAGAGTCAAAATCATAGGACCGTTCTCCATGCCAAATCACGCTGCTCTAACAAGAGCCAGCTTCTTGCTCAAATAGAGCAGATCGCAGAAAAAGTCTTAATAATCTAAGCCTCAGCTTAGAAGAACAAGCACAAGTAAGGGATATTTGGGGTATTCATAAGGAGTTTGCTGATTTTTATTGAAGGGTTTTTTCAGCCTCCCATCAAAATGGGGGTTTTGGGGGAATTCAACAAAATATTAGAAATCACTTTTTCCGGATGCTTAAAGAGGATTGCCCGAATGTGGATGAGCAGAAGCCTGCTTGGAAACAGATAAGAAATGGGCAACCTTAAGACCAGCGGTGCTGCCCCAAAAGAGGGAGAGGTTGTTGGTTAACAGCTAAGAGTTGTGTGGAAAGATGAACAGCTGAGGTTTAGGTTTCTTGAACTGGAGCTGGGGATGACACATCAAGAGGAAATGCCAGGCAGACAGGCTGGGATCTCATTTGGACACAAGCAGATGGGTCTGGAACAGAGAGATTGATCTAAGGCTTGTCCATATAAAGACAGTAATTAACTTTGTATTACAGATGAGTCAGGTACACAAGAAAAGAGAAGGAAATCACAGGCAAACTGCTCTGCAGGGCTCAAAATGGAAGCTGATATTTTCCCTCCCTGGTTCCATGCCTGTGCAATAATGTGTGCACTTTCACATCACTTGCTTCCGTGATTTCTTATTCTAACACAGAAATCAGATTTTCCACAGCCCTAAGCCTCCACAGGCATCCTGCAACACAAAAACACAGCACTGGAAGCAGCACACGCTTGCAGAAAACCAAGATGTATTTCAGTTGTGGGAATCTGAAGGGTTATTAAGGTACATATACAAACAATGAGTTAGGTATTGCACGTAAGTAACACACATTCTATATGGCACTTGGAATAGAGATAAATGAGGTCTGACTGGCAGACCAAAACTACCCATCTTCCTTTCTACTGGCCACATCTGCAATATGACTTGAAAGTTGCCTCTAGAGCCTGACAAGAGGGCATCAGCCTGGTTTAGATAACAGAGGGTAATTTCTTTCAATGCAGGACTTGCACGTGGGACATAGAGGTCCTTTGACTCCTGTGGATGCTCAGGGAAGGCTCATCCATCACCAGATGGGGTCCAGAGTGCTCTGTGATAAACTCACCTTCACAGAAGCACGGCTGCTTCAATGTTGTTCTCAATAGGATGTGGAAGATGTGGACATACTTCATACTCGCAGTAGGACACCCTGACTACTGCTTGAGCCAAGACCAACAGCCTATAAGTGATGCTTCACAGTTGCCTCACTCACTGGTCAAAATCAGTGCTGCAAAAGACCTTCTTGGACAGCACAAAGACTGTCTTTAGGTTGGTGCTTGGAAATGCAGATATTACAATACCTCTAAAATGACAATACCTCTAAAATTCTGCCCTCTGTCAGAAAGAGGCACATTCATGTCAGCTCTTATCGTTTCCTTGTAAGCTTCTGGCTGCTTCACGTTCTTTCTAAAGCCCCAGTACACACTAACACAGCCCTCAGCTGCAGTCCTGGGTAGCCAGCAGCTAGTCAACACCAAGGAATAGTCTCACTGCTGCCATCCCCTCCAGTGCCCCCTTCATCTGCAACATCTGCAGGTGAAAGCAACACTGGTGCATGGATTTGGTGCCCAGACCCCTGTGCAGATGTGCACAGCACACATCTACTGGCTGCTATCCAGCCATAGGAAGACACTGAGGATGTACAATGGATAAAGGTACAGGTGTGTGGGTGCACCTCTATAGACAGTTTGAAAGGGAGATTCTGCTGCATGTGAATTTTTCAGTGCAGGGTCATGTCTTCTGAATAAACATCAGTTTTACCAGACCCAAATTTATCAGATATTGCTAATTTGGTTTGCCATTCAGCACGTTTTGCATTCATCTTCACTAGGATATGAGACATTATTGTTGGCTAAATGTAGATATTTTCACTCAAGTACCAGAATTTTCTTCAGCTTCTTTGTCTCCTCTTTTCTCTTCAGGTCATTTGATGACTGGCAGCTCAATCTACTGCAAGAACATTGAAGAGTAAGAGATTACAGTCAGAAGGTCCACACTGCATAGAAATGTATTCGCTTCATGATTACCTGTTTGACAAAGATTTAAGAGGGGTTTGCAGCTGAGGGCCACATGCAAAAAACCACAGAGGTCATTTCCAAAAGGCAGACTGCGGAAGGCCTGGCTAATTTACAGAGAGGTGTATTCAGCTGTATGAAAGAGTCGATGAAAGCACATTTTCAGGATGCACCACAGGTGCGCACCGCATCTCGGGAAGGGAGCTGGCAATAGCAGGCAGCAGCACAGTCGGCTGAAAATCCCAGGGATTACATGTTCTTCCACTGGAAAAATGGGATCTTGTTGAACTGGGAAACAGTGACATCGCCAATGTTTGGTTGTTTCTCTGATTATCTTACTGTTACCAAAAGGAAAGACCTCACCTGGAGCATTGTGTGCAGTTCTGGTGTCCTCAACATTAAAAGGACATGGAACTGTTGGAACAAGTCCAGAGGAGGCGACGAGGATGAGCAGGGACTGGAGCACCTCCTCTATGGAGACAGGCTGAGAAAGTTGGGGCTGTTCAGCCTGGAGAAGAGAAGGCTGCGTGGAGACCTCATAGCAGCCTTCCAGTATCTGAAGGGGGCCTATAGGGATGCTGGGGAGGGACTCATCATTAGGGACTGTAGTGATAGGACAAGGGGTAACGGGTTAAAACTGAAACAGGGGAAGTTTAGATTGGATCTAAGGAGGAAATTCTTTCCTGTGAGGGTGCTGAGGCACTGGAATGGGTTGCCCAGGGAGGTTGTGAATGCTCCATCCCTGGCAGTGTTCAAGGCCAGGTTGGACGAGGCCTTGGGTGACATGGTTTAGTGTGAGGTGTCCCTGCTCATGGCAGGGGGGTTGGAACTGGATGATCTCAAGGTCCTTTCCAACCCTAACTATTCTATGATTCTATGACACACTGCGCCTGCAGCTGCGTGAAAAGGAAAATCTGCTGCTTTTCAGCTGCTAAGGAGCACTGCTGGAGCTCATCTCCCCATTGCGCTCAGTTTCCCAGTGGGTCCTGGGCCACAGCTGGATCAGAGATCCTGGAGCCACATCAGCCTTCCCAGAGATGCTGCTGATGCAGCGAGACAAGGGTGAAACTGTGGCGCTGGAGGCACAGCTCATCTGTGAAGCACAACCTCCCACCCTGCTCTCATCTCCTCACCTTCACACCCTGGTGCTGGGCCTGAGTGCTTGTAATGCATGGTAGATATCATCCTGCACGGCACAGCCTGGGAAGCAGTGCTTGGCCAGAGAGCAGCGGAACAGCAGGGAAGAGGGCCAGGGAGCTGCGTGTCCCAGGAGGGTAGCTCAGGCAGATGGAGAAACTAATGACAGCTCAGAATGCACAAAGCACTCAGAGAGAAAGCCAGCTTTACATTCTTGTGTGTTGATCCAGATTATGGGAACCCACATTAATCCTGCATTTAATACATGACTGCGCTGCAGAACCAGCCATCAGGAGCCTCATACGCTCCCCGGTTCATCTGTATAATCCAAAGATGATGGTAGTGATCTTTGATGACCTGAAAGGTCGCAGAGATCCCAACCCACAACGTAGTAAATCACTTTATGCTTTAAAGGAAAGGTAAAATTTGCTGGTTAGTGAATGGTCAGATAACAGAGGCCACCACCAAGCTTTTGAATTCAAGCTGATCCTGCTGATACACACATCTCAGTCTGTGGGGTCCTTTGCAGGGAGCTGTGCAAGGGCTGTGTTGCTTTAGCCCTTGCTTGTTCTGCTTTCAGTGTTTGGTTTTGAACAGCACTGAAAACGTGTGCTTTCATCTTTGCCACTTTGCAACACCGAAACAAAAACAACTGCTATAACCAATATTATATATAAATGCAGAAGAAAATAAGAATCTCTTTAGGAAATTCCCTCTCTTGTCTCAGTGGCAATGATTCCCCTCTTAAAGTAATTCCCATGAACAGGGTTTCCAGAGCCTCTTTCCCTTTCTGATGCCTGTGTAAGAGGCATCAGAAGGGGCAGTAACCTTGTGCTTACTTCTTCTCTGTGGATGCACCTCTTTTCTTCACGCAGACACTTCCTTTCATAAACCTCTTATGGAATCTTAGTCTTTGAGACAGATACCCCTTTACCAGGTATGACTGATGCTGACAAAGGTGGGGGACACATACTTAGCGAGTGTGATCACACAGCCTGATTTCCACAGGAACCCAAACTGAAGAGGAAACACCATGAAATGGGAGGCACTTTCAGCCAGGCTGTGATGCCATCCCATCAGGATACATACCTGAACGTGGTCAACAGCTTGTGGAACCCACAGAATATGTACTAAAGGGGCAGAAAATGCTGAGGAGGCAGAAGGAACAATGATTTGGTTGTTTGCTTTAGCAGTCATTGAGTAACTTGGATGTCTTCATCCCCCAGAGGACCCAGCTCAACTCCTTCCTAAGTCACAGGGAAGGCGATGATGCTCTGATCCCCTTCTCCCTTGCTTAGCAAGCTACAGCTCTATAGCCTGGTTACAAGTATTTCCCTTCTGCAGGCTTTTAGAAACTCCTCTATCACCTTGAATTCAAGTTAACAAGAGACAGACATATCCAGACCTTCTAAAAGTGCTACCCCACATGTCTGCAGCTGTAGGACAAACATCTATAAGGTCCACTGAGCAGGTTCCTATCTTTCCCACATGGGCTGTGTATTTCTGCCTCAGAATGCAATCCTGTCCTGCCCTTTCCCCTTCCCAAAGAGGTGCGAATAAACAAAAACGGAGTGTTTGTTCTCTTGGCAGGAGGGAAAACCCATGCTGCCTGTGAGCCACCAAACCCAGTGAACTTGTCAAAAAAACCCCAACAACTCCAAGTTTAGTAAGTGCCAGAGCATTGCTTATGCCGTGCTCAGCTGATGGATGGGATGCTGAAAGCAGCGCAAACCTCAGTGCCACTCTGAATGCCATGAATAAACGACTCATGTCATCAGCATCAGTAAACAGATGCTTTGCCTTGCTTAAATTAGGGCCAAGCTTTAGTCAAGCAGGGGCAGGAGAAAAGATCACAGCCTGAAGATGCTATAGCTTGGAGCCAGAGCCCAACACAATGGCTTTACAATGCAATGAAGCAGTAATCACCCAGCTCCATCCCAGGCTCAGTAAAACCATGCTCTAAATTGAATTTCTGTGATCCTGGGATAATCTTGACAGGACTATTTCACCCAGGCAAAGGACCAGACTAGTGCAGCTATATTTGCTCTATTGTTGGAGCACATAACAATGCTATGTAGAGCAAACCTTGACTTAAACAGGCCTGAGTACTCAATCACTGCATCAGAAGGAAATGTGGAGTTCTCTCTGCACCCACATTACTGTTTCTTCCTTTCTTTGAATGTAGAATCTGGTGACAGAAAGTGATGCGAAGAGGAAACCGATGTACAGGGGGGTAGGTTAAGCCGCTTGCCTGACAATGTTACTGCTTGTTCATGCTTATCATACGAGATACTGTGCTAGAACAGGATGTAAGAACATGGCTATTGATAAGAGGAGGGGACCGTGACTTGGTTCCCATTCTTTGGGCATCCAGACCAGCCAAAACTGGCTCTGCGTTTTGGACAATGACCAAGTCACCAAGAAATACGTGCAATGACTAGGGGTGAAAAGTTCAGGCTCGGGGAAGAATCGTTTACTTCACCTTGAGACCCTCGCCCACGACCACCAGGAGGCACTGCGCAAGCGCAAAGGACTTTTTAGCTCATTATAATACGAAGCGGGGATTGGATGTGAATATGTATAGGTGTGTTGTGTAACCTCATGCATATGTATAGCTTTAGAGGATAAATGTAGAGGGAAACAACCCTGAGGTGTGCATTTCTTTGGAGGAGCAATCCCCCATACGCCTCAGCGCTGACTAAAGCATACCTACTTTACAACTGTAAGGAGTTGTGGAGTCTATCTGCGTATCAAAAGTACAAAAACATTGAGTCCAGTTAAAGAAAGAGTGAGATTTACTTATCTTTTCTCATTCCTTCTGCACCATCTTTGCTGGATTTTAGGTTCCATAGAGTGCTGTGGACACATTGGCCTAATGGTCCCTCTGGACAGCTCTAAGTTCCTTGTTCAGTGTCCAAATGAGTCCCCTGAGCTGGTTTCCCAAGGGTACCAGATGCTTTGCAATAGAAAAATATGTCTGATCTTTGGCCTCTGGTAGGAATGAGCAAGACAGAAATGCCATGTGAGACCATGCAGGCAGGCTGGAAGGAAGAAACAGAAGCTCAGATGTTGTTAGAGCAACAAGAAATATCTTGTCTGTGTTGTTGCACATTGTCACACATTCTGGTTCTGCAGCCCTGTTATTAGAGTGGGGTTTTCTACCACTACAAACCGAAAGGAAATCTTCTAAAGCTTTAGACTTTGCCAAGAGGGTAAGAATAAAATCAGTGTTCAAGAGTCCTACTGACAACCTCAACAGAGGGTGCAGAGTAGGCATTCAAGTCAATCAAGAGGTGAGTTAGGATGGATTGGTGGGAAATGGTTCACATTGCTGCTGATGGTGCCAGAATTGTCAGAGCATGTGCTTGACCAAACATCCTTGTCCAGGGCTTTCCTGGACGGCTCCATTCATGTACCAGAAAAAGTGAAGAGCTGGAATAAGGCAGAAACCAGAAGACTCACTTAGGAGAGGAGTCAAGAATGCAAACGTTCCCACAGCAGTGCTCTCCATCAATGACAGAAAAGGATCCTCGGTAAAGGGAGAGTTTTAGAACTGTGTCAGAGAGCGGGAATGTCAGGTTCTGTTTGTTGGAAGCCTTCAAGTCTCATCAGAAAACAGTTCATTAGAAATTCCTCTGCAGCTAGTACAAAATGTCTGCTCCGAATGACTTGAGTATCCTTTAACCTTATTACTGGGCTCCAGCATAAGCACAGTGTGCCTTGAGTTGCAGTGACAGACATAATAGTTACTACAGTGCATATATGATCTGCTTAACAGAGATACTGTAATGTTAGTGATTAACCAGAGTGCTGCTAGTGATGGGACAATGTGGTGGTTTGGAGTTTGGTACTTCTAGAGAGAAATTCATCTTGTTGATAGACACCTAGGATACCAGCATCAAAACAAGATATCAGCTAAAACCATCGCTGTGAGTTAAATGGTGATGAAGTTTAATGCTCTTAAAAGAAAGCTAGACTTTAACAGATCTCTTCTTCATGTGTCCTTTGGCAATGAAAGTAGTGAGGAGTAACCTCCACAGGACGGCACTGATTCAATTCTCCCACAGATTAACTTCTGCCTTACCATATTTTTGCCTTTGTTTTCAGTCAAATGCAGTTCAAGGACTCCCACACAGGTATCTTCATGCATTAGAGCTTACAAAATCAGATCCTGTTGTCATTCATTTTATCTTTCCTTTTTAAAGGGAAAAACACAAGCAACAAGTTGCTATGGTTAAGGATAGAAAGAGTTGCTAATTGCTTGCAAAGACCATTTTTTACACTGCATTCAGACTTCTGCCTACTGCAATTTCCTTAAGATTAGCAAATACCTGTTTTCAATGGAAATTCATAGAATGGTTTGGATTGGAAGGGACCTTAAAGCTCCTCCAGCTCCAACCCCTGCCACAGGCAGGGACCCCTTCCACTGGAGCAGCTTGCTCCAAGCCCCTGTGTCCAACCTGCCCTTGAACACTGCCAGGGATGGGGCAGCCACAGCTTCTCTGGGCACCCTGTGCCAGCGCCTCAGCACCCTCACAGGGAAGAGCTTCTGCCTAAGAGCTCACCTCAGTCTCCCCTCGGGCAGGTTAAAGCCATTCCCCTTGGCCTGTCCCTACATCCCTTGTCCCAAGCCCCTCTCCAGGTTTCCTGCAGCCCCTTCAGGCACTGGAGCTGCTCTCAGGTCTCCCCTTCAGGAGCCTTCTCTTCTCCAGGCTGACCCAGCCCAGCTCTCTCAGCCTGGCTCCAGAGCAGAGCTGCTCCAGCCCTCAGAGCATCTTCCTGACTTCCCCTGCATTCACTCTAACAGGCCATCTCATCAACCCCTGGAAAATTAAATGCATACTTACAGCCCAAAGGTACGGCTCATAGCATCAAACATCTCCTCTGCTCTAGCTAGTCATTATCTGACAGTCAGCAGCCGTAGCATCAAATCTGAGGCTAAAACTTGTGACATACCTGGAACACCCAATGCTTATTTCCTCCCTCTAGACAGACCACAGGGAAACAGCAATATCATAGCCTTAGCAGCTTCCACATGTTACCAGTCTCCATGCCCCATAGTCCAGTGAGCTCTGAACAGGATAATGCTTATGCAATAGGGCATCAGACATTCACATTTTTTATTGGAAGTATATCCATCCTCCATTTCAAATTGTCTCTAAAATATGAACATTGTATATTTTGTCTTCATCGCTCATCTTTAGGTGACTAGATTAGGAGAGCAGAGATACAGCAACCATCATTTCTGTAACATTTATGGAGACCGCTGCGTTAGTTTTGCTCCTAAATGCGAGAATTATCACACCGAACACTGGAAAATCCAGGAAATAATAGGATAAAACTCCCGTGAATGGCAGCTACATGACCACTATTTAGACCAAGACATGTGCAGGAAATTGGATATGGATGAAGCTCCAGGGGATGTTAAATATGGATGTGGTACCTTGAAAGAGAAAAGACAAGATGATGTGTCATAGCCTTGAAAAATGCATTGGGTTGAAAGATCCACTGTTACAAAAGTCCAGTACAATTAGAAACCTGCTGCATCACCTTGTGAAGCACAGACAGAGAGTCCTTTGACAGATTTCAGGCAAGACCCATTCATCCTGAAAGGGCAAAGGCAACAAGGGATAAAACAAAATCCCAACCCGAAATTAGAAACCCACCCGGAGAGCTTTTTTTGGTGCTTGCCGTTTCAGAATGACGACAGTTAATTATAGCAACTGCGCTTATTATGGGCGACCTCTGCTCGCAATGAGTGGTCCCTTGTTACCGGAGCAAGCCAGAGAAATGAATTCAAGCTCTCGCCCCTTTCAAGCACAGCAGAACTTAGTCAGCTATGCAGCCATCCTGCCCCCAAAGATTTCCACTAGCAAGGACTTAGAGCTGTAATGGAAAACAGGGCAGCAACACATCTCTGTGTGGGCTATACATGACCTATCTGAGGTCTGAAAAACCCTAACAAAAGAGAAGGTCGACGTGCCCATGGTCTTTCCTCATGACAGGGATGCACTCTTGGTTGCTTTTCTGCTGTTGTGCTGATCCTTAAAGGAATATCTGTATTCTGGGGTTGTTTTCATCTCCATGAATAAATCCATGTCACAGACAGCTTAGTTAGCCGGCTACTCACAGACATCAAAGGGGACATGAAGCTTTGAAGTGGGGATGAGACATCACTGTGAAAGGTGGGCGAGAGATATTCCTCTTGTATCTTTGCTAAAGGTAATGGGAATGAAATGAAACCAAGTTATCTCGTTTCTGGGCAGAGAAGGAAATTTGTTCCTACCTGTCAGTGAGCTAAGGATCAGCACCCTTCCGTGTTGTTTTATCTTTACCCACATGGGTTAGTGGTGGTCTTGGCAGTCCTGGGGTAAAGGTTGGACTTGATGATCTTAAAAGCCTCTTCCAACCTGGTTGATTCTATGACTCTATGATGCTATTTAGACATGATATTTCTTTCTTGATTCTTTTTCCATATAGAAATGTTTTAACTCTGCTGCAATTTTCCTACAGACCAGTTTTTTCTCCATCCCTTTTTTTTTCCCACAAGAATCTCCGTTGAGCTCCAGGCTTTACTTATTCTAAGTCAAATGAATCGAATCACAGTGCAGACCTGTAGCTCTTCTTCAATATGGCAGAGGACTACGATAAAGCTAAAGCAATTTGAATCCCATGCTACCGTACACCAAATTACCTCGCTAGCAGAGAGAAGAGTTCAAAGGCTGTACAAATAGAGACTTCTTTAATTTCTGGAGTTGCTGAGGAGCTTTGTGCAATGTTTGGTATCTGCCTTCACAGGCAAAATACCCAAATATGTTGATGCACACATGAACATCTGAAACAGTTTCAAAGCTTTGATGGAGCACTTCTTGCTTATAAGACTGTGTGCAAGCAATGAGAAGGGTTTAAACTCTACCAATGTGACCAAAAAGAGCAAGAACGCTTTTGTGTTTACTGTGCTCACAGGAAAGCAATGTGCCTTCTCTTCTAGAAGGGCTGCAGGCAGTATGTTCAGAAAATATTAGTAATGCTATCACCCCAAAAGGTTAAGAGAAGGATTTACTTATCTCTAATGATTTATGGAACTGACAAGACAGTGTACAAATGGGACTAGGAAATGCGTGGGCAGAAAATCTTAGAAGGAAATCATTGTGAGGGAGAGGGCACTGAGCAGATAGATCCTTTCAGTAATGAAACAAGTATTCTGTTTCATAAATCATGTTTGTCAGGGATATACAAAAACAGAACCCAAGTTGGTACCTTCTGTCTTTATCACTGAGCAGAAAGATTCTCTCCCTGGACCATAACAGAGAAGAAAGCTTTATTTGTTGACCTACTCCAGCAAGGCATTCTGAGTGATGTTTTCCACCCTTCCTGTGGTGTTTTTGCTGTATATTATCAATATTGGCTGCTGATGCCAAGGTTTCAGTTGTCACCTAAGTGCTCTGCTGTGACTTGGGTTTTAAGCAGCAAATTGTCAATGTCCCTCCGTGAGACGGACACTGCAGTAAAACCTGTCATTTACTTTAATGGCCCAGATGTCAGAGAGAAGTTTTGTCATGGCAGATGAAGCTGTCTGCTAACCCTGATGGGATTGCCATGCTTACCCATCTAGCGAAGCTCCCCACATAAATTAGCCCAGGCAATTTCCCAAAGCGTAATAAATAAGCATCGACCTCTCACTGACATTCACTGGATGGCATTACAGATGAGATGCACCCAAGGACACATTACTTTGGTTTAGCAAAGTTCAGCCTTGAGGCAAGAGCAATACTTGACACAATGCAAGGAGCGAGCAGAACTTCCCAGACAGATCCAGGATAACCATGCTTTCAGTGGCGTACCCTTTACATATTGTAAACTGTAGCACTGATGCAGCCTAGATCTTGGTCCAGTGCTAGATCTCCCCCTGCCATTAAAAAGAAGAGCAGCTGACATACAACTCTACAAGAAGGTGTCATCTCTCCTGACTTTTAAGATCTCAAATGTAGGCACCTATTTTAAGGCAGCTTTCTGGTCGCCCTCCATCGTGGACAGAGTTGTCCCCATATCACAGTTCATGCCATCTGGTTTAGAGATTTATCCCAGAGTGTTCTTCAAAGGTGCCTCCTTTTTACCTTTAAGGAGGAAAGAACAAAGATACTGGGTCAGTCTAAAAGGGGAAGGGAGCAGGCGGGGTTCTGCCTTTTTTTAAACTACCAGTTGAAATGCCACACAACGCCTACGAGAAGCTGTGCTTTGGATGCCTTGCATCCTTACTTTCTCCTGTGCTGCTACTCTCAAGCTACAGCTCCCCTGGTTCACTACAGTATCATCTCTTGCTGGTCTAGGGGGACTTGGGATCATAGCAATTGCACAGCAGCTTTGGGAGACAGAGAAAAACCATGGTGCTGAAGAGAGTTTGGAGTGATGATGGCTCTGATGTAGAAGAGTGGTATTGCAGGGATGTTTTGTGTTTAGGCTGAAGCATTTCAGTTTGGAAACACAAAATGCACATGCATGATTTCTAACCTTCAGTTGCTCCATTTGCTGAGTAAATAAAAGGTACTGAATGACACCCATGGAACATTTCAGTGGTATATGTAGCATTAAAAGCCCATAGTAGTGACCCCCAGCTCCCACTCACCTGCAGTAGCAGTGGTCATCCCTAGTGCAGAGCACACCCCTTAAAATGAAGCAGTACTATTTATTCTCCGCAGTTTTCATGACACAAAATGCAGTAAGGTTACATCTAACACCAAGTTTCCATTCATAAATTGTTAAAATCACCTACAGACCTTCTAAAGAGATGTTGTTTCAGTCCCGTATCAGTTACTACTGCACAGTTACAAGGCAAGGTGACGAGCGACTCATGGAGATACTCTTATTAAACTATCACTTCCTGACACTTTAGCAGAAGGGCTTTCTATGAAATGATGAAAACCAATCTGTTGGACACATGGATTAGCTGGGAAAATTCTGGAAAATTTGGTTGCAAAAACCAGTAAAAGTTTAGAAATGCTGATAAAAAAATCTGCTTTGGGGAAAATTCTGTTGCTTCAGTACTCAGAAATACTGCTTTCAAGGATATTTCATTGAAACTGGACTTTTTTTAGGCACTCTAATGGCCCTTCTGGCCTTCTAAGCTGTGAATCAGAACAGGGAGTAGCTAAGAAATTCATTGGAAAGCAAGAGGAAGAAATCCAAACAAATGTAAGTGTACAGCAGGTTAGAAAGCACTGTTCCCAACTGAGGTTTTGGATGGTGATGCTGTCATCTCCCATTTTTCCAGCTGGCTGGAAATGTTTCAAAACACTTCTAACCATTAATACACACAGTAAAATTAAACCTGAACTGTCAGGAAGTACCCAGGACACCGGAGGGAACACTGTCAGAAGCAAGTGGCTGTGAGCCCTCTGAGATTCCTGAGGAGGCACAGAAGCCATCAGACAAAACCAAGACTAAAAGTAAAGAGGCCCAGCTCACATATACCAGCTCCGAGACCATTTTCCTGCTGAGCTCAGGTATTATAAGCAGAGCAAACCATCCTCTAAAGGAGGATCATGCTGCTTTTGGCCATAAGTAGCACCTCACGACCTTTGGATGCACCGTGCAGGGTGGTGGGAGAGCACTGCAGCACTCTTGGTTGTAAGAGCTCCTTTACTCTTCCTGCTCATCCCATTTTTCCCCCTTTTCTCCTCTTTTGTGTGCAGTCAGTCCCTTTTCACACACACACACACCCCACCACCTCCAAGCCAGCTTTGGGCAGGGGGATAGGAACTAGATGATCTTTAAGGTCTCTTCCAACCCAAATGATGCTGTGATTCTATAATTCTATGGTTTAACTGCATTGGCTTGTTCAGACTTGTGCCAAGCAGAGCCAGGAAAATCCAGGGCTGGACAAACATCAGCAAGGAAGCAATGGCTGCAGAGTTTTCCTGACCATCAACAGAAATACATCTGCTTCTTAAGCAATCACTGAGGGATATGTTGGTGCTCTGCAGCCCAGGAGGTAAATACAATTTTGGTGTTTAACACACATGTAGACAACTTGCTGAGAGCAGCACCGCATTTGCTGGGCATGAATTAGGTCCTTCCAGAGTTTTTCTTTGTAATGTTTTGTGTTCGTTCAAATAATGAGAAAGGTTATAGCCTTCGTAATAATTATCTCAAACAGAGACATTAATGAATCATTCATCAAATGAAAGGGAACAAGTGTTATATAAAGTGCTTTAGAAAACTCGCCTTTGTTCCAGTAATTCAGCAGCTGGCAGCTGCCTCATCTTCAGGCACACACACAGAGGGATTAAAACAAGAGAAAAGTGGGGCTTGAAGCTGCCGCAGCCAAAGGCCAGAGGGTAAGGCTTTCAAAAGACCCTGTGTGAGTCACGCGCTCACCTCCCACCCAAGAGCACAAGCTTTGGATTTCCATGACGCTTCTCCTTGCAAAACCATCACGTAGAAACCCTGGCGATGCTGCAGCCCCAAGGCACAAAGGCAAAGGGACATCCCCACCCACAGCCATACTGCACCAGCACCTCGAAGTGCTCCCCCGAAGGCTGGGCTCGTCTCAGCCTGGAGAGGTACATCAGTGCGAGCAGGACACCCCATGCCCGCTGCTGCCTCTGCGTGCTGAGCGTGGGAGCTCGCTTGGGCACGCTCCAACCAACTCCTGCAGCTCAAGCGTTCCTTCTGCCACCGGGTCAAACCTGCCCACTCAGGCAGGCATCATGCATGGGCTCCGTTATCCTTTGCTGCTTCAACAGAAGGCAGATGGCTGCCATTGAGCGAGTTCAGGGATATTTCCGTTCCTCTCCTGAGTGTGATGGGTAGCGTGTTATTGAATAAACAGACAAGCCAGACCCTGGGAAAGGTCAGGATTCATTATGAGTAAGAGGAAACAGCTTAACCCCACATGCATATAATTGGGCCTGACTTCCATTAACACGAGGCAAACAGGCAGCTTCCGACTGGGTACCTCAAGGGAGCGGTATAAATATAGCTGCAGACTGAACCAAGTTTAGCCAGATGGGAGTGCAGGCTGGCATGACAGCTAACAGGCAACTACAGAGCAGATTAGGAAGAGTCACAAAGCAGGCTGCAGGTGACTGTTTGCTCCCCAGACAAATGCTCTGAGCCATTCATTGTGAAACCCCCAGCTTGGTCTGGAAAAACGAAACAGGGAATCTTTCCAAGTACTTTCACTGCATCTCTTGTGAAGATCTGATGCCAAAGTGACACCGCTTCTTCTGGTTAATACTCCTGGTTTTGACCTTGTTCTTTCCCTGCTGTTAGTTTTCAACCAGGCAGAGTCTAACTCTATAGTTGTTACCCCAGGAAGATCAGCTGGTTGGTTACCTGTTGGGTTTAGGAAGACAGGAGTGTCAGCATGGTCCAGCCTTCCACACTGCTCAGGTCAAGGCAATTGGAGCTGATGTCTCCATAACGTCAGCTGAAGTCCCGTGATGACCCTGGTGAAGATAGGTGCCACGGTTTAACCCCAGCCAGCAGCTAAGCCCCACACAGCCACTCGCTTTGTCCCCCATGGCAGGATGGGGGAGAGAGCTGGAAAGGTAAAAGGGAGAAAACATATGAGTCGAGATAAAGACATTCTTAGAGGTAAACCAAAAGCCATGCACACAAGCAAAGCAAAACAAGGAGTCAGTGGAGTCAGTTCACCCCTTCCCATGGGCAGGCAGGTGCGCAACCATCTCCAGGAGAGCCCTGTATCAGCTAGTGAGAAGAAAATCAACTCTTCCCCATCCAAAACCAGCACAGTAGCAAAAGCAGTGTTTCATCAGCATGCATCTGCTTTGAACTGAGACAAAAGGCAGAGAGCCTGCATTGATATGCCCAAATCCGGTTCAGATCAGGCTAATTGCACTGTTGTAACTCCCAGGATAAGCAGCAGCACCTGCTTAAGCGGGTTGAAGTGCAGATTCCTCAGCAGATGTTCCTAAGCAGCGCAAGCACTCGGTGTAGTCAGCACGGCCTGGCTCTGTACCAGCACATCAGAACCCTTCTCACACACAGGAGGTGGTTCTGCACGTCGGGCAGTGTGACCCGAGAGCCTCGCTTTGCTGCTTTGGGAACCAAGGGCTCAAAACCCAGATACAAACCATGTCCCATGCGCAGCCACAGCGGGCAGCCAAGACGCCATCACCTCCCTGCAGCCATGGGGATGGAGTAACTCCATTAAGCATCTATCACCTCTCTGCATTTATAGGATGGAGCTGCTTTTTGCCTTCAGTTATCCTGAGATGTAGCAATCTCCAGGTCATACCACAATGGTTTTAAGCAGACCACACATTCCAATGGAGGACCACACTTGGGTTTACTCACCTCTTGCACAGGATTTTTTTGTCCCTGTGCTAAGTAGAGATGCTGCCACAGAAGCCAGAGACTAAATTCTTATGAAGAACAATTTAAAAACCCCTATGTTTCGTATATGAAAATGTAAATAAAAACGTATATAAAAATATAGGTAATTTGACAAAATTCAGTTTAATAAAGAAGTGGAAGACAGACATGTTTAATGAAAAACCTCTAAACTCATTTCAGATGAGCTTGATGAATAGAAATCAGTACTGAATGCCATAAAACAAAGGCATTCCAGCACAAGAAGTGGAAGTTCAACTTACACTTGGATAGGACACACATACGTAGAGGTTGCACCCTTCATGAAAATCACACCATGTATGAGACCTCCTGTCTTGCAAAGTTAATGTAATCTTCAGTGATAACGCCTTCACTATGAAAGATTTCTGATGAAAATATGGGCTCTTTGGGATATAGGTATGTGATAATACACAGTATTTTTCAGCCTAATTTACCCCAGATCTGAAGTGAGGCAACTGCAGGTGAAAACCCAGTAGAGTCATTTAATCTTCTCCTTGTAACTCATGTACTCATTTTGAGCAATCCACACCTAAGTGGACAAGGAGCAATGCAAAGCAATGTGATTGCTGTAAGCTGCCTGTGCTGGGCATTGAAGACTCTGCCTGAGAGCTGTCAAACTGCACTGGTCACTCCCTTTGCTGACAGCAAGATTTTCAGGTGGAAAATTGCTTCCTTCTTCTTATTCCATACCCATGAAATGTCCATGCTGCTGGAAAGGGCTGGAAGTGCCAGCTATCTGTGACAAGGAAAGTAAAGAACTGCCTTTAGTGCACAATCATTAACCAGCTCCTCCGTGCAAGGTGCTAGCATCTCGCTTCCCTCCTAGGCATATTACAAAGAAATCAAGGAGAAATTGCTACTGGTGCCCTGAGCTCCACCGCTGTCATTTACGTGTGGGAGGACAGAAGAACTCAGTGTCAAAGGCCTGGCTGGCATCCTCCAAAGCTTCTCTGCCTTTCCACTGCCTTAATTTGGACAAGGACAAATGCACAAGGCTGGTTTTCCCCTGCGTGGGCCAGCTGTCTTGGTGTGATGCTGTGGGTACTCCAAGCTTATTTGCTTTCCCTGCTTCTCCTAGCAGAGGCACTCATTAACTGGTAAGACTGGCTTGGTAAAATGGGTGGTAAAACAGTGGAACTAAAGAACATCACTAGCAGCGCTACCACGTGCAACCGAGGTGGGCAAGGTCTTCCCCAATGAAGATGGGTATGACTGCTATGGCCTGGACAGGGAGAAAATGTCATTTGCTCCTTCCAGCTTAGCAGAGAAAGGGATTAAAAGGCTTTTGATATCTTTAGTTCCTTGTGAACAATGTGGCTAATGCTTTCAAATGAACAGGAACATCCCTGAAATGCAGTAAAAGCCCTGACTGTCAGCTTAGCTTAGCTGCTACAGGGAAGATTCTCAACATTGAGACACCCTGGTTAGTTTCCTGCAGGGCTCTCAACTGACAACAAAGCTGATAGCGAATGAATAAATAAATATATATATCTATATACCTCACAAAACTATCATAAGAAGTGCAACATGGTATTTTGTCAATGAGAAGCGATTAGACACTGCTCTGCCCTCCAAAACACTTTGGCAGCCCTCCCAAAAGAGATGTGATTTATTTTCGTTAATCTTTAATGACTCCCAAGCCATGCAACAGGCAGGTCACGTAATTCATTCAGCTACATTGCCTCTTCCTTTGCCAGCAGCAAGCAGCAAAACACAGACTCGCCCTTGCTCCGGTTCTGTGCCTATTGATTATATCATTAGGTAAGCAAATTGGTTACCTCACTTCAGACTCAGTGCTAAATTACAGCCACTAAGGTTTGTCATCACTTTAATAGCGTATCGACTGCCATGAAAAGAATACATTGAGAATCCCTGCCTCCCAGGAGAAGCGATCATGAAGGAGCATTCCCAGCTCAGGTATACTCTCACATTGTAATAAATTACCATCTATAGCAAGGTCAAAATTCAAGCCATTGTATGTGCTGCAAGCGCTCATTTTAACAGATCAAATAAACAGGCTACCCAGCAAATACACATTTCCCTACCACTTAGGTTGCTCTGTCAATGGCAGCAAGCTGGCATCCCTGCAGATAGAAGCGTTCACTATGTGTTAGTGATGGCTAAACTCCCAAGGGGACAGAGAAAGGGTGGATTTCTGGGAGCCTCCCACAGCAGGGATGCTTATCTGGTCCTGCAGGTCCAACTGCTGGGCTTTATCTCTGCCTCTGCCACTCACTTTACTGAGGACTTTGGGCTCTGCTCCCCTCTGCCCTGCTGAGAAAAGGGAATTGTACTGCTTTTATCCACCTATGAAACAGTCCTGATCGGGGCAAAAATTGGGCAAAGATATGACTAAACCTCACCAGACACAGGAGTAGCCTAACCCCTTGCCTGACTCTTCCTTCGCACAGAGTACATGCCCTGAGTAAGAACTACAGCCAGCAAATAATCTGCTCCAGCCTGCTCTTAAGCCCACTTTCTCCTTAAAGCAGAGATATAATGAGAGTGTTTTCTTTCTAGGCAGGTCAGCCTAAAATCCTCTAACAGCCCCAGAAAGCTGCACTGAGTCAGTGCTGAGAGCACATTGTGACTTCAGCTGCAGGCAAAGCACGTTATCACCCCTCACCCAGCCTGCTTTAAAGGCTATGTCACAAGGCAGGTTTATTTAGGTCCTGAAAGGAGAAAGATGGGCAGAGATGGCTCTTGCTGCAGTCAGGGAGGATATTAGGCACCCCAGAGGTAAGGTCTCCATCCCACAGCAGCCCATGCAAGCACACCTCATTTCCCCTGGGCTACTGATGAGTGAAAAAGTAGATACAGTCTTCTGGAAGGACCTCTCCTTTAGCAACAGGAAATGTTCATTGATTTCCATGGGCTTTTAAATTAGGCTCTTAATTGCTTCTAACTTAGGCTGGGGGGTGCAAAGCAATTTAGCAGCAAAAAGGCTGCAGCATGCTCGAGCTGCTCACTCGCGCTGCCAGTCACCATCTTTAGGCTCTGCTCAGGCTCGGGATGGACACGCTGGTTCTCACCTACTCAATGCAGACAAAACAGATGGTCTGCTTTTCGGGTTTATGCTGTATCTCACACGTATCAGCGTTCCTCCCCCAGTCCCATGTGACACTTTCCATAGGGTTCTGCTAGAAAAGAGAATTAGCCAGCAAGTTCTTTGTACTTCCCAAGCAGCATCACCACCAGTATGCAACACCCTGCAGCGGTGGGATTGCAATGAACCCCAGAAGGCTGCACAAGCAGATCCTACAGTGTCAATCCCACAGCAAGACACTGGGAGGGGAGAGGAGGGAATGGAGAAGGTCTTTGCACAGCTGGAGGGAAACAGCCCCTCTGTCACTCACGAGGATCTCAGCTCTTGTTGTACCTAAGAAAAAAGTGGAGCTGTGCACTTCGCTCTGCAATGGGAAAAACAAAGGTGGAAGATGAAGCACAAGGAGCTCCCTCCATGGGAGAGGCCATGGGTCCAAGGCAGGACGAGAAAACATTGAGACCAGGGAGGTTTCTCATCCCCTGCAGCTCCCCTCTGAGCTCGGAGCAGACATTATGGGAAACCATCATTAGGAAGCTCTGAGCAGACATATAGCTGCTCTCTGGAAACTTGATTTCATCTTTGTGAAGATATTAGGAAGGGCATTGGCTTAAGAAAAGGATTTGCTCAAGCACACACAAAAAACCTAAGCAGCTCCAAGACAAATAGATAACTGTACCACAGGAATTAATGAGTTTGGGGCATATTTAGTGCCTGATGTTTATTGAAGAACAGTATCTCTTATGACTTGTTGCAGGATAAATATAGCTGATATTCTCAGAGAGCAGTTGTGCATGGCAAGCTGACACGGAGCACACATCCTCATTCCTGCCACTTCAATCTGAGAGGGAAGTCAGGTTTTATGGTCCCTGTCCTGTTTGTTTCTGTATTCTTGAGCAGCTGAATCACACAGTGCACCAGGGCTGAAGGGTTCACAGCACTTTTCAGTCAAGGTGCTCTTTGCTGCAAGGGCCCTTACTAAAATCACAGCGCATGGCTCTCAATAGCACCTTGGGAACCTGAGTCCCAGCTTCACAAAGTGACACCATTTGGTGTCTGAGCCGCTCTGGTGCTGCAAAATACTCCATCAATGGATGGTTTTTAACTTTCAAGTCTATGAAGAAGCAGGAGTTAACAGCAACATGGGGATACCTGCGCCTGGATAACAATCAATGGTGCAGGAGGGATGTGGGAGTCAACAGTGCTTGCAAACAAAGACCTGAGACATAGCTGCTGCTAAGGTCCCAAAATCCACATTGCCAGAAGCCAATGAGCAATGGCACAGTTTACCTCAGAGAACGATCAGATGGATTAAACAGGAATGGATGGGGAATTCCCAAGAGGCTTGAGGAAGGGTGTCAGCTTGGGAACAAGAGGGAAAGATGCCTGAAAACTTGCAGCAGACGGGGGAAAAGTGGTACCAGCAGCAGACAAACCTCAGTCCAGCAGTGCCATAAAGTTAGGAGGGTTTTTTATACAGGGAATTTAGGCACTTATAGGCATTAGTTCATACCTTGTAAGTATCTAGTCCCATGGTTTATCTGTTGCATTGCTAATACTAATACTGAGCAAGCAATTCCCCACTTGCTGGTTCACTAGATGCCCATAATGGATCAACGAAGTGCTTTAATCCTTATTTGATTTAAACCATGTGAGCCAAGCAGTTTTTCCCTGCAACACACCAGAAGTTTTCCTAACTGCAGGGGAGAACATGAGAGGAGGATCAGGCTTATGGATCCAAATCCGAAATCCTCCCCTTATCTCTGCAAAGACAACTCACACAGCAGCAATGGTCCCCATCATCTGGAAGTTCAGAGCAGCGTTCCAGTGCGTCATTCAGGGCTTTGAGATAAAAGGTGCCATATAAAAACAGTTTATGTTTAACACTTTGGCAGGTGTGACATCCCATCTCCTAAAGGATAATCAGAGACACAGAGGGGACAACACATTACAACTTAGCCATGAATCCACCCCAGCAGAGCTTAAGGGCTTATCCAGCAAATCAGCAAGAGCACAACCAGAAGCCACCAGGAGGATTTTCCCCTTCAAACGTTGTGTTTGATTCCCTTTCAAACCCATTTTGCTGTATTACTTTTTTAAGAGGTGAAACAAGTCGGCATTGAAACTCCGGTGCCTTTTCAAATGGGAACAGATAAAACTCAGAGCTCAACGTTTAAAGCCTACCTAAACCTTAGGGGTTTCTGTAGTTTCAAGCAGAGCCGCGTTGCCATTTGTGCTCCATTCAAGGCAAGACAGATGTAGCCCTAAGCCCATATGTGCCTGGATAATGAAGATGTCTGCTATAAGCCAGGCACTTTCTGAACCTGTGCAGTCAGCTGTCTCTAACAGAGACAATTCAGCAGCCCTCGCTTTCCCCACAACAGCTTTATGTGTACAGATTAAAGGATCCAATCCTGAAGTGTTT
The DNA here is from genome assembly GCF_034315485.1 of Pezoporus occidentalis. NCBI lineage: Eukaryota > Metazoa > Chordata > Aves > Psittaciformes > Psittacidae > Pezoporus > Pezoporus occidentalis. The sequence continues at coordinate 1,473,730 of NW_026912854.1, forward strand.
ATTCTCGTGAACTTGTGAGCGTGGCTGATCTCAGCCCTTGTGGTTATGTGTGGAGATCCTTTTCCTTCAGTAAGGTCCATAGACCCGCTGTGGTTTGGTTGGTCTGGTTTTCCAAGGGATTTATAAAGCTAAAGGTGAGGAAAAGGCCCAGGAAGACAGAGATTTGCACACATAGGCTAAGTGTTTGTACACATAGGCTAGTGCATCAACCAGGTGTCCACCAGGATTTGAAATATGATGGGATTCAGCAAGATTCCAACCCAAACCATTCTATGATTCCATGATTTGGAGTTTATTTCTACGTAGGAAACAAACAGCTGGAGAAACTTAGCTCAAAGCCGTGCCTGCAGCACAGGGATGGGAAGAGAGGCTGAGGAAGCAGAGGCATCTCTGATCTGTCTTCTGAAGTTCCTCCATGTTCTCCAAGGGTGCAGCCAGGCTCCAGGGAATGGAACAGAGCAAAACATTTTTATTCCCCAAACTCTTTCTTAAACAACCTAAGGAAAACCACATAATCCCTGCCCCTTGTCACTGGCACCGCAGTCCTGGCATAAGGATGTGATTGATGCCTCACAGCTACCAATGGACCTCCAGGAGCTGCAGTGACCCAACTTAAGGTAAGATTTGCACAGCAGGTCCAGGAAATTCACCCTCATCATTCTCTTGGCTCGGGCATCAAGACCAGGCAGAAACTGCCTGAGCACAAACACAGGTACCACACTTCATGGTGTGGTAGAGCTCTGGGGCCACTTTCACCTTCAGGCGTGCAAAGCAAATCACACGTACGCATAGCTTTGTGCCATGCTGTGCACGTGCAGACCTTCTGTGACTCCTTCAGGAGATCAGCACAGCACCGTTTCTCATTAAAAGTGTGCTTGAGAAAGGAAATGCCTTTTAAACTTCCCAATCCCAGCCTGGTTTGGATTGAAGGGAATTTAAAGCTCATCCAGCTCCAACCCCTGCCACAGGCAAGGATGCCTTCCACTAGAGCAGCTTGCTCCAAGCCCCTGTGTCCAACCTGGCCTTGAGCACTGCCAGGGATGGGGCAGCCACAGCTTCTTTAGGCAATTAAGTAATCCCCATTCTACTTGTTATGTTCATAGAATTCTGTCTCCCCTCACCTGCATCTTTGCAAGGAGCATTTTCAGAAGAACAAGGACTAATTGTGAGGAGCCTTACAGCTCATGGACCACCTCAGGCAGCAAATCCCTGCCTCTGACTTCATCACTCCCCATGCAGGGTCTTCACCAGCGATGCTGACAGTTCAGGGTCTTGGGTCCTGCTTTTGGGCATATGCTACAACTGGTAGCGATACACATGGAAGAGATGCATGGAAACAGCAAGCACTGGCCACAGCCCAAGGTAGTTTGAGCTCTGCGAATCCAGCAACACGGTTTCATAGGGCAAGCTTTTGAGAAAAAACAAGCATTTAAGATTAGAGTTTTCAGTTGCAACTGAACAGTGCATTCAAGCTCAAGGACCAGCAAGTACTGATACGAAGGGGATCAATACCAGATCCCATAACCTATTTCCTTTCCAAGCACAATCACTTTCATTCCATTTGATTTTAAACACTACAGATTCTATCCGTACATGTTGCTAAAAGGGACTGGCTATGAGAACCAAAGAAAGGTCAGAGGGGTGTGTATCCAGCATCAGTGACCTCCTCCTTTGGTACCGTTTTAAGCATCCAAAGCAGCAATAAGTAAGTCGTAATTGCTCCTTTCGTTAGCAAAGGAGCTGTGGCAGGCGACAGAGACCTCTTGTGGAGGAACCAGGTACTGCAAGCACACATACCCCACCTCCTGGGTACCTTCCTTGTCTTGTCCCTCTTTCCATACTAAAGGGCTCTTTAGTGGACATCCCCACTGGATCTTCCCCACTGATTTCATCTCAGGCACCAGCATCACGGTGGGAAGAAAACACCCAAGCACCTGGAAGTTTTCTTCCCTAATTTTTCGCTCCTAAGGAAGCAAGAATGTGAGATTACAAATAATTCAGAGCCGGTGGAGGAAAACAAAGCTGTTCTGACACAAAACAGACACCAAAAACACAAACATGATGTATGAAAACTTATTTTTCTCTACAATGAGAAGCTTTTCTGCATCCCACGGCTCCATTTGGTTGCTTGCAGAGCTGGGTATATTGCACACTAACGGTGAAAAGTGGTTGAAACAGAGTACAGCATATGTGTGAATGTGACTTCTGTGGAGGATCTCTGTGCACGCACACTTCGTAACTAGGATAGTAAATAGGATGCTGTGACAACACCAGGAGGGTTGTCTGAGCCTTGGTGCTCCAAGAGCTCGTGTACCCTGACAGAACACTAAGAACAGCTCATTCCCACCAGAGCCTTCCTCTTCAGAAGGCATTACAAGGCAAGGCTAATTCAACAGCAGCGATCACAATGAGCTCCCAGGCTCAGCCCCAGCAGCCAGTGGGCACAAAGGACCTGCAGTCGGTGCCTCACCGCTGCCTTGCTGGGGTGGCAGCAGCACTGGGATGGCTTAAACCCATCACTTGACAGGTCGGGTCTCAAGACTCGGGCTGAAGATAACCCCAGCAGAATTCCTGACATGGCCCAAGGAATCAGGGACCAGAGGTGGCTGCAATTGTCTCCCTGGCCATTGCTCTCCTGTCGGTTCATTTACAGCAGTAGCACCGGTGGTCAGTGTTTGCTATATGAGGGCAGCTGCTTCCAGGCAGTAACTTGGAAAGCTCAGCACCATCCCAGCACCTGAGCTGTGCCCAACATAAAAGCTGCTGAGGGACCACCTACCAGGCTGCTGCCTCCTGTGGTGGGCAGGGAATTGCTCACCAGCACCTCAAAGGCCTTTTCTATGCCAGCTGCCTCATCTTCCCATGGGGATGCTGAAGCCTGTGGGGGGAAGCTGAGCATGGGAACTTGAAGAAGCAGGAAGAAGACATCAGGGAAAAACACTGGGGAAACAAAGGTTGCTGAGAACCCCCCTTTCAGCTGCTCCTGCCTACCCCAGTCCTTTTGGCTGCTTGGGAATGGCTGGTCCAGGACCATGGTGTCCAAGCTCCGTCAGCACAGGTCAGCACAGGGACAAAGCTCCTCAGCTCTGACTCAGAGAAAACAGCCCACATTGCTTAGTAAGATACAGCACAAAACAGCATGCTTCATCCCTGGCATCTCCACCTCTTTATCACTCAGGGACACGAGCCTGCCTGAATCCTCCTTGCTATCTGATGGTGTCAGATGGCACGTTGCTGACAGCTCTTCTGCTCATGTCAGGCACAGCAGCAGGCACAAATCCAGGTGTTTATCTCCAGAACAGACAAGAGGAGGCGAGGGAAAAGCAGTGGCCAAAACAGCCTTCAGACCATGGAAACCCACAAGGTGGTGGTTGCTGCTTGTTACAGGCACTGTTTGCACCAGTGAAATCATAGATCCCAGACTGGTTTGGGTTGAAGGAACCTTAAAGCTCCTCCAGCTCCAACCCCTGCCACAGGCAAGGACCCCTTCCACTGGAGCAGCTTGCTCCAAGCCCCTGTGTCCAACCTGGCCTTGGACACTGCCAGGGATGGGGCAGCCACAGCTTCTCTGGGCACGCTGTAGTTGTCCCCATTAGCTCTTCATGCGGCGCTAGCTCCCCTGCAGAGCAGCACCCAGAGTCCCCCCATTTCTGTGCCAAGAGCTCCACCCGGTGGCCTCCCCAGCCGTGGCTTTCTCCCTTAGAACCACCATAAAACTGGAATACTGAAGTAAAACAGAAGCTTGGGACTGTGCCTGGAGCTGCATGGACAGAGCTGGGCAAACGCCCTGTTCACTGGATGAAACCCAGGCACTACACGAGCAACGAACACGATCCTGTGGTACAGGTGTCCCGTGGGAGAGGGAAGAGGTGCTGGGACCAGGCTGAATGTGCAGAGCTGCAGAGGCTTTGAGAGAGCAAGCTCTGGTCCCACTTATGACAGGCACTTGCCTCCTCTCCTCCATCACCTCCCCTCCCAGGAGAGCATCCTTGCTGCTCCTGGTGGGCAAGTACCATCATGTTAAAGGTGCTGTGCAGCACAGCAGGGTGCCATCAGCAAACCAAGGCAGGTCCAGTACAGGGATGAGCACTCACCTTCCCATTTGAGTGCAGTGCTCTGAGGAGTTTCCATAAGCTGAATGGATCCAAAATGAGTACAAGCAAGCCATGCTCTGGCACAGGAGACCCCATCAAACAGGCAAGTGACCTCGCTTGGAGTAATGAGAAATACAAAGAGCTCACATGAGTATGAACATGGAGGAGGAAAGGGCTACTTTGGGAGCGAGCAACCTACACCAAACACCAGCATGCTCATCCTGGCAGCACTGCACCGACTCACACAACGTGCTTTAGCTCACAAGGGCACAGCTTAATGCTCAGCTGAAGCATTCAGTCAGCTAATGCAGCCCTCCACCTCCCTTTCCCCCCCTCTCATCTCTCTTTCCTTTCCACTTCCATTTTCAATATGAGTTCCCCCATCCCTGGCAGTGCTCAAGGCCAGGTTGGACACAGGGGCTTGGAGCAGCCTGCTCTAGCGGAAGGTGTCCCTGCCTGTGCCAGGGGTTGGAAATGGATGAGCTTTAAGGTCTGTTCCGTCCCAAACCATTCCATGATCCTATGACAGGCAGGGCTTTGCTCTAACACCTTTCTGCACTCAGGAAGCCCCTCTTGCCCCTCAGCTGGATGGCAGAAGCCCCTGACCCCCAACCCTCCACATCAGCCCTCTTCCCCACACCAGGATCAGCTTGGTTGGCAGAACAGGAATGAATCCTGGAATCCAGCTGCCCTGCACCTCATGCTCCAGCATCCCTCCCAGGAAGGAATTCAGGTTGCTGTGCTCTTATAGAAGGCCTATTCACTGAGGCACCAGGCACTAATGCCTAACAAGCAATCAAGAGCTCAAGTACATTCAGGCCTCTGAGGATCTCCAGAAGCATCGCTGCTATGATCAGTTAACACAGATACAGCAAAGTTTAATGCTAACAAAAAATACTCACACACTGCATCGATGCAAAGGATCTCTTTCCAAAGAACATAGAAAGTGTCACCTCGAAGTATCTGCGGTTATATGGGGTTAAACAGAAATCCTAATTTGCAAGCTGTATTTTTTCACTGGAAAAGACCACACCTGAAAACCCATAAGCATAACGCTGACATACCAAGGAAGATAAAGATTGCTTCTTTCAGCCCACACTGAACCAGTCTACCCAAAAGTGCAAATCCACCTGCATATGTGCACTGAAAAGCTTCTAGTTCAGGACTCATTAAATACAGATTGGACTGGTATGAAGAAAGTATTCCACAGAATCCAAACCCTTGCAGCCTGCCAACAGGGAGGCTCCCACTTCCAAAAACTAAGCTGTGCCATCCTTACCCTTCCCTGTATCAGTCTGTTTGATGCTGAAAACAAATTGAGTGACAGCAAATCCAGGTTCCTCGCCAGAATGAAGCTGCTGAATCTCTGCTTATTCACTTCCCAGGGTCCGTCCAAGAGCCTACCCAAGGCATCCTCCTGGTAAAGGCTCTGTAGCTGTTGGTATAACTTATAGCAACCCCATCGCTGCTTCATTAGGACAATGATTTAACAGTATTTTTGATAGTGTTTTAAGTATTCCTTTTGGAAGACATTTGTGAAGGAAACTGCTGATGGCAAGTGCATAGAGGGCAAAGCTTAATGTCAGAGAAATGTGTTTTTCTCACTAACTGGATTAGCAACAAGCAGAAAGCATTTTAAATGAAGGGTGGGAATTTCAAAGCCGATTGCTGCAGAAGCATCAATTGTACTCGTCATTCCACAGAAAGGGATAAAAGAAACCCCTTGTTTAGGGCTTTTAAGAGCCCACCTCAGAGCTTCAAATTAACAGAAGAAATATTTCATCATAAAGGAAACACCGGGTCATCTTCAGTGACCATTGTACTCAGTGCTCTGTGCTGGCAATTAGAGAACACGCTCCTTTTCCTGCTTACAAAGATCTTACCTGCATGTCTTTGTTCAGGCTTTCCCCAGGTGAACTGTGCACCTAAACACAGGCTTTGGAAGCTTCTGATGTTACATCCTTACCAGTCATTTGCTATTCATTTATGTGAGGCTTCATCTGCCAGGAGGGAGTTACTGCTGTCACGTTCTAACATCCAGCTCCAACTGCTTGTTCCTTGAACTGCATGGGTTATAAAAGCATTTAAAAGTAATCTTCCATCAAACTCCTGCGGCTCAATAATTGCTTGGTTATTTATATGGTGCAGCAGTTTTGCTTTAATGTCTTTTAAGGGATTCTCCTCCTTCCCTGTTGTTACGGAATTAGGATGCAGGTGGGATAATGCTAGTCGTTGCTATAGTATCTGCTTGGAATCTCCACGCACACAGGAATAACTGGGGAACCATCACAGGAATGTTACACACCAGTAAAGGAAGAGATATTGGTTTTATTTCACTCATAAAACTTTTTTAGATTTGTCCACAGCATTGATTTACGTCAGAAAATAAAGCATTTTGGAAAAAGTTACATTTTTTTTCAGCTTTTCCTCCTCTTTTTTTTTATTTTTCCCCCACATTTTCCTTTCAGAACCTTTTTTTCTTTCCAGTGGTGAGGGGTTATTCACACAGCATCTCTCTTTGTTTAAAGCACATAGAAATAACACCCTGTCAGGACATGTGCCAGCCTTCAACCGAACAGCCAACAGGCTCACGGTTTGAAGGACACCCCATTAACATCCATTTGGAATACCCATCAGTAACACAGCTTTCACACACCAGTCACCCCCCGAACATTATTCAGGCCAGTAAGCTCCCAGACAAGCTGATATGAAACACATGTTTGCAACCCATTTAGCTCCATCCTTGCCCTGGGCACACAGGTTTCTTCTCAGCCTGGTAAGTATGGTTATATGCTGAAGCAGTACAGGGTCATTAACTGCCAGCTTTGCAAGCTGGGTAGTTGCAAGCGCTTCAGAGAGTGCAATTTTGTGATCTGAAAATCCAGCAATAAGGTTTCCTTGCCATCTTTCCACTGCAGTTAACAACCACACACTCCAGTTTTGTAGGCAAATTGTCTTCGTTGCTGAAATCCTTGACATTAAACATCACCTAAACCGGTTGAGGCTGAGACTCTTTGTGATAAGTGCCTTCTTACAATACAGTGGTTGCCACTGAAATCTAGAAAGCTCTACCAACTAACACAGCAATGACAACACAGAATAACCTTCTGTCCATGATGCATCGCTGTTTCACAGTGGTTAGGAATATCCCTTATTTAGTCCTGCACCTTATCCAACACAGCAATCTCTAACACCCCCAGAAGTTGACTCTTGCGGCACCTATTTATCCCTAGCAATGTCCTGCATGGCTCAGTGCTCTTGCTATCAAATATATCATGTCATGAAATGGGTTGGGTTGAAAAGAACCTTAAAGCTCATCCAGTTCCAGCCCCTTCCACTGGAGCAGCTTGCCCCAAGCCCCTGTGTCCAACCTGGCCTTGAGCACTGCCAGGCATGGGGCAGCCACAGCTTCTCTGGGCACCCTGTGCCAGCGCCTCAGCACCCTCACTGTAAGTGCTCTTATTGCTTGAGTTCCTGAAGCATCTTCTACAGGAACAATCCTGCACTTCTCTAAACTTTCAGACGGTTCCAGCTTTTTGTTTCAGTTTCAGACAACTCAATACACTTCCAGTGACAACGTAAGGTATCAGCTTTAGTTTTCTATTTTGTCTTTCTCCAATTGCTACGTTATCAAAACAGCCCTCATTTAAAATGGTAAAGTTCTGCAGGAATACAACATCTGTCTCTAGCTCAAGGCAACAGAATAAATCAGCAAACTGAATGATACATGGGGTCATCTCTTCTTTTCTAAAGGAACAGCATGCAGCAGTGACAGCTTTTATGGCCCATCTCTTAAAAAAGGCATTGCTTGGCTCTGGCTTCAACTACCAGTGATGGAGGAAACACGAGTGAATCGCACTCCTCCCAGCAAAGCATTAAATCCGGTTTAATTCCCTGCATATTACATGTACCATTAAAATACAATGCAATGAATTTGTGTGATTATCATAAAACCTATTTCTTTCTAACAGTTATTCTAGCAGGAGTGAGGAGGCTGAGGTCTCTTTAAGCACCAATAAATGGGACTCTGTACTGATCCTCACTAGCAGCCACTTAATCACATGTGCTTGCATCCAGAGAAAGTAGCTTCTTTGACAACATCCTCAACAGATAAGATGCGGTTTGATTTCCACTGCTGCAGCTGATACTGCAGGGAAATACTGCCTTTAATACCAGAACTGAAATATACACAAGCTCCTAACACACTGCGTCCTTTGAGCAGCCACTTCTGGAATCAATTCATTCTCAATGCCTGCTTCCACAAACAAAGCAAACCTTTCTCTAAACAAACTTGGATTTTACAGGGTAAGAATTAACGATGGGAGAATTCAGTCTGTGGGGCATTAAGCTTCAGTGAAGCTAGCTCTGCTCGTCACTATTACTTTAACATCATAGCAGACACAATGCAGTGCAAGGAGAAAAACAGTGTTGGAATGAGTGCTAGCTTTGGTCTTGCATAGTGTTGTTTTTAATAGGATCACACAGAAGCACAGAAAACCATCTGGAAGTGTTCAAAGGACTGCTGCACTGGGACAGGTCTACATGAAAATGAGGGTACACACGGCGCTTACTGCAAACCTTCCAAATCCAGCATTTCCCAAACAGTTAAATTGCCAGGAAAACCTCAATTTTAAATAAAACCTCAAAATACAACACAATCGTTTTCCAGTTTATTGGAAAGAACATTGAAATATAATGTCCACTGTAGAGTTTGCCTCTACTGAGGGGACAGACAGAACAAACACTGTCCTGCTGAAGTCTATCATGTATTCTAGTTCAGAAAAGGACACTTTCAGCCTAGTTGCAAATAAACCTCACTTGCAGAACAAGCAGTGCCGATACACACTGTTAGCCCAGTTAATGTCCCCATATTCCTTCCAGGAGCAAGAATGTCAACAGTAAAAAATAGTGCTGGTGGGCTGAGAGAGGACGGAAAAGCGCATGCCCAGCAACATAAAAAGCGTTTTCCACATGTTGCTTAAATGAAGAGAAATCTAGGCAACAGAAGAAATGGTAGGAGAAAGATTTCAGGCTGATACTTACTTGTCTTTGGGGAGATCAGTTTAGAAGCACAGCAAATTTACTGTATTCTCAGGCAGGCTGAATACTGCCCCACATCTGGATACTCACGCAGAAGCAAGCAGTCAGCTCCAGTAACTTCTTGCTGCTACTACTGGCACAGTAGGACCACAACCCAAAAGGCCCAAGCTCAGAGGACAACATCCCGCTGTCCCTCTTTCACCCAGCATCCAAAGATTCCAGTAATAGAGATACGGGAAACCCACCTATAATGTCAGTCTTAACAGAGATGGCAGACTTCATGGCGTTTGGATTCAGCTATTCCACAGAGTAGCTCAACAATCTTCAGTGAAGGAGTCCCTGAATAAAAGAATTCAAGTGCCTGTGTCTCAGAGGAAACAGAGTCTCTGCTATACTGCCCTTCAATCACTGCCCTCTCTCTCACAAGAGACTTCTTGGACACACAGGTTTAAATATTAAGGGACTAAAGCTATCCAGAAGGACCAAATTCCTATTGCTTCATGCAGTGACCGGGGACCTGAACTCCTTAGGGCAACACAAAGGCAGAGCAAGAATACTGGAAGCAGTGAGAGAATAGAAGGAGTATCTATGCAAGAAGGAAAGAGGAAAAACCCTGAGAAGCACCTGGAAGCTTTTTCAGCCTCCAACCTGAAGAAAGAGGGCCTAAAAGCCACATATCTGTTAGTAATGCCAACATAGAAGTTCCTCAGTGCTGCCAGAGCAGTGTCTGTACTGACAAGCAAATTCTCTACCTTCTGCACTATAAGGCTATAGACAGGTCTTAAAGGGAAAAAGGCAAATCAATTGCAAAACTCAGATTGTGGCTGATAAAAATGTTCTTTTTTTGTCACTTCAAACTTTATTCCTAAGTTAATATAGTAAAAATAAGATAATTACAAAATACAATGCGGCAAGTCAGAGGCTATTTGCCCACTGTTTCCTATCCAAAACATACTTAACAGAGAGGTCATTACTAGAACTCCAAGACCACTTAATGCTCTTAGAATATTAGGTCGCACATAGACTTAACTCAGAAAAGCACTTAAATCTATTCCTGTTTTCAGGAAAAGGGCAAATATTCCCGACTCGGGACCTCCGAAGCAGAGGTATGATACATCATACTTGGCCAGAGAGCAGAGATTTGAGTGGTTTGTTTCACAAATCCTTGAATTCCACAGCAAGTCTTAGTCCAGTGTGTATTAAAAATAAGCCAGTTCAACTGAAAGTGCAATTCCTGTTTAAGAGCCAAGTTGTCTCGACTTTCACACATCATTCTCGCAGCAAAACAGCCACGCATTGAAACAGAAACAGGCAGGATGACGGTATCCCACACTCTGGGGTCATTCAGAAGGTTCACACAAGTTATTAGCACTCCCCAAAAATAACATTCTGGTTCATACAGGTGTGAAAATGTTCGACTGATTCCAAAATGCTTCTGACACTTCCAGTGTGAAATACCTAGGCAGAGCAGCAGCTCTGCAAATAGAAAATACCCTCATTTATTTCTATAAGCTACAAATTCAATGCTTATATTACTGATATTTTAACATCAATATTAGTTGCCAGCACATGGAACTCATGGACAAAGCACTATCAAATGGACAACTCAAGTGCTTTTGGGATTTGACTAGTTAACCCAAAATCCTGAGGCTCAAACGCTGCTCCAGGTCATGGACCTTCTCAGGACTGGAATTTCACCCCCACAGGATTTCTTTAAAACTGCATCAAATCACATTATAAAAACACATGCAGCGAAGCATCTGACACTTCCCCTGGGAGACCTTCCCATAGCCAACAAGCTGTTGTTTTTCCCCAAGCTGCATTTTAATGTCATTTCATCCCATTGCCCATTCTCATGGAAGTAAGGAGAAAGAGTCCCCAGGGAAGACAACAGGGAAAAAAAACCAAACAATTGCTAACCTACAGTGGAAAAGCATGTAAAAGTGATTTAACTGTGAAGTGTGTTGATGGAAGGGGAACCATGAAGGCAACGGTTAACTTAAGTCACAAAAGCAGCTTCCCAGCTTTCTCTTCTCCCTCAGCACGGAACAACGACAGATGTACAAGGATGGCTCCTTCTATGGGTTATCATTCCATAAATACATCTGTGGGAAAAGAACCAAAGCTCCCTTAATGTTGCTCAACTTCTGACTTCCTAGAACAGAAAGAAAAGCTCTTTGCTAGTTATTATTACAGTCACGAGAAGGTATCGGTCAAGAGATCTTCCCACTTCTTCTCCAAACCAAATGAAACTACCACATTACACAGCACCACCATTGTTTAGCAGAAACACTGTACCACCTATTAACCTGTCCCAGGAGCATCCAATTAAAGATGTTGCCGAGGGATATATCATTAAAACATCTGATTTACTCTAGAAGGCTTCCCTCACAACTTAATAAATAGTATCTTGCTGCTTGTTTAACATATCCTACAGCTAAAGGATAGATTTACTTCTATTTTATTCCTTCACCTTCTCCACTGCTAGCAGGAATTGGTGAAGAGACAGATGATAGAATTAGTGCAGGAGGTGTATGCAGACAGCTAGTTTGAAAACATTATAAACACACGACATTATAAACATAAAACTCCTGGAAGATACCATACAAAAAGAGACAAGAGTCATCACTAGTGTCAGCCTCAGAAGCAAACATTTGTCTTCTACAACAGGTAACACATTTTGTAATGTAAAAGCCCAAATCAGTAAAGAAAACCATTAGGTACCCTCCAGGAAACATCCAGTCTCCACTTGCCAATAGAGAGACTCACAAATAATATGAAAGGAGATGGATGCAATCAATCTCTGTCCTTCTTCAGAATCACAACCCCCAAAGGCATGGTGATAGCTAGCAAGAGCTATACACTAAAGGCCCGATTCATTTAGAAAAGAAAACATAAATAATTGCTTAATGATAGAAAGAAGACTAAAGAAGCTTGAAGGGGTTTCAGGTGTCCTCAGCAGCAGCTTCCCTCCGGCGCTGGGCCCGGAAATGACGCTCAATGTTTATGGTCACTTCCTTCTGCAAATTCCTGCTGTTGGTTTTCCCAGCTGTTCTGATCCAAGGGTGCTGCAGTACTTGGCGTGCTGTGTAGCGCTTCTGGGGATCCACTATCAACAGCCTGGTTATGAGGTCTTTTGCTGCTATTAGGAAAGAAAGAAAAGGAGAGGGGGAAAAGAACAGTGATGTGCTGATGCTGACAGTTATACCCACACAAAACATCCTTCTTATTGTGATTTATTGTGTTACCAGAATGCCTTTTGTGACTATCCTCAAGAGATATTCTAACAACTGGATATAGAATTAGTGACATGAGATGTTAGAACTCCAGCATATGTTTTACTGATTTCATTCTCCCCGTCAGAAAGGGAGGGGAAAGCAAAGGGAATTTCAACTTGAAAGCATGCTGTAGGCACCATATTCATGGGAATTAGCATTTCATACCTCATCCCTCAAGGAGCATAAAAGTCATAGAGTGCTGTTGAGCATGTTCTTTAAAAGACTTTATATGGAGAGAAGGGTGTTAGGGTTTCTGATTTTCAAGAGTGCACAGAAGACACTGCTAGCCTGCAAGGAGGAGGAAACTACTTCGTGCAGACCCCACTGATCTCATGAGGGAATCCACACCGTGCTCTGCAGAGCAAGGATTTCATTACTCAGCTTTTGAGAGGTTTGTGTTCGACCTAACAGAAACCTGGAGATTCTTTTGGTACCTTTTTCTTCCCCTTGTAAGCAAGATTAAGCAGATGCTTGCTCTTACCTCAGAAAGGGAGCAATTCATTAAATCAATCAGACCTAATATTCAGATCCACAGTCATTGATAGTAATAGCAGACTAAATCCCCATCTAAAGCAAACACAGGATCACATAAAAGACCTGTAAGACACCCCCAGGGTTCGTTGAGCTCACTGTCCTGAACAAAAGGGAGTTCTCACTACTGGGATGACATCTGTCACTTCTCAGACCTGCTGCCCATGCTGAATCTTACCTGCAGAAATATTGTCCCAGTATGGGGAAAGGAACTCATAGTGACCCAGCTGTATGATCTGGAACAGCTCCTCTTGGTCACGGTCCTGACTGCGAAAAGGGGGAAAACCGCAGAGCAGAATGTAAAGGATCACACCAGCTGCCCACATATCTACTTCCAGCCCATAGCCTAAGGAAGACAAGACAAACCGAAAGGCCTGGTTTAGAGAGAAAACTCACAACTGGTAGGGAGCTGTTTCTTGTTCATTCTCTTTTCCAAGGGACACAGAGGCTCTGCTCAGTTTCTCAAAGAGATGAGGTCAGCAGAAGAATGGTGGCTGGTGCATCACACTTGCAAAATGTGCTGCTCTGCCTGGCGATAATTACAGCTTTCACAGAGTGCCTCTTCTTCTTCTTCGTGTTTCACAAACAGTGTCTCACAAGGCCAGTGTCAACTGGAAACTCATTGAGAAAACACAGCATATATTCCTAACACAGTCCTCCTCAGATTCCCTTCAAGAAAGCACGGAGAAAGTGCCAAGTTTCCATTGGAACTGGGTATAACTGGAGACGTGCAACCCAGCTCCGCGCAACAAAAGACAGAAATAGCTTCGCTTTATTCACCAACAAAACTGACTCCCTTGCAGGTCTGAATCTTTTTGGGTAGGAAATCTCCAAAATACCTTCTAATGGGAAGTATGTTTCAGCTTGGTATCCAAGTTTAACAGACACACGGTGTTTTCACATCATTAGGGGCCTTGAAAGGTTCTTGGGGTACCGTCAAGAAACAGGGCTGACTACCCTCAGGTTGTAACATGAACTTTAGCTCATTTCCTAAATTCAGCAGTTACCATCTATGCTATTTTATGGCTTCTCTGCTTGGAAATCTGTGTTATATTATCATGGACATGAATAACGCAAACATGGCTTGATGCCATGCTCGTGTCTGTCAAAAGCTAAAAGGCTTCCTTCCTCCAACCTCCTACCCTGCAAAGACAGATCAGTAGGTTGGAACACTTTGGGGTATTTCCAGGATTAGAAAGTTCAGAACAACTGTATTATTTATGGGACACTTACCCTTCTCAGCAAGGATTTCAGGGGCAACATACGTTGGTGTTCCACACACAGTAAATATGGGTTTCGTCACCTGCTTTGCAAGGCCAAAATCCGCTAGTTTCAGTGTAGTAGATTTATCGGCATTATGCTGAACCTACGCTCAACAAAAAATACATACCTTTAGTCCAGATGCATTTTGAGACAGAAAAAGATTGAGTAGTTAATAATAAACAGGAAGAGTTCATAGAAGAGTTTATAAACGCTCTAAAAAGTTATAAAAGTTCTAATAACAGTGCCTTCAAATAGAGCAACACCACATGGAAACAGTATGCTGATAGACAGTGCTCAGAAAGTGGCTTTTCCCCCCATATTCCAAGAGGGTGCATATATTTAAGAGGACAAGCAATCATGGGAAAAGGAAACGCTGCTTTACAAAGCCTGGCACGCTGCAATTTCCAAGGAATGAAAAGGAGGAAGGGAAAATGATCAAGAGTCAATTAAATGTTGTCATTTTTCCTTGGGAAACTCTTCTGGGAGATCTGGGAAAGCAACGAAGGGCACTGTGGGCATACGTTACAGCCTGCTAATCCCTTTTCATCTTCTTTGTAGAAAATATAAGCAGCTTTCTACTGCTGATTAAGCAAACCATTCGGGGGGGTGTTTTTCTAAGAAAGACATTTTTCGGTATGAAATTGAAAATCAAGTTTACTACAAACATTCAGTTGAAACTGCAGGAGACAGCTACAATGCCACAGCCATTTTCCCTGTGACTTGGGGGGGTTGCTTGATGAGAAAATGAACACGAGCCGGCTTCAGTGTGCGCTCGCAGCCCAGAAAGCAACCGTATCCTGGGCTGCATCAAAAGGAGCGTGACCAGCAGGGCGAAGGAGGTGATCCTGCCCCTCTGCTCTGCTCTTGTGAGACCTCACCTGGAGCACTGTGTGCAGTTCTGGTGTCCTCAACATAAAAAGGACATGGAACTGTTGGAACAAGTCCAGAGGAGGCCACGAGGATGATCAGGGACTGGAGCACCTCCTGCATGGAGACAGGCTGAGAAAGTTGGGGCTGTTCAGCCTGGAGAAGAGAAGCTGCGTGGAGACCTCATAGCAGCCTTCCAGTGTCTGAAGGGGGCCTATAGGGATGCTGGGGAGGGACTCTTCATTAGGGACTGTAGTGACAGGACAAGGGGTAATGGGTTCAAACTGAAACAGGGGAAGTTTAGATTGGATATAAGGAGGAAATTCTTTCCTGTGAGGGTGCTGAGGCACTGGAATGGGTTGCCCAGGGAGGTTGTGAATGCTCCATCCCTGGTGGTGTTCAAGGACAGGTTGGACAAGGCCTTGAGTGAGATGGTTTAGTGTGAGGTGTCCCTGTCCATGGCAGGGGGGTTGGAACTGGATGATCTTAAGGTCCTTTCCAACCCAAACTATTCTATGATTCCATGATTCTATGACATTAGCCAGCTTCATGATGATGTTCTGCCATGATGTGCTGCAGGCACAATAGCTGACAGAAATGAAAATTCAATTGCAAAGTTACCAGTTACTTCTTAGAGCAGCATCTATGTCTAACAATAGAGGTAATAGTGGCACAATGCTACAGCACCTCACGGGTGAAATGCTCAATTTTATATCACTGAGCATATGAAATAGGAGAATTCATGTTTTCCTTTTTTATAAATAAAACTTTTACAATTATACAAGAAAATCATGTCACATGGAATTTCAATTAACACCCTGCATGCTACTGTACTAACATGAAAAATACAGGCTTGGACAGGGCTTGGGGCAACCTCGTCTCTGCCCATGGCAGGGGATTGGAACTAGATGAGCTTTAAGGTCCCTCCCAGGCCATTCTCTTTCATGACAGGCTCCTAATCTCTCATCACAGCACAAGGTGGCAACACTGCACCATCTGTTGTTCCAGGACAAACCCACCGAGCTTTCACTCTATATGAACGGGACAGGTAGGAAGAGCATGCACTGAGGGTGTATCTTCACAGCTTTGTAACAGTCATTTTCAAGACAGCATGTAACCTGCCAGCACACCTGAAAGCGCCAGCCCAGAACTCCTCAGCATCCTCACTAACGCTATGCTCAGAACAACTCAAAGTCAGCTCAGGCAGAGGGAGCATTCCCTTCATCCTCAGCTTGGTACTCTCCAGTCTACCTTCCCATCACCTTGAGCATGCAAATAACGCTCCACTACAGAAACAAAAGCTTCCTCAGCTTTCTGAAGCCAGATTACTTACTCACAGCACTACCACAGAAACAGACAACCTGCTCCAGAGAAATCCAGCCTCTGCCACCTACAGTACGTGCTCTGTGAATTTGGGAGAACAAAGGAAAAATGGGAACATTAAACAAACATACCAGCCTTGCTGTAACACCTACAGGACAGCTTTTTCTGTGTCTACATTCAAGACTAAAAAGAATGGTTCCAAAAGTCCATTTAAAACTGTTGCCTTGTCTTAGCTGCATGTAGTTGAGGTAAGACCGGTATTCAGTACACTTTCTGTAGCCAGCCAGCTTGGGCCATACAACTACCCGTGCCCTTCAGCTGCAAGAGAAGCCAGTATCTGGTAGTCTTGGACTAAAGGCAGTCAGAATTGCTCTCTGCTCTCTCCAATACAGATGCTATAGAAGGATGTCAGAATATTGCCTGAGGATTTCTAGCTATCCCAGCCATACATCCAGAAGATAATAATACACTAGTTCAAAGCCAAATTAATCTTCAAATAAAGGACAGATCGATCTCCTTTTGTCCTGTATATTGATGATTTCCAGTACTTCATGTTCCTGTTTGGTTTCCTATCTACCTTGTGAAATCCATCAGATTTCAGATCATGCAGATCAGCAGATGATGATTTATAGCATCACTATTTCTCTGTATGCACGTACATATGGTAGCACAGATTCTTCTTACAGCAAGTTAGCGCATGGGATGTTTTGTATATTAGAAATAGAAGCACTTAAGAAAAGGTACTGCTTACATGTCTAAGTTTCAGACAGCCCTTGCTGCTAGCTAGAAGAACCTCTATCAGACTGAAAGCTCCTGACAGGAAACTAGCAAACTGCTTTAACTGAAATGTACTCAGAAACCTCTAACAGTGCGTCGTGCAGACGTAAATAGTGTCACAAAAGCAAGGTTAAAGCACAAAAAGGAAGTACTTGAACTTACAAAAAGAAACCCAAACACACGAACAGTTATAACCCTTGTTTATGAAACCAAGTGTTAAACAACTGCCATGTATGTTTCAGAAGTGTACAAAGAGATGAGCATACAGTCACGAATATAACCCTGTCCCTTCCCCCTACAATGGAGCAAGGAGGTGACTTTGTGCCATTTACATCCCATACCCTGCAAAAACACCACTACACTTTGAAATTAACTTCTCACAAGCCAGGGAATGCCAGCACCTGCAGAATTAACCATCCCTTCCACAAAAACCTTGCCAGCAAATTCTGCTCCTCCAGGTAGCATTAAAGAAATGACTGGCTTCTTTCGTGGGACCAAAATCATCCCATTGCTCATCCTTGGTGGCAAAGCTCTCCCTGATTCAGTTAGCAGACAGGAGGGAGTGGGAGCAGCTGGCTTTACACCAGCAGTCCAACAGGTTTTGGTCTTGCACTGCAAGTCACCATCCCTCTGCCCCACAGCAATGCTGCGACCACTCTGATCGCTGTGGGCAGACACAGCAGTAAAAGAGGGATGGAGGGAAACTAAAACCAATGAGGATGGACTGCTACAGAAGTTTATAACTAGAGGACAGTTCCATAAGAGGAGCAGTAGTGCAGTGAACTAATGATTAACCCCAGTTTCCAACTCTCTCCTGTATCAATAATTTTGCTGGACATCAAAGTGCATTTCCACCTTTTCTTCTGCAGGGATAGAAATGGTTTTCCTTCTCCCCCCAGTTTTCATTTTCCCCAGTTTGCTGCTTCTCTGGAAACTCAGATGGAGATGAGCCATTCGCCATGGAAATTACTATGTTCAAATGTCATCATGAACAGGGTTGGTTCTCACACAAAGCAGGTTTACAGTAGACAAACTCATTTCCTTACTAAAACAGCCCAAGGGTCTGTTTCCTTCCATTTCCCATTTGCTGGAAAGAGGGAGAAAACTGTTGACCACAAATAAAAAGGACAAGATTCACCCTGACTAAAAGAAGATCTCAAAGGAGGACAAACAAGTCAGCAGCCTGAAAGTACATCCCTATTTCTGTCCTCTGCGTACAGAGGAAGTCTGGGGACACTAATTCAGACTTAAACATCTGCAGTGAAGCAAGAGGTATCCCACACCCAAGGACATCCCTGCAGGATGCTGGCACTTTCAGCACTGTGCTTCCTCCCAAAAGGCTCCCCCCAGCCCCTGACCCACCAACAGCAGCAGAACAACCCCTGAAACTTGCTTCAATACTGTTTGTTATTGTGGAGCACTGGCTGATGTTAAAATGGGTGGCAGGTCTCCTTCCTACTCTGCTGCTGCTGGTCCAGTCACTCAGAGGAGTCAGAAAGAACCCACTGAAAAGCCAGAAAAGGCAGACTCCTGCCCAAATGGCCTGTTTTAGATGGCACATCAGCTATCCAACACTATCAAGAGCTTATAAACTCATTTGGCTTGTTGAAACAGGCAGCAAAACATCACACTCACTAACAGGCAGCAAAAGGTGAAACTGGAACAGGTACAATTTCCCTGCCCACAGTGAAAGTGGAACCAGCATTTGGGGAGCGCCAGCCTCAGGCTTGGGGCCAGCCTGTCCTTGACAAGTGTTTTCTGACTGTCAGAACAGGCAACATGATCATTTCAGTGCTACACAACACTGTCACTGCCCAGCAATCTCCGGTTCGCAGTGCTGTGAGCTAAATGTGAGAACAACCAGAATGGACCTGTTATCTTGCTTCTCTTGGCTTACCCGCATCACCGCAATGATTACATATTGCAGAGGGAAATGAAACATCTGGTTTCAGGTGTTTCAAAGGCACTGCCTTATTTTCAGCAAATAGGAAGGCGCAGAGCTTTTCCATTATGATGGAAAAATCAGCTTCTGGAGAAAGCCCTGTGGTTTTAATTGAAGTTTTGGCAAAGCAAGGCATGAAAACAGGGCCTACAATCCCACTTTTTAATGGAAATCAGCCATTTGCACTCCCCAGCTTTTATTTACACACAGACCACATACCAAGCATTGCCATCAGACTAAGCAGGATACGCAGCAAGGTCTTGTACAAGTGCAATCGCTTAGTCAAAAGGTCTGAGAGCAAGAAGTTGAGGTCCTTGTGCAACCTCTGCATGCCCTAAAGGCTGCACTCATTAGAGACTGGCAAATACTTGGTATCCATCAGGAAATCTGGAACCCTCGAACACACAATTAGCAAGGGAGAGCTGCTTGCTGTTAGTGTTCTACAATGAGCGTCTTGTGCCAGCACTGCAAACATTTCTTTGCATGTTCACACATGTGAGTAATCCTATTGATTTCAGTGCCGGATGCAGAGAATGCAGCCTCAGAAATGTGGTGGAAAAAAAGCTTTTCTCTTTGGCGTGAAGCTAGTATTTGAGCTGACTTTAGTGCCGGTTTGCACCACAACACGTTTTATTGCCAGGTTATTTTAATCAGCTGCATCGTCCTTCTGCTCCTAAACAATGGTCACAAGACAAAAATCACTGCAGTAGTGGACAAAAAGAAGTCCATCAAATAAATGAGCTAAATTAGCAACTGTGATAAATTTTGGTCTGCAAGGCCTCATGGTTCAGGGTGTGCTTCATACAAGAAAAGTCATCCTTCACACCTGAAACCAGACTTCCAGAAAGACACAAATGCTCCCTACCCCTGGAAGCGAGGTCATTTCTATCTGCAAGCACTGCTATCTGCAATGCACAGGAGAGCTACGTGAGGTGAACTGTAATGGTAATTTCACTTCGCAATTATACCTGTTTTTGCAAACAGAGCTGCCACAGCACATTCTCTCTACAAAGTATTTGCTTCTAAATAGTCAAAGATCCGCAACTAAAAGGAAAATGAATTCAGCTCCTGCTCACGTGGAATGAGTTTGCCAGTACTTACCAAAAGATTCTCTGGTTTGAGGTCCCTGTGGACAATGTTCTTGCTGTGGATATAAACCAGTGCTTCACACAGGTCAGTGATCATGACAGCAGCATCATGCTCTGTGAATTTCACACTTTCTATGATGGCATCAAATAAGTCCCCTCCTGGGACGTACTCTAGGATTAGGTAGATCTCTGCTTCTGTCTCATACACTTCAATTAAGCTTACTATATTGGGATGAGAGAGACTCCTGATGATCAGAATTTCACTCTCCATCATGTCCTCTTTCCCCTTCAACTTGGATTTATCAACGATTTTCATGGCATAGATCTGGTTGGAGTCACAGTGGCGACATTCCTTCACCACTGCAAAGTTCCCATCCCCAATAGTTCTGCCAATCTCGTAGTGTTTTTCCACATCAGTTCTGTTTTTAATGGCATGCCTCCGGCTTGTGCCTTCCAACCCCTGAGCCTTGCTTTCTTCCTTATTGGCTCTGCGCTCCCCTGTTTTCTCTCGTCGCGTCAGGTCACTCTCTCTACATGCGATATTCCCCTCTCTTCTGGCACCCTCCTCTTTAGCTCTTTGTCCGTCTCTATGTGTTTTAGATGGTTTCTCAGCATCCCTCGGAGTGTCTTTCTTTAGCCAACCACTTTGGTTCATTATGCAGCTACTTCCATTCTCTTCCTTCGCTTCGCGAGTTAGCTGCAGCCCTTCTACAGCATTCTTCTTGATTTTCACTACTTCCTTCCCATGGCTTTCATGTTTCTCCACATCCCTTTCCTTCTCGATGCTCCTTTTTTGTTTCTCCAGCCCTTCACTAACATTCCTAAGCAGGGGCTTCCACGTCCTCCTACAGCTATTATCCTTCCAACCAACTTCCTCACCTTCCAGACAGGTTTCTGAGGATTTCCGGCAGTTCCTGATTTTGGCATTTCTCTCCATGTGGTACCTCTGACACGCACCCGCGGTCAGGTCTCTGCTCTCTAATGAGGCCTCAGCCCGCCTTTCCCGTTCTAACTTCTGCCTGGCCTGCCTTTCCTGTTCGCACTTCTCACATCTCACCACCTCCTCCGAGCTCTCTTCTAACCCATCCTCAGGGCTCCTCTCACGGCTGAAGTACCTCTCGCTTTCTCGGATCTTCCTAGAAGGCTTCGCCCCTTGCTCTCCATCCCAGCTCTCCCTACTCCACTTCTTTTTTGTTCTCATCTTTTCCTCTTGCTTTGCCTTGGCTTGACTTTTCCCTTTATGTCCAGCTGCCAGTTTGGGAGACATGCCATTGCTGCAGTTCTTGGCAATTTCTGTTTCATCAAAGCCACTGTCCACTTTGGAAGCCTTGTCATACAGCCTGCCCATCAGCTTCTGGGACTGCTCCTCATTCTGCTGAATGACGGCACTGGCAGCGTATGGGTTTTCAGGGTAAAGTTCTTGTAACACCACTTCCAGGTCCTTCAAAGTGAGGGGCTCTCTGCCCATCGCTATGAATGCATCACCTTCCCTGAAGAAGTCAGAAACACTTTGGATTTCTCTGCCTCTCAGATTGTAAAGCTTTCGCACACGGTCATTCTTCCAGCGTGGAAATCCCAGAGCCTCTGAAATGTCGGCCATCAGCTGCTCGAAGGTCTGGACCGACCTCCTGTTGAGAAGCAAGGTTATCCTCCTGAGCGTGTGGCCACCAGGTTTCACCACTGTGATAATCCTTGGCTTCACAGGACTGTGCTCTGAATGTAAAGTGTGAAAACCATTGCGGGGATTAAAAAGCGGGGACCTCTGACTGCTTTCGTGCAAACAAGCTTTTCCATAGCTTCTACGACCAAGAGGAGGACACGTCCCTTGTAGCTTCCTCTCTTTTACTTTTGAGCTCGAGTTGTGTGGCGAATGGTCAAACAAGGCCTGGCGCCCTAAAGCAAACAAAGAGCAGGCATATTATTTCTGAGTAAAAGCTTTCTACATGGCAATGCATGTGACCAAAAAGAGTAGGGGTAGGTGCATTCAGTGCTTATAAAGAACTGCCACTAAGGAGCAACTCCATGTGCGCGCAACTACAAACACGTTCAAGTTTGGGAGAAAACGTAAATGCGCTTTGTGACAAATAATACTGGAAACAAATCCTTCTCCTAAATCCTTCCCAACTTCCAGAAATCCGCAAAAAACCATGGGGTTACTTGTGCCAGGATCGCATCCAGATTGTTCAGCGTTCTCTTACGAATCCACCTACCACGAGCACACTCACTTCCTTTCTGAACCCAATTACAAGTTTGGCCTCTGTACACCCTGCAGCAACAAGTTCACAATTACATCGCACGAAGTAAAAGAGATGAATTACTTCTGGTTCAAAATTGTTACCAGATGGCAATGTGTGTGCAGCCTTATATTCCTATAAATAACTTCCTCCACTTTCCTTGGACCATTCATTAATTTTCTAGACTTCTACAACAAATTAAGTACATGAGATTCATTTTAAAAAGCATTACTTTCGCTCTAATTTTACAGGAATTTTATAGCACATTTAAGAGTGATGAAGTTTCTCTTTTTTCTCTTAAAGGAAGGACATCCTTTTTTTTTTCCTTGTTTGTTTGATGACTGGAGCCCAATATTTTGGTTTGACTTTTTTAGTCTAAAACTTACGTAAAACGACACAAAGTCCCGAGTGTCCTCCAGCGACATTAAACATTTTCCATCCCATATTTCATCTTAGAATACCAACCAAAGAAAACAGCACCATTTGTTACTTGTAATTCTGAACAGAACTGAGAACATCACATATGGTTATGGACAAACCAAGCTTTAACATAATTCACTGTCTATAAACGCAACAATAAGGTAAGAATAAAAATGTCCCCTTAAATACTCTGATTTCTTGTACCTATTGAGATTAAAACTTGATTATAATGCAGTTCTTTTCAGCCTTGAGAAATAAACTTTCAGGTTGAGATCACAGAGTGCTTCCAACTCCATTTGACACTCTTGCACTTCAGTTAGGAACAAACATTCAACAGGTATGAACAGGACCAAGACAAAAGAAAGCAGCTAGAATTGGGTAATGACCATAAGAAACGGCTTATCTCCCAGAGCATCCCACCCATTTTCCTATATTCCTATGATTACATAGTCACAGTGCCATGGACAAAGCCACAAAGGAAAATCTGCACATATGAGCCTTCCCCTGGGCGCTAGGCTTAACACATACCCGTTCAAGCATTCTGGCAGGCTTAAGCCTACTACAGTTTGGATTTCAGCAGCTGAAAAGCTATTTTCAGTATTTCAAGCTATGCGTTTTTCTTTGTCCTTTTCACCAAGGCATAATAGAACAAAGAGGAAATACACCTCCTCACCTAGAAAAACAAACAGGAAGGAGAACA
Organism: Pezoporus occidentalis; assembly: GCF_034315485.1. Classification (NCBI taxonomy): domain Eukaryota; kingdom Metazoa; phylum Chordata; class Aves; order Psittaciformes; family Psittacidae; genus Pezoporus; species Pezoporus occidentalis. The sequence continues at coordinate 1,497,287 of NW_026912854.1, forward strand.
CAACAAATGCTGCAGCATTCACTCAAGCTGCTGCCAAAAGAGCGCATCCGAAAGGCCAGTGGCTGAGTGGGGAAAGCACATAAGAAGACACCACTACAGCTACAGACCTCCATTCTGCTGCTGGCTTTGCCCTGTGTACTGCATCCAGCTCTGGGACGGCTAACACAGGAAGGATGTGGACCTGCTCAAACAAGCCCAGAGGGATGCTGCGAGGGCTGGAGCAGCTCTGCTCTGGAGCCAGGCTGAGAGAGCTGGGCTGGGGCAGCCTGGAGAAGAGAAGGCTCCTGAAGGGGAGACCTGAGAGCAGCTCCAGTGCCTGAAGGGGCTGCAGGAAAGCTGGAGAGGGGCTTGGGACAAGGGATGCAGGGACAGGCCAAGGGGAATGGCTTTAACCTGCCCGAGGGGAGACTGAGATGAGCTCTTAGGCAGAAGCACTTCCCTGTGAGGGTGCTGAGGCGCTGGCACAGGGTGCCCAGAGAAGCTGTGTGAGCTTTCACATCCCTTCCAACACAAACCAGTCTGTGATTCTATGATGGATGCTTCTTAGTTGCAATACTCTCACCATTAAGCACTGTGTGCCCCCAGTATGTCCTTTAACTCTTGGCTTCATTTTATTCCCCCTGCCAAGTGAGAGAGAAACTTCTCTCCAAATAAATATTACGAAGAAGCCCAACTGCCAGCACAGGGATTGAAGACGTAAGCATTATATAAAAGCTACATGTGACTAATACTTTGTGGTTGTACAAGTTATTTCTGTCTTCATTCTGCTTTTTGAGGATGAGCTCTTTGTTATCAAAAGATGACTACATGCGTGCTAGTGATTCTGCTGCAGATATTTACATTCTATTCAGAAGAAAGCCTACTGTGAATGGGCTGGTAAAAACATATTTAGATTAATAATAGTCCTCTGAGATCTGAATCAAGTCCAGAATGTTCCTGGTTACCAGGAACTGCTGAAGCCCTGAATTTAATCAACTGGATGCCCACTGTCACCAAAGCACCATCTTGCTTACCAGAACAGCACGTGACATTTGTACTGCTCACAATCTTGGCGCTACATAAAACCTATGCTGCACTAATAATGACTTCCCTTTATGTGTCCCCCAGCCATTAGCACACCTTGCTATAAACCATTCATTTCAAGTGCCTGGCTGACTGCTGATCGTTTCAATTTCCCAAACATCAATTATGTTTTCTTTCTTCACTAAACGGGCTAAGCTCTAAACAGAAACCAAATTTAGTTATTAATTCTATAATTAAGGGAATAAGAGCAGTTGTGTGCAATTATTAAGAACAATATAGGAATGTGCTTTTGTCCTTTTTAAACTGGCTAAATCCCTAGCCAAAGAGGAAGTTTGACACAAGCCATAAGTTAATATGTAATCATTTTAGGAATAATAATAACAATATTGTATATTTTTCTAAGATGAAAGCGGAAGTTACATGAATGCTTAAATTCATGTGGAAAGGAATCTCCTTTTCCTGAGAAAGGGGAAGTGTCAAATCCTGTTAAAGCGGTGGCCACAATGACTATACATTACATAGGGTTTGTGTTATTTTCCACTGATGCTATATTTAATTGAACTGATTCCCATCAAGCAAGCCTCAATCTGTCAGGAAAGTGCACACCCTTAAAGCAGTAACAAGCGTTTCTGGAAAGCCTTCAAAGGTCACACACATACACAAATGCTCCAGCTACAATTTATATTGCTTCAAAATGTTGCTTCCATATTTATATACAAGTGGGAGAGGGAGGTGGGATCAGAAACACACTTCAATGAGTCTAAGTCCTAGCAAACTATACATCAGGGAATAAAATGTGTTTATTCTTTTACTGTCTTACTGAAAGCTAATCATAGAACGGTTTGAGGTGAAGGGAGCTTAAAGCTCCTCCAGCTCCAACCCCTGCCACAGGCAGGGACACCTTCCACTAGAGCAGCTTGCTCCAAGCCCCTGTGTCCAACCTGGCCTTGAGCACGGCCAGGGGTAGGGCAACCACAGCACAGCTGGCCACAGGCATCATGTATGCCATCTAAGCTGCGCACTTGGGCACCCAAACAAAATAAAACTGGGATTTACAGAGTGATACAGAGCTCCAGGTGGTAAAGACGTGATGGTCTTGTAAGGTAAACGATCACAGCAAGTCCTCAGGAAGCAGGAAGGATGGGACAATCAGGGATCTGGGGGCTCAAACAGGTAGCAGGAACACAAAATTTAGCATCTACTGACCAAAGCATCAGTGGTCCATGGAGAGAAAATGGTTGCTGCAGGGAGGACAGCTTTTGTGATTCATTTTTAAAAGCCAATTCACAAACCATGTGTGATTGAGTGATAGTCACAGTCAGTCCCACTGTGTTGGGGAGAGGAAGGCATAGGAGGGAAACAGCAAAAGAAGACTTCTCCTTGTGCAGTTTGGCTCAGTATCTGGACCTGAAGTGAAATAAAGGGAACTGAGAAGACCTAAGCTCTGAATAAGGTGTGCATACAGAGCTTCAACCAATCCTCATCTTCACAGTGAGGGACTGGCCTCGCTATTCCCCCTACAGCACCAGAATAACAGGGCTTCCCAGAGGCGACCTATTCTGGCAATCAAAAACGGACCGCTGCCATTTGTCCTTCAGAACTTCTCCCTTCCCTTGACCAGTCTTTGTTCCTTCATTAAACCACTGCTGCTCATCCTGCATCCTCCTTGGCTCTAATGAGTGATGGCAGTCGCAGTAATTAACTGAATGGTTTACCCAGCAGCCGGCTCTGCTCTCAAGTCACAGGTTGCAGCGGCATTAAACTTTTACAAGGAGTATTCCCACACAGAAGGCAACACTAAAACAGGGTCCAGTTCTGGCATTGCTTTCTGTGAATAAGGTGGTGTTATTTAAGCCCTGCAGTTTCCTTAGAGGACCCTGGATCAATACGAAAGCCTCCACTTACAAAATCAAGTGTGAGAACTCCCTAGAACACCAGCAGCATTCTTCAGGCAACTAAAGTTGCGCACGACAGAAACTGTGCATCTGGGAGGTTTCGTTACTTACTGGTGCCCATGCAGGGTAAGCAGAACACTTTCAAAAGGGAAGGAAAAGAAGGGAACTAAAACTGTCTGGTTTTATCATAGCCCCAGCAATTTCTGCTGAGGGCATGGAAAATAATGACCATAGGGAATAAAAATAACCTTAATTGGAGCCCAAACCAGTAAGTTCATGCCAAAGTTATCAACAAGTATCTTAAAGTTGAGGGTGAAGAATACATCTGGCCTTCAACTCAGAGCAGCCAGGTGTGTAGCTCACACAGGGTTATCAGTGTGCACCAGCAGCTCGGTTCAGGATGCAGTCTGAGTCCTCTACTTACATGGAAACAAAATATGATCACAGGCATCCTTTTACAGCAAGTAAATTTTGCATGAGCATTGTTTACAGCTCTACTGTTGGAAAACACCACTGGTGAACTTCTCTCTCAAGAGCTGTAGGACCCTCTCCTTCCTTCCCTGCTGCTCATCCTTGCCTCCCACCATGCTTTAGAGTGTTTTACTGCACAGATTTACATAGAATGGCTTAGGTTGGAAGGGACCTAAAAGCTCCTCCAGCTCCAACCCCTGCCACGGGCAGAGACCCCTTCCACTGGAGCAGCTTGCTCCAAGCCCCTGTGTCCAACCTGACCTTGAACACTGCCAGGGATGGGGCAGCCACAGCTTCTCTGGGCACCCTGTGCCAGCGCCTCAGCACCCTCACAGGGAAGAGCTTCTGCCTAAGAGCTCATCTCAGTCTCCCCTCGGGCAGGTTAAAGCCATTCCCCTTGGCCTGTCCCTACATCCCTTGTCCCAAGCCCCTCTCCAGGTTTCCAACCAAAACATTTCAACCAAGAAACCTGGAGAGGGGCTTTGGACAAGGGCCTGTAGGGACAGGACAAGGGGAACGGCCTTAAGCTGCACCAGGGGAGCGTTAGATTGGATATTAGGAACAATTCCTTCCCCAGAGGGTGCTCAGGCATTGGAACAGGCTGCCCAGGGCAGGACTGGAGTCACTGTCCCTGCAAGTGTTCACACAGCGTGGAGATGAGGTCCTCAATGCCATGGGTTAGTGGTGGCCTTGGCAGTGCTGGGGATGGTTGGACTTGGTGATCTTAAAGGTCTTTTCCAACCAAGTTGACTCTACCATTCTATGGTCTGCTCCTTTGCTGTTCTTTACAAAGGAAACCTACTTGATTTTGTTGTCCCCATATCAGTTCACCTTGATGGTTTTTTTTAAGAGCAGGAAAAACTACATGCACATGAACAGGTGACTATTGCAGAGCATCACCAAGGTCATCATCTAGACAAGACAAAAATCAGAAGCTATCAGCATGACTTGAATTCAGTTCCTCCCTGCACACAAGGCAGTTTAGAAGTGCATACAGTTTGGTTTGTGTCTACACCAAGGTACAGTGGAGTCTCTTTTGCAGATAAACTGGAATCAGGACTGTGCCATAAAAAAATCTATAACTGGGAAAGCTGAAAAGTGGGCAGTAAAAGAACATAGGAAGAAGAATGGTTTCTCTGCATAAGGCAATGTCGACCTGAAGAACTGGGTTTTCTCTCAACCAATTGCACAGGTTTTCATGGCAGTCAATCTGTATTTCTCAGACACGATCACATGCTGGTGGCCAAAACAATACTCTAAGACCTGATCTGCAAACCTGCTGACTGCTCACAGCTGCAAGAGGTACTTCAGACACAAGGTAATACAACACAACACAAAGATCCTCCCAAAAGTCAGGACCCGGGCATCTCTAGTTACATTCTTCCCCAAGTCAAAGCCCTTTTGACTTTACCTTTTAGACCTGGACTCCCACTGACCGCAGTTCACGTGCTCTCTTTACAGGTATCACAGAGATGCCAGACCATGTTTGTTGCTCTAGCAATAACCGTGACAGAAAAGCCCATGAGTTAATAAGCCTGTGTTAACAGCAGGGCTCAAAAAGCATGCCTGGAAGGCCAGGAGCAACGGGGTAAACAGTAAATAGATGCTCATTAGGTACGCTTTGTCCATCATATGCACTGATGGAGCCAGAGACCCTGGGAGAAAACAGCAGCATCTGATAGTGTAATTAATGTTCATATATTAGTGTACAGGAACATGCACTGGGGGGGGAGTGTTGTTAATCAATAGCCATAAAGGCCCGAGTTTGTAACCTCAATAATGTTAGATTCTAAGTACCTGGCCTCATAGAAATACAGTATTTTAATACATTGAACAAATTTTATGTGGCTAGAATACATCTGATGGCAAGGCAGTTATGGAACATACTATGCAACAAAATACTAATGTAAATCCTGTGGCATTATAAGTATTACTAAACAAAATGAAATAAACACAATCCAAGTATTTTTAGAAGACCAAAGTGTGTTTTATCCAATCACATTAAAAACCAACATCATGGTATTTACAAGAATTCTTATCTGCATTAGCTAATGGTGCAGAAGGCAAACCAAACCATCACCTAAGGGCAGTTTTAACATTGTCACAGGGAGGGGGGGGATCAGTTTAAGATCTATAACATTATTTCTGCTACCCTACTGGGCATCTCCAGCCATACTGGAGATTCCAAGTTCATTATCATTCACACGTTCACATCCAGCAAGCTTAAAGGAAAACTGAATATAGCTTGTGAATTTGACTGTGAGCCCTGCAAACTCAGCTGTGTGCCAAGGTCTGTTCCTTCTATCCCACAGGTCATCAATGGGACTAAAGTTTCTCCTGGCCAAAGGCGTCTGGTCCCATTAAGTGAGTGCCAAAGCATCAGCTGTGAGGAAAGTAAATGGCCGTGGTGGCTTCTTCTAGAGTACAAGAGTATGGGAGATACACACCTTTGTACCCACTCCCTGCCCTCACAAAGGCAGGCAAGGAGACTTCACAGCTTTGCATCGTGCACCGCATCTTCAACATGCCTGCTTCTTACTTTAAGAATAAAGTGAACATGCATTCTATCATGGAAACTGGAGATCTCCAAATTCTTTAAGTTCCACAATTGCCCACTGCCATTGTGCCCCAGTCTTTCACTGCAGAAAGAAAGAAAAGGGGGCTTGACTCTCTTCTCCCTGCCTATTTCTCTTGCTCCTTTTTCACTGCCAGTTTTGGGACACAGACCTCTGAGTTTATGGGAGATCTTAGAGAGCAAATAGTACCGGAGCAGCTGAAAGGTAGGCAGATGAGCAGCACTGGCAGGAGGGACAGCCTGGGTGGAAAACTGGCTGGACTTCAGCAGAGGACAGGAGCCTATGGGATGCCCACACTGGATCCTCCACTGTGGACCAATAAGCTCTGGATTTTTCCACCTGAGGATGTATTGCACCTCTGTGTCACCTCCAGCTCCACAGCGGGTGCCATCCTGCAGTGAGATACGTGTAGGACTCTCACCATGTAGCAACGCTTGACATTATTTACTGTATGAAAACCATGAGGGATAAATGACATTTAGCAGCCCCCTTTCCTTCTTTCTCCTCAAAGATAAACCCTGGCTTTTCCTTGCCTCTTTTCTTAACCCTTTTCCTTTGCTTCATGTTCGGAGCCCCCCTGCAGCGTTCCCTGGCACTCTCATGTCCATGGAAGAAGCAGCAGAGTCCAGACTGCTGCAAGGCAGCCTGGTTTGCTCTCTCAGCATTACACTCCCTTTTCTGACCTGGCAACAGTGGTTGGGCAAAATCTACCTTCTCAGGAGCTCCCCACCCGCCCCTGTGGGCCCACAGCCACCCCACTGCATGGTTTAAAGTCTTCTAAATCAAGGCATTTGTAATTAAAAAACCAAATATTTACAGCAAACACAGATGGCTATTGCCATGTGGCAGCGCTCAACTGAGCTGGATCACCCCCAGAGCAGCAGATGAAGGTAAAGCTTTTATGTAGTCTTGCAATGAGTCACAAGTGTCATTGTTTTTACTTCTTCTGGGCTTTTTTTAAGAGCAGAACCCCACTTTCATTATCTTTTGACATTTTAAGGGCAGCAAATCAAGAAGCGAGCATAAAGAAAGCCCTCTGAAGAAGTATACAGCTGCATAATCTGTAAAGACTAAGAGCAATGTAAGAGTGCACGTGAAATGAATCAGTGCCTTTGGAGGTGTGAGGCTCAGTTTTAAGTTGTTACCCTGCATAAAACCAAAAAAAGGGTATTATGAAACTGCTCATTTGTTTCATTCCTCTCAAAGATGACAGGCTGTGTGTCTTGTTGGGAACAGCCATGCCTGCTTTCTGCAGCTTGACAGCTTTAGGGTCTGCCCCAGCAACCAGGGAAGCGAGCTTGTCAGTCCAGGACCTTCCATCAATTATCTTTCAGGAGAGGGGCAGAACTGACAGAGGGAGTCAAAAACATCTTACACAACTATGCTATTTGCCAGGATCCATCTGGCAAATCCTCCATGTGTTTCTCGAGGCTCAGTGTATGCTTTCGCGTTGATGCTCTTGCCTCCTGACCCACCATACATTTTAGATCAATTATTCATGATTCAGCACAAAGTAAGCTTTCACTGCTTTCTAACCCCGTTAGCCGACGGTGCCTCAGTCAAAGGAGCAGGATTCTGTTTCTTCTTGTGGGAGATTTTATTTGCATCGCTTCCCAAATCTCAGCTTGATGACTAATCAGTTGCAACTGAGCAAACCCACTGCAAATAAGAGAGCTTGCAGAGGTGTCACTGAGGGTTTAATTAGGCTTCCAGATCCTTCATTACCAATAAACTTGTTGCGTAACTAAAGACAAGACCCAGCCAGAGTCTGATTCTCCATCTGGTTTGCAAAAAAAGGGGTAATTACCCCAAAGTTTTCTTTGGAAATTTAGTACATTGAAGAGATGTTAACTCGGATGTAAATGTAGAATTCCCAGCCCGTTATTACAGAGCCACTTTTGCAGAAGAGACTCATGTATTAAAGTCTACACCGCAAAATAACTTGGTTTGGGGAACTTATAAAAGGGAATGGGTTTCTCAGGGAAAACTCTAAGCCAGTGCTAATTAGGCTTAAAAGCACGACAACAAGCGCAAAGATCAGGATTTTCATATCAGCAGACACTTCTCAGCGTCTCCATTAACAACACTATTTGGGGTGACAAGTGAAAAATTGGAGTGTATGTGCAGGCTAGCAATACTGATTGAGTGGGAGAGGGTGTTCTCGGAATGATTGCTGAGTGCTTCTGCTGAGAATATCCGACACAAATGCTTGTTTTGCATTCTTACAACAATTAGACTGAGCAAATCACACCAGGAACGGAGGGAAGATGGCAAAGGAGCCTGGCTTTCCTTTGCGGTGAAGACAAACTGCTGCTAGGCGAGATGGACAATATGCAAGCACTACCAAAACTCCAAATCTGCATTAAAGCCAATGAAGGCAGTAGCTCCCTTTCCTTTCTTTCATTGCTTCCAGTATCTACTGCATGCTCCAAAAGGAGAGACCCCATACCCTGAAAATGAGGAAAACCTGGAAAAGGGGATACTGTGAAGTGTCACATTCAGCTCTTTCAACTACAACTTTTTCAGCTCTGAACCAAGTTGTGCTGAAGCTAGTTAAAAGATTCACATTACTTTCACTGAGACCTGGATCTGATTTAACAGAGGCTGCTAAAGCCACCATAATGTTCTGATGCTGACTATATTGACAAGAAAATCCATATAACTCCGATTCCCGATGTTGTCAAATGGTCAGGAATCGAGTCAAAGGAAAGGAGGAAAAGCAGCGACAGAAACCAACCCAATTCACCCTGGAGCTGTGGGAAGAGAAGGAAGGACCACCGGCTTCCCTGATCTCTACACAACTATAGATATTTCTGCAAGAAAAAAAACAAACTAAGCCAAGCAATCTCAGAAATGGGGAAATGAATCCCACACAACTTCCCTTCGTCACCACATGCTCCAAGTCCCACAGATGCCAAAGCTGTGACGCTCTGCAGAACAGGAACAGAAAAAGCAGCAGTGCAGACAGATACAAAGCACATAGTGACACTACCAGGTAATGATACAGCCACAAGTCAGGTTAGCACGCCCCAGGTAACTAACTTGAGTATAAATTCCCCCTCAAAAGAAACCCCCACAATAAAGACAAGGTAAGTTTAGCCCAGCTGAAATTCACAGGCTTGAACTGCTGCCAATATCCTGAATTAAAACCAAGTTTATCTTTGCTGACAGTTACAGTCCAATTAAACAATTCAGGTTAACGAACCACAGATGAGATTTCCTAGAAGCAGTTCCCAGCTGATGTGTCCTAACATCCCACCCAAATGCTCATGGCAAGGGCCATCCATGCCCTTTCACCACACCCATTACCCTACAAGAAAGAGACTCTAAGCCTGCAACATCCTTTTTATCCAGAGAGCTGCAGGATGCCTCCCTGAGACACAAAACTCAGCCACCTCCTGAGAAGAGCATGACGGAGTTGCTATAATAACTGCACTCCTACCACATCACGTAGCTGTAATATGTTTTGTAAGCTCGGTTTCACTTGCTGGCTGTTTTGGGACTCTGCTGATTCTCAACGCTTCGAAGAATCAAAACTGCATTTAGACCATATAAAAAATACAACAAGTACCCAAGAGGTGTCAAGAGGAAAGAGGGTGGCTATAGGGAAAGGAGACCGGCAGGTGGGAAGACAAACTTGCATGCAAACAAGCACAGATGTAGATTTCTATTTCTGCATAAAGCTAGCAGTAAAAGCATGCATGATTCACTGCAAGGCTTGGCAATAAACTCTTTATCGCCTCACACAACACAGGTTGCAATGCAAATGCCCAGGAAGGAAGGAAGGCAGAGTTTTGTCATACTGTTGCAAAGGGTTGGTTGGTTGGTTTGCTTTAAAAGGAAACCTTTCAGTACAGAGCGCAGCTAAAGTTTCAGTTTGGGGTGTCCAAACAGTGTCTGACAACCTGAAAACCACCCCATTAAGCTCAAAACAGTTGCCTGTCCAGTCCCCTTGACACTGTGCACTGAATGTCCCCTAAGGAAGGCAGGAAATAACGCTGTGCAGTGAAAAGTTAGGACACAGCCTTCCTATAAGTACCTGCTATTAAACAGGAGCAAACATAAGCAGCGTAACTACAAAAGTCAGGAGATACAAGGGCACAACCAGCATTTTCCCACAGAGAGGTTTGGCTGCCAGCATCCTCATGGGACCCTGCGTCCCAGCCCGTACCCCGCGTAGCTCCAGCTGCAGCAATTTCCGAGCTGAAGGAAAATTCACCCCCTTTAAGTGCGTTTAACACACGGCTCTGCAACTCAAGCTCCTTACACCGGGTGCCGTTTACTTTCTTTGCAGAGCATCGGTGCTCTCCGAGCAGCACACGAGCATCCGTTCCAAGCGATCCACGCTCGCACAGACTACACTAAGAGCGCAAGTTACTTCTAACCTTCAACCGACATCGGAAGGGACACTGAGCCTGCCGTTCGGAGTAACAAACACCGCCTGCACCCTCAGGCTTCACAGCTTGCTCTCGCGTACCTCGCAGGGCTGCCGAGGTGGGAAGGAGCACAGGCAGCCCGACCGAGCCTCCCAAACCCCTCTCCCACCGGGAGCCGCTCCTTTCCCCGTCTCTCCCCACCCGCATCTCAAGCCCAAACGCCACCAGACCCACACACACTCAAGGACGGGGGGGGGAAGGAAGTTTCGCCGGAGCCGCCTCACACCCCCCTTCGCTCCCAACGAGACCCCGTTTAGGGATGGGGGTACCGAGGGACCGGCGCTTACCCGCGCAGTGGCCATAGGGGCAGCAGGAGCCCGCGGCGGGGTGCAGCGGCGGTGGCGCGGCGGCCGGCATCGCTCGGGGCTGGGCTGGGCTGGGCTCGGGGGCTGCCCGCACCGCGCCCCACCGCAGGCGCGGAGCCTCCGCGCCGCCTCCCGGCTGCCGGGGCACTGAGCGGGCGGGGAGGCGGCGCTGCGGAGCGGCCACCGCGGCGGTCACACCCCCTCCACAGCCCGCCCAGCCCGGGGCAGCCCCGCGGCCATCACCCGCCTGGACCCGGTCCCCCCTTCTGTCTGCGCCGCGCTCCCCCCCAGCCGGCAGTCCCTGTGTCCCCAGCAGCCGGGGGGCGGTTGTGTGCTGGGGGCTTCATGGACCCGTGGGTGATGGGGTGTGAGACCCAGCCGCAGTGAGGACTCCCCTCCGTGCTGAGCAGGCTTGGTAAATCTCAGGGTCACATAGGTGGGAAAAACCTTCAGGATCTTCAAATCCAGCCATCAACCAGACACCGCCGAGGCCACCCCTAACCCGTGGCACTGAGGCCTCGTCTCCACGCTGTGTGAACACTTGCAGGGACGGTGACTGCAGCCCTGCCCTGGGCAGCCTGTTCCAATGCCTGAGCACCCTCTGGGGCAGGAATTGTTCCTCAGCTCCATCTAAACCTGCCCTGGTGCAGCTTGAGGCTGTTTTCTCTTGTCCCATCCCTTGTTCCTTGGGAGCAGAGCCCAGCCCCTCCTGGCTCCATCCTCCTGTCAGGCAGTTGTAGGGAGCCATCAGGTCCCCCCTGAGCCTTCTCTTCTCCAGACTGAACCCCCCAGGTCCCTCAGCCATTCCCCATCACACTTGTGCTCCGGACCCTGCACCAGCCCTGCTCCAGCACCTCAATGTCTCTCTTGCAGTGAGGGGCCCAGAACTGAGCACAGGCTTCGAGGTGCATCCTCACCAGTGCCCAGTGCAGGGGCACAACCACTGCCTGACCCTGCTGCCGCACTGGTGCTGATACAGGCCAGGATGCTGCAGCTCCTCCAGGAGAATGCTGAGTGAATGAAATCATTCGGTTTGTCTTGGATTAAAAAAGACATAAACAAAGCACAAGCTGGGCACATGAACAACTGGTTGCCCAATGTCTTTGTAAAGAGTGAGAAGGAAAGGAGGCACGAGCAGTTCATTTTATTCTCCCTGTGCTGCAGTGTCCAGGCTGCCCATGGGATGCTGGCTACACAGCTGGCACACACAGGAGGAGCACACTGAAAAAGATGTGAGAGTGAAGCATCAAGCCACAGAGCTGGTTGGAGGATTCTATAACAAGAAGTCAGACTGCTCACCATACTACAAAGGAGATGCAGTTTGCTAACAGCATGTACATATCTTCATAGGGAAAACACCAGGAGTTAAAAGGTCCTTTAATTTTGTAAAGGAAAAGAATAATATAGAGTCAATGTCTAGAAGCTGAAGTTGGAGAAATTCAAACTATAACTGTTATGAATGGGAGCCAGTGATCTTTGGCACAAATGACGGAGGGAAGGTGTGCTTTATTCTCTGGAAATCTCCAAACAAGATGTCTTTGTGGAAAATATACTGCATCCCAATGGAAGTAGTTGGGTTTACCATAGGTATAACTGGATAAAATCTACTGGCCAGGGATATGTAGTAAGTCAGACTAAAACAGCCAGTGTTCCATCATTCTGTCCTCAAACTGTGTCCTCAAACAGGACAAAGCAGAACATGCTAAACAGGCCCATTTACTGATAGCTTTGTCCATTCAACTATCTTCTATGATTTCACTTCCAGAGTATTTCATCACTTTTCAGGCAACACTGTCCGAAAGCTTCCAGTTTGTTTAAAATTTCAAAACTCTCTAATTCCACATTTATTTTCCTATTTTTGCCTCTCCCCATTGTGTAGAGTTTGTTAATCCTACAGTCACCATTATCTGTCTGCCCGATGTTTTCATATCATAGGTTCTCAGGATTAGAACTGCCTGGAGGAGCGTAACTAAAGTCATGTTTAACACGTGCAGCTTGTATGGTATAAAAGGCTACTGCTTCTACCACACCCAATGCCCATGTAAAATCTCAGCTTCACTGAAGGCAGTGGAAGGCATCTTCTGCTATACCCCATCCTTCACATGCTCTTTGAATAACGCTGCAACTAATTCCTGCAGTTCTTGGCATCTCGATGACTTAACACGGTCTTAAGAATTAAGGTGCTGTGCTCGGTTCCTGTCTCTGTGCCTCCTCTGTCAGGTTACTCCACATTTCTCTGTGTGACCTTTTCCACCTGTGAAATGTGGATAATGACACCAATTAAAGGGATTTGCTGTCCACGGATGCAAAACCCTTAGGAGAGCTAAGTAGCAGCCCTGATTATCTGGTATTACTCCCTGCAGTTGGTTTCCAAAATGAGACTGTAACACGATTCAAAAGTCAACACTAGATTGGTAGTCCTCACATCTCTTCCCGTAGAATGAAGAACAGATGAAGAGTGGATGCAGATGTCTGAAGACATCTCCTTCCTACTTGCCTCTGGAGATTTGTCACCTCTCTTTCAAACAGTGAGTGAAGCTGGTTTCCCTTTAATCCTCTTCTCCACCAGCCGGTGATCTCAGCCATCCCATTCCTCTACTTAACCATCCGCAACTTCCTTACTATTTCTTACTAAGCACAAACAAGAGCCACAAGATTTGCTTCTCAATAATAACCTTTAAACCTGTGAGAACACTTAATTTCACAGCCTGAGATCACAGGCTAATGACTGATTAGTGGAGACTTGTCAGATACACATCTCCATGGTCAGAAGTAGTATCTGCGTATGTCCACAGCTGACAAGAGGTCTGTTGGTACACCATTGGAAATGAATGTTCAGCATCTTGTAGGAAGAAAGCCTGGTTTCTTTTGACCTTGTCTTAAACTCAGTGATTTCTTTCTGCCTTAGGAATCACCTGTTCTTTCTCTTGCTTTCCCCTTCCCTTGAGACCCAGGATTCTGCTGGCACCTGCTTGCTTTCAAGGACTGTACTTACATTAAAGGAGATGTGTAGAACAAAAGATCCTACTGATACTCTTGGGAAATTATTCTCTTTAGATGATCATGCATTTTGTGTACTTCTTCTCACCTTCTTTAGAAAATATCATGAAAATAGGATCCACATTTTTCCAGGGTGGATCTATGAAGTTGTACCGCAGGTACCACCATCCCTTCCAACGCCACAACTCATTGTGTTGGAAATGATAAATCACCTGTACACATTTACCATATCAAGTGAGGGTAAAGTAGGAAGAGCAAAGGAACAACTAAGCTATGTCTGTTTGGCTCTGTTTTACGTAAAAGACATTATGATTGCCCGTTGGCAAGAAACAAACAGCTGCTTTAACCTCAATCAGTTTATTCACAAAGTCTGACGAGAGCTGTCTTCCTAATGCCCAGAAATATAATCAAGAATATTGAAGGAATCTGCATAAAGGTAGCAGTTGTGTAATGTGGTTTCAATAACAAAAATGTTAGCTCGTCATTTGTATGTGGAAGTCATTCATACCCAGTGAGCTTCCAGCTTGCTCACAGTCCTTGAGGAGGCAAATTAGGTTTAAAGTCTCAAAGCCCAGCACTATAACATAATCTGTGCTTAGTCTATAAAGAAAAGTGCATCTCCATCTCAGATGAATCTGAATACCCCACGTCACTGGGATATTGCAAGCAGTGATGCTGTAAATAAGACAGCACTTAATATGGCTCCCTTTAAAAAAAGAAACCAAATGCATTTAATATAGAAATAAAGACAAAACTCCTGACCTTTACAGGGGACTAAAAATAAGACTGAGTTCTCTCCAAACCGTGTTTCTTTCCTATGTTCTGTGGCTTGAGTATATGAAATACAAGGGGAAAAAGATTAAGGAATTAATCTGAATAAAGGTAATAGTAGGTAACAGTCATCTGTGCTGGAACTCCAGAAGGAAATGTTTCAGACGGCCTCAAGAAGAAGGCAAAAGCCATCAGTAAAATAAAAATGACAGGCATTATTCAAACCAGTATTCGAAGGACAAATTTAGGTCTAAAAAACCCACTACGGTTTTACCGGGGTAAGTTGTGTTATCTTCCTCTAACATACTGCCTTATTTCAGTTTCTAAGCCATAAATGCACTTAATCAGTGTCAAATTCAGATAATTAGAAGCTGCAACGGAGAAGGGCATTGATAATAGGTGTGTTATAAATGGCAATGTTTTGGTGGTGTGCAGTAATCCTTAATGACTTGTTTTAGACTGTTAATGTGTTGTTTTAAGAGACACTCATTTGTATCCAATGACTAGAAATGATGATTGCCTGATAGCCCCTGACACGCCAGATTCATGCTTTACCTGTGCTAATGCACAGGTATTTGTATTCCTTTATGACTCTTGCCTTCTAGGAAGACTCACAGAAGGGAATGTTTGTCATTAAGGCACTTCTCAAAGGAGACTTTTTGTATATTAATATAAATTATATTAATTATGCCTTTCATATATATTATATTGATATTAATATATTAATATCGCCTTCCATTCAAGTATCTCAAAGCTCATCAAAATTCAGTGAAACCTCACGCCACAGTCTAAGGCATGTAGGATCTTCATGAGTAGGTGACCAGATCAAAGCCTAGAGCTGGAGAGAAAACAGTTCGTGTACAGACACTTCATTTTATTTTAGCAGCTTATATAAATATTCGCAGTGAGAAGGTTGGGGCACAAAGAGTAAGAGTCACATAGCTAGTCACAGAAATAGGAATACAAATGGAAATAGAACCCAGGCTTCAACCCAGACTTATTTACCATTGATATCACAATATTTGGTGCTGGGTGCATTTCTTGAAAGGTATTCAGACACCTACAGACACACATAAGCTCCTTGTGGATTTTTAAGGAACTGAATTCCCTAGTTGACAGCATAGCTTTAAATACATGCTCCCTCCCTTCCTTCCTTAGATGCTTTGAACATTCTCCCTGCTGTGAAAACTTCTATTCGCTACGCATCAGCTTATTTCATGCGTCATGTAAAGTGAATAGGAACCTTAGCTGATGGGAGACACTGATTTGCATTGCCAGTAATGGCTCAGACAACAGAGAATTTAACTGCAAACAGTGTGAGACCTCAAGGTCATTTAATCTAACAGAGGTCAGTGCTAATGAACGAGCCTGGCTTCTGAGTGCTGCCAGAGCAAGGCAGCCGCTGCTGACAAGGTAAGAGAAGCATCACTGGTTTTCTGGGTGCCTCTTCAGGTAACTCAATGGGCAATATGTGTTTCTCTCCCCATGTTCATCAGCTAAATGAATTCAACTCCTCACTGCTGCATTGAATGAAAAGGCTGGAACAAGGAAAGTGAACAGGGCTAAATTGCCCTACCTCTGCTGCATCTTTGGGGTCCAAGGCCACAGCCTCTGATGTTCATACATGCAAAAGGAAGGGACTCATTGATTGAGTCAGACTTCTGCAGACCTTAAATTTATTCTCACTTAAAGCTTATCTTTTGTAATAAGGACTTGTCACACAGACAATGCCCTGGCTCACGGCGGGTGGGAAAAGCAGGACTTTGAAAAATGAAGATTTGATCTGAGAAACCTCCTAAATAATTCAAAACTTGGGCTTTAGCACCATCACAAGAAACACCCCAGCTTCTGTGCCTGCATTAAGAACACTCGAAACCTGTCCTTTGCTCAAGATCCGGTCTAAATCATAAGTGATGACTTAGGTTATGATTCTTAGCGAAGAGGCATGAGGAATCCATCTTTTCCACTTCATTCATGAATGCATTCCACCGCAGTTAAAACGCAGACAGCAAACAGGGCACTATAGTGGTTGCTTTGTGCTTGCTTGCAATAGCATTTTCCCATTTCTTCCCCAGGACAGAACTTGTGGCTTCCCTGTGCTGTTGCAGTGCTGACCACAGCGGAATTCCTGATGGCCTTCTCCATAAGCAGCATGTATGACACAAAGGGAACGGAGGCACACAGGGATTCAGCATTCCACCACCTCTCCCCAAGGAGAACACAAGGGATAAGCCTCCATAGGCAGGGACTTCAGTGGGACCCCTCAGCGATCACAGCAGGCAGGTCAAACCATCTGGGAAGACAGGCTATGGGACCAGCCTGCTCTTAGTTTATCCTCATGGGAGCTGGAAAGAGCCAGGTCTTTACAGAGGAAGACGAAGCTCCTGCAGCAGGAGGTTATCTGCTGCTTTGTACCCAATAGGGAGGAGAATTCAGAGCATGTAACTTGCCTTCACTTGTACTACCCTTACCCCCAAAAGACTGACAGTTACTGAATCCCTTCCCACCACAGTAATACTGAGAGGCAATGATGTAATGTGGCATATCTTTGCACCTGGAATTACCTGAATGCTTTGTGATACACAGGTCTACCGGGCTCATGAACCGGGTCCAAAATGACACTTTCATTAGCTGTGGTTTGACAGGTATAATAGGGAAAAAGGACAAGGTTAAAGCATATGGAATGAGAATGTTTCTAATGGATCACAACCCACACAAGAAGTTAACATATTTTTGTTTGTATGACTCATACAAACCTTCCTTTTATATCCCCAGGAACCTGCGTTTAGCTGTTTAGCCCAGAAGAACAGGGAAATAAAGACCATTGGGATCCAAGTCAGCGACAAAGAAAGAAAAGTCCTACAAGAGAGAAAAGCCTATTAAATAAAAGAATGTTGTGGGGAAGAATATTGTACCACATTGACAAGGCCAAGAGCCAAGACAAGCCTGTGCACGGCAACAGCATGGAGTGCTCCTGCATTTATGCTAAAGATAATGCAAACACAAGTATATTTATAGGGAATATAATTCTCCTGACCATTCATGAGTGTCTGAAAAGCCTGTGATGAAACCTTGAAACCAAATTAGGTTTTTCTCCCCTTTTTAGCCCTTGTCTCAATGAGGATCCTAACAACCTTGCATGAAAACAAATGAATACTGCCCAGCAATACACTAAGACACAGCGAACTTCAAGTGTTTTGCGCAGTTTCCTCTCTTTATGAAGTATCTATAATGTTGCCTTAAAACTTTGGAGTTTTATAACACCACATTAAAAAAAGCAATCTCTTATTTGGGACCCTGGGATATGGCCGGGGAGTTCAGGGAATGTTCCAATGGGCAGGCAGGAGACTGAGCTCTATTCTCAGCACAGACAACACTGATCTGCTGGGGAGACAGGCACAAGGCACCTCATTTCATGGCGCCAGCCCTTCCTCTTCCCCTCTTTGCTATGATATTTTGGTGGGGAGGGATAGAGGGGAACTGGGGACAGGATTATCTCCTACAGCATGTAGATAGAAAACATAGCAACTTCAGGCTCCACTTTCAGCTCGGTATTACTGGAGTATGAATAATAATATTACACTGCCAAACACCCTCTAATATATAGAGGAAGATGGAGTTTAAAAACAGTCAGCAGCTGTTCCTTTGCTGCATGCTTAGGACAACTGGTGCCACTGGTTAGATTAGCTATTTATACTGGACTGCGATGGACATGACACCAAATCAGCAAGAGAGCCAAAATGGGAGAACCTGTTCTGGTGACTTTGGTTTTATTCTTTTTAGAGTTCATCTCACGATGTAGCAGTGATTTTTCGAAGCCCTAGTTCGTTATATGGGAGTTTGTGCTACCAGAAGAGAATATTCAGTCCTGCTGATTGAGAAAGGGTGATCTTGAAAGTATCAACCTTACAGCTTGAAGAAGGAGCAGGCAAATATGCAATAAACTGCTTCAAGCCTGAATTCCCAAGCAAGAAAGACCAAAAAGCTCACCTAGTAGCTTTGAAACCACTGCCTGATTTCTACCAAAACTGACAAGAGGGTGGGCATTTGAAACGTAACTCTCTTGTATAGAAAGCTTAAAGCACACAAGAAGCCAAATTATATTCTCTTATGAGGGCAAAGCAGCTAGGATGGAACTGCTCTTCACATCTGCAGCTGATGACAACCAACTGGCAGTTGCACATGGGTAGTCATCCATGGATAGCTTCACATTAGCCCTGTTTTTCGGCTAACATCAGTAGCTGCTGCTGCAACAGCTCATGGTGCGGAGCTGACATTATTATCATCAGAAGAATGTGCAAAGGGGCAGATAAAAAGCTGGAGGCAAAGGACAAGTCATAGGAAACCAGAAGGACTTGCTTAAATATCACTGGTTTTAAGACAGGGGCCGCAGCACAGACGCTGTCAGTTGTAAAAGAGCACAGCACAATGGGCACATGGCATTCATTTCGGCCCCTCAGGGAAGCACTTGAAAAGCCTTGCCACCTTTCTGTGACAGCACTTCCCTTCGCTTCCTGTGCCAATATGCAGTATTACACGGTTTGCAAGCTTCTGAGCTCTTCATGCATTGATTTCGTTGCTTCCCTGACTTAGCCTTGCGAAACCCGAGCGCAAGAGATGCACGTAACTGGGCAAGGCAGAAACTCATGAGAAACTACATGGTTTTCCACTGGCCCTGATGAACTTTGCTCAACCCCAGGGAACACAAGGGGAAGCTGACGTGATGAAAGTACTTCTATATAGCTGCCAATCTACCTCTACCCAAGTGAAGGAGAAAGCTGTAAAAGGCAAGAGCAGGCAATGAAGCGCTTTATTAGGATTTGGATGGAGGTGGTGTTTGAGCACACAGCCACATGTCAGCAAGCCAGTTATTTTCTGGTTTTGCCCTTCACTTCATGGTGTGGAGAAAGGGGAGAAGTTGAGGGGCCTCCCAAACCATGGCTACTCAGCCAAGAGGAATGTGCCTAGTATAGCCTTTCCTCTGCTGTGTGTCCTTCAGACACAGCAGTAAGCTCCTTTAGAGGGAAACAATCCCCTTTCCCTGCTTCTACCCATTCATGTTACACGTCAAATGGTATGGGCACAATCCCTCATTCCCCCTCCCAGCTCAGTCAGATCATGGATGAAGTATTAAGCTTACAGACGATGCTATTTACTGTTATGGAGACTGATGACTACAGCCTTTCACTTATACTTCTCTCATTTGCCAGTGTTCCCCACAGTGTCTGTCTAAACCAAGGAAAACCAGACTTGACATCTCAATGGCAAAAGGTGAGAAAAGAAAAAGAGGTGGCAGTTTCAAAGGCTGTTCTCTTCAAACTCATCTTAAATCCATTGCAGATCCACTCCCCAAACCCCCATGTATTTGCCTGGAAAATGAGGCACCCAAAAATATAAGCTCGCTTCAAAAATGCCCCCTCAAACAGCACTTTCCCCTCCTTTAAATGATCCATAAATCAGTCTCAGGTAAGGAAGCAGGAGCAAAACAGTTCAAAGTAAGCAAGTGGTTTCTAATCCCTCTACACTTGTTAGGAACAGGCCTGAGTGGAGTGTTTGCTTACAGCCTGGGAGCCTGGGGATGATAGTTTGCTACCCAGGCAACTTATTCACATCATCAGTAAAGCCCTGTGGATGGTGTCTGTAAACTAATGTGAATGAAGAGTCCTGCATCCCCACAGCTATGTCATGGATTTACTTAACAAGGTACAAATACAGCAGCTGTCTGGTGGTTTCTGTAAAGAAAGGGGTGACGTTTACAATGATAACTTGATCGTGGGTGTCAGCCAGTGTTTTATCCTCCCTTTAGCCTGTGCTGAAGATCACCGTAAGTGTCAAACTCACTCTAGTGATGCATTTCCCTTAGGCGAAGCTGGTGTTGAAATGCGGCATGCCTGAGACCTGTGTAAAACTGAAGGTGCAATTCAAAACACCATCTTTGTACCGGGGAGTAATCAGAACGAGCTGTTGAGTTGTGCCAGCAAAGGTGAACAGAAGAGCGAGTCAGCCTTAACCGGAGCTACAAAACCTCCTAGTCCCTTTGAAACCAAGCGGATGAGATGCTTTGATAGGTAACTTTGCTCGTTTAGGGGCAAACACAAAGACTCCCCTCTTTAAAGAGAAAATGTGTGCTTTCTGCACAGATTTCACCTGCTTTAAGTAATTGACTGGAGCTATCTGGAGTTTCAGGTATCTTTAAATGCAAAACGTATTAAATACGTAAGTCATACATGTGCCGATGCGCTCTGGTCATACATCGACACTGCCCAGTGTGTAACACAGTGCCCAGAGCAGGAGCTGGGGAACTGCATGCAGCCTGTGCACAGCTGTCTTGAGCAGTATGTTCTGAGAAGCGTGCAGCTTTGCTGTTCCTTGCCCTTTCCACTGGGAGATCTAAGGAGGCTGCGCTCATTATTTTGCTCTACTCAAGGCTTCGTGTCCTGCTGTAAAAGCATGACCTGAACTTGAAAAGCAAGACTGTAAGCAAAGATCGCTGCTCCAACCAGTTGATAAGGGAAGGAAAAGCACCATGTGAGCAGATTCGTGCTCTGAACTTCTCTTTTTAAGGCAGGAATGGGAATTTACTTGTTTCAGACATTTAAAAGAATAAATCTCCAGCGAATTTCTGTGTTCCAGTAATGCACGCATCGTCAGTGCAAGGGCATAGGGAATATCTGGAGGCAAGATTAGAAGCTTATCTGGTTTGACTGTTCAGTGAGCGCTCCAAAGGAGGACCATTGAGAGAGAATCACGCTGTGGTAAATACTGACAATCAGTTTTCAATCAGAATTCCTTCAGAACAGAGCCTGCTTGAGCCTCCTGTGGTTTTTTATGGCTACTTTTCCAGGGGAGAATTCAAAGGGAAGCTGAATCTCGCTGTTATGAAGTCAAGGAGTGGGTGCTGTTAATAACGCCAGTAGGTTGGGGATGACTGCACATGACTTACAGCTTTGTTTATTCACTGAGCATTGCTTTAACTGACGTGGCATAAATCCAAAGGGAAACAATTAGGATCCCTGTGCTGAGAGACAAGCAGCGCTGGCTCTTTCACTCCTGAGCTCCCGGAGGAGTGACCAAGAGCTAGATTTAAGGAAGAGTTTAAAGGCCACACAAGCGACGCTTCAGTTCATCAAACCAAACACACATTCTTGAGCGTGTCACCTTCCTCTTGCCCACCTCTGAATGCTCTCTGTGCCTTTGGTTTAGCCAGAAGTTATCTCGTGTGCAATGCACAACCATCAAGAGGAGAGCAGGCTTTATCACCCAGTGACCCCGCTGCTAGGCTGTGAGATGTTGGTCCCTGCACCACCTCCCTTTCTTACCCAGTAAGTCTCTTAATGA
Source organism: Pezoporus occidentalis (assembly GCF_034315485.1). Classification (NCBI taxonomy): domain Eukaryota; kingdom Metazoa; phylum Chordata; class Aves; order Psittaciformes; family Psittacidae; genus Pezoporus; species Pezoporus occidentalis. The sequence continues at coordinate 1,519,102 of NW_026912854.1, forward strand.
CTGTTTGCATGAAAGGGCCAGATCCAAGGGGGAACCTTGCCTCCAGCTCAGCTTTGTCTCATGGTCTCAAGGTGGGAGAGGTTGGTCTGAGTATTCTGGGTAAGGAAGAGGCTGACTGCTCCCATTCTGTGTCCAAAAGCTCCCACCATTCCAGTGCTGGCTTCAGGCAGGAGCTTCAGGAAACACTTTGGAGAGATGGATCTCATGTAGACACCAGGGCACCTCAGAGAGAGAGAGACTCATCCTTCTCTCTGCTGTTTCCATATGCCTGGCTTGAGGCAGCTGCGCATTTGAGCTGGTCTCATAAATCAGTGTAATGGCTGCACTGGATCACATCCCAGAGAGTTTTATTCTCTACATGAACTGCATGCATTTCTGAACAGAGGATTTTGGATTTCAGTGGGGAGCCAAGCATCTAGTATTGCATATGAGTGCATAGCACTTTTACTGGACACATTTGCTTTAATGTGCTTGCACTAAATAGAAGGGAGAGAAAGATGTACCTTTGAGGTCACCGCATGGTTTGAGGTCATCTATTAATTGTTCCTTCCTCAACTGGTACCAGAAAGAAAAGCTAAAGAAAAGTCAAATTCACAGACACAGCTATCAGCAAATGCACTCAAAGCCTCCAAGAGCTCAAAGAGAAAGGTAACATATGGGTAAGGCTGGAAAAGCTAATTTTAACATGCTTTAGCTCAGCAAAGAACACATCCTGATTCAAAATGTAGCTTTATTCTTATCTCACATTTGTTATACTTAGTTATTTTGCTGGAGATTGAGCCTCGCTTTTAGCAGTTATTAAGACTTGCTGTTTTGCAAGTAAGTGAGGTGGGTTTACTAAATCTGGTACTTTTGCTTTGGGAACCAGCAGAACGGGTAATGAGGTTACTGAATTTTTAGGCTATTCTAATAGAGAAACGCAGATAATGTTTCTTGTTTCTAAGGGGATTCCTTTTTAGTCATGATTGGAGTTAAGCTAATTTGGATGGAAATTTCAATTACATATAAAAGGCAAACACTCGCTACGCTTTAATCAATTAAACGTAATTACATGGAACACTCTGAGTAATCACAAACATTTAATTTGGAGTTCAAACTGTCTGACGCAGGAGTTCTATGTGGCCATCTCTCTGTCTTTCAAGACACCTGGAAGCAGAGGAGGTTGAACTCCTCCTCTTCAAGGTTTTGTCATTAGAATCATAGAATGGTTTGGGTTGGAAAGCACCTTAAGATCGTCCAGTTCCAACCCCCCTGCCACGGGCAGGGACACCTCACACTAAATTAGCTCATACATTTACTTCACCCAGGTCATTGATGAGTATTTCATACCTAAATCTGACCTGCAGGGTACATTCTCATGGCAATGGTCAGGTCAGGAGCTGTAAAGGCATTTTAGGAGGAAACACCCCTGACAGCGGGCCCAGTTGTGTGTCCTGAAGCCACCACTGTTTTATTCTGTGGATTCACACAGCAAAATAAACCATCAGACTTTCATGTGAGTTTCTTTGTTCATCTACCCCTAAGTTAGTCTAGAAATGGGTCACTTCATGCTCTTGCATTCTACTTAAGAGACTTTTCTTCTAAATGGAGCAGAAGGATTCTCCAGCTTTGCTTATAAAGCTGGTTTTGCCCAAGGCTCTTGATGCCTTCCTGTCAACCAGCCGATGTGTGACAGCAAGTAGGACAGAGATCCCCAAAGAGGGACAAAGAAGTCAGATTCCAAAGCAGCAGTAGAAGAGGCAGGGTCATTTCCCTCCCGGCTCCAGTGCAATACCTTGCTTTATGAGTCAGCACTGAAGGCACAAATAAACTGCAATTATAAAAATAGCTGAATGATGAACACCAGCTCCTTACAGAATGCGTTTTGCTGCCTGGTTTAGCACAGCAGGGACAAACAGGACTGGTTGGTCTGAGACACCACCGTTCAAAAGCACAAACCCAGGAGATGAACCCATGGCTTGGATCCCTGATCAGGCACCCAGAACACCTCCCAAAGAGCAGCCAAGGAGCCCAGCATTCCAGAACCTTGGCTCCAGCAGTCCTCCCAGCCACAGAAACAAACACTGTCTAGAGCCCAAGAGGGAAAGCAAGAGGTTCAGTGCCCTGTAGCCTTCATCAGCAGGTCAGTGCTACCAACATCCACTTGAACTGCCCAAAGAACAGCCTTTCTTTGATTTCCTACTGGGTGAACAAGTCAGAGGAGTTCAGGAGGTCCACTTGAACTTAGCTTGTACACCGAGACCTGCCTGCCCTGCAGTAAGAACTGAAGGATCTGACTCTGCTTTTGCTTGGTTTCCTTTTATACTGATGAAATGAATCTGATTTTTACCAGATTTATTTCCCTTTCCCACATGGGTAAAGATCAAAAGGTGTTTTGAGGCAGTTGTGCTGGGTGCAGATACACTCACAGCCTCACTTGCAGGGCATGGACAGCAGAGCTTACAGATCTCTGTGAGCTCAGGTTTAAACGCCTCACCCAAGTACCTCATGGAAGTGTGGCTTTAAACCAGCAGCCCTTTCCTGAGGAGATGTGGGAAGCTCATTTATTTATATTGCAAGAAACCATCGGAGATGCTTCTTTTCTCATTTAAAAGCAAGTATTGAGGTAATCAGTAAGGTTTTGCAGGTGGAAGCAGATACTCTCACTTTGTGATCCTTTCCCTGCCATTCTCAGATGGGAATTTTTCCAGGTGAGCTTTCAATTTCATCAGATCTAATGGAAGCGACAGGTAAATTAATCCTGATCAAGGAAAGTAAATGAGAGTGTATTCCAGGGGAAGGCTGGGTCAGACATGTACGGGATTATCCATGTCAACGCCAGGGAGCTGGTCCAAGCCTGAACAACATATAGGGACTGGGAGCAGAAGATGCTGGCAGCATTAGTTCCAGCCCTACAAGCAATATCCTTCATCCTGCACTCTCTCTTCCTGAATTTCCCCATCTCTAAACAGGAATGATCAATACACGTCCACTGGGCGACCGCAAAGCTTGGCTGCCTAATGTTTGCACAGCATTCTGACAGGCCCAGATGGAAGCTGCTCCACGGGGAGTCGCCTCTCCCTCCTCGATGCACTTTTTAATCCACCCTCTGTTGTCGGCTGGTATTTGGTGCTCCCTCCCTTGCAGCCGAGGCAGAAATGACAACGTGCGCTTCCAAAGCTCCCTCCCACTCCCCTCTCCTCCATCTGTCGGAGGGAGGGATTTTATTTGCTGCACAAGTGCTGTCTGGCTAAAAATGTGAGCACTTTTTACAGCGCAATCCCACTCTCTCCTCCACACACACCCACTGCCCAAGTGCTTCATGCTGAGCTATGACATCTCCTCTTCACTAGCACCCTGGGTAAGAAGAGGCTTCTCCAGCGCTCTTCATTAGGCACTGCCCCCAAATCCACATGATGCTCACTGCTGATCCCCGCCACCCCGACTCCTGGCGATGGAATGGAACAGGGGATACCCGACACTAAAGGCTGATTCTCTTTCCCCTGTCACAAGCAGTCCAACTCAGCCATACTCCCCAGTTTTGAGGTTTAATCCCAAGTCTCGTGACCCATTGGTATTTCCCTTTCATACCTGGCTCCTAGAAAGAAGTGCTCTCCTGAGATTTGCTGTCTCTTTGTAAGTCAAGCACTCCTGGCTTGGGAGGAAAATCAGGTTTTGCTGAAGACACTCGAAACAACTCAGGAAATAAAGGCAGAAAGCATCAAAAATCATTAAACACACAATGCAATCTTTTGGTTTTAAGCCAGGGTGCAACACTTCTACATCTGTGGAACCGGCACTATGAGGAGCAGGGAAAACCTGTGCTTACGAATACAAGGCTGTCCACTGCATGGAACTACAGGGACTATAAAAACCTGGGTTCAGACAGTATTCTAGGCCAGATCTCAAGGTCTGGGCTTGAGATACTGCTCAAAGAGAAAGCACAAGAGTAATGAGATGAAAAAGGCAGATATTGCCTCATTTATCATTGAGGCAAAACCTGGGGGAAACAGGCAACAAGCTCCCCTCCACACCCATGGTCACTGCTCAGTAACAAACAGCCAGTTTCATCTATTAAAACCTAATCTTCATTCCCAACACAAAACCTATTCCACCGAGCAATCAAAGTCTTTTCTCTCCCCCTCCACCCAGACTGCTGCAGAGCAGGGAGCTGTAAGTACCCCATGCCACAGGTACAGCTTATGGCACTCGGAGTTTACCCCCTTGTTAAACATCAGGCTCCTCCAGCCAAAGTGAAGGGAGGTGAGAAACTGAATGCAACATTGGGCAATTCCTTCCCATGAGGCGGTGTTTAATCTTGTCTGAGCAGCACCGGATTGAAGAGCAGACGCATTGGGAGCGACAGGGTCAGGAAGAAGTGAGGTTCCCAACGCATGTTATTTACAGAGACAGGCAAAGCAGCTTGGAAGCTGACAGCTTTTTCTGTTACTTACTCATTCACTTCAGCTTGACGCCTCTCTTCCTTATGCAGGTCTCCAGCCAAGAGCTCCTTGTTAAGTGCTCCAAGTGTATCTTTGAGGAAACCTGACCATGGTTTATGTAAGAGCTGTGGAAAACGTGGTTCGGCATGATTTGGTCAAGTACTTGAATGCTTTGTATGTGCCCAATAATCATGGTTCAAATAAATACGACAGCACTGCTAACTCACCCCAGCACTGATTACCACACAGTGCAGAACACAAGAACACACCATACAGTGCAGAATCACCACACGAGAGCACAAAGCACCAGTTGTCCTAAAATCTCCCGGCTCTAAAAACGGATGGAGGTATCTAAGCAGTACTGATAGCTGCATTTGATGGACACAAGAGCAGAAGAAGCCTTACCAGCACGGAGGTAGCCTGGGAAACAGCGCTCCTTGCCTTGAAGGTCATGTCACTTTGAACTTGACCGTGCAATTGAGCAGACTGGGGGAAGGAAGAGGCTTCAGAAGAAAATGGGTGGGAATAGTAGCAAGTGGCCAATACCAAGATACCCGGCTGCACCACCCCGGCTCTGAGCCAGTATCTGCTTACCTCTGTTATCCACCCAGAGCTGCTGTATTTTGACACGCTTGAGCAGCTCGGTGTGTTACCTACCTGTGAGTGCAACCAGGATCCAGAGAACAGGCAACTCTTTCACTTAGTGAGGCCAGAGGAGACCACGGAGATGCTGCCAGGGCTGGAGCAGCTCTGCTCTGGAGCCAGGCTGAGAGAGCTGGGCTGGGGCAGCCTGGAGAAGAGAAGGCTCCTGAAGGGGAGACCTGAGAGCAGCTCCAGTGCCTGAAGGGGCTGCAGGAAACCTGGAGAGGGGCTTGGGACAAGGGATGTAGGGACAGGCCAAGGGGAATGGCTTTAACCTGCCCGAGGGGAGACTGAGGTGAGCTCTTAGGCAGAAGCTCTTCCCTGTCAGGGGATTGGAACTGGATGAGCTTTAAGGTCCCTTCCATCCCCAAACCCCTCTGTGATTCTATGATGATCTGCCTTAGCCCAGTAAACCTCTCCCCAGGGTTCCTGCACACGATGGGCATCCCCACAGAGTGCACTCTCCTGCTGAGACACTAAGTGCAGGTGTGAAGGTTTTCACCAAAACTCAAGGCTCCAACAGCAAAGGCAGAAGCTCCGCAGCAACATCCGTGGTCCCCTTTCATATAGGGAAGGCTGCTTCAAAACTGGCTGTCACCAAATCACATCATGGGGACAGCTGGCTTTGTTTTATTTACACTGAGACAAGAGAATTTCTTCCCTCCTGTTCTCAGTGAGCATCAGGATCAAAGGCTTCCCTTTAGGAATGAAAGCAAACACCTAAAAACCAGCAAGTGTTGAAACGTTTTGCTGGGTCAGTTTAGAACAGCTCATTGTCAGGGAAGCGCTCTGGAATCAAAGTGGACAGTATTATGAAACAATGCTGTTAAGAGAAGTAAGGGTGAAAAGGTGGAAAATACCCATCACTTACCCCCACCACTTACCACACAGTCCTTCCTATTCACAGGAGGATCAAGCATCTTTTAGAGCACATCCCCATCTTCCAACTACAGCAAATAGTTCAGTCTTCTTTTTCATTTAGGGGTCACTTTTGTACCACCAGGGAGAGAGATTTTAAGTCACCAGTTCCTGTGATTTTGAAGCCTCTTCTTAATTCTTTTGAACTCAGCATGACTTAGACAGGCAGAAGGTGGATGGATGGGCTCGACAGCCTGCAGCCGCCACTACTCAGTTCCAAGGTCTCGGTGCAATACGCATCTCACATGTACCAAGGCTCTTAAGCCCTCAGAGTCAAAGGCTCTGCCTATGCCAAAACACTGGAGCTTCCACCAGGGTGAGAAAAGCTTTTAAACAAACACAAAACCACTCCCAAGGGTGTATCTGGACAACCGCTTCTTGCTAAATAAATATTCCAGTAGGATTAATGCACACAGAGGGTCAGGATCTGAAGAGATTGCCATGGAAAAGAAAGGTTTATGTTTGTTTATGGATATCATGATAGGGGAAAAAAGCCTTTAGTACTGATACTGGCCTGGAGATCCAACTAGAGTTCCCATTTCATAGAATCCCAGACTGGTTTGTGTTGGACGGGACCTCAAAGCTCACCCAGTTCCAACCCCTGCCACGGGCAGGGACCCCTTCCACTGGAGCAGCTTGCTCCAAGCCCCTGTGTCCAACCTGGCCTTGAACACTGCCAGGGATGGGGCATTCACCACTTCCCGGGGCTCTCAGTGCCTTCCAGTCAACCCCCCGCTACCAAGATGATGTTCTATGATATGGAATATCCCTTTGGGTAGCTGGGGTCAGCTGTGCTCCCTCTTGGCTCCTTAGGAAGAGCATGAGAGACTGAAAAGTCCTTCATGAGGATAAACACCACTCAGCAACAACTGAAACATCAGGGTGTTATCAGCATCACTCTCTTATTAAATCCCAAACACAGCACTGTACCAGCTACTAGGAAGAAAATTAAGTCTATCCCAGCCCAACCATTATGCTGGAACTACCAAAATCCCAGAAGTAAACCAGCATCAGTACGACGTGATACTCTGGACCCAGCCTGTGCACTCACTGGTGCAGGCAGTCACATACAGCTTTCAGGAAGCATTGAAAACAGAAGACAAGATTCAAGTGATTCCAAAAATCTTACAGGTTTTATAAAAACATTATTATACATTACAAAAAGCCTTTTAGCAATTAAACCTTACAAAACACTTAAAATGCCAATATTCTTTTAAAGGCAGATTATCTGTATTTCAATATGTACAGGGAACAGTTTATATCAAAACTTGATGAAATGAAGGACAATCCGTAATGTTCATACTAAGCCAGTTAGAAGTATGTACACTGACAAAAATAGGAATGTGTTAAGAAATTACTGGTTTTGCCTATAAAAATAGAAGAGAGATACTGCGAGCATCTCACCTGAAGACTCAAGAGTTTCCAGACATAGAAAGACTCAGAACACACCTGGTTTACAATGGTAACCTAAGAACACTGATTAAAACCTCTTAAAATCAGAGAAACTACCCTATTGTTCTGAGTGTTCCAACTCAGAAGAATGATGATGTAAGGTAAGAGGGAAGAAGGAAAAGAAGACAGAGTGGGAAAATACCCTGAGGTAAGGCAGAAACGTTCTTATTTCTTCCTACTTGCTGCTTCTTTGGCTTTTCACTACTTTCAAGCTACCATAGAGGTTTGAAAGGAAATTTGTCTCAACAACTACATCATCAGCACATAGGTAATTATTCTGACAGAATACAAGTGACATAAACACAATAGCGTAAATTGCTCTTTTTTTTTCAGACTCTTCCCATTTCTGGCTCCATCCCTCTATTTTGCTTCTTAATTCTAACACTAGACTGTTAGGAGGAGAGAACAGCCACCTGCATGCTGCTTCTCATCACCATTTCCCACATCTTCCTTTTTTTCTGGAGGGTTTTTTATAGACGAGCTCTTCAAAAGCCATGCTTTCATCTTCCACTTCATTTTCCAAGTCTCTATCATGCACAAAGCCTGTATTAAGAACAAGAAAGGAATGAAGTATGGAAAACCCCAACACCTTTTCCTCTTGATAGCATGCCAAGTTATGTCATTGCTCTTTTATGTCGGCAATATAGCTTCATATATAATATATAATCATGTTTAAGAAGTATTTGGCTTAATATGACAAGTATTTATGAGCTCTGCGAGGAAGCAGGGACTGCCAAGCCACTTGCTGCACTAATAATTAATTTTTACATAGAAAACCTGTTGGAAACCTGTGCAATTCAAAAACATACCTTCTTCTTTTATCTGATGAGAGTCCATTTTCTTCAGCCACTTATGAGCCTCATCAATGGTGGCAACCAATTTGCTGGTGTGTTTGGTTATTGCCTCTTCAGCTGAAATGGAGCACAATTAACACTGTGTAAGAACCAGCCGAGAGATGGACAGCAGCTCAAAGCCAAGCACAAAGCAGAGTTACTCAGAGATGCCTTTGTGATGCTGCTGCAAAGGAAGAAGTCTCAGTCACCACTGATCTCACATGCAGGGAAATTCACTAGTGGGGACAAAGTGCTGGATGTATTCCTCCCCATTCCAATTAACCTCACTAGCACTAGCAGAAGAGAAGCTCTGCATCCTTGTGTTGTCCCTTTTAAGGTACACCAGAAACTCCTGAAAATATCCTGTCTTATCTGTTTTGGGGGTATGAAAGTTCCTGGTTTCCATTACACAAGTCAAACATCGCCCCAAGATGCTGCAGCCTTTCATTAACTGCACCATCAGGGACTTGAAAAACGCTTGCTATAAAGTGAGGAAAAAGTAACCTCAAAGGCAAATAATTGCTGTAAATATATTTTCACCAAGTGGAAGAGCAAGGTAACATTCATCAAGCAATTGTCATAACAAAATCAACTATTACTTAATTAAGCTTACTGCATCCATCACATTCCTCGCTAGCGTGGTTCACTGAGAAGAAAGCCAACTAAATAATAAGCAAAACTTCACGGAATTCATCCCTGTGGTAAAGCTTTCCACTAGGAATAAAGGTAAAGCTTACACAGGAAGATCGCAACCGAACGCTTAGGTACAAATTTACCATGGCTCACTGATCAGAGCTGATGAACGTATCAAGGATTACAGCTTTTCACTCCTGTCAGACATCACAGGCAAAGTGATAACGTGATGGGGTTGGTAGATTTCCACAACTAAAGCCAGTAACAATGTTTTGATTTAAGATGTCACTTTCCCACAGCAAATACTCCAAACAATTGTGCTCCTAGGCTGCTCATTCAAATCTGCTTGCAAAAATCAGCTTAGATGAATGCTCAAGTATATGGGTGAAAAAAAGGATACTCAAAATGTGTGTCTCCTGAGTGCCACGTGGACTGAGCACCAGGGTTGCCTTTGAGTGTCTGACAGCCCACAGATCTGTAGTCAAGTATCCACTTCTGTTCAGCCCTAGCAAAATTACAAGTCCAAGGGCAGACTACTCAGAGGTATCCTTCACCAAAGACTCCATGTGCTCCCAATGCTCTGCCCCTGCATATCCCAATTATTACGGCTGGCAGAACAAAATGAGCAGAGAACAGTAGAAAAAGCAGCAAAGATTACCTGGGCTAACGTAACACACTGCTGTAAGGCTGGATAAAGTCAGAGCACACAGCACATCTGCTCATGTGGTAAAACTCACTTAACTAAAATTCATCACTATTCACTTGACTTGTACTATCGGATGGATTACTTTGTGTTTGGAAGAGGTCAGCATGCATTTGATATACTCAGCTGTCTCAGTTCTTTTTTCCTCAGCTACCTGAAATACCTTTCTCTTGACCACATTAAGATCCTCAGTTTGGCCACAAATGTCTCATCAAAGTTCCTACCTTTAGCCCAGGCTTTTCTCTCATAGATTTCCTCTACTGCATCTGAAATCTTCTTAATATTCTCTTTGATTTTTCTCTGGCGTAAGTTGGAACCTTCTTTATACGCCAAATGGCCTTGGGTGTAACTCTTTTCCATAATGGCCTCCACTACTTCCAGTCCATCACGTATCATCGGATCTATCTTCCTCCTGAAAAAGTCGGCGTAGTATTTGTAGGCAGCGCTGTTACTCCTGTGTTCCTCTGTGTTCCTGTGCTCTAGGTAAGCCTCACTGGCCACAGAACTCGCATCTCCTTCTGCATGCAGCTTTTCTTCTCCGCTGATCTCTGCTGGTGTCACGGGTTCAGCAGTGTCTGCCTCCATGCTTTCTGACCGGCTGAAATAGCTCTCGCTGCTCTGGATAAACCTGACCCCGCAGAGGTCACACTGGGTTTGGTCGATATCTGCTCTTTTGAAGATCTCTGATAAAAACTCCTCCCCTTCCACGGCAACAGGCTCAGCTTTGGAGCAGGCTCTCCTCTTCCACTTCACACACAGGCAAACGACGTGGAACACACGACGCAGATGGCGCTGCGCAGATGCTTTCTGCTCCTGCTTCTGCTGCTTGCTGAGTGCAATGACTTCCAGGGGATCCTTCTGGTCCTCTAGGCAATGAACCCTTTCAAGCTCCTTTTCTAGCTCATCAGCATACTCCGTCTTATCCAAAGAGGTCACAAACCTGTCGAGGTTTATGTTTTCGTACAGGATGCCCCGTATGGGTGGATGCCCCTGAGTGTACGCAGAGTCCCACCTCCATCGGCAGTCCACCAAGTACTCTTCATCTCGCTCTGTCAGCAGCTCTTGCAGGCCCACAGCGACTTCTCTGACGTGTGTAGCATCACTCACTTGTTCCACAACCCTCAGCAACCTTCTAGGCACTTTAGAGGGCGAGTGCTGAGATTTCAGCATCGCCTTGATTTCAGGGAAGTGGTGGTGTAAAAGGGATTTGTATTTCAAGCTCTGCACCTGGTCAGCATTCAGTAGCATCACTAAGCACAGCACGACAGTCCGCTCAGCCTCCCCTGAAGTTATACAGTCAGGGTCCTCAAAAGCATCCAGAAGGACATTGAACCTTCCATGAACTCCACACAAAACCTCTGCCAGATAATAGAGGTGAAACATGAACTTCTGTACAGCCACATAGGTGTCCTTTGGCCTGTACTCCTGTATAATAGAAAATGTGTCTCTAGGTTCTTTGTTACGGTCCTTGCTTTTGAACAAGAACTCCCAGTAATGGATGAGAGCAATGTAGCTCTTTGGAAAGCAGAGAGTAATGTTCTTGGAGAGACGCATCAGGACAGCGCAACAGAGAATATACTGGAATTCCAACAACATCACCGTGTTTCCTATGCTTGGAATCAGGTATCTCGTGCACTTCTTGACCAGGACATTCATAAACCGGAAGAAAAACCTTTTACAGTTTTCCGGGTTCTTGTGAACGTAGAATTGCTCCAGTGAGTTTTCAAGGAGGCGAATGAAGCACAAGTGTGTTCTCCCTCCGTGCTCAGCATTTTTGTCAGGCAGCAACATACCGTATCTGCCCTCTATTCCTTTGGTCTTTCCTCCTTGGCCTTTCCCCTTTGGGGAGTTTTTTGCCTTTGCCAAAGCAAGGTTGAGCTCTTTGTTATAATCGTCCTCTTCCTTAAAAAGCAGTTTCTCAAACTCCTCGGGATACCCCGAGGATAAGATGAGGACTTGCATGATGTGTAGCCACAAGTCAGTCGATTCTCTTCTGGCTGCAGTCTCTTCATTTTTAAACTTAAACGTGAGGTACGCCTTCAACATTGCTCTGCAGGGTTTGGAAATAAGGTTACTGACCTCCAGGATTTCTTTGCATGCCTTTGGGTTCTCAGACAGTATTCTCAAATGGAAATGGCTAGGAAAAAACATATCCAGGAGGGCTTTACACGATGCATGTTTGTCAGCAGTCAAAACGTCTGCAAAGCCTTTGTACTGGTTAAGTAGCTCTTTAGGGAAAACACAGGCGGCTTCCAATAGCAGGCCATTTATTGCCACCAGGTGCATTTTACACTGAATTATTGTCTTTGCCTCATGGCGCAACAAGGGCTTATGGTAATCCTTACAGGCTTTATCTTCACAGTTCAGGCCAACAATGAACTTCAGACAAATATCAGGGTAATGCTTGCTCAGTAACTCATGGGTGATTGAGCACAATCTGCTTAACAAGTGCCACTTCAAAGCTGATTTTACCTCCTCTGTGCTTACTGAGAAGCCACCTTTTGTCTTCGTCTCTTTTAGACATGGTTTGCCTAACAAAAACCTGAGAATGGGTTCACCTTCATTTTGGGACACCAGGCAACTGTCACCTGTTGGGACAATCCCAAAGTAGGCAAAGCATAACTTCACCATATCTTTCTCTGCATTGGTGGCTGCTTTCTTCAAACTCCTAACCAGACTCAGCAGAGCCATCAAGCCACGTATTGCCATAAAGAGGACGTTCTGGCAAGGAGCGCTGCAGCGAGACAACGCAAAGAGAGCCTCCACGGCACCAGCGGCGTGATTCAGAGACAGGAACTGACAGTAGGCGCTGCTCAGCTTCGTGAAGTCTCCCTTCAGAACCCCCTGCAAGAACACAGCCTCAGCAATGCCTGACGTCTGCTTCGTTTGTTCATACAGCTCGAGGGCTTCTTTAAGGATGAGCTCCATTCCCACCGGGTCCGATTCCGAACAGCGAGCGATACCGGCGCGAGCTGCAGCAAGCAAACACGATGCACGGAACTCTTTTACAGCCGTGAGGTTAGCTGCTTCCAGAGCAAAGCCATGCTGCTTCATCAGCTTGGCAGCTTCCTCCTCTCGACCTTCCCTTTTGAGTAAGTCTGCTGTTTGGCGCAGGCAGCCACGAGACTTCAGGAACTCGAGCTGATCCTCTACGTCAAGTTTTGAGAGGACTCGCATCATCTCCTCCGTTCTGTTCATACTCAGGTACTTCGCAGCTGCTTCCAAATACAACTGATTTGCCGTACAGGAGAGTTTGGAAACCATCTGTCCTTTTGTGTTCAACATCTCTTCATATCTGAAATAACAGATGCATCAATTTACTACCATACGTGACTAACCTAGGCAAAAAAACCCACCCTGTTTCAGTTTTAAAAAGCCCCTGAAGCATTAAACAGCCACCATCCCTGGAGGTATTTAAAAGACCTGTCGATGGGGCACTTAGGGACACGGTTTAGTGGTGGCCTTGGCAGTGCTGAGTTAACAGTTGGACCCAAAGATCTTAAAGGTCTTTTCCAACCTCAACCATTCTATGATGCTAGGAAATAGCTGTCCCCAGAAGCTCTTTCTTCCAAAAGGCCAAGTAATTTAAGTGATGTCTGTCATGCAAGAAAAACAATCACATCATCTTAAAAGATCTACTGAAGAAACCGAGTTACAACGCAAGGCTGTCTGAACCAAGATCATGACAACTTCTGGTACAAAGGGGACCACGAGGTGTTTTACAGCATTAGGGGATCTTTCTCCACGCTGTCAAATCACTGTACAAATTATTTTAACCACATTTTGCCAGTGGTAACCTTCTCTTTATTAAAGTAAACCTCAAGCTAGAATGGTTGTTTACAGGAACAAAAGCCAGAATGGAATAAATGCAAATTTCCATGAATTCCCCAAGGCTAATATAAGTAACAGCCTATCAAATTTACATAAACCACTCAGTTTAGAGGACTCTTTCAATTCTGTCACACGCACCTATATATACTGCGCTGCTCATCGAGTGCCTGAGCAAAGTACCTGGTTGCATCTCTCAAAACAAGCACTTTAAACCACTCAGTTCTTACCACTGGCTGCTGTGTAATTATTAAGATATCCCCTAAGCCATTCTTGCAAGACTATTTTCTCCTGCATGCTGAGAATGAGTAATTTTTCTCCTGATGGGTGAGTAAATTATCATTAGCCTTTCATTATCATATTTTCATGACGAATGTGGGAGTGCAAATTTTGGTACCTTTGCTGATGAATTCGCAGGAATGATTTGGGGAGGCTGATTTAAAACATGGTTATTTGGTGCCTCTAATGCTTGAATTCTTGGATCAAACTATCTTTACATATGAAACAAGCTTTAATCCTTCAAAAACCAGTTGTCATTATTAAAAGGACATCACAAAGGCTCTCAGTTAAGGTGCATAACTACAGGCCTTGCTAGAATTCTAATTGGTGTATATATGCTTTAAAAGTGCAATTTAGGTGGAATTAATGAGAGGTGCAGCCAATAAATGTACTCTTTATGCAAGAATGTGCTAAGGAGGTCACAGGGACAGTGCCAGATGCAAAGTTCTGTCACAGGGATACTCATAAAATCAGTTTATCAAGCACAGCGAGAGGCAGTTCTTAACTGCCCTTGGCCAGCACAGGGGAGATGGTATGGAAAAGTTCACCTTAGAGACTGGGACCAAGAATGTGTCAGACAGGCAGCCCAAGCTGCTCATTTAAATGACTGTTCTTTGCTCCCTACATGGATTTTGATAGACAAACAGTTCATTTGCCACAACAACCGCTGCATTATATACCATACATCTACTGGTATATACTGCCTAAGTGGCAGTAGGTGGCACTAAGCTAAATCTGTTACTATTTCAGTCTTAAAAGGGAAGTGTTTAATACTTCAAATCAATGTGTTTGTTGCATTTAACATAAGAACCTAGTTCAGAGGATTGGCTGCAGGAGAACTTGCACAACTAGTAAATAGAGACTGGAAAAAAGTCCCAGGCAAACGAAGCTAGTCACTGCTCCATCTGTGGATGCAGTAGAATGCTGCAGTAGAATGCAGTGGATGCTCCCACTGGGTTATCATTACCCAAGTGGGAATTCTGACCAAGTTAATTTAAGTTCCTACACAACAAAGTCACCAGCCAGAACTCTTGTGACAATCTGAGGTGAGCCAACTGTGTCATCTGGAATCTGGAAATGGAAAAAAGAACTGTATTCCAAAACCAGCTTGGAAGGCATACCTCTCAACTGCCTTTGCTGCTTCTTCATAGAGCTCTTCCTGACAATACATTTTAATTGCCAGATCAAACTCCTCAATTTGTTCATAACATTCGGAGGCCTCTTTGTAGCACTGGCATTTCTGATAGTAAAGTGCAGCATCTTTCATCTGCAACGCAGAAGTCAATAATGAAACGGAAGGAGTCAAAACTACACAAATAGAATGAATTTACTAATTCCATCATGTAGGTGTCTCATGGAGAAACACGCTTTAATAAAATGCAATTAAAGTATCTGAATGTAACCAAATACACATTAAATAACCACCACTAAAACTGAACTGAAGCCTTCAAAATACCTGCGCCTGAAAAAAAAACAGAATGTAAAATTAAAGGTATTAGACAGGATTTCCAAAGTACTTTTCATTCACCCAGCTCTGCCTGTTGTTAACAACCACCACAGATGCTTCTGTTCACTTGCAAATTAATTCAGAACCACCAGGATTAAGTTGAAACAGTTACGGATGCAGAACTAACTTTGTTTCTGAAACTTTACATATTTGGGAGCAATCACTTCCCTTCCTTTTAGCAGGAATGCACTGCAAATAAAAACGCTGAATAGCTCCCGCACTTGGAAAATCATTGTCAGCCCTCACAAGTCCCATGATTCCATGGAGATGGCTGTCACCAGTGAAGTTTCACTACGGTCACAGTCCTGGATGAAGTAACAGGTCAGCTCTTCGCAGTTTCAGGAAATCAGTCACTATTAACTTTCGACTGCAAAGCAGAAGTGACTGGTGGTGACATTCGAGGAAAGGCGGAGAAATGGACCTCGACTGCGTAAGTGCATCCTTGTCCTCTTCATCCCTCCTCTGGCTATCCTGTGACAAGTGCTTTCCCTTGAGCAGTCCAGCTTAAAGACCTGGTTTAATCCAGCTACTACCATGTCACCAAAAAATACTATTACCCTGAGTAATAAGAGGGGAAAAGGCTGTAGGAAAAGGAAAGGGATAAGGAGAGGATGGTTTAGAGGACTTCATACCTTTCCTAACTTCTTACACAGTTCTGCACAAAGCCGGAACTCCTTTGATTGAAACAGACATTTGAGTGATAATTTTGGTTCTCCACATTCCAAGTAAGTTTTAGCCAATGTCATATATTCCATCTGCTTTTCCCTGTGGAAAATAAAGAGAAAATCACTAACTACATCCAAATTACATTTAGGAACACATGATCTGTCACTGAATCCAATCAACACTGACATCATGCGTTCTTTTTCATACATACGGTGATGAGGTACGACCTTACAAGTACTTGCATTTTGGGCTATCACTGTTCTGTCCAGAAGCCTGTTCCAGAATCTCACTGCTCTGACAGTAAAAAGCTTTAAGTTCTCAAACTTAGGTACACTTAGTGTGGTTCTATGCTGCTTCTCTTTTCTAGCTGAACTTGTTCCTTCTTCCTACCTGCTGTTTAGCCTCAATACCATTAAAGACAGCAATCAAATTTGTTCCTAAGCCCATCCTTTCTGGTATCATTGCCAGACCAAGTCTGAATTCATCATCCTTCAGACTGGAGTATCAGAACTGTACAGAGCAGTTAATATTATAGAGCTCACAGGAATCTTACCTATGCTTCGTACACTGGCATTAATACCTCTGCTAAAGAAAGCTGCCACTTTCACAGCTTCATCATGACATATGTTCTGTCAACTTAAGATAATCCATTTCTTCTCCTCAGATTGTGTCTAATTGACAAGCACCCCAGTTTACAGCCAACTGAAGGCTTTTTTCAATCCCATCAACAAATTCTCTATGATCATGAAATGCTATGGATATCCTACTTGTAGCCAGGACCACTAATATAGAACAGGCAATTAAAATGATAAACCTTTCATTTTATCCAGTAATAACACTTCTCCAGACCTTCCCCCTTCAGTGCCACCTTGCTCTGCTCTAGTTATTCCTGCTATCACTGCCAGTTTTCAACCTCCCCAGCATGAAAAGGAAGTACTTCACTTACAGTCCTCCCCACGAAGTGTTTTCCTGTCTTATCTGAGACAAGCCCCAGGCAGTTTTTCAGCCTCTTCAGGAAACTGCAAACTTTCTCACCTGGCTAACATGAATTTTACCTCAAAGCCCACTTTTTGTTAGCAGAAGCAATGTACTACACCATTCCTTCTTCTTTGTTAAGTGAATATGCAGTGGGACTAACTGGAGTTGAGCACTGCTGATTACATACGCTCCTCTACCTAGGTCTAAGAATATAAAGCCTCTTGAGGCAATGCAAAACCTGTTGCTTTTCTCTCACATAACCAGTAAGCACTTTCAAAGGCCACTTTTGCTTTGGACAGCCTATGGAGCTTTGGACAGCCTATGGAGTACAACTGCTTTCAGTACTCCCCAAAGGGAGCAGTGCCCTAGATCCTGTTGGAGCTATGCTAGACTTCCCAATTCCTTTCACCCCTTTTGCAACCCACAGACACAGATGTGGAGACACCTCACCTGCGTGGGTCCCCAGTGTGGTCCCACAACCATGGTGGGAGTCTCCCCATGAGGTCTGGCACTGCAGAGCGACTGGCACCCCTCTGCAGTGACACTTACCTGGGGCTGCTTTTCTTGGAGTGCACTTTGAGAACAGCATCGTGTGCCAGAGCCAGTTTTGACTTCTCGGCTGCTCCTCCCTTTTGGTAACATTTGGCTGCCACCTGGGGTGAAAGCATACACAGCGTTCACACCCCAGCATCCAGCCCATGGCTTAGCACATAAAGGGAAGCCTTTATTTTACAGTCACTGTGATGGAAAACAGAAAGACTAGCAGGGTGCCTGGAGGAAGAAAAAGGTGAAACACTGCAGCTTATTTGTAGGACAAAAAGAAAAGCTTTGAAGTCAGTCCACATGGGACCATCACAATTAGAGCTTTAATTAAAAGGCTTTACATGGAGGTAGTGAAAGCAACCCTCCTGGAAGGCTGATAGAAGCAACAGCACATGCAATCTGAATGATGTCCTCAACCATTAATTGGGAAGTCACCAGGCATCTACCACATAAATTGTATTACTGATAGGAGAACCAATTCAAAGGTCAACCAAAAAGCATGGATCCTTTATTCATGCTTTTACCACACCAGGCCCTTTCTGTGATAAGCTAAAGAGAAACAGCAGAAGCTGTCATGCTCCTAGCAAGGTTTGTTTCCTTATCACCTCACTCATTCTGCAACACCATTATTTCTCTAATCTATCCATTGATTTAGTATTTGCTTCTGTTCGGGAACTGCACACTGCAAACCACTCTTAGAACTGCCAGATTCACCAGATAATTCCTTCTTAATGTAGCAACGATAAGCAAAGATGAGGGTTATAAAGCAAACAAAATAGCAGATAATATAGCTAATGCATTTCAGATTACAAGACAAGATTTTTCCAGCTGTGTGGTTTTTATCTAAACACTCTGCTGTCCATTTAGGAAATTGCCTTTTTTCCAAGGGGAGATAAAGACTGTACAGAGGCAGCTGATTGTTTTGATTTTTGCCTTGTTATAAATAACTGTTTTCCACCCAAACCCCCTCACACTGCCATCAGCAAAAATGGAATCTTTCCTTCTGCCAGGATCAAAAGCAGTGTCCAGAATATGATTTCATAGGATCATGGAGTACCTCAAATTGGAAGGGACTCCTAAGGATCACTGAGGCCAACTCCCTGCTCCTCACAGGGAGGGGTAAGAGCATTATCCAGACTCCTCTTTAACTCTGAGAGATGTGGTGCTGTGACCACTTCCCTGGGGAGCCTGTTCCTGCAACCAACCTCTCTATTAGTCAAGAACCATTTTCTAACGTCCAATCTTAACTTTGCACATGGTTTAGAGTCACAAATTCCAGTCAATTCCAGTCGCTGCTAACAACTGGGGGTTTTCAACCATCTTTCAGTTGTGCACTTTAAAATGCTTTTCCCTCACTGAAGCGCAGATTTCGGAGGAGTGAATTCAGTATTACAGACAACAGGCTCGCTGTCCCTGCTTACTTCTTGCCATTTGTTAACAAGTAGTCTGTAGACACCTACACAACTACAAAGCACAAACTGAGATAGGCTGCTACGAGCAACCGAAGGTTTAGAGACAATTTTAGAGATGGAAAGGAAAGCCCAGGAGGTTTCAGAATAGGCAATAACCATTACTTCAGATAAACATTTGCTCCTACCTCCCAGAACTGATGTTTAGCGTAGTAGTCTCCTTGTGCAATCCATTCTTCTGGAGTTGAAGTCTTGGCAAACATGCTGTCGTCAAAGTCTAGAAGGTCAGGGGTAATCACTTTATGTTAGAATGGGGAACCCACAGAAACCACCTATCATGCCCCAAAGCTAAGAATTAACATGACACCAGTAATGATAACCATATCAAACGAATGCTTTCATTTGATAAACCTCTCTTAGCTAGGATGGTTTTCCGTGAACAGCCTTTGCTCCTGTACAGGTGTGATGGATGCACTCCTTCGTTTGAACTAACTGAGCTCTGGTCCAGGTAGATGCTCATCAAGCAGGCCTTACTGAAGTAAATCCTGTTGTGTGAGGTTATTGGTGACAGCACAGCACCAAACCCAAACCAGCCAACAGTCTGGCTGCAGACTGGGCTGGCAAGTGGCTGAAACTATAAACACAGCAGAAACCTGACCACAAATCAACCAGTTTATGCTATACATTTCTCTAGCCATCAGGGTCCGTTGAGCTCTCCCTGCATAGCAGTGGATCTGGAGGTGATCTCCCATTGACCAGGGGTGCATCTCAACGTTACCCCTCGACGCTGAGAGATCCCCTACCTGACACCAGGTATCAATGGCTTGGTAAGTGGCACTTTTCCATGCATGTAACATTTAAGGTCTGTACAGTAAGCTTAAGCAATTATCTTTGTATCCCATACTATCTTTAAGTGCAGTAAACAGTACTGACTGCCAGTCCATCTGTACTCATTAAATACTTCACATACCTAAATTGACTGGTTCGAACTCAAAAAGACCTAATTACGAGGTCAGATCTGCCTGAATGAACTCTGACTCTTCTCCTCTGACAGCAGGAAAACTCATACTAATGAATGAGCAAGGAAGTTACATATTAACATATACGATTGAGCTTTACAGCCAAAAGAAATCAGTGGAAATTTGCAAGGGCTGTTATCAATGAGCACTGTTAGAGGGAGCACGGAGTTTAACCTTCTTTATTACACAGCCTCAGAGTAAGAAAGCATGAGCAGGCTGTTCTGTTTGACAGCCTCTTAAAGAAAGCTTTAGGATAACTTTACCTTTCTTTTCATCTGTTTTGACAACCTGAACAAATTCTCTTTTGATGAAATACTTAAAAGCTGGAGCCCGTTTATCACTGTCTTCATCGAAGATCCAAAGATTGACTCGAGCTCTTGTAATGGCAGTATACAACTGCTTCAGCTCTCCATTCAGCATCTGAAGCAGAACCAAACAAAAGGCAGCACACCAAATAAAATGCCAGATGAGCTAAACTCCTACAAAGAAATGTACTTTGCAGTTATAAGAAAACTGTGCATATATATAATTAATAACCAAGAAGAAAGTATCTTCAAGGAACTCTCAATATTAAATATGCATTTTTTCAATTACATAAGCAATTGTCCAGATAATTTGCATGAAAGTACAGCTACTGCAACTGAGGCAGCTGTAGGTGTGACAGTCCATTCTCCTCCTAAACACCTGCACACACAATTAATCATTCCCAACACTGCATGGTAAAAAATATCTGACTCATTAAACTCTAAGAAGTTGCCTTCATTTTAAGGCAGTGACGCTGATCTGAAACCAGACCAAACCAATAACATCAGCAAGATGATCTGTTATTTGCTTTAACCGCAGCTGCTCCGTAAAGACACCTGAAAGTCTCTTACCCATAGTCTTCCTTCTCTTATCAAACTGCATTTGCAAAACACTTCGTCTTTTACACTTTTACAATCAAGACTGGATTATACAAATGTGAACAACTACCAAAAAAACCAAGCTCAGTAACACATGGAAATACAGGCTGAAAGGATTTCTTGAAGGAATTTCCCTACTTCTAAGATTTAAAAACTGGGTTTATCTTTCCCAATCCCAGTGTCACAAAAAAACCTCACCTTGTACATTTCTACATTAAAAGGAGTCCTTTTCTGTGCACCAGCAGCATCCTCTAAAGGCATTTCGATGAGCAATTTGTTTCCTACTTGCACATCCAAACCAGGAGTATAAGAAGAAATTATCTTCCATTCTTTGCTAGCCTAAAATGTCAAGAGAATGAGGTTTACTTGTATGCAGCAATCACTACTCCCCACAAATGCAAAGGATAAGGGTGAAACACTGGCACAGGGTGCCCACAGAAGCTGTGGCTGCCCCATCCCTGGCAGTGCTCAAGGGCAGGTTGGACACAGGGGCTTGGAGCAAGCTGCTCTAGTGGAAGGGGTCCCTGCCCGTGGCAGGGGTTGGAACTCGATGAGCTTTAAGGTCCCTTCAACCCAACCCAGTCTGGGATTCTGGGATGCGATTGACAAATTCACCCCCACAACTGAAGAAGGCTCAGAGGAGATGAGTGGGGGGAAAAAAGTTATCTCTAGGAATAATGTAAAGAACATTCAATATTCCAAGAAAGCGGAACTTCATCCCAATGCAAACAGGGTTGGAGGTTAACCTTCTCTTGAGGTACATGTCTGCACCAGGCTGTTATCAAGCCCAACAAACAACTTTCCTCCAAATAGCTAGAAGAGAGTAATGGCACCCTGAGCCACCCAGACCAACCTGGGGGAAAGTGAACACATGGCTCAGCCCAAGAGTGGGTAAAGACTAAGCAGCAAACCATACTGATGTGGAAGAGTGCAACTGGCTTGAGGTGGCTTCAAGCTACGTATTACTTATCTGAGGCCATTCTATGGGCAATGGTCTCCACTACAGACTGTGAAACATTCCTAAGTTTCCTGACAACTCCTGACCTAAACCAGAATGAGTTTTCCGGAGCTAAGCTGTGGATGGCTACAAAGCATCCCCCTTCCTGCCACCCTCAAACACATACACACACTATTTGATTCTACACATAGTTGTTTTTCAGTTCTGTGGTGATGCAAAGCAGGGGATCTCAGGTGCTTCTGGGGGACCCAGAACTCCAGTATAAGATAAAGAGTATGAGCGGGTGATAGAGTGTCCCTTCACCACCTCCTCTGACCTGAACAGGGAGCAGCCTGAAGGGGCATGCTGTCAGCTAGCAGAGTACTCTTGATATGCAGCAGAAGTGTGTGTGTGCACGCACTGCTGTGCTGTGCTAACCCCAGAGCTCGCCCTTGAATTCCAACAGTCAATCTGAAGGAAAATGCAGCACCAAGGGAAAATGGTCTCAATTCCTAAGCCCGCTTTCTGCTGTGGTTAAACCACCCATCTTCAGAGGTGAGAGGGAGTCCTTCCCCAGCTGGAAAGCCAATTGGACCATGTGCAAAATGAAGAGTTAACTAAAAATGCAGGAAATGGGTAAGAATTAAATACCTCTGAATCGGTGAAAAAGTTGTAAAGAAGAACATCATCAAATTCCAAGCCCTTTGCTTCATAAACTGTCAGCACAAGTGCTAAACTAAGCTCCTCGGGTATCTTCTCCTTTGCAGTCTCATTTGCCACTAAAACCACCTGCCATAAAATACAGTAACAAAAAAAGAACATATTAGTAAGGAAACATAAAATAGGTAGCAGCTGCATAGAGAAAGCACACAGACATGCCGTGACAATGCAAGAGCCTTCTCAAAGCCAGGCAACATTTAACACAGACATTCAAGCACAAGCTCACAAAGCTGCCACTAGAAGACTGACAGATGCATGGTATGTGCAGGCAGTTGTAGATCTGGTGTAAGAAAATGTGGAATTAGAAAGGAACAGGACAGGCAACCCCTGATGCAAAAAAAATAACAGAAGCCAGACATATTAAGAAGAAACAGAAACCAACACAATAAAGGTTTCTAAGTTCAAAAAGCATAATTTATCAGTGAGATAAAAGGGCTCAAACTGCGGCAGTCCATAAATGACAACCCGGCATCAGAGCTGGAAGAATCTGCAAAAACCCGTATACCTAAGGAAAGCAAACCTGATGTGCTCCAAATTCAATGGGCTGTGTTTTCCTTTTGTTGCCCCTCAGCAGAATTGCCAGGTCACTGACGCTGCAGGACTCCAACACCGTAGGCTTTGGTCCATCGAAGAGACCGCAGTCCTTAGGAAGCCGATCAAAAGACTCCGGGAAATAATGCTGCAGCAAATCCACCACTCCAGATGCTAAACGGAGAATACCTGCCATGAGCAGAACACAGGTTTTAAACCTCAGTCTGTCGCATACTCTCTCACAAACACACTTTTAAAAGACTTTGTTAGAAGCCTGGAAACAAGACACATCTTGTCAGAATTTGCATGTGACAAAGCTGATCTCCTTAACAAAACAGGCTGCCTGAAGATGGTTGGAATTGGCCAGTAGAAACCCTCAATCATTAGTGACCTGAAGAGCAAAGACTCAGATCATAAATACATCAGCAAGTTTGCTGATGACACCGAGCTGTGTGGTTTGGTTGATATGCAGGAGGGAAGGAATGCCATCCAGAGGGACCTTGACAGGCTTGTGAGGTGGGCTGATGCCAACCTCATGAAGTTTAACCATGCCAAGTGCAAGGTCCTACACCTGGGTGGGAACAAACCCAGGCACAGCTACAGGTTGGGCAGAGAAGAGATTCAGAGCAGCCCAAGGAGAAGGACTTGGGGGTGTTGGTTGATGAGAAAATGAACATGAGCCGGCTTCAGTGTGCGCTCGCAGCCCAGAAAGCAACCGTGTCCTGGGCTGCATCAAAGGCAGCGTGACCAGCAGGGCGAAGGAGGTGATCCTGCCCCTCTGCTCTGCTCTTGTGAGACCTCACCTGGAGCATTGTGTGCAGTTCTGGTGTCCTCAACATAAAAAGGACATGGAACTGTTGGAACAAGTCCAGAGGAGGCCACGAGGATGAGCAGGGACTGGAGCACCTCCCATATGGAGATAGGCTGAGAAAGTTGGGGCTGTTCAGCCTGGAGAAGAGGAGGCTGCGTGGAGACCTCAGAGCAGCTTCCAGTATCTGAAGGGGGCCTATAGGGATGCTGGGGAGGGACTCTTCATTAGGAAGTGTAGTGACAGGACAAGGGGTAACGGGTTCAAACTGAAACAGGGGAAGTTTAGATTGGATCTAAGGAGGAAATTCTTTCCTGTGAGGGTGGTGAGGCACTGGAATGGGTTGCCCAGGGAGGTCGTGAATGCTCCATCCCTGGCAGCGTTCAGAACCAGGCTGGACAACGCCTTGGGTGAGATGGTTTAGTATGAGGTGTCCCTGCCCATGGCACGGGGGTTGGAACTGGATGATCTTAAGGTCCTTTCCAACCCTAACTATTCTATGATTCTATGATTTGTTACTCTACCTGAATGGGACCTGTAGTTCTGGTACAACTGGTAGATCCTTTTTGGTTTTCTAACACGCTGCTTCTTGCTGATGGAGTTCTTGCTTGCGTAATGGAACAGGGACCTCAGATCGCTGAAGCGAAAAGCAACTCCTTTCATGATGCTCTGGGCAGTGTCACCAGTTAGAAACATGGCATTAGGGTCATTGACACATTTCATTAACAGGGCTAGCTCAGCTTGGGTGAAATCTTGTATCTCATCACCATAAAACTCATGGATGGACCAAGGCATCTCCCTGAGCTTTGAGAGTCTTTGAGATATATTATACAGCAGATCTTCTTCATCGAAGTAACCTCTCTGCGATCGTATCTGCTGGTAAAGACAGAAGAGGTGATAGATCTCACTCCTGTCTTCCGTGAAGTTCGGTGATCTCTTTCGGCCTAGCTTTTTGTACTGCTCCTCCGTAAGTTTACCCCCAAAGCAGCTCAGGGCCTCAAAAGACCCTTTCAGAAACGATTTGATCTCCTTCCAGACCAGCGCTGGATTGTACAAGCTTTTACCTTTTATCATTTTGGGCCACATTTCATTCGCAAATACATCGTAAGTCACAAAAGTCCGAGGATCGCTCTCCTTAGAGTACGCATCTGCAGCTCCTTCCTCATGACCACGTTCTGCTTCGACATTCCCTTCTTCATCCTCCTCTTGCCAATTTGGTACAACCACGTCTTCCTGAGGACTCCAGCCAACAATGATTCTCTTCAGGCTCCCGTCTTCGTTCCTTGGGAAAAACGGGTCAGGCATGGATGCATCCAGTAACAGCAACAACTGCTTGGAGGTGACGAACAGCGGGAAATTCTCATCTTTAACATCCTGTAGCTTGTGCACACTTGGCTCCAGAGGCCTGAAGTGACTGGTGACCTTGGAAGACTTGCTAAGCTCAATGAAATTCTTCTGAACCTCCTGGCACAAGACAGGGTTTTTCGTCACAAAGATCTGGTGCAGGTGCTCCAGCCTGTTCGATGCTTCTGCGCTACACATTTGGTCTTCTTCGTGGTCACCGCAGGAGTTCAGCTCTGCCCCAGCTGTGCCTGCAGGAACAGCTTCATCCTCGCTGTCCTGGTCTTGCTCGTCGCTCACCTGCTCCTCACTTGAATCATCGCTGTCCTGTTTTAGCTCACTTTCTTCCTTCTCTAACCTCGCTTTCTCAGCCTCGCTGCACTGTCTTTGCTGCCATGTTTGCCTCTCCAGCAGAGGACCATTTGCCAAGGCGGATTTTTCCCAGTACGAATAGAACTTCTTCCAAAGCCTATATAAGCAGCAAGTCGTCTTCCCTGTCCCACTTCGCCCAATTAAAATGATTGGCTCCATGGGCTTTGGATTGAGATCAATCACTGCGTACTCCAACTCCCCAACTCGGAAAGGGTATTCAACAGAAGAATGGACATCATTTATAATGTTAAGGGCCATGTTAGTACTGAAGCTGTGGAATTTCATGATATTGTATTCCAGTTCTGCTGCGCTGGCTGGAGGGAAATACTCAGGTATGGTATGTTCTTTGGACCTTTCTGCCTCTAGGTCTTCAATGTAACAACGCGGGACACGCCTCTGCGTTGTCACACTGTGGTTCTGATGCCCTTCGTTGATGCCCTTGAGCTTCTTCCTCAAGATGCAGGATAAGCCACGATTGTAGGAAATACAGATATTATCCAAGACGCGGTTCAGCTTGCAGTGGTCAAGAACAATGGCCCAAATTCTGATTATTTCTGTGTAGACTCTGCCCGATTTTTCTGGAAGACTCTTGGCCTGCTCTGTCTCCATGATCTTTTCCGCACTCTCGCTGCAACGAGGAGAAAAGTCAATGGCAAGTTCCCACAGCATCCTTGCACCTTTACCCAACTTGGCTTCATACAGCTGGATATCAGCTTTCAAGTGTTTCAGTGGCTTCTGAAGTCCCCTGGTCCATTCCCCATTGCCGAGCTGCTTAATTGTCATGATGGTTTTAGTTTTCAGATAATGAGGCACAGCTTTGCTGCCCAATGTCTTCAGCATCTCAGGAGTGCACTCTATTTCCCAGGTCATGTTGTCAAACTCCTGCACATACGCTTCAATATCCACGATCTTCCCCTTCTCTTCCTCTGGTTCCTCCTTCTCTCCATTAGGCAGGGCTGTAGTAAAATCCCCTACTCCCTTCTTTTTCTCCCAGTCACTCCCTTTTCCTTCAGGATAAGCTATGTTACCACAAGGTTGCAAGAACTTACTTCTTCCCTCTTCCAAATTAGTTTGGGCTGAAGATGGCTTTTGCACCAGAGGATGATCCTTTCTCAGGGTGTCACCCCATTTCAGCTGCTGAATCAGAGCTGTGATTGCCTGCACTAGACTCTCCTGGAGTGTTAAAGGGCTATTTATTCTTTCTGTTTCCTGCTTTGCCAGCTGATCTTTTTTTGCCTTCACAGAACACGGGGTTTTTAAATCATTATGCGCCATGTTGCCAGATGGTGCCTTTATTGAGGACCCAGATGAAGAACGCCCTGTGCTCTTCGGCTGTGAAATCTCAGAGGCTGGAACAAGCTTGGATGCTTTAACCGATTGCCCTGCTATATCCTGACGGTGCTTCTTCTTCTCCAGTACAGCATTATTCCAGGCAAGCAGCAGTGGGTCATTTTTTTTAATTCTATGCCTCACATCTCTTCCTAATTTGTTCTTTATATTGAAGTTAATGTCAAATTTTGCCAACGACTCCATTATTCTCTTAGTCTGTTTTGAAAAGCCTCTCTGAAAAACAACATGCATCACTGTATTTCCATTCTCATCTTGTATGTTTGGATTAAGACATGGGAAGTCGGAAGGTCTTGAAGCGAAGAGGTCAAGGAGGTAGTTCAGGATGTTCAAACCAGTGCCATCTGAAAGCGAGAGAACAACCCAAATCATCACTTGTGTTACAAGACTGCTTTTATTTCCTGCAGCTATTAAATGAAAATCAATTTGCTTCCCTAAGAACAAAAAATACCATTTTAGATTTGTAAAACTTGCTCATTTGAAATGGTTCAAAACTGAGCTGTTGTAGTACTCAGGGAAAACAACACTACAGCAGCAAAGCTTTAGAAATGCCTAGCGCTGCAACTGTCCCTAAAGCAACTTCCTACAAAATAAGATTAGTCCAATACCTCTCTGGGGGGAAAAAAAAGAGAAAAGACATTCCACAGACACAGGTAAGAGATGAGATTTAAACTGGTTAATGTATGTGAAATGTTTCCTTCCTAACGGTAAAACAGTGACACACCAAAATCATTGTAAAGAATAGCGTGAGCCGCCCCTGCCCACTGCAGGGGGGTTGGAACTGGATGATCTTAAGGTCCTTTCCAACCCAAACCATTCGGTGATTCTATATATCCATGACACAGTAACTAGTGGAGACATTCCAGCTGCTTGATTCCCCCTGGTCACCTGAACAGCAGCAGAAGGGGCAGCTGGATGGACAGGTAAGAAATGAGGATGTTTCCAACAGTTGAATGAACAGTGCACATCTGCTGGAGCTTCTATGTCCCCCAAGCCCAGGCACACAAGAGCCTTACCTTTATTATCTAAATAGATGGCAACTGCAGCATGCAGAGGGGTATCTCCACGTGCAGTGGAGACATTTTGAGGATCTGCACCTTTGGTCAGCAGCAAATATACCAGTTCAAAATAATTCTTTTTGAGGCATATCTGCAGTGGTATTTCAGAGCTGGTTCCAATCCCATCCGGCAGAGCTGGGGTGAAGAACACGAAAATACAGGGGTTAAATCTGATACATCAGACCTGCAAACTAGAGAAAGCTGTAAACAGATGAAGGCACAGGCTGATTGCTGAGCAGGTAACATCTTTCTGTCAGCTTTTTACACATTGAAGGACTTTTGACTAAGAAAATCTTCAAAGTCTCCTGCTCTCTCCCATAAAGCTGAGCAAGCAGTCCTGCTGTTGTGATAGGAAAGGCCAGAACATACCTTCTTCAAGTCAGTCAGTCACTGACCAACCCAAGGAGCCTCCTTGCATTTCTGGCACCCACAAGGCTAGAGAAGGACTGTGTGCCCGTAATTTATAGTGAACACCAAGTTATAAACTGAAATGCACATTGACAGAGTAATCCTAGAAATAAACCTCATGCAAACCAAGAAAAGGGATGGTGTCTGTACTAGCTGAAAAAACAAAGACACGTGGTCATGCCTTTAAGATCACTGAAGCAGTCAATGACTTGTAACAGACTAAACCCAAAGACTGTGGCTTGCAGTTTCTATCGGGATAATACTGTGCCTAAAGACAGAGGAATTAAAACCCAAGGAAACTACAAACAAAGGAGCAACAATATTCTTTGGTTCTTTGGCCTTTCAACCCTAACAGCCAAATTCCAGTTGAGAAAACATCTTCTATCCCATATAGCCTTATTGGCTTCCCCACGTCCCACACGACGGATGCAGGCATCGGAGCCAATGCACTCCAACAAGCTGCTGCACATACAGAGAACCACAAAAGCCATGTGATGGTATCTCTGAAACTACATTGCTCCAAACATGCCAAATAAAACACTGGATCTCTTATAACAGATTCATATCCCCCAGTTTTTCACCTCCTCGCTCGATCAAGCATCTTATGAGATGCACTTGCTTATCCCATCTGTCGCACCGCTGGATAACGTCGCCAATGTCAACATCTGCAAGACTGCAGCTCCTGAAGAGTCCTTCCCCTGATGGCTCTTCCCCACTGGCTTTCCCTGTTAGCAGCAGCAAAACTTTATGCCACATTTGCTTCTCCAGCAACTGCTTTATGAAGCTGCTAGCACAGGCCTGGGAGATGTTGCAAACCACCCCTTCAGGGATTTCTGCAAGACAGTGAAGACAACACCACTCACTCAAAGCCATATCATAAAACCCATCACACTGTAAACCGCTTTCAGAGTAACGAGCCCATTAAACTCAAAGTACAAAATGCAACACTCGCATCTTTCTGTCCTTATGCTGGCCACTAAACAAGCCTGAACACTTTGGTTCATCACACTGAATTTTTGTGCCTATTGCGGTGGTTCTAAGTGCAGAACAGAACAGAAAAATAAGTGAAAGCCCATTCTGTTCCAGTAATACCAGCTGCAGAAACAGGGAAGAGAAGGAAGGGCAAAACCTGCCTGGTAGCATCAAACACACCTTTCTCAGCAATTAGGTTTTGTGAAGAGGAGAAACGGGAACTCACTGTACCTTTCACAGAAGACAGCAGTTTCAGAAACCGCTTAACTGCATCCTCCTTCAATACATTCTTATGATGTGCTCCATCTTCTGACCTGTAGAACTGGACAAACTGTTCAAGAACATCCAGGAGAGAATCTGTGTCAGCTACGGCTCTGCTCTCACTCCCCCCTGCAAAACAGTTTAGAGATTGAAAATCCAGCTCCTCGCTGGTATGTTTCCAGGGCACGACTGGAAGATGTCACATCTCAGGCCTCTAAGAAATGTGCAGCGGCAGTTAAAATCAGAGGGCTGAAACTCACGGTGCAATAGCTAGACCTGTGGTGGATTTCAAATCCTACAGGATACTGGGAACCCTCATCAAATACACTCGACTGAAATACACTAGGTTGGAAACTGTAATAGTTCACAAGCTGATCTGCACACAGGCAGGACACTGCTGCCTCGCAGTGATCATAATCCTGGAATAGTCTGGGTTGGAAGGGATGTTAAAGCTCATCCAGTTCCAACTCCCTGCCATGGGCAGGGACATAGATCAAAGATGGCTAAACCCTTGTGAGCAAAGAGCTCTGACTACAATTTGGTTTTTCCAAGTGTCAGCAACCTTTCACTCACGTTTTCACCATTTCAGAGCTTCTCCTTTTTTTGTCAATATTTTTTGTTATAAAATATTCTAAATATGCCACCAATATTTTAACACTCATTTTACAAAACCCGTGAAGATAAATACTTAAGACTGAAAAAGCATCAAAAAGAAGCAGTTTCTATGGCAGGAGGAGCCTCATATTAAGGGTAAGGAATAAAAACCAGTGGGTTATAGTAACCTTAAGCAACTTGTAGTTACTTATTGGCTGATATACTAAGATCATCAGTTGGACAACAGTCACCCTCAGGCACAGACAAAGTTTTCATCACTGAGTAATAGGACATCAGGGTGACAACATAAGAAATGTTACACAAAACTATTCCCCAAGTAATTTTGCATCTAAAGGATGTCATTTTAAACCAGGAAAACCACACAGTCCATGTCGTGTATCCATGTACCTGTCTGCTTCTCAGAGGAAGTGCATTTCTCAATGTGATTGCTGACTGCTTTTACAGCATCAAAGTTTTTGTTCTTCTTCAAGATATCTATGACGTATCTTGAGCGTGCATCTGGAACAGTGGGATCAGCCCCAAAATTCAGGAGCATTATCACGTCTTCTGTTTGGCCTAAAACATTGCACGAATAAACATCAGAGGAAGAAGAGTTCTCATTGTTCAGGGGTTTTGTTCTGTTTTCCCTTTGTTTTTTAATTTCCTGGCACATTCTCTAGCATAATTTTAATATAAATCTAAATTTTTCTAATGTCTCAGAAGGAGGAGGAATTATTGGGTGTTCTTCCCCCAGAAGAAACCCCTTCAAAACATTAAAACACTTCTCTTCACTGTAATTCATTAGGAAATTGAAGCACAGGAAGTAGTAAACACCGGGGCTTCAAACTTTCTTCCATTACTCATTTTTCTAGATGAAAACAAACCAGCACACGCAGAGAAGAAAATAATCATTGTATTTACTGCGTTTCTGGGGATATTCACTGGAAGATGCCACAACATGCAAGAGGGTGCATCCATCTCTGTCCTTCTGGTTGATGCGGTCCTTCAAGTCTGGCCTCTGAGTCAGTAACCACCTGAAGAGATGGTTCTTTCCTGAAACAATAAAACCCCCACTTGTTATAAAGGGTAAGCAGAGATACAGCAGAAACAGATCCTGGGTTTTTCCCCTATGGAGTGGCAAGATGCATATGTATGAAACCTCTTCTGTAAGACAGTGAGGAGGAGAAGAACGAAGCGATGGTAAGAGCCAGCTGCATTGTGGGAGACAGGATGCTACGTCCTTGCTGACTACCAGCAAGCACAAATTTTAGGTTGACTCATGACTCCTTAGCACATACAGAGAGAATCATAAAATCCCAGACTGGTTTGGGATTGAAGGGAATTTAAAGCTCATCCAGTTCCAACTCCTGCCACAGGCAGGGACCCCTTCCACTGGAGCAGCTTGCTCCAAGCCCCTGTGTCCAACCTGCCCTTGAACACTGCCAGGGATGGGGCAGCCACAGCTTCTCTGGGCACCCTGTGCCAGCGCCTCAGCACCCTCACAGGGAAGAGCTTCTGCCTAAGAGCTCAGCTCAGTTTCTCAAAATACTCTGTTTCATTTTTTCCTTCTTTGATGAAGGCCACCATTGGGTTTTTTAGCTGTGGATGTCACTCACTTGCTTTGATACACAGTCTGATAACAGCATGAAGTAGACACGTGCCAATGGTTTCCACTTTTGCCCCCATGGAGATTAGCCACTTGACTAATTCCGCTACTTCTTGCATCTTCTCCCCATGGCCATACAATTCAGAAGTCTGAGAACAAAGAGAACAATTATAACACATTACACACATAAAGGGCATTGCTTTTTTAATCCTATTTTCATGTCTTTTATGACAAGAATCAGTGGAACAGTAACAGTCATGTCCACTGTAAAATGGAACACTTACATATCTAACAATTCCAATAGAAACTCAAAACCAAATACTCTTCTATGAGTAAAAAAACCCATCTTGGCCGGTTCTGAAGAGCACTGAACCTAAAGTCTATTTTACAATACACATTTCTATAGTTCTTTGCTGTAACTGACTGCAACTTTCTGCCTTAGAGTTGCCTATTAAATGTACTGTATCTGAGTGCACATACTGCTGTGGCTGGATGCTGTGCCTATTAAGCTTTGATGAGGCAGCTTTTGCAGTCAGCTGCCTCAAAGTAAGAAAAGACTGGCAAAATACTTGAAACTGGGAAAAGGGGGTTAGAGACTGAAAGAAAGAGGTATAGGGAACTCAGGCAACCAGTCAGGAAGCCCGAGTGGAGAGAAGGGCAAAGCCCTACTCTCATCCAGCTAAGAAAACATCTGCCATAATCAAGAGAACAATGATAATACAACTGCTCACACGAAGTAAAGGTGTCAAACCTTGGGAGACAGATTTCTGGGCAGATAAATTCCTAGCAGGTGATCAGATAAAAGCAGGTCATTCACAGGGAAGTTTACAGACCCGCTTTAAAAGCACGCAACCTGAGCAGAAAGCAGCTGAACTGAAAAAGGATGTTCTAATGAGGACTTAATGAACACGAAGCACAGCCTGCAAGGGGTACCGCAGTCTGGGTAACGGGAGGTGGGCAGAGGAAGCTCAGAAGGAAATTGAGACAATATGCCAGAAGGATCAGGACATGAGGGGGTGGTCGGAAGCAGCGTTCAGACATAATTCCTCCATTTGTGCCAGTCATCTTTTTAAATAGCAGCCTTCACACACGCTTCCAGCATCCACAAATACACTCTTTATTCTAACACCTCGTGCCAGATTTTGACTGGCAAGGACTACTGTTTGTGCACAGCTCCAGACTCGAAATACAACAGATTACAGGGAGAACGCAGTGGCAGCAGGGGAAGGAGAAGAAGAGAGCAAGTTGCAGAAGAACACCATGAAGATCTGCTGTCTGCAGATGCCATCATCTCCGTGAAAGGCATTAGGACCTGTGGCTCCTTGGTCTACAACTGCCTGTTTGCATCTTGCTAAAATCCTCTCTGTCATTTGGAAGGTGTCAAAGCCTTTAGGGAGAAAGTTTAGCAGTTGCTGCCCAGGTATAAAGTAACCTACCAAAAATGTGGGGCACCGAGGGAAGGGAAAATGCCAACACTGCGTCCAGCTCAGCTCCTTATAATCATGCTCAGCACCAGAAAGCAGTCCAGAGACGTGCTAGTAAAGTATAAAAATACTGTACCCTATGTACATCGTAAGTTCTCCTGGCTGGAAAACATATCCAGCTTAACTGATGTCAGTCATTTTTCAGCATTAAATTGCCTGGTTACAAGTGTGACATGGACACATGAGAGGAAGATGTCTTCTTTTGATCAAATTAAAGGAAATCTTAAATTACAAGCAGAAATTCTGCAGAATCGGGATGTTTCAATTTCCATTTAAAAGGCACAGAGCAGCTGATTTAACAGAACCACACAAAGTTCGTGTATTATCTTCCATTTCAGTTTTTGTTATCTGTTTTAGCCTTGAACACAAGATGGCAAAATCCCTCTCATGAAAGGGAACAGGAAGCAACAGACACAAGACAAACAAAAAAGAAGGATGCTACTTTACCTCAAAGAGGTTCTTCAGTGAGACCTGGCTGACCGTGAGATTGGGGGGCAACGCTTTCTTCTCAGACAACAGCAAGAGACAAGACTAGGAAAAAAACCCAAAACGATGGTGATCTTCTAAGCATCACTCAGAAAACTGATAAAAATAAAATCATAATTCCTAAAACCCCAAGTTTCACTCAGAAACTTTGTTTTTCACTGCCTCAGAAGACTTTGTAGGAAAGCAAACGAGGGCCAACAACATCACAGATCTTTGCTTGAGACTGTAACAAAACAGTGAGTCTCCCTTTCCACTTTCCAACTGAATGACTGTAATAAACACCGGGCTGTGGGAAGCTATGACTGACGGAAGTTCCCTCCGAAATAAAAACCATGTAGAAAGGTCAGGCCCTCCAATACACCTGGGAAGTGACCCTTCGCTTTAGGAATGGACCTTTGCATTCACGGGGATGAGACTCCCCAGCTACACTGACATCCTGAGCAGAAAGCTAGGAATGCACATCCTATCTTTCTGTGGTTTCAGTTTCCTTAAAAACTCGACTTTGCTCCTTGAAAACTCACACAGCTTAACCAGGGGACAAGGGAAGAACACAGATATCAGCTATCTGGACTTCTGTAAGGCCTTTGATACAGTCCCCACCAACATTCTTAGCTCCAGTTTGGAAAGATATGGGTTTGATGAATGGACAAGGAATTGGCTGGATGGCTGCATCCAAAGAGTTACAGACAACAGCTCCGTATTCAAGTGGAAACCAGTAATGAGTGCTGTCTCTCAAGGGTCCGTACTGGCACCAGTACTATTTAATACCTTCATCACTGACATAAAAGTGGGATTGTACTCGGCAAGTCTGCAGAGAGCACCAACCTGTGTGGTGCAGTTGATGAGCTTAAGGGAAGGTGATGGCTGAGATGCTCTTTTATTTGGGTATCTTTCACAGACAGCTTCAAAAATCCAGCTTGCACACAGAAGCAAAAAGCAGAAGGGACCCCAAATAAACATGTATTGTTTTCTCCTGCGATTTCTGTTAACCGTACTGGCTCTAGATGGCACCACAATTACAAGAAAGATAACAGCAAGAGACAAGAGGGATTTCAGGTTCATTGTAGGCAATGCAGCAGCAGACTTACCCGCCACTTCCCTTTCTGGGCCACCCTTTCTATCACTCCTTGCCAAATCAGTGCATCAAACCTTGTACTGAAAATATACTCATAAGCAGGGCGGAAAGTTGCTGGAAAGTCCCTTTCATCTGCAAGAATAAGCAATTGAGAAAACCAGTCAGTATATGCAGCCCTTTAAAGCTGGGGGCTCCAACTAAACGACTTCATTGCACAGTGACAAATTTAGCAGTGATTTACACCCAGAGGAATGCCAAATGGAGGGTTAAGCATCCCTTCCCACCCAACTGATACAGCACCTTGTTACCCATGGCCAGTCTTCCTTCAACAAGGTGAAAAGGTATTAATCCCTGCCCTCAAGAAACACCTCTAAGTCCCAAGATGTTGTGCAGCTTGTGGCAGCTCCTCCACTTGTGGGCGAGCCCAGCTACAGACACTGCTAAAGCGAAGCAAGGTCCTTACCACAGGGCTACAAGTGCAAGTAAATGCACCAGGGGCACAACCCAGAATCTCCTGGCATGGCTGCAGGCCCCATCATACAAAGCCTGCGAACTGGACAAACAGGCAAATAGAAAGGGGAACTGAGGAGAGGCCAGAGAGAGGTAAGATGGTTATTGCTCAAAAAAACCCACCACACAATGCCAAAGAAAAGCCAAATTCCCTCTTTCTGTGCTGGCCATCGGTAGCTGAGGGAGAACCCCACGCCGCAATACACTGGGCTGTAAAATCATGTTTAAGCTGAGTATTTTCTCATTAGTTTTAAATCTATCGAGCTAAAGAGAAGCAGAGCCACTTGGGCAAAAACCAATGAAAAGTCTCTTGGGTCTGGAGCTCCAGATATGCAATCCTGCCTCCCTAGCTCTGAATTTTAACCTCTTCTACCTATTCCACAACTGATGTGTTCTTATGAGACAGCACACTTCCCCGCACAGTGCTCTGTGATCGCTGGCATCTGACGTACACAAACTGGACCGCACTGATTTTGGTCAGGCCGCTCGCCATGTTCATCATCTTCAAACGGACCTGAGGCACTAAGGACTAAATGAATGATCTCATGAAGGATGCCCAAGGACTCGTGATCGCTACTGAAAGCAGACAAACCAAGCTCTCGAGCTGAGTTTACCGTTGACACTGATGAAGATTCCTGCTATGAAATCAGCGATCTGAGTGCGATCTGCAGAAGTACTCAGGAGAATCAAACCTTTATGAAACATAGAAATTGCCTCGGAAGAGTCTGCCAACATGATCAGTGAGTGGCCAGCTCTGTAGTAAGCCTGAGGAAAAAAAGAACAGAACAAAAAAGACCACTGCTGAGAAAACATTCAGAGATCTTTATCACAAAACACCGCAATTCTTTCCTAAATTCTCTATGTTAGAAAAACGACATGGACTGGTTTTGCAGCTTCTTACACACAGTTCTACAACAAAGGGCAGTAAACACCCCTTGACATTCACAGTATGCTACCGATGTGATCACAGCTACTATAAGTGGTAAATCCTGACACATAAAATCTGGAAAATAACTACAAGCTGAAAGACATACCATTAGTAACTATAACTTAACCCCCTCACAAAGTCTAGAATATACATTTATGTCCCCATGGCACTGCAGTTTGCAGTATTTACCACAATGCATCTATTCTTCAGTCAGTGGCACCTGAACATGTTTCTAGTCACCACTGAATTCGGCTGAGTCTGAGCCAGTGAACTGCCTGAGTCACAGGGGAGTCCACTTGCTCCAATAACTCACATGCTGCAATACAGCACAAGTTAAATTGGCATTTGCATGCTATTTTACTGTGTTTAAACCAAATACCTTCTCCTGAAGCCTCTGGGATGCTGTAGTTGTTGGTCCAGAAGACTACTGCACATAAAAGCCAACCCAAGTGTATGCTTCTGTATCATAAACACTGTATAACCACTGCTTACTCCTAACAGATGAATATTTGGGTCAATGTGCAACTTAGTGTAACTTAATCCATGCGTATTTAATCACAAGAGTATGTGTAGTGCATTGTTCTGTCCACTGGAAATACAATATGACCTCGATCACCACACACTGTTCCCAGGAACCTCAGGCTTATTAACATGTAAAGAATATCAGGGCACACTGCCCAAGGGAGACTTCAAAGCTAAGTCCCCATCTCAGACCTGACTGCTGCCAGTGACTGATGAATCTGTACTGGGAGCCAGGCTCTGTAAGACAGAGCTGGTGAACCTCACCACGGACGGTGCCATGGCCTGGCCAGGGACCTGCATCCTCCCTGGGTCTCCAGCATCACAAGGGCACATAAGATGTTATTACTGTCACCTTGTCTGGGATATTAACAAAACAGTTCTCTTTCTTGAAAGCATTGGTGCCTCTCTTGTTGGGAGCCAGAAAGAACCAGCATCTCCTGGTGCCAAAGAGAGCGACTTCATTTTATTAGAAGTACTATCACAACAGTAATTCTGATGCTTTTGTGCAGTTAGACACTGATTCTGGACTTTTCTGCTCTATTTGCTTATTGGGCCTCAAAACTAAAACACAGCAAAAAGCAGATATTGACACTTGTTTTACAAAGTCAGTCATGCAAAAACTGCCATCTTAAACACCTCGATACCTTAACGTACTGTGGATCCAAGCGTAAGCTCTGGTAGGCTGAAAACACTGCTTCCCTCCATTTGCCAAGGTTGTACAAGGCAGTCGATCTGTTGCAGTACAGCACAGCAATGTCCCTGGTACACCTAAATATACATTTTTAGCATAACTGTTTATTCACTTGAAGAAGGACACATCGTACTTTATACTTAGAAACAAGAAATAAAGTCTACATCACCCACTTAACAAAGTTAGAGGTAGAAATGGAGCTGTAGAAAATAAAGACCATTTGAACATCAGCTTCAAAGACACTGTAAATGTTATTATCTTAGTGATATCCTGGTCTCTTCTGAAGCAGAAAGCCAACTCACTGGAATAACTCAGTATGAGGATTTAGAAAGAGTTAAGACCCCCTCGACACACCTAGATAAGGCTTGGTGAAAGCCAGTGGCCAATAATGGGAGAAAATAGGCACAAAAATGGAAGCTACTAGATGGGAAGAATGCTAAACACATTCTAGTCACCAATAAACAACTTAAATGCATTTTACTGTATCACCAGTTGATGAAGTGAACAGAATGATCCACATTTACATCAGCTAAGAAACAGAGAAATGTCTTTTACGTAACAGAACATACTGAGTATATAATGCATCTGCTGGATCTCGAAAGGTTGTGGATAGAGCTGCACACAAATTACAAACTACAGTCCACAGGGCAGTGAATCACAGAATCCCAGGTTGGAAGGGACCTCAAAGATCATCTGGTCCAACCTTCCTAGGCAATCGTGACCTAGACTAGATGGCCCAGCATCCTGTCCAGCTGCACCTTAGAAGTATCCAGCGTGGGGAAGTCCACCTGGGAAGATTATTCCAATGGCTGGCTGTTCTCATTGTGAAAACTCTTCCTCCGGTGTCCAACCATCTGCTGGGGGATTTTACTGGGGAGCCTGCACAGCCTGTCTTGCCTGCACTCGAACAAACAGCACACACCACAGCGCTGCATCCTTCACCTTATTCCTACCTACTCCTTACACTCAAGAAAGCTGTTTCAACTACAGTGAATATGCTCAGAGCACTCTCTTGCATGCAAGCAAATCCTGATGAAGCAACTGACAGCAAGGGGAAAACTGATGCTCAGGAGCAGATCCCTGCAATACGATGAAGGGATCAGGCAAGGGGCAGGCACTGGAGGTAGCCTTCTGACATCTGCCCTCGCTCCTTCCTACTCCCTGCACATGCTCCAGACTTGCTTTATTACTTGGTATAAATGGCTAAGAGGGAAAATAAACTGATAGCTGATGTGAAATTAGGTTAACAGCAGTTTTAATACATGGTAGTAAGGAATGTTTAACAGTTAGTACAATACCCAACCATTTAATCATTAGTAGCATCAGCAACAGCTGTTAACTGATGAAATCAAGCACTTAACATTTAGAAAGAAAAGACAAAAAAAACATTTTTGCTAAAGAATTATTTTCAACAAATCAAAGAATACTAAAAAAGACCCCCAAAAGTGAACAAATTAACTTGCATGAATCATTTTAAAGCAAATTAGACGACCCATGTAACAACTGGTTTACATCTTGTAATTCAAGAGTACTTACGGGACCCACTGCATTAAACAACCGAGCATATGCAGAGCTTGATCATACTTTCTGATGGCCATAGAGTAATTCCCATTTCTGAAATCCTGATTCCCAGCTTGCCTCATGAACTGTGCATACTCCATGGCATCCATGCTAATGAAGAGGGGGGGGGAAAATCCATTAATCAAACAAAAGCAGTGATTTATGAGACACTTCTTTCCCTAAAATCCACTCAAATTTTCACCTCAGTTTTTGCATCTTTGAAAAGGAGGACAAAAGAAGCACTCTTTTTATTGTTGGAACAGTAAAATACACCTCAGGTGAAAGCCTCATCTTTGCTGTTGATGCCCC
This sequence comes from Pezoporus occidentalis, assembly GCF_034315485.1. Classification (NCBI taxonomy): domain Eukaryota; kingdom Metazoa; phylum Chordata; class Aves; order Psittaciformes; family Psittacidae; genus Pezoporus; species Pezoporus occidentalis. Next base: position 1,558,355 of record NW_026912854.1, read on the forward strand.
AGCTTCCCAGCTATGTTTTAATGAACCAGACCTACCACTGCTATGCTTTTTTTCCCAGTTTTCTTCCTCAAGTCTTAAACCTTTTAATGAAGATCCCAAATGATTTAAAGGCATGCACACACAATAAATGCACAGGGAAATATTGGAGGGAACAAAGAAATACATGATGCTTAAGAAATACATGAAGCTATTGACTAATCCAACCCAAAACTTGCTTTTTATTTATGACTTCTTTTGCCCAGCCTGTCTGCCTGGACATTCAAGAATCCAGTGGACACAAAGCACCTCTGAAACTTGATTACTGCATGACAATAGTGCATCCTAAGTATGTTAGCAGTGCATGAGAACCCTGAACCAGATTTCGGACAGCTATGAAAACGAACATAAGAAAACAGAGGTGAAAAGAGGCATTGACTGAAACGGATTTGAAGAATAGAAATATTTCATCACTGAAATTGTAATATCAGGTTTGTTACATCAAACAAATCACCTGGTGAAGCAGTTAGATAAAGGGAGCAAACACAAGAGGAAAACCCAGCTACATGTATGTTGAGAAACAGCACATCAAAATCACAAAGGAGAAAGAAACTCAGTGCTAAAGCCTTGCATAGAATTACTCTTCCCAGATGGGTTTTTATGATCAAACCCCATTTCCATTACCTGCAAAAACCTGCACGAATCTCACAAATCTCAGTACTATTAAGTGAGGGTAAGTTGCCCAAAAGGAATGCACAGATTTACTCATTATCCTGGTATTAGCAGGGCTGGAACAAAGCCAGGAACGACCTGTAAACTTCACAACCTGCCAACAGAACATCGTGGTTTAACCTGGCAGGCAGCTAAACCAGTGTGTCATCAAGGGTATTGTCATCTTAAAGATAAAACACAGCACTGTACCAGCTACTAGGTCCAGTACAGGAAGAACATTAACTCTATCCCAGCCCAGGACCACTTCACAACAGAGCACATTAGATATTTTCAAGTCTATGAACCTCCAGATGAACCAAGAAGTATTACTGATGCACTTACTGTGTAGTATTCCCCACAATGAACCCGAAACACCGAGAATCAGGATTGCACTGTGACCACAGAGGTACGAAGAGGCACGCTATGGATGGCGCAGTGCCTCCCTCCTTTATCCAGGGACACCTGCACCAAGCACAGAGGAAAGCAGCAGCCCACAACCGTGAAGAGGCAACAGCAGAACCAGGCACTCGCATCCCAACTGCTTCAGGCTGGCTGGGAAAAGGCCTGTCGGAAGTTGTATCTTCCTCAATTAAACAAACAGACACCCTGGTGAAGTCTGCAACCCAAACATCACCTCGCTCATTCCAGGGAAGCGCCAAATCCAGATGGAATTCCAGGCTACGAACTAAACCGAATGAAAATAGCTCCCACCTACACGGCGAAGTTCAACGATCAGTCACATTCGAGGAGTAATTATGATGTCTACCCCAGGCAAATTAAATCATCGCTTCACTGAGCAGTGTGCGTACACTATGTGCCTTAAAAACACTGCTTCTCCAGGCAGCAGATCAAGTGTACTCACAGCGTAAGCTCTTATACTGCATAGTATGAGCACTAGTGAGGAGAAGGAAAGGATAAAACAGAGCAACAAAGCAAAGAATAAAAAGCAGGTGCTAAGAGACAGTTCCAACCTCATAGTTCTGTAATTCTCCCAGCTTTCAACTTTGTGGCTTCAGCAGGTTTGATAAATGATTTCCACCAAGAATAACTCCCAACCAGTTCAGCTACGCAGGAGCTTCTTCAGGTGGGAATGCACGTGAACCTGTGGTTTTCTACATCACAGCTGAACTCCGAGCTTTTTCCTTCTGCTAAGATGACTATGCTTCCACTTAAGGTGACACTGTTACCCAGAACCGCATTTACCTCACTTTTCCTTGGATTCTGCTGAAAGCACAACTACAAATAAAAGGTATTTACAAGGCATTTGACGGATGATAGAGCAAAAGGACCCCACTTACAACGTAAGTTTTAAAGGGGCTTTCAAACATGTCCTGTGTTGAGAGATGCTGGAACTGAGCCCCCTGTTTGTGCTCAGGAGGTGGCATCCCCCTCCCGCTCCAGGCAGCAGAACACAGATCCCTACCCTTTCCCAGCACTGCAGTTTCCCATCCAAAACGCCAAGCTATAGGTCACTTAAACAACCGGGATGCCTGCTGCAAGCTTTAGCAACTACACCCAAGTCTGGAGACCCAGGAGATGCACAGGCATGCAAATCTAAGTTTGTGATCCAAGAGAAACCGCTGTGCTGACTCAGCTCAGCACGCCTTGCTATTGCCCAACATCCTCCTGAAGAGTAAACAGCTTTAACTCCAAACCAGGGCATTAACTGGACATACATAAAGTCTACTGAGCACGGTGAGCATTAAACAATGCTGTTGTCGGTTACTTCTAGTGGGTCACAACTGCATCTGAATATAGCTGAAGGTTGTGATGAGTGCTGTGTGTTAACCCCTACTCCCTGCAGGATAGGGAAAGAGGAAGAGTAAAAGCAAGCAAACTTGTGTGTGAAGATAAGAACTGTTTCATAAGCGAGAGAGAAGTGGAAGAAGAGAGAAAGAAAACAAGAGGTGCAAAGGCAACATCCACCATGTCCCACATGCAGGCCAAGCTCCCAAGCTCCATCCCAGCCACGCACAGTAAAGAGATGTTCTCCTCACACAGTGGAGAGTGATAGAGTCCAGGAAACACACAAACGTGTGGGGGTAACCCTAAGGTCTAGCAGACCCTTCCCAGTGCACTGCTGAGACCTTGTCCTTCACAGATACCACAACAAAGAAAACCAAAGACAGGATGGTGTCCTCTGCTCATGGTTTATGGTTCCTAAAGCCACCAGCGTGACCACGACAGCAGAATGAAGCACATTAACTCCTACTCCAAGAATTAAAACAAAACATGATACAGTTAGGTCAGAAACAATCGGATCCAACCCCTACTGCTGCCAGTGGGCAACATTCCCATTTCCTTCACATGTTGCCAACTCTTACGTTACTGCCATGGTCAGCGTCCCACTGGACTGTTCCAGTCAGAGCATCCTCGGAAGCAGAGCAGTTTTGGAGGTTTAAAAAGCTAAGTGTTGATTCCTCTCGCCCTGAGGAATAGCCCTGTGGCCAGTTTGGGTCAGGTCTCCTGGCTGTGCCTCCCCCCATTTCCCCCCCCATCACTCCCAGCTCCTCGAAGTCCTTGACTTTGTGTAAACACTGCTTAGCAACATCAAACCCACAGTGCGTTATCAGTGCTGCTCTCAGGCTAAAGCCAAGACACGGCACTGCACCAGCTGCTGGGAAGAGCATTAACTCCATCCCAGCTGGAAGCAGGACAGGTGGCATCTCAGAACACCTTTCTTCCTCCCCTCGCCAGCTGAACTTACACTGCTGCTCAACAAAAGCTCTTGTTGGAGGCTGCCTCACAGCTTGCACCGGTGACACCTATGGCCTCCTTCCCCAGCACATCCTGTTTTCCTAAGAAACCAAACAGCCTTTTCTGCTTTCAGTTTCAAACCTTCATTTGTAACCTACCAGTTAACAGGGTACACATAAGATGGTTAAGGCAAGCGTGGAGTCGCACGGGTGCCACTTGCATCCCAACCCTCCGGGATTGCAACCAAAACCAGACAGGAAGCATTACGCACATGAATACAGCTGTATTCACCTACGAGCAAGCTCTGCATGGGGGAACCACCCCAGCAGCACACAGTGGACACTGCAAAAAGATGAGTGCTCACACTGGGTGACTCCCTGCTAAGGAGCACTGAGGAGCCTGACAGGGAGAGCTGCCTCCCTGGAGCTACGGTCCGAGACGCAGCTTGTCAAGAGCACAGACTGCTACTGCCCGCTGCTACTCTTTCACCATGGAATCACGGAATGGTTTCTGTTGGATGGGACCTTAAAGCTCATCCAGTTCCTAATGCCCCATCTCAGTCTCCCCTCGGGCAGGTTAAAGCCATTCCCCTTGGCCTGTCCCTACATCCCTTGTCCCAAGCCCCTCTCCAGGTTTCCTGCAGCCCCTTCAGGCACTGGAGCTGCTCTCAGGTCTCCCCTTCAGGAGCCTTCTCTTCTCCAGGCTAACCCAGCCCAGCTCTCTCAGCCTGGATCCAGCCCTTACAGCACCCCCGTGGCCTCCCCTGGGAGGACCAGTGGGGTCCATGTTCATATGGGCACAACTGATACCACATGCCAGAACCTGGGCAAATCAAGGAAGACTATAAAGCCCTGGGGGTGCAAGTGAAAAATACTGGTGCCAAAGTGATCTTTTCCTCTTTTTTATCAGTTAGAGAGAAGGGTGCAGCCAGAAATAGGCATATTTTGCAAATGAACTACTGGCTTCAGGGCTGGTGCCATCATGAGGGTTTTGGCTTTTATACCAGGACATTCTTTGATGACTATAGCCTGTCAGGGAGGGATGGGATCCACCTTCCCTTCTCTAGAGGGGCAAGGGAATCTTTGGCAGCAGGCTGGCCAACTTGATGAGGTGGCTTTAAACTGGAGGGCTTGCGGGGTGAGATCCAAAGTGGCCTTGCTTCCACCATTGCAACTAACTGGGGAACAAGCCAGGGCAGCCACAAATGCTCCGTAACTGCCTCCCAAGATGAAAGCCAGAAGGCCAGTCACCCCAACTCTATGTGTACTAATGCAACTGGACACAAAGAGGCTCTGTGCCCAGTCAGAAAGCTGTGGTACCATAGCAATATCTGAAACGTGGTGGGATAACCCCCAGAACTGGGTCTGTCCAGCCTGGAGAAAAGGAGGCGCAGGGGAGGAGGCCTTATCACCATGTGCCAGTATTTAAAGGGTGGCTACAAAGAAGATAGAGACTCTTCTTACAAGGAGGCACATGGAGAAGACAAGGGGTGATGGGCACAAGCTCCTCCTGGGGAGACCCTGACTGGACACAAAAGGGATTTTTTTCCCAGTGGTAACAATCAGCCATTGGAATAATCTCCCCAAGGAAGTGGTGGGCTCCAACATTGGATACTTCTAAGATCTAGATCATGTTTTGCCTACAAAGATGATCCCCGAGATCCCTTCCAACCTGCAAGTCTATGATTCCCTGACACATATTACTTATGATTTCCAGTAAACTAAGACAGGACTTGCATGTCCCATGTTATATATGATGCAAACCCAAGTCCAATGTTCCATCTCCAGAGTCATCACTGCTTTACAACTCAAAAAAACCCAACCCAAAACCTCATAAAACACCAGAAAAAGGTTAACCTTGTTTCCTCTGAACCAACCACCATCTGCAAATCCCTGTCCAGCTCAGCCATACAAGAGCTGGCTCAGCTCGAAGAAGATGTTTACACTGCTGCAGTTGTTTGCTCAGCCTTGTCATCAGAGAGGGCTGGCCGGGTAGGAAGACCATGCCAACAAACTGCCTCGGTACTTCCTTTACTGTAGAGATGAGCTCAAGATGGTTCTTGCATCTGAAACACAACAACGCAAACAACCCCAGACCAGGAAGGCTTTCAAGGTTGCGCAGTTGGCAGCCAGCGCTTGACAAGATTAACTGCGTGTTGATAAAAACACGGGGAGGAAACACTGCCTCTCGCATGTGTTCATGGGGAAGCAAAGCCTCTTCCCCTCTGCAACAAACCCCACCAGCCTGGAGCTTATTTACGTGAACTGGAATAAGACCCGATGGGTGCCGAGAGCTCTTTTTGCCTTTCCTCCTCCTGAAGCTGCGCCCAAGCTCATTTCCGAATGCCCTGTTTTGGTAAGTGACCACTCCACGACCTCGCACAAGAGGTCTGGTTTCCAGGGAAGGGATCCAAGCCCCGCTGCAGACACCGCTCAGCTCGGCGCTGGGCCAAAGGAGTTTCTCTTTCTTCTCCACAAGCGCTCTTCCAACCCCAGCTCCCCCGTGCAAACCGTACCAGGGCAACGCACGCTCCCAGCTGCCTGGCAGAGCAGGAATGCACTCTGCTGCTCCTCCCTCGACTTCCCTGGCAGCTTCCCAGCCAGCACAGCCACCCTCAGCACCAAACACCCTGCACCCCGAAACCAGCACTCCTGATGGGGTCCTTTCCAGGGAACCTCCTGCTCCTGCACACAGGGAGATGAGGAGAGTTCCTCCCAGGTGGGAAACCACCCCAAGAAGCCAAATCTCTCACGGCAGAGCGGTGCAGATGTGCAGAACCACGCACACAGATGTGCAGATGTGCAGAACCGCACACAGAACCACGCAGATGCGCAGAACCGCACACAGAGATGTGCAGATCTGCAGAACTGGACACAGAACCACACAGATGTGCAGAAACATGCACACAGATGTGCAGACCCGCACATAGATCTGTGCAGATGTGCAGAACTGTGAGCAGAACTGTACAGATGTGCAGACCCGCACACAGAGCCGTACAGATGTGCAGACCCGCACACAGAGCTGTGCAGATGTGCAGACCCACACACAGAACCGCACAGATGTGCAGACCTGCACACAGAGCCGTACAGATGTGCAGACCCGCGCAGATGTGCAGACCCGCACACAGAACCACACAGATGTGCAGACCCGCACACAGAGCTGTGCAGATGTGCAGACCCGCACACAGAACCACGCAGATGTGCAGACCCGCACACAGAACCACGCAGATGTGCAGACCCGCACACAGAACCGCGCAGATGTGCAGACCCGCGCACAGAACCGCACAGATGTGCAGACCCGCACACAGAGCCGTACAGATGTGCAGACCCGCACACAGAACCGCGCAGATGTGCAGACCCGCGCACAGAACCACACAGATGTGCAGACCCGCACACAGAGATGTGCAGATGTGCAGACCCGCACACAGAACCGCACAGATGTGCAGACCCGCGCACAGAACCGCGCAGATGTGCAGACCCGCACACAGACCCGCGCAGACCCGCGCACAGAGCCCTGCAGACCCGCAGACCCGCGCACAGAACCGCGCAGATGTGCAGACCCGCGCACAGAACCGCACAGATGTGCAGACCCGCGCACAGAACCGCGCAGATGTGCAGACCCGCACACAGAGCCCTGCAGATGTGCAGACCCGCGCACAGAACCGCGCAGATGTGCAGACCCGCGCACAGAGCCACGCAGATGTGCAGACCCGCGCACAGAGCCGCGCAGATGTGCAGACCCGCGCACAGAGCCCTGCAGATGTGCAGACCCGCGCACAGAACCGCGCAGACCCGCACACAGAGCCACGCAGATGTGCAGACCCGCACACAGAGCCACGCAGATGTGCAGACCCGCGCACAGAGCCCTGCAGATGTGCAGACCCGCGCACAGAACCGCGCAGACCCGCGCACAGAACCGCACAGATGTGCAGACCCGCACACAGACCCGCGCAGACCCGCGCACAGAGCCCTGCAGATGTGCAGACCCGCGCACAGAACCGCGCAGACCCGCGCACAGAGCCCTGCAGACCCGCAGACCCGCGCACACAGAGCCCTGCAGACCCGCGCAGACCCGCACACAGAACCGCACAGAGCCGCGCAGACCCGCGGACGGTGCGGACCCGCGCACGGACCCGCGCAGCCCGGGCAGCTCCCGCCGCCGCGGACGGAGGGGGGGGGGGGGGGCGTTGGGGGGAGGCTGCTGCAAACACCGCGACCGCGACTCGCGCAGACCCCAACCCCCCCCCCAACCCCCGCGCTCCCCACGCGCGCTCCCGCGGGTCGCTGCCACCGGCCGCGCGCGCACCCACCTGCCCGCCGCCGCCGCTGCCCCTCCACACGGCCCAGCCGGGCTCCGCCCCCCTGCGCGCGCGCCCCCGCCGCGTCATCGCGGGAGCGCGGGGAATCGAAACCGGGGCCGCGCCATCCTCCCCCCCCCCCCCGTGTCCCGGATGAGGCGGGGGTTCCGGGCAGCTGTCAGCTGACCGCGCGTGCGGCCCCCTGCCGGCCCGGAGGACCGTCGGCCGCCGCCGCCACCGAGCCGGGGGGGGTCTGAGGGGTTACATGGGGCGGGGGCGGGCCCCCCCCTGAGGGGCCGTGCGGCCGCCGAGCTGTGTCCAGAGGGAAGGGAACTGCTGCGGCGCTCCACGGGTTGAGGGAAAACTCGGGAGCGAGGCGGCTCCTGTGGGCGCTTCCCGTTGCCTCTCGCTGGGAGCAACGAGCCGGAGTTATCAGGGACTCACAGCCTCCGTGGTGTGGGAGGGGACCTCAAAGCTCCTCCAGCTCCAACCCCTGCCACGGGCAGGGACCCCTTCCACTGGAGCAGCTTGCCCCAAGCCCCTGTGTCCAACCTGGCCTTGAACACTGCCAGGGATGGGGCAGCCACAGCTTCTCTGGGCACCCTGTGCCAGCGCCTCAGCACCCTCACAGGGAAGAGCTTCTGCCTAAGAGCTCATCTCAGTCTCCCCTCTGGCAGGTTAAAGCCATTCCCCTTGGCCTGTCCCTACATCCCTTGTCCCAAGCCCCTCTCCAGGTTTCCTGCAGCCCCTTCAGGCACTGGAGCTGCTCTCAGGTGTCCCCTTCAGGAGCCTTCTCTTCTCCAGGCTGCCCTAGCCCAGCTCTCTCAGCCTGGCTCCAGAGCAGAGCTGCTCCAGCCCTCGCAGCACCTCCATGGCCTCCTCTGGCCTCGCTCCAACAGCTCCACGTCCCTCTGGTGCTGGATCAGGACTGCAGGGGGGGTCTCCTCAGAGCAGGAGAGAATCCCCTCGCCAGCCCCATCTTCCTGCACCAGGCTGCAGTAACAACCCAGGGGCCATTGCATGCGTTTGCTTTGCCTCAGCAGGAAAGGTTCAGGATCCTGATACAAGTCCCCGTGTTAGCATGAGCGGGGCAGGTAGCAAAGGGTTAATAGGCCCAAAGAGGGGGCGAGGGACTGTGCACCCACCTGGGGAGCATCAGGAGCATGGGGAGTCCCAGAGCAGATGGGTCCGGGTCTGGCCCAGGACCTGAGCTCTGGGGAGGGATGCGGTTTCAGTGGCCTTGGGCACTCCGCCACGAGCAGCTGGTGACCGGAGTGGGAAAGCAGAAGGCATCTGCTGGATCTCAGCACGCAGCCTGGGACAGAACACGTTCCGTCTCTTCCTCGTCCGTGTTGCCGCTGACACCTGCGTGCACTGCCAGCATCAGGGGGAAATTTCCACCTTTCAGCATTTCTACCTGCGTTACAGTTTGTGTCATACAGATGGGTTCATCGTACTGGGTGCACGCAGCTTTAAAATCGCACGTGGTCTGTGCCCAGCTCCTCATTTCCCTGTTGAAGCTGATGTGAATAAGTCTGTGTCTCTGTTCGGCTGCAGAGAGCCACCAACAGACTCTCCTGGTTGCTCCTTTGCTCTGACACACTCAGTTTTAAACTGAGTTGGTTTGGGTGACGACCTGTTAAAGAAGGGAAACACCAGGAACAATTTAATCCCTAGAAATAATTCCCCAGGGCCATAGGTGTCATGGGAAATACACAGGAACGTGGTGAGGTTTTCCCTTGGAGACATTGAGGACCAGTTAATTAAAAAGAAATAGAAGAGAAGGCAGCGGAACCACGGTCTTACCAAACTCCTCGCTGCTGAGAGGAGATGCCCCAAGTGCCAGTAAAGGAGTTTTGAATTCTTTGGGTTTTATAATCTTTGGATCTTTTTAATGCAAAGATCTGCTTAGTTTGGGGTCTGATAACTTACTCTCCTGAATACCAGCTTCAAGTCTGCTTATCTGCGGCATGTACTTACTGTTCCAACTCAAAAGTACTAAGCCCATGGAGCAGTTTTTAAACTTAGTTGTAATGTGTCAGTGACCCATTCAAAGTCAACAATCGCTTTATTTGGCTTGAGCAATTAAAAAGAGAGTATTTAGAAATAGTAAATAAGGCTTAAGAAATCAGTTTCCTTTAGAAAACAAGAAGCAGAGACCATGCCCTCTAACATGAGGCAAGGCTACAAGAAGGCAAAGACCCGCTACAATGAGGAAAATACTGAAGAGTGAGGAAATCACTTCAGAGGGTTTAAATTGCTGGGGTTTCAGGCTGCAGCTCCAGCAGAATAGGAGTTCAAAAGGTGGGGATTGCTCGAGAACAAGAGCCTGTATTTTCTGTTTGTTTTTAAGGAGAAGCAAGCTAAGCAGCATTCCAGTACGTAACTGGGTTTTTTCCTACCCTGGTACCTTTATAGACCTCTTTGTAAGAAAAAGCATTTTCATAGCTGATACAGCAGTATCATTTACCCTTAAATAAGTCTCCTTGATATGCATGTTAATGGGAAATGGTGTCTTTCACCCTTCTTACAGTTTTTACTGCAGCAAAGTTTAGGACAGCTTCTCCAAGCTGTCCCCAGTTGGTTAGAAGGAGATAACTGCAAGAATGCAGACCACAGAACCTTGATCCACAGACCTCTGCTGCTTTTCAGCTTGTCCTGGCAAGCACCCCCAGTGTCTGTGCAGTTCTTGGAACCCTTAGCATGGCTGAGTGCAGACCCCACTCGTCTTGCAGTGGATTTCACGCAGCTTTAGGATGCTGGAGAAAACACTAACACAAAATCTGTGCTTCAGTGGCTGGCTGTGTATCAGCAGCAGAAGCAATAGCACTGCTGGTACTGATGCATTACTAAACTTACTTAGAGAGAAGGAGCTGCTTTAAGTTAATGCAGTGTCTACCTAAAGAAAAAACCAAAATGACACAAAGCCTCCTATCCCAAGACAGAAAAACTTTGGATTGATGTTCCAGTGAAATCAAAGTATGCCATATCTGAAGGGGGCCTACAAGGATGCTGGAAAGGGACTCTTCATCAGGGGCTGTAGCGATAGGACAAGGGGTGATGGGTTCAAACTGAAACAGGGGAAGTTCAGGTTAGATATGAGGAAGAAGTTCTTTACTGTGAGGGTGCTGAGACATTGGAAAAGGCTGCCCAAGGAAGTGGTGAATGCTCCATCCCTGGCAGTGTTCAAGGCCAGGCTGGGCAGAGGCTTGGGTGACATGGTCTAGGGTGAGGTGTCCCTGCCCATGGCAGGGGGGGTTGGAACTGGATGATCTTAAGGTGCTTTCCAACCCTAACTATTTTATGATTCTATGATAGAATCATAGATAGATATATATATATGTGATATGATCTATAATTCAAGACAGTTACTGCTGCTCACCTGCCACAGGATCACTTGTGAAGCTGCAGTAGTTATACTCTGAGTCAGTATCTCACAGTCCAGGGCTAGGTGAAAATGTGCTTCTGCAAGAAGAAGAGCTGCTCAAGACTACGTGTCACACATGCACAGCCTCAGGCAGTTACAGATGGCAAGAGGAGGTTTTGCTAGAAAATATTGCCCCAATTGAGATTCTTCTCCCTAATTTATAGTGCATTTTTATGAGTTCTGAAGGAAAGCAGGTTCTGAAAGCTCAGGACGAGAAAATAACTTTGAAGTCCATGTGCTAGGTATTTATATCCCCTCATCATACCCTGGGTGTGCAGCACTGTCAAGTAAGGAATTACGTCCACTTTATAGGACCCTGGGGCACCTAGATGAGCAGGGGGTTGGTGCAAGGCCCTGCAGGGCATACCTAGCAGAATTTGGAACCAGAGTTCATTCTTCCTGCCAGTATGTTAACCATAACATCACTTGTCTGCCTAAAATGCAAGCATTCATTTATATGGACCTTAAAATGCCCATAGTTGCATTTCCTAGGAAAAAATAAGTAAATTGCTGTACAAGGTGAAGACTTGCTACGCTCCAGGGATGCTGGAGCGGGGGTCCTTTCCTTCTTGGTCTTGGGGACTGCCCGCCTTTATACTTACATATTCCCTTAATGCAACCTGTGTATGGGAACTTGCTCTTCTTTGGTTCTCACTGGCGCAGTAATCTGTTCTTTCTTTCCTGCCTGAACTGGTTGAACAAGCTTATCCTCCTGTGATGACCGCTGTGGTTTGTGTTCATGTCCCGGGGCCTCTGGTACCATCCTATTTTTGAGTGTTGTGGCTCCCATTCTGTTCTAGGATAACACCACAGTCAACAAAGATACAGTTACATCTTGTCACTATAAACTAAGGCTAATCTAAACCCAGCCTAACCTCTAGATAATTACTATCACTGGTAAAATAAGGCCAAATCACCTTAGGCCAGCAGAACCCAGACAAGACCTTGCATTGTCAAGCTACTGCAAGCCCTTCAGCCTTTCACTTGCAGTGCGAAAATGGTCTTTATTTGGCTGCAGACTAAGCCCTGGTTCTTAGGGAGGCACTGCCGTAGGTGAGGCATTCATAGTCATCCTTTGCAAACCTACCACAGCCTTACGTGTTATGATGTCTTCTTCTCATTTGCCATAAAAACCTGTCACAAGCAGAACGCTCATGTAAATGAGTCACACGTTGGTGCGGAGGCAGCATTCTCCGTGTTCCCAAAATGATACAAAGATGGAATTTATGAGATGGAATTTATGCCAACTTCTTTCTTCTCCCCGTTTCCAGTAACTGCGTCATCATCCCGCAGCGCTCGGAGTTTTCCAAGCTCCTGTTCCCAGTGACGCTGGTTTTTCTGACAGTCTGCTTATCTTTCCCTTTGGAACAAAACCCCCTTCTTGGCCGGTTGGGAAGCGTGACACAAAAGCCCTCCTTTTCTCCTTCATTTTTGTGACCTGTGTGACTGTGTATTCTGCAGAATATAAGACTTATCTTTATAAACCATCCTGTGAGCTCTGGCTGGTAACTCCTGTATGAAGGTGTACTACTAGTGCAGGGCATTGCTTGTATCTGTCACTGTGGGTTTTCCCCTGGGATTTAGTATGTTCCGAAAGACCGGTTCTTTTGGCACAGTCTCAGTTAGCCAAAGCTTAAGACAAACTTAAAGGTACTTTATTAGCTGCAGAGAGTTATTATGTACTCATAGACGTAAACTGCAGAATAAACACTTGAAATTATATACAGTTGTCCTCAGCTTGATACGTAATAAAGAAATCTTCTACGGTGAGAACAATCAATCCCTGCAAAAAGCTCCTCAGGGATGCGCTAAAGCCGCCATCCCTGGAGGTTTCCAAGATGATCTTCTCTAGGCTCCCTTCCCCACCAAAGGTTGGACCAGAGGATCACAGGAGGATGCTTGGAGGCTCTTTCCAACCTGGGCTCTACTATGTTTCTGAGATTATTGCGTGATTGGGCCTTACAAGAATGGCAAGATACATATGCTGGAGTTTCAATACCTTAACCTTTCCTTTTGTAGATGAGGTGGCTCTTGAGGGACATCTGAGCCTGGAGCCAACGACCTCTACATTCCTCAGCTTTCTAAGGTGAAATAAATGAAGCCACATTTTACTAAATACGGAACTGTTCAGTTATTGTTCTTCACCTTCCTCCTCCTTCCTTTGTCCCCGCTCCTCCTCACTCAGCTGTTTTGCCTCCAGAACAAACAGGTTGAGATGGTGGGTGCAGAAGGAGCACGTACGTCTCTTTACCCTGGTCGCGCCTGTTGCTTTCCCAGCCCATTCTTCATCACTGGCTTGGCTCAGCCCCTGCCTCCTGTAAGACTGAGCTGCTCCCACAGCAGTGACTGCACTTCATGCAAACAGTCTTGAACTGGCTGAGTTACTCCGAGTTGTTTAGGAGCCATAAAAGGAGATGGCAAAGGAAGGTAACTACTTGGGCGATACTAAATGAGTTCCATGCCTCTGCAGCTTTAATGCTGCTGTCAATAGCTGGGTTAAAGTCTAGCTCAGAGACATCCCTAGAGCGGTCTTTCCACGCACAACAGGCCTTGTGGAGGTGTAAAAGATTACACTGCCTTCCTAACAACGTACACAGTGCTTGCTGTCACAGGGCTCCAGCCCCTGCTCGGGACACGCTGTGCCACAAGTGGTTTAAGCGTATAAAGAATGCCATTAGTCATGTTGCATTACCCTTTACTTCCTATGGGCTTAAGATTCCATTAAACATTCTTTTAAAGCTCTTATTCTGAAGCACCTGATTTCTCTGGGACCTGTTTGTTGACCTCAGAAAGAAACTGTGGTAAACAGGAGCCCATCACCAGCATTACTACAGCAGTTTGGAGGTACGCTTGTGAAGTCAAGCAAACATCCTGCTAGAATCATCCTGATAGAAACTGCAGCTCCAGTACCTCCACGAAACCACACCTACACCACAAACCTCTGCCCTGACACCTGTGATAGCTGCAGACGTCATTTACGGCCAGTGTCGTTTCTTTTACTTACTCTGTCGTGTGGGGAGAGTCAGGATAAGGCCTGGGGACGAGAACCAGGGTCAAACACAGCCCCTAGAACGCCAGGTCCATGGGATGGGGTGATCCAGGTGAGGTTAGTCAGGCCCCTGAGGCTAGTTGGTTTCTCCAGGGCCCTGACATGCGGTATAGCTTGCTTGGGTCCTCAAGGGACAGAGGAAGACGTGTGTTTGCCGCATGTCAGTGTCAGGTGCATGTTGGCATCACAACGTACATGGTGCCTTCAGTTTGGAGCCGAGTGTGCACCCCGTTAGACGCAGGTCCGCAGTAAGATGCAGCAGTATCTGACCCAGGTTTGGTGCTGTACTCTCAGGAGCCAGGAGAAGATGATGGCTGCCCAGGAAAGCAAGAGCTTTAGGTGGAGTAGCTCGCACAAGCTCAGCACGGCTTGTGACGTGCATTATGGATGTGTTCCAAAGGATGTTCTTCCCCACAAAGGGAGGCTTTCCCATCAGTGAGAAAGGAGCAGAGCTAACAGGCGTGATTTCTAGCATCAGCCTTGTGCCAAGGCCCATCCCTTCCACGCAATGGATGCACCTCCATCCTGAGCTGTGATGTGCGGGTTCCCGTGTGGAGTGACAAGGAAGTGGTGGGACCTGGTATTCGCTCTCCCATCCAAGAGAAACATTTTCCCTTGGAAACATACCCACAGCAATGCCTCTACAGCTGCAACAGAAGGGATGGAGGAGCTACGTAGACAGGGCTTTAGGCATCACTTCATGCTGCCATACTCACCTTTATGAGCACCTCCTCCCAGTGCTCCTTCACCTGCACCCGAGCATCCCAGACCAGCCAGCACTCCTGACCTCCTACCCATTCACTCGCAGCGCTGGCTGTGCCAGCGGGCTCACCCTTTCCAGTTTCTGTTTCCCTTCCCCTCATTTAGCACCAAGGACACGCAGCGCTTTGCAGGCTCGGTGACGCCCGGCAGCGCGTGTGCGTGGCAGGGACGCAGTGCAGGAGCAGGAAGCGCCCCAAAGGCTCCCCAGCTGCCAAGGTCCGCTCCTGCACACGAGTTCAGAGAGCCAAGGGTTTCGTTTCCTGCCTCGTGACCGGTCCCACAAACACAGCCCTGCCGTGCCAACAGGCGCAGCAGTGACCCTGCTGCCCGCACTGGGGTCAGAGTCCCTTCCAAGCCAAAAAGCAGCATCGCCCGCTTCCGCCCCACAGCTGAGGCGGTGCCCTCGGTGTCTCTGCGCTGAAGGGGACACCCCTAAATAGCAGAGGTAGAGGGCTCAGAGGTTACATGACATGCAGCCATTAGTCCCCATCAGCCACTCGTCCCTCTGAGCACTGATGTCTGTAGGTTCACATAGACACTGGTGCCTGGGTACCACCTGCAACATCCCACCCATGGACTTTGGCTTGTTTAAGTCACGTAGTCTGCTTTCCCATCTTGTATCGATAGATAGAACACAACAGCTGTGATTGTGCTTTGACAAAGCTTTGGTCTTTTAAAGTGGCTTTGCCCCATTATTTGGATGCACTCGGTGGTAGAAGTGATAAAACACCCTCTCTAAGGTGAGCATGACTTCCTTTCTCCATCCCAAAGTGGGCAGCAGGGTAAGTCATGAGAACACAAAGTGCAGAGGTGGGTGATGCATGGGTCTATATAAGTGGCATGGGATGGAAGGATGGATAAGGAATTGGCTGGACGGTTGCTGGTGCTCAACAGCTCCATGTCCAAGTGCAGACAGGGATGTGCAGTGTTGGGACGGGGGGGTCAAGGCTGAGAGCTGGGCTGGATCAGCATGGAAAAGGCTCCGGAAAGGGAGACCTGAGAGCAGCTCCAGTGCCTGAAGGGGCTGCAGGAAACCTGGAGAGGGGCTTGGGACAAGGGATGTAGGGACAGGCCAAGGGGAATGGCTTTAACCTGCCAGAGTGGAGACTGAGATGAACTCTTACGCATGAGCTTTTAACCTACCTGGGTTTTTAGATGAACTTTTAACCTACCTGGGAGACTGAGATGAGCTCTTAGGCAGAAGCTGTTCCCTGTGAGGGTGCTGAGGCGCTGTCACTCGTGCGATGCAGCCTGCTGCCACCAGGCGGCGCTCTCCTCCTGCTACTAAACAGCCGTTTCCTCCTGCCACCTAGGGGGCGCTCTCCTCCTGCCACCTAGGGGGCGCTCTCCTCCTGCCACCTAGGGGGCGCTCTCCTCCGGCCGCCTAGGGGGCGCTCTCCTCCGGCCGCCTAGGGGGCGCTCTCCTCCGGCCGCCTAGGGGGCGCTCTCCTCCTGCCGCCTAGGGGGCGCTCTCCTCCGGCCGCCTAGGGGGCGCTCTCCTCCGGCACCTAGGGGGCGCACTCCTCCTGCTACTAGGCAGGGTATGTTTACACAGGACATGTGTTATAAAACATTCTATATATTAAATACATACACATACATATATACACGTGTGTATATATACGTATGTATACATATTATACATATCTATTATCTACTATAGATGATATTTATATTTTATAATTTTTTCTACAACATTATGTAATTATACATATTCTAATATATACAAGTTTTTATAAAATATGAGCTATAACTATATATCAATATATATCAATATATTTATATATCAAGTCATATATAATTTTTGTGTATATATAATTTATATATAATAGACGACATATTTATATAGTATATATTATACTTATACACATTTCTTTTTATAAAACCTATTTTATATCCTTATATAGAAAAAATATATATTTTATAAAAAATGTAAAAATATATATTCTATATATATATAGAAAACAGATATTTACATTTTATGAAAGATATGATATATACTAACATAGAAAATGTTTTATAAAAAATAAATTTAATACGTAAGTTCATAATATATATAGTAAATATTAAAAATACATATATAATGTATATACATAAATACATATAAATTTATATGCAATTTATATATATTAAATATATATGTATTTAAATATATGTAATTTATACATAATATATTATGTTATATATCATATATATTATATATTATCACTTTATACATATTTTTATAAAACATGATATATACTAATATATAAAATATATTATAAAAATATAAAAATATATAATATATGCAATTATCTAAATATATATCATATAGAAATATATATTATATAGTAATATGCATAGTATATAATTTCTATACTATACACTCTAATACCATATAATTTATATTTTCTATTTGCTTTATAAAATATACTGCATATATTCTAATATATAAAATATCTATTTTAAAAGTTATATATAAATATTATGTATTTTACTTATATAAATATGTAGAAATATACATAATATAAACATATGTATAAAAGTATATTATATGTAATAAATATAGCATATACTAGTACTGTATAAAATAGAAAATGTATCAGTACATTCATTTTATATATTTTTTTACTATATACGTTATATATATTTTGTCTTTTATATATATTGATATGTATTTACATATATTTATTTTTTCTAAATTGAATAACATTTTGTATGTAATATTAGTATAGAATATATATTTTATATCTAATAATAGTATGCTATATATTGTGTATTCATTATATTCAAGTATAGTGTATATATACACACTATAAGTAGTATATGTACTGTTACTATATATTTTATATATTTAATATTTATTGTACTCGTATATAGTATATACGTTAGTACACAGATAAAGTTATATATAATTGATGCATTTAAACACCCTTTATATATATTTAGAAACTTATATATCCTAAAAAATGCATAAAATAAACTTATATAAAAAGCATATACTGATATGTAAGTGTATGTTCTTATATATTTTATGTTTATATATTTTAATATGTGACACACATTCTATTATATAATGCACCCATGTCCTGTGCGCACGCTGACTGCTTGAGTTAAAGGGGAGGGATTGGCCCTATTTCAGCAAGAGGTCTGAACTTCTACAGGACAAGCTCCTGCAGCGACAGGTGATCTTAAGCACTTCACGTGTATATCCACAGGGGAGGTACTGTCACACAACAGACACGAACAAACCAAAAGGAGATGGATAACCTGTATTGTTTTCAAGAAGCAAAAAGCACTCACATTTCAATTAAGATTTTACTCAACCAAGTGATTTCCCTTCAGTAAGAGCTGTATTCTGTTAACATACTGCCTAGCAGTGCCACTGAGTTTAAGTGCATTTGATTTTAGGCGCTACAGCTGGGTTTACACATGGCTAAAACAATTCTTCTCCTTCTTTCATCAGCAGATGGAAAACAAACAGATCATTTGCTATCCTGTATGATATTAAACCCCCTCTTCTTTCCTCCATGAAGCTTGCAGCTTTCTCCTCTACGCAGTAGAACAGAATGCAGCATGAGTGGTTTTGGATATGCCCCAGTCTGTAACAACAACTTGCTCAACATCTCTCAAAAACTTTATAGAGGTCAGGCAGGTTAGCAAGCTGCAAAATGCTGCCATCTTCTGCAAAGTGTTTAGGAGGTAAAAGATGAGTCCTAAAAGCTTTGTAAAGTACATGTTCCACAGTCCATTTCCACTTTGTTGAGCCAGAGTCAGAACCAGAACCTTCAGCCTGAAATACAGGGGAAAAAAGAGAAGCAATTAAACTGACAAGAGGAGAGCATTCCTTAAAAGCCTTTATTACATATGACTACCATGATGGTAAAATTCTTCCTCATACTAGAGAAGTTCATTGCATACAGTCAAGTTAATTTTAACCTCAAGTCACTTACTGAATGATTAAGCAGATACTTAGACAGAAGCAAGCCGTATTTATAATTTCTATGCATCCTTATTCTTCTATAGAGATCTATTATGGCTCAGTAGATTAAAACATTCAGAGGCCAAGAACTGTTGTAATACCAAGCACCCTGCAATACCCCGAGTTAAAAGGTTCTTTTAATACATATAATCACAAATGTAAGCCACATTCATCTTGCCACACTGCTGCTTGATTCACTTCACTAAAAGCAGTGCTGGTACCAGAAGTCCAGAGCTGAAAGAGGATGAGTTTCCTGTGTAGTGTTACCTGTTTACAGGACTAGTTACATGTTCATGTACCTGAGAGTTTGTTGGGTTGGCTTCACCTATTACGTATTGCTTTCTAATGGAGTAGAACAGTGCTAGTTCTTTGCTCAGGCTTTCAAAACATGGCTTTTCTTCATCCCAGTTTACCTGTTAGAAGAAAAAGAAGTCATTTAGTACAACCTGGGCAGCAGAGACCTGATAGAGACTGTTAACATGTTAAAGTCATCATAATGTCTTGGCCACTTTTGTGCTGACAAGGTAAAAGTACAGGACAAAGAAATGTAGCAACGCAGGCTTTCAACTTGCAGTACATGCTCATTCCATCAGTAGTGAATGCAGAGGCAAAGCACAACTCATCAGTAGCCACAGGAGCAGTGGCTGGAGCATGAACCAGTGCATTTAACCAACTCCAGCCTTGCCTTGGCAGCTTCTAATGAATTAATTTGATTCACTTCATTCTTTCCTAAAAAGAAAGAGTCGTTTACGAATGAATAAAACCATGAAGAGAGCATACCTCTGTGGCCAAACGAAGGATGAACATGGGCAGTCCTTCCAGCGGTGGAACATAGCTCTCTATCAAAAGTGGCAACCCAACGAGGTTTCCTTCCTGTAAAAAAAATCACTGCTGCTTCAGTAAAAAGCCCCAAATGTTCTTTCTTCCAGTAACTACACCAAAATCCAGGTGAAGTGCCTGGGTTATACAACCCTCGATGAAGCGATTCAGTTTTGTAGAGTAAGAGATGTGTCAGGACAAAGGCAAGGCACCTTGAGAGCCATGGGGATGCTGTAACCAGGTGCACATCTTGTTCATTAGGAGATCTACATCCTAGTTACAGAAGCAACGACTAAAGCGTTTGACTTGGTAACTAACTGGATGTAGAACTACTTTGTGTAGCAGCCTTCTAAAAGCAGCTTAAATCCTGACAGTTCTTGGTGATACTGCAAGCAGACTCCTGCAGGTATCTGCCAAAATGCAGAAGCATTGAATCATTTAGGTTGGAAAAGACCTTTAAGATGGAGTCCAGCCACAAAGCCAGCACTGCCAAGGCCACTTTTCAGTTACTGTTAGCAGTAAGAGCAGCAGTTACCTCATCAATTTCAAGAGAAAAATACTCTTTCAACATTTCAGTCTTCTTCTTGAGGAACTCCACAATGTACTCAGCAAGCCCTTCTTTTGGGCCATCTTCTTCTGTCCAGCCGCTTTCAGGGTCCTCTAAAGCAAGCATTGAAAGTTCATATATAGGAGCTGGCTCCTAAAAATGGAGGAGGCAAAACTTGTTAGTGATCAACCTGCGCTAATGGAAATCAGCAGCTGCTTCTTACACATACAGCTAACTGTCATTTACCATCTCCAGCCTGCAGAGCAAACAGTTCTGCTTCTCATAGCCAAGCTCCAAAGCAGACTGGGAATTCTATGTTTTATTCTTACTGTAGAAGAAATGCAGCAGCAGTCTTGGAGTGGACAAAACCCAGCGTTTGAAACCGTGCATTTCCCCGAGAGGAGAGGCTTCTTGTAAAGAAGTGCTTTTAAAATCATTTTACACAGGATAGAATGGAAAATTGTACTTACAGACAGCCTTAAGACTCCAAAGTTTGCGAAGTCATAAATAAGGATCTGGTAGAAGAGTTCCTGGCTAAATTGGAAGCACAAAAGTCAGTTACATGGACAGGATCACGTCTCAAACAGTTCCCAATATTAAGAGGGAAAAGTGAGGCTCCTCTTGGAAACACCAGATGTGTACATCTGGTAACACTAACCCAGACTTGAACAGTTTAGTTAAAGACTCACATGCACTATCCAGATGCTGACAAGTAAATCTTGTTTCCTGGTTTCTGACATGGGCCACACTGGTACCCACTCACACATGCAGCCGCTATCCATTAATCCTGATACCTTGTATTTCAACCTCTTTACTCATACAACATCTTTCCCTTCCCCAGCCCAGGAGCACACAGTACAGCTGCTATGGCAGTTCTGCTGATGCCCTGTCGCTTTTCCCCAGCACACCAGGCTCGTTTCCCACTGTTCTGAATTCCCTGCTCCATCTTTTGCCTCGACTTTTCAGACAGGCAACAAGTAAATGATGTTGTCTTCCCCACTGTTTCCTTCCTTCTTCTAGTTACATTAATAATTGGTATTTACTTCGGCTGACAAGTCTGACATGAGCTTTACCTGAGCTTTGTTGTATTGAGAAGATACAGTTTTGTCTGGTACTGGGCCAGCGCCCACTGAGGACTGACACAGCCCACAAAAGAGTGGTCCCTTAGCATCTCCTGAAGACCTGAAACAATGGAGGGGAGGGGGGGAAGAAACAACAAGGTATAGTTTCATATTTGCAACCCTGCCCTAGTTTATTTATCTGAGTGGATTGTGGGGTTTTGGCATCACAGTCTTGGATGACTGTTCAGTCACTGCTACAGCCCTGCTGCTGCTTACTGGTCTGTACTACCAATTGCCCACGTTTCGAAGTGCTACTCATTTGTGTGCATGAACATACATAGTTCTCGCTTAGGATGTAACACAACAGTTAACAACCCACAGTGCAAATTAAACATTGAATAAATCCCAGGGTCTGACTGGAACACTTTCAGAATTCATTTCCAGCCACAGGAGATTAGGTTGCTCCAAGCCCCTGTGTCCAGCCTGGCCTTGAACACTGCCAGGGATGGGGCAGCCACAGCTTCTCTGGGGACCCTGTGCCAGCGCCTCAGCACCCTCCCAGGGAAGAGCTTCTGCCTAAGAGCTCATCTCAGTCTCCCCTCGGGCAGGTTAAAGCCATTCCCCTTGGCCTGTCCCTGCAGGCCCTTGTCCAAAGCCCTTCTCCAGGTTTCCTGTAGCCACTGGAGCTGCTTTAAGGCCACCCCTTCAGAAGCCTTCTCTTGTTCAGGCTGGACACCACCTCTTCACACCCTGGCCCTTGGTGGTTAAGACACATCTCAGTTACAAGCTCACTCAGCAGCACAGTGGAGCTGACTGGGCCACCTCTTGAATACCTTTTTCCTCAGCAGTTCCAACATCGTTGGTGAAACAACACTAATCTGGAGCAGCAGAAGCCTTGCTTACGTGCATGTGCCTGGCTACTGATTTCATCCTGGAGAGTCAGCACGCTGGTCAGGTTGATGATTCTTCTTCGAGGGGTGCAGGCAGCAGTCATGTCCTTGCTGCTGTCATCTTCCTCCATTTCTACATCCGTGTCTTCCCGTGGTCTCTTCCTGCAATAGCAAACCAAAAGGACCTACGTTAATTCTTCTACCACACCAACAGATGGGATGCTCAATTCAGAAGTTGTACCTTGACACAAAATGCTTCCCAGGAAAAAAGCCTGTTTTCTTTTACTTCCTGGGCATAATTCCATAGGAGAAGGTAATTCTTAAGAGAATTCCTGACTCTAACACCAGTCACAGGCACCTGTTGCAGCACAAAACAAGTTGGGCTCTAAAGTCACATCAAAGAAAATGTGGATTTTTTAATGATTTTTTCCCACTCTCGTGTTCAATGATCATAGTGGGGGACACTGACATCAGGTTCCCTCAGAAGGCTCTGGCCTGTCATAACAGCGGGAGCTATGGAAACCTGCCAGCACTTTTATCTTCACTAGGACAATGTCTGCCAAATTCAGTGATGGGGTTTCTATACCCCCAAAAAGGGAGGGCCTCCAAAGATCAACCTGTGCTGAAGTTAATGTCATTATTGCACAGTTGCTTGCCTTTCAGCATGCGCAGACACCCCAGGTACAAACCCCATCACAACTCATTGATTTGCCATTCACAGCTGGAGTTTAATTTCTCCACAAAATGCCCTGGAATTATTCTAGGAAAAATCTTCCAAGAAAGTCCCAAACTCCTCAGTTTCAGGGCTGTGCCGTGTAACAAACGGGTATTCCCTCAGGAAAGGTGACACTTACCGAGGCGGTGCTGCCTCAGGAGACAAGCGTCCGCTGTCCCTCAGCCCCCCGGGCACCGCTGGGTCCTGAACATGGGGGGCAGCTTCCACCGGAGCACTGACATCTGCCATCTCAGCATCCTGCGGCCCCACTGCCCCCTCCATGGGCCTGGCGTTGCCCTGGGCCGGTGCTTCCCTGGGGGCTGTGCTCAGGGGGTTGTTTGCTGGCTGGAGGAAAGCATCCAGCTTCTGCTCCCGGGAATCGGTGCGCACCATCTGATGCGCGTACACTTTGTCACTGGCTCCTTTGGGGGCCGCCGAGGACTTTGCTGCTGCTTTCACAACCCCGCTGGATGAGCAGTCAGCCCCGGGAAGCAAGGTCTTGGAAGGAAAGAGGACACAAAGATCAGCCACGCTTCTCACAGCGCATCACTGCTCAGGGGGAGGAGCTTTCACACCCCGCGGACACACTGTCAGCTGCTGGAACAGGCCACCAGCTCTGCACCTGCAATCCACATAATAGGAATGTGGCTGTCTGGGCAGCTGAGAAAATGGTTCATTGGCATTCCTTTGACTCAAAGGGAAAATAGCCTTTTATGTGAAAAATATCACAAGGAAATCTGTGGTTTTAAATAGCTGCAATTCTTACTATGTTCTACATAAAGAGAGATTAGGGAATCTTCCTGATTTTCCTCAGGTTTGATTAAGTGTTGTCAAACACACCCAAAGCGGTGTCAAATACCTGGAACAGTTTCCTCAGTCACATCTTCCACATGAACCAGGGCAGAAAAAGACCCAATTTACGACCTATCAAGGTTAATACACTTGTAAAACCAAAACCACCGATCAGATACCTGCCAGGAGGGTACCGACAATGGTTTTGTACGCTTTTCCTCTCCTTTGCCACATTAACATTGGCTTATTAAAGCAATTTAATCCCCAAGACACAAAGATTGAGATACCAGTACAAGGCTGATGACTGTCAATCACTGCATAGATTGTGCTATTCAACAGAGTAAACGTATCCACCACAGCTCAAACAGTGCAGAGCCATGGTCACTGCAAACACGCTCTCACCTGAGTGAAGTACATCCTTGAGGAATTTGAGCCCAGTAACCTGCTCTCTATGTGCTGCTGTACACGCTCTAGAATACTGTCTTCATGAAGGAAATGGACCTCGTGTTTTGTAGGGTGCACGTTCACATCTACGTTCTGGGGGGCTATTTCCAGGCTGGAAAACATTGGAAAAGTTAATCTAATCAGAGAGGGCACAGAGTGGTTCAGTACAAAAGGTGGGGCTGTTACTTCATAACGAAGATGTCAAAGTGGTCCTGAAACCTCCTGAAGTTACGCTGCAGTCAGACTATTGGGTGTATTAATAACTGATCTGCAGAACTCTACTCCAAACTCCCCAAACCTGCTTTCACAAGGAAGCTCAAACCAATCTCTCCACTGTACTATGACTAAAAAGAGCTTTCAGAAGCATCTTTTGCTTGCAGTGTCTCATGATTTATTTAATATGAGGGGACTTAACCTGAAACTACACTCAATACCTCTGAAAACAAGACCTCTCTAAAGATTTCTTTAATGTGATTTAATTACCTCCTGTCTGGCAATTAATTACCTCGGTGCAATGCTTAACACTACTATCAGGATCACAAATGCCCTTCTAAACCGAATCACCCCAGCTATATGCTACAAGGTGGTATTAAAAGGCTACTTCTTCCTGTTACTTTACCTTAAGTACAGGAAGGGATGTGTGCCTTTTGGCAGGTAAGCAGCGTATACAGTCTCTATGGCTTTCCGCAGAGCGGCCGACTCCACCAACCGATCTGAAACACACAACAAAGCACTGCTCTAAAGAACCTCACTGACACACAGCACACAGCACCCCACTGCTGCTCCAGACCAACATCTTCACGCTTCCTATCTTCAGAGGGCACCCGGTACATGTGGTTTTCCCCCCAAGACTTATTTATTCTTCATGTAAACCCAGGAACAGGCAGTATCTGCTTAGGATGCTTTATATTTAGAAGTAGTTTTTTCTACAAACACTAAAATAACCAGGATACCTTTTCATTACTGCATGCAGTCAAGGTTTGCTGCACCCCACGCCAACATGGCTACAGAATGGAGAGACCACCCCCATGTAAGCTGGCAGGACACAATCCCAACCTTGACACTCCGCAAGCTTCAGTGTCTTTAGGCCCAGCCTTTGCTGCTTCCCACTATACAGAGTGCAAAGCATGATGCACGCTACAAACAGAGAACCACCTTCAGACCTACAGTGAACTGTAACACTTTTTGCTCCATGTTTTTAGGAAGGTTCATACACTCTGTAGCTCTTCAGGAAGTTTTGCTCTTCTGCTGATTACCTGAGCACGCTGTGAATGTACAAAACACTGCCTTTTTGTTTCAAACTTACGGTTTATGAAGAGTAGAAATATACATTTCTTCACAGAGTAGTTTGCATTTGTGACGTAGCCTTTCATTTTAAAGGCCAGGCTCTCATCCTCACAGTCCACTTCTATCAGTTCCCTATTCACAGAGACACATACAAATAATGACTTCTTCTGCTGATGCACATTTCAAGCAGTCCTCACGAGCAGCAATGTACTTTTCTGTGTTCATCTCACCGTTGTACCATGAAACCTCAGGAATGATTTGAGAGCTCAAACATTCATTGCTGAGCCACCAAAATCACTGTCATAACTTTATGATTTTCAGGATTCATTTGTCAAGGAAATGCACTCTGGCAGGTTGTGGGCACAGCTCTATAGCAAGGCATTGGGCCAGCTTCAGAAGCTGGCAGAGAGAAGGTTAACAGGATACTTATTTCCAATTCAACCTTGGTATCTGCTGAGTGCCATTTTTATCTGTGTTCATTTTGTAATTCAAAACAACAAGCCAGGCTCAACACAGTGAAAGTGTTGCTGATCAAAACATTTACATTGAAATGCACAAAGGAAAACCAAACCTGTATCCAACAAGCATTAGCAGTAGACAAAAAACCAAAAGCATAAGAAAGAAACACAAACACTGCAAACCTTGCCACTAAACAACCTCTCTAGTTTGCTGTCTCATAACAGTGTTTGCCTATATTAAAAGCTACATTCCCTTCATATGAGACTCTAGTAACTGAATCAAACTGACACCCATGTATTCATGGGACAAATCCATTCTATGAGTCCATTCAATGGATCCTTCAGAGCTGAAAGTCTCAGAAAGAGAATTTTCCCTAGCGTGGTGAAAAAAACCAATCCTCTCTTGAAAAAGTATTTGGTTTAAAATGCTTTGCCTTGTTTGCTCAGCCTCAGCTAACGTGGCTTTTGTCAACATAGCAAACCACAGGAATCCAGTAAAGAAAATCTTAGTTCTCTTTTAATGCATCACAGGAACAGCTCTGCAACCTCCCTCTTTCCTTCTGACATCCTGAAGGAATGTCCCACATTCTGCAAGACTGGGGAGAGTTCTGGTACTGCAACACTGCCTCTTTTCTGCAATTCAGCTTGAAGGAAGCAGAAGGTAGCACAGCCCATGTTCATCAGGAGAGAAAGGGAAAGGAGATTTGTATTCCATTCTAGGCTTCTATGGCTTACTAGAAAATGTCAGAAGGAAACACGGCATCAGCATACCTGCTAACAGCATTCCCAAAGATGGATCTGATGTTGTCCACTGTTGAGGCGTTTGATAAGGTTCTAACATCTGACATGGTTTCACCTTGCTGAAGTCAGCAGAAACGAACATCATCAATTCAGTCAAAATCAGTTTGAAAGCAAGGAGCATGAGCAGCTCAGCTAATAATTAAGAATAGCACAGAAGGTTCTTGACCCCATCCTCTTTCATACAGCAATTAGTGACCAGACTCTCACAAGAAGCTAAAACAGCTCATAAAGCTACAATGAAATAAAGTATTGGCCACACAGGAAAACAACCAAACTCCTGACAAATGCATTTGTGCCTTTTTTGCTTTTAACTGATGCATTTCCTATCCAAACTGCATCAAATATGCTTCAGCATTTCAACACAACGGAAGGTTCTATACGCTACCCCTGCTGCAGAAGATGCAGTGCACACTTCCTGGCATTATCAGACACATACATTACATATACATACACACAGTGAAATTATAAAGACTTATTGTCATACCTTTTTAACTGAAAAGCTGATGCCTGAGTTATGGATGGCATACCTGGAAAACAGGGAATCATGGAATGGTTTGTGTTGGAAGGGAACTTAAAAGCTCACCCAGCTCCAAACCCAGCTCCAACCCCTGCCACGGGCAGGGACACCTTCCCCTAAAGCAGCTTGCTCCAAGCCCCTGTGTCCAACCTGCCCTTGAACACTGCCAGGGATGGGGCAGCCACAGCTCCTCTGGGCACCCTGTACCAGCGCCTCAGCACCCTCACAGGGGAGAGCTCCTTCCTTATATCCAACCTAAATGTCCTCTTTGTCAGCTTAAAGCCAAAGACTGCAGTATATGAAGGAGAAGGTTACTTCCCTTGAAAAATGACACCAAGCACACACATGCCAGTCCCTGGCACTCCCCGGGGCAGATTAAAGAACTGGAAACTCCCGTTTTGATTTACCTGCCACAAACTTCCAGTATTTTTGCATATTCTTCGCTTCGATTTTTTAAAGCTTTTCTCCTTGTCACTACATTGTAAAAGAGATCTTCAACCTACGGAGAAAAAGATCACAATTAAAACTAACTTCCAAAACCTTCTCTCGCTATGCAATTGTTGTGGTTTAAACCAGCTGGCAACTAAGTACCACTGACAAAGCACCAGAGACCAAACAGCCCTTGATCAGGGTAAGCATCACCCAGCAACAACTAAAACATCCAGTTCCAGCCCCTGCCACGGGCAGGGACACCTTCCACTAGAGCAGCTTGCTCCAAGGTCCAACCTGGCGTTGAACACTGCCAGGGATGGGGCAGCCACAGCTTCTTTGACAACAGGTTAAGATTACAGTGTGTTCTAATGAAATGCAAGTAAGCATTAAAACAGTTACTGCAATCAAGGCTGTTAATGTCATTAAAACAGCAGCTTAAACTGTTCATTTGCACTATTTATTTAAGCAGTATGCAAATTACTTCTCTGCTATACTGAGAAAGGCAGAAGTTTAAATCTCAGTTTCTTTTTCAAGACACATCATCCTAAAGGCTGACGTGGGAAGCTGGCTGGATGCACACTCCCACCAGAACCAACCAACCAAAGCAGCCCAGCACCTTCTGACATCTACCTTGCTCTCTTCGGTGAAGAAAACAAAACAAAACCCCCAACAAATGACACATCATCACTTGGAAAACATTCGACAAGGTGATGCTGTCATGTACCTGACACGTAACACATAGTAGTGAGTGGTGCAGGGAACAGAGAAGGGACAAGAGAGAACAGGCACAAAACCCTACCGTGATCTGAGTTCCTTGGTTCCCAGCACAGGGCTTTGGAGGAGCTTTAATTTTTCCATCACTGTAAGTAGCTCTAGGCAGAAAAATGAACAGGAGAAGTTGTCAGACACCCAGGTTTACAGAGGGCAGACAGACCCAGGACGGCAAAAGGGAGAAGACAAAAGAAATCACATCATCACCAGACTCCTCCCAGCAAGGAACTTGGGACACTGACAATTGGTTGCAATCCCCACCACCACTACCTTTGTGCTGGAGGAAAACTGTTCATTGACCTTGGGACCCAGAGGGGCAGCAGAAGAGTGAGAAGAACAGCAGAGAAAAAGGGGCTCTGAAATTGGGTTACTGAGGCTTTTCCTGTAAAGGCAGGATTATTGCATTTTATCTTTAATAGCTAGACCTGGACTAATAAAACTCCTTCCACTACGCTTTACACTTCAGCTATAAGCAATTCTCGACTTTACATATAAGATCTGTTTCCTTTTTGACAGGATTTTGAGTGCTAGAGACACATAGGTCTTTCAGCAAGTTACACACTGTTTAGCTAAAGCTTACCTTTACAATCTAGAATAAGTAAAACAGAACAAAACAATCACTCAAACTACATTCTGGGTCTTTCTGAAACTACCCCAGAACCACTCAACCCCTCGCCCCACCCTCCTCCTTACTAAGGTCACTGAAAAGACAATTAACTCCACCTGTCACTCCTCCTTACTAAGAGCACTTAAGAGAATTAACTGCATCTGTTCATGATCACAGCAGTCAGGTGGGTAATTAACAGGTAGCCTACCTGTATGCACACTTTGCATCAGCTGTTTTAGTTGTTACTGTAACATGGGCAACATGACTGATGCTAGCCAATGCCTGGAGAAAGAGAAAGCACCTTTGTAAACCTTCCTCTGGCCACTACTGAGTGTCCACACTTTAAACAACATCACTAAACTTTGATATACTGCTTGCAAGCAGTTAATAAACACCCTTATAATGAAAGTGCAGGTCAAAAGGGCTTTAACAACTTTTAGTACATATAACACTGACTTTTATCCAGGACCTTCTTTTGGCTTTTCTCACATTTTATTACCTCTGCCAATGCAAGTAGCCAAGCATGTAACACAGCTAAAAGAAATTTGCAAAGCTATTGCAGCTGTGCCCTTTCTTTCACATTAACAAAAACAACTGGAAGATTTCAGCTGTTACTTCCTTATCCCTGACCAAATTCATCTCCTGACCATACACAAGATTACAAAGCCCAGTTACAGTGGTTTTCCTGGAAGACTCAATGGACATGCCCACACAGCCCGAGGACCAGAGTCCACTGGTTGTGGAGCTGACTATGGTGCTATTGTGTGAGAAGAGGCCTCATCAGTCCATTCTCTGTAGCATACGAGGATCTACATATCTGAGCACAGGCAGCATACTTAAATATCTCATTGTCCATCAGGAGGGGAAAGCAGAACTCATCCTGGACTGTTCTTTCAGACAAGTTTAGATACAGCCTAGGAGAACGTGGAAAACAAGTATCTCCAAGGGATCAGAGATACTAACTTTGACTAACACCAAAAGCAAAGCAAGACAAATGGACATTTCAAATATTTACCATTACATATGATATTTAGACAAATGTCTGACATGCAAGAGGCACCTTCCACTCAAACCTTTCATTGTCTACTACTTGCAGGGTTCTGAAGCAGCATTTCAGAAGACAGGCCTTGTTCTCCTTAAAAACCCAGAACACAAAACCAACCAACTCTTACTCCAGAAAGCAAAAAGAACATACACCTCTGCCTAGTCATCCATAAAGACATAGAAATGTATTTTAAACTGTATTCACATGGCAGACGCCCTCAGAAAGCAGAAGCTTCAGTGAAGGCCATTGGGAAAGAAACGGTATGTGTAAACCCCGCTACAACAGGGTAACAACCAACAGCAAACAGTGTCAAAACCTGATGAAGAGCTTACCTCACCCCTAAAGCCATAGGTAGAAATACTAGCCAAGTCTTCAAATTTCTGCAGTTTACTCGTAGTAAACCTCTCACAAACAATGTCCAGATCTTCTTTCTACAGGAAAGGCACGAGCAGCAGTCACTTTCCATCCCCAGGTCAAGGTCAGGAACATTTGTAAATCGAAATATGTTTTAAAAGGCAGTATTAAACACTGCAACTTTGTGTACTCACTCGGATGCCACAGCCGTTATCCTGCACCTGGATGAGCTTCAGACCGCCTTCTTTCACTATCACGTTGATACTTGTGCATTTAGCATCCAAGCTGCAGGAAACAAGACAGCATTCTAGAAAGCAGTGATTCTAGAGTGCAGGACTGCACGGCTTTGATATAAAACCTGTCTCGCACAAGTGATGGTTTATTTCTGCTTGCCATTCAGAATCCCAGACTGGTTTGGGTTGAAGGGACCTTAAAGCTCCTCCAGCTCCAACCCCTGCCATGGGCAGGGACCCCTTCCACTGGAGCAGTTTACTCCAAGTCCCTGTGTCCAACCTGGCCTTGAGCACTGCCAGGGATGGGGCAGCCACAGCTTCTCTGGGCACCGTGTGCCAGCGCCTCAGCACCCTCACAGGGATATCAGCATTCATCCTATTTCGGATAAATCCTTACAGCCTGATTACCCCTCCCCTTCTCCCTACAGCGATTCCAAACACCATCCACAGCAATGATGAGCAGCTTTCATGACCGAACCCCCCCCCCCGCCTCCGCTCCTCCCACAGCGCTACGCTCGCCACCGAAGCAGCAGCAATTTTAACCCCAGGCCGCCCTTTCTCTTCAGGAGGAGCCATTAACTGCGCACTGGCAGCACACCATTCACAGCCTTACCCAAGGCCACAGCAGCCCCGGGCACTGATTCAGAGTCACTTCGGACCCGCCGCTCCCCCGCGCGCTCAACCGCACCTCCCCTCAGCACCCAAGGCACGGCCGGCCCCGGGCGCCCCCTGCGGTACCAGTTCTCGACCATCTCCTTGATGGCGTTCGCCGGTCTCTGGATGACCTCGCCGGCCGCGATGCGGTTCACCACGGCCTCATCCAGCCGCCGGATGATGCCAGCCGCCATCGGCGCCGCGACAGGAGCCCCGCTGGGCTGCAAAGGGGCCTGGGGAAGGCCGGCGGCGCGGCCAGCCCCAGCCAACAAACGGGGCTCTGAAGGGAGAGGCGGGAGTGCGGCTGCTGCCGGGGCGGGCGCTGAAGGGGCAGCGCAGCGGAGGCCGGTAACGGAACCGGCGGCACCGCCGCTGCACTGAGATGGCGGAGGGTGGGGAAGGCCGCGGGGCCCCGCTCCCGACAGGCTCTGCTTCCCGCCTCCCCGGCCGGGCGGCGCTCTGATTGGCTGACGTGAGTGCCCATCACGAGGCCAATACACCAATACGGAGGCGGGGCAGGCGGGGCCGGAAGGCGGTGGGAGCACGAGGCTCCACTGCGATTGGCTGCGGGGAAGGGCAGCGAGGAGTGAGCGTCAGCAGCCGCGGAGGAGAGCGCCGCCTGGTGGCAGGAGGAGAAGAAAAATATATAAATATGTAAACCATGTATGTGCGTATATTTATATATGTATTTATATATTTTTATATAAATTATATTAAAATATAAATATGTTTATATGTATTTATATAGTACATATGCATTTATATTGATGTTATAAATTTATATATGTTTTTATATATCTTTATTTTTATAACATATATTTATATATATTAGTATATATACGTTTTATAAAATAAATAATATATTATACGTAGACTATATAATGTATTCATATATAATATATATTATGTAAAAATAAAAGATATAAAATATATATTAGTATGACATATAAAATATATAGGATATACTAATATAATACTACATAAAATATACATTGTTATACAATATTAGTATATTTAGAGCTCCTTGCATCCTTTTGACACCACGTTTGTACCACTGCATCCCAGCCAGCAGCAGCACACATCGTGCACAGGACCTCTGCAAACCAGAATGCTCCGGACCCTCCAAGAACTCAGGGAGCGGTGCATGGTGCTGTTCAGCTGATAAAGCAACAAACTCTCATCACACATCGCCCTTGTTTTAACAGTTTTATTTTAGAAAGTGAACATGTCTGTTAAAAAAGCAAACGTGGAGTTAAAAAAAAAAAGCATATGTAAAACGAATGACAAATTAGCAATAACATAAAATAATGTTACTCATGAGTCCCAACAATCATTAAATAGACTTCGACCGTAGAGAAGTTTTACTTCATTATATTACCAGTCTCTTGATTAGGTACACAAAACGACACGCTTCAGTAATTACCTAGTCAGTAGAAGATCAACTTCAGGAATCACTGAATAATAAAATACATCATGGACAAATATTTTCATATCACCTGGGAGGCAACCTAATATACATACGTCACCAAGGTACACCTTTGTGAGGTATTACAGTACATGGAAACCGTTCCCTTTGCTTTCTAAGGAATAAAACCTGCAGCAGCTCCATCAGCAAGTCAGTCACAGACGTTGTTGCCGGTTTCCAACCCCAACAACTTCCCTCAGAGGTTTTCTTTCTGTAACAGATGACACAAGTCAGGGTAAAGGAAGATGCAAGTCAAAGAAACAGATACTGACAAGGAAAAGGTTTTCTACTCTTCCAGAGGAGTATTAGAAGGTTTCAGACGGGAAGCTTCAGCTTCTCAAGAACATGTAACATCTCCCCTAGCTTGAGCTTTACCACATGTGGTGAAGTGAAAGCATGGGGCAAGAAAATTCCAAATTAAATTAAGTCATTTCCAAAATCAGGAAATCACCTTTCATATTTAACCAAACTGCACTAACAATAACCTTCAGGTGCAGCTGCTTCAGTGTAACCAGTTCATAGTATTAAACAGACTGAGGAGGGGAAAGATCAAGGTGGTTTTGTCCATTCAGTCTTCAAAGTGAGAACATTTGCCCTAGACCTAAGCTAAAAGAAAATCTCTTCCTCGCACTCTTGCACTGCCATCTCCAGAGGAGCACCTCTCCCCCCCATCCAGAAAAAGAAGCTTTTACACATGCAGTTCACCACTGCTCTTCTCAGCACAGCCACAAAGAAATGCTGGAGCGGTTCTGTCCCTACCCTGCAGCCTTTTACACCCTGCTTCCCACAGCACTCTCAGCCCTGTAGGCCTGGGTTAACGAGAACTCAACCCCAGGCTCTCAAGAGCCTGGCAGCCATTAGGGGACAGTCTGGCTTCAAGTGATGAACTGCTAAGAGGTACCCACTGTTCAAATGATTTGGGAAGAAGTAAGAAGAAAGATGTTTTCAGGAATATCCAGGCTGTATGCACAGGAACTGACCTGCTTTTTCCTGTCTGCTATACAACTGGTTTTTCACTGTCTTGTTTTTCTTCAGAATCTTCATCAGATCCTGAAAAGGAAGATAAAAATGCTATCAGAGCACTGGAAAGAAGAAGAAAAAAAAAAGGGGAGGGGGGGGAAGGAAGTGGGGGAATAAAAAGCAGACTCTCACTGGTAATGCTTATTAAAAGGCAAGTCAAAGCAAGGATTTCCCATGTCCTAACGCTTTGTCAACCCTAGATGGAGCTCTAAGCCGTGCATTAATGCCAAGATGCTCAGCAATCAGAGACAGCCATCGAATTATCACCAGTATATAGAAATCCATAACGCAAGATAGGCAAATGTATCTCTGGCCATTAGCAGCTATTCATATTCTCAATGTATTGCATAATACAGCACAGCTTTACAGAAGAAATTTGCAGTTTAGGGTACAAAAGACTGCCAACAGTATTTGGGGGTTCATGCTACCTCCTCAAGTAACTCAAAACCACTCAATCCAGAAATAAATCACTCGTTTCCTTGCAGTTCCTGCAAACACAGTCTTAAATCTTCCTGTGTTTACATTTATTTTGGGGCTTATTTGGCTTATACCTCAACTACAGCAAAGCACATGACATGCAGAGTTGAGATGCAATTAACACTTGCCCTCATTTAATACATTTAATACACCCACAGAACCAGCCTTTTTGTACAGAGAGGGCTTTTTCTTTTTGTTATGAGAGGAAAACGTTTGCTTTGGAGCAGGTTCAGGTTCACTGTCTACCCTAAGCTACTGTAAAGCTCAAAGTTTAGGCTAGATTAAATAGCGCACTACTGCAGAAACACTACTGCCAGCAGGTAAGAAGAGATCACAATCTCAAACTGGAAGGGCCCCTTCCCCTGCCTTACCCTCTGAAGGGGTCAGAGATGCAGGACTTCAACATCAATATGAAAACTCATTCAGTACATGAACATACCTGCTACAGATTCAGGAGGAGAATAGAACTGCCCATCAGAGAGGACCCCGGGGTGAAGAAGAGCTGCTCGTTCAGAAGCATCCTGTGCTATCAAAAACCCTGAAAGGACAAAAACACCCAAACAAATCAATCCTCAGTGCTACCACAGAGCATCTTAAAGGTCAAGTCTATTTTTAATGATCAGGGAGCTGCTACACATCACCAAGTCATTGTCTCCCTTTGCCATGGAAAGACTCCTCATCAATGGCTTGCTTCCACCTGTCTGTGTCAACATACTGAGTTATTCCAACCTTCCACTCCTTTTGGCTCAGTTTCCTCTGAAATCAGGAAAATGATCTGGAAATTACATGGGGCTATTCTGGTGTGTTTAATACAGAATAAACCCAAAAGGGGTTGGGAGAGAAGCTAATTCATCCTCACTGCCATCAACAGGTCTGGTTATAACTGGGCAAAGACGGCGTTTTAGGTCAACATAAGGGGATTTAACTTCCATCGCTTACTCTCTGCCACACAAAGACTGATGGGGGGATAAAAAAGAAACCCCTGATGTTTTACTGAATCAGGAGAGCTACCCGAGGTGGCCACTTATTAACAATAATAAATCCCTTTCCAACTCAAACTTCATTTCTACATCCCAATTTATCCTATTAACTAGTTAAAGTCTCTGTTTGACTTGTCCAAAAGAGGAAGATCAGTCTCTACACTTAACAATAAGTCACAAGATACCAGAAGACACACAGGGGTTGGACTTTAGCTTTAAATCCTGCTCACAGAAGGCAACTTTTAGAGCTGGAAATCAGCTTCAGTGGAAGAAGTCAGGTTTGCCCCTTTTTTTCTCCTTTATTTGTTAAGTTACAGGCAAACCATCTCCAATTTATGAGCACTGCTGCATTAGGCAGAAAACTGCTGTGGTGGTGGGTTTTGGTTGGTTGGGATGGAAAAAAAGTCAGCTTCTACCCTCACTAGAGACAGGAAAGAAAAATACCTGGTCAAAAAGCAAGAACTACTAAAATCAGTTTTCATTATCGGCCTCAGATTTACAAGCAAATGAGGCACTTTGTATATACCACCACCCAACACAGTCCAAATGTGCCTATCACTTGCCTGACTTAATTGCTTCAAATCAGCATTTTCCAGTGAAACCCCATCTTTTTTTGGAAATAGCAGCATCTATTAGTACACAAATGCCATCTATTTCAAGCACAGCAGGAATGAAGGAAAAGAAAGTATCTTTGAATTTCACAGGGATTTAGAAATACAACCTCAATTTTATCAACAAGATCAAGTATTTTACATGTGCATGTATCTAATATCTTGTCTATGAATATTCAGGATAATAAAAATACAAAAGTCTCTGAACTGGTTACACTTCTTACTTGTTGACATAGAAGTGTAGTGCAGCTGCATTTCCTCACCCTCAAAAGAGGAATAGAATTACCCTCAGTTTCCCTTTCTCTAGGCAGAACCCAGTGCATGCTATTAACCAACTTCTTTGTTGGAGTGGTAAAAAAGAAGAGGGAAAGGATCTAAGTAGAAAGATTGCATTTTAGAGCACTAAAAACCCCAAAGGAGACATCCAAGCCCATGTAAAGTTTTTGGTTTTACCTAACAGGCCAACATACCCTTGCAGCAGAGTTTTAGACTACTGCAGGTAATTATACAGTGAACTGTAATGAACTGTTTCATCACTCTCCTGCTGCTGAAACTAACAAAACACTTGTAGCAGAAATCTAGGCTTTCTTTTCTTCACCACTCAAGCAAAACTCTCTTTCAACTACCCCAATGGGTTTCCTCCATTCAGCTGAACACACGGAGTGTCAGGTGCCCTGCTGCCTCACGTTCACAAGGCTGCAATTCACCATTGCTCTGGTCTCACTCTGCCTGAGCATGAAGCAGTCCTTCTACAGTACTTCTTTGCCTTCCCTTTTCCGCCTCAGTGACACTGAATTAGTCACTCTGTCTGCTCTTCCTGAAACAGGAACCAGAGATTATTCTATGCATTGCTCAGAAAATAGAATTTTACAAGCCCAAGTCCATTGAATTTTCAGGTCCTCAGCATAAAAATGATGTATGCTCTTAAGTGCCTGACAAACTGCTGATCTAATCCTTGCAGCTTCTAACTTTGCCTCCTTAAACTAATGAAACCCCCACTTCTCTGAGGGCATGTGCTCCTTCACAGAAAAATTGTGCCATGTGATTTAATTCTTCCCACAGCTCTTTAAGTTTTGAGAATCCCAGACTGGTTTGTGTTGGAAGGGACGTTTAAGCTCATCCAGTTCCAATCCCCTGACAGGGAAGAACTTCTGCCTAAGGTTTCATCTCAGTCTCCCCTCTGGCAGGTTAAAGCCATTCCCCTTGTTCTGTCCCTACAGGCCCTTGTCCCAAGCCCCTCTCCAGGTTTCCTGCAGCCCCTTTAGGCCCTGGAGCTGCTCTAAGGTCTCCCCTTCAGGAGCCTTCTCTTCTCCAGGCTGACCCAGCCCAGCTCTCCCAGCCTGTCTTCCTATGAGAATCTGAAAGAAGCATTCTTCTGCCAGAAAACATGGGATCAAACGTTGCCAAAATGAGGGGAAATAGCAAAAGCTTACTGTTTTCTTCTTCAGCTTCCTGCGGTAACACTTTGAAGTCCAAGAACCAAGTTTCAATCCAGGCAAGTATGAAGGATATGATGGGCAGCACGTAGCCAAAAGCACCCTGTGAGAACAGCTTGAAGGGAAGAAAACCACACAACATTACAGAGTTACCCTGAAGAATTTTACTTTCAAGAAAACAACAAAGTAAACCAAACAGTTGAGTAGAATATATACCTGTGAAATAATTACTTTTGCTAATAAAAAGGCACTGGTCACTGCTGTTGTAAACTGAAAGAGACAGGGTAAGAACAGTTAAGGCTAATAAATGGATTTACTTTCTCATTTCTGCCATTATCTATCAGTTGCAACTTTAAATATTTACCAACAACAGCAAGATCATAGGCTAATAAAACATAACATGTAAGATACAAATAAAGCGCTATTAAAATAACCTCCTTCCTAAAGGTAACTTTTAATACTGACATCTCCAAATGTTAATTGCCACGCAGCAATTAGGCAGTTTAGATGCTACACAGATGCTGAGCTATGTAAATTGTGATCTTCCCGTATAACGAAGATCCAGTATTTTATCCACAAAGCCCCTGTAGAAACTATCTATGTATTTGGGAGAAAGCAAACAGCAATTGCTCCAAATGCTTCTTACGCTACCATGTAAATCAAAGTATCTATTTCAGGTAAAAGATCTTTACAGGAGTAAATCTAAATTTGTATTTTAATTCATGTACTGATACTGTGAAAAATTAATTCCCTTGAAGACTTTATAGTCCCTGCCATAAAACCATGGCAGCCTGCATAAAACAAAGCAGTAGTGGACAAGTACCACTCACTTAGGCAAGGCTTATAACTCTGCTAGTGCATTTGGGTCCAGCAATTCTTTAAGTAACATCAGAACCTTTTGGTAAAGCACAGGTAGGAATTTAAGATTAACAGCTTCTGCAACACCTTCAGTGAAGCTTTATATATCTGACCGCTTACTACCATGACGGCTTCACTCCCACCACCTCACAAACAACTGTGTCAAGCTGAGGATACCACTGGAAGTACTCTTCAGCTGCACAACCAACAGTTAGAGATTTTGAGAGGCATGCACTTAAAAATAAACACAGTGCAGCAGTTGCTATCACTTGTGCTTGTGCCATGCTAATAACCTTAAAAGATCATGGCATGTAATCTCAGACTACTGAATAAGCTGCATGTTAATCACTTGAAGAAAGTTATACATGAACATGTTCTACATGCACTTACCACAGTGTAAGGGAAAATAAGATTTACCAAGATTTTGCACCAAGCCAGCAACATGCCTATTTTTTATAATCTATAGCACTGACTGGTGTATGGACTATCACACTGACTGGTACAGATTATCATCAAGTTTTGCATTCTCTCTCATCTACACAGCAGAGCTGCACACTCACTGTGCTGGTAAATTCTTGTCTTTAGGCTGGAAATCTTCCAGAAGTTTTGAATCTGTACAGCAGACTTTAAGGTGATTAATTATATCAAGATGATTTCATATA
The DNA here is from genome assembly GCF_034315485.1 of Pezoporus occidentalis. NCBI lineage: Eukaryota > Metazoa > Chordata > Aves > Psittaciformes > Psittacidae > Pezoporus > Pezoporus occidentalis. Next base: position 1,597,171 of record NW_026912854.1, read on the forward strand.
TCAAGATGAATCAAGATGATTCTTAACATACAAGTGTTAAGAGGCATCTAAAGTTCTTTCTGTTTGATCCATTCTAGTTAAAACTCCATTATGCTTGGCTACTACTCACAGCTATTGCCCACCAATGGCGCAGTCTGCACATTGCATATGCAAGTATTAACACCTTAAATCGAAAGACTGCCAGTAGCTATAGAGAAAGGAAAAAAATAGTTGTTGGTTAATGCAGAACACAGCAGAACCACAAGAATCTCAGCTCACTGAAAATACTCATTTCTTACAAAACTTAAAACAGGACAATCCAAGCTCTGTTACTGAGAAACAAATTTGAACATGTGCTTATAAAACAAACAGAACATTATTTCCCATTTGTAAAGCAAATGGCACCACTCATATGCCTACATAGGCTCTAATATACAAGCATGTGCAATTACACAAGTTAGAAACACAAGAGAGCTACACAAAGTATGTTCATGATCATTTTACCTGGCTGCAACCTAAGCAGTTAAATCTAGATGCAGTTAATCCAGCAAATACTTTGAGCATCACTTTGCATCTCACTGATCTTAGTGGTGTGGTACCGGTCAAGAGTAGCATTAAAAACTGTAAGTACTTCACAAATACAATCAGAAAAGGGGAAGAATTGTTTTAAACTATTTCCTACTTACTAAAGTTTAAGTATTTATTGCAATATTAGGCTTGCAACAATCAATTCTTCTTTACGGAGGAGCCTGCAACAGCAAGCTGTTCCAAATACTCTGCAGTAAATAAAGGGAAGGTATGGCATCTCTGGGCCAGAAAATTCAATCGATAGCAGACAAGATTTCTGAATCAGGGGTGCTAACCCTCAATTTCCCTGTTTATTCTTCACTATTGGATTTCTTCCAACTTGCTTTAAAAGATGCATTCAGAATCTAGAAAAATGTGAAACAAAGGCTTAAAAATTAAGGGGCATCAAGGACAGGCACGGACAGAGGTGTGATGAACCCATTTAATCTTAAGCAAATACATATGTTTCAGTGTTGTGTGGCAGAAACAGAAGAAATCCTGTATAAGCTCATAAACCATTTTGCAGAATTCAGTGACCTCATCCTTTCCCAGGGAATAAAAGTCTATTATCTTGCATTACATGTTTTTAACCCTTGCTTAAACTGAAGGGCAAAATAATTTCCAGAGCATCAACATTTTGCTTTCTGCAGTAAACTGTATCATAAAGAGCCTGACAGGAAAGTAACAAGAAAGGGGGCAGTAGCATAGTTTGCTAGCTTATGACATTTTTGTATCTGGTACCTCATTCCATTCCATGGTACCTCCATTTCAAAGAGAGATTCTGGATATAGTATAGTACACACCAAACCAACTCATCTCTGCCAGGCAAACAAGATCTGGTAGTATTAATGATCTTGGAGGAACATGGGGCCTTTGGGAACGGGAACATTGGAAGAACCATAAAGAAACAGCTTTTACTTTGAGATCAGTAACTTGGTCCATGCAGTGCAAAATGCATTGCAACTACAGAGCTACAGCGTGGCTGAAAGAGGAATTTCCTGATGTAGCAGTATTCCTCTCATGTGCCTTAGGTGCTTACAAGGAGAATCAAACTTAGTGTCATCTCTTTTTAGTATAATGTTAAAAAACCCTGTTGGAGTTAAAACATAGAAATCTGAAAAACCATCTGACCAGGCCAACCTGGGAACAAGCATCTCCTCACTGCAACCCACTGATTTCTGTGGAAGGATAAAAACGTTGGTTTAAACAACCTGATTTTACAGCTGGAGGGCTATTGGTCTTCTGAATAAGTTAGCTCTAGTGAAGTGAAATTTGGCACAAACTCTTTCAGTTTAAAGCATCAAGAAAATATCCCTTTCACAGGACTCAAACTAGGGAAAGTGTGGAAGTAGGAACATGGGAAAACTACACTTCTGCTGCTTTTTCTCCTTTTTCTTTAAGAACACTTACAAATATATCAAAATATGAAGAAGAGTAGTCATATTGTAGGACTTCTTTCTCTAAGGTGGTCTCAATGCCTCCTTTTACCTACAAAGAAACAACACACACCACTTTAGAACAGAAGTTACTGAACCCAAAACACGTATCACTGTGAAGGGTGAAATTAATAGCTCCCCACAGGCACACAAAGATGCACAAAAAGATCACTAAGTACAAAGGACATATGGCCTATGAATATCAATTTCAAGATTAGTGTCCTTATTTGGTTTTCATGATTATATACAACTTTCAAAATGAAAACATTTAGGATTATCATCTGGCCTATGCAAGCTGCATTTCAGACTGTCCCAACATAAAAGCAAACCAGTTGTTGATGGAAGAAGATATGATTAAAGGTAAGGTCTGTTACACATATCCATAAGGCATTTTATGTCTCCTAAGGAGAACAACCAAAATAGCTGATCAAAAAGCTCTCAGAAATTAGCTGGTCTTAGTCACATGTTAGCAAACAGGAAACAAAACAGTTACAGAATTCACACTCTAGATCTTGTCTTTAGCAGCACACACACTACTTGAGGGAGCTGAGAAAAACACCCCAAACCTGTAAAACAGAAGCTGCAACTAGACCATTTCCCCACAACTAACACCCAAGTTAAATCTTTCATTCGCTTGAGGGGATTCAAAATTGCATCCTCCTTAGCTACTGTGTTTCCTTCCAGTGGGAGGATTCGGCACTTCCCTGTTCAAACTGGGTTAGTAAGAAAGTCATTCACAATGTATTGCGTCAGAGAGTGAGAGGGGTATGTATCTCAGCTGGAAACAAAACCCCTTAGTGTCCATATCCTATTGCTGTTAAGTTCAACAATTAGGCACTTCAGGAAAAATGTAAAGCACTGGAAAACACAGCCAACATTAGACTTTAATACTGAGCTTGACTACTTTGTCATCCTGTTAAAGAAAGGATGCCAAGGAACACCAACAGCATATGCTCACCATCTCAAAGCAATGCAGTCTATACACTTCCACATTCAGCCCAACTATACTGCTGGGCAGTTTTCATAGAGCCATAGAATGGTGTGGGCTGGAATGGACCTTGAAGCTCATCCAGCTCCAACCCCTGCCACGGGCAGGGACCCCTTCCACTAGAGCAGCTTGCTCCAAGCCCCTGTGTCCAACCTGGCCTTGAACACTGCCAGGGATGGGGCAGCCACAGCTTCTCTGGGCACCGTGTGCCAGCGCCTCAGCACCCTCACAGTTTTCCTGAGACTATTCATTTCAACTCCAAATTTCTCCTCTCCCTTTCCTCGATGGCTACCTGGCAACTTTCTAAATAGAACTTCCCCTTGGTTTCTCTACTGCATCAGGTGTGATCATCTCTCTTCAGCACAGATAAGGAAGCTCAGCTTCCCCCCCTTCAAGCTGTTTAACACAGGGCTGCATGAGCACCATGTTAATGTAAGGATGAACAGTGGAGGTTTGCTCAATCTGACATGGAGCTACTCCCTGAAGTGTTTAAACATAAATTTCATCTAGGCACACTGGATAATGGTGACAAAGGGAAAACAATACTTACAGCACCTCTGGCAGCAACTGTGAAGTCCCACTACTTAGGCACCAGTGGCAGACAGTGCTATCTGACTGCCCAAAGAACACAATTCAAAACAACAGAAGAAAAGAACCTAATCATGTGTGAGATCCCAGATATCAAGTTATGACTTCCAAAGATAAAAAACTGTTTTCTGTTTTGCTCACACTGGGCTGTATAGGACTCTGGTTCATAGTATGTTCTCCTTAAAACAAAGGTTTTTCACAAAGGAAACTGCTAGGATCTTGAGGTCCCTTAATGCTGCAGCATTCAAACTGAAACATTATGAGCGTGTAGCATTTTCTGTACGGAATATTAAATATTCTGTGGGTCCCAATATGGAAATCTGTACTGCGAGTCTTCAACAAGTGATACAAACCCAGACCCTGCTCCTCTTAGTCGGAACAAGCTGCTGAGAAACTGGCCTAAAAGAAGAAATGCACTGGAACCCTATACTGTTTTTCTGAAAGAAGCTACCTTTACCCACTGGATACAACAGTCTTGCCCCCTAGAGAGACAACAGAAATCTAGTCCCAGGATTGCAGCATTCAGCTGAGCAGTCTTTCTCAAATTAAAGTGTTATTTTTCACAGTAACAATGAACTACTTGAACAGTCAGCACCTGAAACTTCAGAATGCCAGCTCAATAACCGAGGTTATTTATCCTGTAATGGAATCCTGACACAAAAATGTTTACACAAGATCCTTCTTGTCTAAAAAAGGGATTCCTCCCATTTTTCCTGTGTCCTTTATTTAATACATATTTTAGATCATAGCTTAAAAAACACAGCTCAAGAACTAGGATGCTACTTTTGAAATAATAACTCAGCTGTCCTATTGCTTTCTGGCAATTTCAGGAGACCCGTCCCATTTTCCAAATTACAAATGCTGGAGTTAAAATACAGTAACTATGGGACTCTGTGTTGTTTAAATGCACCCTGCCATACACAATGTATAGCATACTAAGTTTGTCTCAAAGAAGATACACCACAACAAACAACAAGGGTTTGGTCATTGGAAGTCTTTCCAGGGACTGACACCTCAGTGAAATGCTACTGACTAGAAGTTACGCAGAAGGCAAACTCTTAAATCCTGTTAAAACTCGTACTTGCCAAATTCAAAGACATACAGTAACATTTTTGTTTATTTGCTGCCTGAAAAGTTCACTGGATTTCCAGTGGTTTCTGATTCACAGAACACCAAAAGGTTTAATGATGATAATAAGCCAGGTACCCTAATGAATAAAGTAGATGCAGCTGAGTAGATACTATGTTCATGAAAGCTGCTTTAATTTAAATAGGTAAAGATAGCATATAATTTGGGATAGAAAAGAGCAACTTATTAACCACTCATGAAGTGAACAAATAAATTAATACAGTCTAAGTGTACTGAAAAGACAACTCACATTTAATTCTATTATCCACAGCAAGGTTATGAATAAGAGATCAAATGTAACAAACAAACAGAAAGTCCTTCTGACATCTGATATGCCCTTCTTCTCTCTGCCTTCATATGATTCAATCCTTGCCATCAGCTGTGCTGGGTTGATGGAGTGGACATCCCGCAAGGAAGGACAGGATTCCACGCTGCTACTGTGAGCATTGTCTGTATCACCTGGCACTCGATTCATCCTGGGTTTGCTTACAGTGGTCTTCTTCCAGTTTCACCATCACTAGAAGGCTGATCCATATAGGAAGAATCTCTAAACAGACAAACAAACAAAACCATAACATTAGTCACCAAAGCCCCAGAATTCCCATAGGTATTTTCACCTACTCATGCCAGTTCTCTTTCTGCTCAGCTGACAACTAATAGAATTTTGCAAGTAGGCTCAAAAACTTGTTTCTGAAATGAGATCTAGCCAGGCTCTCTTCATCTCTCGGGGGGCTTGTGACACAAGAAAATTAATGTTCAACTAGACTGGTGGGAATAAGGGAGTGCTGTCTAGATTTAGAAGGCTCCATCCTCCGCACTGCTAGAGTGAAACCATTAAACGGGAATGAATGACAAGCACAATGCTGTGCATCCTTTAGGTTTCCAATTCTGATTTAAACACACTCAGAGGCCAACTTAAAGGAATTTCCACATACTACCTGAAAAATGGCACCATTAACTACCAGCACTTGCAGAGCTCACACAACCACAAGATTAAAAGTACTTTAAAACCCCTGTATACTGTAGTAAACATTCTACAAAGCAAATACGTTGCTATTTGTTCTGCTATAAAGAAATCCAGATGCTGTGACAAATGGCATGGGCAGACAAGGGGTCTCCGAAAAAACCTGTATGCTACTCAGTGTCTAAGGTAATGCAGCCACCATAAATCTCTTGTGACTGCAAGACTTGAATAAAAATCAGGTTAAATTTCTTATAAAAGTGGAGCAATCTGATGTACAGTTCACTCCACTGCTCCATGAGAAACCTTTTCCAATTAAAGCTTCTAGAAAGTGTCAACTAAGGAGGTCACAGAAAACTTCATTTTCTGCAAAACACTCAGAAGATTAATCTATGCCTCCTGCAATACCAACCCCATGAGACAAGCTTCTGTAACACTGGGGGAATACTTTCTGAAACTCAAGAACAAAACTCTTTGTCTCTTCCTGTGTGGGCTGCCTTTCAGTGACAGAAGGAGGAACCTTGCCCACTCTTCTACTCCAACAATGTTCCAGTTAAAAGCCTGCAAGAACACAATCCAAGCACAACAGGAAAAGCAGACAGGGGATGTGTAACGCACCACAAAGCAAGCATGAGGATACAAGGACACATGAAAAGGAAAGGGTAAGCAAGGAGTTGCCAATGCACCCACAATGCAGTTGAGGAAGAGGCAGGCCAGCCAGGCGTGGCCAGTGGCTAGATCAAGTAATACATTAACAGCCTTCAAGCAGCTCAAAGACTGCTTTTCTTGGGCTAGGTCATGAGAATGGTAACAGACCCGCACCAAGGGAAACTACCATGCAGATGGGTCTCTGCCTGCAGGGAACAACCGGTCAGAGCCACTATTAATCACCACCTCATTCTGGGACATGGCTATGGGCCAAACCAAACACAAGCACAGGCAGGCTATTGCCATCCTGCTCCTGCCTGGCAATCACCCCAGGATGCTCCTGCTCATGGCTTTCCAAAGACAACACAAGGCATATGTCTTCTGGTTCTCAGTTGTAAGCCACGAGACCAAGAAATGTGACAGACCTTTTGCTGGGCCTAATCTCTTTTGAAGAGGTGTGGCAGAGCACACATGAGCAGAGAAATTAAGAAGTGGGAATATGAGATTGAGATAGCCAGTTTCATCATTAACCAGAATAAAAATATAGACAAATTTTTGCACTGCACTCACTCCTGTTTCAAGATCTTTTCAAGCAGATTTACAGTTGAGCATCTTCATTACTTCTCATTTTCACCCTCCTACTTACCATACTTGGGGTGAGAGGTCTCGGGATCCGTGCAGGTGAGAGTGGGGGAAAAACAGCAATAAACAGCAAAGAAGTGAGACAAGACAAAATTAAAGTATGCCAACACAGTGGCTTTATCTTGAGTACTTAGAACTAGAGTAGCTCCGGCTTGTCCCTGAAATAGCAGCTCTTCTCTATCCCTTAGGCCAAAAGAACATTTCTCATCCAACACAAAAGATGAATACACAGGATAGACTTAAGTACATCTTATACAGCATACAAATTACTCTTATATTTATAATGCACAACTGGTTCTATACTAATGAGTACAAATGAACCCTGAAATACATTATCACCAAGGTTTTGAAAGATACACCACCAAGCAGATGGCTAGACGTCAGACGAAAACAAAGCAAGAAGAGCAATGAACTTGCCGTGATGAGAAAGTGAGTGGTAACACACTTTTGCTAGCAAATTAAGGTTATGCTGTTTTGCCTACTTTCTATAATTTCTTTCACATGGTGTTTAAAGTTTATATTCTACAAAGTGATTACACAACTGATTTCTGAAGTCAGGCTATTTATTCTTTGAGTAAGTGCTGTACTTGAAAAATATTTAGGTAACTTCCTCCTGGAAAAGAAAAACCAAAACCAACAGCAGCGACAACAAAAGCAAATAAACAAACACACATACACCCCCCCAACAACCACTAGTTTGGGGGTTAAGTTTGCTTGGGAAAATTTGCTTCTCCAATTTCCTATGCTTTAACGGCGATCTAACAAAAGTAAGAGGGCAGCTGCCACATCCCACATTCATACTGAACAATACTGGGCTCAGAACCTTAGAAGAAGGTGCTGAAAAGTGCTGGACACAGTATGCAAGGTAAAAGGAGAAAGCAAAAAAGTCAGTATTTTGGGTCAGGGTCAGTAGGACATCTGAGAAAACAGCAACGTCACCTTCCCCTATCCCAAGAGCGAGAATCACAGATTCAAAACCTCACATCAAAACGCTCTGACCTTGGACTCATTTTTCCCTGCACTGAAGAAGCCCTGCTGCTGAGCAGTGTCCTGCAGAATGCTGCTTTCCTTTCACGATCACTTCACTTCTTGTTCTACAGAGCAAACAGCTTCTAAATTCGGTGCCTGAACTTCATTGATTTTATCTCCATTGTCACCTTCCCCTCCGAGTTCCTTCTTAACAGCAGGGAAAGAATGTATCAAAGAGCAGTTCTTCAGAGCTAAACCAAAGTGAGTTTGAAAATATACTCCATGCTGAATTTGTGACACGCCAAAACACACTTGTCAGAACTTCAAATATGTGGAACTGAGATTTTATTTAATCAGGAGTGTGTGATTTTAAATATGCAACTGTATTCTAAGAAAAATACAAAGAACTAACATACAAAACAGATGCATCATAACACGTTCCAAAGGTGTGCCTCAGATCTCAGCTGCAGCACTTAAAGACATTTAACTATTGCAAGCAACAAAACTGAAATGTGTGGGTTTTATCACTGTTAAGTCCTCAGAACACCCAGCTATCTCAGTTATCTCACAGTATTCACTTATGTAATCAACTACCAAAATTAAGTTATTGTTTTACTTTTAGGGGAACATCTCCTCTCTCTTGGTTTAGACTAGTCCTAGACTAGTCTTGCCAAAAACCCGAAACTAAATGCAATCAGCTCTCTACAGTTCAATCAACAATGTATGCATACTGTATTTTTATACACGTCATGCTCAGGTATGCATGCCAGTAATATGCAATAGCTGCATGCAACAAAAAAATAGAAAGAAGAAAAGCTAAGAAGCCACTGATTTCTTGCAAAAGAGGGAGGGAGAAGTGGGCATAAAGGGGAAGTGGTACAAAGATAGAGATAATTTAAAAAACTTTGCCAAATCTGGTCTTAGCTCTTTTTCACATCTATTCCCTTGTCCCTGAAGCCAGCTTTGTAGCCCAGCCAACAGCAGCTCACAGAAATAAAGATTTCACTGCAAATCTGACTCCACTAAGAACTGAATAAGCAACAGGGGCTTATAACCCATTCAGTTTCTCAGTTTAAACAACTGCAGGCCAAATAAACCTTTCAGGTATCAGGTTAGCATTTCTCTAAATAAGGAATACAATTACTTAAAGAGCCCAAACATCTCAGTGATAGCCTTGCACATCAAGCATGACAACAAGTTTGTTACATTGGATACTCATACAGGTGTGTTTGTCTTCTCCAATTCAACAACATGCCCCAGGGCTGATAGCCAGGTACTACTGGAACAAGAAAAGTTCTTCTTTTGCTAGCACAGAACTGTGGGACTCTTCCTGAAATATGTCATTTCAGTCATTTTCTGTATCTTATCTGTATGTATAATATGTATTTATTCCCTCACTGGGAAACAATCAGGATTCCAGCACCCCCTCAAAAACCATTCAACAAAATGATGCCAAAGATTTCTCCAGGCAAACTCAAGCCCTGGAAATTCGGCAGAGATCTTAAGAAATACAGTATTTTAAAGAAGCTGACATCCATTTTCGAATGCAGGGTAAACTTTTGTTAGATTTTTCACTTTTAACTCTTATTTTATAGCTTTTGAAGATGCTTCAAAACAAAAGGAAATATCAGGGGTTTACTCCATTTTTTCTCTTTATTACATGTTTGAAGAACATTGTAACGAAATAATTACCCAGTCCAAGCAGCAGCAAAGAATATCTGAACCTTCAGCATAAAATATTTATTCTAATACCCCTGCATGCAACTCATCCTGATTTTCTATAAGTGCTAGATAGAAATTAACTCCTGATGTCTGAAGGGATGCTGTTTCAGGCCTTCAGCTGATGACTGAGTAGCTGATCTTAACATGAAAGTGTGATGGCACTACAAGATACCCGTTTGATTCTTTACCAAGATCATTTTTTTTTTGTTCAACCTTTTCTGTTGAATCTTACTTCTAGCTGGGTTTAACACAGTGAGGCAGAAAGGTAATATACAAGTTGTCTTTTAACACAATCCCCAAGTGTTTCAAATTCAGAACAGATTTTTAGAAGATACAGTTACATTAAGCAACCATTTACCAAGCCACACATGAGTGAACCTTTAAAGGGACTCAGCTGAGGTGCTGGCTGCTGCTGGCTAACCACACCAACTCCCAGTTTCTGCTGGTACAAGTGTGAGTTACCATTACTTCATCGCTAATCCCTTCTGCAAAAGCACTGCTAATATTGTGAGTGCTGACTTAATTCACAGAATAAAATCCATTCATCCTGCTTAGCAGAAATTAGGTTTGGTGCTGTAAAACATGTTTTAAAATACAGTTATTCAAACATATGTTTCAATAGGATGGTCTGATGCAAGTTTAAACTTGTAAAGTCCAAATATATTACTTTGTGTGAATGAAGGCCCATAACAGCTGTGCTAAACAGTTCACAGCCAAAAACTTGAGAATGCTTGAAGATTAGAATGTATCACCTCCAGAAAACCACATTTCAGCCCAAATACACCAAAAGGAACACCTAATCCATCTGAGCTACGGTTGGTGTTTCACAAATTTCAGCACTGTTAGAAAGGTCAGTTATTTTGTTCTCCACCTATGAAGCCTATAAAGAATAACGTTCTTCCTGAGAAACTGTAACACAAAAAAAAAAACAAACAGAAAAACACTTCATGTTAAGGATCTGTGTCATGACAACAAGACCACTTGTTGTCTTATGCAAAGTATCTGGCCCTGAATACTATCAACAAACAAACAAAACCCCATTACTCTGCATCTGGCCTACTTGAAACTGCAAAGCTGTTAAAAAACATCTACTAAAAATAATATCAACCCTATTGGCTTATAAACAGAAATGAGCCGTCTCACAATGCTGCACTGACTAACAATCTCCCAAAACCCTCAGATTTCCAGAACAAAATGACAGCTCTCATAACAACTAATGCTCAGCACAATCCTAGATCCCATTATAAATGCCGAGATGACAAACAGATATAATAAAATATACTGGCAACACCGTACAGCAATATTGTGCTGGCCTTATGCCTCTGAGCTCACTAACATGCTTAAAACAAATACACACACACCGCATTTGTGGCAAAGTATTTTCCATGCCGAAGACAATCACTGTATCTACTTACACCTGAGTACCACAAAATTGGGGGCTGACTCAATGTTAGCCCTTCATCAATGAGTAACCTGAACTGCTACTGCAGATAAAAGTGCTGTAAGCTCAACCAGCCTGCTCTGCAATCGTACCTGTGTAGCCCTTCAGATACCCCCAAAACATTATAATTCAAGAATGACCTGCTTTTAACGCAGATGCTGAAATCTGGCAATGCCTCTCTAAAAGTTGACACTAAAACTAAACCTCAGCCCAACCTTTTCCTGTAATGAAAACCAGAGGCTTCACAGACTCACAGAGTGTTTTGGGTTGGAAAGGACCTCAAAGCTCCTCCAGCTCCAGCCCCTGCCACGGGCAGGGACCCCTTCCACTGGAGCAGCTTGCTCCAAACCCCTGTGTCCAACCTGGCCTTGAACACTGCCAGGGATGGGGCAGCCACAGCTTCTCTGGGCACCCTGTGCCAGCGCCTCAGCACCCTCACAGGGAAGAGCTTCTGCCTAAGAGCTCATCTCAGTCTCCCCTCTGGCAGGTTTAAAGCCATTCCTCCTTGTCCCAAGCCCCTCTCCAGGTTTCCTGCAGCCCCTTTAGGCACTGGAGCTGCTTTAAGACCTCCCTGGAGCCTTCTCCAGGCTGACACAGCCCAGCTTCCTCAGACTGTCTCCACAGCAGAGTTCGCACACCCTGATTTGCTCACACCGTTATCAGCAGGGCAAACAGGTCACTGCACCTCCGCGAAGGTGCTTACTGAACCGGGACCTCAACAAGAGGGGAAATCCTCCTCCAGCCTCAAGCCCCACGGGTCGTGCAGGCGGCCTGGGCACAGGGCAGGGGCCTCGCACGGCCCTTCCGCCGAGCATCCCCCGAGCCGCCGCAGGCACCCCGTGCCCGGAGAGGGGACCCGCACCCCGACCGGCCAGCACCTTACCTCCTCCTCCTCTCCCCGCCTCCGGCAAGAGCCGTTTCTGTCACCCCGCTCCCACCCCGGCAGAACAGCGGCCGCCGTACCGGGGGGTCAAAGACGCCCTGACGGAGTGGGCCCCACTCCACCGGGAGAGCGGCGGCACCGGCGCGGGAGGCAAACGGGAGGGGCAGAAGGCGGAGGAAGGAAGGGAGGGAAGGCCGGGGGAGGAAGGGAAGGCAGCGGAGGAAGGGAAGGGAAGGGAAGGCAGGGCCGCAATGGCGGGGCCGCGCGCTGCCCCTCACACACCCCGGCACGGGCCGCGCTCGCGCCGCTCCCCTCAGCCGCGGCCTCCCCGCCGGGGCGCTGGCTCCCACCGGAGGCGCGGCCGGGCCGGCGCTCCCGCTGCCCTCGTTCCCCGCTGCCGGACCACGGGCGGCAGCGACGCTTACCCCAGGCGAACCGCTCCGGTCCGGGAGACGCGGCCCGCACCGCAGGCCGGAACCGCCGCAGGCCCCGGGGACGGGCGGGGCGGGGCCTGACCTGATCCAGGGGGCGTGGTCCGATGCGAGGGGCGGGGCCAGGAGTCGGAGGGGCGGGGCTTAGCTCAGTGCCCCTCCCTGTTTCCCACTGTTATCAATGGGTGCCTTCATTGCAGATCATCTCAGTGACACCCCAATTTGGGGAGTGATCATCAACTTCTGCTTCTGGATAAGACACTGAGAGATGAGTTTACAGTCAGTAACCACTCAGGTAGCTTCTACACGATATGGAAGCACTCAGTATATCTCTATAATTACAGAGAAGTTGGCTTTGAAAGTCCTTACGAACAAATTTAACCAAGCAACCTTGTAACTGCGATGCTGTCCAAAGCAAGGGCATTTATTGCAGGCTTGGCAAAAAATCACTGAGCTAATGGTGTTTTTCCACACTGTGCAAGAGCTTTCCCAACCTCCTGAACAGAGGAAAGGACAGACAACGTTAGACTGCAGCTTCTTTAATACTGCTCCACTAACAGAGGCATGTCTCTCTGTCCTGACACTGAGGTTTGAGTGTGAGCAATGGAGCTTTGTGTGCAGGTCATGGATTGCCTGCTCCACCTCCCAGAGGAGTGGAGCCGGTTGCACGTAGGTCTCGGACAACATTCCACCTAAATTGTTACTTAGTTCACGTGTGCCTATGAGAGCACATTGAGGAAAGAGTGTCTGTAATCCTCTGGATCAAGAGAAATGGAAAGAGAAACACAGGGCCAGGCCTCATAATTTGCATCCTAAAGTCTTCCTCATTTTGTTTTCCTCTGCTTCTATTTAAGTTCCTATTTTCGGTCTTTACCCACTGTAAAAGTGTCTGGCAGTACTAGGTTCTTTCGCAGAATAAGTAGTCAGCAACCAGGACAGGTTCATATTGGTGTGTTGTTCTCAATAAACTTATTCTCACGTCTATATTCTTTCCTTCTGTGCAAGGCCATTAGGTCTCAGTACTTCTCTGAGGGCTGAAGGAATCCTAATTCCATATTCAAGTTAATTTACCTGTTAACAGTTAATAGGTAAAATCTAATTAAAGGCACTGGATGTAAACTGCTTTCTACAGATTCCTCAGCTGTAAGCTGTAGCAGGGGTAGAGCAAGAAGGAGGCCAAAGGGAGGCAAATATACCTGAACTCTCCCTAATCCTGCTCTTTAGAAAGAGGATGTGCCAGTCTGCAGTACAGGTGGAGGGGAGCTTGGGAAGGAGCAGGAAGGCCTTCTTGTCACTTGGCTTTCCCAGGGGATGGGTTGCGGTACAGAGCTTCCTACCCCGGGACTGGAATATGGCTTGTGATTTCAGCATGTTCCCTCACCCAGGGCACTTCACGGGGCTAAAGGCAGTGTCTCAGTTAAGGCAGGACACCACTCTTTGCTTTGGGACATCAGCCAATTGTTCTAACTCTCTGAGGTGAACTCTGAGCGCTGTAACAGTTATCCCTAACATGCCTCATTACATCAAGCAGATGGGTGTCAGATGAGCCCCTTTCTCATGTAAGGGTCCCAAACATTTATTCCTGCTTTTTCATACTGTGGTAAATAGCCTAAATGAGTCGGATGGTTCCTGCAACACAAATGATCTTGTACTTAAACACAGAGTCTAAAGATAGACATTAAGACATATAAAACCATTACACCCCAAATTTGCTTTGAAATCTGATTAAATACATTTAAGGGTATGATGGGAGGCTCATATTCCTGTGTGTGACTGGTTCTCAAACCTCAGGCTTCAAAGCCATGCTTGGTGGTGTTCAAGGCCAGGTTGGACAGAGCCTTGGGTGGCATGGTTTAGTGGGAGATGTCCCTGCCCATGGTAGGGGGTTGGAGTTTGATGATCTTAAGGTCCTTTCCAATCCTAACTGTTCTATGATTCTATGACCAAAGACATCCCTGGCTAGCTGAGTGCACACCTTTGCTTCTCTAGCTGGTGAGCTCTTAATATCTATTTCTCCTTCAAGACGAGTGAAGCAGCTTGCACTGGGGGCAATCAGATTGCTGCCTCCCAAGCAGATAATATGGGTAGGATCTGATTAAGTATTTCTACAGTAGAGCAGGAAGAAATTAAAACTCTCTTGACTGAGGCATTACGAAGCGAGTATAGAGCTAGGATTCCCACGCAGCTTACCTATTAGAGTTCGGTGTCAAAGCTGATGTTAATGCTTCCTTCCATGATGCGGTTCAGTTGAAGTGAATGAGCCACCCTGTGCAGGAGCTGTAAGCTCACCCTGTGGCAAGCAAATGACTAAGTGAAGCCAAGAGCCAAACTCTGACCATTTGTCAGGCATTGAAACAAAACACCTTCTTTTTCAGATGGGGTTGGCAGGATGACGTGCTGCTATTAGTGCAAGCAGTAATTGCTGCTTAGGGTTCAGCTGAGTGGCACTGTTCAGAGTATTTCATAACAACACTACATTAAAAGGCCAACGTGCCACTTCTGCACGCCATGAGATCAGGATATATGTGTTTGTGTTCCCACAAGCAAGTCTTTTCCCAAGCTCCCAGGTTTCTACCATGCTCCCAAGCCATTTCACAGCTGATTTCCCATCTTTTGGCCAGTCACACCCATGCTCTGTCTCTCTGCCACCTCTTTGTCTTTTCCACTTCTGCTGCCTTACCTTTCTAATACATATTATAATGTTCTGTTAATTTTCTCTCACCAATTCCTCCCCATTCCATCTATAGACACCCTGTATCTATAAATGACTTTTCCAGATTCCTCTTCCTTTTTCTTTCGTAGTGAGTTCCTTTGCCCCAGGAAAAGTGCTTTCACCCTCAGTTAAAGTTTATGAGTTTAATGACAGCAAAAATGAGCAGTTTCAAACATTTAATGGAGTCTTTTACAGGGTTTTTTTCCTTAGAAATTGATGATAAACCCTCTACCTGCACTTAAAACTATCTCGCTATCTTTATCAAACCCTTCTATATATAATCCTCATATGCATCGATAATTTGCCCTTTTTTGGCTATATTTTTGTGCATGAACTATCATATGTACCCTCAACTCTTGATCTGCTTTATTTTCCTTTAATCTGTTTTCCCGTACGTCTGGGTTTAACTGTCCATGGTTTCCACTGAAACAACTCCCTTTCTGTACAGAAATAAATCTAGTAATGTCAGCCTTAGGAATATGTGTATAGGCTGGCAGGACCGAATAAACACCTGGTGGTTTCATGGAGCGTTAAAAGGAAGGCATTGTTTCTGTCATTCCGTCACCACATTTAGTGAAACTAAAATGTTTGAGAGAAAAATGAGAACTAAAACTTAAAAAAAGAAAGACAAAAACCGCTGCCCACACCAGAGGTTTGAAGTGTGACCCTTTGCTATAGTTTCTCCTGCTCAAAGAGGATATATGTCAAGATTACTGTACAGAAACTGCCCTGTAAGCAAGACAGGGGTTTAAAACTGGACTTTACCCAAGCAGTATCAATAGGGCTCACTCTGCAACGCCTGAGACAGCAGACCAACAGAGCTAAGTACAGTTGCAACCTTCAACAAACAGATTTCCAGTTAGGGTGTTATCAGTATGGCTATCACCACTTCAGTAGAGAGCCGATACCTGTCAGCTTTTAGGCTTAAGGGGGTTAACAATGTAGTACTAACAAGATCTAACTGTTTCCTGGATAACTTGCATCTGTGCAAAGTCCTTTGCCCCCACTCAGGTTCAGTAACATTTTCTGAGCATAAAGATACTGAACTCTAAGGAAATGTGTACTTAAAGTACCATAATGTAGGAGAAGGCTTGGGGCAGACCTTGTAACAGTCTTCCAATACCTGAAGGGGTACAAGAGACCTGGAGAGGGGCTTGGGACAAGGGCCTGTAGGGACAGGCCAAGGGGAATGGCTTTAACCTGCCCGAGGGGAGACTGAGCTGAGCTCTTAGGCAGAAGCTCTTCCCTGTGAGGGTGCTGAGGCGCTGGCACAGGGTGCCCAGAGAAGCTGTGGCTGCCCCATCCCTGGCAGTGTTCAAGGCCAGGTTGGACACAGGGCTTGGAGCAAGCTGCTCCAGTGGAAGGGGTCCCTGCCTGTGGCAGGGGTTGGGACTGGAGGAGCTTTGAGGTCCTTTCCAACCCAAACCAGTCTGGGACTGTGTGATTCTGTGATGATTCTGCATTTCAAGCACCATCAGTTCTAGGAGGGTGGAAAACGCTGACATGTTGCTTCAGCAAAAGGGTTTCTTTGACTAAAGCTGTTCAAACCCATTTGAAAGGGGTACTGAAATAGCTGCTGTCCACTTTGTTTCATCTTACATGGCCTAAGAATGAGCTGAGTAGGTGCCTTTACCCCTTATTTCCTCCACCCTCTTCCTTCTCTGTCTTTTGCTTTAAGGCTGTTCTAACAGGAACACCACTAATTCCAGAGACGTTGTTCCTGCCTCAATGACAAATACATTTTTCTGAACAAACATTTGTGGGGAATTAAGAGCAAGTGGATGAAAAAAAAAGCACAAAACCATGCAAATAACACCTGAGCCAAGCAGAACAGTGCAAGTGGTGAGGAAACCTGGAAAAGTCAGACGACAACCTTGCACTTTATTGTGCTCTTCATGCTTTAGCACATGGTCACATCAGTGGGTATCGGGTTTTAGTAGATCAACAGCCCTTTATCCCGAATCAATATACAGAAGCCCAGCAGAATAAACTGCCAAATCCACCTGTGAAGTTTGTGTTCTTTCAACCCACTCCTCTCCAAAAGATGTCATGGGTTCCTTCCCATCCCTTTTACTGGCGTTCCTTAGGGAATTCCCATGTAGTTTAGGGGTTTTCTCTAGAATCATACCCATGGACCTCATGCTGGATGCATTTTCACGTGACTCTGATTAGGTGAGTTGCTCCAAACCGAGATGCTCTTTTTGAAGCCACTGCTCCGGACCTGTGCTGGCGCAGCACCTCGCTCGGATCAGTGCCTCGCAAAGCCCCTTTTGGCTCGGACTGGGTACAGAGAATAACAGAGCCACTCCAGGGGCGCAGTCTGCTCAGAGACCGGGTGGTTCCTCACCCCGGGGCCGGCCCTTACAGCTCTCCATCAGGCGGCTGCAGACCGGAGCCTGCGGGACGGCCGCTGCCCCCTTCCCGGTGCCCCAGGCGGCGCCGCTCCGCCTCTCAGAGAGAACGGGGTCGGGCCCGGGGCTCCAGCGCCATCTCCTGGGCATCGGGCGCTCTGCACCTCGGGCGCTGCCGGCCCCGACGCGGGCGAGCCGCGGCGATGGGCGCGTTCCCTGCAGAGCCGGACTCAGCAGCCACGCGTTTGATCTCGGAATCACAGAGCGGCTCGGGCTGGGAGGGACCTCAAAGCTCCTCCAGCTCCAACCCCTGCCACGGGCAGGGACCCCTTCCACTAGAGCAGCTTGCTCCAAGCCCCTGTGTCCAACCTGCCCTTGAGCACTGCCAGGGATGGGGCAGCCACAGCTTCTCTGGGCACCCTGTGCCAGCGCCTCAGCACCCTCACAGGGAAGAGCTTCTGCCTGAGAGCTCATCTCAGTCTCCCCTCAGGCAGGTTAAAGCCATTCCCCTTGGCCTGTCCCTGCATCCCTTGTCCCAAGCCCCTCTCCAAGTTTCCTGCAGCCCCTTCAGGCACTGGAGCTGCTCTCAGGTCTCCCCTTCAGGAGCCTTCTCTCTCCAGGCTGCCCCAGCCCAGCTCTCTCAGCCTGGCTCCAGAGCAGAGCTGCTCCAGCCCTCACAGCATCCCCATGGCTTCCTCTGGCCTCGCTCCAACAGCTCCACGTCCCTCTTGTGCTGCTGCCCCAGAGCTGGACCAGGGCTGCAGTATGTTTCTCTTGTCCATGGTTGGAAAGGACTGCAAAAGACATCTGTGGCTCAGCATCGTGATAAGAAGTAACCTGCAAGTAAAACCAACCTCTGTCATCAAGCAAAAGATATCCTGGGAAGGGTGAAAGTCAGAAATCAGTTTTGTCCTGAAAGCACAGAAGCTGGATGCTGGAGATGAGATGGAGCTGTGCAAGAGCATCATCTGCTGATAAAAGGCCTTCAGATGCATGAACCGTCGTCAGCATCCAGTTGGTTGTCAGCCAGGCTAAAACACTGTGCTGTTCTTGTTCCTGGAGTTCAGGCTAGCGATCCTGAACTGTTGCACTGCAGAGAGGGGGAAAAAGGAATCAACAAAACTGTAAAGAACAGCATCTGCCCCAATACAGCTGTACCTGAGCTGCTGCTTCCAGAGGCTGTAAGAAAGAACAAGAAACTTGATTTGGGTTTATTTCCAGGAAGGTTTCCCTCTTGATAAGCAATAACTTCCTGCAGGGGAAGCCACCTTTTGATCAGCAAAGGCATTTTCATCATCTGTGTAGCACGGACTGCAGCTTTCAGAATACAGGTGGGATGCAGTAGGTCAAGTTCAGGTGCATTAGAGACATGGAAGGCTTCCTTAGTTAGTGAAATGTGGAAATGAAGCATATTGCATCTCATAATAATTTGTACCCATGTAGATTAATTTGAGTAAAGAAATTATTTCATCATTGAGAGTATTCTATTCCTCCACACGCATAACGAAGAAAGATGTTTTGTATAAAAGAGCAGAGAGCACATTTTATTCCTTTGCATGCTGAGGTTGCATTTAGCTGTAATTTACTTGCAATAAACCGTTCTGCAACTTTAAAATCATGCAGATTTTTATAATGATGTGATTTATATAATCTCATACTGGTACATATCAATAGTAAGACAAGTGAGAGAACACCATTTATATAGACACTATATGCATGAGGGAATGCAACTTAAAAGAAGAGGTAATCAGATCATCAGCTTCAAACATCCAACCTTCGCTTTAGAAAATGAAGCTTTCCTATAGCTTAAGGAAATAATTATAATAATTCCTGGTTTTGATTAAGAATTCTTTACCCTGAATGATGAATAAAGTTCCTAAAAGAAGCGACTTTGAGTTTAAAGAGGCTGTGAACATAAAGTGCTGGCCGTCTGAGACACTTTGTGTTAAAGCTGATTATTTCAGTTGCAAACTCATGTGCTTGGTAGAGCTACTTAGAAAGGGAGAGAGGCTGCTGCTCTAATGCTGTGTGGAACTCTGATGTGTGGAACTCTGGCCTGCACGGCAGGAATAGGGAAGGAAACGCTCATGGTTTTCAGTGTGTGATGCAAAAGCCTGGTCATGGTGGGAGATCCCATCTGCTGGGCAGAGAGCACAGAGCACGCAGGCAGCTGGGAGCTGCAGCCTCAGTCACCAGCTCTGTGGGAGCTGGCTTTGACCTTTGCGATGTGTTTTCATTCAGGTAACACTGCCAATTCCCCTTCCAGCACACATGAGTCGTCACCTCGCGGCACCGAGCCCACAAAGCTGTGTCCCCTGTGGGGACAGGCTTTGATGTTGGACTCGCACCGGATCAGTGGTTGGCGTTGTTGCCTTCATTTACACGTGCCTCCTTTGCTCAGCAATACCTCATCACACTCATACCTAAACCCTCCTGCCCCATCCTGTGTTATGTGCTGCTGCACACCAGGAGGCCGGGGGAGATGTGGTGGGTACATTGCTCCCAAAGGGAGGGCTGGTGGAAAACATCGCTTCAACCCAGCTCCACTGACTCCTTTCCTCTCGTTTGCAGTAGGACCACGTTGCAATTATCACACATCGCACATACATGATTTTACCTCCTGGCTGGGAAATACCATCTTGTTCTCTCCCTGTGATTGCCCTTAAGGGACAGGAGTGTGCACGCAATTCATGGGTGGTTACTCAGCTCCAAGCTGGCACTTCTTGCTGCACAATGGTGTTGTCAGCTTCAGCCTTTCCCACACTGGGCAGTCTCTGCCAGAAGCTGGTGACTTGTGGCACATGTGGCAGGCTGGAAGCTTGGTGGGCATTCAGGTCCACCAAGACTTTGGGGTTCTGCAGATGCATGGGCCAGTGAAGGGATGCATGGGGTCATTCATCCTGGGCTCATTCCAGGTCTTGGAAAGCTTTGGAAACCATCTTAATCTCGGTGTTGTTAATCACTGTGTTAGCAGGGACCACTCCTAGGACCTTCTTCAGGGATACAGGACTTAAAAGCCACTTTGTCAAGCTGTTAAAGGTTACTGTGTTTGAGGGTGGCAGCTAGACTACACAGGGGGCTGGAATAGAGCCTCCCAAAGGTGGGCTGTTCCTGGAATGACAATTTAGGAAGTGAGGTATCGGATGAAGAGCAGAATGACTTACTTAACCTTGTATCAAATAAAATATTCAATTTGAAGGCTACATAGAAAGACTACAAAGTCGATAGGCCACGCTTTATGCAGTTCTGGGGCAGACCCTGAGACGTGGGGATGGAAAGGCAGATCAAGGAGATTAATGCAGCAAGGGGGTTAGACAAATTAACAGACCACAGGTCGGTGTACAAATAGCTAAGTAATGCACAGGGACAATGCAAAAGTAGCAGAGTTTAATGCAGAAGGTGCATTCAGCTGTAGTTTATTTGCAGTAAATGATGCTGCAACTTTAAATGTCTTAAAGACTTTTATAGTGGGGATGCATAAGGATCCGTGAAGGGAAAGGTGCAGAGGTGTACACCACTCCTAGCAGCACATGCTTTCATCAATACCTGTAGACGTGCTCCCGTTCAGGAGGTAGCAAAGAGCCACTTAGTTCCTGGAGGAGTTCCTCAAGTGTTAGCTTCTTGAACTGATGGTGAAGTGTGAGCTACTCCCCTTGCATTCTGAGTTATGCCAGTTAATTCGGACAGTCAATGAGACGAGCTCACTCGCCACTGCCATGGCAGTGCTGTTGCTTTTGAAGGGGGACCTGACTGCATCAGGTGTGCAGCAGCACGCTTGGAAGAGGAGAACAGAAGCTATGAAAGTGCAGGTGAGATACAAGGTACAGAGAACAAGATGAATCTCCAAGGGTTGCTGCTACTGCCAGAGCAAGCTACTAAACCAATAGCTCAAAATCAGTTCATAACTGGCTTACGGGCTTTTGAGTTGTACGGAGACCTGCCGGAGGTTATTGTTAGGATCATTCTGGTGTTAAGAATGAAGGCAGCACAGCAAGTTTGTAATCTGTGCCCTGAACTCTCAAGGCTAACAAATACAGCCAAGAGACTAGTTAAGGGTGGCAAGGCTGCCAGAAGTACAGACAGAGCAGCAAATCAGTGGAGAAAAAATGACAGTATGGGTAGGGGGAAACGTGTCAGAAACTTTTCTATTGAATAGGTACTTTAGAAGAGGAATTGGAATAGCGTGGTTCATCAGGCAGGTGCCATACGAAAGGACAGTCAGGAAGGGAAGCTTTAAAAGAGGTGGCCAAGTCAGAAATGTCCTGCTGATACATTAGTAGAATCTACTAAAGCAGACTAAGCCAAGCAGGCCATGTGCTGGGGGAATTATGGCAGTGTTTTCATAGACTGTTTTGCTTATAAGCTAAAGAAAATAGACAAACCCATAAGAACTTGAAAATATTTGGGTTTACTGATCGAAATCCTGTGTATTGGGCACTAGCGTGGAGTTACGGTAAGCTTGAACTTTTCACATCTCATTCACAAGTGATGGGACGGGGCAGAAAACTGATGTTTCACTTGTGGCTTGGTTCTACTCTATTGTATTTTATTATAATTACACTGGTTTGAGAGTGAAATTACTGATGAAGTGGCGCATGATTCCCATGTCAACATGAAACCTCTACAAACAAGGATTTGGTCTCTAAAGTACACTCATCATGACATACTATCCTATCATTTACATCTGACAAGACATAGCCAGTGTTTTGGTTGGCCATCAAATACAAGCGAATAGCCAAGTTTCCAATAGTCTTCCTTTCCAAGCTTTAAATGGGACTTGAAAAGCTGTAGAAATGCAATACGGGGCGATGAAGTCCTATGCATACATACAGCATCAAATCTTTTGAGAAGGAAGAACTGTGGGTGCAATTATTGTTATGCTAACAGACATAGTTTCTGGAAATTGCTTGGGATTTGTTATGAAGGCTTTAAAAATCTTTTCCATCTGGTCTTTCTCTGGGTTATTTTAGGGTGAATTTAGAGAAATACATCCACAATATAGCATGGCCACAATACGTAGATGATATCTGAAATATGCATTTCCTCTATAAAGCTGTGTTTAAAGTAATGGGAACACTGATGTCCTTAAAGAGGCATCCAAAGTAATGCTAGGACTGAGTGAGTAGAGAATCAGACTGATAGTCTTAGCTAAATAATAGCCTGAGGAAAGTAAAAATCCCTTGGTCGTTAGTCTCAGAAGAGTGAGCATTGTCTCCCTGCTCCATGCAGCTCTCAAGCCTGGGAAAGGATGGAGTTTTTCTTCACGCAGACATACTTCAGCAGAACAGGATCCAGTCCACGGAAATACCCATCCTGAGAAAGCTGATCATCTACCCCACAAAAATTAGGAGGCTGCACATCCTGTGGGAAGAGCAGGATAGTTATTACAGGTTGGTTATTAGCTAGCCAAGATGCTGACACTATGTAAAACACTCACTGCAGTAAGTCTTCAGCCGTGGACCAGTTAAGTGCGTGTTTTCCTCATGCTGACTTGGTTATCTGAGAGATCAGGCACACCAGACCTTTTCTGCAGCTGCTTTTCAGGATAGAATTGAGGTGAGGCGCTGGCACAGGGTGCCCAGAAGAGCTGTGGCTGCCCCATCCCTGGCAGTGTTCAAGGCCAGGTTGGACACAGGGGCTTGGAGCAAGCTGCTCCAGTGGAAGGGGTTGGAGCTGGAGGAGCTTTAAGGTCCCTTCAACCCAAACCAGTCTGGGATTGTGGGGTTCTGTGATTCTATGAAGTGGTTATCATACTAACATGTAAGTGAGCTGCCGTGGTTCGAGTTGCAGATGGAAGAAGTGCCCAGAGGACCAGAGCTCCAAGTCATGGTTTAGGCAGCAGCAGTGCGAGACCCCTGGGCTGCAGCTAAAGATGTCCTCTTTAAGGGGAAGCAGTAGACCTCTTTCTGGAACAGTGGTTGCTTGTTAAGCACTGAATTCTGCAGGCATCGCTAGCCCCCTTGACAAAACCTGTGCACCGGGATGAGGGTTGCTGCAGCCTGTGAAGTGCTATAGCCTCAGCAGCAGGAAATGAACCTTGTGAGTGAGTGGTGAAGGAGTCAAAGGTAGACACACTGAGCTGGCAGCTCTGGAGGCATTGTTCCTTTGTTTGTGTGTTTGGATGCTAGCTGTGAGTCTGTGTCACAGAAGAAGGGGAAGTGAAGGGGCTTGAACCTGTTTGGGTTTTCCCCATGATTAAAGGCATTTGTGTACTTCTGAAGAGAGACATGCTTTTTTCCTCCTGCCTATGTCTAAAGTCTTAAAGAATCTTCATGTTCCCAGGCACTGATGAAGCTCCTGCAGAGCTTTGGTGCCAGGAGATCGTCTCAAGGTGTTTTCAGAGTAGGAGTGGCAAGGTGTCACAAGTCTTCCTTAGTCTATGGACAATGAACATTGCTCCACCTGCCTGGAGGACTTGTACAAGTGAAGCAATAGTAGCATATAACTAGAAGATGGCAGGATCTTGAAAAAATAAACCCCATTCTAGTCTATCCTAGTTTGCTGTTGCAAGGGTGAAGAGCAAGAGAGGAGTTCAATGGGCAGGTACACTTCCAGGTGCATTATGCTTACACAACCCTTAGCACCCACAGCACAACTAAAAAAAACCCTGAAAGGTAAAGTTAAGCCCACCTGCAGGTAGTTGGACTGACATCACAGAGGAGCAAACTGTTATCAGCACATTAGATACCAAAGAAATGCCAGCAGCCATCATCTTTTACCAGTCGTGCTAATCACAGCATTAAATGCAGCATCACTTATTGTGGAGGGTGACATGTCATCCCCAGAGAGCATCCCTGGCCCTTGGGCTGCTGAGGGCACCCCACCCCATTGAGCTGTGAATAAATACCAGATGTGGAGGGAAAGGGATGAGAAGCTTTATTTGCTCACATCTCTTCTCCCATCTTGAATGGGAAGCCCCATGGGACAGATAAGGACTAGAGGTTGCTACTACCAGTCTCTCTGAAGGAGCTGAAGCACACAGAGTGTTGTTAATAAACAGTTGTTGGTTTGACATGCTTATTGTTGAAACTGATGGTGATAGAGCTTTCTTTCCTGAAGAATGCAGCAACCAAAGTAAGGCCTTTCTTCCTTTTGTGCCAGCCTGGGAACTCGTTAGTGGACTTTCCCAATGCATTTCCTAATCCTTACGTGTTTGTCCTTCTGGCACATCCATCAGGGTGGTTGGTAGAATTTAGGGACTTGATGCTATCTGTGGTTGCTGAAGGGGTTGAAATGGATGTTTCTTGATGTGAGTGTGATTTCTGAAAGAGAAATGCCTAGAAAAGAACACTGTAAACCAAACCTGATCTCCACAAAGCTCTTACATTGACAGTCCTCAGTGTTGCCTGTTGCCCGAGCTGCTATGGTATAAGTCTGCATGGGTGAGAGGTGAAGCAAAAGAGCATGGATCTGCTGATGAATAAGCTGGTTGTGGAGTACTGGGTAGCAATGGGATAGTGACCATGTCTGTGTGGTCAGTGACAGGCTGAAAAGGCAGTGTGTAGGTACACAGTCACATGGAGAGTTTGGCAGGCACCAAGGAGTAGCTTTTAGAAGTGTTAGTAGAGGGGTGCAGAGGTAACAGGGTCTTGTTACAATGATCAGGCATGAAATAAGTGCATTTGTTTTCCAGTGGTCAGAAACATTATATTGCTTGTGGCTGAAAAATGTTTCTGAAAGGACTTTTGGTCACAAAGGGAGACTATGTACTCACATGGTTGGAATGGCCTGTATGTACAACAGGGTGCAACACGAGCTTTTCCTTAGCTTGTCCAAATTTCCCATGCATAAAATGCATTAACAGCTTTTAGTTTCATAGAATTTAAAAAGTGAAATGTAAATAAGGATTGTGAATCCATTTCCCGGTCAAATGGCATCCAGTGAGTTTTACTGGGGGTTTTGTACCTTTTTTTCTACAAAAATGTATGCCAGGAATGAGATATAATTATTTTGGGATTAATGTCTTTAACATTACAAAAGCCCAACGAGAATTGTTCTGATATTATGTTAAACCTTGCACAACAGAAATGTTTGTAAAATGAAATGCTGCAATAACAACGTTCTTTAGCAGGTTCATGGATGATATGTGTGCAATTGAGCCATTGGAACATGTGCTCTGGATGGCAGAAGCGGTATCCCAGAGAACTGCAGGGCAGCTTTCTGGAAGGACTCACTGGGAGAGCAGGGACAGGCACTCATCACTGCGTTTTAAGCAAAAGGCAGATGACATCTGTGAATTCGCTGGTCTTTGGAAATCACTGTTAACCCAGACTAGAGAACAACGTGTTTTAGTCAAAATGAG
This sequence comes from Pezoporus occidentalis, assembly GCF_034315485.1. Lineage (NCBI taxonomy): Eukaryota > Metazoa > Chordata > Aves > Psittaciformes > Psittacidae > Pezoporus > Pezoporus occidentalis. The sequence goes on from NW_026912854.1 coordinate 1,622,920, forward strand.
AAGCTCCATTTCCCCTGGAGTCAGGAACTTGACTGCTCAGGCCAGGATTTTAGACTGAATTTTGGCATAACCTGAAGGGGGCCTTGAAACTCTGTAGCAAAATTTGGTCAATAGGCACAGCTAAAATCTGGGGAAATTAAAGCATTGAAGCAGCTGATTAATTAGGATTAACCTTTTTAAAAATCAGTATTATGTGTCTTCATAAGGTATGCTCAGTGGACCGGCTATTGGGCTTTGCCATCTTTGGCTAATGCTTTGCTAAGGAAGTCATTGCTCAGGTTCCATGGAGTTAGACTTCAAAGCCAATGGCCTGACCAAAGAGCTTTGCTAACAAGGCCTTTTAAAAGGGTGTTTAAGAACTTCCTTGGGCAGTCTTGTAACCGGTGCCACGATATGTGGTGTTTATGCCATGCAGTGAATTTGCCATGCTTTCCTGGCTGCCAGAAGGCACTTCCTTTATTCAAAGTGTTCTCATGATAACTAAAACCTTGTAATTTCAAAAAAGTAAGTATTTGCACTGCAAAGCATCAGGGGTGCCAAGTAGGAGATTCGGATTTGAAGCCTACTACTGCTAAGGCAAGGAACTGACAACCAACACGGAGAAAGAATAGAAACATTAGGAGAATTTCATAGCCTGTAAGCCCCAGAAGTTGAAAAACCAAACAGCACAATGCATGGATGGACGTGGATTTAAACCTCATTGTCTTTCTGAGGATCAGAGTTCTTGCTATAGCAAATGGAGAGGAAATACATTCCTCCCACCTTGCAGAGATGCATCAACAGAGCCCTCAAGGCTTATCCAACCCGCATGTACAGAGACCGCCTCAGGTGACTGACTGTGTCAGGCAGTGCTCTTGTGCCATGGGCTACTGATACCAGCTGCTTCTAAGCCTTTCTGCAGCAAGGCTCCCCACTGGATGCTGCTTTTCACCATGAAAACCCATTTTGCCCATTGACACCTTTGCAGCTGGCTGGCTTGCTCTGCCCTCCTCTAGCTGCTTCCTCTAGCCATGCTGGCTGGGGCAGACCTTGTAGCAGACTATTTCAGTAACTGACTCCTTTAAAGAGGATGCAGTGGCATGCAGGATCCACACAGAATCCTTGCCACATAAAAAATAAAAGCTTCCCTAAAGGAAAAACCCTCTTTGCCCCACGTTTTGCCAGTCTATGGCTTTAGACCCGAATTAGAGTTGCCACTCACTCCAGGCATTTTGCATACAGTGGAGTTGTCTCCAGTTTTCTTCATGGGGTGGTAAATATTCCTGTTTCCCCACCTTTAGGAACTCCATGATTTCTAAGTGAAGTATCCCAGAACATGCTAAGTGGGATATGAATTGGAGCTCTATAGGGCTGCCCAGCAGGCCACGCACATCAGCTCCCCAGTGAGCCAGCCAGGGCTTGGATGGAGGCAGCCACCAGCCACCCTGGGCTCTCAGAGGGGAGCTGCTCTTGTGCCAGGGCATCAGCCAGGCCTCTGCAAGGCAAAGGGTGATTGCTTAAACCAGCCGGTCTGAAGATTACACGTTGGTGCTGGATGCATAGAGCGTGAAACCACATAGCTATATGTTTGTGGTTACAAAAGTGACAGCAACCACTGCCAAGCTGAATTTCAGGTGATGAAAGTACCAGGTCATGTCTCTGCATGTCAGGCAAGAGGAATACCAAGCTCACCTTTCCTTGTATTAAGGGAAACTCAAAGAACGCTGACACGTGCTAGCTGAAGTCCCACTGCTTTCTCTTCTGTTGTTTCTGGGAGTCACGATAACCAACCGTAGTCTTGCACAAGTTATGTTTCTCTAATGAATATTACCATGGTACCTCTAGTGGGTATTTTTACCGTATGTGCCTTCACAGTTCTTTGCAATCCCCCGAAAATCCTTAGGGCTGCCTTAAAGCATATATATGTATGCACATCTATATGCAGACATGCAAGGAAACACACTGCAACTTGTTTCCCAAGGAAATAGAGCACATGTAGGAAATGCTTGGCTTTATTATTATTTTCTTATATAATAATCTTCAATAAAAGTCTGAAGGCAAAACCACTCCATGGTAAAGGAAGGGGGAGAGCAATGCAAACCTAGGACAGTTGAGCTACAGGAATGGCTCTTGTGAAGCCAACAAGATGCAAAGACTGTAGACAACTTAATCATAGAATCATAGAATAGTTAGGGTTGGAAAGGACCTTAAGATCATCCAGTTCCCCAATTTATTATGTTTGGTGAACACAACATGGGGACAAGGAAATCAGAGGATCCATGAGCTCACTCTGCTCAAAATGCAGTCACAGCAAGTGGCCATAGAGATCATTGCATGGGAAGTAAAGAAGAGCAAACCCACTCCTTTTGCAGAGCAGAAGGACAAGCAAAAACTCCAACATTTCATCTAAATCTTTGGTTTATGGGCTTTAGTCATAAACGCAGACACCCGGATGGTTACTATGATTTTCCTTTTGGGAGGTGTGGAGGGCTGTGCATAGAGAACGTGGAGCCTAATCTTAGGAACACTTATTGTCTTAGTGACCAGCAGGGCTGCTTCTCGGCTGTGTTTTTTGTTTGTGGAGAAGCTAAAAATAACTTAATTGGTTTGTGTTAGCAAGAAACGCGTGGCTTTTCTTCTGCGCTGCCATGTGGCACAGTCTGGGATGTGGGTTTTTAATGGCGCAAGGAGCTTGTGCTTTGTCCCCGCAGGACCATCAACACCACAGGCTCCAATGTACCCTTATGTTTGCACAAGGAAATGAAACCTCCAGGCACTGCGGCCTTTCTTTTAATAACTCTTCCACCTGCCAGACCTGAGTCAAAGTTCAAGTACACAGCTTTCTAGTGTTGCACAATGCTCTGGCAGAAAACAGGCTTTAACAATAACAGGGGTTGCTCCTAGGTGCCTTTGGTACCTGCAACACCCTTTTGTGTTTCTGGTTTTCCCCAGTACCTCAATACCCCTCACGCCGCACATCAGAGGGACCCCCTTCACCTATTAAGAGGTAAATAATGAAGACGTGCAGGTGGAGAACAAGGCTTCCAGTGCCTGAGTTTAGGTAGATCTATGGACAAAAGGAGCTGCATGACCCTGGTGCTGAGTTATTGTTCATAGCAAACAAAGAGCCTGAGAAATGGAGCAAGAGCTGTGGCTTACACCGCTGTCTGTAAATCTGTTCAGTTCTTGTAGTGGTACTTGAAGTTATACACATGGTGTTACAGGTCCCTAATCAGCTAAAACCTCTTGGACCTGGGAGGAAAGAAAGGCAGGGATGGAGAGGAAAGAGGGAAGACCACTCACCTGGTCGTCATGCATTACCTGGCATTTTTGTCCTGGTTAGTGTGAATCATCCTGTAGCACTATGTTAGACTTCGGAGGATAAGGCTGGATGTTTGATATGCCACAATGGATGACAACCCTTTCTCTGTCCCACGGGCTCATGTTCTTCTTGATCAAGACAGATAGTGCTCTCATATCTTAGTCTGTAACATTCGGACTTCCAGCCTTGCCCAAGGGGCGATTATCTGTTCAGGAAGGAAACTGGGCAGTGTGGAAGCACCAGTCGTGTCACTCAGCCCTTGTGTGATGCTGTTTAGTATCAGGGCACTGTAGGAAAGTCTCTTGCAAGAAAAGCACAGCTAATGATATATTGTGAAACAAAACTCCCCCTTCAGCTGTATGGTTTATATATATGGTGGACAATTGGGATCTGCAGAGTTTCTGAGTGAGAATGGTTTGAGGAGAGTAACTTTCTCCCTTCTGTTGCTTGTACCTTCCTTCCCCATTGTCGTGGTTTAAACCCAGTCAGGTAACTTGTTCACTCACTCCCCCCCTTCTTGCCCTCCCCCTACTCTCGGAGGGACAGAGAGGAGAATCGAAAAGAATGCAACTCCCACGGGTTGAGATAAGAACAGTTTAGTAACTAAGGTATAACACAAATCACTACTGCTACCACCAATGATAATAATGATACAGGAAATAACAAGGGAAGAGAATACATCATCTCACCACCAGCCGACCAATAACTCGCCCCCCCAGCCCGACCAAGCTCCGACCGATACCTCCTCCAACCCTGCAGTCTCTCGGCCCTTCCGGCTAACTCCCAGTTACATCCTGGGCATGATGTGCTGTGGTATGGAATACCTCTTTGGTCAGTTTGGGTCAGGTGTCCTGTCTCTCCTTCCTCCTGGCTCCCCCTCCTCCCTGGCAGAGCATGAGGCTCACAAAGTCCTTGGCCAAACCAAAACATCACCTATCAGCTCTGTTCCCAAGCTGAAAGTCAAAACACTGCACTGCACCAGCTACCAAGAAGGGGAAAAATGACTGCTACTGCTGAACCCAGGACATTATCCACCCCTTATTCCATACCATTCACGTCATGCTCAGATCCCCCATTTTCAATATACCATCATTCTTATCTTAGTGCATGGACCAGTCCCTATAAAGCTGCTGAGTCCATCTGGTCCATGATGTCAGGCTCCATCTCTTGTAACAGTCTTCCAGAGCAGGAGAGACTGTGTGCAGTGTTCACACTCGTGAATAACCTGGGCAATAGTGTCCATTGCTAAGTCCACCCCTCGATCATGAGTCCATCTCTGTGTTGCATCTCTGCTCTGATGGCCTGAAGTGCCATGGGCCCACCAGGCTTAAAATAATTCACTGTCCCCTTAAGCAGTTTCTGCAGCTTGTTGCTGGGGACTCCATACAGCTGTCTTCCATCTCCGATGCTTCCAAAGCACTGGAGGGGCCCAGTGGACTAGATACTTGCCCATACTGTCCCACACACCCTGCCACTCATGACTGTCCAGCCTTGGGGAAAACCTTTTGGTCCCCCTATATTGTTGTCTAACCCCAGACAAGACCCAAACCTGACTCTGCTTAACTTTTGAGATCAGACAAAATGGTTGTGGGTAGAACACAGTCTGTGTGTGTGCCAACATGCTGATCCCCATCACAATCAGCAGGCAGGTCCCAAGGATGCCCAAAGGCCATTCAAAACCTTCAGAACTCTCAGTTGATGCTGCTGTACTTGTCACTGGGGCTGGTGTAGCTGCTGTGCTTGCCGGCTCTCCCACCGCCAGCTTCTCTTTTCCCGAGTCCAGATCTTCCTCCTCTGCCTTGCTGGGAAATGCTGCGTGGTCTCCTGCATCCTCCTGGGGCTCGGCGGGCGGCTTCCGTGGAATGCTCTCGGCCGTCGCGGGGCTGGGCTCGGCCGCGGGGCTCGGCTCCTCCGCGGGGCTCGGCTCCTCCGCCGCCTTCTCCCGCTGCTCGGCAGCCGCCTCCTTCCGCTCCTCGAGCGCTCCGGCCTCCCCCACCGGCAGCCGTCCCCTCGCGGCCTCCGGCCCCGCTCCCGCCGCCGCTTGCTCCCCGGGGCCGCTCTCCCGGGCCGCTACGGCTGCCGCCGGCTCCCGGGGCCGCTCCCCCTCGGCTCCCTGCAGCCTCACGTAGACGGAGGCGAGGGCGAGGGCCAGGACGGTGAAGAGCAGCCGGACGGCCAGGTACAAGTCCACGGCCACGTCCGTCCCGCCCTGCTGCTGGAGCCCGCCCGTATTACAAGCCATTGCCATAAAGCACAGTGAGACAAGAACCTTAGCCCAGGCCCCATACTTGATAAACACTATCACAGCAAATACCGGCTCTACGTAAGTTACAACATTCTGAAGCTGTGAGATCAACAAGAACAACTCTGAGAGCCAATAAATCAGCATTGTGACGAGTGACTATTAATCCAGTCAAATCTGTCGTTATCTCAACCCTTCGTGCCCCACGTTGGGCGCCAAAAAGAACTGTCGTGGTTTAAACCCAGTCAGGTAACTTGTTCACTCACTCCCCCCCTTCTTGCCCTCCCCCTACTCTCGGAGGGACAGAGAGGAGAATCGAAAAGAATGCAACTCCCACGGGTTGAGATAAGAACAGTTTAGTAACTAAGGTATAACACAAATCACTACTGCTACCACCAATGATAATAATGATACAGGAAATAACAAGGGAAGAGAATACATCATCTCACCACCAGCCGACCAATAACTCGCCCCCCCCAGCCCGACCAAGCTCCGACCGATACCTCCTCCAACCCTGCAGTCTCTCGGCCCTTCCGGCTAACTCCCAGTTACATCCTGGGCATGATGTGCTGTGGTATGGAATACCTCTTTGGTCAGTTTGGGTCAGGTGTCCTGTCTCTCCTTCCTCCTGGCTCCCCCTCCTCCCTGGCAGAGCATGAGGCTCACAAAGTCCTTGGCCAAACCAAAACATCACCTATCAGCTCTGTTCCCAAGCTGAAAGTCAAAACACTGCACTGCACCAGCTACCAAGAAGGGGAAAAATGACTGCTACTGCTGAACCCAGGACACCCATCCAGACCATAGTAAAACTCCTCTTGCAGGAAAGGATTTGCTGCTGTCTGGGAGTCTTAAAAGAGCTTCTGCCTGATGCATTTAAACTTTTGTGTCAGGATTCATGATGCTTACAGGCTTTCCTTGTGCTCTAAATGAACAGAGAGCAAGGCTTTTATTAGGGCTGCTCCATCCATGTGAAGTTCGCTTGCTGATACCAAACTCCTTGCATGTTTTTCACCTACAAGTGAAAGAGCTCTAGCCATGTCTTTTCAAGGGGCATTTTAAATCATGCTCCACTGATTTTATGTGCTGTGTGCATTTAATTTACGTACGGGTTGGTGAATGATTTAAAAACTTTCTTTACCACTGATCAAAACTTGGGCATCCCTATGAAAATGTCTCAATTTATTGTTCCTGAAATGAGAATGGATATTATGTCAAATGAATGATAAAGTAATCAAATATCTATCTCTTCTTAACGGAGGAAAGCACAGATTTATGTGTGGATGCTCAAGAGCTCATGGAAGGTTTTGCTTTCCCCTTTTTCCATGGTGGCTGTCATCTGTCCCCACTGAGGAGGCAAAGCTATGGAGCTCCAGTTCCACCCCCACAGCCAGACCACGTCTGCTAAGAAATATGTGGATATTTAACTGTGATTTCCCTGAAAACGGTTGTTTTGTTGTACTCGACCCAACACTTTAGAAGCTCATGTAATAACACTCTTAATCAAAGCACATATTTCTTTTCAATCAGTCACTCACCAGTATCCATGCTGAGTTTTCTCTCTGTTGCTCCAGTGTTTTTAAGGGTATGTATACAGTAACTGTGAGCAGGCAGAGTTGGCAGGGTACAAAACAGCTAGAGGAAACATTAATCTACCACGATAAGACATGAACTGTGGATCTGACTCAGGGACCAAATTTATGAGTGAATGTTAGAACGTGGCTAGGAACTGGGGTATAAAAGCCACTGTAACCAGCCGGTTAATGCCACTGAACGATGAAAACCATGATAATTACATGGTTGTATTTGCCTTTACAGCCATAGGAAATTTGTGGTAAAGCACAAACTGAAAAGCCAGCACAAAAACACTATTAGCATCTCCAAACGTGTGTCAGATTTTTTACGAGAACATCAAGAAGTAATTTTTCAAACCCCTTCTTTTTTTTATCTCCTTTCGTGTCCTAAAGAATAGGAAGGACAAAAGCTGTGGTTGATAAATCCATGAGCAGCCCCTAAGATGCCCTGCTGCAAGGGGAGATGGGGAGCTGCTGTCTGAGCTGCTAATAGGGACCAAAGAGCCCCTGGAAGTGCTTGTGCCACTGAGACAAGAAGAGCATCGGTGTCAGCAGGAGCAGAGGGACAGGGCAGCAGCCACATGTCTTGTGGGTAGACCTGGAAGCAGGACTTTGCCTGCTTGGCCCATCAAGGCAGGGTGCTAAGACACAATGTGGTCTTTCAGTTGTCCTAAGACATTGACTCATCCTCCAGGCTTTAGAATTCAGACTATTCTGCAGGCTTAGGCAGCAGGAAGAGGGGTTATGTAGCTCTCCCTGAGTTCTTTATAACCTTCCAGCTACACTCTCAGCTACATCATGTGCTCTGTGGAAGCAAAGGAAGAGGGGAGGGTTTGCTCAATAACCTCTGCTTTGTCTGCAGGTTGTTTTGGGGGTATTTTGGCCATTTTCCTGGAGCTCAGTCCTTCGCAATAAATGAACAAAGGCTTGGGACGTGTTTATGACTGCTTCCTTAAAATCCCCAACTTGGTGGAAGGTGCACCTTGGAAAGAAGACGCAGCCGGAGTGGGAGGTGATGGGAGGTGATGGAAGGTGACCCGCACTTGCTCTGCTCCCTGTCAGCCCTGGCTGCGTGCATCCAAAAGGAGCAGGAAAACTCCCTAAAATACCAGTGTTTTTTTGCGGGCAGACTGGTACCTTTACAGACGGCTGGGGTCCTTCCCATAACGTATCAGGATGCTTTTATAGGACCTGTCTCCCTTCAGCGCTCTGGCCTGGGAGCTGATGTCTCCTGAAGTTCCTAGCAGTGTTTTGTTTAGCTGCTGGGAGTTTGAAGCTCAGGGCATGAGGACCGTGACCAGAGGCCCAAGGGATTCCCTGGGCTGCAGCCGCAGCACCAACCATTTGTTTTCTTTTGACAGCCTGCGAGGCAGCTCAAATCCACCAGTTCACTACAAGCTGCAAACCACAACCCCTCTCCACTGCGTTAGAGCATGTACCTGAAGGGAATATAAGCTTTGGAGGCCCTGGCTGTGCTCTCCCAGCTCCTGTCCTGCATTTCAAAGGAGGTTTTCTACCCAGGATTTGCCTGGAGGAGCTCACTCGCATTTTGGCATCCCTAGAGGTGATGGCAGCATCTCCAGCTGCAGCCTTCACCTCTGGGGTACCCAGAGGGAGAGGTTTTCGGAGGAGTGGGGGCTCTTTTGTACTCCTTTAAAGTAACTTGGGTACCATAAGAGGTCTCGGGCACCATAAGAGGCAGAAAATCACTTTCCCACCTCACAAGTATCAAGAAAGAGTGCATGAGGCAGGTTGGGAAATGATAGAAAGGGTGTTTCATCCCTGAAGCGCTCTCTCAGGTTTCTGTTTTCACTTCCAAGAACACTTCCTAAAGAGCACAGCTAGAAGGAATTTCAGATAAGTTTGAACTGGAAGAAGACCATTTCTTCACTTTGTACAGTGGAAAATGCTAGACCCCAATGGCACAATCTGTCATCCCAGTAGGTTCAAGCAGAGAAAGGCTGAGGAGGCTGCGAGCACAGAGCCCATTGTCACACTACTAAAAGCTCTTTCTTTTCCCAAAACATGCAAGAAAATTCTTGAAGTTCCTACAATAGTCAGATAACTATATTGGAGATGTGTCCTTGCAGTCATAGTGGATAGATGCTCTAAATGAAGAAACATCTCTCCCCCACATCCCCATTTTGGGTAGATTGAAACCTCATTGAACAGAAAGAAATAACAACACAAAACCCCTCCAACCCAACCATACGTGCCACATATGAACATAGTTTGTGAAGCCCAGCACTTCCTTATGGACGTGGCCAGACACCATGGATCCTGCCACATCTGATGTTTGACATCTCAGTCTCTGTGGAAGATTGGGATTTTTCCATAGGCTGCCTGCTAGACAGTTATCTCCCCCAAACTCAGCAGTCCAAAACCTGGGTCAGCAATGGCTTGCTTGTTCTACCAAAGGCTCTACTTAGCCTACACAGCCAGGCTGGAAGGGTAGTTATTATTGCACTGTGGTGGCCAGGAGGATGTCTTTTCCATCTGCTCCACGATAAACTTACACCAGGGATAGATGAACCCCACCTCAACTGTGATGCATGGCACCTTTCACTCTAAAACACTTAAATCTAAATAGAGCTGAACATCTCAAATGCACGGTGGGTGCCCACACTCAGTCTGCTGTGTGCCCTACCAAGGTTGGTAGAACATATCCTGCAAGGGGACAGAGGGGCAGAAGGTGGCATAGCCCTTACTGAGGGATCAAGCATGCCAAGTTCAGCAGGGGAAAAGAAAAAGACGGTTGCTTGTTGCTTATGGCTTGGGGCTCTCTCATAAACAGGTAGGTCTGAAAACCATTTTCTAGCAGTGCACAGCTACAAACACAATATTATTTCTAGAAACCACCCGTGGCCTCAAGTGCTGAAAGATGCAGAGGGGCCTCAGCATGAGGAACGTCAGGTTCTCGTGTTCCAGACTGCGGTTTCCTTGCACCTTTCCCTTTTGGCATAAGCTTGCAAAGCCACTCTCCATTTTTAATATTCAAAGGTTAGCTGACGCACCAAGCATATTCTGGGGATACGGCGTAGCTGCAGTCCCGATAGCTGAAAGAGGGAAGGGAACGCGGTTGTACATCTCACAGCAAATGGAGCGACAAGCTGCATGAGCCAGGAAATCCATTTTTGCCTTGCCTAGGGAGTAAGTCTTACTTTTTGCTTCAAACTGTAAAGGTGCTGGTTAAAATTAGATGATTCATGTTGATTCACAACAGGTTTAAAAACAAGAAGCCTCCCTGACCAGGTTCTTTGGTGGGCAGGAGAGGGTTCTTTGTTAAACACAAAAAGCACAATGCACACGCGCATTCACACATGCTTAAAAGTTACTGTTTTTTCCCTGGAAAATGTGGTTTCTCTAATTGAGGGTTGTAAAAGAGAAAAAAAACCCTTTTCAAGCATCCCACTGGATTAGTCATGCCAGGGTGGGTCAGTCTTATCACATCACGTGATGTCCAGTAATGGTGATGCAACGAAACAGATGCTGTCCGAATTTCATGGCATCAGTCAGCAGCAAAACTATGCAAATCAAACCACCGTCCTTTTCCAGAGATTCCAAAACATCCCATCTCTCCCAGGCCCTGGCCTTCAGCGCTTTTCCCAGACAAACCAACACATGATCCCTTTTTCTTCAGCAGCACATGACAAGAATGAGGCCTGGACTACTGGGAATACAGCTGGGTTGAAATCCTCCTTGTGTACACAGGGGTACTCCACCTTCTTGGAAGAAGAGGTGGGAAAAAATAAGATTCCCATAACTGGATTACAGGCTGGCAATGTACACTGTCTGGCAACCAGTGTTGTACTGCATGTAAAATCTCATACTGGGGCCAGATCGACCCACTTAGTCCGTCCAGGAAGCTATATTATCCCTGGAAGCTTTTACCCAAGGACAGGATGATGATGATGACAAAGTGGTATTAATTCTCTTTTCATCTAACTGATGTGTGGATACACAGAAAGAAAAGGTGCAGTACTGTAAAAATGAACGGCTAATCTACATAAACACGTTTCCATTGAGTAGCCATCCATGATAGAGAATGTGACTAGTTATAATCAGCTTTTCCCCAGTAAAGGGGGAAAGCCTAATAAAAGTGTTACACCCCAACACGTGTTATTGCCACAATGTGAGGCAGTGTTAGTAACATACGAAGTAGAAAGGATGCAATCAGAGTGACCAGCACCAAGCAGAGCAGATCCTATAAATCAGACTGACTGAATGAGTGATAAGGTATGATTTATATGTTAAATCTGGTTTTACTTGAAGAAGGACAATATTTCTGCTAGAACATGAAGCCTGGAAGCTATTTACAACTGAAACGTCCTCATTTTCCAGCTGCCAACAAGACATCTACACCACCACTATCACCTCCCTTGAGACACTTCCTTGAGATACATGTCCTGCCATGTTGTGGATGAGTTTTCTACCTTATAAGTGAAGCTCTTTAAAAGCTTTTCTTTTGAAGCTTGGGTATGTAAGTCAATCCTAATGGGATTTTCCCTAGTGGGAAAATATGCTTCATCTGCAACTGCACTTCTAAAATCCATAGACAGGCTTTTTGCAGCTAAAGAAGTGGTATCAGAGATTAATTTGATTGCACAATTAATGCCTGAAGAACAAAAAGCAGGGTTTCATATGAACCCAGCTGTAGTGAAAAGATGGGATGCAATAGGAGCAGCCTATTCACACCACAGGTTTGCTCAGCCACCGCAGGACACACACATCAGAGAAGTCAACTGAGATGAACACACTGCTGTGGCAGAGCCAAATCATCCTAGGACTTACCCTCTGTGCTTGAGTGTCTTCGTAGTCTTTGTGCTGTGGGCAGCGACGGTGACCCTGTGAGGCTGAGACAGTCCTGTGCCCTCCAGCTGGCGTGTGGTTTGAGGGAAACAATTCAGGAACACAAGGCATTGTAAAGGGTCTCCCAGTGCTGACCCAGGAGGAGGGCTTGGGACTGAGGGTGGAAATGGCCTGGAGTGAGATCCAGTGGTGACTGGTGGAGTTAACTGCTTGGAGAAGTCAAGGGCAGGACAAAATAGTGTTTGGCTTAAGTGAAAGAAGTAGAGAAACAGCCCTCTGGCAGGTTTTCAGAGGAGGAGTAATTGGGGAAGCCTAATTTGCAACAGCCTTGCAGGGAAGCGTGCTTACGGACTGAAGGCTGGTGAACGAAAGCGTAACTGAGACCTCTCAAATGGAGACTGAAGAGGGACTGGAAATAGATCATTTCTCTCCAAACAAGAACTTTGAACCAAATATTTCAATGCCCCTCATACAACAGATCAAGGTGACTTATTACAATCAGAAATAAATATGCAATCTTTATGCATTCACAGGCATGTGAGAGGCTTAAAAGCCCCATAACATTATAGTCTGCAGTCTTTGCTGGAGATAGCAGACACACAATGGTGTGATGTTTAGTTTGGGAAGGCAGTGCATTTTCTGGATCTTTCTTATTTGCATTTTTTTTGAGGGAAATGGCCTACCCTCATTGAATATTTATGCCTCATCAATGTACCAAGATGAATTGTATGAAACCAGTGCAGAATAAGACATCAGCCATTCTGCTCAGAAGAGGCACTAACATGAGAGTGTTGGAACAAACCAAAGGAGTGTTGCAAATGCACTGGCTTGTAGTGATGTGCATTGCCTTTTGCGAGCAGGCTGCATGTTTAAGCAAGGGCCACTCACTGTACACACACCCTATTAGGCTTAGCTTTCCGATTGCAGGACTGAATACAATGATGGACTAATTCTAGAGTAATTTATGTAAGTGCTGCTGTGCCAAAGTGATTGGAGAAATGATGAGCTTCAGAACTGACCATGCATCATGTGCAAAGAGCTTTTTGGAGAAGCCTGGAATCTCGAGACATTTTGTTGGGTAATTTGGCAGAGAACAATAGCAGTGTGAGGAAAGAAAATGCTTGTCTAGGCTTAAAAATAGACAGCGTTAACAGGTCTCTAATCTTGCACAGATCTGTTACTTGGGCAATGTAGTCATAAAGTTGAGTACTGAACACTTGCATTATGATGTTTCCATTGCTTAATAATCCGAAGAGCTTGCCAAACATAAGGAAACTCAGATTCCAAGGATGCTCTGATGCTGTGTCAAAGAGGACTCAATCATTTTCCAATAGATGATGTCCAGGAGCAATGCCTGCCAGAATCTCAGTTGGGGGCTCTGAAGGCATATTTTTCTATAACCATAGGTAGAGGCCAACTTATTTCACACAGCTTTTCAGCATGATGATGTTTTCCAGTGCCTGATACCTGCTTTGGAGCAACCATGGCTGTTTCATCTTGCTTTCTATATTTCCAGTGCTGGATCATCTGCCTTCCTTCATCTCCAGCTCTCAGTTGGAGGGCTTGTTAGTGGCTAACACCTGGAAGCTTACATTTATGAAGGATACGAGCCAGTGAGCTGGTCATGGATTAAATCACCCATCTGTGTCTTCTATATGTGTGGGTTCACAGGGTCCCTCAGGCAGGAAGGGACTTCAGGAAGTCTCTGGTCCAAGAGGAGTCAGAGCTGAGTTCAGACCATGTTGCAAAAGCCTGTGTCCACAGGGCTCTGTCCACTTGGGTCTGGAAAGCCTCCAAGGTGATGACCTTATCTTGGTAACTTCCTCCTGCCCCCCAGGAGGCCAGGCACGTGAGGTCCTGCACGTGATGCTGATGGGTTGTATGGCCTAAGCAGCCAAGCCAGACAGTGCCACCCAACTGAAGGCTTGGGCAGCGTTACAGCACAGACATTCAGAGACTTCCCCTGCCTTTGGGTCATTCATGTCTCCCTCTGGTCTCGTATCACTGTTACTCTTGACTGCCCAGGGGAAGGGTGTCTTCAGGAGAGTTAGTGGAGACCTATTGATTCTCCCTATTGACCTAAGGAGTTGTATTTAAGAAGGGAAAGACATAGGTGGGTGCTAACACACCATGGTCATGATGGTAGCACAGTGCACATGAACCCCATATGGGAGAAAAAAAGGTTTCAGAGTCAAAACCAAACACAACTTCCATTACCCATCTTCTGAAAGTGACTTGTCCTTCTGTTTTCCACCCCTAGAGCTGTGGACTTGGACAGGCAACGCAGGAAACCTTCCATTCCCAGAAACTCTAACCAAGCTGGATGAATTTCTGGGAGAGAGCTTAAGGGGCTGACACTGATGGGAAAGATAATCGGTGCTAAGGTGAATGCTTTGCTTCACTGGCTCAGACATTGCTCGGTTAATGTTACGTTCAGTGCTCGCAAGATCCCAGCGCAACCCTTGTGGCTATCCCCATGGGTTTACTTCACTGAATATCAATTCCTTGTAGGGCTGAAGTGGAAGCAGAAGGGATGCATGCACTGAGAGTCTCATGCAATATGGGCCCCCACAGCTGAGCTAGTGCTCTGTGATCAGATACAGCGCAGGAGGATAAAGTAGGCATGAATAAATTCAAGTAGAAGGTGTCTAACTCTTGGAGCAGGGAGATCTTGCAACACCCTATTCGTAGGAGCAGCAGGAGGCAAACCAACAAGAGTATTTTAAAGATGGAGCAACCCTGTGCTTGTGAAAGCAGAGCATGGTAACAAAAAGACCTAACCTTGGTGCTCCAAGAAATCCTATGCTCCCTTGATCCATGGGAAAGGTGAGTTCAAGAAAGCTGCTTGTCCATACAGGGCAAAATAAATTCATTCTGCTACATTATAAAGGATGCCTGTAAAGTGAATGAGTGAGGAAAACACTTGTAGCTTCAAAAGCTCCATCAAAACGAGGAATGCAGCCTCTCTATCCACATTGACTTTGTGGTTAATGAAGCCCTGGGAACATTTGCTTTGCCCAATTAAGCATCAGTCATAGCCGAATGTTTGAAGAGAAGTGTCGTGTTTCTGGTTCTTTGGGTTTTCACCAAAAAACCAACAACAAAACCTGTCAAAACCAGATGTGTCTACTGCTGGGTAAACAAGTCTTGGGTTCTGGGCTTTGGGGTTTCGTGCCCTGTTTGTGCCACAACAGCTACCAGCATCTAAGACACTTCAAGTGGTTTCGTTTTGGCTCATGCACATGCATCAAATCCACAAATGTTAAAAATGTGCCTGCCAGAGCACTTACCCTCTTCTCTGTCACTGCCAGCCCTGTCCCACTTCAAGACGTGCTGCAATAACCTCCTTGCATTTGTGTGTGAGTGCTCAAATGACCTTATTTCTGCCCGGCTGATGGTCCGCTGAGGGTGGTCTGCAGCCACTGAGCTGAAAATCGGCTGCTGACTGTCAGGGCCCACGACTGGGAGTTCAGTTCACTTCCAACCTGACACAGCAGTCCAGATAGTCCTTCTGCAGAAGGTCTAACCGCTTACTGCTCACCACAGCTATCCTTCATCTGCTCATAGCTGTCAAGCCAACTGGATTTCCTCCTGTCATAGGCTATGTGGGTAAAGCAAAAGCACTAGGTGTCAGACATCTTAGCCATGTCTCATGTGACACTCATAAATAAGCTGAGGAATGAAGAATGGTCAAGATGAAATAAGCATTTGGGAGGGGGGAAGCTACTAGAAAATGGCATCGCCCACAAAGTCAGAGGGATGCAGCAAGCAGGGTTTCACAGGGGTTTAATCTGAGTCTGATACAAGGCAACGTTGCATGTGTGACCTGATGATACAGTATTGTACAGAACTTGCACATGACACCCAGCTGGAAAGGAGGGCAAGGCCAGAATTCAAGGAAATCTTGCCAAATTGGATCTATATTACAGAAACAGAATGCAAACAAAACCCTTTTCAAGAAGGAAGCGTGTGGGGTGTGCAGGCACTGAGTACCAGCTAGCCAGGCAGCACATCAGTAGGAAACGGACGACAAGCTGAACATGAGTCAACAAAGTTGTAGAGCTACAAGAAAAGCAGAAACTGGGCTGTATAAACAGGAGAGTGACCTATAAGGCACACGGATGGAAAAATCCAACCACTGTGTCGCAGCACAGCCGCAGCTTAAGCTCTGCGTCTAGCCGGGGGGACCGCACATTTAGAAGGACATAACTACTTGGAAAGAGTCCAGAGCAGCAAATGACAAAGAGCAGCAGCAGAAAACCCAGTCTTTGAAGACAGATTGAATTCAGTTGTGAAAAAGGGATGGCTAAGCAGGGACATCCCAGGTTTCCAAACCATGAGAGGCTGCTGCAGTGGTGGAGGAATGATCATTTTTCAAAGCCCACAGGGTAGGGCAAACGACTGTGAGCTACTCATCAGCTAGTTCACTCCCAAGAGCATGGGAAGCAAAGCAAGAAGTGAGGTCTTCAGTTTTGGAGGCTGCTAGGAGCAGACTGGTTAAGCGCTGACCAGGACTAACGTGGATAGAGCTGCCCCAGCCGTGGGGCAGCAGAGATGGGTTAGGCAGCCCACCGAGGTACCATCCGTCCCTGAGATCTGGAAACTAGTGACCCGCTAAAACAACACTAGGAAATATGGATGAGGGCTCAAAGCTGTTTTAAGAATGAGCCTGTGCCACATCAAAGAAGCTGCAGCTTCACAGCTCTTTTTCATGCCTGCCTGGAACTGCTGGGCAGTTGTGCTGTGTGGAGATGGGGCTGTACAATACCACTTGAAAGCAAAGGTTTAATTCTTACCAGCCAATGGTGGCAATAAAAGGTTTCTGCATTACAGTCTGGTTTGGTCTCTCCCTTCTCCCCATTTCAACATAACCAGGAAAGCATTTGTCCCACATGTCTTATGTTGCAGCATTTGACCTTAAGATCAAGAGGGAAGCAGTAAAAAGGGGGTATGAAGTTTAGTTTGGGTTGGTTTATGTCTCAGAGTACATGCAAAATATCTATGCCAAAAGGGCCCTGAACTACCTGGAGATCACATCCTTGGATAGCTTCAGAGGCCACTATCAAGCATTACCACTACATTGGGACCCCTTCCACTAGAGCAGCTTGCTCCAAGCCCCTGTGTCCAGCCTGGCCTTGAACACTGCCAGGGATGGGGCAGCCACAGCTTCTCTGGGCACCCTGTGGTAATGCAACCACCCTAAGCATCATCACCTTGATGTTTGACAGTGATTACTCTTGAGTGTTAGACCAACAAAAACTAGAAATGTGATGATCAGGAGCGTGTGGTCTTCCAGGTGCATCTGTCACACTTCTCTTTCATGTGACTTTCTGAACTTGCTGCAACGCCACTCCTCTGGGGAGCTCTCTATGCATGAAAGACACATTTATTTTCCTTTTATCTTGATATTTTAATTAATTTTCATTGCAAATTAATTAATTAATTTTAATTGCAAAGGATATTGTCTCTTTTACCCTAAACCAGAGCTCAGTCACCTCATTTGTCATGGTAGGTTTGGGAAGACATGAGGAGCTTGAGTCAGCCACGTCACTGAGGCCCCACGTTGTGTTTAGTTTTCTGACTTGAAGCTGAGCTCAACAGGAAATAATTGTTCTTAATTTTTCCCATAAAATCCCCACTCTTTCTAAAAAGTCCATTTTAGATAACGGAAGAATTACAATAACATTCCTTTATATTAACATGGAAAACCCTCTTCAGAGAGCCAGCTACTGATTATTTGCATTGCGGTAACACTATCAGGCAACAAATCCTTTGATGCAATCTCAGTTAAAATACCCCCCCCCCCCCCCCCCCAGCCAGTGCAAATGGACTGCTCAAAATAAATAAATTCATCTCTGAGGAGCAACTTTAATGCCTCGCTTGGATATGCTGCATTCCTCGATAGGTGTCGAAGCCCTTACATGTAACACATAGAAATGAATAGAAAGAGACAGATGAGACAGAACCATAGAGACAGTTTCTCTAAGCAGTTGGGAAGAGAAGGGTCAAGAGAGGAAACATTTTGTTGTCTCCAAGTTGGTTTGAAGCAGTTTGTGAAATGTTTTATGCTTTAATAATATGGCTGGGGGAGCGGGGAGTTTTCTCCTAGAATAAAACTGGAAGAATGATTCACCACATGTCTGCAACCGTTCCTTGATCCCAGTTAAGTTTGACACCACTAACACCTATGAGTCAGCGGAGGCTCCTTGGGATGGGCTTTGCATGCCCTGTTTTGAGCCTGTTACAGTAGGATCTTTACCCAAGGCTGGAAATTGGCTTCCAGCATTGCCTGTGTCAGTTTTTCCTACCCACTACCAAATACCACCAGCCTCCACTAAGAGCAGGGATGTGTTGCTACATCCCCTGATCTCTGCAATGAAGCTGTGATAGTCTATATTTCACTGCTTATATCCAAGGCCTCAGTGCTGTTTATCATCTCTCTGTAGCCAAGATGACAGATGTTCCCATAGGGACTTGGTGACATGATGCTAAAGACAAACATCTGGACTGGTCAATATAGCCTAAGAAAGGATGGCTGTCCTAACCTGCAGGCAAGCCATGGGAAGGATCTGCACGTCATGCTTGAGCCCCCCTTGCTCTCCTTGAATTTTCATGTGCTCTGTGCTTACATTTAGGAAACAATTCTGCCCCTAAAAAGCTATGATGTAATTTTTGGATCCAACAAAGTAGAAAATAAAGGACCTCTTCCATACACGATGCGCTGGTTTTCACATCTTACAGTACATCTTTGTGTTATTTGGTTCCAAGATTGCTCAGCCTCTGAGCTGCTTCAGCTTTCTATCTTGACTTGGCCCACGACTCCCTAGACAACAGCTACAACATTGGAACTGTCGGATAATGAATAGGCTTCTATCTTCTGGAGCCATTTTCCAAAGGGCAATGGGAACACTTGGAAGCACATTTATCCAGAGGTACTTGCTGCATTTATCCAGAATTAGATGATTTTACAGTCATTCTCATGATTTCTTTTAGTTCTATACCCAAACCTAGTCGTTTGTTGGATTGGTTGGGGTTGTTGGGGTGGGGAGAATTGTTAATGAATATCATACTAAACATTACTCCATTACTCTCTATACTGCAGCAGAATGCACTGCTGGCTGTTCTGCAAAATGGGATACTTTCTGAGACTCATTTTTCTCCAGGTTTAAGTATCAGCCACCATCTCCCATCAAAATATACATGTGTCTATATTTTGATATACACACATATATACATTGTACATATATATACAGATTTGTATATATACATCTGGGATATGCTGCATACACAGCACACAGGCATCTTCTTAGCAAGCAATATTAACAAATCAATAAACATGGAAGTAAAATCAGTTTCTGCTGTTTGCCAGTAGTTACAGGGAGTCAGCAGCAGGTCTGGAACAGAAAACAGATGTGAAAGCAAGTGTGGCTGCGTCTTCCAGCTTTCACTTCAAAGTAACCATTGCAATGTGAGCTGTTGGACAGTGTTAACGGATAGCCCAGATAAGGAAAACAAGTTCTCAGGTAAACCCCCATGTCTACAGTGCTTGCTCTGCACACACTGTAACAAATTGACACCTAAACTAAGACCAGCTTTGGGAATACAGAGTAAGGTGTTTGGGACGCATCTGGCAGATGCTCAAACAACTCTGCAAGGCTCTGCAGAGGGAAGATTATCTGCTAGATTTTACACTTTGCAGAAGGTGATGAGAAGTTTCCATGCCAGTCTGTCAAAGTAAGCAACGTCCACAGTGATGTCATAGAATCATAAATGGGTTGGGTTGAAGGGACCTGAAAGCTCCTCCAGCTCCAACCCCTGCCACAGGCAGGGACCCCTTCCACTGGAGCAGCTTGCTCCAAGCCCCTGTGTCCAACCTGGCCTTGAACACTGCCAGGGATGGGGCAGCCACAGCTTCTCTGGGCACCCTGTGCCAGCACCTCAGCACCCTCACAGGGAAGAGCTTCTGCCTAAGAGCTCATCTCAGTCTCCCCTCTGGCAGGTTAAAGCCATTCCCCTTGGCCTGTCCCTGCATCCCTTGTCCCAAGCCCCTCTCCAGCTTTCCTGCAGCCCCTTCAGGCACTGGAGCTGCTCTCAGGTCTCCCCTTCAGGAGCCTTCTCTTCTCCAGGCTGCCCCAGCCCAGCTCTCTCAGCCTGGCTCCAGAGCAGAGCTGCTCCAGCCCTCGCAGCATCTCCATGGCCTCCTCTGGCCTCGCTCCAACAGCTCCACGTCCCTCTTGTGCTGCTGCCCCAGAGCTGGATCAGGACTGGAGGGGGGGGCTCCCCATTGCACAGCAGAGGGGCAGGATCCCCTCCCTGAGCTGCTGCTCCCGCTCTGGGGGTGCAGCCCAGCACATGGGGGGGGGTTTGGGCTCAAGTGCTCACTGCAGGGTCAGGGGGAGCTTCTCATCAACCAACAGCCCAAGTCCTCAAAAAGCAGTGACTGAGAGGTCAGTTAGCATCCATGTCAAGTTGTCGTTACTGTTGGTGATCACAGCTTTCCGGTGCAGAGGAATGGTTTTGTTTCTGCTCTGTTAGCTTTGGACTGAATTACTGCATGGATTTCACTTACACCTGATGCTTTCCCTGAAGTAGAAAGCAGCTCAGGATGAAGGTCACAGCTTGGTACCGAAGGCTGCATCTTTCCATGGCACATATGCTGGGAACTGAAACACTCGTTTGTTGAATGCTGAGCAGAGTTCTGTCAGATTGGGTTTTGTTCATAAAGCCTTTAATGGGTTGCAATTATTTCTCTTGGTCTCTGTCTCTTCCTGCACCGTGCGGTTTACAGTCATGGTCAGAGCTGGATTCCTGTTCACTGATAAATGATGTAGTTTTCTTTTGGAGACAGGGAAAACATCCACTGGTATTTGGCTTTCTGGCTTTCCTGAAGGTACAGAGTTGTTGCCTCTCACTTGGGGCTATGCATTAATTTTTCAGCTGTTGTTTCTTTGATTTATTATTATTTGTTGTTTCTTTGATTTATTATCTTTTATTTATTATAATGTCTAGAATGTATTATTTATTTAAAAGCACAAATCATCAGATAAAAGTGCGTGGTTTTGAAATGCTTGGGTAAAAGCCTTGTATTTGTTGCTTTTGATTGGTGTCAGAACTTGCAACCTTTAAGCCTGATGTTGGGCACATCCTGCCTGAATTTATGCTGCCCTTGAACTTCCATGTCTTCAAAAGTGAGGGGAAGGTACATTGGCTCCTGCAGTCATTGCTCCCTTTCATTCAACAGCTCAATCAAAAACTAGCATTAAAATGAAAAACGCCCTGTTGTGTAAGGAATGCACCCAGGAATGATGCCCGTCCTCCCTGCTCACCACGTGTAAGACACAGCACTCTTAGCCTGAACTCTCTTTACAAGCCCCAAGAATTCCATCTGTGAAAGGTTATTTCTTTACCAAAACATGGTTTTATGAGAAAAAGTGAGGTCAAATTCAGAAAAAAAACAGTTTCTGTGCTGCAGTCTGGGATATTCGGACTTCTTCAAGCCTGGTCACCAATCTCTCTGCTCCTCTAGAGCTTCGAGAGGGGAAGATCGGAGCACACTGAGTTATTACCTTGGGATAAGGTCTTTTAACCTTGAAGATAACTTTGCCAGTGCTGCAATGCCTGCTCTTTAAGGTTGCACTATGTGATAACTTATTTGCAGGAAGTTTTGCATGCCTCTGTGTTAAAATATTGTTTTTGTTCCTACAGACGACCTCATGCGATTGCTAAATTCACGGGGAAAAAAAATAACAGACTAACGGGTTTGTTTTCCAAGAGTACGCAAAAATAAATCTACAATATTATCAAAGGGCTATCTGGGAGGAATTTAAAATGCCTTCTGCCAAGAAAAACCCTTTTGGAAGCTGATGGCGAGGTCAATATTTGAAGCTTTTATCCTTTAACTCTCCTAACAAAGTCTTTTCAGTACAAAGTTACCCTATCATTAGCCGTGTGCTCGGGCTGCCCTGCTGCATTTTGTCTCTCATAACTCTGAAGAATGGTCGTAAGCCTTCCTGAAGGAAGGCAACATTTTAATGTGCCAAAAATGATAGAAGTGAGCTGGAGGTGGAACATTTATTCCATTAGAGGGTCCTGGACTTTAAAAATAAATGGCCTTTTAAATGACGCACAAGAATTTCCCTCCAGACTGGTCTTGTGAAATGTAGTGGCTTTGTCTCTGTCGTGGTTTGGGTTGGAGGCCCTTTGTTAAATAATAGGTTTATTTTAGTTCTCATCCAATTATTCCTTCAGAAGCAGTCTAATATCTGTCTAGGGTTCCTTCTAGGGCAACAGTAGCATTACAGTAAGTGCTCTATCCTCAGTGCAGTCAAAAGGAAAGGATTTTAGGGAAAGACATGCAGCTACACTAACTTTTGCTGTCAGCTGACCTGCAACTGTTTTTGCCTCCAGAGTGGGCTGGCAAAAGGACTTGTATTTGATCAGTCAGAAAATCCCCTTTTAATCCTGTTGACAGATACAGTCCTGGAAGGCAAGGACCAGCATCGTTCTTCCCATCCAGTATGGACTTTCTCCATCTAGGTCTTTTAAAAGGATGTTAAATACCAGAAAGTTACTGCAAATCAGTAAATAACTATCCACTGCCATGGCACAAAACTGCATAGATACTGCTGTTGTACTGAAGGGTTTAAGTGCTTTTTAGAAGATATCACTGTTTAGGATAACATGGTATGCCTAAGCATGAGCCTTAAGACTCTGACGAGTAGCTCTTTGTTTCTTGCCACCTGGGGGTGCCTGATCCACCCTGGCTGGAAGGTTAGGGCTAGAGTGATTGCCTTGTATTGTACCATACGGCAATTTGTGTCTGGAAACTTCTTAGGTGGTTGGAGGAAGTGAAAAATTGGAGGCGAATGCTTGGTCTCCCTAATTATACACCCAAGTGCTTTACTTAGTTCAGAGGTGGGTGAACACTCCACTGCAGCTAGAGCAAAATGCTTCTATATTAAATCATTGGTTATGAATTCAGAACGTGAATTTACATCAGCCGCTGAGGTTATGTCTGGAGAAATGGCTTGGGTTTGAAACTAAACTTTGCCTGACTTTTCCAAGTCTCTGTTCTCTATTCTCCTAGGATTTATACAGCGCTCTTTTGTTGCTGTTGGTTTTAAGTTATCCGTGCATTTTGACACTAATAAGCTAAGGGCAGTTTTTAAAGCTTTGATTTAGCCACTGCTCTCAGTTGATTGAGGGAAATCTGTGGAGGCACTGAGAAGCAGAGCAGCTCGTCCCTGTGTATCAACATCAGTATTATTTCGTCTGTAACTGCTGTTGTCGTTAAAGCAGTAAATTGCTTTCTGCAGTCTAAGCCACAAACTTTTCTGCCTCGCTGCATTAGAAATTGGAGTGTTTGACATGGAAAGCTGGAATTTCAGTTCTAGAGGAGGTTGCTCAGTCCCAATGGCAGGGAAAACAAGTCAAATGAATTGAGGTGATTTGTTTTCTCCTGGGATCTGAAGGTGATCGACTGATAACCATGTTTGTGTTTTGTGCCGTTCTGAAGATGTCTTTTGAATTTAGAAGACCTGGCTTTTTATTGATGCTTCTAAAGTCATGCTGGTGCTATTCAAAATTGGTTCCAGGCTAGTATTATCATTAAAGATACTCGAATAGGAGACCATAAATTACTCTTCATTTTACAAAATAAGCCTGTCTATATATGCGGTTTCCAACGCCATGTCTGGGGTCTTCATCTGTTGCAGATGTCTCTTGGCACTGAGCCACTGACATAGGTCAATGCCTCTCATGTAATATATCCAAACAGACTAGAGGTGTAACGACCAAATAAAACGTTCTCACATCCTTTACAGGGGTAAGGTGAGAGAAATGGCTTCGGAAGAAAGGTTGAGAATAGAAATCTTGTTCAGGTTCATAGAAAATACTCTGTAAGATTCTCTCATGGATGCATTTTTTGCAAAATACAGTAAGAAATCAGTTGTCTCCTGACAGGCTGTAGTTCAAATCCTTCAGTCAGCAGCAAGCATAATAATAGTCAATGTTAAGCAGCTGAAAGCTGTTGTTATCTGATCAATATCGATTTTGGGAGCTAACTCCTCTTCCAATTGCTCATGGCATTGCAGGTTTCATTTTCATTTAGGAGCAAGTTCTTGCTAGAAACCATTCGCCGCGCCCGTAACGATGATATTATAATAAGTTTAATGAGTGCAATTTCCAAAAATCCTCAAAAATGTTCCACCAGGTTTTTTCTCTGCAAACTTTTCCCAAAAGCAGCTCTGCCTTTATTGCCTTTGCGTGTCCTCTCCTTGAGAGAAAAAGCAGCTGCAGTGACATAGGAGGCACTAAAGCCATTCGTTAGGCAAGCAATGAACTTCTTAAAGCTGAAAGTACTCTGAAAAGCAGGCAGGTAAATCCCTTCCTAAACCACTGTATAAACAAGGCTACCATAGCCTTTAAATCTCATGTAAGCATAAGGCTTTATGATCATCAGTTGAGGTTCTTAGTCCTCTGCTCACTACGCAAACACAAGTTATCATCTTCCTGAATTTAAAGTCCCACCTAGAAAGGAAGATCATGCTTAGTAAAATGACTGTTTAAATGCAAAATAACCCCCTGACTTTGTGAAGGAGGCCACAAAGTAATGACTTTTTACACTGCTTAGGTTTAAAATTCCTCAGTAACAGTGGTTCAAATGTTTATATGCTAAATTACAAGTTAGCTTCCCAAACTAATTCAAGGGGATGGTACGGTAGATTGCAAACCAAAGTTTGCATCTTTTCCTTGAGAGACTGGTCCAAAGCCAGTTGGAGCTAACTGGAACCTTTCCGGTGAGTTCACTTTGGGAGATCAACAATGTGTAAGTGTTTGTGTCTTTCCATTCCCGCCTGCTCCCATGCAGGATATGCAAAGAAAGGGGAAACCAAGGAGTGGATACAAGCTTCTGAGTGCTGGGTCTGAGGTGCAGAAGTGACATGTGCTAAATGTCCCATTTCAGTGCTGTGGCAAGTAGTGTGCATGCATCTGTTACCAGATGCATGATCCACCATTCCAGATCTTAGAGGGGCATTGGGTCATCCTCCACAAAGGGCAAAGCCCTTCCTTGGATCTGCCCCAAGGCTCCCGCAGCCCCTTACCCCCCTGATTAACAAACCTGCAATGTGCCTAGGGTTTAGCATCTCCTACCTGTAGCTCTGCGTGTCCATGGACTGAGTTTGAGCTCTTTGCTTGGCATGACCCCACTGCTAAGTCTGATCTCAGTATTTCCATATGCATAAAATACAGTTTTACAGCTTACCATGGTGCATGAGATTCCTAACTCCAACTCATTCAGCCACCTGCAAAGTGCAGCATGAAAGGCTACCTAGACGTTTATCACGCTCATGTCTCATAGGTAATGGTATCATATGGCAATCAGCCAGTTTTGCAGTTCTTTTTGCATCAAAGCAAATGGATTTTGAATGGGTAAAATCCTAAAGCATGAAGGGAAGCGGGACAGGAGCTCTGGAGGAGCCAGTTTCTTCATCCTGCTGCTGCTGGGAGCAGGGAGGAGAGGCGGAAGTGGGGTCTGTTGCTCTCAGGAGGCATCATCCACAGCCCAGGCTCTGGAACCCTGTTCAGCCCTTTGCATTGACCCAGCATTTCCCATTTGCAAGGAGCAGGGCTGCGTGTGCTTTAGGTGGCAGGGGTTGCATCGTCTCCTGCCAAAACTGCTGTGTCCCCTAATAGCTACAGCCCTGTAGTGTTTAGAAGTGAATTACAGCTTCAAACAGTTTTGTGGGGCTGGAGGCCACCAGATCCTGAGAACTCCAGAAAAAGAAAGGAAAACAGACAAAAAAGAACCGATGTTCTGCAATGCTGGGCATTGCGGTGTATAATGGCACAACTGAAAGTGTGAAACTGCTCCTGATTGCTCTGCCTCCAAGTGAGGGTGCACAGACCGGTAGCAATGAGAGTGCTTCCCAGCACTGGGGATTTAGATGCAGTTCAGTGGCAGCCTTGGCAATGGATGCTCTGACGTAGCGGAAAGCATCTGCTGTGAAATGATTAGCTAAGAACGGGAACGCACGACCCCATCATGCTGCTTCTATTAGAAGTGCTTGCACAGTCAAAGCTCAACTCCCCGATGCCCGGTGCTGAGCTCATTGTGCCTGCCTCACACGACAAACTTCTCTCCTCTTTCTTAATGCCACATCACTGATCTGGCTCCTTTCCTCCTCTTGGTTCTTAGGCTCAAGCCGAGGGATGGGTGCAATCCTTTCGAGGTCCCCAGTGTGCTCACTCTGAGCGAGATTTTGGTGTAATACCATCTGATTTGTATGCATAATCTCTAACTATTAGTGCAAGTCCTAGATCATTCTGAGGTCTTTTAACACAGTTAGCATCTTATTGTATGAAGCCTGAGCGTAAGAACTTCCCTTCCCCAGCCCCCAAAACCCACTCACTCCCTAAAAAGCTCAAACATAGACACTAACAAACACTCATGGGCAGACCTGGATAAAAACTGCCTGTGAGTGTAAACCAACATATACAGTGAAAAAGATATAGCTTATAATTGTGTTGTTTCAAACAACTGTTTTCTATCAGAGCTGCTGCAGAGGTAGAGGTGCTAACTGTGGCTATAGCCTAGCTTTGCCTAACATAAGGGGTTAAGGCATGGGGCAGACACAAGACTGATGTGGAAAAGTGGGTCTGTAACTTTACTGGGCCTGGAAAGCTGGCCATAGCCAAGATGCTGTCTGGTCAAATAACACTTATGAATTTCCTGTTCTTGGCTTAAACACCAGATCTAGATAAAAAGCTCCTCGTTGCTTAGGAAGCCTGCTTGTTTGCCCACAGGGGTTAGGCTGAGGGTCAGGATCTCATCCCGCTGCTCAGGCTGCTGGAGGGAGCCATGTGGCAAACACCCTTCTGCTGCAGGGCAGGATCCAGACCCTGCTGTGCAGAGGCTGGTCCTCGGCAGTGCTTCCTTGCTTCATTTTCATCTACCTGTCAGTCGTAGTCATTGGAGCTGGCTTTCCAGGAAGATAAAAGCGCTGCATGGACCAAAGCAAAACCCGCAGTCATCGGCACTGGGCACAGGGACAGAGGAATGCAGCCTGGGCAGAATACAAAGGCAGCTATAAAACATCCTGCTGCTGTGAAGCGTTCCCAGCCAGCCCGATGGAAACCAGCCTAGAGCCTGTCTGTGAAGGAGCTGGGAAGTTTAACAAAGGGATTAAAGCTTAAATCTATGTGGAGAATCAGGGTTCACCTCCCTGAGCACAGCGATAGGCGATAGCCTTGCCCTCGTCTTGTCCCGCTGGTGGGGACCAAGGGGTGTCTTGCAGCTTCTTCACCACCCCGTTGCAACAGGCAAGCCTAGGGAAAGCACACTCCCCTCAGGGAATGCTGTCCCCATTGGCGTGTAGGAGAGTCCAACCTTGAGATGCAAAGAAACAACTGCACATCTGCTGGCAAGCTCGCACACTTTCATTTTAGGGGGTCTAATCCACTCCCATTATATGTGGGAGCATTTCCCCTAATGGTTGGATGCTTGGGGCTGGCAAAACAGCCTCAGTGGATGATACTTGGCGCTTCGTATATTTTCCATGCAAGGTGAGCCAACAAGCCCGAGGCGGCTGGGGCTGGCCAAGTCCTCCTCCCTGTCCTGCAGACTCCTGACGTGCCACGGAAGCCACACGAGTGGCTGCACGAAGGTGGGAAGGTAAAGGGGTGGGGGGGAGAGAAACCCTTGCCTGCTCTTCCAATGACATCCAGGAAGAGAAAGGACAGAGGAGACCTCTCCCTGCACCCGCAGCCTGGCTCGCAGGAGACCTGTCTACTCCAGCCCAACACGTGATGCTCCTCTGTTTGGACACCGCTTCTCTGCCACCCCCTCACCGCTGGTGATGAAACCCCCAAATTTGTCCCAGAAGCAGCGTACCTGGACGTGTGGAAAAGGACAAGTGTCTGCTGCGGGAAGAGCACCAGATCGGGCTGTGGTTACCGACCCTGCCTGCGCCTGAGGGCTCTGACGATGGAGGAGCCTATATCCAGCCCTCAGCGATGCCTTCCAGAGGGGGCTGGCAGATGACTTTGGCTGCCCCGAGTGTCCCTCGCTCAAGGCCTTGTGCAGAATTCCCTCCTCTGCCAAGAAGTTGGGGAAAAAAAGGGAAAAAGCTAAAAAAAAATAAAAAAAAATAGACTTATATTTAAAAAAAAAAGCAGTTTGGAAAATATGTTGCTTAAAATCAACCCCCATTTAAAAATATTAGTTCAAGATGTTGTCATTTCCCGAGCCAGGAGACATTGGGAGCACAATGCAGGAAGCCTGTCCAGCCCCCGCCTTCCCGTCGGACAGGGACAAGCTATTGTAGCACGGGTGAGATAAAAAGGGTTCTGAGCACCCAGACAAAATGTTCCTTCTGCTCTGCACAGCACACGCGTAACCCCGGCTGTGCCCTGCACCGACCACGAGGATGGAAAAGAGGTTTATGAGCCTTTTTTCAGTTGTATTTCTATGAACTCCCTTGTTTGGGGCACGTTTCAGTGGCAAATACCCAGGCAAAGCCTATTTCTGTGTGTTGGCAGTGAGATGTGGCTAAAGGGGGCAGCCACTGACCTCTTCATCCCCCTGGCCACCCTTACTCAGGGCTGGGCAAGCTCCAGGCTAGTCCCTGGTGGTACCAGCAGCAGGTGAAACCTGCAATATGGCAATACGATCCTGCAATGCAAGATGGAATTCAATAGGAATACACCTGCCTGCACCTTGCTTTGAAGGCAAAAGGGCTGTCGGTGTTTGAGGCTCCATGTTTGAGGATATCTGAAAGGCAAAGCAAAGAGGAGGTCAAGCAATAGGACTGTCAGATGGAGATGCTGCAGGATGCTGGTGCCAAGTAATGTACAAGGATAAAGAGCCAACCGTGAGAGACATAGGAATACATAAACCTTTTAGGTGAGCAGGAATACTGCACCCCTTGAGTGTGACACACACTGAGAGCACTGGGGCATGAGGATGACTATTTGTTACACATTATTCTGCAGCTGCAGTGACCAGTGCAATCACTTTCACAATGTATTTAAAAGGGGAAAGGAGAGAAGAAGAGGAACAGCTTTTTTTCTTTACAACTTCAGGACCAGGTTTAAATATCTTTAATGTCAATGGGCATCTTTCTAGTGCTTTCATTAGGTTTCAGCACATATCCTGCTTGCAGCAGAGCAATAGGCAGGTAAAAACACCATCACCTTTACTTAGCAGTAAGTTTCAGTGTGAGAGAGAAATAACTCACATTTGGGAGTCAATAAATTGCCTACTAACCCTGTGGTTTCTCTCTTTCATCCTGAGGTTTTTACTGCAGTGGGCCAGTGCTCAGTGTGTAGAACATGGACTCCAAGGGGAATTTTCTGGTAAAACAGTTTTAAGGCAACTCAAATCTGCTCTTTCTCCATTTTTAGCATTGCAGCTCTTTTCAGTGTCTTGTAAATTAAAATGTATGGTATTGCAGTGGGAAATAAAGGCTTACAAGGCACAAGTGTGTCTTAATTCAAGTTCCATTCTCAACATGTATTTTAGTAGAGAGAACCATCTGCTCCTTAGCAGTGCTTAGGTTAACTGTTTTACTCAATAATCTTGAAGGTCTTTTCTTTTCCAACCTAAGTGATTCTCTGATGAATGTAAGAAGTTAGGTTTAAAGTGAATTTATGAGCACTTGAAATATCAGTGTTTGGAGATTTTTTCAGGGGTAAGCATTGGACAAACCATATTCTTTGATATCCTCATAAATGCTGAAGTATGAATTTAAATTCAAGAAATGAATTTAAAAATTCAAATTTAAAATTCAAATTGACTTTAAATTCAAGAAACTGAATTTTGAAAGCTGAGTATCATCTTTTGGCTTCATTTTTAAAGGTTGCTGCCTGTAAACTGACCTTAAGATCCATACCTGTACACTAACAAGGTTTAATCTCATAGTGTGATTTGGACAAAGAAAGAGAGGTATCATCCCTTCTCGCTTAAAGACAGTACACCATAGAGATTAGGAAATGCATGATATTTGGGTTTTGGTAGAAGAGAAAACGTTTCTTTTTTCATAGAAATGGAAGAAGTCCCAGTTTATTCTCAGCTGTAGGAGTATTTGCTCCATATCTAACTAAATGAAAGGCCTGGCTATAGACTAAAAGGTTGAATTTCAAATCAGACAATAGTGATAATGATACGCCAGGAAATCAGTTAAATGGTAAAGGTGGATGAAAAAAAAGATGTAGGAAATGAAGGACTACACAATGTATCACAATCCAAATGGAAAATTATAGCAGCTCTAGTTAAAATACGCACTGTGAGGCAACAACACTCACACACAAAGAAGTCTTTGAGTGCCTAAATCGGGCAAATTCCTTTGACAACAGTGGAAAACAGAGACAAGCTTCATGTGCTTCAAGGCAGGTGGAAACAAAGTCACCCATGTTGCAGCTAGGAGAAGAGGTCCCTGTTTAGTCAATGGAGGTTATAAACAGGCATTTTGGCAAAATGATTTGTCTCCTCCTAAAGCAGACTTCTCACTCAGGTCTCACAGCTCCCTCCATAGTGAACCTTTTCTATTCATTGCTCAAAGGGGAACTGAGATTGCTCAGCTGGAGGTAGAGCTTCCCATGCTGGTACCTGAGATTGAGCACAAGGAATCCTGCTGCCCAGACTGAACATATAACTTTGAAATCAGAGTGATTTTTAAGTCTAAAACTAGGACTTTTTTGCTGTTGGTGGGGTTTTTTTACAGATGCTGAGTTTAAAAACTCCTGTTGGACTGAGAAATTTTGTTTATTTTCATTAGAAAGATATGAATTGAGTCCCAAAGTCTTTGATCTGAATGTCAGTTTGCTTGCATAGGTTTCCTACAGAACACAGAACTAAAAGTGTTGTTGTGCTTTAGGTTGTTTTCTCAACCTATGTTACTTCCCAAATTGGTTACTTCCCAGGTCTGCTACCTGGGGCTCCTTTGTCCTCTCCTTCATAAGCACATTTGCATTTCTCTCATCAAATGCAAATCTGTGCATTTCTCTCACCAAAGTAGAAGTAACTCCTACCCAAAGTTTCCTCTTGAATTGAAAATACAAGCAAAGAAGGTCAGAAGAGGTTAAGCTTCATTCCTAACACTACAAACCCCTTCAAGCCATAAATAGCAAGGTGGTTTGGGTTCTTCATGTTTACCATGACTTTAAAGCTAGTAGTAAGGAGTCTCTATGGCTGGTAAGTTGATTATTAAGGGTTGTGAATATAAACCAGAACTTAGAAATGGGGGTATAAACCAGGCCAAAGCTGTTCTGGCTCTGAAGAAGCAATGGTTAGGAGCAAGGCTGCCTGAGTTTATGCCAGAGAAATTCTCATTTGAACAAGTCATTCCACGAAATCCACTGCACCTTGTCTGCGTGCCAGCAGCTTCCACAGAGGCAAGGCAGCACAGTGGGACCTATTATTGCAGCCCTTGCCCAGGGAGGTAAAGCTTGCTCTGCAGGTACTTTGATGGCCCTCTACTAACCTTTGGGCTTGACTTTGAAGGTGCCCATTCGCACCCTCCCATTTGGGTTTGTGTCTTGATTTTAGTTCATTCACCTTGAAGAGACGTGCAGCTCAGTAACATCACAGCTGGCACTAGCACCATGTTACCCACGGGTTTTCGGTAGGTTATCCCAAGTTTGCTATTCTGCTTCAGGTCTTCTGCTGGCCTCCTTGCAAACATCCCTGTAGGCGAAGCTTGGGTCCTCTCAAGGCCCTGGTTATCCACATTATTAACACGGGATGCCATAAAGCACATTGTACTGGAACCCCAAGCAACAGGGACCTCTTGGATTCACAGCATGCTTGTATGTGCACTACAGCCTGGGAGGCCGAACACGACCTTTCCTGTTTGTTGGATGGGGACTACCTTTCATGGTGTTCTAGGTGCAAACGGGGTCTGCGCACCAAGCAGGACACCCAGGCAACGTCACAGAGCCCGTGAGTGATGCTGCTGAGCACCGAGCTGAGTGAAGGAAAGCCAGTTTGTGCGGAGCCTTGACCTTATGAAGTGCAGCTCTTGGCAGAAGGCTGCTGTTTGCTTCCGCTTTCCTTTTCCCTGGAGCTTTCATGGCAGCGAGTGCCACCCCTGCTCTCTCTGGCTTGTGCTCCTGCGGGATGCTGAGCTCCCGTCAGCCTCCTGCCGGGAGTTCATTAATTACAGGAACAGAAGGGCGCCGTGCCAGCATGGGGCTTCCAGGTCTGTGATGGCGTGTGTTTATGCAACTGGCGTCTGCTGTGCCTTGCGGGGTGACAAGGCAATGACAGTGCATGCAAGGGTGAGCTCATCCACGGCTTACGTGAAAGCATCCGGCTTTCATCATGCCAGGGAGCACTCGACGTGATGGAGTCACTCTACTGGTGCCGTGCCGTGGGTCCCCTGGGGTAATTGCATGGACAGACTTGGCCAAGTTGAGGGGAGTCATGTTTGCTTGATGCAGCTCACCAACAGGCCACTGCTGATGTCAGTGAAAATAGAGATCAAACGGAGCTCGCTCTAAAGAACCACAGAATCACAGCCTGGCTTGGGTTGAAGGGACCTCAAAGCTCCTCCAGCTCCAACCCCTGCCACGGGCAGGGACCCCTTCCACTAGAGCAGCTTGCTCCAAGCCCCTGTGTCCAACCTGCCCTTGAACACTGCCAGGGATGGGGCAGCCACAGCTTCTCTGGGCACCCTGTGCCAGCGCCTCAGCACCCTCACAGGGAAGAGCTTCTGCCTAAGAGCTCATCTCAGTCTCCCCTCGGGCAGGTTAAAGCCATTCCCCTTGGCCTGTCCCTACAGGCCCTTGTCCAAAGCCCCATGGAGCTCTCTTCACATGGCCTCCAGAGCTCCCCACCCTCACCAGCCCCAAAAGAGATTTTTGCCTGCATTTCACAGGTAGCAAATGGCAGGTAAGAGTCAGCGGCTCGCTCAGCACCAGCCACCAGAGCTCCACTGGATGCTGTGGACCGACACCGGTTTGCACCCTACAAAGACTCATTGCTTCCTGATGGCTGTGAGTCATCCACATTCCAACTGAAAAATAGCCCCATTTCAAGCCAGTTTAAAAACGTCAAAGTAGTGCTTAGCTTCTTGACCGCTAGCATCAAACCCAGCCAAGGAGCTATCTGCAGTTTCAGAATGTCTCGGGAAGATTTATAGGTGTCATGAAAGCACTGCTCCATCTCTCTGGTGATTTAGCCTTCCACTTGCTTTTTAACTTCAGTCCCTCTTTAGATCCTGTGGAAACAACGCTAAAGCTGAACACAGAATGAGAATGAGCTCACACCATCCGTAAAGACTTCGCTCCTGGAGATGCTGTGTTTAACTTCGGAAGAGCCCTACCAGGGCAGCAGGAGTTCAAGCGAAAAGCTTTCTGTAATAAATGTGTTTTAAGGGTGTATGCTTTGAGCATCACGCTTGCTGGTAACCATGCCAGGATTTGCTACAAAGAATAGAACCAAAATAGAAACGAGTTTCATGAGCAGATGTCAACCTTTTTTAATGGTAGACTGAAACAAAGCTTTACAGGAAAATAGAGGAATAAGACTGGAAAAACTTAATATAATGATCACAGCAGTGCTGGAAACTTCAAAACACAGTATTATAATCATTGCCTGTAAGATGAACAGTCCTCTAAACAATAGTTTCTGTGTCAATAACCCCACTAATAATGATCAGTGCTTTTATACTTGGCAATATTATCCTTGTATTGTACTTACATGCATAAGATGCATCCATAATCACAGAATCATAGAATGGTTTCTGTTGGAAGGGACCTTAAAGATCATCTGGCTCGTGATGCAATGTGCTGTTAAGAGTGAGGGGTGAGATGTTCTCACCTGCCATCTGAAAAAGGATCAAGCATTTTAGTACCATAAAATGAGTGTTTGCAATATACCTGTGAGTGTTCTACAACACCCAAACCACTGGGAGCAGTGGGATGGAGTAACTGGAGAACCAAAGTGGTGTGAGAGAGCTTGGAGCAGAGCCCAGCCGTAGCACGTGTACAGAAGGAAGGACTGTTGACAGGAAAGCATAAGCTTGAACTGACAAGCTTGAACGGGTGGCAGCTGAGCTCTGCGACTGCTGCAGATAACCTGAACTAAAAGACTAGGAACTATAAAGCCAAGAGGCCTGTGCTCCTCCAAGAAGTGCATGAATTTAGGAGACTGCTTCTTCTTCTTGGAGTTTTCCAGTCTTCCAGAAGGATATTCCTTCTCCCTGGTACCCAGTGCCAGGACACTCAGGGATGGCTCAAAGCTGCATCCATCAGGGGATGTTTGGATCTGAAATGAGGAAGCATTTCTTTAGCAAGAAGGTGGTCAAACCCTGGAAGAGGCTTTCTAGAGAGGTGTTTGATGCCCCAAGCTTATCAGCACTGAAGAGCCATTTGGGCAATGCCCTAATACCGTGTTTTAGCTCTTGGTCAGGCAGTTGGATTAGATGATCATTGTAGGTTCCTTCCAGCTGAACTGTACTGTTCTGCTCTGTTCCATTCTGTGCTATGCTATGCTGTTCTGTTCTGCTCTCCTAACTGTTCTATATTCCACTTGAGTTCAGTAACTATTAGACTGTTATTTGCCTGAAATGCCAAGGGTTTTTTAGCCCCAAAACCACATTCAAGGACACACATCACAAAAGATACAAGTGACAACTTGATTTTATGTTTCGGACTCTGTTTCAGGACAGATGTTCACATGCATGAAGACAATGCACACGGTTAGCCAGAGGCAGGCTGATGCAACCCTCAGCTTGGCATGCAAATTCATTTGAAGCCTGGCAAAGGCAAGCTGGAGAGCTACAGATCCCCTACGCCTTGTGGAGAGCTGTGTGCCACTGACAGTGCATGGGGAATACTGGCTTCTGGCTCACTCCCATGTCTCTTGTGACGAGGAGTTAATGGCACAGTGAGCATCCAGCATGGTTGCCATGAACTCCACCTCTCCAGCCCAGTTTGCTCATGGAGTTTCTTGCAACATCATGAATTAGGGGCTGTTTACCTTCCTGGTGAATGTCCTTCACCCAGGCGCAGCAGGGAACGAACGTGCCGGTCTCTGAACATCCTTCCTCCACAGGACATACTTTAACCTGACCACACATTCTTCCTGAAGCCTGCCATGTAGAATAACCCAAACAACGGGACTGCCCGGAGCCGAAAGAAGGGGTGGCAGCTGAACCCAGCCTCCTTCAGGTCAGAGGCAGACCCTGACTCATCCCCCAGATGGTACAACCACCCTGAAAATATGTAACTGACACTGAAAAGACAAAACTTAATGATGAAATAGTGACCTTTGCAGGAACAGGAAAGCAGACCTAGGGCAGATGGATCCATGCCCAGTGCACAGGCAAATAACAGCTCTTCCAAACAGCACAAGTAGTGCATTCATTGCTGCTATCACCATCACATCCCCTTGTCCCACCGAAACCAAGCTGTGCAGCTGGCCATGTTTATATGGGATAAAAACATGCTTCAGCCACTGGGTACAACTTCCACAGCTCTTTTGTGACCTGCACCTCTCTGAGAGCTGTTTGCCTCCCTTGATTCGTGGGAAGATGTTCAGATCTCATCTAAAACCCTGGCAAATCTCTTTTCCCTTTAGTATTTAGTCCTTTGGGTACTGAAAGAGTAAGGAAGGTATCGTTCTAGTCATTTTGTAGGTGTGTGCCAAAACTCATATGTACATTCAGGCTATGTAAAGAAAAAAGGGGATAAGGGATTATACCCTAGATATTTATTTTGTTGTGGGGATGTCTGAGGTGGAAGAAAACAAACTGGTAGGCAGTGCATGTGAAGATCATGCTTTCCTCTTTGCAAAGGCCTCCCAAGGCAAATGAATGCTGAACCAGCATGTGAAATAATTAGCTCTAGCTGAAGTAATTGCATTCCCATACTATGCTGTATCTAGCAACAATCCGGACTGGAAGTAACAATTTCCTATATAATTGGCACTGACTGCCAACATCAAAAGAAAAATGGTTGTGTCACTTAGCCAATGTAGATGGAAATTTGTGTGGAAGTGCGGGTGTTACTTGGCTTTTCTTCTTTCTTTAACAATTTCTTGGCTTTTCTTTAACTACGGCCACTGATGGCTTGATCTGAGGTGTGCATCCCATTACAAATGTTTTCCTATGCAAGGCACTTCAGTGTGAGGGGTTTCAGCATAAAGCAAGTGCTGTTTACAGCACATGAGTGCAGCGATTCTGCTCACACCCTCAGGTTCAGGTGGCCCAAGGTTCACTTTAGCACTTGAGACACCTGACCAAACACATGCCACTTGTCTTTCCCCTTCCAAAGCCCTTGGACAGCCCTGTTCCAAGCAGCTGCTGTAGAAATAAAGGAGGAAGCTTAGAGGATGTATTGTGCTTGGCCACCTTTGCCTGGTGCTTTTGGCTGGCTGGGACATGACTCGCCGTGGAGGCAACATCCAACATTTCCTTCTGCTCCTAAAAGAGATCCTCCAGAGGAGGTTTCACTAGTGA
This sequence comes from Pezoporus occidentalis, assembly GCF_034315485.1. Classification (NCBI taxonomy): domain Eukaryota; kingdom Metazoa; phylum Chordata; class Aves; order Psittaciformes; family Psittacidae; genus Pezoporus; species Pezoporus occidentalis. The sequence continues at coordinate 1,659,304 of NW_026912854.1, forward strand.
GCAACACGCTTGACATCGTACTAATGCTTCTCTAATGTAGATAATATCACTCAACCTTTGAAGCAGAGCAGCGCTTTGCTTCCTTCCCCATTTCCCCAGTCCAGCTCTTGTGGTGGGAATGGCAGCAACGCACGGGAACATGTCCTGCCTCCCTTTGTACTGGGCTTCTCCCTCTGATTATTCCCCCTAATGTTTCCCACTGCCCACCCTTTTCATCCACATCTGGAAGAGTGAGACTGTTGGAACACATCACCCTTGGGCAATATCGCTGTGCCAGTGTGAGCCAGCCCAAGGTGGAAATTAAATGGGAGGGAGCTGGGCGCTTTCGGTGTCCAAATTCAGCAGCTCGGTTAAGAAAACTTTTCTTGGAAAGGAAAGAACAGGGTCACAAGCACTGAATGTTGGTTTCCACCCGCTACAGGCGACTTCGCGCTCCATTTATCCCCTGCAGCAGGAGGTGCAAATGTTTGGTACTTCCTTGAAGTGAACCTAAAAGGTCAAATCCACCCAAACCCTCCTTCCGCCTGTGGGGCCCTCAAAAGCCCTGAGCTGGTCCCCATGAGGGCCATTGGGCACTGAGTCCACATGAGCAAACCCAATGGGTGCACTGTCTGGCCGGTCAGGGCTTTCAGGGATGTGTATTGCCTGAAAAGTAATGCTGATGCTTGGGAACCTTTACATTTGACTTTGGTCCCCCCTGTCTTTTCTATATAGCCATAAACAGGCTGAGAAGGGGCAGACAAAGGTGGCTCTCAATCACCTCCCTTCTTTTCCTTTCCATTTTCCCCTTTTATCTGGGATGTGTTGGCTGCTTTCTGGGCTGCCACTCTGTTGGCACGCTTTAATTTTGCCTCCTCTCCCTTCTTGCTTTCACTCTTTCATTGCTGTTTTTCTCCCACTGTCACCTACATGGAACATGAACCTTATAGGTTCCTGGATGGGTTTTCCAGTCTAGGATGTCCCAGCAGTTTGAAACAGGGAAAACAGGCACCAGTTTGGGTAAGCTTTCCCCCATGATAACAGACACTGCTGGCTGCTCATAGTCTGTGCTCAAGCAAGCACATTCAACTGAAAGAGACTCAGGACAGATCCCGTGCTGGCATAAAACATCATCTTTCTTCGGACACCTGCAGCGTACTGAGTGTCTGTAGGAAGAGGCACTACCTTGCATCAGCTCAAGCAGTATGGCTGGGAAAAGAAGCAATCTTTAGGCAGGATCCCCTCTTCAAGCCCACAACAGAAGCAGCTTCTTTGAAAGCTGGGTACCAGTTCAAAGCAGTTGTTCAGAGCTCAGCCCTTCTGACAAGCTGCATTATTTATTTCCTTTAAAGCAGAAGTTCTAAGGATGAAAAGCTTTAGCTTAAAGCTACAGAATGTTTTATAGATACAGCTTTTGTTTCCCCACAAGTCTCTGAACTTCGTACATACCATTTATTTAATTCAAAAGTCAACACTTTTTGCCAATAACTAAGTTTTACATAATTTCTGTAGGAGCGTGCTGGGAGAAAACATCTGTTTTTCTGTCCCTCTATGAAGCGACACAGTGAGCTATGGTCACACATACAGTATTAGTACAACATACTACTTTCATAAAGTCAATGCAATGCAGGCTGCCCAGCATAGCTCCTCTCCTTTGGAGAGATGTGGGGTATTTCTTGGGGTAAAGTGTCTATATCCTCTTCAGAGCTCCCTCTGGTACGTGGTAGGCAGTTGGGCCACCAGTAACAGGATCTCTGCTGTCATTCATCACTGCTTTCAGTGTTTCCACTCCCTGTGCTCTTACCACAAGCAGCAGCAAACTGCTGCCGGCATCAGAAACGTCTATTCCTATACAAGTTGCTGAGTATGAGACACTGCAGCAATAAACAAGGATCACTACCTGCCAAAACAACAGTGGCAAGGCCCAAGCTCAGCATCGCAATGGAAAGTCACCGCATCAGACTAACAGAACCAGCCCTGAAGCAACCACATAAAGAATGGCACGGCGGTGGTGGGACAAGAGGGAGGGCTTTCCCCACACCTTTGCAAGCCCCATAGGGAAGTGGGAAAGCATGGGGACAGGGGGAAAATCCCTGCCGGCCAGGCTGGGATGGCAGCGAAGGGGGTGATGGGATCCTTTCCTTTCTCCACCAGAAACCAAACCGTGTCCCCGACCTGGCCTCAGGGATAGTTTTAGTGCAGAGGGTGGGAGAGCCCAGCACCCGGCTGTGCTGCTTCAAAGCCCATTGAAACTTTCTTGACTTTCCTTCTGCTCCGGGGCCCCTTTGCATGGCGTCAGCAAAGCCTGAGCTGAGCCCAATTAATGGTGATGGCCGGGTGCTGAGCGCATGAGCAACAACCCCATGCACAGAGCGGGCCCGTAGGGTGCAAAGGGTAAGCCCGCACGTATAACACACACGCAGGAGTTGATTACGTGTAAGGCAGAGGCTGGGATGGTGAGAAGAGAAACTCTTCTGTCCTCTGACATGCTCAGAGGCAGCGGGCAGCACCTTCCTGAAAGGCACATCCGTACCTACAGCAGCACAGGCAGGTCACCTGCGAAATGTGCCCTGCTGGGCTGTTTGTCCTTACTTCAAACAAAACTTCATACTGTAACTATGTGCATCATTTCATCCAGTACGCAGTTCCTATGGTGAAACAGCCATATCAAGCCACATGGGTCTTTAGCCTGGAGCACGTTAAACCAGCATGCACTCAAAGTAACAGCATTAAAAACCCAGTGAAGTTTGGAAATATCCCCTAGCAGCTTCATAGCCGCATTGTTATCCTACAGATCTGTCGCTGTTTTCTGAGGCTACTCATTGGATCAGGGGCTCTGATCATAATGAGACTCTGGATCTCATTATAACGAGCCTCACTGGATCATAAGCTTTTCTTCCTCTACCCTTACAAAGCAGTAAATGATCAGAAGTGTTTGAAGAGCCTTCTAAGCTTGCTTCATTTATTCCTATGTATAAGTGCAGACATGAAGACTGAATCTGTATGTGCCCAAGTCCATGCTGTGCATGCAGCTTCATGTAAAGGTAGCTCCTCTGGTTCTTTACAGTCGAGAACCTCTGTCTTTCATTGAGGCAGTGCTCTTTTGAAATCTTTATTCCTCATGGCTAAGGAGCAGGCAACTACCTGATGATTTCCTGACATGCCTTTCTGTCATGTGGGAAGGTCCTGAAGCTTGTCTCCAGAACCAGTTTGTGGCCGAGGATGCAGGAGATGTGGGATGTGATACAGGAGGTGCAGGATGTGATGCAGGAGATGAGGGATGTGATGCAGGAGGTGAGGGATGTGATGCAGGAGGTGAGGGATGTGATGCAGGAGGTGCGGGATGTGATGCAGGAGGTGCGGGATGTGATGCAGGAGGTGAGGGATGTGATGCAGAAGATGTGGGATGTGATGCAGGAGGTGCGGGATGTGATGCAGAAGATGCGGGATGTGATGCAGGAGATGCGGGATGTGATGCAGGAGGTGCGGGATGTGATGCAGGAGGTGCGGGATGTGATGCAGGAGATGCGGGATGTGATGCAGGAGGTGCGGGATGTGATGCAGGAGATGAGGGATGTGATGCAGGAGGTGAGGGATGTGATGCAGGAGGTGAGGGATGTGATGCAGGAGATGCGGGATGTGATGCAGGAGGTGCGGGATGTGATGCAGGAGATGAGGGATGTGATGCAGGAGGTGAGGGATGTGATGCAGGAGGTGAGGGATGTGATGCAGGAGGTGAGGGATGTGATGCAGGAGATGCGGGATGTGATGCAGGAGATGCGGGATGTGATGCAGAAGATGCGGGATGTGATGCAGGAGGTGAGGGATGTGATGCAGGAGGTGAGGGATGTGATGCAGGAGATGCAGGATGTGATGCAGGAGATGCGGGATGTGATGCAGGAGGTGCGGGATGTGATGCAGGAGGTGAGGGATGTGATGCAGGAGGTGAGGGATGTGATGCAGGAGGTGAGGGATGTGATGCAGGAGGTGAGGGATGTGATGCAGGAGGTGAGGGATGTGATGCAGGAGATGCGGGATGTGATGCAGGAGGTGCGGGATGTGATGCAGGAGGTGCGGGATGTGATGCAGGAGGTGAGGGATGTGATGCAGGAGGTGAGGGATGTGATGCAGGAGGTGAGGGATGTGATGCAGGAGGCGAAGGATGTGATACAGGAGCTGTGCCAAGACGACTCATTGATTGGAATTTCAGGGCACCAGCAACTGCACCTGAGCCAATTCTGCTTCCACTGCTGGTCACTTACGCGTAGTTCATTGTATGCTGTTCACATCTGGTTATGGCTGGCACCACTCTAGCACTTGAGATAAGACTGCTGGCAAAATCAAGGAAGTCAGGTCCAGAGCAGATCCATCAGGTATTTATATATTCTGCTGAAATCACAGTATCACAGTATCACAGTATGCTGGAGATTGGAAGGGACCTCAAAAGATCATCTAGTCCAATCCCCCTGCCAGAGCAGGAACACCTAGATAACGTTACACAGGAATGGAAGTGAGGGCTGCACATGCTCTTCTGGAAGTGGGCTCCACTGGCATTAGGAAGTTAGGGGTGGTGGGAAAAGAGATGGAAGGTTGCAAGTAGTGAGTGAGTACTCGAATGAAATGAACTTCAAGGTGGAAAACAAACCACTTCAAGGTGGAAAACAAACCACTTCCATTAGAGCATCCCAAAATAAGAATATTGCATTGTTTAAGAGATTTCTTGGCTAAAACTTACTGTGGCTATGGATTATTGTATTTCTTCCTGCGTTCTTCATGAAAGTTGGCACGCCCTGGTAAATGGCAGCACTTCCATGGTGTGCAGCATGGCTTGAGGCAGCAAAATCTGGCCCTAATACTAGAGTTAAGCAAACTGTTAAAATAGGAACTGAACCAAATGCCCCGATCTCCTCCCCAAACTCAAACTAAACCTGTTTTGAGGTTCAGGAATGTTTGGTTAACTTGAAGTAAAACAATGTTGTGTTTCTGCACATCCTGCTTTCAGCAAAGCCTCCAGGCAGGCATACAAAACATGGCAGGCAGGGCTCTGTTTGCACTATTTCTGGCCCAGCTGAAACCAGCAAGGACTGGAAATCTCACAAAACCAGCTTTGTCCCACAGGGTCCCCAGCTCCCCGGGTCTGCCACTGTTCCTATACAATATAACTCATGTACATACGGATTTACTATTAACTTTATACCAGGTAACCATGATGAACAAATTCCCCTGGGTATCAGACACATGAAAACCCCATTTTTACTTCACGGTGGCAGCACATTATCTGTACACTTTAAAGTCCTTTTACACTCATCCTTATGGAGTCACTGGCATAGCTGTATGAAGACAAGATGACTCTTGCGGTACATGACAACGAACGGCAGCAAACAATAACCAAGGTAACAAACCATGCGCATTTTGTGCTTCGTATTTGGTTCAGGGCTAATTTCTAACACGTAATCCCCAAATTTGCTGTTGGACATCTTTGACAAGTCTCTTTATTGAATTTGCAAAGCATAAATATGAAATCAACAGGATTTTTTGGAGGTGCATACTTCACCATATAAAATTGCTCCGTTCTGTGTACCAGACTTCTGCAAATCCACATTAAAGGAACATTTAGTATTATTGCTAGAAATGATATCACTGTCAGCAAAACATACGACAAACACCCTGATTACTCAGCTATCTGCTGCACCACAACAAAGTCATCCCAAACGATGCAGTACCACAGCTTCATGTTTGCTAGCCAGATTTATTATGTTTTCCAGATTCCAACAAGACACAGATATTAAGAAATGTGTGTTAATCATTGCCCTAATGAGAACAACATGCAGTTAGCATTTAGGCTGTCACAAAAAATACGGGCGGCGAGCACAGACTAAATGCACTCTAAATCCAAGGAAACCCAAGCCTTCTTCCCGCTAGCAAGTTTCAGTGGCATGGTCATGTCCAGGGGAACAGCTCTAATCAGCTACCTAAACTTTAGCAGCTCTGTGTATATGCTTTCATTAGGCACAAGGCAAAGTAAAATGCCATTTTGACCGCAGCTGTGAAAGCAAAGTAACCACTGTACCACTTGCTCACGTACAAGAAGCTATGAGCATACAAAGCACTAAAAGCCTTGCCCAGCATCTCCCCTCCACAGACATCAAACCTCCCAGCGTGGCACTGGGACAACTTCTGCAGCAAACAAGTACCCTACACGTATAAGAGGACAAGAATATGGCTTTAAACATATTTGCAAATTATAACTAAAAGGCATGCCTAGACTCAATAGAATAAGCCAATTTACTTCATTTGGTAAAAGGGCAAACCCCATCACCATTCCACACTTCTGGGGGCCTGAAGGTGCACAGAGATTTGGTTTGAGTTCTCTAAAGCAAAAGAAAGCAAGGCTTTTTTTGGTTAGCTATTTATTCACCTTAAAGCAGCTTTCACTCTGCCCACCAGGAAAGGATGCAGAGTTAATAAATGAGGTTTGAGATGCTGACGGAGCAGCAAACAAGGCAGGCATCAATGGAGTGGGAGCAAGAGGAAGCAAGATTGTCATTTCTGCTTGGACTGCAGTAGCTTGCAGCCCCACTGCTCAGGGGTCATCCAAAACTCCCTCCCATTCCTCCTCCCAGCTCCCCACACTGGCCACACAGCTCCACCTTTCACTCCATCCGCATCCCCAGGCACTGTGTGAACGCTGATTTAGCCTTTACTAACTGCACACTAAGAATGGCTTTTTTCTCACTTCTACCTGGACTCATGGGGCTGGTTTTATACCCTTCTGAGTACAGAAACTTTTGAGAATAGTCACAAAAGATTAAAGCCATTTAGGACACGGTACCTCTCAATCTCTTTGCGTAGGTTAAAACTAGTATTCCCTTGAAAAGTGAGAGCTGAAGTAAAATGTGACTGAGGAATGTCTCACTGCACCCTCCCGGAGTACCAAAAGTGTAGTAAATGTAAGAAAACTTTGGCTTGCTTTTCTGGGGGTGTACCTTTCCCTCTTTCCCTCCCTTTCACACTGTTATCCCAAGTACCAGGCAAGCATTTTCTGCATGTCAACTAGCATTCCATGAATAGTTACTCCAGCTTCCCTTCAGAAAGAAAGAAATCAGCTCAGACATTGGACTACCAGCTTCCTGACGGGCAGAAAGTGAAAAACAGAAAGCAAAACTAAGCCAATAGAATGATTTCCCCACTTTTGATGTGCGTTGTTTAAAACGGGGTATTTTTCAGGTAGGGATGAAGTCTTACCCAGAGCATAGTTCCCCTTCCCTCAAACCCCAGAAGCAACAAGAACAACAAAATCTAGTTCTTCCTTCTAGATGTTCCCAGTATTGCAGTCTGGTTACACTTTGTCTTCCTGAAGAGATGAATAACCAAACCTCTGTAAAAGGAAAATCAGCCACAGCTTAAATAAATACTATCTGTAAATATTGTAACAGTGGTCACTCTACTGTACAAGTGCATCACTGAACACATTAATGTGATGAAAGAGAACTTTAGTGTTATATATTTTGCTCAGTTCCATGTTTATGTTCCCTTTCAAGTGAAAACTTGTAATTCCCAGAAGAGCCACAATAAGCTTGAAAACTGAGGTTGGATGTCAGGAGCTATTAATGAGCCATCCTCTTGGCTCATATGTGTTCGCAGCCAGGGTTCACCATCAGCATTCACCTTCCATCTTCCTCAGCTGGGCTGTCTGGCAGGTGCTGGGAGGGGTGAACACCGAGGGGTCAGCAATGCCCAGCTGTAGGTCGAAGAAGCGAGTGGAGGTCGTCACGCTGTAGTTCTTCGTGTAGGTTTCCTGTACAGGGTAACAGTCTGTCACTGTGTAAACGCCAACCCACGATTCCACTGTAACCAAGCAGAAACAGGACTGTGTTAGATGACACAAAAGAATGAATGAATTAATTAATCAATGTGTCATGTTGACGTCAGTCAGAAAGGTGGCTGCTCCTCAAGCAAAGCCTATAGGCTGGAACTGCCCATGCTTCTGTCCACATGCATGGCAACGCCAACCAAGGCCACAAAGCTGGTATAATCTGGGCAGCACAATGGTCTTAAACTTGAACACATCAGTGCCAAGCACATTTGAAATCATGGGATTGGAATGTCACCTTTCAAGTAGACCCCTCCTGAAGGACCGTGACTTCTGCTTAGTCCCAAGGTTCACTGAGTTCTGCAAAACTCTGATTTCTCTCCCCTCTCATGCCACTCCTATGGCAGCACTTACTCACTTCACCAGGAAAGCCATTCAAATGCTCTGTTTACCCAGGAGGCAAATTTTGGTGCCACCAGCTTGGGTATCACAGGGACATTTCATCTCACACTGCTATTGACAACATTCTCACCTCAGTGAGTTTGGTTTTGAATATGCAGAAATGGAGGCTTCTTGTCCTCAACACGTCTTCTGTCAAGGTAAAATCACAGTAGCCCATACCTCCATTGAAACCTTTGTCAGTTTAACAGAAATACTATTTCTAGAATCCAAGCCCATATTAGCTGAAAGGAGGATGATGTGACAACTTGAAGACATTATTTTTATGAATGATCATACAGAAAAGCACTGGAAACACAAAATAGTACAGGATAAAAATCGCACATCATTAACTGAATGCATCTGGATACCAAGTTCCATAAAAGTTCCAACAAATACCGGATCTGAAAAACAAAATTCTTGGAGTAAGTGATAATTTGCCTCTTGTGGAATACGAGAGGATATACAGACCTAGTTACAAAGGTCTAATGATCTTATCCTTCGTTTTCTACCTCATTCTTTCTATTTATAGTCAAGAAAAAAAACCTTTTTCCCCTGGCTAAATGCTCAGGTTCAGCCTAGACATTAGGTGTCTATAACCATAAGTATTGCATTAGCTGAATAGTGCCATTAATTCTTCTTAGAGTTGTGTGGATCACCAGTAAACCACAGCTGACATTGAAGCCGATGTGCTAACAAATTGCTATGCTTCCAAAATATGGTACCTATGGTACCTTGGAAAATTCAGGCTACTTTCTTTCATGACGCTGGTGTTCAGCTGCCAAGTGCGGATGTTTCTTACTAGTGTAGTGGATAACAGAACTTAACTGAATATTAAGGATGTTCCACTGCTGCAGAACCATGTATTGAATGTCTTCTACAGTAACACTTGATAGCGGCGTGTAGACACACACTGACACCTGCTTTGTTTCTATTATGCCCACTCTAGTTTGAGTGTGCCCCTAATTACACCACCAATTCTTCTATAAATAAATTTTGGATTCAGAAGCAAAATGATGCTGTTCCATGCCAAAATCTGTATGATGCAAGCTAAAATACATTCAAGCCCCTTGGGCATATTTGATCCTGCTGAGATATAGAACACTCTCTTAATAAAAAACATTGATAATAAAGTCATATGCTGTGCACAAGAGATATTATTTCTTCCAGCCAGCATTATAGAAATGTGGAAAGTTGGGGTGAGTCATACAGAGTTCTATTTTTCCCTGGGTAGCAGAGACAATGACTACTATTCAGATGAAACAAACCCATGCACATACATACATTTCCTGGCTGGTTTTCTGTCAGACCATTCCTGTACCATAATTTTGTCTCCAGGTCCCCCAATGTAGTACTGATCTTCATAGGTTGAATTGGCAGGAATATCATAGGGATCCCACGGCTCTGTCAGAGCAACCTTCGAGCAAAGCTTTGTAACTTGCTCAATCTGAAACATCACTGCATCTTTGTAGAGGAATATATACTCAAAAAATCTGAAACAGCAAAAAGAAAAGCAGTTAATATATACAGTCTTCTTCTCTGCTAAGCAAGGAGCATTGCTGGCAAGTAAGCTTGCCTTTGACTTCTCAGTTTAAGTCCATTTTCACTTGCATTAAACTCTGCCACTTGGAGAAGGGCTAACCAGTTGGGCTGAAGTTTCCCATGCTGAAAGTTTGCCTCAGCTGACTCTCTCCAGAACAAATAAACCAGGCTGAACCGGTTCAGCCATTTCTGAGAACAACAGAGCAACTTTTCTGAGAACATCTGAGAGGAAAACATGTTATTATTGCCCGTTTTGTTACAGGCTTTAATAGCTGTTTCATTAAACAGCTCCTGTGCCTCCATGTTTTGGAGAAAGCACTTGAAATTTGGCAGGGGAAAAGTTTTGATTAAAAGTTGCCCAGATTTGGCCAAGTTATAAGCCTTTGGAAAAAAATCTGCTTGCATAGGCTGCATAGATTCAATTTGCTGTGACTGGGGTAGAGCCTTTCTCTGTGATGGTTAGATCTGGTATCTGCCATCCTCACAGATGCTCCTCCACAGACATGCTGGTGATGGGGCAAGGACATGGACCAAGTGCAGAACTGATTGGCTCTCCATCCTCAATGGCAAAGTTTCTCTCTGGAAGCCACCAGGTTCAGGAAGTAGTGAAAGGAGAAAGCAAAACAGTAAGGCAGAGGTAAGGAGACGTGTGGAAATCAATGAGCACCAGAGACTAGAAGGGGAGGTCAACAAAGTGGGTACTTAATAAGGATTTAAAAACCATCTTCTATAGAATATGAAGTGCCCAAGCCCTGCTCCATGAGGAGGGATAACAAACACCATCATGGACATTTTTATCTAGTTACTAGTTATAGTCAGTATATGCATCCATACCTACAAAGAGGAGGTGGCATGGTCCCTACCTTATAACTGGTGACAGAAACAGAGAGAAACTGAAATCAGAGTTAACAGCAGTATCAGCTGGTACCAGCACAGACCCACCAGAAGCCTGCCTTCTCCAGGGCACTTGGCATCACACATCAGACCATGAGTACTTCAAAGCACAACTCAAAACCCCCTCATATGTGCTCTGCACCTTTTGCAAAGGAGAGCCAGGAGTCACTCTCTAAACCCCCCAAACCTGTGTACACTCTATTAGAGGCTTCCTGTGGGTATCTCAGCTCAAGTATTTGGCTACAGTCCACTGTTACGCAGTGACTCTGAAGAAAAGGAAGGGATGGCATTAATCCCCTTGAACAGTTTCATCTTGCCTATCTGCAATACGCCTCTCTCCATCTGTAATTCCCGTGCCATCAGCAAGACAGGAGGATGCTGGTGGAAAGCACTGCGCAATTGCACAGTCCACGTAATTGAAGAGATGATGCACAAAACCAAGAGGGGACCTCCTCTGTGGTCTTTCCCATCCCCTGCATGTTTCTCTTTGCAGTCTTCACATTGCTTTGGGGAGGATGCAAATTTACATGAAACAGGGCTGACAAGAAAACAATTTACAGGTGTAACTGCTGATCTACACAACTGCATCGGCCAGGAATCACTTCACCCACCACTGGCACAGAAGCTTTTAAAGGCTGCACTAGGAGAAGGGCTATAAAGCGTGGTTAAAAGCATCCGAGGGACATCCCCACCACCGTTTGAGGGGATCACCTCTGCAGCATGTGTGGAAACACAGGCAGAATAAATGGCACTAGCAAACGGAGCACTGAGGAAGCACACAGCAGGGGACAAGCAGGCCCACAGGAGGTAACCATACCTCTCACACACGACCCTGCACAACACGGAATAGAGCTTGTCCCGCTTTCCATGACGCAGGCAGTCACCAGGAACTCCCCCATACGGACACACACACACAGAGGCTGGCAAGCTGCAAGATTATGTATTAGCTTCCCTGTGTAAGTTGTCCTCGTGTCTGTATCTTACAATATTCCTGCTTCTTGCACCAACCTGAACTCACCTGCCATTTTCCTCATCAAAGGCAATGTCTCCACAGCCGTGATACGCTACTGAAGAATTCATATACATAAGCTGGTTCCTATGACCACATCAGGACACATCTAACTTTGATATCCCACCCAGTCCAGAGACCATCCTCACAAGAATGCTAAAATACGCTTATTTATGTGTTTGCAACCCGGGTGCAATGACTCAACTCCCATTCATCTGGTAAAAGTGGGATGCAGAATGCCTCACGGATGAGTCCAATAACATGTTTGAGGTATGTGAGTGATAATACAGTCATTTTGTGGACGAGCAAAGGAGCAAGGTTAGCGAAGCATTGCAGACTACTGGGAATAAAACATTCCATTTCTTTTTCATTTTAAATCCTTACTTAGAACTTCTTCAGCACAGAAATTTTATTTGCATTTTTAACAGCATTTTGTTCACATTTTCTTTTTCCTTACCCTTTATCAATCATTCCACAGAATATTTACCTTTTGTTCTCCATTTTGCAACCTGTGAATTGCTATCATTGCATGAGGGGAATGTGCCACCTTTATTCAAGTGAAACTTGTGCAGTAGTTCAAGCTTCAATCCGATGAACGTGTGTATTTAACTGCCAGGACATGGATAGCCACCATGACTCCAACAGACGGCCTGAATACTTGCAGAAGGAGGGCCCACATCCATCTCTGTGCCCATTCTGCAGAGCAAGAGGCTCCATCACCTCCGTTTTTGGTTCGGGGACTGAAGACAAGAGACACCAGTTGTATGAATTGATGGGCTGCTGGGATGAGCTCAGCACACACAGAGGATGAGACTGCACAGAGTGTAGCTGTACTCATGGGTAAGCCATGAGCATGGTTTACACTGTCAGTGTTCAACCCAGGGGTACCTCACATCCCAGTTTCAAAGCAAACTGCTCCTGTGTGCGTCCTGGAAGTAGCAACAAAACCCTAAGATCACACAGGATCCGAGTTTAGCTGCGTATGAAAGGTGAATGGTCAAGTTGCTGGTTTAGAAAGAGAACTCCTAACCAGCCAAAATTAATACCAAAATGTGCAGGAATGCACAAATGACAATTCTGAAGCAAAATATTTTAAAACAATTTGCTTTTCTTCCTTTTTCTCTTTCCTTTTACCAGCCAAGCCCTAAGAATAGTGCCTCTATTTGGTTTAGGGGCCCGAGATTTCACTGGCTGCTTGAGGGGAAGCACAGAGCCCTGCAAACAGGTCTTGGCAAAGAAACCAGAGAGGAAATGATTTGTAATCAGTTTGTGTTTTCAGAAGTAACACATCTTCAGCCTGAGCCCACCTCAAACATTGGGTTCATAACAATTTCACTTCTTCAACTGGAACTTCAAGAGGGCCTCAACCTGTTCACTGGGCACCTGCAAGCAGGTTTGGAGAGGCTCCTTGGACAGGTTACCCTATTTGCCTGACGGAGATTATTTCCCTTCCTTTCCTATCCTATTCCATCCTACCCTGTCCTATGCCTCACACCCTTTGTACACTATACCCTTAACAGGACTCTCTCATGGTTCTTAATACTCCCTTTGTCTGTGCCTGAAAATGGATGAACTCCAGAATATAAACACGCAGACATGGTTTTTGCTTCTATACTTGAAAGGTTTTCTTAACACTGGACTATATCCTGCTCAAATAAGTCCACGGATTTTGCTGGAAGCAATCGTGTCAGATAGGTGGGATACACACTGCATTCTGTACTCTCTTCTGAATAAGAGACCAACCGAACTGAATGCAAGGGCAGAATACCGTGCCCACGCAATCACAAGGCAAAGCACTTGCATGAAGACATACTGTGAGGAGTGGGTGTGCATCCAAACACCATCCTACCTCTGAGAGTCCTCATCCAGTTTGGGGAAGCAGGGAGAGGTGCCTCCAAGGAGTCAGCCCAGATAACACAGAGACATAAGTGATGGAAACCAATAAACGCATGGAATGACTTGTCTCCTGCAGGGATCATTGTTCTGTATGCTATCGATGCAACTCAAAACAACGAATTACTGCTTTTTGTATTTGTCAGGACAAAGAGTCATTAGACTCGAGAACATGCCGCCAGCTCTGTTCCAGGTACTCAGTCTCCACCGAGTCCTGCCCTATGCTGAGGTCCTTCCTAGCTGCCACTCCTGAAGCATCACAGCCTGCCCATCAACTCCACATGACCCCCAGGGTTTCCTCCGCACTTCCAAAGGCTTCCTCCTGAGCGTCAAACCTGGAAGGAAGGAGGTGCTTGCTGTCCAGTTGCCTTCACAGCGACTCAGAGGAGCAGAAGTGCTGGCAGTGGCATGCCAAGACCCGCGTGATGCGTCTTGGAGCACATCAGACAAGGTCATTTGCTAGAGAGAAGTGAAATAATGGTCTGAGGCTGAGGCTGGGTAACAGAAATTCCTTGTGTGCTAAATCTACCTCGGCATCATTTTGCTCTGTGGCTTTGGATGAGTAACTTACAGCACTGGAGCCTTAAAATGCCTTTTTTGATTGCTGTAGCATTGAAGAGGCACGGAGCAGGGATCAGAAACCATCTGAGTGAGGCATTGTATTAACAAAGCACAAAACCACATTTCCTGTCCCCCAAAACAACGGAACAATGGTTCTTGTAAAGGAGGCTTTCCTTTCCTGCAAAGCCATATGGGGTTTCATGCATTTAGGGCTTTAACCTGTTGATCCAGTTTTCTCAGCTGCAGTTACTGCATCCTTAAAACTCCCACTTGAGTTAGCCAGGACTTACATTACCTCATAAGCATTATAAAGCAACTGAAAAACAAAAGCAAAATTTCATGTATGATTTCTATCAGTATTTGCTATTTAAGATACCAAGTTGGGGTCGTTGTAATTGTTCCAAAGCCAACTTTGCTTTCTCTTTTGAGATTAACTGAAGGCTTGAAGCATCAGTCTGCCTTTGTGGTATTACTCCTTTGCCAGGTAAAAAGACACCTTCAAACACCACGGAAGAGGTTCTGATGAGAAGAAATTGCACTAAAAATGCCCCAAACAAGTGATCTCTTCTAGTGAGCACGGACAGGTCCATCCATTACATCCTTGAGTAATCCTGCACCCTCTAGATAACACCCCCCTCAATGATACTGCTTTACACATTCCTTACTGAAGAAAGATGCCCTGGGAGAATGGGAACTTTCACTGCAAGGATAACTACAACCCCTCCTCTCCTCAGCTCTGCAGATTAAGAACACTTTCAAGGGAGCAAAGCTGCCAAGCAGACAGTTGATAAACACTCATCAGGTCAAGCACATTCATCTCCCCTTGGAAAGCTCTGGCAAGCTCATTTCAGAGCTGCGCAGCATCCGCTTCTCAGTGGAGTTCTGGGAACTCCTCTCCTCTTTCCCAGGAAGTTTTCGGTAATTTCAGGCTTGTGTTTTTCTTCTGGTGCATCAGACCTCAAGGACAACAGTCATTTACCATATCTGAGCTCACACGCTTGGCAGCGGGGCCGGCCTACGGTATATTGTACAAACACAGGACTGTGCGAACACATGTGCCTGTAAATGTAACCTGAGAGTGTGTAAAAGCAGTGGGGTTTAGCCTGATTTAAATCACTCACAGATTGTAAAGGGCCTGGTTTTCAAGGTGGCCAAGCCTTATGTATCAGGTATCTAATTAGCAAGGTATATGAGGAACTTGGCCAGCAATATCAGCTTCCAAATGAGGCAGTTTAAGCCCTGTTAATTATTAAGTTCACGTAGAAAGGAAACCATAAATACAGGACTCAAAAGCTGGGAAGTCAAAGTTACAGCAGCTGAAGGGTGACAGATTTCTGTGACTCTAATTATTGAACTCAATGAAAGATATATGCAACGTCTTATTGTATTCCTATAAATTACACTAGCTACTTTGGCAAGTACTAAAGGAAATGCAGCTCTTCAGCGAGAGCACTGTTTCCACTGCTGTCCCTTTCTGGCTGTCCTGACGCTCCCTAATGATCAGTCTGGCCCACCGAGTTGCACCCCTGAGAACAACGCATTCGAATCAAAGCTGAAACGCAGGAAAGCAATAAGGCATCGTGTTTAAGGGAGTCCTGTTTTGGAAGGGGCTAAAAGATGCACTGTCCTTAATAGAGAGCATCTGTGTGCTAAGGAATGGCAGATGTGGCCAGAATACCATAATGCTTTCCAATGAATTAAATGGAATCACCGAATCACCTCCTAGGGAATATGGTATATATGAGTAGAACCACAGGATATCAAAATGTACTCCCAGTCAAAGCTTATTTTACTGTTCTGGGTTTGCAATAAAAGTCTAGCACAGTGAGGCCTTGCCCCCTGAGCAGGTTAATAATGATAAAGGTTACTGGAAAATCACAGCAGGGCTTAGAGGAGACTAAAAAGAATGAGGAAGGCCAGGACTCACCTCTCAATATACACTAAAAACATTAGGAAGGGCAAATAATAAGGAAAGAAATTACAGAGGTACATTATCATTTATTATATTTCTCATCCTCTTTGTGCTATATACAACATATATATAAAATATATGTAGAAAACGTAAGTAACTCATTTGAAAGAGTGGACGCTCAAAACTGAGATGTGTAATTCTCTTCTGAGCACACAATGATGCTAAGGCACTCTGTGAGCTCTTTTCCAGCCTCAATGATTCTATGATCCTAATTGTCACATTTATCTGGAGTTTTCACACCCTTCTCTGAATCAGGCTCAGAGACAGGATATTAAATTGGATCTTGGCTCTGCCCCAGTATGATAATACCTATGGTACACAGCAGAAAGACACAGCAAAATGAAGTCCCTAATCACAAATGACTAAACCCACACAACCTCATTCTTCCACTTACTGTGGAATAAAAGGATAGTGCAAATAAACACCAATTTTTCAGCTAGGACCTGGCACTGCAGCCTCTCACACCTCTTAACTCCTGTGTATAAACAGAGAAGGACCTTCAGATACCCTGAACAGGGACTACGTGAAATGCAGGAGACCTATACTGCTCTTTACCAAGATTGTAAGTCCCATTATGCATATACTTGGCCATTCAGTTGCTTTCCAGTATGCATTCCTGCATGAAAAGTAATCTGGGGAACAGAGTGCCCTTTGGAACAGATGGGAAGTAGGTCCCTACTGTGATAGAGCAAACTTCTCTTTCACAATGGAATATTCCCTGGAAAAAATTGTGAGGATGTGCACTTGTACCAGATTACTGACCCAAGATGTAATGGTTTCCACCTTCCATCTGCAATGATTTACTTGAGAGGGATGATTCAGGTCTTTCAGATATCTGTCCAGTGTAAAACATATAACACACCAGGTCTGTTTTGGAGGGAGTCTGGAAGTCAGGCCAGCCAGGGGAATCAGACAACACAGTCTGGAAGTCAAGCCCACTTCAACTTTCTAACATCTTTATCCAAAGATCCGAGTATAGCTTATTTTTAAACAACCTTTGTGAAAGACGTGAACAAATGCACCCTGAAGTCCTGACACTGCACTTCATTCTCACTCCAGCATAAAAATAACTTCTTCGTTTCATCCAGAAGTCCTTGTGCAGGGCTCTTCTTCCTTCAGCAGCTTTGTATCAAAAGCAGTATTGTTTGCTGAGTGCATCGATTCATCACTGGATTCAAACACAAATTGTTGGCGCCCTAAAATCCAGGTGGAGACAGAATCACAGAATAGTTAAGGTTGGAAAGGACCTTAAGATCATCCTGTTCCAACCCCCCTGCCATAGGCAGGGACACCTCACACTAAACCATGGCACCCAAGGCTCTGTCCAACCTGGCTTTGAACACCGCCAGGGATGGAGATGACTGAAAACGTGCAAAAGAAAAGGATCACAGGAAAGAAGGGAATGTCTCTGTGAGAGAAAACATACCACCAATAAGAGATATTAACTGCCCCATGGTTACAGAGCAGATGGCACTTTAAACACATACCCATTGAGATGTGGCACAGGCATGATTTAGAAAGTCAAGTTTACAGTTCTGGGCCATTTCTTTTGCTCTGCTCAGCCCTGATGAGGTCAGAGCGGTAACAGAGTCCTGGGTTTGGGTGCCACACTTTAGGGAACTGTTAGAATGCAGTTCAGAGAACAGCAAGAATGGTGTCATGCTTAAGAAGCAGGACCTATGCAGAAACTGAGCATGTTTATGCTACAAAAGGAAGACTGGGGCAGGACCGACTATAATCTGTCCAGTATGCAAGCTAAAAAAGAGTAACAATTGTCCTCCATGTTACTTGAAGGTGGCACTGGAAGAAAACAGCATCACTCACCTTAAGCAAGGAGAGGTTACTTAGGAGATGCTCTGAAAACATCTGCATGTGCGTCCTTTTACATTCCAGCTTTGACAAGAACTGGTAAGAAAACCCAAGGGTCAGAGACATCCCAAATGAAGCTTTACTTCCCAGGCTGGACAGGTTATATGGTGACTTGGAGACCTTCCCAGTCTTACCGTGTGGGAAACAGACAAGCTTAACCAATTAGTCCTGACTTCATCAGTTCTATGACTTAAATCCTTGACACTGCTGCCTGCCCAAAGGGGCTGAACAACCTCTGGGGTCACTTCCTGAGACCTCTCAAATCAGTGGTGGCAACTGCGCATCTGCTCTGAGGGCTGAGGCTCCATCTTACTTCACATGGGGACCCTGGGGATTTGAGGGACCGTGCTACCTCCTGCACACTGAGGACCCTCAGCAATGTCCACTTTTACACGTAGCCCTAATTACACTATCACACTAATGAGTCAGAGACAAACCCTGTCCAAAACCAGGAGTGGGGAGATAGGATTCACAAGACACGTGCATGCAAAGGGAATAATTAAAAGGTTGAACTCTCTGCTAAAATCGCTCTTCTCAAAACTATTGCATTTTGTCCTCTATTGAGTTACTGTGGTTTTCGTTAGTACAACAGGGATAACCCACAGCTCCTCTGCCTTTTGTGGGGGGCCTTCAGCAGCCACCACGTAATGCATCATGGATATTGCTTATGGAGGGTTCCTATAAGACACTGCAGACCTTAAAAATCAGCCTGGCTGCAAACATGTAATTAGCTAACAGATGAATATACATTTCAAAACCGTTCTCTTCGCAGCATGGAGTACTTGCTTTAGGGTGCACATCGGTGTATTTGATGCAGAACCTTTTCCCTGGTAATCTGTTAGCCCATCACAGAAACCACAGCTGAAGCAAGCAAGGCTGAGAATACAGTTCTATTTTTACACTATTTATTGCCATTTTAATTGTATTAAACCCCTGACATGGTTATTTTTCACTCAAGACAGTCCTAAGAAGCAGCAGCAGCAAAGAGGGCAAGGCCTGTAAATAATACTGGCATAAACTGCACTGGCACAGCTGAAAGTTTTCCATTACTCAGGAAAAGGTCACTAGACCTATTGAACATGTTTAGACTACCCATGCTGCTTAAAACATGACAGAAATAGCTTTACCATTTAGCATCTGACACAAATACAAACCCAAGTCCTCAGCAAACAGGTATGCCTACCTAATTTTGGGGTGTTTTCCTGACCCAGAGCCCAGTGTCATGCACACACTGCCGGGGAGCCAGAGGTTTCTGTGAGCTTCTCTTAATTAATGTGAATTCTGTACATGCCAAAACGGCATTCCTATAACAAGTATGAAAATAACTGGGGTTTAAGGTACAAATGACCCTATAATTACGTAAAGTGGGACCAGTCTCATATTTGCATATGGGGGGGGGCTGTTTCTAATCACCTTCTTTCATGGACAGGATTTTCCAAACCGACCAGCCCCCTATTTTGGATGTTCAACATGAAGATACTTGGAAAGGGTACCTCTTCACAGGGACAGTGCCCAGCATCGCCTACGATGCAGTGTGTCAGTGTACCCACTGCACAACCGAGCTGCCCAGCATTACCAGAGACTTCTTCCTATTCAAAGACCGCACAAGGAACTCCTGATTCCTCTCCCCAGCAAAGCTCATCAGCAGAAACCCCTTTTCTGCCCATCAGATCTCTCATGTTTCCCCCTGGCTGTCAAGAGACAACTGTTCTTGCCACAGCGTAACAGCAGATCCCTGCTTCCCATCTCCATCGACCAGCTCTGTAATTACAGATAAATCTGCTGTAGAGCTGCCCCCAAATTATACATGAACCTGACCCAGAGCCCTGTGAAATCTGCCGGGAGAGTTGCACTGATTTTTGCAGGTGGTGCATCAGGTGTCTATTGGCTATGAGAACCATAGAATCACTGAACAGTTAGGGTTGGAAAGGACCTTAAGATCATCCCGTTCCAAACCCCCTGCCATGGGCAGGGACGGAAGTGTTACAGCACGGCTCGGCTCGGCTCGGCACGGGGGAGAACCGAGGAACCGGGGCACCGACGGGGTCTGGGGCAGCCCGGCAGCGGCGGGGACCGTGTCCCCCTTCCCACCCCTCCCGCCGGAGGCACTCGTGTTCCCCGCGCCCGCTCCGTGTCCCGGTCTCCAAGGGCAGGAGGAGCCCGTGCCCTGCTCCTGGGTACCAGCACCCAGCAGAGCCGGGCGCTCCTCTGAGCAGCTCCCGGACCCATCGCAGCAGCATCCCTGGAGATCATTTTGTATTGATGGAATTCAGGTTTGGATGATGGGGTCTCTTTAGTTTTGGAACTGCTGAGCAAGGGAATTCTGTTCTGGCAAATCTGAGTCCCAAAGAATATTCTCCTGCCACCTGGGAAAACCCGGTTTAGCTCAGCCAAGCACAGCACCGTTTAGCACAATTCACACCAGTTTAGCCTACCCCAAAACAGTTTAGCCCAGTTCAGACCATTCCAGCCCAGTTTAGCCCAGTTCAAACTGGCTTACCACAGTTCAGACCTGTTTAGCCCAGTTCAGCCCAGTTAAGGTGGGTTTAACACAGTTACATCTGGTTGAGCCAGTTCAGACCAATATAGCCCAACACAGCACAGTTTGGACCAGCTTAGCCCAGTATCCTCCAGTTTAGCCCAGTTCAGCCCAGCTTAGCCCTGTCCAGACCAAGGTAGCCCAGCCCAGCCCAGTTCAGCCCAATTTATCCCAATTCAGACTTGTCCAGACCAATGTAGCACAGTTCAGCAGGGTTTGGCCCAATTCAGACCGGTCCAGCACACCTTAGCCCTGTCCAGCCCACTTTAGCCCACTTCAGCTCAGCCCAGCACACTTTACACCAGTTCAGCCTACTTCAGCCCAATTCACATCTGTCCACACCACTTTAGCACTGTTAAACCCAATTTAGCCCAGTTTAGCCCAACACAGCCCAGCCCAGTACACTTCAGCCCACTTTAGCCCTTCCCAGTCCACTGTAGCACACTTCAGGCCAGCCCAGTCCAGCCCAGTTTAGCCCAGTCTAGCTTAGCCCAGCCCAGTTTAACCCAGTTCAGCCCAGTTTACAGCCCAGCCCACTCCAGCTCAGCCCAGACAAGTTGAGCCCCATTAGTCCCAGTTTAGCACAGCTCAGCCCGGTTTAGCTCAGCCCAGCCAAGACCTGATCAGCCAATTCAAGCCCAGTTTAGCCCAGTTCAGCCCAGCAAAATCTACTCCAATTCAGTCCAGCCCCATTTAGACAACCTCAGACCAGTGAAGCCCAGTGAAGCCCAGTTCAGCCACTCCAGCACAGTTCAGCACAGTTTAGCCCAGTTTGGCCCACTTCAGCCCAGTTTGGTCCACCTCAGCCCAGTTCAGCCCACTCTGGCACAGTTCAGCACAGTTTAGCCCAGTTTAGCCCAGTTTGGCCCACTTCAGCCCAGTTTAGCCCACCTCAGCCCAGTTCAGCCCACTCTGGCACAGTTCAGCACAGTTTAGCCCAGTTTAGCCCAGTTTGGCCCACTTCAGCCCAGTTTGGCCCACCTCAGCCCACTCCAGCACAGTTCAGCACAGTTTAGCCCAGTTTAGCCCAGTTTGGCCCACTTCAGCCCAGTTTAGCCCACCTCAGCCCAGTTCAGCCCACTCCAGCACAGTTTAGCCCAGTTTAGCCCAGTTTGGCCCACCTCAGCCCAGTTCAGCCCACTCCAGCACAGTTTAGCCCAGTTTGGCCCACTTCAGCCCAGTTTGGCCCACCTCAGCCCAGTTCAGCCCACTCCAGCACAGTTCAGCACAGTTTAGCCCAGTTTAGCCCAGTTTGGCCCACTTCAGCCCAGTTTAGCCCACCTCAGCCCAGTTCAGCCCACTCCAGCACAGTTTAGCACAGTCTAGCCCAGTTTGGCCCACTTCAGCCCAGTTTAGCCCACATCAGCCCACTCCAGCACAGTTCAGCACAGTTTAGCCCAATTTAGCCCAGTTTGGCCCACTTCAGCCCAGTTTGGCCCACCTCAGGCCACTTCAGCCCACTCCAGCACAGTTTAGCCCAGTTTAGCCCAGTTTGGCCCACTTCAGCCCAGTTTGGCCCACCTCAGGCCAGTTCAGCCCACTCCAGCACAGTTTAGCCCAGTTTGGCCCACTTCAGCCCAGTTTGGCCCACCTCAGCCCAGTTCAGCCCACTCCAGCACAGTTCAGCACAGTTTAGCCCAGTTTGGCCCACTTCAGCCCAGTTTGGCCCACCTCAGGCTACTTCAGCCCACTCCAGCCCAGTTTAGCCCAGTTCAGCCCAGTTTAGCCTTGTCCAGCCCACTTTAGCCCAGTATAGCCCAGCCGAGACTCCTTTAGCCCAGTTAAGCCTAGTTTGGCCCAATTCAGACCAGTCCAGCCCAGTTTAGCCCGGTACAGCCCAACTAAGCCCAGCCAAGAACAGTGTAGCCCAGTTTAGATCAGTTTGGCTCAGTCCAGCGCAGCCCAGCTCACATTAGCCCAGCTCAGCCCTGTCCAGCCCAGGTCTGTCCAGCCCAGTTTAGCCCACTTAAGGCCAGTCCATTTAGCCCAGTCCAGACAAGTTCAGCCCAGTCCAGCTCCTTTGAGACTTGTCCAGCCAGGCTCAGACAGTTCCAGCCCAGTCCAGGCCAATGGAGCCTAGCCCAGCCCACTTTAGTCCACTCCAGCCCACAACCCAGACAAAGATCCTGCTGTCCGAGGAAGTTATGGCAAGCACAAAGCACAGGACAGCAGATGCACTGCTAAGCCAGGGGTGCCCAGCTTCCCCCGATGGAGTCCACTTGTTAGCACTGCAGCTTGATGGCTCAAGACTTTCAAACACCTCCCCGAGCTGTGTTCCAATGTCTTCCCACCAGCCCATCCACAACAATGAACCCAATTTACTTCACTGCCTCCTCGACTGTATAAGCTTGGGTGACTTCCAGCAAGATAAAGAACTTGGAAAGGGAAATGGATATTGCCTTTTGTCAGCAGAAGAAAACAGAATGAACAGTCTGGGTGGGATGAGATCCTCCTCCATGCAGCCCTTGTGGATCATGGCTGCCTCCTTATACAGTGCTCTTCTCCAGGGAACCAGCTGCTTTGGCAGGAAGCATCACTGAGAGACTCAGTAAACTGACTCATAAATCGGCTTATGATGGAAATGCAAAAGCTGAGGCTTCTACAGATAACCCTCTGTACCCCAACATCACACAATCCACACCCCAACATCACACAACTCCGTACCCCAACATCACACAACTCCGTACCCCAACATCACACAACTCCGCATCCCAACATCACACAATCCACACCCCAACATCACACAACTCCGTACCCCAACATCACACAACTCCATATCCCAACATCACACAACTCCATACCCCAACATCACACAATCCACACCCCAACATCACACAACTCCGCATCCCAACATCACACAACTCCACACCCCAACATCACACAACTCCGCATCCCAACATCACACAACTCCGTATCCCAACATCACACAATCCACACCCCAACATCACACAACTCCGTATCCCAACATCACACAATCCGCACCCCAACATCACACAACTCCACATCCCAACATCACACAACTCCGCATCCCAACATCACACAACTCCGCATCCCAACATCACACAACTCCACACCCCAACATCACACAACTCCGTATCCCAACATCACACAATCCGCACCCCAACATCACACAACTCCATACCCCAACATCACACAATCCACACCCCAACATCACACAACTCTGCATCCCAACATCACACAACTCCGCATCCCAACATCACACAACTCCGCATCCCAACATCACACAACTCCGCATCCCAACATCACACAACTCCGCATCCCAACATCACACAATCCACACCCCAACATCACACAACTCCGCATCCCAACATCACACAACTCCACATCCCAACATCACACAATCCACACCCCAACATCACACAACTCCGTACCCCAACATCACACAACTCCGCATCCCAACATCACACAACTCCGCATCCCAGTGTCACACAACTCTCCCTAGAACAACTGCTGCATGCTTCAGGCTATTGCCTAGCACTTGACTGCCAGCCTGCATCCATCACAGCATCCTTCCAGTGCCAGCTTTCCAAACTCACAGGCATTACCAGCAGCAGACACCTGAAAGAACTTGGCATCTACAGGAAGAAAGTAAATGCAGGAGGTTTGAGTACCTACCTTTGATTCTCAAAGGTGACTTTTAGACACAGCAGCTAATGAAGCATTTCAGATCCCAAGAACTCACATTAGATTTAGCGAAACTGCTGAAAATTCTCTGTTTCCCTGCAAATGAAGGCTCTCAGCAGTGTGACACACTACACAACCTTCAAAAATGGGGCTTGGGTTCCCAAGTAACTTGGCCAATTCGGAAGACTTTACCCATGACCACCGTTCATTCCCCTAAACCTTAAACTGCAGAAACCACTCCCAAAACCAAGGCTGGGAAACAAACTTGCAGCCGCTCCGGGCAGCTCAATGCTTTGCCAGTTGAGTCACCATAATGACCACAGAATGGATGCATGATAGGATTTTAATAGGTCAGACACTGCTGGTTTTCCTTTACAGTTCCTAAAACAACTCGGAAGGAGTTGAGGGAAGTCCGACACGCTGTTTACTTTGAACAGTCATCACTTCTGCTCCAGACGAATGCTGTTGTACCTGCACCTGAGCAGATGCTGCTTCTCTTCAGTCAAGGACAGGGCTTGACACACGCAAAGAGCCTGCTGGAATACCAGACATATCCCTTATAAACACGGCTTTGCTGCTCCTCTATTGTACTAGCAGCTTTTGCTGCCAAGCGGAGGAGTTAATCCTGCCCATGACTGTGGGCTGTCTTTGGCAAATATAATTGAAACTACAGTTTAAAAGTGTTCAATAAGCATTGATATGGTATCCCCACGTTGTTTTTTCCTGCTCTGCAGTTATGATTGTTAAGACAACCCTAGCAGTCTCATACACACAGGCATCCCAATGTGCTGCATGCTGTACAAATGGTGGCTGCTCAGATACACCCATAGAAGAGAGAACTCAGTTTTATTCCTCCTACTGACTTTCCTGGCCACACAGAACTTTTGTTCTCCCCACCATCACATTTATCATAGGACAAACTGTTCCTGGGCCTCCCCTGGGAAAAACAGAATGGAAGATAAGAGTTAAACTCTATTAACACAGCATCTGGCAAGTAACGCCCCAGCTCTCAAACACCAGTGCATGATTTCTGCTCTGCTCCCCACTTCACCCTTTTCCTCCTTCAAAACTGACCGCTAGTGCCTGCTGGGTGGCTTCAGCAGTGCCAGGCACTACACTTCTTGCTCTGTCCTTCCAAGACCATGAAAGGTGGTGCAGGACACGTGGAGTTCTGGCTACAAGGCAGTCAGTGGGACTTCTGGTTTAGACCTTCTGTAGTGACAGGATTTCAGTGATGTCCTATCCAAGTCTGAACCGGCAGATGTTACCTTCAAATGAAACACATCTGCCCCAACAGCAAAACCATTCTGATGCCTGTTACCTGTTTTGGAAGCATCCGGAGACGGAGGCCAACAGAGGGGTGAACAAGAGTGAGGAAGGATGAATACACAGAGAGCACAAAAGGACGTAACTCCATGTAGTAAGGAATAAAGGATTAGAAATAATAAAAATAACAAAATATTATAATAAATAATTAAATATTTATTATAATAAATAATATAAAATAATTAAAAAACTAAAACTACGTTCCTGTGCTGAACAGGTAACATGACGCAGCTCTGCCTCAGGAGCTCTAGGGAACAGTTTCAAGTGCTCTCTTTCCATATCATGCAATAACCCTAATGCTCTGACCTCTTCCAAACAGGAAGTTGCCCCATCTACTCAATAAAAACCTGTTAGTTTTCTTTTCTCTTCTCGTGGTATCAGCTGAGGGCTACACAACACCAAGAGAGGAGACTGTCTCTGCCCTCTGCGCTCATCCCCACAACTGAGTCACCTTATGGCTACGTTTTAGGAGTTTACTTAAAACACTGGCTTGATGCACATATGGAAATGCCACACTGCAAGTTACATGAATTTGAAACATATATCTACAATGAAAACTGGAAGTTTTGGGGTTTGTCCTGTGGTTATGAGCCTGCAAGCCATTCTACATAGACAGTTCCTTGTGTCCCTGATTAACCTCCATCAACTAACTTAGAGCAATGTCCGATGAGCTTCCACTCCAGAAAACACTCTGTGTAAGAGTGTGGTTGTTGGCCAACCCCGATTGCTGCGTGTAAGTTACATCTGGTAGGAGCAAAATGTGTCCATTTGTGAGATTTTAGGCTGAAACTTCCTTGGAGACCAGGACAGAGCTATTTCTCTTGTTGCTTTTGTAGTCACTGCCTCGGCGTGGTTTACCCTCTTCTTGTCAATGTCGAAGCGCAGAGGGGGAGAGGCTCGTTTCAACAGACAGGATAAGTCCCTTTGCTTCTGACTTCTGAAGGCTTCAGTTTATGACTCACTGTGTCCACAGAGAAGTGATGATCCCAACTCCAGACCCGATCCAACACACACTGAAATCAATGGGAGTCTTTCCGTTGACTTCAATGGAAGCTGGGTCACACCCTTAGCAGACGCTAGCTGTGCACATGAAGCCACCCTCCAGTTTTGGATGGCTGAAGTCATGGACAGCCTGGAGTCAGCGGGGATCCCTGAGGCCAGAGGTTGTCTACAACAGAAAACTAATACAGGAAAAGGCAACAGAGAGATGCTTCAAGGGCACCTGCCTCCTTACAGCCCTATCAGCCCAGACGGAACTGCATCCAGAGCAAATATTGATCAAAGCTGTCAAGAGCAGAACTTGGCAAAAGCCATAATCTGGCCCAGAAAATGTAGAATAATTATTCAATCTTAAAATAAAGGCTTCAAATAAAACAAACATAAGCTTGAAGAAATGAGGTCACGACAACTTAGAAGCTAGAAAAGACTTGCATCAGACTCTTGAGCTTGTCAAACATAACGGTCAACTTAGGGGAGTTTGAGCACAGCCTTTATGTTGCATGTTATCAAACCATCAGCAAACAGCTGTATGTTGCCTTTAACATACGGCTCCTAGAAGGAAACAGGAGTAAAGAAAAAAGCTCACGATGAGGGAAAACTTTGTTTGAAAATGAAGCATCTCAAAACAGTTTTAAGAGTGTTTGGGGACTGTCAGAGAAAGGACTGAGGCTTTGGGAAGATGAAAACAATGACTATATGATGTTGGCAAGAAATTGGTCATTGTGAGGAAAAAACGCCAGCAGCAAAAAGGAATATTGATCTCTTCAACAGCAGAGACCATTTAGTTGGGATGATACAGCATTTGCAGGCTGGCCTTCACCATGGTTTGCACGTCCCTGGGAATAAGGCACTTATTTGAACATCTTTTAGATGGGACAGGTGGGGGTATGGGCAGACTGGCTGCCCTCACACCGGCAGGTCCTGACACGGGGTCTGAGAGCTACTGATGGTTGGTACCCAGAAACTTCACACTCACTCAGGCCTCTCTGGGCTGATCGTTTCCTCCACCCAAGCTGTCAGGGCCTGAGCTTGGCAGATGGAAGCAAAGAGAGGCCCTGCTTCGGTCAGCTTTTTCCTACACTGATTTTTCAGCAATGACACAGTGATTTTTGATGGGTTTGTTATGGCCTTAGCAGAGGAACCCTGAATAACTTAAGAACGGGGAGGTCCTCCAGGGCTGGGCAGCCGGTGCAGTGTGTACCACGGAGAACAGTGGCATCCTGACCTCCTGCACTGATCACCTACCACTTGCAGGAAGCAAGAATGACCAAAGAACTGGTGAAATGTGACTTAACCTTATTAGCTAATTCCTGGGCTAGAAACCCCCCTGCGACATAATTCCTGTGTTTGAGAGTAATCTCTTCATCAGACCTCATTATACCCACGTTACCGCACAGTTTGGGCTCTGTTTTTGGACTCACTTCCCATTCCATTAAAACAAACAAAAGGAATGGGGAAAAAAAACCAACCAGCAACTGGGAGAAAGGAAAATCCCTGAAGGCAAAATGCTGACACTGCTTATCATAAATCTCTCGGGATATATAGAGTGAGAGACACAGATATACATTATATAATGAGATATATATATATCTTGATATAGAAACAGATACTAGATGTTAGGCATGTAGATCTAGATGTTGGATACCAATATAAAGATTTGATTTCAAGTACAAAGATTAGGTATAGATTAGAAATGATACTGAATATGGATTATGGGTATCTATTTAGAGATATTGTTATAGATTATATAGTATATAGAGAGATGTATAGATTAGCTATTAGGTACAGATGTAGATTAGCTATTACGTATTAGATCTACAGATTACATATTATATATTACATATATAGATATGCATGTAGGTTAGAGCCATAGTTTATATATATAGATATGGATATAGCTGATACGGAGATATAGATATACAGATAGATTAGATTATAGACAGACACAGACACACGCGTGCCACGGCTGTGAATCACGTCGGTGCCACGTTCCCTGCCCGTCGCTGATTCCCCCCAGCCGCGCCCCGCCGACCCCTCCGAGGGGCTCCTCCGCTGCCGGCCCCCTCGCTCCGTCCCCTCCCGCAGCTCCCCCCACCCCGTCTCTGCATCGCCCCAATTCCCCCCCCCCGGGAGGCGCCTCCGGCCCCGGCCGCCCCTCCCGGCCGCGGACACCTACTTCTTGCAGGGGATGAGCGCCTTCCTCTCCTCCAGGACGCGCAGCCGCTGGTTGGGGCCGTCGTAGGAGACGGCGGCCCTCGTGTTGCGGCCCGTGCCGTGCTCGTAGGTCACGGTGCGCCCTTCCCACTGCCGCGGCGCCTGGCACGGCTCGGCCCCGGCCCCGGCCCCCGCCGCCGCGCCGCCCCGCAGCAGGAGGCCGCCCAGCAGCACCAGCCCCAGCCCCAGCGCCGGGACCGGCCGCAGCCCCGCCGCCGCCCGCGCCATGCTCCGCGCTCCGCTCCGCGCACGGCCGGCCCCGCGCAGCGCGCAGGCGGGCGGGCACGGGCTGCGCCGGTGGCGGGGGCGGGAGCGGCCCGCCTCCAACCCCATCGCCTCCGCGGGGACGCGCGGGCGGCGGCTGCTGGGGGAGCAGGGGGCAGCGGGCAACGGGACCCCCCCCCCGGCCCTCCCGTGCCACGCTCGGTGCAGCCGGGGGGGGGTTTGCTTGCCCCGTGCCACGCTCGGTGCAGCCGGGGGGCTTTGCTTGCCCCGTGCCACGCTCGGTGCAGCCGGGGGGGTTTGCTTGCCCCGTGCCACGCTCGGTGCAGCCGGGGGGGTTTTGCTTGCCCCGCCGTGAGCGCTGCTCCTCAAGGGGTGATGCGAGAGGGGCACCGAGCCTTGCGGTACTTCTGGCGCCCCTGGGTGGGCTTTGTGTACCCCCAGGCAGGACGGGCTAACTGCTTTAGTGTTGGTGGCCCCCCACGCTCTGCCACCAAGCACACGCCTCCCCCTCATCTCCCCCTGCCCTCTCCGTTCGGCTCTGGATGATCTGCTGGCACACGGAGGGAGGAGAAGTCCGTGTCCCACCGGCCGCTGGCTTTCCGAGGCTGCTGCAATGAACCGCCACTGAGTTAATCCCGTTGTCTCCGCGGGGTCCTCAAAGGTGTTTACCCACGGTGGAGAAAGGGGACGGAGGTCTCACTTTAGGAATTTCTTCCTAATCTCTAATCTCAGTCTCCCCTCTGGCAGGTTAAAGCCATTCCCCTTGGCCTGTCCCTACATCCCTTGTCCCAAGCCCCTCTCCAGGTTTCCTGCAGCCCCTTCAGGCACTGGAGCTGCTCTCAGGTCTCCCCTTCAGGAGCCTTCTCTTCTCCAGGCTGCCCCAGCCCAGCTCTCTCAGCCTGGCTCCAGAGCAGAGCTGCTCCAGCCACTGCATCAGGGCTGAATGGTCGCGGATCACCAAGGAAATATATTAATATTAATAATAATAATAATAATAATTAATAATAAAAAATAACACCACCACCACCAAGAACCCAGTCCGGTCACTCTGCACCCCGGAGCTCCTCCGAACCCGCATAAAGTTTCTGCTCCGTGTCCATAAAGCTCATCCCTGCGAAGGGGTGGGGGGGATCCGGGTCCCGCGTCCCCCCCGCCACCGCCTCCTCCCGTCTGCCCGCGTCGGCAGACGCGTGTGGTTTGGGTTTGGTGCGTCCCGTCCCGTCCCGTCGTCCCCCTCCTTCTCCCCCCGCTTCCACCTGAAGGAATTTATGACACAGATGAAAACTGAACCGGGGCCGCGGACGAGAGACGCAGTGATGTCGCCGGGGGATTAAACGGGGTGGAGGTGATGTCACCGTGCCTGCACAGCAAAACACACACACACACACACACCCCCGGAGGAGCGGTGCTGCCAAGGGAGCGCGATCGGCCCCACGTCACTCGTGCCACCGGTATAAATGCGGTCCCGCGATGTCCATGGCTGTCGGCGCGGCGGCTCCCGACACTTGCCTGCAGCCGGGGCGGCGGCGGAGCAGGAGGAGGAGGAAGAGGAGGAGGAGGAGGAAGAGGAGGATGCTGCGCGCCTTGGTGGCGGTGTCCCTGTGGCTGCGGGTGAGCCCGCGGGCGCAGGGCGCGCCGTGCGAGGCGGTGCGCATCCCCATGTGCCGGCCCATGCCCTGGAACATCACCCGCATGCCCAACCACCTCCACCACAGCACCCAGGAAAACGCCGTCCTCGCCATCGAGCAGTACGAGGAGCTGGTGGCCACCGGCTGCAGCCCGGTCCTCTCCTTCTTCCTCTGCGCCATGTACGCCCCTATCTGCACCCTGGAGTTCCTCTACGACCCCATCAAGCCGTGCCGCTCCGTCTGCCAGCGCGCCCGCGACGGCTGCGAGCCCATCATGCGCCGCTACAACCACAGCTGGCCCGAGAGCCTCGCCTGCGACGACCTCCCCGTCTACGACCGCGGCGTCTGCATCTCCCCCGAAGCCATCGTTACCGACCTGCCGGAGGGTGAGCCCCGGGGATCCCCTCGAACCCCCACGCTCTCCCCCCGGGGGGCTGCGGGACCCGTAGAGCCCTGCCCGGGGGGACTCCCCGCTGCAGCTTTCCTCCCTCTGTTCTCAGATGCGAAGTGGACAGACTTCACGCAGGGTGTGCTGGTGCCCCCGGAGCCCGACTGCAGGAGCCGCGGCCAGGGTGAGCCTCAGGCACCCCCCAGCTCCCCTCCCCGGTGCAGAGCCCCCCCCGGCACCCCTCAACCGTTTCCTTTTCTCTTCCTTTGAAGAGCGATGCAGGTGCAAAAAGACAAAGCCAACGCTGTCGACTTACCTGGCCAAGAACTACAGCTACAGTAAGTGCAGGGGGGGGAATGCTTCTCTTTGCCCATCCCACCGCCTTCTGTGCCCCCCCACGAGTTAGGCAGCTGCCTGTGTGTCCAGGCCCCATCACCGTCCCAGCGCAGCCTTTCCAAGTGGGTTTTTGCCTGAGGACACCTCAGCCCTCCTCTCCCAAGCCCCATCACTGCGCACACACGTGCAGGCAGCAGCAGTCATTGCACAGGTTACGGTGTGTTTCTGATAAAGCAGATGTTGGTGATGTGAGCTGGCATCAACCGGTCGCTCTGCAGAAAGGGTGCCTGCTGCAAAGTGCAATTCAATCTAATGTGAGCAGGACCCTCTGCCAGCTCCTGCCTTCATCCAGCGGGTGGGATGGACAGGGGTTTATCACCTAAATAGAACTTGTAAATGTGAACGTACCGGAGGCAGGGTGAAAAGTTAGTGCTTAGAAATCCATATATCCATTTACTTACCAGCCACAGTTTCACCTGGTGTGCAGTTGTCAGAAGTTCGTTGAATTCAGGAACAATTTGCACCATCCAGCGAGGAGCTGGCTGATAGTTTAATCATACATTGCATGGCATATTGGCAATACAAGTAAATACTCAGCCCTGTTCTCCCTTCCTCCCCCTGCCTCCCTGTTTTTCTGATGCTGGGAGTCAGGAAGAACTCAGATTAAGATTAGGTAAATACCAGATCAAACATCTGTTTAAACCCCTATTAGCTATGAATTACCATGTAGTATCGTGGTCTTTTGCACTTTATGTTATTTTTCTCAGATGGCAGTCATTTCTTCAATGGATTTATTCAATTCTTCTGCAATTGGGTGATTATGTCCATTCCATTCCTCTTTGTCTGATAGCAGATGAAAGTAGGCTTGTAGTTGCTTCTTTGTTAGCATAGGAAAAAAAAGAACAATATCCAAGCCCAGTTTGGTGGGAAAAAATCAGAACATCTAACTTAGGTCATTTTATGCTTTTTTGTTATGGCATTTTGATGCTTTTATATCACATGTTTTTCTTATTGCTTAATCTACCTTGGTACAAGATAGTGGTATGTTCAGGTAGGACAATGAACTTCCACACTGGGCTGAAATATCTGAGAAAGCAGTGCTACAAAATTAGTATTCTGAAATGAAATAGAGATTCCATTGAATTTGTGAAATCAAGATTTTGGTTGTGGGAGGCAGGTTTTTATTCATCCTCCTGAAATAGATATGCTCCTATGGAAAATGAACTGAGAGACAAGGCAAGACAAATAATAAATAAAATCAGAGTGGGTTTTTTCCCTTTCAAATAATATATAAGTATATTTATATTATTTTATGTATGCATATATTATTTATATATCCTTTAAAATCATCTATATAAAGCCAAACAGTGTTTGTAGCTGGTCAGAACTTGGTTGCAATCAGACTTGCAAATGGGTTGTGAGTCTCCTCAGCTGAAATCCCTCATGTGTTCTGTGGCTGTTACACATCCTGATAAAGTTAGCACAAAACCCTCAGGCTGCACTGCAATTGCTGGCCTCCTCTGTTCTGCACGTGACGTTTGTTCCAAACGTGAGATCCATTGGAAGGCTTTTGACCTGGTGGCTGCCAGGGACAGCATCACCCTGTGGTACATACCCTTCTCATGCTTCTTTCATTGAAGAGTTCTGTGATCATAGGGCCCTTCCTATTGTGGCATTTTCTAAGACCTAGAGTTTTTCATGCAAAAACTATGCTTCATTTCTCTGATTTGGTGCCTGTCAGAAGAGAGAAGGGGTGAAATGCTGCAGTGCAGGGTTCAGAGGTACAAAGTTAGCCAGGGACCATCCTCAGAGCAATCGACAGAGTTTCACCTTCTTGCACCCACACAGGTAGGCAGTTTTCCTCAATAAAAGGTAAAAATATGACTGTTCGTGTGTTCGGAGTCAGAAGAACCCATTTCAGAGTCTGCTTTATATGAAGATCTTGCTACTAATGAATAATCCAAAGACAAAAGATGAAAACAAGTGCAGACCTTTTATAGAGCACATTACAGCATTCCTAAGCTTTTTGGGTTTTGACTGCTTGTTTCAAACCTTCCTTTCTTTCTTCTGTCTAAGAAAAGACTTTGGTTCCTGGATCTAACCTACAGGAAAAATGATTTTATTACTGAAAAGACTTAATTCACACTGTTTGTGGGGTAAATTATTCATTACTTAATTGGAAATAGCCAAATGTGGCTATAGAATGGGGTTTATTTATGCCGGGGGTTGCTCAAGTCTGAGTCAAAGGAGCTCTTTGTGTGTGTGGTTCCAGGAGAGATCACTTGGCCTGATCTGGCAGAGATTTAAGCACATGTTTAACTTCACAGTTGTCAACAGTCCTACTGAAAACCAAATTGGGATCAGGCCTCTGTTATTCTAAGCCACTGTACGTGCCCACACATGAAGCAGTCGCAGGTTCACAGCCAAAACAACAGCTTCCAATTGAATCAGTTTTATTTAACGCTGAGATGTGTTTAATTTCCTCAGACCGTTCGCTGTTCTCACGCCTCTCCTTTTCTCATTGCAGTCATTCACGCCAAAGTAAAAAGTGTCGAAAGAGGGAACTGCAATGAAATCACCACTGTGGTTGAAGTCAAAGACATCCTGAAGTCCTCGACACCCATTCCTCTGTCCCAAGTGCCGCTTATCACAAATTCCTCCTGCCAGTGTCCACCCCTTCAGCCGAAGCAGGATGTTCTCATCATGTGCTATGAATGGCGCTCAAGGTGAGCCCTGGTGATGTGGTGCAGGGAAGTGATGGGCGGGAAGTGGGACCAGCAAAGCTTTCCTCATCAAGAGCCTGGTTTGTTGATAGTTTTTCTTAGCATAACCCACACGTGTTTCAATTACTTTGGCAATTAACTCTTTCCACGGTGTTCATAAAGCCTGGCTCGCACATGGAGCATAAAACCTGGTATTGCTTAATGCATTGTGCAGCGCTTGAGGCATCTCCAGCTGTTTGGGAGCATTTTCCCAGGACCACGTTCCATAGCTATGAGCTACAAGCCTGATGGTGGTTGGAGATGCTGCTCCGTGTTGGCAGAACCACGTGGAAGGTGTAGTTCTGCCTCACTGAGCGCAGAGGAGGGGACAGGAGATGATACCCATCTCCTCTCCACAGAGCTGCTGGAGAGCCGGGCCTTCTCCACCAGCCCATCCGTAGTGTGGACCGGTGCCATCAGTGGGATGTTTCTGATCCCACAGCTATACCAGGACCAGCCAAAACTGCAGCCCTTGGAGCTCCAGGCCCCGGATGGCAGCTGAAAAGTAAATACTCTGGGAGCAGCGTGCCAGTGCTGCTGTATGATTAAAAGACAAAACAAAACTGTAGCAGACCTCTCATCTGGCAGTCAGCCTGGCCCCAGGCATGGGAGGAAATCCAGCATGCTGGTCTGGAGGGGAGGGAGAGATGAATCACAGCTCCCTTTTCCCTCTGGGCCTCTGAGGTGGAAGGAGTCATCCCATCCCCGTTAGTACCCCAAGTGTAGCTGTAGCAGCAGATGTCAGCAGGACCGGTAGGTCCATGTGCCTGTGTGCTGTGCATCAGAGGCTGTTTGTGAAGTGTGTAGCCTGCCATCACATGCAGTGATGTGACCGTAAATCGATCACGTGCACTTGTAAGGACCACAGAACATCTATGTGCAGAACTTGATGGGCCATATCCATATTCACAATGAGTTTTAGCTTGATATTTTAAAGGCATTCCATTGGAAAAGTTGCCATCTGATACCTTACTACCTTAACTTCCTTTTCTGAGCTAACAATCATGGTATTGTAATATTACACAGCACTTTACCTCTCCAGGTGTGGAAGTGTTTCACAAAGGTTAATCTAGAGCCTTCTACTTGTGTTAGCCATTTGGGGGATATATGCTCTGTTGTGGCTGCCCCATCCCTGGCAGTGTTCAGGGTCAGGTTGGACACAAGCAAGCTGCTCTAGTGGAAGGGGTCCCTGCCCGTGGCAGGGGTTGGAGCTCGATGGGCTCTAGGGTCCCTTCCAACCCAAACCAGTCTGGGGTTCTGTTCTCTGAGTCACACAGAAGGACCAAGATTGTGGTTGAAGAGCACTGAGCTGCAGAGGTTTGCTGGAGAAGGCTCTCAGAAGGATGTCAGGAGGGGGATATTTCAAAGGCGAAGGATTGCAATCTGCCTCTCCATTACAATGGAAAAACACACCATTCACAAAGTATCTTGTGATGTTTGTTTAAAGGTCACTGAGGGTTTTAATTTCATATAGTGTACTAAAAGGGATTTGAAAAAGAAACAGAAACTTTTATATGTGTTTCCTGTTGAACTCGGTGGCATGAAAACAGGAGGTTTTGAGTTACAGCAGCCTGTTAAAATGCCAGAAGCAAAATGAGTGGAAGCTGTATCTCCACCAAAGTCAATGGCAAAAAAAACCATTGGCTGTCAATAAGGTTAGGGTCTCAGCCAACAATTTGACCTGAACAGAAGCTGCATCAGATGTACACTGTGCTGTGGTTTCGTTCATCATGATGTGGCCTTAGCTTTAATCCTGCATGTTAATTCAGCATCCCTGTGCAATGAAATAGCTGTTTCTAGGTTGGCACTTAGAAGGTGTGACATCAGGCTGCTTTAGAATAAACTCTTTCGCAAGCTGTTTAATGCATATACATTTAATAGTTAACATTTTTGTTTTCTTTGGTTGATAACACTTATACTCAGTATTTTCATACAGGACCTAGCCAGATTTCATTGGTAGGCAAGTACTACTGCCCCTACTTCTCCACAATCCACTTCAAAGCACTAACTAAGTAGTTCCATGCAGGAAATATATAATACTGCATATATTTCTATGTATAACTCCTCATGTATATAGAGGTAGAAATTGAGATGATTGTAAGGGATCAGATAATGTTTCACCGTTCCTCAGCTGTTCTGTAGTAACTGATGCATGTGAAACAGCATTTTAGTTCATTCAGAAGTAAAATACATTACTTTTAACTACTCTTCTGCACCCAAACACAAACCAACATATAATGGACATTGGGAAGCAATATATGTATATATACATTTAGTTTCATGGATGTTACCTAACCCACCACTGCTTTTTATCAGTGACCAAGCCAGGACAACTTTCCCTGCAGAATAGCTGCAGGGGAGGACAAAGGGCTCTGAATGCTTTCTGAATTCTGGCCATGCGCTGCAGTGTTGGCTCTAAAATCTGATTTCTCTTAAAAACTCTTTCCTGTTCTTATGGAGTTGGGAGTAGAAGTTCAGCAGTGTCAGTGTCAGCGTGTAGGAATCCATTGGGAAGTATTTAGGGACGGAGAAAAGCAGTTTTCTGCCTATGATCCCATACACAGAAACCACGGGTACCAGTACCTCCTGGAGCACCCCAACCTCAGTCTGTGTTAAATCACCTGGAATGACATCTCAGGAATCAAAATCAGAAATACCTGTGACTTGTGTTTGTTTCTTAACCTTCAGGTTGATGCTTCTTGACGGCTGCCTCGTTGAAAAATGGAAGGATCAACTGAACAAAAGGTTCAAGGTAAATACAACCAGGGGAAAGACTGAACGTTAAACACCTTTGTTCTACCTCAGCGCTCAATAACTTGCTTGACTTTCACATGTCTGTGACACCTGTGGGCATTGTTATTTTCACTTCAACACTTCCATACCTCAAAATGACATATAAGTGAAAATCTGGACGTTTTAGTCTTGCATTTTAGGGTCTCTGAAGTTTTATTTCTCTTTTGTCTGCAAACTGTCCCTAAGTAGGATGGTTGGATGGTCTTTGTGTGAACTCTGGCTTATTACAATAGTGACTCAAGGGATTTCTTTCATATCACTACTAAAGCACATAACTGTCAGATAGGTGAGAGGCAGGTGAGTACATAGTTCACATTAGATAAGAAAGGAAGTTAAACCACTGCAGTGGATAAATGCACTTGGCTGCATTAAAGATTGGAGGCTTGAGAGACACATTTCTCACCATGTACTTCCCACTAACGACCCACTGGAAGTATTGGGCATCCCCTCACTGGTTTCAGGGAACACTGGAAGGAAAAGTCTGTGGTATAGAGAGCTGAGAGGCAGGAGCAGCAGATGCCCCTGCTTCTGGGGGCTTCAGGGTAGTGTTTGCTATCACTCCCTGCGTGCAAACTGCTGTTTATGATGGAAAGAAAGGATGGATCAAGACAATGTCTGACTCTTCCTCACGTTTTAGAGGTGGAAGAAAGCTATTTCTGGAGTTTAGGAGAGGTTTCAGAGCATTAAGGACAAACATGTATATTTATTTTAGTTACAGGCTGATTGGCAGTTGCTAAAGAGGAGGCACAAACGTGCAGGTATCTGTCAGCAGAAGCTTCAGGATCACAGACCTGCTTCTTGCAGGACGTCGTATTTGATGCTTTTGGCATTCCTTTTTCTCCTCACTTTCTCGTGTAAAACCCATATGTAAAAAAAAAAACACACTTTAAATCTCTCAAAAATAAAACCATCGCAATTGCAGATGGTCCCACGTGGGATTTAGGAGAACACTGACATATGACTGGGACTTCTGCAGTCCCTTAGCTGTCAGCTTAATGGCCCATTACTGGCACACTATGTGTTTTAGTGGCCTCCTCACACTGCTTTGTCATCTCTAATTGTGTCTTGAAGGCAGTTTGGACATTCATTTCCAGGCTGTCAAGTAGAGGCATGTGTGCCAAACAAAATGCTTCTCAAGCATGTATTGTTCCCTCTGATATGAGTAGCTTAAGAAATCAAATCCTCATTGTAACATGCTTGAGTGGGACACTGGTAAATGCCTGCTGATAGTTTGTGTTTTATACAGATGAATGCACTGACCCTGATCACACAGAGGTAGCCAGTACAGAGCCAGGTATCACAGTGGCTTTGTTTTAACACCCATCGTTCATCTCTGAAGGCTTGCATCCAGCTTTGATCTTGAGTTACCACTGAAAATGAATGCTTTGAGCTGTCTGTGGCCCACAGAAGACAGTTGTTAACACAACCACAGCATGGCTGGTCTCTCCTCCAGCCAGGACAAGAGTCCGAGTTGCAACAGGGTCAGTGAAGAGATATGGAATAGGGAATTTCCACCTTCCGTTGTAGCTGTGTGTTTAAGTATGTGCAGTGAAAGGATAGTCTGAGGAAAAGGCAAGCACGTTCAGCAGGAGAGCAAAGAAGGGCTGTGCAAAGGAGTGCAGATCCTGTCTTTTTGACAGTAGGGTGCCAGCATCCCTGGATTGCTGTAAAGGCATGGGACGTGCACACCCATGCAGCATGCACACAAGATGTGCAGTTGTCATTTCCATCAGCTGGCATCACGGAAGCTCTCCCACCCAAGAACATGGGCAGGTTCTCGCTGCAGACAGCCTTTACATGCTTGACATCAACAGCCCTGCAGGAGAGAGCACAAACCTGTTAAAACCAGCATTATTATCAGCGCTTCAGGCTAGCTTTGATTAAGACATTATTACTTATGGCTAACGTTCCTCCCTAATGCAGCCTCTTTGTCTTCCGCATTTCCACAGAGGTGGGAGCAGAGACTGCAAGAACAGAAGCTGCGAACGGCCCGCAGTAAGAGCCAGAACGCAGGGCGCAGTGCTCAGAGTGGACCCCCGAAATCATCAGCCAAAACCACCAACCCGCTGGTCAGTGGCCCCAAAAAGGCCACGAAGATAAGAAATGGCCAGAAAGAAATCAACCCGAAGAAAGTATGAGCGTGCAAGTGGTGAAAGACTTTTCTCCCCGCACGATGAGGGTCGCAATCTGCCTTGGTCAGCAGGTTTTAGTCATCCAGAACTCATCGACTTACAAACTCCTGGCAGTTCCTGCATAGACATTTTTGCTGCACTTTACTTTTTCAAGGTTTGCTTTTCCTTTCAAGCCACTGCAAGCCATAGGGGGTAGGTTTGTGTTAACGCGTGGCAGGCTTATTCAGGCTGAGCTTTATCTTAGGGCTCTGATTTGCAGTTCTAGCTAGAACTAGCCTTGGCTGCCAGTGGTTTTAACTCCTTGTGCCGGTTGCCTGCTCTGCTTCCCCGCCAGAGGTTGGAGAGCTGCATGGGGCATTCACAACCATTGCATTGCAAACCTGAGCCCTGTGATTTAAGTGCTCTCTCCTCAGAAAGTGCATCGGTGTAGTAGCTGGGGAGTTAGTCTGGGGGAGCGGAAAGGGAAGGTAACCTCTGGCTGACATGTCAGGCAGCAATTACTGCTGGAGCTGAATCTATCTGCTCTTTGGAATCACAGCCCTTGTTCAAAAGCATAGTTTACCAGTAAGCATCTGGGTATGCATTATGTGATTATTTTTATGTGTGTGCCAAAAAGTACGCTTAGGGTTAATCTGGTGGGTTTGTGTAGAAAGCAAAACCGTGCATTGAAAGCAGACATTTCCTTTTTTTTAATTGTTCTTCAGGCTTCTGTTGTAATAATTTCAGATATATTTAAGCTCCTAATTGAAAAAATCAGTGTTTTTTCAAAGGACAGATTGAAGTGAAGCTGATCTGCACAATTCCTGAAAGTAACACTTCTGTTTGCTGTAATATGAGAACTGGAATAGAAGCAGTGTTCTAAATGTAACTGACAGCTACTGTACAGGACGAAGGAGAAGATAGGGCTTCGTGTGGCTCAGTGTTCATTTGGGTAATTTTTTATTGTTTGGCACCGTATTTCTAAGCCTTTCTCTGATACAGAATAAATAAATAACTGACTAAATCAATAAGGCCTGTCCCCATTAATGGACTTCTCGACACAGCTGCCTGCAGTTCTGCTGATCAGGAGGTAACAGTC
This sequence comes from Pezoporus occidentalis, assembly GCF_034315485.1. Taxonomy (NCBI): domain Eukaryota; kingdom Metazoa; phylum Chordata; class Aves; order Psittaciformes; family Psittacidae; genus Pezoporus; species Pezoporus occidentalis. The sequence goes on from NW_026912854.1 coordinate 1,699,339, forward strand.
ACCCTGCCAAAGCAGATGCTTTTATTTATGTATTAGGTTTTACTGACTTAACGTTTGCTGCTTGAGGAATTATAATAGCAAAGGTGGTATCAAGCTGATCAACCTAACTCCAAGGTAGGGTTTATGCTCTCCTTCCCAGGCTGTGCTTGGATGAGGCAGTATGGATAGCACAGTCTGATTTCTGTTCACCTGCATTGACATCATAGGAGCTCATGTTAGACATCTGAAAGACCTTCCTGAATTCCAGCAGCAAAAGGAAGGATGAGACTTGGCAATTCTGGTATCTACAAACCAAAATGAGCGTTTTTACAATACAGAGGGTCTATGTCAGGATAAAGGAAATAAAACAGGCGTCCTTGTGTAGGTTAAAGTAAGGATTTACATTTGGTCATGTCAGTGTGTTGGTCTTTGTCACTGCAAGAATTCCAGTGGCGTTTGCATGCGTGAAATTCAAGGCAGAATATGCCGGAGAGTTTTTGGTAGCAGCAGTACTGTACCTGCAAGTATGCTAACACAAGCTGAGGACATAGATGCCAAGTTAGATGCTTAAAACAAAGGGACAGAGGTGTTGCAGAGAAGTGGTATAATAGTGTATGGGGTAGTCTGGGGAGGGGAATAACCCTACATGATCATTTCTTGAGCTTTGAGCAGCTGGTTAAAATGTGCAGAGGTCAGCATTCGAATGTAGCCTTTCCTGTTAATTCTGGGCAGATGCAGAACTTTATCTCCATGGAACATCTGCAGAGTTACATCCAAAATTCAATCTAGGTGCTGGGAATGCTGAATATATATTGCAGCTATTGACTTGAGTGGAAATTACGTGTTTGACGTGTCTAAAGAACCAGACCCCAAACTCAGGTGCCTAAATGCAGCCTACAGGTGAAATTGCAATCCTGTGCAGTGAAAGAGAAAGGCTGAAATGGAAATCAAAAGAGGCAGGATTTCACTGCAGACAACTAAATCAGGTGAGTTTGAAAATGCTGACTTAAGTGAGCATGATCTAAAAGATCAGTATGATTGGAAAGCTCCTAAAATACTTAGTGTGTAGTAGGAGTCCTTAAGCTCTGGTTACCTATTGATGCCAACATAAAGTACCCCAATTAAATACACATAAGGCTAGCTATTAATAACAAACAGCAGCCCCATTGATGTGATGGTGAAATAACAAACACCAAAGCTGTGATGTTTCACTTTAACAAGTGAACGTAGTCAAGTGTGGTGTTTGTTGCGTGAAACTTGTGGACCAGCAAGACTGCATAGCAACGTTATGTATTATTGTACCACTTTAAAACCTTTTGATATCAGAGAAGAAAATGTCAGGAGCTATTTTCTGCAGAGAGCTGTCACCATTCCCTCTGTAAGTTCCCGTCATTAGACTGACCATTCCAGTATGTTGGAATAAACTTTGATGCACCGAGCCTGATGTCAGCAAACTCCTTGACATTTTTATGTATGCTTTATGCTGACTGACTTTCATCCTGATACGGTGAAAACACCTCCTATGGAAAGGCAGTACAAGAAAAAGTGGGGGGTATCGTAATAGAAAGAACAGATGTGCACACAGGGTGTGTGAATAAGGTAGCGTGTGTTCCCAAACCCATTTTGTTCTACTTTTTAAGAAGCCATGGGTCAACCCAATTCAATGCTAACAGATGTCACTCCAGTTTGAACATCCCTTACAATTATTAACCCACTGCAGCATCAAATGCCAGCTCAATCCAGACCCAGAGCATCCCCCCAGCCCACAGCCTGCTGCCCTTCCTTTGTGCAGATGTGAAACGGATGTGGAAGCAGCGAGGGCCGTTCAAGCAGGCAATGAGTGCCCACATGGCCTGCTCACCACTTCTGCTCCCCAGCTTGTGGGAGGCAGTTGGGTTCAGCTCTGCTTGCGCATCCATGGCCAGACGTAGTCATTGCTGTGTCAGTGCACCCCATCACCGTTGTGGTTCCATTTAGCAGAGTGGGCAAATAGTTTGCTGATGGTTGGAAGTAATCCCTGCACCTATTTGCAGCTGAGAAATAAAGAGGCCCAAACTTGAAGTGTCAAAAGCTTTTTGTGGTGCTGCAGCTGCCTTCCTACCAATGGCCTTGGCATTTCTTGCATATGAAATAAAGACTGCCCTGCAACACCCAACATAGGCTCCTGCACACCTCCCGCACACATGTGCCTGCTTCAGTAAGAAACACCATTGACTGTTTGCACTGAATGTTCTAACCTCGGTTCCAAATGAATGAAACCTGAAAAAATATTTACTCAAAGTGTGAATAATTGGCACCATTTGAGCTCACTGTGAATGCAAATCACAACTCTTTTATGAGCCACATTTTAACAAACCCCATAACTTCCCCTCCAACAGGACCTGAATGACCCGGTCACTTCAATTCAATTCAGTGGTGCGACTTCTGTCCAGTCATTGCGTATAACTGAGGAATACTTCCTGCACCAATAAAAAGATTTTCCAGGCCAAAATACTCAAACAGCTCTTAAATTATTTTATCCACCATTGGAACCTAAACGCCAAATGAATGAAACCTGAAAAAATACTTACTCCAATTACTCACAACCAACACGTGCGATCCTCAGCCAGATTTTTTGGGTGAACCACATGAGCCCCAATTAATTTTAGAAACAACTGTAAATCCATCAATCTTGGTCAACAAACATTCAGATTTTTGTTTCCATTTATAGTAAAAAACCCCAATAATGGGCAAGTTATTAATTTCTGTGGAGGCACATTACTTCTAATTAGACCTAGTCAAAGCTCTGTGGATAAACTACATTCATTTTCAATTGCTGACACTGTATTTCCTGTAATTTCTCTGATATTAAACAGCAGCCTTGTTGGAAAGTGATGCAGGATTTTGAACTTGCTTGTCTGGTATTCTTCAGGGGCTTCCAGGTAATTATATGAATATCAGACTGGCTCCTGCTGTTACTGGTAAAAGGCTTGTGGATAAGACAGCATGGCAAAAAGCATAAAGGAAAACATCTGGAATGGAGGGCACACTCCTTTTCTTTAGATGAGATTACTAAAATCAAAACCAAAAGTACCCTTAACATTCCAGACAGCCTGTGTTACGGATGACAGGTTAATGGATGCATCAGAGTGATGAAGAGATGCCCCAAACACACCACCACCCTGAGTGTTTTGAGTCCTGATTACGGTATGATGAAAACCCAGAGCACATCAGTATTTATCCTCTGAGGAAGCTAATCGGGAAGTTAGTAACTTGCTTACGAAGAACTGTGGATAAAGTGAATAGATACTTGCAGGGTCTGACTTGCCAGGGTAGCTCAGTCACCAGCCAAAGCAAAGGAAAACCAGTGCAGCGGCACATAACCGCAACCTAACTGGTTATCATTCTAAACTGAAACAGATCTCTGACACAGTCTTACTGTCAAACTGTGACTCCATTAAGTTTCCCAAACAAGGAAGCATGTGGCCTGTTGTACAAATGAACACGCCCTGCGGTTCCGTTCTCTCCTGCTGGGACAAAAATCAGAGGAATAATTACGTTGTCTTTCGTTAGCGTGGCAGAATGGTGCTCACATCTCTGCACCACCCAATTCTGTGCTGCACCACACTGTGCTGAACCAGTCTGTGCTGCGCTGAGTGGCTTGAGACAGGACGCTGCAACACCGGAGCGCAGCGGGATCAGCGGCAGGGAGCCTCAGCTCGGGAGCCACCGAGCAGGGAGCCTCGGGTCCCCGGCAGGGCCTGCCCCGGAGCCCGCAGCGCCGCTCACGGCAGGAGCGGAACCAGCCCTGAGCGGGTGGAAACCTGCCCCGGGAGCGGGGCGAGCAGGGCGCGGTGAGGTGGTGAAGGGGGCCGGCCGGGAGCGCGGGAGGAGGGAGGAGTGCTTGCTTGTGCGGAGAGACCTAGGGGAGCCATGGCCCGCACGGATCGTGGTCACAGCACGGTCAGAAGCTGTGGTGAGGAGTAACGTGGGTACCCGGGCCGAGCCTTCCTGCGGAGCCGCGGCCCGGCAGGTCTCTGGCTGCAGGGAACGCCTCAGCGCGGCTCTTGCACCGGGGAGAGGCAGTGCCACGGCTTGTGCGCGGTGTGAGCGGGTAAATGAGCTGCTCGGGCCGGCGGCTGAGCGGAGGAGGAGGTAGGAGGGTTGAGAGCCATCAGAGAATGCCGAAGTGAAATAGATTGGTGGAGCCATGCCCTAAGGCAGGGGCAGGGGGAGGTGGTTGAACGAGTGGTGGATCCCCTTCCCTCCTACCATCAGGTAGGAGTGAACTTAAGGGACAAGGCGGTATGGAGGGTGGTCCCTCCTCGGAGAGGTAAGCGAAAACCCTCGCAATCCCTTTCTCCCTCCCAGTTGCCCTTGAATAACAGGTACGAGGTCCTGGAGCTACAGGGCCAGGTAAATGGAGATGGAGGGGTAGATCCATCTAGTGAGTCACCTAGGGCTTGTCACTCACCCCCAGGCCTTAGAACTTCCTCAGTGAAGAAGAAAAGAAGAGGAATTGTGGTGGGTGACTCCCTTCTGAGGGGAGCAGAAGGGCCCATTTGTGACCAGATCCATCCCACAGGGAAGTCTGCTGCCTACCTGGGGCTCGGATTGGAGATGTTAAAAGGAAACTCTCTGACCTGGTGCAGCCCTCTGACTACTATCCGCTGCTGGTTTTTCAGGTTGGCAGTGATGAAATCATTACAAGGAGGGCAAGGGCAATGAAGAGAGACTTCAGGGCCCTGGGACGGCTGGTTAGAGGGTCTGGAGCGCAAGTGGTGTTTGCCTCCATACCTGTTACAAGCAAGGGTGAAGAGATAAATAGGAAGAGTCTGCAGATTAATGTATGGCTATGGGACTGGTGCCAAAGGCAGGGGTTTGGGTTTTTCAATCATAGGCTGCTATATGAGACACCTGGTTTGCTGGTGGCAGGTGAGATACACCAGTCCCAGAGGGAGAAAAGGTTTTTGGGGCAGGAGTTAGCAGGGCTCATTGACAGGGCTTTAAACTAGGGAAGGGGAGATAACTGGGCCTGTTGGGGACAAGCCCAAGAGAAACATGCTGGGGCTTGAAGGATGGCGGACTAGGGAGGACTCTCAATCTATTGTTTCATTTGCGGGAAAGGGTAGTTGTTTAAACCCTGTCCTGCAGGGGAAAAAGGGTACCTGGGCAAGAGTTAGCAAAGCTCACTCACAGAGCTCTAGGTTAGATTCGAAGTGCGATGGGGTTGTAGCTGGGTTTGAACTAATGGGACAATGTTCTAGTATGAATGAAGACCAGAAGGCCTCCTGCCTCCCAGGGGTGCCACTAGCGTGCTCTGCTCGCTCCCTGAAATGCCTGCACCCCAATGCACGCAGCATGGGGAATAGACAGGAGGAGTTAGAAGTCTGTGTGCGGTCTAAAGGTTATGACCTGGTGGCAATTACAGAGACATGGTGGGACAGCTCACAGGACTGGAATGTGGTCATGGATGGCTGTGTCCTTTTTAGGAAAGATTGGTCAGCAAAGCGAGGTGGTGGAGCTGCTCTTTATGTGAGGGAGCGACTAGAATGTATTGAGTTCTGTCCAGGGGCAGATGAGGACCAAGTGGAAAGTCTGTGGGTGCGAATTAAGGGACAGGCTGGTATGGGTGGCACAGTTGTGGGGGTCTGTTATAGACCTCCTGGTCAGGACGAAGGAGTTGATGAGGCTTTCTACAGGCAACTGAAAGCAGCCTTGTGACTACATGCCTTGGTCCTCATGGGGGATTTTAACTACCCTGATATTTGCTGGAAGACTTACACAGCCAGTCATTCACAGTCTAGGAGGTTCCTCCAGTGCATTGATGGTAACTTCTTAATGCAAATGGTGGACGAACCAGCTAGGAGAGGGGCACTGCTGGATCTGGTACTCACCAACAAGAAGGGTCTGGTTGAAGTAGTGACGGTCAATGGCAGCCTGGGCTGCAGTGACCATGAGATGGTGCAGTTTAGGATCCTGTGTGGGAGGAATAGAATACCTAGCATGGCCACAATTCTGGATTTCCGAAGGGCCAACTTTGGCCTCTTCAATCAATTGCTAAGGGAAGTCTCATGGCAAAGGGTACTAGGTGGTAAAGGGGCTCAAGATAGTTGGTCAGCATTCAAGGACCACTTCTGCCAAGCTCGGGATCAGAGTATCCCAATGGGTAGGAAGTCAAGTAGGGGAGCCAGGAGACCAGCATGGTTAAACAAGGAACTGCTGGGCAAACTCATGCGGAAAAAGAGAATCTATGGATTATGGAAGGAGGGGCTGGCCACTTGGGAGGAATATAGGACAATTGTTAGAGAATATAGGGAGGCAATTAGGACAGCTAAGGCCTCCTTTGAACTTAATCTTGCAAGTCAGGTTAAGGACAATAGAAAGGGCTTCTTCAAATACATAGTGGATAAAACTAACACAAGAGGCAATATAGGCCCACTGCTGAACAAGGTGGGTGCCCTGGAGACAGAGGATATAAAGAAGGCAGAGGTGTTGAATGCCTTCTTTGCCTCTGTCCTTACTCCTGCAGACTCTCCCCAGGGGACCCAGATTCCTATACCCCCAGAAGGAGTCAGGATAAAGGAGGAGTTTGCTCTGGTGGATGAGGATTGGGTTAGGGATCAGTTAAGCAATCTGGACATCTATAAATCGATGGGTCCGGATGGAATGCACCCGTGGGTGCTGAGGGAGCTGGCGGAGGTCATTGCTGAGCCACTCTCCATCATCTTTGGTAAGTCATGGGAAACAGGAGAGGTGCCTGAGGATTGGAGGATGGCAAATGTCACGCCAGTCTATAAGAAGGGCAAGAAGGAGGACCTGGGTAGTTATAGACCGGTCAGCCTTACCTCCATCCCTGGAAAGGTGATGGAACAACTTATTCTTGACACCATCTCTAGACATATCAAGGATGAGGGGGTCATTAAGAGCAGCCAACATGGTTTTACCAAGGGGAAGTCATGTTTGACCAACCTTATAGCCTTCTATGAGCAAGTAACTAGGTGGATGGATGATGGCAGAGCGGTAGAGGTGTTTTTTCTTGATTTCAGTAAGGCATTTGATACTGTCCCCCACAGCATCCTCATGGATAAGCTAAGGAAGTGTGGGCTGGATGAGCAGGTAGTGAGGTGGATCAAGAACTGGTTGGAAGGAAGAAGGCAGAGAGTTGTGGTCAATGGGGCAGAATCTAGCTGGAGGTCTGTGACTAGTGGAGTCCCTCAGGGGTCGGTGCTGGGTCCAGTGCTGTTTAATATTTTCATCAACGACCTGGATGAGGGAACTGAATGTACCCTCAGCAAGTTTGCTGATGATACTGAACTTGGAGAAGTGGCTGACACACCAGAGGGCTGTGTTGCCATTCAGCGAGACCTGGACAGGCTGGAGAGTTGGGAGGGGAGAAACTTGATGAAATTCAACAAGGGCAAGTGTAGAGTCTTGCATCTGGGGAAGAACAACTCCATGTACCAGTACAGGTTGGGGGCTGACCTGCTGGGCAGTAGTGAAGGGGAAAGGGACCTGGGGGTCCCGGTGGATAGGAGGATGACCATGAGCCAACAATGTGCCCTTGTGGCCAAGAAGGCCAATGGCATCCTGGGGTGCATTAGAAAAGGTGTGGTTAGTAGGTCAAGAGAGATTCTCCTCTCCCTCTACTCTGCCTTGGTGAGGCCGCACCTGGAATATTGTGTCCAGTTCTGGGCCCCTCAGTTCAAGAAGGACAGGGAATTGCTTGAAAGAGTCCAGTGCAGAGCCACGAAGATGATTAAGGGAATGGAACATCTCCCTTATGAGGAGAGGCTGAGGGAGCTGGGACTCTTTAGCTTGGAGAAGAGGAGACTGAGGGGTGACCTCATCAATGTTTACAAATGTGTAAAGGGCGAGTGTCAGGATGATGGAGCTAGGTTTTCTTCAGTGATGTCCAGTGATAGGACAAGGGGCAGTAGGTGTAAACTGGAGCATAGGAGGTTCCATGTGGACATCAGGAAAAATTTCTTTACTGTGAGAGTGACAGAGCACTGGAACAGGTTGCCCAGGGGGGTTGTGGAGTCTCCTATGTTGGAGATATTCAAGGCCTGCCTCTACAAGTTCCTGTGTGATGTACTCTAGGTTACCCTGCTCTTGCAGGGGGGTTGGACTAGATGAGCTTTTGAGGTCCCTTCCGACCCTTGGGATTCTGTGATTCTGTAAATAAACGGTTGTGAAGGACACGTTCACTTTCAATCTGGCATTTAGATAAGAGGTAAAAGGACAGAGTCAGGTATTCCCTAAGATATGTAGGCAGAGGAGCTGTGTAAATTGAACTGCAAGAAGATCTGAATCTGTGATGCTCAATGGAACACGTTCCTCCTGCCTATAAATGCAAATGCTTGCTGATCCCATCACAAATCCTCACATTCTTAGAAATTACACCTCTGCCTATGTCACAGTAATATAGAATATAAAGAAGAGTGGATGGCAGACTAAACTGTGTGCACAACACCTGAGTGTTGAGTTAAACTGTTAAAGGGACAGAGTAGTCTCTATTGACTATCAAAATGACCATGCTTTTGAATGCTTGCTGTTTGGATGATTCTACCAAAGCCTGTATCTCAAAGATACAAAACCTTTGTGAACATGAATCTCTTCATCAGCTGACTGAAGCAGTTATTTTTATTGTTTTGAAATGTATCTCTTCAGTTCCTCCTTTCCAAAGCTGTTAAAAGACATTCAGATCAAGAACATATTTAGGAGAAGAAAATAAGCATTAATGAATTAAATGTTTGCAATACATAAACACATTTTTCTGTTTTCAGCATTTCTGCTCCTGTCAAAAACTTATTCCATGTAACCTTTTGTCCTGGGTTCAGCAGCAGCAGTCATTTTTCTCCTTCTCAGTAGCTGGTGCAGTGCTGTGGTTTTGACTTTCAGCCTGGGAACAGCGCTGATAACACCGATGGTTTTAGTTGCTGCTCAGTAATGTTTAGTCTGACCAAGGACTTTGTGAGCCTCATGCTCTGCCAGGGAGGAGGGGAAGCCGGGAGGAAGCAGAGACAGGACCTGACCCAAACTGACCAAAGAGGTATTCCATGCCACAGCACGTCATGGCCACTATATAAACTGGGGGCAGTTATCCGGAAGGGTTAGATCACTGCTCGGTTGGGCTGGGTATCGGTTGGTGGGTGGTGAGCGGTTGTGTTCTCTCCCCTTGTTGTTTCCCTTATCATTATTATTATTGGTGGCAGCAGCAGTGATTTGTGTTACACCTTAGTTACTGGGCTGCTCTTATCTCAACCTGTGGGAGTTACATTCTTTCCCTTCTCCTCCCCATCCCTCCAGGAGCAGGGGGAAAGATGGGGGTTGTGAGCAAGCGGCTGTGTAGTTCTGAGTTACCAGCTGGGCTTAAACCATGACAGCTTTTTTTGGTGCCCAACGTGGGGCCCTAAGGGTTGAGATAACGACAGATCTGACCAGGGTGTGTCTAACCATGGCTTAAACCAAAGCATTAAACCTTTGAATGCTGTATTTGCCCCAGTGGTAGAGAAGCCATTAACACTAGCAGAGATCTTGGGAAATGAACTGAATCGATGTATCTGAAGTCACTCTATTCAGGCCTTTTCTAAGGCTGCTTCTTGGTTTAAAGTACAATGTGCCAGCACCCAAGAGACCCAGAAATAATGCCAGGAAGAACAGCTTTAATGGGTTTTTGAAGTAAAAAACCCAAGCCAAAGAACATACAGGAATTCTGAAATATGCTTCTAAGAGCTCACCTCACTGAGGTGACACATTAATTCTGCACTAATCACAGCTTCCTGCAGGCTAGCGGGCCTCAAGTTGAGTTTATGGCAGTGGAGCAGCTGTAGGTGAAAATGGGCCACCAGGAGAATGCTCAGTCCAACTTCTGCTGGAGGAATGTCTATAATAACAAATGCCCCATCACAACAGAAATATTTGTCAGGAAGCTCTTTAAAGCAGCTAGTTGTTTTAAATAGAATAGGGACAATAAAGAAAGGGTGAGAAAGACTTTGTTCTCTCTGGACACTACACTTAAGAACCAATGCTATAAGTAAATTGCTTTAACTGAATACCATTCTTTAGTATCTCAACCTTCCACAGACTCAGACAGCTAAAGTGAGAATTATCAGCTACAGAAGGATATTTGTGTTCTTTATGAAGGCCAGCCAAGTTAGACTGAGGCAGGATACAAATTCACTAGTTTGGCAAGGAGGTATATGTCAAAAATAGCTGTTAAGTAACAGCTGACTTTATATTTTGCTTCATCTGACACGTTTGAATTGCATAAATGGAAAGGACCATCTAGTTTATTATCCTACATGTGACAGTAATCGTTAGAAGATGTTTAGGGAAAGGATGAGCAAACATCACAAATGTTTTTCAGGGCCCTGAGGGAACCAATAGGTCTTAATAGCCCCAAGCAGCCTCTCCTGGGATGCACACCCATACCATTGGCCAAGGTGCCCGGGAGCCACGTTTAAGCTCACACTTGGGCTTAATCACTGCCTGAACTGTGTTGCAGGAATACTTGTCTGCCTATTATTCCTGACTGGACCTTCCAATGGGTCCTGGACCTGGTTCATCACTTGCTTTGTCTGGGATTGCTGATGGATGTGGCTACCCAGCTCTGCTCAGATGCTGCGGGGCTGCTCAGCGCAGCCTGTGCTGTGGTCATGCTTGGCTCTGGGCTCCTTCTCCCTTGTGGAGCACTCTCACACTTGCTGCTGCTCCCTGACAATGTTGTAGCAGTGCCTTGACTACCTTGCACCATTTCTCCTTTGCAGGCTCCCTGAACTGGAGGACTCAACTGGCATCACAGTGGACATGTCATTAATTGTGTTTTAATGATCTTCTTTGACCCTGTTTTTTTAAGCTAGTTGTATACGAAACACCTTAGAACACTCCTGGAATTATAGGAAAGGCATAAATCTGCTAAAGTGATAAAAGAAAAACTACTTACTAACCATACATAAAAGAAATCATTACTAACATCAAACTTGTAGCAGGTATTGCTCGTTACATTGATATGCTTTGCAATATGCAATGCTGATAATAAAAATTTGGTTGATAAAAGAATGGATGGACTACGAAGGAAAGCATAAAACACAGACTTAAATGTAGGTGGTTGGGCAGACAAATGCATTTAATGACCTGAGCATCAGTTTTCAGCGACTGCATCTTAATCGCTCAATTTAGATCGAGCTCTCCAAATATACACTCAATGCTTTTCTGTGCATGTTCCTTAGTTGATGATCCATGAACAGCATTAGACAAAATATCTTGTGCAAAATGAGCTCGAATTGATCCAGGGGAGGTCTCTTTAGCCACTTCTGGATCGACTGGACCCATTATATGCCTCCATTCTTCCACAGCATTTTCCTTTGTTAAGACCATTATCACTGATGGGCCCCTGTAAAATCAATGTAAGGAAACTTTTACACTATTCTAAGATGCAGGCTTAGCTTTGACTTTAGAAGTACCATGAAGGGTTATGATAAGCATTATTCTATCTGAATTTTTTAAACTGTTCAAAGTTTTTTTCAGAGTGTTTCAAGACAATATCTTGGATTTGAAAGCAAAAACTATTCTGATGATCAGCTATTTGGATTTGTACTTTTTGCCCTAAAAGGCTCTTACCCAATAATTTCTGAAATGAGACTATGCATACTGTTTTATCAACAGCTATACTAACAGTATTATAAGGAAGATATTTGTCCTACATGAGAAGAACTAGGATCCCATCAGCAATCAGTTCTTTTTTCTTGAGAAAGGAAAAAACCCAACAGCATAACAATCAAAACCCCCAAAATAATAGTTACTGTCCATAGGTTTTAAAAGAATTTTAACTCTTCCTTTTAAAAGGAGAGCTCTCCATACCAGCAGCCACTAAACTTGACAGAAAGAGTGTCAGAGTGTCAAGTCCTCAGCCCACTTTGGGTGTAGCCTGTTCTGTTGGCACTGTAAATGTGAAGTTTGGTGTGCACTTATGTACCTCGAGGTTGTATAATGAGACACTTACTCAGTCATACAGGACAATAAGTCTTCAAAAAAGGGTTTTCCTTTGTGATGCTGGTAAAACTGTGCAGCCACCTCACGAGTTAAAGATTCTTCTTTAATCTTTGAGATGGTAAATCCAGCACCTTTCACTTTTTGCAAGATGTCATCTGGGAGGGTAACAAGAAGGCTCAAGTCTTCATCAAAATGGTTTAGATACAAAAATCATTTTAAAGTTCAGATGCTGAAAACTCCCCAAACTAAACCTTCAGAAAATACTAGGTGCTTTTTTAAAGAAACAAATCACCAATAGCTATTAAAGTTCTCCTTACAGTGTCAAACAATCCTGGGCAGTATGACAAACACTTCAACAGTCCTCTGAAATGTTCAGAAACCATTGTCACTGCATTAACGCAGGTGACAAACCCACACTATTATAAACCATACCAGTAGCATTCACTATTGCTTCTCATGTTGGACAGAACACGGACTGTAGTTGTAATGCTCTGTCACACCCCAGCTGGCCTGCTAAAATCAGAGTTATTACAAGAGGGTAAGAAAGACTCACAAAAGCCAATAACAGATTAACATTAGAAAGAGCACTGGAATTTGCTCTGACAGACAAGAACACCAGGATGCAGAGCTTAAAAAAAGTGGCAGCAAAACCTTTAAGGTGTTCTTTTTGCTTTGACCTTTCCTCCTCCTTCCCTTTGTCTAATGGCAAGTTAGAACAGGGATGGGAATGCATCTAATGGAGCAGTGACCCCTTTTGAACAATAGAGATTCCTGTCTGAAATAAGTAACATGAATTTGTAAAGCCTCTCTCCTTTGACGTAGAAGGATGCTAGGCAGCTAGTTTGCACGTCTGGTTTTTAAACAGTTTAACTTAGCTGAGCACTCTCTCACTTCAGTTCACCACCACTCTCATGAAGAAAGGGCTATAGGGAGCTTAAGCAAAGGGAATATCACATTTGAGGCCTCACTATGAAGTATGCAAGCCCTGTAAAAGCATTTCTCTGCATGGCAAAAATATTCCAGGGAATAAAAAGAATGCATCTGACATGAATTACTGCTAATATTTCGTGGAAATTACATCAATAGACATAGCCCATCCTTTCTAGATCACTTACCTTTATGCTTTGCAGCAGCAGCAGGTTTGATTAATGCCAAAGTGTGCTCCTGTGGGAAGAAGAATTCCAATTCCTTCTGAGCATCATCAGGTGTGGAACTACCATGCAGCTGACCAATAGGTACATTGCTGACAGCATACTGTGCACGTAAACTAAGGGTCATTAAAAGAGTAAAGTTACTTAAAGGAATAACCATTTTGAGCTTTAACTATTTGATGAGCCTTAACCCAGTGAATATAAATGAAAGTTGATGTGGTGACATAAGTGCTTGATGATCTCTTTGTAAAGACAACCTCCATTACCTACAAAAAGAGCAAGCCTGTAAATTAACCACCTGATCTATCAACACCACCCCACCCAACTCTCATCTTGTTATATTTGCAAGCTAATAGCAGCCCTTTCCTGGTGAAGCAGCTCTTTCCTGGTGAAGCAGCCCTTTCCTGGTGAGGCAGCCCTTTCCTGGTGAAGCAGCCCTTCTGCCAACAACAGGTAAGATGATGCAGTAGTAATTTCTTAGAGAAAGTTACCACTAGCAAGTAAAACTAGGATGTCTATTTGTAAAATGTGTATGGGAAACTTAGTCACAAGTAAAAATTCTGCTGATGCAAGCTTTTTGTTAAGCTGAGAAAGTAATCATCTGTTCTAAAAAATAAGGGTGCTATTTCAAGGGGAAAAAAAAAGCAATAATAACAAGGTATTACCAATATTTTTTCTCTGATTCATAGAATGGTTTGGATGAGAAAGGACCTTAAAATCATCTAGTTCCAACCCCCCTGCCAGGGCAGGGGCAGGGACCCCTCACTCTAGATTCAATAGATCTCCTTTCACTTCAATACCCTTTTCATGATGTTTAGCAGCCATTATTGCTCAGAAAATGCTGTAGTTTCTATGCATAATACAGCAGTTCTTCCAAGGAAAGCTTCACAAAGTGCAGAAATACATATTAGCTCCCAGAGGATGGCACTATAGTTACACCAGTTGGAATATGGTATTCATTGAGATGAGGAACATGAAAGTAAATAGTATACTGTGAATAATGGTTTACTATTGTGAGTATTACCTGTTTGGGTTTTCCTTCATAGCCTGCTCAACAGACTTTGGGCCCAGTAACTCTCTCCAGCGCGCTACAGCATTTTCTCGTGTTAGAGCAAGTACCAGAGTTGGACCACTGTGAGATGGGAAAACTTGCATGAAAAAGTAAAACTGAACTCTCTGTCAGTTGTGAAAGTCGTTTGGTTGCACCCAGAGCAGGTTAGGAAAACAAGCCTGGTACTGGAGGATTTTAAACCTAATCTCTGTTTAACCACTTTCAGTCTGATGAAACCTTATGGGGCTTAAACATAAATCTGAATTTCAAAATGAATGCTACTACAACAGGAGGAATGTTCTAGAATTGGGCTATCTTTATTATTAGCCACTAAAATGCTGATCAGCTCCTAAGTTATCAGCCATACCCCAAATTCCTATGAAGGCAATATCCAAACATAGTGTATTTTTCCTCCCCAGTCCAGCACACAGCCTGGATAAAGACTTCTTGCAGGGCAGAGCTCAGCTGATTTCACCCACATCAATGGAACTGGCTGCTGCCTTCAACTTCCTACATACAGGTATGTGGAGTAGCTTGTAGTTTTTTACACCCTCGTGTATGTAGAACCATAGAATGATTTGGATTGGAAGGGACCTTAAAGACCATCTAATTCCAACCCCCTGCCACAGGCAGGGATGAGAGTACAAGATCACCCTGTTACTGTTATTGTAACCTCTATACTAATCATAGTGGTTTATATATATATAAATTAAACTTTGGCCCAGGCTTTGAACAATTAAACCAATTTCTACAAATATCTCCCCTCAAACATATATATACACTGTATTTGGGAATTATCTCATTATCTGCTATTGTCTGATCCTGTTTTGCATTTTACTAAACTCTCAGATACATTGGTGTCTTATGTATTGTGTATTATTGAGGCTAATTATTCATTGTGAAAATGTCACTCTTATTTATAGATCCACATTCTCATTTTTCATTCGAAGTACCTGGTCATTTGCTCTAGAAGGACTGGGAAGTAGTCTTGATCTACATGCTCTTTGTAAAATTCATGTATTTGTTCTTCAGTTAGGGTGATTTCTTTCTGCATTGCTATTTTGAAGCCATCATCCTTTATTCTTTGCAGGATTGACTCTATTTAGTATATTGAAATGATGCAAAGTTGCCATTCATTCATTAATTTGCACAGCTTCTGTGTATAGGTTATTTCAAGTAGAGAGATTCTCAAGTTAAGAATAGAAATGCTATCTAGAATCTAGGAAGAAATGCAAATATATGCCTGAGAAGAAAAGTAAACTTGGTTGGATGGAGTTTTGTGCTAATGGAGTAGATTTCCTGATTTAATATTGTCTGTATAGACCTGCCCTTGTGCAGCACTGCACACACCAGTTATGCAGCACAGAACACAGATCAGATCTTTTTTAGCTTCCTGTTGATCTACCTTGGACCTGGCATTCAGGAATAATATCAGCTCCTTTGTTATGGTGGGAATTATGATCCCCTATATTATAGCTTGCAAATGCTAGCTTCTCTTCTAGAGACATTCCATCCAAATATACAATCTAAAGATGTTCTTGAACAATCAACCCAGGGAACAAAACAGCATTGATGTGTACGTTCTCAATACAGCAAAAACATTAACCATGTCACTTTGTTCCTGACAAAGATCACTGTAGAGACAATACAACCTAAGAACATGTCATTAATAGAGTTGGGATATTTCAACTTCAAAATGTGAGGGCTTTTATATATCCTAGATAGAGAATGCAGTGATCAACTCTTACCTCGTCTTTCCTTTAGGAGACATGGTCTGATTAAGGCCAAAGTTTTTTCTGTTCTTTGCTCTGTCTTGTGGGTATCAAAATTGGGGAAAAAGAAGGCAAGTTGTCTGCTGGCATTTTCTATGCTGTCTTCCATATCACATACATTTAATAGAGCCCCAGTTTCCACAGTTTCTTCCCCCCTAATGACACGCAAAGTAACAGTATTTAAGTCACTGCATACATTGTGTTAATAGTTGACTTTGTGAAGATGTACTTTCTTCAAGTTTAGCAAACCAGAATAACAGAATCCCAAACTAAGTTTCCATTAAAATCAGATTCATGACTGAAGTAATGCATCTGAGAGGAGAATTATTCATCTTCTCAAAATTGCCTTTGCTATGAGAGAGAAATCTCAGCCATGCAGGTTTTCCAGCTTCCTTCTAGATTATTCAAAATAGTCTTTCTGCTTCACTAGACAGAATTACAACTGGCAAGTGTACAGTGATGATGAGTGATCAGTAAAAGGATTGTTCTTAATTCATACGCAGCATGATCATGAAACTGATAGCACTGCAGATTTGTCTTTAACAGAGATACTTCTTATTGTTACTTGCCTGCATTTAGCTATGTAAATACAGTCACTCTTCACCAGCTACAGAAAATGCAATATCCCCCGCTGTGGGAGTCTGTGCAGGAAGGGAGACAGCAGGCACCAACAGGAATACCAATAATGGTGACAAGTTCTTCATTTGAACACAGGATTTAAGTCCATGCTGCTTTAAGCAAATCTCTTGTCTAAATATAAAGCTTGATCTGCTATTTGAATTTCTGAGCGCTCTTGTTGGCTGCCATGTGTGCCACTATCATCCTCTTTACAACTCTCAACGCATACTTGGCATAGGAGAAAAATGGACATTTCAAGGTACTGTGTTTGTGAACAGTTAATCCATACAATGTTCTTATGCATCTTGAAGGTGAGGGAACACAACCCAAACGCCTCCCCCCCTTGTTTGCCTGCTTTTACAGAGTGGTCCCAAGGGACACAGCATGCTTCAGGCATCCCCTACTCTCCCTTGAGCATCTGCAAGAATGTGTCTTGGTTTATGGTGTACTCTGGGTACTGTAACTGAATCGCATCTACACATTTCTACTGGTAGTTACCTGTCTGGCTTCTCGGCCTCATCAACGCTCTTACTCATCTCATCTAGCTCTTTCCAGTGAGGAATAGCATCAGCTGGGTTTTTTTTAGAGACGATCAAAATGTGGCATGGTCCACTTAGCATGAATTGAAGGAAATCTTCAAAATCGGGCTAAAAAACATAATTTTTTTTCTCTATGAATTGAAGGAACTTCGAGTTTATCATGAGAAATGAACAGCCATCCTTTCAAAATTAACTCCTAATTCCTGTTCTAAAATGACACTCGCATACATTACTCAAACCCTTGTTAAATTGGGACGGTTTTGATCAGTCATTTGAGCCAATGTTATAAAATACCTAAACCAAACTTAATTGAGATAAAGGAAGTCATAGAACTACTTTAAGAAAGTAGCACATGTTCTACTGGCTTAATATGTAAATGACAAGAATGAAGAAAATGAGTTAGAAACTCAATGTGATCCAATGCTCTGCTCACAGTAGCTCATGCAGTGTGCCATAACAAACTGCAATACAGTTCTATGCATAATTATTGCAACTAAAGCCCACGTAGCTGGGTGCAAATAGAGAACATCGAGATATTTGCAGGACATTTGTAGGCTTTTCCTTCATTCTCTTTGCTAGTTTCATTCCTTCAGTTTCAACCTTCAGTGTTATAAATGTACATTTTCATCAGAAAGTGATTTTTGTAGCTGTTGTGAGTTTTTAATCTTTCTTGCCTTGCATGTCACCCTATCCTTCAATATTTAAAACTTCCTCAAGTATCTTCTCTGCTTTTTAATATTTGAATAGATCTTTTCTTTACTAGTCAGCCTCATCTCATTGTGTATGGTAAGTTTTTCTCGTAATAATACGAGGATTAAATACTCAGATGCATGCTTGCAATTTATTTCTTTTCTCTTTCAATCTTTGTACCTATGCACACATTTAACCCATTTCTCAAGATGACCAAACTCACAAGAGGTACAATGTATACAAGTACAAAACCATTTAGTGAAATGCATCAAAGGAGTGTCTATACTTCTGTGGCTTCAAGAGTACACTTTCTCATATTAGCAGAAATAGATGTGGCTGTTAGATTTGGCTGACCTGGATCACCCAGCTTTATCACTGAAAAGACACAATTTCTGCTTCCAATTATATCTGAAGGTCTTTTGCCTTCAGTCTCCATTCTGCTACAACAGGCAGCCTCTGGACCTTCAGCAAGCTTGCAGGGTACTAAATCAGGGATGATTTTGCCCACTGAGCACAAAGGAATCTGTATTCTATAGAATCATAGAATGGTTTGGGTTGGAAAGGACCTTAAAATCATCCTGTTCCAACCCTATGCCATGGGCAGGGATGCCTCACATTAAACCATATCACCCAAGCCTTTGTCCAACCTGGCCTTGCACACTGCCAGGGATGGGGCATTTGCCACTTCTCTGGGCATCCTGTTCCTATTGTCACTTTAACATAATTATTTTTCAGCTTAAAATTGCACGGAAAGAATGGCAAATAATTGGCTTCTCAGTGTGCATAGGGAGCTCTGGACTGCTTCTGGTAGTTCATAGTAGTTTTATTCTCCCTGTCCTAATGTTGTCTAGGATCTGCTGTGGTGTAACAGTGCTGCCATATATCGAGCACTGCATGCTTTTTCTCTGTCTTGGTTCCTCCCACACCTCCCTTTACACCTAACTAATGTCAAATTTGGCTGCTGTTCCCAAGAAGATGACATTTTTACCTCTGTTTCACAACTGTGTCTGTCTAGACTCCTAGCTTTACTAAAACAAAGCTGCTCACGATTCCTCACAAGCCCTCCCTGTTACTTCCTTTCTAAACCACAGTGCAGGAATCTGGTGATTACTGTCGGATTTCTTTTTCTGCTCTAGTTTCAGCAGGAACCACCTTGTCTCACTGTCCTAATGTAGGATAGGGCCGGAAAAATGAACTTCACTGGAGATGCTCTCTCTTCCTGCCTGTTCACTTGCTTAGTTCCAGTCCTACCCTGTGATAAACACTATAAAGAAGAAAAAAAGTCAAATATACTATTTTATGGCTGGAAGAGTACGTGTCAGACAGATACCCCCTGTCATAAAGATGATGCTGGACTTTGGCTTTGTGCTGCATTTCATACCTAACAGCCTATGTTTAGGGCCATGGCTAAGGGTCCGACACATTCTGATAACAGACAGATCTGGAAAATCTCTTGGCATTTAATTGGAGTTCAATTTAATTGAGTTGGAATGTTAGAATGCTATCAAGCCATATCTGTACGAGTCGGTAGGAGAGAGAGAATGTCTCCTTTTTTTCTATGCACTAAATCTACATTAATTCAGTTCTTCAACATACCAAAACTGTATAAGACAGAGATTTGCAAACACATATAGCTAAAATGATATGTTTTACCCGTTCCTTTTGTTTAGGTTTTTAGCTTGTTTTTACCTCTTTCGCTTTACAGGCATAGAACACTCTGATTTGCTCTTCAGTTAGCGTTTTCTCCTCTTCTGCTTCGATGCTAAATCCTGCGTTTGTAATCTGCAATTATTTAGTTATTACTCAGTGGCATTTGAAAATGAATATATACAAAATCTTATGTTATTGTAATGCTAAAGATTGATTGATTTTTGGAAGCTACCTTCAGTTTAAAATTCTCTGACATGTTCCAAATAATTGCTACCTTTGCCTAAGCTGAAGTTCCAGCTTTTTAAAGCACTTTGCTAATTTCACGATTACAATGGCCCCTAAGTTAATGGTTGTGAACCATGTAGTGCAGTTCAATTTATACAGTCATTCATATGTTAATAATCCCTTTTATTTAACATTAAATGAACTCATTTTAACTGTTGTGATTAACATGCCACCACTTCCAAAACTGTTATTGTAACCTCTATACTAATCATAGTGGTCATATAAATGTGTACTTATCAACAGCTGTATTAGGCTAAAGTACTTGGCTTCAGGAAAAGGAGATAAGCATAAAATAGATTATATTTTTATCTATTTTAAGCTACATCACTGCACTGAATTCAAGTATGTGGAGGAGATGCAGACCTGCGTGTCCTATGTGAAAATTCGTAGTCCACTTGTGTGAGGTTTCCCATACACTGATATTTAAACAACAAAGGCGCTACCCAACCCCAGTACTGACCACATGCCCATATTAATTTGCTTACCAACATGCTGCTCTTTAAAAGCCCTTATGGTGCTGCTGAGTGTGGAAAAATCGTGAGTGCACCCCTCATTAGGCAGGGCAAAGGCAGAGCCAACTGGCAGCTGCTCAGCTCCAGCTACATTGCTTTCAAGCACTGCCTGCTGTTCTTTTTGCCTTTTCCTGAGCTTCATTCCTTTCTGGCCAAGGCAGAGTCATTGCAGAAACAAGCTATACAGCACTGATCATCGTTCCTGCAAAAGTCACTCGTATTTGTCTTGATATAAAGCCTTAGGAGGCATTTTTTTGGTAACAGAAAGACTAAGAAATTCCTGTAACTGAAATGAGCATTACTATAGCATTGTATTGTGGAAGGCAAAACATTCTTTCTTTCACTGTGTGATGGCTTCAACAAATACTGAACCATTGGATGCGCCCTTGCATACTTGCTGGATTCACATCCTTCACTTCAGGAGTAAATGCTGCACTAGTGACAAATATTAGTGTACCCTTACTAGTGCACGTAAACTAGCCTCACCATCTGCATGCTTTTATGTATTGCCATATGTGTCTGCACACAAAGTCTTTTCCATAAAGAACTGGTTAGCTGTCTTATGTGTGCCTGTGTGAAGAATTAACTTTGCCACCCCAGTCTCTAGTTCTCATTTCTGCTGCAAAGTGAGGGGGGAAAAAGACACTTTTCTGTGTGTAGATTTCATGTGTTGATGATTAGCACAATATGCATGATACCTCGTCTACTGACATAAAGTATTAAAGCAGTAGTATCAGTCTGAACACCGTATTATTTCAGGTCAGAATTATCATGCTGATATCATCCTTAACAGAGAAGTGTTAAAAGATCTTGTTCTAAAGCCTAGGCATAAATTAGGATCTACTTCATCTTGCATCTTGCTACTATGGCTCTTAACTAAGCAGCATGAATGAATCTTACCAAGTTATCTTTACCTGGCTTTTAATTTCTTCTACACGTCCCTCTGAGACATCATCAGGTTTTATAATACCAAGAGAATATTTGACTGCTTTTTCTGGAAAAGGGAAACAGTCATGTGTCAATGGGTCCATTTGTCAAGGTAAATGCAGAACTACATTTACCATGGCTTGCAAGTGGGTTTCTCTGAATAGTTTTCTGTTTTAATATTGAGGTGGCCAAACAGTGGTTCCAAAAAATAAGTGACTCCAGCACTTAGAGCAAGCCTTGGAGAGCAGGACTGTCCTTGGCTATCCCTGGAATCCACATTCCTGACAAAGCACTGGTGTTCTGGGTAATATGGTGGAGAAATGGTTCACATGTGGCTATGTGGGATGGGAAAGCTTAAGATGGGTGCTTTGTCTAGGGAGCTCTTTATGTACAGGGCTAGAAATGTGAAAGGAATGAGTGTTACTAAGGAAAATTAACTAAGTGAAAACCTGTATGAATACTAGAGATTTCCAGTAAAATATGCATTTCTTGTCATAGTAGATGTTTGTTTTTTCTTAGCACTGTGGATGCCAAAGTAATTTGCAATAAATAACTGTTGAAGTAACACATGCTTGCTAACACCATGTAATGTTTAAAACAAGAGGTATAGACATGGTGTTACAACCTCCATAGCACACAGATCCCAACAAAGTGAGAGAAAATGGTCAGAAAAGAGTACAAACTACATTGCCTTTGCAGGATCAGAGGTTTACAATGAAGCATTAGAATGTAATTCAGTGCCTGTAGGAGAACTTTCTGGTAGCTCTAACAGCAACACCAGATTACTACTCATTTCCAACACTAGGGAACTCTCATAGGCACCTGCACGTGGTAAGTAGAATATTACCGTGAAATATTAGTGTATTATGGCTTCTGAGGGATCCCTTACCCTGAAGGTGAACCCAAACTTATGTCTGTTCCCTGATTTGGTCACACATTTAGGTGCTGTGGGTTAGTGTGAAGTCTGGATATAACTGCTATATGACTTGTAATACTGTACTACTAGTCCTGGAAGGTGTATGGGAAAAAAATACAGGCTAAAGCTGAGGTCAGGAATGTGTCACTTGAACCAAACAATAAAGGCAGGAAGAGGAAGGAGAAGGGGCACAACTTAATCCATGACTATGATCTAATGCCTTCTCACTGAGGGGGAGGAGAGATCAGAAAGAAGAGGATGAAGGAGGAGTTTATTCCATCTCAGTGCTGATGAGTGGCATTCTGTGCGTATGGAGCAGTAGAAACATTCAGTAGCCACAGATAACAATAAGAATAGAAAAGATGTAGGTCCCAGCTCATGAAAAGCCTGACCTAAATGGTAGGTATGAGACCCACAAACAGGATGGTGCTTATTTTCAATCTTTTTGGACTCCTATTCTACTGTCATGGGTTCATGTAATGTAAACCTGTCCTTTAGCTCCTTAATGTGGTGAAAGACTCAAAAATAATCCAAGATACAAGCATGCCATTCCTTCACAGATGAACTCTTCCAATCCTCTCAGGTTGTCCCTGTCTTGTTATTCCTGTCAAACACCCAAGGGTTAACAAGCCCCACCTGAACAAAAGTGCAAAGATAACACAGGGGCTGTGTAGAAGTGACTTTGAGGCACTGGTTTTACACAGGAATATTGCCTGGCACACAGCACTGCTGCTATTCTGAAGTGCTGAAAGCTCACAAAGCAGGGGTGAAAATACTGATGATGGCAGCCCGATATCTTAATTCCTTACAGGAGAAAGCTTCCCATCACTTTGATATTCTCAACCACAGCCTCTCATATTACTAACTCAATCAAAGGAGCCTCGTAGTGCTGGACATACCCAATTCTTAAATAACTAAAGAGATATTGGTTCTTTTTCTTCCTGCTAACATTTCTAAGAGACATCAAATAGATTTACCCTGAGGTGCGGTCTCCTCAACAGGCTCTTCTGGTGGTTTCTCTTCATGCAAAACAAGTTCTTCTACCTAAGGCAATTGCCAGTGGGGTAAAAGTACATCACCAGTGTGAAGCTGAAGCCACCAATCACAGCTATCAGGTATTTACAACAATTTTACCTTAATGTTAGAACATATTTGCTACCTTGGAAAGTGAGAAAGTCTAAGAAAGATCTTTGAGCAACCTGATTTTCCTTAACTGAGCTACAGTGTTAAAAGTTTCCTTTACTGTAAGTGAAGTTATTTCACCTCCATTTCTACTTAAAATGGAGCAATGAGCCATAACTGCTCCCCCTGTCTTTGTTTCATCTGATGCACTAAGTTAAATAAGGAAAATAGTCCTGGGAGAATAAAAGATGACTAAAACCCTTCATGTGCCAATGACCTTGTCCATCTCTTCATTTCTTACATTAATAGGCTAATCTGTAAACTTCTGAAGCTTTTACAAAGTGCTATTTAATGGAAATCTCTAAAAGAACCCAAACCACCCTCACGTCTATCACTTTATTGTTGAAATAAATACAAACAATTAAACATGACCAAACCCTCTATCACAGGGATTAAGAGAAAACATGCAAGCGTAATAAAACCTCATTTATTTAAGTATCTGGTTTGTGAGTACCGTGGTGCGCTCCTTCTCTCCAGATGCAATTGCTCTCTCTTCTAGCACTAGCTCTGTTATTTTCTTATTTAGAAGAGGAGCATTGACACCTTTCACTATTGAGATAATTTTGCCATTCTGTAAAAGAGAAAAGAACGTTCTCAATGAGTTTTCATTGCTCTCATTACATATTTACTTTAATTTTGAAACATGCTTTATCTCACTGTATTTTCTAGCAGCAGGACCACCTTCTATGCCCACAGAAGTGAATACTAAAGCTACTACTGCCTCTATTAGTTCAGAAAGAACCTTTCTTGCTTCTGCTTCCTCCCTCCCTTCTCTGCCTAATTTGTCATGTTTATTTCTAGGCTCACCATTTATAATATAGTCAGATGTAAATGCAAAATACGGGATTTACTAGCTCTTAATTCCCATAACATGGAGTTTTCTATCTTTTATTCGCATTATGTGTCAGGGAGTGCTCTGCCACATTCAGGAGGTAGTGAAGTGAACTACTGGTAATCAAAGATGCTGCTAGCTTGGTTTGGAAGCGTTCAGATTCAAATCTGTAAGTGTCCTGAGAGTATTATTGCTCTCAGATCCTAGATTTAAAACTTAGCACCCTGAAGTCAAGAAAACATTGAAACCATTGCCTCCTAAGGGAGCAGTGTTCTACAGTGGCATTCTAAGAGAAGAGGCTTTTTACATCCATTGCTGAGAGATAAAAAACATGTGATTGTTCCAATTGCCTGGGTGTGAAAAACACAGTTTTAGCTGTTTATCTGAAATCTCTTAAAGCATCAGGAAATGGAACCTCTTTTTCCCTGGGTTAAAGCGTGTATAAATACCCATTTCAGTGTAGCCAATTTATGTGAGACAACCCTGGAAAACTTACAGAGTTTTCTTCCTAAGTGACTACCCCAGCTGTGGCTACCCAAAATCTCCTGTGGCTGCCATGTGCTCGAGAACCACAGATCAGGCATGAAAACCCGCCTCAAGTCAACAACGTCCGCTGGCATGCATACTGGGTTACGCACTGTAAGATGTAAAGGTATGCGTTCTACAGCTTCCCTTTTCTTTTCAATCTACTGAAAAATTAAGGCAAAATTAGGCAGCACATGGAGAGAGGCTGATGAGACGTACTTACAACACAGAACAGAAACACAGGTTCGCATTTGTTCCTGAATGACTGCAGAGCCAGAATGCTGTCAGCCTCTGCCTGAAGTCAGATGGAAAAGATGATTTACTTACATGTGCATGCATATGCATATATAGAGAGAATCATAGAATAGTTAGGGTTGGAAAGGACCTTATCATGTAGTTCCCTATATATATAAAAAAGTATATATATATATAAACCTGCATAGATTCATAAAATCTGGCTTTTGAATGTTTCTGCAGTCTTATGAAGAAATATATTGTGGGGTATCAGCTCCCTTTCTATTATAGCTCCTTCCACATTGATTGCCATTCCCAGTCTATCCCTAAACAAAGTCTTGTGAGGAGCTATGCAGAAGAAGATGCAACCAGGCCAAAACTTGTGATACCTTGGTATAAGGACAGTAAAATGAAAGCTCTGTTTGTGCAGACAGGTCAAAAGAACTATTTAAAACAAAAGGTGAAGAAGTTCCCCATGGAATTGCCATCCTTACCACGGCAAAATGCAGCACATCGTCTTCACTGAACTCGCTCTTCAGCTTCCTGAATAGACTCAGCACAGCTTTGCAAGGACCACACCAGGCTTGATACACATCTATTACTGAAATGGAATAGTTTGGGGTTACAAAACAGCCGCCTTGTGGAGCTTATCAAATGGAACATATTTGCGAGTGTGTTGAAGCACACGCATGCAGGGAAGCGTTCACATGCAGCTTTTAGTCCTCTCAGTCAATGTATGCACCGCAGATACATCAATGTGTTCAGTGAATACATCACGGTTTCCTCTTTCATTTCAATTATGTTTGGCACCAACAACCTACTTCATAATACTGTTTGAGATGCTTAATTCAGACCACCCCATTTCTCTCATATTCCTTTTCCTTTTAATTGCTCTTTTTCTTTCCCCACTGTTGGATTTCGATCTTATTTATTCTACATGATTTTTACATCCCTGAGCCCATGCAGATCATGTTTTTCCCATTGCTGCTCTTGTGTAGCTATGATCCCATTACAGATTTGTTCTCTCTACCTAAATATAACTCCCTACCATACAGAACACCACATTGGAAAGGTATTTTCTGATTATCAGCATATAACAGCAGATAAAATAATGGTTATGACTTCTGACAAGTATTTATTCATAATAGAAGACTGTATGTTAATAAACACATTTTATACTTTATATTAGTATAACCTTTCTTTAAAAGATAATATGGTGGTAATCTACATTTATGACCACTATCTATTAAAGATGATAGGATATGTAAGTATGAAAACCTATACATGTCTTCAGGAGAGATTAAACAGAAAACAGTGACAGTACCTACTACACCTTTCATCAGCAACATTTCACCCCACTGGTTCTCATTGGTTATTTGCATCTGAAATAAAAAGAATTGACATTTTAACATCCTTAAAAGAGAGAGAGAGAAAATGTCTATTAATCTCTAGAATTGTTCAAGTAAATAGAATCTGTACCTGGAGCTGGATTTCTTTCTTCTTGCCTGCCATTTCCCTGTGGTTATAGGAAACGTATCAAAATACAAAGCACATTTAACAGGTTTTTAAAAGAACTTGGTTTTATAGTTTTCAACACAGCACTGCCTTCTGATTCCCTTACAAATGAGCTCAGCAGAAGCCCCTACAGCAATGGCAGTTTATACCCCACCTTGGTGGTCTATGAGGCTAAATACAGCTGATTTTCAAGGCCCACGTAGCACAGGAAACACAACAAAATGGAGTTCCTTAACCCATTGGGGTCCTTGAAAATCCTGTTGGCCTCAGCAGTCTCAGAAAGGCCCCAGGGCCCTTGGATGGGATGACAGGTGCTGTAGCAATGGACCATCCGCTCCCCACCCTGGAGGTCTGTGAAACCGGATGAAATATGGAATGGATGGAAAACACTGAGGTCCCGCACGCTTCAGCTCACACACAGGTGCACACCTGCATGTGTCCACAAGGACATGCAGAGACTCACATCCTTCTGCAGGCACCCAAACATGAACCTCCGTTATACAGGGACAGCCTCACCATGAGCACGCCTGGGGGTGCATGAATGCACATGCACACCCCTTTGTGCACGCACAAACACACACAGGAACACGGATAATGATCTTGAAGCTCCCTTCCAACCCCAGCCATTCTATGATGCTAAGAGAACGCAGCCACACTCCAGCTCAGGCTCCCCATCTCCAGGGTGCTCGGGTACTCATGCACCCTCCACCACAAGCACACCATCACACAGCAGCCCTGGTGCTGCTCACCCCCAAGATGGGCACCTTTGTCCTGCCCTGCTCCTTGCCCCTGCCCTGGACCAGCGGTTGGGCTGGGTGTACCCCACAGCCACCCACCCTTAACGGCTCTAACCACCTCCCTAGGGCCATTGCCCTGCCCCAGCCCCTCCTGATGCTCCACCTCCGAGGCTTGTTTCTCCTCCATCTCCGTTTCCTCCAGCCTGGGAATGACACGGCACGGGGAGCTGAGAGGGGAGCAGTGGGAAGCAGGGATTCAGGGGAGCAGCACCATTTCCTGTACTGTTGCTCCTCTGTTTCTCTCCCCCCTCAGGTGGAATCCAACCTTAGCTTTTGAACTGTGAGAAAATGAATCTTAGAACCTCGTCAGCAACCCAGCTTCACTGTGTTACTTGTAAATCGTAACATGATGGGGGTGAAGTCGTGGTGACCAAAGGAGGGTCTTGAAAGACAAGTAACAGTCAGCGCTCAGGCTGCCCTGTGATCAGTGCAGGGCTCTGAGCACACTGCCTCAGAGCATTGCCTCACAGCATCATTTCTCAGATGCTCGTGGTTCTGTGGCTCTATAAGAGGGACTTAGGGACTGTAGTGACAGGACAAGGGGTGATGGGCTCAAACTGAAACAGGGGAGACTGAGATGAGCTCTTAGGCAGAAGCTCTTCCCTGTGAGGGTGCTGAGGCGCTGGCACAGGGTGCCCAGAGAAGCTGTGGCTGCCCCATCCCTGGCAGTGTTCAAGGCCAGGTTGGACACAGGGGCTTGGAGCAAGCTGCTCCAGTGGAAGGGGTCCCTGCCCGTGGCAGGGCTTGGAGCTGGAGGAGCTTTAAGGTCCCTTCAACCCAAACCATTCCATGATTCTGTGCCAGTTTGAGCCTCTGTGAATCTGCTCAAAACTCACAACAGATAAAGGTAAAGCTCATTTATTCAGGTAGAAAAACTGGTCCAGAGCATGGTCTGGCTATTTCCATATGTACTGATAAGCTCTTAAAGGCATCCCAGCTGGGGAGAGTTTCTGTTTGGAAGTGGAAGAACGATTGCAAATCAAATGCAGGTGCCTCTGAACTGTTCATGTTTCACATATGCATGTTGTTGTGCTTTATAAACCATCTGTGCTCCCTATTTACTTCTGAAGCCCTGCCCAGGCGTTGTAAGTGCTGTTGTGTGTATCTATCACACTTAAAATCTATTTTTAGTGACTTTCCTGTCACTTTTCTTAAGCTTTCTGGGAGTGCTCCCCAAAACATGCAAAGCCCCTCCTGAAAACTTGGGTTTATTCCCTAAAACTAGGAAGAAGAGCAAAGCATGGTAGCAGCACTTAAAGGAGCTGGAGTAGGTGCTCTTGCTCACTGTTAAACCACCCCAAGCTGATGGACACTTGTTCTGCAGCAGTGTGAAGGGGACAATGTTCCACAGAGCTGCAGCAGTTTTCAGTGCTGAGATTCTGCTATGCCCTATGCCCAACCAACTTGCATTAGCTTGATTCGGTGGCAAGAGAGGCTTTGCATTCAGATCAGGAATAATGCATTTGTATAGCCAACACTAAATCCCTTCCTACGTTCTTTTATTTCTGGAAAACTCTACCTTTGGAACTGGTATAAACTGCATTGGCCTGCTTGGAAGTGGGGCAGTGCCCCTGAATAATTTTTTCCTGTGTGAAGTAGGAAAACAGCTTTGGAAACCTTAATAGGCTTGCAAAACAAGAAAGGACTAGAGAAGATGAGATATTTAACCCACCTGCCACGTGGGAGTTAAAGCCTGAAAGCACAGGCTGTGGTTTCTGGGCTTCATTTGCAAACCACTCACTGCTTTCTGCAGACCGTTTTCTTCAGGAACACCAGGAGAAATGCCTTCAAGAGGAATACAGGATGAGGTAATGCTCATGTCCCAGTGTTAAAATGCTGATGCAGCCTGTTCTTTAACTGTTCTGCTAGAATGGATTGTGTGTATGCTTTGGATATCACAAAATATTTAATGTAAGGGGATTGGGTATTTTAAAACATTGGGTTTAAAAGAAGTTGATTTTCACTGCACCCATCCTCATTGGGGGGTTGCAAGATTTAGAAGCAAGTAGGAAATGAAGATTAGAGTTTGTGTCATCTGTCTTGCTTATCAGTATCTGCAGCTCTTTCTCTTGGGTCTCATGCTGCGCGTCCCTCGGGTATCTTCTGATCATCAGTGTTTCAGTGAGGAGTTAGTTCTGTGTGTTACTGTCTGGTAATTGTTGGGCATAAACCTGATTGGGGCTGCCCTAGGAAGGAAGGAAGGAAATTAGATGGTAAGGGCCTTGAATAAGGAAGAGTGTTTTCTCCAGCTCTTCATCTTTAACCTCTTCCTTTCTACGTACTTGGTCACATTGCATGAGAGTGAGGAATGACTGCTTCTGGTTTAGTCCCTGGGATGAGGTTTGAAAATTACATGTGGGCAGTTTCAGTGCAGCTTGATGGTTTTATGTGATGGCTTCAATAATAAACACTGCCAAAAAACTCTGCCAGTCTGCACTTTCAGTGCCATAAGCATAATGAGAAGATGTTTCTTTAGGTTAGAGTGTATAGTTCTGTAAAGTTAGTAATGAGTTGAAGGATAATTTAGCTTATCCAGAGCAGAACTTTTGGTGGACATCAGAGAAAAGGGGTTAGGATTTTGCTGCCTTTTTTTTCCCTGAGTCAAAATGATTCTGTAAGTGGACTGAAAATGTGCAGTGAATGAAACAGAACGGATTCATGATGAACGACAGCATAACTTTTCTGAGTAACTTCAAAAGTATTTCACTCCATTTTGTGCATACCACTCGAGTTCAGGTCTGCTCTTTGTCATGTTCTGTTAATGCCTGCAGTGATTAGCTTCAAATGAATAGCATTCTTTCACAAAGTAATGAAAACCAGTTGTAGGCATCACTGAGACTTTTAACCCTGAGACAAAACTAGAGATGGGTTATCCCTGCAAGTCAGTCTTCTTGTGTGCCCTGGTACATGCTTGGATGTTGGTGCCTGTGTAACTGTGATGACTGCCTGTTAGCAAATTCACTGGAGACCTTAATCACCTTCATTTATAACCATCTCTTCTGTAACTGCTTAGTCCACATGGATGCTGGTGCTGCAGCTTGTTCATGTCTTTTCCTTGCTGTATTCCCTGGTTGTGTCCTGGTGTGCCTCTATGCCTGGATGCACTCTCATAATGAGAGGATGTCCGACCTTCCCAGCTCTCCTGCAGCGCTGTTCTCAGCCTGGCAGTGTAGCAGCCTGTCTAACCTGAATGCTCTGTATGAGTGTCCAGGCTTTCCCTGGGCCAGCCACGAGCTGACCATGGATCTGACAGCACAGGAAGAGCTTTCTGATTTCTTCTGTTCCTTGTGGAAAGCAGAAAGAGAGTGAAATGGCTCAGAAAGTTCCAGTGATGCTTACAAGCGCACATCTCCATTGCACATGCTGGTGCTGCAATAGGTCTGTGCAGTAGAGCTATATTCATAAACAAAAACCCAGCACAAAATAGGTTAACATCTCCATTGCACATGCTGGTGCTGCAATAGGTCTGTGCAGTAGAGCTATATTCATAAACAAAAACCCAGCACAAAATAGATTAACAATCTGAGATGGTTTTTGTAGGGACTTAACATGACACACCAGCATGGTAACTCCAAAACCAGGCTTTTAGGTGACAGTCCAAGACTGCTACAGGTTAGTTGTGGAGGTTGGAGGGGTAACTAATGCAAGTTTTGCCCATAAATAGTAACTAGCATAATGGAATTGACAGCTTGCTATCAGAGAATGGCCTAGCTCTGTCAGTGCTAGGTGCGTCCTGAAGACAACATGAATGATAACCCTGAAGGATGTTACTAACACAGAAACTTTTTGCTCATCTTGTACCAGAAAAGAGAGGTTCATGAATGCTAGTGTGGAATATGTTGAAATATATAGAGAGATCTTCATCTGCAGAGACAATCAACAGGTATATGTGAAAAGCTGGAGCATATTCAGGGTAGTAAATCCCAGCAGGGCAGGAAAAATAGGGGATCAGACAATTGCATCATCTTGATACATTGTGAGCATGAAAATGTGCTCAGGGAAAGGTTTAGGGTTTTAGACAGTACCAGACTTGAAAATATGATGGAAAATTACATGAATGCTTGAAGTGTGGTGTAGTCCAAGCAGAATATGCTGTTACAGTCCAGTCATGGGACCGGCCAGTATCTGCATTGCTGTATAGGGTGGAAAGTTTTGTAGCATATGAAGTACTGCCCTTTGCTAAGATAGGAATGCAAATTAAGCCGCACAGTAAAATAGCCACCAAAGTCTTTGCCAGAGACTAATTGAGGATGTTTTTATGGCCATGATGAATAAAACAGTCAAGCAGTTGTAGCACAATTTGGCTGCTGGAAGAGTTTGTTTTGGTTTTGTATTTAAATTCCCTCCTAATTGGCACTGTGGTCATTTAAATGAAGAAGCATGGCATGGGTAGTTTACCAACAGGAAGAACACACAAGGCAGGCACAGCTGAACAGATCACATTGAGGAGACTGAACCTGAACATGATTTTGTTAACTCGCTGAGTCTAAAGGATGTGCCAAAGGAGTCGAGGTTTCCTCAATCTGTACTCGTTCAAGCTTATGTGGGAAGAAAAATGATGCTCTTTCCGACTGATCCAATTCATGCAAGTGTAAAAGACTATGTATTTCTAAATAATTTAATGTGTATATATATATATAACACATATATATTGATATATATATACGTGTTATATATAACAATGTCTGCAGGAATCACAACATTTGGCCAACCTTCAAAAGTATACTCCAATCCTTCCAAGACTGCTAGTCAGAAATGGGGAATGTTGGTATCACATTTGGAAGCATTTTAAATGGTAAATGCTGTTTTAGATGTCACTTTAACATCCAAGGCTTTATGCTGGTTCAATGCGTTTAATGGATGCAGCATGCATCTGCATATAGAGCTACTTGCACAGGCCAGCAGTAGACAAGCTTTCACCTGCCATAGGCCATGGTTTTTGCATCAGGGATGTTGAAAGATAAATGCCATGTGCCTCCCTAGCATATGAGAAGAAGGAAGCCAGGAAGTCTGTTAAGCAGCCAGATCTAGGCATGGAATAATTTCTGTGACTGAAAGAAAAGTAATTCCTGTAACACTATTGCTTGCCTAAAAGTCTTTGCCTCTTCTCCCTCTCTCCCCATGCATCTGGGTCTCTTATTCATCTGGTAGCCAACAATTTCACTCTTTTTCTGCCAGCCAGCTGGATTTTGACGTGATATCAAAAACTTTTATGTATTCTTTGAATCCTTTTCAGGGCAAAAGCTTGGCTTCTGAAAGGTAGATGAGACGGAATGTACAAAGTAAATGTACAGCTTGGGGTAATGTCAGTCCTTTACTTCCATCCATGACCAGGAACACGAGGCGGCTTCATAGCATTCACTCACTGATTCATCAGTGTGCAAGAAATACAATTTAATAGAGCTGCCATTCAATAGAGACCTTGGCAACTGCAGCAGAGCAGCTTAGCTAATCAGCAGGCACAAGCCCCCCCACCATGGCTGTAGCAGTTTGAAACAGCATCTATGAAATTCGACTTCCTTTGCCCATCATTAAAATATGAGTTCTTTCTAACTTGTTGTCAATAGGGTTTTTTAGCGAGTAATTAGCAATTCATTATTAATTTGTGCATGTTAACTGTGTGATCTTCCTTGCAAAAAAAGGGAGGGGTTTGCATCACTATACAAATCTGACAGTCACAGTTAGGGTGCACTATCTGCAGAAGGCACTGATGGGTTCCAGGTAGCTTTAGGCAAAAGCTTTCTTTCTTCATGCCCAGTGGAGGTTTCCTTACTGCATCAACTAAATGTCTTGAAAAAGGATATGATGCTCATCTGGCTGCTCCAAACAATGCAAAGGACGTCATTTGTACCGCTCCTCAACCACAAAAGGACAAGTAGACAGAGGACAGATTGCAACAGAAGTACTTGTTTCTTGCCTCGGGGTCTGCTCTCCCTCATCTCAAATTGCTTGTGTTCCTTTGTTAAATGGTTTGTTTGTTTCTTCCGAGGTACTTTAATAGTGTGCATGGTTATAAACTGCAGTCACTCGAGGTTCCGGTATATTTGGAGGCTGTGATTTACTGCCTGTCTCAGATACTTGTTTTTCAAAATCACATAAAAGTTTCCTTCTGTTTCAGTCATTTTCTGACTTTTTTTTTCTTAAAAATGCCACTGTGGATTTATTTTTTATTTTTTTTTTCAAATGGAGACAATTTTGTTGAGTTTGTAAATTCGGGAATTAAGGTAAAAGCTGACAATTTGGGCAACAGGCTGTGGAAAAAACTATGCATAACCAATGACTGCAGTTATTAAATGGCCCTTTGAAACGTTGCTGAGTTAAACTTGTTGTGTACTTCTGTTCTTTATGAATAATGGGTTCTCTGCTATAAATACATAGAATTGAATATGGCAAACACTGAAACGTGCAATTTGGTGATTGAAGAAAGTTTTCTCAATTTCTTTTGGAAGCAGGAATCTGTGGTATCTATTTTTCGTATGCTTGCTTGTTGGGCAGTTGTTTCCGACTCTGCAATTGCCATAGAAATTACTAGAGCCATGTTTTCAATTCATACCTAGCTGCTGGGTAAAGGAAGATGAGATCTTGAGAAGTCTGTACTGATGGCTTTGAAATAAGGTTCTCACCACAAAACAAGAAGATCGGGCTAACTATGGCCAAAATTCCTGATACTATGCGGTACCGCCTGTCTAATAAGTATCTTACTCTTGCACAAATGAGGGATGTATGCGTAACCCTCCCCAACAGGGATAACACTCAGGACTGGGCTGACTTGCAGAACTGATGCTTCTTTTTCTGTGAGCATTTGTGTCTGAACAAATCCAAGCACCTCAACAAATGGAATTAAGAGCAGTTAAGGAGGGTGAATAACTGCTCACAGCTGGATGCTGGGCGCTTTGACTTCATACCAGAAGAGGCAAATTCTGTTTTCCGTGGGAAGGTGCATACTTTTAGCATGAGACCCCAAAGATTTAGGGGTCATCATTCACCACTTCTTCATAGCTCTTCTTTTTTACCTGCCTCTGCAAACACAGCAAACATCATAAATTTCTGTGGCGTAGAAAGCTCTGTCACCAGCATCTTTGACCTGCTTTAGATTAAATTTGCCAGCAGGTATTACTACAGCTTGATTTAAAGAGCCTGGAACCATCCAGCACTGGATTCTCATGTGGTGTGGGAATGATATCAACCCTTTTAAAAAGGCAGATTAATTTGTTTCACTGACAAGGAGAATATCTGTGGTGAAAACTGAGTGAGGATACATTGTGGAAGCTGTCGCATAACATAAATGTAGTGTTCCCTATATTAATGCCCAGGAATGTTGTGTATGAACTGTGTATATATGTGCATGCAGTCAGAATGTAAGCCTACAGGCAGAAAGCCATATTATTTTCCAGCATTTGAAATTGATTCAGAAAAGCAGCCTTGAATTTGCTATGCTTTTCCAGTTATGCCCTGCTCTTCCTTCCTGCTGCTGATTGCTAGCTTGCGTTCCCTCCACCCTGTCCTTTGCTGGAATGGAATACAAATCATTGCTTTAGTGACATCATTTATCCTGAGTGTGTCCTTTGAAATGCTAAGAGAAGTTGAATGTATACACTTTAAAACAGCTGCAGCAAAAAACCCCAATCAACTTGCCAACAAATGCTGACACATCCTGAAAAGGAATCATTTGTAAGGTCATAATGTAGGGTCAATATACATAGCCTTTTAAGAATAAGGGTCCTGGAAAACTTGTATTCATATTCCAAACTATACAAATATCCTATAAAAAAATAATTGTCTATCTTGAACACCCTAATACATAAATGAAATAAATCATTTGACATCCGTGAGATTAGCTATGGGTAGTGCCGCTTGCAAGCCTTCTCTGTTTTGAATGCTTCAATCCTTTTTTGGGGAACAGAGGTTTTCTTCAATGCTATTTTCAACAGGCAAAGTAACTAAACCTGTTGAATGAGCCTGTATGTCTCAGAATGAAGGTAGATACGTGCATGTTTTGATTACCTGCTGCCACAGCAGTTGCTGGAGTTGCTAGAAATGCCTGGAGCATCGTGCAGCGATTCAGCTGTGCAATGTGTGACTCATAAGCCTGTTTCAAAGATGCAAAGGTGTCTTCTGAGAGCAGCTCTGTGGTGTTTATTGGCATCAGAACAGGGTGCCCAAAGGAGTGGTCAATGCTCCATCCCTGGCAGTGTTCAAGGCCAGGTTAGACAGAGCCTTGGGTGACATGGTCTAATGTGAGGCATCCCTACTCATGGCAGGGGGTTGGAACTAGAGGATGCTAAGGTCTTTTCCAACCCAAACCATCTATGATTGTATATCACCATAATTACATACATATATTAATAGGTAATGTGTCATTACAAAAATAATAAGTATATTTTAAAAATCGGAGCATAAAGTTGCATATTTTGCTTATTGCTGTCCAGCTCATCCTGCTCAGTGTTTGTACTCGGGGGTTTTTGGTACCGTAGGTGTAGGAAACAGCAAGACCAAGCAGTTACGTGATGTGCTTAATATCAAAGTCTTGTAGCTATGAACCATTTCGGGAGGTTTTTAGAGAATTATATAGTCTCTCCTCAGCTGCTTGTGAATGGTTTTTGTACCTCAGCAGAACTGGATACTGAAGAGAAATATGAATGGTGGAGGAGTGGGGCGAGGAGATGGTGACAGCTGACAGAACAGTAACGAGTTTGTGCTGAAACCTCACACTTACTTTCTCCTACTGTTCTGAAGTGATAGACATGTGATACCATACAAAAAGGCAAGCAGCAGTGCAGTTATCACTGCTTCTCCCTTCCTGCAGTCACTCAGATCCTTTCTTTAGAGATGTTTTGTCCTTAGGATAAGAACCAGCTGGAAAAGGGGAAAAAGAAGGTGGTAAACTCTGGGTTCTGGGTTTGTGTTGGTTTGTTTAGTTTGCACTATAGGTGGATCCTCAGATACACCTCAGGCATTTTGTTAAAGGACTTTATTACTTGGTATGTAGTTAACAGACTTCAGAACAATCTCCTTGATGAGACTTTCTCTTGGATTTTTGTGTTCTGTGATGCTTCCTTCTGTCATAATCATATTTTCCTGCAAACATAGGAATTTTATGCCAGCACATTGAAGGCAACGCTCATACAACTGCTTAGAGTAGTTTAATGCCAAGCTAGCCTGCCTGCAGGTTGGTGCTGATCTTTACTGACAGGCAGGCTATCGCAGGAGTTGGTAGGTTTTATAGAACCCCAGGCTGGTTTGGGTTGAAGGGGCCTTAAAGCTCACCCAGTTCCAACCCCTGCCATGGGCAGGGACACCTTCCAGTAGAGCAGCTTGCTCCAAGCCCCATCCAACCTTATTTGGAGCTTCAGTTCTATCATAATCTTAGGTTCCAAATCTATTGAACTGAGCGGGATATCCTGAGCTCATTCCTCAGAGCCGGGAGGTCTGGGAAACCTGTACTGGCAGCAGAGAGCCAGCGAGTGGCATTAACTGCATTGGAGAGACTGCCAGAGAAGGCGTCCTCCCGTGCAGCAGCTCCAAGAACTGGCAATCGATATCTCTCATAAGCTTACAGGTCGTGTGTAATGATAACGCAACAGCAGTTTGATACGTACTTCGTGGACTGCCTTCTATGAAAAGATTGAGATTTCCCTTGAAACAAAAGACATCTGGGGCGAAAAAGTGATAGTCCCAATAATAAGACTTGAGGAAATTCATAATCGCCTTCTGTTTTTCTGTATGCTGGGGAAATCGACATATTTATCAATTTATAACATAGTATATCGATATCTTTATCGATTTATAACATAGTATATCGATATATTTATCGATTTATAGCATAGTAATTTCAGGAATACGAACCCAAAATGCAGTAACTAAGGGTGGCTACCCGCGCGGTTCTGACTCCTCTTCAGCGCAGAAGACACTTAAGATTCAGATGTTGTTCAACAAAATGCCACAGAGTGGCGGTCTCACGTCTTCGAGGAGGAAACAGCTCTCTTCAGTCTGTGTACGTGTTAAATGCCTACTTCCCCGCTTCTTGATCCCTTCCCTTCCAGTCTGGACTGTGGTTTTATTACCTTTTCATGTCATTCAGGTTCTAGAGGCCAGTCTGCCTCCCTGGATTCCAGGCTGTTGTAGCTCATGTGTGCATACTTCTCGTCTTCTGAGTTCTGATCAAGTCAAAGAATAACTTGTAATTGAAATGAGGGTTTTCTTTTTAAAGAACTCTAATCTATAGCCTGTTTACGACTATAGGTTCTGGTTTTCGTTTAAATCTTTATTCATGACTTGCTGAACTGCTTCTTTTGCTAGTAACTGCTTTCTGCACAACCAGGCTTTCTGTCGTCAGTCATATTGTCTGTTCAGTGGGAAGGGAAAGATGGAAAGAATGATAACATTGCAGATGCACTGATGTGCGTCCTCAGAGCGTTAACTGGATAAGTGTCAGCACTGATGTGCTTCAACGTTGTCTATTGCAGCAATACTGAAAGGTGGAGGAAAAGGAGAGCCGGGTCAGTTGACGTTTATGTATTATCTTATGCATGCTAACTTAGTATTTTCTCCCAATTGAAAGCAAATGCATATAAAGGAGAGAATTATGTAAAGGTTGCTACTCTAAACACATCACTTCCTAATCTAAACTTATGAATGGAAGGTTACCTTTCTGTGAGGAAGGGCACAAAGACTGATGCAGCCATGAGAATGCGCTGTGTGCTTTTCTACCTGATTTAAATTGGCATTTTGGAGATGGGGTGGGACGGGGAAGAAATAAGTTCTGGAAGCATCTCAACAAAGCAGCTCAGCTGCAACCCACCTCCGAAATGTGAAGCAGCTCGATTATAGCTCACCCCAGGGCCTCGTGCCCTTGGGTTTGGTGTTTGCTTTTATGTTTGGATATAGTGTTGTCAGTAGCAGACTGGTTTCAAGAGCACTCTGCCTCTACCCGCTGTGCGACTTGTGTGCTGTGATTAGTAATTCATATTGGAGAACCTGAGACTAAACTACAGCTCTCCACCAGCTCCGCCGTTGTGTGCTTAATAGCAGTGGTGAATTCTGCCTATCTCCTTTCAAAGAGCCCAGGTAACTCAGGTCTTTCCCCATGGATTTAGCAGCATTGTGCAGCTCAGCTACTGTAAATACTTACAAATGAATAATAAATGTCTAATGAGGCCATGAATACCGAATTGTGAAGCACTGGAAATGAGATCACAAGTGCATGTGGGATGGGAAGGGTAGAAAGCTTGAGTGCTTCATCTGGGCCTGTCAGAGGGGTCACCTAGGACTTTGGTTGTTAGAGCCAAGTATGGACAGAGATCAGACAGGCAAAATACTTCCCTTATATTGCCAGATGTACATGTATTTCATGCTGGGTTCCAGAAGTTAGGTACAATAAGGCAAATACCTGGGCTCTGAGTAGTGATGAAGGTAGAGTGGTGTGTTCAGATGTTAATTCTCCTATGTATCTTAAACACCTCCTCTTGAAAGCGATGTATTGCTGCTGAAAGGACCCATTTCTTCACGATGACTGGCTTAGGCTATACAGACACCTTTTGGGTGGCCAGAGCAGCAACGAAAGACTTTGTGATGAGCAGGAAGTTTTACCAGTGGGAAGACAAGGAAAGATAACAGCAACCACAGTGATTCACTACAGCCAAATGGAAAAGAGCTTTTGTAACCTCCTCTGATCTTTTTGAAAGCCACTCTGTTAAATATTGTGAGCTGCTGTTCCTTTCCAGTGTGTGCTTTTCAAGCAGGAGGCTACCTGACATAACTGGGTTACAGCAGCCCCACTGGAGTGAGGGATAGTCTCAATTCCAGGTGTGTTTGCCTGAGGAAACAGGGGTGTCTGTGAGGGGCAGTGCAAGGCCATCTGTTCAGAGGCCAGCTCTGTCACGGTGAGGGACCTGACAGACCTGGGTGCTCTCAAAGGGGACTGAAATGTAAGAAGCACAGAAGCTGTGCAGACAGGTTGGAAAGTGTCACTTGGTGGCGAGGCCACTGGCAAGGAGGAAACACGCATGGCAATGTGTAAGAGGCTTTCTGAGAAGCTGACAACTGGGTAGGCACAACTGAGCATGGTGAAGAAGGAAGGAACTGGACCGTCCTTGAGATCCCTTCCAACTGTGACCATTCTCTGATTCAATGATCCTGAGACAGTGCTCATGCGTAATCCCACTCGAATCCCATTTGAGTCTTTCATGGCACCAAACCCAACAGAAAATAGCGTGATACCACCAAGTGCTACAGTTCTGTTAAACAGATTTGAGACAAATTATGTCAAAACCAGCTTCTAATGGTGGCACATTTTGAGTCATCCAACGTAAATGATTACGGTATCAAACATACAAAGTGGTTATGGAAAAATGTGTCTGAATGACTTGAGTTAATAATTGCATTGTTGTGAAAGCTTCATAATGTGGTGCTCTTCATGCTGTCACAGCTATTGCCTATGCACATACAACACTCTGCACAATAAAACTGATGTGCCGCTTAGAGTGACAGAGCTGAGGACCTTCTTTTTCTTGTGACATTACAGGAAAAGCGACTTGATAAAACAGAAGTCAAGTCAAAAGAAAGAAGAGATAATGTAGGACAAGGGGTAATGGTTTTAAACTGGGAGGGGGAGATTTAGATCAGATATTAAGTTCTTTCCTGTGCTGACGGTGGGACTCTGGCCCATCCCTGGCAGTGTTCAAGGGAACGGAACTGGATGAGCTCTAAGGTCCCTTCCAACACAACCAGTCTGGGGTTCTATATGGCTGGGTTTCCAATCACTACAGTGTTGGTGCTCAGCCTAGCTCCCTTTTAAATGAAAGAAGAGGCATCATCAGGTGCTTGAGAGAAGTATGGCTTCATACCAGACTGCAGCTAAACCCACACATGCTAGACAATACCTGATAGAGATCTGCTACATGGCAGCAGATATTTCTTGTCTACTGAAATTACTGTGGTGGTGGAATGCTTGTTGTTAGCTTTCCTCCTCATCAGTGAATCAAGTTGTGCTTGCACCTCTTTAGCATTGCTTCTGGCTGAGCTCACACTGACAGGAATTAAATGCTTTGAAATGTATCTGTGAGCTTCTCCTTTCCAGCAGTATTTCCAGACCGCTCATGTTTTCCTTAGACAGACTTTGTGTTTCAGCATCTGGTTGATTCAGCCAGTCTTCGGCCTAAGCTTGTTAGTTGGGTCTTTTATGTTAGTTGTCTGAACTTGCTTCAAAGGGGATGCAAAGGCAGATTCTGACGTGCCATCGTGTAGTGGCAGTTTGAGAGCCGGAGACAAATCTTGTACCTCTTAGAGACCTAGTGCAGACTTCTGTTTCTGATCGAGTGTGACCCTTGCAACAGCACCTTTCCTTTATTGTGCAAGGTGAGCACGCATCTGAGAAGTTCATAGTGCAGTCTGGATCTTCTACAGCACAGACCTCACAGTGCAGAAGGGCTCCTGATCCTGTCACCAGCCACATCTGACAGATCCCATCTCTTCAAGAGGACTGGCTTAAACTGTACGGATGGGTGACTGTGCATTGGAACAACAGGCAGTGATGGTGCAAGGCACGTTGAGACTATCAAGGCTGTTGGTCAGTATTGACCCTCTGAGTCTGCAAAAAGCAAGGTGTCCTCACAGCAGAAAACTCCAAGCTTCAGCTGTGTGCTAGAGGAGTGTTCCTGAAGCCCAAGGGTCACGGCATTGCAGCTTGGTGACTGGCAGAACCTGCGTGTATCCGACGATGCCCGTTTTGGTCAGCCACACAAGCACGTACCCCTCCCTGTCTCCTCGCGTTGTCCCTGTGCTGCCATCCCTGAGGCAGAGGCACCGCTGTGCTCGGTGGCTGGATGACAAAGTGACAGCGCTGGGGTGGCAGAGCCTCCATCCCTCTGCAGCTGCAGCCTCGCCTCCCTGATGGCAGCAGCTCAGGGAAGCAGCAGTGTGAGCAGGCGGGTGGGTGCTGACAGCCTGTCACCTGCTGATCGGGCTCACGCAGGGTGAGCGTGCAGGGACAGACGTGAGAGGAGAGCTTTTTCCCAAGAGCCATCTCCCAAGGAGCTGGCCCCTGCAGGGATAGGTGTAGAGGGTGTATTGCTTCCTTATGAGGCTGTTACTGTCTGATCAGACAGCATCTTATTAAACAGATCTTATTCTGTCTGATATCAGAACAGCATTTCTTTTCAACTGCATTCCTTTTCAAGCTCTGTGAGCAGCAGTAAAATAGTAATCCTAGAAGAAAACTAAAGGAATTGGATATTGCTGTACTTAATAATAGAGATGTTCTGTTCTGGGGGTGACTTCAGAGAGCAATTCAGCATCTAGAAGTGCAACCCATGCTTTTGGTCGACCAAGACTCTCCCAAAAAATGCGTTCCGTTTCCCCCCAGCATTTCACCTCTGCAATGGCTGTTTTCCTTTGACCCAACACATTTTGTTAGCTTACTTCAGAGACATCTTTTGGAACTGCCTCTTCTGTTTTGTCTTTTATCTATTTCTCTCTCAGATTCTCTTAACTCCTTTGTCCTTTTAAATAATAAATGCATAAATCATTCTGAGTTACACGTTTCCTTGTTCTCCCATTCTCCTTTGCATTCTCCTGTCTTGACTGACAATGGCCGGAGTTTTGCAATTGGGCTGCTTCTCTTTTATAAAAACCTAAGATTTTGTTATTGTTGTCTCAATTTTGCAGATTTCCCAGGGCTCCTCCATTTCCTCTGCATGGCTCTGATCTGTCCCTAATGCTTCACATGCAGATGCTGCTCTTGTGAGATTATTTTGTCAGTCATTTGTACAGAGTGTGCTGTCAGGGGAAGTAAAGGTTGTCTCATGAAGTCAGAGGGCTGTATCTATTCCATGTCTATGACAGGGGGCTTAGAACAATGCTACCAAGGTAAGGTGGTTGCATGATGGGAACCAAGTTTTAGCTGAAATTACTGATAATAGTCCTTAAATCTGTGACTTTGCGCTTAAAAGTCTGTGTTTTCAGCAAACACTTCCATCTCTTTCTCAGTTTTTAAGAGCCATTTGTCTGAAAATATGTTTCTGCTTTGAGGATTTCTAAGGGTAAGGAGGAAAGGTTATTGATAAATAGGAAAAGTGCCTTTGTACAGTTTAAAATGGTTTTGGGGTGACTGTAGAGGGTAGCAGCAGAGCTAAGGCACGAGAGTACCTGGTGGCTTAGGATGCACAGCCTGTTTAGGGGACAGGCTCCACCAGCCTGTGCACTGACATTTTGTGCTTCCACAGTAGAGCCAGAGGGCAATGAAAGAGACACCAGGAGCAGCAGATGAATCATCCCAGTGTTGCTCCTCACTGTGGAAAAGCCTCTTCCTGGATTCATTTCTTCATTTACTCCATCCATGGTACGCAGGCAGTCACCTGGTTGGTTAAGCTTTAGGAAGGAAGGATACAGGAGGCAGAGTAGCCAATGTTTGCCTTGCATGCTGATTCTTTCATTCATTTCTCTTGGATACATGGGAGTCTGATTTGTGTTACCTGAGACATGCTAGTGTTGCATAAAACACAAGTTCTGATACTCCACAGCAATGGATTGCGTTAATCTATTGGACAAGAAAACAAAAAAGCACTATCATAAGGTAGAGGTGTTATAGGGTATGAAACAATAGCACAAAAATACATGCTGCTTTCACTTCATACTCTGCTCTGTATGCCAAGCAAATCCAGTGACGCATCTTCTGTCAGTGCACCACTGATGGTTGCTCAAAGATGCAAAAAGCAATCCTTCAGCCATGGTTCTTAATAAAACCTCTTCCCGTAGCAGTGCTTCCTCTTTCATCTTCATATCCTCTTTCTATAGAAAGCATCCAGGATGAAACCCAGCAGATTCACGTGAAAAGGCTGCAGACTGGAAAAACCCTTCCTCTCTCTGACACTTGAAAAGCACCTGGAAGCTGGGGGGTTTGCTGCCCAATCGGCACTTAGTTGGCTCTTTAAAAGGCTTGTTTTGTGTCTCTGTGGCTTCGATTTTATCAGCTATTTCTTCCCTGTGTAACAACCATCGCTATAAACGCAGCCCTCCTGCAGCAGTGTTTTCATCCATGTGCATACAGGTAATTTTCAGCACAGAGCTCCTTTTGTAAGTTGTGCCCTGCAGAAAGCTGATGCTGGCACTCAGAACCCCACACTGGAGTGCATATGGCAAAA
Source organism: Pezoporus occidentalis (assembly GCF_034315485.1). Lineage (NCBI taxonomy): Eukaryota > Metazoa > Chordata > Aves > Psittaciformes > Psittacidae > Pezoporus > Pezoporus occidentalis. Next base: position 1,742,629 of record NW_026912854.1, read on the forward strand.
CGCAGGCACTGAAGTGTGTGTTTATGGCTAGGATTGCAACGGGATGAATAAAGAGGCACTTACGGAACCTGCTGTTCAGAACAAGGACACCCTTAAGCATGTGAATCCTAGGCTTGAGGAATGAGCTCTTCCTAGCTCATAGAAACTCAATGGATCTGGATAGCCAGGAGGAGGGATGCAGGCTCAAACAATGAAAATACAAGACAGGTTACAGCTTGACCCCTGGGCAGTGTGTGAAGTGCATGATTCCATTATTGATGGGGACAAAGTTGCTCTGTCTGTATCCCGTGCCAGCTCTGCAAGTGTGCATCCCCACACCACTCTCCCCTCACCTCTTACAAATCCCATTCTTTAGTTCATGTATTTGTAACTGCAAAGGCAATGATCTTCAGCTACTGCAGGCAGGAGAATGGGGACTGTAAATTGTAATGGGCTGCTCTGTATGGGCTGGGCAGGTTGAGCAAATTGCATTGCTTGATTATCCTGTCTTTTTCCACATCAAAATCGGTTAGTGCTGAGAATGCCAGTGCTTGAGTGGAAAAGGGAAAAACAAACAAGGGAGGGGGAGCGTGCCTTTGTTTCCTCCTAATGCGTCTGCTCCTTCTGTTTGCTTACAAAGAGGGGCATGCCCATCTGACAGCATCATCAATATGACCTTTCTCTATGAGCAGGCAGAAGGAACAGATGCATCGGAAGGAAATGGAGACCTTTTTTCTCCATGTAAGCATTGCTGCTCTGGATACCAGCAGGTATGAATTAACAAAGAGGTGCCCCTTGTGCAGTTTGCCTGTGGGTGGGCTCGCCTCACCCTCAGCACTGCTTAAAAGGCAGAAACGGGCCACCTATAGTAGTAGCACCTAGTTGTGACAGCAGCGAGCGCACTGGGTTTTGATGATAAGAATCCTCTTGCTCCTCCTATAGCTTTCTGTTATCAGCCTTACTTAGGAAGTCAGGTGTAGAAATGGGATTTTGGGTTCGTTTTGGTTGGTTGGTTTTGCTCTTTTTATGCAGAACTTCATGCAGAGAACACCGACGGAAGATGCATTTAGCAGCTTGATATTCTTCCCTTCAAAATGTCTGGGGATTTTCCTGGTGTTCATTCGATGGCATTAAAAATGAATGGGGTGACTAAATCGTTTACAGTTTTACATATTCAGTTAGCATGAAAGCAATTACTGATGTGTATAATTATCTCCAGAATTATTTGGATCATGCAAATGGCATTCAAACAACTGCTTGTAGCTGTTTTCCAAGGGATGTCATAATTCATAGTAAGAATAGAACCCTACTCTCTGAGTCCAATATTATTGCCCTTTTGGAATTTCCTTCTCAGATTGTCCTCCTAGAGAGTGATAACTTTCTATTTCCACCAGTTTTCACAGTGCTTCCAGACCTCAGCAGGGGACTGGGTATTGAATAGAGCTTATATCCATCACTTTAATGTGAGTCTTAGGTGCAACAACACTGGGATCAATGCTCAATCCATTATCCTCTGAATTAAGAGGGCCATACTGAGCCAAGTGAGTGTTTTGACCTCAGTCAGTGACTGAAGGTACAGAGGAAATGGTCAAGCATGAACGCATGAAAAAGGAGCTGAGATTAAAATGCAGAGAACCTGAGGGCTTGTTGCTGGCTCCCTGAACACCTCCTGCTTTATGAAAGAGGCAGAAGGGATCCAGGAACCAAAGTGTAAAGGCACAAGCATCTACTCAGGATTGATAAAGTAGGCTCAAAGAAACACCCCTAATCTGAAGCATCACCAGCATGGGTTTGCAGGTGTAACTTTTTAACCCTCCCACGTCAAGTTTTGACCTTGTTTGAACCCAGGGATCGTAGCACTTTTGAGTCCTGCCAGACTCAGAAAGTATGGCAACTTGTGAGGCTGTGAAGGAGGAAGGACACCCTTATGTGGCTCCTGGGAGGCTGCAGTGGGAGAAATCTGGCCGCAAGCTGTTGGGATGCAGCAAATGGCTTCAAGAAGGGTGAAAGACTGAGCAGAACAGGCAGGATGCAGTCATGAAAACAGACTTACATAATGAAGATAAAGCTGAGATTCCCAGAGCAGATGTGGTTCCCAAAGAATATAATCTGTCTAATGGGTAAAACATGTACTCCAGCACAAGTCTGTATACAACGAGCATATGCTGAACTGATTAAACACAGTTCAGTTAGTTTATTCTACTGCTTTGTTGCATGTGCAAATGGAAAAAACTTGGTATCTATCTGACAGTGAACCAACAGGAAACTAAAAGTGACCAAACATCAAAGGGGTTTTGAAGGCTGATAAAATAGTTGCCTAGCTTAAAGGCTGACTGCTCAGTGAAGGATCAGACTTCTCAGTTTGGATTCTAGATCAGGTTCTGAGACCACAGTAACTTGTGTTTCTTTGCCTGCAATGGGTCTTAGGGATAACAGCCACAGATGGAGTCCTGATGGGAGAGTAACATAAGGTAGAAGTTTGAAACCTTTGACTTGCTCTGCTCTCACTCACTCTGAATGTGTAATTACTACAGTGCAGTGAGCTGCTTGTGGGTTTGGAATGAAGCAAGTAAAGGTTAAGTTGTGAGAACAAGTGTTTTCATACCATTACATTTAATCATACACTTTGTGTAAGCGAAGAAAGAAGGAGCCTGCTGAAATCTGCTACTACAGTGTTTCATTCATTCCCTGATTCGTGCCCTGATTACTTTTTGTTTGAGTAGACTTTACATCCTTGTGATATAAAATCACTAGCACAAAAATCCTGTCAAGGAACTGCTTTCTTTCCTCTCTTCCCTTCAGCAGTACAATTGCCATAAGCTGTTAGGTGACAATTTGCTGACCACAGTGGGTTATTAGTGGGACACTTTGAGTTACAATTAGGAAGGAATGGATGCTGTAATTGTTAGAGAGGGACGGCTGAAGAAAATCTTAATGCAGCTTCAGGGTGTAATTCTTAGGTCAAAGTCTAGAGCAAGACTCGTGTGTCTGCCTTCCAGAGAGAAGATAAAACCCAGTGGCTTCTGAAAGATGGATCTTACTGGTCTGCAAGAGGCAAACGGCTCTACAGGCCGGTGCAGCCCTGCTGAAAGCTCAGCAGTTTCCCTAGCAGAGTCCTGACACAGCTTTATTTCTGCCAAAAGCCAGTGTTGACACACTGCAGCTGGGTTCCCTGGCAGTTCCCAGGTCAGCAGGCTGTTCCTGTGAGGAAGCACAACATATCCAAGCAGCACATTGCTGTTAAAGCTAGAAAAATTTCGTTGTATAAGAGTAGTTTATAGCCTTTATCCAGGTGGTAGTTTTGGGTGTAATACACTCTGAACGCAAGATGAGGCATAAAGCACACTAATGTTACCAAGATGAAGAAGAAACTCTTTGCCTGAGCCCTGAATTCCACATGGGAGTTGATGTCAGGCCAGTATTTCACAGCCAGTCTATAGATCACGAACAACTGCATTACGGTGAGCACAGCACAAACTGCCACCAAAACCCCAACCAAGCAGTAGCTGATGATCACCATGTGTGCCTCTTGTGTCTCCCTGTGGAACTGGAAGCATTCAGAGGACTGGTATGTCTTAGAGGTGCCGTAGTATGACAGAAGAAGAGGGGTGATCACCAGGGCTCCCACCAGCCAGACAGCACCCACCCAGGCTGTAGTGTAGCACCTCCTAAACTCGAGTTGGAAGAGGCGTATTATGATGATGCCCACATAAAACACAAAGGTGGCATACATGTGGATGTAGAGGATGGCGCTTGTGAGCTTGCAGGCGAGCCTCCCGGATTTCCACTCCCTCAAAACGTAATAGCTGAGGCGGAAGGGGATGCTGAGCAGCATGAAGGTGTGCAGCACCAGGAGGCTGACGATGACAACGGTTGTCACAGACTGTGATCGCCGCTGGAATAACTTACGGGACATCATGCTGACCCCGAGGGTGCCACCAGCCAGGTCGATGATGTACAGGGCTATGAGAATGGTGTGGAGCCTCTCTGAGGTGTGTGGCAGTGTCTCGTTGGAGGAATGGTTCTGCTGGGTTGCACTGCAGTTCAGCATCCTCCTAAGATCCCCCTTCAAAGGTTACTGAAAGTGAACAATACAGAAACGTGAAGAAGTTGTACCCATAATTTGTTGGAACTTTATGAAGACGCCTGTGCCACTTTTAGCATCTTCCTGGATGGGTGCAGGGCACCCATAAAGCAGCAGCAGCCTCAATTTCTAGCGTAGAGCACATTAAAAATAAAGAGCTGCAGCTAAAGGTTGAATTTCTTCCTGCTTCAGAAGAAATTGAACTGTTCTGAGTCTTTTTGCTATAGAGTTTCACCTGAGCTATTCTACTGCAAATACCTTGGCTATTCTAAGTTATAACTTAATTTGGGAACAATCTTCTACAAGATATAATCTTACTGGCACTTGTTGGACATAGCCACATACAGCTGCATTTCTATGTAGCCTTAAGGCATAATGTGGACTGATTTCTGTACAGGTGATTTCACCTGTAACGCGATAGACTGCCACTGCAAAACATTTTCAGAGAAACTACTTGTGTACGAAGCATCAGGCAAAGCATCCTTAGGCGACCTTTGCAGTGTTGTGTGCGAGACTGATACAACCCTTGCTGTTCGCTCCCTTCTAAAATGCATGATCTTAGAAGCATTTAGATGGTTTAAAGTTGTGTATGTGCTGCGTGTCCCTGAGACATGCAGGAGGAATTTGCTTTCCCAGAAACTTGGCTATGATAGAGGTTTCACAAGCTTGAGGAAGATGACTTCCTGCTTCCGGCACAAGTTCACTTTCTAATGTAGATTGTTAATATTTCAAACTGGCTTTCAGAAGGTATAACGTTTTTGCTGCTGTGAACAGCATAATTGCAGCTGAGCTGCCAACATTTCCTGTTACTCAGAAACACATTATGCTTTTTTCACTATGTCTAGAAATAATATTAAATATTACCTCATAATCTCTTAGTTTCGTGACTTCCTTCTTCTTTGCTGTTTCACATGTCCATAGCATGCAGCATATATAACCAATGACAAAAGCAGGGCCTTTGGTGTTCCTGTCTGACCAAGAAGGCTGAGGGTTTTCTCAGCCCACAGACAGGAAGGCACAAGCCTTTTTACTTGCTTCACTGAGACAGCAGTTGCATGTGTTCAACATCTAACACCGTTTTGCTCCTGTGGAGAGAGCTGCTAAAACCTTGCTGAGCTGTCAGAGCCCAGCGCTGTGCTTGGACCTGTAGGACAGTGCCCCCCATCAAGTGAAGAAATCTGCAGCAGAGCAGCAGTTTCTTCCTCAACTTGTCTTATGTTTAATATTGAAGCTGAATGTGCCAGAATAACAAAGTGTTTAGCAAGGGGTAGCAGATTTCTCTCTAAGATGCTATCAGATGGGGCTACTCATTGTTTAAGTGTTATAAGCAAAATAAGCTTCAGACATATATGAAAAGTGACTTGATAGTTGCTGCTGTTAGGAAAGAAAGACATGCAAAGGCAGAGGTGCTTGGAGCTTGTGCCTGAGCTGCAGGAGTGAATTCTGACCCCAGACTCTTTCATTACTATAAACCAGCTCACTAAGAAGAGGCAAGCGTGGAGGCAGGGCTCTTCTAGAGACACTGAAAAGTTTCTTGAGTAGAAATTAAAGAGAAAGATGTCAGCCCCCCTCTGCTGTGGTGTGAGGATGGTTTCCTCTGAGAGGTTTCTCTCCTGTGATTAAGTAAAGTCGTTAGGAAGAATAAGGTGTGAAAGAGAAGTGAATAAACACATTGGACTGAAAAGATCAAAGGTGCTAAAAGTCAGCAAGAGAAACAGAAAGGGTTGTAAGGAAGAGCAAGGATGTGGAGCCTGCAGGATAACTCTGAGGGTGACTGTCTCATCTAGACCAGGATTCAGAGCAGGAGGGATGCCCATTTTGGAGACCGAGGGAATTGAAACGTGGAATTGCTCCAGCAGACAGAACACTGAGGGAAAAGAGCCAGGTGGATAATGGTACACACCAGGTGTGGTTCCAGCATCACTTAATCTCATGTATGGACAAGCTGCTGCCTGACATGGTGCTTGGATGGCAGGATGATCAGCTGGCTGTGCAGAAACACCCAGGAAGGCAAAGCAAGTGTCAGACACTGCTGGTTTCGATGGGTTATAATGATCATGAAACGACACTCACAGCCTCTGGGTAGAACAGAGAGATGCCTTGCAGCCTTGTGCTCTGTCCACAGGACCTGAAGTGACCCACCAAGTAATAATGCAGAAGAGACACGAAGAAATTGCATTCCTAAAATGGCTGCTGTGTGACAGCCATCACTGCAGAGCTGACACAGGCTTCGAGATAAAGAGCTCTGTGTACTCCATTTGCTTGCTGAGTCCAGCCGGAGCACTTTGGATGTGAAGTGATGCCAAAAACCCTGCAAGGCTGCTGCGTAGATAATTCTCTTGTCACCGCTGGCTGACACAAAAACTGCTGGGGGTCAGAAGCTGCTCTTCTCTATTGAGATTTCATACCTTTGGGTTGCTTCGTCCTCAAAATGTTCCTTGAAGGTTGGATGTGGAAGCTGTTCAGCGTGTTAATCCTTCATCTTCACATTCTTCTGCTAAATCTATATATCTCACTCACCTCAACTCTGTAATCTAGGTCTTAAGTTTTAGGTTAGTTTCTCTTTTGACTACAAAAGGAAATTAAGTCACATCAGCCTGTTCCAATGAACTTTCAGCTCCTGCTTTTGCTTCTTGCTTCATCAGCACATAGGTTGCCTTAACCAGTGGTGAGAATAAAGGTTGGAAGAGAAATGCACGTATACTCATCAGAGATCCAGGTCAAGACTAGCATCGCAAGTAGACTTAAAGGAAGGAAGGAACTGGGCATGCCAGGTTCAACACTGGGGAAAAGGAAGATGAAGAAGAAAGGTGAAGGTTTAAATTAAGACAATACAATGAAACGGAAGAAGCAGCAGCACTGGTTGAGAGAAGAGGAACAAGGTTTGTTGGATGCTCAGAGACAGGATGTGTCTCTGTGGAAGTGTCGTGGGCTGTACCTATGCATGGTGTAGGAGAGTCCCTTTAGGCAGGGGATAGATCTGCCATGGAAGGTGGTTTTGTTTCATTTCTGCACGATTTCCTCTGCTTCCTGTGCCCCTTGGTAAGAAAGTGTTCGGTTTACTGGTCAGTGTAATGACAACCAAGGTTTCACATACAGGAGATCAAGAGCTCCTTTCTGTCTGGGAGCGATCATAGATTGCATGCTTGTGAAAACCTTGTGTTAGGTTTTCAAGTTTAGCTACTTCCAACCTAGGGTCATAGTTGCTGATAACTTCAATTATCTATTAATAACAAAATCTCTGTTTCTACTTGCTTATGAACAGAGTTACATATAGGCCAGAGTCAAAAAAGTGAGGGAATGCCTGTGTTACACCTAAACATACTGCTTTTTCTGTGATTTCAGATGCACTCACAGTTCTTGCTGTCTGACTCCCACTCTGTTAACATGAGTCACAGGCACTGGAAAGGGAGCAAAGCATCCTCCATGGTTAGTGAACCTGCAGGAAACTTGGGGCTTCCCTCTAGGGCTTTGGTTTCTTTTGGGTCCAAAGCATCTCTTCCTTCTGCTTTCCAGGAGGAGGCTGCGGACCTCTGAAATGACAACAGTGATAAACCCAGCTGCTTTGACTTAGATGGAGGCCAGAACTTCTACTCCTTGTAGTGCTATGATAATAATAAGTAGTGACCACAGCTTACAGAAGAGAAACCAGAGAAAGATGTTTAAATCAGTAAAGCAGACTGTGCTTATTTAGATTTCACACAAGTTTGCTGCAATATGAGGAACTGTTGCTTGAGAGCATGCCCCAAAGCAGCTCAGAAAGGCTTTTTGCTTACTACATTGGATAATATATTGAAAGCTATATATATTGTACATATTATTAAATAATTCAGCCACATTCAGCATTTGGAAGATGAAATAACGATGTCATTTCTGTGGCCTTTTTTGCTCCTTAGGAAATCTCTGTGCTTCCATTATACATGCTGTCAGCAGGAACGAAATGAATGCCATGCCGTATGTCTGTTTATACCACATACTCTCAACACATGGCAAAGAATATGCACAACCAATCAAAATGCTCTCATACTAAAGTGATCATGATCCTAAGTACCATCAAACTGTCAACATCAATTCATTCAGAAGCTTTCACTGTTTCTATGTTTTCTCAGTTCAAGGATTTGAGCAATTGCTGTCATTGTAAGAACATTTCTACCCTAAAGCATAGATGGGCCATGCAGCTAATTGACATACTTTAAGCTAACTGGATGAAAATGAAGTATGTGATAAGTTCCAAATGAACTGTTTAGCAGAGTCCTGTTGGACTTATCTTTCCATTGTAAGGAAAAAAGATTGTAGAGCAAGAGAATGGGATATGGAGGGGAACATCAGAAATGGAGTGATTAGCGTAATTGCTTTTCTTTCAACCACCAGCAGCTCTTACAAGTGAAGAAGCCTTGTTCCTGCAGAAGACACAGGGAGGAAATGATTACTGTACATGCAACAAGAGGTTACTTTATAAAATCTTGTACTCATCTACCAATCTTTTTTGAAATTCAGGAAGTACAAAATGTCACAAGCTTCAAACTTGAATATTTTAATGCATCAGCCACCAGCTGCAGAGAGGCACGGAGAAAAAGAGTCAGGAGCAATGACCAAATCCCTCCATTCCTAATATTGTCCTTCTCCAGGCAATCAGTCCTGGATTGAGAGAGGTAGGAGAGGGTTACCTCTTTAGGATTCAGCAGGTCACTCTCTTTGGGGATAGAGGCAGCTCTTCTGGTGCTTTTTCTCCACTTCCCATGGGAGAGTGGAGGGGTTACTGGGTAGCCAGTGTTTCTGAGCTCCAATGAGCCTCTCCTGCTTGCTAAGAACTGAGAAACTGCTGCTTTTCATCCAAACATTCAGTAGGGGAACATCCCCAGATGCAGGAACAGTCTTAGATCAATGCAAGCCAGCACAAAAGTAACCCTTGCTAGTGATGCAGTTCTTTCCCAAAGAGCAGAGGGAAAGATGGAGGCCCATGGATGAAGCGCACAGACTGCTAGAAGCACCACAGCTCTTGAGCCCAACTGGAGGAATCTAACCTCCAAGATGTTTTAGAGATTGAGGGGAATACTCAGTCATGGCTACAAGGCCTAGAAAGGGGCTTAGAATTAGATAAGAGAGCTGAGAAGCACTTGGCAATTTAAAAAGGAAAAGGTAAATCAAAATAAAAGGTAAATCAAAATCACTTCAAATAAAGCTGAATGGCAGAGCTGGGAAAAGTAAGGCTGCTGTTGCTCAGTGAAAGCAAGTGAAAGAAAAGAGAGCTTTGCCTCTTTCATTCCCATGTACAACAGGAGGCAGGGTTTGACAGTGCCCATGTTTAACCGCTGGCAGTCTGGAAAGGCATCTATGGTGCTGCTCATATGGAGATTCATCCACAGGGCAAATACAAGGAGAAGCTGGTGTTTCTTTAATCATAGCTGGTGGGCTACTAACAAACACCCTTGCAAATCTGCCTGTCTAATCTCCTCTTGCACAGCAACAGCTGCTCTTGTACAGACCCCCAGGACCTCAGAGGGTCCAAACCCTTCTGTGGGGAAATGCAGTAGTCTGGACTGTGAAATTATGGGAAGGACCTGAAGCCCTTGCTCTGCTCCTGTTTTAGACACCTGTAGGCAGAAAAAGGATTATCCGTCACAGCGCATCATAGGACAAGCTGATGCCAACTCGGGTTTTTATAAATCACAAGACTTTTAGATATGTCTCCTGTGTACCTTTGGGATAAACAGAAGCAAAAAAACCCAGCACAGGCATTTCTCTGCCGCCTACCTTATCGACTTGCTTGGAAGTCCATTCCGTGTTCATATGAAAGCCTGATGTGTGGTACTGGCTTTAGCATCCTGTAGCTGCCTTCTGAGGATGATGTGGCAGGCTCCTGTTTCCTCAGGGTTATCACTGACCCATGCTATATGTTTGCTGCCTAAATTGTTTTGCTTGCAGGATAACTGCAGCTGCACACACTTCCATGAGGAGTTTTTCCATGATCCATGTAGCAGACTCATTTACCTACTCCAACCCCATTTAACATCCCTTCAGCAGCTATTTACTCGCTATGAGAAATAAACTCAGTGGGAAGGTTTTCTTTTCAAGCCGCCATACTTCTCCTCTAAGCAAATCCTGATCTCTTTGCAGATTTATTTTATTTAAATCTGAGAGAGGGAAAAAAATGCCTTAAATATTATTGATAATTTCATTTCAAGTGCAGATGAAAATCGGGGGGGGGAATTTACCTGCAGGTTTCAAAGGTACATAGATGTACGTGTTTCAGTGTACAGAACAGCAGAACTAGTTGTAGTAGAACCAAGTACCTTGAAAAACTTTGTATTTATTGTAAAGCTGAAGGTCTAATTAATCCCCAAATTCAAAGCGATGTTGCTTCGCATCAGAGGATGTAAACTCTCAAAACCAAATCCAGGGATTATGTCCTTAGTTCAAAGGACAGTGAAAGAGGCAATTAATTCTCTTTCTTTTTTTCTTTTCCCCAGGCATGGTTTGAAGCACAACTGTCAAACCTTTGTTAGCCAGCATCAACCAGTTGGTACCTAAGGGAAGCTGGAAATTTGCTTGATTTAAAAGCTGCTTGTTAGATCCTCCTGATACTCAAACCCCCTCCTGATTAAATCTGAAGAAATATGATAGCTTTTTCCTGCCTGAGCCTTGGGTTTCTTTCCTCTTTGCACGTTCCAATTTAACAATCTGAATAAAACCACGGTTGTATCAAAAGCCAGTTTCATTTTCCACACTAAAGCTCTTTGGTGAGCTCCAAGCCACCAAGTTAAGGATTTTTTTCAGCCTTTTAACTCCTTTAAATACGTGGCTTCAATTGTGAAGTGTAATGGGCTGACCCTGGCTGGTGGCTAGGTCTGCACTTGCTCAGCTCCCCCAGCGGGCTGGAAGAGAGATTCAGAAGGGCAAAAGAGAGAGGAAAACTCATGGGTTAAGATTAAGACAGCTCAATAAGTGAAGGGGGGAGAAAGGAAAGGAGAAGAGAAATGGATTAAGTGCTGCAGAAGTAACAGTCACTCACCGATGATGCCAAATCAGTCTCCGAGGAGCTGGAAAGATTCCCCCCACAGTTTTACTGCTGAGCATGATGATATATGGTATGGAATATCCTTTTGGTTGCTTCCTAGAGGGGCTGACTGGAAAAACAGAGAAGGCCTTTGTGCTATGCAAGCATAGCTCAGCAAGAGCGGGAGCATTGGTGTCTTATCCATGCTGGTTTGGTCACTAATCTAAAACACAGCACTGTATGGACTGTGATGGAGAAAATGAAATCCATCCCAGCCAGACCCAGCACAGAAAGGAAAAATGCAATTTTGAAACAAACAGAAAATGTAACAAAATAAGAATGATTTAAAAGTTAAATCTTTTGTTGGGGGTTCTGTGTGTGTGAAGTGTGTTCATGCTGTGGTTTACCCCAGCTGCAGCTAAGTACCACAAAGCCACTTGCCTCCCTGCCTCCACTGAGATGAGGAGGAGAACTGGAAGAAAGGTAAAAACCCATGGGTTAAGACAAGAACAGTTTAATAACTGAAATAAAACAGAATAAAAATAGTAAAATTATAATAATAACAATAATAATAGGAAATAAAGTGAGGGAGAGAGGGAAGAATAAACCCCACCCACCCCAAAACCACCAAGTGATGCAGAGTACAATTGCTCACCCCACACTGACTGATGCCCAGCTTGTCCCCAAGCAGCAACCAGGTTCTTCCAACCAACAACCCCCTCAGTTTCTCTACTGAGCATGATGCTGTATGGGATGGAATAGCCCTTTGGCTGCTTTGGGTCAGGTGTCCTGGCTCTGCTTCCTCCTGGCTTCTTGTGTCCCTCCTCACTGGCAGAGCCTGAGGCACTGAAGAGTCCTTGGTCAGGGTGAGTGCTACTGAGCATCAGCTAAACCATCGGTGTGTTATCAGTGCTGCTCTCAGGCTAAAGCCAAAACACAGCCCTGCACCAGCTGCTGGGAAGGGAATTAACTTTATCCCAGCCCAAACCAGGGCTGTTCACAAAGCTTTTCTGGAATGTAGGTTTATCTAGAAAAAAACCCCAAACTTTCTGGGGTGCAGTTTTCACCTGAACCAATGGACCGATACTGCCTGAAGTAATAAGCACCAGACCAAATGGTTTCCCAAAAGCATCTGCCTCTATTGGCAAAAATCACTGCTCTTGTTTGCAGACGAAGGCAGGAGCAGAGTGAGGGGAGTTACAAAGGCTTCAGTCACTGGATGTATCAGGTGAGGGTCAAACACGGCATTGAAAGAGTGCTGCAGGAGAGGTGGCAGGAATAACAGTGGTCACTCATTAGCAAAGCTCTTCAGTGCTGGATCTGATACCCTTCAGCATCCTGACCGAGAGCTGCGGCACCGGATGGGAGGGAGCAGGGCTGGAGGTCGGGGCTGTCCTTCAGAGGGACCTCAGGGGAGGGAATGGGCGAGCAGGAATCTCATGAGGATATTAACAATAAGAGGGGTGCAGCTGGGGGCCAGGAGGCCAGGGAAGGTGTTTGGATTCTCCACCTCCATTTCCAAAGCACAGCTAGATGCAGTCCTGGGCAGACCCATTTCACTTTGAGTTTAGCACGCTTTGAGCAGGGCGTATGACAGGATAACCGGAAGGCATCTCTTAGGATCTACTTTTTCCTATGATTCTGTGATGCTAACTCATCTTGAAACCACAGAGGCGAACCCCCCTTCCACATCTTTACTTCTTGTTCCAGTCCGTGTGAGGGTGCAAGTTACTAAATGTGGTAACTAAATATAGTAACTAACTTGCAGCAGTTATTAATGTGGAACATCTAGTAACACAAGTGTACATTACTATTTGCTCCTACACACGTTCCGACCTCCAGAACAGGATTTTGTCCTTGCTCTTATATTAATAGCTTGGGGGTTTTCTGTCAGAGTAAAAATACCCCTTGACATTAAAACACATAAAACCACCGTAGTCTAACATAATTATTGTCTTTTTTCATTTTCACTTCACCAGTAGCTGCAGTGGTTTCACACTCCTACACGCTTTTGTAAACGGTGTTGTTATGGTGATGTATTTCACATGCTGTATTTTTCCATATGCCTCTGTTACACCTTTTTCCGGTGTCCCTTCTGTTGTTAAGTATGCCCACAAGTGACCCCTTTGGGATATTTAACCAAGCAACAGCCGAAGTTGTTTCTTGCTGGTCCATTTTTGTCTCCCCGCTTGGCTTTACTGATTTACCTGTGAACTCACTGCTCGCTGGCTAATTCCCCTTGTCGTGGTTTTCATCTGTTCTTGTTGTTCTGCTCTTTCCTGGGCTTCGTATTCATTAGGGTGACAAGTACCAGCCTTGTGCGCCCTCCACACCCCACTACTGCATTACAGAGAGCTGCATCTCTCCTACAGCACCCAAGAAGGCTCAGCCTTTCAAATTGCTTAATCGACTGGACATTAACAGTGCTCAGTGAAAGAGGTATCAGCGTTTGCAGTCTGATGTCAGTGAAGGATGGGATGAGAACTCCACTTGCACGTGTGGTTATTGTTTATTACCCCATTTTTGACTGAGTTCCAGGTCGATTACTCTTGACATAAAGCAAAATGCCTGGAGTTTGGCAATATCCACCCTGCAGCCCTGAAAGGAGCATATTCTTGAATACCGGAGCAGCACTGCAGTAAATCGCCTCTTTATTTATTACAAGATTGGGTACAGAGGAAATAACAGCAGAGCTAATGAGACCGTGCATATATAGGAGTTACATTAGTAATTAGAAACAGCTAATTAACTCTGCTCCCTAATGAAATTAAATTCGTGCAGTAAAAGACATTTACAATAAAGCCAATACAAAACCTAAGTGTATTGGTTTCTAATTCCTTCACTATGGTCAATGGAAGAGAGGCTGAGCTGAGCCCACAAGTGGGGTTTGTTCCAAGCACGTCCAAGTATGATGCGCAGTAAGTGGTGAGCAAAAGCACACAAAGCATATTCCCACAGACCAGTCCCACAACTTATTGTCTGCCATTCACTCCATGAGCATCTCCTTAACATTGCTGTTCGGATGCTCTGTTAGTTCCTGTCTTTGAGTGTGTCTTGGTTTTCCATGCACCAAGCTGAGGCCACAAATACTTTAGCTTTTGCATGCCTTGAGCAATCCATTCTGTTCCATCATGACCCTGCGATACAACAGGGGCTCCCAAATATCAATATGCACTGCATATTGACAAGGTTAATTTGCCCCTGTGCTAAGCACTTCTTGTTCAGAGCAGAGCAGCTAGGAAACTGTTTCAGTGGGTGCCTTCTTCTTTCTTGGTACGCTACACAGAAGAGTTTTAAATGCTCAACAGCATCTCTGGTGATGTTTGCATGCTTAGACAGCAAATGTTTTGTGACACGGTCGCAGCCACCATGGCCAGTAGCCATATATGATTTTTTGGTGATATCGCATGTGTCCTCAGTGTTCACATAATATTTGGGAGATTTCCTCTTTTGTCTGACTTCTCTCAATCCACTGCTCAGTGTCCCCACATTGTAGAATTTCATCTGTAAAATGAGGGCAAGTCGTTTATTAGCAGGAATACTGCATATCTAAATGGGGAAAGTGTTGATACGTTTAGAGTTAAAAAAAACCAGAAAGAGGGGGCTCTCCATACTTACTTTGTAATTAGATGGAATCCATGTCTTGACTTTGACTTGGGGTTCTGTTTTGTCTTCTTTATTTCAGCAATAGTTGCAGATTACTGTGCCTTTGGGATCATGTACTTGGAGCATTTCTTATTCCTTTTGCATAGTTCTTCTTTAAATTTAACTTCAAAGTCCTGAGGCATCCTCAGGAATGATTACTTAGCAAGGAGAGAAATCTGATTCAGCTCCCTCCTTTTAAGTGCACCTGCTCTTGCACCAGTTTTTGCCTTACACTGAAGTCATTTTGTACAATTACCAAAATCTTCAGCCATTTCTCAAAATTACCCCCAGTTACTTCACCAAATGACAGAAAATGGTAGGCAGGTATTATGCAGAGTATCTCATCTCCAGCTTCTTGAACTTACTAGATTAAAAGACAACAGAAACAGATGGTTTATTTCCTCTTATTTCCCAAACCATTCAAAACCACACAGTAGGGCGCAGAGCAAACTGTGTATCATGTTCCCTAAAATAAGAACTCTTCTAAGGCCAACTTCACTTGTAAGCTTTGCAGCTGTTTTTCATGTTTTGTTCCATTAGATTGTTACCTGAAACACCCTTTTCCACTACAGCGATAGCCACAATAGTTCACATTTTGTGGCATTTCACATCAGGCATTTCAGGTGATGACTGAGTAAAGAAGGCAGTTCAGTGCTGTGTTAAAATGGCCACTACTTTCTGGAATGTCTAAACCAGTCATTCTATGTGGCTGAAACAGTCATTTCATAGGAGAACTGCAATTTCCAACTTATTTTGTTGCTTTCTTCAAAATAGCCGCTCTCACAGTGTCATCATAATATATGCAGATTGTCTGCTCTTTGGGTTTAAACTTCTGAAGTCCAGTTTAGCATAGAGACAGTTTTATCCTTGCAAGTTGAGTTCAACTTACAAACTGCTTTTCACTACTTCGTGACACTAGTTCTAGTGTATAGACACATCTCATGTCCTGAGCAGATCCTGGTTCAGCTGCTTCTTCTGTAGCAGAGGATGGGAACTGCAGTCTGCCTCCATGTATGTGGTTTGCACCCATTTGTGTTTCTGTATATGCAGCCCTCAGACTGATGAGGCTCTCTGTTCTTTCCACGGGCATGATGGAAGGCTGTCCATCACAGGATTTTCCACCAATGCAGATAGAATCTGTGCTGTCCTTTCTTACTTTCTTCTCTTCTCCTGTGCTTTTGTAGCACCCTAGTGGAATCTCTGTCAGGCCTCACATCTGCTGAGGAAAAGCATTGGGAAGACAAAGTCCTATCTGCAATTCTTACACATCTCTGTTAGGGGGCATAGTGCCACCAGTAGTGCGTGCCTCCTCCTCCTGGGCAGGTTGCTGTGTTTCTCTATGCTATAGACCTCTGGAGCAGGTGAGGGGCTGCGAGCTCTCTTCCATGAGTGTGCTTCCCTTGGAATGCAGCCCCACTGAGCACAAGTGTGGGTCTTGCTTCCCGGGTTCATATGAAACATGTGGAGATGCTCTTACATTTCTGTGCTAGCATCTGTCTTGCCTCTTTGGCTGGCATTAGGCATGTGACCCTTCCTGACCATGACCTGACCAACCCCATGGATGGGATCGCCCGTGGAGTCAATGAGCCCCCAGATAACATTGTCATCATTCACATCCGTTTTTATTTAGAAGAAACCCACTGTCTAGTATGTTTGTGATGCTGTGGTGCAGGCTGTTGCGAGTGTGTACATTTCTACAAGAATTAAGCAAGGTGTGACTTTAGCACATTCATGAATAAGCTTGGTTGAGCTGGATGGTCAGGAGGTGCTGCTTGTAAACATCTGCTTTAGCTTTTGAAAGTCCTGCCAAACTTCGGATGCAAAATACTTTTAATTTGTATGCATTTCTGCATATTTCAGCACATATTCATTTTGTTTGTTAGCAACTGTATTATGAGAGAAGGGTTGTAATAGAGCGTTACAAAGGTATGCAGTGCCTACAAAACACATGCAAACCCAGCGAGGTTGTTGGAGTGGAGGAGGAAACAAAAAGGTTGTGTCATTTCCCATCTTCTCTCCTGCCACAAGGAAAAACTGATTTGTTCCTGTAGTTTTAGAACAAACCTGGATCAGAGTTTATTGCTTTCTCAATGACACGTAATTAACTAGTAATGAGCTACGTATTCAGGTTGACTCCTTCCACGTTGTGGAAGTCTCTGTAGTTCACTGGGTACTGTTGACTCGGGCTGGTAGTTGTCATCTTCCTCTTTACTGTGATCCTTTAGGTGCAAATGCCTTCTCTTCCCCAGATCCACACACACGCCAGGCTCTCACCTTAACAGAGGTTGTGACGCAGGCTGTTTGCCGAGGGTGGGTCATGTCAGCACCCCCACATCCTATTTGTGTTATGGACTTCAGCGACTTCCAGCTTTCGGTGTTATGTTACAGCATTGCTCAGGCTTTGACCTGAAAATGCTTCCTCACAGTCAGACCTCCTGAGAGATACAGAGGAGTTTGAAGCATGATGGAAGACAGCGAAGAACGGCTGTAAAGGAGATCAGATCCTGTAAAGTAACCATCTTGGTGGGACCAAAACCAATGAGCACAGCAGTAAGATTGTACAGGTACAGCAAGATCAACCAGCCGTTATTGGACTGCTGTCTGATGTGCAAGAGATGGTGAAGGTGGAGTAGAGAGGAATGGAAAGACGCAGAGATATGAAAAGGTGGACTCCAGCAGCACCATGAGGAAACACTCACAGGAAACAGACCAGCTGATGCCCTCTGCTTTGCCAAGTGAATAAAATACCATCCCTCTGACTCCAGATGAAAAACTGTGACCTTATACAGATGTGAAGAAGAAGAAAGATATACGAGCCATTGCTCTCCTGGGTTATAGCACTTAGAGATTTATAGTCCATTTCTGGCATAGGGGTAAAGCAGCTGAGCTATGAACGCCTCAATGTCTTTCACAGCATTGTTTTGCTGACTTTTTCCTCTTTTTTGGTGGAATTCAATTTTGTGCTCAGAGACAGCAACTGACAACGCCTCACTGGGACAGAACAAGCTTTTTAGCTTTTCCCATCCCTCCAATCCAAGCAGTAGCATTTTATTTCCACCAATACAGGGTATTAAGTTTTTAGAACTGATTTCAAGCTAAAGATACTGTGAGTAATTAGTTATAAACTTCAGGATTGCACAAAAGCAACATCAGGATAAAATAATCATTGTTACCTTGGAGACTCAAAATAGTTGACATTTTAAGAGACAATTGCTGTTGGAATGATCTAAATAAAATGATCTTCACTATTAAATATATATGTATTTTAATGGAACAATTCTGTAAATAAAATACAGGCTTTTGCTTGAACTTACAGCGTTCATTTCCATAACAAAGTGTAATTTTTGGTGTTAGAGACATTTACATAGTGTGGAAAAAAGAACAAAACACTTTTCCATCTTTCCTGCTGCAGTGACGCCACCTCCAGAAGGTGATTTTGAGAAAATATTTTAAGAATTTACTATTTATTGCTGGTTTCTTTTAAATAATTCACTTAGAAGGTTACGCTTGCCTGTACAGTGAAGGAAGAGACTTGCTGAGGAGGAACAGCACCTTCCCTGGTATTTTATGAGAGCTTGAGGAGAATAAATAAGAAAAATACATATGGGAAATCATATAGACCTTTATGTTGCACAAATCTGCACTTTATTCCATAAATCCCTGCCTTTCTATTTGTGATTCTACACCCTTTGCAGATCTTCTTCAGTCTCCTTCTAGTGACTTTGACTTTGCAAACCTTGATGTAAAAGCACTATGGCAGAAGAGCCCATGCCCTTTCCTCCCTCTCCCCCAGGTGCATCCACAACTGACCAGGTAGCACCATGAGGACATCCCAGAGGTAACCTTCCAGCTAAGGCACTGGAGGTGGTTCACCCCATGGTTTCAGCAAGCGCATAGAGCCCTTCATGAGCGTGCTGCTCTGTTTCCAGGGCCCAACCTGACACGGTCAGGAGGGGTTTGCCATGCCTGTCAAACACCGGGCTCGCTGCAGGAGGTGGATGCTAGCAGCAGGACAGCCTGCTGAGGAGCATGACCACCTTTTGCTTGAAGGGGCGGCTTCCACTCAGCACGAAGAAGAGCAGGTCCAGGCAGCTGAGGGCAGTCAGGCTCAGAAAAACTTCATTGTAGCTTTCTAACTGGTCAAAATCACTCATGTGCTCTATGTAGTAGGCCCTGAAGAGGTGATAGGGGAGGAAGCAGATGATGATGACGCAGATGAAAATCAGGTTTTTGACTTGGGCCCAGAACTCTTGGTGTGACCAGAGGGAGGTGGAAAGTCTTCTGGACACTTTTACCAGGATGAAAATCTGCAAACCCAAAAGGATGCAGGTGATGCAACCGACGGCTGCAATAATGGCGTAGTTCAGGCCTTTCACGCTCACCTGCTGTAGCTCCCTGTGGAACTTGAAGCATATTGTTTCGTTGTATGAGCCTGAGCGTCCGTACTCCAAGCACAAGACCGGCACCACAAAAACCATGACAAAGACCCACATGGCGGCACTGGCCACAATGGCGTGGAGCTTCCTGTAAAACTCCACCTTGTCCTTCCATTGGAAGAAGACGAGCCACCGGATCACCAGCGTGACCACGTAGAACAGGAAGGTCAGGTACATGTGGATGTGCACCATTGCGCTCACTACTTTGCAAAGCGTCATCTTGAACACCCACTTCTTGTTGACGTAGTAGTGCAGGCGGAAGGGCACCGTGAAGAGGAGGAGGCTGTGCACGATGACCAGGTTGATGATGGCTGTAGTGGTCACAGACAGAGTGTTCATCTTGACCAGCGCGAATGACATTGTGATGGACCCAATTCCACCCCCCGCAAAGGCAACTGAGTAGGCAGCAATCAGGATGGCACTCGTGGTGTTGGTGTGAGTGAAGGCAGAGGAGTCACTGCTGTTCCTGTTCTCTTCAATCATGTTCCTGAGATCTTCCTTGTACGTATTCTAGGAATGAAAGAATAAAGGCTGAGGTAAGGTAGGATTGAGAGGGCCCATCTGAAAATCCAGCAGAGCTTTCCAACTGGATCTTCCTCAACGGATAATCCTGGAATCTCACAGCTGGTACAAGCTGCAACCAGTAGTTTTATCCAGCCTGGAGCAAAAATGGCTGAGAAGGCTGGGCAGAGAAGCTGCTCTAGTCCTTAAGACATTGCTAGCCATACCCTTGAAACCAAGCATGAGTTAGTAATGTGTAGAGAAAACAGATCCTCAGAGAAATGACATGACTGTGGTGGGTTTGATCTCCCTCTGTTGTTAGCTCTCTCTTCTGAGCATCTGCATGTTTTAAATATCTAATCTAAACTAATCTCAGATTTTTCTGCTACTCATTCATCAGTTTGTTTATTTGCAACACAAATCTGCCCTTCCCAGGGCCAGATAATAACCATATGCTGCTCTATCAAAGCTGCAGATTCTGTGGTGCTGAGAGCTGAGTTTTGCACACATTGGCAGTCAGCTCCTTCTCCATGGATAGTTTATCTGAGCAGGGGATTAAACATCATGGGCACCCCAGGCTCCATGGCCATCCTGCTCAGGTCCTGCCAGACCGAGTAGCATGGGCTGTGCTGTCCTGGTGCTCAGGGACATTTCACATCTCATATGTGGTAATTGGGTGTTACAAAATGAGCTGTTAGAAAACGTTAGGAAAGGACGTCCTGGGTTAGTGCAAATAAGCCTGCCTGGCCCGAGCCAGGGTCAGATGAGAGTTAATAGCAACTTCAGTAACTGTGCTATATGTTTTTCATCTATCACTGCTTCAAAGAGGTATTAGATATGATTCTTATCATTCTAAATGTAACTTCTGGTAGGATTTTTAGGTACTGCAGGATCCTGTAGGAGGGGAAGGTTCAGGAAGGGTGTTATCCTGAAGCATGTTTGCATCTATGAAAGCATCTAGAGAATGTTCCCACTAGAGTCATGTCAAAGAAGCAGGGAAGACTGAACAGTGCTGTGCTCTGTACTGTGCAGTTATACTGCTGCTGCTACCTGAACTGTAACTTCAAACTGATTCCTCATGTCATCCACTTCACTGGTGAATCCCACCGCACAAGAGGGCTTTTCTCCTGAGTGAGGTTCTGCAGTCCTGCTTTTAATACTGCAGTGTTGTTGACTTCACAGAGTGGTTCCTCTCTCTAAGTGTGGTGTTTTGGCTTGCTTTGGTTTTTAGGTGGCACATCCTGCCACAAGCTGGGGGGGGAAAGAAGTTCTTTAACAGTTCTCTCTTCTGTGGAAAAGAGGAAATGCCCGGAACAGGTTTATAAACCAGCTTTGATGGCAGCAGAGTGGCTGTGCACAGCTTCAGCTTCCAGGCATCGCGCGTCCTGGTTCTGCCTTCAGATTTAAAACCCCTTGTTAAATTTTGCCTCTCCCTATAGATACCCAGAGATAAGTGGCAATAAGAGACCAAAGATACTTGTTTTCTCTCCATCCCTGTGGCTCCTCACTGAGCTGCCTCCATCAGCACTGTGCTCCTATTTGGTTCCTGGATGCATTCGGCAGTGGTAAAATCCATGTTGCTATTTTGCTCCTGACTTATCAACCCAGATCAGCCTGTCAGTGGATTGCTCCCTTCATTGCTTCCTATTTTCATCGGTCACCATTATGTTATATCAGTATTATATCAGCTTATTAAGAAAAACCCTCATTTGTCAAAACCAATGACACTGCTGCAATCCCTGCCAAACAGTGAGCTCCGTACGACAAGCATCTGCAAATTGTATCACCAGTATACCTCTGCTGAGGGACTGGCAGTCCTCACACAGCTCTTTGTGTGTTCCAACAGTTGGGTTCTGCAGAAGCAGCGTTTGCAGCCTGCCTGCACCCAACTGAGATGTTTTGTAGGAATTTGGAGGGGAAAAGAAGTTCAATTCAAAGGAAAGATTCCTATTTTTGACAGATTTAATAAAACAGAAAAATGAGGGTTTGTCAGAACTGACGTTTCTGCGTCCAACTACACTGGGTTTTAGGCAGGACCGAATAACAATGCTTGTTTTAAATGTGCGTTGTTTTCACACACCTCCCGTTTAGTCTCAGAGATGCTTCCTGTTGAGGGCATTGTAATTGCTTTCGATTTGCTCTAATCCCATGCTGTGTTATGGTAATGGAGGCTGTGTCACTGGGATAACTGCAGAATTCACATTTAAACAACCCAACAACCCACACATCTGATATCTGGAGCGCAAACCTCTGCTCAGAGGAAAACATAAATTACAGATGTGAAATGCCACCTGTTGACTGGGTTGACAATATTGACGTTTTCAAGCAACTTTTAGTGATACCTCTACTTCATTCACTAGCTCGTTGCCCCACATCTTGCAGGCTATCTCATCACTATACTGATGCTTTTTAGTTTAAATCCAATCTATTGAAGAACAAATGGGGTGGAAAAACATGTGCAGTTGATTCTCTTTGGTTTGAGGTCTTGGCTGTTTTCACACAACGATGGAACCTTCCTAACCTTCCTAACAATCATTACTGACTGCCCTAGCTGTAAGTTATCAAAGAGAGCAAACTTACCCTTCTGGTCTTTGCAGAGATTAGATAACATCAAACACACACACAAAGATGGATGTAAACAACAGCAGTTGCCTCCCAATTTTAGGAGGCAGTGCAGAACTGCAGGATAGCAATATGAAAAAGGATGAAGCAATGTTTTCCCGTCCCAGGAAGTTACAAATACCAGTGATGAAAACAGAACAGCTTTAAAATGTGTTAGAAATAAAACAACCGGACAATTGGATGCTTGCTTTTTCTCAAGGTGCAAACATGGTTTTAAAAGCCTTACAAGCCAAGGGGCTTGTTCATTCTATTTGTACTTACAGATTAGGGTTTCTCTTCACTCTTCAGGTGCTGTTGACTTGGCTCTTCATTTTACGGAGGCTCTAAGAACAAAAAGCAAATCACCTGATATTTTAAGGAGTCGTTGCTTTCTTTGAACCTATGGCAAAGCAACAACCATGAGCATCAGCTATGGCAGGGTAGGGCTGCCCATAAGCACACAGAGACTCAGGAGGATTTATGATTGCATCACAGGATCCCCTGATCTGCAGCCATTTCTTAGCCATAGGAGGTCTTCAAAGCCTCCCATTTCCGAACACTTGCATTCTTCTACTGCCTGAAATGATCAAGATACAAAGACACTCATTTGGAAAGGTCATTCCCCAGAATGGAGGGGATCATTTAAAAGTGTTTTGAGAAAACTGGGTAAGACAGGAGCAAAATATGTCTGTTGTAACTGACTGTGGGTTTGGATACGGTTAAAATCGTAAGGGATGAAACAAAGCTCACCCTAAAGCCCAGCACTGTGTCTCAGCCCTGCTTTCTGCCAGGATTGTAGCTCAGCATCCAGCACCATTGCTACACCATTGCGTGGTGCTGGCAACATGGAACCAGGAGATTTTAGTAGAAAAGCCCCATTAGCCCTGTCAGTAAGCAAGGCTCAGCGTCAGTGATGGTTGCTGTGCGGTGTGTGTGGTAAATGCTGTCTCACTGCAGGATTGAGTCTGTGTGAGGAGTCTGTGCTAGGTCACTTTTGCCCTCCTGCAGCTTAACTCCTTCCTGTCAGAACAGTATCATAGTTTTGAAGTCAGTGGTATTAACATTCACCATTTACATATAGTCTTATGTAAGGATGTTATAACTGACTACATCCTGTTGCTTCACATTCGGTTGAAGAAACACAAGGGACATACTGTTCTGTGGCTCTTCGCAACACACTGGTATGTGATGGCTTGTCTTTGCATTTTGCAATGTTAACAGTAGCTGACAGCTAAAGCACTGGGCAGATAACACTAAAAAGTGATCACGGTAGAAATACCTAGCTCTTACCTAGTAGCTTTCTGCAGTTGATCTTAAACCTCTGTTACAAGGCAAACATACCACTCTCCCCATGTTACAGCTAAAAAGCTGAAGCTTCTGTGGCAAAGCCGGGTATAAAGCTAATGTATCCTTAAATCAAGTCCTGTACCTTCTCAAGTCAGTCATGTTGTCTTGGCTTCTGTCTTAGCAGACAGGCAGTAAATAGTTGAGTAACTTTTATCTGCTACCAACAAATCATACTTTTGACTCATATTTCTAACGTGCCTTACTGTTTCATGCACCCGAATAGAAAGATATTCATTATCTACAAGAGGAAAAATGTTCAGCATCAATTAGAGCCACAAACATTGTGTAGATAATAGGGTTCTTAAAATGTTTCTGGGTTCTGAAGCAGTTGTGATTTGGGGCTGTCACCCAGGCGGTGCAAGGCATCCTATGGGTGAGAAATACTGCCTGGGACACAGCTGGAAGGATGTTTTGGAGAAGTATAGGGGGAAAAGGTGACCTGCAATTCCTTGTTTCACATGTCTTTGCACAGCAGAGACACCAACTAAAGCTCCTCTGAAAAGCAGATCTGCAGGTACATCCGTTTAACTAATTTAGGGGGAAACAATACCCACTTTGCAAGTTACAGTCTCCAGGCACTATTACTCGGAAGTACCTGAGGCAGAGTGCTGTGGAGGAAGCCTGTTTCCTCTTCAGTCTGATCTCACCACCTTTCCCTCCTTCAGAACACCAAAACTGCACCTCATTCCACACTGAAGTAGCGCGCATCAATAAAACCGCCTCAGATTCCCCTTCAGCTCTTGCCGTAATCCAGAGCTTTCAACAGAGAAGTGCTGCAAACAAACCCAAACCTCAACCCACATTAAAACCTGCTGCACTTCTTCCTTATTAGTGTGGGGAGGAGAGAGCATAAATCTAAACCCCATCTGTAACACAAACAATTCACCCAGGTTTCCGATACCTCCTTCTGTTTTCTACTGACACTCTCTTTAGCCTCACTGTTTGTCCCTGGGGACGGGAGGAGCACTTAGAGCCACGTACAAAAGGCATCCATGCAAACTCCCATCTAAATGGACCTTTCTGGGAAGGTGTCTCTTTAACACTGCACACTTCAGCGGTCACCAACTTTACTGTTACCTTGTTCTGAGGGATTTCACCCGTTCGCCTCTGCCGCATGCCGGGAGGCTGTTCAGGATGTGCCTTTCATCAGGGATCCAGCACAGCAACTCACTCTTATTAGAGCTTGTTCTCACTAGGATAAAAAAATGGAGGGGGGAGCTGACTGACAAGGAGATGCATTACTCCTGCCATAAGGATGACATTAGACTGCAGAGAATGAAATCATAGATGCAGTACGATGCCGATCCCATATGCATGTGTGGCTTTCTGAGAAGAGAAAGCCCTTCCCTTCACCTTGAAAAGTCAGTGATCATCCTAAAATCCATTTGAACTCTGGGCTAGCCTCTCACTAATTGCCTGCTGAGGCAGGTACTGTGTTGTAAGGAAGAATATTGTATGTAATACATTAAACCTATTGCTACTCACCCTCAAAATGCTTACTGCAATTACTAATACTGTTTTATTCCCAGGTTGTTTATTCCATTTGGTTGCTGACTGCAGGGATGATATAAACACTACCATTAGGTGTGTGGGAAAAATCATTTTACTGATGACCACCTTCATGCTGAATATACACATACAGACACTGATGAAATTTAGTATGCTAAAATGTGCTGCCTCTGTTGGCAAAGGGACAAACCACCCTGCGTTAGTGTAACAGTGTCTGCCTAAGAGCAGCAGAGAAAGCAAAGTAAAGTAATACCTGTACTGCTAGACTGATAATGGACATACCTTATATACTAAATATCAAAGATATCTATTTGCCATGTCAAATGCCCTGTTGAAATGCAGGTAGATGATATCCACGGTGCTGTCCTCATCCACTGAGCAAATTGTTTCATCATGGAAGGCATCACAGAATGGCTGATAAAGTGGTTGCTGGGTTTGGCTGTGAGAGAGTTAGTTTTTCTCCCAGCAGCTGGTGCAGGGCTGTGGTTTGGCTTTAGTGTGAGAACAATGCTGATAACACACTGATGGTTTAGTTGCTGCCAAGCAGCACTTACTCGAAATCAAGAACATTTTAGTTTCTCACGTTGTGCCAGTGACCAGATGCAAGAGAAGCCAGGAGGGAGCAGAGACAGGACACCTGACCCACACCAGCCAAAGGGGTATTCCAAACCATGGCACGTAATTCCATGGTACAGAACCTGGAGAGGATTGGTCAGAAGCCCCTGACCACTGCTCAGGGACAGGCTGGGCATGGGTCAGCAGGTAGTGAGCAGTTGCACTGTGCATTGCTTGCATTTCTATCCATGATACCTGTGTCACACTAAGGCTAAGCAGCATCTCCACTAATTGCTGGGACATGAAACTTAGGGAGGTCCAGCCGCAGTGTGTGTGTGCAGCAGTCTGCTACAGGAGGGTCCTCTGCCTCAACTGATACCATACACAACATCTGCACCCTGTTTCTTCTCTTCAAGATGCTCTACAGCCCGAGCTTTGTGTTTTAAAGCTACTGCCAGTTTCAGAATGAGAGTTATGAACAGCTTCTGTTCCCAAAGACACCTTAAGGTAAGGATAAAGGATAAGGTCAGGATAAAGGATAAAGTAAGGTTACTTACTGAGGGTCAGCTGGATGTCATAACAATGTTATCCATACATGAATCTATACATAACAGTAACAGGGCTCCAGATTTTTTATCCAGTTATTGGCATTGCTGGCTTTTCCACTTCCAAAATGGTGAGCAGAATCTTCTCAGACTCCAGCTGCTTCTGACAATCTACTTGAAAGGCCTGTTGCTTTACATACCAAAATGTAGTGCAACCCTATGGCATATAATCGTGCAATCTAATCATATAATCAAAACAAGGCAAAAGAGACCTCACTCTTTCAACTGCTCTGAGCATCGCTTTCAAATAATATGTGATCTGTGCAGTAGTTCTCTAAGAAAGATGAGTCTGTGTTTGGCTCATCAGCTGAAGAGCAGTAAATACTAAGTGTACTCAAAGAAGTGATGCCTTTCCATGGGTGCTAAGAACACTGGGGTGGTTTATGCTCTTACGTAGTAAGACGTTCCTGCGCAGCAGCGTGTGGAGAGTTATTGTGGAGTGTCTGGTGCCCTTCAAACCTGCAGCATGTTTTTTCCCTGCTCTGAGTTGTTTGTGTGCTTCAGCTGATGATGCTGCCTCGAAGATGAGAGCTGCAGTTTGCAGGGGAAGGTGAACAATCAAGTCTGCTACTTTCTGTCCTCTCAGCAGGAGGGACAGGGAGATGTGGGTTCGCAACAGGGGCAGAAAAACGCTGCCACTGCTGCTCCAGAGATAAAGACAACAAACCTGGTGCATGATCTGAATGATTCTATGACTACCCAGCAAAGCTACAGAGTCCGGGCAGAACACCACTGATGAGTTACCCAAACAATGTACACACAGAGCAGCCTGCGTCTGGTGACAGAGGTCACTTCTGTTGATGTACCTTCTGATCACTCCCTTTTTCCTGACCTCCAGCCACTGCTCTATCTTGCCTGACTTATCTGTACTGCTCAGCTCATATTACTCTTTCCCTTCATCACTGGGAAAGGAACTGAGCTGCTCCTTCTGGCTAATGAAGGAAAGCTCTGCAGCACCAATACAGTAACCCCCTCCCCATCACCCAGGGGTCCTTTGTTGCCTTCCCAATGGCCTCCTGTACATGCTGAGCAACAGGAGAACAGGGGTGTGAAATTCATTATCGGATCAGACAACCAGTGGCTAAGCCAAAGCTCCTTAAGAAGGGGACACTAAACCTTGCTGAGCATTGTGAGTGTTTGAGAGCCTCAGAGAGGGTGCCTGAAAGTACAGAAGTGAAGGCAGAGCTGGCAACCCTCTGACTACCACAAGGACTCGTGATCCTCAGCATCTGGGGTGGGTTTGAAAAACTTAGTGATGAGAGAGTGTCAAAGCCTATGAGGAAGTGAGCAGAAGGACCATGGAAATACCCTTTGTTTCAAGACAAAGAACGCTGCTCTTGTCTCTCTGGTTCACATTTTCTTTTAATACATTCTTTTTCAGCAAGCGTGGATGCTGCTCTAAAAGGAGCCAGGTGCACTTCCTGCAACACTGACTCCTCAAATACACCTTTAATCACCTTCTCCTTTGCTTCCACAGGTTTCACAAAATCTGACATTCACAACTGCTGCAGCAGACCTCAAACCCGAAGCGCTTTTAACCTCCATCCTGCAGTGTTTCCTCCCGGCTTTGCTTGAAGCTTCCCTCCCACCAGGAACTGCTAAGCTCCATCCAGACCTGCAGCCTTCTCACTGGAGTTTATCTCCCTCCTCGCCTCTGAAGTGACAGGTAAGAGGCACCCCTCTGCCTGTCTGCCTGCAGTACATCCGCTGGGTACCACTGCTGGGTACCACTTACCTGTGGGCTCTCCAGCAGCACAGCAGGACACTCGCCTCGCTCTGTGCAGCTCTCCGATGCTGCAGTGAAGAGCTGCTGAGGAACTGCAGCACAGCTCCGTGTCCTTCCTGGTTATCACCCACTGCACATAAACCACAAACAGCTGACAAATGTCATGGGACCACGGGGAGGTGTTTGGGGGTTTTATGCGCTCTTGTTCTGCTCAACATGTATGAAATATTCCTGGTTATTGCTAATTGCATCTGCTTGTAAGCAGTTGCAAGAAGAAAGAGGATTAATTGGGCTGACAGTTGAAAAGCACTTGTGACAGCATGTGTTATAGTCACTTACAGAGTCACAGGATGGTTTGGGTTGGAAGGGACCTTGAAGATCATCTAGTTCCAGCCCCCTGCCGTGGTGGGTATCTACACCCAAGTATTCCTCTCCCATAGCAAGGTCACTCAGCCTCTCAGTCGCTCAGGTAATACCTGAAAGGTGAATATATTGCCCTAGGAGCCCTTGAGGGAACTTCCCTTATGATGCAATGGTAAAATACATGTGGCGGTCCTGAAGCAGGGCAGCCCTGAGGGCTGAATGTTTTCTGGTACTGCTGAGATGCTTGTCTCATTAGCAAATGGTAGTCTTCCAAAGAGGTGTAAGGACCTGCTCTGCGGGTGCTTTTTGTACACTGCCGTCTCTTTATAAATTACAAGTATTGACTCGGTGTTTTTGTAAATGAAGAGAATAAGGCATGCGAAAAGAAGAAAGTTTTGGCAGGGATTTGCTATCATGATCCTGTTCATTATATACTATTATTTTTAATTGTACCCAGTTGATGTATCAGCCACCAGAAATCTGGCAGAACAGCACAAGGGTGCTACTATTCCCTCACCCCCTTTAATTTCCAGACGTTGTTCTCTATCAGTGGTGCAGCAGAATAGCTGCAAACCCGGCCACGCAAGAAGCAGGAGGACAAACTCCTTTCTCTTCAAAAACTCAAAGATACCTTCCCAGGAGTTTCAGTACGAATAATGAAAGTGCTCAGAATAAGGACGTTCTTTCTTCAAAACGAAGGGGATATGTTTGGGGACTTTTAAACCCAAAAGATCATTAAATGTTCTTTTCTATCCCTATGTTAAGATTCTACAAGATTAAAGGCAATAGTGGAGAAAATATAATGCTGTCCCTGGCAATGTCCAACTGCTCTTTTTAGGATTTAATAAGGAAACTATTGCTTCCATTACTGGTTGAGCTTGGAAAATACTGTTGTAACTTACCAGCTCAGTGTAAGAAAGACACAGAAATATCTTTTGTCAAACAGAAAGTACCGAAGAATTTGCATCTGTACCTAAATGAAAAACTAAGAAACAGCACTGAATTGGTCTCAACTGCATAATAGCCCACTAGTCCTGCATTACATGTGATGAAGGTAAGGCATGAAAGACTTCAGGTGATTTCTTCAAAGCAAGTCTGCTACTGAATCAGTGTCTTCTGCTTTAACCCATAGGCTGTATTTTGCCTTTCAGCAACAGTCAGAGGGCTTTCAGAACTGAACTTTTCCCATTAACCTGTGAAATCCAGTAACCTCACTGTCGCCTCAAGCTCAAAAGCAGCTATAAGGTTTTATGGAGCTGCTCATCCTCAGCGCTTATATAGAGCATTAAATATCCCTGAGATGTGCTTCTTGGAAGAGTAAAGTTTGCACTTTCCCTGGGAATGTGGCTGTACCATGGCTCTTAAAGACTGATCTGCTTGTACAGCCCTAGCTCTGTGAGCAGTCGATGGTGTTGGTGGCCACTGCTGACACTAGGCACGGAACATCCCTCCCCGCCATGCCTACTGTTTGCATCACAAGGGCTGGCAGCCGGGTACAGCACCTCTTGAGGCTGGATCCCTGCAGGCACAGACACGTCTATGCTCCCGCCACTGAAAAGCATCCATCAGGTAGGCAGTAAAAGACACAGCAATAAGCCAACAGCTATTGCTCACCTGCTTGATTTTGGGAGTAATTTGTCCTGATGGCTTGACCATGCCCATCAATAAATCACACCAGCAACTCGAAAGCCTTCAATTGCCTCTATAATCTTTGTAAGAGAAAACTGCCTGATTCATGCCATCACTTCCAGAGAAAAGCAACAGAACTTTACAAAGTTTCCCCCAGAACCATGGAAAGAGAGGAAAATGGCATTTAATTGCATGGCTTTTCTCTTCTATTTGCTGGCCAGCTCTTTCCTCTTGTGTACAAA
The DNA here is from genome assembly GCF_034315485.1 of Pezoporus occidentalis. Classification (NCBI taxonomy): domain Eukaryota; kingdom Metazoa; phylum Chordata; class Aves; order Psittaciformes; family Psittacidae; genus Pezoporus; species Pezoporus occidentalis. The sequence goes on from NW_026912854.1 coordinate 1,772,848, forward strand.
AAAACTCTTACAACGTAGCAAGGTGAAGATGAAGGATGAGAGTAGCGATGGAGCAAAATGGGACAGGGAAAGGGTGTGAGGGCAGGTGTGAAGACAAAGTCCCCATCATCAGAAGAGCAGCAGACTCCACCTCCTGACCATGGGTCTTTCATTCCCTTTCCTGCTCCTCCTCAGTCTTTTTCTTACTCTTCCAGATGGGAAATAGTTGACTCTTTTGAATTGCAGTCTCTGAAGGGTCAAAAGCTGTGCAGAGGATGAAATAGCAAACATCCTTTGCTTCTGCTATTGTGGTGGCTATTTTTGTGAACAAGTTTGCCTGTGGGCAGACAGAAGAGGTTTTGAGGCCACAGCCTATATTCTGCATTCTACACTTGGGTTTTCCAGTGTAGTTTATCAGTCAAATTGGGGTCAAAGTCTTTGATCAAGAGAGGAGAGCAAAGCAGCTCAGACACAGGCAAGGCAGCTCCTTTGCTGCAGAAGTGTGTGAAAGTAAACTGGAAACACAAGGAACTTCAGTGTGAGGTGTCCCTGCCCATGGCAGGGGGGTTGGAACTGGATGATCTTAAGGTCCTTTCCAACCCTGACTATTCTATGATTCTATGAACTCCAAAGCTTTCTGTGTTGGAGTCGCTTTTTGTCTGCTCCTCTCCTGGAACAAACAGAGAAGTCTTGGTTTGCTGGGAAGGTTCCCAGCCTTAAGCAACGGGCCATGCCTTTGGGAGCTGTCTGAGGTGAAAAGCTAACCCAAGGCATAAAAACATAGCTATTTTTATCCCAGTTCAGATGCTGAGATGCTGGCATGTTGTTGTCATGGTTGCCAACTCCAGCTTTGAAAAAATGAAAAATAGAGGAAAATCAAGTCTTTCCAAACACACGGAAGAAACCTGAAGTACTTCAAGCACTGTGCTTGCTAAAAACAAGATGCAGAGATCCATTCTCTGAGCATTCATCCTTCTTTGAGCAAACAGACTTGGAAAAAAACGGGATTTAATAAAAATACCATTGAATCAGCCATGAAATTGCACTCTGAAAGCTCATGCTGAATGCAGAGCAATGATGAAATCAGAGGTAGGGGTTTTTACCCATTTTATCTTTCACAAGCAAAAAAATCTCTGTATAAAATAGAAATGGCCATTCAGCTGCCCAAGTAGGACAGGCATCTGTACCACAGAACAGTCTTGTTCAAGTGAGGCTCTCTGCATCTGGAGACCACAAGCCCTCACCTTCTTCTGGAGGACAGGAGAAGCGCCTTGTGGGCAGTGTGAGCAGTACCCCAGTACTTGCACAGGGTGAAGTGCATGGTCTGTGAAGAGCCAGTGATGTCTCAGAGAAAGAAAACAGCCATAACACGTGAAGGAGCACAAGCAGAAAATAGAAATTAGAAATAAAGGCCTGAAGTCAGGAATATGACACCAGCAAGACTGCAAAATGAGGGGAATGAGGAAATTTGAGCAGAACAAAGCCAACTCTGTCTAGGTTTTCCTCAAAGTCAGCTTCCTCCATTGAGGAGACAGCATTTCCAGTTTGTCAGGTCCTGGGAGGATGGAGAGGGGGAGAGGGCTGGCACTACAGCTGCCAGCAAGCTGTTAGGGTTAACCAGACACATCTGGGATGCTCAGCCTGAAGGCTGAGCCTCCCTTATTTGCCTTGGTCACAATGTTTTAGTGATGTTTCTAGGAGATCTGGTGAATGGGAAGACCAAGCTGATACTCTCTGCTGAGTCAGCTGAACATGGAGCCTAAACATCCTTCATTTGAGCTGTAGCTGCTAAAATTGAAATCCTTATGGATGCACCTGGGGGCTGGCATTCAGTGTGAGGCCCAGAGCACTGGCTTCGTCTTGTACATTGCTGGGAGATGATCGCTGCCCAACAAAGCTCAGTCTGAGCTGGAAGGGAAGGTAAAGCTCCTTCAGGGAGATAGCTGTTGCTGTTTGAAACTGAGCCAAGCCAACTTGGCCTTCCTAATCACCTATGCCTCTTGTATCACATCCCGAACCTTTCCTGCTTCAGTCAGTGACCTCTATAGACCCTACCTACGGGAAAAGAGTCTTAAGACTTCACTCCCATTCCCTCTATAGTGAAGACATGGCTTCTTCCTGGAACTCTGAATGCCATTCTCATCTCTAAATCTTCTCAGAAGCAGATGCAGAGTCCAAAATACCTAATCGAAGGCTGGTATTGTTTTTGTTCTCCCTGTCCTTTTTCATGTATTCATACACACGTGCATGCACAAACACCACAATGCCTTGGTTTAGACAGACTTATTTCATAGTCCATAGCTGAACATAGTTGAATACCAAATAGGTGTATGAACTAAAATTAAACACTCCCTGCTAACACATCACACACCTACGCAACTAAAAGCTAATGGCATAATGCTTGCCAATGCTAATTATCATAACAGCCAGCTTTATAGTTCCTGTTCTGCAGTCACAGTAGTGGCCTTCTGAAGCAGACTTCGGTGTACAGAACCAGCCCCTCCCTAGAGGCTGACGTGGAAAGCCACATCTCTAAAACACAAAGATGCACAAAACCAAACCATAACATGAACCCAAAACAGCAGCAACAACCACAGAGTCATTGTTCTGTTTATAATCAGAGTGAGAAATCCATCTGGGGACTGCTGCAAATAACACCAGCTCCAGCTGGTCAGGCATGGGCTGCAGCAATTTGGTCCAGGTTATTGAACCCGTACATTAGCGGGTATCGCATCTAACTTTAGCATCTGTAGCTCCTCAGAGACTGTGTCTGGAAAATGACATCCTAGCTGGGCTGCTCACCACAGACCTCAGTAACAGCGTGGCAAACAGAGATGTCATAAGGCAGCAGCTTGCTGCATGAGCCACCGCAGCCACTGCTTTTGTCCATCATGCCTTTTCTGCTGAGTTGGAAGTTTTGACGCTGAACTCTTCTATACAAGTATGTGGTTTAATCAGTAAACACATCAGTGTGTTTAGGTTAGGATGCCTCTGTGGTTAGTCTAAGCACAGCTGTATAGCATAAGATACTACTTGCTGGTTAGCAAGAAGTCTGTGGTGGTTTGTTTCATGAGCCTGCTCGTAGCCTATGCCCATGTGAGAATATATCTGGCTTCACAAGTATGCATCACTTCTAATCACCATCTTCAGCTGTGGGTACAAAACCTTGCAGATAGCATCCTGGCTTGCCTGCTGTTCCCTGCCCTGTTAATCCTTCTGCCTCTCAGAGGCACTTTTGGGTAGGCCTATTGTGATGCATACTAAAAACCTCAGAACTCATGTGATTCCACTGAGACTGCCTCAAGCTAGGAGAAAAACTCCCTGTTTGGCTTTTAATGCATAGTCCATTTGTTCATTGAAGTATATGACTGTCACTGACAGTCCTACTGGCATTTTTTGGTTGGAAAGAGTTGACAAAGAACAAACCAACATGTTTTTACTCTTTGCTATGTTATTACTGAACGTTGATAGCTTTTTCAAGGCCCTATCTGCATCTGTTTCCCCTTTTGAGGAAAGAAAGTCCAGGGCATGTATTTGTTAGCTGGAGCTTGTAATTGAGTAGACTAATGATTTGATTGGCATGATATAAGGCCCAATTTTAAAAGCACACAATTAACTTTAGGTCCTAATATTCCCATTCAAGTCAGTGATTATTCCTTTGCTTAAGTGCTTTGTTGAACTGGCTCCTGAATATGAAGCAGCCCTGCGTGACAAAATTAATTGCCTCTGCCCAGGGAGCTGAGCTGCTTTGCTGACAGAACCAACGCAGGGAAGTTATATGCACTGCTCTCAATGGGAATTGAGAGAGCCGCTATGGTTTTATGCCACCTCACTATAGCCAAAGGGCCCTGGGGCTTGGATGTGGTAGATACATCTGCAACCACGTTTGGGAAAGCACTTCTTCATCTTCTGCACTCAGCATCTTGGCTTTAGCTTTCCATGGCATGCTTTCCTCCATCTCTTTCTTATTTTGCTGTGGTTTGTTTCTGGTTTGGGTGCAGGGTTCACTTGGGGGTTGGGATGTAAATAGGTCCAGCTGGCAGGATGGTGTGAAGGTGTAGAAGAGGCTTCTGGGGTTATTTTGTTGATTCCTTGTGCCTATGCTTGCTTGTCCACAGTGGTGAATTGGGGTGAAAGACGGTAGAGGGACAGTGCAAGCATGTCTCAAGGCCCTCTGCCCCTCCTTTCCTTCTGCTCCACAGTGCAAGTATTTACAGGATACTGCAGAAGACAAAATCCTGTAAGGAGCTAAGGTCATTTCTCTGCTGGATGGTCAAACTGAGGGGAATCAAGGCACATAAAGCAGCTTTTAGAGAGAAGAGATGATGAGGGATGTCATCTGCCCTATGAGTAAAGCGTGTCTGGGTTAACTGGGATTATCCTGCAGTTTAGAGATGGTACCTAAGAGTATAGTGTTGTGTGAATCCTCCATTATCTTTGCTCTCATGTGCCTTATTCAGTAAAAACGTGGGTTATGACAGAGTTTTAACGTTGCTGGACTGAGATGCCTGCGTTTCCTCCATCACCCTACCTACACTGCCCAGATACTCTTGTCCTTTGGAGTCAGCTGAGGGATTTTGGTGCTGTGCTTGGCTGTGCAGCCACCACTCCTGTCCATAGATCCTCATGGGGCTGCAGGCTGCCCAGGAGCTGTAGCACTCAGAAGGGCAGCTCTCCCAAATCTGTCCCTCCCATTTGTCATCCTTCTTATGGATGCCAGAAGAAAAGCCTAATCCTTTCACTGTATAAATAGGGCAACAAAGATGCTTCCAAAAGGTGAAAATGAATAAATCCATCAGCTACAATACTAAAATTACCATAGGACTTATCATGGCTTTAAAAAAAAAGAGAGAACCAAAGGGGTTTGTGTTTGCCACCTGAGCATCTCATTGCAGCTCTGCAGGAGGCGGGACATGACACAGCGTTTGATGCAAAGCAGCAGATCTTTGTGTGCCATGTTTTCGTAGGAAAGGACCGTTTTCAGACGTGACTTTATCCACCGCGTGTGAAGAAGGATCTCGGCACGATGGTTTCCAATCTTCCTGATGAAAACAAGCTGTCCCTCAGCAAAATCACGTCTTTCAGGGGGTGAGTGCACTCTGAGCAGCTTCCCTCACTATCGCATCTTGTACAACAAGCAGAAAGCCAACAACTTGTAGAGCACTGAGCATAAGAAGGTGATGAGGTGGACACCTTCTGGTGTCACGTAGGCTTGAGCAGAAGCACAGGCACTTCCCATCCTACTCAAAACTGACCAGGAAAACGCAATTTCTTTCCGTGATCTTGTCAACTTCCTGATCCTTGTTAGGCTAAAACAAACAGGAGACCAGGTTGTTCCCTCTGGGTTTTGGTGCGCCTACGTCTTGGCCAAGCCAGACAATGCAAAAGCACAGAAAAAGGTGAATGGGATAAAATCTTGTGGGGAGTTCACCAAAAGCTGTCCCTGGTTGCAAACTGGGTTAAGTTGGTGGCACATAGAAAGGCTAGATTTGTTTGGTTTGTAATCATCTCACGTCCCAGTAAAAAACATACACGGGGAGAGGAAAGCGATGCAGAAGTTAAGGTGAAGTTGGAATTCAGGTTTTAGTGCTCTTGCTCCTGCCTTGCTTATTCTCATGTCACCGCAAGGGTGGCCCAGGCTGTGATCCTTCACTGACATCCTAATTCTGCAGCTTTCAGACAACGCCCGCCCCTCCAGGGACTGAGCTGCAACAGGATGCTGCAGGCTTCACTTCTGCAGCCCTCAAGAAAGAACCAGAGTGGCAGACAAAGGAGGTAGGACAGGGGCTGCTAACGGGTCAAGGACCCACACCCATCTCATAGTGCCTGCCTATGGTGAGACCATGAGCACGTCACTTGTATTCCATGTAGATGGAAGAATCTTTCTGGGTGATTCAAAAGAGCTTTCCCCCTCTGATTGATGTGCTTTGGGCAGACATGGGGAGGGAGCACACATGCAGTCTCATACTGGAATATTTACCAACAGCATCATGGTAAAAGAAAACTTGTGAGGCCAGGCGATGCTCTGCTGTAGCTAATTGCAAACGAGGGAGAAAACAGGTTTTATTTATGTACTTTCCAAATCCTGTGAACTTCCTGACAGTTAAATACAACAGCAAACGAGGCCAAAATACATTTTAAGGTACTTGAGGACTTACCTTGAGATCAGCCTTCCTTTTTCCAGTGCTCTTAAGTGGCACCTATTGTTACCTGAATGTTTCAGGCATGTTTTGAAGATGAGGTCATGTCCTTGGTCCTGCTGTTCCTGCAAAGACACATCTTCAGAAACCTTTTCATTTCTGTGCAAGGCTCTTTTATAACTGGGCCTCACAGGGGAGCTTTCTGTTGTCTTGAATAGAAGCACACAGGTCTGAAGCATCAAGAGCCCTTGTATAAAGAGAATAGAGACAAAAACCCCCACTCTCTACTGCATTGTTGCTTCAATAACACATCTCTATTTTTCGTTTTTTATGATATATATTTGGCTTTAATGTTCATATTTCCACATTCCATGAATACAAACTCATTCAGCGTCAGCAGGTTTTGCACTTAGAGGACATCAGTCATTTGAAGGCAAGTAGTAGAACTGTAACATATCCTGCTGATAATGATTTGACAGAATGTGTAGTACAGACCCTTTACATGTTTTGACTTGATTTACAGAAGTGCCCACAGACCCCTGCTTCCCAAGGGCTGGTTAACGGGAGCAAAAGCATCTTCTCTGGCAAAGGATGGAAGTGAAGACACACTGGTTGGCAATAAAGCCAGCACTAACCTGTGGTGTGCAGGGCCCTTAAGCAGGGGGAGTGATTGGTACACACCAGGTATCTTACATGCATAAGGACAAATCCAGTTCCTCATCCAAAGGCTTTGCAGTTTAACCCCAAGCGCAAGAACACTTAAGGACTGAGTTACTGCTATTGGTAAAAAAAGGCAAGAGGACTTTCTGCTTTCTGTTCAGCTGGCTCTTACACCAGTTTCTACATATAACTGCAGTAAGAGCGGGTTGTAGACTGAGCACACACACACAGGCACTTCACCTTCTTGCTTGTAAAGCAGCTGCAAATAACCGGTGCGGTGAGGATTTGATTCTTTGTTTTCTGATAGGAATGAAATCAAATGGCATAGTTAACCTATTGGTAGGTATGGAGACATGCAAAGCTTATGGCATGTGACCTGTGTTTGGTCTCCCATCTTCTAACTCCGTGTTCAGGACCAGGTTGGACACAGGGGCTTGGAGCAAGCTGCTCCAGTGGAAGGGGTCCCTGACCGTGGCAGGGGTTGGAGCTGGATGAGCTTTAAGGTCCCTTCCAACCCAAACCAGTCTGGGATTCTATGATTCTCCCTGTGCCGTATCCTGCCCACTCTCAGCCATTGCAAACCCTTTTCTTGTGACAGACATCTTGGCAGGAGCTGAAGACGTGGCTGGAAGAAAAGGAGAAAGACCTTATAAAGGTATTGAAATGCTCTTGTGAAGAAAGAAACGGGCATGAAATGTGAAGGGAGAGTGTGAGAGTCGACCATAAGGTTATTAAAAATAGATTGTAAGCTTGGACTTGTCCTGCAGCAATGAAGACAGCATCAGGGCAGCTGCATGACTGCAGCTCTGCCCAGACACAGGCTCACCAAAGGTTCTGCTGGCTGTCACTGCCGTTGCTGTATGAGTGCAAGGGCACCTGAGAGCAGGCTTTCAGACAGGTCAGAGCTACCCAAAGCTTGTGTGTTAGAGTCTGATGCTGCCCAAAGTGGATCTCAGGTTATTAGCTCCCAGAGCACACAGTTACCCATGAAGAGAGGTACTTGGTTCACCTTTCTTTCACAAGTACCAGCTGGTTACTGACCAGTTTTCAGCTCTACATTGATGGGCATAATGATGACCCCATAGCAACAGGCTTGCTTCTGTTTTACCACAGGAGCAAACAGAAGCATGTGTGGTAGCTGATGCCTTGATTTAATGTCCCTCCAGTGCCATGGGTTTCTCAACACAGAGCTGGGATTTAAACTAGCCTTTTGGAAACACAATATTCCATATTCCATCAACCATCCTAACACTCTAGAAAAGCACAGTGCTAAGCACCAGGCAATTTTGACTTAAATATTCCCTTTCCTGCTTCCTCCCCTGAAATGACTTATAGTTTCTTTTTGTTCAGTATAAACAGAGGAGATTATTTTGTTCCCAGCAAAACAATCAAATGCAAGCACTTGTCATAACAAAGTCTCCAGCGAAGTCCTGAAGTGGTGCGTTTGAATGGTGGCCTGTGGTTTCATGCTAAGGTAGAGAAAACCAACACTTTTATTTAGGAGAGGTCTTCACAAGTCAAGCCAACTTGATTTGTGAGTCAGTGGAGTCATGGGATCACAGAATAATTCAGGTGGGAAGGGACCATGGCGGGGTGCCTCTGGTCCCAGCTCCCATTCAAAGCTTAGACCAGGTTGCTCAGGGCTGCATCCAGCAGGGATGCAGTTCATTTTGGAGATGTGGTGTCCACACGTGGTCTATGGAGTGCTGAATAGCGGGGGGCAATCCCTTCCCTCCACCTACAGACCATACTCCTGCCCATAGGGTTGAGATGCTGCTGGTCTCCATCACTGCCAGGGCACCCCGGGGGCTCACCTCAGCTCCTGTTCTCTCACCCCCAGGCCTTTCCCACACTGAGGATGCTTTCCTGCCCAGGGTGTTCTGCGTCCCACAAGCTACAGAGCATTTGCAGTGGCAGAAGAGCCAGGACACTTGGCTGACATACATCATGTTGTTCAACACTGTGACTGCACTGGGACTAGAAAGGCTGTCAAACACACAGTGTGATCACATAATCCTCACTTCTAACCAATGTTTGATGGATAGAAAGTGCTGCTTTGTGGCTTTTTAGCATTCTTTTTACATTGAAAGTTTAACCAATACACAGTAATAGTTTTCCCCTAACAAGTTATATGTTATTTTGTTGGTTTTTAGGAAAAAAATAAGATATCAGAAGAAAAAAGATTAGTCATGCAGCAAGACAAAATCCTAGAGGTATGACATCCTTTTGCATATCACAGTACGTGCTCTTTCTTCGTTTAGACCAGCACCATTCTATAATAAGCTTTAAAAAGGTAATTAGAAGGGTGTCAAACAGCGAAGCGATAGAGTGGAACATAATATGGGTAAAGGTGTGGGAAGCAGGTCTGCGGTAATGTCAGGGATACAGAAACAATGCAACACCACACAGGTTTGGGTTAGAAGCTTTGCAGACAGTAGTCTGCAAATCAGTGAGTACAGCTTTACAATGAATGCCCCTGTATCACTGGGAACATAAATCATCCAGAGAGTTACTGCAATACAAAACCAATACCAGGAGGGAAAATTCCTGTAGATTTCTATCACAGCCAATTTGGGAGAGCAGAATATGGTGCTCGGCTCATGCTAATGAGCTCTGACTTGACTTGCATTGCACACCAGAGCGAGGGACCAACATTAAGATTGTTTGCTTTTCTTTTTGACCTTTTAAGGACATGCAGATGAAAATAAGCCACTTAGAAGAACAGCTCAAGCACCTCGAACTAATTGGGCCGTAAGTATTAGCGATGCTCTCTTTTCTGGGTTTCCAGAAAGATGAAGACCAAAGTTGTGGGCATACCCCGGATATTAATGTCAACTCTCTTTCTTAATAACCCGCACCAGGTTCATATTATTGCTTTGCAGAATAACAAGCAAAAGCAGCAGCAGCAAAGCCTGAAGCCACATGGTTATTTTCTGAGCCTGAATTCGTGGTTATTTCTTAGCCTGAATTCAAGTGCCATTAAAATCATGCCCTCACCTCACCTCACTACTGGGCTGCAGTTTCCTTTAAGTAAGGAGGTCACACAGAATCTCTGTATTTCAAAACACTGCATTTAAGTACAGAGCCAAGCCCATGTGGGTCTGTGCACCAGGCTTCTCTCTCGTGTTCTTCCTCTTCCCAACTGCTCTGCAATGCAGAACTCCTCTAACTTCAGTAAACAGGAGGGGTTAAATATTCCTTCCAGCAACCACTCCCAAACTAAGCACAAAATATGAAATGCTGGCAGTGAGTATTAGCCCCACTTAAAAACTCCTCTTTCAGTTCTGTGAAGTGATTTGAGTTTCAGTTTTGTGCTCTCTGGGTCCTGGAGAGAAGAGCCATGTAATGGCATTATGTATGCACTGCACGAACTCTAACAACTGAGGCTGAAACACAGCATCAAGCTTAAAATAATAAGGCTTTTGGGGAAAATCTGCTGTTTGCAGTAATAGGGCTATCCCCATGCTTGAGGGGCACAACAGATCCTCTACCTTAATTACCATACTGTCTCCATCAATCAAAGTTGAAGGAGATGGCAGAAGACAATACCACCCCCTTTTTCCCACCTTGCTAGCATGGTAGCATGCTTGATGGGAGAAACCCAGCAATGCTAATGTTTTCCTGCAATAAAACAGCATCAGCTCTGTGCTGTTGGTATGCTTTTTGGAAGCTGGCTGTCCCCAGACACCATGCTCAAGGTCGTTGCTCATACCTAGTCAAAGCAAAGGAAATTGAGGTCCAAAATGAAATACAGCAACATGTACCTTTAGAAAGAAGAAACTAAAACATGCTCGATCTAGAAATGTGAAATTTAAGATGGGGAGAATTGGGAGGGGTGGAGAAATGAAATATTTCTTACAAAGTCCTCAAAGGAGCTGCTTGACTTTGCCATCAATCTGGTCTTTACCCTTTACAGTGCTGCTGTGCAGTACTTCCTAATGCAACCACCTTTGTAATGAAAAGCAGCAAGAAATTCTTCTCTACAACCCAGGCATCTGTTAGGTTGCAGCTACTCCTCGTCCTGTAGCTTTATTGTCTTCATTAATGCTTGCAATGGGCCGAGTCATCTGCAATCTCTGGTGATGTTTCTTTTTGCTCCACAGCCCACAAGGGAAGAAGGTCGAAAACTGCCCATGCTCTCTCACTCTGAAGGTAGCCATGGTGAAACTGGTAACAGAGAACTGCCCTGCTCCCCTTACCCCTGCGCTTTCAGGACCTCCTCCAGCTCCCTTTGCTCCAAGCTGGAAATGTCCTTGTTTAATCAGTCAGATGTGATTCATCTCGGAGGTTTTCAGTTCCTTATCTCACTCACCTTCTGTGCCTCAGGCTCACCACTGTTTGGGCAGTTTGTGAGCTCTTTTTAACTCCTCCGTGTTTCCTGTCCTAGAAGTGAGAAGACATTTCAAAGTGATTTAGATCTCTTCTTTCCCTTTCTAGATGCAGAAGTCAACGACCAGTTACCTAAGAAGAATCAGTCTCTATTTTGGGTAGGTGCAATATTCGCATAGCGTGCACATTCGATGTGTTACATCTGGAGCACCATGGAGTCAAGATTATTCTGACTAATGATGGAATATCATGGGAAAAACAGCGCAAGCAGGGAAGAGGAATGAGGTGCAAGCGTAGAGCTATGTGTGTGTTAACTAACTTAGTGGAGCAGCAGACTGAGGAAATCAGGGTGCAAAGTCAGTTCTGGCTCCTGGGATGGGTTCCATTGCGAATCACTCCCCTGCCACCTCTGAAAACACACCATTTGTGTGCAATCTGGCAAATGTCTCCTTCTTCCATCCTTATGGGGCAAGGGAGGAAGGTCTAAGGTCTGAGCACACGGTTCTCTCCTCCTGGGTGCTCTGTTATCAGCCCTCCATTAAACCACCTCTCTGCCATGCTCACCAGATGGGTGCTGAGGGGTTGCTGGTGGGCTTCCATCTGCCGGGACCAAAGGAGCGTGGATTCACTGAGTGCCAGGGAAAGTGATGCCATCCCTCTATTTTCTCAGTCTCAGTTGAAGGTAGTTTGAAGAAAAGGAGGTGTTTATGGACAGACGCTTGATGTTTGTGTTTGGCTGTCCTTGTTTTATCTGCTGACCTTCTCAGAAGGATGGAAGGATTTCAGGAAGTAATAGCAAAGTGTTATACATCAGCGTGCTTGGATGGGGCCTGGAGCAACCTGCTCTAGTGGAAGGTGTCCCTGTGCACGGCAGGAGGTTGGAAGTGGGTAAGTTTAAGGTCGCTTCCAACCCAAACCGTTCTATGAGTCTGTGGATGAATCCTTCAGTTAGTCGCTTTGTGGTCAGGGTGCAAGTGCTGCTGAAGCTGTTCACAGACTATTTCATGAAGGCTGTTGGTGTTAGTAACCAACCATTGCTCATTTGCTTTGTCCCCTCCCACCACTCCAGCACCAGCAGGAGTTTCTCACGAGATACATTTGCCTTCCTGTGATGGTCTTTCAGTGACTCATATAAAGAAAGCAACCTCCTGTTTGCTGCTGCATGGTAGGGAGCCTTGAGATGGATCTTGCAGACAGTCGTTCAGAAAACAGATCGATTGTGATTTCCTCTCCTGAGGACAGAGAAGCATTTTTGCTGTTTCACAGCCAAGAACAACTACCAGGTGCTTATGGCTTGTTTCATTTGTGGAGCTTCATTTCCATTTAAATCTGTGCATTTCAAAGTCAGGAACCTGCTCCTGCTAACACAGTGCGTTCATGTGTGGGAGCAATCTTCCACAAGGAGCAGGTACAAGCACTGCAGGGCTTGTCTGAACAAAACAATGGAGAAGTGGTACTGACCTGGAGCATGGCTGGGCTCACAATGAACCCTGCACACTCCCTACATCACCTCAGCCAGATTTCTTCCCTCAGGCTTCGGGGTTGCCCACCTCTAAAATGACACTAACATTTATTCTTCTCTGCTCTGTGCCACCCTCATGTGTTCACACCACAAAACCCCTGGGGGCAAGAGCCACTGTTAAGAGTCAAACACTTGCAGGGGACAGACTCAGTGGTAATATTGCCAGCAAGGAATGAAGGATTCTGCTTTGGCCGGTGCAATCACATTCAAGATGAGATGCCCTATTGGTTTTTAGTATTCATAAAGCAGTCTTACAGTGTCTGTGTTTTTCTCTGTGCATTGCCCTGTCTCTCTTGTTGCAGGATCTCTTTGTGGCTGTTGGGCAAGTTCCTACTGCACACTGGCCGCTTGTGCATAACACTGGCCTTGTTTGTGAAACATGTACCTGATCCTACCTGGGTAAATTGGATACTGAGCAGAATCTTCCACCAGTACAACAGATCTTACTTATGGCCACATTAATGCTAAGACTCCACAAGGATTTCTGTAGGGATACTGTATGGCTTCTGGAAAGACCCCATACTTTAAAATAAAGCAATCATGGATGCTAAAAGCATGTGATAATGTCTGTCCTTCCTGTGAGAACTGCTCTGCAGGGGCACAAAGTAAAGCCCATGTACCTCAGGAGCAGGGAGTATGCTTAAATACGTTTGGCTGTGTGCTGTTGGAGGTGGGTCTGAGGTGCAAAAGTTGCTTTAGCATCCATGTTCTGATCTACTCCCCAAATCCCTGAATGCCCTGCCCCTATCAGCACAGCCATGGGTGTGGAAAATCTGTAATTAGATCTAGATAGGATCTTCCGTTAATGAAGTGGCAATGACCCCATTATCAGCAGAGCAGTGAGAACCCATGGGAGCTGAAGCTTTGTCCTAAAAATGCCTCTTGCCTGACTCAGGACCAGCCAGCTCAGTGGAGGAAAATGTCAGCCCAGCTACTTGCTGCCTGATGACAGAAGTCCTGCAAATGGCCTCTCACACACACACAGAGCAATGCTACTGCACAGCTGCAGCAAACCCCATGAAGAAGAAGGAGGAGAATAGGAAAAAGAGGGAGAGGTGAGAGCCCAAACCGAAGTGGTTTGGGAGGGGACAATAGGGGCTGACCATGGCTTTATGTAAGGACCGCAGTCACAAGGGATGGAGTGCCCGACAGGAGCGTACAAACCAGCCCCTGGCAGGGAAGATGAGTCCTCAGAGCCATGGAAAAGGGAGAGAAAGGCCAGGACAGGGCCTGCAGCAGTTGCATTGCTGCTGGGAGGTGCTGCAGAGGCCAGGCTGTGTGTGGCTGGTGCTCACACACTGCCGGGGGTGCGTGTGTCAGCAGCCGTAGCTTTGCTGCAGTTCCTTTAGCTAGATCTTGGAGCATCAGTGGTGACAAACAAATCGAGGTGGCCCTCAGGACAGCACATTAGTCAGCAAATGAGCCTGCTGGCAGGTAATCCGGTGGTAATGCAGCATTTCCATCTATTCTGGTGTGTGAGCAGATACGCTGATGGCTCCCAGCTTAGAGACTCGTGTACATCCTCTGTGATGGTACCTGCGCGCCAGTCCTTCCTGGGAGAATGAGCAGCACTGATTTATCAGGTCTTGTACAAATGCAGTCCCTGTGCCTGCAGGCACAGATACTCAGCTATTGCCAGAGAGAAGATGGAAAGGAGGGGTCCAAAGAGGAACAGGAGGAATGGTGGTCCTCGGTTTCAGTGGGCTACAGGTCCAGGCAGTTGCATCTGAATTACTGGGGAGAGTCTTGAGGCTGCAGGAGTTAACACCAATGATTTCCATATCAAAGGGCTTTCTGAGGAAGTACCAGAACAGACATTTCCCTCTCTGAGTGTTCTGGGGGCTTCGGTTTCTTTTAGTTCCAGGGATCAGAAAGAGGAACAGCTTAATCTTCTTAAAGAAGCCTTGATAATTTGTTAAGCAAAGATCTGGCCCCGGGATGAGGTTTATAACTTACCCCCATGGACGGCCAACCTCGAGCAAGAGATGCCCAGGTTCAGAAATACTAGGGTTAAATAATTTTTGTCATTTTCAGGGGAAAATTGCTTAATGTCTTCTAAAATACATTATACAGACAGTGTGCATTAATGTAATGGGTTAAAACTCAGAGAACTATACTTTACAGTCTGAGCCACACCATCTGCTTGTCTCCCTGCTCAGTGCCCTAAGCATATGGCCAGAGAGAGCAAATTTCTTTTTCCCTTCTCTTCCATCTCCTTTCCTAACTCTGCCTAGCCTCATTACCTTAGATTTCCTTACACTGAATTTATGTGCAGGCGCTGTTTATTTGCCTTCTCTCTTAGTGTAGCTGTGTGATGCTGAACATCATTTAGGCTGGTCTGGCAACTCCACCTTATTATTCACCTTAATGTGCATACATTCTCCTAAATGATGATTTATAGGGAATGGAATTGGTCCTAAGGACGCTCTTTGTGTCACTTTACTGCCTCTTCCCTCTCACCAAGGACCATTTTCATGTCAATTCACTCTTCCATTTTCCACCTGTAATTGTGGTGATAAAGTGAAGCTGTTATCTGCCAACAAAAATGGCTTTGAGCAGCCTTGGTTTGCACTGTGGTTTGGTTGTTTTTTACTAGATGGTTCTTCACTTGAAACTCCATGATAAGACCCTTTTCAAGCTAAATAACTTGAAAAGCACTCTGAAGAGCAATATTTTTCCTAAGACCCCATTAGTTCTGTTGGTCTGCAGGTGTGCATCCCTAGTGGGCAGATCTCTGTCTTAGCATATATATTAACTTTAGTGAGAGGAAGAGACTGCTTCTGCCATCCTTGCCTCCAGGCAGTCTGGCTTCAGTGCTGTTTTTCTGACTGTGGAAAACTTCTGGAGCTACAGCAAATCAGAACTTAATGAATGCCCAGATACCCGGATTTCAGCTGCGGTTGTAGCGAAGGAAACATCGCCAGCACCATGCAGCACATTTAACCTCTTCCCTGGACTTGTCCTTCCTACAAAGACCTCACCAGAGCAGTGGGTTTGGTTAACCCTACCTCCTCCCTTGACCCATGCAGAGCTTCCACCAGGGTTTGCGTCCAAGCCAGGAGGCATCACAGCACCAAGGTAGTTTTCTGATGCTGGTCTAGTGGGCATTGCTCATGGCTGTGTATGCAGAAACGTCGGAATTAATGCCCACAGGGGAATATCAGGGCAGGGCTACTCAGAGATTACTGTGTTTCTGTGGAAAACAGTTCAGTTGCAAGGAGACAGGCTCATCCTGCTTAACCACATCCCCAGCAGAAACTGAATATCTTCAGTTCTCTTTCCATGTATAATCCCTGCCTAAAGGGGAAGAAAGGGCTTTGCATAGCCCATTATAGCCTTTATCACAGTGCGGCGTGCAAAATACGGGATGGGATTTAGATCCCTGGGTTTGCTTTAAAGGAATTGCTGCTGTGGTGTTTCAGTTCTGGTGTTAACCAACACAGCCCGGCAAAAATCAACAGTGAGGGGAGAAACAGATCCATCAATGTCCTTAACAGGGTTTTCTTGATAAAGGGAGGTTTGACCTCGGGTGACTTATCCAGACGCAGCAAGGGTCCATAACAACTGCCTCAACATGTGGCACAGGCTTGGTGTTTTCATTTGAGTTTGGCTGGTGATACGATCCTACAGTGCGAATTTGGGAGGTAAATAAACCACCCTGGTTTGGAAAGAAAAGACAAAGTAACTGCTCAGTAGGAAAACTATGGGGACAGCTTTCTGTTTGCAGGGATGAGAGCAGTTCTGCAGCCTTTCACCAGCAGAGTAGGGAAAGCTCTGCTGGGAAACCATTGACATGACTGCCTAATATCTGTGGAGCATCTCTGCAGCCAGTAGGGAACAATGTGACTGAAGCTGATGTCCAACATAACAGGCAGGAGCATTTTATCTCCCTGGTATGGGAAATGCTGTGCTGTGCTATTAGAAGGGGTTATTTGGAAGGAACCTGGTCTATAGGTTAGGGCTTTGGCTTCACACTTGGGATATGTCAAATGTCTTTCTTAGCTCTGCCCAGTGCCGTGGGCAAACCATTTAGTATCAGCCACAGTTTCTCATCTATAACATTCAGACCCGAATCCCTGTGTGTTTGAGGAGCGCAACTGCACCCTGCCAGTGGGATATCCATCCCTAGGGAAGAGGAGGGGAGATAAAACCTATCCAAAGTGAGTGATCAGCACCTTCCTGAGGGAGCTGTGGCTCTGGCGCTGTGCTCCAGGCAGATGCTTTTCCCTCTGAAGGCAGAGCAGTGTAGGGACATCCCGGTGAGTCCTTTCTGATCTCTACCCTGCATGGACCAGGTACCAAACCGTGCTGTAACAAAACCACAGGCAATAGGTCACTTCACCCATCAACCAGAGATGGCAAAAGGCTTGCCAGGGGCTATCCTCGCTCCCCGAGCATCCCAGCCAGCAGCTGAGGTTCAAACAGAAGACCAAGGCCACGGAAAACACAGCAAATGCCTTCACTTGGGTCACTTTTGTAAATGGCTTCTGTTTCGGTGGCCCTGAAATGTGTCTTTCTTTTTATGTTGAAAAATGACGAGCCGAGCTGTGAGTTGCCATGGATGCGGCATTCGGTTCCTTGCAGACTTTGTCTCTTACTGTGCAGGACTTCAACCTCAGCGCTCTCCTTGGGCTCATACACAGTGAGGAAATTGGCCCATTTTCTCTCAGGAGCCAGAGGTAAAACTGCTGCTAACGCAGAGGTGTGGGCTCAGGCCTGTTATATCATGGTACATGGTTTATAGCATTGATCACCTCTGCTGGGGCAGTCTCCCGGTTGTGCCTCACAAGTCAGGCTTCCACCCAGGTGTAGATGAATCCCCAATACAGCAAAGGAGAAAAAGAATCCCTTTCCCTCCATAGGCCAACAGGAGAAACTGTTTGTCCCTGGGAATGGTTTTTGCCTGGGACTCCGTGGCAAGTGTTCTCTTGAGCGCACAGAAACTGCCTCTGCATTGCAGCAAGGTATCTGAAGGCATCCGAACGATCTGCATAGAGTGTGCTGTTTAGCTGCAGTAGTTTTCCAGCCGGCCACGGTGTCAGGGACTAAACGGATGGCGCTGACAGATAAACATCTCAGCACTGCTCGGGCTGGCTACAGCTGCAATTACTGTAATGAAGTGACATTTGTCTCTGGCCCTCTCAGAAGTTATTTGCAAAGAAATGGGTAGAGATAGGGGCTAAATCTTCAAAGCCAGTTGGCAATACAGCTAAAAAAAGCTATGGAAATTGCCTTATATTCAGGCGTTCATTCTTCTGCTCTAAGCCATTATCTTCCTTTTCAGAGGAAGGAGCTCTGCAGATGCACAGGCATCTGTATAAACAGGTTTTCTCTACAGTTAAATCTTAAGCGTTTCTCCAGTGGTTATAAAAGGGGGAAGAAAAGACTGAATTTCCTGGGCTCTGATGGCAAACCATGAGACTTTAATCTTCCTATTTATTCACTGCTATGGAGCATGGGGTCTCAACAGAGCAGGACCTACTGTGTGAGATGCTCTACACTCACAGAACCTGGGGCAGCTTTCATTTAGGCTTCTTTCTATGCATTTTATAAGCATCTCGTGAGACTTCAGGTGGTAAAAACCTTCCTCATGTTCTCAAAAGCTTTGACACTGTCTCCAGTGGGTGACCCTCATCCAGCCCGAGTGACTTTTGCACGCAAAATGAGATGTCTAAAGTAGAGAGCAAGGATAATGTAATGACTTGACCAAAATTGCTTTAAATAGAGGTATCCATCATTATTATTATTTATTGAATGCTGACAGCTTGTTTCACTTATTTTAAACAAGAAAAGAGAAGAAAATATGAACTTCCCATAGGATTTGTTGCATACACCTCACTCATCCCAGTGTCAGCAGTCCTGACTCAGAGCAGCATAGGTAACAGGAGGATGAGATCCACAGTCACCTTCCCAGCAGGGACAAAGAATCCAGCTCCTAACTGGGCTGCTCAGAAGGAGAGACCTTCAGGTTTGCCAGGGTGGTTAAACCGGTTCCACTTTCTTCCCTGCTCCCTGCACCCGTTTTATACCCCAAGCCCAGAGGGTGCCTGTGTTCCCACAGTGCTTACACTGTGTGCAGGGTCAGCATGTGATTCACAGCGACCAGCAGGTCGAAGGAGGTGATCCTGCCCCTCTGCTCTGCTCTTGTGAGACCTCACCTGGAGCATTGTGTGCAATTCTGGTGTCCTCAGCATAAAAAGGACATGGAACTGTTGGAACAAGTCCAGAGGAGGCCACGAGGATGAGCAGGGACTGGAGCAGCTCCTGTATGGAGACAGGCTGAGAAAGTTGGGGCTGTTCAGCCTGGAGAAGAGAAGCTGCGTGGAGACCTCAGAGCAGCTTCCAGTACCTAAGGGGGTCACAAGGATGCTGGGGAGGGACTCTTCATTAGGGACTGTAGTGACAGGACAAGGGGTAAAACTAAAACAGGGGAAGTTTAGATTGGATCTAAGGAGGAAATTCTTTCCTGTGAGGGTGGTGAGGCACTGGAATGGGTTGCCCAGGGAGGTTGTGAATGCTCCATCCCTGGCAGTGTTCAAGGCCAGGTTGGACGAGGCCTTGGGTGAGATGGTTTAGTGTGAGGTGTCCCTGCCCATGGCAGGGGGGTTGGAACTGGATGATCTTAAGGTCCTTTCCAACCCTAACTATTCTATGATTCCATAATTCACAGGGTCAGCACATGATACCTGTTGAGGGTAAGGTACAGGTTTGTCTTTCCTCTGCAGCCAACCAGGTTGTGGCCTCACATCTTATTTTTAATCCATTAAAATCATCTCCCTGCTAACACTGGGGTCTTCATGTTTCATCCAAATAAGTGCCCTGTCCCATCCTATCCCCTAAAGAGTGTCCCTGTCCCAGCAGGATGCCCTTCAGCAGGAGTGGGGATGGGGACACTGGACTCCTGGCTTCATGCAATTAGGGCTTTGACCATGCACATCCTACTTTCTTTCTCTTTTTATTCTCTTCAGACAGCGTGTCCTTGCAAAGACGTGCTTCTGACTGGAAACCAGCTCTGGGACAGAGAGAAAGAGGCAGACAGAGAGCAGCGCTCAGGGCTGCTCCTTGCTTCCTGCCCTGCTTAAGCAAACCAACCCAGAACTAATAATCCCTGCAAAAGGAGAGCTGTTTGTCCTGCACTGATTGAAGTTTTTCAATAGTTATGGAAAACTGGGCACTGGGAGGAGTGAATTCCGGAAGAGAACTGCACCAACACACAAAGGACATCCTGAGGATTACGGGACCACACCAGGCTCGAGGTGATTGGAAATATTGCAGGTGAAGGGCAAATGCCATTTGACATTAAGAAAAATGGTATGAGTTTGACTTTAATGAAGGTTTCATAAAGCCAGGCCTGGGGAAGTGAGAGGACTGGGAGAATGAATCATCCCAAACAACCTCATGTGCTTTACACAGTCTGACACTTTACGTCAAGCCACCCAGACCTCCTATTTTTAGTACTAGAGATGGGCCCAGCATCTGAGTATTAGAGGCAATACTTTCCAGCATTCACAGATCTTCAGATAGAGATTTTTGGCTCGACTGTCAGCAAAGATTAGGTGCATCTGCAGAGTTTGGAACCAGAATTATATATGGTTTCTTTCCCAAGGTTCAGGTTGAATTGTGTTGCAAGGCTTTGGATCAAGACCAGAAGTATCTGAATTGTGAGAACAATGAAGGAAACAAAGATTTTAGCCTGATAATAGGTTTTCTGTTGTTCAGTAAAACATTTTATCACAGCAACCCAGACTGGTTTGTGTTGGAAGGGACCTTAAAGCTCCTCCAGCTCCAACCCCTGCCATGGGCAGGGACCCCTTCCCCTAGAGCAGCTTGCTCCAAGCCCCTGTGTCCAGCCTGGCCTTGAACACTGCCAGGGATGGGGTGTCATGATTAAAGCTACCATATTAAGTCCAGGGTAAAGAAGCTATTAGCACTACACTGTTATTCTTATTTCATAATTAGGTTATGAAATAGCTACACTTAATTACACTGTTACAAAGTTTGGAAGTGCAGAAGAACTTTAATAAGTCATACCAGCTTGTTAAAACATAATTTGTCTTTATTCCTGTAAAGGTTCAGTTGTTCGAATCCTCATCAATTTTTTGGTACATTTACTTGGATTTGAAGGGGGATTTCAAATATTGATTCTTCCATCAGTAAGATAACCTTATGGTATTTCTTGAGAGACCTGTCTCAGAGCTGCAGGAGTATCCTATGGGGACCAGAGGAGATGCATGGCCAAGTGCTACCCATACGGACAGTGCTGCCTGCTCAGAGGGACCTATCAGCTCCCCTTGGCCTGGAGGCAGAACTTATCCTCTGAAGCAATTGCAGTTAGCAAGGTAGTTTAAACAGCAGGAGAACACATAGTCTTTTATTTAATAACAGTTATTACTGTAATTATTACTAGCTATTTTCCAAGTGAGCAGAGAACTGAACTGATTTCTGTCTTTCAGCCTGCGTTATGAGAGGTTTGGCACATTTGACAGTGAGGATCTATTCTCCTGCTTTATTTGCCAGCCAAAACATATCGAGGATGCCAGTATTTTAAAACCAAGCATGTAAACCAACCATCACACGTCTAAACTTGAAGTGCAGGTCTATTATGTAGTAAATATTGAAACTGAATTTGCTGTCTTCTTTTGCTGCCGCACAAGATGACTCTAGCACAGGTATAAGGCTTGGCCAACACAAGGCAGCAGGGCATATTCCTTTTCAGGAAAAACGAAAGCCCGTGCGCTAGCAATCCTGTGGCTTGGCATGCTGAAAGAAGCCAGGATAATTCAAGGTTATGGTTCCCTCAGCAGCTGTATTCCAGTCACAGTGCATGTATATAATAAGACATAAAAGTTAGCATTGCACACTGTGATACAGAATGCTGCACATGCCAGAGGGGCTTTGAGTTATGATTTTTGCAGGAGTTTATTTGGTGCTTTTAGTGGAGCGATTCCTTAAAGGTGCAGTCCAGGTAACATTTGACATTCCATTTCCTCATCACCATTTTCTCTGGCCTTGTCAGCTGTAAGGAAAAATCAATGGTGCATAAATCTCTGCTCTCGTAACTAGGCAGTAACAGGGGAAGATGCACAGCAGAGGGGGCACAGACGGGACTGCATCTACTTAAAACTCCTTGGAGCTGGATGATGGGCTGCCTTAAGGATGCTTAACCTCAGCCAGTGGAGAGGCACCAACAGAGACTTATGGCTCAAAATAGAGGCAAGGGAGTTATTTGCCAAGTCTAATAATTGCCTTTCTTTCTGTTGCTGTCTGACCATATCACTGCTTCACCCTCCAGCAGTTTTCCTCTGGAACTCTTCACTCTCCAGCAAGATGCTGCCCATGCACTAATACAGGAGCACTCTTCAGGTGCTGTAATAAACGATATGGCTTAACAAAGTGTTCCCTCTAGGGGTTTCTCCTGGAAAAAAATGCATAACAATAAAGCCAGGGGGAAGTATTTCCCTGTCACTAACGTAGCAAGCGTTATTGTCCCACGCTTGGGATACCATAGATCGAGCTGTAGAGCTCTTCTTGCTCCCTCTCTCTTTTCCTCCTGAATGTAAGTCCCATAGTATGCAGAACTGGGGAAACCAAGTGTGAACATTCTGACACACGTCTTTCTGACCAGCCTCAGAATGTGTAGCAATAGCCTGGGAAATCTTCCTTAACTTAGCCCTGAGTTATTTTATACGTGACAGATGTACCCACAGCAGTGACCCAGAGAGGAGCACATTGCTCAGGAGAAGCAACCAGATCCGTGGAGTTTCGTTAGCCGCGACACAACAGATGTGCTGTGAAACTTAGATGTTGAAAAGCAACTGGGGTTTGTGGGTAAAGCTCATGTTTCCAGCTGATAGGAGAGGACAGCAAGCCTCCCATCACTACGGTACAATTCTTCACCTGTTGCTAACTCTAACGACTGGTGTTTTCCACATTGCATTGCATGCGCCGAGCCAAACGGTAGTGGGGATGGGTTACTTGCAGTAGTCCCTGCCTGTATGCATGCAGTAACTGAAATGCAGAGGGTTTGTCAAAGTGAAGACGGAAGCCTGGTTTTGTGGACTTCACCAGGGACAAAGCAGTCATGCCCTAGTTTAACAGCTGCAGCTATGTATTTTCACATGAGATCGTAAAGAGGCGTGGGGGGTTTTGTTTCCAAAAAGGAACAAGTTCACACAGACCTACTGGGAGACGCAAGGACTCCATGTCTTTGCAAAGTAGGTCATTCCTATGTTTGTGCCTAATTTGGGGTAGCCAAAGCTTCAGCACTGCGCTAATTGCCACAGCAAATACGCACCCACTGAGGGAGATGTTTGAGAATCCAGACTGAGCATCTTGCAGTCCTGCCACTGTGCTTCCTGCTGCGCACTGATGGACAGGAAGCCTGAGCTGCCCCTGATCTGCATTACTGTGAATCAGTTTATGGATTCTTCTGACAGAAGTGCCTCAGCGTTGCTGCGTTTGTGTTTTAGCAGGTAAACTTCACTGTGGTCCTGCTCTGGACACCATCACAGCCACAGAAAAGGGGAACATTCTTTTTTGCAATGAGGATTTTATGACTTCTGTCCTCCCCTGTGCCTGTCCTGGCAAATCATCCCTTTGTTATATGAGCTGGTGGGCCTTAGCTGATGTAGCACTTGCTCTGTGGGTCCACTCTGACCCCTCCTTCTCAGGAGCATCATTACTGTGCATCCACATCCCCCCTCTGTCAAACATCGGCTGCTCACAGCTCCTGAGATTCCTCTTCCACAGGCAGAGATTTAGGAAGTCAAGCCAGGGGCACAGCACAATCAGCAGTGTGAGGAAGCTGCCTGCCTGCCTGCTGTGCTCAGTGGAAGCCAAGGTGAGGTGTTTAATAGTCTAAGTGTTTAGGAGGCTGTGAATTACCCGCATCCAGACAGATCAGCTTTGCCAGCCAGCACTGCTAATGCTGTCAATGCAGGTGCATGAACCCAATCAGAGAGCTTGTGCACTGCGACTGCTTATGAGCAAGGGTGGAAGAAAGGCCGGGAGCCAGCAGATCTAAGAGTTCCTGGTTGCCATCAGTGCCTGATGCTGCATTGTCTGCTTGTGATTGCTCTAAGCCCGTGCAGCGGCTGTACTGGCCGGTAGAGCTCAGTGTGTTGATGCTATTTTGGATTGGGAAATTGTTTAAGAGCAAATAAATCCAATGCGCAGCAGGGGTTCATCCAGCGCTGGTTTGCCTTAGTTAATTACGTTTTGCTCAGTGAATTTTGAGCTGAGAAACGAGCACTTAGCACCAGCTTCACTGAATATTCCAGCCAAAAGCTAAAAGTAGCCCAATAGAGGTGAAAACAAGCTATGATGACATGCGAAATAATACCTATCCCATGCAGGTTACTTGGTGGGAAACGTTTCCTCTGAGCCCTTGGTGACAGGAGGCAGAGCCACAGGAAGAACAAGGATCCAGT
This sequence comes from Pezoporus occidentalis, assembly GCF_034315485.1. Taxonomy (NCBI): domain Eukaryota; kingdom Metazoa; phylum Chordata; class Aves; order Psittaciformes; family Psittacidae; genus Pezoporus; species Pezoporus occidentalis. The sequence continues at coordinate 1,796,907 of NW_026912854.1, forward strand.
GGAGAGCCCACAGCCAGAGCACGGGTTATGTTGCCCACTTGCCTATCCATCCATCGCTGTCTCCAGGCACGTTCCATGTAAAACTGCTGTTTTGCCGCTGGTCTGCAGTTCAGAGCTTCACCCCGCAGTGACCAGGGGCAATGATCTGAAGGGTGAGCAGGAAGGGCTCGGATGCATTTTGGAATGGTGTGTTGAGATAGGGCTGGAAAACACTGTGGGTATCTTCATGCTGTGGCCATCCCCGTCTCCAGAGCTCGCAGGAAGTCCTGAAGAAAGCAGGGTGGCTGATGGAGCTGTGCAGATAAACCTTGCACTCAGAGATGCTCTTTCTGTCAGCCTTTCTACAGCACACAAGAGGAAAGGAGTTCAAGGACACAGGGGATGGCACCATAGAAAGTAACATCGTATTTGAGAGCTGGCTGCAGCTGGAGGAAAAGAGAGCTGTGTGCTGCTGTTCCTCATTGAAATACAAAGCAATGTCCTTGTGCCCTCTGTAAACATGACTAGTTCTTCTTTTCTGCCCATGCACTTCAACCAGGTACAAACCTTGGGTAGATCAGGTTCCAGAGGAGATACGGTCAAAAGTGTTTCTAAGAAACATCACAAAATCTATGTATCTTCACTGTGTCTTTCGTGATGCCTGCACGTGCCGTGAGAGCTGGGGTGTAAAAAGGGGGCAAGTTAGCCCAAGCATTTATCCTGCACATTCTGGAAAAGACCATGGCTTACAAATTGCCTGACAGCCCTCCAAAAGAGCTTTGAAAAGGATCCCCACCACATTTGTTCATCACATAAACCAGCAGTAAAGATGCAACAGCAGAGTCTGCAGTGACTCTTGCTGCTGTTGTTTCTCTTTCACAGAATCACAGAGAATGGTTTGGGTTGAAGGGACCTCAAAGCTCCTCCAGCTCCAACCCCTGCCACGGGCAGGGACCCCTTCCACTGGAGCAGCTTGCTCCAAGGCCCTGTGTCCAACCTGCCCTTGAACACTGCCAGGGATGGGGCAGCCACAGCTTCTCTGTATCCTCCAGATGCATTGCTCGCTCTGTACCACTCTGCCTCCAGTAACTCTAACCTGCGGTTGGCAGTGGGTGAAGTACACACGTACCACTGATGGTTTGGTACAGGACTCATTTTGTTCCACTTATCTAACGATGCACCATGCAGGGGCAAGAGTGCCCTCATTCCTCACCCTCTGCTCTGGGTGCCAGACTGCTGTGCTTTGATTTGCACTGTTTGGTTTGTAACGTGATCACAGTTCCCTTCCAGTTTCAATGAGGTTATCTCTTGGATGCTCCATCTGGTCTCAGGAGCACATCTGAGAGCCCGAGCCCACTTTGGAAGCATTGTGTCACCTTTTACTTTCAGCATCAGTGACACTGTTCAGGAGCAGAGCGTGACATGTAGCCAACCAAATGGAAGTGGGATGCAGTGAAAATGATTAATGTAGCATATATGGCTTTATTTTCCCTGCAAATCATGTTCAATTTAGGCCATAATGATTTATTGTAAAGCCACATTTGGTTGTATATAACAGAACAGATGAGGGAAATCCACAGAGCTGTGGATCCACTTTTCTGCTTAAAAAAGAATGATTGCATTCATATCCTGATTCTTGTTTCTCTTTCTCCCCTCCATCCATCTTCATCTATTTTCTTTTTACGCTTACAATAAAATAAATTGACAAATAATTTCTCTTCTGAATTTATGAGGTGTTATTGGGGGGGGGGGGGGGAGGTTCTCCAATTAGCATGCAGCCATTGCTATGCAAAGAATCTTTGCCATTCTGCTCTTCCTCCTTCCTCCCCTTGTCCTATATTCACACACAAATACCATTGTTAACATAGGGCCTGCATTGTTTAGAGTTCTGCTTGTGAGGAGCACCCCGATCAGCAGAGGGAGAGAGGGACTGCGTGTATTCCCACAGCTGCGCTGGCACAAGTGGAGATGCTGGTGCATCAACATGGGAGCTATCAAAACAAAGTCAAACAAGGCTCTATTGTCTCCGTTTCATTGAGGAAAACAAGAGGGAAGATTTTCTTTTCCACTCCTGAAAAAGGAGGGAAGCGCTCGGCTGGCCTCGCGTTATCCCGGGTTGGGAAATCGGCATCTGCAGGAATTTTTAGGGAAACAAAAATCCCACCTGGAAAGATTAAGACCGGGTCAAATGCCCTGAGCCTTCCTCTTGCTTTCTTTTCTGTTTGCCAGGCCTGCTCCCCAGGACCACAGCTTCCTGCCGTGGCAGGGGCTGACAGCAATTGCCTTTGCCTAGGCTGGGTTGCCAGCAGCCTGCTCCCACTCTTTCCAGCAAACAATCCTACAGCCCTGCAAATGACTCCAGCCTGGGAAATGACATGATTTCTACGGGCCATTGCCTCATTGCAGCGCTTGGCTCCATCCACTTTAGCATAATGTGTCTTTTTATGCACTATTTCACCGCCCTGTTACCTCGGCTCCCTACAGGTAGCATCCAGGCACAGTGCCTTTTCCTGTATGGGGGCAATATGCCTTGAGAGCACCATGCAGGAGCCGCAGCATCGCTTGCCTGGGCTCGGCAGCCAAAGACCATCATTGCCTAAGGCAGGGGACCATTCACAAGCGTCTGGAGGGCTTTGCCTCCCCCATGCGCATTTTCACCCCTGGCACTCAAACCATGCATAGCTATGAGGCTAGAATTCATTACCACTTAGGAAAGGATTTGGGGGTTTGGGAGTTGTTGGGGATTTTAGCCCTTTTTTTGTTCTTTCTTTTGGAAAGCAGTAACGTTTGCAAACAGCAAGGGAAGTGCTGAGATAAATCCAGCGTTCCAAGGGTTACATTTGTCAGCTCTCCATATGGGATTTGACACATCCAGCGCGTTTATGAGTGGAAGGACTCAAATCCAAAAAGAGATGTGAATTTTTCAGTGCTGGGTACCGAGGGGATCGTCCCGTGATTTGCTGTCCCTCATGTATCCCATTCGCACCGTTCAGATTTGTTCACCAACTTCCTTAGCTATCAGAAACGAAAACTGTTAGGAATCCAAGGCTCCGGTTTCCTGTCAAACATCTGCATGGAGCTTTGTTCAGCTTCAAAGCTTAAGTCAACTGTGCTTAATATCTGAATTTGTCTCTGAAGCAGCAGCAGCAGCAACTGACAGTAATAAAACCCTACAGGAAATAAACCCGGAGTAGAGCATATGTGAGCCAGGTCTCGGTTAGATCTACCTCAAAAGTCAGGATAAAAGGCAAAGCCAAGAGGACTTTGTATCAGCAGGTTAAAGCGTGGTTGCCAATTGCTTGTTGGAATTAAAGGATCTTATGGGGCTGTTCTGTTCATCCCCCTCACACAGAGCCTGCGAGGCTTTAAGTCAGCCAAGGGTCTTATATTTCTAGCTATTTTGGTGCATTCTGAAATTGTTTCTATTCTGAATGCTCTGTAGTCATTAAATTACAGCCAGCTGCGTCCTGTCACTGACATCTCCCTGCAAACTGCTTTTCAAGTGCAGTGCTTGCAGCTCATAGACGGCCGGTTATCCGAGAGGTGAACGGCAAAGCAGCATCGAGCAGAGCGGAGAGCAGCCTTGTCCTGCAGCATGTCACAGCTAATATGAAGCGCAGTCAGTGTGCAGAAGGGGCTGGACACTGAGGAAAACTGGCCATGAAAGGGGTTCAAGGCATAAAGGAAATTACAGCACAAACTGACTTTGCTCAAAGGGGCAGCAGTGATGTTTTGACATGTCATGTAACGTTTCCCACATGGCTTCGACCAGAGCTGGTTTGAAACCTTTGTACACGTTTTCCTTGTGTGCAAAATGACCCTTTACAAGAAAGGAGGGAAAGAAAGGCCCCAAACCAAACACAAAGCCTTTGGCTATCCAAACCGCTCTAGTTAAACAATTGAACCCGGCTGTGTCTCCCAGGTGGGGCAGTTTGGGATGCTGCTATAAAGCAGCAGCAGCTGCAGGGAGAGGGGCCTGGTTACTGCAGGGGAAAGGGAAGGGGTGAGATGAAGTCCTGCTCTCAAGCCTGCTGCTGGGATTCAGGGGAGCTTGCTCAATTCTGGCCGCTTGGACATCCTTCCTGCTGCGTGTTCGACCACCTGAAGGTAAAGGCTGCTGAAAGCAGTGTCTGGTGTTGGGGCTCTCAAGGGGTTTGTGTGCTGCTGCGTGAGAGGTGTTTTCCAGCTTTGCCCTTTAGGAAGGTATGGGTCAGAAGGGGTATGGCATGATCCACAGTCAAACCCTGCCTTTGCAAGCCAGGAGCCCAAATGTATGAAGCCTGACTGTTCCCTTTCTTCTTCGTCACCAAGTTTCCACCCTAGCGCTCAGGCTGTGGAGCTGTGTGACTTGCTCTGCATCACCTTATGGTTCCCTGGGGAGGCAGGAGCTCTGCACAGCCCAGACGCTGTCTGACACTTACCAGGAATAGCTGGTGAGCAGAAAGGTAAAAAAAACAAAAGGAAAGGGGAGATTATATATAAGAGAAGTAAAAAATCCCATCAAGAACCCACAGGATGCTTCTGTAAACCAGGGACCAAAGAGTTATGTGCAAGTAAGCAAGTAGTGGTAACCTCCTTGCCAAGTGTCCTCTGCCTGCCTCACAAAGCAACTGTGAGCCCTTCTTATCCCTTGACAAGCACCCAAAAGGGCAGGGGGATGTGGAGGGGTGTTTTTCTGTGCTCTATCAGCCTGCTCAAGGGTAGATGTGGGCTGGGATGTAAAAGGTCCTCATTCCACTGCTGCTCTGCCTGAAGTCAGGGGGTTCTATTCAAGGGATGAAGGCAGAACTACGCCTGCTGAGTCCAGAAGCCATAGGATCACAGGGTGGTTTGGGTTGGAAGGGACCTTAAGCATCATCCAGTTCCTGGGGGGGGGGAGCTGCTTTGCAGGGTAATTGGTGTTTGAAGTGCACAGTGTGTAGTGCTCAGAGGACTGATGCTGCTTTGCCATAAATATACCACTCCTAAGTGGCTTTCGACAGGCGTTTGCCTCTGTGTGTGTGGTAGGGTCAGGTCCACGTGCTCAGGACTCTTCCAGCGTCTGTTTCTGTGGCTCTTGTCTGGCTCTGAGGACAGTTGATTCAATCCCCTAGCACTGCCTGACAAGCAACACTTTCATTTCCTCCTTTTACTTTGGAGTTATCTGGTGCAGAAAGATTACCTGATAACCCCCTGAAGAGCAGGGAATGCTCCCCATCCCAGTGGGATAGAGAGCAGCTGAGCTAATTCCTTCTTTTACCAATTATCTAATTTTCAAGCAAAAGTTGCTGCCAAGTGCTTTGGCAAACAGACTGAGGCAGCTCAGGCTGGGGGAGGAAAAAAGCAGACAGTGACTAAGATCCCCTGTATTCCTGATTTTCAGTGGGAACAAGCACGCTGCTTCAGAAAACAGAAGTGAGGGGAGGAAAAGCAGGGGTTGGTTTGGGGTTTTGGAGGTTATCAAACGTGGATGGGGTTGCAGTCAAGGTCATGACAGCTTCTTCAGGGAGGGTATTAGCCCATGGCTTAAACACGCGCTGTTATCAGGCAGAAGAGCTCGCACAGTCACCACAAAGATGCTGAGCTGTAGGGGAGGGGGGAGTCAATCTGTGTGCTCGGTAACCACGCAGCATCAGGTCACAGACTGCGGCGTGTGGGTGAGGCAGCAGCGCTGGGTGATCAACCACCCCTGCCATGGCCAGGTCCCCTCCGTGTCAGAGGCTTCCCTCGTGTTGATGCTTGCCTGCTTTTGTCCGTCCCTGAGTCACACCTTGGCTCGCTGCCCTCCTCGCTCCTCCGCACGTGCGGCAGCAGCAGGAGCACGTCCCTGGCCAAGCATGGGGTGGGCTCAGAGCCAGTGGCTGGTCTGCAGCCAGGGGCCTTCCTCCAGAGTGTGTTTTACCAACAGGTGGGTCTCTGGCCCCAGGGGATGATGTCTCACTCTAGTGCAGGTGTCTGGCTTAGGATGGGTACTGAGCCCACTGCACCGGAGTGCAACTGGTACCTGTGCATCCCCTATGGGATTTCGGTGAGCCTTGCTCTAAGCTGCTCCCCTGATGGAGCTGCCGCCACTGAGATGTTGCGGGACCTTTCAGCCCTTTGCAGGACCCGTTTCTGAATAGCAGCCTCTGATGGGAATGAAGCTGTGGCTGCCCCATCCCTGGCAGTGCTCAAGGCCAGGTTGGACGCAGGGGCTTGGAGCAAGCTGCTCCAAGTGGAAGGGGTCCCTGCCTGTGGCAGGGGTTGGAGCTGAATGAGCTTTAACATCCCTTCCAACCCAAACCAGTCTGGGGTTGTGTGAAACCTCTGGTTTCCATCCCAGGAAAAGGTTGTGCTGAGGTTTAGTTTTAGGGTCAGACCGAATATAGGCAACTTTTGGAGAGGCGCTGCCTGATTTCAGCATCCGATTTAAAAGCTTTCTGGGGTATTTAGAGGAACTGCACCTAGAGCTGAGACTTCAAACAGTAGCAAAGTCCATGACCGGAGTAATGTCATAAACCATAAATGTATTCCTCTTGGGGATGCTTCTTATAAATCCATGATGATCCAGCCTTGGAGACAGGATACAGAACAGTGCATGGGATGGATGGGTCTGAACCAGTGATGGCAGTTCCTGCATCCCTACAAGAAAGAATAATGCAAGTGAGAGCTAGAGGAAGCTGAGCACTGGGGACAGCAAAAGCCTCTGGAATTTGTTAGTGCGAAAAGCCCTGCAGTTTTGTATGCAAATAGGAGGCAGGCACCTCAGCATAAGCCAGAGAGAGAATGGAGAGCAGAAAGGGTTTTAAATAAGAGATGAGAAATGCTGATAATAAATGATCATGGCTTTAAGGGAAATGGATGACTCTTCTAAAGTGATTTTAATGAGCAAGTTCGGAGAGAGAAGTAATTCCGGAAACACTGCTCAGAGCTTTGCATTGGGAATCACTGCAGTGCATCCAGCGAAGCAGCCCGGGGTGAAGCTGAGTGGGTATCAATAACATGTTTGGAGAGGAAAAGCTCACTTGGAAGTGCTGTTGCATTCCCAGCACCTCTTGGCGTGAGGCATTGTTACCTGGGGCTGATCCTCTTTGCCCTGTGCACCAGGCTAAAGATGCAAGGTTCACTGTGGTATGGGAGTGCAGCCACATTGTTGGACACTTGGCAGGCTTTACTCACAGCCTGCCCACGTTTACTGGTACAGGGAGTGTGTCATCTGCCCATATCCCCACAATGGGGAACCTAAAGCAGCTGTAGGAACTCCCAAAACATGCCTAGCCAGCTTCCTCCTTTTGTATGCATCCCCCCCTCGCTCAGCTTCATCCACGGGGTCCTGTGTGTCAGGAGCAACCCAAGGAGCAGTTTTACAGCTCAGCTGCAGTTCAGACACTAAGGCTCTCCTCCGCAAGGGCAGAAGCTGTGTCCAGCTAAGGCTCCAGCACCCCTTAGCGTGGCCTTTATGTACTCATAGAAACCCACTTTGCTGTGTGTGGTGGATGTCCAGTACCAGAGGTTTCTGTTCCATACAGCACCCACAGCCTGTGCAAATGCAGACCCATCTGCAGAGCTGTGGCTTTGTACCTTTCCTTTCAGCCCTCCCATCTGTGGCCCCTTTACTGGGCAGGAGATCTGAGCACCTTGGAGGGCAGCCTGCTTGGTCGGTGATTTGTGGGTCCTCATCGTACGCGGAGCAGGAAGGGCTGCTCGCTCTCTCCAAGGAGCACTTGAGGACATGATACAGGCTGCGCTTGTTGCTCCTCGGGATATGGTGACCTTGTAAAGGAAAGGAATTCAGAGCGCAGCTGGGCTGTAAGAATTACTGCGCTTCCCTTCACCGCTTCTGTTGGCCAACAATGGGCTGCCTGTTTTTGGATAAACAATAACAGAAAATATTAGCAAACAAGGGGATGTGTGACTTGCTGCAGTGAATGTGAATGAATGTACTAGCGGGGTGCTGATAACCCCAGGACCACAGGCAGCTACTGGATGAGTAGTACATGGCTGAAATGTGGAAGTAGACCCATTGCCCCCCAAACAGGCAAGTGCTAAGGTCTGTGATAACCAGTAACCTGGTGACTCGTGATTGAAAGAACAGGATCTGCAGTTGCTTTTTTACCCATAAGCAAGAAGGGATTTGGCTCCTGGTTATCCCAATAGGCAGAAGGCTCCTGGAGGAAGGTGCTCAGCTCTCCAAGGGCTGTTTCACTCTGGAGAAAACTGAATGCTGGGCACGAGGTTGTCTTTGATTTGCTACCAGTGATTTATTGACGGTAACAGTCATCTTGCAGGAGAGCAGCAAACCCTCCTGATGATTTCCCCCCCACTAAGAAGCCATGTCAATTCATGGGCTGCTTTGGGACAGGCTCCACCAGCTGCATTTGGGGTCTTGTTTGAGACCTGGAGCTGCCTTTGGGCTGCAGCGCAGAGTGAAGCAAGCAAAGCTGTTCTCTTGAGCGACTGCTTCCTTCCAGCTTGCACCCGCAGGGACCGCAGGATATCCTTTCCGTGCGGCTCCCGAGGAGCACAGCCCAGCAGAGCAGCCTGCCTCAACCCTTTGCAGGAAGATAAACACATGGGCTAAGCTTCCCTTTCCTATGCGTGCTCATAGGTGTCTGCAGGGCAGGCGCTTGTGCCGACAGCCTGCCACTCAAACCGCAGACAGAGCGCCGAAGGTCACCAAGACGGGTATAGGAAGTGAACCAGAATAAACAGCCTCTTTATCAGGCTCTATTTTCCAGCAGGAGGCTCCGGCTTTGCTCCCTATGGGAAGCTGCCTGCAGCGAGATGCCTGGGGAATCATCTGGCCGTGGCTCAGCTCACTTCCACGCTTGGTCTCCTCTCCCACATCTGCTTCCTCTTCTGCCTCATGCTTGGCACCTTCTCCTTCTGGTGGAGGCGCTGCAAGGGCCGGTTTGCTGCTCTCCGGGTGAATCCTGTGCTGGTGATGTTATCCTAGGTTGTATTTCCCAGCATCTTCCTCCTGGGAAATGAGCCTGTTCAGGTGGCTTGTGCTTCCATGAGCTGCCAGGCCCCCCTGCCCGGGTCGCTGTGTACAGCATGTTTCTGCTTTCAGCTGGCTTTAACACAAGCTGGGTGTGCTGTGCCCTGCTCCACAGCCGAGGTAAGCGTGATGCTGCTTGGCCGGGCCCTGAGAGTGCAGTGACCTGTTTCACACCAAGCCATCTGAACAGGAAAGGGAACGGGCCCTTTTCTCACTTCCCACTCACTAAAACAAAGGCTTGTTCTCAAGGGCTGGTTTTTTTCTCCCTAACTCTGTTTCTCCATGGACCAGCATGTACCGATAGCATCAAAGTTTTCCTTGGAAACCCTCCAAAGGGATTCAGCTCGGTGGACCACACAGTCACTCGTACACAGTCTGGGAGCTACTGATCTGCCTAAATCCAACCACATGTTCATTTCTCTCTGTGCCATTGATCTCACACCATTCTCAACCACCAGGATGCAGTTAGTATTTCTCATCTGTCTCGGTGTTATTCTTTGGGCATCACGCAGGCATTACTTGGTATGCCTGCCCCCACCCACATCCTGGTACCCCTTGGAGCGAGACCAGCCCCATCCTTCAAGGTTAAACTTGCTTATTCTCTTGCTTTTAAAATGTACTCAACAGTTGCATGTGCCTAAGCAAAAAGAGAACATTTAGAGAGGTGAGGGCTCAATGTGTGTCTTCAAGGTGTGCTGCAGGTGTGATCATCCACACCAGAAATATGGGACAGGAACACAACATCCCTGCTAGCAAGTCTCAAGGAACCATGGTGGTTCCTACCTAGGACTTTCTCCCCGCTTTTCATGGGTCTTAAACTCCTGTGAGCACAGGGTAGCTTGCTGGGTAAGCATCTTTGCATGCTTTTCTCTGAGGTTATTTGAACCCCCCCCCGCTGTTGTGGGGCCCATGATGGGGATTTAGCCTCTTCGGTGTCCCATTGCGGAGTATTTGTTAGCCTTATCCCCAAATTACTGGTCTGAATTCACCCCTTGCTGCATGCCCTTCACAGGGCAGCATCTGTTGAAAAGCAAGAAGGAAGCTTTGCTAACTGGCCTCAGGCAATGAAGCAGGAGGCTTTGTCCAGCACGGACATAACCTGTGCGTTCTCCTGCTCAAGCTTAACACAGATCTCCGTGTGTTCTCTATCCCTACATGATTTTATCCTAATGGTTTGCCATGAGGGGAATCCACTCATCTTGCAAGATCTTCACTTGCTGTTTTGGGTGTTGGCTTTTGGGGATAAGCACAAGTGAGAAGCGATTTGGTGGGCCTGTGTTTGGCTAAGAGGTGCCAAAGCTGCAGGGCAGTTCCACAGGGCTGTTCCTTGGGAAACTGCTGAAACCCTGTTTCTGTATGTGGGGAGGGAGAGCAGCGTGGAAGAGGTGCTGCTTCCAAAGCTTTCAGCTTGTTCCTACCAAACTTCGCTCCGGCTTGGCTTACGCTGCATTAGAAGTATTTTATGTTTAGGGTCTCATTGGCAGTGTGCTCAAAGACGTCTGACTGCAGCTGAGATTGCAGCATAAATGACTAGGAAAAGCTGCTCTTTAGGAAAGGGTTATTCGGTCATGGACAGCTTGTATAGCAAGAGGTCTCTTCAAGGAATACCTCTGGCAGGAGGACCTCAAAAGCAGTGTCCTGTGGGGAACAGGTATCCTGCAGTACTGCCCTGAATTGGAGCTTACAGAAGAACATGCTTGCATTCATACAGTCTGAATAAGCTGTCATTTCAAAGCGTGCCCTGGGATGTGGCTGTTGCTGCCATTGTTCCTGCTTCTAAAAGAATCTGTTTGCAAAATGAAGCGGGAGCATCTGACTCGAGCTGTGGGAGATGCCATCAACCCTCCACCACTGCCTCCTTCTGTGGCCTTGGGCAAGCCCTGTAATTACACTGGGACCTTGTTTCCCAGCCCTGAAACGCGTGCAATCGACTCACACTAGTTTTTCTGTGACACTTAAAGCCAGCCAATGCTTCTGCCTTTCTCCTGCGTGCCTCCCGCAGCAAGAAGCCGCATTAATTTTGCTGAGGATGCTTATTGTAATAAGGGCTTCTCTGGATAAGGGCAGCAGTGAGGTCTGTGGTGGCCAGCCAGCACTTGGGAGATGTGCAGGGGAGAGGCACTGTGTCATTACAAACAGCTAATTACGTTATTATTAAGTTCATTACTGTTTCTTGCTGAAAGGATCAGTATTCAGAGCCTGGTGCGTTCTCACAAGAAATCGGAGGGATACAGGGTTTGTATTCATCTCTCTGAGAGCTCAGTAGATCCTTAGCAAAGACAGTGTCATTTAAAGAGTAGCTACTGTGCCCGTATAGGAACACACGTGAGGTGCAGCGTGAAACTTGGGGGAAATATATCTTTTTAAGCACCAAGGTTTTATTTCTCTTAAGTTAAGCAATAAAAGCTTACAGCTATGTGTTTCACTAACAGGCAGTTTTAGAATGGCTGAAGTACTCTTGCACCTTCCCTCTGTGTGCACTGCTCTTTGTGGCCTCTAGTGAGCATCTGTCCCAGTTATAGTCTCTTGTTCCCCTTTCCCCCCCTCCTTTGATTCTTGTTGCTGTTCTAGACAGCACCACAGTCTGCACGGATTTGGGCATCCCTTTATTGACGCACAGGGACGCACATTAACGTTCTGGTTATTCATCAGAGATTATTCCCGTGTTGAATAGTCATCACTGCTCCAGCTGCCCTGTGATAGGACCACCAAGCTCTCAGATAAGCAGAAGGAAGGCTGCCTTATTTCACTCTAGCACTAATATATGCCACTGTGCATTTCTTTCCCCTCTTACAGCAGTTGAGTAACTCCAGGTATGCTCCATACCCCAGTGACTAGCAAGGGATGCTGCTGAGCTGAGTGACCGCTGCTTCAGCCATGAAAAAAAACAGGAATGTAGCAAAAGGTTGTTAAATTGAGGAGAACAAAAGCTGGGCTTCTGCAGGCACAGGATCAGTAGAGTATATAACAAAAAGGAGTTTATTACCTATAATAAAGGAATTTCTCACTATATTAAAGCACTACTCACTACTCCATTGTGTTATATAGCTCTGCTATTTCCTTCAAAAGCATCTGTACTGGCCAGTGCACATTTGGTAAACCGGTGAGACCGGAGCAAACTGCAATAGGTGTTTTTATTGAGGTGGAGCTGGTTTGCAATTGATTCTCCTGGGCAGAAAGTAACCAGAGACAAGACGCAGCCCGCTTTGGTTTTTGCCTTTTCCAGGTAGCTGCATTTCTCCAGGATTAGGGTTTCCCAGATCCTCCCAAACCATGCTGGACATAATAACTGGCTGTCCTGGGATCAGCAGCAGCAGTCATTTTTCTCCTTCTCAGTAGCTGGTGCAGTGCTGTGGTTTTGACTTTCAGCCTGGGAACAGCGCTGATAACACCGATGTTTTAGTTGCTGCTCAGTAATGTTTAGTCTGACCAAGGACTTTGTGAGCCTCATGCTCTGCCAGGGAGGAGGGGAAGCCGGGAGGGAGCAGAGACAGGACCTGACCCAAACTGACCAAAGAGGTATTCCATACCACAGCACGTCGTGGCCACTATAGAAACCGGGGGCAGTTGTCCGGAAGGGTTAGATCACTGCTCGGTCGGGCTGGGTATCGGTCGGCGTGTGGTGAGCGGTTGTGTTCTCTCCCCTTGTTATCTCCCTTACCATTATTATTATTGGTGGCAGCAGCAGTGGTTTGTGTTATACCTTGGTTACTGGGCTGCTCTTATCTCAACCTGTGGGAGTTACATTCTTTTGATTCTCCTGCCCATCCCTCCAGGAGCAGGGGGAGGGAAAGAAGGGGAGTGACAGAGAGACTGAGTGGCTGATTAATGGCTGGGCTTAAACCACTACATAATAGAAGACCTGGACAAGCTGCTGGTATGGTCATTTACAACCACTCCTTAATCTGGGACACAGACAAACCTTTGGGTTTTTTTTGTGTGACATTAGATATGTAGCAACCCCTAAAACCACTGTGGACCAAAAGATACAGATGATCTTATAGGCAGGACTATGGATTAGTCTCTCCCAGCCTATCAGCTCTATGTGATGTGAAACTTGCTATTTCCCTGTGGATTTTTGTTTAGAGAAAAGCTATCATACTAATGCTTTCAGGATCAAATGAGCAGTAGAGAATTTAATACCGTTTCCCCCAGTAAAACCTGAAAATGGACATTAGGAAGGTGCATTCCTCTCTGTCCTGCTCCCCGAGATGATGGATGGGTAATGCCAGCTTGTGTTTTGTTAGTGCATGTGTCTGTGTTTGTTCCTTTCAAAACCCCAAGACTTCAAATCTTAATGTGAAAGAAGTTAAAGGGGGCAGAATGAAGAAGCAGCTAGACCTTTGGCTTTGTGCCCACAGCAAGCCTCTCCTAACTCATGTTGATGCCAAACCTCCTGATCAGCAGCTAGGAACTTATTATTCCGACAGGTTTATTATCGCGCTGGTCCTACAGTGAAAGATGGGATGGAAACAGAAGTTGCCCAGGGACATTGTATATTGCTGGAACAAAACAAAATCCTCAGAGAGCTGCTTCCTGTGCAGTCCAGCACCACACTGCAATGCACTGTGCACTCATCCAAGCATTGACAACATAAAAATTCCACTAATCCCAAGTTTGCCAGAGCTCAAATGAGAAGCGCAGTGACACCAGCCCAAAATCAGCTCCCCTGTGAAAATGAGAGGCAGCCAGCATTATACCCCCATCTCCCAACAGAGCAGCTCTGGATTTACATGAGAGCAAATTGGTACCAAACTCTGCCCATTGTGCCCTGGTTTGTTCTTGTTTGCTCTACACAAGACAACTGCATTCAGCTCTGTCTGAGCAGCAGCTCCCAGCTGAGCTATTGCTGCGGGCTGCCCCATTCTCAGGCTGTGTGATTGGTGCTCTGAGGTTCCTCCAGCCAGGCACCAAAAATCACAAGCAGCTCCCTGAAATGCGTTTGTCCAAATGGCATTTCTGGATTCTTGTTGAGATTATGAAATGCATTGTCATTAGGATGGAAATCCTGGCCCTGCCGAAAGCAGTGCCAAGAGCTCTGCTGGGCTGGTTGGAGCCTGGGTTCCCTCATCCCTGTTTCATGGTATTGCTGCTCATTCTCCAGGGGAAGATTAAATTTGCCTAAGTGATTCTTAGCCCATCTAGCTAAGGGAGAATCTGAGTGCAGATCCCATTTGTGGGTTATTCTGTTACCTAAAGGAACAAATGGAGAGAAGAACAGAGCAGGAATCCCTTCCTATTGCTTAATAAGCAGTTATTATTCCAAAGTCAGTGGTCTTAAATGAATGAATAATGTTTTTCTACTATTCCTCATCTTCTGTAAATTAATTACTAATTGTTTCCAGCAGCACCCATCTGTGACAAGCATGGTTAGGAGCTTGAGTCAATTATGAGATCACCCTGAACCTACACCAAATGCAACAAGAGTGAGGGAACAGCTGCTTCAAAGGAGAGGTGAAAATGTTTTGAAGCTGCTTCATGTCCCCAGGTAAGCAGGCAGGCAGTGGGAATCCTCCTCCTATGAATCACATTGTGCCTATCAGTTGGGGGTACTTTGTGATTTGCTTTGTAGAACAAATCAAGGTTGCTTCGGCTCTTTTGTCCCCAGTAACCTTGCTAAAACTGTATAGTCACATCTGGCTTTTAGGTCTCCTGCTTTCAGATCCTGATTGTTGAATTTCTTTCCCTGCTTTTTCCAGAACTCTCCTCAAGGGTGTTTTTGAATGTAAGGCATCCTTTCTCCCTTGCACAAAGAGATTAATAAATGCAACGTGTCAAAAGGAGCTAGTTCTGAGCTGCTCATCACCTAGGGAAAAGGTACTAAAAGGCAAACTGTAGAGAGAAATTGGTAACTGCAGAGCTAATCTAACTGAGCAGGTTCTGTGAGGATAGTGGGTTTGGGAAAACGTACTGCTCTCAGAAATCCCAGCCAGGAGCTGCCGCAACAATGCGCTCGCTTTGATTGCATAGTGTGTGTTTTGGGTCAATACTGTGCAATGCACTCCTTTCATCCTGAGAAAAGACCCCAGAGATTGTTCAGCCAACAGGCTTGGTTGGGAATAATACAGCTCCTCTGATCCTGTGGAAGTGTATTGGTGTTCTGTTGTTCCTTGCAAGCATGTATGACATCCCCCCCTCAGAGAGGTCTGTTTAAGATCCAGCATTGCAGCAGGCAGTGAAGGACCAGACCCCCAGCTGCACAAAACCAACTGAGGCCACTTGATTTTAATGAAGTTTTGAAACTCCAGCATCTGGCCCCCTCATCTTGGGATGCAGCTAATTACAGCCAGTAATTAGGTTTCCTCATCCTCCCCAGATCCATCCTGTAATCTATTTTCAGCACTCCTTCAACAGTAGGCTGTCTGCACCCTCAAAACCTATCCAGAAGCCCCTTCCCCATAGTGTTCCTATCAATAGTCATTCCTGTTTTCAGTCTTGCCATCTGGCTATAAATAATATCCCATGGTTTATTTGTGAGTGCTTTAGAAGGGGGAAATAGATCTTTCAACACCTTCATATTTCACAGAGAGCCTTCAGGGTCCCTCTTTTCATTGATGAAGGTCCACCTGGCAATGAATGGAAAACCTGTGACCAAGCGTGCTAATGATGGTGCTTCACAGAAGGACAGGAGCCTGATAACTGCTTGCTTAGCCCATCTCTTGAAGGGGGGGAAGACCCCAAGGATTTCCAAGAGCAAGTGGCCACCCTCCCTGCAGCAGGCTCTGTGTTAATTACAGCACAGCTGGCACCATTCGGGTTCGTAAGAGATCTGCAGCACACATCAAGCTGTGTGATCCAAACCAGTGTGAACGTGTTCTTCCCACCCCTCTTGAGATGTGTGTTTTTAACATATGTTGTGAGCGCCTCATTTTGATATTGTCATTAGGGAAAGCAAGAAGAGGCAGAAAGCTGCTCCCTGGGAAAACACTTCTGAAGTGGTTCAGAAACTTAACTTGCCTCCAAGCTACAGCTTGTAACGGGGTTTAGTGACAGATTAAAGCTAAAAAGGGCCATTCTGAATGCACTGAACTCAGGCTGGTCTTTAGACAGCCTGCTGGTGCTGGGAAGCATAAACAAGGTCTTTTTTTGGTGGGTTTTAGCTTAAAAGACATTGTGGAAGGGGAGAGGATGCAATATGAAGTCTCTTGTGTTGTTCTCAAATGTATTTCTGCTTCCTTCTGCTCATGTGTCTGGGCCTTATTCTAAACCGTGTGGAGTGGATGCCCCTGAGGGGACTGTTAGGGTGTTCTGGAAACAAAGCAGTAAACTTCTGTTTATTCCCAGTTGAGCATAAGAGGGAGTGAGGGGATGAAGCCGTGTGTCTGTGTGAGGCAGGTACACTCCAGTGCAAGCTGCTTCTCTGGTTATGGTTGGAGCAGCTGATTCCTCCAGCAAGCCCCAGGTAGCAGGGATGCAGTGACACAGCGAGGGCGTGGGGCTGGCACAGGGATTCCCCACCCCAGAGGCAGCTCACTGTAGTTGTAATTCCTTTTTTAGGCTAGCTATGGGGATAGATCAAGAGGAGACACAGGGTGAGCCGGGATCTGGATGGGTCTGATCCGGTGTAAGGCAGAGGTGACGTGGGGTGGGAATGTCCTGTGTGCAAGCAGTGCAATGCAGGTTGCTCCACAGCTGCCAGAAAGCAGTGTTTGTAGCGCTTGACAGTGCAAAGAAGCCTTCTAGAGGGCATTATCTATTGCTCCAGGTTGACACAGCAGTCCTGTGAGTGTGCAAGCTGGCCATAAGCGCAAAACAAAGGCCTTCCAGAAGGCACTAAGTGTGTGGAAGCATCCCTGGCTACGGTAACTGGTTTGGTATCCTGTGGGAGAACTGCCCAGAGCACTGAAAGCCCAAGGAGCTGCCAGCAGGGGTGGCTGGGTTCCCATATAAGAGAAAATTTGCACTGCCAAGTCCAAATGGGAGCATGGAGAGCTCATTGTTGCTGAGCGCAGAGCCGCTACCCATGCGTAGGATGAGCACAGAGATGCGTTTTATCAGCTGTGTAATAAGGACTCGGTTGGATTTTGGGTTGTGATGCCTGCATCTTGCTGTTTTACCGATGAGTGTCAGAATCCACAAGCTGATGTAATGGGATGGCTGCAAGTCATGGGGAGGAAGAGCCTGGGAGAAAAACAGGAATAAAATCAATCGGCTCTTGTCAAAACACCCTTTTGATGATGGGATAGGTGACAAAAGGCAGGGTGAGGAGAGGGTGACAGGGGCCATCAGAGAAGTAGTGATGGAAAAGCCCAAGCAATGCAGTTGGTACATGCCCTGACAAAAAGGTACAGAGAAAGCTTTGGGGCCAAGTATAAATAGGAACAAAGTAGTTTAGTCCATCAACTTGGCTTTTGTTGTTGGATTGCTGTGGCCTGAGATATGCAGCTTAGTTACATTCTCTGTAAACCGAGGAATCTGCATCAAAGTTACCAGGCCCTGTTGCAATATCTTTTTATAATGAAAAAGGCAGCAGGGTCTGCAGTATGTGACTAATGATACAGGACACAACATGAAGTCAGAGCTAACAGTATGATGTAGGTGATAAAACCAGCATCAGGACGGATAAGATATGCACAGAAACCTTATGCAATATCTCAAATCTGGTTAAAAACAGAGCAAAGTGAGTAAGATTTCTCTTGACAGCCAGTATTTTTCAAGCAAATAACTGCCTGGCTTATCACTGGGCGCCATAGGGAAGTGGGTAGGTACAGGGGAAATTCCAGTGTTTCAGGCTAAGGCTCGAGCCCCAGTGCCTGCAGCGTGACCTGATAGTGAAGTGTGGGGACTGACAGCTGAGAAACTGCCTTCTGGGGCACGGCAGGTCCCACCTGCTGCTGCAGAGGTGGATGAGCCTTCAGCAGGTAGGGATGTACAAGTCAGGAGAGTCCAGTTTGCTGCTGAAGCAAGGCAGGAGTCTCCGCAGCAGCAGGGACCAGCTGCCTCTCCAAATAGGTGACTTACCATCATAGGGATGCTTGCTTCATGCTTCTCACAGAAAGCTCCTCGTCCTTTCTCTGCTAAGCTCCTTGCCAGCTCTTTAGACTCTGTTTACCAATGGAAAGGGCAGGAAATATAAAGGGAGTTAAGATCGCACTCTGGACACTAGGGAGTGCATCTGACCTGACAGTATAGCGATGATTGAGAGCTGCTCACAGCATGTAGCTATCCAGCATGCATGTATGAGGACAGAACTGGGGAGGAGAAGGAAGGAAACCACCCCCCAAACCATGTCATTTCTCACATGGTCAAGCTTGCTGTAATTTAACAAACTTCAACCTCTGGGAGGGGGGATGTTTCCCAGCAAACAGCACCATGCTTGTGGGAGGAGGCTGAGTTATCTTATTTGAGCTTTAGAAAGAGCAAGATTCATCTCTGTTGGACGGAAACATCTTCATCGCTTCCTTTAGAAGGTTTATCTCTCTCTTTATCGATGCCTGCACTGTACTGATGTCTGTAGGAGGAATCTGCACTCTACAGTGTTGTCCCTTTGAAAGTGCTGCTGTTCTGAGCAGGTCTGGTGGGCAGGCTGGATACGGTGTACAAATTCATCCTGCAAAACCCTGCCCGCGTTCGTTGCATCCTCTCCCTCTGGGTCCTTCCATCAGTTGCACATGGTACATAAGCATGAGGCTGTGTTTCCTGAGGAATGGATCAGAGCTGATAAGCCAATTAAGGAAAGCTTGGGAGCTGTTGTCTTGCTGGTTTTACAGCGCGTGTTTCACAGCAGGGGATAGGGTGATCAGAAATCATTCATCATTACTTCTTCCAGCAAAGCCTTTGACAGCTTGCTTTGTGTAGTGTAGTGGAATATGCCACCGGATGATAAAGCAACATATGTTCAAGGATCTGTGGAAGATGCTAATTGCAACTGGGCATAGGGACAGGCATGGAAATACCAGGTAGTGTGATGTCTTCATTGACACATAGACCATTCCATTCCCCATAGGTCTTGCACCTCATTGCCTCTTGAGAAGACGTTCTGTAATGCTATGACAGACAGGGAAGAAAAGGAAAAGCAGAACTGGCAATGGTGTGTGGTGTTTCACACTACAACAAGGCAGCAGGGAGCTCTGGTTCACAAAGGCAGTCAGTGCTGAAGCTTCTTCTCTTTGCCCGCAGCCAGAGCAGAGGTTTTGCCATCCTCCATCCGCACACAGGTTCAAACTGAACCGCTGGCACTAGCGGGCAGTGAGGAGAGGGACTGCTTCCACAAAACAGCTTCTTGCTGGAAAGCCCTTAAAATGAAACCATAGCCATCTGTCACGGTAAAGCACAGACACACTTCTCACCTTTAGAGGCTGACAGGCATTCACTAATGAGTCCTTGGGACCTCAGAGGTCTGATTTTTTTCCCCCCCAATTTAGCTTGGGAAGTCATCAGGGGCGTCTTGTATCCTGGGGCAGGAATTCGGGCTCCCACAAGGCAGGGGAACTGCAATCCTTTTGTAGCAGCCAACGTTTTCAAGCGGCAGGGGTGTAAATCTGAGCACTTCTACCCCTCCTTATGCACTTACGTGGCAAATTAAAGGCTTGAGCTTTCCCTTTCCCACAACTGCTGCACATCCAGACACTCCTCTTGACTTCTAAATCCTCACTGTCCCATTTCAGTGGGAGCTGCGGGTGCTCAGGCCTCTGAATATGAAGCTGTTAAAAAGGGGGTGAATGAGACTTACACAAGTGTCCATTGATTTGTCAGCCGAGCTGGAAAATATTTCCCATGCTCTGAATGCAATTGAGTTGATCTGAAAAATGGTTTCTTTTTAACCAAAATGACTTTCTGCTGCCACACGTTTGTGCTGAATACTTCATTTCGTTTTCTGGATTGGTTTAAGAACCTCAGGTAGCTGAAGTCTTGAAAGATCAGGAGCTCTGCTCTGTTCTGTCATTTACAAATGGCAAATCAAGAACTTCCACTTTTGTTACAAAAGAGAAATCATTTTTTACCTGACGTGTTCATCAAGTTTGATAGGGACACAGGACCGCTTCTTATTGACTCAGAACTTCACATTTCAGCAAATAAATCATGCTCCCGTCCCAAACTTCAGGCTTAGGAACTGAACTTAGGACATCCAGAGGTTGAGGATGGGTCTCCAAGTGAAAACCTTGGATTCAAACTCTCCTGCTTCAAGGTCTGTACCAGTCTGACTGAGCCCTACCTAGCCCTTGTCCTCCTCTTCCCCTTGTTGCTGTCTAGGAAGGAACCTACACCAAAGTCTTGCCAATGGATGGCCCTACGTAGAGCAGGGAAAGGTGGGGGGGATTGCTGTAAAGAGGTGAGGGGTATTTAAAAACAGTAAGTAGGATAAATGTGATGCAGAGACCATAATATGTTAGCAATGAAAAATATATATGAAGGCCACAACTTCAAGGCCTTCAGATAAAGGAGCAGGGGGTACTTTGAACTGTTGAATGGAAGCAGGATGGCAAAGAGGAAAAACCAAAAGGAGGCATGAAAAACGGGGGTGATGCAAGTACCTAAGAGAAACACATTGAAACATGGGCTGTGGGAATGGTGAATCACCTCCATCAGGTTATAACAGGACAAGGTGTTACCTGAAAGACCTTTGCTGCAGCTCGTCAGAGATCCCATAAATCAATACGTAGTCCAACAACAATGTGAATAAACCATAACATTTAAGGCCTTCTAGTTTCTCTGAATTGTTCTATGCATTGAAGAGGGTCACTTTGAAAACAGCAGCCCAGACTTTGTTTGCTCTAAATGAACCTTGCTTAGGATGTAGTGCTATAATGGGTGTTCAAAGGTTGGTTGAACAGTTCTTTATAAGCAGCTCCAAAGCCTCCTGAGTTTTCATGGCATGGACAGTGGCTTTCAGCCATGAGCGTTACACTCCTCATTGTGCCACATGCACAATGAAATGTGACAGCAGGGCAAGGCACCTCATAGGCAAAGGGACTGTCCGTGATGATGGAATAATAAATGCAGGAGGGGAAAGGCCAAGTGCAAAGGCTGAGATGCATTCACAAGCGCATTTGTTTCTGCAGCTCCCTGCTCCTGTGTGGATCCTTTCAGTGAAGCATTAGTAGTTAATCACCTCATTAGGAAGGTGGGCACCTCGCACACCTCTGAGCAGGGAGCTTGTGCTCTTTATTGCTACTGTGATGCGAGCGGTTACCGTTGATCGACTTCATAACTTAGGTTATGAAAGGATTAAAATGGATGATGGAGCAGGCTGTTATCTCCAGCAGGGAGGGCACAAATCTGTCCAAAGACTTCTCAGTAAGTCCTAGGGCAGTTTGCTGGCTCAGGATTCATCGTGCTGCAGGCTGGGACAGCAGGATTTGACCTTGCTGCAGAGTGAATTGTGCTGTGCCGTTGCTGGAGACCGGTGTTGTGCTACTGCAGTGACTTCCTCTGTACCTGCTTGTTTCCCTTATATATTGAACTCTGTGTTATGGAGAAAGGATGGCGTTTACCACGAGTTTGGGCAGTGTTTAGCTTTTTTGCTAGTTGATGTCTCTGCAGCCTATTGCAGTATAAATAACACCATTGCTGCCCAGAAAGGATGGAACTGGTCTTTAACATTAAAGGTCTGTAGTGGTACATGACATGGCTTAGCACCCTTCAAACCTCAATGATGCCTACGACACAGCTGCTAAACTGGTAAAAATAGGCCACTTTAATCAAATATTAATCTGTACAGAACACAGGGTGACTGGAAAATGGGTGAATGACAAGGAAGGTTTGCAGGCTGTGGAGGGAACGAGCAGCCCTGAAGCTGTGTGGCTTTCCTCACTGCAGTTTTCTATGGTTTCTGCACTAGTGCTATTAGCTAGAAACCAAGCAGGACAGCAGGCTGGGTACAGAAGCAGAAGCCTCAGTCAAAATGCACTGAGTTTCTTCATAAGGCTGGGGTTATTAATGACAACTGTGCCACGGTTGTACCAGGAGACCCTAATTGAAACTGGAGCTGAAATGCATTGGTTACTCACAAATAGAGGGGAAATGTCTGATTCAGGGCATTTACAGCTTAAAGTGACAAGGTTAAAACCCAAACAAGCCAGTAAACAAAACAAATCCCAACAACAGAGTGAAAGGTAAGGACAGAAAGAGCTGAGGTAGGAAATGAATTCCTAAAGACAATACAGTCCTCCTGCAGTTGTATGGTGGATTAAAAGGCTCAAAGAAGGGGGGGGTAACCCTAAGGCTAAAATGAACATAAAAGATACTGATCCTTAAATGTGGTTGAAATAAGCAGGAGGGGTAATCATAAAATGCTATTCTGATAGCAGATATTAAGATACCGTCACTGTGTGGTAGAGAAGAGAATATGGCGTGCAGCAAGTAACTGTTATGTCTTGGAAAGGTGATTAAAATTCCTCCAGTGTCTTCTCCAGGCACTTATCAGAGTGTTCCTGCTTTCGGGCATCTGAACTTGGAGCTGTGGAGAAATCAGGTTCGCTTGTATCTGCTAAACCGTGTTCACAGCCACATAAATGGCTGATGTTACACAGGGTACAGACTCTCTGGACAAGGGATGTAGGGACAGGCCAAGGGGAATGGCTTTAACCTGCCCGAGGGGAGACTGAGATGAGCTCTTAGGCAGAAGCTCTTCCCTGGGAGGGTGCTGAGGCGCTGGCACAGGGTGCCCAGAGAAGCTGTGGCTGCCCCATCCCTGGCAGTGCTCAAGGGCAGGTTGGACACAGGGGCTTGGAGCAAGCTGCTCCAGTGGAAGGGGTTGGAGCTGGAGGAGCTTCAAGGTCCCTTCAACCCAAACCAGGCTGTGGTTCTATGAAACCCTGCCAGGGGATCTCATGGTGGAGGTGTCTGTGACCTGAGGTGTTTGATAACCAACTTCCCATTCCCTAAGTCAAGCACCTGCTGTTTTCCTTCACTATTGGAGGGTGATGCAATGCTGTTTCTACCAGAAGTGAGCAACTTCTGCTTATTGCCATGTGGGGTGAATTAAGCCATGGGAAATGGAGGGTGAAAAGCACATTTACTGGTTTTCTCACTGGGTTCTCTCTTGCACCTCTGGCAGAATAATGTAGCACAGAGGAAGGCTTGCCACAGCATTGTCACAGAAGAAATGGCCCAGTTAGTGTGGTTTTCAGAGCTGGCATACTTTAATGGGGCCAAACAAGATTCTGTATGCAATTACATATATATGATTATAAAATCATCACAGAATCACGTGCCTGTCCAACCTGGCCTTGAACACTGCTAGGGATGGGGCAGCCGCAGCATCTCTGGGCACCCTGTGCCAGCGCCTCAGCACCCTCACAGGGAAGAGCTTCTTCTTTATATCTAATCTAAATCTCCTCTCTGTCAGTTTAAAGCCATTTCCCCTTGTCCTGTCACTGCTGCTGTAAAAAGTCCCTCTCCAGATTAAAATAGTATTATTAAAGGCCACTCATAAAGCCTATAAGCACAGTAAAATGTACCCATCTTCACTGATGGACATAACAAAAGGCTGTCTTGGATAATCTGTGCCTCAGGAAGGGTTTGGCCAGAACTACTCAGAGAAAATGCCATCAGAAATGGTCAGGATCTCTTTCATGGCAGGATCTAAGGTTTTTGCTGCCAAAAGGGATTAACGGCTTTGCTGCTTTTTACAGTTTTGGGACAGTCAAGTTGAGATTTCTATGGGCCAGGATTCAATAAGTGATTAGAGCCTACTCGACTCTCCTGAAGCACCCTTGTTAGCAAAGCCAAGCAGCAGTCCTTCCTGGAAATGTGTTTACTTATTTATCTATGCTTTTGTTTCTTTCTAAGGTTGGAGCTGAAATAACCACACAGATTAAAATGCTTAATTCTTGGTGTCTGCTGTCCCTGCGCTACCTCTTCTGGCTTTCTAGAATTATTTAGTAAACATCTTATGCCTACATCATAAGAACAACTTGGGTATGGGTCGTAAATACCATCAGTTGCAATGGTAAGATGTGCTTTGGTAGCAGACATCACAATAAGGACTACTTCTGAACAAATCAGGATATGGCCGTAGCAGCCAAGCACTTCCGTGCGTATATATTCCACGTGAAGGTTCCCTGGGATGTAGTAGAGCAAAAATAACCCTAATGGTGGTGCCGTAGCTGCAATACTATGGGTATGAGGTAGGGATAGGGATAACCAGAAGGCGTCACTGGAGCATGCTCTCCAGACCTGTAGTTTGCTCTCTCTTGAGCAGTGCAGTAGAGCCAGGTGTTTAAGTTTGTCCTCCCGCATCAGTACATCTCCCCCCCCAGTTTTTGTTCCAAATGGGGGAACAATAGCATCATTAGATCAACATTCTCCTGCCCTGCTTAAGACCCAGCTAGTGTGGGAGCATAGAGCTGAAACCAGTGTTAATGATTTCTGTTTGCTGAGCCTCAGGGAAACATAAAAACATGCATTTAACGTTCGAAACCATTAAAACCTCATGTAGACAAGGTGGAAGTGCGATGGGTTAGTGGTGAGCTTGGCAGTACTGGGGAACGGTTGTACTTGATGGACTTAAAGGTTTTTCCCAGCCCAGCTGATTCTATGATTCTGTGTTTCATTCTTTTGATATCCTTGTAAATCTCTTTCCTACCACTATTTATTTGCACATTTATCCTCACAGTCCCCCCCGTCAGCATGCGGGGAAACTGAGCTCATAGTGGAGGCCAACAGAAGTTCCCTGCACACCTTATGCTGCGTTTACAGTGCCCTTTTCTAAGTTGCAGCCACGTTTTGCTTTCATTTCAAGCACCAGAATCCAGGTAGCACACACAGAAAAAAGTCTCAGTGTTACATGAAGATGAACAGACAGTCACTTGGTGTTTATGGTGTTCCTCTTTAAGTCAACTCTGTCGAGTCATGAGAAAGTCTTGAGATGGTTTGGTAAATGTTTTCTGGGTATAAGAATTAAGTTACATATTCACCTCATTTTAAGTTTTGGAGGTCTACCTTAATAAAGTACTATGGAAAGGTGCTTTAAAAAGTATACTGAATGCATGCTGGTTCAATGTGCTAAGTCAGCTTCTCCACGGATCTGAGCATTCAGAGAGGTCCTAAAACTCAATGGCTTTAAAGCAATGTTCCTGGACTGTGGGGAATTCCTGCCATGGAGAAGTTTCGGAGCGCAGAACCGTGATGTTTCCTGCCCAGCTCCTCACTGCTGTCCCCCATGCCCTGCACCAACCTGTGAGGCAGGCAACTTCTGCATGCATGGAAAGGAGCCTCCATGGCTTTGGGGTGCACTCCCCTGCCATTTCATAGAGTCTGTGCTCTAGTCCTATAAATACAGTGATGTGTGACTTAGGTGAGTCATGCCAGTTATTGCTTCACACCGGTACTTGCTCAGATCTAGCATATTGCTGATACGGTGCATTACAGCCTAAGGAGAGAAGCGAGTCCTGCTTCCTCTTCTGGAAAGCCCCAGCACTCCTGCTGGGAAGAAAACCCTCCTATGAGGCTATGCGAGTTTCAGGGTGATGAGCCTCATAAACACCAGCTGGCGCATAACAGTACTATTGTGGTCTGAGGGCCTGGGTGTTGCAGGAGAGTGGTTTTGTAGGACATCACTGGGAATCACTAACCTGCATAAAGACACTCTCATGCCTCATTATTTGCAAGACTAGAGCCAGTAATTTTTGCGCGTTTTGGTCTTTGTGTGCCATGTGATAGCTCAGACAGAGTAAGGTTTGTCACAGCAGGCAACGCAAGTTGCTGTACCACGGCAAGGCTTCATGGCTGCGCTGTCAGCTCTTAGCAAAGAAGTGAAGTTGACAGGATTTGGGGGAGAACAAAAGCATACCAAAACAAAACCAACCCCAAAGCAAACTCGCTACCTGTAATGTTAGAAGATACAGTTTGATGCCTTGCAATGTCACATATCATCTGTTGTCATAGAACCATCCCAGAATCCCAGAATGGTTTGGATTGGAAGGGACCTTAAAGCGCACCCAGCTCCAACCCCTGCCACGGGCAGGGGCACCTTCCACTGGAGCAGCTTGCTCCAAGCCCCTGCGTCCAACCTGGCCTCGAGCACTGCCCGGGATGGGGAAGGCTTCCAAATGCTTTGCCACGAATGGAAGCTGAAGCTCTACAGCAGTTATGAGCTGTTTCATAGCAAGTGATGTGGGTGCCCCGCAGTAGCTGTGAGTTAAGGAATTTAAAACCAAAGGAGCAAACCCTTCCTGACCGCTGCGCCTTTAGGGAGGCTGATAACAGAGGGCGGGGATCTGATACCCCTCTTATCCTGCGAGACGCAGGCGCTCAGCCCGCCCCGGGACGCTCGGCACGGCACCCAGCGCCCGGCGGTGCGGAGGGCGCGCAGGCACGGCCGCCCCCTCCCGGTGGAGCCCCCAGGGGCTCGGTTGCGCTCGGCGGGCTGCGGAGGGGACCGCGCGTTCCGCGCTGCAGGGGGAGGGACCCGGGACCCGCCCGCCCCCCGCCCGCAGGTGCTGCGGAGCGGCGGGACCCCCGCGGCGGCCGGCCCGGGGCTGCACTGCGCTGCACTGCGCGGCACAGCGCGGCCAGCAGGAGGGAGGAAGAGGAAGTGCGAGCGGCAGCGCCGGGGAGCCGCGGCCGGTGCTGGGATGGGATAGGGCCGGGGCGGCGCAGGGAGCGCGGCCGAGGGCTGCGGGGCCGGGGCGGTGCTGCCCGCCCTGGGAGGTAGGCGAGCGGCGGGGCGGGGGGGGAGGACCGGGGCAGGCTGCGGCGCCGGGGAGGAGGTCGGGACGGGGCGGAGCGGGGCAGGGCAGGGCAGGCGGCCGCCAAGCCCCGCACCTGCCCGCGTTGGGCACCGGCAGCCGGTGCGCCGGGAGGGACGGGGGCGGCCGCGAGGAAGAGGAAGCGCAGCCTCGCGCTTGTCCGTGCGGCGGGGCCTCGGCCCGGCCCGGCCCGGCCCGCCCAGCGCCTCCTCCCGCCGCCCTGCCCTGCCCTCCCCGCGGCCGCTCCTGCCCCAGCCGCACGGCGCTGCCCGGCGCGACTTGTGCGGCGCCTCCTCCGCCCTCTCGTCCGCCGCCGCCTCCTTCCCGCTCCGTCCGCCCTCAGCCCCTCCCGTGCCCCGGAGGCCGCGGGTGAGGGCCGGCGGGCGGGGGCCGCGCACCTCCAGGCGCCGGGGGGGGGGGGGGGTGAGCGGCGGCGGGGCCTCGCCTGACCCGGCGGGCGGGAGGGCTTCGGGGCAGGCGCGGTGCGGGGCTGCGGCCGCAGCAAGTGTCCGCAAGCGCAGCCCTGTGCTCGGCGGGGTCCCCCGGGGCATGCATCCCCCCGCCCCGGGTGGCCTTTGGGAGCCCTCGGTGGGGTGCCCGCGGACATAGGGCGGGTGAGAGCGGGTGCAGCCGGGATGAAGCGATGGCTGTGGGGCGCGGGGTGGCGATTATGCAAAGCGGCGGTGCGCAGCCTTGCACAGCGAGCGGGGCTCGGGTCCGGAAAGTTAACGGGGTTTAAAGTTTCTTGGCTGGGAGCCTGTGCGAAGTTTGGTTTGAATCTGTTTTTCCTTGCAGAACTGCTACAGCTGCCCGGCGCTTCCCCCCCGAGGATGGTGTAAAGTAAATGTAGGAGCTCCTGAAAGATAACGGTGAGTACGCTTCAAATCGGCACCGCGTTGTTGTTAACTTTGTCTGAACCTGCCAGGGCTCACAGTGTGCAGCAAACGCGTTGGGAGCGCCAATGATAATAACGGTGCAGGAAATGTACCGTGTGTTAATTGCTTTAGTATAAACAGGGCTGCCCGCGAGCCGCGTTTCATGATGCAGCAGTTACGGTACGGTCTCAGCAAGAGATGTTTTGAAGTCGGTTTGTAAGCAAATGGGTTTGCTTTTGCTTTAGTCCCAGCTGCCTGGTTAAAATACTTGTCTTTTGGGAAGAGGGGGAAATTGAGTGAGAGCTGGGCAGAGTCCTGTGCCTGTGGCTGAGCGTGTCGTTCCCTTTGTGCTCTTCCTCCTTGCTGTCTCATCCTCAGTTATATAATCTCATAGACATTTATGGATCATTCATTGTTCCCATTAGTCCCATTCTTTCCATGTCATTGTGCCTGATTGAGTGACTTATGCAGAATATTAACACAGCAAAGAAAAATATATCTGAATTTTCATAGAGTTCTTCCAGTTTAAGCTGCAAGTTTGTGTCCTTTGGAGGTTTTCTGTCCCTGTTTCTTCCCTCTTTCCCCCTCCTTTCTTATAGCTGTATCGGCAGGTGGTAAGGATCTAATTTGATGACCAGTAACTAGATAAGAAGGAGGAAGAGCAATGACAGTGTGCTGGTTAAAGTCCCTCTTGTATACTGCTAGGAAAACCTCCATTAACACGGGTGTCATAAAGCTGTTCAAAGTACGGCAGCAACTTTTAAACACGCACCTGTTGGAGCAAATAAAGATTAATTTGGCTAAAGCATCCGTGCGATGTGCAGTGGGTGTTACTACAAGGTGCCGTCTGTGGATCTGAGTGTGATGTGACCGGTCTAGAGGTGTACCTGACTCCTGGTTTACTTGTGCCAGGCACATTGCACAGGGGTAATTGGCTTTCTTTTGTGCTGTACAGCACACTTGGCCTCTCTGTAGCTTGCAGCTTTCCAATGAGTGTCATTGTCTGGGTTTTTTTTTTTGAATGAAGAGCTGTTTTCCATACTCCTGATATTTTTCCTCCTGTTCTCCATGTGCCAGGAAAAACTTAATGGGTGTACGATATAAATGGATTTTGGTGAGAGGATAGGAAAAGTTCTTACCTACTTCTTCTGCAGCAGTCTTATGTGGTCCCTGAAAGGATCTGCAGCTCGTTTGTCATTACATTAACTTGCCTCTTTGTAGTTTCAAAAGCAAGTACTTCTGTTTCCTCAGTGTTCAGGTGCAGCATATTGTGTATGTGGTCCTCAGAAGTGATTTATTTTTGTTTAATGCTCTTTCACTCTAGTATTCACTAGAACCCCCCCCCCCTTATAATGCTGTGTAAAGGTGCAACTGCTACTGAAACCTTGCTGTGTCCCTTGTACTTCCTGACAGCGAACTGCAGATCAAGAGTAATGGGGTGCTCCACCCTTCCTTCCGTTCTTTGTTTTTTCTACCTAGTAGAAGTCTGTTTCTTTTAAGGTTTGTGCTCACAGACATGCTTTCTCACAGTGTCCAGCCTACAAAGTGGTGTTGGGCTATGACCTCATGTTTTCCATGCTGATACACAAGGACCAGAGCTCCCATGCTCACATATAAGATGTGGGGCTTTCTTCTTTTGATACTCTGGATGGGTTCAGTGTGTGATGGAGAGAGGGCTGATGTCTGCAGATTTAACTGTAACTAGGAAAAAGTTTCCGTAGATCTCTGCCAGTGCACCTGCAGAGCACTTGCAGTGTCCTCCTGCCCCAGTGACAGGCTGCTGCTTTTGCATGTACTGCTAACCACAACGTTTCTAATTCTGTGATTGTCAGATGAGGATTGCTTGGGACTTAATTGGGGCCATCAAGTGCAGTTTCCATCTCGAGCTGTGGCTGCTATCCCTTGATTCTCAGTTTCCTCGAAGTGAATGAGCTCTTTAAAGTTTAGGAGCTCTTTTTGTCCTGCTGTGGTGTGAATGTGCAGTATGGCCTTGAGTAAAAAAAAACCCTGTTCATAGAAAGTGATGGGATTTTGGGAGCCAGAAACATCATATACCCTTGGAGCAGGCAAAAGTACTGTTGTCTCTTCTGGTTTATTTCTCTGCACGGTTATACCTGGGTCTAGCAGATTTCTCCTGCATCCCTGCACTGGTCTGAAGGTCCAGATTTGAGGCAGGATGAGTTGGTTGATTTTTGCCTCTTTACTCAGTCATTATCCCATGAAAAAGGAGCTTTCAGAAAGAGGTTTTACAGTTGTGAAGTCTTTGTGGTTTGAACACTTGCAATGGCTTTTTAACAGCCCTCAAAGAACCGGTCGGGTCTGTGCTGTATCTTTAAAAGATTTCCCTGCTTTGAATGAGGTTTTTTTATTGCAAAAGGTTCTTGTATTCGTGGCAAGAGGAACGTGCCAAGTACACGTTGTCAGGCTTGTGTCAGTTTAACAGGGCAACTGTTCAAAGGGTTTCAGATAATTTTCCTTCTACTTGAGTCAGTTGCCTTTTTTTTTTTCCCCTCTTTTTTCCCCCCCTTTCTCCAAATATAACACTGGAAAAGGAGAGAAAGAGAAACTAAAAGCAATTGGCAGTATGTTGGCAGGCGTTTGATAGTAGGGACTGTAAGAGGTGATAATATGTATGTGACACTTAACACAAAATAAACTGCATGCATATGGTGTTAGAGAGATGAATGGAAGAATAATCTCAAGATTGTGAAGCTGTCTTTCAATCAGCAGGTTTGCATCGAGCTGTTTGCAAGGATTTGGTTTCGTGGTGTGATCTTTCATTACTGCAAGTGTTGTGAGACACCCAAGAGGGAATGAAAGATAACGTCACAACCTTTCTGCTGGTGTCCTCAGCTTTCTGATCACTGTTAGCATGTAAGAGGAATATGAATGGGAAGACTGTGCCCCAGGGGATAGCTGACATGCTTCCTCTGTGCTCTGTTTCAGGTCTGACAGAGGTAAACTTCTGTGTTCTGGGCAGGCAATTAAGTGGCTGGTGGCACATGTGTGGTACCCATCAGTAAGCTACTAATTTCTCAGGTGATTCAGGTGGTGCTTGTTTGCAAACACTTGGAAATGCATTGATACGTTTCTCCTAATGGCAGGTTTCCATTGTGAGTACTTGGTTTGACTGTAGCAGGCTTGTTTTCAATGGCTGCTAGAAGGGGGAAGTTAGTTGCGAGCCATTCTTCTGTTCAACAGTAAACTGCATGATGAAGAAGACTTGGAGAACTGGTGGTAGGGCTTCTTCTGGGAAACTGGTTTAGTTTATGTACAAATGAATTTACTTTGGTACGTTTCTAGAGAGCAGCCTCTGAAATTCTTTAGAAAGGTAAATATACTACTTATACAAATGTATAAGCGACCTATTCTTACTGCTGTTGAGGAGCTCAGTCTCCTTACTGATGCTTCTGCTGTGTGTTCCATTTACAGTCACACAACACTGCAAAACTCCACAGCAGCTATGAATTTTGGTGCTGAAATTTGTAGCCAAAGTGAAAGTATTACTGGACTATTTTTCTATATATGTATCGTAGCTCAGCAGAAGTGTGAGGGATGTGTGGGTATGCAAAAGCATCTCGTGTGAGCTGGTCCGGCTAGACTGACAACCTGCTGTACGCATCACTGGATCAGGCTGGAGGACCATAGTGGGCTGACTCTTTAAATTGCTGTTTCATGTGTGAAGGCAGATGGTAATCTGCTGGGGAGGGCGAGGAGGAATTTGTAATAGTCACATAATACAGTGTCTTTGGCCAGACAATGCTGATTTGCACATTTCTTCTCTAAGAGGAGAAAAATGTCTGACACAGGTTGGTATAATACAGTTTTTACTCCCAGTGCCAATGCATGGATTTGTTACATTCCAGTACAGTCTTTTCCATTGCTTTGCTTTCTGGAATACAATTGCACATTAATTTTCATAGCAACGATTGTGGCTTCAGCTGGAAATTGAAACCTGATAAGAGCTGGCTCAGTGCATGGGCTTTTGGATAAACTTTTTCAATAACACTGAGCCAAACCAACCCAAAATAAGATTTTCCTCAAACGTAAGTACTGGTCCTTGTGTTCCAGAAAGGATATCTGGCATACCCCTTGGATGCTAGGCTTTTAAAATGCAGAGTATTTTCTCTCCCAAGATTTCTTCCCCTTCTCCCTCCCTTAAAGCACCAGGGCACTCATCTGTTGGAACTCTACCCCCTGTGGTTCAAGTACATTCCTCCTATCGACCTTTTTGCCCCACTGTCCCTCTTCACACATCCTCTGGCATCTCTTCTGTTCCCCAAACTCACAAAATTCAGGTCTCGCTTGTGGGGTCTCATTCTGAGCTATACTTTGGGTCTGTAATCTCTTCTCCTATAGATACACATACAAGTTTCTGGTTGCACTTTATCTTTCCTGGGAAAAAGAAAAAAAACAAGCAGAAAACTTAAATGAGAGCATCCATTGCAGAGCAAAAGATGGGACATCTGGCATGGTGGTGGTTAACTACTCAGGAGGATTGTGAAGGGGAGGAAAAAAGATCCAACTGACTAAAACGCCTGCAAAGCCAAAGGAAAATGTAGGGTGTTTTCCTCTTTGGGTCACTTAAGGCAATTTTAACCGATTCTATGGCAGGTACCTAAGGGTTTGACAGCTTTTGCCAGTTCCAGAAAAGCAAGAAAAGGGCATGAAAAATGGGTCTTACCTTGAACAAAAATACCAGGTTGTATCTTCAAAAATCGTAGCTAATGCTAGAAGTAGCTCAGGTGATGCAGTCTTTTTTGGGAAGCCTGGTTTTCATGTTTTGTAGCCAAAAGTGAATTTTTTATGAAAGAGCAATTGTGGGAAGCAGTGTGTGAAGTTTGGAAAGGTAAAAATCATCTCTTCTGCCCTGTGCTGCTCCTGGCTTTCTTCTCTGACATCTTTGAACTTGACCCGTTGAAACTTCTGCATCTGTTCTTCCTTCTGTATAAAATGCTGATGAATTCAGTCTGTCTTTCTTGGGTTAGCCTTGGGATGCAACGTGTGCAGCTCCTTTCATAAACCTTTCTATTATGCAGTGACCCGGGCATTTATTTCTTGACCTGCCCAAAATAACCCACTTTTCCCTCTAGCTGCCTTAGGAGGTAAGCTTGTTGGAAGAGTGTGTGTGTCCAACAGCAGGAGTTGGTAGCATTGTGCTGGTTTGGCTTTCTGGAAGGCAGAGGTTTCAAAGACTTCATCCCTGCAGCTGTGAATGAGTCAGAAACCACGTTATGATAAAGGGGAGATGTGTGCAGGGGGAGGAGGGAAGAAAATAATCTCCATGATTTTAAATCCAAGTTGGAATTCGAGTTCTATTTTAAAACAAACACATAAATGAAATGGTCTTGGGCTGTTTGCACTGGAATTTTACATTTATTTCTTGGTTCCTATGCCAGAGGGATCAAAACATCCACGAGTCAGTGGTGGTTGGTGAATTCAAATTAAAACAGTAGGTTTAAGGATTATTCATTTTTTATATTCCAAATTGCTTAAACTTAGTAAATTTATGCACCTCGCTCTAGAGATGGAGAGGCTTTTAGCTTTGAATTAGTTTTGTATAATTGATACATGAAGGTGGAAAAAGCAGCTGTGCTGGCCTTCCTGTAGCTAAAGGAATGATGGCATAAATAGAGAACCACCAAACTAGACTAGAGCAGCAAACCTAAGTCAACCCACAGATCCTTTGTTTCCAGCTAATTGTTCTTGCTGTGTTCACTGGTCCCCATAAGCTTGATGAAGGGGATAAGCCTTGCTTTCCTGTCTTGAGGCTTTTCTCTCTTGATCTATTGAAATTCAGAGTGGAGGGCCCCCCTTAGAGAATGTCCTGTTGGTAGCTGTCTCCTCTGGAACAAAGAGGCTCCAGCTGTGGATATGGATTGAAGGGAGAGGTAGCCTCTCGGGCAAGCAATTTGGAGTCATTTAGGAAACCAGTAGGTTTAATTTGATTTGGAAATGGGAAGCCTGAGTCAGTGCAGCTTTCGGACCGCTGATGTCCTGTGCGTGAATTCAGAGAGAACCTAGGGAGGCCTGCAGTGCTCTGCTACTCGTTCCATTGATGGGACATGTAATAGTAATGGAATTAGGCTGTGCAGCTCTCTAGTTTTAACGGGATGGGAGAGATGTTGTAAGTCACTGGTTTGACACTGGAAGGATGCAGCATCAGTCTTTCCATCAGTGAAGGCTGGTGTCCTGAGTAAGTGCATCCTTAGGATTGCTGCTCTCCAGTGTTTCAATGCTAGCAGTGTTCCCAGAGGAAGAAGAGAAGAATTCATGTGTGTCACATAGTGCAAGTACAGGTAACAAGTAATAGGCATAGCCCAGTTAAAAGGGTTCATGTCATGTTTTCCTCATCTTTTAGCTTCTTCATCCTAGTCTGTTTCCAGCAGTCTCGTCTGTGTTGAGATACCCAGGCATTAGTTATGCATGTGTAATTACAGCTGTGCATGTAATTAAGTGGATTATCAGTATTAGCCAAAGGGAAGGAGTTGTGTGTTTTGAGGATGGTTGTCATGTGTGTTGTCATTTCATGTGCATACTAGATGAGACAAGAGGCATCACTCAAAGAGAAACCTTGGATTGGAAGGAACCTTCATATATTGCATAGTCCAGCCCCTGGGCCCTGTTGTTTTGACAGTAGTACCGCCACTGAAAAAGAATAATCAGTTTTAATACCATGAGCTTGCAAGTGCTGCAGCAACATCTCTGAATCCACAGTGCTTATTGAAAGGGACCTGTAAGTCTTACACTGTCAGCGTGGATACTTGATCTTAACCCAGTCTGTGGAGAAGTTACAAGTGGGAGCAAGGCATGGGTGTGCTCTGTATCCATAGAGATACCCTGAAGAAATTAGAAGACTTGGAGGTTGTTTTGAGCATCTTCTCAATGTGGCTTTGAAAATACAAGGGTTGATAACAGGCAGAATGAGATCTATTTGCAAGCTGTTTTCTTAATAAAAGCTGGAGTTGCCTTCCCTAGGGACAGCATGGATGGCATACATCTGCAGTGGGAGCTCTAGCTCTCTCCTGCTGTTTTTCAGATTGTAATATGAAGTTACTGCTGCAGGTCTAGTGCCTTGGTGAGCTGATTGAGCCAAATGGGCAGAAACAATCCTTTTTTTTTCATCAGATACAGACAGAATTGAACTGCTCCATCTACCAAATAACAGGAGAGGAGCTCCAGGAGCTCAGGGCAGCTCTGTTTAGGTCTGACTGCCCAGTATTTGTATTGAATAAATCTACTGTATCAGCTGTAGGTAGCAATTCTGGAACTCTTTTAGTATATGCCAAGGGGAAAGAAAAAGATATTTGATGGTTGGGTTCCGTTTGAGATAATCTATTATTTGTCTTCATTTCCTAATCTGATGCTGGCACAAAGCCTTATGAACACAAAGTCAAAGGAAAGGGGGCTTTCTTAGGCGGTGCTTTGTCAACAGATGTGAACAAAGGTGGTTTTAAAGTATTACTGAACCATTGAAACAAGTTCTTAAGGAAGTGTGCTGAGACTAGGGGAGTAAGAATCCTTCCTTTGGGGGTTGGAACTGAGTGATTTTAAGGTCCTTTCTCATGCTAACCTTTCTATGATTCTAGGATTTCTGTGATTCTATGACATCTAGGTTTTGTGAAGGGAAGGACCATCATCTCTTGTCTTTCCTCACTGAAAGAGGGTTGGTTGTTCTGATAATGCTATAGGCGACAGCTCTGTCCCTTGGGCAGTAGTTGCTATGTATTACTAAAGGCTGTCCATAGATGAAACTCACAAAGTAGCATTATGATTTAGTTGAAAAAGACTGATCCTTGGTGTTCTCCATAATTTTATGGTTTGAACTCATGCTGACTTCATGTCTGGATGTCTACAC
The DNA here is from genome assembly GCF_034315485.1 of Pezoporus occidentalis. Classification (NCBI taxonomy): domain Eukaryota; kingdom Metazoa; phylum Chordata; class Aves; order Psittaciformes; family Psittacidae; genus Pezoporus; species Pezoporus occidentalis. The sequence goes on from NW_026912854.1 coordinate 1,832,211, forward strand.
TTGGAACTGAAAGAAAAGCTGGAGTGGTTTGGCTTTGTTTTCTTTTACTGAAAGAAGAACTTAGTCTGTAACTTTTTACTGGCTTAATGGAGAGCTGTGTAGATGGTTGTCTTGGTCTCTTACAATGAAAGGTGGTAATAATTTGCCATAATATTTCCAATAAAAATACGAACCAAATAATACTGAAGTGGCATAGCTCCGTTCCTCCTGCTAACAGTGTCATTCAGCTCAGCAAGGTAAACTGCTAGGGATTTGGGCCTTTAGAAGGAGAATTACCTCAGATACACAGTGCTGTAGATGTTGACTCTTCAGTTGGAACAAGTGTGTAACCTCTGTGTGCAGAGAATTGCTCCCTGGGTTTGCAGTTCAGCACTGAACAGTGTTGAATGAAAGAATGAGTTCAAAGAAAGGGAAAAACCTTCCGTGCACTGGATGAGATATCCATGCAGACTGGCACAAGATTCACATGTACTTTGGCTTTTCTAAGGGCCAGCACTTGGGCTACTTCTGGTCCCATTTTGCTGTTTGCAGAACAATTTGGGTACCATAAAGGGAAGAAGTTGTCTATTTCTTTCTTGCTGGTGTGCTACTAAAGAAGGATCATTGCCTTTAGGAAGAGAAGAGCCTTCTCTGGTTTTGAGGTAGTAGAGCAGCTGTGTCTTAAGAGCTGCAGTTTGCCTTGTACACGTTGTGATTGTGTTGCTGAAATGTTTGCATGAAATAACCTGTCTTTCTGCAGTAATTCTTTTAAACCATTCCTTACAGAAAATAGCATCTTCCTGCAGTTGTCAATGGCTTGCCTTGTGCAGCTGCCAAAAGAAGAGCAAGGCTGTGTCGGGAAGAACCAGCAGGAATTCAGATCGCTTGGCATCACCATTTGCTTCTGCAGAAACAGGGTAGAATTACTGGGGCATTGGTTACAAGGTACCCACATCGTGGGTACATGAGGTCCACAGCCGGGCATCTTTTCCTCCTTTTCTGCAGAGCTTTTGTGTGTAGGTAGAAAGAAGCAGGTGCTCGTTGCTGCTGAAGGCCATTGTGTGCTACCTGCCTCTTTTAAAGGCAGAAAATTGCCTGTGTTTCGTTTAAAATCTGCCAGTGCCAGTGGCATTTTATGTCTCTTTAATTCCCCTTTTAAACCCCACGTCTTGGACTTCCTTATCTGCTCTCACAAAAAAAGGGATTGTTCGGTTTCGGTCCCTTTGTTGGAGCTGTAGTGCCAGGAGCCTTCCTGGCCTCTGGCACTACAACAGAAAATGCTGCTCTTGAAAGAATGGAGTATATTTAGGAAGGGTTCTGGGGTGGGGGGTACCAAGGCTGGTAGCGAAAGGCAGAACTTGGCATAGCAAGGAAGTGGCTGAAAAGACACTCATGGTCCTTGAAACTTTTGACAATGGTAGGATAAGGTTAAAAGGCAGAGAAGAAAAGAGAACTAGAACAAGCAGAAGGGCAAAGCATCAGCAGGCCCCAAAAGGGGAGGGTATGCTCATGTATAGGCATCATGTGTTTTGCAGGGTGAGCCTGGAACAGGGAGTTGGTAATCCCTGGTGTTTTAGCTGAGTAATTTACATCTATGTGGTATGTAACTACGTGGTTTGGGTTCCTCCCGCTTACTCAGCCACACAAGCTTAGTCTGTCATGGGGTACAGGCTCTGAGTCTGGATATTGCTGGGCTGTTGTGTAGCAGCTTACAGCTGCCTCTGAGGAATGGAAGAGTGAAGCGTGGTGGCACGTTGGTGAGGTGAATATCCCTCTGACACCTCCTCAGCTTGAATGCGTGCTTATTTTGACAGATACTGTCCAGCTGGGTGAAAAATCACTAGCTGGTGGCAGTGCAGGACTGTAGCACGTTCATCAGCAACCTTTGCACCCTGGGTGAGTGCTGTTATGGGTTGCCTGCCACAAGGCTGCCTTGGGAGTAAGGAAGCTCTTCAGATAGGAAGCTTATGAGCTTTTAAGGCCAATCCTAGATTATTGTAGGTCTTCTAAGGTGTGTGTGTGTGAAGGCAGGAAGGATTCTTACTCCGATAAAATTACAGCTAAATATGTGCTTAAGGTTTGGGGATTTTTTGCATGTAATGCTGTTGATTCTGTCCAAACCAAGGCAGATGCGGGTCATGCTCTTGTTTTGCAGTACAGGCATGAATAATGATGGAGATTAAATGCATGGGGCAGATCAACAGCGTGGGAAGGACCCATCTTATGCAGCTATGCTCCTGACAATAGCTACTTTCTGAACAGCTTGGAAAGTCTTCCTAGGAAGATTTCTGCTATTTAGAAGACAAGAGATTGTCATTTGCATTCGGGAAGCATTCATCTAATTGAAATACTTGGCTTTTACATCTGTGCACATGTGTGCAGGCATGCAGTATGACAGCACAGTAGGGCAGTTAGGGTCGTTGCTTGTCTCTTTTAATGGTTGTGAGTGCTAAGAAATTAGCCATTAAACTGTAGATGGAAACGGGGTTCCTGCAGTTTAATAGGAGCTGTGGCTGGATAAAGGACACATATGGCTGTGTTGTGTGTGACGGAGTCTGAAGTCTGCTGTATTAATGGTTTTCATCTCATTTCCCTGACCTTTGAGCCTGGGAATTCTGTATAGCTGATAAATTAACCCGCCAGTGGGTTGTTTGCTGTTCATTTCAGAAAGCCACTGTGCTGCAAAGCCTGTGATGTCCATCCCGTGGTAAGGATGAGTGGTCTGCTGCAGCAGTTGAGGGTCTCGGGTGTGGAGTGAGGCACGGAGCCAAAGCCAGGCTGCTCCCCAGTGCTGCAGACACACTGCTGGCTTGTAGCTGTAGGAGCGTGGTCCATTGGATCGTATTAGTGCTCCTAGGAAACGCTGGGCGTTGGGTTTTGTTTCCTACCTGCCTGTTGGAGGGTCCCCTGTTAAGGGCCGAGTGTGGTTTGTAAGGAAGGGATCTCAGTGTGTTTTCCTGAAAGCCGTGGAACAGTCCTTCCTGCTCTTCTGACTCCTGCCTTAGAGCAGGATGGTGGCTGCCGGGGTAAGAGGCAACGCATCCGACCATTTTATCTCAGTGTTGTTGCAGGACCCATGGAAATGAGAGGATCTCCAGAGCGTTAACAGAGAACCAAGTTTTACTGCTAGCTGTAAAGCTACTGGTGGAGGGAGTCGTTACACTAAGGCAAGGTGAAGTTTAAATCTAACCCAGCCTGCCTCTATGGATCCATAGAGGTATACATCTGAAAGAAGCACCTCTTGAGAAGGTCTTGCAGAGGAGAGGCGGTGAGTTACTGTTAAGGATAGCTGAGGGGCTTCTGGATTCATTTAGGTTCTCTGCTTATACTTGCTCTTTAAGAGGAGCCGCACTTCTTCCAGTACCTAAAGGGGCCAGCAAGAAAGCTGGAGAGGGGCTTTTCACAAAGGCAGGTAGTGACAGGAGGGGGGAATGGCTTGTAGCACTTTGCTTTCAGTGCACATTTTGCCATGGAGGCAGGCAAAAGGAGCAGAAAGAAAGAAAGAAACGGCTGCAGGTTTAACTTGTCTTGATTCTTCTGGCAGCTCTGAATAACCAACAGTGCGTGGAGAGCTGCTGGCAGCCCCTTTACAAAGTGTGCAGCTTCCACAGTGTAGCTGATAACGGGCTAACTGCTCCCATCACACCTGCATGGGCCTTTCTATCTCTGCGGAGCACATCAGTGTTCATCAGAAGTTACTGAGCCACGATGCATCACAGACTCCGTTTAAGTAATTCTCTTGTCGTTCTTCTTGGGCCGAGTGCACCTTTCCTAAGCAATACCTTATTTTTCTACCCTATAAAACCCTTTGGGTTTTATAGTTAAAGGGCTGAGAATTGGAGGAATTAAACCCTCTCTGTGTATTCAAGCTTACCTTTTAATGGGGACTTTTTACCCTCGCCTCTTGCTTTTTAGCTCTGAGTTCCATCGTTTTAAAGCTCTGGTCTGTGCTGGGTTTATGAACGCAGTTAACACAGCTGGATTGCATAATGTGACGCATGAGTTGGGAAGCTTTGGGTGCCAATTCTCTCACCTCCCTGGGTGTTCACTCGGTTAACAGCTGGCTTCCGCAGAGGGCTGTGTTCTGCCTCAGTATTGCTCATTGATCAGATGATGGTTACTCAAACTGCACGGGAACTCCGTGAGCCTTTTCCATAGGCTGCTCCGGCATCTCGCTGTGATCTCACCAGTATGTGCCTGCCAAGTGCTTAGTTTGATTTACTGCCCTCATCTTCCATGTAGACTTAGGCAATCATGAAAGGAAAGATTAAATCAGAGTGGGAATGACTATGCAGATAGCTGATGCAATTACAAGGATGGACAGCAACAGCTACAAGGTTGTTTAACTTCAGATGTTTGTTTGAGAAATTCAGTAACTACAGTATCAGCTAGGTTGGAAGATGCCTTTAAGATCGTCGAGGTTGATCAGACATGCTGTGTTTTGCTGGGGCTGGAAGGAGATCTTATACAACAGAATTGAAGTAGTAACTGCAACTGCGCATAAAAGAGAACCTCAGGTGTGATTGTCCTTATTACGTGATGGTTCCAGCATTCGTAAGCCAGAGCTTTAGGCTGGGTTTCTGTTGGCAAAATGTATTAGGTGTGGAGAGCAAGAAGGGCTCCTGTTTCAGATGGCCACCCCCCATCCTCTCAATTTTTAGCTTGGTACCCTTAGAAACAGCAACGGATTCAGTTGTGCATTTGTATGCGATCCGTGTCTCTTTTCCCCTCTACAGTGACTTTTGTTTGGTGAGCTGGTCCGAGCCAGGTCAGCAGAGCAATCGAGGTCCCAGAGATGGAGCAAAAGCCCAGGCAGGTTTTGTGAAAGCAGGAAGCTGGATGGAGCAGGAACCTGCAAGGGAAAGGTTCTGCTGTGAGCCTTGTTAAGCAGCTGGCAGCCTGTACCCGGGGTTCAGATGGGTTTGCCTTGGCCCTGCTGCTTGCTGAGAAGCTCTTTGCTTTTCTCAGTTAGACAAATGTGTGAAAATGAGAACAGGAATCTCTCGCTTTTCTGAGGAAGAGCAAAATGAAAGGGCTGAAAGAGGAAACTTGTGCTACAACCAGATTGCTGTCTCATGACTTACTTCACTTCTACTCCACACTGCGTAGCGTGGGGTTTTACTGCACACAAAGCCTCGCAGTCAGAGTAGTCTCAAAGGGTCTTCCAAATGAATGAGGTTCAGGCTGTTCCAGTGTTTTCATCAAAGTGTTTAAATAAATATACTTGGGAACACTTACTTTAACAATCAAAAACCTCAGTCTTCAATGCAGCACTGTATCTTGATCACTTTTAGGCAGTCCTGTGCAAATCATGCAATGAGAGAGCAGAATTGGGGGTTATTGCTGCTAATGAAGGAGCCTTAACCACCATAAAAACCCCAAGTACTATGTGCCCATATGGGATAGTGCTGGGCAGATGGCAGACAAATACAGATGATGAGTTATAAAATCTTGCTTTCCTGGGGAGCTCAACTAAAAAGCAAGTTTTTACTGCCCAGCCGGGCAGTATTAATTTAGGTTACAAATTAATTATCTGATAGGGAGTCTTTTGGAGCTTAAGAACATCTTAAAGCACAAGCCCGTGCTGGGTAGTTTTGCTGTAGCTGTAAAGTCCACGGATTATATTTTATCTTTTTGTAAAGTACTTTATATTCTGCAGGGATGCAGAAGGGAAGTAAAACCCTTCCCTGAGCCTGATGGTGAAGGAAAATAGGATGCTGATTGTTTCCAAATGCTGCTTGCTCATTAGGTAAAATTTATTACTCATTTCCCATTGGAGAAGCCATGTAAATTGAGATGGCCAGTGGTGAGCAAAGCACCAGGTCTGGTGAAGTCGTCTTAGAGCTGGTCTGATAGCAGCTTCTACTTGGCTTGCTAGCGTGGCTTTCCTCAGACCTCGGCTGGTGGCTTAGTTGTGCCTTTTGACCTGCAGCTGGCCAAGGGCTTGACCAGGCTGTTTCTTCCAGCTGCAAATGGGAGAAAGAGTTTAGGGATTTTGTTATTCCTCCTGGCCAATGTTGCTTGCTTCTGGTGCCTGTTCATAGATGAACTGAATCAGTGCTGCAACTCGGCATCTTCCTAGGTTTTGAAATAATCAGTTCCCCTCCCTGTGCTTGGCATAAATTCCCCCTTCAGCCGGAGGAAAGTGTGCTCCCTTGAATTTGTCGTGTGTCTCCATTCTGCAGGAAACCCAGAGAGGGGCTTGGGACAAGGGCCTGTAGGGACACACTAGGGGAATGGCTTTAACTTGCCAGAGGGGAGACTGAGCTGAGCTCTTAGGCAGAAGCTCTTCCCTGGGAGGGTGCTGAGGCGCTGGCACAGGGTGCCCAGAGAAGCTGTGGCTGCCCCATCCCTGGCAGTGCTCAAGGGCAGGTTGGACACAGGGGCTTGGAGCAAGCTGCTCCAGTGGAAGGGGTCCCTGCCTGTGGCAGGGGTTGGAGCTGGAGGAGCTTTAAGGTCCCTTCCAGCCTAAACCAGTCTGGGATTCAGTGATGAAGTACTTCCTTTTTACTGTTCTATTGTTTGTTTTAAACTGTCCTATTCTAAGCCCTTGTGGCATCAAGACTCAAGGCCTGTTGTGAAGTACATCCCCCGATGGCGTTAGAGCTGTCGCTGCTGTCTGTGTTTCAGCCCGTGCCAGTCCTGGCTGCCTCTTTTCTGCTCTGGTCCCTGAGGCTTTGGTCTTTGCAACCCGGAGTGTTTAAATTGTCATGTGTCTATTTCATTTACTGTTCTTGAAATCAGATTTATTTTCAAAGTCCTTTCTGAGAAGGAATGTGTGGGAATGCGTGTGTAAGCCATAAAACATGTTAGTCCTTTGGGAACCACATCATTTTACGGTTGTATTCCTACCTACTGATATTTTTAACTAGGCCATGCTTTCCTTTCCTTTCTTTTCTTCCCTGTCCCAACCCCAGGGAACACTATTTGAGGTGAACTTTCTTCCTTTAGGATTTTGAATCCCAGTCAGAGCGGGATTATTCATCTTTTGCAGGCATTAGCTCTGAGTTACCGCTTCTGTAGCTGTTCTGGATGTTATATTCCTCTTCTGGGTTTGTGGGTTAATGTTAATTTAATGCAATTATTTTCAGCTGCTGTCTTTTCCCTTTAAATCCTATACTCTGCTATGCTAAGCTCATGAAACACAGCTATTGTGGCATACTTGGCTGCACTGCTTAGTACAGGCACTCGTAATGTAGAATGCATTAACTGGAAGAGATTTTCCTGTCTGCAGCACATGACAGTTCATGAAGGGCTGCAAGATTTCTTTGCCCCTCTAAATATTTTGGAGGTTTTGGCTTAGTTTTGCTACTTCCATTTGGAATTCTCTTCTTAAGTGTTCTTGGTTGAAAAAAAACCCAAAGTAAAACAGAAAAATCCAAAAATCAATTGGTGACAGTATGGGAGGAAGGAACATAAAAGCCTCTCATCTGCTGGTTCACCGTTCTTGTTAATAGAGATGCATCCCAAGTGTCTCTGAGGTGTTTTAGGAACCGTATGCCCAGGGTGGTGGGAGTTATGCTGGTTCTTCAATATATGGCACATGGACGGTGTGTTCCAGGCTGTTTGTGGTAGTAGAGCTCCTGGTAGCTTACTGCAACAAGAATCCCTGCCCTCGGGGCTGGACTGCTTTCCAGATGAACTAAAACTCCCACCTACTTGAAGAGGGTGCAGGATTCGGCTTGAAGTCAGCGCGATGACTTCACTGCTGTATCATGTAGGAGGAGAGGATTCACTGCAAGGGAGGCAACATATGTTTAAACTTAAATATCGTATAATTAGCCAAACTGGCAAAGGAAGCTGTGAATAACATAAGGGATATGTATTAAGTCCATTTTATGATGCTTAAAGAGTTCCCCAGTGCGAGAACCCCTACCTCAATATTAATCTTTTGACCACGTTCCTATCCCGCTAATGGAGATGTCTGGCTGTCGGCAAGGGTTGGTTTGCTCTGCCTCTTCCTTAGGTGTGGATCCACCTGTTGTGGTGGGGAATAAGCTCAGCCAGGGAACCCATCCAGGTTAAAAATACACTGGTTTTCAGGTTACTCCTCTGCTCGCTGGATGGAGGCTTGGATCCGTTCCCCATGTCACACTGCAAGTACTCTGCCTAATGTGACCGGGGGGCTCTGCTGGAGAAGGGGAGCGAAAGGACACGAATGGAAAACCTGGACCCTGGGAGGAGCGTCTCTGTAAATAAACCTTCAGGGGAGATGGTAGGCGTCAGCAAGGATACAGCAAACTTGTGAATGAGAGCAGCATGCCGCTCCTCCGGCTGTGCGTGTTTTTGAGGACTATTAACAGGTTTAACTGTGTGGGTATTCTTCATTAAAGTGAAAAGATGGGCTTATTCTTGGCAGGGCGGATTCTACTAAAATCAGCCCCTTTTTTACTAAGGTATTATTCAAGCCCAGAGGCTGTTTCTCACCCAGAATTGGTGGCTGTTAGGTTTCCTGGCCCCATCACACTGCCCATCACTTCGGCTTTCTGCAGTAATCCCCTTCATCTCCTAGAGCTGGACCTAGAGCTGGCATGGTGGAGAGAAGGGAGGAGGAACAAGGAGTTTTATTTATAACCTTTTCTCTGTGTAGCGTATGGTGCCTTGAAATTCACTCGTTCTGATGTAACATGGGTTGTGTGTGTGTTGGGGCGGATGGTGCCAGCAACAGGTACTTGGTTTGAATGCGCCCGTGTGAGGTCTCAGGGTGAGCATCCTTTAGCAGGGTGATGCGTTCCATCACCTCTCAGTGCTGACTGAGAGCACTCCTGCTGCCTGACTTAAATCCCTTGCTATACTAACCTGGTGTTTGAGCCAGGTTAGCTCTTAAATCCTTTTGTCCTCAGTGTGAACTATAGCACCTGTGTGTGCAGGTTATCAACCTTCTGTTCTGGGGCCACACTTCAGAGGAAACAGTGGTTTGTATGACCTACGGTGAGAGAGTTGCTGCCAGAACAGATTTTATTATGCTTGTTTGCAATTAGTTACCTGCAGCTTTTCTGCTTGCATATGGCTTCAGTGAAACCCCCTGATGCCTCTTACTCTGTGCGCAAGGTGCTGTGAGGAGACAGTTCTGCTTGACTAGCTTTGTGTTGGACCTTCGTGCTTCATTGTAAAAGGCCTGCTTCTGTTCCTAGAAGAGCTTTGCGCAGCGGCTGGTAGGTGATGAAGAGCTGGAGAAAGAGTTTTGCAAAAGCCCAGGAATGGATTTTCATAGGACGTAGGGGTAATGGGTTCAAACTTAAACAGGGGAGATCGAGATGAGCTCTTAGGCAGAAGCTCTTCCCTGGGAGGGTGCTGAGGCGCTGGCACAGGGTGCCCAGAGAAGCTGTGGCTGCCCCATCCCTGGCAGTGCTCAAGGGCAGGTTGGACACAGGGGCTTGGAGCAAGCTGCTCTAGTGGAAGGGGTCCCTGCCCGTGGCAGGGGTTGGGACTGGAAGAGCTTTAAGCTCCCTTCCAACCCAATTCTATAATTTACTTGAAGGCTTATGTGTAAGGATGCCTCTGTTGGTACCCAGGCACCATCTTATTCTTTGGGATAATGACATTGCGTATGAGTCACGTTTTCATATGGGTTTCATTGGTTTAATCACTGCACTCTGCTGTCATCTGTCAGAAAAAACATCTTATCTCTGAGGTTACTCACATTGCTGGCGCAGTGCAGTGTTGTATGGAAAGGCAAAAAACCCACCCTGTACAGTTGCCAGGAGTGTATCTGCTGTCCTTTTCACTTGGAGTACCACCAAGCTGGAGGAAAACTAGTCTGCTCTCAAGGAAAGAAAACAAACAAAGTCTGATTCTGCCTTGTGTTTGTAAGTGATGAGGGGAAAGGGAAAGCTGAAATTTGGGGCTAGGGGAAGAACGTTCATTAATAACCCCCCCATGTGTGTGAGGCCATCTGCGACAGCAGTGGTTTTGCACCACAACAGGAACTCTTGGCTGGTTCTCTCAGAAGCTTTACAAAGAAACGTGACTTGTTGGACCCCCTTCACGGCCGTGCTCCCATGGCTGAGGCTGGACATAGAAATTACTCATCCTTTCTTTTTTTTCCTGATTACATGATTATTTGCATCACACGAAGCAGCTGGTACTGAATTCCTTCAGCGCCTGCTTATCAGATGGGGCTCCCGAATGGCCCTGTTGGTTTTCTAACAGTTCTGTTAAGCAGGATTATCACACAATCCCAGCCTGGTTTGGGTTGAAGGGACCTTAAAGCTCCTCCAGCTCCAACCCCTGCCCCGGGAGCGACTCCTTCCACTGGAGCAGCTTGCTCCAAGCCCCTGTGTCCAACCTGCCCTTGAACACTGCCAGGGATGGGGCAGCCACAGCTTCTCTGGGCACCCTGTGCCAGCGCCTCAGCACCCTCACAGGGAAGAGCTTCTTCCCAGTGTCTGATCTGTATCCAGATTGCTCTGGTCTATCTTGCTACCATTGTGTCAGCTTCAGCTGTGATTTCTTACAGTGGCTCTGATGTAAGTTCAGGTTCTTAAATGCCAGGTTCCTGCAGTTTTCTTTCCTCATCTTAATCACTTTTCAGTTTTCTTAACCCTTCATGCAACTTCTTCCATCGCTAATAGTGGTTCCAGATGTGTCTTTTTGCCTCACCTTGACTTTGGCTTTCTCTATGCTGCTCCTGCCTCTGAAATGCCTTACCAGTCCTCTGCCACGTTTGCCCACGTCAGGGATTCCATAGCAGGAACTCGAGCTCAGAGGTGCTGACAGGAAGCAATCAGATTCAAAACAGAGTCAAAATATTCCTCATTCATCACTGGCTTCTCTCTGCACCTTGTCTGTTCCTTTTTGTCACTTAGATTGTCAGCTCTTAGAGTAGAAGACAATTTTCTTTGTAAATTGAATAACACCGAGCACTTCAGAGGTACTTAATAAATAACAACTCAAATAACTTACATCCATGTAATAGCCTGTTTTTACACAAATCACATACGCTTGTCTTTTATATTGCCTACCCCTATTTTTTATCCACCTTGCAAAGCAGCATTTACATAGTGCAAGCTAGCATTGGAAAGCAATGCTTTGAGTCAGACTTGCAGGTAGATTTTCTTGTAGTTCTGTGTTGATGTTTTTTGTTGTGCTTGTGTTCTTTGGACTGGTTATTCCTTTGAGGTTAAAGATACGTTATCATTCCAGTGCTGCTTGGATGGCAATATACCTTACGTTACGTAGCTCATTAAAACTATGAAGCCATCTGGCTGTGGATAAACTTGGTCCCTTGCTGTTAGGGACCTGACTGATCTCCCTACCCTTATCTTCCATAGAGCTTTGAATCCAGGCAGTGATGGGCTGTTTTCCAATTGATTTTCTATTCTGACTCTTCTTCTGCTGGAGCCTTGTAAAAAGCCTGTGGGGAGGAAGGTCAGCCCAGACCAAGCTGGGAACATATTAGGATGCTACAGCTACATCCAAGTTGTGCGTGAAGCATATATCCTGGTCACATCCTGGTTGGCTGTGGAGGAGTAGCCCAGTCTGGCATCCACACGTGGATTTCCTTCTACTAGTTCAGCCTCAGAAGGTGATGGCTGTATCTCAGACTGAAGGTGAAATCATGGTGTGACTGGGGCTTGGTAGGCAATATTTAACTTGAAGCGAAGACCTAGTCAAAGGTTTCAAGAGGCATCTGTGCTATGGCTGTTTCATTGCGTGTGGGCTTTCTGTGGCTCCCCACCACATACACCGCTTTTACTCTGCAGGACGGTCTTTCAAATGCCGCCTGGTTTGGACACAGTGAATGTGCTCCGAGTTTGATGTCGAGGCATCGTGTGAGGAAAACGGGGCTGGGTTCTTGGTGCAGCGGGGCTGGAATTCATCAGGTTCAGAAGTTGCTCTTGCGCCTCTTGATGTGACAGAAGTATTTGCAGATACTGTTGTATTCTGTGCAGCGAGCGGTCCCATTCACATCACCTGCACATGATGCTGTCCCCACCACAGCAGCTGGGCTTGCCCATCTCTATTTCCCTGCAGTTTAAGTAGTTGCTCCAGGCTTATGATGAAAAAAACCATCAGTTTCCCTGGTTTATCGCCTTGCCTATGTTCAGTTAAGTTGCATGTGCTTATCCTCACTTCACCCCTGATTTTGTTCCCAGTTATGTTTAAGGCACACAGGGTGAATGCACTTAGCGTTTATCCTGCTTGCATGTTTTGTGTGGAGTTGTACCTTTCTGGCTTTTCCAACCCCAGGTTATTCTCACAAGAGCAATTGAGCTTCAGCCTCTCATGTCACAGGAGAAGGTCCTGAGTTTTCTTTCCTGCTGCTGAAGTTGAGTAAATTTCTATCATGGTTCCACTTAAACGCTGATTTTACTCCTATGTGCTCTGCTTTCTGTATGCTTCTAGTTTACAGTAGAAACCTGCTTGTTTTCTATTGATTTAGTAGCTAATGCTGTCTAGTATTGCTGTCTGAGAGGGGCACTGTGAGAACAGATGCATGAAGAGTTGCGAGGCATTTAGCTCCGTAACAGTGACCCGCGTAAGAACTTAGGAGGAAACAGGTTATTTGCGTGTATGCAGTTAACATATTCAGGCAGTCTGTGACTTGTGAACAGTAGAGAATACTCAGATAATGGAGCTGTAGCAGAAAAGCAGGCACAGAGCTACAGGATGTTTTACTGGTATCCAGCATAAATATTCAAGTACATTACTTGACTGAATAGTATAAATCTATGATTACACACTTGTGTCTATAAGAGATGTATCCTAATGTTTCTGGGAGATTTAGTGTGGAATACCAAGTAAATAACAAAGCAGCAATGATGTGTTTTAGAATGTCTTTAAGTTAATGAGGGAGATTTATTTAAATTAGGTAATACTTCATGGAATGCTGCTCTCTCTTCTAGATTACAAATCTCTGCTGTTTAAATATTCTTCTGTGGGGGTTGGTGATAGGAGTGGGAGGAGATGCATTTCTGGTTTCATCTGTATCCTTGAATTAACTATGAAAAAGGTGGGTTCTTAATTTAAATCACTAAAGAGAAAATCTTAGTAAAAACACAGTTTATAGTCTTCTGCACAGGCGTCCACAACTCGATTTAGTTTTATAAGTGTTTTACTGTCATTAGTTCAAGTGCTCAAGGCCAGGTTGGACACAGGGGCTTGGAGCAAGCTGCTCCAGTGGAAGGTGCCCCTGCCTGTGGCAGGGATTGGAGCTGGAGGAGCTTTAAGGTCCCTTCCAACACAAACCAGGCTGTGGTTCTGTGATACTGGGAATGCAGGTTTTTCACAGCAAGACTAATGCTGTGCATTAGTGCCTGCCACTTTAATAGCTGAGCCTTGTCTCCCCATCTAACTCTGGCCACTGATTCATTTTCCCCTGATGACAGGGCAGGGTAGCTTTCTCCTCCCCTATTTTGGGGGACCAGCGATGAAGCGTGGTAGGACTTTATTGCCTGGTTTCAGGTCTGGAGAACTCTGTGAAGGAGGCTCATTTAATTCCACTGAAGTTAAGACACCTACATGAAATTAATGCAACGACTTATCCATAGGCAACCACTGATCTTGACAATAGTAGAGAACAGAGGTCATGTGTGGAATCTTCATTTGGACTGAAGGGACAATAAAACTGAGAGATCTGGTGGAGACTGTGTTTGAAACTGGTTTTGCTGCAAGTTCTAAAAGAAAGGTTTAGTTTCCAGTAGCTAGGAAACATTAAACCTCAGATGAAGGTCATCTGCATTCTGTTACTTATGGGTATGTAAGTGGGATATTGGTGTGTCAGGAGGTGACACACAGGGTACCAGCAACTCATCAGTAATCTTAATCTGTGATGCTAAGTATAAGGTAGTTTATCTTCTTTGAGAAGGCTGCCTACGCATTTAGTGTATGCTGAGGGTTTGTCTGCATAGGAGCACTTGAAAAACTTAATCTGGATTGAGGTATGCTTTGAAAGTGGATTAAATGACATAGTACTCCTATAAAAGGCCTTCTGAGCAGAATTTAAGTGGCTTTAGTTTCAGTTTCTTTACTTCCTCAGTTAAGTGCATTAATTCAAATTAAAGGCATTTAAATTTTACTCGGACGCTTGTAGAAGTTTAATGTAATCTTATTAACCTGCTTGTGGTAAAGTTTATCTGCATTTGCATTCATTCTTTTCTCGTAGGCACATCGGAGGCATGTTCAAAGGGGCGGCGAGTGAGACCAGTCAGTAGATTTATAGTTGCTCTTTCTCTTGCACTACATTTGCAGGTGGACCAGCTCTGTCTCTCTACTTGGTGGTGTTTCCCAACCCAGTCTTCTGGGTCTCTCATCCCTCATTTGCAGATTGTCAGTGATGGTTTTGATAATCCTTGAAGGGACTAATAGCCTTCCATATGAGAAATGCTAAGGAACAGCTGTCTGGTGGTGTTTGATTAGCATCCAGATGGCAATCTGACGTTTGGCTTTGTTCATTACTGTCATGAACAAAGCTGAAGGTGGAGGGGGGGGGAATTAATGATTTACAGGAACTTTACCAAGGAATTATAGCAATTTCTCTGTAAAATTGACAGACACAAACTGTGGTTTTAATATTGCATGGAGTTCAGGCATCTACATCTGCTCTTGCTGCACCTGGCTTAGTATAGCTGCGTAAGAAACAACATGCCCTGCATTTGCAGGCTCTTAGGTGAGGGATGTATGCATACATTAACCAACAGATGGTAAATATGAGGGGGAAAAAGATATCCAGTACAGAAGTGGAGAGAAAAATGTGAGAGAAACCTTGCTTTGGCTGACCAGAGCCTAACATTGCAGAAGTTGGTTTGCCAAATGGCAGCAGGAGCTTTGGACCTTTCAAAAGGCACTGCTTTTTCTTCATTGTCCGAGGCTTGATGTAACTCCAGTGCCGTGGGGTACTTGAGAATAGTGAATATTGTTATGCACAAATAAGCATGAATGGCTTGCAAGTTTCACGACAAATTACTCACGTTGGCATTGCAGCGTGAGGGCTGTACAGTGCTGCTGTATGAGACAGGCAGTGATTGGGAGTGCTCTCTCTGAATGTGCAGAACCGTGGTCTCTGGCGTGTGTTACTCCTGTATGTGGCGGCGTATTAGCAGTGGGCAGTTGTAACATCTGATGATCTGCGTTGCCAAGTGATGCCTTTACACTCAAATCCATAAGAAACCAACCTTTTCGTCTCCCACCCACAGCCCCATTGAGAAATGAAGCATACTGAGTTGCAAAAAGTATGTCAAATATGCATTTAAATGCTTTGCTTCTCTGACGTTTCATTTGATATGTGCTACATGTGACTTGGAAGCATAATAGCACATTGTCCTCGTCTGATGGAGTTAGACAGTGTTTGATCTCTTCAGCTGAACAAATGTATTGTTTTAATGCTAAGCTAAAGACCTTTTAAATAGAACTGATTTTATACATTTTTTAAAGAGAAACCAGGATGTAGCTGTGGCTTCTTTTCCTTTTGAATTTCCAGCAGTATGACACCAGATAAGGAACGTTCCCTCAGGCTGAGGTTTGAATGCACAAGAGATGGTAAATTCTGTGGTAATGCTAAGCCCCTTAAAAGCCAGTTATTGTAACTGTGCAGTGTGTGTGGTAGACTTTGTTTGGGGTTTTTTGTTGGTGGTTTGTTGGGTTTTGTGTTACATTTCCAGAAGTTATTAACAGCTTTGGAAACTAGCATCCTTTTGAAGCCAGGGCGGATGGGGTTTTGAGCACTCTGCTCTAGGGGAAGGTGTCCCTGCCCGTGGCAGGGGTTGGAAGTGGATGAGCTTTAAGGTCCCTTCCAACCCAAACCAGTCTGTGATTCTATGAAAGTCCATATACTCTAATGAGTGTATTGGAAGAGTCCTAGCTGTTGGTGTGCTGATGTTCATGAAACATCTGGATGGTGTACCTGAAAGGAGGGAGCTCATAGCTTTACTTACTAAAATGATGCTCCTATGAGTATGGCACAGGTGAGGGAGAAGGAGAGGCTTCCAAAAAGCGTTCTTGGCAAATAATTTGTGCCAGTAGCCGTTCTTGTCATCTTCTGGCAGCACTTTGGGGAGAGGCGGTTCTGAATCATGAGGCATCAGCTGTGGGTACAGGTAAATCAGAGGTCGCTAGTTTGCATGCACGTAGATCCAACACACTCTGTACTTAGCCAGCGTTTACCGAACTACTGCTACAGTTGTCCGAGCACAGATCTAGTGCAGCTCTGCAGCAAGTTTTGCCCTCAGCTTGTTCTTAAACTTAACCTTCCGTTTGCTTCCTGCTCTTCACCCCTCGTTTCTGCAATAACTCTGCATTTTGAGGTAACGAGTTGGCTGTTATCCCTTGTGTACGGCTCCTGGCTATAAACAGTTAGGTAAGAGCGTGAGCACAATGTGAAGTCTTTGGTAACTCGGCAGAAGATACTATTTCATCACAATTGCTATTTAATCCTTGCAGAAGAACCTCCCACGCTGAATGTTCTTTTGAGTTATTTGGGGCTGATTTTTCATGAATAAAACTCTTAGTCATCTTCAGAAGCTATGCGATATCCTAGAAATGAGGACTTCCTGCGTTTCAGTGGTTGCTTGGTCTCCTCCTGTATCGCTCTGGATTCCTGCACTCTTTGTAAGCGTGTAAGGAGTTGCTCTCACCGCAGTAACCTTGGCTCGGGGAGTTAAGTGGTGAAACCCTTCCCATGTGGAAACCAGCAGCAAGGAAAGTGAGTTTTCTTTTCTCCCTGAAGCTCTGACAGTGACTTCCTGTGTGACCTTGGTGTGAGGACCTTGTCAGCAGAGTTTCTGCAGATACTCTGCACTTGGATCTTGGGGGCAGGAATGCCTTGTGGGCTGCCACATTGCAAAGCTATATACAGGTAAATGGGACGCTTGGCAGTTGACGTGTTCCTGCTCCTGTATGGTGAGGACTCCCAAGGATGGATGTGGGGTCCTTCATGTTTCAGCAAGTGTAGACAGGAATCCTGAGCCTCCTGCTCCAGACTGAACCCCCCAGGTCCCTCAGCCGTTCCCCATCACCCCTGTGCTCCAGGCCCTGCACCAGCTCCATTGCCCTCCTCTGGCCCCACTCCAGCACCTCAGTGTCTCTCTTGTAATACATTAGCATACCTAATAGTATATACCAATAATAAATAAACTGGGAAGTTCCTTATGAAGGATTTTGAGGTCACTAAAAGTCAGCAGTGAAACTGACTCCTGTGGTTTTCCTGCAAATACCAACTCTTGATGCTCTCATGGAGCTGTATGACTGCATTAAGAAACCCAGGTTTGTTCATGGGGATGATAGCTCTCATTAGTCTAATTGGTGTAGCTGGAGAAGGTAAACAGTCTAAGCTGCAAAAGAACATTTTCTGTCATGAACTATAAAGCAGCAGACTTGAAAGCTTAAACCCAAGTTAGAGAGCTCATGCTTTGAACTTGCTGGGGTCTGTTTCAGCCTGACTGAAGAGGGTAGTTGGTATCTGCAGAGAAAAGGGCATGATGATAAAGCAGAGGATGAAAGAAAACTGTCGTCTATGGGAAGGAGTGAGTCAAGTACCATATGGTCTGTAAACCATGGAGACACAGTTTGTAATGTGCAGTAAAGCTCCTGTCTCGGATTTTCATCTTTCGTTACATATTGCAGCTGTGATTTGAGGCTTGTTTCTGAAGGCGGGTGGTGGTTGCTTTGTGGGGGTTGCTTATTTGGTTTGGGGTTTGTGTGTGTGTTCTTTTACATTGATTTTTATTAAATCCCAAGCGATCGATTGTTGTTTCTCTTGGGGTTTATTTGTTTGAATTGGTTACGCACGTGAGTTTGCTCTGGTGCATAGCAGTGTGCATTTAGCAGTAGTTCATTTAAAACTGCCATGTAAAGCTATGTAATGAAGCACCCTGCTCTAGTGGAAGGTGTCCCTGCCCACGGCATGGGGTTGGAACTGGATGAGCTTTAAGGTCCCTTCCAACCCAAACCAGTGTGGGATTCTGTGATATTTAGGCTCTTTCCCTATGGCAGGGTTTATATTCTGAGGTCACTCTTAAATCACTGAGCTTCATGTGGTACAGTAGTGACAGGCACGGGACGTTTACATACTGCGTGAAATGAAGTTTTATATGGGATGTGGTGTGTTCCTTTAGGCTCCTGCCTGGTCTGCTACCCTTATTGCTAAGGGGAATACCAAAGTGGTTTTGTCCTATGCTTTGTATGGAATATGGGTGAAATAATAAGAAGTAGTAACTATACTTGTTTCCAAGAGGAGAGACTGGAGCTGAGTAAGCTTAGTGAATGAAAGTTCAAACAAAATCACCGTGGCTTGAATGTGCATTTCGTTTTTGAGCAAAAACTTACCAATTTCAAGCCTAAAATCATCTTTACTTTGAAGCGAGGTTTCTTCCCGCGATGTAACGCGGAGGTGCTATTCCATCTGATTAATGTTATTTTACTGTTGGGTGGAGGTGTAAAAGCTGTTGACTTTGCAAATGCAAGGAAGAAGACCTTTCCTCTTGATAGGAAAAGCCGGTTACTGTGTTGCCAGGAAAAGGCTTTCATAGCACTAGCTCACCTAATGAGGGCATTATGAAATGAGCCGCCACTCACAGATTTATAGGGTGGTATTTCTTGGTCTGAATTGTCTTCGAGCTGCCATTTGATGTGGAATTCTTTGTAGTGCAATAGCTGGTGGGGTTTTTGGTGTTTGCTTTTGATTCCAGGTCAAGATGAAAACATTTCTGTAAGCTTTATTTTCCTGTTAACCATAGGAGAAAATCTGTTACCAAATCCCTGTAAGAAGGCTAGCTAATGGTGTAGCTTAGGTGCTAACGTGAAGTGGCTGCTGTGGATTCACCAGTAACCACAAAAAGTAATCATATGAATAGAAATAATTCCTGACAAAGTCCCAGTTCTTAAATGCTGAAGTTGCAGGGGTTTGCTTTGAATTAAGGAGAGGTTGGGTATGGCTGGGGCTGCGTTTGGTTGGTTTGCAGATTGTGGTGTGTTACGGTTTTATTTCAACGGCGTAGGCTGGAAGAGGAGAATTAATTGCTGTTGTGGTGTAGGGCATGTCAGAGCTTGGGGAATGACGGAGTTCTGCTGGATGGGGGTGATGAAGTACAGATAGCAGGCCACAGCTGTGGCCACAAATTAGGCCTCTCAATTTGATGCTGAAAGTATTGCATTAGAATTGCCCTTCTAGGATTACCACGCGGAAAATCTGATGGCTAAACCCAGCTCTGAACTAGGGAAGCTGGAGCTGTGTACTGCTGCCAGTGCCTGTTGGAGCTTCATTGTTCTAAAGCAGTTCTCAGTAGTGCCTTCCTCTTACAGCCAGCGTGGTTTAGGGGAGGATGAGAGTTGTGGACCCACAGAACTTGTCCTTGTGTGGAATCCATCCAGAGCTGGGAGCGTGGGGTTGTATGGGAGGTGTTCTGGGAAGGTGCATAAGCTTTGATCCAGCTGAAGTCCTATATAGGAAGGATCCAGTGAGGAGGTAAGCACCACCTTATGAACTCCTGTGGGGATGGGAAACCTCAGCACATGGGTATTGCTCTTGTGTTGTGTGGAGCTACCCCACTGCTGTGGGAATATTAATGTTCCAGGTATTTCCAGGCACAGGACAGCAGTACTGCACTGTTAAATCAGATCTAACTCTGAGCAGGGATAGTTTTGTTAGCAGAACTGCCCAAGAGAACGGAACTACAGTGCTGTTGTCCTGTGTTTGGGTTGGCTGGCAGACACACAGTGCTAGGTGCACGGGCAGAGCCAGAGCATGAACTGGAGTGGACTGGCTGAAGCTGTCACAGATGTCTCATAATTGCAAACTACAAAGTTGGCCGGGGCATTGAGTTCTTGTGCAACCAAGGGATGCCTCTGGCCAAGCAAGGGCTGCATGCAAACTGTGCTTATCCCACAAAGTATAGGGGCTGGAACCAAGAAGACACTGAGTAATAAAAGACTGTGCATGGTCCTGTCCCGTTCCAACCCCGCCCCTTCCTAAAGTGTTCCTATTCAGTGAGTGTAGCTCTGTCCTGACCTGCAGCATCCCGTTCATTGTTTCTGTGCTAGGAGCTTCCTGAATGCCCATGGAAAATGTGACCCACTTTCTAATGTGGAACAAATACCTTCTGGAATGGGACTCAACCAAGAGGATAAAACCTCGTTCTGCATTGTGACTTTAATCCAGATCTGCGTTCCAGTGCAGGACTCTGGTGGGGAAGGTGCCTGGGACATAGATAGTGTGATGCTAAAGCACATGGTTGGACATAGATAGTGTGATGCTAAAGCACATGGTTATTCTTTGGTTTTGAGGATATATTTAAGCACAACTCGGACGGTCTCTGACCTCTTTAAAGGAGGAGTCCTTTTTTCTTGTTGATGCTTCAGCATCTTTCACGTGCATTTGGCTTTTTAGTGGAGTGACAGATGTCAAACTGATGTACAGTAATGAAGGCTATGTTACATTTGGGACACCGTATTTGACTGTTTGCATCAGCCCACTTTTGTGACTTGCAAACTGGAATTCCCACCTAGTCCTTCAAAACCATGAGTACACGGTTTTGGGAGAGGAAGGAAGACTGATGGCTAATGTAGTATTTGATGTATGAGGCTGTCTTGATGAACTGTGTTCTTCTGCCTCCTCTGTTTGTACTTAACTTTCATAATCATGAAAAGCAAAAAACATGAGTAAATCGCAGTGGGTTAAAGATCAGGCCACGTGGTTTTATTTTAAGAAGGATAAAGCCGAAATCTCACTGAGTGTACATTGTTCAGCACTTGTTCTCTGGGGCATATGAATCAGTCCCTTCATTACGGATCCGTAAGCGTTTCCTTTCGTGGTCACGGTGTATTTTCATTAGAAGAATGGATGCAAGACAGTACTCGGTGTGTTACTGTTGGTGCTCATGTGCAAAGTTAACGTTGGAAACCAAAAAAAAGAAGCCATTTGTGGCCTTTTGTGAAGGCTTGACTTCACAGGGCAAGTCTACTGGCTTGATTTGTATCTGTCAGCAGGGAGGGGACTTTGAGGAAAGGCATAGTAAGCCTGCAAGCTTGAGAAAGAGGCAGAATGTTCATGGCTATGCCTGGTGTGTCTGGGACATGTTTTCCCGATGGATTCAGGGTAAAATGTGCTGTGGGGACTGTTTGCTCTGTATGTGTGTGTGGGAAGACAGCAGGAAGTGCGTGTTTCTCCATGCTGGTGGTTAGCATTTGGGACAGTGTCCCCTGAAGGGGGTAAGGTCAGAACCTGGTGGAGTCATAAGTAAGAGCATTAAAACCTTTGAGACCCATCCCCTCGCGCCCTTGCTGCCATACCTACGCACCCGCTTACTCTTTGGCCTCCTTTAATCGGAGCTGTTGAAAGAGGCAGCTGAACGAAGGAACCAGCTCTCCTTTTGAACTTTTAACCTTGGTGAAGGCTCCGGTTCGTGGCTGCTGCCAAGCACAGGTTGCTTGAACCCGACAGGGAAGGACAGTAACGTAATAAAGGGAGAATTGACACAGCAGTGCGCGCCTCTGAGATTCCCAGATTGCCAGCGAAGGTCATGCTTCCCTGTGCCGGCAAAGCCGGGGTGTGCTTCAGGTGAGAGGCAAGCACAGCACTTGGTACAAAACCTTCCTGGATGGAATCTCTCTGAGGGAGGGGAAGCAAACCTGAAGAATGGGTCCTATAAAAGGGAATAAAACACTGTCAGAAAAGAGAAGGGGAACGGGGGCGATGGAGATGAACCGTGCTGCCCAGGCTAGAGGTGTGAGGCGTAGATTCCTTCTATGAATGAATGACCTGTTTGAAAAGAAACAAATGAGCGTTTCCCCACTTCATCCTTGTTACCCCCCCCCATGAAACTCCTGAGGGTTGCTAGCTCCTATTCATTCTAAGAGTTGATCATGTGAAACTTTTGTATACTAAAACCAAGGGAAGCACGTTAAGGGCTAACCCCTGCTTACTCTGGTGGGTCTTAGAGCTGTCATCACTAAAAAGTCATGCAGAAGCAGAACCAGTATCTTAAATACAAATGACTTTTTGCTTCCAGTGGCTTCTAATGCATACATTACAAGTCAGTAATTAAAAAATCTCCAAGCAGATCCAGGTTAAATCATGCTTTAGGTGACAAGTAATCTAAAGTGCTTGAAAGCAGCTTTCATGGGTACCACTGCTGCCTTGGTCATCTGTATAAGGATGTAATATGGTTTTGGCAATGACGACCTAGCGGGCTGCAGGCAGAGGCTGGTGCCCTTCCTTTGCACACACACAGCCCCACAGTCGTGTTGTCACACGTGTGGCTGCTCAGATGGAAAACATGCTCAACAAGGCTTCGTACTTCTCAGCTGCTGGAAGAAACTGGCAGCCCTTGGCATGGCTGAGTGTCAGCAGCAAGCAGCACTGTGTATTGCAGTTGGCTTGGCTGGGGGCATGCAAAACTGCCCTGCTGCCTTCTTCCTTTTGAGGTATGATTCTTCTGTGTTAAGTAAGGTTGGTCCATGAGCCAGGAGAAAGAGTGATGGATTTAAGAAAGGAACGGCTAAAAATAGGCAGCTCTTCAGTTTATGAGTTTGGTCTTGTTAGATATGAAGTGGTTCCATGCAAGATGCTTTTAGTCTTACCCTGAGAAAACTGGGAGCCTTTGTAGCTATGGGATTTTTCATCTTGCTGTTGTGCTATATGTCCTCAAAGCAAGAGGCAAGTGATTTCTGTCCTGTGCCTGCCTCCTTTACCATCTATACTTCCAGTTTAGCAATTAAATGACTAAAAGCAAAGGTTGGGAGGGTGAGGTAGCCAGCAGCCATGAATTCATTTCACTGTGTAACACTACAGAGATTATTTGGGGCCAGAAAGAGGTAACTGTCACAGGACTGTGGTCCTGTCCTGTCATGGGTGTGCAGGCAGTTGCCAGGAATGACTGTACCAAAGAGCCAGATGAGGACTTAGTTCTAAGTTGAGAACAAGTTAAACTTTCAGGGCTCTAAACCCAAAGCGCACGGTGTTTGACGGAGTCACCAGTATTAAATGGTGAAAGCCTGGGCAGGAGGAGGAGCCCGGTAAAGAAAGCAGCAGTAGTTGCTCACTGGGCTGTTTGGGAGTATTTGCGTTTTGATTGGCTCCATGGACATTTCTGCGTGCCTCAGGGACTCTTAACGTAAGGAAAAACAGCTTTATATGTGAAGATAAATGGCAATGGGGCTTCAGATGGGTTCCCTGCAGCGTGTTCTGTGTGCTCTTTCAGTCTTGGTTTAAGTGGATATAATAGCGATGCTTTTATTTTGCCTGGAAAATGAGTTTCCCTTGCTGGTTTGCTTTCAAATCTGTAACCCGCCTAGAAACGGGTTTGTCGTTTTGTGCTGCTGTGTATCTTTGAATTTGGCAGGCTAAGAGAATTAGAAGACATGGGCCAATAAATTTAGCCACAAAATGGTTTACCCCTTTCTGTCCCCCCGCAAAGTCCATACCTGGGATCCTTGTGAGAAGCCTCATCTGATGGATAACTGCAGTAATGTGCTCTGAAGAGCACAGACTGCTTCCAGCGCACTCTGGAGCCGCATCCTCTGCTTCCACCTCTCTGGTTTTAATGGCAAGTGTTGAAACTAAGGGTGGGAGCAAGAAATAGGTAAGCCTATGAGGGCTGGGGAGGGTAAAATTCGGGGAGAGCTGAGTGAGTAACCTGCCTGAGCACATGAATGAAGAGGCAGCTGCCCGTTCGGGGTAATCTGTCAGTCTGATCTAGGTACAGCCCCCTGTACCCTCTAAATGCCTCTCAGCTTCTCAGAGGAAATGTGGTGTCCCGTTTTATAGTTGGAGGCACAGAGGACCAAAGGGCAAGTATGTGGCCACACACAAAGCCTTTGAGTAAAAGAAAACGAAACACAAGTGTTGTGGGTTCCGAGCTGAACATGCTTGTCTTTGAAGCAGACTTTCTGTCCATTTAAGCAGTGTGATTACTGTGTGTGGTAGGGACTTCATCTCTTTAATCAGTGCTGTGAGGGAAAGGCTTGGTAGATACGAGGTCTATTTGTGGGTGGGTTTTTCAGTGTGTTTTTCTCTGGTGTATCTTACGCTATCTGCTAATGATTACATCCTCTCCAAGCCTGACACCAGGGTCAAATGAGAACCTGGGGCTTTTAGGTCTCAAGAGGTTTGTTTTGCAAATGCAAGAGTATGTTTTCTGTCTTGTTTAAATGGGAGCATTAGACTTTGTCCTGGGCACTGCTCCAGTGTATTTGCCTACTTGTGCTGCTGCTTCAGAATCTCCTTGAAGCGCCTTCAGTGGAGTCCATGTCATCATTGTTTTCCCCAAGCCCTAGACAAAGTTGTTGGCGTGGTGGGCAAGACCAGCGGGGTAAGAGATAGGGCTGAAATCTGTCTTAATTCATTAACGCCCCAAGAAGAGAGCTTGGAGGGCGGTGTGGCTGGTGGGAGTATACTGCAGGGTATAGAGCATAGCACATGTGAACAGGAAACACCAGTAATCTTCCAAACCTTCCTTTTTTTTCATTCCTCATGTGCACCGTCCTCTTAAGTTTTGCATGCCCAGGTCAAGGAGAAGCACTTGGGAGCTGCATGTTGTGGGGAACATGTCTTTGTGAGCCCTATGTACTGGAGTAGTCTTCCATTAGTCGCATCCAGCTTTGACAGGGCAGCAGAATTCCCTGCTGGGAGTAGGGGATTGCAGTTGTAATGGGACACAGATGCTGTTCTTCAGAGCTGGGGAGTCTTTGGGAGCGGGTGTCTCTTTCCTGGTCATACTCCTTACTGCGTCTTCTGATGGGCTGAGGCTGTGGTTCTGTGAACGCAGCATGAGTGCTGTAGGATGGGGAATGGGAGTAGAGATGCGCACTGCGGCTCTGTGGAAGTGATTATACTTTCAGCGTACAACCCGTGAATATCGCTTAATCCAGCGTAAAATGAGAGCAGGTAAGGCTTCCAGGAGTGTTTGCTGTTGTCACCGTGCTGCCAAACCTGCCAAGCTATGCTTTAGACTTCACAGCAGAGTGTAGGTGCTTTAGCAAAGGGCAGAGAGGGGGCTCCATTCTGGTTTAAAGAGATTAATAGCTAAATTGCACTTACGACTTGAACACTAGAGATCTACTGAGGTTAAATCACTACTGAAAGCACATGAAAAGTGCCTGTGTTGTGCTTTGTTTTAGTGATGCTGTTTTCACACAAAGGGCTTTTCAGCCAGGTATCAGCCCTCTAGGAAGTTCAGCCTGGTCAACCGCAGTTGACAGCTTTGCTTGGAAACACTTCTGACTGTGTCTAAGTGAACTAGACAGTTAACTGAACAGGGATTTGACATCCCTCGCCCCCAAGTGCAATGGGGAAATGTAATTTGGGAGCACTGGAGGCTGAAAGCAGGAAGGATAAACAGTGGTTACTCTCACAGGGGGTTTAATGAAGGGATATTGCTCTGTACGCCTGGAGATGCAAACTGGCAAACATCAGGGCACTAAAAATGGACTTGGATTTCATCCAAATACTTTAATCTTTTAATGCCTCTTACCATTATAAAGGAGCTCATTGAGTTAATGAAACATACTGTAATGAACTTAGTAATTGCATATTCTTTCATCGTTCTCCCCTGTGGAACTGAATCTCAGCTGTGTGCCCTGAGCCTTGCACAGGTGAAATAAGATTGTTTTTTTGTCTCAGGACATGTTTTCATGACGGTTTAAGATGAACAGGTTATATTCCTGCTTTCCTCTTTACCCCCACCCATTCTTTGTGGTGCCCTGATGCTCAGGTGAGTGAGTGGCTGTCATGATTTAAGCTTTCAGGAGGTAATCCGGCTGCAGATGTCTTTGGGGTTTGTTGTGTGGGTTAGGTTTTGGACAGTCCATCTCTCTGAGCTGACCTGCTGCACAAGTGCCACTGCTGGCACTGGGGAGGAGGAGGAGGCCAGGCCATGACATTGGGCAAGCAGAGGCACCAGACTTTGAATGGCAGAAGCCTGAGGTTTTGGGAGAAGGGTTTAATGTTAGCAGCGAGCATGAGGATGGTGGCTCAGGATGATGGATGTATTACAGTATATTTAACATTAAACAGTTATGAGGATCCATTTTTTTTGCAATATAAGAATTAGAAGCGTGCACGTTATCGTGCAGCAAAGGCATACTGTCCTTCTGCCTGTTGCTGCCAGCCTCTCCCTCTTCTGTGGTCAGCATTTATAAGTTCTGAGCAGGTAAAGTAGCTCCTGGATGGAATCAGGAGGGTGTTAAATACTTGAGGCCCTCTGTTTGTTTTGAGGCCAATAGAGCAAAGCATCGCACAGCAAGTGCTGATTCATTTTGAATGGGTGTTCTGATAGAAGCTGATTGAGTTGCAGCAGCAACGGTGACAGTCGATGTTCTGGCTCCTGAGAAGGAAACTGCCCCCAGTCGCCTTGCAGAATGATGTGCTGGCACGGTGGAGTCCTCGCTGTGCAGACAGGGCTGGTTGCCTTGTCTGGAGGCATGCGTTGAGGGAAGGTGAAGCGCTTGGGTTATTGATCAGCTCATTTGGAGGCAGGGAGCGTTATGCTCATTCTTGGCATAACTCTGTGTGTGTTCCCAGAGAGGCTGGAGCAGGAGCTTCAACCGGAGCATGGAGGTGGGGAAACAGCTGTGCCATCATCAGCAGCTGACAGTGAGAGTTAGCTGGAGCCATAGGGGGAGTGTGGGGAACCTTTGTAACTGTAGGTACTGAGGAGATAGGAGATGCTTGGAGAAGCACATCATGTATACTACAAAGGTGACTTTTTAACTGATAACATGCAGCAGGGCCATTCAGCTTCCATTACTTCCATACAGGTAAGGAATGACTTTTATTTTTGTTCCCTAAAACTTGAATTTAAGATGGCAATAAGAGATGTGCATTAGCTATTGGGGTAAAACTTTATCCTGTTCGTTTCTGGCAGTGGAGATTTGCCCCAGCTTGAGGGTAGTGTTTTCTGGCAAACCCACTCCTGCAACAGCAGCCAGATGCTGAGTGGAGATGAGAAGGCTCCAGGGAGACCTTAGAGCAGCTCCAGTGCCTGAAGGGACTGCAGGAAACCTGGAGAGGGGCTTGGGACAAGGGATGTAGGGACAGGCCAAGGGGAATGGCTTGAACCTGCCAGAGGGGAGACTGAGCTGAGCTCTTAGGCAGAAGCTCTTCCCTGTGAGGGTGCTGAGGCGCTGGCACAGGGTGCCCACAGAAGCTG
The DNA here is from genome assembly GCF_034315485.1 of Pezoporus occidentalis. Classification (NCBI taxonomy): domain Eukaryota; kingdom Metazoa; phylum Chordata; class Aves; order Psittaciformes; family Psittacidae; genus Pezoporus; species Pezoporus occidentalis. Next base: position 1,859,273 of record NW_026912854.1, read on the forward strand.
TGGCTGCCCCATCCCTGGCAGTGTTCAAGGGCAGGTTGGACACAGGGGCTTGGAGCAAGCTGCTCCAGTGGAAGGGGTCCCTGCCTGTGGCAGGGGTTGGGACTGGAGGAGCTTTGAGGTCCCTTCCAACCCAAACTATTTTATGATTGTGTGAGAACGACTTTTTCCCTAGGCAGTGAAGTCAGCAGGCTCACGAAACCAGCCGGTGTTTGCCATGAGTCAGCTTACTTGTTAAAGTACTTCCACTTTTCTTTGTGATAATAAAACAGGAGACAGCCATAGACCTGTGTTTGGCTTTAACTGCAGTGGCTGAGCTGCTGGCCATCCCCTCCCCCTTATTTATTATTTTAGTAGCTGAGCATAATGTCATAAATTGGATTCAGTGGGGTTTTAAGTTCACATGTGGGTTGCAGTTTCAGAGTGAGCCCGTTGCCTGCCCTGCTGCCCTAAAAGGGAGATAGTGAGCTCTTCAACTGCTGTCTACTGCTTTAATGGCGTGAATCTGTAGAGCTTATGACTCAGACTGGTAGAAGGATGCTTGTATCACTCTTCCCTCTTTCCCTGGGCCGTGTGGATTGTAATATTGCCTAAAGTGTGCAGTAAAGTTAAGGGACGACCACAAATTGTACCCAGTGCTCGAATGCGGTGTATTAAAGTGAAGCAGTTGTCAGTAGTTTTCCTGTCAGAAGTGAAGTTTCATCTTGATCTGTAAAATCTTAGTTCAAGTTATGGAAGACTGAGATCCTCTTTGAACGAGTGCTCTTGGATGCCAGCTAGGAAGAGCTACAGACTGTTGTTCCTAAGCTGTAACTGAGGGCTGGTTTTAGCATCCTTAGCAAATCTTGCATAGAAGACAACCTGCTGCAGAAGCAGCTCTTTTGGCTCTTTGTGTGCACAGTTGAGTACAGAAAAAGCGCAATATTGGAGCACAGATGGGCAGCCTAGGGCTTCAAGAGTGCTTGGAGTTACTGTATCGGTGGACTCGGAGAATCATGGGATGCTTGGGGCTGGAAGAAAATACCAGAAGTCATCTTGTCCAGATGTCCTGCTCAAGCAGGGCCATTTGCTACTCGTGGTTCTGCATTACAGAGATGAGCTAGGGGTAAATAATCTTGTGTTAAAATACCCAGTGTCACATTTAATGCCATGTACCAAGCTTTTACACAGGACTCGTCCCCTGGAGTTGGGCTGGGTGTTGGCACTGCTGTCATCTTGTTTCTTCTGAAAGGCTCCTAGCGTCCCTCCAAAATACCCTCTGCGTTCTGACTGTATGAACCTGGAGCTTTCCTTGTTCTTGGGCTCTTCGGTATCTTTTTGCTTGTAATCTTATGCTGGATACTTGAGAAGATAACTCAGGTGTGCAAGCTCTTCTGGATCTAGCATTACAAATTACAAATGATGGCCCCAAGACATGTGTTGGCACTGAAAAGGAAGGTGATAATCTGGTTGCCATGTCCTCAGAAGGGTGGTTCCAGGCCTGCAGGTACAATGACTAAGCAGTACTCAACAAAGCAGGGTGGGATCAGTGCTGAGCATTGGCATGTGCAGTTGTTTTTCTGGGATGTGACTGTGTCCACATTTGTTTCTTTAGTGTGTCTGTATTCCTGGTCCCAGTGTGAGTTTATTAATGTCCATTAAAATGCCAGATCTGCCTCAACAACTGCTATTTGGAGATACATCTCATTAGTGCAGAATAGCTCAAGTTTTCCCACAAGTTTAGCTATAGACAGGGTCCCTGATATTATCTGTGCCATACTTTTTCCTTTCCTGGGTTATCCCTGTGTTTCCTGTTTGCAGTCTCATTGTTCTGCTGAATATCCTTCAAGCAACCGACATCTGTAGGTCTGCAAGTGTTAAGGGCAGATTGTTCCCTGTAGATAGGAGAGTGTGCACTGGCAGAGAGCTCAGTCTGCAGGGATGGGTTCAGTGACTGCGTAGTGCTGAGAAGACAGGAAAACACGGGGTGTTTTGACTGTTAGCTGTTTTGATGCACTGCTTTCAGTGAGTACAAGAGAAGCAGTGCTGATAAGAGCACCTCTGTAGTTGGAGCTGGTGGGGTTTTTTTCCTCCTCTTGTTTTTGTCGTCTTTGAAGAGCAGTGTCAGTGCCTGGAGACAAAGGTTGATGTCCTCAAAACTCTCCTGTCCTTGTTAGGCTCGTAAGTGGTACCCAGTCTGTCTTTTGCTGTTTCTATTACTTCTGGTGAGCATGAGGAGCACCAGGCTCCGCTAACTCCCTGGGGAGCATCGATGTGTGTCTCTTTTCCACAGTACTTTTCCTTGCAGAGTGATTTCTGTAGAAAGTACTTGTGTTGTCCCAACCCTCCACATCCTGCCTGTGCTGTCAGTTAACTTGGTTACTTCCTTTAGCATTCGTGCATCTCTGTTACCCTCTCTTCCTCCATTTGACTGCAGACTTCCTGACTGTGCCATTAGTTTCTCTATATGTGTCATAAGCACTGATAGGGTAAAAAACCCTCTACTTTTATGCCGTTGCTTCATCTTGCTTCTAGTGGGAAGCTTAGGGTTTCTCCCAACATTGAGCTTATCTTGTATCTGTTACCGCCTTTGGGATATAGCCAGCATCATTGGCTTGGTTTGGTCTCTGCTGCAGCGAAGCAGTAAAGTGTTACCATCTTGACTCAAGATCCACTTTTGTGTGTCCCTTCTAGCCCCCTGATTTACCCAAATGCCAGGGAAGTCTGAAGTACCTGAGTCAGATCATGCTAGAAAAGAGGACTGTGACCTTTTGTTATTTCTTTATTCTTAGCTGAATTCTGGTCAGAATTGCTTTCCAGAGCCACAGCACTTCTGATGAACTTCTTCAGTTTCTCTTTATGTTTTCAACCAGCCTGTAATAAACCCTCTCCATTTCCAATTACACCGGACTCCTTTGGAGTGTGCTGAGCTTAAGTAGTAAAATGCCACCTCCTTTGTCTCCCTCCCCCAAAAAGATGGCATCCATCCTTTTGAGCTGTAATATTATCACTGCTTTATTTAATTGTTATTTCACAGTACCTATTTCTTTTTTCCTCCCCTCTCCCTTCAGCTTTCTTATTGCTGAAAGCATTAATTCTGTCCTTGCAGCCCTTTAAGAGCAGCAGCACCGTTGGCTGAAATTAAGGCTTTATCTTTCTCTCATTACTTCCCTCCTACCTCTCAGGTTATGTGGGACTAGCAGGAAAAGAAAATTGGATTCAGCTGGATTTTAAGGGATAATTTCTGCTGCTTGCTTCAGTTTAGAAACATCTGGAGTGCAGTCCAATGATAAGAACCAACTCCAAATGAGGCCACAAACGCTGATAAACTGTGTCAAGTTTAAGTGGACCCTGAAGCTTTATTCAGAGCAGTACTTGATGCCTGCCATAGTCTTTAGATGTCACATTCTTGCAGGTACCCAGCGCCTCTGAAAAATCACGGGTTTTTGGAAGCCTTACCTCTTGGCTGGTGTGGTTGTGGCCTTTGGTGTTGGTTTGGCTTGGGTTTGTGCGTGTTTGTCTTGAATACTTGAGTTCGGCGCTCTCCTCATCTCTAGAGTGAGCAGCTTGGATGTTGACATCTTTAGTAAACACAGCATCTTCATCTGCCTGGATGGTGTATGGGTGTTGATGGAATTGCCACAAAGGTTCGGGTACCTTCAGTAATCCAACCCATGGTTTTAGTCCTCTCTCCTCTGAATTACAGACATGTAACTTAAGGGTTCCTTGGTAGAAGGAGAGCAATCTTCCAAGAAACGGGGGAGTTCAAGTTAAACAAGTACCTGGATTTTTTTCTGCTGTGCTTCAGTATGTGCTTGAGAAGCAAGACCAGACAGCCTGCTTGCTTGAATGCTGAGTGCATGCAGTCTGTTGGGTTTTCTTTCATCTCTCCTTTTCAAGCATCCTTTAAAGCCTTTTTTTCTCCCTGGTTTTGAAGAGTACTTTCTTCAAAGTGGGCCTGTCGATGACAGTGGAACCTCAGCCACATAAAATGCTTCCTAAGGAGAGGAACAAGATGACTGTGGAAAAGGTAAAATACTTGGAATGAAATTGTGAAGAAAGGTTGTAGGTATGTGAGACAGGAGATAACCACGCAAGTATTCACCATCTTTCCTGGGCAGCCTCATCAGTGGGGAGAAAACTGTCCTGTTCTGTACCTTTCACACCCATGCTCCTAAAATCTTCTCCAATACTAGGTTTCCAGGAGTTTGGAGAGGAAAAGTGATGTATGTAAACCTGAAGGGTCCAAAACTCACTTGTGATGATATTAAATGGTGCATTCCTGGGCTAGTGAAGCACTGTTGATCAGCAGGTTGTGGGTTCAGCATCAAACAAGTGTTCCTGTTGGGAAGCTGGTGAACTGCACCGAACCATGGAGGCCTATTGAGTGGGGTCAGGTCTTCCTGCAGTGGGGGTGGCTGCTGCAGAGGGGGTGGCAGCCCCTCTGGGTTGTCCGAGTGCTCCCCGAGTTCACCCCTCTTTTCCATCACTTGCTGTGAAATAGCTCATAACTGCTGCAGAGCTTTAGCTTCCATTCGTGGCAAAGCATCTGGAAGTCCTTCCCATCCCTGGCAGTGTTCCAGGGCAGGTTGGACACAGGGGCTTGGAGCAAGCTGCTCTAGGGAAAGGGGTCCCTGCCTGTGGCAGGGGTTGGAGCTGGAGGAGCTTTAAGGTCCCTTCCAGCCCAAACCAGTCTGGGGTTTTGTGATCCGTAGGTGTTACTGCCATGGGTCTGCCGGCCCTGGACTCCTGTCTGTTTCAGTAGTGAATAGCACTGAACGCCTAACAAAAGGGAAAAAGGCAGCATGAGAGCCTGTTTCTGTACCAAAGCGTACATGACCCGCCGGTTCTGTGCCCTGTTTCTCGCAGAGATGCTGGAGCATGTTTACAGCTCCTTGCCCTGCGCTGCTCAGTCATGCAGTTTAACTCCAAAAATAACTCTCTTGGGGGACGTTAATCCAGGGCTGGATTATCCTTCTAAAATGGTTAATCAGGCCCGGTCCCCGAGGGACCTCCCAGCTGAACTTGCCACTTCAGTTTCTGTCTGCAGCAGCCGGGCCGAGGAAGCTGATGAGGTTTGACAAGAAGCAGTTCCTTACGTAAGGTCCCAAGCGCAGGGACCTGTGTCTCCTCCTGCTGTGTCCTGCCTTCTCCCGGCTCTTATTGCCCTCCCTTCCCTTCGCCTTGTTTCACCTTGAAGAAATGCCATGGGCACAAGGGGTCTGTGCCAGCTCTGGGTGATTCCAGGTGATTCAGGATGATCAGGGGCTGAAGCACCTCCCATATGGAGACAGGCTGAGAAAATTGGGGCTGTTCAGCCTGGAGAAGAGAAGGCTGTGTGGAGACCTCATAGCAGCTTCCAGTGTCTGAAGGGGGCCTATAGGGATGCTGGGGAGGGACTCTTCATTAGGGACTGTAGTGACAGGACAAGGGGTAATGGGTGAAAACTGAAACAGGGGAAGTTTAGATTGGATCTAAGGAGGAAATTCTTTCCTGTGAGGGTGGTGAGGCACTGGAATGGGTTGCCCAGGGAGGTTGTGAATGCTCCATCCCTGGCAGTGTTCAAGGCCAGGTTGGACAGAGCCTTGGGTGCCATGGTTTAGTGTGAGGTGTCCCTGCCCATGGCAGGGGGTTGGAACTGGATGATCTGAAGGTGCTTTCCAACCCTAACTATTCTATGATGCTGTGATTCCTGCACGCGCTGCCTCTTGTCCAGGCAGGAGAACCACTCGCTTTGTTCGGTTAAATTCGCGAACGCACGTGGCATTCATTCCCTCGGTTGCTTTCCAGTCATTAACTCCCTTACTTGAGCTGTTCCTGAAATGACCTGGCCTGCTGGTCGGATATTGCCTTTCTTCTGCAAAAGAAGAAATGGGCTGTTGCAGCCTGCTGTTTTCATACACAACCAGGGCTGCGAGTCACATTAACTCCTCTTAGCCTGCGTTTCTTTCTCCTGTCTGTAGAGGAGTAATAGAGTTTATTTCTTGAGAGATGTGCTCTGATAGAATCATAGAATGGTTTGGGTTGGAAGGGACCTTAAAGCTCCTCCAGCTCCAACCCCTGCCATGGGCAGGGACATCTTCCACTGGAGCAGGGTGCTCCAAGCCCCATCCAGTCTGGCCTTGAACACTGCCAGGGATGGGGCAGCCAAAGCTTAGGCACTGGAGCTGCTCTCAGGTCTCCCCTTCAGGAGCCTTCTCTTCTCCAGGCTGACCCAGCCCAGCTCTCTCAGCCTGGCTCCAGAGCAGAGCTGCTCCAGCCCTCGCAGCATCTCCGTGGCCTCCTCTGGCCTCAAGCAGGTATAAGTAATTGCAAGTATTATAAGTTATTGTAAGTTATTTAAAGTACTTTGAGATCCTTGCATGGCAAGTGCCGAGAAAGCTGCAAAACAATTTTAAAAGAAAAGAGCTCTTTCTATAGAGATTTAATTCCATACATGAATAAAATCCTTTTTTTTTCCCCACATGCAGCGCATAGGTAGAAGGGGAAATTCATTCTGTTTTACTGACATATGTGCCGAGTTAATCCTCAGAGTCACGCAGGTAAATTGAGAGCTGGAGTGTCTGTGCCGATGCATTTTTGCATTGCATTTAACATACTTTGATTTCCCACTTGAGTATTTATTACTCCGGCTTAGTAGACCACTGGAAGCGCTGCGTGGCGTGATTGAAGTGCAGAAATATCCTCTGTGTGGCCATGACAGTAAGTCACAGAATTTGCACTTTAATGGGCTAATCTGTCATAGTTCTGGAAAACCCTCTTGGTGTAAGCGGAGTGTACTAAAGTGATAGGGATGCTTTGGTTGGGGGGGGGGAGGTCCTTCAAGTGCTGAGCATGGAAGTTGCTTAAACCTCCTCCAGCTTACAGCTGCATTAGGGAAAATAACGGGAAGCCGCCTTCCTTTTCCTCAGACCCCCTCCCCTCCACTTCATACTCCTATGCCTGCACATTCATTTTCAAGGCAGAACCTGAAAGCAACAGGCTGCACGTTGTAAAGATGAGTTGCAGAGCTGCTCTTGCACGTCAGTGCTGCTCACATCCCACTGGGAGAGAAAAAGGAGTTGTTGCACTTGAGAAAACTCCATAACCTAGACCCTTTAGTGACTGATGTCCGTATCCTTTTCATTGCTTGACTGCTGCTGGCGTGACAAAAAGGAGCTGGGATCGGTTCTAGTTCTTTCATTCACATCATGAAAATTGCTTACTAAATTGGAAGCGTTTCACACCGGGGGTTGTGCCTTCCTTATTTCACTCGGCGGTGTCTAACACACTGTGTGCCACTGGAAGAAATGGTAGGTCATTTGTAATTGTCAGCACTGGAGATTGCAGAACTTGCTTTGCAGACCTAATTTGGTGATGACGGCTAAGCATCTGTTTTGACTTAAAGAGCCCCGGCTTGTTTCTGGCGTTGCCACACAGGTAGAATGAAACTGAATGCTCTTTTGGATCCTGCACTGGATTCATAGGATTATAAACGAGGAAGGAAAAAGTCAGCACATTTGGCTAAGATGTCCACTGAGCAAGAGGAAGGAACGTGGTGATGATTTTATGTAAGCTTTTCAGCATCCGGACCACATTGATGTCTCCGAGTTGGTCTTCTCGTGGGAGAAGTGGAACTTGCATCCATTCGTATTAGTTAAAGATCTGTCGCTTCGCTTTGTGTTTTATGACTGTAAAAGCATACGTATATTAATAATTATAATTATGTAGGAGATCTGTGCTAGCCTGCATTAAAGCTAGTCACATTGAAATTGTCTTCTGAACGCTGTGGCAGACTTCTCTTGTACTTTGCTTTGGAATGCAAATGCTTAGTTTCTATAGCTGAATTTGATTAACTTCCCATCAACTTTCCCTTGACTCTTCTTTCTTAAACCGTTTCCTTTCCTGTGGTGTGATTCATTAAGACTGGGACTTCAATTCGCTGCAGCACAGTAAGGGTTAATGCCCACATTTGATGTGAGAATGGAAGTCTTCTGCGAATACATTGCTGTGTAATGTTGTTTTGCTTTAGTAGTCATGGCCAGTGGTTGTGAATCAGCATTTTCTCTTCAGTGTGCATTGTGAGCTTTGGCCTTGGCTAACCTCTATTGGGCTGCGCGTTACCTTCCCTGTGCCTCATGATAAGAGGTGACAGTGCTCTGAGTTGCTTCCCTGTCTTCCCAGTCAAAGAAAACACGCTCGACCGTCTTATCAGGTGGATTCTAATAGCTCTCCCTTCTCTCTGTATGGGTACGTGGCCTGTTTTTTATGAAAACTCTAGAAGAAACACGACGGGGGAATAAAGCTGTTGAAAATGGGGAGGTGCTCGTTTCAAGTGATCCTCAGTCAAGTTTGTCTGGAAGGAGCTGCTGCACTTTGTGTTGTGGCCAGTAAACGCAAGGCTCTGGCCGAGGATTCCAGTGCCCCTGCTGCCAGGATGCGATGCACACAGAGAGAAGCCTGTCAATCTGGCACTGGGTCACCCAGCTCCGCTGAAGTGCTTAATACCAAGTGTTTAATACCAAAATGTTGCTGAGGCTGAGACTGCCAAGGACTGGGAAACACCGGCACCGTGAGTATGGGAGCAAGGAGGTGCCAATGTCTCATTCTCTTTTGGCTGTTGAGGTGGATTGATGGCAGCTCCTTGCTGCCAGCAAGCCTTGCTCTGCTGCCCGTCACAGTGTGCCACCTCTGGGAAGCGGTTTGACTTGAACGTGGTGAAACCCAGATGAGCAGAAGTCCCTCTGTTGCTGGTTAGTTGAGTCAGTGCAGGGAGGGGAGTGCCTGTAGGAGATGCAGAGAGTGGGAGCTTGAGGTGTCCAGGGAGAAGGGACAGGAGCTCTGCATCCGCTCAGGCTCTGCGAGGGAAAACAGGGCCGAAAGAGAACGTCTCGACTACTCTTAATGGCCAGCAAGCCAGTTGTGTGCTTTAAAGTGTGTTTATTCCTTGTCGCTGTGACATCTACCAAATTTTAATGACATTGTTTAGTCTTTCCAGGCACTTCCTGCAATCCGGTCTTATTTACAGACCGTCCATTGTCTTATTTACTGCCTTGCGCCTCACTTCGTGGTGACATGCGATCCTGTCGGCATCACAGCTGGCATTGTTGGAAGTAAATTGCTGCGGTGTTAAAGTTCATAAATGGCTTTTACAGCGTGTGTTGAGAGCCCTGTGTGGAATGTAGCAGGGCTTGCAAACCTGGGGCACTGAGCCTTTTCAAGAGTAGACCAGATGGGACACAGTAAAAGGAAAGGTAGAGCCCTATACAGGAAGGCTGGACTAACTCATTTATAAGTAGTATGAGATAAGGGAACAAAACTTCTTAATAAGGGGATGGTTTGGTGGTGGTCATCATGCTGGTCCGAGTTCTGCAGCTGGAGAAGGGTTGTTAGACTGGGGTAGTTGAAGCAGGAACCGAAGGTGGTCCAAGCCTCTTACTCTTTTTCCTGTACCTGTTGGTGGCTTTTGGGTGCCTGGTGCATTCTGCCAGCCCATCTCTTGCTGTAGCTCTGTCAGGGGGTATCTGTGCAGGCTTGTGTCCGTGCTTTCACCACTTCCTTCTCTTTTCTGCTAAGCAGAAGTGGGACTGCCCCCACTTCTGGGGGTTTCTGCAGCTTCTCTGGGTTTGTCACACATGCTGGCTCTCAGCAGAGGGGAACCGCTGTGCTTGGCACAGAGGACGAGGCAGAGCAAGCAGGAACATCCCTGTCTGCAGCAGGGCGTGTGGGTTCTGTGCTTGGGATCTTAGCTTCTTGAGTGGCTGTCCTGCTGGGAGAGGGGTGAGCAAGGCTGGAGAGGCTGGGAAACCTGTGTTGGTGTTGAGGTGGTTTGTTCCTGCTGTTTGTGAGCTTACAAACTTTGATAAGCCAAAAGAGACAGAACTCAAATTCTGCCCAACCCGAGGGCTCAGTTCTTCCCCTTTCCTCTGCTTCCCCGGAATTCGCAGCCTGAGCTGTGTGACATGAGATCCCGTTGATGCTCATATCCTTTGACGCTGATACTCATGTTCTTGCAGAACTATGATGCTTTCTGTAGCTGATTCTGTCGTTATGAATGCCTGCGATACCCTCGTGGTCTGAGATTTACCATAAAGAAGTATTTATATATGGGTATGTCTGGACCCGTTAGGTGAGGATGTCTCTGTGTGTGTATGTATATGTGGAAACTGCTGTGTGTTCTGCCTTCTTCCTGACATCCTGGTTGCTATAGTGCAGCGATCTATTTGTGAACACCCAGAAGATCATTGCTATAGTTAAAAGAAACAGTGTTTCCTGGCCACAACTTCCTCAGCAATCTCTTCTCCTGGTTAAAGCACCAGGTTACAGCTTTAACCCATTCGGTCGCCTTCCCTGGGACTCCAGCAGCCCCGCTGTTAACAGGAGCTTCCTCCAGTTTGTTGCTTTCTCCCCACCAGCGTGTTTTAACAACATGTAAAAATAGTTTCTCTATTTAAATCTAATGCATGCCTGTTATTCACCGTGCGTTCCAGCGCTTCAGCCATCTTTCCAACAGGCTGCCGAGCTGTGCAGCGTGTTGTGGTGCTGTGTCCTGTGCTTGCTTCTCTAAGATGTGCCGTCCTGCTCTTCGCCGTCCATGCGCGCCTAGGTCCGCATGCACCTGCCCAGCCAGGCAAGCCGGAGGAGCCGAGGCGGCAGCGCCGGAGTTTGGGTCCGAGCTGCTGCGTTTTTGTTTGCCTTCATGTTTCATTCTTTGTGTTTCCCCTTCTCCCTGCAGGTGTGAATGAGAGAACCTCGCTGCAGCATTTTGGTATCCAGCGGTACTGGCTCCGAACAGCAGCAGCAGCAGCAGCGTCGCAATGCCCCCTCCTGCTGATATAGTGAAGGTGGCAATTGAGTGGCCGGGTGCCTTCCCCAAATTAATGGAAATAGATCAAGTAAGTGCCTGTGTTCGTGTGTGTTTGGCCGGCCTGCGTGTGAATAAGTTCTCTGCGCGCCTGTCTCTGCATTTGTCTGTACTTAGATGCACACGTATGTGTTTGGGTGCTTGTGTGGTTTCTACAAGGGGTGCAACCCTTTTCCTCTCTTACTGCTTAATGGTTTTGCTGTGGGGTTTTTTTCTTTGCTTGTTCTTTTAAACCAGCTGCATCAAGAAGGCATTTACTGCCTGCGTGACCCACTTAACACTTCTGTGCCTGTGTTCAGCTGCAGAACTGGGGGGATGTTGTTACCTCTGGTGGAAGGTCGTAGCGTTTTCAGTCGGTGCTTTGTCTTTGGGGTAGGGTCATCCCAAACGGCTGCAGCAAGCGCAGGTTTTAGAACTTAAGCAGTGGTGCACTGTGAGCAGGAGGATGCCGCCTGTTCCGTACAGGACTCGCAGGGGTTGTCCTGTTTAGCTGGCTGTTTCTAATGCAGTGACCCTATGGACTGATTGGAGGCAGTGTATAGAAGCTGTCAGATTCAAAAGGATGAATTAAAGAGTGTTTGTAGGAAATCTGGGATGTGTGGGGGGAGAGTTGTGGGGGCGGAACAAACCAAATCAAGTTACAGAAGTGCTGTGCTTTAGGTCCTGGACTTCTCTGAGGTTGTTTTTGTGGCCCATACATCCATATTAAAAGCAACCTCATTAATATTAAACAGCTTACCCATAATGTTTTGAAATCATACAGCTTGGTACCTGTTCAGAATAATTATGAGTCCTGGAAATAGTATTGAGAGTTCAGGGAAGCATTTCATAACACGCTTAGACCCTGGCGTATCGGGGGACCAAGCACATTAGAAAGTTCTATTGGAGAGGAGAAAATGGGAATTGATGCTGAAAATGTTTTCCTGAAATGGGGTCCTCATTTCTTGGTGCAGTGCAATCGTTTCCTTCTGGTTAACCCTTTGGTGGCACCTGCCTAGGAGATTCCTGCAGGAACTGTGGGGAAACGTGGTGCTAGAGGGTGGCTGGAGTTAGAGCAGTGTGATTTGTAGGCACTCTGGAAGCCCCTTTAGAGCGCAAGGCGGTTCCCAAGCGGTTGTTAGCACTTTGGAGTTTGATTTCCAGACCCGCCAAGCTTCTCCATTTGCTGCGTTACGTTCCTTAGTAAGCAGATATCTACCGATACAGATCTCCTGCCTTCTGCAATGAAGGATGTTTTACTTTCTTCTTCTTATATAATGAATGTTCGGCACTGTGCACGCTGTGTTCGGGGAAGGATGCGTGTTAGTCATGATGAACAACAGCTTCTCGCTCCCGAGTACAGCGGGTACAAAAGTGAACAAATATGATGCAGTCTCCTTCCAAATAGCAGTAAAATAATACCAAAAAGACTGGGTTTACTTTACAAAATGGCTCTAAGTAACTCTCAAAAAAACCCTTATCTGAATATTAGCTACTGCCCTGGAGCCTTGGTTTTACCTTTATTAGATGAGATTTAACAGGAGAAAAGAAAGATCAAAGCTGACTTATATTGGGTAGATCTCTTCCAACCCATCCTGACAAGTTGTCTGCAGGCTTTCTTGATGCCACTTTACAGGGAGGAGGAGGAGGAGGAGGAGGAAGAGGGAAAGTAATGTTGAAAGTGAGAAGCCTAACAGCAGCCTGCTCCTGATGTGGGGAGAAAGGGGGGATGAAGTTTGACAGTCTCATCCCTCACCTTTCTGACATGGAAAACCATGACAAGAAAGGAAGATGGGGAAAGAAACGTCCCTTCCTAGTAATACTGATAATAAAACCCTGCGCATTTGCCTTTTTCAGGGATGGGAGCGATGTGGGCATGAGCTCTGAAAACATGCAGGGTGATACATGCTTCTAAACACACAGCTCTGTCTCTGCTTCACTTAATTGCTAACTTTTCCCCAATCTGTTCCCTTTAAAACATCTATTTAGTTGAAGAGCTGTAGTGGAGGAGATGATTCATCCCTCAGATGGCTAGCTGTTGGAGATGATAAAGGGGAAGAGGCAAAAGGAAGGCAAACAAGAGAAATGACTTGCCCATTGACCAGACATTGCAGGCAGTGCCTGTCTCCCGGGTGGGAACTGCTCATTCAAGCACCATTTGACATATATTCATAAAATCCTAAGAACTTTGCTTCCTGTCTTTTTCCCCTTTCTGAGCCTTTACCATCAAGAACCAGATTTAAAAGAACAGCACTGTGCTATTACTTTAAAAAGAACAACAGAAACCCCCTCACTGCAGCATGATGCAAGTTCTTCCAGGGTACTTGGGGCCATTCCAAATCCTGAATTACAAATACCATCGAAGAGATCAGGGGGAAATCTGGGTGTTTACCTTTTAGCTTGCTTGCTGTATACACTTGGTCGCTATTTATATGCAGTTGCACAGTATCCCAGCTCACCTGCTCTGCATGTGCATATTTGTGTTGGGCCTGCAAAGGGTGTTATTTTCCCACCATATGCTATTAAACTTTGCATTCAAAACTTCCCCTTTGGGTGCATGACTTGGGCCAGCCTGGGCTTCATGAGGTGCAGCTTTTTACAGTTGAGGCTTCCCGTGACGTTTGTCAGCCTGGCTTCATCGGTGGCAGTTTTAACTTGAGCCATGCAGAACTGGTCTCACTGAGTTGGGAGGCTCTTTGCCTGCACAAGTAATGTACAATTAAGTGCTTTTTGGAGCTGGCCTCTGTGCCCAGCCTTCCCTCTCATTCACTGCCATGGACTGTTTGACAACTGCTTTTTCCCTGGAAAGTTGCTTTAATGAAGGAGGGCAGAACTGCACCTTATTTACTGCCCTCTCTGTACCAGGTGGGGAGTAATTAAGCTGCAGTAAACTTAGCAACTGGCTGTTGCCTGCAGGCATTAAAGCTGGGTTTTGTGCAAGCTAAAGTACTTTCTGCTTTCTCCTTGAGAGATGCACTTGGCTGAATTCACTTGCTCTCTTCCAGGATACTTCTGTGGGGTTGTGTTTTCGTTTCCATCACTTTCCTCAGTTCTAAACTTGGGAAATAGCCTCTACCCTGCCTCCCCCTGCAGAAGTCCCTGCTGGCAGTATTAGTGCTGTGGTCAGAATTGGTTGTTCATGAAAAGATTTGATTATGACTTTAAGAGCGGAGGTCTAGTGATGATCTTCCACTTATAAATTGTACTGTCATGTCAGGGGAGGAATGGGAATGGGTTGGTGTCTGAATTTGCATTGGGATCTTATTGGGAGGTTTTTGGGGGTGCATTGGTAGATGCTGACTGTTCACTTCCCCAGTCTTCTGGCTGATGATTCCGGAAGATGTTAACAGTAGAGCTGCAGGGGCTCTGCACGCGTGAAGCAGGATGCTGGCTCGAGTGTCCACTCCTGTTTCTCCCAGGTATAGCCCATTTCGTACGAGGACGTTGTTTCTTGTGCTGAGCTGGAAATTTGCATGCGTTAATTTGTGCCCATTATGTATAACTCATCCTCAGCTGTTGGGTTTTTTCACAGCACAAATTATTTTAGGTAAGCCAGTGCTGGGTTAGGTTACCTGGATACTCTGGATTTACAGCTTCGCTGTTCCTGCTGCAGGGGAAGCAGCTTCCAGGAGAGGCACAAGACGGGTATTGGGGGGAATGGCTTTAAACTGGAAGAGGGTAGATTCAGAATAGACATTAGGAAGGAATTCTTCCCTGTGAAGGTAATGAGAGACTTATTCAAGGGCAGGTTGGACACAGGGGCTTGGAGCAAGCTTCTCTAGTGGAAGATGTCTCTGCCCATGGCAGGGGTTGGAGCTGGAGGAGCTTTAAGGTCCCTTCAACACAAACCGGCCTGGGATTGTGTGAAATTTGGGTACAATAACTGGTTTGATCCCATTTAAATCCACTCCTGTGTATTAGCACAAGTTGTACTAACCCCAGATTTCTGTACACTACCAGGGTGAACTTGCTCACCACTGGAAGGAAACACTGTTCCTGCAGAAAGGAGCAGTTTGTAATTAAACTTGGCTGCGCCGTCTCTTCCTCCAGGTTTCCTTTTATCCATGAGATCATTAAATAGAGATTAAATTAACAGATGTGAATCTTTGCATTAGCCAAACTAAAAAGGAAGGAAAGAGAAAAAAGCTGTTTTCTTTTTGAAGCACACACCGAGTACAGCGGGCAGGATTTACAGGAGCAGTGGCAGGTGACAAGTTCGTGTTGATGCAGCATATTGGAGGCACCACGGGCTGGTTTGCATTATGCTTTCTCTAAGGTTTAGATTCGATCAGTAAGTTCATCGTTTAAGAGTGTCTTTCAAGTTGTCTCTTCTCTTCTGCTATAAATGTCCTTGTGCTGTCGTTTTCCTCCAGAGAGGCCGTTGTACTTCGCTGCACGTGGAAAGGAAACCGGGCAAGATTCTTCTGAAGGGAACTTGCAAACTGTTTTGGGTTTCAGACCTCAACCTGGACCCTTGGGGGTTGTTAATTGATTTAGCACAGTGTTTCTGAGACTGGGGGGAGAGATGGAGTTCAAAAGGGATTGTGAACTGCTTAATTAGAGGAAAGAAAGTGGCACATGGCTTTCTAATGGAAGCGGAAATAGAGCCAGGAGGCACTTGAGTGTCCCAGCGTTCCTGATCTCCAGCATAAAGGAGAGTCAGGAAATAATGTTTTAGGGAAGGGATGAAACACTTCATTCTCTCCTTGAGGTTTTTTTGCTGTTTAGGTTTTTATGCGGGTTTATTTTCTGGCTCTGATTTTGTTATCCCCGTATTGGTCTCCAGAGCCTCCCCACTGCTTCCTGCAGCTGATGGTACTGAAGGTGAAGGCTGAACATGACTTTTAGATGGTTGCATCCATAAAGGTTCTTAGGAAACAGCAGGTATCTCATCTCTTCAAAGTGAGTTCTGCTGTGTCTAAAGGAAGTGTGTAATGATGAGATTCCTGGAGTTAAAAACCAATGATTTAATTACAAGGTGCTCCATTCACATTGTGGCCAGCTGGAGCATCCAGGCGCATCTTAGGATGAATTATGTTCTCCTTGCAGATCTCAGAATGGTGTATTTACTGGCTTGAGATTCTGGGGTTTGACAGATGCACAGATTGTAGTACAAAAGAAAGTAATACTAACACACACCCCCCCCCCCCCCCCATCAAATGCTTGTGCCTTCACATAGACTTTTCTCCCCTGGCAGGCCAGCAGTGTGTCAGTCATGAGCTGTGGGTTTAGGGTTTCTTCATTCAGTCTGCAAAGGAATTCTCACCTAATAAAGTGGCCCAGTGAAGAGCCACATCTTAAAGCCCCACTTTGTATTTCAGACTGTATTTTAACTGTATTTCAGATATGTGGTGCGAGTGTGTTGCACGCAGACATGCTGTAATCCACAGCTGTAGGACCCTAGGGTGCTTTATGATGTGTTATTTGGTGTTGACCTGGCCTTGGCTGGGTTTTATGGCCTCTGTTACTGCGGTGTTGGGGTGTCCCCCTTCTTCAGGTACTCCCTCCCTCTGGTGCGCCCCTGAGTTAGGGAAATCCTCTTTTCCATCTTTTGCAGATGCCCAATGCCTAATAAACAAGTCTGGTATCACTAAGACTCCACTGGAGTCAATGCAGGGACTTGTTCCCCAGAGGGGCTCAGAGCAGGCTGAGGAGTCTGAAGCCCAGAGCTCTCCAGTACCTTCCTTACAGGAGAAGTCCTTGCTTCTTACATCAAGAGGAGCCATTGGTGAAGTAATGAGTTGAGGACCCAGGTGTCCCAGCATCTGGTGCTTGCCACCGGGCAGCCCTGCTCCTGTTTCTGTAGCCCCGGGTGTGTGACCGTAACAGATGAATCCTCCACTGACTGTGAAAAGAGGTGGTTTTCTGTTTTTTAATAGCCATAAAAATGACTTTTGCACTACAGGCTTTGCTGGTGGAATGGTGGCATTAATTAGAGACAGAATGGTGTATTTACTGGCTTGAGATTCTGCTTTTTGACAGATGCACAGACCAAGAACAGACTTTTTTGTTTTAAATGCGGAGTGTTTTCCACTAACAGATGTGCTGCATCTGCTGTTTTTCTCTGATAGGTTTGATAGGCTTAAGGAGAGCAAGGGTTAAGGGTTTCCTTGTTGCTTGTCATTAAAAGGTGTCAGCCAGGGAAAGCGATAACCCAGTCACTGTCAGAAAACAAGGGGGGGAGGCTGGGGGGAAAGGAGCAGCAGTGAATCTCAGCTGGTCATTTAAAAAGGGAAGAAGCTCTTCCCTGTGAGGGTGCTGAGGCGCTGGCACAGGGTGCCCAGAGAAGCTGTGGCTGCCCCATCCCTGGCAGTGTTCAAGGCCAGGTTGGACCCAGGGGCTTGGAGCAAGCTGCTCCAGTGGAAGGGGTCCCTGCCCGTGGCAGGGGTTGGAGCTGGAGGAGCTTTAAGGTCCCTTCAACACAAACCAGGCTGGGATTGTGTGATTTTCTCTAGTCTAGGGAAGGAGATCGGATAAAAGGGGAGGACACAGGCAGAAAAACCTAAACCCAAGAATAAAATGCACAAACCCTTCATTTCAATGAAGGAAAAACATTGAAATATTCTAGGGCTGTCTGGTTGTGAGGAGCTCTTTGAAGTACACTCATTAATAAGGTGAATTTGGCTTTTCAGACCTGTAATTGCAGCAAAGCTAGTGTGTAAATTTCCATAAACATCATTTAGTGAGGATTAAAATAACAAAACCATTCCAGCAAGTCCGTTCTTTCTGACATCAGGCAAAAAACAAGCACATGTCCTTAGAGGGCCTGCAGAGAATGGGAATAGGCTTTTTCCCTCCTCTGTAGGGGGAGTGCAGCCCAAGGGATGGATCGGAGCTGCAGTTTACTAGGATTGCAGTGGTAAATAATCTGCATTACTGAAGATCCAGTGTGGTTTGCCTTTTTTAAGTGGCCCTTCCAGGGTCCAGCTGGTTTGTTGTGGTTTCGTTTAGTTTTCTTTCCAAGTTTTTAATTGCAGGTTATAGTTATTATAGTATATAGTAATGGAAAGGTGGTATGGAATAGGAAAAGGGAGAGGGAGATGTGTAGGACTGGGTAAGGACATAAAAGCTGATGGTGTAGAGGATTTAGGAAGTAGCTGTGTCCAATCTCCCCAGTGTTTAGATAACTGCCAGTGTGGTTGTTAAAGTGTCTTTTTGTCCTAGTTCCTGATGGCAAACTGTAGTTCCTATGAGAAATAATGGGCGGGAGAGGCAGTTACCCTTTCTGTCCTCTGCTGTGTCAAATCTGTTTGCTGATACCAGTTTTATTTACATGAAAGGAATCGATATGCCAGGTAGAAATTTTGTCAAAATAGGTAAATGGTGGAGCGGGACCTGCAGTAGCATCCTGGGGAGAGAGAAAGGGTGACAGCTTAGCAGCTGCACACCTGCAGACTGGATGGCAAATCAGGGTCATCAGCACCACCTGTGCTTCCTTCCCCCTTATCCCTCCCCAGAAAGGAGGTGGAGAGGTGGAAGCAGGGATTGCTTTCACAGAGGCTACAGACCCGCTCAGGGAGGAGGACAGGAGGTCAGACCGGCTGCACACGAACCTCAGGGATGCAGACTGAGGAACTGGTTGGGCTGAGACATGGGGAGGAGGAAAACCCTCTTTTTCTTTCCCATATCATCTGCCTGATCTGCTTCCCAGGCTGGCTATGGCTCCGGCTGCTGCAGAGGGGAGCAGTTCCATGCTTGCCTGTTCTCCCAGGTGCTGGTGTTCTCTGGTCATGTAGGTACACAGCGAGCCCGGGGAGGGGATTAACCCAGGTGAAAGCTGTTTATTGTTTTCCTTTTATTAGGCCAGTCTTTAGTTTGATCCCGTTCCCTGGTGTGGGTTATCTGGGTGGTTCTGTGAGCACAGTGATGGCAGCGAAAGAGGAAGGATGGAGAGCGAGGGCTGAAGCAGTATGTTAAGTGGGGACAGGATCTTTTCAGCAGATGCTTTCATTCATGTTTGACTAAAGCAGTCTTGTGTTATGCTTGGTTGAAATGGGTTTGTGTTATGGTTTTGCCTGTTTATAAACTGGCTTCGTTGACTTGCCTGTTGAAATAACAACTCCTTTCCTGACCCTGACCTGACCAGGGAGTCCCGGCTCTGGCCTTCTGGCTGTGATGCAGTTCAGAAAGCAAATCCAAGGTGAAAAGTAAGTCTCCCTCTGCATAACAAACGCTGCTGCTGAGTTAATGGTTCGCCTAATTGTGTTCTATAGACGTTCAAGGGAAGCAGCTTGTTTTGACAACGCTGTTGGTGTGTGGTGGGGTTTGTGTATTTTGTTCATTTTGTTTGCTTTTAAAGGACCCGCTGCTTAGTGGGAGCGAGTAGAGAGATGGTCCTGTGCAGCTTAGGTGATACAGGGGGTTCTCACAAAGCAACGCGTCTGTGTGACGCTGTGTAGTCCCTCAGTGTTGGGGAAGGAGGGCTCAGCAGTCACCCAGCTGGTGGAATCTGGTCTGGGTTTGTTTTTTTTTTTTGCCATGCGACTTCATCTATGTTTTGGGATCTAAAAATGCATTTTCTGTTAGCCAGCAATGTTCTAAGAACACTTGTGTGTGCACCCTGTGTTTATAACAGCGCTAAGAGCGTTGCGACATCACCAAATGAGACTGTTCCTTCTATTTTAGGACCCAAAGCAGCAGAGCTGTTTTCAGTCAGCCCAAATGCTTGTGCTGGCAGATGTAGAGAATAAAGCAGAACTGATACATCTGAGATCTTAACACCTTCCAGCTGGTGTTTTATCAGAGGGGAACTTGTCTATGTGTACTTAGAAGAGAGGATCAGTGTCATCATCCTGCCTTAGCTGAAAGGGACAAAAGAAGGTTTAAAACTACTGAATGTCTTGCTTCAGATGTCATGCCTGGAAAATGCTCATGTTGATGTCTAAATCTTGTGTTTCTGTGGGGTAATGGGATGCCGTGTACACAAAAGACCCTTTGATTTCTCAGTTGAGAAGCCGAGTTGATGCCATATGGGCTAATGTTGACAAAAAGGGCTGATAATGCCATCATGCTCGTGTGTAGAACTGCTGTTTCTGTGGAGTATCAGACCAAAGCAGCAGGAAATGATGGGGTCCTATCAAACTTGATATTAACAAATGAAATACTACTGACTTGTTCTGTTCCTTGCGGTGTTGGAACCATATTTTAAGAGCTCAGGGCTTGTTCCAGTTTGGTGATAGTTTTTTTTTTCTTTCTTTTTTGTCTTAACCAGAAAAAGCCACTGTCCTCAATAATAAAAGAAGTCTGCGATGGGTAAGTTCTGCCTTACACTATTCCACTTTAGTATCTCCTGGTTGGTTTAACAGCTCAAAGTCTGGATATGCCTAGTCATTAGCTCCTTAAACCTTGTAGCTGTCTTATCTTCAGACCTTGAATTTGCCATGCATTTCAGATCAATTACATGCCAGATGAGCATGTAAAAAAGCAGCTCCATCATGAGGACAATGACTCATTTAGACTGTTGCCTTTCTGCACAGAGGTGCATTTTACCCACTCACGTGAACACTTGTGGTCCCTGCAGTTCATGGGCTAAGGAACTAAAGCACTGATGACTGTGGCTTTGATTTTCAAGCACGGGGTCTAGTGGCTACTGTAAACTGGTCCACTTGATGTGGCTGCTCACACAACACCGAAAGGTTAATCACAAGTCCTGCAGTAGGAGCTGATAATTGGCTAAGAGAATTATCTTGCTTTAGTTCTACTGTGTTAAGCTTTGGGGATAAAAATGCTGTTCTAAGCAAGTGCTGCCCCCCACGAGAAGCTGGTTAATATTCATCCAGTTGCCGCTGAGTTAGGTGGTATTTTATGCGCAGTGTAATATATCAACTTAACACTGCATGCATTGGGTGTCGTATAAACTAGCACAAAATCTTGGTGCTGTAAATTACTTTTGTATCTCTTAGTGATTTAATGATCTTGCTTACTGCAAGCAAAAATTATCCTTGCTGGTTTTTATAGATCTGGAATGAATATCAGATCATTATCAGCTTATTTTTGGAGCACTGAAGTGTCACTGTAGAGACAAAGTAGTTTCTCTTCCCCTTCCCCCTTCTTCCCCTTTCCCTTCTTCCTTGGAAGGAAGGCATTTGTTATGGAATTTCTTTCTCAACCATGGCCAAGTTTAGGGCTTTGTTTCAGGTATGCAAAGGGAAAAATGTATAGGATGTATTTCTACTGTAGTTTTCCTTTCGTAAGCATGCTTTCATCTTAAACTTTGGGACTATGGAAAAGTATGAGAAGCACATGGGAATGACCTGCATGTGTGGTTTGTATTACAGTTATCTAAAGGGTGCTTCCCCAGTGTTAAGTTTTCATTTTGTAATTAATTTATTTTCATATTTCTAAGGTGGTCTCTTGCAAATCATGACCAGTTTGCACTGCAGCATGCTGATAGTTCCAATTTCTACATCACAGAGAAGGTACGTAAATCGTTCCATGCAATCTCGCATAGCCTATTAAAATGTTTGCCACAATAACTTACTCTAAATTAAAATGTATAAAAATACTGAATGTTGTCCCTAATGCGATGCTGCTGAGAAGGTAGGGACTGGGAGACCTGCTTTAATGGATTGGCACTGATTTCTTCTGTTTGGAAAGGCAATTTAAGTTTGAACGTGCCAAGGCCTTCACACCTGAGTGTGAGGCTTCAGCACTGAGCCCTTCAGCTTTGGTATTTCTGCATGTTTAGTGTTCTGCTGGCAAGGGGAGTGCAGGAAAGTGAAATCTGTGAACGTGAAGGGTTCTTTGCACTCTGAGGAGACCTCAAGGCCAGGTGGGATGGGGCTTGGAGCCACCTGCTCTAGTGGAAGGTGTCCCTGCTTGTGGCAGGGGGTCAGAACCGGATGAGCTCTAAGGTCCCTTCCAACCCAAACCAGTCTGGGATTCTATGGCCTTCAGTGCACATCACCTCCCTCTTTGGCTGGTCAGGTAGATAAGTTCTAGTCACTGTGTAGTATTTGCTGCTCCTTCCTGCTTGCTCTCTTAATCCTTTTCCAGTTCTGTATGTGACATTGGCTTGTGCTTTTGGTCCCCAGATAGTGAGTTAATATGTGATTCATGGGGTGATGCGATGACTTCAGCAGAGAGTAGGGAAATGGCTGTAGCTGTAATAAAAATGGAATGTCTAGTCTAAATAAACGGGACATGCTCGTCTGGATGACACCAAGGAACACTCATTCCTAGCATTACTGAGAGAACTGCTGAAATTAGGAAAGAAAAAATGTATTTCTTTGGAGGAGTGTGCTCAGGAGTGCTCCCGAGGTACAATTCCTAAGCAGTGGGAAAAGCGCAGTTCAAAACCTGCTGAAGTCAGTGTGCAGGTTCCCTACCCTCAGATTTTGAACTAACTAGATCTGAGCTCAGCTGCATGGATGCGCATGCTTCTTGCTGACCTTGTTACCAGTGTAGTTTGGCTTACTCTGGAGCAGAAGAGTCCTTTGGTTTTGTTTTGCATGGTAGCGTTCTTGAGGGTCTAATCAGCTAAATGCAGCTGAGACATGAACTAACTTTTATTCTCTTGCTGTGATTCTTGCCCTCACCCAGGAAATAAAGGGAACTTAGGCACAGTTAAGCCTTCGGAAAGACTAAATTTAGCAAGACAGCTCATAACATAGTGCTGCTTTTATTTGTCTTAGCAGACCAGTTTGAGCTTTCCATTTAACTGTTTGTCACCCCAGGCAACCTCCTCAATGGGGTACAGTTTGGTTTGGGATCTCCCTTCTCCCTCCTGTGTTTTTTCCTCCCTTCTTTTCAAGTTCCAATTGACAGGCTCTTCAAAGGCCCCCCAGGGAAAGCTGTTGAAGTGATTGCTGTGTTTTGTTTCCACCCAGACGAAATAGCAAGACTGCTTTGCAAATTGCCCTCAGTCTGACACAAGGTTTCCCAGTGAGCCAGACGCAGCCGAACTTGCCCGTTGGCATTTAAACTCTGGCTGTACAGTGGGTGTTTCCAAAAAGCCAGGATTCAGAGGGCGCCGGGGCTTCTCGAAGGAGTTTGTCCCGATGGAACTGGAGGAATCTCCACGTTTGGTGGGCAGGGTCCTGCAGCTTTGGAGAAGAGGAATGTTTCCTCCTGCACATGGAAAGAAGTGTGATGGTTTTTGCCTGCCCTTAACTTCCAATGAGGGTGGAAAATGGTCCTCAGGAACTCCTCGGGTTGTGCTGCGGAGAGGACTTTGTTTATTCCCTGCTGAAAATACGCAGAGTGTCTGAGTCACATAAATAAGAGAGAGGAGCTCTAAATGCCACCAGTATTACTCAGATGTCTGCCACTCTTATTAGATATTGTTCACTATTTGTCACTGCTTATTGGATGGCGGCTATGAAGAGAGGCTTATATAGGGTGAACCCTGCCACATTCTTTCCCTCGTTTGTGTGCGGTAGGATTTTGCTTTCTGAATTAAGACATGACAGACACCAGTCATGAGGACAAACACACGCACCTCAATGAAGGTACAGCACCAACTGTTAAAGACCACGTTCCTTTAATCAGTCTCTTACTAGGACCATAAGCAGAGCTCCTTTTTCAAGCAACAGCCTCTAATGAATTTGAGCAAGCTGCTCTAGTGGAAGGTGCCCCTGCCCATGGCAGGGGGTTGGAAGCGGAGGATCTCTAAGGTCCCTTGCAACCCAAACCAGTCTGGGAGTCTGTGAACTATTTGTCACTGTTCGCAGAGAATGATTCTGCATCTGTACAGATGCAGAGCACATGGTGCATAGGTCATGTTCCTGCAGAGCCTGAGGGCTGCCGGCTTGTGGCCTTCCAGGTAGAGATGCATTTGGAAATACCATAGAATCCCAGCCTGGTTTGTATTGAAGGGACCTTAAAGCGCCTCCAACTCCAACCCCTGCCACGGGCAGGGACCCCCTCCACTGGAGCAGCTTGCTCCAAGCCCCTGTGTCCAACCTGGCCTTGAACACTGCCAGGGATGGGGCAGCCACAGCTTCTCTGGGCACCCTGTGCCAGCGCCTCAGCACCCTCGCAGGGAAGATCATTCTGGTGTCATGTTTAAAGTCAGCAAAAGAAAAGCAGTAAATGAGGAAACTTTGAAGGAAAATGTTACAAATGTGGGACTGTCAACACATGGCTCACTATTATATTTTTGGGTTCGGGTGGCAAACAGCGCATCTGTGTTTTGGTTGTCGTGTGCAGAACTCTTTATCTTCCGTAGCTGACCTATATTTCCTGATTATACCGCACAGAAATGCAAACAACGCCCAAGCAGTCCTGTGGGGTTTTTTCCTGCTGTAGGTTTTTTTTCTCTCTCCTGGCTGTATCATTTGGAAAAGTGCCTCTCGAGGAGCAGCAATGACTGCTTCAGACAGGGTAAGGGCGGTCTGTCAGTGAATCTGGAGTCAGCGAGGGTTCCTGCCACGGACAGGGCTTATCACAGGAGATGCAGTTAGGAGGGCTTCCTCTGGGCTTCTCGTTTGGCTCTGTCTGTGCCCATGAAAGTGCCCTGGAAGTCGTTAGTTATGTGTTTGAGTTGTGGGAATATAAAATGGAG
This sequence comes from Pezoporus occidentalis, assembly GCF_034315485.1. Classification (NCBI taxonomy): domain Eukaryota; kingdom Metazoa; phylum Chordata; class Aves; order Psittaciformes; family Psittacidae; genus Pezoporus; species Pezoporus occidentalis. Next base: position 1,883,575 of record NW_026912854.1, read on the forward strand.
AAATAATATAACAGGCTATGTGAACAAGGAAACAAAGCGGGCTTGGTGCTAAGGTCAAGCCTGGGTTTTGGTCACGGTGTATTTGGGGTTTCATACATTCATAGGTGCGTCTGTTTAAAAGGCCTTACTTAGCGTGGAGAGGCGTTTCTTTGGTACATCAGGCACCTAAGAGCCTGACTTCTGGTTCAGCATCTTGTTGTGTTAGGTACTATGTAATAGTATAACACTAATTTGTAATACTATAATACTATGTAAGACTATAATACGATGTAATAGAGAACTTAAAGGGTCCCTCTTGCTTCACTCTGTCCAGCTTGTACTTGCATAGATGCTTGTGTACGTCAGGTGTAATAACTCAGGAACACTGTAGCCTGGATGAGCTCGGGTTTGGAATGGGGCAATGGCTTTAACCTGCCAGAGGAGAGACTGAGATGAGCTCTTAGGCAAAAGCTCTTCCCTGTGAGGGTGCTGAGAGGGGTTGGAACTGGGTGAGCTTTAAGGTCCCTTCCAACCCAACCCGGTCTGAAATAGCATGAAAATGGCTGTGTAATTCTGTGTACTGTGTGTGTTCCCGAGCTGAAAACCACAGCTTGGATAGATACCGGCTGTGAGTGGCTCATACAGCACATGGGTGGCTATGCCCAGTCCCTTATCCCTGCAGACAAGGTCTGGCTCCTTCAGAGCTGCCCACGCTGGGCTCTGGGTGTGGGAGGAATCACTGTTAGCTCACAGTTGGGTCTCTAAAACCAGAATGATTGTGAAGGAGCTGGGTCCTTCCCGCTGCTCACGTTATAGTGAGCCCTCAGAAATGTTTGTTTGGGGTGGTGTTTGTTTCTGTCTGCGTGTGCTTGTTTCTCTGTGTCGCATCTGGAGGTCGGCTGACCCCCAGCGCTCATCAACAAGGGGTCCTTGCAGGAGAATAGGGCTGGGAAGAACAAGTATTCACGGAATCATAGAATAGAATCAGGCTGGCTTTACCGCTGGAGGCTGAGTGTGGCAGCTCTTAACTCTGCACCTGGGCAGCCATCGGGAGTAAAAGGCTTTGCGGGCCAGCTCCAAGCTGTGCTCAGCCTGCGGGGCTCATACCGGTGCCGTTTTTCATGTTACCTGTTAGAAGCAAGGACATCTCATTCACCTGTGTATTGGCTGCAGCCGTTTTTGTTCCCTCACAGTTCCATTGTGTTCTGTTTCATACATTTGATGCCTCCAAAGACTCTGTGGATTTTTTTCCTTCCTTTTTTCCAACTCCCACATTTCCCTTTCGTTCTTCTGTGCCTATTGCATGAAGTGGAGGGCAGCAGACACCGAGCGTTCCCTCCATTCACTCTGAGAGCCTTTTAGTTCCCTTTTGCAAAGGGACCTGCCCCTGCTTCACTTCCAGTGTCACTGCTCAGCTCTTTGCTGTGTTTGCAGATGGGACATCCTTCTACTCCCCCCCACTTCCCCAGGCTGGGAGCCTGGTGCTTGTCCTTTCTCAAAGGTGCTTTTGCTTGTGACCTATTTTGCTGAATACAACCTGTAATTGTATATTCATGTGAAATTCCACCATGCCGTTGCAGGCTGCCTGTGTGGGAGTGTATGCAAATGACAGGACAAGAAATGAGCCACTGGTAGGGTTGGGGGGTTTTGGACATGGTTTTCTTTCACCCTTTTAGTGCTCATCTATTTCCAGTGATTAGCTGAATGTCAGTGAGCTGGAAGTAAAACATTCTCAGCAGTGAATGTTCCTTATTCACTGAAGGACCTGGTACTTTGTAAGCAGCTGAGAATGCGAAGTAGCATGAAGGCTGGGAGCTGGAGAAGTGTGTTCAGTGATCTGCTCCTCTCAGTTGGCATTTTGCATTGCTCTTGGTAAGACATTTGTCAGTAATGCTGCATAAATGGCAGATTTCAGTCCAGAGTTCACCTGGACCAGACCGTGCCCGACTTTCCCTTTTCTCAGCCACTCATGGGACATGTGGTGTTTCCCTCATATGCATAAAGTCCAGGTTTGGAGTATATGAATCTGCACAGAGCTGCAGAAATTCCTAACCTGGAGCCAGAGCAGCAGTGCCCCTGCCCGCTCCGTGGACACTGGTGGCACTGCCCTGTGGACTCCAGTGAAAACCAGCGGACCCTGGTGTATGAACAGAAGTAAAACTTGAATATCTGCACATGAAGTCACAGAACCCAGCCTGGTTTGTATTGGCAGGGACCTTAAAGCTCCTCCAGCTCCAACCCCTGCCACGGGCAGGGACCCCTTCCACTGGAGCAGCTTGCTCCAAGCCCCTGTGTCCAACCTGGCCTTGAACACTGCCAGGGATGGGGCAGCCACAGCTTCTCTGGGCACCCTGTGCCAGCGCCTCAGCACCCTCCCAGGGAAGAGCTTCTGCCTAAGAGCTCAGCTCAGTCTCCCCTCGGGCAGTTTACATCCGCTTCCAATCCTGCTTTGTTGGGGCTGATTTCAGTGGTCATCCTTCTCTTGGTAAATCAGTCCTAGGTTTTAGGACTTTAGGTTTGGTAGGACTTTAGGTTTATGTTAAACTTCCCAAAGAAGATAATTGTGCCCTGTCAACCTCTTACACTGTCTGGCCCCAGCACGAGCAGCTCAATTCTTGTGGTTTGTCTCATTTTGCAATACTTGGTATGACAACATCTTCTGTTTGGCTCCTCAGTTCCACATCAGAGCTGATGAGATGCAGCAGGTGCTGGTTCTACAAAGCTGTGTAGGTGCTCATTTTCCCAAAGTCAGTTTGCGAGTAATCAGCAGGGAGGGAAGGCTCTGATAAGGTTTGTCTTTCTGTTTCAGCACTTGAAGGTAAGTACTCTGTAGCCCAGGCACAGTGTGACCGGCTTCAGCTGATAGCACACAGTTCCCTGTAAGCTCTGCCTGAACAGAAAAATGCTCTTTAAATCATCTTCCTGCTTAAGGAGCAGCCAGTTCAGATGGGTGCTTTTACAAGGTGTGGTGAGCAGACGTAGCTCGCTGCTAAAAGGCAGTGCTGGTTTCTTCTCCCCTTCCCCAAGAGATCTGCCATTTCTGCTGGCTACAGGGTACTTGGTGGACAGCTTTTGGAGGTGGTGGCAAGGGGGGATCACTTTGTGCCATTTTCCTGTAGAGAAGGAAGAAGTTAAGGAAGGGTGGGAAGAGGAGTGAAACTTTGCTGGTTTTACCAGCTGCAAGCTGTTATGACCTTCAGCTGCTTGGGGAGCTTGCTTAGGCTGATGTGGAATGAACCCACTGGGACATTCCGGCTGTAGTTGGAGATGGAGAAGGGATGTTTTGCCTGTGGTCCCTCTGTGCCTGAGAGGAAGGGCACAGGCAAGGGAGTAGGATGTGCACATTAGAGAAGCACAAGCATCTTCAGGCTTCTCCTTTAACAAGTCTTAGTGTGGTTCCAAAAGTGGTACTTGCAAAATGAGCTGCTTTCCTGCTTATGCTATAGTGCTTATTCCTGTCTTTTACCTTACTAACTGGCCAGAACCCAAGATGATAACATTTTCAATTGGTTTAGTTCCCTGGCTGGCTCGTCAGCTAGGTCCACAACTGTTTATGCCACATTAAACCAATAGTAGGAATGAGCAAGAGACTGAAATACAAAACTACCTTTATGGTCTCAAGCTGTGCTTTGATTTGGCCAAAGTCCCTGTGAGCCACAGCCTTGGCTTGGGTCTTCCGCTGTTTCTCTTAGTAGCAGCATCTTCTTAAGGAGCTGCAGACCCCTCAGAGGTGCTGCAGGTGAATGTGTAGGGTGAACTGCATCGGAGAACTGACTTCAGTTTGCCAGTCGTTGTTGTTTTGTGTGTGTGTGTGTGTGTGTGTGTGTCCATACCAGTTCCCTGTTCTGATTTCCCCACATGATCTCACCAGCAGTAGCAGGAGCCCAGCTAAGGCTGTCATTTCCTCGTGTTTATTCTGCAGGGTGCAGCTCTTCTGTTCTGACTTATCAGAGGATGAAGGGGCTGCATGTTACCTGCCCACCCCTTCCGTGTTACTGGTACAAGTGCCTGTGTGCTTGCTTGAACTGGGGAGCTGATCCCAGTTAAAAATAGCTTGTGTGTGACTTCCTTGAATGTGTCATGTGGATGTCTGCCCACCGTGTAATGCCACTGCTGCTCTGCAGGCCAAGCAGTACCTGGTAACGTTGTCCTTGTAGCTCGCTCCACCCGAGGATGAGGAAATCATGCTCAATAGGGATGTTCTCTTTGGATGTGGTCTAAGTGGCACTCAAGTTGGTATTACTGTGGGTTGCTGGAGTAAAAAGAGTTGGGTTTTCTTTTACTCCTCCATTGCTTCATTCCCTTTGCTTTACTAGCATCCCAGTTACTACTGCCAGAAAGTAAGCACAAGTCACGGGTCTGACTAAAGAAAACCCCGGTTTTGGTGGGTTTTTTCCCCTCCATTTTGTGAATGAATGGGAGAAGAAGTGGTAACTTCTTTAAGGTCAGGTGGTTGTGCTGCTGCAATTTGGTAGATCCAATGCAAGGAAATTATTGGGAGCCCCCATGCAGAACTGTGCCTCCTGTGGGCTGTAGAGTTGCACTGGATTGGGTATACCACTGGTGTAACTTGGTTTATTTACTAGCTTCTGTAACCCTTGAGTAGAGGTAGATAAACAGCATGCGGAAAATGTCCTCTTTTTAGAGACTTAAGCCAAGTTACCAACACTTGATTTTGTAAGGAAAAGGTTAGCATCAAATTCTAAGGTGAAAGACCAGGAGACATTCACCCTGTTGCCAGCAGCTTCCCAGAAAAGGAATTTTATCACAAGGTTTATTGCCTCAGTGTTTCTTCTGAACCAGCACAGCCCCATCATGCCAAGCAGTGCGGTGTTGATAATTACTGGTAGCTCTTAGCTCTCAGCTTATTAAAGTGTTTTGGTGACTAAAAAGGGACTTTAATTTCCTCCCAAGTCAGCAGAACGTTGTAACCAGCCTCGGGGTCCGTTTCCAGCTGTAATAGTAGCAAATGTCATTCAGAAGTGTGGCTTCATGCTTCCACATGCGTTCACATTCATTGTACTACAGGTGTTGGAGCCTACATCTACACTTAGTCCATATAATACGCTATATAAAGGCCATTAAATTCTTTCATCTCTTCTTGAACCTGCTCATGCTGCCTGTTTTCCACTGCCTGTCGTGACAGCAAGTTCAAGCTCCTGCTGAATGAGGAGGTATATTCTTCATCTGCTTTAAACTGGTCCCTTACTGCTCTCATCAGCTACCCCTTAGTTCTCGTCCTGGAGGGTTTGGTAACAGCAGTTCTGCATTCAGCTCAATGTGCTCCATTCACTCCTGTGGCTTTGTCCCTCCAAACTGAGGAGACATTGCCTGGTGAGGGAGCTCTCAATCACAGTGAGCCTTTCACCTGCGTTTTCCCTGACTCAGGTGTGTCCTCCTTAAGAGGTGAAGGTCAGAACTGCACAGTGCCCCATGTGAAGTTCTTGTGTTGTGGCAGAGCAGTGTCCTCTGCCTAGTTCACAGTACGCTTCCGATGATGCCCAGTGTGTACTGGCTGCGGTAGCACATCGAATCAGTGCATCAGGGGAGGTCTGCCAGCAGGGATCTTTCTGCTCTTTCCTCAGTTGATGACTTAGGAATGAGCCCTCTTACCTGCCACGTTGTCCTTATTTACTGCTTGCCCAGACTCATCCATGTGAAACTGTTCCCGGGTTGCTGACTTAGTGTATTCCATAGCTCTGTTTTTTTGTGTTGTGTCAGTTTGGAGGAAGCTGTAATAAAATAATAGCATGGAAACAAGGATCTATTCCTTAGCAGTGTAAACATGTGAAGCATTTTACACTGGCTGGCTGTTGCTCTGTAGCCTAGTTAGAGGAGTCTGAAGGAAGCTGTATGGTCAAGGTTAAGGAACAGTGCTGAGTGAGCTATAACCATGGGAACCAATGCTTCTGGGTCTTCCTCAAATATGTTAAGAAAACATTCCATTCTGACCAGTTACAGTGAGTGGAATCTGGAGGCATTTTGCTGGGTATAACAGATCATTAAAGCGATAAGACAGGCGCATTGCAAAGTAAACCTTACTTTTGCTTGGTAAGTTTTCCAAAGCATCTCTCCAGCAGGGCTCTGAGTAAATGGCTTGACTGTTTTGATAGTATATTTTTAAAGCAAATTCACATGCCTTCATCCCTCTGCATGGTTTAGAGGACCCTGTTAATGCTCGAGGCCTGCTTTTTAGGTGGAGGTCCATGCAAGCCTCCTGCATGTGTTTTGGGCAAAGCAGCCTGTGGCATGGTAAAGGCAGAACCTTGAGAAGGAGCAGGATGTGGTGGTAGATAACGTAGGTTTATGTTTCTCCAGCTCCACCAGCTGGAAGTCAGCGGGCCCTAAAGCATGGACACAAGGTGAACTGTCCAGGTGTCCTCTCCTTCATGCTGTGTTTTGTTGCTGCTGTGTTTTCATGGTAGCACTTGTCTGTCTGGTTGAAAACCTGGCTTGGACAGTGTCGTGCAGCAGTGTGATGCTTGGAAATGCTGCCTACTCAATGAGAATAAAACCATCTTGTGAGCGTGGAGACTCTTGCTAGATATAATATTGCAGATGGGACTTATTTGCATCCATACTGTAACTGCTGCGTTAGTCCTAGGTGACACATAACAGGTCTGTTTTCTTGTTGCGGAGGGCTTTGGGGGCATCCTGGATAGCGCTGTTTCACTAGTTCCCTCACTGCCCAGGAATAAGCTTTCCTAATAGGGATCAACAGTACCTACAAACCTGATGTACACCTGTGAAACGGATCAGGAGTGTCTTGGCAGAGGTTTGGTTGGTGTTTGCCTTGTTCTTGTGTCCCCCCGTAGGCGGTGGTGAGCCCTGCCCTGGGTGACAGTGGGGCTCATGAGTACAACTGCCAAAGCCAGGCTGATGTAATGATGTTCTGTTCTCCGGGAAGAGAAATCCACAGGATGCTGTCCCTAATAGTGAGCAGATTAACTGTGTGTAAACGTTGCCACTGAAAGTAACTGGCGTGACAGCTGCCGCATCGCACAGTTAAGGTAGGAAATCCTCTTGGCTTAACTGCGGGCTTCCACACTGTTTCGTGGTCGGTCCTTAAGTTATTATTTAGAATGGAGAAACAAAATTGGTTTTTTTTGTTGGGGAAGAACAGTCCCTTTTTGAGGGCTGTGTGAGAGACTTGGAGCTTTGAATACTGAGGCACGGGCAGTCTTCCTTGAGCCTTTGTCTGCCTCAGGAGTTCACAATGGGCTCTCCCTCTGTCTTCTGGTAGCAGTGGTTGTGCGCAGAGCATAGGGCAGACCCAGGCTGCCCCGGGCCAGGTGTGACGAAAGCTCTGTGGGCTCCTCGTGTTGTGGGCTCTGCGAAGCATCGCAGCTTTGAGGCTGAGGCCTTTGGTGTTGCAGACTCAGCTTGATAAATAAACAGACCCCAGATAAAACTTCGAGCAAGGCTTTTATATACTCCTTTATGTACGTACATAGTATGTATGTGTTCTTTTTCCTCTGCTATTTTATGTGTGACATGCTATGTTCTATATAACCTGCTGACATACGGTCACTCTGGAGAGTAGTACTTCTTGTTTCTCCATATGTGGCATCTGAACTTCAACGGGGTTATGGGCTTCCCTTTTTCCTCTTGTTCTGAAATTCCTTTACAGAGGAATATGGAGAAATAGTGTATTTTTAAGAAGATATTTTCACTTACTTGATTAGTTGTAGATTCAATCCATGCAACCCCTAAGTGTTCTTATTTAATGAGACATCTGCTTTCTGACCTGCGTGCATGGCACCGTAGAGCATTATCAGGTTAAGCCCAGCTTTTCATGGGTTGGGGTTTCAGCTTGTGGGAGAGCCCCTGTAACTGAGCAAACTGCGGAGCATGGCTTCAGCCCTGAGCACCTATGAAATAATGCAGTGGGGGCTGCGGCTGATGCCTCACTGCTCCTGAAAAGGGAGATGCAGTGTGGAAAGGGAGCAGCACTCACACAATCCCAGCTTGGTTTGGGTCGAAGGGACCTCAAAGCTCCTCCAGCTCCAAGCCCTGCCACGAGCAGGGACCCCTTCCACTGGAGCAGCTTGCTCCAAGCCCCTGTGTCCAACCTGGCCTTGAGCACTGCCAGGGATGGGGCAGCCACAGCTTCTCTGGGCACCCTGTGCCAGCGCCTCAGCACCCTCACAGGGAAGAGCTTCTGCCTAAGAGCTCATCTCAGTCTCCCCTCGGGCAGGTTAAAGCCATTCCCCTTGGCCTGTCCCTACATCCCTTGTCCCAAGCCCCTCTCCAGGTTTCCTGCAGCCCCTTCAGGCACTGGAGCTGCTCTGACATCCCCCCTTCAGGAGCCTTCTCTTCTCCAGGCTGACCCAGCCCAGCTGGGATTTGTGTCCTTCAAAGTGAAGCTGTCAGCACCCTGTGCCTATGTGTGCCCGCACGTACTCTGGACCAACGCAGCTGAGGGCCAGTGGCTTAATCTAAGCTGTTGATGGAGGTAGATTTAGCCTATGCTGACTGTCTGCCCTAAAGCAATTCCTTCAGTTCCACAAGCCGAGGAGGTGGTCACAGCGCAAACCACCACTCACTCTGCCAAGTGAGTTTGTTTCAACGCTGACTTAGGTTCAGCCACACAAATGCACCAGTGCCGCTTCAGTCGGATTCCTTGGACATGCCCGTGGCAGGGCGGGTGGAACTGGGTGGTCCTAAGGTCCTTTCCAACCCTGACTGTTCTGTGGGGGACCACTGCTGGGTCCGATGCTGTTTCAATGCCAGAGCAGAGCATCTGGCACGTTGTTAGTGCTGTGGGAGGTACCCCGGTGTTTAGGTGCTCAGCCTCTTTTGCCCTGCTCCTGAGTACAGCCTGGCTGGCCCCCGTGGGGCTCTTGTGGCAGGAGGAGGCTGCTGAGGGCTGGGATGTGTTGGCTGCAGGTGTATGCACAGACACAGTCAAAACCCTTCCCCTCTGTACCCCCTGTGCTGTCTGGCGCTTCAAGTATTTCAGTTCCAGTGAGGAAGGCTTTGTGGGTGGACAGGGATCTTGTAGGTAGCTACAGCCAATCCCAAGGGTGGCTTGGGTACCGAAAAAGAGACCGTGTAGCGGGGTTTCATTTTGGAGCTGCTTGACCTGGTTTTTCAGGTGAGGTTTATCTGGTTTTTAGCATTTGGGCTTTGGAATGCAAAAATGAAATGAATTTGGGAAAAACTGCCTGAGGAGAAACGCACCTTCCTTTTCTTTTTGGCTAAACACCAGCCTGCAGAGCGCCTGCAACGCGAGCTTCAGGACAGGATTATCTCTTCTCTCTCAACCTGGTGGGGATTGCTTCAGTTCCTGTGAAAAAATGAGGTTATTTTGCCCACGAGCAAGCTATGGAGCCATAGATGAAGTTGCAAATGTGCATTGTGTACAGGACCTGTTAGTGCTGGGTTCTCTTGACCCGTGGGGAACAGGAGCAGCTTGTCGGAAGAGGGACAGGCTCCTCTATGCTTACCACAGGAGATGGTGCCCATGGGCATTGACCACAAAGCTGTGAGGACGCTGACAGGCCTGCACCAGGGCAGTGTTTCCATCTACCCATAGCTTCAGTTTAATTGAGCTTAACCAGAGGGGAATGTGTAATGCCAGCGGGGTAAGGAGAATGACTCGGGGCGTGTTTGAACTTCCCTTACCACTGACAGCGACGCTTTGTTAGCTTGAGGGAGCATGCAGAGTCGTGGTGGCAGGGCTCGGTGGGCTGGTTCCAGTGGTTTGAGTCAGCACGTTGTTGTTACAGGGACGGGGGAGCCAGCGGGATGGGTTTTAAATCCTGCAGATGGTTAATGACAGGTTTCACAAGCTCAGGAACTCCATAACTATGTAGGGCAAGACCAGAGCCAGATGCTGTGGATGGGGGATTTCAAAGAGATGTTTGGGAGTTGCCAGTGGAAGCTGAACTTTGAGAAGCATGAAGTCATCCTGGAGAGGGTTTGCATTTGTTAAAACCCACATGGGCAGCCACCATTTCGTGGGGCTGATGTTAGTGGGAAAGATGCTGACTCGTGTTGGCTCACATGCAGACAGGGGAAAGCACTGCTGCTGAGTTAGTGTGGCGTTGTCTCCATGCATGTTTCTTCTTTTTATGCGAGTTTCAAATAAAACCTTTTGTCTTTTTCTCTTTCAGAATCGTAATGAGATAAAAAATGGAGCGATCCTTCGATTAACGACATCTCCAGTGAGTTACCGCTCTGTTCCGTTCTCTCCCTTCAAAGTGAAGGTTTGGTTTGTAGATCGTTGTGAAGTGATGTATGTGTTTTCAAGCTTTAGCCACGCTGTATCCCACAATCCCTCTGCAAAGGGGGGTGATGTTGTGGTCACAAGATGACTGTTTTGTTCTCTGAGCTATGGGGACAGGGGTGGTATCTCTGAGAGACATTTGGTGATAGGCTTGGCACAACTGTGTGATTCTTGTCTCTCGCTTCTCTTCCCCTTCTGGGAGCAGCTTTCATGTCCCAAGATCCCTCTGCTACCCTCCTGGCACTGCAGCATCACTGAAGTTGCTCCTTTACAGCCCCAGAGCTCAGAGCCAGGAGAAGGAGCTGGGAGTTGAATCACTGCTGGGTAGCTTAGGACAGGGCTTTCCAGCTCTCTGAGTTTCTATTGAGTGAGCAGCAACTGGGATGTTGAGATGTTACTGGTTTATTTCTGTTTCCAGCACCACCTCCTTGCCAGCTCCTCAGAATGCATGGCACTGTTGCTGTTTCCCTGCTGAGTTGAGCAGGACTGTTGCCACATGCTGAAAGTCACTGTAGGTCCCTGAAGATCGGGCAGCAGCAATCCCGTTTCCTTGCTGACAACTGTAGTGTGCCATTAAAATGGTTTACCTCTTCATTTCTGCCAGATCCAAAGCATTCTTATGGCCAAACTCTGCCACCCTCTCCTGCAGCTCATTTGAAACAGGCAAGACAGAGCTGTGCTGGTGTAACCTGTGCCTCCTGTTGAACCTTTATGAGAGTAGGGTTGGTTACTGCCATGAAATGGGAAAACTTCTGGATAGAAGCCACTCAGAGGTTATAGGTATGTTGGTGAATGCATCACTTGTCAGTGAGTAGGGCCTAGGCTCAAAGTAAAGACACCGAGCAGTGTGTGCTGTTACTAACTTCCCAAGTTCTCCAAGCAACATGTGCGTTTCCATACCTCTCCAGGCTGCTGAACCTGATGATGGCTTACACTGGGCTTAGGAGATGACTGAATTTGCACACGGTTTTGTATAAAGGTGGGAATTGAAGAAGCCAGCATGGAAACTTACATGCACTGTTAATGTACAGGAGTGCGGCTTCTTAACGGAAAGCTCTTCTAAGCAGCAGCCATCTGGGAAGAGACATTTGTGTTATCCTTCATCATCCTCTTCAGTGGTCGTTCTGTGCAGACCTTTACAGTCATGGGAATAAATGACAGTTTAAGTCTATGGCTGTGTCAAAGTCTCTGTTACTCCGTATGTCCCCAGAAGAGCCTTGTACGTGGGGAAACCACATGCTGGTGAAGTAAACCCCCTGGAGTGGAATTTCCTCGGAAGGAGCCAGCCCCAGCGCCAGCTCATCCTAACCTTTGGGACTTCTGAAGAACAAATATCCCCTCCGCTGAGAAAGGGCTGTCTAATGCCCAGGCTTGGGATCTCAGGAGATCAAAACAACATCTGTGGTTCATCAGGAACCAATGTGGTCCAAACGCACTGCGTCATCCTTTTGTGTAACCACAGCATGGAGTGACAGCACGAGATGACTCATGGAATCCTTCCCTGTCCCAGAAGCCACAGTCAGTTGCACCACGCAGAACTGCAGAGATGCTGTGCTGTGACTGATGTGTGGCAATGGCTGTCCTATGGCTGTCCGTCCTCAGGTTCACTTGTGCAACTGGAAGCGTCACCTGCAAACACAGAAGACAGATTTTGGGTTCATAGGACTTTCTGCTGCTACTTATGGGTGGGAAGAAGGGGCTCTGTATAAGACTCTCTTCTGCTTGTTGTGTTCAGTGATGTGCCTTAGGGGTCAGTCAGCCAAGGCAGGGGTCCCTCGGGTACTGAGCTATTACTTGTTCTCTACCAACTTATAGGTCACTCTGCCACTGGCCTGCAGTTGTAAGTGACTCAGCCGTCCTGTTGTAAGACAGAAGGCCAGTCTGCTTTCTAATCTTCAGTGTTGATATTTATCCCTGAACCAGTGCTTATCCTGATGTTTTTAAGAAGTTTTTCCCTGAATCAGAGAAGTGGCTTGGAAAGAAGCTTCAAAGGACGAGACTGGGGTTTGTCAGATTAGAGAGTATTTGTGTTCTTTAAATAGACATCAAATGAAGTTCTGCGTGTTCCCGCCCCACAACAGGATCTTTGCTTTGAAGGTACTGTTGAAGTGGTCATCATAGAGATAGCTAAAATAGATAGATTACAGGCTTCCAAGCTGTGGTTTTTAGACTGGTGACCCGCACAGTGCTTGTGGGTTACCCTGGAAAGCTCACAGGCCATCTGTTTCCATTTTTCCTCTGAAATCCTGTATGAGAGCACCAGTAGTTGGAGGAGATAATGTGCAGAACAGGCTGCATGACAGACTCCTGCAAAACGGGGAAGATGCTGTCCTAGCTGCTCAAGCTGGGTTTGCTCACCCTGTTGGAAATATTAAGATTCTGAAATTCCCTTTCCCCATTTTTTTTCTCTATCCTACATCAATAGAAATGTGAAACAATCTGCCCCCAGAAAAGGAAAATCATACCAAAAATGCTTTTTGAAGAGGTGGAGGAGTTAGAAACGAAGGAGAGGAAGCTTGAGAGAAATGAAGAGGAGCCTTATAGAGATTAAGCAGGGTCTGGGATGCCTCCGTGTAGTTCCAGAGAGGCCTGAGCTGCCTGCTTCCTGCCTGTTGTGGGCAAAACAAATCTGTCCTGAACTTCACAAGCCTTTGGGGGGAACTTTCTTTCCTTGAAGAGCTGGGAGGGGTTGTTCTGACCACTTCTGAAGCTGCATGACCTTCACATGCTTTCCTAGTGCTGAATTTTCATGCAGTTTATACGATGACAGCCAGACGTCTGGCTAACCCCATTCGTGGTTGCATGTCTGAGTCATTGAAAGTTGGGTGAGAAGGATGAGATAGGATCTGTTTGAGTTCTGTTGTCATTGGCCTCAAATTGTGTATCCCATACCCAGAGCGGGTGCTATTAAAGAATAAAAGGAGGGAGGGAGGGAGCAAAGGTAGTTTTATCTTGAAGTAGTAACCCAGCATTTTGGGGTTGGCTTTTCTAAGATTAGGTTCTGAAATGGAACTTTCCAAATTAAATTTTAAATACTTTCTCTCCTTTTTTTAAATCTCAGTTTTAACTGAGTTTGTGTGCCTATAGGGACCTTTGTCATTGTTAACGTTGCAAGGGCAAAACTGCATTTACAGGGAGCTGCTCGGTGTGTTCTGAACGCTGCCTTCAGAGATGCGCTGCGTGGCTACTTTAAGCTTCTTTGAGTTTAAACTGCCGACAGCAGTGGTTGGGCCTGGTGGGGATTTGAAGTGCCTCTTTGTTCCAGGAGCTCTGTTTGGAAGTTGGTGTGATTCTCTGAAAGGCTGTTTTTTTCTAAACAATGCTATTTTTTTCCTCCCTCAACCACTCGCCACACAGCCGCTGTTTCCTAGGTAACTTGGGTACAGATTGAATTCCTCTCATATTATCCTTGCTCCTGTATCATCTTTCTTATTTATTTTTAACCTCACCTATCATCTTTCCTAGCAATTCTTTGTGCTCTTGTGTGTGTTTGTAGTTTTTCCATGACTGGTTTTCCCCCCTTTGTCCGTTTGCATTTCTAAAGGGACTGATCAGAAGTTTCTTACGCAACGTTTCTTTGTATTTGAACATAGGTGACAGCTGAGATGCCAGATTGCTATTGTCTGCTTTGTGATACCTGTATTCCAGTGGGTGGTGGGTAGGTGGATAAATAAATAAGCTGTAATTGTTCCCAAGTATGAGACTGTTCCGAAAGGACGGTTGTGTCCTGCAGTGCAGCAACTTTTGGCGTGTGCAACGGCAGGGTTTCTTCATCGGATCCTGTAAATCCTTGTTCAAGTAACTAATCATTTTGAAAGGATGCTAAAATACTGGGAAATGCAATGGAAAGAGCTGTGCTCTTTGTTAAGATTGTTACGTATCTATTTTAATTCCGTGCTTTTCAAACAGAACTGATCATTTCAGTTGGCTTCTTGGGCACTTATAAAGCATGCCTTGCTCCTGAACTATAAACCTTGAAGGCTAAGTCATAGGCAGCCTCTTCTGCTGGAATATTTATGATGCCCGATCATTTGCTTTTATCACATGCTTTTCTTTGGTCCCTCTGATTGGAGATTGGTTGAGTTCTTAAACCTTGAAGTTTGTAGGCAACCATTAGCCTTTGTAGCCTGAGCAGTCATGTAGATAGGGGTGTTCAATAATAGTCATCGTAGGGTTATCCTGATTTACAGATGTGACCAACAGGGGGTTTTAGTTATGGGATCTACACAGACAAGGAAATTTAAAGGGGGGGGTTAACCTATTTCTACTCTGTGTAAAAGTTTGGGGATTTGGTCTATAATCTTTGATCTGCAATTGCTTTAATGTGTGCCCAACGTAGTAAATGTTGGCACATGTGTCTTAATGTTCTTTGTGTTCAGTAAATGCATAAATATTTGCAGGTCTAGCTTATGATTGTGGTTGTGTTTCTCATGTAATGGTGAATTAGTTGTTACTGAACCAGGAACACAGGCCATGGGAATCAGTGGGCCATGACAGGTAACTTTTATATTTGTCTGCTCACAGTACAAGAGAGAGATTTGGGACGTGGAGTTGTTGCCTTTCTTTTTATAGATAAAGGTGTAATCTCATGTTTTCAGGTTTCCAGAGGCATAGTTTGAAAAGTAAGCAAAAGAGGATTGTTTCCAATGTGGCAGGAGGAAAAATTGCTTCTCAAACAGTCATACATGGCTACTGATTGCGTAACTTATTTTAGGCATATTTACATAATACATACAGCTATGCATGTGTAAGGCTTTTGTCACTGGATTAGTATGCAACTCTAGATGTGACCATTTCCCTGTTTCTCCATTCCTGCCTCCTTAACTGTGTACAGTGGTTGTGTAGGACTGCCCTGTGCATTGCTTTTGTACAGGGCTTTAGGTGTAGAACCTGTGCTTGAGTATTAATGTACAAATGTTAACAATTAATGTCTTTACTAATTAAAATGGAATCTCCTTGCTTACCTGGCATCCGATGCTAGCCAGCCTTGGAGGGCCTGCTGAATCTGATTTGCCTATGTTTTTGGCACACGGGTGCTCCTCCTTTGCTTTCTGATGTATATGCAGCTGTAGGTGAAGTGGCAATAACAAGGCAAAGGCAGCAGTTTAAGGCACCATGGTGTTCCAGCACTGAGTGATTTAAATTAAATCACCAAAACGGTTAGTGCAGAACTGTATTTGATAGTCACTGAGGGTCTGTGTGCCTTTTCTAGCAGAATGGTGGACAATGTGGCTAACTTAGCCCAGGGAAGACCAAAATACTGGAGTTCTGCTTCTTGTGAAGGGTAAAGAAGAAAACGGATTACATAATGGCAAACGAGCAGTTTAAATCAGTGCTCCGAATTCCTGCCATAGCACGTTAATGTTTGACAGTGCTTGCGCTGGGATTCTGTGTCCTCCCTCCTGTCCTTGCTCGCTGCATTTGTATTCCGTACAGAAACCCTGTGTATGTCTAGGTAATAAGTTGCTTTCAAAGTTTGCACAAAGTATTCAGTGGCAAAGAAATGAGAATTTGATCAGTCAGGTCCCTTGTTAGGCTGATCCTGGGATTCCTCACCTCCAGATGCCTATTTGAGCAAGTCACATCTTGGGTTTAGGTTATTAGCTTTCTTTTTAAGCTGACAGTCTCATCAAGCTGCTCCTTTTAAGCGTGGCTGCTCCCTAAGGGCAACCTTTGTGGAGTGCCTGGTTTAAAGACCAGGCGTGCAGCTTGTGCCTCTCGACAGCCGTTTGAAATGCTGGGGCTTCCACAGCGCACGTTGTACAAGCTTCCTGTCCTCCCTTTCTGAACAGGAGAGCAGCTGAAAGATGGCTATCTTTCATTTGCTCCAGCGGCCGTGTTTCTGTTCATTCCCTCAGAACGGCTCTCAGTGGGGCAGGCTTTATATATTCATTTGTTCTTACCTGGCTGATGTCTCGGGGAGAGCAGGGAGCCGGCAGCGAGCTCTGCTGCTGCTCTAATGAGCTGTGCTCGCCGCCCCTCCGCTGCTGGCTTGTAAATCATTCAGAGAGCTCCCTGGTAAGCACTTGGAGCGTATTTCATCTGGGTTTCATTTTTTAACGCAGTCCTAAGTGAGCCGTGCGTTCCGTAAGCACGTATGAGTGCTATGGCAACAAGGGCTGGGAGGCTTCTGAGGACTGCATGGTGTTCACTGAAGCAATATTTTCACCCGTCAGGCACTTGTGATGACAACAGCCAGCGTTACTGGTGTTCACGTTTCCAGTGAGACACTACCCTGCTGAGACAAATACTTGCTTGCCCCTTTAATCAAGACCTGTTCTGCTGTTGTCAGTTCTTTGCTCTTCCGATAGCAGAAGGAGCAAGGTTTGTTGGATGCAAGGGAAGTACAGCCGTGTAGAAACTTGGCTGATGGGGCAATAGCACTGGCATAGTTAGAGGAAGCCTATGATGTTAGTAAGCTCTCTTATATGTGCTTAAAACAGGGCTGAACCACTTTTGTATCGGAGGGACGTTGCTTCATAGATTTTTGTGCTCTGCAGAGGGGACCAAGCCGTCTCTGATCCAAGATTGTTTTGGTTTTAGTGTGGAGAATTTCAAAGCCCTCACTGACTTCAGGGGAAAGAGGATTAACTGTTGATGGATAGGCTGGTCCGCCTCATGCTGCTGCTGTGCAGTGCAGTGAGCGGTTACTGCCCATCCCTGTTCCCAGTTTTGGTTAGAGGCAGGGTTAGCTCTTTCCATGGTTGGTATTAATTCACGTGTCCTGGGGGTTTAACTGGGATGGCAGCAGCCCCAGCTGTTTGTGCTGAGGGCAGGAATCTCTCCTCAAGAAGAAGGGTGAACTTGACCGCTAATAATGGGTTGTTAAGGTGTATGAAGATGAGGCATTGCTTACACTGCAGTTGCAGTTGTGGTGTGAAGGTGTTCGGAGGAGGATCTTCTGGCTCTATTTACATGTTCCTTCTTGGTCGCTACCGTGCTACACAGGCAATTGCAGTCCCCGTCTGTATGGCCACAGCTCTACTGCCCACATTTTGCCCTTGCAGGCTTGGTGAGCAGCACTGGGATTGCTGCTCAGTCACACGGAACTAGGTGTCTTGTTCACTTCATTCTCACTGAGCCCAGGAGCTTTCTAAGGACCCACTAGAGGAATGGCATCCTTCAGTGGGCAGGCAGTGGAGGTGGTAACTTCCCAGAAGGTGGAAGAAGTCATGAAGAAGGCTCATTAAGATCTAAGGAGCTTAAGTTTGAATCCGAGCAACCATTTCCAAGGTCAGGGGCATGCAGGTGCCGTGGTGGTACTGAATATTCTCCCAACGTATTTGTTTTCAGAGGTGGGCAGGAATTCACATGTTGCTTGTGTTCTGAGAGGGAGTCACGTTTGGAGGATGCTTTGCATCTCTGAGTCTTCCCGAGTTGTTATAACGGAGCCTGGAGTAGAAACAGCTCTGTGAAGGAGGTTGGTTGGAGAAGTAGGAGTTGGCTGTTGAGCTTCTGGTTCAGGTGATAATAGTGGTTGCTCTGATTTACTTTCTTGTAGGTGATTATACAAGAATACTTCACAAAGCTCCTGTCACCTGCTCCCTATCACCCTGGTGGAGGGAAGGGGCTGAAGGCAGTGTTCTGTGGTTATCCTGGGAGCCAGTGGGATCTATTTTTATTTCTTCCATAGGCTTTGGCAAGTGATGCAGCCTCCCAGCTGCTGAAGCTTGAGAGAATGTTCTTTTGGTACCGTTTGGACAGACATTGCCATTACAAAGAGACTTTGTAAGCCATAGTTTCCCCATTACAACTCGAATCTATTGATGGAGTGGCAGAAAGACCTTTTGGATGGCAGGATTCTACCCAGATAACTTCTGTGGCTGCACCACCTCATACTTAAGGCATAGAAAAGCTCAGGGTTAAAGATGATCTGTTTCTCTTCAATTCCGTCTTGACTGCAGATGTTACAACACTACAGTCATACTAACTAGAGGATACTTCCTCCCTGTACACGCTCCTCACCACGCAGGTTCTGCCCAAAAGAGGTCATGCATTGATTTTTCTTTGTGAAAATGGGAAGTAACAAACCTTGCTCACCTTGGAGCAGTCTGGGATGTTGAATTTAGCGATGTTTGGGAAGCAGTCAAAGTTGTGTAGATAGGAAGCTGTATCTGTAACAACACCGCGGGCTTTTTTCCTGCCTTCCCTGTTTAAATGTTTACTGTCTCAGAATCAGTCTGCAGAGGTGACCCTCTCTGTGAAGAGTGTATTCATTACTGGACCACAAAAAGAGCTGGCAGTCAGCACAGCCTTTTCTTCTGCTTTCCTTCTCCAGCTGAGGCAGAATAAGCATAATCTCAGCAAAAATAACTCTCAGCAGACTTTACCATTAATTTGATTTCCTAATGAGACATAATCTCTCATTCACCTCTCATTCTGTGCAGGTAAGAAGTGACTCTTGGGGAATAGAATTTTGCAAGTATCTGAATATAGTGGGGAGGATTATTTTTCTAAGGAAAGGATCATCTAGGTAGCTATTAACTGAAGCTTTGGGTATTGTGTTCAGGTGAGGGAAAGCTTCAGATTGAAAACATGAGATGTATTTTCAAGCATTTGTATGGATAGCGAGAGACACAATTTAATACAGCTTATTGAAATATCCCTTTAGCTTTTTGTCATCAGTGTTCATTTTGGATTTCACTGTCTCATACGGTATTGGAAGCATTAATGGGCAGAATAGCCTAATATATGTGGATATTGAACTAGCATCAAGTTGTATGAGTGATAATATCATAGTATTATGTGGGAAGTAATTATTCCTTTGCTCCTTGTAAGAGAGTGAGGTTTTGAATTGAGTGTGAACAAAAGGAAGAGGGGAGGGAGGAGCAGAAGGCCTGAATTTGGTCTCTACTGATATAACCTCGTATCATACTTAAAGTCCCGTTAGTAACTCGGCACCACTTGCTCACCTCCTCTTTCTCCGTATCTGGATGGGATGGGGAGGAGAACCGAAATAATGTAAACCCCATGGGTTGAGATAAGAGCAGCCCAGTAACTAAGGTATAACACAAACCACTGCTGCTACCACCAATAATAATAATGGTAAGGGAAATAACAAGGGGAGAGAATGTAAAGCAAAAATGGGAGAGGGAAAAGAACAATAAACCCAAGTGATGCACAGTACAATTGCCCAGCAAGCGCCAACCGATACCCAGCCTGACCCGAGCAGCGATGTGGGCCTTCTGGATGACTCCCCCCAGTTTCTCTACTGGGCATGATGTGCTGTGGTATGGAATACCCCTTTGGCTAGTTTGGGTCAGGTGTGCTGCTTCCTCCCCGCTTCCTGTGCCCCTCCTCACTGAGACTGAAAGCATGAGACTGAAAAGTCCTTGACTGGAGTAATCATTACTTAACAACAACTAAAACCATCGGTGTTATCAGCCTTGTTCTCACACTAAGCCAAAACAGCACTGCACCAGCTCCTAAGGAGAAAAACAACTGTTACAGCTGAGCCCAGGACACCTCATTCGGACATTATATGGCTAAAGGTCATGAGAAGTGTGTAAACTGAAAAGGGAATGGAAGTGCTGCCATTACTACAGTGGGATTTTCTGATGCAGTTTGGTTTGTTCTCATTTCTTTTTTATTGATGTGACACACAAGCTCTTCAAGCCAAAAGCTGTCTTTTGTAATGCTTGCTTTTTGCCCGATACAGTGGGATATCTATCCATTGCTCAGCTAAAGATTCTGCAGCAATCCAAATAGCTATAGGTAATAACAGAGTAACATGAGGAGTAGACCGCTGTGAAAGTCACTTTTATGTGAGCTACTTATTAATCTCTGAGCTTGCAAGTGTTAAGTCTCATTAATATTAAACATGGCCACTGTTCCTGCTCGCACTAACATCTTCATTATTGCCATTGTAACAAAAGCTTTTCTTGTTCTTTTTATTTCTCTCAGGCTCAAAACGCCCAACAGCTCCATGAGAGGATCCAGTCTTCTAGCATGGATGCGAAGTTAGAAGCACTGAAAGACTTGGCCAACTACTCACGGGACGTGACGTTTGCCCAAGAATTCATAAACCTAGATGGGATTTCCCTACTAACACAAATGGTTGAAAGCGGCACAGAGTGAGTATTCTGCTTAAACTCCTTCTGTAGCGGGTGCTTTTGTGCTCACTCCCTCGAGTGCCTGAAGCATTTCTGTGTACAGCATCTAAGATTATATAGAATAAAACATCTGAAGGGTTCTGGGCTGCTAGGATAACATATCCATCATCAATGAGAATGTTTTTCATGTCCCCTAACAATAACCTGGTGGGGATGGGGGTTGAGTGAAGTAGGAAGTCACAAGTACCCTCTGTGCCATAAAGTTTTGGGAAGCTGGTGGTCCTGTTTTCTTCTCTACCTATTGGAATTTAGATGAATCACTGATAAGACATTTAAAGGCTGATATTTAAGTGTTGTCATCTGAAACCTGTGGTTTAAATGTCACGTTACTGAGAACACGTAAAGCAAAAACCCAGTGCTCGCTTTATTTCCACTTTTATTGTTTGAATTGTGGCTGGGATCTTTTCAGTGCTTTATTTTCATTTTTATTGTTTGAATTCTGGCTGGGATCTCTTGAATGAATAACAGTGGCTTTTTGACATGGGATTGAAAGCTGGCTTGGCAACATACGTTCTTTACCAGAGCATCTTACCAGTTCTCACCATTGGTGGGAATCAGGACTAATAGTTGTGGCTATTGGCTTAATGTGGGGGTACCACAGAAAACATCAACTGGATTGCTGCGCTATTCAACTGTATTCTAGCAGTTGCTGTTTCAAGTTTTAGCTTTCAAGTAAGAGGTTTAGTGCTCTGCAGTCGGTGTAACACATGAAGAAATCAGCAATAGCCCACCCTTTCCTAAGAGAAGGAAGATGCTCTGAAAGCAGCTTCTTTCTTTCATTGGGGATGTTCAGTCTTGTGCACCAGAGTTCAGAAGTAAATTACTGAAACCAGTCCAAATCCCCTCACAGATGTGCTCATGTTCCCTTGGGTTCGAGGAAGTAAACATCATTAGGGAGTAAAGCAGAAGTGGTAAATGGGCTTTGGAATGAAGCACAAGTTGTCTCTGGTGGTCCCAGTCAAGATATACTGGGGATATTCCACAGAATTACATGCTTCTTGGAATCCAGTAATCCTTAGACTGGGAAATGTGCAAGCACGCTCACTCACCCCTGCCTGTTCTGTGGTCAGTGCCTTACTGGACTTTGAATCCCTGCTGCCAAACTCCAGCTCCATACTGGATTTTCCAGTAGCTCATGGTTTCATCTCCCGGTTTGGGGTGATGGCCTTTATTTCTTACAGGGATGTGGTCTGTGGCACGGACCACTTAAAAAACAACCAAAAATACAAGCTTCTGGTTATCAAGTTTGTCAGCTTTTCATATATTCATATGTGTTTTTTAGGGACCAGACCAAATTTAAAGCCCAAGACAGGTTTAAGCTGATGTAAGCGTATGCACGCAGTTACTGTACTAATGAAAACAATATACCGGATGGACAGGCTCACATGTGCCTCTGCAGATCAGAACGGAAGCAAATTGAAAGTCACTGCCTCTGTGTTTTATTGTCTCATGACTTTATTTAAGTTGAATGGTTGAACTTCACTGTGGAAGGTATTCAGACCAAAGCACTTTACTTCCTATTGGAACAGACAGGAAACATTCGCCTTCTTTGCAGCACTGCTTTTAGCTGCACTGAGGCTGAAGCAAGTGCCCTCCTCGCCCTTGAGATGTGTTTGCACTGCTGGGCTGTAGCCGTGGAGTGGGCCAAGCTGTAGCAGACTGGTCTAGGTTAAAAATAACTATATGAGAGGGAAGCTGCTTCAGCCAGCACCACTGTTGAAAGAGCTGCTCAGCAAATTACACCCTAGTAGTAATTCCTGGTTGAGGGCAGAAGTTTTCAAGCCACACAGCAGGCTTGTAGACTGGGCATATGAGCAGAGCCTGTTCCCTTGGTTTGGTTAATGTTAGTGGTTTTAAGTAGCTTGCATTCAGAGGCATTCCAGGTTTCTGTTTTTAGCTGGTGCAATGTATCACCAGAAATGCGTTGATCGGTCTGCCTGTCTGATCTGTTGATCCGTGTTTCTGCCTGTGGGCAGTTAATGCTGTCTAATTTGGGCATTGAACAAAGGCTGAGAGTTTCCAGCAGCTTCATGTGTTGATGAGCTCTTAATGCTCACGGCAGTCTCTTTCGTGTTCAGCAACTTCCAAGCAACCTTTCAAGGCCAGGTTGGACCCAGGGGCTTGGAGCAAGCTGCTCTAGTGGAAGGGGTCCCTGCCCGTGGCAGGACACTGGAACTGGATGAGTTTAAGGTCCCTTCCAACCCTGACCATTCTATTGAGCCTCTCCTCCCACTTTACGGTCTGTCACTCACTGCTGTTTCAGCACAGTAAGCAGACAGACCAACTGCTTCCTCAGAAGAAGCACTCTTATGCTTTGGTTTGGTTTTTTACTTTATTATTACAACAGAAGGGCTTTCTGAAGATGGCCTGTGAGTGAAAAAGGTGTGTGTGAGAGGGGAAAAAGGGTAATGTATCTCTGTTCCTGTTTTTGCTTGGACCCTCTGTAATACCATTAATGAGGTCCTACAAGATGCTCGCTGAACAGGCAAAGCACGCTGAAGGTCTCCTTGCCTTTGTCTCTGACCCTGGGCTGTGTGCCCTCAGCAGTGCTGCCTTGTGGGCTGTGGTGCTGGTCACCAGAGTGCTTCAAACCCAAACCCTCTTTCCCTCCTTTTCCCTGCCCCAGTACCCACCGCTTCCTTTTCCCGATTGTATTTTTAACTGATCATTCCAGTGTCCATAGGTGGACCTACTCAGGCAATCACAGGAACATTACCAAAGGGGAGAGGGCAGTATTGGAGGAGCAATGAGCAGCCAGGCATTTCAGGGAAGGGCAGAAACTTCTTTGAGAGCCCAGCTTTAGAAGGCAGTAAGTTTTGTAAAGATACCTTTAAAGTATCTCTTCACTTTGGAGTTAGCTTGGGGATAGGGTTGTTGAGCCAGCCTTGCTTGAATGAGGCTGGGACTTCAACCATGGAGCTGGGAGAACTCTAATACCTTGGTGCTGCTGAGAGCTCCCTGCCCTCTTCTCCCACCTGCTGTGTGTTAATTCCTGCTCCCCAGCCCAGTCCCACTTCCTTCCTGAAGCTGGTCCTAGCGTCTGGATGCTTCACAAAGCCAGTCCTGCTTGTTAATTCGGTTGCAGAGTACCTGATTCTGTTCTGCAGAGTTAGTTTGGGACTTTCAGAAGCAAAGAAAGGAAGTGGGCATGAGTGGATGCAGGAAAAGCCCTTTTCTGTGGCACCAGACCATTACATTGGCCTATGTGCATGACTGAGCCACAACCTGAGAGCAGCTGTGTTGTGAAATAGTGTGAGAGTGGTTGTTTCTGCTCTCACATTGCAACCCAGCCATGGCACTGATGTATCCTGCACCAAGGCTGAGTGTTGCCTCTGTTCACAGTGTCAGAGACTGATGAATTCTGTTAATTCAAGCTTTATTCCCTATTTCCCCCAAAGGGGCAGACAGTGCTCATTAAAAGCTCCATCGTACTCAGGGTAAGGTTGCTCTGAGGTTTTCTTTGCACGTGGAACTCGTATTAGGGGCAGCTCTTAAGCTATAATTTGAGGGTTTTAGTGGGCAGCCTCTGGAAAGCAAGACTCCAGCTTTTGTGTGACTTTCACCGAGGAAGAGGCTGGTGTGTTATTTATAGTTGGCTGTATTTATTGTGCTACTTACTCATTATTTCAGTGAAACTGATGACTACGAAAGTACAGTGACCAGAGAAAGAGAATGTAAATTCCTGGGTTTGTAGTTACCTCTCCTTCATTCCTGCTGGTGATGAATAGAAGCAGACATAGAAAAAGTTGACAAGGACAGCGTTTCCTAGTTAGTTTTCCATATGTTACATTCCTGAATGTTGAGGAAAATGAGGATGTGTTGGAGAATAGCCTTCCCAGTTTCTTGCTGTTAATATAGCTTTGAAAATAACAAATTAAAAGGGTTATTTGTTTGACTTTTATGTATGTTTTCAAAAGTGGGTTTAATGCTATGTGTAGTTGCCATAATTTGGGCCAGATCTGGAGTGCTTGCTGCTTAGAGCCCATGAACTGTAGCCCTGGTGTGTGCTGGGACAAAGCCATAGGGATTGGTGGTCAGCAGATTGTAGGGTGCATGGGGCCCTTGTGAAGCTCACAGTGCCTCTTGTCAATCTGAATGCCTCTGTGTCAGCAGGGATGCTCTACGTCTTAGAAACTGGCCACGTGTACCTCAGTCCTCTTGGTGGAGATGGCTCTTTTTTGTTTTTCCTACAGGCTCATTCTAGCTTCCAGAGCATGCTGAGCCTCTTGTTGACTGAAGGGAAAAAGAAAAGGGAGAGGGGAAAAAAGCACTGGTTTTATGTTTAGTTTTATGGTTTGGTTGACCTATAAATTGTAGCAGCGACTGCAAGACAAGTTAGGTCATGAAGAGCAAGTAAATGCTGATCCCACTTTATTATTATCTGTGATGTCCAACCGTTGCTCAGACCCTGTGCATCCATACCACTAAAGAGGGGTGCGGGTGTGCGCACGCAGTTGTCTTCCTTTCCAGAGATTCTTGTCTGAAGGCCCGTTTGTGCCTAGCTCAGGGGAGCTGAATGTGTGTACAGGCAGTGTGCAAGGGAAGTGTAAGGTTGTGCTGCTTCTGCTCCCCAGCCCGACTGCAGTGTCCTGAACAGCCACAGGAGGAAAGCAATGCCAGGAGGTCCTAGTTACCATAATGGTTGATGAAGAGGGATATTCAGGAACCAGACTGGAAGAAATGATCGTGTTTCTTTGCTACCTCGTCTGACATAATGTAGTTTGTTCTCTCAGAGCTGTATTAATGTTTCAGAAGGCCATGGGTGTATGGATAGTCCTTCTGATGTAGCAGAAGACACCCTCGTATTCCCTAATAAAGTGAGAAAAGGAGAATAAGTCACAAGCCATAAATATTGACCAAAGAGTTAATAAAAGGAATTTATTTTTGTCATTACCAGTATTATTATTAATGATGATGATAATAATAATAATCTTATGACTGGGAGGAAAAGGAGGAGGAATTCCTATGCAGAATTTTCAGTGTTTTATTGGCATTATCATGGTCTCTGTCACTTGTCATTTGGCTGAAAGAGCACACAGGGGTTATTGCCAAAGAAATAAGACGGTGCTAAGCCTGTCCTGACAGTAACCAGAATTGGTTTTGCTGCTGTGGAGAAGTTGAATTCTTCAGAAGTCTGCTTCATCTTCTTCCACTGAACACGGGCAGTCGCAGACTTGGCCGCTGTACAGCTGGAAGTCTCGGAGATGGCAGTTGTGCGTGCTGTAAGGTCAGACTGTATTGTTCAGTGCAATTCCAGCTCCTGGCTTGTCTTGCAGAGATAATTCTGTATACTAGCGCAGTGGAAAACTGAAGACAGATTGGTTTGGAGCTAGCCTGACTTTAACACACTGTTTGGGACAGTTGCTCACATACCTGCTAATGGGTTTTTCCACCCCAGACTGATGAGTATTTCAGTCGTGCTGTCAAAATACTTAAGCAGCCCTTGCTCACAGCCACTTGTTCCTGTTCTGCTTCATCTGAAGAGTTCTGCCAGTACTGTTTCCAGCAAGCGGGACTGGAAAACTGATGGAGATGATTAAAAGTGATGATAAAGGCTACTTTTGATGCACTATTCCATAACCCGGCTCAGTTTCCTTGATCGAGCTCACGGTGTTGCCCCAGAAAACAGTTGTGTAAGCACGACTCATTGGGTGAATGGAAAATGAGTTTTCAGGCGGTATGAGCAATGCTAAGCAGCTATGTCTTTGCCTCTAAATACAGAATTCCTTTTCCACCCTTCCTGGCCGCTGGCCGTGCAGTGCCTGCTCCCTCTCTTGGTCATCCTCAGTGCTCATTTGACTGCTCAGTGATCCAGCTCAGGTTGCTAATCCGGCAGAAACGCGGCCAGCTGATGGAGGGAGGAAAATGATCTGTATTTTGACAGCGCTGGGGCTGTTAGGCTCCACCGTTCCTGTGAAGCTTCACTTGGCAGCACAGGTTACTTAACCTGACATTGCTGCCAGCATCGATTCTTGTCCAACCGGGGTTTTAGGCAGTCCTCATTTCTTAGTGCTTCTGGAATGTCGGGAGGGGGTGACTGCTGTCTGTGCGGAAAAACTCCAACAGAGTCCGTAAAATCAGGCAATCTTCTATAGCAGTGGGGAGATGGTAAGGACCGCAGAACGGGGAGGGGCTGCAGCCCCATCTCTCAGTGCGGTTCCCATAGAGGAAGAAGGTGGAGTGGGTTTTCTTTGTGGGGCGGCGTTTTTGTTGGTTTGGTTTTCTCTGTTCTGGGTTTGTTTCCCCGTCAGTTTTCAGGCTTGGATTCCACCCTCCGTCTCAGCACACCCCAGTCCGGTTTCTCGTGTACCCTGTGCAGATGCATAGCACACGCTGTGTTTTAGATAAAAGCCCAGTGTGAAGATTGAACCGCCAAGGATTCCATCTGCAGAGGGAAGGGGGGAGACCCGCTGCTCCTCGCACTCCTGCCAACCCACACGCTTTTTCTGCAGGGCTCTTTTTCTTACTTTGCCTGTGCTTAAGAGCATTAGCATTTAAATGACCCCTGCTAAGTGGTGGTATCAACACCTTGCTGACAGGGAGAGGAGAGGAGACTGTTTTACTGGGGTTTGTTTCTCAGGCACTTCTGTAAAATGCGATAAAAAGAGCAGTTCCAGCAGTGGGTTTCCATTTCCAAATGTTCTGACCAGTACCAACCTGGGGAAAACTATTTTTCTCCTTGTTTTTTTGCCTCCAGACCAAAGTGTGGTATTTGAGGAGCCAGCAGAAATAAGGAGAAGAGGGTGAAGCTTCCACTTCTGAACTTCCCAGGACGTTTCTGTGCCCTGGGCTGTGGTGACTGGTGCTGCTGCATAACTCCGTAGTCGTTTTGCACATTTCACCCCACTAAGTTACTTCAGCCTCCTGGCCTGAGTGTTTCCTTGACTCCACTCATGTGTGATAGCATTTATACAGACAGAAGCTGCAAGTGTATACTCTGTTGTCCTGTCCTGTCACCTAGAATATGGGCTATCCTCGTGTTTGTCTGAAAAGCAGTAGCCAAATACAGCTCTAACGTGGATAATAGGTTGTTCATTTGTCATCCCATCAGTTTTTCTCTAGAGGAAGACAGTTGTACGAGTATCTTCCACCTTTGCTGATGGTGGTATCTTTGCTGAAGATGGGTATCTTCCACCTTTGCCCCTTCCAGGACCACAGTTTAAACAGCACAGTCTCAGAAGCATTGCTTGCAGTGAGGTGGTGCGGCTGCTTTACCTCTTGGCATCTATAACTCCAGTGGGTCCACTATGGGACAACATTTGAGTTGTCCCCAGAGCAGCCAAGCCTTGCTGTGCACTGTGTGTTGCCCCAGCTGTGGTTTAGATTTGGGGTATCCTTGGTCCTTGTACAGTCATTTTTGCACAAGAAACAACATGTGATGCCCTAGATTGACTGCTGCTCTTATCTGTTGCTTTGGAAAGTGTGATAGTAGTAGAAAATGCTTGGTCTAATAGCATGGTTATCTTTTCCCCTCAAGTCAAAATTTGCTGTCTTTGTGTTGCTTCACCAGAAAGCCTTAAACTGTTCAGTTATTGCTCTGTATTAGTCTAAATTTGTTTTCTTTTGCATTGGACATGGTCTGATCTCCAGGTGACTGATTGCCAGTTAACTGAGGATGGATGAGAGCTGTGTAAATATTAAGAGAGTTGCTGCCTAAATGTTTTGTTCCAGGACTCAGATGTTTGTTCTTTAAATCCCTGGGCTCAGTCATGGAGAAAATGCACCTGATTGTAGCCTGTTGTGAAAGATCTCTGCCAAAGCCCAGCCTGCCCTTTGACGCTCTCCCAGCTTGCAACCACCATACTTGTTTGCCAGGCAGACACAGCACAGGCTTCAAGTCTACTTGCTGCTTTGCCAAAGCAAGCACCTGGGTGCAAAGCAGATGTTAAGGCTATGAAGCTTTGCTGGCACGTGCTGTGGAAGGTTGCTTGTATCCACACACATCTGGGAGATGACAAACCCCATTTGTCGTATATAAGACATGAGTGCCGCAGCATGGAAGGCTCCTTTCCCAGGAATGGCTTTGTGCTGAAGCTGGGATGTCCTGCAGTGGGAAGTGCTCCGAACAGCAGGTTGAGGGTGATTTTCTCCTCTTTTCAAGGCACTCATCAGGATGCTTTGTGTGTGCCCGTTACTACTGGCTGCACAGATAGACGTTGTAGCATAAAAGAGCTAAAGCCATGAAATCTTAAGAACAAAATGATGTCACTTTTCTAATTTGAGCTAGGCTGTAGCCCAGTCTGTGCTTGGGTGCATGGTAAACTGTGCCATCATTACCTTCAGGCAGGAGTACTGCAGCTCACAGCTGGCAGTGAAGGATTTCAAACCACTGTGATGCTCTTCCTGTGTTTTCTCCCCTGATGGTTACAAGCCAGGCCCAAAAGCTGTCCTCCCTGAGACTGGTCCTTCTTGAAAAGAGTCTGTCAATAGGCAGTGCGGTCTCTGGAGAAGGCACACCATGACTTGTGTGTGAAATGCAAGGTGGGAGTTACTGCCGTAGCAAAAGAGGGGGTGGTGGTGAAAATGTTAGTTCTGAGAGCGAGTTGCATCAGTGTTCCAGGTGAGAAAGGGACAGGGAGGAAGGAGGAGGACCCCTTGAAGCATTCTTTTGAATGGTGGGCGGCCCAGCCTGGAGCTGCAGCCAGCCCTTTCAACTAAAACTGAACCAGCTTTAGGAGACACAAGCAGTTAAGGAGGAGATGGATATATTTATCTTTTGTTTGCTTGTTTGTTTAAGTGGTGTTATAAAAAGAAGTTATTTCTCTTGGATGCTGTTTTTACTGTTGCTAGTCTCTTTCTTCAGCTTGCTTTATAGTGTAATCAGTAGTTCTGAAGCTAGTTATTAGCTGAAGGACAACTTGCAAACTGTGATAGTGGGTTACAGCTTTCAACTGCGCTTATTTGCTTTTCCCTCTCCCCGCTTAGTATTTGGCCTTCAGTTTCCTGAATATAGCAACATGCCATTGCTTCTGGCTCACTGATGAGACACAACAGTGTGTGTGTATCAAGGGGTGCCCTGGGTTCAGCAGCAGCAGTCATTTCTCTTCCTCTCAGTAGCTGGTGCAGTGCTGTGGTTTTGACTTTCAGCCTGGGAACAGCGCTGATAACACCGATGTTTTAGTTGCTGCTCAGTAATGTTTAGTCTGACCAAGGACTTTGTGAGCCTCATGCTCTGCCAGGGAGGAGGGGAAGCCGGGAGCAAGCAGAGACAGGACCTGACCCAGACTGACCAAAGAGGTATTCCATGCCACAGCACGTCATGCCCACTCTATAAACTGGGGGCAGTTACCCGGAAGGGTTAGATCACTGCTCGGTCGGGCTGGGTATCGGTCGGTGGGTGGTGAGCGGTTGTATTCTCTTCCCTTGTTATTTCCCTTACCATTATTATTATTGGTGGCAGCGGCAGTGGTTTGTGTTATACCTTAGTTACTGGACTGCTCTTATCTCAACCTGTGGGAGTTAACATTCTTTTGATTCTCTTCCCCATCCCTCTGGGAGCAGGGGGGAGTGAGCGAGCGGCTGCGTGGTTCTGGTTTACTGGCTGGGCTTAAACCACGCCAAGGGGGAAAAATAGGAAACACCTAAATAAAACATGAAACCTGTGGGGTATGTTGAGCAACTGGGAACCAAGTGTTTTGGAAGCTACAAGGAAAGCAAGAGCATCCCACTGGAGGTTGAGTGTGTAGCATGGCCTTATAGAATCTGAGTCAGTAAGTGACATTCTTGAGCACATCATTGCCTTTCTCTAATGGGTTGCTTCAGCACCTGGGGTCTGGGCATGTCCATCAGTGTGTGAGTTTTAAGAGCAAAAGAGCCAGAGGTAAGACCACACGTTCTGTTAGCATGAGACTGATGTGCTGTATGGGTGTGATATGGAGCTGGTGCAGGACGGTTTTGAGCTGCTGCGTAAATGCAGCTCTGTGGTTAGAAAACCAGGGGAAATTCTTTGGCTCCCTTTGAAGAAAACCTGTCCCTGACTTCAGGAGGTCAGGATTTTGGTCTCCGTTAGTCTTAGGTGCACAAGAGCTTTCAACCATGCTGACAACTGTGACATCAGTCTTAATGATGGACACTGGAAGTAAATAGAAGCTTTTTCAGGCAACAGACTACATATTACAGCATAGAGACAGAAAGTGCTTAACGTGTAAACCTTTATTGCTTAACGTGTAAATCTTTATTGCTTAACGTGTAAACCTTTATTGCTTAACGTGTAAACCTTTATTGCTTTGTACCAAAGACTTCTCTTACTTACCTAATTTAGGATGCCTGGGCAAGCTTTAAGGGTCAAGAGAAGCAGGTTATAGAGAAATCCGATGTATTTCACCTATCGACTGTTTCTTCACTTCCTCCTTTTTCCTCACAGAAGTTCACACAAGTATTCTGAACAATACCTGAAATTAAAGTTGAATGTTCTTTACGCGGGACTGAGCTGTTTCTGCTCACAGCGACCTGTTAGTAATTTACTGCCTCTTACTGCGTGGCTGTCTTTGCGCTGTGTGAAGGGGGTCCGGGTGTGTGGGGGGTGTGGGTGCAGAGGTGAGGATGGGACGGGTGTTTTAAAGCGTGTCTTCTCACGTGCAAGTTTTACTTTTGCAGACGATATCAGAAACTGCAGAAGATAATGAAGCCCTGGTAAGAACCCGATGAGCTCCTCACCTTGCGCACTGCCTCCTCTGTTGCATGACTGGGTTCAGACCCTTTCACTAATCTTTATGCAGCTCTGCTTATTCATTCAGCGAGTCTTTGACCCTCTCTGTTTTCTGCTCTGATGCCTGATGAGATTTTCTCATGAATTTGCTTTGCTTGTGGACTAAGTGCTTCATTGCTGTAACTCCTGCAGGGTCCGCAGCTGTGTCCGAAGTCAGCCTTTTCCTTTGGTTTTGGTGTTAATTTGAGCAAACAAAAGGTTTCCCCAATTCCCCCCTTAAATTTGTCTGGCTCACATGGCTGATAGCAGGCAGTTCTGATTGTCGATATTAGTGAGATGAAAGTATGGCTCATTGTACCAGTTTGAAGTCCTGTTACTCACTGGTCCCAGGTAATGCCAGCTGTTGCAGGTAACTGCATAAAGGCAAACGGTGCTATAGTACAGGGCCTCATATCAGAAAGTTCTGAAGCATGCTTATTTCCTTGATGATGATTTTGAATCATTGAATTGATCTTCGGTGTGCTTCAAGTCAGGCAGGGGCTTTGATAAATTGAGACCCCAAGAGATACTCCAGTATCTTGATTGGCTTGGAAGTTTGAAATCTCAAGTATAGCTAAAACCCAGGGAAGCAAAGCAGCAATTAATGAGCTAACCACAGATCTGTCACTTAGAGCTTGATGTAGTTTATCACACAGGAAACGCCGCTTCCCATCTGAATCCATGCTAAATCATACTTTCACAAAGTCGAAACCAAGTTCTGATACTTTTCTTTTTAAACCTAATCAGTAAATTCCTAAGAATAAATTTGGCAGCAAACTTGAATCCTTCCTCTCCTTTTGCTTACTCAACCTGGGACAAATAGTTCTACTTTTGGTTACTCCTGGGAGCAAGGCATTACCCACTTGAACAGGATTCTTACCCATCAGTGTAGGTATAGCATATCTATGGGTACAGTAGTAAAGAAAGTGTATGTGACTGAAGTTTATTCTAACTTTGGAAGTTAAATCCTGCCGGTAAGCTTCAGTTCGCGTTGGGGCACATAGGTTGGCAGTTTGATTTCCATCAATAGGACATGAAATAGTAAAGTTCAGATCGCAAACTCTTGAGTCTGGGACCTGTACTAAAAAGGTACCAGAGCCGTTGGTCAGGATGCGAAGCCAGGGGTTCTGGAAGCTGGCCTGTTTGCACACTTTGGAAGTGAAGTGTATGCACTAGTGCTCTCTGAGTGTGCTTATGGAGCACCCTGACTATTTCTCATGCATGTGTTAATGGGAAGAGGTCAGATGAAACAAGAACTACTGAAAAACCCCTCAGAACCTATACAGAACTAAATTAAGCTTTCAAATCTTGCAGGCTCCACCTGCTGTCTTCTTGGCTGAAGAAACTTAAAGAAACCAAGTAGTAGCAGCAACCACCGGTTACTTTTAATGCGCAGGATGCTGTATTTCGTATTTCATTTTAGCTTGCTCCTGACTAGTTAAAACCTGATTTTCACAGAGAGCCCTCGTTTAATGGCTTCCTCCACCGAAGGAGGTTCCTCTGAAATGCGAGTTTCTTTCTCTCTGCCCTTTCAGTTTTAGGGGTTCCTGAGCTGTTTCGGGATTTTATTTATTCCATGCTGTTTAATACTTGGCTGAAACAAAGAATTCCCACGAATGGCCCTTTGCATTGCAGAACTGGACTGCAGTCAAACCATGCTGACTGGAGAGTGATGTTTTTCCTGCATAGTTAGTTATTCCTGGTCCTTTAAAAGAAGCTGGTCCCTTTGAGGAAATTACCATGAAATGAGCAAAACCAGGAGTTTAGAAGATGGGGAGTAAAAGAAAAGGTAATTTTAATGACATCTTCATAAAGAAACCGTGTATCATATTTCCTCCGGGCTAGTTTCCCATGCAGACAAATGCTTAATGTACCTTAAAGTGGATTTAGTCATACTCCATAATAAGAGTTATCCGGATTTATTCAAGAGTAGTTTCAGTTCTGTTTAAAATCTGCAGCTTGTTTTGCTTAATCAGAGTTCGTTTTGGAGCTCAGGGAAGCCCCGAGACCCGCTACAAAGGTATTCCAGGTTTTTGGCATGCAAGGGGTTTAAAATCAGTTGTGCTGATCACTTGTAATGAACGGGGTGAAACTGCACCACAAGGAAGTATTTCAGTGGTGCTTGGCATGATAGAAGAAATACATGAATCTGTGTCACAGCGGGGCAGTTAAGTGCATTTCCTGTAATCATGAGAAGATAGGGGCAGCCACCCCACAGGTTGTTCAGTCCTTTTCAGCTGTACTGAGCACCAAGTAGGTGCAAATTGCTCCTAGTTTTGATTTGATTTGATAGTGGCTTAGCTTCACCCTTGGAAAGGTTACGTGAAGAAACAAGGCAGTCTAGAAGCGATGGAGAGGAGCCATAGCAATACAAAAGGTGCTTGTTCACAGGGTGCTTGCTGAGCATCCTGCTGCATCATCAGTCTTCATTTCAGACTTAGGTTCTTGCCCCCATGGCTTTTCCAGAGCTCTTGTCCTGTGATGATTAGATACGTTCTGCTGCCCTGCTTAAATTTATTCATGGCCATTTATCCTTGACAGCTCTATTTTAAAAAGCTGGTTTTACTCTTTGATGTTGGCCTCAATGATGTCAGGCCTTTCAGCTGCCCAGTACTGGGCTGTGAGCGCAGTAGCTGCATGATAAGAGAGTTAACTGCTTCCTTAACTACTGCGTTTGCTGCCAGGCTGCTATTCTTCTGTTACCTCCTGCCCAGTCGAAGTTATTCCCTTCTGCAGCCTTCCTAATGCACAATTAGAGATCAGCTTTGGTTCTGTTTTGACAGTGAAAAATGGTTTGTTTTGAAGACGTGCTGTCTTTGGCTTCTAGTCCTAATGGGCTGGTGGCTGTATCCTGCTTGTGACAGACAAGCAGCACTTAATTTCCAAGTTCTCTTATGCAGCTTCTAGCATATAAAACACGTGAGACGGTCCACTTAGCTTTATATGGGCTTTTTTATGACAGCTGAGCCTGACTAATTAATCCTGATTTAAAGAATCATTCAAACAGGCAAGTATCTTTCAATAGTAATAAAATACTCTTTTTGGTATATGTGTTAAACACGGAGAGAGGTTTTTTTCCCTTTTTGCTTTATTTCTTCCCCCAAATCATCTAGGGGATTTGGGTGCTCAAGTGCCATTAATGTATTTTGATAAGAAACCCAAATTGCTTTAGGCATCTTTCAAAGCACCAGACATAGCTATATACATGCACATATATATGTACACCTGAGGATTGCTTAACACACGTGATAAAAAGATGGTTTATGATGTGGAAATGGTACTAGGAAGTCAAGTGAGAGGCTGGTGTGTAGACTCCCGGTGTACGGAGTCCACACTGGAGAGCCAGAGCCCTGCAGTGTTCAGGAGGGGCTGTGCAAGGAGCTTCCCTGACAGCATAGATCATTGTAATGTCAGTGGTGGTGAGAGACAGGAAATTGCAATTACACAGCGTATCTTTCCTTTCGCTCCCCCCTTGCTGTGCTGACAGACACCTTCATCAGGAATCGCCTTCAGACTAGGAAGGTGTTTTGCCAGAGCAGCAAGGGTTTGGTATTGACTGAGCTGCCACGCCGTGTGCTGTGGGTTAGACTGAAAAGACTTTCTGAAGCAGGAGGCCACATTATTTTGGCCATTTTTTGTGCGACTGAAGCCCTGAGGTTTGAGTCAGTCAGCCCCTAAGGTTCTGACTTTTATGAGCAAGCTTTGATTCCCTTGACATTTCTAGCGCCTGTTCTGTCTGCTGCTCTTAAGTGTGTGTGTGGCTTGAAATAGATTGTTTGGAAGTCTGTTGCTACCTATCTGCTTGTGTTTAAACACTGAACAGTGAATCAGGGCCGCTCCCTTCCCCCTCCAGATCCTTTAATCCTTATCTTGCTCTAGTTACCCTGGAGATGCTTTCCTTTCTGGCTGTGCTATTCCTGAGGCTTTATCCTTTAAGCCTGGCTTTTGACTTTTGCAGTGCCGCTTGGTGTACGCACGTGTGTGCAGGTGCCCGTGTGTAGCTGTGTACTTGCAAAGTACCTACCGTGTACGTGTATGTAGTGCTGCAGAATGCATAGGGTTGGAGTACTTCTTCCTGCTTGAATAGTCCCAGTCCTCACCTCCCTTTTGCTCTCGTGTCACTGGAGGGACACCTGGTGGGGTGTCTGACCAGTGGGAGCTGAAAAGGGCTTTCACCTCCCGCATCCCCAGTGGCTCTGTCATTGTCACATCTGCTGAGAGGAGTTTATGTGTTAATACCAAACGTTTTCCGTTTCCCAGTTTCCCCTCCATAGCTGTGTTGGAGGCTGGATTAATGGGCAGGATTCATCAGTAGTTTTAATGAGAAGAATACATGAGACTGTTGAGTTCAGGTTAGTTTAATTCCTTTGCATTCCAGCCACTGCTGAAGGTGAATCTCTCTATGCAGGTTTAATACAGTTCTAGTAACCTCTCGGAACTATACCTGTTGTTAGTGGGGATTAGCTTTCATGTTCAGTTTATAGCAGAGTATTTATGGGCTAAATCCAGGTTAATTAAGTGCATTTTTAAACAATATGGGAGAGGATCAAGGGGAGATAAATCACCTGCTTAGTTTAGTGCTGGGCAAGGTATTTTTATCTACTTTTCAACCTACATGACCTAGCTTTTTGTATCTTCTTGTATCTTTTTTGTAAATGTTTTTGTATCTTTTTTTGTACCTTTTTTCTTTGCATCTCCTTTAGTCCGGCTTCTTAAAATACCAGGATTTCATGTATTTGGGAAGTATTGTGCCATGGGGATGCATGAGAACTGGGTACAAGTTTTTAGCAGGAAGCCTTTCCAGTGGGTGCCGTTTGATTTATTTACTCATAGATAAGCATCGCATGCAGAAGAAATGGACTGGGGAGAATGGCAGGACCAGAGCTCGTTAAAGTTCCTGCAGGGTGTTATTGTTGTCTTGTTATGAAATCCTTGGTTAGCTGGAATGCGAATGATGACAGTTCAAGTCTAATTTAATTCTTAACAGAATATTGCAGCATTAGGAACCAAGCAAACAGAAACAGCCCCAAAACTTTCCACAGCATGTATTTGCTGAGCAAAACATGAACAAGGGATTCCTTGCAGAATTACAGTGTGGGTTTTAAAGGCACTTTATTTTTTATCAAGAAATGGTGTTTTTCTTGCTCTCTGGTGTAGTTTTTAGTGGAGGGCATCTGTGGAGTTATAATGAATAAGAGCTCCTTTCTTAAATGAAGGTGCTACTAAAGGCTGTGTCTTACCCTCAGACATCCCTAAAGGACAGATGATATCAAATCCAGTCAAGTGGCTGTTGGAGTTGCTACATGAAAACTGGTTTTCTGCTTTATTCCCCTGACCTGCTGTAATTGTCTCCCATCCGAGTGGATCTTTGCTTACTACTTGTGCAGGTTGGTGCAGGACAGTAGGAGAGCAAAGCGCAGAATCAGGATTACCAAGCACCAAATTGCTTAACAAGTGCTAGACTCAGGTTTTCAACACATGGAGCATTGCAGTTCCAATCTGAAGTTTATCTTTCTATTAGGTAAGCTGTTGCATTCAAATCACTGGGACTATTCATGCTGTTTGATGACATAGCCAGGTGCCCTGGTTATATATAGAGCTTAAGCTGATCTTTAAAAGCTGGTTTTTAACCTGGGGAATTCCTGTGCAGCTATTCAGGTTAGAGCACATCATCTGTGTTGAGTTTAAACCTGCTTTGAATTCAGTTGAGTTCAGACAAGATGCCTTAATCTCAAGTTTACAGGTGTAAAATGCAGTGCAGCGGCCTAAACAATTGGAACTGCGTGTTTGGATGAGCTGTGGGAGCGTTGAAATTTGCTTGACACGGTTGCCCATAGACAAACAAAAGGAGATGCATGTTCAGGTTCAAAGAAGGAAAACGAGGCATTGACTAGTGGAAAATTGCGGCTCAATTTATAGTCGTAAAACTGTATTTGTTTCCCTATAAAAGAAGGCACAAACCCTCCCCTGACTTCCTGCCAGTCTGCTTGATGCAGGGGTACCAGAATGTGGCACCTCGGTATGACCTTCAATTAGGACCATTTCCATAAGCTGCTAAGAAAATCTCACTTCTTCCATTAGATCTGAACTTCTGAACCTATGCGAGGAGTTTAATTTGGACTCTGATTTCCTTGGGCATTGCATGCGGTGTTCTCCTGGGAATTAGTTCTTCTCTTAGCAAAGTGCTCCTTCCAGGTGACTGTTCTTGATGCCCATGCTAAACTGGTTTGGAGACTGTCTGTTGCACGGCCTCTCTTGCTCTTCTGCTACCTCTTAGTCTGTGATTGGCTTCATTTTCCTGCCTTTCTGAAAGCTTCCTGCTGCTTTATTCCCTCGGTCGTTGCCCTGCTGCATTGCTGGTAAATGTTCTCCTGACTCCTGTCTCTTGCAGCTTTGGAGATATGTTGTCCTTTACACTGACTGCATTTGTTGAGCTGATGGATCATGGGATTGTATCGTGGGATACATTCTCTGTGGCATTCATTAAGAAGGTAAATTGGTAATGAACTCTCTCTATTCTCTATCACTTTACAGTTTTGGGGTGAGTCAGTGCTCTATTTCATTTTCCCCCCCCCCCCCCCTGTACATTATTTAGGCTGTTGCTCAAAAAGGTACATGGAAATGTGATTCAGGCGCTGTTTCAACCAGAAATATTTGTAGTTGCAGGATCTGACCCAACTTCCACAGCAGTCAATGGGAGTGAAATGGGATCAGCCCAGTGTTAGGCCTATTGCACAAGAAATGCTTGCTCAGTTAGAGCGCGACCTCCCTGTGCAGATGCCGTGCAGTTAAAACAGAAATCAGTCTTTTGGTTTAATGCAGCTGAAACGGAATAATGCCATCTTTGCTGAAACAAAACCAGCGCCAAAATGTTCCTCTGGGGGTATGGGAGGAAGAAAAAGGAATTGGTTTACAAATTGAAATGAAGCTGCTGTCTGCTGCGTTTATGAAGTTGAGCTCTGCCCCCCCGTGGATCTTGCAGCTGAGGTCTGTGGGTTTGAAGCAGATCTTTCCACAGCTGGCAACATCTGTTCCGTTAGGTGTAGGAGATGTACGGAAGCAGCAGAAGCATGGGAGTACTCTGTAAGTACAGAGATTTAACAGGATTTGTTACTGACTTAACCCTTTTCATTTACTGGGGGGAGGATAAAAATCAACCCACACTTCCTTGCAAAGAACTTTCAGACCGGATTGAGCTCCCAACTTAAGTTAGACTGGATTTTACAGGCTCAGAAGGGATCAGAGTTACTTCACTAAAATGCTACCAGAAGCAGCAATGGCATGGATATAACCTGTGGCAAAGAGATCTTCATTTTAACAGCAGGGGTCAGAGCAAAGAGTTTTAATTTAGATTTGGTTTAGAAAATTGCTACCACCAAAGGGAAGTACAGGTGTCCTTTTGTTGCCAGAGGTGAGAGA
The DNA here is from genome assembly GCF_034315485.1 of Pezoporus occidentalis. Lineage (NCBI taxonomy): Eukaryota > Metazoa > Chordata > Aves > Psittaciformes > Psittacidae > Pezoporus > Pezoporus occidentalis. Next base: position 1,922,003 of record NW_026912854.1, read on the forward strand.
AGAATTAATGATGAAGAGAACGTTAGACATTAAAGCTCAGATTTGATCATTAAAAATGAGGGATGCTATTTGTAAGAAAAAAATCAGTGTAATTGACCTGGTTTTTGGATTCTCTTTTTGCCAGTCTTGAAGTCTTAGATGATGGTGATGGTTGTTAACTTTCCATGGTGAAGAAGATAGCAGGGGTGTTTTTAACTGACTTCTTCATATACATGGTCAAGCCAGAACACCTTATTTGCTAAGGGAGCCTCCTAAGAAGTGTATGAAGAAACTTGCTGAAGTCAGTTTAATTGGGTCTGCTTTGCGGGTGACTCACAATGATTGCCTTTGCCTAAGGGTATCAGCATCTTCTGCCCTGTGTGACAACTGCAGCAGACGGGGTTGTGTGCTCATCTCTCCTGTCTGGCACTCACAGGGGTTTCCCTGGACAGTGAGCCAGCTCAAAGCAAAAGACACAAACAAAAGCATTCTCATGAAGTGCTTGTGAAGAGCAGAACTGGTGAGGAAGAACCCCCAGTGGCACTGGTGGGCAAGAAAGGGAGCAAGCTGAAGAACAGGACAGTTCGGAGAGGAAAAGAAGAACGAAGAGTGACAGAAACAGAGGAAAGAGGCACGGGTCTGTCCTGACCTGCTGTGCAGTTGGGAACGGGAACAGCAGAGCCCTCAGTGGGGCTCTGTGGGCAAGGGGCAAACCTAGAGAAGCACCTTTGGACCATGCTCTGGCAGCAGTCTGCAGCTTTATTTTCACTTGCTTCCTGACCTTGGCTTTTAACAGGGCACTTGAGGTTGCTGATGGGCTTCCTTAGGTACTTGACAGGATGGATAAGGGAGCTGATCAGTTCATGCTAGCTAAGGGGGAGCTTTGCAATCAAGTGCCTCTGCCCTTTGAAGCGGTGTTTTGTGTTAAAGGGAAGCCAAGCTGGAATGGGGATGAATTCATCAGAACTTGTTTCTTGAATAGTAGAAACTGGAGACCTCAAAGGGAACCTCTAACTGCTTCTAATGACTCTTGGCATTGGATGCAGTCTCTCTCCCATCCTTTGGGTACATAAAGACTGGTGTTCCAACTGCTGCAAGCAAAGATTGACGCTGTCAAGGAGAGCTTTGTTCTTATCTTAAGGGAAAATAGCATCATTTGAAAAAGCTTCCTATGATTTGTAAGATTCTCTCAAGACCTTTTCCTTGCGTATGACAATAAAGTTTATTTCCAGCTGCCATAGTTACGTACAGGGTTTGGATGCCCAGTTCTTAGAAAATGTCTTGGTAACTGGGTATCAAAATACACTATCCAAATCTGGTACTCCCGTCTTTAGTTCCTGTAAGAGGAGAAGTCAGCTATTGGTTGAGATAGTTTAAAATATCTCTTAGAATGATTTATATCATTACTGTTTCATAACTGGGATGCAGAGCCTCGACCTTGATGAATTGGTTACTCTGCCTTGAAAAAGTACCGTGAAGAAGAAGGGGCTGGCAGCAGGGAGAGTATCTCCGTGTGTCACAACTCTCAGTTGGTCTTTCTGTAGTCAAATACAACTCCAATTCCTGACTTGAAAATGAGATGCCTACTTTAAAGTTTTACTGTGCATTAGCACTTCACAGAGAGTGGAACTTGGTCAGGTTTTTCTGTCCATTTTCACATCAAAATGATCCAAACAAGTGACATAATGAACACAGCCCTGCTCAGAGAATCAGATCTGTTCCCTTCGCTGTTTTCCCTCTGTATTTTGGTGGTGGTGCAGTTAATTTTGTTAGGACGAGTGGGTTTTTTTGTTGGTTTTAATTTTAATTTTGGGGTTTTTTGTTTGAAGCTTTTGAATTCTGTCCTCTGCTTTAAGTGATGCTGGGACAGGAAGAGAACGCAGATGATGCAGTTGAGTTTACTGTGGGTTTCTCATCGACTGTCACTTCACATGCTCAGCTCCTGTTTATCAAAGCATTAAGGCTTAATGTGTAAAGCCAGTCTGATCCTAATTTCCCTTGGAATTGATAGGAAAGTGAGCACCCAGCCACTTCTTTTGTATGTGGCTATGTATGTCCTGGTAGGGCTATGCAGATATTAAGATTGCTGAACAAATAGTTTTAGCCTGAACAAGACATATCCATGTGACAGGTCTTCACGCGAAAGTGCAAAGCAGTGAGGTCGGTTATTTCTGGAGGGGAGGTTGTGTTTCTGTGAGTTTGCATTGCTTTTATCAGTAGAGTTTTGATAGATGAGTGCAGGATTATTTGGGGATGTTGAAAGCCCTCCCTGTGCGTGGTGCTCAATAAGCAGAGAATAGCAAATAACACAGATTTGGACTCCTGTTGCTGCTTGTCTCTTTTCAAGATGGGTCTGTCTTTTCCTTCAAGTCTGGTAATGGAGTTTCTTTTTAACCCAGTTTTCCTCTCTCTAGAACTGAGCATGCCTTATTTATCAGGGTAGACAAGCCTGTTACTTCTGGCCAGACTTGATGTTCCAGCAAGGTGGTTATGAATATGCACAGCTTGGCATGCAAGTTATCTAGTGGGTGTTTTGCATGTATATTAAGTGTGATATCTCATAGCTGTGACACAAACCAGCTTCCTACCTTGTGTTTTGTGCTTAGAAGATGCTATGGTCCAGGGTCAGAAGAATAAATTACGTCTAGGGCAGCCTGTCCTAGGCTGAGGTTTCAGTTGTCTGTACTGTTAACAGTGCTGCAGGCCCCTGGGATGAAGGTGTTGTATCCCAGTGAAGTGTTTACTTCACTTGAAACATCATGGGGAGGAGCTGCTGCACCCAGGCTAATTCGTACATGTCAGGGCTTCTGAAGAGGATGGTGAGAGCAGTGTGACAAGTTGGGACACAGCCTGGATGTGCTGTGTTCCTGCTGCACAGCTGATCCATGGGTCAGCCTGATGATGGAGGCATCCACAGCACCTCTGGTTTAGCGTGTGGTCAGTGCAGAGTTGCTCTGTGCGTGCACTGTCCATATTTTGAGCATTCGGGACCCTTGGCAGCTTCAATAAAAGCCTGGGTAACCATTAAGAGAGGCAGTGCAGTACAGTGCTGCTGAGGTACCGCTGCTTGCTTTATGCAGCACAATGTGCATTATGTGCTAATGTAAATATGGCTTTGGTTCAGGGCTTGCAGGCAGCAGATACTGAAAGTCCAGAGTAGAAAAAGGCTAATATTAAGTTGCTTTTCTCCTCCTTTCTATGCATGCATGGGTTGGTTCTTTATTTTCTGTGAAGTCAGTGTACTCCCTGAGCTCCATTAGATTCAGCATAGCATGGTCCTGTTGGGGTAATGCAAACCAAGCAGCAGAGCAAACAGCAGTGCAGCAGTAGAGTAGAAGAAGAAACAGCTGTCTCTTTTTCCTTGGCATCCACAATCCAAGTTGCAGAAAGGATGTTCTGCTTCCTCACCCTCACTGCTATTCAGAACGTCACAAGCGTGGAGCAGTTTTGCTGTCCACGTGTCAGTAGTTAACTGTGGATTTTACAGGCAGCTTTTCCAAGCATAGGGCATTGCCTTCCGACCTCCAAAGGGAAGACGGTGCCAAGGTCTAAGCAGAAACAGTATAATCACATTAGTGGCTTGTAGCATGAGTACTGAAGAAGCACTTGGGCTTTTATGTTTTCTGGAAGGAGTGCATCAAATGTGAGGCAGGGCCACTGCAGTCTGTCACTTGGCTGTAAAGAGCAAATACCTGTGGTCACACAACATTCTTTTGTCTGTCTGTGCTTGCTTGGGTACTGTTCATCCTGACTGTGCTGGTAATGGTGCATCCAAGGAAAACCCAGGCAGGCTTCTTCCCAGGAAGCTGGGTCCATGGGCTGGACCGCGTGCTGAAGAGCTTCCATTGCCCATCTTCCTGCCCAGCTGTGTTGGCTCTGCAGATGGGTGTGCAGCATGTCATTGCCACACTTCAAACGCAGCAGAGGGCCAGCCTGGTTTTAATTAACATGCCATTTGCCTGTGGTGGCTTGCAGTAAAAGTGAGGGTTCTTAATGCATGAACATGGAGCTAGACTGGACTCTGGGCAGAGTTATGGAACCAGTCGTGCTGATAAATGATCATCAACAGAGTTTTAATGTGTAACCTGGGGAGAGCTTTCGGTTTTATTGGTAACAGCAAGGGGCAGGAGGGGGGGAATTGTGTTTTGCCAAAGAGATAAATGTCAGTTTCTCTTTTGAAACGTTTGCCTTGAGCCTAGCTATCTGTAAATATTCTCCTTGCCTTTTCCAAAGTTTTCCTCACAAAAGAATACAGCTGTTCCAGTTCTTTAGTGTTGTTTCATCATGGACATCACGGTAATGTTGAAGCATAGATTTTGGTACTATGAATGTTCACATCAATTTGTGGTGATTTGTGCCAGCTGAAGAATCTGTGCCACTCTGTCCTTTGGCAGTGTCTGCAGTGCCTGGTTGATTGCTGCCAGGTATTCACTGGTACCTGCTATGTGGACAAGACTTGTTTCATTCTAGTGCCTTTGAGCCATGTCCACAGTTTTCTTTCTTCTGTTTCCTCCCTTTCATGACAAGATGTAAATCCTCCAACTGTTTGCATTTGTAGATAGCAAGCTACGTGAACAAATTCGCCTCGGACATCTCTATCTTGCAGCGGTCGCTAGCAATCCTGGAATCGATGGTGCTCAATAGCCATGACCTGTATCAGAAGGTGGCACAGGAGATCACAATTGGGCAGCTAATCCCACATCTACAGGGGTGAGTGTCTTCAACTGCCACCTGATACAGTGGAATTCCCTCCTCCCACCCCAGATGAGCACAGCATTTGGAAAAAGGAGTGGTATAAAGACAGGAAACCTCCTGTCCAACTCCTGCATCCGCTATATGTGAGTGGTGCTTTAAGGATGTGATTGATTCCACCATTCTCGAACGCTGAGCCTGGAACATCTCTTTCTTGATAGTGGAGACAGCCTGGACCCATTACTTAACTTGTACATGGTTAACATTAGGTGCAAACAGTCCCTCCATTTCTACCTTCAGAAATGCAGCTGGAAGATCAATTTCTATAGCTGTGTGTACTCAAGTTGTTCTCTCATGTTTATAATTTCCTTCCAAACAGGACAGACCAAGAAATCCAGACATACACCATTGCAGTAATCAATGCACTCTTCCTTAAAGCACCGGATGACAAGAGGCAGGTAAGTTGTTCCTACATATCTGTCGTGTGTCATATTCATACCTGCAGTTATCCCAGTGTCGTGGTTTAAGCCCAGCCGGTAACTCAGGACCACGCAGCCACTCTCTCACTCCCCCCACTTCCTCCCCCCCTGCTCCCAGAGGGATGGGGAGGAGAAGGGAAAGAATGTGACCCCCATGGGTTGAGATAAGAGCAGCCCAGTAACTAAGGTGTAACACAAACCACTGCTGCTGCCGCCACCAATGATAATAATGGTAAGGGAAATAACAGGGAAGAGAACACAACCGCTCACCACCCGCCGACCGATACCCAGCCCGACCGAGCAGTGATCTAACCCTTCCGGGTAACTGCCCCCAGTTTCTATAGTGGCCATGACGTGCTGTGGCATGGAATACCTCTTTGGTCAGTTTGGGTCAGGTCCGGTCTCTGCTTCCTCCTGGCTTCCCCTCCTCCCTGGCAGAGCATGAGGCTCACAAAGTCCTTGGTCAGACTAAACATTACTGAGCAGCAACTAAAACATCGGTGTTATCAGCGCTGTTCCCAGGCTGAAAGTCAAAACACAGCACTGCACCAGCTACTGAGAAGGAGAAAAATGACTGCTGCTGCTGAACCCAGGGCACTCAGTCACACTTTTCCTGCAGATAATTCAATCTGAAACTTATTCATTTGCTTCATGCTGCTATATGATTTTTTTTATTGGAGCTGCCTCCATCTTGCACCAATATCAGTAGGGATTAAGCATTCTTCTGTGCTTTTGTAGGTCCCTGTAACCTCACATGAACCATATTGACTGTGGCTGGCTGTAGTATTTATTGTACTAAAGTCTTTGCCAGCACAGCTTGTAAAACCAGGCTATTTTTTGGTAAACTGTTTCCCCCAGGATCTTTTAATAAAGAGCGTGTTCCTTTTGGGCATGGAAACATCTTGCCATGTGAGCATTTAGTGACTTTTATAGTGGCCTATTTTAAGTTAACTTCAGTGCCAGAGATCAGGAGTCTCAAAAGGAAATATTTCAGGCTTGCTGGTTGCTGTTTAAGGAGGATGGAATGCAGTGTGTTATGGGATAGAGAAGCTTTAGCCATGTTTATGAAGTCATTAGTCTGTGTCAAAACACATTTGTCATTCATTTATGTAACACTTCGGTCACCAAGAATAGTGATGATAACTCCTGGGGTGGCATCCAGTTAGTGTCCAGAGTTCATTGACTTCATTGAGACCTGCTGCTCAGTTCTGGCAGGGACTCTCCGTAGATGTATTTATGGGTTTAAACGCTAGAGGTTGTTTAACCAAACATCAAAGCCCTCATGGGTCATTCTTCTGTTTTGCTTCAAAAGTATTTTTAAACTGGAAAACAGGGGAAAGTAAAACCATGATTTAATTAAAACAAAGGCAGATTGTTTGTTCCCATTCCTCTTTTTCTTCTCCCTCCAACACAGTCCTCAGTTATTAAGGGCATAAGGCACCTCACGAAGAAAAACTGGAATAAAGGTTTTCTTTCAGTTTTGGCATAAAACCAGATCAGCAGAATATAATGATGCGGTTTGGCTTGAAGGCTCGTAGCTCTAACACTTGCAGGAAACATCCTTCAGCCTTTAATAATCTATAATAACTAATTGGAATCTGTTAGGTTTCACTTTATGTTGTGTTTAATTATTAAACCATACATTGAAGAAGGTTGATGCCCATGAGCTTCAGGGTAAGGGTAACTGGCATTGTTTGCTGTAGGGATGCTGCAGAGGGACTCCTCATTAGGGACTGTAGTGACAGGACAAGGGGTAACGGGTTCAAACTTAAACAGGGGAAGTTTAGATTGGATATAAGGAGGAAATTCTTTCCTGTAAGGGTGGTGAGGCACTAGAATGGGTTGCCCAGGGAGGTTGTGAATGCTCCATCCCTGGCAGTGTTCAAGGCCAGGTTGGACAAGGCCTTGGGTGACGTGGTTTAGAGTGAGGTGTCCCTGCCCATGGCAGGGGGGTTGGAACTGGATGATCTTAAGGTCCTTTCCAACCCTAATGATTCTACAATTCTATGGTTCTATGGTTCTGTCTTTCTAAGACAATGAACTGAGGTGATGAAGTCTCATGTAGTTACCTGATGGTGGATACTCCAAAGCTTCAGTGCTCACCACTAATGGGGTTAGGAGTGAGAAACTGCACCAAACCCTGTATTACCCCTGAAGCTTTGGCCCCATCTCTGCTGCTGTCTTATGGAGACCAGCATGATGTGGAGCATTGAAATGGTACTGGGAATGGGGGAAACACTTTTTTGGCAATTCTCTGCATTTTTGCAGACGTGTTGCTATGGGAAATGAGGTGGCAATTTTGTCAAATAATTCCTGTTCTCCTCTGCTACTACAATACTTGCTTTAGAAGAGAGAGCTCTGCTAATAGCCATAGAGCCTGCTGGGAGAGAAGGTTGAGTTGGATGCAGTAATTGGTTTTGTGAATGCTTGTTGCTCTGATCAGGTTTTGGTCCAGTGACAAAAACCAATACCCCAATAACAGCTTTTTGAATTGCCGGTATAAGAGAAAAGTGACAATTTGATAATCCTCTCCAAAGAGTCAAATAAAAGCATTCCCTTTTTTTTTGCCTGGAATGGAGACAAGGCTACCTCATCTGCTTCAGCTGTCCATGTTTTGGCAGTGGATATGCTTTGACAAAACCAGCCAGTCTGTTCCCTGTGACATGAAGTAAATGATGTGCTTGGCACTCCCCCTGCAGCTCAGCTGAGCATTTCCAAGTGATGGAAGCATCTGTATCATTCATTCCTTTGATGTTAAGGGCAGTTGAAACCTGCTCAGCCAGAAAAGGCTTAAAACTAAAGCTGTTTCTCTTGTCTTTGGTCCCTTCTCCCTTCCTTATAATGCCCGTGTTCTGTTGCAGCACCCTGTATCTGGTCTAAAGAAAAGAGTCAACATGCATGGCTGCATGCTGTCTCACACTTAGAATTAAGCATGTGTCACCATTGATGAGATTTGTTGTGCTGTGCTGTGTAAGGCTGTGACACATGAGCTCCATTTCCAGTCAATGATTTACTAATTCCAGACATTACCCCCTTGTGTATATATCAGCAGTGTCTCAATAGCAGTGTGCAATGTTACCTAAATCCTTTTGTAGTACATGAAAAATAATTGTATTATAATAATTGCTATAAGCTGTATGCATCCCATATGCTAGTGTGTGTCCACATGCACACATACATATACTTCTATATTGATGGAAAGGATGATGAAACTTAAAAATGGGACATGAGGTATGGTTGAGAATAGACTGTCGTGATTGACAAGTGTAAAATATTCCCTCCTGTGCATTGTAGGACAGGCTGCAGCATGGGCAGAAAGAAACCTGGAGAGGGGCTTTGGACAAGGGCCTGCAGGGACAGGCCAAGGGGAATGGCTTTAACCTGCCAGAGGGGAGACTGAGATGAGCTCTTAGGCAGAAGCTCTTCCCTGTGAGGGTGCTGAGGCGCTGGCACAGGGTGCCCAGAGAAGCTGTGGCTGCCCCATCCCTGGCAGTGCTCAAGGGCAGGTTGGACACAGGGGCTTGGAGCAAGCTGCTCCAGTGGAAGGGGTCCCTGCCCGTGGCAGGGGTTGGAGCTGGAGGAGCTTTAAGGTCCCTTCAACCCAAACCAAGCTGGGATTGTGTGATTGCTACCAAAATCCAGGCGAGAAATGCCATTTGCTGCAATGAAGCAGTGTATCAGCTATATGATCATATGCATTGCTTTGGGGGTCACAAACTCAAATTTACTATGAGAAAAGGGGCGAAGAAAATGAAAAGTATGTCAAAAGCTGAGGACTTTAGTAATCCAAAACCAGCGATGAAAGGCCTCAGAAGAGCCCTCTGTGGCTTAAATAGCATTTACACGCACTTGTTCAAGCACAGCCATCGCCTGCAGACACAGAACGAAGCATGGAATGGAAGCCAGCCAGGACATTAAAACAAGACATTAAATGAGATGCTTATTTAAAGTCATCTGCTCTGACTTTCACTCAATTCATCAGCCTGCAACTCAGAACTGCTTCGTTATAGCAAATGCTATTTCTCACTGATATAGCTGATACACTGCTTCATTTAATTTATAAGTAGCACTGCTGAAACAGGAGCATAAAACAGTTTAAGTCGCTGTTCTCATAGGTATGGCATAAAAATACCTGCTTCTGGCTAATTTTTGTTTTTATTTCAAACTTAATCAGGAAATGGCAAACATTCTGGCACAAAAGCAGCTTCGCTCCATCATCTTAACTGTAAGTATATCAGTTTCACAAGTTATTTTTCACTAGCAGAGAGAAAAGGTGACTCCAGTTTTGGTGATCATTGCTTTTGTCTTAGTGCATTTCAGTTACACTTGTATTTTGATCTGTTTTGAAGCCTGTAGTACACAGATAAAGGTTTGGTTGTTGAATAGGTTGAAAACTGGTTGCCAGAAAGGGTGTTTTTCCAGGCAAATAAATAGTGATTTCTTCATGAAAATACAGCACTGAATACTTCTGTCTTTTTTTAGTTCTTCAGATTATTTTGTCCTGTTATAAAGTTGCACACATTTTGTCTCCACTTGCACAAAAGAAGCATAAAATACAGCGCAGGGTGAAGCTAATGAATGTAACATAAAAGACTTGCATCTGCTGTCGTGGAAAACCAAAGGGATTTAACTTTGACCTTAGAGTGGCTATATCTCTAAGAGAACAAGGGAAAGAACTCTTTCTGTGTTATGAGATCCTGGGCAGCGTAAACCAAACCAAACAACAGCCAAACAAGCCCTTGCTCCCCCTCATTCACTATCGTGGTTTCAGTGATCCACACAAAACCCCTCAGGATTTGTTTCAGAAGGCATGCTTTTACCCTGCTGTGTCCATGGCAGGTTTGGTGTAAGCGCATGGTAACATTCTCAGGTGTTCATTTACTATCATAAAATGCTCCAGTGCCTTTTGGCAGACAGCTCCTTTTATCCTCTGGAACTGTACGGTCTCAGTTGCTGTCTCCATCTCCTAAACTTGGTGGGTTTTGGCACACCAGGGATGTTTCAGTTCGTCAGTTTGGTATCTGCTTTCTGGATGGGCCCAATTCTGCACACATGGGACATTGCATGAATGTATTTCTAAGCATCATCCTCCTACAGAATGGAGTTACCTGGTAGAGGTAAGATTGTGGTGCGATGTTTGATGCTGACTCCTGCATCCGGAGCCCTGTTGTATCGCTGTGTTCGCAGCCTGAATACTTTTCTGTTCAGGCAGTCACTCTCTTAAATGATTTCTTGATATATTCATTTTATTTTCATACAGAGCTCTGAGGCTCTTGGGAAGGAGTTAATTTTTCTTCAGTGCCTTCTCAGGACTGTTTGATGCCACTTCTCAACATGGGCACAGGCTCTATCTAGTGGCGAGGAGGAGAAAGTTTAAGCACGTTGTTATTGTAAAGTCCTGCCCATTAAAGTTCCTTATCTAGTGCCTAAATCAGTAGTGCTTGTGCTGGTTTGATTTTTCCTTCTTTTGCACTGTTGCATAGTGTACCTGCTTACAGAAATGGAAACACCCGAGTGCATGTGCTGTGATTTTCGGATAAGATGGCATTCACTGGGGTCTCTCCTTCTTTGCAGCATGTTATCAGGGCACAGAGGGCCATCAATAATGAAATGGCACACCAGCTTTATGTTCTTCAAGTGCTTACCTTTAACCTTCTGGAAGATAGAATGATGACAAAAATGGATCCACAAGATCAGGTAAGCATCTGGCATGATCTGGTCAGAACGGGAAGAGGGCCACTGCTCATTGGTGTACCTAAAACTCTTCATGGAGGAGGAGACACTGGGAATGTTTGCACCATTCATTCATTCATTCTGTTATGAAGCAGGTTATGTTTGCTGCTTGTTAGAAGATGTACTGGCTATTGCATTCCATGTGCAAAGGTACAACAAAATGGCCAGGCTTTTCTCCGTAGCAGATGGCTTCATGAGCTGAATTGGGTGTCATCCTGAGCTAAAACTCCAGGCAGCAGGCCAGCATTTGTTTCTTCTGTGTACTTCTCAGAAGCAGCATAGATGTGTGGTCCTTTGTAAAAGTGCTTCAGTAGAGCTGGAATGAATATTTAAATGGAAACTCTCTGGCCTGATAGAGTTGAAGGTAATTTGTACTACTGACAGTCTGGTTTTGTTACTGGGCACCTAAGTAATAGTTGTTCATTTGTTTATTGCTGGCTGTGTCCAAACACCAGCTTTAGCATTGTCATTGTGCTAAGAGAGACACTTGCTTAAGAGATTCAGGTTGAAATATTGAGTCGATGAGCCATAGGGAAGATGGGTCTTGTACTTTAATTTTTGTGGCCTTTTTCTTTAGGCCAGACAACAAGGAGGAGCTTGATTTCAGTTCTAAGAGGAAGTTAAGACCTGCTGATAATTTGGAGGAGGTGGGAGGGCGAGATGGTTGTAAACATGAGTAACCTCATGCTATAGGATTTCACCCTGCCTGTTTCTTGAGGCAGGAAGGTTGGGCTCTTGGGGACGGGCACACAGTTAACTGGTGCCTGTCTCCATAGACAGTGACTGACAGTGGTGTTAGTAGTGATGCTGGGGTGGTTGTCACTGTCTTGAGACATTTCCAGTGGTGTGTAAGTGCAGTGATTCCTCTCCTGCCCATTGCTGTGCTAGCAAATGCGCGCAGTTACCAAAAGGAATGCCGAGAGCTGAGCCGTTTCAGTTTTAGACAGCAAAGTGCTGAAGTACCAGCCAAATTTGGGACGTGTGTGATCTCTCGGCTCCTGTAGTTTCATGCCTGTGGTTAAAATGAAGTGTGCAGTCCAGTTTCTGGAAGTCAGCACTTGAGCATCTGCATGTGAGCCCCACCAAATGTGAGGACTTTGCAAAATGGGAACCACAAAGTTGTTTTGCTGACTGTCTCTGAGTATGAAGTAGGGAATTCAGGCAAAGAAAGGTTGGGCAGTGGAGGTGAAACAGTGTTCTGAAACAGCTTCTGTGATACTGGTTATTAAAGTGAGAGGTTTGAACCCATTTTTTAACCTTGTTTTATCACAGGCTCAGCGGGATATCATCTTTGAACTCCGACGAATCGCATTTGATGCAGAATCTGAGCCTAACAACAGCAGTGGCAGCATTGAGAAACGCAAATCCATGTATACTCGAGACTATAAAAAACTGGGATTTATTGTGAGTATTTCTGTGTGGTGGTGCACTGAAAGTGGGTGAGGGCATCCATTGTGCATCTTGTAACCAGTCACTTCTCTTACTCGCTCTTCTGGCTATTTCCTCCTGTAATGCTACAGGGTGTTTTGGTTGTCTAGAGATCAATGATGGTGCCGATGGGGTTGAGTGTTTATGCCTATGAATCACAGGGAACACCAGCAAGGCAGGTAACATGGTGGGAATCTGTACAGACCACACAGCCAGGATGAAGAGGAAGGTGAAATATTCTATAAGCAGCTGGGAGAAGTCTGAAAGAACACTGAGTCCTGTGTTCAGCTCCGGGCCTCTCACTGCAAGAGAGACAGTGTGGTGATGGAGAACAGCAGAGCTGGTGCAGGGCCTGGAGCACAAGTGTGATGGGGAACGGCTGAGGGACCTGGGGGGTTCAGTCTGGAGAAGAGAAGGCTCAGGGGGGACCTGATTGCTCCCTACAAGTGGCTGACAGGAGGACGGAGCCAGGAGGGGCTGGGCTCTGCTCCCAAGGAACAAGGGATGGGACAAGAGGAAACGGCCTCAAGCTGCACCAGGGCAGGTTTAGATGGAGCTGAGGAACAATTCCTGCCCCAGAGGGTGCTCAGGCATTGGAACAGGCTGCCCAGGGCAGGGCTGCAGTCACCGTCCCTGGAGGTGTGTAGGTGTGATGCTTAGGGATGGGATTTAGTGGTGGTGTGGCAGTACTGTGTTATCAGTTGGCCTTTTGATGAACTTAAAGGTCTTTTCCAACCTCAGTGATTCTGTGATTCTAATTGGAAGAAATAATTACCTGTGGTTGAAGCACGTGGTTTTTCATGGCGTTCCATAACCCTTGATTTGCTGTGTTTATATGGCTTGATACTATTTGGAATACCTCATCTTAAGAGAAAGCTGCTCACTAGTTTGTAGTAGTTCACAGCAGAGGGCACTAGCATCATACCAGATGCAGGCTGTTCACAAGAGTTCAAGAGCTCACTTGCATGGGTACAGTCATTTCAGCCTTAGAAAGAGCTGTTCTGTGCTGTGAATTCCCATTTCTCAGTTGAATGACAGAAGATATTTGATGCTTAGGCTAAATGAAACCACTTGGGCAATAAGAATTTACTTAATTTGCCTTACAGTTTGTTATACAGTGTGCTGTAAATAGTTTCTTTTCTGTCTGGCACTTACTGGTCAGATATGTTTTCCCTCTGAAGTAATAGTTTGTTCCTGTGTTTGAATGGTTTTCAGGCTCGTATGGGCTCTGTGACAGGGATGCTTTCTTGCAGTCTGGATTTCTTTAGTTTTCTGTGGGGCTTTCTTTGTTTTCCAGTCTCTGCAGATCTGGAAAAGGTGAGGTTTAGTAGATGTACTTAAAGGTCCAATGAGAAGAACTTAGGTTTGACTCCCAGCTCAGGCCGTGCTCTGCAGATGTGAGCAGCAGCAGCAAAGCATCAATCTGTTTCCAACCCCAAGGCAGAAATACAGAAATCCCAAACCTCGCTCTCGCACCCATCCTGTGCTTGGTGCTGTTAGGGCCCAGAGGTGTGTGACCTACTGCATTCTTTCCCATAACCATAGCTTCATTGGTTTAAGTTACTGTTTGCCACACATTAGAGCAAGCTGCTCTAGTGGAAGGGGTCCCTGCCTGTGGCAGGGGTTGGAGCTGGGTGAGCTTTAAGGTCCCTTCAACCCAAACCAGTCTGGGATTTTGTGACTCCATAGCTTCTCAGCCGGGTGTGAGCATCAGGCTGTTTTCTGCCGGTCCGGAGTGGTAACAGAAGGATGCAAGAGGATTACTGGTGGTTGGAGGCAGTAGGTTTAAAGTGGCTGGGAGAAAACCTGAGAAACTTTATTCTATTAACAAAACCGGAGCATTGTAAGCAGAAAAGCCTGGTGGGATGGTGTCTGTGTGCTGGAGGAGCTGCTCACTTTATGTAAAGCTGATGCTGTTGACCTGAGCTAATAACTGCGCAGGAGGAGGCACCTGGGTCAGGTGCGCTATTAGTGACCAGCACCATAGTGACCAGCAAATCCAGATGTTAAAGCTGCTGCTGTTGTTTACCGTGCAGCTGCATGTGATTTATCAGAATGGTTTGTCAGGAGCTGTGGGCATCTAACGGTTTGCTCATTGTTAACATGGGTAAGCCAGCCTTTTACTGTTTACTGCTCAGCTCCTCTTAGCTTTAGTCCTTCCAGAGGAGAGCAGGTTTAAAAGCCCATCACAGAACTGTGTATGATTTCACTGTGTGGTTTGCTTGTTGGCTGCTTGTTTGCTTTGTGCATCCCAGTTACGAACTCGTGGGGGCAGGCCAGCTCCATGGGTTTGAGTGTAGTGGGGCTGAGTGGTTTGTTCCAAGTGTATCCTAGCAGAAGAGTTCTTGTACTGCTAATGGTTTTCTGACCCCTTCTCTTAGAGGTGGATCTTGGACATCTTTCTGTGCTATTATGTACAATAATGTACCCAACAGTGATCAGACAAAGCGACATCTCTCTTCTTTTGTAATGTGGGCTTCATCTGTTTCAAGGCTTGATGGCTATAGCTGATTCCACACGGCCCTTTGTTTGATATTGAAGCGATGGTAGTTTTGTGAAAGTGTAAATTCAATTTATTGTTAATTACTGAGAATAGGGTTGTTCAGGGTTTTTTTTAAGGCTGTGCAGTTTTCCATTTCATGCATGCAACCAGATATGTATGCATGTTACTTAAATGTGCATATCACTCTGTTCCCCCTCCTCTCCTTCCTCATGGGTTTCTTTGCCTGTTGCAAGATTTAAAGGACTGTAAATAGCATAACGTACAAAGTATTGGTATTTCTTCAGCTACAAAGGACTGCAGGCATTCTCTGCATGTGCTTTCATTAACTAAAGCCTATGAATGAATGAAAAGACAAGGGGAAGAAGGTGACTCATTTGTGAATACTGAATTATTTCCCCAAATTAAAAGCCCCTTCATACCTGAATTGCGCATACGTTGACTGATGTCGTCAGCCTGCTACACAGCCCCTGCCCGAGTGGCAATGCGATGTGTTCTTGTAAAAATGCCTTAAATCTTCCTGCATTCTGGTGCAGCTCTATCCTCTGTTTGACGTCTGTCTGGAGGAAACTGGAGGCAGAGCAGAACAGTGCCCAGGCAAGCAAAGCATCTGCATTTTGGGGAGCACAGTTCTAGTTCTAAGAGCTTCACATCTCTGTAGAGGGAGACAAAGAAGAGTCAAAGTCAAGTGAACTGAAATTCCCCAGTGATGGATCCCATGGGTTTTTGTCTCTTTATCACCTCTCTTCTAAGGGCAGATGAGGTATGTTACAGGATGAGCAGCATGGCTCTTAAGGGTGCTGCGGTGTCCCCAGCTACCACAGTCATCATTATTAATGAAGTTCCAAGGGAAGTATAATTCACTGCACAAATGGAGTGCCAGTCTTGCTCTGTGGGTGTGCCATGCAAGCTATAGGATGTAAGTATGAAATCCTTTACTGAGCTGATAGTGGTTACAGCAGGAAGGAGTTTCACTCAATTCTTTTGAGTGGTGATGGATGACAGAGGCAACTGCAGCCATTAAGTGGGCTGCTTCCTGTGTGGGTTCTCTGCAGAGACACATCCTCAGGAAAACTCTAATGATTATTTTTGCCTTGCTTTTACTCGATTGCTTATAATTTAAGTAATTTGTCTTTAAAAGAAACCACGGCTGAAAGGTGTTTTAATCAATGCACCTTCATTACAGTGGCAAGTGTTATGTCACGAAGGTTAAGTTTGGGTAAAACTGCCTGAAGTGTAACTAAAGCAATCAGAACGACGCTGCCCTAGTAGTCTTATGCTTAGAAGACTGATTCAAGCAGATCTTGGTTTCAGACCTTTCATTTTCCTTGTTAACTGTTTGGTATCACTTTCCTTTGTACAAAATGCCTGTTGAACAGCTCTGGAGTTCTCCGTAGTAAGTGGTCTTTGAACCATTGCTCTTTGTGAGGACTGTTAGTGTTTGTATGCCAGTATACCAGCTGTGCCAGCCATTATGCTTAAATAATGAGTGCAAGTCACAGTGTACCGTACTCAACAGACTCAAAAAGAGGCTTTTCATGCCAAAATGTGACTTAGGAGCAGCTGTGATAGGATTCACAGAGATAAAAATGACTCAGGTAGGTTTTGATTCTGCTGCGTCTGACTTCCACCTCGTTGTGAGCGTTTAACCTGTGTTTATTTAGGAGGCGCAGGTTTAGATGGATCAATGGTTTTGGCTTGCTGCTCCTGCTGGCACTGTTCACGCTGTTTGCTCATGGCTGTCTCCTTGCTAGCTTGAGGATGATCCTGCTGGGCAGGATGGGCATTTGTGCCTTAGATCTTACCTGTGTAGAAGAGGCAGCCTGCATTAGCGATGCTGGTGAAATGAAACCAGCTGATTGCCTGACATGTTCCAAGCTCACAAAGAGGCTTATATTTTTGCCACCGTTTAAGTCGGGGAGAGATGCCAGTTTCCTGGTGTACTTCTTTACTGCTGCAGTTCAAGCAGTGCAGAAATGGCTCACTGGCCAGGACGTGGGTGTTAGGCTTCCATTAGGAGTTCGGAAGAGCTGGAGCTGTTTGGAAAGCTGTAGCCCTTGGTTGCTCTCCAGCTGCTCTGGCTGGAGGGGTACCTGCCTCACACCCTCGTACTTGAGCCTCTAGAAAGTCTCGTGGTATGGTCCTTAATTCCCTGCAGTACAAACCATCTGGATTAGCTCCCACCTTCTCCAGCATCACTTTCATCTAAAGTGGACTGACTCTTCATTAGGGACTGTAGCAATAGGACAAGGGGTGATGGGTTCAAACTGAAACAGGGGAAGTTCAGGTTAGATCTGAGGAAGAAGTTCTTTAATGTGAGGGTGGTGAGGCACAGGAATGGGTTGCCCAAAGAAGTTGTGAATGTTCCATCCCTGGCAGTGTTCAAGGCCAGGTTGGATGAGGCCTTGGGTGACCTGGTTTAGTGTGAGCTGTCCCTGCCCGTGGCAGGGGGGTTGGAACTGGATGATCTTGAGGTCCTTTCTAACCCAAACCATTTTTATTCTATGACTTTGCCTGAAAGTGTGGGACAGGAAACTTGGCAGGGCCTGCTGAGGTGGCTGCTAAATGACCTGGTAATGTCAAGTGTGGAGTAGTCATCAACTAGTGTGGCTTTTAGTTTCTTGACCCAGTCGAGGTAGGTCTGTGAGTGGATGGTTGACCTCTCATTTAGTTGTTCTGTGGTGTTCTGTAAACTTAGTGGATACTGGGAGATAGCTGGTGGTAATTTACCATGCTGAAAACATGTAATTGAAATTACCATGTTCCACTGATTCATTTCAAATATTCCCCAGAGGGTACGTGATCTGTTACTGCGTGGTAACTTCACGTGCCCAGAAAGAATTACTTCAGTAATAAGGAGGCAGCAATCTGTGAAGTGCTGAACATGTATCCAGCTGTAAAGTCTGTGCTTGGTAACTAAAATAAAACCTGACAGGTAATTCATAGTTTTCATGTATTTGATAGGATGTGATTGCTCGAAGTTATAGCACTCATGTTAGATTCTTCTAGGCTTTCAAACTGCTGGCAGTCTGTAGGGCTTAAGATCGTTGAATCCAAAGCATTAGTTCCCTGTAACTGTAAAGCTGTCATATAGGTGTGTATAAAATACAGAGAATTACGCAAGAGCATTTTGTCCTGCTTTACAAAACAGAATTTATGTAATAATTTATTCATGGCTGAAAATATGTCGTGCTTGTCTTTTGACATGCGCTGTTAGGATTTACCTGATGAGTTTAGCTGATTTAGTCCGATTTTTGCAGTTCTGGCCATCATAGCATCCATTCTATGGGGAAACAGTTCTTCCCTGTGAGGGTGCTGAGGCGCTGGCACAGGGTGCCCAGAGAAGCTGTGGCTGCCCCATCCCTGGCAGTGTTCAAGGCCAGGTTGGACACAGGGGCTTGGAGCAAGCTGCTCTGGTGGAAGGGGTCCTTGCCCGTGGCAAGGGGTTGGAACTGGATGAGCTTTAGGGTCCCTTCCAGCACAAACCAGTCTGGAATTCAGTGATTCATGACTGGGACAGATTCCTGGTGGTGGCTTACGTAGACAGACCTCTTTGGTGCTTTATGTTAGATTTACACAGTAGCTCAGTGAATTAAGGGAATACAGTCATCAAATCATGATTTTTTTTTTAATCTTTATAAGGAAAATTATGTGCAGACTGTTCATAGGATTTATTTCCTATTGCAAAGGTCAGTTTTATGTTGGTGAGGTCAAACTTGATCCAGAAATGCTGTTGCTTAACATGTCATGTAGGTTGGAGTGGATTTTATTATTGGAGAATAACATTTGCAGTCTACTAATGTGTATTGCTGAACTGTCATAGAAAAATAATTAGCCAGGTAGAAGTGCTTAATATGAAATGCTAATATTTAGAAATTAGATGTTAATAGGTAGAATTTAATAAAGAAATAAATTAACCGGGCAGAAATGCTTAATATTAAATATTTGCTGAAACACAAAGGTGGAAGAAGCAGCAGTGTTTGTTTGAAGGAAAACCTGCTGTCACTATATGCAAACATAATTGGTGAGTTTTGACGCAAACTGCATCCAGGAGAACTATCCTGCAGTTATTTGTATGTGCTGGGGTAGTGGGGATGTGATTTAAATGACTTGCACTGAAAGTATCTGAAAAGGCTTTCTGCGTATTCTTTCAGAGGTAGAGCAGTTGCAGCCATATATTTGATATGCTGGGTATATTTGATATATTGGATACTTCTGACTCGAGGTACACCGTGTTTTTATAATTGTTACTTTATTTAAATCCAGGGATCCTCCAGATCCATTTTCATTCTATTCAGTTTGTTGGTTCTTGCTTTCTCATGTCCCTGCTCATTGCTGGGGGGGTTGAACTAGGATGATCTTCGAAGGTCCCTTCCAACCCAAACTAGTTAGTTTGAATTTTCATGTAAATTTTTTTAATTTAATTGAAAATACTTACTTTTCATTATTCATTTCATTGAATACAGAGAGGTTGAAAATTCCCAAGTCACTGTTCTATCTCGTTAAAGCAGACGGTCGAAGCTGTGTGCATCATCATCTCTTTGAATGCGGAGCTGTGAAATAGAAAGACAAAATTACTTCCTCGTTAAGAGCTGGAGCTGATCACCTCTTCCCAACTGCTTGTGGGGGTTTTGGTTGTTTTTTTGATGTAGCATTTTCTCATATTTGTAACTCTTGTGTAAATGAACAGATGGGAACATTTTGCCTGTAGAACTTCAGGATTATTTAGGGAAGGGGTAAATGGTAGGGTTGTGTGCTAGTTGATAGTTCTAATGTAAGTTTATCACTTCGTCATTCACTGTGAATATCACTGTGACCAGTTTTGGGAGGGTTCATTTCAGATCGACACCACTTCAATTGGACTTTTCCTTTTCAGATGTTCTGACGTTCCTCCGTCATCAGTTCTTTTACTCCCTGGGAGCTTCTGTAGTGTTTTTGTCATACAAACGTACAGGAGTGAGGCATACAGAATAACATTTCACCTACGCTGCTTTGGGGTTGGAAAAACAGAAGTTTGCTCTTCTATGTAGAGTAGCTATTACCAGGTCTAGCACATACTGCAAGCTGCTTTCAGGACAAACTGGCATGACTTGTCAACTGATTTACACAGCTGCACGTAGCACTGATGCAAAATCTGTAGAAGTTATCAGTATCTGTCGAGACAGAAATAAATCTGTACTGTAATAGGCTAGGGATGCAGGGAATTTCATGGTTTCTATGCTTCGGCGTATTCGCATGTTGTTAGGCATAGTGTAAGGAACGGGTGTCGCTTATTCCATCAGCAGCTACCTACAGACAGTACACCATTACTGTGATTGGGCATCTCCGTGTGAGGACACATTCTATACATCCTTCAGAGGCTGCCCCGGAAGCCAGAATCAAGACAGTGGAGCCATTCAGGACAGAGAAGAGAGCTTTACACAGCTAGGGCTGCAGGAGAATGCCAGGTTGCCAGAATGTAATTACTGCACTGGAATTAATCCAGAGTAATGCTGTGCAACACGCCACGTGATTTATTTACTTACTCTTTTTTAAATGGCATAAACAGACGTGGTTTGGGGTTTGCATCTTACCCAAAAGAGTGACTTTTCATTCCCGCAGTACCCTGCTAAGCTGGCTAACAAATTCTTGATGGGCTTGGTAACGTTAACATGTACGGTATAAAAGCATAAGCTATAAAATACCACTCAGACAGTGAAGCTGAGAGATGCATAGATGTTAGTCTGGTGTACAAAAGAAAACCCACCCAAAATTATCTCAAAATTTGAAGGTAACCAATCTGTTCCGTTTGTATTTCTTACTCTTGGTTTTTTATAAAGAGCAGAATGCAATAAGCTTTATACCAAACAGATGCAGCTATTCTGCCTGAGGCGTTGTGTTCCGTGTATTTAATAAATGATGTTGTAGGTGAGGGCGTTTACGTACTTCTGAATTATTCACTGTGGCATTTTAGATAATTTAGCTTTGTATCTCACTTCTCAACCTACTCTCAATAAGTTAATATTTCAACCACAAACATTCAGCCTGTTAAGAAAAGGATGATTTTAGGGGGAGGGAGGAAGAAGGAAGGGATCAAAGAAGTTGGGGTTCTTTTTGAATGTGGAGAATAATTGAAGATATGTATTGCTTCACACATGCCAGAGCTGTCTTGTGGATCCTCGGCTACTACCAGCTGGCCTGTCTCCAGGTAACTGACTTAACACAGATGCAGATCATGCGCTGGTTATCCTGGGATCCAAAGTCACAGAAGCATTTGAAATGAACAGCTGAAAATAGCTGGTTTGATAGGCTTGACTTACTAAAAAAGTAGTGAGTGATGGAGAGGTGGCTTTTCTGGTTGAACACAGCACTAGTAGTGATGGTATGAGACAGGATGAGTCATCCTTAATAAATGTAGTGAGATTTCTTTTGCCCTCACTGGTTTTGGTCACTGTTCTGTACAACCTGAGATGTAGAATGGGATGAAGGAAAGAACTGTTCAAGCAACAGTAGGTGGGTCTTTTTATTTTCATGTCCTGCTACTAGTGAAGTGAGTGCTAGTGTTTTAATAGCTGGAGAAAGGTAGATGGGTCTCGATACTCTTATCTGCTTGCCAGGTGTTTATCCAAGTATAGTGTGCCTGTGCTACAGCACGGGGGTGAAGAGAGGAGGTGCAGCCCTGTGCTGAAGGTCTGCTTGCGAAAGGTGTAAAACTGGTTCCTTGTTGACAGCTTTCTGCTGCTCTTTCTGGAATGCAGAAGCTCGTGGGAAGGGAAGTTTTCTCTTCCCAGAAGCTGAGGTCTGTTGGTCTTGTGCGTGTCGCAGTCTTGATCTGATTTTAAATGTTCTGACTGGTGAATGTGTCGCACGTGGAAGATGGAAGGTTGAGTTGGGGAGATAGCTGCAGAGGGCTTTTGTTCATCATTCAGGTGAATATTGGAATCTTCATTTAAATGTCTTTAAAAAGGAGGTTTTGGAAAACACAACTCAGTAAGCCTGTTGTTTTCCCACCCTGCTGATACATCTACTGCCTAGCTATTTCCCTATCAATTCCAGGATTCCAGATAGCCTCTTGATTCCCTATTGCAAAATGATAAGCCTGTGATTGTTTTGCTGACGCAGCTGCTCTCCCAAGCTGGAGATGTAAAACGAACAGGTTGTGCATGCCTTTTCAGCCCCAAACCTTTGTCTCCCTTATAAAGTTGCAGCAGCTTTAATGGATAATTTTAGCTTTCAGATATTTCTAATCTTTCTTGTGACTGTGAATTATTGCCTGGCTAAACCCAGCCGGTCAGACACCTAAAGGCAAGGCAGGCAAGAGAATGAAGTCTCAGATTCCTACAATGTTATGGCCTGAGACATTCATCGGGAGGACAAAGTAGTAAAGCCCTTGCTTTTGTCAATGAGGTGGGTGGATCTGATCCTGAACACACGGCAGAAGCTGCGTGGTAGTTCTGAGGTAGACTGATGGTAGAAGAAATCTGTGCTGATCCATACCAGGCAATTTTCTGATAGTAAATACACTTTAAAGTCTCTGTCAGCTGGGGCCTGTGGAAGGGAAACGCCATCGTAAAGCAGGAAGGGAAATCTCCCTGTGTGAGGATGATGAGTGGAGCTGGAGACGTTGCAAAGGTGGTACTGATAAAAGAGCACAGCCGGCGATAGGCGTTTTTTTGATGGAGACACATTCCACTAAGGATGGAGCCTTTGTTTCTCTGAGCAGCTTCAAGAGAAGCTTGTGTGGTGCTCTCAAGCCTGTCTGTAGCCGGTCAGATGTTCATATCCCAACCATGAACTGTGTGGAACTTACTCAAAGGTACATTTAATTCCATCCAGTCTAAAGATGGACTGGGTTGATGGATATTGTGAGCGAATGTAGTTTTTGATGCAGTGTGTGGAACCGAACATTTGGAAGTGGTAGGTGTGTGTGGAGGCTGCCGAGTTTTGGTTATAGTTGGTCTGTTCATTCATTACTTCCATAGTTGAGATTCATAGATTCAAGAATGTAACCAAAAATTTACCTGAATTCCGCAGGAGAATCTGTTGAATTTCATACACTTTTGTCTGAGGCCCTGTGTGTTCGGGAGTACACAAGATCCAATAGACTTAATACAGCTTTGGAATCTAGTAGCTTTTTCTCCTTATTGTGGTTTATTAGAAATCAATCCAGAACAGTTGTATAAAGAGGTGGTTTGGTGGCTGTTTGTGTATAGATCTGCATTTTCATGTCAACAGTGCTTTTAGTACGTAGTACACCTGAGGCATGGCTCTGCCATGAAAGATGTGGGAGATCCATGCTTCTAACACATCAACCTTTGGGAAGCTCCATTCTGTAGCCACAGAAGTGAATGACTGACTTGCTAACCTCATAGTGTTTGCATTTGGCTTTTAACTTTAAAGGCATGGACTGTTTCCTTGTTAAGAGTTTTCTGCTCAGTAAAAAGAGCTCTGTTGCTGGACTGTCCGGCGCAGCAGCTACCTGTTACATGGTGTGCATCACTGGGGAGCTGATAGCTGTTCTGCAGATGCTAACTGACTCAACTTGTTATCTCTTTACAGAATCATGTAAACCCTGCAATGGATTTTACACAGACCCCTCCAGGAATGCTGGCGCTCGACAACATGTTGTACTTTGCTAAACACCACCAGGATGCTTATATACGGGTAAGGCTCCTTCTCATCTTTGAGGTCTGTGCAGTTGCCTGTTTGGAGTGGTTATGTCCTGTTTGCAGTTGACTTTGAAGAGGAGGTTCAGAATTCTGATGTCATTAACAAAAGCTCTAGGAAGCCAAACCATGTAACACTAAAGCATGGTGTAAGTCTGTAGAAGATCGGGGGGAAAGCTGTACAGCTGCCTGGTCTGTCACTGCCAAGTCAAACATTACAGATGCTACTTTTCCCCAGTATAGCTTTTTGCTTAGACCTAAAAAGAGAAGGGGGGTGAACTTTGTCAGATGCGTGATGGGTGTCCATAAGCTCAGAAATGAGTGATTGTGCCCAGTTCTCTGCCCTGCTCTAAGTCTACCAAAATCTTATCAGGGTTTTCTGTGGACATGAGGTTTTGATGAGCAGATGCTTTGGAGAGTGACTGAGTTGGCAGTGTCCTGAGAGTTAGGATGAGCACTGTAAAACTGTAGTGAGGAAATGCTTGGAGGAAAAAATAGGTAAGAAGCATCACGATTCATTTGTACAACCTGTTCCTGCCCCCTGACCGCTCCGCTTCAACTACCCTGGAAATAGCAAATGTGGGAAGTTACGTATTGCATTCTCACAGGAAGAGGTGTACAGCTGAGTAACACCTGCCTCTGAATGGAACCTTTCCTGACCTTTATAGAAATCAGATGTTTGCCAAGCATAAAGCTGGTGAACACAGATGGGATAGTCTAGAAGGTCAGTGTTTTGAGATAGTAGGGGTGGTTTCCAGTCATTTCTACTAAAAAGTGAAGAGTGACCTTTTAATACTCATTATCAACTAGTTTGTGGTGTCAGAGCTCAGACAGGCCTGCTCATGTCCAGGCCAGCTTGATACGTGGACATGACAGGAGGCCACAAGATCTGCTCTTTAAATATGTCTTTCTCCTCAGTCTCAATCTGGCAATAAGTGTTAAAAGAAACTGTGGCAGCATGCAGTGCAGCAGTATTTCTCAACCCCTGTAAATCCCTGAAGTTAAGGGCTGTTTCGCTCATTGGCTAAACTATGCCAAATTGTGGGTTTGTGTCTACGAAGAGAATTGGTTGTTGTGTCTCATTAAAATCTGGTAAGATCTGGCCCGTGCTACTTCATAGGCTTCCTTGGAAAATGCTGACGTTGGAGAATATACTTAGTAGGGGCAGCCAGTGCTCCCAAAAGAGACAGGCGTGTTTTCTGGAAGTTGGAAAGGGCTGAAAGACGCCTGAAAAAGCAGAGCTGTTGAAGCAGAGCCTTCATTGACATCTCCCCAGTCTTCTTATTGTTTGTTTTCATGCCACAAATGCTGTCTTAAAAATTGGGGTCAGTGTAGCATGTAATTAGGCCCTGTTTAGAAGGGACTTTGCTGCTGGCTCTGCTCTCTTTCTGTAATGAAGGATTTTTGCTGCTTCGTTACCGAGATTTTCTGTTGTTGTTTCGAGACGCCTGCTTTTGTTCTTGTATAGTTCTTGCGTGCCTGAGAAAGAATACATGGGCACTGGAGTTGCCACGCTGAAGCATGCTCAGATTAAACTGCTTGCCCAAAGCTGCTCTGGGAACTGTTAACACGCTTCGGGAATGTGTTAGCCCACCCATCTTTCCTAAGTAGTTCTGAGTAATTCCTACACAAGCTTTGCTGGCATGGTAGCTCACGGATCTGTGGTGGTCCACCTCGTCATGTTGGCAGCATGCTGAACACCTCTGAGATGAATGGTGCTGTGCAATTCCTGCCGCGTTACTAGTCTTTGATCGCAAAAGACACCCGATTTTTCCCTTGTAATCTCCTTGGTTTACCAGCTGGTGTGCAGTAGTTTCCTGGGAGTCCTGGTATGCCTGCTTCCTTCTCATTTCGAGTTCCTTATTTCACAGCTAACATCACCCCTTTTCTTCATGGCCATTGGCTCCCAAAGCCCCCATCACCAGCTTGCTCTGCTTGCACAGCCTGTTGACCTTGCTTGTTTTGTCAGATGCATTTCTACTCTTAGATCCTAACAAAAATTCTCTTTGTGGTCACGGTTAAGTTTCCACAAGAAATTATCTGTACAAACAATGCTTGCATACTGAAAAACTTGTTTGGCAGGAGCTCTTTTCTGTCCTTCCATTCTTGATGCTAGGAAATATTGTGGTTCTAAGAGGAGAGGTTATTTCAGCTTGGCCCTTTGCAGTGCAGTTGGTTGTTGTACCCTGGGATAATGTCTGTGCCGTGCAGCAGTTAAAAATTGAGACTGGAAACCAGAGGTGGTTTGAAACAAACTTGGAAAAGATGAAGCTTCTCCTGACAGAATGTGGTATTTTGAGCAAAGTCACTATCAGGAGGTCGTGACGGTCTCCCTGAGTGCACTGGCAGTTTAATAGACAGCACAAATCACTGCAGTCTGACCTGTTGCTTCCTTAGCATGGCCCTTAGTCAAGTATCTTCTTGTGTGACTGAGAGAAATGGGTAAGGAGAAGTTAGAAGATAAACATTAAATAATCTCTTCCCTTTTCATTCCTTGTTCTGCCTCTCATAAGTGATTCTACTTAGAAGTAATTTGCATAATAAATAATTAGGTGGGAAGGATGTCTGAAACTGAAGTGCCCTTCACTTGGAGGCCTCAAAGACCAGTCGCAAACAAAAGTACTTGTAGGAAGAGTAAATACAATGGCAGTGTGTTGAAGAATGCGGGTATGAGGGAGTGGAGCAGATGAGTAACTGCATCTTGAAAGCAGGAGGCATTGCAAGGTGAAAACGTGAGTGCTGCGTGGGGAAACAAAAATACCCAAATTTTCTGCCTGTTTGATTCTTTCCTGCCTGCTTCTCATTTCTCTCATTCACCTTTTCCCTGTTGTTGCTGAAATTACAGTAATGCCTTCCTTCCTTGCTCTCTTCCTTCAGATCAGCACAGTTTATTTAGATGTTGGGTTGAGTTTGAATCTTGGCTTTTTGTTTACTGTACAATAGGACTGTAGCATCCCAAAGAAAGGTTGTGTAGGGGAAGGAAAGCAAATCCCTGTTCTCTTTGACGGTGTGGTGTCCTTAGCTGTCAGTCTGAGTTCTGAACATGTTTCCTATTGAATTAGTTCTCTGTGGAGTTAGCTTTACTTTCTGTTCTTCATTAGTTGTCTGATGCTATCAGGGACATTGCATTTCTTTCATGTTCCACTTAAATAATCAATTGCTGTCATCAGAGGCTTTGCTTTTAAAGGTGACATAGTCCATGGAATGCACTGATGGAAGTCATGTGGAATCTCTGCATGAAATGTAAGAAATTTTCCACAGGAAATAATTGGCAGCTTCCCAAGCTCCATAATTACAGGACAGACAGAGTGTATAATTAAAGTTAGCAGTGAAGAAAATGATTGGAATAGAGCTTTGTGACAGATAACCTTTTTGGGTGCTTTGTTCTTACGGAGCAGACAAGTCGTGTGTTTCCCCTGCTTCAGTTTGCTCCTTTCCAAAACTGCTTCAGCTTCACCTTCTCCTAATTTTAGAACTAAAGTCAGAAGTTACCATTTAAACCAGACTTTGCTCAGTGCAGACATCTTGAGATCTTTCTTACTGGTAACTTGCAGCAGTGTGCCTTCGATGCTTCCCGGGGTGGAAAAAGGGTCTGAGGGAAAACCTTCCTGTGGAATCCCTTATGCCACCTCTGCTGTTGGTATCCCTGTTTGTTGGTGCTTTGTCATCGATCTGTTTGGGCATTGATGGTGCAAGACTTTGCAGATCCATTTTCTTTTCGAGATACGATGGAGAGAGAGATTTAAGTACATGAGACTGAAACATTTTGTTGCAGATGCGTTTGTAGGTGTGTGTTCATTTGTCTGATTTTGGTTTTTCTGTGCACACGCTTCAGTTTGCTGGTACCGATTCGAAATAATGATCTCATTTAATTTGCTATGAAGTGAAGCTGAAGGGTCCAAAATGGAGCACTTCTTCTGTTTGCAACCCAAAAAGAGGAATTTGGTACTTCTTGTCCTGTGTGCCGTGTCTGTGCCTGGGGTGCTTCTGTGGACACACTAGCTCTGCAGTTTCGGTAGGTTGATCGCTGTATGTGCAGTCAGGGTTTGTTCAGGTGTTCTCGGTAGCAGGCAGCAAAATCAAAGCTGCTGCTCCAGTCGGGAGCAGACTGCCGTTCATCTGGGATCTTGCCTAAGTTCAAGAGTGTTTCCAGGCAAGAAAGAGCAGGTGCTATTGGATAAACTGAATTGACAGCAACTACAACTTAGCTGCTAATAAACCACCGCAGAAACATTCCCTTACCTCACATTTTCCACGCAGGCATCCTAACGATAGTGCTAACATAACCTTCGTCTGGAGGGAGTGTGGGATTTTACTCGGAGGTTCTTGTTTTTCACAGTAAGCGAGCCGAGTCACGGAGAAGTCCTGTGCAATATTGTCTCTGGTGGGGTCCACGTTTCTCTTTCTAATGAATTTGCTTTTGATGACTGTTGGTGCCTTGTCAGTATTTTTCTCGGGCACTTATGAGTAGCCGTATTCTAGCAGGTCTCACTGCTTCTTTGGGGTGAGGTTCTGCCTTGAGAAGACACATCCTGTGTTTCCTTGTTTTGTTTAAGCACAAGAGATCGGTGCTTCGGGCAGAAACTGCAAATAAACTTAGCAGCTCTCTAAACTTAGAGCATTGGCTCTCCACCCATTTGGATCCTGCCCAGCTGGCTACCCAAGTTCATGCCAAATTCTCTGCCATTTATTAGGTTAGTAGGTTCTTGATATGTGTAGGGAAAAAAATAAGCGTTCCTTGGAAAGAGGTGCTTTTACTGTAGCCTGTAATTCAAGTCCCTCATCTGTAGCAGAGAGGCATTATCCCTTCTCTGACTGATTTTATCTGCTTCGTACAAATGTTTGTTAGACATTGAATGTGGAATTTTCTGTTTGTAATACTGTCACCAGGATAGGAAACCAGTGTTGAAGTCCACGCTGCACAGTTCGGCTTACTGATCCCTTGGTGTGTTTCATAAGGGGTCCAATGCCATTACGTTCTTGTGAATGGTGGGTGCCATGTTTGGTGGCACGCTTCTACATTTTCCATTCTTGTATTTAAAGCAGATATTTGAAGTTATGAAAATGCTGCAGATCAAAACGACGTTTGGACTTTGGTCGCACCAAGGCTTATTTTGACTATGTGAAAACTGAACGTGGAGCTGGTTTAGGATCAGTAGTAGAAAATCCCCTTCCCCTTGCTTGTGCCGACCTGGAGCTGATTCACGCAGCTGCGATGCAGAGACTCTTCCTGCCCAGCAGCTACTTCAGTTGTGGGGATTGAGGAGCCCCCTTCTCCTTTTGCTGCTTTGAGGAGTGGCAGTGGAGGAGCAGGTGCTGTTTGTGAGTGCCGGTGGTGCAGGCAAGGAGGTGGCTGGCATCCTGCAGAGGCCTCTCAGACTGTAATGGGTTGAGTCACAGTCAGGCTGTCTGCCTTAACCCATGCAGTCCTTGTACAGGAGGCTGCCTACGCATCCTTCCGCCAATTCACAAAGACTCCTCCTGCCTGCTCCTTCTAGCCTGATCACATAGGAGTAGTCTAGCATAATTTCAGTGTTTTCCGAGGTAAAACTGAGCTTGATTTCTGGCAGGCCATTTTTCTTGCAGAAATGATAGGGAAAAGGATGTAATTTATTTCCCTTCTGCTAAAATTCAGGAGGAAAATGAGCTTTGTTACATGAGTTGTCCTGGTGCATCTCTTGAAGGAATGCGGTTTTCCACACAAGACCTAATTGCCAGAGACTGGTGGTTCCTAGGCTGTTTAGTGTGGTCTTGTCTTCTTTTCTCTGCCAGTCTTTCCATTCTCTGTTCCTACCTTCCCCTCAGGTATCAGTACCTAAAGGTGGCCTGTGAGAAATCTGGAGAGAGATCTTTGTTAGAAGCATTTTATGGCTGCAGTCAAACACCTTGGCAGTTTGAATGGACCCTCTTACCTACGTGTCATTACCTATATAATGACATAAAGATAATCAGTTGCTTTTCTTTTCCCTGTTGTCCTGTATGACTGTGTCACTGTCTCCTGACTGTTTTGCCATAGTGGGTACTGTGCCTTCCTCCTGTTTACCCCCCAGGTGCTAATTCATAGTTGTGCACTTGATGTCTGGTGCTTAACATTGTCCTGTAACTACAGGTCCTCAGCTCTTATCTCAAATCTCAGCTTAAATTGCAGTTCTAGTGCCTTCCTGAGGAAGGCAGATGTAGTTGTTGCTTGACTTTAGTTTTGCCGTGAGGAATTTCTGTAATGTCTCAGGAATGTGAAGGAAGGCTGAGATAAGGAAGAGAGGAAGCATAGGAAATTGGGAATAAAGTAATGAAGATAAAAAGGCAGCTTAGAGGGGGCAGTGCTGAGTGAAGGCTCTTGGAAGGACACTGGTGCTGAAGTTTGAAGCAAATGACAAGCTGTCTTAGGAAGAAAGTAAAATTGATGAAGAGGATGAATGGAAATTGTCTACATTAGAATCCCTTATCCTTCTCAGGAAGCATATCCTTAGGATTTGCTTCCTAGAGTTATTTAAAGCATCTAAATGAAGGCAAAATGGTGAAGCCTACAGTACGTGATAAGGAGGCTTAGGAAAAGGAAAAGCAGTGTGAAGAAAATGAAGAGCATCCCTGCAATTCTGGGATATTAGAATGCTGCCTGAATTTGCATTTTGGGTCTAAGGCGGTTTTTACTGCCTTTACTAACTAGCACTCTGAACCTCTTGATAGGAACCTACAGCAGACTGCTAGAAAGCTTGTTCCATATTAATGCAGGATTGCTTTAGACAGAACTGCAAAATAGGTCTGGGGAAATGCTCCTTTTTAATAGTGCAGCAGTGCTTCTTGAGCTGCCTGCTGTGGGATTTAGTAAGTATTGGAGCAGCTATAGTGGGTCTTGCCTTTCACTTCTGTATTTGCTTCCTAATCACAATGAATCTATTCCATTGCCAAGCTCTGAGGTTGGTTCAATAATCTGAGAATTACATCTGCAGTTGCTGTGGGCAGTATACTCTGAGCCAGTTCCATCTTTAATGTGAGGGATTAAGGTATTGGCTAAGTCGATATTCCTTCCCAGTGAAAGGGGAGTATTTCTGTGTGGTGGTTTCATCTTCCTGGATGTTGATGAGGAAGCTTTTGAGTTCATTCAGAACAGGTATAAACTTCATTATTGAAGCTGACGCAGATTTTTAAGGCCATGGTAGTCAAAATGTGGAAAATTAAGCATCTGTGATGTTGGCCTGACACTTGAATTAATGTCCTTTGGTAGGTATCTTGTAAAGGCAGGTGAGCATTCTTTGGGTGATGCTGAGCACCGCTGATTATAACACAAAGGAAGTGCAAAAGAGCTTGCTGTTGGAAACAACATCTCTTCTAAGGAGGAATGTTCTTTCCTGTAGCTCTCTAAATGCTTTGCTGGACAATTGGATGTTGGAGGGCTGCCTTCTCCTTCTTGAAAAGACTTTTGACTTTGGGGTGCTTCAGTCTGGCTAAATCCCAGGAGAAATTCAACTGTTACCAGTGCTGCCCGACATGTCCGCCTTGGGAAACATGATCAAGCCTTTATTTCTCTTTCTGATCACTCTTTGGTTTTGTTTGGTGATTGGGGAATGTTTCTCCTCAATTTACAGCAGGAATTTGTTAAGAGAGGAGAATTGCGTATAGCGGGTAACTGAAAACCAGTACAGACTGTGCAGATCTGCTTTCTGCTGCAACTGCTGTCCAATTCCCATACCTTAATAGGCCATGGAGTTTCTTTTGTAGAGATGTCAAGAAAATGGATAACGCTGATTTCCTAAATATTTCACCTCCTTGCATTTTTAACAACGTTGTTAAACCTCTTCCTTTCTCCTCTTCTGCTGGTCAGTTCAGTCTCATTCTTCTTGTGATGCCAGGTTTGTTCTCATTCTGTGCTGCTCTCACTCATTTTCTCTATTTTCCTCCCTTTTCCCCTCACATTGTTAGGAGTTACACATCAGGGTTGTTCCTGCTTTGCCTCGTGGTCATGGACAGTATTGATAAAGAGGAAGAGAAGAGGGTCTGCAGCATTTAGTACTCTTGTACCGTGAGCTGGGTTTGGGTGTAACATCCAGTGTACTAGAAGCTGTGTTTCATGTTGGACATTCCCAATTCTGCAGCTTTGCAGGACTACAGCAAGGGAAAACCAGCAGCACATTTCTAAGGGCAAAGCAAAGGGCAGCCAGGCATACCAGGGTTGAGGTAGGACTGAAGAAGATGGAGCATGAGCTAGCACTGTGCCCATGCAGACAAGGCAGCCCCCAGCATCCCGGCCTGTATCAGCACCAGTGCAGTATCAGGGCCAGGCAGTGGTTGTGCCCCTGCACTGGGCACTGGTGAGGATGCACCTTGAATCCTGTGTTCAGTTCTGGGCCCTCACTACAAGAGAGACATTGAGGTGCTGGAGCGGGGCCAGAGAAGGGAATGGAGCTGGTGCAGGGCCTGGAGCACAGGGGTGATGGGGAACGGCTGAGGGACCTGGGGGTTCAGTCTGGAGAAGAGAAGGCTCGGGGGGGACCTGATGGCTCCCTACAAGTGGCTGACAGGAGGATGGAGCCAGGAGGGGCTGGGCTCTGCTCCCAAGGAACAAGGGATGGGACAGTAGGAAACGGCCTCAAGCTGCTCCAGGGCAGGTTTAGATGGAGCTGAGGAACAATTCCTGCCCCAGAGGGTGCTCAGGCATTGGAACAGGGCAGGGCTGCAGTCACCGTCCCTGCAAGTGTTTAAAAAGACTCCTGGATGTGGCACTTAACATGGGTTAATGTGGCACTAACATGGGTTAGTGGTGGCCTTGGCAGTGCTGTTAACGGTTGGGCTTTTAGGATCTTAAAGGTCTTTTCCAACCTAAATGATTCTGATTCTGTGGAGCCAAGGGTTCTCTTGCAGTGTCTGCCTTTAAGTATTTGTTTCCCCCAGGCAAATTTAACCTGCCGCCTATGAAATGTCTGGTGGATGTGCAGCTCACTGTGGATTTGTGAGGGGGAGGAGGAGGAAGATAATAGGGTGCAGCCACTTCATGAGCATTAATGATAGACCTCTGTTTGAATGAAGGTTGTGTGTGGGCTTCGTGACTTCCTCAATCCTTTCCTTTCCTTTCCTTGGTAAAAGCACTGTTGTGATGGAAACGTGGGTCAAGTCAGCTGTGTGCTCTGTAGACACACAGAAGTGGTGTCAGTCTGGAGCTGTGTGTTACGTTTCTTTCCCTGCTCTTGTTTTCACCAGTTTATGAAGTAAACATGTCCATTCCCTGCTTATTTCTCCTTCATAACCAGAGTGATAGAGGAAATGACATTAAAACCATGCCATTATCAGCTGTATTTATAGCGTTTGACTTTGGAACAGGATATGAGTCGCGAAGCCGTGAAAAGAGATTACAGATATAATAATGAATGTTGTAAATCTGAAATCTGTTGCCGAGACCAGGAATGATTTCTCTTTGGGTATTTATAAGAACCCTTTTTTTCCCTTCCTCTTTCCCTTTTTACCGTCGCTGTTTCATTCGCAAGATCCGTATCTGCCAGAATCGCCTGCAGATATTTAGATGGAGTAAAGGGCCTTCCATCCTCCTTTCTTACAGCAACGTGACATGGCAGCTCGGCCTCGTTCTGCACAGCAGATGCTGAAAGATGGAGCTTGCACAGTGTGGCTGAGGATCGTTTCAGAGCTGCTTTACATATTGATTACTCAAATTGCCATTTAATTTGCTGTATAGCAATACACGGTGCCTTAACTATTTCTCCAGCATTCTTATTGATTGCTGTAATCCTGCCTGACATAATATGCATATATGGTGTCACCATTAAATATTTATGTGCTCATGAAATGTTAATATGTCGGGTTAATGTGAAACTCAACAAAATGCATTTGCCAGAAGCGAGCGGGAATGCTGATCTGCCTGCTTCCCTTCCCCTTGCATTTTGCCTCTCCATTTATTTTATTACCAGCGTTTCTCTGCTGTATCTAAATCTGTGTCAAAGCCCCCTGCTCCAGTATGCAGGTTTTATGTTTTATTATGGGAGAGATAAACCACAATAATAATAAAACAGGAGAAGCAATCTCAGAGAGGTGTTGAGACACAGCTTCACACTGGGCTTGGGCTGCTCTGTCGTTGCTCCTGCATTTGGGTATGGAAATGCAGCACGGTCCTCCAGGAAAGAGGCTGAAGCAGGATGATTCATCCGGAATGCAAAATCATATTCACGTGTTCCGTGAACAGTGGCTGCAGCAATGTAGAACAGAAATTGCAGGGGTGTTTTTGGTGCAGCTGTTACCCAGAGATGATACGGAACAATTAGATGTAATGTAACCCAAAACATTGAGAAGGAAAAGTAGCTCCTCATGGGAAAGCGATGAACATGGTTCTGACACTGCCCTGTTGGAAGAGGCCAGGGAAAAGTCAAATATTTATCATATCCCTGAGGATTTTCTGAATTTCTGTGCAAAGTCTGAAGGTGATTTAAAAAACCCACCAGTGGAAAGCAGCATGAAGGGGTTGTCCACTCTTGTAACACAGAGAGTGACCAGCCGTTTACATGCCCCATCCCTGGCAGCGTTCAAGACCAGGTTGGAAGAGGCCTTGGGTGCCATGGTTTAGTGTGAGGTGTCCCTGCCCATGGCAGGGGGGTTGGAACTGGATGATCTTAAGGTCCTTTCCAACCCTAACTATTCTATGGTTCTATGATTTGTGGTGCTGGGGAAAACGTTATCCAGCTGTGTGTGATACGGCAGGACTCAGCGGGTGTACAAGTGTGCAAGGAACTCTTTTCTCCCATTTATTTTGCAGTGTCACTCAACAGAGAATACAGAGGCTCTGCTTGAGTTGCTTTTGCAGCATTCATAGGCTTGATGCAAGAGTCATAGCTCCCTGAAATGTTCTGCACACGAGCACAAGTTACTTCCACATTACAGAGCATGTGCATGTTCTCTTCCGCTGAGGGCTTCCCTTTGAATTTTGACGCTTGGATCTTTTTTGGAGCCTGAATCCCGCTATGTTTTTGGGTTTTTTTTATATATCCTTCTAGGTGTGTCCATGTCGCCACATCATTATATCTCATTTCCTTTAAATGGCAACTTTGAAATGAAATGCTTTCTTCTCTTTGGCTTCTACTGCAGTTCCTCTAAGCCAGGGGTGCTGCAGAACAGGAGCATTGCATAGGAATGGCAAAGCTTCCTAGCTGGCCACGGAGCAGCACTGCTTCTGTGTTGCTGGCTGCCTCAGACATAGGCCATTTACCTGGTTCATGAAAATAGAGCCTCCAATTACAGGCTCCTAAATTCAACCTGGTATATCTTGCATATGTGGGATGCGGAGGACAGTGCTCCAGCGCATGGGTTCTTCAGACTGATCTTTTCCTGTTTTGCTTCCTCCTTCAGATCGTCCTGGAGAACAGCAGTCGAGAAGACAAGCATGAGTGCCCGTTTGGCCGAAGTAGCATTGAGCTGACGAAGATGCTGTGTGAAATACTGAAAGTAGGAG
This sequence comes from Pezoporus occidentalis, assembly GCF_034315485.1. Lineage (NCBI taxonomy): Eukaryota > Metazoa > Chordata > Aves > Psittaciformes > Psittacidae > Pezoporus > Pezoporus occidentalis. The sequence goes on from NW_026912854.1 coordinate 1,956,908, forward strand.
AGCTACGTAAGTTGCCCTGTTTGTTTGACCTCTGAGAGCCATGGAGGCAGTTCAGTGATGCCTAAAGTTTATTTTAATGAATTTTCTCCTGAGGACCGGTTCTCAGTGTGGTCACATACTGAACACTGGCACTCAAAATGACTGTGTCTGCTTTGCTGTGTCTTTTACTGGTTTGTGAGCATACCAGCAATGAGGATGGAGTAGGGGAAATGGTCACCCAGTCCTGGAGTCTCTTCTATATGAAGCAGGTTAGCTGCATCATTTCTGGATGGGTCAGCTCATTTCCCATTGGTTGATCTGCTGTAGGAGACTTTATTGTCTTACCATTCCAGGGGCTTATCCATAGGCTGGTTTTATATGAGTATCATAGTCATTCTTTGTGGGATTGCTCATCTAAACTGGCACATCCTGTTTTCTCTTAGATATCTAGTGCTCTATCTAAATACCAGATGACACTTTTACTCTAGCAGTGTGCTATGAAATACTGTATTTTAATGCAGAGTAAACGAGCTGTCTTTGGCTTCGATTATAGTCCCTAGACAAGTTGTTAGGTACTATCCAACAGAAAAGGATGTCTGTATCTTCGTTCGTCTGGAGTGTCGGTGTTTAACTATCGGTATCTATGTGTAAACTTCGCTTACCCATCAATAATATTTTGGATCCGGCTGCAGTCTGGTTTGGCAGGCACTAGCATTTCTTTTGCACAAGCAGGGGGCACAACTGAGATGCTTTGTTTCTTTTGGAGACATTTTGTTCCTGTTGAATTTTTTCCCTAATAAAGATTTTTCTTCCACCTTTACATCCAAGTCCATAGAATTTAGTGAGAGAAGAGCGATGCAAAAGGCAGCAGGAAAGCCTATAGGTATCACTGATTCTTGTACCTACTAGCTCTGCAACAGACATGAAGAGCTGTTTTAAAAGTATAGTTTGGCTGTTGAAACAACTGAAGCTTTCAAATGCAGTGTCTTAAGTCTCAATTTTTTGGCTGGTAGTTATAGGAGGAACACACAGCCTCAACAAAGCTGTGAACCCACTTGAATTGAGTGCTAAAGATCAGTTTTGTTTTTACAAATGCACAGGAAACTCCCTGGGATCCAAAGTACCGCTTCGTAGGTGCTGTTCTGTGCATGTCCCATAGCTCTGTGGGACTTGTGCTGCAGTTGGCTGCTAATGAAGGTGATTGATGTAGAGGTCATCCAGGCATCCCAAACATCTTTGCTGTGTCATAGGAAGTCATTCAATAAATAAACCCCTTTTTTTGCCACACGCATGTTTGTTGTCCATATGCAGGGGTCTGTTAGTATGTAGATGATTTGCCATGGATGGTACTGTTTGTTCTGATTGCTTTTAACTTCTGCAGGTAGGTCCTGTCATGGCTTTATTGTGTGGTCTTTAAAATTGAGGACTGTGAATACAATAAGGGGACTTGGGGTGAGGGGGCTGGGTTACCATATGAAGAAAATACAAAAAGAAAGCTATTTTTGCTGGTTTAGTTTTAGAAAGACAATAAATAGACGTATTTTTTTCACTTGTTTGGGGGTTTAAAGTGAGGGGGTTTTGTTCGGGCTTGTTTTTTTGTTGCTGAAGTTCTGTTTCATGAAGAGTGGCAGTATGGTTTGGAAGCGTGGGGTTAGAAAGGAAACTGAAAATTTCCCCAAGGATATCCCTGGCTAAGGAGTTGTGACCTGGTAGTGTTCTGGAGGCACTTGATTTGGTGTTAGTGAAGCTGCAAGTCACTGGGATGCCCGGTGCGCTGCTTTGCACCACTCCAGTGGTGTCCTTCCATAGGTGTGTGATACCGTACAGACATCTGATGCTGAGGAGAAGTGCACTGGTGGTTCTCTGGATGGAAACCAGACGTAGCACAACTGACTTCTGTAATGTGATGCTAATCTACACCCACAGAACATCTGCCTCTGGATGTGGCAGCAGGGTTGCATTGTGGTCTTAACATTCACAGGGGACAGAGCTAAGGTTGCCTCTAACTCATCTTGACGATTCACCTGGTTGCCGGTGTGTTTCCTTAATGGCTTTGTGTATGTGGAGCTCTAATGGTCATTTGAAAAGGCTGTTATAAAACACACCTTTCAAATGACGTACGGAAAAGGGGTTTCCTGAAAATGGCTGTGGCAGAAGCGCATCTTAGCCCAGCTGTGATCAGCAGTTTAGCCTGGCGAGGAGTGCAAACCAGAACTGACATCTCTGGGAAATGCACGTTCGGGTTCATTCTTCACTTGAAAATAAATAGTGTATTTCTGAATAGGACTGGACATCTTAAAACTCAGTAGTTACAGTTCGGGGCAGACGTGTCTGCCGTAGTTTGTGTGTGAGAGGTTTCAGGATGTGTTTAGCCTGCCGGGGTTTCTTTGGACATGCAGAACTCATCACTTTTTCACACTGGAACATGGACCTTTTTTCTTACCAGTTTCTAAACTGTGTAATTTAAAAACCACAATAAATGACCTTTTGCTCATGAAATATTCAGCAGTTGAAACTTTCTTAAAGTGCAGAGTAGATAAAAGCTGCTAGACTGTCCATTATTCATGAAGAGCACTTTAATGCTGATTACATTCCCCTTGCTCCACTGTATTAAATGCCTTCAGGCCACAAGAAGACGTTTTGCTGTGTCTTTTTGGTCCTTTCAAGCACACGTTCATCCCAGGAAGAGCTCACAAGAAAGTGTTCAAGGCCACCTCTTCTGGTTTTGTATTTCCTCAAATCCAGGTATTGGACTTCTTAATTCTTTTACTTTGGTTCCAAGATGTTCATCTTGGATGAACCAAGGCGTTCCCTTGGAAATTCATCTCTTCTTCAGCAAAGCATTTTGAAGGAATGAAAGCTAATGTAGGCTCCATCTTCCCTCTTCCTCCCTACAGTTTCAGTCTGTGACATGTACACTCGGGGGGGGAGGAATTGCCCATGTAACAGACCCCTGGTACAGCTTCCCAGGGTTGTTGTTGCCTTGTTCCCATACAGGTTCAACTGAAATAGTTTAGTGTTGGAGCTGGTGAAGAGCCTTGTAGCTGACAGAGGAGCAATAAATTAATGCTGCATGCACTGAGGGAAGACGATGCTACTAACACAGCAGTAGTCTAAAGATGTTCATAAACCAGTATCCTTGCATGCCTGAAGTTATTCTATAGTTAAGGCATGTCAGACTTCAAGTGTTTTTCTGCGTGTTGTGGAGCAGGACACAGATGTTTAACTGTCAGCGTTCTTATTTGATTGCTTTGATGGGTGGTGTTTAGGGGCCTCTGCAAAACTCTGCTCTTGAGCTTAATGACACACCACAAGGGTACATGCCATATGTCATGTGTATGGATTGTCCTAAAGCTTCTGTCAGATAAACAGCTTCTTCACTGGGTTTCCTTGCTTTTCTGTCGTGGGGGATTGAATTGCCCCAGGGTTTTGTAGACTTGATAAATTTACAGCATTTTTTCCTCAAAAGAGAACATCTAAAATGCGAAGGGATTGTAACGCCTTTAATGCTGTTGGCACGTTCTTGCTGTAGATTTCTCGCTGAGATCATTGCCCAGGTTGCAGGATAGAAGTGCTCTAGAAATACTTTTATTATGTCCCTTTACCAAATGGAACGTGCCGGGCAGCCGTAGGCATGCAGAGATGTTCGTGGCTGTGCCCGCTGAGATGAAGGTAATCGAATCTCATGCTTCAAGGAGTAAGCTGATCGCTGCAGGGCGCAGGGAGCACTTCTTCATCTTTGCAGTTTTTCCTCTGCATTACACAATGCCTAGCGTGCAGCAGAGCTTGTTTCTGTTGGTGTGTCCCTGAAAGCACATTGGTCACTGCAGGACCTGACCTGAGGGTTCGCCTGGTTTGGTTTTCCTTTTGCTACAGCAGATCCCATACTTTTATAACCGAATGCCATTATTTTACAGGCTTTTTCCCCTCACTTGAAAGATAATTGCCTTTTCACCCTCCTCTTCCTCCTCCTCCTCTTACATTTAAATAGAATAGAGCCCCACAAAGAGTAAATAAAATTAGATAAAGGGATTTTTACTGTTCTCACATTTCTTCTTGCAGTTCTGTTTTCTGGAGACTGAAGCATTTTACAAGCCAGGAAATGTTTGTTAGGAAGTTGAGAAACTTTTCTGGCCAAAAAGGTATTCAGTAGCAATTTTCTGTTTCATCTGGAACATTCATCCCTGCTTCAGAATGTAATAACTAAAAATAAATCCTAACCTCCTCTGTCCTAGTTTTCCATTCATTCCAACATATCCACCTTTGTATTCCCTTGCCCAAACCATCACCATATCAGATAACTCCCAGTCACAGCAAAAATTAGGCAGAACTTGAGTGACAGCTTGAAGATGAGCAGCATCCGAAAACTATTTCGGTAGTGATGAGTGAAGGGGGGGGATCTAAAATAATCCCTATTGATCTTGAGTTCTAAGGGTTCCTGTGGAAACACGACCAGTAATTTAGCCATTCCTGACTATAGGGATGTTAACTATCCTTGTCCTTCTTGATACAAAGTGAGTAAGTTGCTGAGTAGTCTGACTTGTACTTTTGTTCTGCATGATAGCAGAATCTTATTTTATCCAGCAGCCCTCTCTTGTGTTTGCTGGCACAGTTCCACAGGGTAGACAGAAGGAAACTTCTCTTTTCTAGGAAGATGCTAATTCCTTTGCAGTTAACCTCTTCTTGCTCTGAAAAGTCTCCATCTCTTCACGCCTGTGGTAATCTGTGAGGTCTGTACAAACCGTCTACTGTAATCTGTGCGAATGGGAGCAGCACAGCTGCAGACACCTTTCATTCTTACCTCCGAGTGACAGGAAGGCACATTTTGGAATGTGACTTTCTACTCATGCCACTGTTGGCTTCAAAGTCTCCTTGGGTCAGTTAGCTAAGCACCCTGACCAGGCTGGCCAGTATCCTCTTGTGGTTTTTCCTGTTGTCTACAGCCATATGTCTGCTCTTTGATCTCTTCAGAGCAGGGACCATGACTTGGTTTAGATGTGCAAAGTGCTTAACTTCATTGCATCCTGTGTTCAGGATTCTGTAGCTTCTTTGAAATTACGTTACAATTTCCAGTATTATTAGTAATAATCAAAAGCATGGTGTATGAGGGAACTCAAAAACCACTTCAGGGCAAGAAAGACGTGGATAGAAGGGATTTTTTTTTAGAAAGTGATTAATGCATCAAAAGACAACAAAGAGGTAACTTGATTAAGCGTGAAGAGCTCTTTCATCTGGTAATGAAAGGGATAGCACGAATCAAGGCGTGGAAGTTAAAACCTGATAAATTCAAACGTGGGAGCAAGGTATAACCATTAGCTATGAGGGTGCTGAGCTGAGGAACTAGCAGAAGAGAAACAAAATGAGAGAAGAAGATGAAGAATGATGAGAGAATTAAAAGAAATATCTTGATGTTGCTGTCCTGTGATGACTGGAGGTTGTAGCTCTGGCATATTTGATAGAACAGCTGTACCTTGTGTTAATGCGGTTAGTGGAACCCAGTTTTGTGATTTGTGCTTTAATTTGGGTGGAGGGGGGCTATAATGGATGATGTAGGAACTGAAAAGCCTGGGCAGATGTGACAGGAAACAAGGAATATTTCAATATTTTGGGTTATTGCCGTAGGGAAAGGTATAGATAAAATCTTCGAAATATCTCCTCTTTTGCAAACTCTGCATCTCTTCTGAGCTTGTAGGACTTTGCTCGCTGTTCGTTCTGTGTGTTCCATACCTCGTGCTTTCCAAAGGAGATGTAAGTGAAGACTGAAAAACACAGCAAAAAGCCATCTTGCACTGTCAGTCACTGGAACAGGCTGCCCAGGGAAGTGGTGGAGTCTCCATCCCTGCAGGTGTTTAAAAGATGTGTAGATGTGGTGCTTAAAGACATGGTTTAGTGGTGGCCTTGGCAGTGTCAGGTTAATGGTTGGACTCAATGGTCCTAAAGGTCTTTTCCGACTTGCATGATTCCATGATTCTAGTGGTGCCTGCCTTGTAGAAAGAGGCAGTAGGCAAAATCTTAGAACAAACTTCAGGCTTTTAAAGTTCATTTGCAACCTGTAGGAAGAAAAGCTTCAGTCGACTGAGGTGCAGCCAACTGTTTCTTGCTTATCCGGAACAATTTCTCTATGTTTTTAGGGTTAGTCACCGTTCAGGGACAGTTTAATGCTAAGCAGATTGGAATTTAGAGGAAAATCCTTTTGGAATCCGTTCTGGACCTCCTGATTTCACTTTGTGGTAATGTTTTATGAATGCGGATTTATTAAAAAGAGCCAAAGTCTCTCGTATTTTGCAGCAAGCTGTGCTTCAAACTTGAAGTAAGCCCTGATGGTTTCACAGCACTGCTGTGCAGCAGACTGGAAATCCTGCAGCTGCTCCTTGGAAAGAGGGATATAGTTGCTTAGAATCAATGCATAAATGTCCAGTGTTGATTTAATGGCAACTTTCACTGTACTTTAATACTGCTTTGTATAGTCCAGCAGTGTTTGCGTTGGCAAAGCTAGTGGGTGTTCAGGGTGTGTTGAGGTGAAGAAGTGCACTTGAGGTTTTGGTGTCTGGAAAAGGCAGAGTGATTTTTGGAGTGTGTAGACAATTGCATTAGGAGGAGAACAGCATAAACTGCTGGTTCCTGTATTTCCCAAGAAAAGATTGTACTTGGAAAGGCTAGAAAATGCGCAGTATTCTGGGACCTTGCAAAGAATATCCCCTTCATTGAGCACTTGAACATCCTGCATCTAGGTAGTGAGTGTGCCACTGATTGTCCCAGGTTGTCCCTGCATCATGGATGCTTGCAAGGCACTGAAGGCACTTCTGGATTGCTGCGGAGTCAGCTCCTTTGTCAGACTCTTTGAGACTTTTTAACTTTCTTTATTTGAAGCTATCCAAGGCCAGGTTGGACACAGGGGCTTGGAGCACCCTGCTCTAAGTGGAAGGTGTCCCTGCCCGTGACAGGGGTTGGAGCTGGATGAGCTTTAAGCTCCCTTCCAGCCGAAACCATTCTGTGATGCTGTATAGCTGTACTTAAGTTTTAGCACCACTCGATACTGTGGAAAGCTGCTTCTAAACTAAGTGATCATATAAGCACTTGAAAGTGGTGAAAGAAGTGTTTGCATGAAGAGGTTAGAGTCGGCCATCAGTCATTCATGATCAAGTGAAAGGGGTATGTCCTTGATTTATTGTTTAACAAGAGTGTTTTCTCAAAGAGTTGATCAAAACACAATGAAGACAGAGCAGTGAGAGCCTGAGAGCTTAATATGTTTTCCTGAAGTCGTCATTCACTAGCAGTACTGAATTATAAAACATGATCAAACTGCCCTTAGTACTTTGCTGTAAATCTTTACCAGTCAAACTCTGTCTTTGCAAGCAGAAATAACAGTAGTGGTGAGTAACCTGAAGGACTGGAGTTGCTCTATGTAGGTGACAGAGATGTTTAACACTGGATTATTGATGTTACGAACTTACTGAAATACCATTCATCGCCTTCATTCCTGTTGAAGTGCTGGCTCATGCAAAGCTCAAGAAAATGAGTTTCCAACAATTAAACTCCACTTGCCCTTCTTGAAGAAGCGTAGATTAGCTGGAACTGGGACAGGAAGAAGTTACAGACCCTCAGGCCTTCAGCAGACCATGGAGATGTTCGCATTCAGCAAGAGCTCTTTATAGTGCTGGCTAAGTGAAATAAAACCAGGAGTCTGCAGGACTGTATTTTGCTTGTTTTCAGGAAGAAGTGTTCAAAAAGTGAGTACATCCACTCTTGAAACTGCCCTTTCAGCTTTACTTCCTTCCTCCCCATGCAGCATTCTGTATTTCTGGATTAGCAGAAATTTTGCGATGATGTTGTGAATGCATTTTCATGGCATATTTCTTTATACGTGACAAGGAATTGAATGTCTTGTTTCATAACGTTTCTGGTCTCTTTGTGCCGGCGTTTCCCCGTGGCTATCTCTTGTGAAGTATAAAATAGCGTAATTGTTCAATCTAGAGCTTTAATACCTGCTAGCAAGGGAGAGGGAAGGGGATTCTTGATTTTGGATCCCGATTCTCCAGATATCTTGGAGAATTGGCACGCTGTATGTGTTAGTTGTGTGCCTATAGGTTCTGCTTAGTCATTAGAGGAATGTAATTAAACGCTGCCTACTCCAGGAAGCCACCACAGTAGGCAGTTTATTGTCAGGGAGACACATGTGCATGTAACCATACAGGCTCCCGGTCTTTGTCTCTGAAGCCAGGTTGTTGTAGGGGTTTAGGCTCCCGTTATTCGTTATTTCATGTGCTGGGGATATTGGAACAACATGGAGCTCTCTGTGAAGAACGATTAGATACATAAGCACTTTCTGACAGAAGAGTTGGTAGCTGCCCCTGAACACCTCTTAATGCACTATGCCCCTTTGGCATGGAAAGCCGTGACTCCTGCATTGTTCCAAGATGTTTCTAAAGGAAACACTCATGGCTCAGTTTAGAGATATCTCTGTTCTTTTCCCTTAAGTCTTGCTCATTGCTGAAGTTTGTACACGGGCTTTCTTCTTGCAGTTTCAAATGCTGTGTATGAGCAGACCTCTGGCCTCCAGCATTTCTAGGTTCCCACTCCTTCAGGACTAAGCTCTCTGCTCATTTTCTCTGGGCCTTTGTGCTTTATATGTGCACAGCTTGCTAAGTTACTCAGTAATGATCCCCCAGCCTGGCTGGTGGCTATATTTCTGCCCTCATTACCACTACAGAGCATCAGTTTAATTATTCTGAGCAAGGACTTGAAACATCCATCAGCTGCATCCAGATTTGTTGTCTCTTCACATCAAAGACCCGCTTGATAACAGACACTTAAAAAACCATAGCATAATAATGTTAGCTATAGGCATGTGTGAAGAGACTGATAAATAGCTAAGGAAAAATGCTGGACTCCTCATTCATCTGAAGTAGATTACTGAGGCACAGAAAGTAATTGGTTGGTTTTGTACATATGAGTGTGAAAGAGTCTGTTGGTGTGGCACTGACTCTCTTGAGCTTTTGCAGTAAATTTCCTTCTGGTGGATAGTGAGCCCTTTGTGTGATTGCTCTCTGGCTGGCTGTACTTCATTGTTAAGTTTAGAACCTCTAAGCACAAAAAGTAGTGTTGGTATATGCATAGTAAAAATCTAAGGCAGGGTCACCGATAGGTTGTTCTTTGGTTCTCTCCAAGCACTCAGTGAGAATTAAGCACCAAACTTACTCAAACCAGAAAGCAAAGAAAATGACCTTATAACCGTACGTTTCATGTGTGTTCATCTTAACGTTAACATGTTCACATTATCATTGCAAACATATTTTGTGCTTTGTGTGTTCAGGTGTCCATAGTCGTTGTCTGGTGTAGAATACAGTTGTTTCATCCCCATTGGTGACAGGACATTGTTGAGCTGTACCTAATAGGACTGAACACAACAGAATTCACAATGGGTTTGCCACCAGGTGAAGCAGAGCTTGCAGGACCAGAGCACCATGGTTTAACCCCAGGCAGCAACTAAACACCATGCAGCTGCAGTGGGATGGGGAGAATCAGAAGAAGGTAAAACCCATGGGTTGGGATAAGGACAGTTTCGTAACTGAAATTAAGTAAAATACAATAATGATGATGGCGAAAAGGAGGGGGAGAGAGGAATAAAATCCAAGGGTAATAGGAAAAAAACCCAATTCAAACCACTAAGTGGTGTGTGTATACACTTGCTCACCACCCTGACTGGTGCCTGGCCTGTCCCTGAGCAGTGATTGGCAGCTCCCAGCCAACTCCCCCCAGTTTCTATACAAAGCATGATGCTGTATGGTATGGAATAGCCCTTTGTCTAGGGTCAGGTGTGCTGCCTCTGCTCACTCCTGGCTTGCATCCCTTCTCACTGGCAGAGCCTGAGAGACTGGTAAGTCCTTGATCAGGGTAAGTGCTACTGAGTAATAACTAAACATCTCTGCATTATCAGCATTGTTCTCAGACTGAAGCCAAAATGCAGCCCTGCATCAGCTACTAGGAAGAACATTAACTCTGTCCTAGCTGAAACCATGATGCAGCCTTTCATGGTCCAAGCTGCAGGCTGTAGAGTAGCCCGGTTGCCATTTGTCTGAGGCTTTAAGAGTAGATGGCAAACCTTACCTGAGATGTTTAAAGAGATTTCAGGATGTGTAACCGAGCAGGAAAAGTTACCTTAAGTCTGAAAGAGGCAAAAAATTGGCTGAGCCATAAACCAGGAGTGTCTCTGCTGGTCATGCTGGAGGCAGAGACCGGTACCAAAATAGCTGAAACCATTTTGGAAGAGGAAAGAAACTGTCAGAGCCAGTGCCAATGACAAGAGACTGTGAGGAAGAAGATGGTTTTCCTCAGAGAGAAGGTTTGAGTGTGCCTGTCAGGCCCCCAACTCACTAGTTAATAAGGCTGCAATGAATCTCAGTTTAGACTTTGGATTTTCATGCTTTGCAGGTATCAAAGGCATGCTTGGTGTGCAGCCACAGTGCAGGCTGGCCACTGCTGTTCAAAGTAGTGAATCCTTCACTCTCCAAGAGCTCGGACTCGGGGCGCAGTGTACCCTCTGCTGCTCACCTTTATTGCCTGCTCTTCCCCACATGACTGTTCTTCAGCTGTGCTTTGCTGAAACACAGCAAGCGTCAGCTTGTGATCGGGCTGGAGCAACTCTTGGTGCTGTTATGCCTCGTGGCCGTGGTACCAGCTCAGGGTTTAGATCCTGATAGCCTTTGCCTAAATGAATGTCCTAGGGTCTGGCGTGCTTCCCTTGTGGAAGTACTGCCTTTTCATGTAGCAGTCCATGATCAGGATTGTCGTAAGGCTGGAAGGACTGGAGGATCGCTGATCTGCACTAGTGTTTTGTTGGTTTGCTGTATTTAAAGGCGTTCAGAGTCTTGAGGATTATTGGCGAGGTATTGAGCTCTGCCCACAGAAGCTGTGGCTGCCCCATCCCAAGGGCAGGTTGGACGGGGCTTGGAGCAGCCTGCTCTAGTGGAAGGTGGCAGGGGGATGGAACTGGATGAGCTTTAAGGTCCCTTCCAACCCAAACCAGTCTGGGATGCTGTGATTTACTGGCAGATGTTTGGAAGCGTGTCCTGGAATTGTCCTCTTCCGTCAGCTCTCACCAGTGGAGCCGTCAGCCACCCCTTCCATTTCCTCCCCTTCTCTGTAGCAAAGGGTAGTTCTAACAACTATTTCCTTGCATTTGAAAATGCTGCACGTTGGGGTTTATGTATACCTACCACATCCACAGGGTTTGCATGGCAGCCAGCGTGGAACTCAACCTGTTGCATTCTTTGGCTGTGCTTGATTTGTGTGATTATGAGGTTCCCCCAGCCCCATTTTTAAATAGCACATCATCCTGTTTTAGGAACATCTGAGTTGTGTTTTCAATCTTTTTCCTGATATTTGCATATTAATAAGTAATTGAGAGACATTATGTAAATTTTGTGCCATGGTGAATATATTATCAAATCAAATGGCCTTTAAGGGTGATTGTAGAAAGCTAGGGAGACAAAATTTGACTGGATTTAACTTCTCTTTTCCCATACCGTTAAGTACCAAAGACTTGGAATTGGCCCTTCAGAAATGCCAATGAAGTGTTGGACAGAAGGCATACCTTGGTAGGCTTTTTGGGGGGTTGGTTTGGGGTTTTGGGGTATTATTTTGTTTGGTTGTCTTTTTGCTGTCTGTTGTCTGAGGTGGCTTTCTCTGCGTCTATTAGAGTGAGCTTAGAAATAAACATAAAATCATAGAATCATAAAAGTACCGTTCTCAGTAGATAGAGTTTCAAGATGACACCAAATGTGGTGTGAAATGAGGAAAACTCCATTTATTGGAACTTCTGCATTAGATAGATGGGGCGTTAGGTAATGATGGATGTGTTAGGGACCTTCATGAGAGTCAGGATTTAAAACCTCATTGAATTTATACGCTGTAAACCTCCCAGTTAGCGTTAGCAGCAGCACCCTCTTGCATTACTTAGCTGTGATAAAGCTGAGCTGACCCTCAGACAGACAAATTTACGCATCCTCTGAGCACACTGAAGAGCTATTTCTGTCCCTGCTACTGACAATGAACAAATAACCAAGCATTTCCATCAGCAGCAGCTCTTTTCCTCCTCTTTTCCACCCCCAGATTCCAGGGGTGGGTGGTGACAGCTTGAAGTGATTAGATACATTTTCAGATACCTATTCATTTTGAATATTACCCCAAAAAAAGTGTTTTTCCTTGTCACTGCTAAATTATGAATTTTTAAGTGTTTTGTAGATGTTTTGCTAAAGCTGTGACAATTATTTGCTTCTATTATCTGCTCCAGTTTAAACTTCCTGTGCAGTGAGTGTTCTTTTGTGTTCCCATTAAATGAACTTCTGCAAAATCCAGTGTTACTGTACACGTATCAATGGAAGGGAAAGCTTCGCATGCATGGGCAGTCACATCACAAGTGCTGTGTTTTATTTGGGATTGGATTTCACTTAGCGCAATAGGGAGCAATATTCCCCAAATGCCCTGCCACGTTTTTGCCATAGAAGCTATAGTAAAGGCTGGGGAAGGGGGATGCACAGCACGCACCCCTGTGAAATTCAAAGGCACAGCAAGAAGAAAGAATGAAGCAAGAAGTAAATTCCCCAGGGTTTTTTCTCTTAATTTATAAATCTCACGTCCATCCATTCACAAAAGAGATGCAGTCATCTGATCAGGAGGGGCTGGGCTCTGCTCCCAAGGAACAAGGGATGGCACAAGAGGAAACGGCCTCAAGCTGCACCAGGGCAGGTTTAGATGGAGCTGAGGAACAATTCCTGCCCCAGAGGGTGCTCAGGCATTGGAACAGGCTGCCCAGGGCAGGGCTGCAGTCACCGTCCCTGCAAGTGTTCACACAGCATGGAGATGAAGCCTCAGTGCCATGGGTTAGGGGTGGCTTTGGCAGTGTTAGGTTAATGGTTGGATTTGGTGATCCTAAAGGTCTTTCCCAACCTAGCTGACACTATGATTCTGTGACTTGCATTAGCAATTGAATTGCAGTCTTGAGGTATTTATGGTCCAAACATGGTTAAGCAAAACCTGTGTATTATTTTGGAAGAACAAGATAAAGGGAAATCTAGGCAAATATAAGGTGTACCTTGCTCCTCATGAGAAGGCAGGAAACAAATTACTGTGCTGGCTCATTCTCAGTAGGCTCAGGTGGAGGAAACCTTTACATTTGGTATGGTGAGCTCATATGCTGTGGTTGTACCAGGGTGTAAAAGGATGTGAGTCAGAGTCTGTTTCTTCTACCCCCTTTGTGTCCAAATTCTCTTGACCTCCTCCTCCAGCAGAGAGAGCTTTTGACAGATGTGGCCATGGTATTACCTGGCTTTGTAGCTAAAGGAAGAGTTTGTACCTCTTCCCAATTTGCTGTAGATAGTGAACAGTTGTGTGAAGAGTTGCTGTCCTGCATGTTCCTCCAGTATCAGTGTCCCAGGGAAGGCCACAGGTTAGCAGATGGGTTAAAAGACAGGTAATCAATCTACTTCCAGCTGAAGTAGAGATTAAGCAAAGCTGACTTATGCAGTGAGGTTTAAAACAGCTGCTGCTTCACAAAGGTGTGTTCCAAAACGTTTTTGAGGATTTATGTTTGTATTTAACTGAGCTGGGACATGAGCCCAGCGCCTTTCCAAAGTTTCTGTACAAGTCTAGCTTCCCTGTGTCACCTCCTCGGTCTGATTGAGAATACTGCCTCCCTGTAGCAGTTAATGGCTATATACCTTTCAGGAGCTCCAAAGCACATCAGAAGGCAGAAGAGGGGGCCAGAACTGCGTCCCACTGACAGTTTCAGGGAGCCCTGTGATTTATTACATCTGGTACAGCTATTCTCTTAAAACCCCAAAATTCCTCCTGGTTAGGAGGAGTTGTTTCATTGGGGAAAATCTAGCATGTAAACCAGGCGTGCTCTGTTTCCTTTTTATCACACCTTCAGTTTGAAGGGTCGGCTTCTGTGTGTCATCTCGTTAGTGGGAGCCCACCTGCTCCCTTTCTTCCCAAGCAGTCTGGCTGATGCGTGTTGTGTGTATGCAGGCATGCACAAAGGTTTCCAGTTCCAGTCAGTGTTGATTCCCATTAGGCTTCAGGCAGGAGAAGAAAGATGAACGATTCTGGAAGAGGAGGGAAAGATGCATGCACTTGAAAACTTGTCTGGAACGGTCCATCTCCCCTCACTCAACTAACAGCCATGTATGTATAATGAGAAACTTGCTCATTTGAGCTACACTAATGATGATTCTCACTGATCGGACTTGGGCCCTGATGTGGAATAAAGCAAGGTTGGTTTGTCATGTGCTTGTATATCACAGACCTTTTCATCCTATTTTCAAGTTGTGCCCTGCTTAATATGGAGTAAAACCCTCTATCCAGTATTCCAAAGAAACATTTGTTCTTGAGTCTTGCAGTATTCCCATCCAGACAAGCCATATTACAGGACCTGTTGTGGCAGCATCTGCTTTATTCAGTGGAAAGATCTGTCTGAGATCTGAGGGAGGAACTGTTCGTCTTTCACTCCTCACACTCCTGTCTGAGAAACAAAAAGACTCGTGCAGTAACAGGACTTCTGCTGCCTGACTTCTGTTTCATTACTTAGACATTTCAGGGCTGATGTGAGCTGTGATTTGAGAATTCCCAGGAGTCAGACTGCAGCTTTTTCCCCTTTACCACCTGTGCTTCTCAAGTGCCACAAGCTTTTATTACAGCCCTATTGGAAATCTCAGGGGTGCCATTCGCTCAGAACAGATTGATGGGGTTTTGAATCTTGTGGTCTTAAGAATGTATATTCAGGGTTATTTTGGTGCATGTATAAAAAGCTGATCACGTTTTTAAGACACAGAAGAATCTATTTAATGGCAAACCTTTACTCTGGTGATGAGCAGCCTACTCACATTTCTCACTGATATGTTACCTTTTCATTAAAACCTCTTTGATCTGTCATATGTTAAACCTTACATTTCTGAGGTTGGATCAAGGATGTGTTCATTGAAATTACTGTGTTCTGAAGAGAAGGCAAAAAATCATGGCACATAGGGGATCTGCTGCTACAGAAGATGTAGATCTCTTTGTCTTGTTTCTGGGCAGAATGAGGATGATGCCTGTCAGTCCTGTTCTAGCTCATACATGTTCGTATTGTGTAATGTGCTTCCAGCAGCTCTGCAGTGGGTTACACTGGGCTTTCTTGAGAAGATCTCATCTGCAGTTTGTTTTTATGGAAGCTTAAAAGTTCTGTACACTGGAGGATGCCTGCTGAAGGTGGTAGACATGGATAAGTTATAGCAAAAATCACTAGGAATTGGGCGGTGGCCGAGGCTTTGTCCAGCAGTGACTAGTAGCTTTGAATGCATCAGTTCTGGACCACTGGGAGCCCAAAAGTGCATGGGGCTGCATTCACAGAGTGCTGAATCACCCTGTGGGAAAACAAGGCCCTTGCTGCTCTTTACCACCCAGGTAAGAAACCCCAGACATTTGGAAAACCAAGATCAATGTACTCGGTAGAGACTTTCCTGCTCTTGAGAAATTGATGGTCTCTTTGAAATACATTAGGTTTGAGTGCAGCCTTTTTCATCTGTGAGAAATGTAAGGCTGGCAGTATTCAGTGTGATGAAGTCATTACTTCTGGAGGTGAAATATCGCCATTGTACCAAATGGAAATCTTTGTGCTGAGACATCACTTTCAAGGAAAACCCACAAGCCTCTCAGGATCTCATTTCATCTTGACTAGGGGGAAATGCAGCTCCTGGAGCGGATGGGAATAGCCCAAGTAACTGTGTTGTGAGGAAGAAGAATTACAGGGAGAACAGAAACAGAAGGGGGGTGTTATGTGTGTGATGTAAACAGATGCTGACTGCATGTAACAATACAAAGAAGTCAATTCTCCATTAAATTTAAAGGTTTTTCCCATCTTCCTTTGCTGCCTCCTACTTTGAAAGTCATCCTGTTTCACAGTGTGGGTTGGTCAGTTGACTTTGAGATAACTGATTTCTGGCAAGCCAGTTCAGCTTCTGTGTTGAATGAAAACGGATTTGAGTAGACAGATGAATGTGGCTAGAAAAGGAAAGAACTGATGGTTTTTGTGGTGGTAGGAGCAGAAATCAGATTGACCTGTGCCCTCAGATGAACAGAGATGAGCAGATGTGACAGTGGCACAGCTGGATCAGTGACTAATGCAGATGTGGCTAAGGTTGCGATGGGAAAGAGCTATTTTGCATGAAAATGGGTTGAGTCTCCCTAATATTGAATGCTTGTAGGCTCGTGCTGATTTATTAAATGATGTAGATTTGCCAGCTTGAGCTCACAGATTCCATTCCACTAATGAAGTTTAATTTTTTGGTGCCTGCCTTACAATTGGCAAGTTTAGAGCCTGCCTGCAATAGGCACGTGGCAGCAGGAGCTGGATGCTGCTGAGGCAGGTGTCACAGAAGATTCCTTAAATTAAATCTTGGTCACTGGGGGCCTGCTTCTAGTGCAGCTTTCACTGAACTGAGGCATATTTGTGAGAGATGCAATGAAGGTTGCGGTTGCCTAAATGTTCTTGTAGTAGGTCCTGTCATTTCCACTTTTGGGGAAGCCTTCAACATTTGATATGAAATCATTCAGTGGATTAATAATCTTTCGGTTATTTATCAGTGGACTTTTTGTCTTTTTTCTTAGGGCTTTTAGTAAGACATAGAATCATAGAATAGTTAGGGTTGGAAAGGACCTTTATGCTGCCTAACCCAGTTACTCCAGAGTATCTCAGGGCCAGGGCAGTATTTCTTCCAATACCCTGTGAATTGTTGGTGCCAAGGGCAATGAGGCCAGGTATGGGTACAAATCTGGTTAGGGTCATTCAAACAACGCTTAGCAGCCACTGAAAACTGTTGATGTTGTCATTGTAAATGCCTGGGACTAGAGTTGTGCAGTTGAGACCAGTCATTGCAGAATGGTGTTGGCAGGTACTGTCTGGTTCCTGGGCTGCAGCAGGCTCTCTCATTTTACATATGGACTGATGCCACAGAGTCACCAACCCAAACGGCTGGAGCCCCTGTCTTCCTTTTGGCTCCCATGTCAGTGCAGCAGGAAAGATGGTGTTGAGCTTAACTGTCCTGTACAGCCTCTTTACAACCTCAAAGTCAGGAGCACTGCTTTCTGGACGTGTGTTGAGTTTAAATACTTCTCTGTCGAGCAGAAGCAGATGGACTTTGGGAATCAGTGCCTCTGATTTAGACTCCAGTGCAGTCAGAATGACACTGTTGTGCCCCAAATGCAGACTGAGGAGAAAATGGTGGGGGCTTAAAGGAAGGTGCTTGTTCAAGCGTACAGAAAGTGGAACATAATCCTTTGTTCCTCCCCCATATACCCTGGAGCTACCAAAATCCAGCATCTTTCCCACAGGATGAGTATATTCACTCTATAGAATGCGTACTGCTGTATGTCAGAGCCTCCACCATTCTTGCACAGACGGAAGTGGAGAGAGAGGTGTGTGAATGCAGACAGAGTGTAGAATACAGAGACATAGCCCACGGTTCCTACAAAGGCTGGGGGTTTGCGTTGGGTGTGTAATGCAGAAACCAGGATGCCCAGTTCTGAGCACTGGCTCTAGGAGAGATTTGAAATAGCAATTGAAATGAATGTAATCAGTGTACTAGGCAAGCGTATTAGTTCATTGAACTTCAGTCTTCATTGAATTTGTGGTTCATTGCTGATGCTCCTGCCGGGGAAGCGTGGATGTGTGCTGCCTACTTTTGATAAGTGTTTTTGTGTTCGCTTTGCGCCAAGTGACTATTACTATTTTAAAACATTTATTAAAGAAGTGGCTCGTGTCTTTTTCAGGCTTGTTCGAATGAGTCAGCTCAGACATTAGAGCTGCTCCCAAATTATGCTGTAGTTTTAATGGTCTGTTTATGAGAGAGGAAAGTTAAGGCAGCAACTGAATTGTTTAAATTTGTAGGTAGTGGGAATACCAGTGTGGAAGGCCTGAGTAGGGCGTTTCTGTAGTGACAGGACAAGAGGTAACGGGTTCAAACTTAGGCAGGGGAAGTTCAGGTTGGGTATAAGGAAGACATTCTTTACTGTGAGAGTGATGAGGCGCTGGAATGGGTTGCCCAAAGAAGTGGTAAATGCCCGGTCCCTGGCAGTGTTCAAGGCCAGGTTGGACATGTGTTCAACTCATGTTGAGAGTCTTGGGTGTCATGGTCTGGTGTGTGGTGTCCCTGACCATGCATGGCAGGGGGTTGGAACTGGATGATCTTAAGGTCCTTTCCATCCCAAACCATTCTATGAGTCTGTGCAACTTCTATGTGTTTTAATGAGCTGATCCTTCTCTCTTTTGGTGTGAGGGTCTGAGCAAATCGAAGACCAAGTGTGTATCTAATGACTTTACAGCACTCTGATAAAATGACATTCAGGCTGCATCCCGAGGTTCTGGAATGCTGTAAAAATGCGATGGGTACTTGGAAGGCAGGTTGGCTGGACAGTATAGCGTGTGAGCTGTCTTTTAGAACAGTGGTACATGAAATGTTCCTCGGGTCTGTTTTGTGTTGTCCCTTATATTACAGAGGAAAACAAATGTTGGAGGAACTGCAGGGGTTTATTTTGGAGGCTCGGGGAGAGAGGTGCCATACAGACTTCAGTTGTTGCAGTCCTGGAAAACTGCAGGGCTACTTGCCTGGTTTAGAGTGTGACTTAGTGTTTGTCTCTGAGATGAGGTACCTGAATTCCACAGAAGGCAGCCCCATTTAGTGGTGCAAAATACAGTTTCCCTGTTTGAATTTGCATGTAAACTTCTTTGTTGTCTCAGTGGAGATTGGAGTCTGCTTATTCTTGTGTTTGTGGTTCTCTTGTGTTGGAAGGAAAACCAGGCATACTCTTCTTTCCTGTTTCTGTGTTAAAAGAATAGCCAGCTGGTACTAAATCAGGGAAGAACCTGCAATACCCTAAGGTGCAATTAGCCAACGCAGGGTTTAAAACAGGTTTTATATCATGTTACAGTACCTTGGTTTTACTGCATTTAAAGCAATTATAAAATTTTAAAAGTAATTTCAGCAGACTGGGAACTTCCATCTATGGAGGATGTGTTTTTAGAGCAGTATCAAATCACCCCTGGTTTTACCTGTCAGAGTGGGAGCTCTCACCACCTCCAAGTTAAAAATAACCTTTATATCTTCCGAGTAGAGACCTTGCCTTACTAAAGGTGTAGGATAGGAAATGGCATGAACTGTGAGAGTATCAGCATGCAGAAAATAAGCTTCTTGTAGATGATGAAAGCAACGAGACCACGGGACACTTGTTCTCTGCAGTGAAAGCACTCTTCTCCTGGTTTTCATTACTGGTACTTGGTGGTGGCGTTGCATTTATGAGCTTCTCTTTGACAACCCATAGAAACAGCACTGAGATTGATGGCTTTCATCAGCTGAGTTTGCTTCATTGGCATATCGTAATCAACTTCACTCCATGTGGTGATATTTTAGATCCTCAACACAACCCAAACTCATGTCTCAAGCTCCTTGTTTTGTTTGCTTGAAGATATGAGGCTGCTTTAACTCCATGATTTTTTAATGTAATTCTTTATGTTGGCATTGGGTTTTGGTTTTTCTTTAGGCTTTTTGCCTTTTCCTATTTCAGCCTTTTGAGATGCTGGTTTTTAATGTTATCCAACACTTGGAAGGATAAAGGGGTTTTTGTTACTTTCAGTCTGTTTTCTTAAGAAAATGAACCAGATATGATCAGTGTCTGTGTGCTTGTGCTTTCCATATGGGTGCGTGAGTTGATTTCAACCCTGTCCTGGGTATGAAGTTCTGTAAAACTTAGCTAAAATAGCTTTCTGAATACAGTAGGTTTCTTCCTTCAATGTGAGGAAAGTCTTTGCAGTGTCTCACACCTTATTAGACATCAACAGATCCCTCTGGGGTCTTGGGGTTTTAAATGGAAACCAAAATCCACAAGAAGACAATTCCCGTTGATCCTTCTGTCCGTGGAAAGCCAAGTACTGTCTCCCACAACACTTATTTCTCTTACGTTATCGATATTCTTGTTTTGGGCTTCAGGTGAAAGCTTAATGTTGTTGCCATCACAGAGTAGAAAGTCCTGCTGGCATTCGTTATGTCAACACTGACAGTAGGTGACGCGAATGACTCCTTGGTAGAGACAAAATGCCAGTGGAATTCCTGGCATTTACCATACACCCTGTCTACGAGCTTGATTCCATGCGCCTCCAAGTCCAATGGACATAGTTTTCAGCAGAAAAAGAGGGGGAATAGGAAACACAAATATGACTGCAAGTTCTTTGTGTGGGAAGGGAGAGAACTGAGAGATGTCCTGAGTGCAGGCTGTCAGAGATGTAGGGTCAGCACAGTTAGGGTTAATGGGGAATACCAGAGTTATTAAATGCTGTCATAGGAGAATGCTGTCCCACTGGCAAATCAATGTGGAGACATTTGTGGGTAATTAATGTCAAAGCCGGGCAGAGATACTTGTGTTTGAGGGAGATATTGATCCTTTGGTACCCCGGCAGTGTATAATGACTTTATTTCACTTGCATCCATTGACTGAGGCACAATTATTTTATCTGATGGGTGTTGACGCAATAGAGTGAGAGTTGCTTGCTATAAAATTACTGAATTGCTTGATCTAACATCGATCACTTGGTTTAGACCTGCTCTAATTACATCCAACCACGGAGTGCCACCTGTACAATGTACAATTTCTATTGTACATTGTTAATAAGTTTAATTATTTACAAGTTTAATAATTCTGGGGAAAAGAAAATGTATGTGAATGCTACACTTCTGCCTAGTGGAACGTGAAGGACATGATTTCATCCTTGCATTTGGTGCAATGCAGATGAATGTGTGGGTTCCCTTGGGAAAGGCACTGAGTCCAGCCTAACTTGCATCCCTAGTAAACGGTTGATGTAGGGTCACAGGAGTGCAACACCCTTGTAAGTCCAAGCTGCCAAAATGATTGATTTGAACCTTTGCAAATACAGCAATAAGCCTGAGCAGCGGTGGATGGAGTCTGGAAGAGCTGACCTGCCTCCTTTGGTGATGGTACCAGTTGGACCCCATTTAGACTTCGCAGCCCTGCACTTCTGAGGTGCAGTGACTCGGGAGGTGGTTCAGCCTTTAAGGAGATGTGAGGCTTAATCCTGTGGGAGGTACACCTTCTGGAAAGGAGATCTAGAGAGACATGTTTAATATAGACACTGGATATATGCAGGTTTTGGTCTTTTGTTTGTTTTAATAGGGAAGGTATACTGTTGAAAGGCTTCTAGGCCAGGTCAGCCTGTGGTAAGTAAGTTCTTCGGAGCTCAAGAGTATGACAAATTACCCTCATTAGCTTTTGTATCCTTATCTTCCTCTCAGTCTCAGGCTAGGTCAGTTACACAGAGCGCTCCCAGGCTTCCTGCATCCCTTCTTCCATCACTGAGTGCTGTGGTGCTTACGCTCCCTCACCTCGCATCAGCCTTCCACATCCAGAAGAAACTCTCACCTTTGTTTTAAGCACACCACCACAAAAAACCCCAAACAACATAAATCAGAAGAAAAATCCAGCCCAAAACCCAGCCAGCAAACAGAAACCCCAACCCAGCAACACTGCTGTGTGCAGCCTAAAGCAGATGGTAATTAGCTAATTACGGGCAATTCACGGTATTTGTTTTGCATGCTTTTGTTCTGAGAAAACAACCTTCCCCAGTCTGCCCTTCAGTGTTTTAACTGAAATACAATGGTATCGTTTATACCTCACCATTTCACAACAGACTTTGCCACAGCATCTTGTGAAAGCTGTGAAAAGGTTTGAAAAAGAAGAAAAAATTGGGTCAGTTTTCTTCTTTCTGATAATAGAAGAAATAACTCATTGAAAATTAACAACAGAAGAAATAACTCATTGAAAATTAACAAGCAAATTGAAGGAGTTCTTCCCCTGAAAATGGTATCCTGACCGGTTCTGCTCAGATCATAACCTGGGGTGTGCTCACAAGTTATTCTTTAACCTTCTTTCAGGTGTTAACCAGCTATCACTGGGTCTGTGTGTAATTCCATCCTTTCCTTGCAGGCCAGACCATGGAAGTCCCTGTGCTAAGCTCCCAGTTTTAGTGAAACTTCTTCCTTCATGAGTAAGTGAATCCAAACTCTAAGCCTGTAGAACGTGACCTGGATTGCTATGGTTGAGTCCCACACAGTTAAGGAAAACCTCCAAATGTCCTATAACAAATGCAGGGCTCAGATTATCTGACTGCTGCCTGCGCAAGAGCGCTTCATCTTCTTTAGCCTTTACAAGATACTTGATCAAAACTGAATATGCAAAGGGGGGGGGGGGGAGCCAGTGTATAAAGCAGTGTTCTTCAAGCACTGTTGTCAGAGGCTCCTTGACACTTGTCTGCTTGAATATATGCACAAGAGCAAAGTTTTTATTTGAATGCCCTCTTTGGCTTCAGATGCTGGCTCTTCAGACTAATGAGGAGGAATTTCCTCTGGAACCGTTTGCAAGATGTACTCTGCCTTGAGATGCATGTGTGCTACTAGAACTGGAGAGAAGGCTGCTCACCTGGCCTTGCGTCGGCTGACCACTGACGTGGTTTGGTTTGGTGTTGCAGGTCGCAGACACCAACACGTGCGCCGTGGTGTTTTCTGGATGACTGGGTCAAGCAGTCCTCTGCCTTTTTCTGTGACTAACTGTTGTGCCTGCTAGAAGAGCAGTGTGATTGTTTTGGTCAATCTCCTAAGCAGGTTTGAGTCATAGGAAGGGCTCGTGTCCAGTGAGCGCACAAATAACTGTTCTAAAGTGGTGGAAGAAAGGTTGAAAAGAGAAACCAAATGCACACAGACCCCCTCCAGCTGCTTCCCCTGCCCACCCCCATTGACTTCGTGCCACCAAACGTGTGCACTGGACTCTGGGTTTCTTTTTCCTCCTCTTGAATCTTGTGCTTTCTGGTAGTGGCTAAGCCTGAATTCTGTCCCGCATGACTTGGGAAGTACCTGGGCTTTAACCACCTCACTTGTGCCAGGGCTGCACTTCAACCAGAGCAGCCAGCAACCTCCTCTGCACGCGTAGGATCTAATGGAGTTTTACCTGCGCGGAACTGAGAGACTTCCTATTTTGGCTGTGATAGGTATCATGACTGTCACAAAAAGGTACCTGTTGCTTATTCTGTGCCTTGCAGGCACTCATGAAGTCGCTGGTACTAGTACTAATGTGATTCAGGAGCCTGTGGGTTCTTCTGTCCTTGGCTTTAGATGATGTGTTCCTACTAAAGCATTATTGCTCTAATCTCTCGGGAGAGGAGGAGGTTCCAGCTGAAGCCCGGAGGGTAGGATGAGTGTCAGGAGCCTTGCCAGCAGGTTCCCCCTATAGGAATGGGAGCAGCACAGTGGAGTGTCTTAAGAAATACTGATGATGAGGCCTGATTTATCATGGAAATAAGGATTGCTGCAAATTCCTGTGCTTTTACCTATGTCTTCTGGTATTATAAATAGATTAATACTGCTCTTCTTAGGGAGTAGATTACACTCTGCATGCCTGCTTCAATTTCATCTCACTGAAAGGGAGCTCTCATGGTCTGGCAGAAGGTTTGTGTTCTGGGGGTCTTCGCAGTTCGTTTTAAACTGTGTGCCCTGGGTGTCACTTTGGGGAAGGACCTCTTGCCATCCTTGAACTTTGTAAGTCCTTTGAGAGCTTTTCTAGGCATGCTGATAGGGTTAATGCGGGTAAGTTAAATGCTCTGGTAAACGTTCAGCTTCTGAAGCACGTTTGGTCATGCACATGAGCGGAATAGAGGGGCTGAATCCCCTCCCTGAGCTGCTGCTCATCCTGCTGGTGATGCAGCCCAGCGCACAGGGGGGTTCTGGGCTGTAGGAGCGCACTGAAACCAGGTTGTGGGGAGTTTCTCCTCACCCAGCACCCCCAGGTCCTTCTCCTCGGGCTGCCCTTGAAAACAGAGTGGAAATAAACCAAAGGGGGCAGCGCAAGGAGAAATCAGTTGTGTCCGGTTTGAGTCCGTTCCGGTTTGAGCTCACCTGCTGCCTGAGGTCATTGTGGTTGAGCTTCAGCGCAGGCTGCTGTGAGGACAGGAGTGTCGGTGTCCTGCAGGCAGGGGTGGCAGAGGTGCTGCCTCTGGTGCCACCTGCTCTGCTGGAACCCAGGCACCATTCACGGCCCCACGCTGAGACCCAGCTTCTCCCCAGCCTGGGGAGGTTGCGCTAATGCTGTGTTTGGGCAGCAGGAAACTCGTGAGAAGAGACGGGAGGCTCTCTTACCTCCCTCTTGATAAGCCCAGATGCGTGCAGGTAAATAGAGCTGTCAGGCTGCAAGTCCTGTCCAGCAGGAGCAGAGACACTGGCACTGAGCAGGTTTTAGTTCCTCATACCCAACAAGTCCCAGCTGGGGACTGGGGCTTTACATTTTGAGTTGAGCCCTTACTCCAAGCTGCCAAGAGCAATGCGCTTTCCAAACCCACACACACACAATAAATCCAAACCCACGGGGGTTTAGAACAGCTTCAGTTCAGATTCTTTAATTCCTTGCTGGGAAAAGCGTCTTGCTGCTGAATTTTAATCTACCATAAGAAAAGTTTCCAGTACTTTTCTGGAGTTGAAATGGGAAGGAGCTGGCGTTTATTTTCCTCATAAAGCCAGTCTGGTGCTTCTTTGCCTTAGTCATTTTGAAACCAGCGTCTCTAATCCGTCCTGTTTGTGACGGAGGGATTTGTCTGTTTCTCCAGAAGCGCATTTGAAATCTCAGTTGTTTCTTGATGGCTTGTTTGGGAATGTCATTTCTGTAGCTTGTCACAGTAGGGCGGGAAGCGCTTTTGCTTTCCGGATGCATTACTTCACTGTTTCTAAATAGATGCTGATAACCTGTGCATGCAGATGTCGCAGCTGACCAGGTTCAGTTGAGAGAGAACTGAAGAATGCTTTCTGAGGGAGGGCGGTGTGTCTTTCAGGCAGATTTATGTTGTTTAGCTTGTGTTATGAACCAGTTTATTCTGACAAAAGCAAGGCTAGAGCACTCCTCATACGCAGTGTCTCTTGAGACACGACTGGGATAACGCGTTGTAAAAAACCAGCCAAGCAATAATCCTAAATTGTGAGAAGTAATTTTAAACCGAGATGCAGGAGCAGAGAGAGGCCTTGTATGAGATGGCTTTCATTTTTCCTGTCTGAAATTGCTAAGTGTCTGCAATGAGAGCAATAGCAGGGAATCTCTAAGCAGGTTTGCTTAGCTCCTTTTTCAAACACAGCCTCAGTCCAGCAGAGGAATCTCAGCTGAAGGTTTTTTGTCTCCCTCTTTTGCTGTTGTTTCTGAGAAATCTCCATTTTCGTCTTTGCGTGTCCCTGTTCTGTGACCCCCGTGCGCACAGGCACATTTCTGGAGTGAATGATAATGCACTTGGGAAAATAAGACCCTCAAGGTAAAATTAAGGCAATTATTCATGGCCAGGGTGGACTGAAGTGATAGGAAAGATACAGCTGTCTGCAGGAACCTCCAGGCATGATGTAAAAATCACTTTATTCAATCCTCGTAGTCAACAAGGACAAAGCAAATAATGGATTTACAGCACAAAAGAGAAAATGTATCTCACATAACAATGACAACAACAAAGCTGGAGAATGGATAAGTAACGGAACAAGCTACAAGGGAATACTGTGCAATTATTAATACCGGAGATTGACACCGTTGTAGTTTAGACCAAATTTCCTCCTCATTGTCCTGCTCCTGATAGTTCACAAAGATGTGCGTGCCCTCAGCAAACCATTTCATGATTCTATCCTAGGGCATTTGCATTGTATATTAGCAAACATAATTCATTATAACCCCGAAGCTTTTAGTTTATAAAGAAGCTGAGAGAATCACCTGGTTCAGGGATAAGTAGTGCAGGTTCTCTCTTTGTGATGCTTGGTGTAAAAAGCTGCTGCGTGAGCATGTGGGAGACTGGGAGAGGAAAGTGAAAAGCTCCTCTAGAGTAGCCTATGAGCAGAACGTGTCACTTGGAAATGGGTTGTTTAAATAGCTTCTCATATTAAGCCTGTGGTCTGTTTAACTTGATTTTCTGCTTCCCTGTCTATAGCTTAAGTTTGATACCTGAAGAGTTAATGTTAACTGATGTTCCTCCAGAGACTGATTAATGTCCACAAAGCCATTTGAAGCTGCTTGGCATTTAGGAGTGCATTATGGTGATGATCTCCGGTAAATACACTGACAAGCACTGAGGTTCAGTGTTTCCTGAGCGGCTTGCACCCAACCACATCCCTGTTTCCCTTGTTTTGTGAGTAGCAATTACCCAGTTCGGTCTGTGTTAAAAGAGTCTGCCTCAGCAGCTTTATTTTTGTCCTGGCAGTCTGACTTTGGGACTCCAGCCCAGATAGTTAAAAACATAATTTACAGATTAAGACAATTTGTAAGGGGAGAAAACAGTGGAGGCGGTTGTGGTTAGATAACAAAGATGCAGTTTTCACAGTGAGTTAGTGACCTTCGCCTCAGCAAGTCCAACTGGGTTCTAGTGGTTATTGACTTCAGGAGAGGGAAGATTTGCATTCCCCACAGATCACTGGTTGTCACTGCCTTGCTTAGCATGCTGGTGTTATCCACAGCAGAGCAAGAACGGAATAGGCGGTGGGCTACAGATATGATAGGGTTTTCCGAGCCCTGCGGTCCATGGCACAGGATTCTGCCCATGCAGGCTTGTATCCAGTGGCTGGTTTCTTCTTTCTCACATTATAAAGGGGGGGCAGAAAATTATTTGGCACATATATGTATTAATGTGTGTATTTTAAAGGAGGTAAACAGTCGGGATGCAGAAGAGGAGGGAGGAGAGTTGTTGTTGCTAAGGTGGGTTGTCCTAAATGGAAGGGTGGTAGTGGTGGTACTGCACCTATTTTCAAAGTCAAGGAGAGCTAGTAGGTGTGAATAGTTGGTTCTTGAGCAAGTAAGGTAGTTTCAGTGCAGTTCAGAACCAGATCTGACATGATAGATGAGCTGCCATCACTCCAGGCTGCATGATACAGTGAATTCCCTCACCTTAATCACAGGCAATCATTTCTTTAATTGCTATTGATGTAATCTTTCCCAGTGTCTCCTCTGGTTTTGGCATCTTTAGTGTATCCAGGATTGATTCAAAGGAAGTAGTTGAATTTAGAGTGTTTTTGTGCTGTTCCCTTTCCTGTGATGGCAGAGGAGCTGGCATAGGCTGAGCTGTGTTACTTGAGAAATACCTGGTCCCTTGTCCTCCCAGCTCTTGCACTTCAGGAGCTAGCCTGACTGATGAGGCAGAGGTATCACGCAGCAGCCTGCTTCATGCCCCACCATGGGGGCATCATATGGGTAGCCTAACAGCCTGTCCAGAAGTGCACCAAAGGAGGCACCGCATATATCAATGCCTCTAACGATAAGTATGGAGAGTTTATGGCTGATCTCTGCATGGGTACTTCACTTGTAATCGGTTTTTGCAATAGGGGAGTGACTTGGTACCAGTTATTCTTTTCCTTCCTGGCTTGACTGCTGGGTTGTTGGCTTCTCCATCTGCTCATTTGTTTTAGTTCCTTGCAGTTCTCCTGCTGTTGCTCACTTGCGAGATCAAGTACCACAGCCTGCTTCTCTTGCACAGTGACCGCACCATTTCTGCGCACTCTCATCTTAAACGTTTGATCTTAATGAGGAGGTCCATGTGAGAAAAGGGGGAATGGGAGCTCCTTAGGTACCAAGGGGGGGGTCTAAAAACCCAGTAGACTTTCCAGGTCGCTGCATGCAGTGTTTTTCCTGCAGGTTTTCATAGGCTCCTTAGATTTTGGTTACAGATGGAGCCCGAGCCAGCCTGCTTAAAGCAGATTTAATTTCCAGTGACAGCTTCTCTCTGGTGAATCGAAACAGCATGGTCTGTATTTCAAATGGCAACCAGAGTGTATACTTGATGAAGTACCTCATGGAAGGTCTTACCTGTAAGGCAGTCTGTGTAACTTCCTATTGAAGAAAATGGGTTACTAGAGGTAAGAGTGCGCTTTGTGAGCGAGAACCCCTTCAGGAGGAGAAGCAATAAGCTGGTGCTTTCTAAGGCAGAGTAGAAGTGCAGAGTCATCAATCCTGCCATGAAGGGCCGTTTCTCAGTGTACCGCTCACGTGAGCGGACATCAAGGGGCTGTATGGGCAAAGACAGAGCAAGTGCCCGCTTCTCCCGCACCCAGGGACATCAGAGTCCTGCCCAGTGATGTGGGGCTGCGGTGCTGCAACAGTTAACAGTAGATGTGCCAGAGTATGGCATTTAGCAGTCAACTTTGCCACCGGGTGCTACAGGGCTAGAAAGAGTGGTTGCACAGCATGAGTGACCGCCTTTATGCTGCTCTTTGGGAGTGCGGAGAATATCTGCCTCCCCCACTGCTACTGTCATTCTTCCTGACGTGTCTGGAGATGTAGTTAAGGCTGGTTCCTCGGAGGGATGCAACAGGGAAGGTACTTAGGGTATCAACGTGTAGCAGATGCGATAAGGTGTTTCCCTTGATAATCTGAGCTTAGCTGGCCTTGTGGCAGTGCCGTTGTGTGTCAGTGGGACTGCAAGTACGCAGTCTTTGGGCTGAGAAATTGTCAGAAATGCTTTCTTATACCATTTGGGGTTTTTTATGCTTTCATGTAACCATCATTGCCTCCTGTGCATTGTCAGGGGCCTGACAGAGCAGCACGTGTTGTCTTTCACGAGGAGGTTTTGTGGAGCGTGTTTACGTGTTAAACAAGCTTCCGTACACTCAGCTTTATAGCTGCAATTCCTTCTTATTCTATACGTTTACTTGAAGTGACCATAAAGACTTCATAGTCTCTAAGCAATTTTGTCATGTTATTCCATCGATGTTCTGATGATCTGAAAGGTCTTTTCCAGTTTAAATGATTCTGTGATCCCGTATGGTCATTGAGGGGTGTTGTAAGTACGCCGGAGCATAATTGCAGATGGGTGCTTGCAGATCCATGTCGTTTGTTTTACAGGAGACATTCCTTTTGATATGGCAAACCCAAGCCCTTACTTTTTTCATACCATTTCCATTCTCAAGGAGTTTTCTCCTGGAAGCGCCTGACTGATTCAAACAAATGCTCCCTCACCTCTGTAAATGGTCACTCTGATCTATCCACCAGCCTTTAAAGCTGCATTTTCTTCTTCTGGCTGCCTTTCTTTACACTGGGAGTAGTGGAGGAGTGAGGGAAGCAGAGTATATCCCTGTTTGCCCAACAGTGTGCTGAGTTACTCATATCCATCTCTTCTACCACAAATAAAAATAGGCTGCTTTTGAAAAAGCTGGGGAACCCTTGTCAGCGCGATGCTGACTCTTTGTAATCTCTTTTGTTTCCTCGTTGCTCATCAGAAGAGCCTTTTCAGTAACTCTCCTCTCTTTGCACTCTGGCTTTCTGTTTGCGTTTCCAAACCACAGTGTTGAGTCTTCAGGTCTGTTCTAAGTAGGAGACGTGCAGTGAAGTGCCTGTATTTGCTGAGAGTTGCAGAAGGAGTTATCCTTGCAAAGTCAGCCTGTTTGTATGGACACTGTGGGCTTCGCTGATGTCTTTGTGTTCACCATTAGCTTTGGATGCTGATGATGGTGAGCAGTATCTGCCCAGATGTGTTCTTCAGCTGCTTCCTCATGGATGTACAGAGATGCCACTCTGAACTACTGGATCTGTTGGTAGTGGTGAGTGCAGGGCTTCACTGACTTGTGCTGCGATAGTCAGGGTTCTTCTTCCGACACCTTTATCTGGGACAATGAGAGAGGCAGGTTTTTAATCTGATGTTTATTTTAATCTGCTTTTAGACAGACTCCTTTATCTAATGATGCTGTGGGGAGGGGAGGTGTGTTTCTGAAGGCGTGTTACCTTCAAAGTGAGCCTGGGTAAGCTGGTGAAGAGCCTGGGGCTGCACGTGCCATAAGCACCCTAGTCCTGCCAGTCTTGTCAGGCTCGAGGCTTCACGGAATCCTTGCTTTTCATTGCACAGTGGAATTTACTCTCAGCCTTGCAAACAGGAAGCTTACAGACTGGAGGAAGCCTTTTCTGTGTACTCCCCTTCCAGTTTCCCCCTATAGCTGCTCTAATGAGAAGTCTCATCAGTTCAGGGACATGCTGTTGCCTTATGTCTTTATGAAGTATTTGAGTCAGTAGTTTTGCTGCATGTTTAGTGATTTCATGTTGTTTCTATTCCAGCTAGATATTTAGAATCACAGAATGGTTCGGGTTGGAAAGGACCTTAAGATCATCCAGTTCCAACCCCCCTGCCATGGGCAGGGACACCTCACACTAAACCATCTCACCCAAGGCTCTGTGCAACCTGGCCTTGAACACTGCCAGGGGTGGGGCATTCACAACCTCCCTGGGCAACCCATTCCAGTGCCCGTTTGACCAGGTGAGGTAAGTTGTTGAAGATCTCTTGTAGCCATGTGTTGTTGGGTGCTTTTGGTGCTCTGAAAATGCTGCATCCCATGGTAAAAGAGGGGGGATTTTCCCCCTGCTTTACATGAGCAGTAATTCCATATTTTCCCAGTAATTGTGTGTGCTGCTTTGGTGCAGAAATTTTGGATTTGGGTTCTGTGCTGACATCCGTGTCTGGTGTGACATTTTCTGAGGCACACACGTGCACCCACACCCCCAGGGAATCATAGAACATCAGAATGGCTTGGGCTGGAAGGGACCTTAAAGCTCCTCCAGCTCCAACCCCTGCCATGGGCAGGGACCCCTTCCACTAGAGCAGCTTGCTCCAAGCCCCTGTGTCCAACCTGCCCTTGAACACTGCCAGGGATGGGGCAGCCACAGCTTCTCTGGGCACCCTGTGCCAGCGCCTCAGCACCCTCACAGGGAACAGCTTCTGCCTAAGAGCTCAGCTCAGTCTCCCCTCGGGCAGGTTAAAGCCATTCCCCTTGGCCTGTCCCTGTAGTCCCTTGTGTGGTGCATCACGTGCAGTTCAGTGCTGCAGTGTTGCTTCCTTACCCCCTTATTGTTTCAAAGCAAAACCCCTCCCATAGTTCACCTGGATTTGGAATTTCACAAATGCATCTTAGCCCAGGGAGGTTGTGAATGCTCCATCCCTGGCAGGGTTCAAGGCCAGGTTGCACAGAGCCTTGGGTGCCATGGTTTAGTGTGAGGTGTCCCTGCCCATGGCAGGGGGTTGGAACTGGATGATCTTAAGGTCCTTTCCAACCCAAACTATTCTATGATTATTTTGCTTGGTTGCTTGTATCCTTCTCTCAATCAACATGAAAAGGACAAGGGGCTTTTGCTGTAAAACCAGTTGAGCCTTCTAAACAGCGCTGTTCCTTAGGAAAGCAAATTACGCATCTGGCAGCAGTATTACTATTTCATTACTGCACTGCCGCTGCTGCTGACCTTCCTTGCCATAAATCACACTGCTTTCCTATCAGGTGCTGGAAAACTAGCCAAAGGTTTTCTGTGACGTTATTGCCAGCAGACTACAGGGATCAGTGGCAGAGATAACTGGGCAGTCGCTGTATGTCTGCAGTATTAGGTGTGCTTTTTCTCATGTACTCTGTTACTCAGAGAGGTTTTGATTGTGTGTGTGTGAAAGTGGTCGTGGCAGGAGTTATTTTTGCTGTGCTGCATCTTCAGGGAGAAACAAATTCCAGTGCTGCTTCTCCTGAGAGCTTGTGAGAATTAGTTGCTCTTTGGTTGCCTTCTGTTATTGGCAGATAATACTCCCAGTGGAGGCTGTGCCAAATGGAGATGGTATTTCCAGGGTGCGTATTGCGCCCTTCTTTTGTGGATCTTGCTGCTCCAGAAAGTGCAATGGATCTTTCCACCCGCCTCCTCTCTGATCAAATATCATCTTCCTTCTGTGAAACTGGGGAGGACGACAGAGGGGATAAATGACTCACCCAGAATTAAGCAGCAGCTCAGTAACAGCAAACACAGAGCTCTGCAGATGGGGTTGCCTGGATCCCAGGGACCTTTCGGACAGGGAGCTGCTTTCACACCCCTCTGTCCATGCGACTTGGTAAACCAGTTCCTTAGGGCTCTGCATCGCTGCTTCCCCCATCTCCCAGTGATGCTGATGCAGTTCCAGAGTGCTTTTACTGGTGAATTTCAGGATCTGTTAATACTCCCTCCAGCATAGAGGCTCAACTCCTCACCGCAGGTCTGTCCCTTTATGAGTGACAGCATTAACACCAGGTGACTGTATTTGTACGGCTTACCAAGTAATTTGATTGATTTAAGCTCTCTGCCTACTTGTGAGATACCTGAGAGTACAGAGCAACGGCGTAACGTTTATTTGTAATCTGCTTAATCAAATCCGTTCTAATTGTATTCTGTAGACCAGTTGGACGTGGCTGGCATCCATGGAGGAGGCGGCTTGTTTGTGATTAGAAGATTGTGTTTCATGTGCATTCCCAGTGTGATGGGTCCAAGCCTTAAATGTACAGAAGAAATGACTGAGTAACCCCCCTATAGCATCATCTTTGGATTTTGAGCATGATGGGTTGAGCAGTTCTTAAATTCAAACCTTCCTCTTTGTGACAGATATGGCCATTTATTATTCTGCTTTCACACCAGTACAACCCTTTTCATTCCTGGAATTCGAGAGCTTCACAAGGGAGGTCAGAACAACATCTGTCATTTTAAAGCTGTGGTGGGGGGTGCGTATCTAGTATCAACACAGCAGTTTAGCAATCAGGAAGAAAGGAGAGGTTTCTTTAAAGCAAGAGCAATACCTTGCCTGGAGAGGTGTGTTTCTGTGTCTCTGTTGGTGTAGCTTTAGGGGGAGGTTATCTCTGTGTAACTTCCAAGCATTGCACAAAATAAAATCTAAGAGAAAAGAATTGTGTTCTTTTTGCATTATCATTTTTCTCTTTCCAAGTGGACAGTACTTGGGCAGACTCTGAAGGAGCCACATAAACTCACAGGTTGAAATTAGCCCTTTCTTTTAGCCAGTGCAATTTATGTTGAGCAATGAACTAAGCTTCTCCCTCAAAGTCCCAGCTATAGATCAGCCAGCAGCTTGAAGGACTAGCTTGAATCCTGAGGGGTGACACATTGATGTACAGCTCCGAGGGCTGTGCTGAGGAAGGAAAATCAGCAAGATCTTCACCTGATTTATGTAGGCCAGGCTCCTTCCAAAAGGCCACTTGCCTTCCAAAGGGGATCTCGCAGCGGCGTAATTAAAACTTGATGATGTTATTAAATAATCATGAGGATTTGTGTCCCTGCGTTGCAGCCGAGGAGGTGTTTTTGTGTGGTTGTAAACATGGTCAGTCCCTGCTCATGAAGCTGAAGGTTACAGAGTGCTGGGCTTAAGGGCAGGAATTATGCATGCAGCTCTTACATAGAAGGTCTCCAAATGATTCTGGTGCTGGCCCCTGTTTCGGTTTAGAACTGGTCAAATTGCGAGTTAGCGAAAGAATAAACCCAAGAATTTAATCAGTAAAACTGAGCAGCTCTAAATTTGCCCATTCTGCAGAGACATTCTGATACCGGAGATGCTGACTTAGGGCTGGAGAGAGTAGGCAAAGACCACAGGTCGTGGCTTGGTTGTACTCTGGTCTGGAAACCACTAGTAACGCAGTGTTGCCTTTGCCTTCATCCTCATCTCGCCTGTCTTAAGGAGGAAGAAGATACTGGGACAAGGGTTGTCTTTTATTAGATGTTTAAACACAAAACACAGATGTGACCTGAAGGTTTGCTGTGATGTAAACTCCACCCATGCGCTTCATTTGGGGTTTGATATTTGGGATAATTGTATTGTTTTGGATGGAATTTTCCAGACAGGCAAGATGATATCTTTGAAGATGTGGGTTTTTTTCTTTACTGTCTGCATGCTGGTGGGAATTCTGAGGAAGCTCTTTACCACTTGGCCTTGACTTTTTCTTTGGATTCATTTTTGCTTTAAGACATTGATTGCACTTTCTAACAGGCCTGACTTCCTTCATTATATCAATAACAGCGATTTTTAGACTTTCATATGACTGAAAAGCCGTAAAACACAGTACGTTGCCTACTTATAAAAAACCTAAAAGGGGGGGAGTCAGTGGCACCCCTGATTCTGCATGCAGAACAGTCAATGTAGTCGATACAGTTTGGGACTGATTATCATAAGGAGCATGAGTTAGAAGTGATGATCGAGTTTCTGAGAATCCCCAGCCTTGCCATTAGTTTTGATTTATTGGTTTTTGTGAGCAGGAGCAGTGAGAAGCTCAGGCTCTGAGGAGGATGAGAAAGGCCAGTGCGTGTCGAGGGTTATTGCCTTGTTGCGTGCTGTGATTTATACAGCGAAGGTACCGGCTGCATTCTTATGCTTGCTGTTGTTTTATTTCTTCTCATTATTGTAGTATTTCATGACTTAAAGACAAGTGCCCTCTGAGAATCTGTTCTGTCGTGTCTCTGACATTGTTACAGGCTGAAGGTTTGATCACTGGAAGTGCTGAGCCTTTGCAGCTCCAGTAGGACTGACAGGAGCTGAAGGTGCTCTGAAAATCATCCTTGAGACATTTTATCCTTTTAAAGGGATTGAGTTGTGCCTCATAAATATAGGTCTTTGCTTTGACTAATTCCTCCTTTACCACACACCTTTTGAAGTAAATGGTTTTACTTGATTAGAATTAAACCTGTGCTCCAAAATTAATGCTCCATCCTCACTATGTAGCTGGGGAACTGATTAGATCTTAGTAAATCTGATGTTAAAATTAAGCTTCAAATTTACAATTAAGCTTCAGAGTTTTGCTTTCTAATTGGAATACTGCATGTTGTGAAGGAGCAGAAACCCTTCTTCTTTGAAGGTTTGGGTGATTCTAAACACAACTCATGTTCCTGTGGCAGAGCTCCTGGTGAACAGAGATAACTAAGCACACTGAAAGGGCAGTTTTGTGGCTACAAGAGGTACCAAGACCAAGTGCCTGCACCTGATGGAGTTAGCCTGCCCGAGCAGTTCACATTCTCCTGCAAAGAGTCTTAATTCTCCGGTTTCACTGAGAGATAGCAGATGTCAGGCAGTGATCCAGCCTCAGGAAAAGGGTGATTTATCCCAGTGCTCGGTAATTCCACTGTTCTTGAAGAGGAAGAAGCTTGCCTAAGCAGTGGCTGTTTGATTCTGAAGTAAGGGAAGGTGCTGCTGTATAGGCGTGTGAGTGACTGCTGGAAAAGTCCAGAGGAGCACTCATGCAGAGGTGAAAGCTGAAGAGATTTGGGGCTGGGAATCTGGAGAAAGGCTTAGTCAACTTGCCTTTTTTATTAGCTTTTTAAGAGCATAAATATGCACCCCACTGAGGCGGCCCTGCACACCATGGCTGGGCTTAAGGATCCGCTTCAGCCCTTGGCTGAAGCCTGTTCTGTTCCAGATGGCTCAGATGCGCACTGCTTCAGCCCTTAGCTTTGGAAAATCCATTCCTGGCTCAAGGAGGTTTACAGCAGTCTCACCAAACCGTGCTTTGCCTTTTGGGGATCATCATCGTAGTCATCTTTCGTTTTTCCTTGCTTAAAGCCAGTATTAGACTAAAAAAGGGGGTAGTTTGGGTTTACTGGGAGTTTTTTGGGGGCGGAGGGGGTGTCCTTCTGTCTGAGATGAGGGGCAGATGGCAGAAGATCCATTTCTTTTGTTTCCAGTTATTTTCAAAGAACAAATTAAACCAGTTACATTCTTGTCTATACATTTGTCTGAATTTCTCTGGTTACCTCTGTGGTACATCCGTGTATGATCCGGTTGATCATCTGCAGTGTCAGCAGAGCTTCACATTTCAGTATGTACATAGCTGTAGTGCTGGTTTGTGACTGATGGGGTTTGGGGTTTGGTTCTCAGCAGGCAATGTGGTACTTGCTGCTAGCAGTGGAATGAGAGCTATGGTTTTGATGGGGAGACTTGTGCGTCTTCCCCGTGTCTCTGTGTCCCGACCTGACCAACAAATCGTGGCACAAACAAAACAGCCATTGACAGAATATTCAGGCAAACAGGCAGTTGCTTCCTTTTATTCTTGCCGTTGGTCTCCTACAGACAGACTTGATGCTGCGTTTCATTGTCTTTAAGACTGTAGACCAAGGCTGGTTTGCTTTCTGGGATGTTTTCACATCCTTTGCTACTAGAGCTGGGGTTCCTCTCAATGGCAGTGTTTTCTGACTGTTGTGGCTGTTTTACATTCGTTTTTGAAGCTCCTGCCTGTACGTGTTTTATTCCACCGCCCTTGTTTTTCTGTTTCTAGCCAGTGAGACCTGCAACGATTTCCATCCCATGTTCTTCACCCATGACAGATCGTTCGAGGAGTTCTTCTGCATCTGCATTCAGCTCTTGAACAAGACATGGAAGGAAATGAGGGCAACTTCAGAGGACTTTAACAAGGCAAGAGGAAGGGTGGGGTGGGAATAACTGTGATCGATGGTGAAACAAGGACATGTATTCTTCCCTGAAGGTACAGGGATTTACTAATGCCCGTTCTGCCTAATGCTGGAGGGGTTTACCTGTTCGGAGTCTTTGTGCATCAGAGCACCAGCATTTAGAAAGACGGGGTGAGGGATGAGAGGGGTGAGGGAGGTTCACAGTCGTGTTGAACTGCAGTCTGTGAAACCAAAACCCTGGCCTGAGGGGAAATTCTGCCTTTTTTTATGTTGGCAATATTATGCTGAAGTGCTGCAGCCTCCAAGGTTGTAAATAATGCAGAGAGAGTACTGCAGTGGTAATTCTGTGCATCCCTTTCATTTCATGTGAGCACTAAAGTGATAAAATATTCAAGAGTGGACACAAGCCTGGCAAAGCGCTGTGCAGTTTGCCCACTAAAACCAAGCCAACCAACCAAAAAGCTAGGCAGAAACTCCTCCCTATTGCACCCTTTGTGGTGTAAGAGAGGATTCTGGAAGTTTCAGCCAATCTTCTGCCCCTCAGCAAGGCAGGACTGTCTGTGTGAATGGTCCCTAGGCGTACTGGTGTCACTGTCTAATGTACCACGAGGCTCAATGGCTCCTTTGGCATTTTGTAAGGATGACAAACTCATGCTCTCATGGACAGCTGGCATCCTTATCTTTGTTGGGATCCTCTGACTGGCTCTTGACAACATCTGCCCCTAGGGTGTATTGGTTATAGAGCTGTTGACAAGCGAGGCTGCTGCACTGTGTCAGTATGTGCCCTGTGAGTGGTCTGAAGCCACCAGACTCAAATATTATTTGAGTGCTAGTAAGAGTGCTCATGCTTAACTTCTGATTGGAACCGTCTATTACTGTAGTGGTCTAAATGTCCATTTGCTGCTGCTGAGTGAAGGTAGATCCTTAGGACAGTGTGGAATAACCTTTGTTGAGTTCTTTAAGTAAGACAGTTGGCAGCAATGCCAGAGCTCCGTCAAAAGAGAGACAGGAAGACCGAAATGCATGCTGTTGTACATAGGTGACCTAGAGGCTTGTTCTTGCATAGCATTTCTGACATGCTTCTCTTACCTAGAGAAAAGAAGCGTAGGAGGAGCAATAGCAAGAGAATTCACTGGACAATACGGAAACCACAAATCAAGAGCTTAAAAAAAACAGCAGCTCTTTTAATACTTCATAATATGTGGTTCTTTTAAATACATGTACTAACAGCTGCCTGTTACTTACAGACCTTCTGCCTCAGGGGAAGAAGGACTTGTGTACATAATTTCCCCCAGTTTGCTTTGGAATATTATTAGTAATCCTCGGGAATTCAGGAAAAGAATGAACCCAGGATCTCTGCCTGCGAAAATCACTCTTGATGTTGTAACTGTTCTCCTGAAGGGGAGGGAATGCTCAACTCTTGCGCCTCATTCCTAACAGTTCTGTAATTACTTTCTGCTTATCTAAATCCTCTCTTTTAGTCATAAGGAGATTTTTGTGCTCTTATCCACTTCAAATGACATGTGGCGGTGATGTGCATTACTCAGCTGATAAATGTCTAAAGGGATCTGTGAGTGAAGCAAACTGTGTCGTCGTGTTGGCTTGTGAAGCACTCCTGGGTTTGTGGGGGATGATGTTACATGGTGGTACCCAAGGTTTGCCCATCTGGTTGGAGGGTGACAGCTGCCCGTGCTGGTGGCTCTACCAAACTCAACAGCACCGGTTTTAATCCTTACGTGGCAAGAGGCTCCGGTGGTCATGGCAGGTCTCTGTTCTTTGTGCATCTTTCCCGTGTGCTAAGTTCCTGTGCAGTCACTGTTGACAACTTGGCAGGCACAAGCCATGTGGACCCAGAGGGCATTCAGCCCATACTTTCAGGAGTGAAAAAGGAAGAAAGCAGAAGATGCACTACCAGAAGCACTAGCTTAGTTGATGTGGAAAAGAAATAATTATCCTCTCTGTGTTACTGTTTTTCAATGTCAATAACTTGATTGGTAATGTGTGAAACACCACTTTGCTATGGTTTCATACCTACCTGGCTGATGGGATCATTCACTTTCTTTCTCTCCCCCCCCCCCAAATCTCCAGAACAAAATAGAGCACTGTTAGTATATTGGATGGTAACTCTTGAGACCTGGAGATGCTTCTAAAAAGCTAATCCATTGGCTTTGATCTCTCATCATAACTGAAGGAAAGGAGCTCTTTAACTTGTTAAACTTTGGATTAATCACAGTAGCTTGTATGTCGAGGGGCTGGTGGAGGTCTGTGTGCACATACAGAGGTTTGTTTCTTGCTCTCTCGCATTGGGGAATAATAGGTGCTAAAAGAAGTGAGGCGATTGAATACTTCCCTTCAGGTTTCAGTGCCTGTTCTCAAGGGGGTTTTAAGCCTCAGATTAAGACTTTCTTTTGATGACAGAGTGGCCTCCTGTGCCATCGTAGTTCCTCAGTTCATGTTGTGGAGATTTCATATAGGGCTTCTCTCATTTTTAGAGCTTAAAAAAGGATAATAATTAAAACAGCCTGAATAATTAAATACCTGAATTTTAGGTATTTTAGTGGAACAGTTCCGGTCTCATGCTTACTCTTTCCAGTTCTTGTTTAGTAAAAGAGACACCTTTTGTCAACTTTTGCATTAGAGAAACTCATTGGATCTCTGTGATGATAGCATGATACTGTCAGACCCAAAGCCTTTTTCACAGTCTCAGTATACTGGTGGATGTCTGAATAGAAGAACTCAGTCAGGCAGCGAAGCTTCTATTATGCCTTTAGAACATTTTAAGACATACATAATTCAGTCCGGTGAGTTTTCTGGAGAAATGAAGATGCAGTTGGTCAGACAGACGTGCAAGTGGCAGCCATTCCCTTTGAAACTCTTTGTTTTCCTTTGGGCTTTCAGATGATCAAAAGATGCTTTACAAGCTCTGTCCTCTGCAGTCATTTGTGAGCAGACAGCATGGTTTATGGCTTCGAAACTCTAATCTTCTCTGCAAGCTTTACATAATTCTACATGTTTTATTGCAGCCGAACGAAGGATTGTGTATTGATTTTTGGAGGCAGTGCTGGCTGTGAGGAAGCTGGACTGAGTTATCTCGCACTCCAGCACCTAGAAACCTTCATCACCAGCCTGCCCATTTAATTAGGTGCCCATCAGTCAGTTTTCCCTCATGTATGAGCCACCTACGCTCTGCTCATGGTAACCTGGCCCTGCTGCCATGCAGACTAAGGTGCACTTAAATTGGTTGGTGGTTTTGTTCAACATGAAATAGGTGGAATTCAAGGTCATGGCCCCATTGTAAAATTCCAAAGCATACTCCCAAAGGAATTTTTTTATTGATGCCCACTGGTTGTGCTTGGGTAAGTGCACTTGTGTTGCCCTAATGAGGATCTACATTGAGATGAGCATCTTGTTAGGGATCTTCTTGTAAAGTACACATCCTGCTTCCGGAGACAGGGAGGGCACAGGTAGGGCATTTTGTAGGACAAGATTATCCTCTCACCTCTGGTCTCCAGAGGTTTCAGTCTGGTGCTTTCTGGAGGTTTGAAGTTCACGTGTTAATAGGAGGCAGGGTGAGCAGATGTGTTATTTCAGCTGAAAGCCCAGCCGCAGCTTGTCTTATTAGACCTGCAGAACAACATGAACCGTTTGCTAACACTGTGCCCAGTGTAGTGCTATCTTAACAAACCCATTAAGAATAAAAATGACTACTTCCAGTCCCAGTGTGGAAGGGAAAAGATGAAGTTGATTCACCTGCAAAGGTTTTGAGGCTGCTTTGTAGAGAATTGGCGCAATGATAGCTGCTTTTATCAGTGTGTTAGCATAGTTATGTGGTTTTAGACAGCCAAAAGTGAGTACTCATAACAAGATAGAGATTATCCTTTTAACATGGCTAAAGTTAAGAAGGAGATGCCAGGACTGAAAATCTTCAGAAGTCCTATGGTGTGTGGTGTTTGCAATCAAAATCTTCTGCATTCACTGAGACTAAAGGTTTAAGGAATAGGAAAGTGGGACGAGGTTTGCTAATGATGCTACAGATGCATTTTTCTTATTACTGAGAACTGCAGTTAATTTATTCTGCCCTGTGGCCATGTGTTTGAGATCATCACAGTATAAACCGCCAGCTTGTAGAGAGTTCTGTGAAAATTGATTTTGTGATCAGAAGAACCTTTTCAGAAGACCCCAAAACCCCTGGTTCCAGCATTTTGGCAAAGCTAGCATTCATTTCACAGTGGGAGACCTGGGGACCTTGAGCAAATGCATTTGTGTCTGGCTATTTCAGTAGCGCAGAACGCTGCAGCCCTGGATCCCCGTGCAGGAGCGGCATCTGCTCAGCGC
Source organism: Pezoporus occidentalis (assembly GCF_034315485.1). Taxonomy (NCBI): domain Eukaryota; kingdom Metazoa; phylum Chordata; class Aves; order Psittaciformes; family Psittacidae; genus Pezoporus; species Pezoporus occidentalis. Next base: position 1,997,486 of record NW_026912854.1, read on the forward strand.
GATGATAACGTGCCAGGACAGGTATGCACATAACAAACTGCCTTGTGTGGCAATCAGCACAGTAGACATTGTTCACAGTGGTGGCAGATGCAAACAATAAATGCCCTATGTGAGTCCTGTAATTAACACCAAAGCAAACACTGAGGCATCTGATGAGCACGGAAGATGTTTATGGCTCATGCTCAGACCCTGTGAACGTTTCTTCTTGCTCGCTGACAAGATAGCAATAAAGGTAACCGAGCATAACATAAAGATGAGGAACACCATTCCCCTGCGCGCTGCGATGTGGCAGTGCCGTGCCACGGGTTCCTCAGCTGCTCTGGTGTTGTCACGCTGGCGGGAGCTGCAGGCTGAATAACTGTGTAAAGTTAGGTTCAAAATATGACTGCGTTCAAGGGCAGGCTTTTAAGGACCGGGCTTGTTTCAGTGGTGTTTTGTGTGGAGATGTGTTGTGGGTCAACGCCACCATCAGATAACATGAGTTACCCATAAGGGAGCGAAAACATGGAGTGTCGTTTGGAAAGGGTCAGAGCAGCAATGGCACAGAGGAGCTGACACCAGCTTTCCTGGGTTATCAAATCCCAGATGGGTTTGTGCTGGAAGGGACCTCAAAGCTCATCCAGTTCCAACCCCTGCCACGGGCAGGGACCTCCTCCACTAGAGCAGCTTGCTCTAATGTATGCCTCAGCGCCCTCACAGGGAAGAGCTTCCGCCTAGAAGCCCATCTCAGTCTCCCTCTGCCAGTTAAATCCTGTTAAAGGTAACTCGTTTAACATCATAAGCAAGAAAATCAGATCTCTGCAGTCATGAAGGGGTGGCTCAGCGATGCTCTGCAGGGTGGGGAGGCTCCAGACTGCGCAGAGCCTGTCTGAAGTTCCCCCTGGCTGCAACCTTGTCCTGGCGCTGGTCCTTGCCATGGCAGCTCTGTGCAGGTCTCCTGGCATGCTCAAGTGATCCCCTCTAGTGGCACTAACAATATCCTGCACTTCTCTGCTCGTTGCAGAGTTGGCTGGATCTTGATAAAACCCAGTTCTTGCAGGGGGGTGGCAAAGGCACCAGAGCTCAAGTGCCTTGGCAGTGTGGTAGCATCAGGGACAGAAGCAGATGCGGGATGTGAGGCCATTTTCTCCAGCCTCTTCCATTACTCCAGGTGAGCTCCAGGCTGCAGCAGCAGCTCCAGCCCCAGAGGTGTTGCTTTCCTCTGTGTTTCTGCCCCTCTTTCCAATTCGCTCATAGGGATGCTTGGAGAACGCTGGCAAATGATGCTTCAGGAGCATGGAAGAACCAGTCCCTCAAACAGGAGGAAAATTAATCCAAACAAACTTGAAAGTAAAATCCTTTGGTCAGTCTGTAACTCCCTTTTCCTTTCAATGAGAAGAGGTGAAAGGGATGATAAATATCTCGTGACAGATGCTCTCCAAAGCATGTATTGCTTTCTTATGGCTGGTTTTTCAGCGGTCTGAAGCAGGTGAACTTGGCCTCTTTTGAGAGAAGCTTTGGAAGAGTGTTCTGTTTGCATTTTCCAATGTGGGAAGTGCGTAACGATGGCACATGGCAGCTTTAGTGCCCCTTCCCTTGGCAATACTTTGTTTATATCAGTCAGGGGTACAGCAAATAGATTACTCTCACATGGAGTGAATTCAGTATTCCCCAGGCTTAGGCAGATGAGCACAAATTAAATTCCACGTTTTCACAGCTGAGGCCATTAGCACTTTATTAACTTTTATTGGAAATGGGTAATTGCTATAGATATATTTTATCATTCATTATGGAATGCATGTATTTGGTTTAGCCATGTATCCAGTTAGCATTTTGCAGGTCTGCTGCGTAGCTTATACAGAAATAGTGGCTTTTTAATTGAATTGAAACCCCCACCCTCCAAGTGGGAATCTCCTGGAAGAACATGATTTGGGTGCAGGAGGGTTGTCAGGTCTATTTCATTAGCAACCCCTTCCTTTGGAATGGTCTGTTTCAAGCAGTGCAGTTTAATGTGATGTAGGGAAGATTTTTCCCTCGTGTTTGGTCAGCTTTGTGTGGCCTGGATGTTGCAGGTTTTCCCCTTCATCAGCCGCTCGTTTAGGAGCGGAATGGCTCTGTTTAGTCCTCTCAGTTCGTTTATCTGTACCTGTCGCATCTCCTAATGTGTCCCACTGCATTTGTCAGAGCCAGTTTGTTACTCATCCGCTGCTTCTGGCTGTAGGCACCAGAGAAGGGGTGTTGAAGGCAATGGAGATGTGATCTTCCACTTACTGAGGCATCGGTCTGTAACATCTGATTTAAATATTCATAGGGTCACAGCCTGGTTTGGGTTGAAGGGACCTTAAAGCTCCTCCAGCTCCAACCCCTGCCATGGGCAGGGACACCTTCCAGTAGAGCAGCTTGCTCCAAGCCCCTGTGTCCAGCCTGGCCTGTTCATACCCCAGAGGTCCAGACTGTGAAGCTCAATGGAACTGAACACGAGTGTTGCATTTTCAAATGTAGCTGCTTGCTTCCTTTTGAAACGGGTCAGTGTTAATGAGCACTTTCAGGAATGCAGATGCACTGAGAAAAGCTAATGTGTGACATGTAGGTGCTTGGCCTGGATAACGAAGCAGTAGGAGCAACACTTGCCCTTTCCCTGCTCTTTGTAGATTATGAACTGTTTTTCTAGTTCAAAGATTTTTTTTCTTCCATTAGAAGCGTATCTTTACTATTTTCTGTCTTTGCCAGGAGGTTTCAAAGGTCCTCAGTAGGAGGGTCACATCTAGTTAGTATCCTAGCCGAACCATCCTTCTCCAGTGAACACATATGCAACAGTTTCACGGCAGGCATAGGCTTGAAAGGAGAAGTGTTCTAAAGCTGAAATTCAGCCTAGTTGTATGCCAGGATAGGTACCCTCAGATGGGTACCCTTTGAGCAAAAAGCAAGGAAAGGAAGGGATGTCTCAACAAACATTTGTTGTTGTATCCATTCCTTGGTCAGACACTTGTTTGTCCGATCGTTGTTATCCCAGTGATGAAAGTTGCTGGTTTCAGCAGTGAAATTCCTTATTTGTGGAAAGCCTTTTACCCCCCAGCTCTCTGATGAAGCCTGTGTGTGTCCGTGGAACACTTACGGAGCTGTTTACAGCCCGGAGATGGCAATTTTGGAAGCTGTTGGCACTATGTATCTTCAGAGCGCTCTCCATTTTCATCTCTGTGGGTGCGGATCAAACCAATAAACACCTCAGCCTTCAAAAAGATGGTTGAGTGGAAAGCCTGATAACCAGAGGAGGAACACTGAGCGCAGGTTATCTGTGCTAACCTCTTTGGTTTATGCACTGTGGAAGCCTTTTGCACTGGGAAAGATTCCCTCCTTTGCATGTAGAGTGTGTTAGTCACTAAGGGAAATGACAAAACCTAACTGGAACTGTCAGCAAAACAGCCTATTTTGTGGTATTGCCCCTGTCATTCCTGTCTTAAAGCGTGGATAATAATCACATCCCGGGAGCCACTCTTGTCTCTGTATTTTTATTTCTCCTTTCTAGGATATGGTTTGTAGTACAGTTAAATCAGAGGTGCATGGCATATGGCTTTTTGCTGCATGAATTGCTGCTGATGTGAATGTCAGCGGGCATATAATACCAGATTTTCATTTTGTGGATCACAATGCATGGAATTCAGCCTGAGAGCTCCCCAGACTATCGGCCTTATTTTATAGGCAAATAAAAAAGGGAAGGACAGGGAGGGAGGTGATGTCTGGGAGATTTTGTTTCAGTTGAAATGAGTTGATGGTGATGAATGATGCAGCTGACAATGAGATTTTTATAGCCTGTCTTCGAGTAGCAGAATCATTTGTATTATTGTTGCTTTGCTTTAAGTAATTGTCATCTAAAGAGCATCATGGTTGAAAAGAGCAGCAGAAACCTTTCATGCGTGTTTCCTGAGCAAAGCCAGGGAGCTTTGTTGTCGTCACCTCATACAAATGTCCTTCATTGTGTGCAGTTTCCATCTCGCGCATTGTCTTGGCTCAACACGTCAGTCACCATTAGAAAGGCGTTTGCCAGTCAGTTGCTGCTGCTGCTGCGTGTCTCTATTTTTAGCACATGAGGTAAGTGGTCAGCATCTGACACAATGATCCTGCTGCCTGGGTACCAGCGGCCACTGAGAGCGGCTGCAGTGGAGGCATGTGGGGCGGGAGGGCTGCTGGGAGCTGGAGCCAGAGGAAGCGCGCCCTGTGCCCGTGTAGCCAAGGATGCTGATAGAGCATCCCGGCCTGTATCAGCACCAGTGCAGCAGCAGGGCCAGGCAGTGGTTGTGCCCCTGCACTGGGCACTGATGAGGCCGCACCTCGAATCCTGTGTTCAGTTCTGGGCCCCTCACTACAAGAGAGACATTGAGGTGCTGGAGCGGGGCCAGAGAAGGGCAATGGAGCTGCCCATAGCAGTGATGAGGTCACTCTTCAGAAGCAACTGATCAGTGCTTCATGGTGAAAATACCATCTCAAAAGTCACCAAGCAGGAAAATGGCATGTCCTTATTTCTGTAAAATCAGATGTGTGAGTTGAAGGATGTAATCTCATAGCTGTCAAGATCTGCAAATTCCTTCCAAGAACTCTTTCCTATTTAATACAGGGATTTGGAAGTTGTTAAAGGGCTTTTTTTCTTCCTGGCAATTATCTTTTTAAACCTGAATTGATCTGATTGTCATATAACTGGTACTCATTCTGCAAAGCTTCCTTTAGCCTCCTTCCCTGTTCAGTTCTCTCACCTCCAGAGATTTATTTCCCCAGTGTCTGTCCCCTTTCCTTGGAGCAATGGCATGGCTCATGCAGCACTTCCACCTGTCCTAGTGAGGGTGTTAATGACTTTTCTCACTTGCCATACATAGGATACCTGCTGACTGCTTTGCACATCCACACCTCCTGTCAAGAAAAGACCCTTTGAGGTCGTAGAATGTTGGAAGCCAGTTCACGAAGATACTCTGGTTATTCTTATGTCTAGCCTAGTTCCTCAGAGAGAAAAGAACTATCACCACCAACCTGGGACATAAACCTCAGGTAGAAGGTATTGTATGTGTGCAGCTTGCAAATGGCTTCACTTACATACACGGCCTAAATAGCCCTCCACTGTGTACGGTCTTTCCAGCTAAAGCAAAACCATTAAACTGGTGGTTCTGTTTGGGGAGAAAAGAAAGAAAATCCCTCCTTAAAACTTACCTGGCTTTGCATGGGTTAGAGTCTTTTTATTACCTTGCCGCTTTTAAGCACTAGAGAACAGGATGTTTCATAGCTCCTCAATTTGCTTCGGTTATTATCATTTGAAAGGATTTGATGATTCTAATTTCCTTCTCTACGCTTCTTGATTTTAGTACTCGGGTAACACTTCAGTACCTAGTATTGATTTTGATGATGGCCAGGGCTTTGATACGGATTTCTGCACCACAGCAAGCTGAGGGTGGGTGATTGCCAATGCAGACTGAGGACTCAGACTAGTCTCATGTTTTACAACTGTAATTGTAGGTGGTTGCTTGTAGGATGGTCGCTGTGTTGATGGGTACCATGAATCAGCAGTGCACCCTTGTGTGGTGTGGACTACCTGCGTGCTGGGTTGCATTAGCTAGGGCTTAGTTAGCAGGTCAAAGGAACGGATTATTCCCTGCAGTGTGGCACTGGGGAGGCAGCAGCTGGAAGGCTGTGTCCAGTTTTGTGCCCTAGCAATGGGGAGAGATTGATGAAGTGGAGCTTGTCCAGCAAAGGGCCAACAAGATGGTTAAGAGGGATGGAGTGCGTGATGTTCAAGGGGAATGTGAAGGAACTGGATTTGTTCATCCTGGAAAAGGCAGGGGGGAGGAGGGTGGATCCTGCTGTGTTTTCTTCCACTAGCTGAGCAAGAAGGTGTGGGGAAGATGCATACCCCTATCAGAACACAGTGAAAGATAAGTTGCACTGAAGGAAACTGGTAGGAACTATGTTCCATAAGGATAAAATGTCACCAACTACTGATGGTGGTGCAGCACTGGGGCAGGTTGCACAGAGAGATAATGGAATCTTCATCCTTGGAGAAACTAGGAACTTGCCCAGACAAGACCCTGCGCATCCTGACTTAAGGTTGAGGTTATTTCTGCTCTGCCTGCAGGACCTGATGTTAACCAGAGCTTTCTACAACCTGAACTGTTCTGTAGCTTTATGTGCAAATCTTGCTTTTTTATCCAGTAGGAAACAGGGAGGAATAGTCATTCCTATCACTGAAACAAACACAGATGCAGCATCAGCCTGTCTCGTGGGTTTTTCTAATGTTAAAGAAAGTGCAAAAGATCCTTGTGATGGATGCAGGAACCACTTAGAAGAAGCCAGGCTTTCCCCATTAACTGCAGTGACCCCTTTAAAGCAGTTTTAACTTGTTTTCACTCTGACAGCTGAATTGTTGTTACTCAGGGGCATTCAAGCTCCTTCAGAAATGTAAGGTCAAAAGCATTTCCTCAAAGCTCTTCTTGCTAGCATTTAGGTAAGAAAGTGTCACTGAATATTTACTAAATGTTTAAATATTTCACGAAATATGTATTTTATTTCTTTAGTTTCACCAAATAGTCACAGAATATTTACGTACCAGTATTCAGCTTTTTTTACATAGCTCAGCTGAGATGGCATCCTGTCTAACCATGGGGGCTCCTAGCTGAGCCCTAATGCTTAGAGCACGCGATGTGCAGGAATTGCAGAGCGATGTCTGGCTCCTGGTGGATTGGTTTGGGGGATGTTTGTTGTGCTGTGGTTGGTTTTGGTTTGTTTTCTTTCTTTCTAAGTGCTTGCCTCGTACGCAAACCCCTGCCTTAGCTAAAGCTCCATTGCATGCAGGTTCTATCTCTGTGCGCAAGCTCTCGCTCCGCTATCCTGGGAAGTTGTAGGTATTTCTTTTATGCACAGGTTTCTGGCCAAAGGAGACCACCATTTAAATTGATGGGATGTACAAAGGGTAACAAAGGAGAAAGGAAAGGTGATGTTAAGTAGCTTTTAGTTGGCTCACAGTACATCGATGATGTCGTGCTGCATGTTGCCTGGAAAACTAGTGGTAGAGGTGGAACCTGGCCGCTAGTTAAATGGCCAGTGCTTTAATGACAGGACAGCCCTATCCTGGTTTACTTCTTGTGTCCTGATTCTGTTAGCAAGTGGGCATTTGTTGGGGTGGAAGCGCCGTCCACATTTAAGCAAAATGGTTTTCCCCTCGTTACATCCTGTAAAGTAGCCAAGTGGTTAGGTGCAGTGTTGATGTAAATGGCTGAGGTGAATGTGTTGCAGTTTGGGACAGCAGTGAGAGGGATGAGGGAGGTAACAGAGGTGGCATTCACACTGTCTTTCTGTGCACGGTGTCTCACGCACAGTATGTCAGTAAGCAGTAGAAATTAGAGAGCGGTGACAAGAGAACCAGAGCTCTCAGAGACTAGTGCTTTTCCTTTCTCTCTCTTCAAATGACCCAGAAGGCTGGGGTCATAAATGCCAGACTTACTAATGAGCTGCTGTTTATCAGTATGTGTGTACATGAGCACAGCGTAGGCCATGCTCGCTGTGATGACCAAGGCAACCCAGGACAAGCCGTGCTCACAGCAAGCCCGGCGCTGCAGCTGGCTTTGGGTGGGTGAGTGGCCTTCTGTGGCTGCCACAGAAGTTGCAGATGTTCTGTGTTGGCCAGAAGATCCCTATGCGAGGACCTTGAATGTAGAAACCTACATTCACATTGCTTGGCTTCAGTACAAGCAGCGGTGCTGTTATCGCCGAGGAGAGACTGTGCCTCAGCCTGCACTGAAGCAGCTTCCCTGCTGTCCAGATGTGAAAATCACTTTCAGGCTAACACAGAAGTATTGAGCAGCACTTGAGAGATGCTGGAGGCTATGATGAGCAAAGCTATCATGATTAAACTGATAATTGTAAAAGAAAAAGGCTGCAGAGGAACCAAGTCAACCAGCAAATCACTGCTTTCTGTTTTTCCAAATAGTACAAAGTGTTATTTAAAGAAAGGAAAAGGTGTTTAAAAATATATGCAGGAATCAACGGAAGAAAAACAGGCAGCAAAATTGTGCAAGCACCATTAAGCTGCAGAAATTTTCCTTGGACATGTTGCAGTACCTTTTGAAAGCAGCATATGGGGTTTATTCTGGTGACTCTAATTTTAACATGAATGGGAGTCACGTGGAATACTCCTGGCATACTGCTTTGAAAATAGATCCCTGCATGATTAAGGAAGACTGAAACCTTTTTAAACCTCAATCTTTTAATACTTCTTTTAACCAAATCTGAAATGTGTTTAGAGGAAAGCATTAATGGAATGAAAATGGTCCAACCCTGAATAAAGGCTAATAGAACAGGTAGAAATGCTTAGTGCTAAGCCAGTAGTATGTGTTTGTGCTTCAGAGGCTGGGAAATGAAAGAAGAAAACTTGCACCCACTGTTGTAGCTGCCTCTGCGTCACTTGACCTTTATAAATGTGCCTCTTCCCTTGGAAGAGGAATAAATCATTCCACCTACCATGTGCAGAGAGCAGAGAGCTCAATGAAGAGAGCAAGAGCAAGGCAGGATTTGCCTCTGAGATGGCAAGCGTGGCCGTGCTGCAGTATTGATAGCATCTTTAGCTCACGGGTGATTGAGACTGAAGAAATACATACTGGGAAGAGTGATTAGGGGAGGCTCATTAGTGGGAAGGAAGCTCTGAGCAGATGCAGCAGCCCTGACAAAATGAGCCAGAACACTGATAGAGCCGGGCCTGGTGTGTGGGCTGAACGCGAAGTCGGGTTGCTGGAGGGAGGTTCAGAGAGTCCTTTCTGACAGCCGGTCCTTCCTACCCGTCTTCAGAGAACGCAGTCTTCACAGCTTCCTGAAGGGCTGTGGAAAGGGTGAGACACAAAGCAGCCAGAAAACCATACTGATGAATAGAGACATGGGCATAGGGAGGAGTATGGACGGTCATCTGGTGCACAGGGAAAGAAGGGAAAGTTCTTTTTCCTTTTCTAATACTCCTTTTCCTAGTTTATTTTTATACCTTTAGTTTTTGGGGGGTTGCTGCTTTAGTGCTTCAGGATCTCCTCTGTTTGTTTGCAATTCCTCACTTGCCTGTCTTACTAATACTTACCTTGTTATCAGGTAAGGAGATATTGGTAACACACACACAAAAACTTGCCTGCCTTTCCTCTTTTTCACACAATCCTCACTAGTGTTGTGTTACCCCAGGATGCTGAGCTCACCTGCCCTTCACATCTGTTGACTTTGAGTGGGGTGTTAATGTGCTTTGATGGGGTTTCTCCAGTCATTCCGACGTGGTTGCCACTTCCCAGATTTGAATGTGAGATGCAGCAGGCAGTAAAAAAGAGTGTTTATGTCGGCTTTATTTAAGCAAGACACTTTATTTAAGCAAGCCTATTTATATGGGTTATTTATAGTGCATTTGGCTGTGAGTGGGGGTGTGTGGGCATGCTTCTGTTGTGCATGCGACACGTGTTTGGGGTATGTATATTTGGCTGCACATTTCCATGTATGTGGATTGATAAAGTGGCTGTTAATGTCTTTGGGAAGGGAATGTTTGCAAAGCCCAGCTTAACCCAGTGAGGCTCTGAAGCCCATGGGAGCAGACATGTCCTGCCAGAGACTGCAGGAGTCAGGAGCTCATTTTGTGTGCTCCGAGTTGCCTTAGGAGGGTAGGGAGGGTATTGCGCTTTCTAGCTAAGGTGAAGTGTCCACTCGGTGAACTGCTCCTGTTGGAGGGGCCTTGCAAAAACATAACTGTGTGGTGAACAGCTCTAGCTGTTCGTTCACCTGGTATGAGCATCGGTTTGATTTCCGTGGCTGCATGAGGTGCAAGCAGACAGAGCTTGTTCTGCTCAAGAAAGCTTGCTGTGCGCTTGCTGGATGTGGAAACCAGGCTCGTGTTCTCTCTTCCTCTCATTAGCTGCAGTCTTGGCAATCCCTTTCTGCACCTCCAGTGTACCAGTCCCTGTGAGCCTGTGTTGTGGCAGTAGTGTGAAATGGATGTGATAGATGGAGGAGAGGCCCTCAGCATCAGCTTATTAAAATAATGGGCTGGAGCTCCTCCAGCAGCAGCTGGGAAGGTGAACCAAGGCAAAGCTAACTCTGTAACTGAGCTGCTCTCAGTGCACTCTTCCTAAACATCATGGACCACCATTGTCGTTGAAGTCTTAAAGTGCATAATCACACTGACACTGTCCATCTATAGGCTGCCGGGTGTCTGAGTGTTGCTCTTAAATAACACAGAGCAGAAGCTTTTGCAATTAAAACAGACACATAGAAAACTCTCCTGGATAAAAGTCCCCCTTCTTTTCCCAGAGGCAAGTTCATACAGGGTATTTAGGAATCCAGAGGTGTTTGCTAACATTATCCATTGTGCCAGTCGTAAGGGCCTGTTGGATAAAACCCAGAGCCCCTGCTTCAGGTCTCACACTGCTAACCTGTTCCCCATTAGCCACAGACAGTATGAGTTTTGTGTGAACAGATTTAATATCCCTGTGCAGCAGATGTGCTGACACATGGGCTTCTGCAGTCAATGGGGTAAATAATCTCCTGTTTAAGTAGTTCCTAAGTACCTATTTATGTAATTAACATATTAAAGAAATCACACCTCATTATTTCAGTGGTGAACCATGGCAGCATCAGAGGGAGTTCAGATACCTGAGACAGGTGAGATTTTCTTTTGTCTTTCCTATTGCTCTTTGGTTTTGTTAAAAGCAGAAAAGTAAAATAAATCATTCTGTTGCCATTGCACATGATCAGGGAGAGATTTAATCTACATCTTCTAGAAGAAGAAAACCATAATGCACTAATGAGTAAGATGGAGGTGAGCATGCATGCATGTAAGAGAGGCAAAACTGAATACATACACGGCATAACCTATTTCAACAGCGTTAGTAGTATGGCATGCGTTCCTCAGATCCCACCCTATGGGGACTCAAGTGTTACAGGGAAGTCTCAGACTGATGGATTGCAGATAAATCCAGCTTGTGTTGCTGGTTTGGCAGTCTGTGCAAAGCATGAGCTGGAGAAGTAGATTATAAGTAGGTATAAGTAGGTATAAGATTATTGCAGGTAAAATGCTGCAGTGATGTGAAATTGTTCTCTCCTGGCCACGTGTGCTCCAAACCAAGGGAGCGAGTGAGAGAACTGAGATTTAGAGGACGTGACTGAAAATCCTCTCAGCGTGTTGCAAAGGGGGTCTGATAGAAAACTATGAGATGCCTTTGAGCAAGGTGGGCAAAGGAGGGAGCAGGGAAATCCTAATCCCGGCTGTGGATGATGGCTATGTGGCAGATTTGGCAGGTGGCACTCACAGGCTGAATGTACTTCTAAAACACACAAGGTGATGTCTGCAGCCCTTGCAGCTGTACGCCTCAGGGTGCTGTGTAGGGATTCTGGGTGTCGGTGATGTGTGCGGTGGAACCTTTTTGTGTCCACTGTCTGGATTTGTCAGCATTGATTTGGAATTCTTCAGTGCCCTCTCATGCTATGTGGCTGCTGTCTATGTTTGCAGTGGCAGGACTTAAAGGTTGCAGGCAGCGGCGGGAGCCTGTGTACTCTAAGCTGTTTAGTTTTATATGGTAGCTGTACAAAGACAACCCATGATTGCATATGACGCTGCCTCCAAACCTGAACATCACTTGAGGTTGTTTGTCAGATAGGTCTCTGCTGTTCCCAGGGTCAGGGTTAGAAGTAATGTTCTTTTTGTGTGCGTGTGCATCGGAATCTATCCAACATCAGATCTGTTCACTGTGACAGAGCAGTCCTCTTCTAAGCAGCCCAGTTTCTCTTCCTTCCTTTAATTTACAGCGGGTTTCTCGTGTGTGGCTGTGGTGGCTTTCTTCTTGTTGTTTGTTTTTTGGTTTGGTTTTTTTGAAGATTGGGGTATTTTAGTTCTGCATTAAACATGAGGCGTTTTAGAACTTCTTGGAGTTAACATTGGAGGTGGAAATGGAGCCTACAGCCGTGCTGTCTAGACTAGGAAGTCTCCTTTCACCACCCAGACTGCGCGTAATCGTTTAGCAATAGGAAAACTGAGAAATATTCATGTCGGTTCCTGTAGCCAATTTCAGGATTGTTTGTAGGCTGTCTTTGGCTTAGCTGAAGAACTTCAGTTGTCAGAGAAGATGAAGTATTGCAAATTCAACACCCCTAGACAGTCATCATCCAGACTGCTGTTGTCTGTGTCCAAGACTGTCGTGTGAAACTCTATAAAGCTCTAATTTTCATAGAATCAGGATCATAAAATGCTTTGGGGTGGAAGGGACCTTAAAGCCCATCCAGTTCCAACCCCTGCAATGGGCAGGGACACGTTTCACTAGAGCAGCTCCACATCCCTTCTTGTGGTGTTGCCCCAGAGCTGGATCAGGACTGCAGGGGAGGGGTTTCCATGCATCTCAAAGGCTTTAACATAAGCATGCATCCTCAGAAGGGGGGCAGCTTGGCTGGTGGTGCCAGAATGCTCCTCGTGCTCACAGTACAGGAGAACGTAGTGAGTACTGAAAGTGCTCATTGGCGCTTGGATGGTGGGAATGCAGTGTGTGCTCTGCAGAATGAAAGGGTCTGTGGTTTTGTAATTCATACGGACCTTGCTGGGTGCTGTGGTGGCAGATCACCTCGGAAGGTCACGTCTAAGCTGATTTGCAAAGCTGTCTTCCTCACACTGTTTTGAGCAGCTTATATATCACCCGGTGTTCCTAGTCAGATAAGCTTTGTGGTTTGTAGTAGGGCTGCCTTAAGTGGCAGGAAGGATAGATAACTCTTTATGCTGTGGCCCAGCATTTTCATCTTAATTTGTGCTTATGTGCTGCTATCCAAAAGCTACTTTCAGATGCAGTAACATTAGGGAAGAACAAACAAAAACCCCAAACCTGCTTGTTGAAATAGAGCGTAGAGGGCTTCTGCCAACGGAGGCGTAAGGGTTTCTGATACTAAGATTTGGGGAAAACCAAACTAAATGTGTAATGTGGCCCTGAAAGTCTCTGAAATACTTGTGTGTATTACCTACAGCCTAATTGCCGCTTCGGAAATACAGATGTGGAAGGCAAATCTGTTGGTATTCCTGGAATAGCTGAACAGGGGCAAATTCCTGCAGCAGCTCGGTTGCTGCTACAAATGGAGTTTTGAAAGGGCTGGGAAGTTTACTGGGAATCGACAGGTAATTTATGGCACTGGAAGAGGAGTCCACTGGGAACCAACCAGGGAATCTGTGACTTGGGAGGCGTTAGGAGGTTAACCGTCTTCCTCATGTGGGCTAAAAACAGTAAACCCCACGATGTAGAGGGATGAGTAAGCATTATATCACTGTTGAGTGCTCCTCAGTTCTCCCACACGAACAGGTCTTAGCCCATGGCAGCATACTGCCCAGGGCTGCTGGCAGGTTGGCAAGCAGCAGCTTTGGTGTGGAGCCTTCCTGGGAGTCTTTGATCCTCTTGGGTAGACAGCATCATTCCATCCCACTGCCTTAGATTGTTCACAAGTCTCATTTATGAAGTCGCTTTGAATTTGCCTGGGTTTTTCTAGCTGTGAATATTTGATCTCCTTTGAAAGCTTTCTTGGGTAATTGTGCCCTGGCCTGCTTTGGAGCGCAGTGAAACTTTCAGCCTGTTTGTTCTCACACCACAGCCTTGGGAGGAACAGGAATGCCATTTGCAGGGGAGATTACTAAGAAAAGAAGGTGACAAAGGGTGAGGCTTCTTACAGTTAAAACTAACAGCTTGCTGCCATCAGAAACAGATCTCTGCCGCTTCTGTTCCTTTCTTACAGCAGGAAAACACCTTAAAAATGGGGCTTCTAAGTTCATGACTGGTTGCCCTAATCTGGGACACAGCCTTTTGCCGTCGGTGGGTGAAATACAGATGAAGAGGTTTATAAACTGGACCGAGGTTGTGTTTCTCCAGCCACTTCCAGGTTGCACTGGTAATCATTAGGTTTGCTTGCAGCAGAGCTTTGTTTAACAAGGCCCTTCCTAATGGGCAGTTTTGAACTCTGTATCATCAACAGAAAGGAACAATGTGTTTGTTAGGAAGCTCTCCAATTTCATATTGGCTTAAAAAAACTAAGCAGCATAAAGACCCGGTGGGAATGTGACAGGACAGTCGGGTTTCGCTGTCTGGTAGCATTTTACGTCTGTATTTATGGTTTGCATGACTGTTTTAAGCTCTGTGTATTAACAGCAGTTCCAGTCTAAACAAGAAGCAACAGCTAGCAAATGGAACTGCTGAACTGCTTTATCCTTCACACACAAGTGAAGGGTATGGACTGTACCCTCAGAGAACCCTCTCCCCTGTGTGATGTAGGCGTCAGGAGGTGGTGGGAGAGGGATGCAACTGGATAGATTGCCTTTTTCCATGACAGTCCTGCCAGCAAACGGAGGCTTTCTAGTTGCTCCCCTCCCTTCCCTTAAGATGCACATCGTACATCTCTCCACAGTTTAATGTTTCAAAACTGAAGGAGTGACCATAAAAGCCTGCAGGCTCGGGGTAATCGTCATAGCAGTGGTGCTGCAGGAAGTAGGAGGGGGCGATGCTCTAGAAGAGAATGAAAACCAGAAGTACAAATGAATCCTTACAGCATCCTGAGCCCTCAAAGCATCGCAGTTCTCTTGAAAGCTCATTTCTCTGTCAGAAATAACGGAGTGGCAGGTGCCCTGAGAAGCCAGGTCTCGTGTCTCTCTGTGGGCTTTGCTCGTGAGCACTAGACCAACAGGCTGCAAAGACCTTCCTGGACTCTGGATTAGACCCAGGTAGAACACATTTCACAAGGAGTGGCCTTTATTACACAGGGTGATCTGGGAATCTACCCGCAAGGCTCTGTCGTGGTGCATTTTAAAAGGCTGCTGTTTTGCAGGGCTAAGGCAGTGGGTGTCTGTTATTAGGGCAGTACAGGAACGTTGGGGTTTGGGTTTTTTTTTTCAGAAGGGCCTTCAATTTTTGTTCCTCTTTTAGTTAAAGGAATGAAGGTGTTTATGACCAAGGAATCTGTCCTCTTTTTGTCCGGTCTTCTCTAACGCCATTATAATAGTGTGTCAGTGTCTCAGAGTCTCTCTGGGCTTATCTTTGTAATATAAATGGATGCATTTAGGTTTTCTCCCCCTTTTGCAGTTTCAGTCACAGAAGCATGGAGAGAATGAAAGATTGTTTCAGGTCTCCCAGCAAAAGTGTCTGAGGAGCAGCCAGAAAGTGCCCCCAACTGCCAAGTCCCTGTGCTGACTTCATTGTTGGCCTGAGTCTTTCCTCTCTCTCAGATATTGCTTCCTTTCCTCTCCTGACCTGCTCGTCATTGCTTTCCTGTATCATCAGAAGGTAGGACAGAGATTTATAACTCTGAGTAACAACCCTTTTGTGCGTGAAGTTTTCCTGGTGGCATGTTTCATCAGGCCCTGGGCGGTGGAGTAGGGGAGGAACATCCAGTGGAGAATTAGTTGCCTGAAGACTCAGGTCACTGTGTGCGTGTGCCAGATCTAATTTTGGAAGCCCGCTAGCAAAGCACATTGCTGAGGAAGTTTCATAATAGTCGTGTCAGACTTTGACCCCCGTTTGGACAGATGCAGTTTATGGAGCTGGAAAGCAAGATGTAGTGTTTTGACAGCCCGTACAGCGGTTTTGTCTTCTGCTGCTCTGTTACTTTACAGTGTGCACCTGCAGCCCAGAAACCACCCGTGCGCTGGGCTGCATCCCCAGCATGGGAGCAGCAGCTCAGGGAGGGGATTCTCTGCTCTGCTCTGCTCTGCTCTGGAGAGACCCCCCTGAAGCCCTGATCCAGCTCTGGGGCAGCAGCACAAGAGGGACATGGAGCTGTTGGAGCGAGGCCAGAGGAGGCCACGGAGATGCTGCGAGGGCTGGAGCAGCTCTGCTCTGGAGCCAGGCTGAGAGAGCTGGGCTGGGTCAGCCTGGAGAAGAGAAGGCTCCTGAAGGGGAGACCTGAGAGCAGCTCCAGTGCCTGAAGGGGCTGCAGGAAACCTGGAGAGGGGCTTGGGACAAGGGATGCAGGGACAGGCCAAGGGGAATGGCTTTAACCTGCCAGAGGGGAGACTGAGATGAGCTCTTAGGCAGAAGCTCTTCCCTGGGAGGGTGCTGAGGCGCTGGCACAGGGTGCCCAGAGAAGCTGTGGCTGCCCCATCCCTGGCAGTGCTCAAGGGCAGGTTGGACACAGGGGCTTGGAGCAAGCTGCTCTAGTGGAAGGGGTCCCTGCCCGTGGCAGGGGTTGGAGCTGGAGGAGCTTTAAGGTCCCTTCCAACCCAAACCATTCTGTGATTACTCAAACTCAGAATATGACTAAGGTGTATTGTTTGGGTACACAGGGAGCATACCTCCTTAGCATGTGAATGTGTACGGGTGGATGCTTCTTGTGTTCATATGTGCATCTGTATTTGTGTGTCGTGGTTTGTTTGCACGGGGAGAAAGTCAATGTGTGCACAGCTCTGTCTGCGTGTACTTTCCCAGTGCCTATGAAGAGAGAAAGCAAACTCACAATCAAATAAGCAGTGAGAGCAGGGGAAGGAGGGGGAAGAGATGAGATTGCAGTTGATTACGAGCCTGGCAGCAGATGTGCTACACAAATCCAGCCCGCTGCATCCAGGCTGTTTCCATGGAGATGGAGCGAGTCATTGTGAAGCTCCGGCACGCTCCCCTGTGGCCCCAGGTCCCCACTGGCGGAGAGGGGGAGACCCAGTGATGGGGAGCTCTGATTTATTCACACACCCCCCCCCCCGTCTGATGGTAGGATGCTCGGGGAGCAGCGCTCGCTCTTCCTCAGGAATATGGTTTCCCAAGATGCTAAATAAATGGGCAGGAGTTTCCCTGGATCGGGATGCGATTGGTTGCCTCCGCCCAGCCGTGCCAATGGGAGCTCGAGTGGCCCTCGGGTACCCGCAACATAAGCAAAGCTGGATGCTCGCCCCAGCGGCGTGGGGACGGGAGAGCGGGCAAAGGTGTGCGAAGGAGGGGGTCTCCTCCTCTCCCATGGCTATGCCGAGGACGGATCTCCTTAGAGAGCATCACCGGGGACCATCTGCCGCCGGCGCGCGCTGTGCCTCCCGCAGAAAGCAGCATTAAGTCATCCGCTCGCTGTCGTGTGGGAGGCGAATTTGTCGTCGGGAACGATGGAGCTAGGGGATCTCTGTAAGTAAACCCGTGTACTTTATCCTGCTCTTTCAGCCCGGGGAACAGATCCCTGGATGGTGTCAAGGAAAAAGCAGTAACAACTGCAAATAGCATGAAGGATTTCTCGGGTTTGTTTCACATGGAGCAAGACGTGTTCTCCCTAGTGGTTTCAGGCATCGGGCAAACTAGTTCGCTGTGTGCTTTGCCTTGGGTGGTTGTTTAGCTTAATTAAGATTAGTCTGTGAAGGATGCTGTATTCCCCCGAGGCATTTCAGAGCGCCTCTGTGTTTGAACGGGAAGGCAAGCCACATGGAGCGGGAATATTGCAAGTCCGAGGTGCCCATATGGGGTGTCGGTGTCGGTGTAATAATAACAGACACGTTGTTACTGTGGTTTGTCAAACACTAGTTTAAACCCCAAGCCAAGAAAACGTGAGTTGCTCATCATTCCTCGCTGTGTTCAGCCCAGGGAATCATTGATTGTCCTGCCTTTTATGTTAGTTTGTTGGGAATTTTTGCATTCATTTATTCTCTGGGGAAGGGTTCTAAAAGCCAGATTAAATTCCAGAGCTTTCCTGTTTGTTGATGAAACAGGTGAGTACACATAAAGTGTGGAGTTTCCTTTTTCACCATTGCGGGGCATGAGTTAGAAGTTGATTCCTTTGCCTATTGGGACCCTGCTTTGATTCTGTAAAGCAGAAATGGTATATGTAGAAGAGGGAGGGAGGGGTGTGTGCAGATCTGTCCCCCTGTAGCCCTCTGGGGTTACTCAAATTACCCCAGCCATGAATTCAGCTCAGCATTGTTCATGTTTGATCGGGTATTTGCCGTTAGAGCGGGAGCTTTGGTGGATGGATGACTCTCTGCTTTAACCCTGTCTGGGGCTGTAGTCATCTCATCTGGTTTGTGAAAATACATAGGAGACAGGGCAGAAATAGGACCAAACTCTCTGTATTGTCACTCTGTGCCTGAGCTAGCCATGTGTATCGGGAATATTATAGCAACCCAGCTAGGTGCAAACATCAGATGAAGCCGGCTGCTTTTTAGGGATCTTTTTCTAGTGTCTTTGTGGTCATTTCAGCACTAGACACACAGCTGCTTTTCTGTGGTGCTGGGAGCTGCTGGGAAGTTACATTGCTGGGTGGGGGATAATTTCATGTCAGTAAGGTTTAACTGGTCAGCTTTGCTTTGGAGATACTGCCTTGCAAGTTATGGCAGGAAGGTGTGCTTGTGGAGCTTGTGCTAAAGGAATCGGCATCGCCTCCGAGCTGATGCCAAAAGGAGCTGTCAGTGTTTTAAAGAACCGTTGGGTCAGAATAAATCAGGAAACACAGAACACAGAATTCAGTGCATCAGTGCAGTGAGTGTCTGGTGGTGAAGGCTATATTAAGCTCCTCTCTGTGTACTTCTGAGTGTTTAACCCAATGTATCACAAATGCAGGAGGACCCCGCGTTAAGCTTGAATTATTGCCTTTTCTGAAGACATAGATGTAGGTTGCTTTTCCTTGTGTTTCCCGGGGGTGTTGGGGCCACCCCTTATTGAAATGGTGGCCCCAGGCGTCCTATGGTACTGAGCTTAAAACCAATGTCATTTCCCTAATCTGTGCAAAAAAAGAGATAACCGTTCACTCTTAGTGCAGTACTTGGTTGTGTTTAGCAGTGATGCAAGTGCCAAGAATGACATTCCTGAAATGAAGCAGATATTTAGTTGCTATGTCACCTTCCCCAGGGGCTCGTACCATTCATTTATACTTACTTAAAACCGAGGGAGCTGAAAACCCCATCACGTACAGCAGTCTAGGCAAAGAGGTGTGCCCACTGCCCATCTTGGAGGTGGATGCTTTGATCTAGGCTGAGATGCTCCGTAAAAGGCTGAGGGAGAGCTTGGACTCTCGTACAACTGGGCATGGTTAGCTCCTGATTTGAGGCTGGTTATTTTGAACACCTTTGGGATGCATCATAGTGATGCTCCATTGCACGTCTGGGGGGTTTTAATTCTATACCTGCTACCTTCTGCTTGATTTTCTGGTAGATAATGTGAAAGCCTAGGAGAACATTGCCTTCTGAGGTCACCACAACTCTTAAGATGATCTTCCAGGGCTTGTTAGCACTCCAGGGATCTAGTTCAAACAACACAAACCTCTCAAGTTTAGTCACTAGCGCTAGACAAATACTGTGTGACTGATAGATTTCCTGTATCTCCCATAACCTTGTTTGAAGGGATTTGTTTGCTTGTCTATCCCTGTGCATTAGCAGATAAAGGGAGGGGGACGGGGAGGGAGAGAGGCAGCCTCCAACTGCTGAGCTGTGGATAGTGCATCGGAGCAGTCTGTCTGAGGGCTTCAACCCACAGTGGTGCCTGCGGTAGGAGAACTCGTGTTGCAGTCAAAGCCGTGCTTGCATTAGATTTTTGACCTGATGGTGCAGAGAACAGTTGCTTGTCATTACTGCTCGGGGATGATCTACGTGGGAGAGGCATTACAGATTCCCAGGCTATAAGAGTTCCAGCAACAGAGGAGTGAGTAGGCTTCAGTGAGAGCTGTGGCATGCTGGCAGCAGTTGGGAGGATGCAGAAGCTGAAAAATGCTGTCTTGGAGTAGCTTTAATTGGTTGCATTGGAAAACACTTGGTTCAGTGGACTCATATGTCTTCTAAAATGCTTGGTGCCAGACCAAGTTGGCAAACCTCCATTGACTTACATGAGAAGCCACCAGACCTTGATCCCATCTTCAGTTTTATGTGTACATTTTTCTTGGAAGAGCAAGGTTTTACAAAGGCAGCAGGTTGTTTTTCCTCTCTGTTTCCCTCAGCAACAGTCATGTTAAAAACCTGGGTGGGGTGGGCATTGCAGAGGTTTTGACTTGTTTCCAGGGGCTTTAACCTTAATGGGTTATCCTTCGTCTGCTCACAGAGCTCATTCATTGCCAGTGGGATGGGGCTTGGAGCAACCTAATGGAAGGTGTCCCTGCCTGTGGCAGGGGGTTGGAACTGGATGAGCTCTAAGGTCCCTTCCAACCCAAACCAATGTGTGATCTTTTAGTCAATGCTGGAAGCATAGAGCAGGAATCCAGAAGGGAGGCTTTGTATGTGTCCACAGGCAGTGAATTCGAGTATTTCACTTTTTCCCTGGACCTTAACCCTCTTTCAGTCTCAGTAAAAACACTGTGGTCAATCATATACTGGGTAAACAGATTCTAGAGCCACCAGTCTTCTGTTTTGCCTCAGTTGTATTTGTGTTTTCACCCCTTTATTCAAGTGCACTACAGTTCAAGTGATCTACAGCTTTTACACAAGCTACAAATCAAATAACTCTTCTTTAGTTGGCTCAGTGTGTTTACATCCAGATGAATTGCAGACAGTCATAACTCCAGATCAGACTAACTGCTCAAACGAGACCAGTGCCTCATTTCTGTGTCTGGAAAAAAGCATTTTCAGGCAGAGTCACTCCATGCTAGGACTTGGCTTACGTAGAGCATCGTGCCAAGTCACAGGAAGCTCTCACTCCCCGTCCGGTACATGCACCCTCGCATCACACATGGCAAGTGCACACAACAAAGCAACACCAGGCACGGAACAAAACCGGAGGAGCAGTGAAACAAAGAGGAGTGACTGGTGAAAAGCCCATTGATTTGCTTGACGCCCGTTTGGTGCGGCAGTGCGCAGCGCTGATCCGAAAACTCCTGTGCGTCACCAAGTTTGGAGAACAATGGGAACTGTCAGTCCCAGCAGATTGCACAGGCCTGTCATTATTCCTCCATTGTCTCGATGCACTAAGTGGCACGCAGAGGGGGTTTTGGCAGCAGTTCAGGAGTGGTCTTACAAAGAGGGATCGCGTGTCGCTACCACACGTGTGTTGTCATTTGGGATTAGAGTTCAGCCCAGCGCAGGCCCGTAGGAGCATGTCTGCCCCCATCTGGGTGCGCTGCTTTTATGGTGCTCGTTCGTTTGGTCTCTTAAAAAGAGATCTGCAAGTACAAATCACCGCTTTTCTCCGTTCTTAACTGCAAAAATGTAAAAGCAAGAACCCGTAAATGACTTTGTGTTGACTTAGGGTCTTCCTCAGAGCTAGAGTACTGCAGATTCCTTCTGCTCTGCCATGCTGTTTTGCCCCCCGGTTAAGAAGCAGCAGCAGCACAGGCACCCCACACTCCTCATCCTTAGGAACCACAGGAACTGGCACAGGGTGCCCAGAGAAGCTGTGGCTGCCCCATCCCTGGCAGTGTTCAAGGGCAGGTTGGACACAGGGGCTTGGAGCAAGCTGCTCTAGTGGAAGGGGTCCCTGCCCGTGGCAGGGGTTGGAGCTGGAGGAGGTTTAAGGTCCCTTCCAACCCTGATTCTACAGCCCTCTTAGAGACATGCGCCTGTGGGGAGAAGCACGATAGGAATGAAGACTGGCTTTGTATCAGGGAGACTCAATTTTAAGTTCTTTATTGAGCATCAGAGGCCAGGTAACTAGACAGTGTTTTGTCTGGAACCATTCATACTCTTCCCAGGGGAGCATCACCTGCATGCATACCTCACCCAAATGAAGTTCCAGTGCAACAAGAATCATGGCATTCACTCTGAAAATGAAAATAAGGATTGAGCTGTGCATTCTTAGCATCGCTACCTTGCAGAACCCATAAGTATTGCAGTAAGTCAGCAGCATTTTGAGAAGCGTGCAGGGCATAGATCACCTTTTTATGGGCTTCATACAAATTCTGGCCAGTTTCACAGGTTAAGAATTCAGTGGTTTCAAAAAAACCCATGTGAAAGTCAGACCTCAGAGGACACAGATGACCTTCACAGAAAGTGGAACTTTGGTTAGCCATGGTTTGGGCATTTGTAACTCCTCTGTAATGCATAAAATCAGTCTTGTAATGGGGTGAAAAAGAAGATCTTTGTATTAATGCTAGCACACAAATTAATACATCAGATAATATACTCTTCTCCTGAATTGGTGGACTGCTTTTATCAGCGCTTTTGATGTGGCAAAGAAAGTGCTTGTTCCGTAGCTGCAAACCCAGCTCTCTTAGTCTTTGAACTTCAGTTTCCTTAAGACTTGGAACATGGTGGTACAGAGAGCAGCTTCCGCAGCGAGGTACTTCAGGATTCACATCCGAAGGCATATTAGACACCACACAAAGGGATTTTCTTTTAGATGAGGTTTTCAAATAGCTGTTAACTTTCTGGCTCGACCTCTGGATTTGCTCCCAGTCTGCATTGAAAGAAAACGAATCTACCCACATACGGTTATCTCCAGCAAGATCAAAGCTGTCACCGGTGTGTGCTGTATCCTGACACTGGTGAGAGGGAAATGGAGCTAAAAAAAACCGGTGGGGGAAATGGTGAAAAGATTTGAATGAGTTCACATGTATAAAAGACACGCACCCACGGATCTTGGGAGCGGAGGGGAGGCTTTCAGGATTAGCTGCAGCTCTTCTGTTTGGAAGCAGCAGAAGGTTCCTTTGTTAGCCTCACCAAGGTAATTAAACAGGCTTGAAAACAAACAAAAATAGATCTTCTGGTTCCCTACAAATGCAGCTCTGCCAGTGCTTTGCTGGGGAAGTTAATAAGGTTCTAACTTTAGGCTGGGTTTTCTGCCTGGTGCCTAAGGGAGAAGCGACTGCAAAGGATGGTGCTATTCTGTGCTGCCTTTGGAGCCCCTCATCAAGCTGTGTGGTGTCTTTCCTAGCTCCCACTCTTCTCTGGCAAAGTGTAAGCAGTCATAGGTTACCCCAGCCCCACTGGATGCTTCCTGAAGGGCTGCCATGACTGTCCCATAGGTATCTGCAGAGTGAGGACTGCCGCTTTTCTCATCTGCTTGTGTTTCCTGCTGTCCTGTGTGAAAGCAGCAGAGTGCCTTTGCAGAGCCTGTCCGTCCTCCATTCGGACACCTGATGGGTATAATGCATAGCAGAGTCAAGGTGTGCACTTTGTTGCCTGTGTTACCACCTCTGCATCTGATAATTCAGCGTGATGCTGAGGAATGTTGTGGATGGAAGAAGCTTGCTCTGTAAGAAAACTAATTCACAGTCCCTGTGTTTGACACAAGGGGTTAGAATGTACCTGTGGCACTAGCCACAGGGAAGGCAAGGACCACAGAATAACCAGTCTTTTCTCCTGACTCTCTCTGTGCCCTCACAAGAGACATTCTCTCCCTGCTCCCCATACGCACCTTTTGTAGGGTGGAATGAAGCCATTTGGCTGTCAGAAGCTCTGCTCAGCTTTCGGGAAAGGGATCCTCACTGATGAGAGATTCTTTATGGTCTGTCAAGCTCTTGGGGTCCTGCTTTGCTACAGCTGCATAGAGGTATGTGATGTCCACCAAATCTCTCACTTGTACATGACTAGCCGTTTTGTTGCATGGGGTAATAGGCAAAGGCTTGAGTTAGAAATACCTCCTGTGCTTTGTGACTGCAATGAGAAGCTGCACTGTATTTATATGTTAATAGTTGGTCTTGAATTTTTCTGCTTTTAAATGCCATTATAACACTGTTAAATATTGAATAGAAGAGTGAAAAGTCCATTTACAGTTACTTCACGAATAAATTCCTTTGTTCTACTTTCCAACTTACCTTTTAAAATCCCCTGTTTAAATTACCACCCTATCTCAAACAGCAAGTTAATGTTCTGGGGTTATGCTTAGAATGCCTTAAGTCCCATTTTCAGTTGCAAGTGGAATTATGCTCATTTCTAATGGTACAGAAGAGGTACAGGTGAATCTCAAAATCTGTTCTGCTTGTTCATGCGTGACATTACATATCAGCTCACCTTTGCATGCAGGATTTCCATCATTTGAAAGTCATGGGACCTCTCCTCCAGGCTCAACTTCACACCAATCCCAGTAACAGTTTTCACTGCTAAAGGTTCTAGCCCAGCAAATTTCAAGGCTTTGAATTTGTATTATATATTTAAGGTATAAGCTAGAAATGTCCAACCATGAATTTCTTCGGTGGAGTAAGCATCCAGTGTTTCAAGCATATACAGATCTGAGCATTAATACTTGTCATTGATTTGGTAAGACAAACGGTTGCTCGATATGTGTGAGATTTTGGGGGTTACAAAGCACTTTGCTGCCAGGTTTCAACCAAGAAGGAAACAAACACCTTTTGGATTCTGTTAGCTGTTACTGGTAATGAATGAGACCTGTTTTCTTGTCAGTCAGAGAGAGGCATGGCAGATTTCTAATGTGGAAAGTATAGGAAAGGCCCACAGCTAATTATATGATTTTAAGCTTAAACACCAGAGCTCAGCTGCAGCTTGTTCCACAAGTTTGCCTGAGCTGTAATTTAAAGGTTTTATTGCACCAAAATCCCAGAAGTTATTGCAGTTTGCAGTAGGGGGCTGCCGAAAGATGATCAGAGTGTGTAGAGCTTGTGACTGGAAAGAAATGTGCCCATTTCATCATGATCTCCTGCACAAACAGATACCTGGGCCTGAATCCAGATCCTTCAGATCATGCCCTTGATCCTGTGTCATCATTGCCTCGACATCATTAGTACTGGCAAGCCATGTAACCTGACCAAGGGTATGGCACATCTCTGATGCCACACCGCAGTTGGAGCATCTATTGATGGCCAGTGCCAGAGAGCACCCATGAAAGGTGAATGCAGTAGGTTGTGTGTGTGGTGTAAACTCAGGAGCTGCTTAAAAGGAACACCAGTGCAGAAGCAGAAACCTTGGTTGTGTTGAAACAAGTGCTAAAACTGGCATGAGTTTTAGGCTGGTCCCTAGAATCAGGGGGTTGTCTTCCTCCTGGAGTGCTCAAATTGTCCTGTGAAATCAGTCAAAAGGCACCTCCTCCTAAAGACAGTTACAGATGTCAGAGCTCTATGTGAGTCAGTTGCAAATCAAGCAGCAGCTTTCATTATCAGTATGTAAGAAAGGATGTTTGTTCCACCAGGGATAACAGCTTGTCACTTGCTTTGCTCTCAGGATGCAGGGAGAAAGGAAGAGAAAGAAAGTACTGGTAGCCAAGTTGGCTGCTACAGTCCAGCAGCACAGTCAGTCAGAGCGCTTCCTCATTCCAAGTCATTCTGTAACAGCACTGATTTATCTCGCTGCCATGCGATTGTCTCCTGTTGATAATTGCAGTTCTGTCAAAAGAAGGCAGTGATTTTGCTGAAATCCTGCAAGCTCCTCTTACCAGCAGCGAGCAGGAGGAGAGCAGAGTAAGACTTCCTCCTTTTCACTGATGCCTATAAATAGTCCGTGCTAACCCTAACAGCCTCAAAGACGTAGGGAGTCTTTTTCAGAAGAGAAGAATCCACTGTTTTTAAAGCCACCTTGACTCAGCAGAAGTAGATGTGTGCGGTTTAGATCGTGCCGGGTTGATAATCAAGATAATCAAGCCCTGCTGTGAATGTTTAGCTCTTTGATTCTGGCAGTAACGTTTGACCATTTATTTTAACCCTGCAGCAGAATAGCACCAGTGTTGCTGTAACAGCCGGAAAGGAGGCTCCGAGGCTCCTGCGTTATCATAGAACAGTTTGGGTTGGAAGGGACCTTCAGAGGTGCAGCCCCCCTTCAATAAGCAGCGGCGTCTTCAACTGGATCAGGTCACTCATATGTATTAGAACCAATAATGTCTTATTTACAGTTTTTAACATGTAGTTTTCTGTAGCTCCAGTTTTTCTGTGTGTGTGAGAGAGGAGATAATTACCCAAAGTGAATTTAATTTATATCTAAGAGTGGATTGCTTCGTAACAGATTCTGTAGTTCTCCTTTGTGCTAAGCAGAACTAGTCACAGGAGCTGTTGTATGGATTTCAGTGGGATTGCTCCGGTGTGCAAGTGCTATGTGGGCATGATTTGAGCTACTTCAAAGAGTGAATGAAGTCTCTTAGGAAAGCTGAGACCCTTGGTCTTGGGGACAGGAGTGTTGTTCTAATATGACACTACTACACATGCTTCCGGTTAGGAATTACTGGAAAATCCAGACTGATGTAATAGGAGGTCATAACCAAAATGCTTGGCATTGCTGATGTAAGAATTAAAATGGCTTGTTCTGTTATAAATAATCAAGTAATGCTTCACCTCTTGGTTTGCCCTGTAGTCCTGGAAGACTTCTCACTAGTACGGTTCACAGGCTCATCCCTGGAAATGTAAATTCCTGCAGCACACACAGATCTCTGTATTGCCAGGTTATTTTTACTTTCCCTGTGATTCTAGGCAGACTTAAAAGCTTCAAAAAACCATAGCTAAATTAATACATGTACCATACTGACAAATGTCGAAGTGAAACAAGGCTGTGCAGCAGCCTGAAGATGCTACCTACCGTTCAAGTTATTTTCCTGCTGGTATCAATCTTGAGGAGGAGTTGGGTTTGAAAATATTGTACCCATAAAAAGGTATGAGTTTAAAAAGGAAGAAAAAGAGCATATTCCTGCTATTCTGTGAATATTTTCAGGTTGGATAGAAAGGGTGGTGGAGCTGTGTGTGTTTGACAGCAGCAGTGCATCACTTGAGATTCTGTCTGCTCTGCTCTTAATCCCGTGGTAACTCAGGATCCTTAACCACCAGTTTCTAAACATGATAATCCAAATGCACTGCTGTCAGTTGTGCTGCTCTCATCAAGAGCCACACTGGGCTTTCTGGTCTTTAAACAGTAAGTGGCTTAGCCTAGCAGCCAGTTAAGTGTTGTTGGATTTGATTTTAAATGAGTTTGGCCTGTCTAATAGTTGGTTTCAGTGTAATGCTTAGGTGTCATGCTTTCCTTTGGGTCTTTTGAGGATGGCCTTACTGCATGATGAAAATATCCCTGCTTAGGAATCCCACCCTTGGCAAAACTTAAGTTAGCATTATGAAAAAGGGCTTTCCTCTGCAGGCTGTTCACTTTGCAGTTCACTGTTTCCCTAAGTGCTTTGCTTTAGTAAGGCTTGCCATGCCACAGGGAATAAGAGGGAATACCTCATGGTAACCATCAAAGAGTTCATTGAAATATCAGGCAGATGTCCTACCCTTCGTGTTCTGGATTGCTATTAGGAAGAACAAGAGAAGGAGCCAGTTCCTGGCCATATTGCTGAACAAGCCCTTCCTCCTCCAACTGCTGCTAATGAACCTTCAGAATTAGGCGGATCTCTTTTTAAATACTAAATCATATGGGCCTACAGCCCTGTCACTTTTATTTCAGGAATTCATTCCTAAGGTAAAGGCATTTAGAAGCAGAAGTACCAAGGTAATGCTGTAAAGCATTTCTGGACATCTGTGTTCTAGGTCATCTTCAAGGTCCCTTCTAACTCTAACCAAAACCAGTGGTCCTGTTTCAGCAATGCAAGTATTGGGGATTAGGCTGTGGGTGTTAACAGATGCCATCCAGTAGCTTTTCGCTCACATCATTGGGCACTCAGGTTTGCTCCTGTTTACCCTTAGAGAGGTGTAATAAATTCTGTATTGGCAAAATTAGTAACTGCTGCTGCCTTCCATCATGTAGAGTGGCAAGGTCATCTCTTCTGGAGATCTTTAGGGTACTTCCTTAAAGCCAGGAAAATCAGTAAAGGGACTTGTCTGAAAAGCTCTGGAAAGGTGAACCAAAGCTGCTGTGTCACGGGTAGGCTTACAGGTTAACTTCTTTGGGAGGGAGGAATGAGGGGACCCTCAAGAGAAGGAGGAGAGAAGTAGAGAGAACAGGCCATATTTACTGTTTTGGAGACAGCAGGTAGGTCACCTTCAGTGAGGTGTCTGTTACAGGGGCCTTGTTTCTACAGGTGCTGGGATAGGAAAAAGTATTTGAGTAATTTCTGTATCATTTACATTTTCCAGAGCTTCCAGTTTTACACTGGGATGCTTTAGTTCATCAAAACAAAGAACAGTGTGCCATCTTCACCGTGTTGGCCAAATAACCATCATCTTCAAGGAAGGCAAGATTGGAAATAGAATAAGCTACCAAATGTGTCCCTGAGTACAAAAAGTGCTGAGTCCTGGGATGTTGCTGCTGTTAATGCTTTGCCTCTCCACCTCCTTTTTTCTTTTTCTAGCTTAATAGTGGCAGCTGATACAATAACAGGCTACTGCACAGTTTTACACCTAAGGTACAGAGCCACATTTAGAACCTGACAGTGTTCCCTTTCTGGAATAGGAACACTGCTTGCAGCCCACAACTGAAACAATTGGCTATAACACAGAGAGCTGCTTCATTAAAGAAAAATAAAACTGTTCTTCAGCTTACAGATACGTCTTGAAGAAAACTGTTCAAGTAGACAGATGAACAAGCCTCAGAGTACTTAACCGGATCTTATGGGGTTTGAGAATATGAATTATTTAAATTGAAACTCATTTGAGACAATAGAAGAAAGGGCTCTGACAGCAGCAGAGGGAGCAGAACAGAAATGGTGATACTGCTGTATGTACCTGCTTGCACTAAAAACAGCAGCTGGAGTTTGAACTAAACTCTATGAACATCCTTATAGGTCTTATTAATGGATCGTTCTGTTTCTCTTGACCCTTTTCTGGGGGTTACATTAGTCCCTTGTGCAGCTCAGCTGAGGATAATGAAGTTGCCCCTGGGTACCATTGTAGCCCTTGGGTTTCACCTACACAAGTCTGAACCTCTGTTGTTCGCTGTGTTTTCAGGGAGTTTTATTTATGTTGGATTAATCAAAATCATCCTCTCCATTCCCCAACCTTATGTACTCTTCTGTGTAGAATAAGGGAGGTTCCAGTGCCTGGCCTCTCTCAGCCTGTCCATGCCTATGCAGAGACATAATGGAAAACCCTGCTAATGGGGGGGACTTAATGACCCTGGTATGTTTGTGAGCAGAAAGCCTCATGTTGTGATAGAGCCGATGTGGGCACCTTTTACAATGTGAGGGAATGGTTTGGATTCCTCCACTTTGTTGCTTGTGTTTCTGGAGCCATTGGTATTGCTTGCATTAGACCAGAAAGGCAGAGTCTCGTTTGCTGGAGGTGAAAGCAAGGCATTAAGCGATCTGGTCATCCGGAATTTGATCTCTACAGGTAGAGTCTGAAACGCTGGTTCCAGTTCCTGTCTATTAGATTTTTAAAAGGTTTCAAACCAGATGCTTTTTTCTTAACATTTAAATGCATTCCTGTCCACAAATAGTACCAGTTTGGGGTCCAGAGTCTGGCTTTATCCGGTGTGAGAGACGGATTGGAGAGTGGTCCAGTGATGCCCTGTTGTTCTGGGAATTTTGTCCACGATAACTTTCCTCTTTCTTTTTTACCTCGCTTGTCTCTTATTCCCACATTCTTCTTTCTATTGTTCCAATGTGCAGGTACCACAGAGTGGTCAGAGGCTGGTGCTTTGCTGTGAGTCATCAAAAGCAAAATAGCATTGGGAGAGAGGGAAGCTGTCCTTGAGAGCAGAGCAAGAAAGTATTTGGCTGCTTTAGCTCAGTGCCATGAAAGCTGGGTGGCACCAGCTAAATCTGCCCTTCCCCTGCCCCTTTTCTTTAACTCTGTATGAACTGGGGTTTAAGCTGGATTTAAAATAGCCTGTGTATATTGATTTATTTCTTCACAAATCAGGAGTCTTGGCTCATCTGCCTTATCGTAAGCATTTCAGTTCAGTGTTCGGTAACAGCAGAGACAGGGAGTTTTTGTCATGGACAACAATGGATGGCTTCTGACAGTGTGGAGCTCTTCAGAGGTATGGAGAGCACCACTGTACTGAGAACAGTTAAGTTTTCTTACGCTCAAAACCAGCCTGTGAACACCGAAAGGGAATTTACAGGGGATGCTTAACACATACTGGGGATGTTTCTGATGGCCAGGCTGTGTACTGGGCCTCTGCTGCTCTAAGTGTTGAGTTACTTGACTATTGCTGGATTTGGTTTGCACTGAGCCTAGAGAATGGTGGTTAATATAAATCATTTTGCATTGCAGCACTTGACCGAGGCCTGTAATCATGCCACTGCTTCAGCTGTGTCTGATTGAGAAGTCCCCAGATGAAGCAGGCTGCTTAGGGTGAGGAGTCCCCTTTTTGCCAGCTGGGAGGCTGAAACCAGCTGCATTCTGAAATACGAAGGAAAGAGCCTGTGAGCTGCCTTATAAAATGGTCTCTTCTTCATTACCCTAATCTCATAAGTATGCTGAAGGCTGCAATCAGCCTTTTTTCCCCTTTTTCTTTTAAATCAGGCACAAGAAAGGAAAAGAATAATGTATATTGAACTGAAAAGGATCACTTGGGTCATCCAGGTCCCATCCCTGGAACTCAGTACTAGACATTAGAGCAGAGGAGACCATTAAACTTCTGTTCCATCTGTTTTGTTACATGCTTCAGGACACATATCCCAGTGCCCTTGAAGCCATGAAGGTCTACAGGGAGAGCCAAGTGGCCTGTATAATGTGCCATCCCTTGATAAAGGGGGCTGCCTATCTCAGGATTTCATGTATTAAATGAAGTAGCCTCATAACTAAAAATCATGTTTCTTAGATGAAGTTCCTCGGTAATGCAGAGGAAGGCAGAAGTATCCAACTTCTGCATTAACTTCTCCTGTCTGCTCTCTCATGTAGCAGTTGCCAGCCGTCAGTGCTGTGGCAATCGGTGATTAGATCTATGCAACCTAAATACTAACACAGCGCATAAATTCAAGGCATTGCCACCTTACACTTGGGTTTTGGTGTTCTAAGTCAGGAAAGAACCTTCAGGTACTATCCAAATTATGGTGCTTGCCAAGCTTTTATTTGAGTAGTGGAAATTGGTAGCACCATGCTGTTGGTACTTAAGCAGATTTTCTGGGCATCCATGAACATGTCAAACTCCAGTGTGGTTCTTAAACTCAGCTTGCATCTTCTCATTATTATTTCCATGAGGTTTCTCTTCTTTTTAAGGAGTTTTCTTATTGCTGTGGCTCTTGTCAAAGCTGAACAAACAAGGCATGGCTTCATCAGCAGAGGCTTGGGTTAGGGGCACTGATTGCTTTCTGGTAGGATAATAGTTCTTTCTGGTTTATCTGATTGACACAGAGCAATAACTTGGTGGTAGCTAGACCACATCTGGCAAAGCACAATAGCCAAATGGATATTGCAGGTAGGAAACTTGGTTAATAATGACAGGCTGAGAGAGCTGGGCTGGGTCAGCCTGGAGAAGAGAAGGCTCCTGAAGGGGAGACCTTAGAGCAGCTCCAGGGCCTAAAGGGGCTGCAGGAAACCTGGAGAGGGGCTTTGGGCAAGGGCCTGTAGGGACGGGAGATCTGGGAGCCTTTTGTTTTCAAGGGATGTTAAAAATGTCACTTTTCATAGCTGGTATCTCTGCCATGTATGTGACGTCCCTGCTTTGCACACCAGATGAAAGTCACATCTGTGGCTCCGCTTGTCTAATAAAAGCATTTTCCTGCAGGCTCTCTAATACTTCTCCTGGAGGCAGTTCACAGACCTTATCTAAGAGGAGGAATTACTTTGTTGTGGCTTTGACACGCTCTTTAAACAATACTCACAGAGCCATCTGAACCCGCATTGCATGGAGAGGATTCCTTCTGTGCGTCTCGGTGGAGGAAGTGAGAGATTGCCCTGTTCCAGTCTCTGGCTTAGCTCAGGGCTGGGAAGCTGGTTAATTCGTAAGGTTGGTAATTAATATGAAACCAAACAAAAGCAAATCTAGAAGACTTTCTGCTGCTCTTCAGGGTCTTTATTCACCTGTTCTCATCACCATTTACATAGCTCCCAGCCTGGCATGTATTTAAGTGATGTCCTAATTCCACTGGTATTTGCTGTGCTGATCACAGAATACATTCCTCGTCTGCTAGCATAATCCTTGTTCTTTAGCCTGCTTATTGAAAAACACTTACTCTGTTCCTGCTTTAAGCCCTGCTTCCTCCAGCCCTGTCCTGTGAGCCTTTGTGGGATCGGCATGTCGCTAGCTGGTGGTGTGGCAGAGTGCTGACCTACTGGGAGCTGAGTGCTTGGAGTTGAACCCACGATGCTCTCCAGGGCTGGTTTTGAGCCCTGAACCTCTCAGTGATTTACGGTAGCTGTTACGCTCTTGCACTGGCTGAAAAGGAAAGGTACAGATTGATGATGCTGTCTTTGGTCACTGTTTTCAATAGGATTTTATCTCAGGTTGTGCAAGAACTATTCAGATTAGATATTAGGCAGAAGCTCTTCCCTGTGAGGGTGCTGAGGCGCTGGCACAGGGTGCCCAGAGAAGCTGTGGCTGCCCCATCCCTGACAGTGTTCAAGGCCAGGTTGGACACAGGGGCTTGGAGCAAGCTGCTCCAGTGGAAGGGGTCCCTGCCCATGGCAGGGGTTGGAGCTGGAGGAGCTTTAAGGTCCCTTCAACCCAAACCAGGCTGGGATTGTGTGATCCTATTTGCAGGATCTTGACCATTGAGATCAGGCCTGGGGGGTGACAGCCCTTTGCCTGGTCACCCTGCCTCGCACTGTGCTAGCAGTGTAACCCAGCCACTCGCCTGCAGAAACTGGGGCAGGAACCAGAGCTTAGTTCCTCCTCCTCCTCCTCTCTTCCAGGCACGTCTGTAGTTTGGTGATGCCAGCGGCAGTCTGCCAGAAGCCAGGCTTGAGATGGCCCATGCCTTTCATTCCTGGGACTCTGCTGTAGAATTCAGGTTCACTTTCAAAGGCAAACGCGCTGAAACATCTTGTTAAAGCCTCTGCCCTGCTGGAAAACGGTGGTTATGGTTACAGCAGTAACAGCAGGGCCACCTCCAACAGGAAATACTCTGGTTGTTTTGGGGGTGGGGATGCCTGGGCTTTTGGTAACAGTAAGTCTCAGCTTGGTATTGGCAGGGAGATGCCATGCTGCTGCTGCTGGAACAAGGCAGAGAAATGGGCTCTTTAGGTTCAACATCCCATTAGTGTTCTGGAGGATCCCCAAGGCCCCATGGAAACCAGATGTATTCCTGCTGCAGCAGTTAACGTAACCAGCCCCTGCAGGAAGGGAACGTTTAAGGGGCTGGGGGATGCGTTACAGTATTTCCTGTTGGAAGATCCCCCTGTTGACAAGAAAAGCAGCAGGGTAACAGCAAAGACAGAGCGCAGATTTTGACAGTGCCGACAGGTAAACACTGGCTTTGTGCAAACACGTTCCTATAAATAACCTGTCTGCTCCAGGAGCTCCGCAGATGGCAGCGGGGCTGCTGGGGTATGGATGTACCCACTGTGCTCAGTGCAGGAAAGCACAGCTGTCAGCTTTACTGTTCTCCTTCTGAGGGTTGCTTCTGCTCCTGCTGAGAGCTCCGGGCCTTGTTCCCCGGTTCCCTTTTAGCAAGCCAAGATGAACATTAAGGGTCCAAAAGAAAGAACTTGAAAGAAAAACCTGCCAAAACAATGAACAATAAATGAACAAGTGCGAGAGCAGCTACAGAGCACAGCGTGTATGTGTGCATACACCAGAAGCCAGCAAGAGCCCGTCTCTCTTGCTCAGTCTCAGGTAGTTTAACACAGCAGAGCTTTATAGAGGTGCAGGAGACCACGGGCGGGCTTGAAGGGCAAGGAAAGTTTATGAGGAAACAATAACGTGTTTGCACATTGTCATGGGTTCAGCAGTAGCAGTCATTTTTCCCCTTCTTGGTAGCTGGTGCAGTGCAATGTTTTGACTTTCAGCTCGGGAACAGAGCTGATAACAAGGATGTTTTGGTTTGGCCAAGGACTTTGTGAGCCTCATGCTCTGCCAGGGAGGAGGGGAAGCCAGGAGGAAGCAGAGACAGGACACCTGACCCAAACTGACCAAAGAGGTATTCCATACCACAGCACGTCATGCCCAGGGATGTAACTGGGAGTTAGCCGGAAGGGCTGGGAGTCTGCAGGGTTGGAGGAGGTATCGGTCAGAGCTTGGTCGGGCTGGGGGGGGGCGAGTTATCGGTCGGCTGGTGGTGAGATGATGTATTCTCTTCCCTTGTTATTTCCTTTATCATTATTATCATTGGTGGTAGCAGTAGTGATCTGTGTTATACCTTAGTTACTAAACTGTTCTTATCTCAACCCGTGGGAGTTGCATTCTTTTCGATTCTCCTCTCCGTCCCTCCGGGAGCAGGGGGAGGGCAAGAAAAAGGGGGGGAAGTGAGCGAACGAATTACCTGACTGGGTTTAAACCACGACACACATCCAGTAACGGGCAGAGGTAGAGTGGAGGCAAACCTGATGCTCTCTTTTGGGAGGCCTTGCGTGCGGATGGAGGTTCTGCCAAAAATCCCTAGCAGCTGGAGGTGACGGAGAGGCAAATGCCAGCCAAACAGGCAAACGCTTCAGAGTGTCGTGATGAGGGTTCTGGCTTGAGTGGCCCATTTGAGGGCAGTCTAAACCTCAGGATTAGGATTTTCAGACCATGGAGTGCAACCACCATGTCATTACCAA
Organism: Pezoporus occidentalis; assembly: GCF_034315485.1. Classification (NCBI taxonomy): domain Eukaryota; kingdom Metazoa; phylum Chordata; class Aves; order Psittaciformes; family Psittacidae; genus Pezoporus; species Pezoporus occidentalis. The sequence continues at coordinate 2,031,809 of NW_026912854.1, forward strand.
AAATGCTGATTTACAGGCGTAATGCCTGGGATCACTGTGTAAAGCATATCTGTGCCTTTTGTAACGCATGTCTTAGATAGGCTTTAGAATCTCAGCTCTGTAAAAACGTTTGCCTGTGGTGCAGGTCTGCTCCAAGGACTCCTCAGCAGCAGAACTGGGGCAGACACAGCGTATGCCATTTGAAGGCATTTTTGTGCTGGTTTTCTCCGTAGTTTCTGTGTCATTACCCAGTCAACCCAGACAATGGAAGTTCTTGTGTCACTGTAGCTACATCTGCATCAGGGGTTTTGCCCAGAATTACTGGGCTCAGCTTTTGGCTGTCGGTTTGCCTTGTGTGGTGACTTTGGGCTTCTGTGTTTGATTTGTTTGGGTTTGGGTATTTATTTGCAGATAGCTTGCATAGCTAAAATGGGCAGAAATGAAGAAGTAGAGCTCTGGAGCAGATGAAGTAGCTGGTTATGTTGTTGGGGGTGGGTTAATTTGTGTGTTCATTTTGTGCAGTTTGGGTGGCGTGAGCTGCATTGGAGCTCTCCTGAACCTGCTTGAACCCTGTCGCAGATCTGGCCATCAGGTCCTCCTGGTGCTTGCAGTTAACAGCACTTTCAAGTGCTTGCCTGGGTGGTGGCCTGGATCCATTCATTTGTCGTCTGTGAGGGTGCTGAGGCGCTGGCACAGGGTGCCCAGAGAAGCTGTGGCTGCCCCATCCCTGGCAGTGTTCAAGGGCAGGTTGGACACAGGGGCTTGGAGCAAGCTGCTCCAGTGGAAGGGGTCCCTGCCCATGGCACGGGTTGGAGCTGGAGGAGCTCCAGAAATAATCCTATTATTTCTGCCTGAGTTTTAAATGATTATAGGAAAAGAAACTTCAGTCAAAGGAAAGTCTAAGTCCAGAGTTATGTGCTTACAGAAAATTCGAACTTGACGTGATTCTGTCTGGATTTTGGCTAAAATGAGAGTTCAGCAAATGAGAAATTATTTTACCCAAGATAGAGCCAAGAGTCTTTTATGGGAGAAGAACACGAAAAAAGAAGGCTGTGAAAATACCTTAGATTCTTTTTGTAATAATTGTCATTACGTTCAATATGACTCAAAGTAATCACTATACAACCTAGATAGTTCATAAGGAGCAGGGCATTAGAAGTTGTCAAGGGGAGACTTCTGTCTGAGGTACAAGGTGTTACTGGGCTGAAGGAGCTAGATGCTGAACAGCGTTTGAAAGGGTGCATATCTCTTCGTTTTTTAAGAGCATTTTTTGATGCATCGAATAAGCAACCTCGTGTATATCTTGTGACCAAGTTGTGTTGTTCCATCCTAAGCTGTCCTTTTCCCATAGTAAAACTCTGCCTTGATCTGCTGGAACAACAGGCAGGAAGAATCTTGGCTTCAGAGAGTTGTAGGTCCGGCAATTCACAAATACAGAAGGACAGGTCAAGAAGCTGCTTTGTGTGTATGTATGTGCTGTTGCCCGTTGTGGTTGTAACTGAGCCCCACAGAACTCATGCTGATGCTAAGATGTTCCAGTGTCCTGCTACCATCCCCATCAGCTTCTCCAGAGCTTTTAGTTCTTCGTCTTCCACAGCTAGATGCATGTGATGGGCTATGAAACCACAAACTGATCTGAATGTGACGTGTGGAAGGTTTCAATGCTGAATACATCACAAGTGTTTTGTTGGGTTTCTCTCACCTGGTACATAAATGTGTTGGTTTAAGAGAAATACTTAATCCCAAGCTGTCTCTGAAATTGAAGAATGGACTCTATTTTGAAACCTCATTTCTCGTGTCACAGGATCAACACAGGAATAAGGCAGCAATTTGTGTCTGCTCAGAGGAGGAGGGGGAAAAAAGGGCATCCTGTAAGAGTATAACGTGATGGGATGTCCGTTGTCACTGCCTTGTACCAGTGACCTTGTACGTTAGTGGCTTTTAGCTGCCGTTGCCTCGCTCCCTCGTTTGAAGTACAGTTCATGGCATTTCCATTGTGCTGTTATTGCAGTCTTTTGTCTTCAACCTGACCTTTTTTGGGGGGAAGAGAGGGGAGAGTTATGTGTTCAAAGCAAGCCACGTCAAAGTATTGCCAGCAGCCAGTCAAAACCTGAGCTGGTGTTAATTCTCATAAGCATGGCTGGTGCTGAGGACTGTCTGCAGGGCCAGCCACCTGCCTGTCTCAGGGTGTTCGTGGTAATGGCAGAGTTCTCGGAGGCTTTTCACTTTTTAAGGGATGTGTTTGTGTTTCCTGGCAGATGTTGGTCAGCAGTACAGAGCCAGCGGTGTTGGGCGCAGTGTTACCCTAATAGCTGCATCTGAAGTCGTTTGGAATGACAATCGTAAGGTCGATAGGAGCCTCGGGAAGGTTACACAAGAACATGAAATAAACTTTAATGGTAGAACGTGGTCTTCCACGCTGGATTTAGTTACCTGAAGAACCTTAAAAGCCTGTGCACAACGTATTTGCCTGTGCTAGTGCAGAGCAGTTACTGGATTTTAGGTTGTCATTGCTCCTTTTCTAAGTCACTAAAGTTCTCCGAGTCTGTGAGATCAGAGTAACGGAAGGAGGGAAAAGTGCATATGTTTTATTGTGATTTCTTTCAGGTTAAACTCTCACAATTAAAGGGAATGTTTAAATTGCCAATCAAAAAAACCCCACAAATATTATCCGTTGCCATTACAATATTGCATGAATGAACACTTAAATTGCACAGTGCGTGCAGTAGCGTACGTGTATATACGTTAGTAACAGACCTGTACGTCCTCGGTAGTATTTCCTTGGGACAGTGAGTTTCCCTGCCTGTCAAAACATGCCACACAATACAGTAAGCGAATGTTTTCCTGGCTCAATCACTGATCTGCCTGTGTATTGGTAAATATGTTGCCATGGGCACTGTAATAGCAGAACTGGGGTGAGCTTTCGCCTGGTTGGAGCTGAAAAATGCCTATTTTTACATTCAGTACCCACTTGCTCAGTCGCAAACGAGGATAAGAGGATAAAGCAGCATACAGTTCCGCTGCCTCTGTAAAATTTAATTATAGAACCATTTTTCATACGTGCTTTTCAATATGCAGATATTTACTATGTGTTTATTATTTCCACAGAGCTCTGTTGGGCTTCACATTTCTTCATCACCAGATTGTTTTGAAAAGTGCAGTCTCCTACAGATGATCAGGAAGGAGAAATCGCATCCCTTTCTTCACTCCAACATCAACAACACCCATTTTGTCCCCTTATTTAATGTTTAATTCCTTCACCAAAGTACACCATGCTTCCAGAATGCTGCGTAATAAGTTCTTTAGTTGTGCAGATGTAAATCCCAGGCTGACTCTTGTCCCTTATTTGCTTTATTGAAAGAAGATAAAGCTATGTAAATGGAGCATCATTACGGTTTAGTTGGTAAGCATGTGCGGAGATCAGTCTCTGGCCTACATTCTGATGTGTCGTGTGCTCTTGCCCTATATCTGGGTAGTTAATGGCAGCAACATCGGTGTGGGTTGACCTCTTTTTAGCATGCTCGCTCATTTAAACATAAAGGAAATACAGAGATGCGAATCTTGAGTTGGATCTAATAATATCCAAAAGAAAAAACGCATTAAAGAAAAGATTTAGGCACAGTGTCCGATACATAAAGTTATTTGGAAAGTATATAAAGGGCATATCTAAAGTCTGCTTTTAAGTCTTTTGGGTTTCTTGTGTAATAGATGCTCATGGACAAGATTATGCAACTACAAGTTTCATCCTGCAGTCTGCATCTGTTTCAGAAGGTGCTTTTGTCAAATTTGAGCTGAGTTAACAAATCCTCCTCTCAGGCTGACTGTCTCTGAATGCTCCAGAGAGTTCAGATAAGTCTCTAGGGGTGAGTCTCCAGCCTGTGAGTGTTCTGAAGACACTGTCCTCCAAGGAATGCATGGAAAAACATAGGCACAGCACTCCCTTATGGTGGCTGTTCTTTCCCTCTTAGTAGTGCTGTATTGATGTGCTGAGGGATGTGCAGGTGCATAGCCTCTATTAATACTAATGGTCTTTACAGTTCAACAGGAGAATACAAGCCTGTAGGGTTCAGTGACATAGTTTGCTGTATTACTGTCAAAACGACACATTTTCCCCATTGAATATTACTGCCAAGATAAGATTTTTGAGAAAACTTATCTAAACTAAAATAAAAGAATGACTTGAACTATTTTAAAGTAGTTCAGCTTGTTACACAGTCGGTCTAGGCACAATAGAAGAAGGAAGAAAGAAACCATTGAAGATACTGTATTGAAGATACAGGAAACCTGGAGAAGGGCTTGGGACAAGGGATGCAGGGACAGGCCAAGGGGAATGGCTTTAACCTGCCAGAGGGGAGACTGAGATGAGCTCTTGGGCAGAAGCTCTTCCCTGTGAGGGTGCTGAGGCGCTGGCACAGGGTGCCCAGAGAAGCTGTGGCTGCCCCATCCCTGGCAGTGTTCAAGGCCAGGTTGGACACAGGGGCTTGGAGCAAGCTGCTCCAGTGGAAGGGGTCCCTGCCCGTGGCAGGGGTTGGAGCTGGAGGAGGTTTAAGGTCCCTTCAGCACAACCCATTGTGTGATTCTGTGATTTCTAAAGCCGGTCTGATACTTTAATCCCGTTATTTCTTTGGCAGTCTGATGTCAGTAGGGATACATAATTCTAAAAACCAAAGATTTAAAGAAGGAGCCTCTCTAGAGGAGGAAATAGCAACATCCGTTTGTCCTTCAGCAATCTGTTTCCACATGGCTGTCCAACCAGCTCGGAGGTTTAGTATGTCCGGGAACACCCACTGTGTATGACTGGCTCCGAATTGGTAGATATAGCAACAGCATGGAAAAAAAGATGTTCACACCCCTGGGAAATGGAGCTAAGAGGTCGCTTTTCCAACAGCTTCATCAGCTGGCAAAGCCAAACCTAGCTTTCCTTTGAATGTTCAATCTCATCGTGGTTTCTGGGTGAAGTCCAGAGGGCTGTATTCTGTAGTGTGAGGGCACCATCTGAGCGATGCAGTGAGTGTTGCGCACAGCTTGGCATGCATTTGTTACCTCCTACAGTTTAGGTTGGTTTGAATTTGCGAGTCATGGATTTCATAGGTGCGTTCAGCAGAGCAGCAGTCCTTACTTTTAATCCTGAGGTTTTGTGTGTTACTTGAAGGCTTTCAGGGAGGCTTTTATTCTACTAAAGGGAAGTGCATTGAAAGGCTTCGGTTAAAGCCTGAAAACATTAGGAGAAGCAGTGCAAATACATATTTGGGTGGCAATGTGGAGCTCGGGAAAGGCTGTTCAGGTCAGAGGTGGCTATAGGAGTTTTAGCATACCAAGAAATCAATGTAAGTTAGCACCCAGATGCCAGAAAATGTTTGTCCCTTTGTTCATGGGAAAATGCGCAGCAGGCTCTTCCCTTCCAGTTCTCGGTGTAATGTTTGCAGATCTCCTTGAACAGTAAATTATGTACCCATAGAGCAGTCACAGAGGCTTTTCCCTGGGCTGCGGCATGGAGGTGTTATGGGGAGCACACTTTTAGCTTTTCAGTTCCTCTTTGTTTCTGTCACAGCTTTTGTCAGGGCATTGAGGTGCTAATACATGAACCTCTAGGGCATCCTGGTAGAAACCCAGTGTATTCAGTAGCCTCTCCAGATGGATGACTGCAGTCGGTGCTCTCTGAACTCACTTTATCTCTTGATCACACTCTTTCTGAGGCATGGGGGCAGGTCTTTCAGAAGCTGGGTGCTGGCTTCTAGAGGGCTTTCATTACCAGGACCAGGATTTCAGATGTGTGAAGCTTTACACCAGGAGCTGAGCTTCCTTTGAGAAGCGGGGTGAGCAGTGCCCAGCTTTGATGTTTGTTTCTTCCTGCTGGGGTCAGCAGACATCACACTGCTGGATGGCAGAGGTGGTCCTACCCCCCCACCACCCCTGTTTGTTTGAATACTGCTTTTGGGGGAATTAATTGGAAATAGGGAAAACCTTATTCTCTGTTAATTTTCTCGATAGAACTTGGCATCCTTGGAATCTCAAGGCAAAGGGGGTGGGATTTTCACAGGGACATACCTTATTTCTGTGCTGTCTGTAATTGCTTGAAGCCCAAGAGAGGCCAGGGAGGAGATGACTCTTTGGCACTCTTGAAAGACAAAAAATACAGGTCTGTGGTTTCATTCGAAGTTTAAACAGCAGAATAATAGATAAACTGCATTTACAATTTATACATTTATATGAATTTAACCTAGCAAGCAGGTTTAATTATTTGATTTCAAATAATAATTCCAAGTACTATTTCTGGTTCTGCTTCACCCATTTAAATTACTTTTGCCCAAGTGCTAGAATGGAAAACAGGTTTATAATAGACGCAGTTGAAAACAATTTGTTGTACCTGAAATGCACCTCACAGTGTGGTTCCTCATGTTCCTCTTGGAGTGACTAAGTTCCTGTTTACCAGGATATGGAGGTTTTTTGAGGGATGAGTAAATAACTTGTTCAGCATTCTCATGGCAGGGGTGTTAAAGATCGTTCTTTTCACGCAGACACGACCACACGTGCGGACATGCACACACACACTTTGCTTTCTTCCTCCTTACAAAGTAAGTGTAAAATTATTTCATTATTACAGTTGTTTTCAGGATGGTTTTAGTCACACCTGACTAAAATCCTGGTTTTTCAGCCGTAGTCTTTCATTGCAGCTTAACCAGATTTGAAGGAATTAAATGCTTACCAAAACTTACGTCCTAAACCACATAATCTCAAGTATCATGAGCTGGTGGAGTATTTATACAGGTTTACTAGTAAAGATGGATCGCTTTGCTTTGGAAAATAATTAATGAAATGTGAAATGCTGCAGTGGTAATAGAAACTCAGCAGACAGAAACCTGACAGAAGCTAAATGGTACAAAGGTAGACTTGGAGTGTGGTTCAGAACGGTAAAGCGAAATTCAGTGTTTCCTAGGTTTATACACTTAACTGAATGTAGGCTTTTTAATGTGAATGCAGGTGTTTGAATTCAAACGGTCTGATGGAGGTGAGGTGACCTTAAAGGTGGCCAGTGCGCTGCTCTGCACCTCTGGTAAACTGAGTCATAGTTTTAATGTGTGTGTATATATGCACATATACGTGTATATATATTCTTAAAATAGCCTGGGGAGCAGGGTCTTTGGCACTTGACATCTGTTGCCTGTGACCTCTTTCTGTGTGCTTGAGCTATAATTCTCATGCATGGAAATGGGTGAATATGGAGCTCAGTACTTAACCAAAGCTCATTAGGACTAGTGAAAACTGGGTTAGGATGGAGCCTGTACACGCTGGAGCCAAATTAATTATTTAGTTGCTGTGGGTTTGCACTGATTCAGTTAAATGTTTCTGGTTCCTACTCTGAGCATTTGAATGGTATACACTGATATGCCAAATTCTCGTCCTGTGTGGAGAGAGTATTTAGTTGCTGCTACAGTTCCCCTTTATATCTGTATACCTTCCTCTAATATTTAACCTCTATTATTATCCCTCTATTGTTATGCATACCTTCCTCTGTATATTTAACCTACTCATTATACCTCCTCTCCTTCAGCAACGTGGTAGCCAGCCATTAGGCTATGGATAACCAAGACAGATGATGAAATTTCAATCCCCTAGAGCGAGGGGGTGCTTTTGAAGTACTGTGGTGGGAGTTTTTGTGTTACACTTTGATAAGATGAGGATACCTGTAGTGCTGTACCGTGCCGCCTCGCTCTGCTTTGCTTCTGGGTTTTCAAAGGGCTGGTAGGCCTCTGTGGAAGCCACTTTTATGGCAGAGGATGTGCCTCTTTTCCAGACTCCTGGAGTACTGTTGAAGTCATTGAGGAGCTAATCCTAAACTTTGGTGTCCAGGTCACAACATCTGTACAGACCTGGCAGATGTGACACTGGTCCTACAGGTGCTCCCAGCGCTCCCATGGAAGTCACAGGCAGGTTATGTGAGTCCTATAAACTCTTGTGAGTCCTATAAAGCCCTTTTAACTGTTTCTCCTGGATTCCTCAGGAGAAAAGGTGACTTGTGTATTATATGCATGGGTGATACATCCTCTTGGCAACATGAGTTTCTGCTGTCTTTAGCTCACCTCGTCTCCAGACTCACCTGACATTATCCTCAGTAAGACCATCCCTGGAGCACTGTTACTACAGCTCCTGTGATTACCCTGGAGAACAAACACAGTTTTATTCAATAGTAAATTCATAAGGTTGTTGTCTCCTGTAGTCATTCATAGAGTACCCTGCTGGCTGTCGTATTCTTGAGGAAGAAAAGGACGCACACAAATCAGATTAGCAGCTGACATGTTGGCAATGAAGAGTTAACTGTAGGGAACCCGTCACTGCCAAGCCGCAGAGAGTTAGCTGTCCACATCTAAGATCAGAAGAAAATTCAACTATAATTACTTAGAGCATGTTGAACTTTTCCATCAAAGGCTGGCAAAGGATACAGGTAGCAGAGTACACAAACCCCTGGTGTTTGGTTTGCTCTGTAAGGTGACTTGATGAGGTAAGAACTCGTTTTGAAGCTCTTCTGTGCTATTTATGTTGTGATGATTACTGCCCAAACCATTCTTGCAGTGATATGCTTCTGTGGATTCTAGAACATCTTTTCTTAACAGATTCCTTGTACCTTTTCACAAAGCCTCGACCTCTTCTTTTACCTACAGAAAACAGTAGTGTTTGTGCAGATCTCCAGGCTGGCAGATTCGTTTTTGGGTGGCTCTTTCATCTTGCTGGGGAGCAGGAGTATCTGCAAATGAGATACGGTCATTTTCTGTAATTTAACAAGGATTACTTGAAGCAGTTGTATCAGAATCTAAGTGCTTCTGGGAGATCGCTGAAATGCAGTAGCCATCCACTACCTCTTTTCCAGTCCAAACAGGTAACAAGCTGTGGGTTTCCATATGGTAGTGAAACAGTACTTACAAGCACTTGGGAGGTTCTGATAAGCACCCATACCTACTAAGTGAAGAGGCCATTAGAAAGAAGATTTTAGAAGACCTCAAACAGCAACAGAATATGATAGCAATGAGAAATGCAGCACTGTCCTTCAAACCACCCATTCTGTTGGTCAGGTATTTCATGTATGCACTTTTCTTATGGTCCCATTTCATGGTTATAAACTTCAGGACTGCAGAATTTCACTGTGAGGTAGCCTAATTACTTGGTCTTAGCTAAATGTGTCCCTATTAAGTTGAATTTATGCTAATTCTGTCCCAGTTAAACAGCAGACAGTGTTATTGGCTGCACCACTAAATTGCTTTCCTAGGAGACATTCCATTAAATAAGTGATGCAGCCAAAGTGGAATATAATGAATTACATTTTTACTTAAGCTTAACATGTTTTACATCTGTAATCAGGATAGAATCATGTGCACTGTGGATGACAAAAGACTCCTTGGGTCCTCGGTGAGCTTGGAACGTGTCGTGTGATTTGTCCAGATGACTTAAATAGCCTAGGCTATTTCTTCCATTTGTCTTGGAAGGTGATTCCACAGCCTGAAATGATTTTTCTACTATCTAGCTGAAATGTTACTTTCTCCTGTTTTCATTTTTATCCTCCCAGTTCCCCTTGCAGAATGCCAAAAGCATTTGGGCACCCGTCCATCCCAATAAACGCCTTTAATCATCTGGATAGTCTCACTGAAACCAGGATGTCTGGGTGAATTCGACTGTGAAATTTGCCCTTTTGTTCATTAAGGATTTGAGGTGCTTGTTCCTTCCAGGTTGTGTGTTCCTCCATTCAGTGACAGCGCTTCAGGCCAGCTGGATCCAGGAGGAGCATTGTCCTCTGCTCTCATGTGAGGTATTGGCAGAGCTCTCTGGGAGAAGAAAAAGGAAGCAGGTCCTTTACCAGTGATGTATTAAGTCTGTGTTCGGTGCCAGGTGAGGTGGCTCAGCATCTCGAGTAACCTGTGTGTGCAAAATACTCCATTTCCCAGCAGGTCGATCTTGGTTCTAATTCAGGTTGTAGTAGGGTGAATTGTAATGATAATGCTTTTAGCGACAAAGGTTTAGGTCCTCCAAAGTTCTGTTGGCCTGGTTTTGTAAGTTAGCAGCTTATGAATGTGTTTGTATGTTTGAGTGCAGGCTCTGCAGTCATGGGGAACTGCACAAAGCCAGGAAGCGTGGCTTAGAGACCGCAGGGCAGAGCTCCTCCAGTTGGCAGATAAGGAGTGTTTGCTAATCTGCTTCATATGCCAGAAGAGATAGGCGGCAGGAGCACTAGATTGCCTGTCAGGCTATATAAAGGGTTTTGAATAAGAGATTCAGTGTTTGTGAAGAAGGATATAAGTTTTCAAGCCATTTGTACCCTAGTCACTGAGAAGGAGACATTGCTATCAGGTACAGCACCAGCATGTGCTTTCTGTTCCGGTTTGACTCCTCTCTGGAGTCAGACGATTCCCAGGGATCCTAGAACTGGGAGCACAACAGAAACCATTGAATGCCATCCATGTCAACTGTAAGCTCGATGCACAAAATACTTTCAGGATTAGCAAAAAATGTAGTGATGCTTAGTTGGTTTCCGGAGTGTGACAGTAGGGATCTTCCCTAGTGAAGCTGAAAGCAGGACAAGCTTAGTAAGCACGAATTCCTAGTAAGCAAGAAGATCAGTAAGGAAGATTTCTTTGCATCTCATCTTCCCTCCATAAGGTATTCTTATCCTTCACAGCAATTTGGGAAGCTGGCCATTTGAAAGGCTAGTAGTTGGCCTTGAGAGGTGAGTCATAGGAGGCAAAGCTGTACTCTAGTGACTGGTGGGTGGCAAGAGAGGATCACAGTGAGTGTGGGCAAGAATAGCGATTCAAGGGCTCTCCTCTCCTGTTTGCCCAAATACATGCATTTTTGATAGCTGGTATTCTGTAGTTTCCATATTTCAGAAACAAACCTATTCTCTTGAGCATTTGTCATGATGCTTACGATCAGAACTAGCAGGATTCCCCAGAATTCAGTCTTCGGGGTGCTTGAACATTTGGTGGGCTCCATTTATGCAATGTTGCACTTAATCGTTTGTCTTAGCTAAACTACAAGTCTTTGCCGTGTGGAAGTATCTTTTTCACATGGTGATCAGACCATGTGGCAGCATACCATACCTATGTTGTGCTTAAATAGCAAGATGATGTCTGGGAGGGTTCTCTCATTCTCATGTGTTCAGTTTAGATGGCAGAAACAGGACTGGGATGGGGTGGGAGGAGAGGTTGTGTACCCATCTTCCTAGGAAGTAACTTTGTGCTGTTAGATACAATCCACGGCCCAGGGATAGCATCTTCCAATGTGGCAGATTGGAGGTCATACCTAGAGAACACAAATACCCATGCACCTTTTATTTTTCTGGGCATTTGAAGCGTTTGACAAATCATAGCAGGGAATTGGCAATGTTTTGGTTTGTGGCAATGCTTTGTTGTCTTGCTAGCTGTCAGGAAAGGAAGCTGGCATTCGTTCAGGCTCTGTCTAAACAGAGCACCACAGTTTAAGCACATCATTGCGCTGTCAAGCTCAAGACCTGCATTCTTCCATATGCAGTTTGAAACGTCCTCTGCCAGTCTTGTTATTAACATCTCACCACTTAATGCATTTGCAGACGGGTAGAGAAGAGCTGCAGCAAGCTCAGGTTTGGATTTTGAATTTCATTTTGCAATCCTCCAAAACCCCAGCAAGTAGCTAACCTGAGAAAACAAACCTTGCCGCTTCCATGGCAAAGACTAGGGAGAATAGTGTCGCAGGGTAGGCTTGGAGCAGACACAAGAAGCATGTGTGAGCCTGCATTACTCTATCTATCTCGGCACCTTCCATCCATGCAGATGGATACAAGTGTTGGCAAAGAAGAATTTGTGTGGGAAGAAAGGCTGCCTAAGGCAGCATCTGTATCTTCAATATGTTCCCACAGTAATACCACGCTTTCAGCATGAATGCACTCCCACCTATGGCTAAGACTTAAGAGCATCTAAATTGGGCCCTGTATATTATATGTGCATATGTGTCTAGGTATGCATCAGTTCCTTTCTGATGATCATTTCTGTAGCGTGTACTGTAGGCAAATAGCTTTATCTGGATGTACTTCCTACACTCAGAATAAAAATAGATGAGTTTCAGTATCCAACAGTGCAGCCTGGCATTAATTGTCATTAAAAAAAAAGCAGCTATGCCCAATAATCACTTCTAAGATATTCCAGGTTAGTTACACTATGGCACATATGGTAGGGAAAGTGGTATTATAAATAAGGCCTGCTGCAGATACATAGCCACAAAATGATGCTCCTTTCCTCGTAGAAGATGAACTCTGATCTTCTAGGGGGCAGTTGTGACCAGGGGAAGGGAATGCTTCAGACCTTGCCTCGTGTATGACTTAGGATGTGGAGCCAGCTGTAAGATACAGTAGGTGTCGTCTTGACCTTGTCTAGTGCATGATAGATGAATCCCTATGTAGATGTAAATGGATGAGAGATGGATTGTAAACAGAGAAAGAGGGAATTTTGCTTAGGAGCGTTAGACCTCTTCCTCAGTCCTTTACCGAGAATGCAAAGCTTGTTCTATTTTGTTATAATGTCCCCAGTTTTCATGCTTCTTTTGAAGGAATTTGCTTCTGTTGAATACAGTTGCTGAAGGCCCATTATAGGTCGCTGAGGGTTATTTCTGAAGTCAAGTGAATGGAAATACAGACTGATAAATGAGTCGCCCTGAGAGATGAATCCCCTGCCTCTCGGTGTCCTACAGTTTTAGGCAGATGCTAATCTGAGGCGGTTTAGAGATCATGCTGAGACAAGTGCACATGTAGCACTGCAGAATATGGTGACCTTTGCTGGGGACAGGTTCAGACTGGTTGATCTCATGGTCCCATCTGAAAGGTTCCAAACCTTCATGTCAAATTACTAAGACTGAAGAAAGCGAAATGAGCTTATTGCAGCTGTTATAATACATTAAAGAGAAAAATAAGTAAAATCAGTTTAGTGGGAACTGCACTCTTTTTCTTAAGCTAGAGAGCAAAGTTTGGGCACTGCCCTCTAACAGAGATGGACAGTCGTCCTTTGGCCACAGGACTCTGCAGTATTGGCCATAGCTGGGCAATAATAGTAGCTGCAGGAGGAGATGCGCACCTTATTCATCTGCCAGGAACAGTCTCAGTTCAGATGAGGACAAGAAAAGAAGGACTCTTATGACAAGCTATATCTGACTCTGCATTCCTGTTAAAAGCATAAAGATAAAACCCAGTTTTGAGGCCTGTTCCCTAGAGTTTTCCCTCAGTGTGGTTGCTCAGAATGCAACAAACCCTTTGCAAAGTAGATCATGTGTAACTTTGAGCTCAACCACGTATAAGCTGGATGAGCCAAAACTTTGTTGGAATAAATTGCCACCATTAATTGTACTCAGTGGAGCTAAGCTTATTTACCCAAAATGAGTGTTTTGCCAGATGTATTACAGCAGTTGCAGCAGAAAATGTTAGCAATTAGGGCAGTGCTCTAAAATATGCTTTAAGATCGCACCATCTTACCCAGTGAATATCTGTGCTGTGGGTACTTATTTAGTAATGTGATTTTCCTTCATTTTTTACTCCTGTTTCTGTGCTTTTGGGTGAGAAGACTGCACAATTCTGCTGCCTGTCTAATGTGGATATTTGCTAGCGAGCATCAGATTGTGGAGTTTCTGGTTTAGCAGCAAGTCTGCTGCACTCAGGAGAGATTTCAGAGCATGAAAGCAAGGGGATCAACCAAAGCTAAGTGCCCCACCAGTGCCCACTGATACGTCTGTCACTATGCCCTGTACAATGTGACTTCTGAGTGCTCTGTCACATTTACAAAGCCACATTACCAACTTCCAGGTCAGCTCCTCTTTGAATGGAACTGTTTGGCTATTGCAGATACCTCTGGGGACGGCAATGTGATAAGCGTGTCTACCAAGCACCTGAGATGATAAATACCCCCATCACTGGGCAAAAATCCATGTGTGCTACTGGTTATAAGTAATTTTACAGAGTATCTCATGGTGGTTTGCATTTCCCATTTCACCAAACTGCTGGGAACTACCAAAATAAAACAACACGATGTGCCTGAGATAGCATCATTTATGTCAGTGCTCTGACACATCTGAGGTTGTACAGGAAGAACTGATCCGTGAATTCCTTTCCTTCCTGAGCAGCTCTCAACAGCTTTCTCGCAGTAAAAATGGCTGTAAAATCCTTTCTGGATAAGAGTGCTCTGGACATGTCTGAAAAACACCTCATTTCCATTTAGTACTGAAGTGAAGACAGAGCCACAGCAAACTGGCAGATGAACACTGTAAAAGCCCACAGGATGGTTCTGTATTGACAGAAACCAGCATCTCTGTTCCCGTCATCGGCTGTGAACAGCTGTTCAGCAAGTTGTGAATCCTGATCAATGCCATCTTCCTCACTCCAAAGAGTAGAACAGCAGCAAGCCCCTTTCCTCTGAGCTGTGTCTGTGCTGTGATCCTCGCTGCCCAGACCCAGGGCCTTTCTGTTACCGGGAGTATGGAGACACATACTTCTTTTTGCCAGTACTTTCTTAGAGTGAAAGCTTGATTCTTTGTTAACAGCAAATAATTACTTGGCTTTCAACTGGAAGTCAAGCAGAAGTCACAACCAATCGGTGTGATCATTCTGTGTAGCAGCACCTTGCGGGGAGCGTTGTGCAACCAAATTAGTCACTTGTGATGCTCCCTGGATCTCTTGCCAAACAGTATGGGGAGCAACCTTTTTAATTAGCCTCTCCCTGAGGAGGCCTTCTTTGATTAGTCTTATCTGAGCAGCACATTCGAGAAAGAAGAAGCCATTTAGAAAGGGGCAAGAGTATACTATAAAATTCATAACTGTCCTTTGCATCCTAGTGGGAGGTCGGTTCACAGGAGGCCAGTGTGAACCCCGATGATGTAGTAGCAGCCAGAGTGCAGAAGGCATGGTGGGAGTCTTGATATTGATGAGGTTAATTTGTTATGTGCGATGGGACAACAGGAGCAAGAAATCATGCTGACCCAGCTAAGTACTTCTGTGTATGTGTGTTTGTGGCAGGGAACAGTAGTGGGAGGAAAGCTGAGGAGGAAGCAGGAATAAGTAAAACAAGATTGATTTACGGGCTCTGAATTGTTCATCTGCATTCCATTCTTCACTGTGCTGCAGGGGAGGAGAGCAGCTCTGGCACCGTGGTTGGGGAGCAGAGCAAGAGAGGGGGAGGAAGGTGATATCTATCACAGGCACCAAAAGTGTTTCATTTTCCAGAGACTCTGATTAAACAAATGTAGCTGCTGCCTGGCAGCTTCCGGGGACGGAATTAAGCAGGAGGTGATTTGTCTGCTGCAGTGAGCAGGGCGGCTCACTCTCCGTCCCGATGGAGAATGTCTTCTGGGTTTCCCAAACTTCCTTCAGTGCCCAAAGTCACGCCACCAACTTCCCTAAGGACAGGGATTTGCAGTTGATGGGCTCGGGGCGGTGATGACGGCCGCGGATGGTGATGGGTGACTGGTGGTGGTGGAGTCTTGGTAATTATGAAGGAGAAGGTCAAAAGGAGCGACCCATGGGACTGATGTTGTGCAGAGCTGAGTGGTGCCCAAGGGGGTTAGGCTCTCCCCACGTGTGAATGGGGAAACAATTTCACTGCTGGTGGCACTTCATGTAAATGGGAGCTTAAGGGGCAAAGAGAGAAATATCTTGCCCGTGAGAGCAGTGCATGGTGTCTACGCATGAGCAAGGTAGGAACTGGGTAACCAGCACCAACTTCCCAGCACTGTGTGTGGATGAGGTTGTGTGTGTTTCACCTCTGCCTAATTGAGGTTTAGCTGTACTTTAATCGCTTTTAAATTGTAATTATGCCCATTAGTGACCTCTTCAGCTCACCCTTGTGCAACTGCAGGGGCCTCAGTCCCAGCACAGCAAAGTGCAGGTTGCCCCAGCAATTGGGGAAGCTCCAGCACAGATGAGGATGGAAGCTGCTCTTCCATGTGGTGGGTTTCGAACTTCCTAAGCACACGGAAAAGGAATCATGTGCAATGGCTGCTGTGTCCTGCAAGGTATAAAACTGCCTATGCTGACTTTTGTTCTCATGATACAGAGTGGCTGAATGGACCCTATAGCAATGGTGCGGGTACAGGTGAGCAGGCAGATCACACAATCCCAGACTGGTTTGGGTTGAAGGGACCTTAAAGCTCCTCCAGCTCCAACCCCTGCCACGGGCAGGGACCCCTTCCACTGGAGCAGCTTGCTCCAAGCCCCTGTGTCCAGCCTGCCCTTGAACACTGCCAGGGATGGGGCAGCCACAGCTTCTCTGGGTACCCTGTAGGGCACAGCTGCAAACATGGAGAGAAATGTACTTGCACAGAACAGATTTCCCTCTTGGCTGTACTGAGGCACATTTGCATTGTACTCAGAAGTCTAAAGTAAGAAGTGGTCTCAGCTGGGCAAATCTATGAGCATCTCAGGAGTGGAAAAGCTTTTCCCCTTCTTGCTTTCAATAAGATGGAAGCTGGAAATGTAACATCTGCGCCTTCCAGTGAGTGAATTTAGTGAGCCTGAAGGAGATGTCTTTAGATATGCATGTTTATCACCTCTTTGAAATGGAAAGCTGTCCATCCTGTCTAGCATTTCCCATCCAGCAGAGCCTAAAACTTGTTTTACTCCACCAAGGAGATGTAAAATGAAGGGGGGAAACCTGCAGGACACTCTGCTGAGCTTATTTGGTAGGATGAGATACTTTGCACTTCTCTGTATGCCAAAGAGAACTTTCTTTTAGGACAGGGAGTCCCCAGCAGGGCATCCACGTGTGCGTCAGAGATGTTAGTGCTACAGCCACAGTTGTTCTGTAGAACCAGTCTATGCAGCGAGTGTTGGGTTTTGCACTCAAAAATAGGCTTCCTGATGGTTTAGGAGTTAAAAAGCATACATCTTTGCAACACCTACTTGCACACCAGTGTTCTTTCATTCCTTCAAGCCAGAGTCCCTGTTGCAATGGGGAGCGTGCAGCTGGCATCCATCCCGTTTACCCCTCAGACCTTTAGCATCCTTGTGAACAGCAGAAAGTTCTTCCTCTCTCTTTTCCCAGCTAGGGGAAGGTGTTATCATAGAATGGTTTTTGTTGGAAGGGACCTTAAAGCTCCTCCAGCTCTAACCCCTGCCACGGGCAGGGACACCTTCCACTGGAGCAGCTTGCTCCAAGCCCCTGTGTCCAACTGCCAGGGATGGGGCAGCCACAGCTTCTCTGGGCACCCTGTGCCAGTGTCCCACCAGCTTCATAGTAAAGAATTTCTTCCTTAACATCTAATCTGAATCTTTCCCTTTCAGTTTAAAACCATTCCCCTTGTTCCTATCACTACTTACCCTTGCGACAAGTCCCTCTCTAGCTTTCTTGTAGGCCCCTTTACATGTTGAAGGAATGGAGTATTTATTCGTTGCAATCGGAGCAGTAGTGTGGGAGGAGTGAGGTTGACAGAGGTGCTGGAAGTGCTCCCTGTTACCTCCCAAATCCTTGGAATGGGAGATGGGAGCTGCCAGAGGAGCAGCGAGCAGAAGCTGTTTGCGAGTTGTGACCCTTTGTTTTATCCCTGGCCAAGGGGGGCTGGTTGTCAGGTGCCCCCTCAGAAACGCTGCCACATTCAGACCATCACAGCGCTGGGAAGACGTGTTGGGAGGGTCCTGCTGCTGTCTGCCCTATGGGGATGTGGCTGGGAGCCTCGTCCACATGGGGGGATGCCACAGCTGCAGCCCCCAGCCCTCCCAAACCCGCTTCCTGGAGGCACCATGTCACAATAATGTTCCTCACAACAGAAACGCTCTGGGTTTATGTACTCGGAGCCTGACTCTGACCCAGCAGTACCCTCCCTCCGCAGGCTGCCTGAATCAGACCCGAAGAGCGTATGTTAATTTACATCCTCTGTATTCCCCACCATAGGCACATCACAATAGGGCTCCTGTTCCCTCTCATCACCTTCCCTTCCCCGAGCGACACGAGGTTCCTCCCTCCTGCCCACAGCCCTTCAGTGAGCCGAGCACAACTCCCACACCGGTCTCCTTGCCAGAGCTTCTGCTGCTGGTGCTGCTTCCATGCGCAGGCTGCTCTGCTTGCTGGATGCGAGGGCTGCTTTTGAAGCTGTCTGTTGAGATATTTTCTTCCTTCCCCCTCTTGCTTAGCTGCGTTTGGTTATTGCTTTGTGTCCCAGTTTGGGGCGGCAAGGGATGCCTAAACACAGAGGGAAGCTGCAAGCAGAAGATGCTTCTTAGAGAGGTGGGAGCTTTGCATGATCAGCGGCCTCAGTCCCAGGAGCCGCATGCACTTTCCTGCTGGGGGGGTCCCTTGGTGCTCATCCCGCGCTCATCTCCCACAAAGTGATGCCCCAGGGCATTTTAACCCCGCAGGTTTGTGTATCGGGGCTGTGTCTGGTGGGTATCCTCCACCACAGGAAGTCTCCTACCCATAAGCAGATTTCTCTACTCAATTCCACTTCTTTTCACTACTTGCCATAGTCAGTAATAGGATACACATGAGAGTGTTTGCCATTGGCAGCTCTCTGCTGACTGGCATGGAAAACCCATTGGAAACTGATCATTTGGATTATTAGGTTTTTTTTTTCCAGGCCATCCCGTATGTGATGCTCTAGTGCTAATTTGTTCCTGATCCCACGAGTAGCTCTAGTCTTCAGATGAGGAAATGCTCCTGATGCCTTCTTTTACTGATGATCCCTTGTTGTGGCTTCCTTTATTTGACAGAGTAGATCTGGAGGCACAAGCAGGAAGAGGGGGGAAAAAAAAGGATTAAAATGACAAATTGACCAAAAAGCTTAAAATGGCAAAAAATATGTGGGCTGCAGTCTTCCAAAAAGCCAGGAATAAATAAGGCTTCTTTTAAAGTGCTTTGAAGAGGAGGTTGCTGATAATGTTTTATCTTTTTCAGTGAAATACCCAACTGCTTTAGATAAAGTGCCCTAAAAGCTAGCCCATGTTAACAGAACTGTCTCAGAATAGACTTTGCTGGGTGCTTTTTGTGAACGAGAGTTTGCACTATTGACAAAAATCATGTAAATAAAGGGAAGAATATACCTGCCTGGGGTAGATGTGTTGTTGTGATAGCACTCGATTGAAGCCGCTTGTGAGCTAGACCTGTACGTGCAGGCTTGCAGCAATAGTCCCTGCTGATTGGTAGGGGTTTGCTCTCTCTTGGGATACCTTGACTTCTGAACAGAGCAGTTATGAGTTTCTTAAATAGAGTCCAGTGTTCAGTGGCACTCCTCAGACGTTTCTGCCTACACATAAATGCTGCTTTTCAGTCCTTTGATGTGTTTCTCTCTCCTCAAGTTTTATCCTACTTTGCTCAAAACCAGCCGAAACCAGGACACGAGCAGGGCAGGAAGAGCTTAAGTCTTGAGGAACCTGAATTGATTCCCAGCCTCACTCAGCTTCACTGCAGTTGCACCGGAGACCTTTTTTTGTCATCTCACTTTAGGAGGCACCCTATGGCAGTGGAAAGCAGTTTGCGTGTAAAATGGGTGTGAACTGGGATGCTTTTTGCTGGTAGAGGTCTGTGAACAGGGGGGATGTGGAGCTGTTGGAGTGAGGCCAGAGGAGGCCATGGGGATGCTGTGAGGGCTCCGGAGCCAGGCTGAGAGAGCTGGGCTGGGTCATCCTGGAGAAGAGAAGGCTCCTGAAGGGGAGACCTGAGAGCAGCTCCAGTGCCTGAAGGGGCTGCAGGAAACCTGGAGAGGGGCTTGGGACAAGGGAAGCTTCACTTTAATTCAGTAGCATTCTAACATGTAGCAAATACGTGCCCCACTTGAATGCTGATGCAGGGCTCGGATGCAGCGATGCTGATCCGGACTGGATCAGGACAGCAGTTTGTTATTTTGGCCTGTACAAAAAGTCATGGTAAGTGGCTGACCCCTGCTCTCCATAAGAGCTGTCTCTCCAGCAGCCATCGCTTCTGTCTGCTTGGTGGGTAGGGGCTGTGAGCTCCAGCACCAGCTCTGGTAAGGTAATGTTTAGTTTGGCAAAGATTAACGATGTGCAAGAGAAGTTGCAGGGCCTTTGTGCAGAGCTGAGGGTGTCAAAAGCCTCAGGTCCGTCAGCTCTGGGCTCATGTTGCTTTGCTGCATTCTTTATTTATATACTTAAAGCTCAACCCTAGCATTTTGTGCTCCTGTAAATCTCTGCACCCCACCGAACGAGGCACAGCACCAGGTGGTCTGAGTCACGGTCCTCCCCCAGAGGAGACAGGACCAGGGAGGCAGAAGGTGGGAGCAAATCTGGACCAAGCGCCCCTGAAGATGTGAGTGCCAAGGGTAGGTGAAATAGCAGGAGGTGTTTCTCCTCCTCGTGCCATCTCTCCTGGCTCCCTCCTCCATTGAAACCGGCACTCGCAGCCCCTTGCCACCGGGCCCCTGGGCACTTTGCCCAGTTCACAGCTGCTGTGGGGAGCTGCTATTTTGCTCTTCTCCTACTATAATAGCATCCTTATGAGGCTTCCCCCAGCCTGTCTGTGCTCTGCAATGGAAAGCTGCATGTTTCCGTGTGCGGCTTGTGCTGTGGTGTTTGGGTTTATTTAGGATGCTCCTGGGAGCGCATCTTAACTCCAGAAAGGAAAAAAAAAAGGAATTAGGAAAAAAAAAATAAAAAGGCAGAAAAGCAAGGAAAAATAATGGAAATCCTAGTTTGCAGCAGCAGTCAGGCAGAAGAAGGTAGAAACAAGTGGTTTTGTGTGAGAAAATGGCTCTTGCTGAGCTGGCTGTGGTGGTGTGGGTCAGTGACAGAGCAGGCATCTGCCTTCTGCTGGGCAGGCTTGGGAGCGCTCCGAAAACACTGGGAAATCTCAGCTTTTCAGTGTAAAGCCAGTGGTAAGGGTTGTCTGCTTAGAGAAAATGCCAGAGATGGGGGCCTGTTCTCAACAGGGACTTGGTGCATTCCTGATGCAGTGCAGGGTATGGGGGGTCCTGCCAGATGGTGTTTAAATATTTGGTGTATTTTATTGTACAGAGAATACCTGCTCTGTCTTGGTGCCGGGTTCATGGAGGCTTACACCCCTTATCCTGGCAATCGGGCAGAATTACTCCAGATGCCTTTTACACAGTCCTTTCCAGGTTAGGCCGTCATCACTTTTCCCTCCCTTACAGTTTATTCCCTTTCTCTCACTTTACAGCCCAAATGATTCCAGCCCCCTCCCACCTCCTGTGCCTTGCCTCTACGCAGTGGTTTCCCCTCAGCTCTACCACATTGAGTCTGCAGACCCTTCACACACACAAACACAGGTTGCACCATTCCCACCAATCTTCCCCTAACAGGAGCTTCTTCCCCCTTTCTGTCTGACTTCCAGTAGGATAAAATAGTAGATTTTTAGGGAAACTTTTGCTGTCATTGCCTCACACGCTCTTGCTGCACTCTCATTGCACAGCACAGAAGATTCAAAGGGTGGAATAGCATCCTCGTAGCTTTAGCTTCGGTTCTGTACTTACTACCAAAATGTGAAACAGGTTTCTGGCCACACTGTGTCTGTGCCCCTGGACCATGTCATGTTCACTCTGCCATCACATCTCCCATTTGGCTTCTTCGTGGACCTGAGCACATTTACCAAAGCAAATCCTTTATGTAATTACGTCTAAGGCAGAAGGGGGATTTCAGAATGAGTCTGGTTTTTGTGTTGACTGTTGCAGTCTGCAGTGCACAGGGTTTGACTCTAACCTTTCAAAGGAAAACAAATAGCTTGCATTTACTTCTAAATAGATCTCCTGCTTCAGAACACAAAGTAAGTAGTTAGAGAGTTGTAGGAAAGGAAGAGTCTGCTGGCTGATTAGGCATGTAGATTAATGACACTGTGGGGAAAAGTGCAGTGATTTATGACGGTGTGGAAAGAAGCGCAGTGATAGCAGTCAGGTTCTTAGAGACGGAGTCTTTCATTGCTGGAAGGTTGTAAGCCTTTCTGTATCCATAACTCACTAGTTGGTTACTGGAAATAGCACTATTTGAAGGCATTATTTACCCTTCTAGGCAGGATCGATGTGTTTCCAGAGATGTGTGTGTTTCTGTGTATGTTATTGGTAGTTTCAAATCAATAGTGAGAAGTAAACTTGAAGCCAAATACTACAACCTTAATCCTTCTGTGCAGAGATGTCCTTTGGCTCTGATTTAATATGAGTGAAAGGAAAAAGGGAAAAAAAACAAAACTGAGAGTATGGTATTGACATAGTATTCACTGGAGGGGAAAAATGTGTGATTTTTCAGGTACTTCCTATACATGCAGTGAAGGGGATGGGGCAATGGAACAACTACACAGGTCTGATGGTCACTGATGGTTTCATAAAGCTGTAGACGGCTTGCCCTGTGCTGGTGGAAGTGTATCCTGTTTCAAAGGGTGGGGTAACCTAATTTAAGTGGTTTGTTCCATTCCTCATTTCCCTGGCTAGCAGATCGGTTTTGTGATCAAAGTGATGTTATTGAATGTGTTTGAATTGTCGATGTTAGTATCAGGTAAATCACTGCTGTCCATCCTGGAGAGTTTATTTTCCTGTACTACAGATAAGTCCCAAGAAATGCTTCCCTTTGATTTGGGGGAGAAAAGACTGCTCCTTTGCAGCGATGAAAAATGTAGGTCTCTGAAGCCATCAATCATTCCAGTGCAGGCTTTAGAATGAGGTATGGCAAGGCATGTCACCTCAGCTTTTTCTTCTTCGAAGAATAGTCTAGTTGAATTCTTCACATCCTTGGTTACATGCCAGAACTCAAGGGGGGAAATAATGTGTGTTTTTCTTACTTACATGACCAGCACAGTCGTGCTGTAACTACCTGAGGCAGAGATCTCACTGGAGCAGACTGCACAGGTGGAGGATGTCGCAAAGGTTTTACTCCTTCATTTCAGAACCCTTTTTAAATGGCAATGAAACCATCTTTTTCTTTTTCTTGGACATAGCCTTTTTGCGTGTGTTTGGCCGTTCCAGGCAGATCTTGGGGTTTAATAGTCCTGACAGCACTTATTACAATCTGTCAAGTACTTTGTGAGCTCTGGGTTTGCAGAATCGTAGCTAGCACCGCACAAGTCACAATGGATTTAATCTTCCCTTTTCTGTGGATCCTTCAGTTGATTCATGCAACTAGTTTTATTCTTGTGGCACTGCCTGGACTCTCCGCTATCAATGCAGCTATCACTTGAACCACTTATTAATATGAGATGTGCTGAAAAGCTGGTGTTCTGTAGACATGTTTTTCAGCGCACTGCTTTCGTCAGTGACATGAATGTGAAAACAGGGTTTACCTGAAAGTGATGACAGCTTACTCGTTATAAATTGTGGTGCATGATAACACGTAGGTTCATTCAGACACATGGCACATCTGCACATTGCCTTTCTGCATGGTTCCAGACCAGGTTGGACAGAGCCTTGGGTGCCATGGTTTAGTGTGAGGTGTCCCTGCCCATGGGAGGGGGTTGGAACCTGATGATCTTAAGGTCCTTTCCAAACCTAACTATTCTATGATTCTCTGGTTCCTGGATGTTCAGCCCAGTCATTTACCTTAACTGGAAGGACACACGAATCATGGGATTGAATGAAACAGTCCAACAGCAATGTACTGAACATCTGGTTTGTGTGTTCATCAGGAAAGCCAAAGTGTGTAACCTAGTTCTTAATTCAAAGGACTGAATCCAAACCCCCATTTTTAGTCTTTGTTGTCATTCTTGTTAGGTAGAAACTTTGCTTCTTTTAATGAAATGTAATGTCAGCACAAAGACAGTGGTTCTGAAATTCCCTGAATCCATTTTCACCTACAACCTCCCCCGTGTCCACCCAGAGCAATACCCTGCTCTCAGCCCACAGTCCTGGGCAGCTAACCAAGCCCTGCAAGGCATTGCCTGCATCCAGTCTCGGGGGTCATACATCTCCTTTATTAATATGCCTGTCAGAATTAAGGAAAGAAGTAGGTGACAGAGCTGCAGGATTTGCAGTGGAGGGTGGTAGAACTCTGGCTCAGGTTACCCAGAGAGGTGATGGATGCCCCAGCCCTGGAGACATTGAAGGCCAGGCTGGATGTGGTTCTGGACAGCGTGATCTAATTGAAGATGTCCCTGCTCACTGCAGGGGGGTTGGACAAGGTGACCTTTGAAGTCAAACCAAACTGTTCTGTGATTGTAGACATAGTAGATGGACTTGCAAGGTCTGTTGGGTTTGGGAGAAGAAGGCTAGCAAAGAGGAGAGGCATGAAGAGCAGAGGTGGAGAGGCTGCTCCCATATTGCTAGCTGGTGTGTTTGTGGTTCACGTGGATGAGGAGGGATCTTTGTTTCTCTTGGTATTAAAAAGACATGAACCTGGTGCATGGCTCCCCTTCCACTTAGAGCTGGCGCTAGAGTCGTCCCTGGAGTTGACTGGAGACAAGGGAAGGGACAATGCAAGCAGGGCAGGGACAGGTTTGGACCATGCGCAGCTCTCTGTGTCTGTGCATGCCTTAAACAGGACAGACCTCACAACACAGTGGTTTGCACTGGTGCGTGCAAGAACATGGAGGTCTTTGCAGCTGCTCACCCCTCTGTTTTGTTTGTGTCTCAGCTAAAGGAGATGGGGAGATGTGAAGCTGTAACGCAGCGTGCTGTTAGTACATTTCCATCCATTTATGAGGCGTGCTGAGCAATGTGTCCAGCCCCTTCTGTTTTCCTTTCCTTTAAAAACTCTGCTCCCTCCCTTTTCCTGATTTTTCTGCCCATTCACAGAGTCGGGTCTTTTTTATTCATCATTAATACCCAGAACTTGAGTGCTTTCATTTTTACACTTTCCTATGGGAAAAACTGCCTACTGGAATCCTGTCCTTGCTTTCCTTCTGCAGAGCCAGCTGTTTGCCAATATGTTACAGTGAATTTTCGTTTGGTGTATGCCATTTCATGTAATTGTGTATTTGAAGGGAAGCAGCACCCAAATGTGTGATCCTAATCATGGGTAACTCTCGTTCTGTTTTCTTTGAGACTTCGCAAGTGTGTTATTTGACATGTTAATTATTACACTGGTATATGACTAAGGCCGCAAATATCTCCTCATTTTTCCCCCTCCCCTCACTTAACATTTTGCTTGAGCAGATCAGTACATTTTGTCTGTGAAAAGCCCTGGATTAAATGCCACCCACAAATGGTTTGCTGCATGTTTTCCTTTGCCGGAGGAGGTTGTCAGACACTGGGGGGTACCATGTAATATTGGCTGACCTGAGCCTTCAATTAACAAACAAGGAAGTTTACAGCAACTGTCATATTAACTTTGCACATCATTTCACTGGGGCAGAAGCGCTTTCTCACACAGCACCTAGGTCTTGCTTTGCTTACCTCAAGGCACAAAGCACAAACAGGAAAGAAGCAAACAGTGTTCTGCAAACGTAAATGCAGGGAAGAGGTTTCTGTCTCTCCACCGTTCCTGGGTGAGCCCAATACAACCCAACCCAGTGGGTTTTGACTTGTGTATGTGGGTCAGAATTGTTTTGAACAGAATCCTTGGATCTGAGGGGAGCACCTGGTTTTAACCCTGCGAGAAGCCAGTGGACTGTGTTCACATTGTCTGTTACCAGCATGAAGACAGTGTAGATGGTGTTTACGTGTATTTTGATGATGGTTTTGGACTCTAAAGCCAAATTTCAAATTGGTAGAGGATTGCTGTTCACTTCCCTTCCTATTACTATTAATTTTACCCTTCACTTCCTCAGGCCAGTCCTTAAGGAAGGTTTTCCCTCAGCCAGCTGCTTCCCAAGCCATAATTTATAATCTAATTTTCTCCATACTTACCCTTTCTTTTCCTGTTTCCTTTAAAGTGACCTTCTAACAAAATCTCATTTCTTCTTATCCTTCAGCCTTCATTTTCTGTTGAAATGCAGCATCTGTCAGAGCCTTTTCTTCCCCTTCTGACTTTTCCACTCCTTCATTTATTTTAGTGCTAGCCATCAACCAGATGCCTTTCTCCACGTGCTGATGCTCCCCACTGGAACCTCTGTTCCTGCTCTGGTCACTTTTCCTGCTAGGTGAATTCCTTTTTCTTTTGTCTGCTGCTGTCTGTTAACACTCATTGTCAAATCATCCTCTTGCCCAGCCCTTTAGCCACGTACCCTTCACTGGAAATATGTGGTAGCCCTTTATCTTTTTCTCAGTCATGCTCAAGCTGCTTTTTGCTCACAGCCAGAGCCACCGCCACTGTAAGTGGGTTTAATGGAGAAAATAAATAGTGATGTTACCAAAGGACTGGAGCTCTCCTTCATATCCAGTGGTTCTCCATCAGGGTCTGTGTATCCAGCGGAAGAGTGAGTGCAACTCATGGAATTCTGGGAGCTCCTTTGGAAAGCGCCAGGTCAGGCTGTGGCCCCAGGCTCTTCCTGCAGAGGTGGAGTAGCCCAGGGGTGTAATATCACAGTGCAGCAGTTAGTGGCCCATTTCCACTGAACACAGTTTGCATCCAGTAGGAGGATGAGCCAGGAATCTTGCGCAGGGGGCAGAACTTTTCTGTATCGGCCTCTTCAGGTATAGGCACTCCTCAGACCCCTTCCTTGCTTTTATCAGCCACCTCGTTTCATGGTGCTCACCAGTCTTGTGCTCATGACCCTAGGGATCTTATTCCTCCCTTCTTACAGGAATATAATGAATCCTCTTTTCCTCTCCCACAGTCTTGGATTAACAGGTCTCAGCCTATCAGCTCCCAGGGGCTGTGTGATTTCAGTCTGGTTTCCCACACCTGTGATTCATCAGTCAAGGAAATATAAAAAGCTGAAAAAATCAAGAACTGCTCTGAAACGTGCAACATCTTCATGCCTCGCGTCATCTTCAGCTCCTTCTTTCTTCAGCACTTGACCTTCTGCATCTCAGGATCCAGTGAAGGGTCAGGCTCCTTCAGGTCCCTTCCCTCTTTTCCTCACCAGAGGGCAGGCAATTTACTTTGGTCCTGAAGCTCTCAACAAGGTCTCACGTTGAAGAGATCTATTACTATAGCATGAAGTTTCAGACATCTGCTATAAACCTTTTAGACACCCTTTGTGGAGCTGCTGTCACATCTCTGCTCCATCATCGCATCTGCCCGGCGCGCTCATTTGTTCGTGCTAGGTGTTCCTGCGCAGCGATAGTCGCTGCTGAACTGGATAATGACATTGATGCTGGTACCATGTGGAAACAGTGTTCAGCTCAGTAAAAACATTGCATTGTTTCAGGTATCTTCTCTTCAGACTGAAAGATATCTTGGTTCATAGAAATACAATAATATTATATTTATATAATATTATAGTCTATATAATTATATAGAATATCTACATTATATAATCATATATTCTCTAATACAATAATATTAATATAATAGGATATAATAGGCTGTAATAGGATAGGATATAATGTAATTAATATAAAATGTAATATAATAAAAAATAGAATCACAAGCAGGAGGGTTTTTTGAAAAGAGAAAGAGGAGAAGGAAAGAAGGAAATAAAGAGGCAAAACCTCAGCAATGCAGACTTTTTTTTCATTATGGGCTTTAAATTCTGCAGAAAATTAAGAGATAAAATATATCAGAGCTTATACCTGCTAAGCCCTCTGACAGCTGCTTTCTCATCCTGCTGCCTGAAAGCAAATCAACTTAATTATTCCTGTGTATTCCTATGTACGTCCAGATGGCTTAGAACTGCTCTTTATCACTGACTACAGTAACTGTCCTTGTGCTCTGGAATAGTTAAGATTGAAACTGGGAATTTTGATCCTTTTTGTTTGTTTGTTTCTTCATTTGTGTTTTGGTTTGAGGTGGGTTTTTTGGTGTTTTTTTTTTTTGTTGCTGTTTTATTTTGTAATTCCAGAGTAGATGGACTGTAATAGAGGAAATGGTCTGGGGTTTTGGAATCTCTTGTCAGTGGTTAGGTTGTGCTAGCACTGAGTTTAAATTCGCTCGTGTAGGATGGCATGTTTGGGTTAATACTCTGAGTTCCTGTGGAGTGGAAGCTTGGAACAGACTGTGTCTGAGAGACTACTGTAGTGAATTCACAGACTGCAGTATGTGGAGATGGTTTGGAGGCACAGCATCATATTATCTTCCAAGGACATTGAAGTCTCTCAGGATGACTCTTGTGAGTACCCTGACAGTATAACCACTGATCTAGTTAAGACAATTTATCCTCTGGAACAGTCTAAAACATTGCCTTGAGTTACCTGGTGTGCACACTAACCATGTAAAGCTTTCATTAAAGGAGCTGACGGGTTGCTTGTAAACTGAAGTAATTTCCTTTGCCTTCACAATTAGATTTTCTTTATGGGATCCTTTGTCAGGACATGCTGTTCATTAAGACTGATTTGGCCATTTCATTCTGCAGCCTTATTTTTGCCTGCCCTGTGGATTTAACTGAAGGAAATCCCTTTGTGAATGGAATGATCAAGCTGCATCTCAATCACCAAATGATGTTTTCTCCTGCATACTTTTTACCCTGTATAAGCCCAGCTGCTTCATTTCAGGAACATTCGATAGGAAGGAAACGAGGTGTGAATTCCTGACAACCAATTGGCAAGGAGATGTCTTCCCTCCAGTTTTCTGGTTGTTGGCTTGTTGGTTTTCAAATGGTCATGTGGAAGACCTAGGGAATGAAGCCTTCAGACTTCTCACATCTCAGATGCTTCAAGTCTGGTTGTAGAGGGGGGTCTCTGGATATAGTGCAGTCTAGTGGCTGCTCTTTTATCATCTGGTGCAGTGACGTAGGGAATCCTGCCCTGCAGGACTTGCTAGTTTTGAGCCAAATTAAGAAAGCATTGGACTAAGCACATCCTTGTAATGTGGGCTTGGGTTTTACCTAAGTCTTGTCTGTGCAGGAGAAGGGTGGACTGTCCAGATTAATGGCAGTCAGTCAGCGTAATGTACGGACACACACAAGCCCCTGAGGCAGTCGCCATGGAGCAAGCAGTGTAATGTGTGTCCCAGGACACTAAGGGTACAAGTTAGTGGCTTCTGTGATGGTCTCTGGATGTGTTCTTGCTGCTGTGGGAGGGTCACTGCGTGTGGAGGGCATGCTTATTCAAGAGGAACACTGGTGCTGTGGGGAAATGATGGGAAGGGCTCATCTCCTGCCTGGTGCTTCACTGGTGGGTGGTGTGAACGTTACATTTCCAGGAGCTTGCAGGCAGTGGTAGGTGTCTGAGCTGGCAGCCTGTCTTCTCCAGTCAGTGCCAAAGCCAGACTTTGCTTTGTGCTTCCCACAGGTCCAAACAAGCTGCTGGGATGCAGTCAGTGGGACGGTTGCTGTAAAGTTTGACCCCGATAACCTCCTTTCTGACAATGACAACTTCTCTTCCTTCGTTCTGTCCCCTTGTTGTAGAGCCCAGGTGTTTTGGTGTCCTTTGCTCCATCCTGAAAGGGAGAGACTTTATTTGCATAGGTGAAAGTTGACATGGGAAGACAGAGAAGCAAGGCTAAAAGAGGGGAGAGATGAGGTCAGATGAACTAGGTCACAAAGCTAGACTAAAACAGCTTGACAAGATACATAATTTAATTTTACAGTGATGCTGAGCGTAGGAATAGAAGACACATTAGGGGATAAAGTCCTATGTGATTAAATGAAAAAGAAGTAGTCCTTTTTTCCTACTGTCTTTTTCTTCATGTTTTCATTGTACTTAACTTAGTCATAATGCAGAACTTGGGATTCTCTCACCGCACAAGAGGTCATCAGATGAAAAGGGCACGATTTAAGGCAAATGTGCCCTCGGAAACATTCCTTTCTTAGTAAGAGTAGCGAAGCATAATGTAATTAAAACAACCCTCTACGGCGTTTATGTACAATTACACTGAGTAGAGAATACCTTTAATTTCATTGTAAGGTCAGACACACGGGGAGGAAGGGTAGATGCTGTCTCTCAGACGGCCGTAATCACAGGCTGGCAGCTCAACTTTGGAAATTAAACAGATTAGAAGTTCTTGGCAGTGATTCCTAAAAGCTCAGGAGACTCAGTGCAATCAGAAGCTTTGACATTTTGGCCAGCTAGTTAAATAGTGTTGGCTTTAAACATTACAGGGCAAGTGATGTGATCACCCCCTTGTGTGCTGGGCTGGGGGCATGCCCTTTCTGCCTTCTCTCTCGGGAGCAAGGGAAGTCTCTAAACCAAGGAGGTCTTTGGTGATAGCCTGTGAATAACCTTCCAGATCATAGCAAGGAAGAGGAATCTGCGTTGTTCACACGTTAACCACAGCACTGAGTACCAGAGAGGGAAGACAAGTGTTTATACAGGATTTTGCATCTGTCAGTGACAGCACCTGAAGTCTACTGAGCTCGAGCCTCCTTTGCATTGCTTAGCCAAGAATGAATGCTGCTTCCTATGGCTGGTTCAGAGATCGGACTGCAAAGCAGGTCCACATACATGCAGCTCCCTAAAATACAGTTTCTATTCATTTATTTTATGGGAAAACCTGTTCATAGAGACAGTTTCCCCAATGTGAGTGCCTGAATTGAAGAAACTAAATCTGTCTGTAAGCAGCAAAAAACTAGCTCTGTACATATTTGACTGGATGCATGAGCAATTGCAGGACTCAGTTTGCTTGCAAATCTGGTTTGGTGATGAAAAGATGAAGGTGATTTTGTAGTGGTGGTTACTATAGGAGTGTTGTGTGCTTAGTTTAGCAGTAATACTATGTCTGTCTGTTTGAAATCGCAGTAATTTGTTGCTTCCTAATGGCCAGGGGATTTGATGGCATGAGCGGTGATGGGGCTCTCATATTTGAATTAAGCTACCTGGGTTTGTATGCTTCTTTTGCGTGATACTGCAGAAATGATGACTGTAGGCTGGCTATGGAGCCATATGTACCAAAGTGCAGGTAGCACAGCTTCTCAGCAGGCCTGAGAAAGCAGAAGTGAAGCTGTGGGCCCAGTGTCACCTTCCCTGTGAAGGTGAAAAGTTAAGCCCAGACAGGAGTGTTGGGAGGTGCCAAGAGCTGAATACGTTTTCAGTGGGCAAGGTGAGTTGCCAGTCTCTCCCCTCTTCTCCATTCCTGATAGTTAATAAGTCCTATACATAAACATACAAAATATAAATGAGAATTAAGTAGCAGCAGTAAGTAGTCATTGTCAGGAAGGCAGGGGGAGGAAGACAAGATATTTTTAACCATCCAGCTTGTCACTGGGATCGTCTGCTTCACTTTTTCCCACTGTTTCTTTGAGGGCGTTTCCTTCACTGCGTTTCCTAAGGCCTTCTGGGTGCTAAACCAAGGCCCAGTGAAGTCAGGAGGAGTATGGCACCCCCCTTGTTGGGCACCGTCCATTGCACGTTCCGGTGTTGGGCCTTCTGTTGTTCCCGCAGTGTGACAGCACACAGTTCCTCAGTGGGACTGGAGTGCAGTCCCGGAGGTGTTAATGGGGTGGCAGTCAGGAGGAGCTGGTTTCCCATGGGGCAGTAGCTGATTCCCACTGGCACACCAGTGAAGCAGCTCTTCAGAGGGATTTAGCTGCATGTGGCCACCATCTAAACCCAGACTGTTCTGGGTGTGAAATTAAGAGTACGCGGGTGTACTTCAGGTGCCTGAAGGGGCTGCAGGAAACCTGGAGAGGGGCTTGGGACAAGGGATGTAGGGACAGGCCAAGGGGAATGGCTTTAACCTGCCCGAGGGGAGACTGAGATGAGCTCTTAGGCAGAAGCTCTTCCCTGTGAGGGTGCTGAGGCGCTGGCACAGGGTGCCCAGAGAAGCTGTGGCTGCCCCATCCCTGGCAGTGCTCAAGGGCAGGTTGGACACAGGGGCTTGGAGCAAGCTGCTCCAGTGGAAGGGGTTGGGGTTGGAGCTGGAGGAGCTTTAAGCTCCCTTCCAACCCAAACCAGGCTGGGATTGTGTGGTTCTGTGACCGAGGGGGTAGAAGTGTGGCAGGGGCACTTGCTGCCCACCTGAGCCAATTCCTGCAGGAGAAGCATCTTGCTTCTCTTGAAGTCAGGACGGATGTAGCCCCTGTAGTAAGGAGGGAGACTGTCTTCAGTTCTTTAATTGCTTAGTTTCATCTGCTGGACACAGCGAAGCTGCCTGCTTAGATTACATCTGAGCAAGGAGTTACCTCTCGGGAAGCAGGAATAGAAGACACAGTGCAGGCAGTGAGTTTGAAAGCTGCACATAAGAAGCAATGAAATATTCATGTGAAAAGAGAACTTTTCAGAGTGTTCAGGGAACCTCTGAGGGGCTGAGCTTCTGTTCTGAGGTACTGGGTGAAAATGGGAGAATAAAGGAAAATTAGCAGTTCAGAAGAAGCTTTTGCCCTCTGTGTAGCTGTTAATTTCTCTCACACCCGCTTTGAGAGCAGGGGTGTGTTGCCATTTCCTACTGGGTTTTAGCTTTGGATTTGGGCGGGATGTGCCTTTCTGAGACTGATAAATTGTTTTTTCAGCCAATTTAAGCTCAGTATCATATAAACATTTCCAAGTGTGTGATTTGCACTAGCACCACGGAGATGAGTCTGGGATTGCGGAGAGGCAAACAGTAATCTGTGGTATGTATTCATCTGAACTAGAGCCAAGCAACCCCCCTTAGTTAACTGTGTCTCAGCAATTTTCTCCTGATAAAATAATTAATATGCAGATCGATGGCTGCTGCCGAGCTACTCATCATTCTCATTTTCTGGTTTGAATTGTTTATGGCGTTGCTTCAAAAGCAATCCTGTAATATCCTTGGCAAATCAATGTTTCTCCCTCCCTTCGCCCGGCCGATGGTCTCTGAGCAAGTTCTCTGTCCTTCGCTGTGTATGGCCGTGTGTCTGCAGTGTAAGGCTCTCGCAGAACCAGACTGGTTGAGGTTGGAAGGGATCACCTGGTCCAGCCCCCTGCTCAAATAGCATCACCTACAGCAGGTTGCCCAGGGCCGTGTCCAGATGGGGTTTGCATATCTCTGAGGATGGAGGCTCCACAACCTCCCTGGACAGCCTGTGCCAGTGATGGGGCACCCTCACAGTAAGAAAGTGCTTCCTGATGTTCAGGGGGGGCCTCCTGGGTTTCAGTGTGTGCCCATCACCTCTGCGCATAAGGAGTAGGGGCAGCAGTGGACCACAGTTGGCAGCTTTGTGCTGCTGCTGGTCAGGATTGCAGCTCTGAGACCCAGCAGAAGAGCTGTTAAGACCTGACAGACTCTCTGCAGTCTCTCTTGTGGGCCTGTGTGCGCATTGAGCCGGCAGAACTCAGCATGTCCATCTCCTTAGGATTCCACTCCTCTTTCCTGCTGCTTGGAGTCTGGTGCTTGCCTGCCCCCGTTATGATGAGAGCATCATCTCAGTACCAAGTGCAGTAGAGCCACGCTGCCGCCGCCATGGGCACACAAACCACAGGCAGAGTGGGACTTACAGCGCTGTAACCAGCAGCTGTAATGTAGCTGTTCAGGGAGACAGCCAGGCAATAAGTGACACTCTCCACAAAGAACATGACTGCCTTGTTACAGGGCACGTGAGGTTTTGTGGTAAGCTGTGACGCCCTGACACAAGTTGGCTCATTTTCTGGTTATGCTACTGAAACATTGGCTTGAGACCACATAGTACTGATCATCTGCACCCAGAAACCTCCGGGGACCCAGATTCAGTTTTGAAACAGAAACACAGCAAGCGTTAACACAGGTTTTCTTTTCCCTGTCAACCGCAGGTAATGCAGGTGGTGAAAGAACAGATAATGAGAGCGCTCACTACCAAGCCTAGCTCTCTGGATCAGTTCAAGAGCAAGCTTCAGAACCTCAGCTACACAGAAATACTGAAAATACGCCAGTCTGAAAGAATGAACCAGGAAGATTTCCAGTCTCGTCCAATTCTGTAAGTGTTGTCTTCCTTCCTCGCTCCTTTTTGTATGGGTTAACAAACGGGGATGGCATTTGTGAGCTCATGAGAAAAGCTGCCCAGGGAGCTGTGCTCAAAAGCAGTAGTGCAGCGTCTGCTTGCAGTGTGGTATCTGGGCTGCTGGCAATCAGTTAAACCAGCGCCAGCAAATCCCTGCAGGGTCTCACAAGGGTTTTGTGTGAAGGGTTTCCTGGCTTCTGCATGGTTGTGAGCCTGGGTGCGGTGTTGGTAATGGCTTAAACCTTGAAAACCCAAAACCACCGGAGCCTTGTCTTGTGTCCAAGGGCTTTAAGCATTCCAACTGTCGCTTCCCTGAGTGAGACAGGGAGAAGCCCAGATGAAGAGGAGGCAATCCACACTGGCTCCACAAAAAGGTGGTGCTGTGTATGACTGTGCTTATGGTATTATCTCTGGTGTCATTGACAAGCAGTCACTTACTTGTAAATGATAACATTCTGGCAGCTAGCAAGTGAGATTCTCCTTCCCTTGTGGTTTACTGCGGGGTATGAAATGACAGTATCACCACCACAGCTCCTTCCCATCTCTCAGGGTGTCCTTTGTTCTGTTATATGAAAAACAGAGGCTGCACTTGGCTCTGGACCAAGTCTGGGCTTGTCACTGAACTGATGGCACAGGACAGTGGCGGACGCTGTGGTACACAGATGATGTGCAGAGAATAGCAGGAACCTTTTGAGATCAGCAGAGAAATGATGAGGACTTCAGAACCATCCCCTGCAATGCCGTGAAATCCTGACCATGCTTCAAGGGGAATGGCTCGTGATTTTCCTCATCTCCTTTTCTAGGCAAATGTGTAGAGAAGGGTTTGGACCAGAACATTTCAGGGTGCGGAAGCAGAATGCTGATTTGGACATTCAACATCGTTGATGGTTTAGTGTGAGGTGTCCCTGCCCGTGGCAGGGGGGTTGGAACTGGATGATCTTAAGGTCCATTCCAACCCAAACTGTTCTGTGATTTGTTTCTGAAGGGTACAGTTATCGAAGTGCAAGCTCTGGGGACACATTCCTCCAGGGCCAGCAGGGCAACAGCAGAAGCATAATCTAAGTAGAATTATGCACTTGAATTTTGATCATACCAGTGTGGATCAAAGAGAAGTCCTTCTTTTATGTTTTCAGTTCATGAGAAGATAGGACCTAATGCCCAATTAAAACTGATGTCATTCATAGCAATGCATCCATCAAATAGCTGCAAATGGCTCCATTGAGTTTTGCATCATTACACTGCTCAGAAATCCCCTGCAAATCCCCTGCAATGTTTAGTGGTTCAAAGCTGCTCAGTACTGCTGAGCTTGTCACCAGAGCTTCTCATTTTCCCTGCTTTCCATATGAGTTTACTGTTTAAGTATAATACAGGTCAAATATATCCCCTTGCATCATCAGCTAGCCTTGTGAAACTTGCCCTCTCCAAGCTCCTTATTTCCATTATCACTCTGGCTAGTTGCTGCCACAGTGCAGTCTCCTTCCCCACCATGGAACAGCCAACACAACTAGCTAAAAGCAAGTGAAGTGTTACGAGAGACTCATTTCAGATCCAGGACAAAAGGCTGAGCCTAAAGGCTGTGAAGGCTAAGTAAATCGATAAGGTGTTTAAGCAGTCGCAACTGCATTTGCAGAGATCTAACTCTATGCATTTACATTTTGATTGCACCCATGATCACTTATTCTTAACTGTGAAAAGAAATGGTTCTTTCATTTTCCCCTTTGATTTGATTCCCTGTACTGAACTCTCTCAAATTGCATAGATGGCACAATTGATGGGCGTACAGAATCACGGCCTCATTGTAGGGGAAGAAACTGTGAGTGAAGAGAGCAATCGTGGCTCTGCTGTAAATTTTAGAGCCTTGCAGATACACTAAAAGAGATTGCACACAAGGGTGAATGTAAGGTCTGCAGGTCTTGTTTGATTCTGCGTGAGAATATGGCAGTCAGATGATGGCTTTTCCTGCCTTGAACATGGTAGAAGTCTTTCTTCTGCTGCTCATTGTATGAAGCACTGAATTTTAAGTTGTCAGGCTGCTGGATGAGAGAAGCTTGAGTCAGGTTGAATTTGAATGTGAGCTGTAAAGTGCTGCCTTAGATCTTTGTAACTCCGACCCCCTTGTTTTGCAGGGATTAGTTGTTTCTTTTATATGAGCATTGTTGTATCGTGCGTGATGAAGTTTTCTCCCTTTCTGTTCTCGATCAGGGAAAACAAAAAGTCCTTCAGAACAGAATCAGTTCGAGATTGTGGGATCATTATTGATCATCCAAACTGCCGTCCCACAGCCAAAGGATAAAGGATGGCTGGCTCATCTTGAACAGAACAGGGTGTCCAGGAATCCTGTGGGCCTCTAGAGGACCACACATCTCCTTGATGTGTTAAATGGCAGCAGAGATGGGTTAATAGTGGATAGAGGTCTGACGTCCAAGTGCTGGTTAAAGGGGAGCTAATACCAACCAGGGAGTCATTGCCAAGTAAACCTCTGTGTGAAAATCAGCAACATACCGGGAAATGGAGCGACCTGAATGCTTTTCAGTTTTATCTTGCAGAAGGAGTCACTAATGCCTGCTCTGAGTGCATGAGGCGATCAGGAGAGGGCATAGCTACAAACCAGTTCTGGGATTACTTTTCTGTTGTGTTGTAATGATTTAAATAGCTGTAATATGCCCCATAATGGAAGGAAAACAGCTAGCAAGAGTCTTAACGCATAGCTGGGGACAGATATAAGTGGTGCTGCAGAAGAGCTAGCATCGTTTGAATAATACGAATAATTACTCATGATTTCCAGGTATACCAGCAATTCAGGTCTGTTGCTTTAAAAGTAAGTAGCTGATGTCAGTGTTACCTACAGTGCCAAGACCAGTAAGGTCAGAAAAGTAGTGGTCATGTATATTACTGTGTGGATTTCTCAACCCTTCTGCCTTACCAGCCCAATGGCTTTTGCCATTCTTACGTGCCAGGAACCCAGTTGAAAACTAACGGCAATTTTGTTAAGTCACTCTCTCCTTAAACCTTCTGAGTTCGTTCCCTCTCTTTGCAAGGTGCAAACTGTTGAGCCAGTGCTGTCTGAAGGACAGTAAATAAAATCTCCACGGAACATATTTGCATTTCTGATCTTCCTTTAGCTCATTGTTCCTGTTCAGGTTTAAAATGAGGCGGGAGGACCTACTTGTACAGGGACTTCCATCATGTTTAATAACTCCTGCCTTTAGACTCTGAGGATCAGAACCCCCTTGCATTCAGAAGGCTTTCTGAAGGAAACATAAAGATTCAGAGCAGCACTTCTTTTGTTTTCCTGCGTGCTGTGGTTTGATTGTTCTGCCCCATTTCTGTCACCTTGAAGTGGTGGAACAGAGACCGTAACAGCGAGGAGCAGTAAGTGGCAGGATCACCTTGCAAGGATGTGTCCGGAGTCATGGTATCCGAAAAACAGCTGTAAAACATTGAAGTCAGAGTAACCACGCGATGGCATGAGCTGCTGAAGATAGCAAAGGCAGTAGGTGCAAGTGACCATGGTAAGGGATGGGTGGACTGACACGGTGTCACTGAAGCCCAAAGTCACTGCAGACTGTTTCTCCCTGGTGTAATAAGTTGTCTCCACAACTTCTGTGTGTCCAGGTTTGGGGACAGTAAAACAGAAGAGAGTACTGCCTCTGGGTTTCACAGTCTTGAGAACAAATACATGCATGTGTAGAGGGACTCCAGCCCATCAGCAAAGAGGGGGAAGCTGTCTCTTCTTTCTTACCTCACTTCCTCTTATGGAAAGTCTGCCTTAGACTGTGAAATGCTTGAGGGAGCAGTACCTGATTATTTTTGGGTTGGTTAAAAAGCCTTCTCTTCCTCTGGTTCGTAAAGAGCATATGGGGCTTCAGAGTACAGACGAGGGAATACTATGAGCAGTCAGGTGTTAAAGTGCTGGGTGACCCATTCATTTTTGTCTTGCCAGTAGCGTCTTAAAACTATGATGTTATGATATCCTTAACACCTATTTAATGATAACCAACCATTTCTGAATTAAACTGCCTAAGTAGCCAACTGATGTTTATACCAGTCTTGAGTGTTTGAAATCAGTCCAGCTGGAGATTTAGATACAGCCTGCACTGCTGAGTAATCCACACTGTGTTTTGACACTATTATCCTCAGCTCCTGCTCCCAGCTTTTACCTGAGGAATGAGGAAGCTCATCAGCTCAGTAAAGGCAAGACATTAATTCAAGCACAGATTTCTTTTAATCATAGTACTTAGCCATTCAGCATTTTCATGTCTTAGTTCCCAATGAGAGAGCGGCAGGGCTTGAAAATTATCCTAAAGGACTAATAATACCTTTCAAAAGGTGGTGGTTTCTATAGTGACAGTGCTTCCTTAGATTTTGACCAGCTAGATTTTTACAGCATGTAAATACGCAGCAGGTTATGCATCAAAAACACCAACCATTGTGTTACTACATGGGGAAGAAATGGCATTTTGGTTGAAAGGCTTTATCTGTGTAGCAGAGGAGTTTCAGTGGTTTCAGTGGGGGTCTGGCAGGTCAAAGGTATAGGATCCAAATGAATGCGGAAATCAGCAGAGACTGGGCTCTCTGAGTTGTCCAGAAGAGAGACGGTTTTGTTGTCTCTATGGGATACCATAGCTTTGCTTCCTTTCGATGCTGGAATATACTGCCAGACGGAAGGATTTTTGGTATTACCTAATCTGCACAGCAATGCAAAATGATGGTTCTGACACACTTCATGCTTTATAAATCCTCTACACATTCAGTTATTTTTTAATCTTACTAGTTGTCAAGTTGGTGTTTAAACCTGTCTTTTATGTATTCTTAATGAATCTAAGTGAGGACATCACTGATGAATTCAGGCATCTGTGAATCCATGTGATGCTGTAGGAAATCAGACTTTAAATGTTACGTGCATATGTTTTATGCCTAGTTCTCGACACGTTGAACTCTTACCAAAGTAGGATGTAGAAGATGGCTTTTCTGAGGGGTCTATAATATTATTGCTAAATGCCGTGGGTTTCTGCAGTCCTGCACAAGGGTAAAGTTTGATCCATGAAGGAATCCCTGGCCATGGGTTAGTCTTCCACAAAATCCTGATAACAGTTAAGCAATTGCATGGCATGGATTGAATAACAGGCATATAGCACTGGTCATTATTTTAGCTCCCTGGCCTTGCTCAGTGTTTTTTATTGTTGTTTCAAGATGTGGTTTAGGCTTCTGGTGCTACTAAAGTACGCCAGCAGAGGATTGTGCAACAAAAGGTGACAGACCCTCAAATAAGCTTCGCAGTGCTCCTATGAGGAAAGACTATTATTTGCTGCAGAAAAACCTTGTTGGTGCGTTATAGCAAGTGCTATTTTTAGATGAGTAAAGTAAGAAACAAATAAGTGACTTGCCTGAGTCATACACTGATGTCGTAGCAGTGAGATGTCTATAACGGAGCCTGACTCCCATTCTCTGTTATAAGAAAAGGTGGGGTTTTTAATAGAACAGACTAGATTCTGCCCCGGGCCTGCCTGTGACTGTTGTTCCCTTCAGACTCCTTGCAGAAACATCTTGTGAGGCTCTGTCTCAGAGGGAGGGAGGGTGGGTTTTGATTGACTTTGACAAGGGTCTGCTTTCTCTTTCCCCAAGGGAACTAAAAGAGAAGATTCAGCCTGAGATCTTGGAACTGATCAAGCAGCAACGTCTCAATCGACTTGTGGAGGGCACCTGCTTTAGGAAACTCAACAGTCGGCGTCGGCAAGGTACGGTTCAGACTGTGCAGTCTGCCTTCTTGTTGTCACTTTTGTCCAGGTATTGAGATCAGGAGCACTATTTTTACTGGCAGCATCCTTGGTTGTAGTGCTGTCTCGACTGCTTTTACCAGGAAGCATCTGAAAGCATCTCACTTACAGCTGTTGTAAGAGTTCTTGTGTTTCCCTGGGCCTTGTTTTGGCTTCATCGTACGGATCATCTGGAACAAGTCCAGTATTTGACAAAGCTCTCAAGCAGCAGCCTTGCACTCTGAACCCTCTACAGAAATAGCACATGAAACTTGGTGTAGCCAGAAGCTGGATCTCTCAGACTTGGGCCACCTTTATGTATACAGTGAGCTCATTCTGCACCTCTCCCTCTAGTGCTACTTGTCCTTGGTGTTTGTCTTATGTTGCCATATACACTAAATGCATCATGGTGTTTAAAAATGCTTTTTAGAAGCACGTAGGTGAGTAATTTGTGTACCTTCAGATGAATACTTGGTTGACACGGAAAGATTATTTTCCCAATCATATGAGACATTGCTCAGTGCTAGATTTAGAGCTCATTTTGTACACTCCAACTCCCTGCAGTTCTTTTCCCCTCAGGGAGGCATGCTGCTTTCTCTGGACAAAATAACAGGTACATAGTGTAACCTCAGCAGATGAATTAAAATTTCTATCCCCAAGATTCCCTTTAAAAACCTCAATTTATGAGGATTCGGATTGCCATTTGATTTCCACTGTAAATACAACACAAATTACAACGTTACCAAAGCTAAGAGCAAGAACTGACAAAGATCAGTAGTTGAGACCTTCAGATCACTTGTGGAAAACTGCTTTCTTCCCCTTCCTTAGAAACAAGGGGGCAGTTTTCCTTCGTGTCAGGGGGTTATTTTGGAACATTTTAGAGCCTTTATGAAAGGGTTGAGTTGAAGGCAAATGTGCAGCTTTATATCCTCTTTGTCAAGCCTACAAACACCTATGAAGCCTGCTGCACACAGTTGAGGGAAACAGCATTAGTATTGCACTGTGACTTTCTATACAGACTTCATAGAGAGGCGTGAGGCATGATTTCCCTTCAGCAGCATATTCACAGAGTGAAAGGAGCTGAAGTAACGCAGTTTGGTTTGGGTGTCGGTGGTGAGGGTTGTTCACTCGATTCCCTCAAAGCCTGAATCCAAATAACTGGAATTGTAGAGCAGGAGCAGGGCTCGTGGCAAGCATATTCTCCTTTTGGCAGATGTCC
Source organism: Pezoporus occidentalis (assembly GCF_034315485.1). Classification (NCBI taxonomy): domain Eukaryota; kingdom Metazoa; phylum Chordata; class Aves; order Psittaciformes; family Psittacidae; genus Pezoporus; species Pezoporus occidentalis. The sequence goes on from NW_026912854.1 coordinate 2,072,494, forward strand.
AAGAGGAGGACAGACTGGTTGTTTTATCTTAAACTGGTGCTGGCTCCTGATTTATAGGATCAAAAGCCTTCGGGGGTATAAACTGGTTCAACTTAGAATCATAGAATAGTTAGGGTTGGAGGTGACACTTCTGTGAGTGAGGTTGAAGTTAAAAAAAGCATTAAACAAATATGTTTATAGTCTTCTGTTGAGATAGAGCATAATCCACAGTTGAAAGGTTGCTTGGAGCAAATTGTATAGGCCACCAAATTAATTGCTTTGATGTCATGTTTATACAGGGACAAAAACAAGTCACGATTCTTTGGGAAGAAATAAAACAGCCTCAAAGAATTTGATCTTCTCTGAAGTATATTGGGTTTTGTCAGATAAAAGCCCATTTGAAAGGCAGGTTTCCACATGCCCTCAAGAGCTGTGTGTGCTTTATGTTAGACTCCCTGCAATAGAAATGTGAATTATCCGTCTGGGAGGGAAGGAGAAGGCATAGCCATTACAGAAGGTGGTGAGTCAGGAGGCCACCAGGGCTCAGTAAGATCCAACACTGTGTGATCTAATGAAGCAGCAAAGTATTGTTTGTAGACACAAGCATGTTTGGTGCATGAGCCCTTCAGCTGGGATCCTTCGTTAGGTGTGTACAGTGCCTGGCACACTCAAACAGCAAGTAGTGGTAGCTGGCACAAAGCAGAAGCAGCTCTCTTGAAATCAGCCTTAACCCTTCAGGGTTTCCTGTGACACAGGCAGAGCAAACTGTGAGACCAGGGCCATCATGGTGTCAGAAACCAGGAGGTGAAGTAAAGTGAATGCAGGGCCAGAGGTTTAGCTTGTCATAGGGTCCCACATTCCTGAGTGTGTCTTCTGTTAGCCTCGTCCCACCTCCCCATCTCCTCTCCCCCAACCCACCTCCTGTCCTTACTGAGGGCTCAGAAACCCTGCCCACTGCTCCAGCGGAGCTCACTTGCCATGCAGCATTGCAAGCCCCTCAAGGGGCTGTGGTCCATGCAGGTTGATGAAGAGCTGCACAGAAATGGGGAGTGTGGTGAGGCGTCACCATTTGTCTGTTATGTGGCAACCCGTTTGGAAGACACTGCTTCCTTTACCTCTCCTGGGATTCCTGTTTTCCCCTGAGGCAATCCTGGAATAAAGGTCACAAATCAAAATAAGAACCAGCTGAACGTGGCTGAAAGCATTAAATGACCCATTTGAAAAATAATTAACGGGCATTATCCCATAATAAAGACTCCAGAGCAAACTTCTGCTAAGGCTGTTGTTTGAACATGTGGTAGGACATGCATGGTTAGTCACAGCAAGCTGGAAAACTTGCCTTACAAAGGAAGGAGCAGGGAGTTTACAGCCTTTTGGGAAGAGGTGAAACACTGTGATATAGCCTTGGCTTTGGAAAGCCTTCGGGCCAACAGGTAACTCACTGGGGGGATGCTGGAGGTTAAACAGAGGTACCCGTAGTCAGATCTCTGCCTTTAGTGTTTCAGCACGGGATTATCCTATCAGCAGGACCTCTCTGTAGCTGAAAATCAGAAATACTATTGTTGTCCCAGCAGGATCCTTAGCACTTTCAAAGAGAATACACGGCCTTTCCCTTGCAAGGGTTCATAGGAGAACTGCAGCACTAACTCCTGTTTGTACTGGGTATTCTTAATCTGTTGGAAATGAAGGCAAAACCTGGCCTGCCCTTCTGGTCATTGTTCCAGAACAAATCACGAACCTCTGCGAATCCCCACTTTGTTCCTTGACTGTGGACATCAGCTGGCACATAGGCCTCTTCAGCTTTCTCCTTCCTTAGCTGATTCCTAAAAGGAAGGGGAGAAGGCTGAAGTGAAAGTCTGCAAAGCACTCTCCAAGCCCAGAAGTTATTTCCAGTGGAGCTAAGTAGCAGATAAAGGCATTTTATTGAGGATAATATATACCTCTAATGCTGTCATCCTACTACGTTTGTAGTTGTGTTGCTGGGTGCACTCTTGGAAGTAAATAGCCCTCTTTGCTTTATAAAGATTATTGAGAAATTGTGTGTTACTGAAGTGGTTTTGCAGCCAAAGATGAGGTTTCTTGAGCAGCAATTTTTGCAAGGGAAGGACAGCCTGGTGATGCACGCCATTAAATCAAAACCACCAGGCACAAGTAAGCTGGAAAGAGAAAGCTTAAATTAAAACCCAAACTTAAGTGAGGACAGGTTTTCCATCTCTTGCTGGGATGAGTAACTCACAGCTCTGAACAAGTAGACACACTTTGTCCTTTTTTTGTGCCAAGCCTCTTTGCTGCTGCTCCATCCCACCCTCCATAGTCCCATATAATGTTCTGTAAGTGACCTGCTGAAAGGGCTAACCAAATATGCCTCCGCAGGTCATTCACCAGTCATTTCCAGGGCTTGCTGGCTTTCATCTGAGCAGTTGAGACCAGTTAGAGTGAAAATATGTCAGTACAGTGGTACTAGAGAAAGGCAACACAACAAAAGAAGGATGAGTTCCATGTACATCTATCTAAAATCTAGACAAATACCCATGTTTTCACTGGTGTATTTAAAAGTGTGTGCCTGTTGCTGTATCCATGAGGAAGGTTTTCTTTGAACAAAAAACTTCAGCTATCTTGGGATAAAATGTGTGCTTTTGGCTGTGCATATCTCAGCTATTTTCTCCCCAGATTCTAAGTACAGAGCAGCTTTCTACTAATCGCAGCACTTCCTTACCTGGGGCAGCATTGTTAAAGGCATATGAGTCATTGGCCATTAATGCACTTGGAAAGACATTGTGTGAATGGCCAAGCACTCTGCAGCCCATCAGCAAAATGATCTGTCCTCTGTTCTTTAGGCACAGCTTTGAATATTCCTCTTCTAGCCAAATTGTGGCTAATTTTGTTATTTGGGATATTTTTCCCCAACCTCATCTCTAATCTTTACCAATGTTCTGTGATATATGTAACCCACTGGTGCTCTTATCTGAAATTATCTGAAAATCAGAACATTTTCTTTGAAACATTTTCAGGTGGAAAACCAGCAGGATTAATTCTGTTTCCCAAAGAAGAATCTGTAGCCCTTTAATTTGACCGCATCAGTGAGGTAAAAGACATGAGGACTCACCAGTAAAAGATGTAGTGTCCAAAAATAACCTAGGATAAAATAAGAGGTTTAGTTCAATAGGAGGAACTTGGGCTTTGGGGCAGATTGGTGAGACTGGACTTAAATGAGCTCCACAGAGAGTTGCCCTGCTCCAGCTGTGCACATAAACACGGATCTGCCAGCTGTGGAGCACAAGATCTATGGGGAAGTGCCTGTCCCAGTGCCTCTTGTGGCACTTCAACCCTGCGTACTGGGGCTTAAGAGCTCTGGAGGGTTTGGGTGGTAGTTTTGGTTTATGAACACCGTATGTGTACCTACGTGGTAGAAAAGAGCTTTTCCTTCTGCTTTGCTGATCACTTCAGAGCTGCGAGTCAGTGTGGGCCCCTTCCCATGTGCTGTTCTGTAATTAAGATTTCTTCACTCTTTTTGCCAGTGGAAGCAGTTCCATGCAGTTTTGATTTGACTGCAGCATTATGTTATACGCTACCTTCCCGACGAAATCGCATTCAGCGCTTGCACTACGCTACAATAACATGCATCCTGCCTGAAACTGTTCCCCTCCAAGGCACTGAGGTGTCACACAAGTGGGATAGCATCTGATCAACTGTTTGTAACACCGTGTGCATCCGTAAAACCCACCCCAGCTGGCGAGGCTGAGGTGGCTGAGGGAGGAAGGGCTGCGTCCCACCACTGATGCTGAGGGAGGAAGGGCTGCATCCCACCACTGATGCTGAGGGAGGAAGGGCTGCTTCCCACCACTGATGCTGAGGGAGGAAGGGCTGCTTCCCACCACTGATGCTGAGGGAGGAAGGGCTGCTTCCCACCACTGATGCTGAGGGAGGAAGGGCTGCTTCCCACCACTGATGCTGAGGGAGGAAGGGCTGCTTCCCACCACTGATGCTGAGGGAGGAAGGGCTGCTTCCCACCACTGATGCTGAGGGAGGAAGGGCTGCTTCCCACCACTGATGCTGAGGGAGCCTCGTTAGTTCCGTTTGTAGATCTCATTTAAGGTTCTCCCCCTTGACAGCAGGGCTGTGGCACAATGGCAGTCAGTCGTGAGCCCACAGGAGAGTTGTGCTGGGCATGCTTGAAGCTACAGGCTATGGCTTTTAGTTTTTAATTAACCTGGGGTTATGGGGAATTGCTGCAGAAGGCTCCACGAGCCTTCCGAGATTGGGTTTCTTCCCATAAAACCACCCGTTTGCAGAAATGAAGTAAGACATTTTCACTGTGGGGTTTTCCCCTCTTTCGTTATTGGAACAGGGTCTTGAAACAGGACTAAGGTTAAAGAGCCAAACTTCTTCAGCCTAGAGGTGTCAGACACATCCTTGTGTGACACACTGACTGTCCGATGAGTTGTGGTGTGTGTGCTCCTCAGATGAGAGCCTACTGAATGAGGGCTCCTGCCTGCTCTAGTTTCAGATCCCTACAGAAGCTTTGCAGGCAGTGTTTTCCTCTTGAAAGCCCCCACTGCCCAACATCGTGTGTACTGCTGACAGTCCACAGCAGCTTTTGTTGTATGCATCACAAAATCATAATCTCAGGCACCCCACCATAAATCATTCAGTACTGTGCGTGCCTCTGAAGGAAACAACCAGCATCTGTCCCGTTGCCATTTTGAGCCTTTGCCAGCAGTTTGTCAGGTCTTGAAACCTTTCTGTAGAAGGCGCTGCGTGCTCAGAAAGTGGTTTTAAGCGTGGGGGGGTTTTCTGCCAAACGTTTTTATCCACCATGACAAAGACATATAAAAGGGCATATGGAAGCCCACTTCGCCATTCAAAGCTGAACTGGCTTTCATGTTTTGTTGCATTGCATTTTAAATGGCTGGCCGAGGGACTGGAGAGTGTCCTTTAGAAAGAAGTTGGGTCCATTAAGGCAGTATTTTACTAACAGAGCCAAGAAGTCCTTCTGTTGCTAGCACCACGATCTCACATGTGCTGGCTTCGGTGGTTCTGCTTCTCCAAGGTTGTATCCAAGCTGTTCCATTCACTCCCATCAACTGCAGCACCACAGGGCTGTGTCAGTCACAGACTCATAGAATCAACTGGGTTGGAAAAGACCATCAAGACTGAGTCCAACCCTTCCCCAGCACTGCCAAGTCCACCACTAACCCATGGCACCGAGGGCCTCATCTACACAGGTTTCAACGCTTCCAGGGATGATGATCCCACCAGTGCCCTGGGCAGCCTGTTCCAATGCCTAAGTATGCTATCACTTCCCTAAATTGTCCCTTAGGCTGCTGCTTGGCAGCATCAGTGCTGAGCACAACAAAAGAAGAGCAGAGCCAGAGAAGCCCTCTCCCCCCTCCTGGCATTTGAACATCTAGCCTTGCTGTGAGCTTTTGGAGATTTATAGCTTGGATGTACCAAGATTGTCTTGTTGACAGCTGAACATTATGGGATCTATTTATCAAACAGAAAGTGTTCTGACACGCAAGGGTCACCTCCTTCTTGCCATTTCAGAAGGTGAATTGGCAGGCACCACCCCTGCGCGCGAGGCAGTGTGGTGGTCTGGCTCTGCAGAGGGGATGTGCTTCACGGGTGCAGGTTTTAATGACTGTTGTTAAGGGGAATTATGTCCTGCAAAGCAGGAGTTGGCAGGAGATGTAAATACGCATCTCCTGTGAGGGACTAAGATGCAAACTGGAGTGTGACTGCATGGTCACGCGTGTATTTGTGACCATGCAAAGCACCAGGTTATCTGCAAGACGAGCGAGTTAAGGTCTGCTTTTTGAATCTTTGCATGGTTGTTGTGTCCAATCCCTCCATAAATATGGGGGTGTTCTCCCATGTCTATTAAAAGACATGAGTCATAATTTTCATAAAATATGGGATATCTCAAATGTATCGGGTTTCTGGTGTCCCACACAAGGCATCTGGCAAGGCTTAATTCTCACATAGTGGGGACTGAATATGAAGGGGTTTGGGGTACATTGAATTTACCCCCTCAAAGCAGTGGTTACTTAGCCAGTCTTCTGTCAACAAGGGTATATAATACCAGGTAAAACCGAGTCCACTGTTTCTTGCTAGTATTCATTCTTGGAGCTGATGACTGAGTCACTACAAAACACAGTAGATTAATGCCAGCTTCAGTTAGTCAAGTAAAATTAGTGAGCAAAGTCCCTGTCCTACTTCCCTGCACCCCACATGTTCCTTGAAAGTGCGGTCCTTCCCTGTAGTGCTCACCTGTGTTGGCTTTCTCCCGTGCTGTTGCTAATGCTGATGAGGACATGTCCGTGACCTTCCATGCGTTTGTTTTGACAGACAAGTTCTGGTATTGTCGCCTTTCACCTAATCACAAGGTGTTGCACTATGGAGACTTGGAAGAAAGTCCCCAGGGAGAAGTCCCCCACGATTCCTTGCAAGATAAATGTAAGTCACGTGCTCCTTTTGCTTCTTTTGTGCTAGCTCCTCTTTACAACTTGTATATTCCTGTTAACAGGGGACATTAGCAACAGCTCTGTGTGCAGAGATGGAGAGCAGGGGACATTTCCTCCTGCATTCAAACACTTCTCTCCTGGTTTTGGCAGGGGTGTGTGAGGACTGAGCTCAGCTTTGCAATGAGTTCATAATTCCATTCAGCCTGGAAATGTCATGCCTTTCCTAGGGAGGAACACAGTTTATTTCCATTGCTCATCTAACTGCAGGTGTCAAATTCAAATACGTGGGCATATTCAGAGGCAATTCTGTCTGCAGAGACAGATGTTTCTTCTGCGGCAAAGAGTCCCAGTGACTGGAGGAGAAATCCTTGGCAGGCAGAGGTCTTTTTTGATATCATGGGGAGTGGACCTAAAGATGGCACTTTGCTGTGAACAGTGTTGAGAGGACCTCACCATTACTGTGCACCCAGCTGGGTGCAGACGTGCCGCTGTGACAACTCCTACCAGGGGACTTAGCAGGATATTTTAATGGATAGAACTAATTTTGGAGCCCTTCAGAACAGTCATACTCTCATGGTAATTTCATCCATCAGAGTAAGTTACGGAGATTTAACCTGCGATCCTGGGAAAGCTCTTTATGGTGATGGAAATAATGATTAGTGTAGTTCTGTCACCAGAAAGTGACTTCAAGGAACCAAGCCTTGCCTAAGGAAGCATTGCTTTTTGTTCTTTTTTTGAAACTCCATAAGTAATAAATGCCATTCTTGGCATTGCCAAATTAGATCTGCTTGTGCAAGTATTTCAGCTGGTAGATCTGCTTCTGCCTTGGAATGGCAGAAAGGCTGATTTTCCAGGAGTTGGAAAGTTTTCCAGCCTGAAATGAGGAAAGGAGAAAATCAGTGATTTAAACTTCCCTGTATGCTGATAAAATGTTTCTGCTCCCCCAGCCTGTCCCCAGGCAGCATCTTCTAACATTTCTATGGGGAAAGAGGAAGAAGAGCCTGTCTGATGCTGGAGCCCTGGCAGTTGGCAGTCACGTTCCCTTGTTCCCATTGCCTTACAGATTGACTCAAGGATGTTTCACGTGCTTACTGCAGGCTTGGCAGGATGTAGGACAGGGGCTGGCTTTGCTGCATTGGCACTGGAAGAGGCTGTTTCCCTGGAGGAGGCTTAGAGAAATAGCCCTTGAATGTTACGGGAGCATCAGAAGGACGGAAGAGTGAAGGTCACGCTTGAGCTGCAGGCGCAGTTCTGAGACCAGCAGTTCCCAGATTTATTTGCAGTGAGCATGCTCAAGCCCCTGCCCCTGGCTTCAAGCTTCATCTTGCATTTGCATTTTCCATAGGCTCTTGAGCTTACTCAGGAATGTCAGGATCCCATGGGGACAGAGGGATTCCTACTTTAGAAACCACCGAGCCAGACCCATATGTTCCCTGCGCATGCAGCAGGCAGAGCAGATATTGATGCAGTTTGAGAATGATGTGGTTATTTCGTCAGTAGCTCAGGTTTTCGGGCTATGAAGGATACCAGATTTACCACAGTGCCAGCCACATTAGAGTTTAATTAAGCAGAATTGATACTATTGCAGGATACAAGGTGATCAAGTAGCACTATTGTTTGAAATGTGTCAGGCCAAGCTGGCTTGGGAGTTTTACAGAACATTTTCCAGAGACGTGCTGGTGTTCTTTGGATGGATTTATATTGAATTTTGAACTGTTAAGGTCTGAATATGATGACCACATTGTCAGCGTTTGGGAGCAGGTCAGCAGAGGAAAGAGAATAGGTGGGTAAGAAAATGGAGGACCCAGAGAGGCAGCACAGGGCATTCTGTGTGATCCTTACCAAGCTTGAATAACCGGTGTCTGCCTCCAGAAATGCGTGTGGGGGTTTTAACCTCTTCACTTCTGTGAAGGTCAGCCCTCTCTTCAGGCTGTCAGTTAACAAGCTGGGCAGACTCCAGCTGGGACTGAAAGCAGTCGCTCTCCTTCCCAGGGCTTTATCTGTTGTGAGCACATCACATTTGTGCTCATGCCTTCCAGCATCTTGTAGTCAGCTTCTGATACCATCTGAAGCCTTTGATTCTGTTTTTCCTAAGCACGGAGTAAGCCAAGTTCCTGACTAAGATCAGGATGCCACATCAGTCTGTGATCTCCGCTAGGAACTGCATCCCAGATCGCAGAGATCAGGTCTATGAAACCTGGGCAAAAGCTTTCTTGATTGAGAGATCCAACTTGAGAAAACTCTGCCTTATGCAGAGAAATCGTTTTTCTGGGCATCTGCAGCAAATGTCAGGAATTCTTTCTTCTACCATAGCTGCAGTCAAGTCTCTCCTTTACTTCCCAGTTTGTCCTGGCTCACCCTCTCCTCACAAAAACAGTATCTTTTCTTGACCTAAAAGCAGGAGAGTGTCAGAGACATAATAACTTTGATTTCTTTTAAGTTTCCTATGCATAGAAAGTCCTCTAAAAAGGTCTATTATGTCCCATGCTCTCCACTTGACTGTAGTGCTGAGGTAATCTGTAATAAAATACATAGTATTGCTGTACCCAGTAGGAGAGAAAATGCATTTCTGCTCTTCAGTATTTCTATTAGAGTTTGTAAAGAACTGGGCAGTAACAGATTTTCATATATTATGCTGTTCTCTCTATATATAATGCTTTTCCACAGCCACAAGGATAATGGATTATTTATAGATGGTAGAAACTGTCACTCACTGACCAGATTGTATTGTGGAGCATATAGATTCTCCATAATGTAATTGCCATTGGAAAATTGACTTCCACTTGCAACTCGGAGACATTTATCTTTATGTTTCAGTGACCTCACTCTGAGTGAGCCTGAGTGGCAGCAGCTTCCATTCAGACAGGCATGAAGAGAAGGACAGAACAGCATCAAGTGAGGCAGGGGCCAGCTTGCCCAGCACACTCTTCAGCAGAGACTTTACCTGGGTACATAGGACAGAGTAACAATAGGGCGGGCATATTGCACTACTAAGGCAGAAAAGAGTATATGTTTTCTAGATTCCTGACTACTCAGAAGAGCTGACACAGGTACAGAGCTATATGAAACATTCTTACCCAAAATAGTCTCAACAGGCAAGGAAAAGCATACTCAGATTTTCATCCAGATGCCTGAAATTTTCTCAAGGCTCACTTATTCCTATTTTAATTGTTTGCTTTCTTACAGCAGGCTGGAAGTGGCAATTTTAACCCATTAGTCTTGCACTTTTTAGACCCTGTAGCTTTTATACACCTCGGTTATAACTGATTTTCTGGTTTCTGCTTTTGTTCTTTTCTAATGCAGTGCCAGTGGCAGATATAAAAGCTGTTGTGACTGGGAAGGACTGCCCTCACATGAAGGAGAAAGGAGCTCTTAAACAAAACAAGGTATGGCTCTCAAATTGCTATGAACACACACCCTGCAGAATGGAAAGCTTGTCAGCTGGGCCTTCCCTGAAGTAATACTGGGTATTTTTCTCTCCAGCCTGCCACCTTTCTGTGTATGCACACACTTTGTTTTTACCTCAGACCGTTTGAGATAAATTACTGGGACAGCCTACCCTCCTTCGCTCAGGTTTCATGGCAGGTGTGCATCGTGATGTACCAAGAGCGCCTTAAGATGGTCTTTGGTAGTGATGTCTTCCACTGCCAAGCAAAGCAGTTCTGAGTGCTGCTACAGAGCACACCAGCAGTGACTGGAGGTACCTGCTCCCATCTTGTCTCTGATAAATAACTAGTTTATTCCACCTGTATTCTCTGGTGAGCTGACGTTCAGGGAACACTGGCACATGCCAGAATTGCTGTTAACGTCCAGCTGATGGTATCTTCAGGTCCAGTCAGGTAGAAATGTAACTGCCAACAGAAGGATGTGGGGTAAACGCTGGCCAATTAATGAGGTGAAATGAGGATTGCTTCAGCAGTGCATTTGGGGAAAAACAGGTAGGAGACAATGGTCAGCTTAAATTGGATTTGCGCTGCCTTTCAGTTTCAGATCGAGAACTGTAAACTGACAGTAGGGCTCAAATTGTACAGCACCAGAATCCTGCAGGGGTTTTGTTAGTAGGAATTGCCACCACAGCGAGATGAAATGCAGTTCTGAGCTAAGCCTGACATCTTTAATGGTTAAGGTCTTTGCACCGTATTGTATGAGGTATGTTCATGAGTTTTCTATCAGGCCATGCTGTTTGACTGCATGAGAAGGAGTGAGACTCTAATGATGTTCAGTCTGACCCGGACGCACGCCCTGAGGTGTGGGAACCAGATCAGAGGGTTGGAATAAGAATTTCTAATTGCCTGAAACGGAGACATTTTGGGCCCAACAAGAAAGAGATTTTGATGAACAAAATGAAGAGTTCCTGCTTCAACACTCTGAAAATGAAATGCATGTCTTTAGTGCTCAAATAAATACTGGGAAAAAGCAGTTCTGATGGGAGCCACAGAAAATGGAAAGGCACAGTCAAAACTACATAGAACCATAGAATCAGCTGAGTTGGAAAAGGCCTTTAAGATCATCAAGCCCAACACACAACTTTTCTTTCCTTAACTACACATAGATATGCAGAGCATCTCGAGTACTCTTTGCATTTGTTGCTTTAAGTCTCTCAGGATACTGTCATCTCCTTTCAGCATTGGCTTTACATGGTTGGAAATGAAAAAGTCAAGCCAAGCAAGTAGAAATAATCCCAAGGGTATTGGTCCTTGTTGATTTTCTGAATCAGGGTGCTAACACACACAATAGATGGCACGCAACTCCTACCACATGTACCATCAGCAGCATTTGGCTGGGGCATTTATATGATGCATATAAAATATTTTTAGTGCTTCCTTGTCTCAGCACTCATGTGTCCGCACGAAAAGGAATGATAGGAAGATAGAAAGCAGTGGGTGGCAGTGGTGGAAATGTGTCATCTTCATGGAGCAGGAATGTCTAGATAGTGTTTAATGCTAAATAGCAGTGCTGTGGATCCGTTTGTGCTCAGCTGTCCCCATTGCCCCCTTTCCTCAGGTAGAATTGGTGGGGACTCGCATAAAACTTGTGGCTGAGGATGTGAAGATGAGGAGCTGATAGTACCATGGCTGGAGCATTCCGTTTGTGAGCCAGGCAGTCATCGTTGTGATGGGTTTACCATTTCTGGGGTGGTTTTCATTTTTTTCTTCCCTGATTCCTTGTTTCCTCCCCTGGGAATCACAGAATCCCTGAGGTCAGCTGTCATCCCAGTCAAGCCATCATGCTCATTATTGCAATTGCTTAACGGACATCACAGGAATAACCGATCGTTGTTTGCAGAGTATCCAGTTAATGTGGACTGCGACATGGACACCAAACGAAAGCAGGCAGACACAGAATGCAGTGTGCCTGAGTTTGCTGTATGAAACCTTTCACTTGCTGGGATTTCATTATCAGTGCTGTATTTTTTGAGAAGCCTTTTCCTCCTGTGCTTCCTTGGTACACGTATAACGACCACCCTCATGTTTATTCATTGGCAGCAAAGAAAATGGCATGGCAGAATGCCACTGCTCCGAGCACAGCTGGAATTGGCAGCATGTCCATAACAAAGGCCTCGGCGTCTCTTCATTTGCCGGCACGTGGCCATTATTCTTCCTGTGGGACCATTTAGAAATAAATAAGAGTTAAGCTGAGTTGGAATTTGCATGCATATGAAGCTGAACGACTTGCTAGGACCAGTCCTGAATCCATTGTTGTTCATCTTGCTGGCATTTTTAAATCAGATTTAATTTTAAAGTCCTTCTTTCTGACTCTTGAGTAATATTAATAGATTTCAAGGACACGAAATACATTAGATTTTGCAGCCCTCAAAACAGAGCATGAGAGAAGGACTTGGAAAAAACACTGCCATGTATTTCTAAGTGTTCTCCTATCATCTTTTGTTCGCTGATGTGGCAGTCTTCAGCTTGGTGCCTTTTTGGTCAGCAGAAACGGTTCTGCTCACTTCCGTGTGGAATGCAGCTTCTCTTCTCTTTTATTTCACATTGGTTGAGCAAGTTCCTTGTCTTATCCTTTTATGGATAATTCTAATTTGATGCAAGAAGAAGCTCTTCCCTGTGAGGGTGCTGAGGCTCTGGCACAGGGTGGCCAGAGAAGCTGTGGCTGCCCAATCCCTGGCAGTGTTCAAGGCCAGGTTGGACACAGGGGCTTGAAGCAAGCTGCTCCAGTGGAAGGGGTCCCTGCCTATGGCAGGGGTTGGAGCTGGGTGGGCTTTAAGGTCCCTTCAACCCAAACCAGGCTGGGATTCTCTGGGGGGGATCTTCTGGCTCTGGCAAGCAAACTTACCATGGCTGCGGTCTCAGCCTTCAGCAAAGACACGGGCCTTTTGAGGCTGCCGATGACAAAGTAGGCAGAGAGCAGTGAGACCATTGCAGCTTCATGGGAGCACCCAGCCGCAGGCACCTAAAACCCCTGTTCCTCAACAACAGCTTGACTCTGGCCCGTGTGAGGCACCACTGGAGACTGGGGAAGAGAGAAGCTCCAGGCGTGGGAAAGCAGGCTTTGCCTCCTAGCACTTACAGCTGCTTTCCCGCAGTGTGGAAGCCAGGAGTGGGAATTGCCCATCCAGCACGTGCAGAGGCTCTGGTTTCAGTGGATCCCAAAAGAGAGGCAGGTCGTGGGTCCCAGTGCCGCTACCTTGGGCAAGCAGCTGGGGAAGGGCAGGGGTCTGATGTGCGTGAGGGTGGAAAGAGCTCAGGGCATTGAGGGGTGAGTTCAGCAGGTTGAGGTGGGAAGGAGGAGAGCAAAACGAAGAGGGAAGGAGCAGGTTGGAAGGAATGGGAGGGGAAAAGGACCAGAGAGGAAAAGAAACTGGTGGAAAATGACTTTGAGAGGTAGGAGGGAGGAGAGAGCCACAGATGGCTGATGGAGACTGACCGGTTTTCCTTCAGGAACTGCCAGTTCCCCAGGGTTCCCTGCCATTGATGGGAACATAACAAAAGCCGGTGGGTAGGGTGCCTGGCAAGTCAACCACCAAGACCACCGTCAGTGTGGGGGGACAGCTGGCAGCTCCAGCTCCTTTGGCTTCCATTCTCCTCGACAGTTTGCTGTGCGTGAGGTGGCGGAGATGCTGCACCTGGAAGCTGTGAAGTCCTGAGCCTTCATCTCCAGAGCAGCCAAAGATCTGAACCGGATCCAGGGCTGCCAAGCTCCCACTTTGCCCCATAAAGGGAAGCTCAGTGCCCTAAATGTAGCCCTTTCCCATTCCCTGCCTGACTGGCAATGACCAAACCCGTGGCTCCCTGGGATACTCTTTCAGGCAGGGTTTTTCTCTCCTTTTCCTTTCTTTGAGATGAACAAAAAATTCAAATCCTTGGGACTTCCCAAAGGGCAGGGGCCGGGCCTGTGGGGTTGTTGTTGACCTTGAATTTCAGGAGCATCACGGCAGAGCACCACGAGCCCTTTCTTCAGTATTAGGCTTTATTTTCCCAGCCTCAGCTGCATGACTTGGCGTGTTCTGTCAGGGATTCCTAACACCCTGCAAGGAGGTAATGCCAGGTTTGTGTGGGCAGAGGTAGATTTGTTTCTGTAAGGAGGGACATCACTTTTCATAAGGTGTGGCTGAGAGATGTGCCTCAGACACTTAGGCTGTGAGGCTGTGTGAGCCGTGAGCCATTTGCTTGCTGAGTGCCCCAGCACTGTTAGCGTCTGCAGCTTCCGTGGGGATTGAGCACAGACCTTCGTCCTGTGGCCTGGCAATGCAGCAAGTTGGACCTGAGAACTCGAGGAAGCAAAGAGCATTTCCCATGAGAAGCCTGATCTCTGGTCACCCAAGATTATCCCCAGGGATTCAGGCTCTGCTCTGTATTACACAGCTCAGAAATGAAATAACCCGTAGTGAAATGCAAAGACCTTATCTCCTGTGTGTTGCAGACCAGGAGATAAGGGGCAGAAATCTAGAGAGATGTATGTGCTGCAGTCCCCACGGTCAGGTCTTCCATTTCAAAACTTCTGTGTTTCCCCATAGGAGCCTTTTAGGGACTTGATGAATTCCCTTTGGCACCGCTGAGATTCAGTGCTGAGGGAAAAGAGATGATTGTTTTCCTTTCCCAAGGTTCATTTGGTTCTTTAAGCAACTCAGATAGTTCGGTTTGACTGAGGCTGCTGATTCTTGTTCAGGTAGAAATAAAATGACAGGAATCACTTGGGAATTAATAATTGAATGCATTTGCAGCAGTGAATAAGCAGTATACACCAGGAGACTGACTGTCCTGGGAATCAAACCTTGCAGAACTCTGTGAGTTGAATCTATACAAATTGAAAACAGCTATGGGTCTTCGTAAAGAGCTTGTAGCACATGGACTGTTATGCATTATATTGATTGTGGTCCTCACCATTGCCTAGCTCAAATTCTAACTCAAATCCATGGCTGAGTGAGCTACAGGGTGTGATTTTGTTTTGACCGAAGCATCTGTGCTGGGGCTCTTGCTGTGCCCGTCTCTTGCAGTCGTCTGGTCTAGCTTTGGCCAGGCAGGAGAGTACAGAACCTATTTTTCCACTCGGTTTGGGGAGTAAGTGATAGGAAAGAAAGGCAGGGCTGAATGTACGAATGCCTCTCTCATGCTGCACTAATGCGCATCGATTTGTGTTGTTCCAGGAGGTGCTAGAGCTTGCTTTCTCTATATTGTATGACTCGAGTGGCCAGCTGAACTTCATTGCTCCAGACAAGCATGAGGTAAGTCAAGTCCAGAATACAGACTCTTCTTTTGAAGCCCCCTCTAGTTGCCTTATGGCAGCAGACAGCTTTATGAGGACTTAAGGGTGCTTGTCTTGGCACATGGTGTGGGTCAGTCCAAATCTGGGCTATGTCTCCAACAAACTGAAAGCAGAGGGATTAGCACGGGAGCAGGACCTTCTGCAATTTGCATGCAGTCTCCTGAGCCATGGAAGGAATGTGTTTTGTAGTGGTGCATCATAGAGCATATGGGGTCTAAATTTAAGACGAGCATTTCTAAGCCCTGCTGAAATATGAGCTGTAAATAAGAGAAAGAAGAGAGCTTGGGCAAACCTGCAGCTCCTCAGACCTTGCTCACCTTTTCCTGGTGTAATAAAGGTTTGTCTTAGTCTGCCCTACTTTAGGCACTGGAGAATTTTGCTGTGTTTGTTTTAGTGGACTTTAGTTCAATGCTGATGATTTGCAAGCTCCTAAAGAATAACTGCCATCCTCAGCTCATCTTGCTGATGCCAGCATAATCAAGTCATTGCTGGGTCTAGATTTCAAAGTCTTGTGTGCTCCAGAATGGCATAGCCCCTAATTCTTAGTTTAACATTGCTTAAGATGATTTGTGACAGCTGATCATAGAATGTCCCTGTCTATTACATCTCCTCAGGGGAGAGTTGCAAAAGCAAGGCAGAATGACAGCCCCTTCACTGCTCCCTTCTCTTACTTGAAAACACAAGGAAATAGATATCTTTGCTTGTTGGAAAGTGGTGGAACTGATTTACCTAATTATGTGGAAGCACTGGATGTGTTTCTCTCAAAGAATTTCCAAGTAAAGATTTAGCAGAATGCACTGTATATTAAATATATACATATATATATATATATAAGTTTCTCCTTCTTATTTCTAAAGCAACAAGAGTTGGTGTTTGGTTTGCATGCTTTTTTTTGTAGCATCACATCTGGTGTCAGTTCAGGACCCTGTGTTAAGATGCTCAAACAGAGAAGATTGCATTAAACTGTCTTGTATCGTAGCGTTATTAAAGTGCATGAAGCGTATTTAGATACTCAGCTTCAGCATTTGCAAGTCTGGATTAAAACCTTCAAATCAACGTTGATTTTAGGAGAGGAATAAGGTTCTGCTCATGTAAGATTTCCTGGGGATTAACGTTTGAGTGTCATTTTCAAGTATGTTCACTCCAGAATGAACGTATTTGCTAGTCAGTGTTCATGTAAGAGGAAGTAGCACAGGATTCCAGGGATAATGTGTCATTAGAGCTGTAGGTCTAAGGCTGTCTTCATCCTCTCAACTGAACGTATGTCAGATGCTTTCCGATGTAAATTCTCCAGAAGCTGAACTCTAGACTGTTTCAGCTCAAAAGTGCAAATGGTCATGGAAATTAACACATTTTTCAGCCACTTGTATCTCAAATATAGCCTATAGCTACAAGTGCATTTTAATGGCCTAAAGGTTCAAAAACTACTACTGGACCCCACTGAGAGGCAGTAGCACTGTGAGGTGCACTATCCCAATTGCTCTTGACTGTGTTAACACACCTATCAGTTCTCTTCTGATCTTGTACAGCTTTCTTGAGACAAAATGAATACGTTCAAAACCAACCCAGCCAGGGGCAGCAGCCTCTGCTGCTATTTGACAGTTCCCAAGTGAATGTTCTTACAAGGGCATCTCGCTTCCTCTGTAGCATTCCATGGCCTGCAGAAGAGTCAGTTGGGTTAAAGTAGATGTGCAAGTGTTCAGAGGAAGCCCCCACAAGGAAAGGCAAGTAGCATGTTATGAAGCCCACGACTCTTCGTCAGAGTAATGGGGGTGTCTGTCCATAGGAGTGGTAGTTTAGCAGCATTCCCAACTTGGGAGATTTTATAGGTGACATCCCAAGAGTTGGAAAGGTTTGTGTGGAGCACCAGGGATGGTGTTAGGACATGACAGCTGGAGGTCAGACTTAGCGGGGGGGGTTAAGCACTTCTGCAGTCCTTGTGACTGTAGAGTGAGGTTGGAATGGAGGAGTTGAGTGTGTCCTGGAAACAAGAATTGAACTGGGATCATAGGATTTAGGTTGCAAGGGACCTTGGGGTGTCCCAGGTCTGACCTCCTGCTCAGAACGGGACAGCAGTAAGCTCAGAGCAGGTTGCTTGGGGCTGTATCGGGATGGATGAAGCCTACACAGCCTTCCTGGTTGCCTGGTTCCACTGAGCTGACTCCCAAGGTATTTCTTTGATAAAATCTCATTACTGGAACCAGTATCGTTGAGATTTGGGCCTCATTCTTGCACACTGAAGTTTGGCAATAGCTTCAGCCATCTGTTCAGGCTTAATGCTAGCCAGAGGATCCAGCACTGTGAGATCACGCCATCATATTTGTTTTTCATTTAAATACTAATAGCTGGTTTCAGCTGCATAGCAAAAAGGTGGATTAATCTTATCCTTGATTTTTGACAGAGAAACTGATGAGAGAGGCCATAATTAGATTCCTTTGGAGTTTTATGAAAATGAATCTGTAGTAAATTAATTTTTCAGTGACTCTTCGTCTGTTTTGCGTAGTAAAAAGAAAAAAGCTTCTGAATGAATGCCTCCACCATCTCATTAGGATTTCTCTCTGCTCAGAATTTACAGGAGTGTAATTAACTGCACTTGCCAATATGGAGATTAGAGAGGAAGCCCCTTTTCCAGGCCATTCCAGGCACTCATCCGAATTGTGTCCAGAATTTGGTTTCTGTGGGCCCTGAATGAGTTATATCTGGAAGAGGAGAGGACTGCAGTTCTGCTTTCTGGCTGGCTGTGATTCCTCCCCCGAGAAGGCTCTGGCCGAGCTCACTGAGCAGGTGATGGATGATGCACGTCAGGGGCTGCATCTGTTGAACGGATGCTCTGCTCTTCTGTAACCTGAGCAGAGCCTTTTGCCTTTCTGTTCCTTCATTCACAGTGAGTTCTGGGAAGACTTTCCCAAAGAAAGGTCTCAAGTCTGTCATGAAACAGATACAGTCTGTTCAAAAATAATTACATTTCTAGGCTAGCGTCTTTCTTTTCCTGATATTCTGTGTGCGCTCCACTAAAATTGCGTGCTTTGGAAGTCTTCAGTGACACACATTGACAGCCTGGAATAGGCAGGCTCAGTTGTTTATGTAGTACTTGTTAGCAGGACAGCCTGAACCATGAAGTCTCTTCTGTATAGCTTATCTCATATTAAAACTGCAGCTTGGCTTACCAACACCCTGGGTGAAATCCTAGCGCTGTTACTCTTCCGTTACTGATTTAAATGGGTCAGATTTTCACTTTGGATGCTGTGTTAACCATCCCATTGCAAAAATGTGCCCTTTTTCTGGATGAAGACTTACCCAGGAGAGGGGGTTTTCTTTCTCTTCCTTAAAATAATCCTCATTTCTGCTGTAGGATGAAGTCAGCCGCAGCTATCTTTAAACGCAGTGGTGTCATGTAGCAAATGGTCAGCTAAATTTGAAATCCATTTCTTGGCATGAAATCCAGCACAAGTATTTGTAAGATGAAAATGCAGTTACAGCTGATTTAATTTTCTCCTGCAAACCGGGACACAAGTTCATGATTGAAATCTTTATTTTTAGACGATAGCATTTCAGTACTTCTGTTCAGAGATGAATAAATGGCTTGTAGTAATAAATGAAAGTGACTTATTTGGTAGACATCGACTCTGCATCGCCAACCAACCCCCCCGGGCTTGTTGCTGATTCTAAATGGTTGTTCTGCCCGTGTTTATCACAGGCTGTCAGCTGCTGGGAAGGATGGCATCTCCTGTTAGGAAAGGGCTAACAGTAAGGTGGAGGTTTTAGAGGCCGGTTAAACATTTGCAGCATTTACAGTTACACCAGGTAGCTTGGCATTTAGTTTTCACGAAGGACACAGCATTGACTGGCTCTGTGGGTTTCACAGGATTGTGTAAAACAGTGGTAAAGAAGGCATATATACGTGAGAGCGCCCGTCTTTGTGTAGGTCAGTTGATGCCGTTTCATGTATAGGAAAGCAAACCACAATAACTCTAGGTAGTTGGTACAGGATTTCTTAAGCAGAGTCAAGGATTTTGTGTGGGATTCAGTTCACTTCACTTGGCTGTCATGGAATTAGAAGATTAGTGCAGGATAATTAGGCGGCTTCTGTAAGTACTGGGGAAAGAGAAGGAAAAAGAGAGGGGGAGAAGGAGAGATCTCCAGAGGTTCACTGCCTTATGCTATGTGTTCCTTCTCCTATAACTATTGAAGGGTGTTCAACAAGAAGTTTGGAGGAGATAGCAAATCGTCAAGCAACCAAATACTGTCATTTCTTCCCATTTTGTGGAATTGCTTTAGCATTTTCTGAGCAGCTCAGTGGGACGTGCCCCCTTCGTGCTACCAGCTGGTAAAATAAATGGACCTCTCTTTAGGTCCCTTTGTAAGTCCCAGTGTGAGCAGTAACTGGACCAGGCCAGACAAGCAGTTTGTGTACACAAGGTCTGTTAATGACAGTTTTTATCTTTTCCTGTGCAGTACTGTGTATGGACCGACGGGCTGAATGCCCTCCTTGGGAAGGACATGTTGAGTGATCTAACGCGGAACGACTTGGACACGCTGCTCAGCATGGAGATAAAGCTACGCCTCCTTGACCTGGAAAACATACAGATCCCAGATGCTCCCCCACCTATCCCAAAGGAGCCCAGCAACTACGACTTTGTTTATGACTGTAACTGAGGCTGCCACTGAAACTGGCTTCGAAACTGGAAATATTATAACTGGAGAGATATTGAAAATTAAAAAAGAAGAGTGAGGAAAAACCAAGAAACCCACTTGTGCACCTTGGATTTTGGCTTTGGGGAGGGGTGTAGCAACACTCGCGTTCCTCCCTGCTCCCTGCATCCCTTCCGTCCCCATTCCCATCTTCCCCATTGCTCATCCAAATCCACATTGCTTTAATTAACTCATAATTGCAGGCCGTCGGCCTTGCTTAAGGCAAAGACTTGCCACTAAAGAAGCACCCTCCCGAGGACATTTTTTACGTTTTTAATACTGGAATAGACATCCTTAAACCAAGGGACGCTGTCACCCAGCTGCATGCCTGTGACACCCACTTGGCAGGGCAGAGGCTTTAACTGGAAGGAGGAGGGAGATAGGGAGCAGAAGCAGCTACTGTAAGCAGAAGATTTCCCCAGACACTCCCCAAGAGTCTTCTCACAACCGAGTCCAATGCGGTGATGAAATCGGTTAACTGCTTCCCCATGCTCGCATCACTCGGCGCTGTCATTACCCTTTCCACTGTCATCTCGACTCTCGCCACCAGCCATCACCCACCCGACGGAAAGTCTGCAGGTGTTTGCTGTACCATACGCTGCAGTGCTGCAACAGCTTTTCACTTCTTTTCCTCCCGCTCTTAAATAGCCCCACACTAGCAGGTCAGGAAGCCACCAGTGCGTCCCATCCCGCTGGCATTCCCTAAGCCTCAGTTGCCTCTCAAATTGGCTTGTTGCTATTCGAAGCGATGGTTGTTTTCTCGGTCCACAGTTCAGCAGTACTTTCCACAGGTGAATGACAACCGCCAGGCACCCAGGTTTACATTGTTCTCATCGCTGCAGTGTTAGAAATTTGCAAGGGGTTATTTTGGTTTTGTACGGGTTCTAATTCTTTTATTTTATTTTGCCAAACAAACCTATTTAATGAAACCCAGTTCCATTGTGAGTACTTCCGGAGGACGATGTTTTTACTTGATTTCCATTTGGAACATTTGCCCTGATGGGAAAAAGAAATAGTATTTCCCTTCAACTTCACTGTTGAATAAAAATCTGAGTTGTGATGATTCTTGGAACTTTGTTTTTCTTCTGAAGTTGTCTTTTATTCTCTGTGGTTCCTAGAAGTGTTTGGTGCAAAGGGGAGGGGGAAAGGTGGAACCTTTCTTACCTGCGTCGATTTGATTTACTTACTCATCTGTTTGTGGTGACAAGGGTGGGGTGCATCCAGAGCTCTCCATTGCCACGGGTGCATGAGCCTTCCTGTGAGAAGGGCCCTTTGTGAAGTCTGAAATCTCAGCACACCGATGTGCCCATGGTTGGTTTAAGGCTGCTGCCTTTACCATGCTTGCTGGAGTGACTGCCTGCCTCCTATGGGAGCGTTTCTGGCTGCAGCAGGTTGGTATTGGGGAAGTTTGCGCTTTGCAGGATGCATTCCCTCCCTCCTCGTGTTCTTGTAGGTCTGGACCTAGAGGAACCCACCAGCCCTTTCCCTCCCACCACCCCTGCTGAAGACAGGCGTTTATTTGCTGAGTTCCTCTCCTCTTGGACCCTGCTGAAAAAGGCTGTGAAGGGGTTTTAGCGGAGCCTGTGCTAGTGAGAACCCTGGTGGGTGTTTCCAGTTCAGGCCGATGCAGAAGACCTCCACTGAGGTGTCCTGTGCTCCATCCAGCTGGCTCTGAGCTCTCTCCATCCTGACTGCCCTCGCACCAGGTGAAGAGAGGAATGGCATCCTGCAGGTCCAGTGTAAGGGAGGATGGGGAGAATGGTGTATGAATTCAAGCATGAGGGTCCTGAGGAAGGTGCCTTCCTGTTGCTGTGTTCACAGTGGTTTATGATGCCTTGATCTAACAGCAGATGTAAGTTGGTTCAGGTGGTAACGGATGGTAAAGTAAGGAAAAAAGAGACTCTTGGATTAAACACTTGAGTAGGAAACAACAGTGGACTGTGGCTTGAGAGGAGATCAGTCTGAATGAGAATAGGGATGTGCAATGCGTGATGTGGGAGTTTGAGAGGGTTTTGTTCTCCAGAGCCGTCACTGATGATAGCAAAGGTAGCCATGGACAGGAATGAGTGGAAGCACAGGCACTGTGTGCCACAGAGGTTTTTGGAGGGGTTCTGGGCCTGGGGAAGGAAGGCAGGAACACGCTTCTTTACAAAGCACTGATGCTGCCTCTTGCCTGCGTGAAGAGAAGACTCGGAGAGCAGAGAACCTGGGTTGTTTCACTGATCTCCCTGACGGAGCTGATGGCTTGGCTGTGCATAACCTTTGCTTTTCATTCACAGACTGCAGAGCTGCTGCTTCAGCTGGGCACTGCTGTTGTCAGAAGGAGCACCTTTCACTCCTAAGTGATGAGAGCTGCTGGCTCAGTGGCACTGCGGTGCCGTGCTCTTTGCAGGCATCTGCGTGAACATCAGGAATGAGCAAACAGAAACCCTCCTCTGCCAGCTTGAGCAAGGGGGAAGGGTGACTTGCTTCCCCTACTAAGGTGAGTGCCTCAGTTTGCACAGGGGAGGTGGTGGGAGAAGAGCTGGTGAGCCAGCCCTCTGTTCTTCCCAGCATCTCACGCTCATCCACATTGCACCGAGGCATACTGACAGCACTCAGGCAGTGTGGGGCTCATGGCCGTCAATCCCTGGCTGCTGCCTCTCTCCTTGCACCCCTCAGGCTTTACACAAGCAGGAGACAGGACCCAGTAGCCTCTCTCCTTCCCTGGAACTCCGCAGCCTGACCTAGGGGTCCAGGCCCAGGGGTGGGTGGATGGATGGATGGATGGATGGATGGATGGATGGATGGATGGATGGATGGATGGATGGATGGATGGATGGGTGGATGGATGGATGGGTGGATGGGTGGGTGGGTGGATGCTGCGGCACCACCGCATGGCCCTGGATCACCCCTCCCTGCAGCCACCCTACAGAAGCCCATCTCCCCACGTGGCCTAGCTCTTAGTGTGTGTTCTGCATCGTGTGGGATGGTCGCGTGAGCAGGCGTGTTAAATCTGTCTCTCCCCACGTGTCCTATCCTGCCATAAGAAAGAGGAGGCTAGGGAGATACGCTGGCATGATAGCCGGTGCAGCTATTTTAACAGCAGCTCCCACAGCAACACAAAGGGCTGTGGTGCAAACAAGCATCCTGCCTTCAGTTTCTGGAGCTGTCACACAGGCTCGTTGCACCATTATGAAATTAAAAAAGAAAGAATGTCTTCAATGATGAACAAGTATCCCGCTGCTTCCCATTCGTTTTTTAAGGGGGAAAAAAAAAGAGAATGAAAATGGCAAATTCATTTGCTCACGCTGTTGTGTGTTCCGGAAAAGCTTTTAAAGCTTCACATTCAAGGAGCTGCAGCAGGAGAAAAAAATTGCTTTTGAAGTTTCTTGTGTAATTTCAAAACGTTAAGTGGGTAATTGCTTGTAAAAGCCATAAAGGGGAGAGAGGGAACAGAAAAGAATAATCAGCCTAATTTTAGCTCCTGGGTTCGAAATGACTTTGCTTTTGGAAGTGGATGTGTCCTCTTACCAGAAAACTTGAATCAAGAAAAACGTGTAAGTTCTTAAGTCAGCTGCTTGTAGGGACAAGGAAAAGAGCAGCAGCGCTGAGTAATCCTGCACAGGACAGGCTGTGTGTCAGGGAAGGAGCTCGCCCTCCTGGGGCTTTCATTACCACTTCTCGGAGTAAATTCCTGTTTCAGTATAGAGTTCTGTTAGTAAACCTCACGGCTTGCAGGGAAAACAACGTTCCCTTGCGAGGAGGAGGTAGTGACGACTCTGTCTTGGGTTGCAAAATGACCATGCAAGATGCTGGTTATCTGTGAAATCCTCTTGTGTCGTGGTGCCCTACCCAGTGCTGCTTGCAGGGTGTTTGTTACCGGTGTGCCTGTCCCGTCAGGTGTGCCCAGTAAGGCAGACACGTCCCTGTGGGAACGTGGGGGCTTGACTGGGAATCTGGTGGGATCCACTGCCCAGAGCAAACCCCTGTCTTCGCTTAACGGAGAGGAGAAACAAAGCCCCCTCCTGGCAGGAGGCAGGGGGGCACAGGCGTGAAGTGTTCCTGGGCATGAGGCTGCTCTGTGGGGGCTTGTCATTGCATTGCACCGCAGTGCTCAGAGGTGGCTCTGGTGCGTGCAGCTCTATGGTGGTGCAAGCTGTTAATCCTGAGCAGTAACCAGCAATGGATGATGTTAGGAGTAGGAGGACACTGTTGTACTGACATATCCCCCCCCTCCTCTCTTTTGCTGCTGCACTGACAAGTCAATGTCATTAGCTTCACTGTCATACGTATGAGAGTCATTCGTCTGAGAGGGTGAGTGTGAGATCTGATCCCTTTCTTGTTCGGCTCTTCTTGAGAGTTAAAAAACAAAGTCAAATAAATCCAGCCCTTAAATCTGGCCCTTACTGACCCGGGGCTATCTTAGCTGTCAGAAGCAAGCCTGGAATACTAAAAGCTTGATACAAGCAAAGAGCCCTTCTCCTTGCAGCAGCATCAAGGAGCTGGGAGTGAAAAGGATTTCCCTTCAGACATAATTCCATATTCTCCGCATGCCGCTGATGGTAAAATCCCTGCACAGCCTGGAAGGCGTTTGCAGGACAGAGTTTTTGTCACTTCCCGCTGGCTGAGCTGTCGTTGCTTTT
Organism: Pezoporus occidentalis; assembly: GCF_034315485.1. Lineage (NCBI taxonomy): Eukaryota > Metazoa > Chordata > Aves > Psittaciformes > Psittacidae > Pezoporus > Pezoporus occidentalis. Next base: position 2,096,975 of record NW_026912854.1, read on the forward strand.
CCCAGAGCCTGCTAAATCAGGATGCGACTCAGGCAGTGCCCCCCTCCCCGGATGATAACTGTGTTTGAATATTAAGCATCCACATGGCTTACCCAAGCTCCCTGGTTTACAAAGCCCTTGCCCATGCAGCAGAAGGGGCTTGATTTCAGTTTGAGGAGCAGGCACCTACATTTAGGTGGGTGCTCGTGGGCTTTGCTGGCTCAGGGGCTATGTGAGCAGGAAGGCAATTTTAGCTGTCAGTGAGCTTCCACCGTGTGCTGGGAGGTGATGCAAGTAATGGCTTTTCTGTCTGGTGTGTAATTGGATTGGGTACCGCTGGCTACTTCAGGAGACTGAACAAGATGCTGCCTGATGATTCAACATCACTCCAGCTGCCTTGAGCATCTCTGGGATTTACAGAGGCAAAAGGGGGCCTGTAGGGATGCCGGGGATGGACTCTTCATTAGGGACTGTAGTGACAGGACAAGGGGTAACGGGTTCAAACTGAAACAGGGGAAGTTTAGATTGGATATGAGAAGGAAATTCTTTCCTGTGAGGGTGGTGAGGCGCTGGAATGGGTTGCCCAGGGAATGCTCCATCCCTGGCAGTGTTCGAGGCCAGGTTGGATGAGGCCTTGGGTGCCATGGTTTAGTGTGAGGTGCCCCTGCCCATGGCAGGGGGGTTGGAACTGGATGATCTTAAGGTCCTTTCCAGCCCTAGCTGTTCTATGATTCTATTCTATGATTCTATGAAATGGGAACCCTTTTTGTGTGAAACCTGAGAGGAGAACGGTGGCAAAAGCACGGATTTGCTAGGGCAGGGCTGGGTGTAAAATGGGTGTTGGAAGAGCCATGGCTTTTTGTATCACGGTGATTGCAAAGTGCTGATGCGGGGAGCCCTGTCCTGCGGCAGCCTCCTGGGGGCAAGGTTAAACAGACCTGGAGGCAGCTCCGAACGCATTTAGTGACAGAGATTTACATTTTTATTTTCACTTCTAGCTGGGAGGCCTTGAAGAGCAGGGCTGGTCTGGTGATGCTGAGCTTGTGAGGCACGGAGGGCAAAGGGAACGTTCCGTTGGCATCCTTCTCCCGGGGACAAAGCTGCTGTTGGAAATGGAAGGACTTTCTGAGCTGATGTGTTTGTCCATCAGAGAATGTCCCAGCTTCACGGCAGCCACCACACGGGCGGTGCTGTGCAGGGAACAGGAACTGCTGTGGGTTTAGGCTGTCTTGGAAGAGCAAAACGTCCTCCTCACGTGGGGAGGATCGCCCAACCCCTCCCGCATCCCATTTGTCTCTTGTTTATAGACCATTTCCTATAAGGCATGGAGCCAGGAGGGGCTGGGCTCTGCTCCCAAGGAACAAGGGATGGGACAAGAGGAAACGGCCTCAAGCTGCACCAGGGCAGGTTTAGATGGAGCTGAGGAACAATTCCTTCCCCAAAGGGTGCTCAGGCATTGGAACAGGCTGCCCAGGGCAGGGCTGCAGTCACCGTCCCTGCAAGTGTTCACACACCGTGGAGACGAGGCCTCAGTGCCATGGGTTAGGGGTGGCCTTGGCAGCGCTGGGGACAGTTGGACTGGATGAACTCAAAGGGCTTTTCCAAGCTGGTTGATTCCGTGATTCCAGGGGACACTCACAAAGGTGGGGGACCCAGGGCTGCCTGTTCCAAGCAGGATGCTGGCCTGGAGTTTCAGCCTGGGGAGGGTACGGCCAGAAGGCAGCAGCGCATACAGAGGGTGGGAGGCAATGGGGGACACCCGGCATAGTTTTTCCGAGGGCTGCAGCCGAGGGCAGGCTTTCTTTCCCGCGGTGCTTAAGGCTCTGTCTTGAATGACTTTATTTCGGCTGTCGTTAGAGGGTTTTGCAGCCTGATTGAGCACCGCAGTTAAACTCTCCCTTGATGAAACCTCATGAGTCTAATTTTAATCTCGCAGGCAACATAGTGTTCAGCCTAAACTGATGATGTTTTGGGTTGTCGCGAGGGGGAGGGAGTCTGCTTGTCTTTTGTTTAATAGGAAGCGGCATGTTTTTACAGGGCCTGTCTGTATCCTCTCGGTTCCTCTTGCAACGCCTCAGATTTCATGTCCCCTTCCCACCCACCTTCCCCGGGGGCAAAGGCACCCCGGAGATCTCGGCCATCCCACAAGCAGGCCGTGGGAGGCTGAGCCTGTGGGAATTCATTCCCTGCCCATCAGCAGGGAGTTCGTGTGCCGGGGTGGTCTTGGAAGGAGGTGGGAAAAATAGTGTAGGGATGCGCCAGGCTTCAAAACCAGGGAATCTTCTGTAAATGCTTAAAATGGGGACACTGAGGATGGAGAGCTCAGAGGAGCCTTCCTGTACCTGAAGGGGCTACAAGGGTGCCGGGGAGGGACGAGCCTGGTGCATTTGGAAGCCTTGGAGATGCGAGCAGGGAAGCATGCAAAGGTTCCTGTGCCAGGACTATGACATTTAATGAGTGCCAGGGGATTATCTCGGCTGGCTCTCACGCGCGCCGGGCGCTCTGCACACACTGCTTGACTCACGATACCCTCTGTCAGTCTCCAACGCTTTCCAGGGCTCTGGGTTCCCCCGTTCTGTTCCCAGCCCAGGGTGGGTACAGAGACACCTTGCACCTCTGCCATCCCGTCTGTCTCAAACAGTCTAAGTGCAGCCAGCTTCCATGTTAACATCCATCACACGCAATCCCAGACTGCTTTGGGTTGGAAGGGACCTTAAAGCTCCTCCAGCTCCAACCCCTGCCACGGGCAGGGACCCCTTCCACTAGAGCAGCTTGCTCCAAGCCCCTGTGTCCAACCTGGCCTTGAACACTGCCAGGGATGGGGCAGCCACAGCTCCTCTGGGCACCCTGTGCCAGCGCCTCAGCACCCTCACAGGGAAGAGCTTCTGCCTAAGAGCTCATCTCAGTCTCCCCTCTGGCAGGTTAAAGCCATTCCCCTTGGCCTGTCCCTACATCCCTTGTCCCAAGCCCCTCTCCAAGCAGCAGTTTCCTCCCTCGGTTTGGTTTAGTTTTAACCGAACACCGATCACTTCAGTTCCCAGACTCCAGGATGCTCCTCAGCAGTGGGCTCCCGCAGACAGGCTCCTGAATTGAGCCCATGAGGCAAGCGGCTGGCACGGGTGCGTTCAGCTCCCCCTGCCTGCTGAAAACTGGGGAGCTGCGGACGTCCTGCCCCTGTTCGTGCGGAGCAGCCGGAGCAGTGCTGGGGCCGGCCCGGAACCGAGCACTCCCTCGCCCCGGCAGCCCGGCGGGGTGGCCCATCTACCGCAGGCAGGCACCATGCGAGCCCTCACCAGCACGGAACCGCTGCCTGCTTCCACAGGCACATCCCATCAGTTTACAGAACCAGACAGGAGGTGTGGGGAGGGGGGAGCTGCTTCCTCCTTGTGTGCTGATGGGGCCTGAGAGACCCTTGGCGCTGAGGTTCGCAGGGAGTGAGCTGGGTACCAGTACGTCAGCACTGCAGGGCCTTTTAGAACTGATCCCCACGCTGAGGGGGGCACTGGCAGGTGATTCAGGATGGTGCCCTCCCGAGGGGCAGAGTCTGAGCGGTGTCAATTCCTCTGTGAGCTCTGAAAAAGTGGCTTTGCCTTGTGGGAGCCATCTCCAGGCTCCCTGCCCGTGGGGCTGCTGGCTACGAAAGTCATCCTGGGGGAGCAAGCAGTTCCTGCTGCTATCAGCATCCCTGTGCTGAGCCCTGGACATCCCGCGCTGGGTCCAGGAGGCCAAAGTCGGCTCCTTTGCACCCCAGCGTTGCTGGATGGGGCTGAAGCTGTGGTTCCCGTGCTGTGAGGAAAAGGAAAGCCTGTCTGTAACTGCCTGGTTGGCCAAGTTCCTGATGGGATTCAGTACCTCAGTGCTGCTGAGACCATCTTCTCTTACTAATGGCATATGGGGGCACTGAAGATACCGTAGGAACACTGTTCTGTGCCACGTACTGGAGAAGAAAAGAATTAAGGTACGGTGAGAGGAGAACTCAGAGGTGCTCCCCATTTGATAATGGATGCATAACTCTCTTGCTGGCACATTAGCCCATTAAAAAGGCACTTTCCAGACTCCTGAAGTGAAGGCCCGTTTCCATCAGCTTTCTTTACACTTTCCCAGCTTCTGAAGCCTGCTGATGCAGGTTTCTGTGGGCAGCCAGTTTGCTAATGCACTGTGTCTTCTTCCAGCACACGCCAGTGGTGAATGCGAAGGGAACCCTCCCCATTTCGCACTTGGATGAAGCTGTAGCCCTACAGCAGCATTGTCTAACATGACCCAGAAGCGCAGCACCAGGGTCTAGGATGTACTCAGATGCCTGCATCCCAGCTGAAGATGTTTAATGTTGTTTGCCTTACGGATGTGGTGAGGATTTGAGCCAGGCTGTAATATACTCCAGAAACATCCTGGAGTGCTAAACAGAAGTTAATCTTTTCGGGAGATAGGTATGCTTATCTTCTACAAACGAACTGCATTAGTGAAGTAACGGAGGGTCTGATTCTGCTGTTGCAAGGAAGATGATACTCATCTCTGAAAGACAGAGGTGGGTGTGAGGATGATAAAGCAGGTGTGCAAGACCAGAGTGACAAGCGATGAATAAGTCATGAGGAGGGTCCTGGGTCATAGTGATGGCACCAGGAAATTTGATGTACTGCATGAACCGTTCCCTGCAAACAGAGAGAATAAGGGCCTGGCAATTCCGCCTGGTATGAGCACGAAGAATAGCTCCCAGCAGCCTGTCACACCTGGGACAAACGCAGGATTAATAGTGTTTAGTGCTGGCTTGTATCCTCCCTGCCTCATTGTGGTCTGAGCCTCCAGGGGATGGGAAGGTCTAGCTAATTAATTCTCTTGATTCAAGCACCTGTAACTGATTTATGTGCAGCCTAGGGTCTGCTCATACAGGGCGTGAGCCGGCTGGAGAGGAGCACAGCTTCCCGAATCCCCAGCGGAGGGGAATTGCTGCATCTGATGGATCTTAGGCTGCAATGTAAGCAACAACGGCATTGGAGAAACCTCTGCTGGGTTTTCCTCAGTGCAGGTAATACACAGCCCTTCTAAGGATAGTTGCCTCATGGTTTTGTCCATGGGCAACAGCACGGCATAGAAGAAGATGGGAGAAAATGATGTCAGGAGGAGCAGAGGATTTTGGTGCTTGAGGATGCAAAGGATGAATGGTTCTTTTTGCCAGGAGAGGCAGAGATGTGGCCTTTTGGCTAAGGCTGGTCCCCACCACCTCCTCTTTCAGCTCAGCCTGCCCTGTCCCCAGACCTGCTGCAGTGACCAGCCTGCTCCTAACACTGAAGCTGAGGGGCTGAGCACTGCAAACACAAGTGGGGCCAGCAGCAGAGGTTTGATCCCTGCCTTCCCCAGCCAGTAGTGGTGATGGATAGGCCATTCAATGGGTGAGGGCACCTTTCCCTCTCGTGGCTGAATCACCAAAGAAAGAAAGTACCCAAACAATTGGGCAATATTTTAAAAGGAATGGTGACAATGAGCCCCTGCCCTGCTGAGATTGCAGCGCTGGGGCTTGTTCTGCTGCTTAACCTCTCTGCTGCTGGCAGGGATGAGCCCATGTCCAGGCAGGGCCCCTCCATCCCTGCGTGCACAGCTTCCCTCCTGGCCGCATCCTGCCTCTTCCACCCGGGGCACGATCCTGCCCTGGCAGCTCACAAGCAAGCCCAGCAATCCTTGGCAAAGACATTTGCTGGAGGAGCTGGTCCCACGTTTCCTGGTGCCTTGACCCGGAGCCACACACCTCTGCCATGACCACTGTGCTCTGGGATGCATGGAAAAGTGCCCCCTGCATCCCTCAGGACAGTGCCAAGGAAGAAAACAGGTATGTTCCGAGGATCTCAGGGCCCTGAATTGAACACAAGCACACGGAGTACACAAACACATGTATGTGTATGTGTCTATCTAGCATGTGACACGGGTGGATGTACAGAGCTATGAAAATGGCAATTACTTAATAGCACCAAAAGTACCTTTTAAAATGGACATAGACCAATCCTGTCAAGCACCTCAAATTGAAGGCTTGCTCCTTGAAATGCACAATAAAGCATTTCAAGACTAACAGTCCTTTGAATAGGTATTGACTCTTTCCTTCCCCTTGAATCGAAGATGTGCCAAGTCCCCTGTAACTCACTACTGCAGGTAGATAAACTAACAGATAACATTGTTCTCTTTAGTCAAGGGGGAGAAGGATTTACTTCCTTTTTTTTTGTCCCTTTCCCTGTAAATGACAGAAGAAATGTCTTTCCAGATAGGAGTCTCTTCTCCCAGGGTATATCCATCCGGTATGTGCAACCCATGCATACTTGTGGAGTCTTCCTACAGCAAACCCAGGCAGTAATTCTGCCTCTTCACTGCCCATGTCTAAAAATGCTGCAAGCACGCGTTGATGTGCATTATTGCCCTCTGGCATGTCCCAAGTGCCCCCAAAAGAAGCGAGTGGCTTTAAGAACCCATAAAAGCCTGAGCTACCTTTGTACAGGGAAAATGAACCATTAGGGCAAATGTGGCTGCTGTTGAAGGGATTCTTCTCTTTCAGAAATGCCTTAGGAGAAAGCTACGATGCGAAGGGAAGCTCCGAACATGGGTGCCCTGGATGGCTGGTGTGGAGAAGCAGTCAGCACCACCCAAAGGCTGAGCACTCCCCAGTCATGCCCTGAGGGACGAATGTGCCTTGTCTGAGTGACCACACTATGCCAAGGGAGCAAGGCCCAAAGTGAAGGTGAGAATGGAAAGAGTCTGTAACATATCAGATGAAACATATTGGCTGCCCCATCGCTGGCAGTGTTCAAGGCCAGGTTGGACACAGGGGCTTGGAGCAAGCTGCTCTAGTGGAAGGGGTCCCTGCCTGTGGCAGGGGTTAGAGCTGGAGGAGCTTTAAGGTCCCTTTAACACAAACCAGCCTGGGATTCCGTGATATTTGCTTTATAAGCAGTGGCAATTAGCGGGCGGTACTTTAGTCACCGAGGTCTTGGGATGGGGCATTGCAGCAATTCAGTATTTTAAATCTTGCCCCCCCATTAGGGGGATACAGCTGGCAATCCTGTTGGCTATCCTTTCTATTGCAAATCCACACCGTCGCTTCAGACAACCTGTGTTCACAGTGTGCTCTGCTTTATCTTGAGCAGAGGAAGGGAATGATTCATTTTCACTGTAATCTCCATCATCAGGTAAGCTTCTCTGGCATATTAGTGCACTTTCCTATGGTTTGCTTGCTCCCCAGCTGCACTGGTTGGGGGTGAAAACCACATTCAGAGTGCCTGAACACGGCTTAGCAGTGTGTAGGAGATGATACACCAAACAGCCTGCATCTCTAGGACAAGGGAATAACGCCTCTGACTTTGCCTCCTGATCCTGTCCTGATGCTGCGGTCCAGAGCATCCTCCTTCCTGCATCATGAGTAGAAATGTTTAGCATCCTCTGCAGAAAACAAGCTCACTGTGCTAGGGGAGCCCTTTAGTGAGGTGGATCATCCTCAGGGGTGCAGAGGAGCACCAAGGATGCTTCCTGCATGCTCTGCACAGGCAAAGTGGGGCTTGGAAGCTCATGGAGCAGCTGGCATTGTCAGCAGTGGCAGGATTGGGTTACCTCTCTGAAAACACAAGCAGTCACCTGGAAAATATAGGCAGGAAGTTTCAGATAAAAGTTAGAGCTCACCTTCACCTGCAGTGACTGTGGTTATTTTTGCTCATCATCAAAAGAAAATGATGGATGTAGGATTAAAGCAAAGGGATGGTGTAGATACATGAATTATGAATTTTGCATCACAAATTATTGCCTAAAATAGGACGATACACCAAACACATCTAGGGCAAGTGTTCTCTAGTCTTGAAGGGCTGGAAATGACACCAGTTTCTTTCTATATCCTAAAGTCAATTAGGCAACTTTCCCTTACCTATTTGGCATCCAAGAGTTGCTAATCTCTGTGGGCAGCTTTTGCCACAGCAATGCTTCTGGGGTTTGGCTGCTCATCTCGAAGGGCTTCACTGGGATTTGATTCTCAGAAGGTCAGCGCTAAGCATTTGCCAACAGGAACATGACCTCTGTATCCTTCCTACCTCTTCTCACTTCCTCATCACTAAGTACCCAGGAACTTGCAACATGGGATCACTAATGTTTCTTACCCAACTTGCCTGGTTTCCACATCAGACCTTTCAGCCAGGAAACTTGGTTTCTGTAAGACTCTCAAGGCAGAATTTGGCTACAGAGGGTGGAAAGGGTGGAAGAAAAACACTTGTGAGACCGAGGTGCCCAGCTGCATTGCTGTGTTTATTGTGGCCAGGGCTCCCAGGCTTACCCATCTTGGTGCTGAGCACACCCATGCTGATGGGATGTGCCTATATGCTGCTCTCCATTCCTGCTCCAGCCCAAAGAAATGTTAAGTCTATTGCTTGGCCAGCTGCTGATACGAAATGAGATTCTCTATCTTTCACATTGTGTTTTATCTGGACTTCTAGCAACACCACTATCACTGTATCACTCTGAGGCAAGATTGTTCAGGCTTCCTGTGGGGGATCTGCAGCATCACTGCTGCACAGGAGGAAGTGCACCCATAGACCTCAAACAGAGATGTTTTGGTATGCGTGGAACAGATTTGGGCATGCCCAGCCAGATAGTTATTATCATTTCTGCTTCTTGGGGAACAGCTCTTGGTGTCTGGTCACTGCTACAAGTGCCTGCTGGCTTGTGTTTAACTCAGGGCCCGGAGATCCTCAGAACATACCTGTTTTCTTCCTTGGCTTTCTGCGGTGGGAGTTTAGTGAGGAGTGACAGATGTGCTGCTGGGGTGTCCACGGGCCACCTTCCTGTGGGACAGAGAGCCGCTTTGGTCCTCAAAATGCATTTCCATTTACCCTTCCGGAAGTGATGGAGAGGGTCCCTTTTCCTCCAGGTGGTGAAGTCTGGAGGGTGAAACTCGCTCAGTCCCCACTTTATCGTCTGCGTAGTGTTAGACCAAGGTGTTTGCTCAGATATTTTCACTTTGAGAAATGACTGCAGTGAGGTGAAGGAGATTTACTGGAGGTTATTTAACACCCTCAAGCTTTGTTGTTAATTTCTGTCAGTTCCTTTAAATATACATAATTGCTGAGTCTAAATGATGAATGGTGGCGAACAAGTAAACAGGAGACAGAATCCACAAATACCCCAGTGTTAATTTGTTTTCTAAGCCAGGAAGATGGGGAAGATGCTACTTCTGTGTCACGCTTCAGCAAAACCCTAGTTAACATTCCAGAATCCTCTTCCTCTGTCTACAGTAAGTATAGCATTCACCCTGTATGATGTGGGCAAAGAGAAGAGAATCCCTGCTGTGGTGTCCAGCAGCTTATTGCAAGGGAAAGGGTCAGGAAAGCCGGAACCATACTTCTTGTCTTACTTTTCTGTGGCTGCAGACGTATCTTTGCAGCAATAGGAGGTGGGTCCAGCACCAGCAAGCTTGGAGCACTTTATGGTGGCAGACGAATTGATTTGCAAGGCAGAAGATTGCCTGCTCATTTTGTCTGAACAATGTAGTTGGCTAGACTTTGCTAATGTGTATGCCTGTACCCCTTGTATTAAAGAAACCTTGTACTGAGCATATATATATATCAGGGTTCAAAAAGGATTCAGTAATTCATTGACAGATATTACAGCTCTTTTTTATGCACCCAGAGCGAGAGCAGAAAGACGTCAGAAAGGTATTATGAGAGTGAGCGTTTCTCTGAAATGCTATTTATATTTCATTGAATTGGCTGAAAAGGACTGCAGAAGGCCAATAATGAGCAAGGGAAGCAGGCAGGCAGGCAGCCATCCCACCGCGCACAATGGATGGTGCCTTGATGGATGATTTAATGACTCCAACGTGTGCAGAGGGACCGGAGACCAGGTGGGAATATTCTGTGTTCAGGGCGCAGCTGGAGTGAGGAATAAGCGTGATGCAGTGCCTGCGTTCTCCCCCTCTCGCACTCTGACGGTTCTTGTGCCCCTGGTATTGATTCTCATGGGGCCATTTCTTGTTGTGAAGGCAGGAGTCATACCTGCTTTCTCGAGGTTCAGTTCTCCTTCGGGATGCATTTACTCATCTGATTTGCATCAAGCCCCAGTCGCTCACATTACCACATCCCTCAGGAAGGAGCCTGAACAAGCGCTGGTGTGTTTAACTGAGTGTTTTCCCTAATACCATCATTTCTGGAATGGGCCAGGAAAAAACAGCTCTGAGTCTGAAGCTGGGAAGAGATAAATCTGGGGGATGCTCAGCCAGGGTAAGGAAGCAGAAAGAAGGAAGAAAGGTTTTAAGAGGCATGTGTCTCCTTTACAGTGAGGTGGCTATGAACAGTGGGAATTAAAACCAGCTGCCCGTGTCGTCTTCTCATATATATGCAAGGCTAAGCCACCAACGCCAGACATCAGCATGAAATCTGCTGCGAATGAAGAGGCAGACAAGTGCAAATAAGCCCTCCATGAATTTTTAGTGGTAGATCTGAAAGATGATCTGTCAAGGGCTGACCTCATGCCCACGTTGGCTTGTCTGTGTAAAACCAGATTATCAGTGAGGTCAGTGCAATCTTTACTGACTGTAACCTCAATCTCAGCTTGTGTGACTTAGTGGATATAGAGTCCTCCAAGTCCTTTCAGTACCTTCATACAGCCCGACTTCCCCATAGAACATGAGAACTGTACATGGCTGGCTGACCAGCCACTTGCCTAATTAATATCTGAACTACCAGCTTGCAGTGCCTTTGCATATTCATCTGTGGATGATGGATGCTATCTCTGCAGGGTCATTTTGCTGATGGAAACTGTCCAGCTCACCTGCAGGTCTTTTATTAGCAAAGCAAATCAGTGAAACGTCTCTTTGGAAAGAAGGAAAAATCCCTGCCCTGTGATTGAATGCTGAAGTGCCATCAACAACACGTATGTTGTACAGGACCTGTTTCTGAGCACAGAAGTCCCAAGTGAGAGCCTCAAACAAGATGTTTAAATAATCTTGCGAACTTTGGTGTGTGCTAAAAATGCCTCCAGTGACATTTACCACTGTTCCCGACCCCAAACCCTGGGAATAATTATCTTTTATTGGCACATGTTCTGTGTTGGGATGAAGAGGCTGTCAAGCTGCATTTCTTTTATTTGCATTACAGGAGGAAAGATCAAAGGGAACAGACGTAATCAAACATTTATTCTTCTCCCCCTTTGAAGTCGTGCTGCTCCCCTTTGTAAACACTTAGAACCCGACAACATCTGGGGCAAACTTTTCCCCCTCCAACTCGGCTTCAATCAGCACTAAACCGGGAACCTGATAGGGGGTTCTATTTCTGACAAACCCAATGCCATAGCAATAGCTCTGCAGGGATCGATGCAGCAGACCGGATTTTGGCTTGCCTGGCAGGCTACTAGCTATTTATGGCAAGGCAATAATGGGAGAAAAACACCATCCCGCTGAGTTGTGAGTCGGTAACGCTGGGCTCTTACTTCTTTGAGATTTAAATGAGTACCCAAACTGCAGGGCATTGCAGAGTCCTTCCCAGGCTTCCTGGCTTGTAGTTACAGCTGGCTCTGAGTGACTGCTATCTAAGGGCTTCTAACTAAGCCTTTCTAACTAGCCCTTTCTCAGTCACCACACCCTCTTGCTCCTTAATTGCCAGAGTTGTTCCTTTTGTCTAGGTAACAGTGGGAATTTGGTCGTCTTTAGAACTGAGAAGGCCCACAACTGTGCTCAGAGGAACTGCAGCCTGTGTTGGTAAGGTTACTTCTGATCTGCACACTGTACGAACACAGCAGCCCCGTCTGGTTTTCTGCACTAGAACCAATCAGCTAAGGAAGTGTACTGCATTGCCAATAATCCTAGAATCATTTCGGTTGGAAAGGCCTTTAAGATCATCAAATCCAGCCATTAACCCACCCTTGCCAAGTCCACCACTAAGCCATATAAATCACTCTCTGGCTCCATGTGGTCAGTAGAGAGGACGCAGTTCACCTGATCTCTGCTTTGCCGAAAGCCATCTTTAGTAGAAAATCCAAAGCCGCCTCCTTTTGCCAACCGTAACACCAGACCTCTTGCCTTCCCAGAGGTGCACAACCTGCCATGCACAGGCATGCAAGGTGATCCAGCTGTGTTTTCCATGGGTTCCTTATTTGAAAGCCCTAAGAGTTGTTTGTCCTACCTAAAACTAAAGTGAGTCGTGTCAGTGATTTACGTTGCCAAGAGCACAGATCTCAACAGCTCTTGCAAGCTGGAGCAGTTAATTTCATTAAAGGTGGCAGAATGAAGGATAATCATCTCAGTTACAGCTGGGCAATAGCCTGGAACAAATTTTCAGCTATGAATGTAGGAAAATACTGGTTCAAAATGCTTTCCCTGCAGCTCTGAATGACAATGAGACGGAGAGTCTGAAATAGATGTAGAACTTGAACTGCAAGCAGCAACTGATAAGGAAACTGGGGCAGAGGGAATGACTCAGTTGGCTGTGGTGCAGTAGCAAATCCACATGGGGCTTTGGAAATGTTCATCCATGCCAGTGATAATGCACCAACCGCAGAGATGATTATGACAGTCGGAGAAATTCAGAGAGCAGTAATGAAAAATAACCGATGCCACGAGCCAGTGGGAACATCAGAGTCAAAGGGCACAAAGGACAGAAAATGAAAGGAAGAAAAGGGACTGAGAGGATCTCTGATCTAAAGGCTTCTTCCTGCAGGTTTTATCTCTCCAGACGCAGAAATACAAGGCTTATGACTATTCCCCTCAGAACTGAACAACACGTCAAAGACGAGAGAGGGGGAAAGGGAGAGAATGTCTTCCAAGGTAACAGTTAATCGTCATAAAAATGCGTGCATGAATGTGACAAAGGAAAAAGCAACATCTATCCTAAAAATAAGTATGTAACAGAAATCCAACCCAGTAGTAATAAATAAATAACAGTGTGCAGTGGGCAGAATAGGGTAGAGAAATACACACTGACAGCGGATCTCCTTTCATAAAATGACTATCCCATATTTCAAGAGAGGGTCTCCCTTTTTCAACCAAGTGGTCCCTAATCCTGACAGATGACATATTGATGCTTATGCATCTTGTTCTGAGGCTTCCTGTGAGTCTTTTCTGCCCTCTTTTTGGTGGTTTTGTTCAATGTATTTGCTATACACATAAACAGGTCTTTAGGGACCTAAAAAGAAAAGGGACCTAGAAAGCAGTGTTGAGAAGAACTCCATCCTCACATCTCACTCACTTCATACTTTTAGTGGCAGTCACATGGGAGTGTCCCCTTTGGAAAATGGTGAGTCTTAAACTGTGTTTTAAACCTTTATTCAGAAAATCAGATATCCTAACTTGGTCCCATTGCCATCTATCAAGGGCAGCAATGGCAGAGGCTGGCACTTTACCTGCCCCCCGGTGTATTTGTCACCACTGCCCAAGCCAGCACACATTAGGCGTCAGGAGCTAATATGGAAGTACAAGAAATGGAGGAGTGTTGTTAAGTCCTTCAAACCTCAGCAACCAAACTCCTCCTCTTGGGATGAGCCACTGGGGCTGTGTTTGTTCACTAGCTGCCCTGCCGCTGTCTCCTCTGCCTACATGGAAATTCAGGTTAATTCTGCTCGGCTGCTTCTGCTTTGCCTTGGGGTTTTGGCAGCCACACACGTGTGCCAGTTTCTATCAGCTCTGCCTCAACTGAGAGAGGTTTGAAGGTGCAGCCGAAGAGGTCGGGTTGGGAGTTACCGAGTGGGGCACGTCATGGTCCCTCTGTTCTCTTATTTATGTGTTTATTCTCAGCAGCCCAAATCCAGTTGACCCCTTGTCTTCTCTCTGGCAGTGTACAACTGGCCTGTGTGTCTGCAGAGCTGGGGCATTGCCAGGCCACAAAGGGCTTCCCAGCTGCAAGAGGTGGTGTCCTCTCCATACCTCTGGCTCCACGTGGTCCTCACCCCCTCTTCAGAAGGGACACGTGGGCACCCAGAGAGAGACAGAATGCTGACTGCTGCCACACTCCTGATTCCTGGGTAAGCAGCACCCCCGGAGTCACCCTTGTCCCGGGTCTGGCTTAGATGTTGTACACAAGCCTGATGGAAGCATTAATGATCACATCCCTTCCTTTGGGACCAATCTAATGTGGTTTTGCCTCCCATTAACACCATTCGTGCACTTGCTAATAATAAGCAACAACATCATGTATTCCGCTGCTGTACCATAGTGGCTTTAGGTCTTACTGTCTTAGGGACTTGGAAGTAATATGAAATCTACTTGGCAAAAGGCTTGCTATCTGATTTGAGTGGGAAGGAGGAAGATTTAACACCAGGAGGGGGGAGTGTCACCTTCCCAGCTGGCCTCTGTACCTACACATGCAAATGCTGCATTTGTCTGACCAGACTGCATATTTTAAAAGCTTTGGGGTTTTTCTTTGGCTGGTTTAAGAGCTTGGCTAATGCAGAAGGTACAGCTCCGCATTACACACGAGCCTGGGTTATTTCACCACTCCTTCCTAGGCCTGAAATGAAAGAAAATACCAGAGCTGATTACAGGCTCGAGCTGGATGCTGCACAGGTTTACATGCCTGGGAGCAGCTTAGGATCTATCTATGTACTTCGTAAGTGTCGTTGTTTAGATTTGTATTTTGCTATAGATATGAAGTGGAAACCATTCCAAAGACCTCTCTGCTAGGAAGATTTTTTGCTTGCCTATTATTAGCTTTTGCAGCAAGCACTCCTGAGCCAATATGCAGAGTTTTAAAGGACTTCAAAATGTCATTGGGAACCAAGTGATATGTGTGTTAAAAAGGGTTTACTGGAGCTGCAGTCACTGTAGCACAGAGTCTTTTTATAGCAAGTTTTTACAGCGTTAAGAAAAACATCCTGCAGATTTCAGTAGGACTGCCAGATGGGTAAGGTACTTTGCACTATGATTTTTGTTTATCTGCTATTAACAGAAAAGGAACCCAGCATCGCTAGCTATAGGGAGGATGATAAGCAGGAACAGGGCTGCAAAATTCAGGCAACAGCTCTTACCTCTATTTTGGGTTGTGTTTTGTTTTTTTTTTTTCTTCTTCTTCTTTTTTAGAAGAAAAACATAGATTTGAAAGCCAATGGCTTGGTTTAGAGAATGGAGATCTGGAGTGGTTTGTTTTCACATTGAAGCTTTTAACAGATTGGGGTTCTTTTTCTCCCCAGATCCACTGGATTATGTTATCATTATTGCTAGGCAAATCCTGCTTATCAAAGTTGGGCAAATGTTCAGGACTGTCCTTTAAAATACCACAGGTCAGGCTCCCAAAGAAAAGAAGTGCTTTGCAGAGAAGCTGCCTTGAACACCGAAGCTCGCCTGATCCCTGAGTGGTCATGTTGATACGCAGGAATGGCAGGGAATCGCTGGTTTTAGTGCATCCCCTCTATTTCCCTTTTCGATACCCTTTACGAGTCTCCTTTATTTATGCTTGGGAATCATTTGGGGATGGGGGATGAGGCAGCTTCCTCATTGCAACCCATGTAAGGAGCGGAGAGGAGAGTAGCCACGGCTCGCTGGGGGAGGTAAAAGACTTGCCCAGGGTACACAAGAAGGCAGAGGGGGGCCTTGGTTTGTCCCTCCAATGCCTCAGTCCTACATCGCACCCTTACACCCATCCTTGCATGCACAGCGCAGATTGCTCCCCCTCTGAAGCCATGTCACTTAAACATGCTCTCCTCTGCTGCTGCTCCAGGCTGCGGAGCGACTGGGTCCTGCCTTACCGGGGCCGGGACAACAGGGAGAGGGAAGCCTTTGGTTGTTGTGCGTGCCGGGGCAGGGGAAGCTCCGGGGTCTGCGAGCCTCGCGGGCAGCAGGGGAATGCGAGGAGCCCCGAGTCCCTTCCCCGCCGAGGCTCAGTCCCCAGCGGCCTCTTTCAGCTTCCCCCGGGTCCTCCCCAGCTTGGGAGCTCGCAGCAGCAGCCGGAGATGGAGGAGGGCAGAGGCGGGACGGCGGCGGGGAGGAGGGTCCCGGGGCTGGGTCCCGCTCCCCTTTGCAGCAGGAGCTGCTGGGGGAGTGTCTCGCGTTGTTAATGCTCCGCAAACCGCGGCCGTTTCGGGTCCTCGGCCGTCCGCTGCCACCGCGGGAGACACGGGAGCGCCGAGCGCGGCTCTTCCTGCAGCCCTCTTGGTCCCCCCCAGGCCCGCAGGTTGGGAAGAGATGTAAAGGGGGCAATGGGGAGGAGGGAGGTGAGCACAGAGCAGCCCGGGGGCACCCTCGCAGCCTGGTCCTGGGCTGCACAGGTCTACGGGACTCGCTGGGTTGTGGTGGGTGCCTGCACAGCCACCCCGAATGACCCGAGAGGGGCTGAGGGGCGTGCGAAGGGCATGGGCTGGGTGAGCACCCTGCGATGTGCGAGCATGGGAACCTCCATGCGCGCCATGAGAGAGCAGTCATGTGTGTCCCCGCCTGGGAAGCAGTCCCTGTATTACATGTAGCTGCATGGGCACGCACATCTCCATTCACTTAACGAGACAAGGATGCAGGATGCTCCCTGAGCAATTAGGGAATACGTGTGCCCTTTCCCACATGATTTCTTCCTTTTTTCCTTCCTTAGGATGAGGGTGTCCAGGCAGACATCTCTTAATTTATTCTGCCTCCTCTGGCTCCTGCTTCTGCTGAAGGCTGCCTCTTCCTCCCCTCTCCTCCGTGGAAATGACCCACCAGCCTCTTCGCTCCCCTCGGGGCTGTACAAAGGACACACCTGCATTGGTATGTATTTGGGTTCTGTTTGCCTGGTGGACTAGTTCATTCGTTACTCCACTGGTGGGCTGAGGGCTGCGGTGCACATCATAAATCACTCCTTTATCTATGTCAGCAGCTGTACTGCACAGCGCTCATAGTCTTTGGCGAAATAACCACTGAAGGTTTTGCAAGGCCACGTGAGGGAGGTCTGGAGTTATTTTATGATTTTGTTTGTGAGTGGCTGCTTCCCAAAGTTCATGGTTTTGCCCTGTGGGGAATGGCTTCTTGCAAAGCTGGCTGCAACGTCTATAGGGCTGGGACCTGGAAACAAGGCGTTGTGGGGTCCTGGTGTTTGTTAGTGTTTGTGATGCAGCGTGGTTAGTTGCAGGAAGGGTTAGGGTTCCACCAACTTCCCTGAGGCTCACCCAGGGTCTCTTCGTTGATTTCATTGCTTGGGAAACTCCTTAAGCACAGTTGGGCCGTACTCAGGCCAGGAGGCTTTGTGGTCTGGATGGTTGTGTCTGGATAGCCAAGTTGCAAGGGCTGTTTCCTCATATCTCCTGTCCTCCTCTTGAGTGCACGTGTCTGCAAACAAAACAAAAGTGTTTTGGCCACCCCCTTCTCGTGTGACTGTAGTGGCTGTGGTGATCTCCAGCACAGCTATAGCTGGAGGTATCCCATAACCTCTGCTAGTGAAGTGATTCCCCAGTAATACTGAAGTCAACATGAACTGTGCATATCTCTGCACCAGAAATGCCCTTGGAGTTAGACTAGCTTATATTTTGTATGTAAGCAAGTATTAACAATGAATATGTCTTATGCATTAAGATCAAAAGTATTATTTCGTCTTCTTTTAGTTTTCCAGGGCACTTCTATTCTGTAAATAGAAACCCTGTTTCTCCATAGTTTCTGCCCTGGTTCTCCATGTTTCTGCCCTGGTTCTCCATGTTTCTGCCATGGTTCTCCATGTTTCCATTATGGTTCTCCATGTTTCTGCCCTGGGTCTCCATGTTTCTGCCATGGTTCTCCATGTTTCTGCCATGGGTTTCCATGTTTCCATCATGCTTCTCCATGTTTCTGCCCTGGTTCTCCATGTTTCTGCCCTGGTTCTCCATGTTTCTGCCCTGGTTCTCCATGTTTCTGCCCTGGTTCTCCATGTTTCTGCCCTGGTTCTCCATGTTTCTGCCCTGGTTCTCCATGTTTCAGAAGGCAATGCAGTTTCTCTCAGCCCCAGATTATTTTCGGTGTGGCTCAAGGACGGCAGTTGGAAATAACCCTCCTAAGCTCGATAAACCCCTGGTTTCGCCTCACTTCTGCGCCATTCCCAGTGCCCCACAGATTCTGGCACGGGCGAGGCAGGGTGAGCGAACGCAGGGTGAAGCTGGGGTGATGAGGTTTGTGCAGCCCTCGCAGGGCTCAGCCGCCGGCCAGAAAACGAGGGCAAGCAGCGAGAAGCAGAAATGGGTGTCAGGGACCGGCCTTGTTGGGGCCAGTGGCCGAGCAGCTGCCAGAGCCGGAGGGAAGTGGTGGGTTCCGATGGCAATGTCTTTGGCAGCTGTTTGGAAGGCAGCCGGAACCGCAGCCTGTGGGATTTTACACCGGTGTGTTTTGAACGCTGCGTGTGAGTGTTGGCTGCCCTTCCTCTCCTATTGATCCAGCCAGGCTCTGCGCTCCTAAAGCAGCAGCACATGGCATTGAAGTTGCCATGCATAGAAAAAGGTGTGGTTTTTTTAGGGCACTTTGCTGTTTAAGAGTGTGATACTGGATCTTCGGCCAAACCGGAGCCTGATCCTACTTACCGTGCTGCATGCAGACCTGGAGAGGAGCTGAGTGATGGCAGGGGTGTAACTGCTGACAGATTCAGATTTAAGCAGCTGATCTGCTTTATGAATGTGAAGATCTGAATCAAAACAGGCAGGGGGCCTGTGCTCACATGGGATTATTTATTTCTAACAGCAGGTATGGGTGGGATGGGCGGTATCATGTATAGGGTGGAAGTGGAGGGAACTGTTTCAGCATCACCTCTAGATCACCAATTAGCACTGAGCTCTTTATCCACTCTTCCCATTCCCCAGAGCTGCCCGCTCTTCTGATTTCCTCCATTCCTGTACCAAATCCCACCAGACTGTGGGTCCCATTGCTGGGGCCACCGAGCATCTCCCTGGGATATCTGTTCAGTGAGGAGAAACCAAAACCCTGCCTCCCTCCCCTGTTGCTCTCTCTGCAAGCTAAAAGCATTCACATGAGCTTGACTCAGGACCAAAACAGGCTGTTCACACCTCTGTAAACTGCAAGCTGAAAACAGAGTGTGCAGAGCACTGAAACCACATGGGCTGGGCCTGGAAGGGGGGGCTGATGACAAGCAGGCAGGCTGCTGTCTGTGAGCCCGGGCAGCCTCCTCTGGGCTGTCATAGGATCCCAGCCTGGTTTGGGTTGAAGGGACCTTAAAGCTCATCGAGTGTCCAACCCCTGCCACAGGCAGGGACCCCTTCCACTAGAGCAGCTTGCTCCAAGCCCCTGTGTCCAACCTGGCCTTGAACACTGCCAGGGATGGGGCAGCCACAGCTTCTCTGGGCACCCTGTGCCAGCGCCTCAGCACCCTCACAGGGAAGAGCTTCTGCCTAAGAGCTCAGCTCAGTCTCCCCTCGGGCAGGTTAAAGCCATTCCCCTTGGCCTGTCCCTACATCCCTTGTCCCAAGCCCCTCTCCAGGTTTCCTGCAGCCCCTTCAGGCACTGGAGCTGCTCTAAGGTCTCCCCTTCAGGAGCCTTCTCTTCTCCAGGCTGCCCCAGCCCAGCTCTCTCAGCCTGGCTCCAGAGCAGAGCTGCTCCAGCCCTCACAGCATCCCCATGGCCTCCTCTGGCCTCGTTCAAGCAAGTTCACCTCCCTCTTCTGTTCACTGATGGGCTGCTCTCTTGACTGACTCCTGAAGACACTGACAAGCCATCTGTGTCTCTTCCTTTTCACAAGCAGGGAAGTGAAAACCCTGATTTGGTGCCCAGCCCCTTAGGAGCAGGAATTAAGCCACAATCAGCTTTCTCTGTAGGAGGAAGATTGTGATTTCCTTTCAACAGCTTGACCCCAGCCCCTGCTAGCTCAGTCTGCCATCTGGGAAGGCACTGGGAGAGAGCCATGAGAGCTTCCTCTGGGTCTTCTTGGCCTTACAGATTGAGGCAGCGTTTTTAACAGGCGAAATGACTGCTGCCAAATACACAGGAGCTTTCCTTGAAGCAGTGGGTTTTTCCATGCAAGTTAAATGTGTGCTCAGGTGTCGCATCTGTCAAAGTGATTTGCTTCTCTTTCTCTGAGGGAGATGGGGTGGCTGCACATTGAACAGTCACTTCTGAGCACTCCTCTGTGAGTACCACCTGCATGGCCAAGATTGCTCTGTTGCTGGCTCAGGTCAGTCAGAAAATGGTTGCTCGTTCAATAGCAAAATCAATACAAGATTTCTCATTAAGTTTTTCCATGGAAAGTATCACACTTCTTGAAGAAATAATAGGTAGAAATCATATGACAGGGATGTGAAACACAGCTTGAATGCGATATGACTTGGTCGCTTCTTTCTTCTGTTACCCTTGCTAGCAGCGCTCCCTGGGTAGGCACCATCTGCACCAGTAGACTCTGGATATACTGGGAAAGGAACTGATGCCTCAAGGGACTCCCCTGTCCTTAGCACATCTGACAAATGTATTTTGGGTAGGAACCTCTATGCCTATATAGGGAATAGGGCTGGAGGAGAGGAGAGTGCATGCAGGGAGCTGCCACAGCATGCTGAACCATTCAAAGGACTCATAGGGGAGGCTGGCCAAAACATCTCTGCTTGCAGATTGTTGCTTGTCTAAAAGAGAAGGCGACGTTTTTACAGCCACATTCATTGTGCTGGGAAATGTTTAGACAGGAATTTTCACCAGCCTCGGGAACTGCAGAAAAAATCACATCGTTTTTGCTGCATTTTCTTGGGAAAGTCGACAGCTTCATCCAGAGAAAGCCTTTTAACAATGGACTTGGTGTGAAAAGAAAGCGTTTGGAAAGTGTCCCCACCTGAAATGGGACTTGTGCCGACTGCCTTTTGGAATCAGGGGAAAGAGGGGGAAAGGCCCTGATGATGATTTTTCTGGCTGTAGTACACCTGAGCAGTTCCTAACCATCTCCAACCTGCTCTTGAACAGTACCTGCTCTTTCTAGAAGAATTTTCCCAGCATCTGATGGTCTCCTTTCTCCAGCAGTGTTTCCTGCCTCCCCAGGCTGGAAAAATCCCTCCCTACCCCCATTCTGCAGACCTTCCTCTGGGCCTCGTGGCTTGTGATATACGCAAAGACCCATGGAGATGCTTTTTCTCGTGTAAGGATGGGGAGGTTTTGCTCTGTGCACTGGCTTGGGAGCAGAATGCTCAGTCTGGCTTTTGTTTCTGGCAGTACGGTTGAAGGGATTTATTCAGGATGAGACCTAGAAACCCTTTTGCTGGGTGCACCCTGTCTGTTTCAGTGCAGCATCCTGAGAACAAGAAGCTGTGTGTTTTTCTCTCAGAAATGAAGTATGAATGAGCCCTTCAGATCCTCTGGTCTTTGACTTTCCCCATTGTCCTGGTTTGGGCTGGAATTGAGCTTTCTTCCCAGCAGCTGGTGCAGGGCTGTGTTTTGGCTTTAGCCTGAGAGCAGCACTGATAACACACCGATGGTTTAGCTGATGCTCAGTAGCACTCACCCTGACCAAGGACTCTTCAGTGCCTCAGGCTCTGCCAGTGAGGAGGGACACAAGAAGCCAGGAAGGAGCGGAGCCAGGACACCTGGCCCGAACTAGACAAAGGGCTATTCCATACTATGGCTCAGTATAGAAACTGGGGGGTTGGCCAGGAGCTGACAATCACTGCTCAGGAATGAGCTGTGCATCGGTCAGCGGGTCATGAGCAAGTGTATTGTGCATCAGTTGAGGAAAATGCTGCCTGTTTTACAGGGCAAACGGGGTTTTACTGATGTTAATGTTAAGGTACGCAGAGACAGTGCAGTAAAACTGGTAACTGTTGACACTAGTGATGATCATAGGATCATACATAAAGACAGTGCAGTAAAACTGGTGACTGTTGACACTAGTGATAATCATAGGATCATACATAAAGGCAGTGCAGTAAAACTGGTGACTGTTGTCACTAGTGATGTTTCATCGGAGCTAAGGTCATGCTCTTTTTTAGTAGTAGCTTTTTTCTGCTATTTCTGATTAATTTTTAAAGGTTTTATTCCTTACCCCCCGTCACCCTAAATTACAAGAGAAACCTGAAAGGGTCTTTTCAAAATGTCCTGCTCCCTAGCAAAAGAGACTTCATCCAAAACCATCTGGAGCAACCTCAGGAAAGGCAGAAGCTGCCCTGGATGGTGCAGAAAGCAGGGGAGACCCTGAAAGACAGGAGGGAATGGCTGTGTTCACCTCTCTTCAGCATGGTAAAGAAAGGAAACTTGAGGAATTCTAGACCAGCCAGTTAAATATCAATTCCTAGAGAAACCCTGCAATAGTTATAAAAGCTTTATAAAAGCATCTTTCAAGAGTAAATATGAATAAGAGCCTCACTGGATTTATCAAGGAGAAGCGGTGTCAGATCACGGTAGTTTTCTTTGCTGATGGGATAATGGCATGCAGCCACAGAAGAAGCAGTAGATGTTACAGCTGGGCTTTAGTAGGGCTTTTGGCACCACCTCAGCACTAATCTAATGGCTGAGAGACTTGTGACATTGATTAAGCTTCTACAGGGCAGGACAAAACGGGCGGGTGGCCTTGTTCAGAGGGTAATTACAAGTGGCTCACTCGCTAAGCAGAAGGATGTACAAAATGAGATCTTTATTGGACCTGTGTTTTGAATATCACTCAATATTTTCATTAGCTGGGATAATGAAATAGTGCGCTATGAAGTGAGCAGCTCATACAAGGCTGAAAAGGTCTGCAAGTACGATGGAGGGCAGGATTAAATTCAAAACAATCTTGACAACTTGGAGCATTTACCCTCGAAAAAGATCATTTCAGTACGAGTATGTTGAAGGCACTGCAGCAGAAATAGTCAATGGCACATATAGCAGGTGAGGAACGGCTGGGTAGCATCCCTAGGGAAGATCATTTGGGCTTGTAGTGGCACCATGATGGCATGCTGTCATGAAGAACGCACACGCTGTGCACGCCAGGATGTGTGAACAGAAGTTAGCTTGCAAGGCCTGAAGTAACCCACTACCTTTCTCAGCATTGACAAAGCCTCAGAGGAATTTCTGCCTTCCCTTTTGGGGCTGTGTATCAAGAATGATGCACAGTGACAGGAGGTTTCAGAGAAAAACAAACATAAGCTACAAAGACAGTCTGAATAAATTAATTAGCCCAGAGAAGACAAACTTGAGAAAAGACGTATCTGTCCTTGAAAACACGAAGGGGGTGACCCACCCTCCAGCTTTATAAAAACCATGACAAGAAATAATGGAAATGAATAGCAGGAGGGACATTCAGTTTAGGAAGAAAAATTCATAGTAGTGGTGGTAGTGAGCGCTGCCATCAGTTCCTGAGATGGATATAAAAGACCTCATTAGAGAGCTTAACAGCTCTGTGTCTGCCCTGTCCCTTCAGAGCAGCTTAGATAGAATCCCAGACTGGTTTGGGTTAGAAAGGACCTTAAAGCTCCTCCAGCTCCAACCCCTGCCACAGGCAGGGACCCCTTCCACTAGAGCAGCTTGCTCCAAGCCCCTGTGTCCAACCTGCCCTTGAACACTGCCAGGGATGGGGCAGCCACAGCTTCTCTGGGCACCCTGTGCCAGCGCCTCATAGTGAAGGTCCTTAATCCAGTGGGAAAGGGTCCTCTGGTTTGGCGGAGATGCCATAGGTCAAGTGCTGGGGCAGAGGTTTGTGTAAGATGACTTCTTCCAGGCTGGCTTCTCAGGGGCTCTGGGCTGTGATGACAAGAGCCTGCGGACAGCAGGGTGTATTGGTGCTCTCTCCAGCAGCAGGCTGCCCTCTCGTCGGGTGCTTAGCTTTGACTGCCCTCTTTGGGATGAGGTGGTGAGACAGGGAGTGCTCAACAACCCCCCTCCCCACACAAGGGGAGATCTGTGGGTCAGCGCCTGGGGAAGCAGATTTCCTCAGCTTTGTGCTCTATAGAATGCCGTTCTCAGCAGCCGCTGTGGGTCACTCTTGCGTTCACCCATAAGCGCACAGTTCCTGGCGTGTGATGATGCACGGTTTTGAGGCATATTTTCAGTTCTGATTACACTGAAGAACGGATGTTTCAGAGCTTCCCAGCTGCGTAAAACGCCGACCTCTACCTGTGTTGATTCCTGTGATTGTTGATGTCCTCGACAGTTTGCCTCCATCGAGCGGTGCGTGAGTGCAGGGATGAAACATGCCCTGCGGAGACGCAGCAGGGCCGGTAGCGTTTGGAGTTCCCAATAACTTCCCACACTGGAACATGCAAAATGGACTTGGAGGCTTTTAATAACTGCACTCAGACAAGGCGGCTGTGCACGTATTGTCTGGGGAGGCACCATGACAGAACGTATAATTTACAGCTCAGTGAGTCCTCCAAAAAGGTCATGCCCGATACCACTGTAGCACCACAATGTGGTTTACTCTGAAAGGCTGGGAATGGACTTTGATTACAGCAGCTAGCTGCTAAGCTGCAGCATCTCACTTCACTTCACCAACACTGCTCAGTTTACTCAGCAGCAAAATTTGACCGGATGATCTGTAATAAATGCCAAATTTTACCATCGCATTCTTTCCTATGGTTATACTTTGAGCAGAAAAGCCACAGGCGCATCAGTAGCACAGTAGTGATACTAAAGCAACTATTAAGATAGGAATATTTGCTATAGCTATTTGTGTTCTTCAGCAACTGATGGTGAAAAATTCATTTTCTCAATCACCCCAAGTCTTGCTGCATGTTTATACGGCTGTAAAATGCATATATGTTTATATTGATCACAATAAAAAGGTGTGCTTAGCATACCAACATACGTACATGTATGTGTGTCTACATACACAATCATATGTATTCATATGTGCATTTGTAGACACGGGTAGTCTTGTATGCTGTACTTTACTGATGCCTGCCTTTAGTGTAAGTATTGATTGTCTTTTTGGCTGCTGACTGCCACAGTGTGTATGCGCTTCCCACTGTTGTTCCTGTTAGCCCTATACAGATTTTCTCATGTTCAAGGCAATCCCTTGCAGTGGTTTTTAGGAGCTGTGTATCCGAGACAAGTTTTGTGCATTCAGAATCTTCAAATGGTCAAAGCTGTGCTACAAGGTTGAAGTTATCCAGTTACATTAGCTTCCTCTGCCACCGTTCAGTAAAGTTTTAATACCCTTTCCTGATTTGGGAAAGAAAAATATGTTAATGGCACTCATACATAGACTTTCCTTTCCCTATATTAATGTAGGAAGCATTTCCATTGGAAATACTGGGGCTACAGGCTTTGTTAAATAGGGCTCTTTAAAATGTACCATAGGAAACCCGAGGGATCCATGTGGCTGGCAGGTATGGATACCAGAGTTTTCCACTAGATGCAAACTGAATTTTCTGTACTGGCTTAACTGTATCAGACTCCTCATTGGGTGTCTTAAAGAAAGAACAGTGAATGGAGCTCTGAGGTTAGGGGCCTGAAGTGGCTCGCTGCTATTGCATGAGCCACAGAAATGATAAGTGATGTTCCAGGGTTCGCTGGGTTTGGTACAGAGCTCCAGTGCACTCAAATGCTGCTATATTAATATTTCAAACCTGTCTTTAGGGGGGATACTCTGTATGGTTTTATGCCCAATAGCAGGTTTTGTAGTAGTGTACCAAGATTGAGCATTTCCAATATGTTTTGTGACACTTGGTAAAGTTAGGGGGAAAAGCTCCTGTATATGCCAGCATACTTGAGTATGGATACCTGTAATTGTATTCCATCACTTCAGTATCTCTAGTAAATACTTTAGCACTGTAATGGAATAGGAAGCAAAGTCTGAGTTAAAAGACTTTTACACTCAGATCCCTTTCTAAATTACCTTTCAAAGCACTGAATCCTCTGGCAGTGTATGGGAAAATAACTATCCTAACTTTGCATTATACGGTTATATTACTTGAGCTGAGAATGTCCACTCTGGAGTGAAATCTTGAGGTTATAAAGGGGTGCTCTTCCAAAGTGTCAGCTCAGTGCTGGGAAGCAGTGAAAGTAGGCAGAATGGGTATTGGGAAGTATTAGGAAAGGAATATATAGTGAAAAAGAAAGCATTCCTGTACTCTAACTTTGCACATCCGTGGCCTGCCTGCACCTAGAATGCCCACATGCATGTGCCCATCTCGGAGGAGAAAACCTAGTTTCTTATTAGCTGCCCATGTGAATGCTCTTATTTCAAACTGGAATGTCTTGTTCCAGGTTGAACTGGAAGTGGATGAGATGAATTTGGAAAGAGGTGTTTTTACACCAGATCAACAGCATCTGCACAGGGAATAGCAGTATCTTCTTTTGCAGGCAGGCTCTGGGGACTCCTCATCCGTAGGCTTTAAGAGGTGCATTGGAGCCTACGATCAACTTTAAAGGGAAGAAGCGAAGACTGTGCTTTGGGAAAACCTCCATCTTAGAAGGCTACAAAACCAGGAATGTGATAGACAGCTTCATTTATTCAGGGTCTTATTGGTGCAGACAGATATCTGAGGCAGAGGTTTGGTGCTTCACCAAGCGAGGCTCCGGCTCCTGCTCCACCAGGAGCAAGCAGGGTGACCACAGCCTGGCTGGCTGAGAGCTATTTGTGTCCAAGGCCCCCTCTGGGGGCTTATTTCCTCCTGGTGCTCCAGGGGTACGTTTAATTTATGGCTGGGGAGCAGCGATCCAGCTGGAGGGCAGAAAAGATCTCCAGCACCCCGGAACGTGAGCAAAGGATGGCAAAGGGGGGTGTGCCAGGCACCAGAGATCCCATGTAACGGAGTTTGACTGAGACAAATATATCTACAGATCAGAAGCTCAAGAGAGGAGGCTTTCAGTACCCAGACACTTCTTGACTTCCCTAGGTGTAATTCTAATTATAGAGCCTTTCAGACGCGTGCGGCAGAAGTGGATTGAGTTAAATAGTCTGCTCAAACTGCCGGAGGCTTCACAGCCAGGGAATGAATTTCTGTAGCTCTGATTTTATTATCAGAATGTGATTTTCCCCCCCTGAGCTTCTTGGAAATGTCATTTTATTATTACATGCTATTTTTTATTATTACACACTACATGGACAGAAGTACTTCCTGACGTGTTAGTTTGCAGATTACTGAGCAAAATGGTTATGGTTTTCTCTTATCTCTTCAGAAATTAATAGCAGATGGGACAAGCTATCGCTGAAAGAGACAGGCGTTTTATTAATGGCAGAGTCTAGTTTCTAATGGCCGGTAGGCATTATAATGCCAGTGAATTTCTTCCAGAGAAAACATCCTTCAGGCTGTCAAGGAAACCTGTTCTTGAGGTGAGGCAGCAAAGTCAGTTTCTGGGAACATGGTTCTAAAGGAAATCATGTGCAGCTATAAAGATTTAGAGCTTTTTTTAACCTTTAATTAAGAAGCCGATCGGCGTTGCTGTGTGTGCGCCCAGCTCCTGAGGAGAAATAAATCACATCTAAATATCTGCTAAATTAAAAAAGCAAGCAAGAGTTGCTAATGGCCAGATCTGGAAGTGCTTTTCTACTGCTAAGTGCTAAAGTATTAAAAAGTTGATAATCTTGCACACATCACAAGTAATTAAAGCAGTGATATTTCTGCAGCCCAAGACAGCCGACTTCCCCCTGTCCTTTTTAGCTAACTACTTAATTTCCATTTTTAGCCAGCAGGATTAAGAGCCATTAAAGGCTAGGATAGCTGGTTAGCACTTCAGATGATATTTGGTGTGCAGCAAGGCTTCTGTTCGTTTCATTAGGGGGTAGTGCCTCTTCTGCTGCAGCCAGCCGTGAATCCTTTCTCTGCCACTAAATCCAGAGGAAGATGCTATGTATGACTGAAAAGAGAGCAGGTTTGTAGTAGGAATGAGGATAGTCTGAGTTAACATTCATTTTAGGACACTGATCTTTTCAGATTTTACCTACAGGACATAGGTTCTCCTGGAGGATAAAACTGAATTACTGGGGGGAGCATGTTTTTATCCAGAAAAAAAGTGTGGAGCCTGCCTTTTTCCCAAGTAGCCAGGCTATTATTATTGTTATTTATATCCACATAGCCTCTATGGTCGCAGGTACTGCATGAAGTACTGCACAAACTCAGCGATGGCTCCATTAATTGTCATGTGGAGCGAGTCTCCCTTTGGGCCTGGCTCGATAGACACCAAATTGACTTACTTCTCAACGTGAAGCATTTCCATTGAATTGCTGGGATGCTCTCCGTGAGTGGGGTTACCTGCATGGCTGTGTTTGTGATTAAGAATTCTCTTTATATTCAGCCGGGCTGAACCAAAAATAGCTATTCCCTCCCCACCCCACATGGTACCTTGTCAAGTGTGAGAAACTCACATCTTCAGAGGAGGCTGTCTTCACGTATAAGAGAGGACATGGAAATACCAGGGGGGTTTATCCTCAGCCCAGCTCTGTGGATTTCGAGCACTCAGGCTGTTTGTCCATCAGCCTCTTTCTCTGCATCGACTGTACTGGAGGTGAGAAGAGAATGAGAGCTGTGGGACAGCATCTGAGTCAGAGAGAGGAGCTTCTTTGCACCTTTACCCTGGGACCAACCGTTAGGCAGAACCTTGCCCAGTTCTGCTTCAGCCTGTGCTTTGGGGACTGTCTGCTCCCCCAGCTCCTGCCTGCTGAAGCATTCTCCTCTGCAGCTTCCTCAGGCTCCCAGTGCAAAAAAATGAGAGGTGAAGCAACAAAAGCTGCCTCCTTTAGAAAGAAGTCAAAGGACAAACAAGCTCCTTCCCATCTCTCTGCTTGGACTTCTTGTGGCCTTTCTGACTTCTAGACAGCAAGATTGTCTGGTGAAAGCCTGACCTTGGTGAGAGAAGAAGGGAAGGCACAGGAAGAACACGTGGGTTTGTGGTTAAACATCGTTTTTGTCATTCAGTTTTTCTGAGCCTCCATCCTCATCAGTAAAACAGGCATAGAAGGCAGGGGAAGGGTGGTTTGGGTTGGCTGTAGGTTGCTCATGTGTGTTAATAATATGGCCCTGTAAGAATGAGGTTATGCAATGCCTTTTAGGTGCGTTTCCAGGACGTGCACCACCATCCCAGCACTAAGTGATGGAGGTGAGACAGGGACCAGAGGGCCCTGGGCTGTTCTTTGAGCACAAGTCCTGAGCATGCTTTGCCCTCCAGCTTGGATGTCCCTTTTGGTTTTAGTTTGGGTCTTTATTATTCTTCTTCTCCCTCTTTATGAGCTATTGTGTTTTAATTACCTGTTAATTCTTCTGGCTAGCCTCTGGCTATGTTTGGGACAGAAGGAACGACTTGCTTCAGGGTTTTCTCTTGGTTTTATCTGCCTCTGTTTGTTCTCCTGTTCTTTCTGGCTGACTGGAGGTAATGGCTCTTAGCATGCTTTATAAATCATTCCGCAGAGGACTGTGAGTGAGCGTTTTATTTAATAAGTATGGAGAAGTGAGCTTTTATCCCTGCAAAAAAGGTGGCAAGTTCACTATAATTTCCACTGGATTACTGTATTTGGGGTAGAAGAAGTAATAGAAGACTAAAAGATATGGGTCTTACAGCAAGATCCAATTGTATTACCTCCTCTTTGACTTGCTTCTTGATGCATAGGAGCATCAAAGTTATTTACGTTGAAAACCAGCACTTTGATTTAATAGCACAGAGGCAGGGAAGTTTGGAAGGAATTGAAAAGCTCGCTTTGAAGAGCTGTGGCAGTCTGAAAACCTGAACACTGATGCTCTTGAGCTGTGGATCTCATCCAAATGCTGCAGCTCTCCTTCATTTCTAGACTGCCAGAGCAAGTCCTGAGAGCTGAGGTTTCTTGCAGAGAGGAGGAAACAGGGTTCAGCTACAGGGATTGCAAAGAGGAATCTTCATTCAGGCTGCTGGAGACTGGTGTCCTTGTCTCCTGGCTGCCTGCGGTACCCAGCTCTCTTACACAGGCTGGCATCTCACCCTGCTGCCAGGTCTGACTACATTGCTCAGAGCTGGAGTCGCCAAACATGGCTTCATTGTAAAATGATGAAGCCACTGCAGAGACAGAGCACGCTGCAGGCCTGCAGCAATCTAAACCCCACTTGAAACGAACCGTTTATGGTCATCAGGGGGATTTTGAATGATTGCTATGTGGGGATTACGTTGAACATGCTTCATCCCATAAAATGCCAGAAAAAGTGCTACACATCTCAAGAAATACTTCCCTATGCAAGGTCTTGGGTCTCAGTCGCAGCTAGTCCAAGGAGCAGATGGATTTTAGCCTTGCTCACCCCCAGATCAGTGATGAGAAATAACCAGCTTCATAGGTCATAGGGAATGGGTTCTTTCCAGCCACAGAAGGAAAGCAGAATGAACTCCAGAGATGTTTTGGCATTAACAAATGGGTAGCTGGGCCCAGCAGCCCTCTGCATGCCAAACACTGCTGGGCTTCAGAGGGAAGTCGTTGAAGAGCTGCTGCCAGGGGCGCTTTGTGATGCTCGGCACATACGTCTGCTTCTTCGTGACATCCCTTGTGCAGGCTGTCGCACCCATTTGTGTTTGGTAGCCCTCTGTGCGGTGTGTGTTGAGAAGTGTAGAAATCCCCTCAAGTACAGACCTGTGTCCTCCTCCTTGTGGGAAATAACGAGGGAGCAGGCGGCCAAGCAGGCAGTTGTAACACTTGCTGTCCCCCTGGCTCCATCATTCTCATCCTTGAAAGGATGGAAAATCATTATTCCAGGAGCCACATCCAGTGCTGTAAAAGCCAGGCTGTTCCGTGCGCTCCTCTGGCATCCTCTCTGGGATAACCTCCAGGTTTTGAGTAAAGGCTCAAATTCACAGGTGTGTTTTCCCCTTGAACGCTGATCTGCCACGGAGCGTCTCAAGAAATGAAATGCCCAGTGATGCTTGAAACACCTCCGTGGCACGGGGTGCTCCATCACACTTCCCAGGTAACCCTGTTCCCTCTTTCTGTTTGTTTGTTTGAAGGGTGCGTGCTTGTGGTGTCTGTAATTGAACAGCTTGCACAGTGGCACAACAGTACGGTAAAGGCAGCCACGGAGAGGCTGTGCAGCTACATACCTGGTAAGTACCCAGTAACGCGCCATATGTTGTGTTGGTTCTGCTGTGTGTCTCTGTTAATTAAAAGTTCCCACGTGGAGCCTGGAAAGGCTTTATCCGCTCTCTTGCAGCATCTCAAATGGATGGAGCTGAAAGACAGCAAGGTGCTATCTGCAGGGAAGCCAGTGGTGTGGCTAAGGTGCCTCTAGATTTCATCCCAAAGTTAGGGTGAACAGGACCAACACATGCAGACCCCTTCCCTCCCTTTCCCTCCGCTTTGTCTCTTTGTTAGCAGCTTAAGAACAGATTCAGTGTATGCCCAAGCACTCCTCTCTCTTGCTGATATGGGTCTTCGTAGCAGCTGCAAAGGTGAAACTGTTTTCAGCAGCTCTAGGAAGCCGCTGTGGTAGAATCTCAGAAACGAGCTGGGGTTGACAGATGTAAGATGCGAGCATTTGTTCTGCACAGGAAAGCTATCGAAATGGAGCTGGTGATACACATTTCAAAAGCAATACCTATTCCACAGGCGTATGCGTAAACTCCCCTTTTTCTGCCCCACGTTTTATCTGCCCATAGAATCTTAGCTGTCCAAATGCACATCCCTAAACAGAGAATGGGTTGAATGCCAGAATAGCTTTGTGCCTCAGAGACTAAGTAACTGGATCTCACATTCGTGCTATCTTTTTAACACTATAAATGTAAAAAGGCACCTTAGGATTCTTCATTTGAAAGCTGTTTATATGGGACTTCACAAGCTGTGTCTCTGAGAAACCATCTTGCTCTGTAGACCCTGCTTTCACAGAAGAGGCTTGTAGAATATTAATTCCCTCCTTTCCAAGAGGGGATTTCTCGATGCAGGTTGGGGCAGGGAGGTAATTGCTGGGATTCACTCATTGATAGAATGATACTTACCAGATTTCTAGTCCATAAGTCATATCCTCAGTGTTTTAAATCCCAGGCACACAACTATGAAGTTGCAATTAGAAGCACTGATCCTGTTATTAAAATACAATTTTCTTCTTTAAAATATGACATGCGAGCTCTGTGCTCACGATTCACCTAGTGGACCTTGTTCCACTGACATGTCAAGATGTTTCTTTCATCTGTCATGCTTTACACACATAAAATCCTATTATTCGTTGAGTTAAATCTGTATAATCCAGCCATGAGATTTCCTATGAGATGTGTGGAAACACCCAATAGGAAAAAAAAGCTGACCCTGAACTTGAAAAGAGTGGAAAATCCTATGGATTTAGTGAGAGCTACAGATTTATCCTCTTAAGGAAGGGAAACGCTGCAGCCCAGCTTCCTCTTGCTGCTTGAAACAACAGAAGAGCTTTGGATGCTCATAAGGAGCAAAGCTACTAAAGCAGGCCATGCCATTTCACCTGAAAGAACAACTTCATTGTTATACACATGCCTACAGCTGATTGCAAGAATGGCAGCAGCATGTTAATGGCAATGGGGCTTTTTTAAAGGCCAAAATGCAAATAAGAACTTACTTATGTATTTTTTTAAAGGGCTTTCTAGAAGTTCAATTACAACCAAGCTGGGGCTCGATCAAGCCTTCAGTGAAGTTAAATGATGCTCAAGAACAGGGAAAACGAGAGAGAAAAGTTCAGTACCCATCAATCCCCCTCAATCCCTGTAGGCTGTGCAGCAGACACAATTGCATCCTTACTTATAGGGCAATATTTGTAATGTGTGTGATGCAAGCAACAAGGCCAATAAACCTGTGAAAATCAGAACAGTGACACCACGAGTGAAGGAGGCTCTTCAGCGATCAGAAAGGGAGGTCTGGGGAACGGGCTGTATTTATGGTGCAAGGATGGATGTTTGCCTGGACACTGGGAGGCTGCCTGATGAAACGGAGGTGCCTGGTACCTGAACTGTGCTTTGAGACCTCCTGCATCTGGCATTGCCTCTGGGCCATGCTCTGCTTCTGTGTCAGCCACTGCTGTGTAAACACCGTAGAGCTCAAGTGGAAATGGCATCCTGATTAATACCATCTTTCTTGCAAATATTTACCCTCGGAGATTCAGCCAGCATTTGTGTTTCTAGGACTATGAAGCTATAGAGGAAAACCTTCAGGGTTTTTATCAGTGCCCCGATTTCAGCTGGGATGGAGTTAATTTTCTTCCTAGTAGGTGGTACAGAGCTGTGTACACAACAGTCATGGAAGAACAGTGCAGTTAGGGGATCTCTTTTACCCAAAGCTGGGCAGAAGCAAGTATACTCTAAATTTTCTGTAGGTTTTCTGCATTTAGTTTGGTTTAAGGTCTTCTCTTGCCCCTGAACACTCCAAGTTACTCCTCATTTTCCCTCTCTCTTTCTCCCCCTCCTTTCTGACTTATGCAGCTTATTCCTAGCAGAGCTTTCTCTCTGCAATAACTTCTCCTTGTGTGTGTTCGCAGAGCCAGAGGTTTTTGAATGCATGAGGGCAGGCTGGCTTGGAGGGCAAGTCCTACAAACACTGCTGTGGTTTGGGTCTGTTTTGCTGGAAGCTAAAGCATAAATGGCATCGGTATCTTCCGAGAGGACCCTGTGTGCTCAATGATGATTTTATGTTATTGCTGTTCTTTCCACCAACTGTTTGTTACACTGTGGGGTAGTCACATCCCAAGTTTCCTCTGTGCATAAGGAAACCAGTGCCTAGAGATCAGGGTGACCAGCAGACCTTAACATCAGCTTCCCAGCCAAACCCTCCCCTCCTGGGTTGGGGAAGCCAGCCACCTTCTCCTGCAGTCTCCTATAGTTAGCCACGTGCCTTGATGGTAAGTCTCATGAGAGGGAGTTTTAATCAGTGATGGTACTGAACGCAGGGTTATTGATGTCTGTGATGTCTTTCCTTTTAGGTGAACAAGAATAGAATGCAATTCTAGCCATGAGACCAATTTTTAACTTGCAGACTGCTTCTAAAGAGCCAATAGAGAGTAGTTATGTGGCAAAGGAGGTGAAGAAATGAAGCTAATAACTTGATTGAAGTAAAACACCTGGCACAGGATAAGAAAAATCAGCTATCGTAGTTACAGAAGCTGTCAGCAACATCATATGCCGAGGATATTATCCTTCATTCCCTGCCGTGCCCTTCTGTTCCCAGCCCTCCTTTCCTGGGCGCTGGTTGCCAGCCAGGGTGTCTGCAGTCCTGGCAGGGTAGGAGCTGTGGGAGTGGGAGCACACCCATGCCTCCTGATTGAATCAGCGCTGTGAGCTTTTGCGCCCTCCCCAGACCAAAACCACCGTCCTTGAACGCAGCAGACCCCTGGCATGTCCTGATGCTGGGTAAAACTGAACATTCAGCTCAGAATCGGAGGGAAGCAGCTGCTCCGGCTGCTTCTAAAGATGAGCGCGCTCCGTTTGCTCCCCCAGGTGCAGGGTTATCTGTCTGGATAATGGAGGTGCGAGAGAAAATGTCACCTCTCAGGAATTTCAGGAGCTGCAAGTCTCCTGTCCCTGCACTTGTAGGAACCTGCCTCTCCACGACTCTTCTGAGCACAGCTCCTGCCGAAACAAGGCTGGAGACTGCCTTTGCGGGACACGTGTGTGCTTAACCAGCTCTGGTCAGCCGGGGCCCTCTTCCTTCATGGGAACTGTCAGACCAGTGTGCCTGTATTCAGGTCCTGGGTGCGGGGACCACTCTCCTTTTACAATGGTACCTTAAAGAAACCTGTGATGAGCTGTCCCTGGAGAGCATGCTTCAGGCAGATTAGAGCAAGCTGCCTAAGCCAGCATCCTGAAAAGGCTCATGGCTGCAGACTGAAAGGAAGCCAGACAAAAAGTGTCAAATACTGGTTTGGATGCAATCACTCCTGCGCAGCTCCTGCTCTACACAAAGTGAATTCTCTTAACTCTCGCAGCCCCGCAGAAGCTCCGAGGCAGCTCTCGCAGCAGCATCAGGCCCAACATCACTTTCTGCACTTTGATGTATGTGATTGTTTTCTCTCTGCTCGCAAACCTACCGAGCTGTTTGTTTGAACCGCTTGGAAGATGCTGCAGCATGTGGGATTTATTTCCACGATGCTACACCGGGAGCATCTAACAAATATGGGTTACCCTTTTTAGTCTTTGCCATGCGGCTTCTCTAGCCTAAAGCCATAGAAGGGTTTTAGGCAAGGTTAGAACTTCATGTTTTCCCATTCTCGGGTGCTAGGCTGAGGTTGTAAATTCACACGCATTCTCCTAAGATAAACAGCATTCACCTTAGTGAACCAACCCCTGCTGTATTTTGACTGTTATAAAACCCTTTCACCATGCTCCATCAGTTACCAAAAATTTATGTTTTCTAGAGAAACTGCAAGGTTTCTGTTACATACTTGCTGAACTTTATGGACCACACATAGCTGAGCTGTAAGTATTGCTGTG
Source organism: Pezoporus occidentalis (assembly GCF_034315485.1). Taxonomy (NCBI): domain Eukaryota; kingdom Metazoa; phylum Chordata; class Aves; order Psittaciformes; family Psittacidae; genus Pezoporus; species Pezoporus occidentalis. Next base: position 2,132,112 of record NW_026912854.1, read on the forward strand.
TCCTCTCAAGTCTTAGTTTGCTCTTGACGTGTACGGATGCGCTGCTGGATTGAAGTGCAGGGCTTTCATTCTTGAAATCACATTGTAATTATTAAAGCAGAGGTGCTGGAGAGTGATTCTGGTTTGGCTTCGGCAGAGCTCTTCCTGAGTGAATAAACACCGGCTGCCATGGGTACCTGTTTTCATACTCCATTTGAATCCCAGATCAGGCCCACCTGATGTAATTGCCTTTTGAAAAGCAGCTCATGTGGCTGAGGGAGGAATCTGAATAACCCGTGTGTGTGAGACAGATTCTGCAGTCACACCGCTGTAACGCTTGCCTCTTGCTTTCCCTTCTACCTTAAATCAAGCTTTCTAGTTGTCAGCCCCTACATGCTCTCAGCCCCAGCCTTGATACACACTCCTGGGGAAGCCTACTAAGTAATGTAAGTGATTAAGACAATAAAATGTAGGTCGTTTTATTCCCCTTTAAAAGTCCTTAGTTTAATTACCAGAGCTTTTGCTAGACCTGCTTTCTCCCCAGGGTTTTTACTTTCCTTCTTAAAACTGGCCCAGGGACTGCGAAGTGCGCACAGGACCAAGCAGTGCTGTAATCACACATTCTAATGTAATTCCTGATTAGCCCAGAGGTGTGTCCCAAAAAGCAAGAAGCGATCCTTGCAGTTGTGCTTGGTGATTAAAGGTTAAGGATCTTTGGAGGATTTCTGGTTGTTTTCTTGAGTTAATGATTGAATGTTCCTATGTGCCAAACCACATATGCATTAACTTTAACCTTTAAATCTTCGTCAGACTTATGATTTATTTAGGAAAAAGCCAGAACAATCATAATGTGCTTGATTCAGGTGCTGTGTATAAAGCACAGTGCTTTTTCATCATCCTGGGACCCAATTTTAAATGCTGAATAGGATGCCATGGCAGGAAATCGTTAGGGCCCAGCACTGTACTGAGCAGCCAAGCGATTACCAGCCCCAATGAAGAGAGCTGAGGTTATTGTTCGGTGTCGGGGAGATTTAGCTTCCCATGGAAATAGCTTCTCCTTTCAAGCACCCAGAAGAACATAATAGTCTTTGTTTATGCACCATTTCCTTCAGCATAGACAGGGAAATGAATGCTGATGTGGTCTGCCATTCCCTGAAGCTGTGTAAACAGGATCCGGGACAACCGCTTTGTCATCTCTACAGCCCTCCGAAGGTGAGTTGGTTTTCCACGTTTCCTCAGAGCTACTGACTGTGGAAGGTCTTTTGAGCTGGAACTCAAGGGCACAGGGGCTTCCAGTGCACGTGCGCTGGCTGGGAAATGAGCTTCGACGGTGTGAGTGCGGACACTGAGAATATTTGTGCTGGAAGGAGAGGTACCCAACGTGCGTTGGCTGTGTGGACCATCAGTGCTGTGGTTGTGGGAGAGTGGGAAATACAGGGCTAAATCCTCTTGGGTCAGAGGACAAGAGCAGGGAAACCAAAATTCACTTTTTGTGAGCTTTATTGTACAATAACCCCAAGGCAGGTACTCAGCCAAGGTTCCTCTGTACCACCATGGCACCGGTGACATGGGGGTGTATCCCCACATTGCTAATCTGCTGCAGCAGCCTGTGTAGGTTCAAGTTATCCGCTGTAAATGCAGGGCTATCAGACTTGGATTTGTCTGCAGTGCAAGAGGTTTAAGCTAACATGCATAATCTTTGCCACAGGCTGGAAGCGTATTTAGTTACCATCCCTTTTTTGATGTACAGTTCCTTGCTACGCCACAGTAACTTGATTGCGTGTCCTAGGCCTTTGTCACTTGGACACATACATATCTTCATAGGTATCTAAACAGATTTTGGGATGTTTTTAGTTGTGGACTGGGTGTTTTGCCCCAGTCATCCCACAGCCCTGATCACACTAAAACCTGTGAGTGATGGTGCTTGTCTGGCAGTGCTAAAAAGCAAGTGATTCACATAGGCACCTATTTTTGTAAGTCTTTTTCCCTGCATCTGGATGGATAAGGACATGTTTGGTTTCTAAAGGTGTGCATAATATGCTTTACACAGGGCCGCATCCACCAGCTATTGAAATCAGAGTCTTTTTATGGGCTTTGGCGAGCTGTGGTTCATCTCCAAGGTGGGATTAGTTCTGTCAATATTAAGAAACCCTTGCCTTCCATGAACGGCAGTAACATTTGTTTTCCTCAGGTGTATGTCCTGTATGACTGCTATGCTCCCTGTTATGCCAACATAGAGATATGTAAGTGTGCAACCAGGCAGGGGTGAAAGAAGATGGGTGCAGGCAGCAGAGAGGGCCCACACTAGCTTGGCTCAACCAGGATGCCCAAACTTCATCAGATGGGCTCCTTTAGAAACCCTGCAGCTGGTAAAACAGTTCATGGGTCCTTCCACCTCCCATGGGCCTGGGAATAGGGGCTTTTGGGGGGGGGTTGTTCTTGAAACAGAAGTTGCGTGGCCTGGAGACTCCCTCTGAGTGAGTGGCTCAAGCAAACCCTCTCCCTTCCAAGTGGGAGTAAAATCCCTTTCTGTCGAGGTCCATTTGTTTCTTATCAGGAATAAGGGAATTCTGTCAACAAGTCTCTCCTGTTCAGCTCACCTGATGCCCTAAGACAGCGTGAGGAGGCTGTGTGAGATAGGAGAAGAGCAGTGCTTGGAGTTCATGCTCAAGGGGTTGATAAATGGCCCACAGTGACTCTGTGACATCTCAGACTGGGAAAAGATGAATTATGGGTGAAAAAATTAATACACAATCAGAGATGCCAATGCATAAAATGCACTTTACCTCACATTTGCTTCTTTGGTTTGTCAGTTCATTGATCACTTCAGTTATATGACCCTGCAAATGCTGGCACAGTCCCCTGCCAAGGGTTTCAACAAGACTTTAATACTAATGACTGGTTTGTTCAACTCTATTGATTTTCAGGTACTTCATTTACCCGTTTAGACTTCTGGATGCCCGTTTTCCCAGGATTAGTATCAGATTTGTACTGGCAAAGGGAGTAAAATAAACACAGAGTTACTTAAAATAAATGTAGTTACTTGCCCGTATGAGGCCGTACAATGTTCACGTTTGATTGCCTTTAAGGTGGCAAATATCAACATGTAGCTGCTTTTTCAGTCAGGAGTCTGTTTTGTTCTGTTGCTGTGATGTTATCTAGTGAGATTGTGTGTCTTGAGCAAAGACTTGGCTTTGGGAACTACCTACGTCATGGAGACACTGCAAGCTGAGTAAATGGTACGTGCGTTATATTACATACTTCCCTGGTCTCTGACAAATCAGCCCAAATGATGTTTTTGCCAGCCTGCCTGGAGCCATTAGCACTCTGCAGTCATTCTAGGAGGCTTGGCTCTAATTGTGAAGTATTGCTCTGTTTGAATGGAGGGCAATGCTCTCGAATGCAGAGTTAGAGCATCCAACATGGGTAAGCGTGGTCTCTCCCACTGCATCCTGACTGCCCAACAAGAGGTTCTCCCAGCCTGGTGTGGGTTGAAGGGACCTTAAAGCTCCTCCAGCTCCAACCCCTGCCACGGGCAGGGACCCCTTCCACTGGAGCAGCTTGCTCCAAGCCCTGTGTCCAACCTGCCCTTGAACACTGCCAGGGATGGGGCAGCCACAGCTTCTCTGGGCACCCTGTGCCAGCGCCTCAGCACCCTCACAGGGAAGAGCTTCTGCCTTATACCCAACCTAAATCTCCCCTGTTTAAATTTAAACCCATTCCCCCTTGTCCCGTTGCTACAGTCCCTAATGAAGAGCCCCTCTCCAGTGTCCTTATAGGCCCCCTTCAGATACTGGAAGCTGCTCTGAGGTCTCCATGCAGCTTCTTGGAGGACACCAGAACTGTAGGCAGTAATCCAAGTGGAGTCTCACAAGAGCAGAGTAGGAGGGGAGAATGACCTCCCATGAGACCCATCTGGCACACCAGAAGCAGGCTTGCCATAGGTGCTGGAAACTGGGCAGTGGCTAAAGCTGCTCTAATTTGCCTTGTGGTTAAGCTACATCAGCAGCAGGTACTGTCAGCATCCGCTGCAGCACCACTCCGAACAGTGACAGTGGGTAGGTTATCCAAGCTTTGGGATGGCTGGGTATTTTATTAGACAAAAAGGTTTATGAGCTCAAATGGTGAAGGGCTGTCTGTGATACAGAACCATTCCTCTAACAAGAGAAGGGCTGAAAGAAGGTGAGGGGTTTTAGACACTGCCTACCGAGTGTCCTTTCTGCCCTTGGGAACAAGCAGTTTTGCAGCTTGTCTCTAGATTGCTTTCAGCCAGTTGGCCTGTTCAGTTAAATGGCAATACTTTAATTGATCTTGTTGGGGCCAGCATAGTGGCTCGACTTCAGCGCTGGGGTCCTGCTGCTGACAGTCTCTTCAATGGCCTGTGTTAGAAGGAACGTGTACTCTCTGCCTTTCAGAGTGCCTTTTCTGCTCCCCATCACTTTTCTGCTCTGGACTATCAGAGACCTTGTGCCTGCAGGTTTCAGCTTAATGCCCAGTAGTAGGATTCTGCTGGGAGTCATCCTGCATCACCAAAAATATGCATGTTTATGCTAATGTCATTTCATCTCCCAAAATAAGTGCCATTGCCACAAGCACTCATGCTTGTTCGTGTCCCCTTCATTGGGTCTTTCACCGATTTGCAAAGAGCAAAAGCCACATCCCTCATGGACATTACTGCAGCCAGGCTCAGGCCTGTCCCCTTCCTCCAAGACCGTGGGCTGTAGAGCCTGGGAGGCAGGCTGGGTCCTGGGGAGCCAACCGCCCTCCTTTTAGCCTTTCCTTTTGGAAGCAGCTGAAATCTACCGAAACACAGTCCCCAGAACCCAAACCCCACAACCTCACCCTTCCACCAGACAAACCTGAAGGAAGCAGGGTGGCACGGGGTTAGCAGGGAACAGAAGTGTGAGGATAAGGAGGCATTGCTTGGGGATGCTGACTGTGTTTTGCAGAGGCAAGCTGGAAAAGGTAAATCAGAACGTTCCATCCAGGGCAGAGTCCAAGACCGAAAAAAACAAGGGGCATAAAATGCCCAGAAATCAGAGTAATTTCCCTGGCAAGAGAAAGGACTGAGCCAGCCTTTGATTTAGACCTGGGCTTGCGGAGAAGGTCCCTATTTTGCATCCAAAGTACGTATCCTTTGGTTTGGCTGTCCCATGCGATGGTAAAGATTCCCCTTACACACTCCGCAGGGTAAAAGGTGGGAGTTGTAGAGCAAACCTCAGTTTTGCCAGTGCTGCTTAACAAACTTTGCAGCATTTTGGTTCCTGGGTCTGTGTAGTCCTGGTGAAAGGATGATGAAAATGAGTTAGAAGGGAAAACTGGAGCACCTTGTAACTATCCACTCTCCTGGGAAAGAGCTGGCTAACAGGGGTGACGAATGAGAGAATTAGGCTTGTGTTGTGTGTTTGCTTATGGCAAGAAATAGATCTGCTGGCAAAGAATTCATGACTGGGAAGCTGTGGGCTCTGTGCAGAGCAGTGGAAGGCGGCAGTGAATGAAGCCCCAGTGACACTCCTGCCCTCAGCCCCATCTGTGGTGCGGATGTCTTGTGTTCTTCACCCCAGAGCCCTGGCTGCTGCAGTGGGAGATCTCGCCCTTAGAATTTCATAGAGAGCATTTCCTACATGCAGGGGTAATTCAGCCTTTCCTCCCTTGCTTCCTGCTCTCTGTGTGCAGTATTGCTGCAGCTGTGTGCAGGTGCTCTGCTGCTGAGAGCAAGAAAGGTCTCTCCTCCCCTGCCCAGCATAAAGGGATTGATAAATGCTACCTCTCTGGAGACCTCTCATCTATCGTACTCCATTTTAAGCCCTTTACCTCATCCCTCAAGCTATTTTATTGCAGAAATGACGGCAGCTGGTTACGTACAACATAACTATGACTAATGCAAGGTGCGTCTTTGGGTCTGGGGGACAGCAATTACCCAGGGGAAGAAACTAGGAATCGGTGTCTTGGCTCATTCCTAGCATCTCTCCTCTATTTGTGACATCCCCAGGTTTTTATAAGACTACAGGCACAATGGATTAGCCATTCAAGGCCACACTGGATGTGGTTATGGGCAACCTGATCTAGTTGAAATGTCCCTGCCCATGGCAGGGGGTTGGAACTGCATGAGCTTTGATGGTCCCTTCCAACCCAGACTGTTCAATGGTTCTATGATTAAGCACGTATATTAACCTGACACATCTATTAAAACCCAGTAACTTACAAGTCTGTGGTTTTTGCTGCTCATGCTTATTCTTCCTCATCCCTTTGTATTGTTCAATACCAGTCTTTGACCCTTGAATAGCCCAGTTAATTAATTTGCTCTGATCACTGCCTAACCCAATTATAATGACACGCTAAATTTTACCCCCAGTGAAACACCACATTGGCAATGGTTGCTTTAAATGCAAATGTATGCTGCTTTAATATTGCAAGCTGGCATGCCCGCTGTTCGGAAAGGTGCCATTGCTCAAAGGACAGGTTCTTGTTCCTCTCCAAATGCTTAAATACCACCTCTTGGCAACGCCTGCTTTCCCCCCATGTTGAGTTCCTGCAGCTCCAGCCAGATAGATATAAACTTGTGCTGAACTTCTGCCTTGGAGCTAGCACTTGGGTCCGCAGGCTGGGCCGTAGGAGGGACTGGTCATTGTCACACAGAACAGTTTGTCCTTGCTTACAGTTCTGATCAGAAACCAAGTGCTAAACATGCTGGGACGCACTGGGTTTTCCTTTCCATTTGAAATGCTTTCAGAAGGAATTCATCTGTATCTATTTTATTTTATCTTACTGTATTTTATCTTTTATTTTATTTTGGTTGGTTTGTTTTATGTTATTTTATTTTATTTATGTTATTCTATTGTATTTTTTACCAATGCTCAAAGCATGCAGGCCAAAGCAGTTATTCCTTCTGAAAGAGGGCAGGCGGGCAGTGTTTTCAGTTGTCTTCGTGCCGAATGCTGAGGGGAAGGGCAGAGGCCATCACACAGACACTGCCCCGCAGATAGGACTGTTTGCAAAGGTGGCCTAACAAATGCAGGACAAACAACATAAGGGACTTATCCTCACTGAGATGAAGGAATACTGTCCAAAAGTGAAAGCGGAGCAGCAGGGGAGGAGCACGAGTCCTTGTGGCAGGAGAACTGCTGCGGTCCTTGTGTGCTGTGCTATGCTATGGGGCGAAGTTCTTACAGGCAGGGGTAAGCTCTTACCGGGATGGAGCAGAGTCCCTGCTTACTCCCCCTGCGCTGGCATTCATCCAGGCAGGACACAGGGCTGTGGACCAGGTGGGCTGCAAAAATGTATTGCACTTTCCCTCCAAGGCAGGAATCTCCAGGGGATTTGCCTTCCAATCTATTCCCTGCTTTATCGCTTCCCATGTGCCAGCTGTTCCCTGCTGGGATGGACCTCAGCAGAGTATAACCCTTATCCATGTAATGCTTCCTCTGTACCCTTTCACAGCATGCCTGACCATCATTGCACATATAATCCTCTTTTGGCCATCCAATGGATGGGTTGCTCTTTAGGAAGTGTCGCTGGAGAAGCCTCGCACAGTGCAGTCAGGATATGAATCTCAGCTCTTTAACTGATCTGGGCCTTAGGAAATAAATGATGCCCTGCAGCAAACTAAATAAACTCTTGCAACTGTAGTTTCATGGGGGGGGGATTGGATAACTGATTGTTAGTCCAATAAAATGTAACTGATGACAAGTTTGTGGACTCATACATCATTTTTTGTGCTGGAAATGATACATTACAAAAAAAGAAAGGTAGGAAATGGGGAGAAAAATTGGTAGGGCCCTGTGAGGCTGATCTCATTTTATTTATTGTGCTTTTGCTCTCCTAGGTTGGGCTGACCACTGCAATAAGAAAAGCACGGAGGATTGTGAAGACTTCCAAGGACCTGGTAAGAAATCCGTGGCATCGGGGTGTCTCACATTGTACCTGCATTTAGCAGGAGTCAGTCCTTGTTTGATCTGCCTGATTGGGAATCCAATCCTGATGGGCACTAAACTGAATGCCGACTCGCTCCGTGGAAGTATGGGGAGAGCAGAAAAAAGCATCGCAACAAATGCAGCCTGCTTGTGGAGAAGGGGTAACTGTCCGTGTCCATCCCAGACATAAACGCATGTCTGAAACCCGTGCAGCAGCGGAGGATCTCATCTGAGAGCTTCATAGCTCTTCGTCACGCAGAGACACTTGCGCTAGCCCAGCTTGCCTGTGGTGCAGCAGCCACCCTTAAAACAAAATACAAGCAGTTACAGGTTTTGTTCGGTTTTTTTACAAAAGCAGGAATTTCCCCCTTGTTCTTCCACCCACAGAAGTTTCAAGCTTCCTGCAAGGTTCATTACTGCTCCTCTTTCTTTCATGCTTCTCCCTTGCCCCCATCATCCCTTCTAGCCGTGTGTAAGAGGGAGCCTCATTAACTGGCCACTGCCTCAGAGCGCAGTGCCTGCGTTTTGGGGTTGCCTGAAGCTCAAGCAGTGGCCTGAATACAAACCCTGCATGTGTTGTAAGAGGCCTTTGCCCCTTCAACTTGAAACCTGGGTTTGGAATCCTCCCACCTCCACCGGTTTTCAGCTCTCTGGAGGGTCTCTGAAGGGCAGCTGGGAAGGGAAGGGCAGCTTTTGTTTAATGGGTCAGCGCAGGCACGGTTTGCTCCCAGTTGTCTGCAGGCACTTAAGGCAGAGCAAACGTGTCAGCTGTTTGTGAAGGCATTACTGGTACTGCTTCTGCCTGGACCCGTACTGCGGTGCTGCTCACACCAGGGAAAACGGGGGTCCCTCATTAGCCTTAGGCCATTGCCAGATTGCCAAGGCAGGGAAATAAACAGCACGCTGGAGACAAGGGACTCGGCTCCCACGCAGCAGCAGCCAGCAGGACCTTATTCATTTTGCCCCCTATTCAGCACTGTGCTGTGATGGCCTGAGATTTCCAGCCTCCTTCCAGCTCGCCTTTACTCTCCCATACCCTCAGAGCTGCTCAGTGTCCCTGTACCTCCCAGTCCTTGCCCTTTCCTGTTCCTAGTTGCCATTTCCCAGCAGGAGGGACAAGCAGACTGTGTCCCAGCTCATTGTTGGGTTTCTCCAATCAATGCATTCCTGAACCTCTATAACCACACAATACCAGATCAGCTTTAACTAAAAGGAGTATTATGGGGTTGGTTGGGCCTCTCCTGCACTTATTTTAGCATGTGCCCCATAAGGAGCCTTGCCGAAACTTATTTTAAATGAGTGCTGGGGCATCTTTGCATCCACATTGGTGGAGGGAGAAAAACATTCATCTTCTGTGCTCTGGCTTCTATGAGACAGAAACATCAAATTATATATCCTATATAATTATATACATTATAATATACAATATTATAATTATAATAATTGTAATATATACTAATGTTATATAAATTATACATACTATACAATATCTATCAATATTAAATATTCAATATAATATATTATATTCTTCCCATATCTGCTATTTTGGTTGCTTTTCCCCATTGCATGTTTGGGGAAAGTCTTCTGAAGAGGTTCTTGCAAGTTGGCTGTGCCCGTCTTTGCTGGGCTGCTCTATGTGACTGCATAAAAAGATGTGTGATTACGGCTGTTGGTAATGAGGATGTGAGGTCTGCCTGGCTCCCAGGCCTTTTTATTTGCTGGGCACGTCTGAGGATTGTTGTGGGTTTGGGAAAAAGAGAAGGCATTTTGCAGATGTAGAGATTCAGTGGAAGTGGCTACAACCCCCCAGAACCTAATAGATGTCTCCATTCAGTAAAAGCAGTGAATCATCTGTGAGCGGCTGCCTTAAACCAAACAGCAACAAGCATTAGGGGCTCATTATTATTCTTTTCTGCAAACCCAACTAAAATAGTTACAGAAATGTCATTAGGGAATGTTAATAGGCGATGAATAAGATATTGGTGGTATCAATCACTGGGAGCACCTCTAGCAGTAACTTTTCTTATGGGGGAGATGCTAGGAGGCATCTTTGAGCAATAGCAGTGAAAGAATGACAAAGAGAGCAGTGGCTGTAGCATTTAATGAGAGCAAGCACCGTGCCTACAACCACATCATGGGTCCATGGTCCCTGCAAGTCACAGCCTGCTAGTGGGAGAAGTGGGAAACCACGGAGGGAGTGAGGGAATTGCAAGGCAGGGATGGGAATGAACCAGTCTCCTGACTACCCATTCATGTTATACAGGGGCAAGTAAGCATCTCCTCCCAAAAGCATGTACTGCACCCACAGCCTGGCTCTGCTGGGAAGGACTGTGGTGCCTGCACCACTTCCAGGTCACCATCGTGCCAGCTGCTCCCTGTGAGTCAGGCAGTCTCTGGGCTGCAGAGATTCAGCCCCCAACAATATTCAAATGCACAGCTGAGAAAAAGGCAGGAAAGATTTTATTCTGCTTGCAGCAAAGGGGGGGGGGGGGCTTTAAATGCAGCCAGTGGGCAGAGTGAAAGGTGGTTTTATTTATGTGTTTATTCCTTGTGAGCCCTGTGCTTTGCCTTGCTGGTGCAGATTTGGCTTCAGGTGCCTTAACTTCAAAAGCTTCGCATGCTGTTATTTAGCCTGAAGTGAAAAGCTGAGAGCTCAAACGGAGACATTGCAAATCTTAGCCTGATGGATAGCTTTAAGAGCCTCTTGTGCTTTTGTAGGCAGAGTTAGTCCCACCTGGAGGAGGTGGGAGGAGTGGTTTGTTTCCTCTTTCCAGGAAGGCATATGTAGGTTTGCAAAGCCTTTTGAGTAAAACTGGCATCCTGCTGGTGCCCCTCTCCCATCTGCCTAGCTGGCCATACTTGTGTGCACACACAAGAGCAAAGAGGAGGTCTGTGTCCCTGCCATGCTTCAGGACATAGCCCTGCTACAGCCAGGCTGGCAGGGAGCTTAAATACAGAGGTGCACTGGGATGGGGAAGAGTGCAGGATGCCTGGAGCCACAGTAAGTTTCTTGTCTCCTTAATTTCTCTCCTTTCCCCCCCCGTTGGGTCCTTCAGAAAGCGCACGGTTACAGCTCCATCTCCGCTGCAGGTGCCCCTCACAATGTTCCTCTCTTTTTCATCTTCACCTTGCTGCTTGGTCACTTCAGCCACCGGTGCGAATGCTGGCTGCCGTGTTTGTACTAGGAGCTCTTTGCTAGCCCACCTGCCCTGTCCACATTGAGATCCTGCCCTTGACATACTGCTGTGGCTGGCCTGCTCTGGGCAGCAAGAGACCCTCATCTCCATCACCCTTTCTTCCCTGTCCAAGCAAACACCTTCCTGCCCTCCCTGGAGCTGCAGGGCAATGCTGTATGCATCGTGGCACCACTGCCTCGCTGCCCTGCAGTGATGCCTCAGAGTTCTCCTTTGTCAATCAGAGTTTTATATGCTGGGACTACTGCCCCTCATGGTGAGGAGCAGCCTTTTATTGTCCTCTCCTGAGCTGTATCCAACCTTTATCTTGTTTTATTCAGGTTGTAGTCTCTCCAGGGCAAGGACCATAGTTTTTCCTCTGTGTATATAAAGCATGTAACACATGGAAGTTGGTCCAAGGACAGAGCTCTTAAATGCTATGGCCACATAAATAATTACCCTTCTTTGCATAAAGTTATGAGTGTGCCCATCTGCTCATCTGCTCCACATTTGCACGCTGAATGCAGCCTTAGTGAATACAGTTAATCAGACTTCACCAGCCAGCCCTCTATTTATAGACCACTTGAATGCCCTCAGTGTTTAAAGACCACCTGAACTTAGATGAGAGCAGCGTGTTTGTAGGACTGATTGCTGATGCAGTGTGATGTTTCTGTAACTTGAGCATTCATTAGGAAGGTCTCTTTTAGCTTCTGAAGCCTCCTGGCTGCCTGGAAACCCAACTGGATTAGCCCACAGCTGTGGTCTACTAATGTGGAAAGGGTTCATCCTGCAGCAGCTGTCTTTTACAGCTTGCCAGTCCGGACAAGATAAGATCTGGTTAGGAGACTTCCAGGTAAAAGATCTCATGAACAAAACCAGGGGTGTTCCGTGCCTGTGCCGGATACCTCCATTTCTCCTCTCTCTGGGGCTTTTCCTGACCTTCAGTTCATCCACCCTACCTGAACATGCAGAAACCAGCTCCATGGTCCACAGTCTGCTGGTTTCACACCAAGTGTCAGGCAGCATCATGAGCACAAGAGCTGCAGTTTTTACAAAGGATTTAAAGACAGCCCTGGTGCATGAGAGGCAGTTTCAGAGGAGCTTCTTCCTGCTTAATTTTACAGCTTTTTGGGAAACTTTCAGTTGAAATCCTTCAGTTGACTGCTGTCAGGTCTAAATTCTAAGGATGACACATTGCATCCTTATTGCGGCGTTGGGGTTTTCAGGTGTTTCTAGCAGAAAATACATGATTTAGGTTTAGACTTTACTGACACTGAATATCCCAAGCCACGCCACCTCTATGAACTAATGCATCCATCTTCTTTTGTTTTCTTCCCCTCCAGAAAAACTTCATGGGGTTCTCAAGCGTGTGTGCGTTTCCTCTTCTGGCTAACCTGTGTGAGAAGATTAAATAGTATGTATAAAGTTTTCACTCCTTAACCAGACACAGAATATGGTACATTTGCTTCCTTCAGAGCTCACCCTCAGTTAACAGAGCTTGCTATACTTTACTTCTGTTGGGTTCCTTCATAAACCCACTGTCCAGGCAGCATCCAGGGAGGCTGCACAGGATTCAGGTAAGTAAGATTCCTGAGAGGGAGCCCATGGCTCAGCGCAGGAAGGCCACCAGCACCTTTGTCACTGTGGGGAACAGGAATTAAGCAGCAGTTGCACAGTGCTAGGGGCATCTCAGATATTTAAGGAATTGGGGTGGGTGGCAGACAGGGAGTTTCTGAGAAAGGCTGAGGACAGCAGCTGGGCTGTTACCCCTAAGGCACGTTTGCCAGTGTACTCATGGTACTGCAGTGACTTGGAGGAGGAGACAAGCAAAACTAAGAATAAATCGGTTTTATCAACAGTACATTTTGACTGCCAGGACTAACTTACTCCTCTGACAATATCAGGATGTGATTGGGAATGGAGCGATTAACGTGAAGCATCTTGTAAGTGTCTAAAATGTTAGGATGAATAACCTGAGTTTGAGCCCTGGGAGTTCAGACAGTAGAAGCAGGATCAAACTGTGCATCATACGTTGGATCAGATGTGTTCACCTCCTCTGAGTTCTCTCTCATGCTCTCTCTCACTCCTTGGGTTTTGGTTTCCTCTTTCCGTAGCTTCACAAAGCATGTCTGAAAGTTGGATTGTTTTAGCTGCTCTGAATCTCTGCCAGTTCTTGCAACTGAGCCTTACTGCAGAGAAGAAGGAGCCCAAGGCAGCACGTGGAAATTATTGACTACAGACAGATTAAGGGTTACAAGCCCCACCAGGAGTGCGTGTCACCCATCTCCTCTGTACTTCTCTATTCTGATGCTTGTGCAGGATGAGGAATCCACCCTCCTTGCACCTATTTGCTCCCTGAGCCAGGTTCAACATCTCTTATAGGTGCAAGATGTTGGAAAACCTCTGTAAGGCAATTTTCCAAGGCAAGGCTGACTAGCACATCAGAGTGCTGCCTAAGGCACATACGAAAGGCTGCTCAATGTAGGTGAGCTAAGCTATGTCCTGTAGCCAGAGGTGCCACGCCATGTGGAATCTAGCAAGTGTCCAAGCTAAATAGGAAGGGGCACAGAGCTGACACCATCATTTTGACACCTGCTTCAGGTACTGCTAAAAGCTATGGGGTTGCTGGAAACAAAAGTCACAGTGGAAGAAAAAGAAGTAATTTTCGTTAATGACATTTATTACATTAATTAATATAACTAAGCACTGCGGGAGACCATGGGGGCTCAGCTCTCCATTGCTCAAATCAAGGGAAGATGCTTTTTCTCAAACCTGTCTGAGCATCCCCAGACGTTTGTGGGACTAGATACAGAAATGGCAAGGTGAGACCCTGATCCTCAGTTAGAATATAAGGTCACCTGTGAATTCAGTGTGTACGGTCCTATCAAATCCACTTTTGTCCTCTGAAATAAGCGTTTGTGTGTATGTATAGCTGCAGCCGAGGGTGCAGGCTTCTAGACTGAACACAGCAGGAGAGAGACGGTGTGAAGATTTGAAGGATGAATATGAGGAAGGGTATTTGCCATTTGTTTTTAAGGAAAGAAGGAGCTTGATCTCCATCAGCATGAGGCCCCTTTCTGCAGCTCCATCCCAAGCAGAAGGACCTCCATTTGTATCTCATATCTGGCAGCTTGCAAGCTCTGCCAGGCTAGGTAAAGTCCTGATTCCCAAATCACATTATAGTTACTTTTGCCACAGGTTTGATGTCCTGGTTCGTTTTAGAGCCCGAAAGTTTGACATTGCAGGAGCCCAGCAGCCTCACCTCCACAGCTCAGCCAGCACATACGGAAAGAAATCAGGACTTGCTCCTTCAGACAGAGCCCCTTTGCTGAAGGTTGAGCACAGAGCTCAAAGTGAACAAGGAGCTGAACATGAATGCTGTGCCAGCTATTACCTATTGTGCATGCTTTACCATGGTTTGTAATTCCTGAACAGGTTCTGTCCACGTGTTAACTCTGTTTGTTGGGTTTTGGGCTTTTTTACAGTGTTTTGAGAAATAAACTGCCTTTTGAAGATTTGGATGGAGATAAATTTAGTACTTTCCCGGTAAGCAAAGCGTTTCCCTTGGTGTACAGTAAAACCTTGACAATAGGAATGCCTATGGGATTCTTCCTACTTTCTGCAAAGCCTCATTCATGCATGTGAAAACAGGAATAAAGTGAATGGAGGGGGTTTTGGTCATAAAAAGTGTTTTTTTCTGGATGAAAAACCCAATCATCCCTTGATGCCACCTGGGGAGATGCACACACAAAGCTGTGCCCCTGCAGAAGCAAATTGCTCTGCTGCTGAGTGCTCTGTTTACTGAATTAATAAGAGTGAAGTAAAGTCGTATTAAAAAGCACCCCAAATTAAATCCCCAGCTTGTCTCCTTTCTGCACTGAAGTGTGCAAGGTGCCATTTATTAAAGCTTAGCCCAAGGCCTCTGGAATACAGCCCATTTACTGCACTTGATTCCTACACCTGAGTGAGATTCTCATTTTAGATATGTGAAATTAAAAGTGCCAGAGTAGCAATGGCCATCCTGTCTATCTGTGTGCTTCTCCTGGCTTTCAGACACTGAGGGGCTACCACTGGCGAGGCAGAGACTGCGACGACAGGAACAACGCTGTGTACCCTGGCAGACGGTAAAGCTTGTCATTATTTTCAAGGCTTCGTAATTGTGACTTCTTGAAGAAGGAGCTCTGTATTTGGGGCTGGCTGTGCTCTAAGAGAGCACAGCACTGCGTCTGGCTTGACTGCACAGTGATGGAGACGAGGAAATGATGGAGAGCAGGGATGGGGCGCAGGAGCAGGGGTGGTGCACAGGGTTCTTTCCTTTCTCTGAAGCATCTGAGACCAAAGTTGGTCAGACAGACCAATGGGGAGAGCAAATCCTCACTACCCTGCTCTGAGTGAGGGGCCTGGTGGATTTCAGGGAACACTTAAAAGCTAGGGAAAGGGCAAGGAAGAAGGATCAGTCTCCTGCAAAGATCACCCCATTCCCTTCGCCTGAGTGAATATGCAGACTAAAAGGGTAAGTTCCATTCAACAACTTCCAGTGCTAACTTTAAATCAATATTGCATTTTGCTAGGAAAAATTGCCTGCCCGGGATTCAAAGTGGGGAAATAAAAGACCTTCTGTGCAGAAAGGAATTTCTAGTTATTATATATTCATAGTGACAAATGGCACAAAGCATCCGATTCCCTCAAGAGCTCCTTTTGCTTTATTTTCTGTAATGCTGTATATCCTTTTGTTTTAGTCCTGATAACTGGGATGAGGAAAGGGACTCTAACTGCAATGGCATATGGGTAAGTAAATGATAGTGCATCTTATGTTTCCTTCCTGATTGCTGCTTCTCTTTTTTCCTCCTTTTGGATTAGTCTTCAGGTATTGATTTTTCTTTATTCTGGTTTATGAACTGATTTGGATTACTGCTATTTATTTACTGTCTTTGACATTCCAAGTAATACAACTATATTTATTAAGAACTAAGGAAACAGGGGGGAAGTAATTTTGAGTGAAATTTATTTATTGATGCTTATGATTGTTTACAATTATAGCTATTATAATTAATTTATATCATAGAATCATATCCCAGCCTGGTTTGGGTTGGAAGGGACCTTAAAGCTCCTCCAGCTCCAACCCCTGCCACGCGCAGGGACCCCTTCCACTGGAGCAGCTTGCTCCAAGCCCCTGTGTCCAACCTGCCCTTGAACACTGCCAGGGATGGGGCAGCCACAGCTTCTGTGGGCACCCTGTGCCAGCGCCTCAGCACCCTCACAGGGAAGAGCTTCTGCCTAAGAGCTCATCTCAGTCTCCCCTCGGGCAGGTTAAAGCCATTCCCCTTGGCCTGTCCCTACAGGCCCTTGTCCAAAGCCCCTCTCCAGCTTTCCTGCAGCCCCTTCAGGCACTGGAGCTGCTCTCAGGTCTCCTCTTCAGGAGCCTTCTCTTCTCCAGGCTGCCCCAGCCCAGCTCTCTCAGCCTGGCTCCAGAGCAGAGCTGCTCCAGCCGTCACAGCATCCCCATGGCCTCCTCTGGACTCACTCTGACAGATCCATGTTGTCCTTATGCTGGGTGCTGTTCTCTAGGTGGGGTCTCACAAGAGCAGGGGCTCCTCTCAATCTGTTTTCCACCCAGCTCCTATTTGTGCTTTGGAATTGCCCCGACCCTGGTGCAGGACCTTGCACTTGGCCTTGCTGAAGCTCATGTGGTTCACACCTCTCGAGCCTGTCAAGACAAACATCCAAGGACAAAATCTCCCACCTCTGTTTTGCACTGCATTTTTCAGGAGCTAGATGGATGCCATCATCATCTGCCCCTTCTCTCCTCCAACAGGGCGTGGATCCAAAAGATGGAATTCCCTATGAGGAGAAGTTCTGCAAAGGTAAGTCTTTACAGTCAGCATGAAAACCAATGTGCCTTTAGTATGTTTTCAGTCATTGCCAACGTAGGGGAAAGACTTTGGGCTTTGCAACTTCCTGAGAAAGGCAGAATGGCAAAAGATTGAATTTTATTTTTCTCTTGAGGATGAACAAAGATGGAATGTGGAAAGCAAAGGCTGTTGGTAATTCTGTGTTGGGAGCCAGCTGAGCTACGCTCACCTTGCCTTACATTTGAATCAGCATCCTGGGGCTGAACCATTGCCTGAGCAAGACTTTAAAACATTTGTGGTTGAAAGGCAATCTACAACTGCTAAAGTGACGTTAATTAGAAACCAGCCAGACTGTTCTAGCAGAAACACTCGTATGAGTGAGTAGCGCATCCACCAATCCAGCACCCGGCTCTGTATAAAGAGCTTTGAGAAAGTCCCTGAGTAATCTGATTTTCCTCAATGTTTAAGTCCTTTATGAAGCATATTCTGTGGGTAGCAAAACTAAACGTTGGCTGCAGAGCAGAGCCTCTGATGAAGTAACACATCCATCCCTGCATTACAACATCCCTACATTTAGTGATTAGCAGGACCTCTCCCTGGTTTTCATGCCCAGTTGTGTCCCTGGGGTTGTTGGCACGTGTCTGTTAACAGGTTTTTAGTGAACAGCAAAAATCCCATTGCAGGGTCTGAACAGTTCAGCCCCATTGAGAGTGATGTAGCCGGTGTCCTCATGACTCCACCAGCCAACGCTGCAGTTACTCTTCAAGCATTGCTGTCCGTGCTGTTCTGGTTTGCTCTTTCTGCTCATGCAGCTAACAGAATGCATTCTCTAGGTGCGGATTCACAAGGGGTCGTGCTGTTGGGAGACTCAGCTGGCGCTCACTTCCACATCCCTCCAGAGTGGATGACCGTCTCACAGATGTCAGTGGTGAGGAATTGCGTTCGGGTTGCCATAAACCACCATGCCAAAGGGAAACAAGTGCAAAATCGTTTTATAAATCTGAATTTATTTATCATGTATAAATTATTAATTTATAACTTATACATTTCCAGTTACTGCACTGGGTTTTACAGTTATGGCCTCACATTTGTCATTCCCCTCCCACGGATGCTCTTCTGAAAATCAAAAGGCTGTGCTGCCCCTCTCATCCGACATCTGTGCAATTGGGTCAGGGAAGAGTTTGGCTTCAGTGGCCTTGTGCTGTGCCAGGGACACAAACCAGGGCATCTGGCTTCCCACACAGGGCTCAAGGAGACCCGTGCTGCCTGTGGGATCAGGCCTGCCATTAGTAGGCTCGTTGGTATGGCTCCTTGCTGTGCAAGTGGTGTAGAAGTGACCCTGCTGACAGTCTGGGATCTTCTGTTTTAGGCATCTGGCTTTGAAATGATAAATCCTGGATTGCTTTCCCTCATCTGTGGTATACATGAAACAGTTCTGGTAACTCCAGTGTTCTGAGGCTCATTGAACAAATACATCTGCAGGTGTTTGAGGGTCATCCAATGGACTTGTCCTGTAGGAAAGGGTTTCCGTAGTGGCTGAAATATAACTGCCACACTGATGTCTACCTCTGGGCAGTATCCCAGCGTTTCCCATTTTCAAGCCACAAAATGCACCTGACTGTGAATTAGGTTGAGCCTCAGCTGCTGCAGTTCACTGGTGTGGAATGACACAATTGAGGGGAAAAGATGATTCCAGCAAACTGCAGCTGGGTGGAGACAGAAAACACGCAGGTATGCTCCTGCCCTGCACTGTTGTTTCCTATCCTGCTCCTAAACAGTGCCAGTCCCTAGCCAGGAATTGTGTTTGTCCTTCTCTCTGTTGCATGGGGGTGAGCAGATAGATCGTCACTACCCACCATCCCTGGTGAAAACCTCCTGCTTGCCCACTGGCCTCTATAGGAGGAGGACATGGGTGTTTTCTGGAGAACAACACCTATTCCATAGTGTCAGTAGTCACAGAGCTGACGGAGGTCTGAGAGTTCCATGCATTTTCCCACTTTGGCTCCCAGAGCTGAGCTGATGTAAATGTTGCAGATTAGAAGTTGTTTTCCTTTGTTAAACGTTTATGAGCACAATTAGACGACTGACACTGATGGCAGAGCTGATGGTAAGCATAATAAATTAGCAGTAATGATAATTGAGATTATCTTGTCTAATAAAGATGCTAATAAGGCCAATGGTGATGATGATCCTGGCAGTAATGCCGGTAGCAGAGCCATGGAGGCAAGAATAGACTTAGACTATGTCAGCATTTTATTATGTCTCTAATGAAGGATTAAATAGCATTTCTCTTGCTTGAAGCTTGCTGGTCTGCTAGCTGGATGGGTTGAGGACTGGTAATGGCATACAGAAGCAGAAGCTTCAAGGTCAGGATCAAGAGTGCAGGTTATCAAGTGAGTTTTGATGCCACCTCATTTCTGTCTGATGGGTGTAGAGCAACTTTAACAGGAAGGAAATGGGTGCTCTCTGAGACCCAACAAATACATGTTTTCAGTGCTCAGTTCAGTCTGACCAGCATGTGAAGAAGATCAAGGACTGGTTGGAAAGGAAGCGGGCTGCTTTCCTTTGCAGAAAGGGTGACCCCACATTGGAGCCAGTGCTCTGCAGGGGGGCAAGGAGGGCAAAGAGAGATGTGTTCCCTCTCTGGCTCTTTTCTAGGACTATTTGTGATCTTTCCTACCAACCTGGCGAAAATACAACAGTTAAATATTAATGCAGAGACACAGCGAGTTCAGTCATATAAAACCTCATTGTCTGTGCTCAAAGTCTAGCAATAGTAAGAAATTACTTAATTTGCAGCTCACCTTAATTAAGAAAGTAATTGCCTGAGCACAAAAGAGCTAGCAAAAAAAATTCTGAGCTAATTCAGACTTTGTCACTGCCTCTGCCTCTTGCTGGTCCTCTGTCTTGCTTTCTGTGCATAGAATGGCAATAGCAGCAATTCAGCTGCCTTGGGCTTGTGAAGCACATCCAAGGATGGTTTTGTGACCAGAGAGAGTGCAGAGACTATGTCCTGATCTCATAGAAAACATCCTTAATCTGGGACCACAGCAGGAATTTGAAGTTAGGGCTCTGAAAGGGGAGGAAAAGGCATTATTATCCCTGTGTATCCGCTGTTCCCCCATGCTGTCCAACTCAAGACACTTTGCTTTGAATGTGCCAAAATTTCTTTGATAAGACACATAGAAAAATTAGTTTATCAAATGGTTTTCTCTACAGTCAATGCTAGCGTCAGTTCAAAGCTTTAATTTCCATTTCAATTGAATCTCAGCCCTCAACGTGGAATTCCAAATAGGACTTCTCTCCCTGCCCTTAGGACTTTTATCATGTGTATAAGAAAATAGTTGTGTGCCTGTTAATTCACATTTAGTGAGTGTATTATTTCATTACTTCATTTTTGTCTATTTTTTACCTATATAATTTCTGTATTTCATATATATAAATTATTTGTATTTGTCCTATACATGTTAATTTCCCAGTCTAATTGGGAACTTACTACTGTCTTGGCATTGGCCTCTCACAGTCATAACCCCCTGCGTAATCCAGTGCAAATGGATATGCTTTTGTTGCATGTCCTATGTCAAGAAATGCATCGAGTTGCATCATTTACTTGTCCCATATCAAGTCCCCATGAGCCTTCCTGATCTTCCTGTTCTCTTGCACCTAAGTGACCAAATGCAAAGGCCTGAATCATGTTCCTGCATTCATATCACGTAGGCAGTGTTGGAAGGGGGGGACTTGCATGTTCCTGCAGAGCACGTGGCTCCATCATTAACTTGCCATCACCCCAGTAAATCCCCAAACACCCAGAGTATAATTACAGGGAAACAATTTTACAGCTCTAAGAATGGAGTAAGCCAACTTTATTTTGGCTCCTTGCTTATCACTAGGTTTTGGGTTTGCCAGGCTTTCCCTCTTTTAAAAGGCTCAGCAAGAACTGAGCTGAACATTCATTCCTCTGACCTGAAAATTCCAACATTAAAAATGCAGTAGACATGCACTTTATGAGGTTTAGCAAAGCAGAAGAAATACTGGTTAGGGTGTTCTTTTGAGGTGGTTGGTGGTTTTGGAATGGTAATGTTGAAAACACCGGTGTGTAGTGATGGATATTGTGCTCCTGCTGCTCTGTCCATCTGCTTACCACTGACTTCCAAATAGCTACTAAACGTAGCATTTTGTCTGGGATAGAAGTTTGCTTTTAAATCTCATTTTAGAGACATTTATCTTGAGATAAAAGCATTGTATGTGTGGAAATGATACCCTCTCTAGGAAGATGCGTTTTAAAAACCTTGGCTCTCTATTTCATGCTGAATAAAGAGAAAAATAAAGCCATGTCTATCTGTAATGCAGTAAATACCTATTTGCCCACAAACTCAAGGTGTTCTCAGGTTTCATTAAAGTACCTGGTTCATACTACATATTTCCTAGCAAAAGAATGCAGCTTTACTGTAAATGTGGGTTCAGGATGTCCAGAACACTTATCCCAGGTGGTGCAAAATAGTGTAATCCTTTGGGGGTTTTGCCCCACTGTAAAAGTCAGGAGTTTGATCTGTGGAAATCTCATTAAAACCATCCCCTAGCTTCCCTCTAAATCCAGTGAATCACAGGCAAGTCCCTCGCAGCTAATACTGTGATGAGTAAGATCCTGCGTTTCGGGGAGAATAAGGGAATAATGCTTTTTAGAAAGATAGGCTGTGCTTTCCTCAAGAGCTCTAAGGCTTGCTTATTCATATGCTTAGAATAAGAAAGTTGTCTGCGGTACTTAACGCTACCACAAGAACTGGAACAGCATTCAAGTCAGTATAAAAAACAATACCCAATTCCCCTTCAAATTAAGGGATACTTCTGCACTTTCAGGACTGCTGGGACTGGCATTTCTCATAGGAGCATCAGGTTCCCAATGCCCTTTTGTGTTCTGATTTCGAAGATCTCTTGCCATAGGAACCCTGAACCTTCTTCCATATAAGCCCAGCTTGGCATGCATGCATTTAGCATCAGCCATGGCTTTGGCTGCCCTGTACTTCAAGGTAGGACACATCCAGGAGGTGAGGATGTTCCTTCAAAGGGAGACCCATCTAGAGCAACTGAGGCTAAAATATGGCATTTGAAGCTAGGCTGGAGTAAGTTTCTAATCATTCTCTGCTAAAATCTGGCACGTAGGCTGAAGCATGGTTTCTCAGCCAGAATAGTCTAGAGAATGGTATTTAAACAAGGCTGTACGAGAGTCTTAAGCTAAAAGTCAGTACAGATCCACCTTTAGAGTGGGACATATTTGTATGTAAGGCTAAGCAAAATGCAGTCTGTTAGACCACGCTTTCCAAACTACATCACTGCAGAGTTCAAGCTCTAGCATCCTCCTCAAAGTTCCACTAACTACTCATCCTCACCCTTCGGTCCTGAAATACCTTCCAAAGTCGGCTTTAAGTGCGTTGCTGGAACAGTGTCAATGCTGAACATATATACAGTGTTCAAATGTAACTATAATTCTGCTCTTAAATGTTCCTTTCCAAACCAATTTGCAACTTAATCAGGTTCTGGCTTAAACTGAATTCATATTTAAGCTAGGTTTGCAGGAAAAAAAGAAGAAAATGTAAAAAAATGACTGGGACTTGTCCAATGAAAATATTGGTTTGGAGTAGAAAATACAAGGAAGTTGGTCTTAGAAGAACTTGTTTTAAAAATATTTCATTATTGGGTTCTTTTTATACTCTTCTGTGTTGTGACTTATGAAAGATCATATCTATAGCTTTATACTAAGTGACCCTGTCAATATTCCTGTCACCTTTAAAGCTAAGAAGAGACGAACATTGCAAATGGCCAAGAAATCTTGTCCCCCTCCACTTCCACTCATAGCTGTGAGCTGTGCCCTTGGGTTAAGTGCTTGTTTTGCACACAAAACTATCACACATGATGGCAGATTTGGAAGTTCCCTCCAGTCTTTACAAAATGATTACTTTATGTATATATATATATGTTATGTATGTATGTATGTAGAGATACATGCAAGGACAAGAGAGAGAGGAAAGCAACAGAAAGATAATTAAGCCAGACCCATTTTCACCTTGGTAACTAATGCAGATCTACTGTAAGTAGGTCAAATATGCTGTTACATGCTTTAAACTGGCATCTGCTGTGCATTAGGCTGCTCAGAGCTTGGCTTCAGGATTTCTTCCCCCTCACAACCCCCCTTTTCTCACCTCTCCTCCCCTTTCCATGCATCTCACCCTGTCCTCTTACTGTCAACCCCCATAGGCATGTGCTCAAGCATAGCTCCCATTCCTCTACATGATGATTTTGGGAATGAGGACTTGTTGGCAACCACAGAATTTAGCTCTTCTTTGGCTCCTGAGCAACCTCTGACCCTCCTGGAGAAACAATCACCCAACCTGCAGCGATGGTTTCAGGAAACCCCACAATTGCTTCAACAGGAAATGAAGCTAATGAATTCCATGGCTTAAACCAGCCTGTACGTTCTCTGATTTCATGTTTTGACCTTCTTTGGGTTATTACCTTTTTCATCAGCAGTTTCTCAGTATGAGCATGCTGGATTTATGCTTTTGTCTTTGCAAGTGTACCCCGGACCAGGAGAAGCTGAAAATTACCTCCATGTCCTCATCTCTCTGCGATGGTGCCATTCCTGAGGCCGTTTCTCTCACCTTTCATGATTTTGGACACATTCAGAGATCAAAGTGGAAATGAGCAGGGCCCTGTGCTTTGAATGTGCAGCACAGCTTACATCTGCAGGGAAGCTTTGCCAGAGCCAGGCACTTAAAAACGGGGACTAATACCAGCAAAAGCAGAGAAGGGTGAAGGTTGTATCTGTTTGTGTGGGAAGGCTGAGGCAGACCATGGGTCTTTCTCCCTGCTCCCTGCTGTGCTCAGAGGCCTTTCTGACTG
This sequence comes from Pezoporus occidentalis, assembly GCF_034315485.1. Classification (NCBI taxonomy): domain Eukaryota; kingdom Metazoa; phylum Chordata; class Aves; order Psittaciformes; family Psittacidae; genus Pezoporus; species Pezoporus occidentalis. The sequence goes on from NW_026912854.1 coordinate 2,155,926, forward strand.
TTGCTTCAGTGCCCGAAATCTGCAGTGAGGATGGGGCAGAGGTTTTTAAGGGTTTTTAAGGGGTTCATTCTGATGGAGAGGGCAAAGGAGCCTGGAGTAAATTTTATGTTATCATAGAATCATGGAATTGTTAGGGTTGGAAAGGACCTTAAGATCATCCAGTTCCAACCCCCTGCCGTGGGCAGGGACACCCTACACTAAATCATATCACCCAAGGCCTCGTCCAACCTGGCCGTGAACACTGCCAGGGATGGAGCATTATGTTATCATCTCTTTGCCATATACCTTGGAACCTCACACTGTCATCTCTTCCTGTGCTCAAGGAACCTACCTTTGGACAGGGAGGACGCTGAAGCAGGCAGCTGTGGGGGTCTGCAGTGCAGTACGTGCTCCATGTCAGGAGGTGTATTGGGCTCTCCAAAACGAAAGGGTGCCAGGAGATACAATTCAGATCTCTCTCCTGCTTTTCCGTCCTCTCTCTGCTGATTTGCCTGTCTTACAAGAGTCAGCTTTTTAAGTATATGCACATGAGGGTGCTGAGGCGCTGGCACGGGGTGCCCAGAGATGCTGTGGCTGCCCCATCCCTGGCAGTGTGGATGGGGCTTGGAGCAGCCTGGTCTAGTAGAAGGTGTTGGAGCAGTGGCAGAGGTTTGGAACTGGATGAGCTTTAAGGTCCCTTCCAACACAAACCATTCTATGATAAGCTGTAGTTGCCACTGCTGCTGTCCAGTGATGCTGCAGCCAAGCGCTTGAGTTTGCTGGAAGGATTTTTTGAGGGTGAAACCGCATTGATTTAAGAATTTCTCTTTCAGAAATCGTTTGCCAATCTCCCAGTGGCTTTCACCAACGAGCTTGACTGGCCCCAGTTCTCAGAGATCACTGGATTTCTGAACTCCACCATCGGGTAAGCCAACAGGCAGCATGGCCAAGTCATAGCAAGTCTTAAGGCCCCTTAAAGCACAGCAAGGAAAAGAAAGAAGAGTGCTTGAAAGGCAAGGTAAAAATGCACATCAGCTCTGCTTGTGCTCACTCTCAAATCAACACTGGATGTAGGGCTTTGGAAAAACCTGTTGAATATATAGACAATGCACAGTGCTCTGGCCTGGTCTTCCTGAATTTCAGGGTAGGTTTTAGAGCTGCTCAAATTGTAGCTTAGAAGGAGCTAAAAACCCGAAGGAATAAAACCTAAGCTCCCTGTTTTCAGAACTCGAGGGCAGGCAGAAGGGGGCATTGCAGAAAACAACAAAAATCAGCATTTTCCTTTCCTTGTTTTTCCCTCCACCCCCCTGGTTTCCTCTTCCTCCTGTTTCTTTTTGCTGCTGGAACAGTGGAACAACCAACCCCAGCATTATTTCACAGTATTCCCTTTTTGGGGGCAATCTTTCTTCCACTTTGTTGTTGTTCCCCCCCCTCCTTAGAGGGAAATAGCAAAAGAAGAGTTTGGAAGTGCCTGTGGCCTATTTGCTGTGGTACGTTGGCTCATGAGGATGGGGAAAGGAGCAGGACTAGATGGGAAGACAGAAGCCTCTGCCAGAAAGCAGTGAGGATGGAGTCCAAATGCAAAGCAGATGCTTTGAAATGCCTGCAGGATTAATTGTGGAGTTCAAAAGAAATACTTGTGATTCTGTTAATCAGCTTTCTGGCCAGCATTAAGAGGCTTTTGGCTCCTGCCAGAGCTGGTGGCTATCATCACCAACAGCGCCTGCTCTGCCGTGGAGTTGCAGATGATTGTTATTTGCGATGTCTGCGATGGGTCACCAACACAGTGAAATGCCAAAGCAAGCATGAGTCAGGCCTAAAGAGGCTCCCTACCAACAGATTAAAAAGTTGGCAAGTATATTCTTTTCGAGGAACCAGATCTGTTGCACCACACACTTGTACTTGCTGCTTGCTTTCTTTTCTCCCTGTGCAAAAACCAGGTTCCCAGCCTCAGCTGCATTCACAGTGTGTGCTTTAAGGTGGCATACTACTTGGCAAGCCAATAGAGAAGAGCTGTGCAGCCTCCCCTTTCAGAGTCAGCAGCAAAAACAACTGTTAAATGCCTACCACAATGTCAACGTCCAGCTACTCAATACACAGTATGTAACTGGGCTCCAAAGAATCTGAAGTGGTTCACAAGTGATCAGAGCTTAGTGTTGACCCTGAAGCTGTCAGCGATAGGCCTTGGGTCAGTGTTAGTCTCTTTCTTAATCTCTTCCGCATTTGGAAGAAGAAAAAGGAGGACTGTTTGGGACAGTGAGGCATTTCTAAGACAAGTAGCTCACAATCCCACCTCACAGCGACCGAGTGTGGTGGAGACCGGTTGGCAATGTGCGGTGGGAGCCTGCAGAAATAGGGACACAAACTGATGTGGTCCATGCCCGTGATGCATGAAGAGGGACACTGCTTTTTAACTAATATCCTCCGACTGAGAAGGTCTGTTTGCTTCTCCTCATTTGCCTGCCTGCTGTGCTGAGAACCCAAAGAGCTTGGGTGTTTCTTGTGTAGCCCATTACATGGAGACTGGTTGATGTTATCATGCGTTTCTATGTAAATAGTTACTTTTTACTGCTGGCTTCAGAACTTACTGTTGTCTCCTGCTTCTCTGCATTCATCCAAGTTTGCTGTTCTTAAGCCATTTGATTCCTTTGGTGTCTAAGTTCAAACAGAAAGGCAGCAGCCCAGATATAAATAACCAGCTTCTCCTCAGCTTCCTTTTGTGCTGTTATCCTTCGCATTTGCATTTTCATCTTCTCAACAGTGCAAAGAGAAGGAGAGAAGTAATCACAATCAAGCATAACCTGTTTTCAGATCAATCCATCCAAGACTTATGGCTTTGGGAAGTGAATGCCCTGCCAATATTTCTTCTCTTTTATTTACTGTTCCATAACAAGCAACAGAAAAGTCAATTAGTGAGCAATCAACAGAATTGTTTTGATAAATGATGTATGACAAAAGGGTTTTTTAAATCCTCATTTGAAAGACCAGGATAAAAGCAGCCTGGATGGAACATTTTCAAAGAAGCTCCCCATCAATTTACAGCTTTGGAGAGGATGTCTCGGCTTCCATTTTAGGCCACCCTGTTCAAGATCTAAAAGATTTATGACCCCAAAAGAGAGAGATGGTGAAACAGAAGTATATACATAACTGGGGCACAGAGCTGTTCAGAGATGAGAACATGCTTCGTTTTTAACCTCGGGGGTATTTTAACAAGTATCAGGTGAGTTTAACAGCTTGCACTTCCTTGCTTCCTTTCAGAGGCTGGACAGACTCTCTGTATCTACGCTTACGGAACAGGAACCGCTGTAATCACAGAGACCTACAGAACATCTCCAAAAATGGTATGGTTTTTTCACTCTTTTACAGAAAATCCTCCATGTCTGATGCTTGATGATGTGTTAATGAACATCTTTCTTTCAGAATCAAAGAGAAACTCCTTCCTAACGGCATAGCTTTCTGATGGGAAAATAGAGAACAGCGCTTATTTAACTCAGCATCTTTGCTCCTGGCTCTGAGTAGGGAGGTGTGCGGCTTGATCACTTCTATCCATGCACCAAGTGAGAAATTCCACTGGACTAAAAACCAGTGTACCCCACTGTAACTCTATGAGTTTTTTTGGCCATAAGGGCGGATTTAGAGGGATATCAATAGCAGAGGTGCAGCATGTCTCATAGCAAGGGTGTCCGTGATGCCCTGTGACATCCTTTGGAGCTGGAGGCCAGCAAACAGAAGTCCTCTTGCAAAACTGGTGGTCAATGTTGCAGGCATCTTGATGGGCTCTTAGAACAGATTATAAAGGAGGACACAAAGCTAAATTAGAACTGGGACAAAAGAGGAAGATTAATTCAAGAAATAAGAGACAGGGAGAGGACAGCTAAGGAGGGAAAAGTAATGGGTTTGGGAGAGGAGCTGCATCCCTCACACATCTCTCGTGAGGCTAACAATGATTAACATTTGGAGTGGTGACCTTGGAGCAAAGACGAATGTGCATGCCTGATGGCATCTGTGAGTGATGCAAAATATGAACCAGCCCAAAGTGGGCCACATCCTTACACAGGAATAATTCGGATGAGCTTGGGAACAGCAGTGACAGCAATTGAGGCAAGTACAGCTGTGCAGGACTTGCATGGCAGAGCTAATGACAAGACTCTTGGCTGTAAACTTAGTGGCTCTTCAGGTGGTGGAGGGGAGAGGCCCTGGAGTGCAGGATAGAGCTGTGAAGAGACTACGGAGGTTGCAAGGTGCATCACACACATAATTTCTCTAGAGACAAGGAGACAGTCCTTCCTCACATTGGCCACAGATAAGACCTCAGAATTTGCCTAGGGAGGAATGACTTTGGTGAGGACGCAAAGAAGGGCTTTGGGGAAGATTAGGGCAACGGAGACTTCCAAGGGGATGTTAAGACGCCTTGGCAAGGCAAAAACTAAAAGGGATTTCAGCTTTGAATCTTTTCAAGGCATAAACACCAGAATGGGAAGAATGATTAAAGCTGAAGGATAGCGCTGGTACAAGAACATGGGTTTTCATTAATCCTACCTCTGTCTGGAAGGGAAATTTAATAAGAAATGTTACTATCAAGGAGTGTAGACCTAGAATAGCCTTCAGAATGCAGGAGTGGGAGCAAAAAAGAAACCCTGAGTTGTTTCAAGACAGATACGGATTAAATTTCTCAAAAGGGTTGTCTGAAAGGATGACATTAATCTCCCTTGGAAATTAAGGTTTATGATGTTAGCTTTTGTGTCTTGGATTAGATGATGTCCCCAACATCAGGTTTAAAAGACACTTGATTATTCTGTGATTGTCACATTGTGTTTCTATTGCATTTAATTAATTTTCATGCTTCAGAAAACTGGCTGCAGAACCTCAGAAAATTTATTCTCCTTGGGGAGATAATTAGGGTTTATGGGATGCTCTTCCTCTCCAAAAGATGAGCCGTGTTGGCTGCAAGTGAGGAGCACTGCAGCCCCTGGTGCTGCTCGGAAACGTGTTAAATGCTCGGCATTTCTCATGAGATGCAGGGTCAGGAAAGGTCTGCCCCGGCCTCCCACCTCCAACAGACAGAGATGCTACCAGGCAGAGGAGGTTGCACAGACAAGAAGTGTGATGCAAGGATCATTTCCAGGCTTAGGTGGGCATTTTCATGTGGAAAAATGACTTCTGGTGCCAGCACTAATGCCTCTTGTACACCTTTCTCCTTCCTGATCTACTTGAAGAGGTCCCTCCTCCCTGCAGGGGGGTTGGACTAGATAACCTTTGAAGGCCCCTTCCAACCCAAAGTTTTCTATGCGTCTATGATTCCTGTGGCACACGTGGTGCTCCCGAGGCTTCAGGTTTTGCACATGTGTTTTTCAATGTTTGGTGTCACGGCTCAGACACCTCTGACTTTCTCATCTGACTTACTAAGTCACAGGGCACTGGAGTTGGTGGCTCCCAGTAGCTCAGTCCCCCAGATGTGCTTTCTGGGGAAAGAATAATAGAAAGGCCAAACTAGGTGGTCAGTGGATGACCAGGAGTCAGTGGTTCTCCTCATTTATATCCCGTTCATCTCAGTATCTGATACCCTATTACCTTGTTCTGTTCTCTTTACATTAAGGAGGGTTGTACTTTCTGATCTTCCTTTTTCCCCATTCCTTCATAGACTTAAAAGAAAATATCACTTACTGCGTGCATGGCTCCTTTTTGTCTCCATGCATACCCCTTCCACCTACACTACAGCCGCCTGCAGGGTGTGAAAGGAGGTGAGCCTGGGCCAGGGCAAAAGGCTTCAAAGAAAATTGAGATGGGAATTTAAGAAAAGGGAAGAATTACAAGTGATGGAAAATCCCAGGATATCTTCCCTGGGTATCTTCTCCTATTGTGCCAACATCTCATGAGAGAGGTTGGCTTTTATTGCCTCATTTGGTGTAAGGGTTTCCCTGAAAGGGTGGCTTTAAATGGTCACTCTCAGTGTCAGTACCTCAGAAAGCTGGCTGCCAACCTGACCTAGCCCCACCTGGGACAACTGACAGAGGTTATTCATTCATAACAAGCCTCTTCTATACCATCATTACTGCTTTCAGCTTGTGCTTGCACAAGCAGCTCCCAGTCTTAAGCAGTGTTTTCCATTGAAGAGCTTTGCTGAACAGATTTCTCAGGATAATTTTTACTGGGTGACTCTTTTAAATATGGTTTTGGTGTCTTTCCTGCCAGCAGCTTCTCACAGGGTTGAAGGTCATGGGCTATTTTCTGCCTTTGACTGTGAGGGCTGGGCATGAATGCTCAATTGTGGGGTTGGAATGCTCTTACAAATGTTCTCCAGCACTTGCTGAAGATCCCTTGTAATGTTAGGAGCATCCTGAGAGTAAAATCAGTTGCTAAAGTATTGCAAAGGATCACTAGAATGTCCTCAGAATTCCTAAGTAATTACAGATCAGTCTGGGAGTTGTCATCCATGTTTTGCATGAGATGCTTGGATAACGTGTGCTATTGCAAAACACAGGTAGTGTGCATTCCTTTGCCATTTGTAGTCTGATCTTGCCTTTGATCAGACAAATTAGGCCTTGCTAACACATGCTGTGGCTCACTCTGCCATCAAGCACCAAATATCTCACACTGGCTTCAAACCAGGATAGAAAAACCTAATTTTGAGTATTTTTCTTTGTCTGCCTTGGGAATTCTAGTCCACCTGGAGGACTTTTCATCTGGGGAAAACCAGACACTTCTTTCTGTGCACTGTTGCATTTCCAATTGCTTTTAGAGAATGAGGGAGCAGAAGAAGGCAATGAGCCATTCTTATCCACACAGCACGTTTGGTGCTATCTGGACCCAGACTCCTCCAGTGCATGTCAGTCACACAAGGTCTAAGAGCAAGAAAACCAAGCGCAGCTCAGGCATGAGCGGGGTTTATGAGATTCAGGGTTTCTTACAAGCAGAAGCAAACCCAGCTCCGACTCCTGAACCAAGACCCAAAAACCCACTGAAAACACTTGGAAAACCACAGAGAAAGGGGCAGGAGAGACACAGGAGTGGCTGCCGGGACATCCAATGGTCAAGGGTAACTGCTCTGCCTCATCCCTTTTTCTCTCTCAAATATCTTCATCGCATATCACATCCTGCATCACAAGAACGTCATTGATGGCTCAGTTTACCTATGAAAACAGTTTTCTATTAAAGAAGCCGTTCATTTTCTTGATGTTTTTACTTGATTTGTAACTGCTAATGCTTCCCAGAGAGCTGCCTGTAACTCCCCTCACTTGCAGAGGTAATGCACGCCCAAGAACAGCTTCTCGCTCGTTTTGTAACTATATTTCTTGATTCCTAAAGATCCCCCTAGTTTATTTGTGCTGGAACCGCAGCCCCAGCCTGGGGAGCTTTGCAGCTGAGTGGCTTAACAGAGGGTTGCTGAACACAGCTGAAAGAAGGGCTATTAAACAGAAGCAAAAAGTCAGCCGGTGGGAGTCATGTTCCAAGCCATATTTTCTAACGGGTTTGTGGTGCTCTTATTCTGCTGAAAAGAGCTTCTTGACAGAAGGGCTGAGTTTTGAATGGAGCAGCAGCCCTTGGAGAGAGGCAGCAGACAGAGAGCTGGATTCATTGTAGCTTGGAAGAACTGGATTATTTAAACCATAAAGGATTTCTTGATATATGCGGTTGGCATCACCGTGAGCGATAATAACAAAGGCGCCGCTATTAAAATGCAAAGTGTATTATTGCTGCCTTCGGAGTTGGTCTCAGATCTTTCCCCTATACCAATCCAGCAGGGATTTAATGATGTTCTGTCCCCGAGCGTCCCACCCAGGAACTGTGGGGAGGACAGGATTTGCTTCTCAAAGCACACTTCAGAGGTGCAATGTAGAAAAGAGGAGAAGAGAGAGACCAGGCAAGAGCTGAATGAAGAATAAAGGGAGTGTAATACAAGAGGAGAAGGAGAGAGAAAAGAGCAGTGAAAAGACTGCAAAATAAAAGGAAGCACAAGCTGTAGGGCCTACTTCTCTGAAGCTGATGCTTCTGTACACTGATGTGAGGCGAGCTTCTTGCAATCACAGTCCTAGTCTAATCCTGAACAAAGTATAAAGCCTTTTCTGTCTGTTTGCTATCACTGGCGTGGCAGGTGATGGAGTTGGACCTGTGTGCTGTGGATAGTTGGGATGCATATGCATGGCCTTTAAAGACCTGCTAGTAAGTTCTATGCATGAAAGTTTTCCTAATTGGGAATGCTTTTCTCATTTAAGATATAAATGAAGGAGTACAGATGCTCAGAGACGCTTATGTGTAGCTAGCTCTTTTCCTAGGGGAGGGAAGGTTTGCATTCGTTTTGGTGAATTGCCATCAAACTGCAGAGCTCCTCAGGAGGGGTGCTGCTGGCCTAATCCTATTTTTCCTAAGTCTGCCACTCATGGGGAGACGAATGCAGACACCCCAATGCTGGTGCCTGGTGCTATTGAAGATGCTTTGTGGTATCTTTCTCACCTCCAGGTGCCTCTGCAGAAGTAAGTGCACAATCACTCAGGCATCCTGTATTCTATCTGCCAGCCCCACTGCAGGTGTCTTGGATACTCCGGGATGTCCAAAATGCCACTTGGTGCCTATGTTTAGGAACTGAATCAATGCAAACCTGGTATAGCTGTGAGATGCTTATTCTCTCAGAAGAGTGGGAAGAGCTCCCTTTCCAATTTATAGGGAAAGTTAAAAGTAGATCGACTGTTAACAAGTCAGGTTGGCTGGTTTACAAGAGACTACTACGTTCAACAGATGGAAAAACGCTGCCAGGTCTGGATTAAAACCAGATCTAAACAACCCAGGGCTTGAAAGTGTTTGCTTTTCTACAGTCTGAAGTGTGGGAGTCACTCGGGTCTCTGGATATAGCTTTACACCCAAAAGAGTTACAGGGATGACTTTTTGTTTCATTTTTAATGCTTCTAACATTAGAAATGGTGGTGGTGAGACACTGTGGCAGGGGGGTGGGACTGGAGGAGCTCTAAGGTCTATGTATATATATATATTCTATGATATATTCTGTGAACTATACAAAGACACTGTGGCTTGCACTTCATTCTGTTGGTCACTGTAACAGTGTTGTGCTACTCATCTTATTCAGGTGGCTCTTCAGGAAATCTCCTCCACTTAATAAAGAGGTGAGTGTTTAATGGGATGCAAATGCTGGCTGTGGGGACAGAATGGTTGCTGGAGTCTTTAAAGGAAACAAGCAGAACCCTGTAAGGCATGTATTATACACAAACCTCCTGAAAAGCATAGCTTCCTTTGCCTACTGTGCTCTGAAGTATGGGCTGTTTCTTGTTTAAACAGAGTGTGTTACTCCTGATTAGTACCAATGTATATAGACATTGGAAAGTCCACTGTTACTGTGTCCATAGGGATAGGAACAGTCAGCTACTGGATAGCAAGAGGAAGAAGCTGTCCTTTTCAGATGGTGGGCTGTGTGGTGGTTGGGTTGAATTTAGTTTGCTTGGTGCTGATATAGCCTAAGGGATTTATTGTTCTCTCCTATGGAAAAAATAGTTACTAATCCTTGTCCCCTAACACTGAGCTTCAGAGCAAATCCCGATTTGATCTGTAGCCCAATCCTACACATAAACTTAATTGTCAGGCAAACATAGTCTTCTTCTCCCATCTCTGATTAAAAGCTTCCCACCTATATTGATTTATGTCCTTGCCCCAGAATGAAACTACTTCATTTGTCTTCTGAATAATACAAAGATAGAAAGCCAGCGGGGGAAACAGTGGAAAAGACAAGTCCATAAGCAACAGAAGGGAAAAGTGAGGAAAATCTGTACATAATAAAGCTTACTAATGTATAAAAATATAGTGGGGGAAAAAAACCACCAACCCCCCCCCCCAAACCCACCAACCTATACACATTTAAGCAGGCTGCTTCCAAAGATGATCTCATTGAAGCATGGTTTGTGCTTCAGACAGACACAGAGCATATTTCCCCATTAACATAGCTGCCTATTGATCTTTTAGCTTGGCCAGAAACCAGCTGTTGGACAATCCAGCCACCGTGATCTACGCAACGATTGGGAATGACGTCTGCAACGGGTAGGGTGTAAATATGATTAACAGTCATAGTATCACCAGTGTGAATGCTTTGGAGTGCTGCTGGTAGCTTGGACAGATACATCCCACTGCTTGGCACTTTCCTGTGGTTGCATTTGTCTTTCCTTGCTATTCCTGTGTGCTGCATTCTTCTGTTTGGGCTGGAATTCCTGCTTGTGGCCTTTCTCCTTGCTCTGTCCTACTCCTTCTGCAGTTCTTCTGCCCCTTTCTCCCCTTTGGCCCTTCTGCTCTCCTCCTTCTGCACTTTTCTCCCCTTCTTTCTGCAGTTCTTCTGCCCCTTTCTCCTCCTTTGGCCTCTCTTTTACCCTCCTCCTTCCGCACTTTGCTTCTCCCTCTACACTTCTGTCCCCTTCCCTTTTGGCCCTTATTCTGCTCTTCTCTTACTGTACTTTAATCTTGCTTCAACCCTTTCTCCCCCTGCTGCCCTCTTCCTCCTCCTCCTGGAGTTTCCCCTTGCTTTTGCTGTTTCCCTTTGTGATGTGCTGCTCAGATGAGCTTTAAAACCTATCCCTTGCAGGTTGCTAAAGGCAAGTCACAGCTCCTGCTGCTGTGGGTTACTCCCCAGAGCATGAAAAGCAGTTTTGGAAAGCACAGTCCTTCCTTCCAAGCACAAGAGGCCAAAGGAGCCCCGGGAAGGAGCCCAGGCCTGCAGCACAGGGTACTGCACGTGTGAGCAGCATCACAGAGCATAAAAGAAGCACAAGGAAAAAGGACAGGGAGGAACATCCACATTCACTGGGGGCAAGGGAAGGGAAATGGGGGTGCGGTACCTCAGAATCACAGAGCTCCAGCAGAGAGTGGCTCCCAGCTCCAGGATGGGGAAGGTCTGCAGCAAACAGGGGCCCAGGTGTGAGCCGAGTCTTTAATAGGGGGCTGGCTTAGCAAGAGCAGTTCTGATTGGCTGCAGGCAGTTCAGGCTGGAAAGTATTGCACCTGGGAAGAGGCAGCAGGGAGGAGGCAGAAATCAGCTACAGAGTGGTTCGGGGCCCTTTCCTTTCCTTTCCTTTCCTTTCCTTTCCTTTCCTTTCCTTTCCTTTCCTTTCCTTTCCTTTCCTTTCCTTTCCTTTCCTTTCCTTTCCTTTCCTTTCCTTTCCTTTCCTTTCCTTTCCTTTCCTTTCCTTTCCTTTCCTTTCCTTTCCTTTCCTTTCCTTTCCTTTCCTTTCCTTTCCTTTCCTTTCCTTTCCTTTCCTTTCCTTTCCTTTCCTTTCCTTTCCTTTCCTTTCCTTTCCTTTCCTTTCCTTTCCTTTCCTTTCCTTTCCTTTCCTTTCCTTTCCTTTCCTTTCCTTTCCTTTCCTTTCCTTTCCTTTCCTTTCCTTTCCTTTCCTTTCCTTTCCTTTCCTTTCCTTTCCTTTCCTTTCCTTTCCTTTCCTTTCCTTTCATTTCCTTTCCTTTCCTTTCCTTTCCTTTCCTTTCCTTTCCTTTCCTTTCATTTCCTTTCCTTTCCTTTACTTTCCTTTCCTTTCCTTTCATTTCATTCCTTTCCTTTCACTCATTGCTCATTCATTTCATTAAACATTTCACTTTCATTTCATTCATTTTAACTCATTTCATTCATTTCATTCATTTCATTTCATTTCATTCATTTCATTCATTTCATTTCATTCATTTCATTCATTTCATTTCATTCATTCATTTCATTTCATTCCATTCATTTCATTCCATTCCATTTCATTCATTTCATTCATTTCATTCATTTCATTCATTTCATTTCATCTCATTTCATTTCATTTCATTCATTTAATTCATTTCATTTCATTCATTTCATTTCATTTCATTCATTTCAACTCATTTCATTTCATTTCATTTCATTCACTTTTTCATCATTCATTCATTATTTCATTTCATTCATTTCATTCATTTTTCATTTCACTTCATTCATTTCATTTCATTTAAACTCATTTCATTTCATTTCATTCATTTCATTCATTTCATTCATTTCATTCATTTCATTCATTTCATTTTAACTCATTTCATTGCATTCCATTTCATTCCATTTTATTTCATTTCATTTTTCATTCATCATTCATTCATTTCATTCATTTCATTCATTTCATTCATTTCATTTCATTCATAACTGACTTCATTTCATTTCATTTCATTAGTTTGAGTTAAGCTCATTTCATTCATTTCATTCATTTCATTTAGTTAAGTTTTTCATTCATCTAATTAAACTAATTAAACTAATTGGTTTTTGACTTAAACTAATTTAAACTAATTAAACTAATTTAAACTAATTGATTTGACTAATTAAACTAATTTTTCTAATTCTGGTTTTTTAACTAATTTTGATTTAAACTAATTAATTAATTAAACTAATTCATTAAACTAGTTGACTTTAACTAATTAGTTTTCCTTTCCTTTCCTTTCCTTTCCTTTCCTTTCCTTTCCTTTCCTTTCCTTCCTTTCCTTTCCTTTCCTTTCCTTTCCTTTCCTTTCCTTTCCTTTCCTTTCCTTTCCTTTCCTTTCCTTTCCTTTCCTTTCCTTTCCTTTCCTTTCCTTTCCTTTCCTTTCCTTTCCTTTCCTTTCCTTTCCTTTCCTTCCTTTCCTTTCCTTTCCTTTCCTTTCCTTCCTTTCCTTTCCTTTCCTTTCCTTTCCTTTCCTTTCCTTTCCTTTCCTTTCCTTTCCTTTCATTTCCTTTCCTTTCCTTTCCTTTCCTTTCCTTTCCTTTCCTTTCCTTTCCTTTCCTTTCCTTTCCTTTCCTTTCCTTTCCTTTCCTTTCCTTTCCTTTCCTTTCCTTTCCTTTCCTTTCCTTTCCTTTCCTTTCCTTTCCTTTCCTTTCCTTTCCTTTCCTTTCCTTTCCTTTCCTTTCCTTTCTTTCCTTTCCTTTCCTTTCCTTTCCTTTCCTTTCCTTTCCTTTCCTTTCCTTTCCTTTCCTTTCCTTTCCTTTCCTTTCCTTTCCTTTCCTTTCCTTTCCTTTCCTTTCCTTTCCTTTCCTTTCCTTTCCTTTCCTTTCCTTTCCTTTCCTTTCCTTTCCTTTCCTTTCCTTTCCTTTCCTTTCCTTTCCTTTCCTTTCCTTTCCTTTCCTTTCCTTTCCTTTCCTTTCCTTTCCTTTCCTTTCCTTTCCTTTCCTTTCCTTTCCTTTCCTTTCCTTTCCTTTCCTTTCCTTTCCTTTCCTTTCCTTTCCTTTCCTTTCCTTTCCTTTCCTTGCACCGCACTCCATCCACCCATCCTCACCACCACTAATACCTCCCCAAGTCACCACTTCGGTCTTCACACAACGACATGCGATAACGAACACAACGACCGACACCTGCAACCAAGACACAGCCAATGGTGCTCCAGGCAATGCTGCCCCTCTCCAGACCTGCTGCAGGATTTCCAGGCCCTTCAACACAAGCAGCTCCAAGATTCCAAACTCCATTCATCTTCACTTCATCTCCTGGGACACAAAGGAAACACAAACAGATGCATTGAAGTTACTGCATGACTTCACCTGAGTGACAAGATCAAGTGCTATGTCATTACTGTCAGCTCAGACTGATGCCATTACTTCCTGCACACACATTCCATCACTGGAGTATTTGGGAATCAAGTGCTGCAGCACCTGCTGGTGACATGAAGCTCTTTCAGCACAAAACCAGACTCACATTCCCATTCTCCATCACCACACATTCTCTGCCAAACAATCCCAGATCCTTGCAGGGAATGCAGTTCTCCCACGTGCTGCACCGTTTGCTGATGCAGAAAGGGGAAGGATACATCTGAGCCTCACACTCTGGCTCGCAGACATTCCAGTCTGCCGGTGAGGCACAAAACACAGGCATGTGGTGCACAGGGGGCACTAATGCAGCTCCAACACCCTAATGGACATTTCTGAGAACTGCTTTGTCTTAAATACTTCTTTCCTCTAAAATATCTTACCTCCTCCATGTCTATCCAGACCCTTCACTGGTCTCCCACCATCCTGCAGGGGGGTATAGTAAGAGTATGTAAGTATATAGTATATATAAGTCTATAGTAAGAGTATATATAGTGTCTAAGTATATATAGGTATATAAGTATATAGGTATATAAGTATATAGGTATACAGTAAGAGTACATGCAAAACAAAGTTCTCTTACGTATTTCTACCTGGCATAATCAAAGAATGGAATGGAATGAATGTAAGCTACACACATGGAGGAAAAGCCCTCCTTTCACCCATCAGCAGGGCACCCCTGCCTACGGAGCAGCAGAACCAGGAAAAGGTTCAGAGCCAAACCACGGAGGCTCTTAGCCAGGTTCAGCACTCCCTTAGGGCAATGGATCCTTTTCCTGCTGAAAGTTGAAGTGGCCATTATGGACAGTCCATGTAACCTAGTGCTCAGCAATAAAAAGGACGAGGGGTGGATTTTAGGGGCCTTAACTGTCTTTTGCTCTGGAACTGTTATATTAATCTAACAATGGGACTAGATAGTGGTGAGTGATTGCCTCGGCATCACTTTTTTTGCTTGCCTTCTCTCTACTATTTATTGAACAGTATCTTCTTCACTTATTGAACTATAACACTGAGTTATTTATTATCTTAAAGCCAAAGTTTTCTTGCTTTTACTCTCTTTTTCCTCTTCCCTAATCTCACTGTGGGGGAGAAGAAGCAAGCAAGTGGCTCTGTGATGCTTAGCTACCAACCAGAGTTAACCCACAACAGGAGGGCACACATAAAAAAGGCACACATCTGTCTGTTTTCAGCAGGAAGAAGAGTTACACCCAGGGAGGTTTCTGCATCGCTTCCAATTTTGGCAGTAACAGTGAAAGTCTAAAACACTTCGTATCATTTGGATAAGGTCTTTTTTAGCTAATAGTGTGGAAGAGCAGCAAGGGAAACGGTGCTTTTGGTTACCTGACACGATGTCCCGTTGGCATCCTCCTGTTCTGCAGGAACAACGACACGCTGGCTTACATGACTACACCCAAAGAGATGCTCTCCAACGTGATGCAGGCGCTGCGATACCTGGACACCCGTCTTCCAAACGGCAGCCACGTGATTTTAACAGGCTTGGTGGATGGGCGCTTCCTGTGGGATAACCTGCACGACAGATACCATCCCCTAGGTAAATAGGAGCTGCTGTGAGGTGCCTCCTGCCTATCCGCCACCTGTTCTCATTTGTCTCTGGGTAAAGGATCCTTTTTTCCATCTAAGCAAGTGGAAAGTTGTTGTGATCTCAGTTCTCATCTGCAGAGAGACAGAAGCTAAACCATGTCATTGAAACGGTACATTACATCTTCACATGATTTTGGCAACCCCTGCTACTAGAGCTTTCAACAGACTCTGTGGCTCCCCAATCACTGCCGCTGTCTCCACAGCTTCTGTGTTACCTCCTGTGGGTTATTTCCCCCCTCAGAAGTACCTGCCTCTTTTCAGGGAGTCGGAGCTCTCCATTTCTGTTTCTGACACCTTGTTGTATTTGTCTCTATTACGCACTTCCCCGCTCCCCAGGAAAACAGAACAGGAACATCTCAAGCCTTTCAGGGAGCCTGTGATCATTATTTTTAGCCACAGAAACACATTTCTTTTTCTTGAGTGCATGAGTATCACAGGGACAGTTCTGCTGGTTATCCAGGTATCAGAGCCAACATGAAGCACTTTTGGGCACAAGACAAATGAGGAGTGATTAACTATGGGGCTGGTTGGAAATACTTTAGACGGGCTAATTTGCCTTGGAGGGACCCAATTAATCCTAAGCAACATGAGATCACTTCTGGCAGATCCTCTGATGGGTGGTAAGCAGGTTTCCTCACTTGGATGCAGTCAGAAGGTCTGGCCTGCTGAATCCCTGATCTCCCTGACAGCCCATCCCAGCAGGCAATGCCTTTGGGCCATATGGGTCTGGGACATCCCCAGTACCTGGGAGTGATACTACGTCCTTGAGCTCCCCCTCTTTTGCTTCCCAGGCAGCTGATACCACTGCTGGGTGATGGGCATCAATGAAACGATAGGCAGGAATCACCTCTCCATCAGGGCACCAGTGCAAAGCGACCTGAGGAGCCGGTTTCACTCAGCAGAGATCACACTTTGCATATTTCAGCACTGCAAAACCAGTGAAGCCTGTTGGGATGATCGCTGTGCTACGCACTCAGAGACCTGAACGGCCATTCCATTTCCATATGGGTTGTAGCTAAGAAGCATAAAAGGTGGAGAAAATGGGTGATTTTCTTGGCAAGCCAGGCTGTTGCATAGCACAGCATCAGCTGTGTGTTTGACTTGGTGGTTGAATTTGCTCACCCACACAAGCATATCCACTTCCCTCCGTGACAGCAAAATTGTTCCTCCCTGAGGCAAATGCGAGACTCAGAGTACGTACAGCACCTCCAATCTTCCCTTCAGCTTCACAAGCCCTGCACTTCTTCAGAGGGTGAGAGACACGTTAATGGGTGAAATATCAGTCACGCACTTCGGGCACTGGCACAGGCTGTGGTGACTAACCCCGAGTGCGAGACGGATCACCCATGACAGGCTGGAGAGGGATGTGGGAGCATCCCGGAGGCTGTGGGCACATGGGTACCTTCAGCAGGAAGGATGCATCGGTGGGATGCACTTGGTGCATGAGAACAGACAGACCTGCGTTTGGCCATCAGGCACATGATGTTTCCCTCTCTGTGCTTTGCAGGGCAGCTGAACAGGGATATCACATACAGCCAACTGTATTCTTTCCTCGACTGCCTCCAGGTAAGGTCTTTGGCTGTCGCTTATGAGCCCCCTTTCCCCTCGCCCCACTGCTCAAGCCCTGCTCCTTGTGCCTGGCCAGGTGAGCCCCTGCAGGGGCTGGATGACTGCCAATGAGACCCTCAGAAACTTGACCTCAGAGGTAAGTCTCAAGGAAGGCCTCTTGCACAGACGCTCCTGTGCCTGAGGATATAAGTCTAATATCTCAAAGGCAACATGTCAGCACACTTTTTTCTCCCAGAGGTGAGGAGAGGATGGGGAAACATCGATACCCATCCTTTCAAATGCCTCTGAGGCTCTGGGTGCCAGCATGGTTAATGGATTCATGAATGTATTCCCCTTGCAACCTCTCAGCTGCCCAAATTCATTCTTAAAGGATGTGATCTCCCTGAGAAAAAATTGAGTTTATATTCTGTAAGGAGAAAACATACCTGATAAGAAAGACAAGGGTTGTGGGTCGTATAGCAGTGAATATGAAAAGCCAACTGCATAATTTTGCTGGCAGAGGGAGCAGGCCCCTAGAGCAAGAGCCTTAGCCTGTCTTCATTCAGGATTTGTGCTAATCTGCCTCAGACACATCCCTGTGGACTTCACCAGCAGACGGTGTGACCGAGGAGCAGCCGGGCTCAGCGCAGCAATGGGAACAGACAGAACAGAGATGTCCTAAAATTCACCCTACAAATCTGGTTTTGGAAGTGAATGTCACAGCATAGCAGACGCTTCCTCCCTTACAATACAATACACCCCCTGCAACCCTGTAAAAGGCCCAGTAACCAAATACGTCATCTCCATGTATAGTTGTATTCATGTTTGCATTCACTAAACCAAAAATACGGCCTTAATTTCACCAGGGCTTACATACGTGCTTCATTTTATGGCCTCTCTTGACTTCAGAGAGGCAATTAAGCACATCTCTAAGTCTTTGCAGGACTGCAGCTTATAAATTCATACCAACAATCCAGAACATGTAACCTCTGTCCATGAACAACGCGTATGTCTGCAGGGTATGCATTAATCTTCCTTCTGAGCCCCTGTCTGAAACTAATTGTCTATGTTATTATCCAAACGGCACAGCTTAAATATTTAGGAGGTCCTGATCTCTGTTACAGCTGTAGGAATCACACTGGATATATCACTCAGTTAGATGTCCATTTACTCTGCTGACAGTAAGGGCACGACATGGTATTAGCACCCACAACACAGTAGCAGAAAGGATAATGGGAAAGGCAAGCATTTTTGCTGTAGAAACTTCAGTTTTCTCTAAGAGCCATGAAAATGACCGGGCTGCCGCTCGTCAAGAGACCCCCAACACAGAGAAATTCAGAATATTGATAGAGGCTTAGACACATATGCTGTATTATGACCTCAGCTGAGGCCTCGGTGCAACCTGCAGTGATGGACTGCATGGTGAACCGCGTAGCCCAACGGCTGTTGGTGCTTATGCAAGCCTATATGATGATGAAGAACCCCATTCCACCTCCTTCCCTCCAGCTAAAAGGACAACGTTAGCTTTCACATTCCTGACTGCACATCAGTGACAAAAGCTGAAGCCATGCAAAGCAGCGTGAGTAGCAATGAATCATCATTAAATCACTTGGTTTTTGCAGAGAGCTTTACAGCTTTCCAATGTCCTGAAAGAAATAGCGAGATCTGAGAAATTCGCCAACTTTGATATTTTCTACATGGATTTCCCACTGAGACAAAGTAAGTTGCTTTTTTTTTCCTGACCTCCTCACAAAGCATTTACTCAAGTGCTGGGCTGGTGGGATGCTCTCCTGGTTTAGCTCTGTACGGGGACCATAGGGACCATAACCTCCACACCGCTCCTCGCTGCTGGCACCCACAACCCTGCTGTGCAGCACGCTGGGTGGCAGGGAGTGGTGGTGGTGAGGCTGGAGATGGCACATCTGCAACGGTGAAGGTGGTCTTCAGGGGCTGTAGTTTACCGTATCACTGACCATATTGCCTCCTCTGGGATGAGCAGTTGCCTCAGGCCTTCCTGAAGCACCTGTATGCTACTGTGACTTACGACTTGGGGAGCTTACAGAACTCATCCTTTTGTGCTCTTAAGTGACATTAGGTAAGCTCATTACCTAAATCACTTCCTTCTGCACTGACACTTAAAGAAAACCCACAAAAGAACCAGAAACCTTTTCTTGTTATGAAATGGACAGTGTCCTTGTGGGGCCGGGGACAGACGCTTGTCCCTGCATCCCTCTCAGCTCCATTTCCCTTGCAAGATGTGCGTGGGTCCATCTTGAGGCATCACTCAACATCAGCCCAGCTCCATCGCAAGGAGAAACACACTCGCTCTTCCTATCTGAGAACTGAATCAGCATGAGGTGAGGGATTGAGTTCATATTCACATAGAGAGGTAGTTCTGTGTCAGGTTCAATACTGCAGCACAGTGTTTCAGGATGTCCTAGGCTCTTTGCAGCTTTCGACCTAACTACTTAATATTTACGAAGTCATTAGGGTTTGGATCGAACTACCTGCTGGGTAGGCAAATTGCTTTAATAAGTTAAATGACTAACTTTAGGTAATTTATTTGCTTTCACATAAAGAAACATCTAATATAATTTGCTGTTCTGATTACATCGCATTAAATGAAGGAGGTAAACAACATTTCACATGCACATACAAACATCAGCGCTGGAAGGCACTTTGCAAAGTTGCCCGAAGCCCCGGAGCCAACGATTGGAGGGAGCTTGCCATAAGGAAAGCTGTCGCTTCGTGAGTGCTCCAAAGGCAGCTGAGCCTGCTGACCTACTTTTCTGGCCTCTTTCTGAAGCAAGTGCAAATCCTCCCCTAAGCTCTCCAGACATCAAATATTTAGCAGTGGTTGCACACTGTGATGAGCACATTGATTTCAGGCTGCCCCAGGCATATATATATATATATCAGCTCCCAGCTTTCTAGGAGTAAAATTTGGGTATACTAGTATTGATCCAAGGTTTAGATGGACAGTCAAGCTCAGTCAAGTGCTGAGGCGCTGGCACAGGGTGCCCAGAGAAGCTGTGGCTGCCCCATCCCTGGCAGTGTTCAAGGGCAGGTTGGACACAGGGGCTTGAAGCAAGCTGCTCTAGTGGAAGGGGTCCCTGCCCGAGGCAGGGGTTGAAGCTGGAGGAGCTTTAAGGTCCTATTCAACCCAACCATTCCATGATTCTCTGTTGACTTTGGATGAAGAACTTAGTGGGTCCTTTAACAAGTAGTGCAATAAATAGGGTATGGGGTGGTTGTTTCAGCTTTTTCCCAGTGTGGATGGGAGCAAGCTCTAGTGTAGCCAAGGCAATAGGCACTTTTAAGACAAACTCATGGCATTGTTTGTGGGTATTTGTTCAACTGCTCTAGGATGTTTGCAGGTCAATTATAATGGTCTACATTGACCTACCTTGATATAAGCCTTACTTCTCTTACTCACTCCTCTGCTGTTTCTGATGCTGGAATAGTCATCCCTCTGCAAAGCAAAACACAGCACATAGCCTTGTACTTGTATCATGTATGAGCAATTAGGCAAGCTCATTCTGTGCATCTGTATGTGTGCTCCGTGGTGTAATCTAAGGTGAACCTTCTGTGCCCAACGTACAATTTGAAACAAAGCTCCAAGTCCTGTGTCTTGAAACAGGTTACTTTGGCTGTAAAGCATCTCAAGTAGGTTTCTATAGGCAAAGTGGGAATATCAGCCTTCTGTGAATTCAGAGTTAGTATGGGGACCCAAACATCACTTTTTGACAGGGCGCATCAAACAGCAGTGAGTCTATGTCAAAACCATGGTGCTTGAACAGAGAACGTTTTCCTCCTGACAGGATGCCCCCATAATGCTGTTAAGAATTCTTAACCTGTCATTATAAAAGAAATCATTGAGTTTACAGTCTGTTAATGCCATATCCACTAGTCCTATGCTTAATCACTCCACAGCCCTTTTGAAGAGAGAAAGACTTTTACTTCTCTAATGGCTCTGGGGCTTACAGCGCAGCATCATTTGCATTGACTGTCATGCTTCTGTAATTCAAAAGGTTATTTTGTTGGAGCTGAAAAAGGCTGCTCAGAAGTAACTGAAAATGACAGCCTATTCCTGCAGACATCAGCCCATGTGAATACTGTGCTGCCATCTCTGTCTCTGAAAAGCACTGTTTTCTTTATCTCCCTAGGTTTTTTGCACTGCTGAAGATGCAACTGAAATGAGAAATGCAAAAGTATTAAATCAGTGTTAAATAATTTACAGCTTTACTCGCTACAGCATCCATCTTGCTAGGGAGGGAAAGTGAATTGGTTTACGATCATTTATGTTCAAAGCACTTCCTTGCATAAATACGGCAGAGGAAAAAAAAACAAACAATAAGGGCTTAAATACTGCCCCGCGCAGAGGGGATTGCACAAGGTATGGCTCTGAGAACTGTGTGCGAGTTACCATCATCTGCATGCAGAGCTCTCTGTGCTTTGAGGGAAGGGGTACGTCTCTGGGCAGGCGCCTGTGTGCTCACCGGTGGTAACCCCTCTGCTTACACTGTCTGCAGCGGCCGAGAAGTGGCGCAGGATGGGAGGTGAGCCCTGGCAGCTGATCGAACCAGTTGATGGCTTCCACCCCAGCCAGGTAAAAACCCACCCCTGGAGACGGGTGGGAGCAGGGGGGAATGGGCAGCACACTGCAGGGACCGGGTCTGGGGCATTCTCCTCCTGTTCTCTGCTCTGGGGAGACCCCCCTGCAGCCCTGATCCAGCTGTGGGGCAGCAGCACAAGAGGGACGTGGAGCTGCTGGAGCGAGGGCAGAGGAGGCCATAGGGATGCTGCAAGGGCTGGAGCAGCTCTGCTCTGGAGCCAGGCTGAGAGAGCTGGGCTGGGGCAGCCTGGAGAAGAGAAGGCTCCTGAAGGGGAGACCTGAGAGCAGCTCCAGTGCCTAAAGGGGCTGCAGGAAACCTGGAGAGGGGCTTGGGACAAGGGCCTGTAGGGACAGGCCAAGGGGAATGGCTTTAACCTGCCCGAGGGGAGACTGAGATGAGCTCTTAGGCAGAAGCTCTTCCCTGTGAGGGTGCTGAGGCGCTGGCACAGGGTGCCCAGAGAAGCTGTGGCTGCCCCATCCCTGGCAGTGCTCAAGGGCAGGTTGGACACAGGGGCTTGGAGCAAGCTGCTCTAGTGGAAGGGGTCCCTGCCCGTGGCAGGGGTTGGAGCTGGAGGAGCTTTCAACCCAAACCAGGCTGGGATTCTACGATATTCAAACTATTATTTTCTGAACTCTGTAAGAGGCACACAGAGAGCACGTTCTGCCATCAGCTACAGACAAAACCATTCAGTTTTCTATACACTAGCTTCAGATTTGGAACACTCACACAGAGCAAAGCAGCAGCCAGTCTTCCCCATACTGCTCTGAATAAAACTTTGCACAAGCTGAGGCCCTGTGTAGCAGCAGTGGCTCTCACCACAGCAGCAGCTGCTCTCCATCCCATTTACTTAGCAATGGCTCCAGAACTATCTTGCTACCTGCTGCTATGGGGGAAATGCACCCTCCAAGCAGCCAGCTCCACTCCCAACATCACTGCCCAAGGACACAGGTCCGGGTGGCAGCTGGGAGGAGGAGTGACAATCCTCAGTGGTGCATGATACCAGCTCTGTGCCGTGGCAAGGGGAGTTTGGAGAAAGCTCTTCCACCCCATTACAACCAAGCCATGCAAGTGAACCCCACCACGCTGCCTAGCCCCTGGCAGTGCTGCTTGCCTTGAGCTTCCCCTGCCCAAAAGCAGGGGGTGAATTCATGGACTGGTGTTACCATGTGAGCCAATACCCCATACCTGTTGACTCCCACGCCCCCATCACCAAATAACCTGATGGGGTGCTGTCTTGCACCCTGGGAAGGAGCAGCCCGTGGAGAAGCACTTTAATGGGCATGCACTGCAAACACTGATGGATTGCAACATTCCAGCAGCTTCCCCTTCGGCTCTGCTGTCAGTTAAGCCAGGGAAGACCTGCAGGGAAAGCTCAAAGGCAAAAGATGTGCTTCAGTTGCTATCTTTTAGACCCGTGCTGGTTGGCGGGAGCAGCACGGTGGCTTGCTTAGCCTTGCCAAGTCCAAAGAGCCTCCTGTTTGAAGAGGGGCTGCTTCATAGCAGAAATTCCTACCTGGCTACCATACAGCACCAGGAGATAGATGCATGGAAGTGTGAGCTCGCAGCCTGGGGAGGTGGGGAAAGCCTGTCTGGATTTCTCTGCTGCAGGCCTTTTGCAAGGAAGCAATTAGAGAAAACTTGGCAAATGAAACGAGAGCGAGAAGAGAGATGAAATGAGCCCCATTCCCAACCCTGCCATCTGTGCGATACCAGGAGTCAGGAGCGAAGAAGAAAAGGTCTCTGTTTTGCATTTATCTCTTACCGTGAGGCTGGCCTGAGGCTTCTTATGACCCCCATCAACAGGCTGCTGTGGAAGCCAAGCTCAATGGATCACAGCATTTTACCCCCGCAGCTGGAAGGAGGCACGTAGAGCTGAAGGCAGCGAGTATTTATGTGAAAGGGATCCTGCCTAAGCCAAAAGCAAATGACAGAAGGTCACTGGAGGACCCTGCACACCTACACACAGCCCCCCGAGTGCCGCGCTGCAGGATGAGCAAGCGCTGCCGTATTTCTCTCCCCCTGACCTGCCATCCTGCAGCGGTTCTCATCTCCCCCTCCTGCTGTTAGGATGACATTAATGCTTTTATAGGTACCTTTTGCTTTACAGCCAAGGTGCCAGCTGTAGATATGCCTCAGCCCAAGTGAGCTACTGCCCTCCCGGGGTTTATTAATTAGCCTTATCCAAACATCCACTGCTTTAAATCCATTTTTCTTTCCCTGCTAGTGTACCCGAGCCCGTTATCAACACACCACTATTTGGACAGAGACACAGCACTCTGCTCTGAAAGAGTGGCTCTCTTAATAAAGGGGGGGGGGAGTGAGAGCAGAGAGGGATGTTTAAGAGCACACTTGAGAGAGGTGATAGACAACTCGCTCCTCAGACTAGTTTCAGAGTTCTGCTTTGTGCCAAAGTGAATGCCTCTGGCCAGGTAGAGCTTTCATACCATACATACGCCTTGTGGGAGAGGACCGATGCTGTGCAGCTTGTCAAGTGAAGGAGGGCACTTACTTCAATCTCTGCAGCTATTCTCGTGCCTCAGGTACAGCCTGACAAATAAATACAACAGATAAGACCCAGCCTGGGTATTTCTACTGAATTTCCTCCCTGCAGATCCCAAAGCACTTGACAAATATTCTCCAGCTGTTGAATCGAGCAGCAGCACTCCAAGGAAAGCATTAACATTTTAGCTCTTGACAGATGTGGGGAGACCTTGGAGTCTGGGACACAAGAACCACAGTGCCAAGGGTGAGCTGGAAGTGTACCGTGATCCCCAGGCAGGATAAGCCAGTGGCTGATGTGTCCCCTGGATGTCACCTGCCATTTACTTGCTGTCCCTGTAATTAAACCACACTAATCTGCTGGTATAACCATGGCGGAAGCATATGTCAGCAGGTATATCCAGTAGTCAGTTCCACCATGCAGAAGGGATACAGGAAGGAACTGAACCTTCCTACCTGAGGCTCCTCATTGCAAGGAGAAAGGAAAGAAAATAAGAAAGAAAGATAAGGACAATGCTCATTTGTTTAGCCTGGCCCAAAGGCATGTTCCCTCACTGCAAATGTAGTGGAGAGGAAGGGGGTTTTCCTGCATGTTTTTATTAAGTTGCAAACAAACCACTCATTCCTGGCATAACTGCATTCCTCTTCAGTGTCAAAGCTAGAACAGGGCTCCATGAGGTGCTCCTCCACAGCACCCAGCTCAGGCACAGGAAATTCACACATTTTGGCACCTAAAAGCCAAGTGCATCACTCCGCCCTCCTCAGTCCCCTCTAGAGCTCCCTTTGAGACACATCACTCCCTAAAGTCCAGCTCGGTTGTCCTTGGAAGAGCTGTGACTTTCTCTTCCCATTGACAACAGGAGGAGTCCAGGGATTTGTTTTTTCCAGCCTCTCTTCCTTACTACAACATTTCACTGCAAATCCTTGTGAATGCCAGATGGCCTCAAGGACATCGCCTCTCTCTGGACCAGGTTTGGATGACAGGGCCATGCGTTTCAACAGCATCCTGCATAAACAGCTTCATTTCTTCCTTCTGTGAAGTTAACAGGGAGCACACAAAAACCCTGAGCATCACAAACTGGAACCTGAGACGCCTGTAAGATCCTTAATGATTATGTACAGGCAGGAAAGCACAGCTTGGGCATGATTAGCTTCTCCCTTTGCTTTGCTGAGAAGCATGCCTATCACCAGTTGGGTGCAGCAGGAGAAAACAGATAGCCAGAAGCTGCTGAAATAACTCAGCCACCTCCAGTGGCAGTCATCCAGAGTTCAGAGAGGAATGGGTAATATTGCCTTTTAAAAGAAGCACTTCATCTTCACCAAAACTTAATTGCAAACCCCACATGAGTTATAGCAGCTCTCAGAGCACAGCAGCATTGGAGTTTAAAGACAAGCTGTAAGGTAAGTGATTTCCAGAATCATGAATTCTTCTCTGTGCCACATTACTCAGCCACAGTGAATAACCAAAATCACTGGGACCACATGAAATGATGTCCAAGCAGGACCTACAGAATTTAGGGCAGTCTAAGCCTTCAAGTGCAGTCACCAGGACTGTGAACACTGTAGAGCACACCTCCAGTGACGCCTTTGCAGAGGCTGCACTGTGCACAGACAGCAGGGTTTATAAACAGGCAAAACATCCAACCCAGCCTGCTACAAAACATATGGAGGGTTAGGGACTTATGAAAGATGTTTGGAGACTACCATGCCCCTCTGGCAGGGATGGGTCTCAGCCCTCTGGCAGCCATAGGGTGTCCTAGAATAACCACGACCAGGAGAAAACACCCTATTGCACAACCTCCTCTATCCCTCTGCTCTGCCAGTTCCTCCAGGAGCTTACCGAGACCCCAAGTGGCCAGAGCCTAAGAGCTTCCACCGCACAGGTGTACATGGGCTCTGAACAGAACAGTCATTGTCTCCCAGCCCATCGGTACAGTTTCTTTCAAAGCACAGGACTTATAAAGAAGCATTTAAAATTCCCCAGAGGCTTCAGCCTGCTCCCAAACTCCAAACAACAGCGTTGATTCCATAAACCCACCTCCACCCTCAACACAAAGGCAGGCTCTGATAGCCCTTTTAAGCCTCACAATTACAATCAATGCCAGAGTGAGTTTTAGGGTTGAAAATAAAGTTACCATATAAGCAAAATGTAACTGTGGGTCAGAAGCTAAAACAAAAATGCATTAGCAGGGTGTGAAAACTTGGTTCAAGGAGAAGCAGGCTGTTGTCTCTTCCGCTTTCTGCTACATCCCCTGATGGTTTTCACCCTGCCAATACAACACATACAATTTCTGTTTGGTGCATAACTTCCAGGGCAAAACAGAGCTCTAAAAGACAGCCTGCAGGAGGCACAAACTTAGAGCATCAGAGCTGGGTAGTTTTAATCTAGATATAATTGGGCCTCTTTCTCCTCAGCACCTATGGTTTCTTTACAGGACAATATTTGCTAGAAGTATCAGAGGCATTTAGAAGCATGAATTCCTTTGTGCTTGCAAGAGTTTTACACCTTATATTCAAGTGATGCTTTAAAATACTGTCAAAAGGCCTGGGAGTAGAAAACCCAATAAAATCAGACTCTAGGGCTTTGAATAGACATTTATGGACCAGACATCATAGGCAGCAGGAAGCAGTTGGGGACTATCGACCGAACAACTGGTCAGGGAGGTGTAAATATTTAGTCCTCACCTAATTTTAACTGTCCAGAAGGATTTCCTGGTCAAGCAGCTGGAATGAGGCATCTTCTTTGATTAGAGGTTATGGTCCATCACACTGCTGTACACGGGAGTCGTCTTTACGGTGGGGTCTCCTAAATGCGTCCAGGAAAGAACTGCACAAGAAGTTGACAGTTTGTGTGCTGTTTGCAGATTGCTGGAGCCCTCGGCACAAGCATCACCTGGCAGAAGGCACTGCAGGAATGGCCTCAGGTGCTCGGAAAGGAGAATCCATTCAATGACCAGATAGAAGCTATATTCAAAGATCAAGGTGGACACTGACTTCAAACAGCCGGAGCTCTGACGTGGTTTATGGTGATGCTTCCCAGTGCATGCCACGGAACCAGATGATTAAAGACACACACACTCAAAAAGGGAGAGGGCAAGTTGTCAGAGCCAGTAGCAGTGGACATAACACAGCAGCGCTCTTTTCAGTCTGTATCTCACCTGCACAAGTAGGCTATGCTATGCAAAAATAAAAGTCAAAGGATACCTGCCAGCTAGACCACTTGTACTGGTTTGCAAATCCATATGGGATTTTAATACCATACATAGCAAACTTCTACCCCTGCCTCCTTTCCAACCCCCTGCAGAACTCCTAGGCTTTCCATTTGTGCTGTTCCAACAGTTAATCTGATCCCAGAAGGAAGCGGTGGGTAAGAAAACCCCAAACTCATTATGCTGCTCTAAATTGTATGGAATTGCCCTGAGTGTCACTACATTATTTAGCTGCTATTTCCTTATTAAAATGTGCCAGGAATAACAAGGTGCTGGAATTTGGCTTTGCCTGGCAGCATTAGTACCAGCTGAGCACAAGTTCTCTTCCCCCCCCACTCCCAGCATTAAAAAGACAGCAACTTGACAACCCTTTGTGTCTTTAAAACAGGTTGCCTTTTCAACCTTTAATAACTCTTTGCTCTTTTTCTTCCTATCAAGTCTGATGTACCTAGTCCTGTAGCTTTTGCAGGTAGGACCCAGGGAATCGCTGAAGACACTGGCCAGCCCTTACCTGCTTGGCTTCACGCAGACTGGAAGGTTGGGAGCCACAAGCTGGTTTTTCACAGATTTATCCAGTAACAAAATCAGCAAACACGACAAAATTAGAGGCAGCTGTCCCCTGCTCACAGCCTTAGCAGTGATGAAGGGATCAGACAACACAGAACGGCAGCACAGTCAACACTGCAGCTTTGAAGGTAGAAATTCCTTTGGGACAACTGCTAACATTTAAGTAAATATTCATGTCGCCTGCTTTAGGAAACCAGTAGGGATTACATTCCTTAACTGAATGATACTTCCTAATAAGGCCCAAAATTCATTGAAGGCGTTTAAATGTCAGCAAAACACCCCCTCTCCCAAGAAACCGTTCCAGCTCCGCAGAGGCATGCCTGAGGAAGGCCAGCTAGCATTAGAAGGAAAAGGAAACCTACCTGCTTTCCATGCAAAGTCTCTCCACCATTTGCTGCATGCTGGCCAGGTAGAACACCCCTAAGTATCTTTTATTACCTGTTCAGGCTTCCTATCTTCCATTAAAAACAAGTGGGTAGAAGGAACAAGTGCATCCACATGGTTTTACTATAGACCAACTACAGCACAGACAACAATTAGAGAATATCAGATAATTGCCTTGACGCCAAAATACAGAAGCATAGCAATTAAAAGGGGGAAGGGAACAGTGTGTGTTTAGAAGCCCAATTTTCAAGCAATCCCATTGCAAATTATTGTGTTTCATTTGAGGTTGGGATTTAATAACACCAATTAGGAGTTTTACAAGCTAGTAAGACTGAAATTTCCTTAGCTAAAATAAGCTTCATTGCCCAGAGCAAAGCATTTTCCATTTATAGACTTATTAGTGAACATCTTGAATTTGTGAACAATGGGGAAAAAAAGCTTTCTTGTAAAATTAGAACAGCATCTTCTCAAAGATGACCTGGAACCCAAAATAAAGCTCTTGGATCTGCCCAGTGCAATTGCTCTGTGCTTGGCAAAGGGTGTCTTAGGGACATAACGAAACAAAAGGCTTGCCACTGACCAAAGGAACACAGAACACACCTTGGAGGCAAGCTCTGCAGGAGCTTGGCTTACCAATGCAGTAACTATGCAGAAATAAAGATGAATTTGGGGCATATTAAGCCATCAGCTTTTACAACCACTCCATCTTTCTAGGGCCTAAAGGGGCCTACAAGAAACCTGGAGAGGGACTTGGTACAAGGGCCTGTAGGGACAGGCCAAGGGGAATGGCTTTAACCTGCCAGAGGGGAGACTGAGATGAGCTCTTAGGCAGAAGCTCTTCCCTGTGAGGGTGCTGAGGCGCTGGCACAGGGTGCCCAGAGAAGCTGTGGCTGTCCCATCCCTGGCAGTGCTCAAGGCCAGGTTGGACACAGGGGCTTGGAGCAAGCTGCTCCAGTGGAAGGTGTCCCTGCCCGTGGCAGGGGTTGGAGCTGGATGAGTTTTGAGGTGCTTTCCAACTTGGACCCCTTAGGTATTTAAATCACCTTTAACTTACTGTTCAGGATTACAAACTGTTCAGCTGTTCTCCAGGACAGTCAGGAGTCCAATCAGTTTAAAAGAAATTAGAAATGGATTTTTAAACGTCTGTGTTGTGTGATTCTGTGATTCTATTTCAAAGAAAATAGAATTCAGCTGCAAAAACCAGCTGAATTTCTGCACCACAACCAATCGCGTCCCAGTACCGCTCTAAAAATATAAGCCCTATATTTAAAGAAATGCTCCCAAAAAAGCTGATTATTATAAAAAGCAGTATCAAGCTATGAATCCTGGTCCGTGCCATTAGTTTTAAATGGCTCCTGGTGCTTAAACAGGTTGAAGTCGAACAAGGTTTCGTGAGATTCAAACACTGGAGCAGTACAGATTTGTAGAAGGAATGGTATAGGAGGGCCTTTCAGAGCAGCTGAATAGGTGAGGGATTATGCCACTGGCCGGTTTCAATGCACTGCACATAGGAGGGTTGGTTTATGCCATTTTGCTCATAAACTCTTTTCCCAGAATGAAAGCTTGGTTTGAAATCACACCCTAAGAACTATTTTTGAGGTATTGAGCATCTACAGGCACCTGAAGCTACTTGAATTCATGGAGTATGGTCTCTTTGAAGACTCCACATGGAAATTTAAGTAAGTGGACAGTCTGCCCTGTGTCCACTGTCCATGTAGTATTGGTACTCCCAAGGCATCACATTTCCTTCCCCAATCAAGTAGTATTTTGAGTTTCACATTCTGAATGGGAGAATCCTTTCTTAAACATTTTTTGCAGCCCAGCTTTTCTTCTTCAGCCTACAAATTGGTATCTCAAATGCACAGAAGACACAATGAACCAAGGAGAAAGTGTCTTCTTTATTTTAAATGGATAAAATAAATCTCAATACATAGGTTGGAAATATTTAAAGACATCAGAAAGAGAAAACTAGATGTAAAAGAAATGACATAAGTGGCAGGATGAAAACAGTATAAGCTAACAGAATTTAGTGTTTCAAGTGTGAATACATGACAGCAATAGCAATTATAAGTATTCCACTATTGCATTTGCAATTAATGAGCTGGTATTTCACCAAGCCCAGTGAAAAGCTGTGAAAATTGTAAGTTTTAACTGAGAAGTTTTGTTATTTTATGGATGGCTCTGAAGTGCTGCTGTTATCTGCATTTATGGACATGTCTATGAAGGGGGAGAAGAGCCATACTTCTCATCAGTAGAGCATTAGTTGGTACATAGCAGCTTCGTAGTGTCTTATATTAAGAAAAAGTACTTTTACAACCTGCTCCTGGTTCTCAAATGGAGAACTCCAACTTGTAAAAACCATAAGCCCCAGGAAATACTGACATATACAACCCTAATATTATTTTTCTCTCTTTTTTTAATATAGCAGTCCTAACAAAAATAATCAAGACCATTCATCTCTATCAAAGTGCAGTATAATGCATACATAATTCCACACCTGTAAACCACATAGTATACATGCCATGCACTTACCCATACCAGTTGGTATGAGAAATAGCAAAAGATGTATGAATATATTGTGCATGTGTTTTGTTCTGGCTGCAAGGACACTGTGCAAGCAGGAAATACCTCTAATGCATGTTGTAGAATATAACTTCTATGCCTGATCATTACAAAAACAACCTGGCAAACCCTCCAATAGTAAATGTTCCTCAGCATCATCCTTGTTAGGAAACTCTGAGCTATTGTTTCTTTCAGGGAGCACAGTTATCTAGGAAGCTTGTTTTTTCACTAGCTTGCCCCCCTTCCTCCCCTGGAGTGCGATTTCCTGCAGTAGTTGTTTAAAGAAAAGAATGTACTTAGCTAAAAAAGACTTCCAAAAAAAAGAGGAGTTATCCAGCACATTTAGCAAACAGCTGATTACTTCCATCATACTCAAAAGCTAGGAAGTAAAAAAAGCTTTAAAATTCTTAAAAGTGAAACAAAAATACTGCATAATATACTCCTGTATAATGTTAAATACTCTGAAATTTAAAGCATAAGTGACCCAGAAGACTTCCCACATTTCCATTTCTTTTTTTTGTTGTGTAGTTCATGCAGGTTTTGTACACATATTTTCTTTGCATTTCCCTTCCAGAGTTTAAAGCTTTCCAATTGGTTTATAGCAGGCATCTGGCTGCCACATGCGAAGGTCAACAAGGACTTGGTTGAGCTTTTGCATCCAAATATTACGCTCTTCTTTAGTATCAGCAGACAGCCAGTTCCTAAAAGGCAAAGAACCCAAAGGATTAGGTATGCCTTTCTCTGCCTCTACTTAGTTCTTCCAAAAAATGTCAAGATGATCATCCACGGAACACTAAGTAGCATTTTATCTATCTACTCACTTTGTAACACAGAGGGTGTCTCTGCACTGGCTGACAAGAGTCTCTCTGTCATCTTCCCTCTGAGGTCGGACAGTTATTAGTTCAAAAGTGTTGGGACGGGCACAGAACTCCCTGTTGGCAGGTTCAATCTGATGATTTGTGCAGTTAGCCAAGTTTATCCGGCCCAAAGGATGCTGAAAGTAAAGCTCATCAGTCAAGAATTCTGCAGTCAAGAGCAATTCTGACTAATACATGCTTTGAACAATTTTTGCCATGTTAAGTGACACCCCCAAATGAATAACTCCATACAAAAACAGGGATTCCCTTTTTGGCGTTTAAGAGCCATAGCAGAAGCAAGATAATTGACAATGGAACATTCCCTGCTCAACCACATACCATACAGCTAATCCATCCCTTACCAAAGGCTCTAGACAGATATAGCTGCTCTTTTCTTTATTCTTTTAAAAAGTTCTAACTCTCCAATTCAAGACAATTTCATAATAAAATCCAAATTGATAGAATAAACCTTGTCAAAGCCTACAGAAAACAAGCACTTTAGGGATGCTTGCATCATTCTTGTCAAAGCCTATAAGCACACACATTCATCTTCAAACATGCAATAAGGAAGGCACCTTAAGTGCCAAGTCTGGCTGTTTTAGCTCCCCCTGTAATCAAAGCTAGACCCCTCCAAAGAGGATGTCTGGTTTCAAGCCCTTTCTCTCTTTCTGTTGACTATAGACAGAGGCTCAGCTGTATGCCTAAAGTTAGTTACAGACCTTGGCTCCTATTCCTCACACTTACAGAATACCTCATCAGGGAAACATCATAAGCTGCTCCTAGCTTGGAGAAAAGCTTGCTATTTACTGGGCATGTTCCCAATATTATTCCATAGATAAGTAGAATACCCAAGTTACAGCAAAAAGGGTAGCTCCGTTTCAAGGAGCATTAAAAAACAGGTTGGTGATATACATATATACATATATATATATATATCCACACATATACAGCCATGGGAAATTTATTAACAAAAATATTTCACAATTTAAAGCAATCATTGCCCACTACTGATATTTCTGAGGTACAGCTATCTCTGCATGCTAGAACAGATATAGTAGGGGTGAGGGAGGCATTTAATAAGGATAGTTTAATATTGCTGGGGATGATAGTACATTAATAGAACACAGTTGACCCTTTCTCAGAGTAATAGTGAAACAAGTTTAGAAGACTGTCAAGAGAACTGGAAAAAAAACCCAAAACTGCTTTCCTGCAGACAATGGTAGAATGGGAACCTTTTTCTTGCTTAACTCATTTTTTCTGCCTATCTTCTATTACAGTAGGCAATGATTTTTCCCTATCTCCTGGCACAAAAATAAAGCACACTGATATATCTGGCAATGTCAATTATCAGCATATGGTGTTCCTCTGTTAGCAGTGAAGAAACTAAACTCAGGCATCTGGATTGGCATAGAAGACCCAAAAGGACCAAAGTTTGCAACAGAGTTTGGGAAAGAGAGTGTTCTGCCAACAAACAAGCAAGCGCTTAGTGGTAAATTACTCAAGTGAGTCAGAAAAGCCCTCTTGAAATCAGTTTGTGAAAGGACCTGGAAATATTTCAGCACACACTGTAAGAACAGGCTAAGGAGACAAGGTTCACCTCATGACAGATGAGCCTCTGATTTGCCTCATTAGCCAGACAATAACTTAGGTTTCCATGAGAACCATTTAAAAAGTACCAGTTTCAGCTATAATGTAGAGCTGTGAAAAAGAGACTGCAAATAAGATAGTCCATAATGACAGCTATGCTTCTGCAATAAGGATTGCCCACTCTAGTTCTTTACCATATTAAGCGTTAGAGTCATCATTTTGTCTCAAACTTAAGGCAACTAGATACAGTCTGCTTATGAAGCTGTACAAGTCTGATTAATTTCAATTAGTCATTTTACAAGCACAGTGGAAAGCCTTAAGACTAAAGAGGAAATTAAATATGGATCTTCCTCCACTTTTTCCCTTTGGCACTAGATAAAGCAGCATGTTTCTAAGTTTGCCCTGACTGAGGTCAGATTTATGAAGGTGCCTCCATGCCCCAAGGAAACATTATAAGCTTGAATCTCACACTTTGAATGTACTTCTTTGTTTTAAGCCTACACTGCCATTAAAGAGGACCAGCTAGTTGTGTAGAGTACTAAAGAACCTGAGACTTGAGCTTTAGAAAACAGCATTACCTTTCGTTTCTCATCATCTGGGTATGTCCAGTAAGATATACAGTTTCCAGACAGCACACACCAGCGCCTATGCCATGCTCCAAATCCACTCACATCTTCAAACATAGTCTTAAAAAAACACAATTAAAACCAATGAGGTATCATTATACCTTGACTGTACTCAAGTATTTTTTGACCAGGTAGTTCTGCAAGTACAACCCTTCACAGGAGGAAACATAAGTGAAGGAAAAAAATACATTCACTGGGAGAGACTTCTGTTAGTATAGCATATGTATATTCCAGATAGCATAGAAAAGACGCTTACACTATCATTCTCAAGTTTGCAGACTTTTGCTCAAGATGCAACTATTGCTGCCCTTTCAAAACACCAGATTTTAATGTTCACAATGGTTCGTTCTGTTACTTTAAGATAATGGAGGGTTACTTATAGCAGATACAGGATGAACAGTTCACAAACCATGCTTAGTATAAACACAATTTTTTATGGTAAGTTTTCCAGTACCTAAAGGGGCCTACAAAAAAAGATGGAGAGGGACTTTTACAAGGGCCTGTAGGGACAGGCCAAGGGGAAAGG
Organism: Pezoporus occidentalis; assembly: GCF_034315485.1. Lineage (NCBI taxonomy): Eukaryota > Metazoa > Chordata > Aves > Psittaciformes > Psittacidae > Pezoporus > Pezoporus occidentalis. The sequence goes on from NW_026912854.1 coordinate 2,190,025, forward strand.
CTTTAACCTGCCCGAGGGGAGACTGAGATGAGCTCTTAGGCAGAAGCTCTTCCCTGGGAGGGTGCTGAGGCGCTGGCACAGGGTGCCCAGAGAAGCTGTGGCTGCCCCATCCCTGGCAGTGTTCAAGGGCAGGTTGGACACAGGGGCTTGGAGCAAGCTGCTCCAGTGGAAGGGGTCCCTGCCCGTGGCAGGGGTTGGAGCTGGAGGACCTTTAAGGTCCCTTCCAACCCTAACCACTTAAATACCCAAATCACCTTTGACTTACTATTCAGGATTACAAACTGTTTAGCTATTCAACAGGACAATCAGCAGTCCAATCAGTTTGAAAGAAATTGGAAATTGCTTTTTAAATGCTTGTGTTGGCAATCATTTTACTGGATGCAGGCTTATGCCAATTTCAAGCTATGTTTCTTTAATATTGAAATGGAAAGCTCAGTATAGGACTTCTATTCCTAATCTCTCTCGAATGCACACAGAATTCCCCACACCCCCCCAATCAATATGTTGTGTTTTTCGCTCTTCACCATTCAGATCCTCATTTTTATTGTGTAGGGAGTTTCCAAACCCTTACTCTGAAAAAAACCTGAATGTGTATGTACAACATTGTTCAGGTTCTACATATTGTATAGTAAACAAGGCCTTTGTTAAATAGTACACAAAACCATGGGATAGCAAATACCATAAGCACATGAAATGTTTTCATCTAGTGAAATCTGTTCAACTTCAATTAAGAGTAAGGAGACAGAAAGAACTGCTTGAAAAGAGTGTAAAGAAATTCTAAACCCACCAAAATAAGAGTGTTAATGTTTTGCTGCAGTATTTTCACAGCACATTTACTGCCATCTCCTGGACACGATCTCAACAGCTCCATCTATTAGGCCCAAGTATCAGCTGCACTTCACAACTCCAGTTTTACAAAGAGAACTGCTCAAGATGTTTCCCCCCAGAAATACTGTTTCTTCCAAAGTTTGTGCACACAGGGTGTCTGTGTGTGTGTGTGTAACTTCTCTAGGGAGAATTTGGTTTTACTTCTGGCAGAGAAGTTAGGATCTCGCATCACAGATTATAGCAAGAGAAGGTTAACTGAAGTTCATAGTAATAAATGAACAGTGTTTAGAAGAATGAGGAAAATGTAGCTTAAATTCAGGCATGTTTAGAAGATAAACTAGGAAAGGTTTGAGGTCTGGTTCAGAGAGGAGCAGGGAAAAAATGAGCTAGTTTTAAGCTTTACAACCACTACGAATACATGTGTGAACTTAAAGAAGTAACTACATTTAACAGGACTTGTAATTTCCATGGAAGCAACTTGAAGTAAGTATCTTACCAGAAACCCTTTCTCTTCCACAGAGGAGTCCACTTGGCATTTCAACTTCAGATATATATGACCTTCCAAAGGAGACAAAAAGGGAACCTGCAAAAAGTAAAGCAATTAGTCATTTAATTTGGACACTTCTCAATCCTACCAGTTGAAGCAAGACACCTGCACCAGGATGTTAGCACAGTCTTGTTCTTAGGATCTTTAGCCAGAAAGAAGTGGTCAGTCTACAGCAAGACAGTAATAATCACTTTCTGTTTCAAGTTTGTTCAGAAGCTTTTCAAGATTTGTTGGCTTATTAGTTTGCTCAGGACATATGCACAAACATGCTTCTGTCTATAAAAACAAGCACTCCAAGCATGGTTAAAACAACACACAGCATCAGTCCACACCCTGCAAGCTTCTGCCTCAGTTTGACATTAAGCTGTTTGGAAAATGTCACAGTGGGCTTAAACAGGATTGGTACTTGGATGCCATGAGCATTTTTGGCAGATACTGATGTAGCAGTGCCTACTCAGAGAAATATTTGTACGAGACCTGTAAGGGGAAAAAGTAATGAGAGCAGTTCTCAACTGGCACTCAACGTGTTGAAGACCAGCTTAACCAGGGTACCAGCGGGTGGTTAAATGGTTATTGGATACTGAAGAGTTCTGAAGAGGAACATGCAATAAAGCCTGCCTATTGACCTCTTCAATCCCTCCAAACATGTTGATCAAGTGGAATTAAGTTTTCTAGTAGTTCAGGTGAACAAGAGTAACCCCATTAGATCTACTCCACTAGACAGCATGCATGGCTTGCTCATGTACTTGGCCCTACCGTATAGCACAACAAAATTGTGAGCACCAGGTAGGAATTTACATGACCATTTGAGAAGCAAAACCAGGAAAATGTTTCCACATAACAATAATAAGTTGCACCAGTCCTGGATTTTTATCAGCAAAGATAATTTATAGCCCCGAATGCTACACCAGGGAACATTAGGTTGTGTCCTACTAAACCACAGTAAAAATATTGCTGAATGAGGACCTCAAGTTTGTCCAATTCCCCACTTGAAGTTTATTGGGTTTGCATTCCTTTCTAATGTAGGTCAGATGAATCTACTTTGTAGATTAAGGAGCTCACCAATGAAGAGCTGTGTGACAGTAAAACAAAAAGGCTGTGCAACAAATGGAATGGGATCAGTTATTCAGAGCCTGCAACACCACTACTAAAGCAGGTCTCAAAACACCCTCCGTTAAAAGTAATGAGAAATTATTACACCTAGTTAGCAACATATCCCTTTCAAAGGCAAGTGGGGTGGAGATAGCAGAAAAAGTTGCAACAAGTTAAACCAACACTTAGACCAGCAATTATTCTTCCCTGGTCTTGCATCAGCAGAGTAGCTCATTTTATGTCCTGTGCAGCTCGTCAGAAGTTGCCTGGAATTTCCTGACTAGCAATCTTTAAAAGACATGGATTTGTTCTGAAACAAGAAACACCCCCCTCTAGTGATCTAGGGAGAAAAACCCTAGGTGGCCTGAATTACATTGAGTTCTAGCAGCAAGCTTATTATTGTAAGAGGCAGGGAGTAGAATTCTGCAAGTCTTAAAGGCTCCTAATATTTCATGGTTGGTTAGTAAATCTCTGTAAGCATTTAAATTCTGCAACCAGGCCAGGCAGATATAAGCAACATGCACTAGGAAGCAGTTTCCTATTAAAAGTTATAAACTAAAGGATCATAGCAACCTGGTCCTGGAACATATAGCCCAACAGTTCTTTTTCCACCCCTTCAAAATTTATCTAGGGAAAAAAGAAACATGCTCAATGCAATTAGTGTAGAGTTAAGGTTTAATAAAAAAAGGACAGTTATACATGAGTACATTTTTGTCCTTTCCACCCTGTGCATAGAAGTGGGAGGAATGAAACTCAAAATACCCACTGTGGCAGTAGTTTGCTCCATATTAGAAATGCATGGAGCAAGTTAAAAAGAAGCTGTTTGGTACAGCCATGGGCCAAGTCCAAACCGAAGCTTTACAAATATGATCACCTTTTTTAATATTATTGTTACTTGACATAAAAGGGGAATTCTTATTCATTAATAACTGCTGCAGTGTGCACCTGGAAAAAAGTTAACCAGGTGATGATTTCCCTGGAGCTCCATTTGAACCTTATGCTTGTCCTAGTTCACTAGTCCAGTCCAGTCCCGTGTTCTGTCCTAATGAGTAAACCAAAAGAGTTTAAACCCAAGTTGCTAAATGTAACATAAAATGCAATACCCATAACTCCAAGAATAAAGGGTTTCCAAGAACCAAGCCATACACAAAATGAGAATTCTGCATGTAGTTCTGGTTAAGAACAACATTTATGCTGAAGAACAAAGCAGGTACTTCTGAAGTTCATGCAGTCAAAAAGTGAAGTGCAATTCAACTGGTAAGCTCTGCAAACTGTTCCAGTAATAAAGTCTGCTTCTTTCCACAAAAAGCAAAGCTTGTAAAAAGCAAATTGGGGTTATTGTGATGTTTCTAATCTTATGCACAAGCAACCAATTTGTTTTATCTCATCACTCAGCAAAAGCTATAACTGCAATACTAGTGTCATCACAATAAAACTTAACTAGCCAAGGAAAAAAAAGTTTATTCTTCTGCTGCTGTTTGGATAAAGCTGTAATTTAGTACCACCATAAGATGTAGTAGCTTCGGAATTTAAGTTAGTTTAAGATAGTGCTGGCATAAACACCTATTAAAATAGGTTTCAGGTATAAGATATTACATGGTCAGAGACTGTAATGGACATTAAGATTGTATGTGTTTTTTATTTCTGATAGTAAACGTCAGTAAGCATATTCCGTTCAGACATGGAACTAATAGTATAAAACTCAATAATAGCTCTCAAGAATTAAAATAATTTGCTTCTACAAATTGAATTAGGATATGAAAGGAAACTCTTACTCCTAAGAGTATATTCAAATGGCAATTTTTAAGTCAATTAAATGCAGTCAATTTCAAATACTTCATTATCATTAAAATACAATGTCTTATTTAGGGGTAACTGCAAGACTAAGAGCAAGGAACAATGTGAAGACCACATACAGAGATACCAACTGCATACAACAATTTTTCTTGTCAGTGAAAGAAAAATCAGTAACTAAATGCCTTCTTTATCTTTGCATAACTATACCTTATGTGGAGCTACAGAAAAGAAAACTCCTGGCATAATATATTATTTTTCTTTTGTATCTCAAAGTTACATTTCAGTCATATGAAATGGAACAGGAACAACTAGACAGAAATTTTATATATACACAACATTTATATAAACTTATGTTTTGTTTCTAGGATGGTAATTTCATTTGAAAACAGTGAACCAGACTCATAGCTGTTATTCCAATAACATGCAATTACATTTGGAGTAGTAGCCAATAATTTCCATTACCTTGTCCAATGCAAATTTGGCATTTCCTACAGAAGACAATGACAGCTTGTGGGATCCAACAAGGGTGAAATTTGTACTGCGTATGGCATTAGGGCCACATGGACTGGCCATGGCTGTGGAGAAAGAATTGACAACGCAAATCATAACACAACACAAGTCATAACACCACGCAAGCAGGATGCTGCAAGGCTTACAAATGTTTTATTGGTACTGCTTAGCACTCCAGGAGGAGTGCCCTTGCAGTGCGAGCCCAGCAGCGCATTCAGGCAGGAGCTTGCTGCACCCCATTCCTCCTCAGCACATCCCTTCTTTCAGGAAGCAGTTTTGAAATATTCACAAAAGACAAAGCATTCCAAGAGGTCTCAGGGGAACAGAGAGCACTCTAGGTCACACAACAAAGTGCCTGTGCCCTGCGGTGGAAATGCGACTTTGAAATCTCTTAACCTCTTCTCATGGGACACCCTGCAGTCTTCCAGAATTTGTATGCAGAGGAATACAGGCACTTATATCAATAGAAACAAGCACTATAGCTCAAGCACAGGAACCCGAGTAGTTGCAGCAGCATGGTAAACATTCCAGAGTTAATTTATGAGCTCCTTATTGGTGCGATTTGTACTTAAACTAGCTCAAGTATCTCCTATTGCAGCCAGACAAGTGTATAACACATTTCTATATAGTCAGAAAACATTCAGGAATGCTGTTTTGCTCCCCCAAGACTCAGAAATACATAAACGTGTTAAAAATACTACACAAAAGCTATCCCTCAGAATCTGTTTGCATTTTCAAGTTTTTTTCTGTATTACTTAGTTGACATTGGACTCTGGTTTAAAATCTTAACATTCATGTGGGTTTACCTTCTCAGGAAAAAGCATGTCAACTACAGGTATCTGATATAAGGTACTAGGTCTGATTTTGTGAAGAGATCTTCCATTAAACAGAATGATAACTCGGGTAATAAACACAGCGCCAGTCTCTGAGCTGGCAAGCTGGCATAATTCTGTATTTATTACTCCCAAATTATCATCTGTTACAAGTATTACTTATTGATATACTGCTTTAGACAGCAAATGCCAAGATGAATAATCTACACAAGGTATTTAGATTTATACTTACCTGGAGTAAGAAGTGTGCTTTTCTAGAAGGAGAGAGAGAGAAATAAAAGCTCAGTGGAAGAAGTAATTTCTGCACATTTCTACACAAGACTAAGCAGGTTAGAAAACCCTCATCTGAGGTAGCTTAACAAGCGAACGCATCTTGAAGGAAAGTCCCACTAAATACGTAGTAACTGCATATTTCCAGCATCACATATTTAATGTAACGTTGCCTATTTCTTGAGCTGATGGCTGAAGAAGTTCGCAGAAAGCTGGACAGTTACAGAGTTTCTGTAGAGCCTGCTATGGGCAGAGCCTTATTCAGCGTGAGAATATGGCCTTTGGAAGAGGTCATAACCAGATCGTGTTACAATATTACATTCATACTTACAGAGGTAATAGATGTTAATAATCTCTTTGGAGTAATAACCTACAAAAGAACAAGATGATAAATGCATTTTCTACTGATTTGTTCATCACATTAGTGTAAATGTTAGACAGTGAAACTACTGAAGGCTTATCTAAATAAGTTTTGAATGGATACTAGTTGTTGTAATGAGCAGGTCTTGGTGTGTATGATTAGATGTAACACTTCAGTGGAAGGAATGCTATATATATATATATATATCAAAGAAATATTTACTGCAGAAAGGTTTAAGTATGCATTAGCTTGGGATGAGAAGCATGTGTTTGAGAAAACAATCTTAGGTGCTTATTAAAGGTAAGAGTTAACAATACAAATACAGAGCTGTTCAGTGTGCTACTGGTGTACATCATCTATAGTTCCAAGTGAAAATATCAAAGTTTATGTGAGACTGTATATTAATATGAACTGGAATTATGTGCTCATCTAATCTTGAAACTGAAATACAAGTTTAAGAATCTTGTCAAAAAGCAAATACAATATGCTATCAGCAAACCTGTAACTCCACATCAGCAACTTACCTACAGTGACACAAACCCATTAGGTTTCAAGTAAAGATTCCCCTAAACTACAGCACATGAGAGAAAGGAACCCTGGACTTCAAACTGCTTTTATTGGGGGACAGGTGGAAGCGTGCTTTCACCGTGCCAACTGAAAGTTAAGATTAAGAGAAATTCCTATCTGTTTGCAGAGGCAGGGTTTAAGTACTCATTGAAGCTGTTCTAAAAGACACTGAAGTTTCTTGGTTTTATTAAACTACCATCTCCAGAAAGCCACTGGCTAGTTCGGGGTCACAAAGCCTTAATAAAGCACAAACACTTGAAACATGCACCCTGTCCGAGCTGAAAAGTTTTAATAACTCCTTGGACATAAAAGTTTGCTTAAAAAAACACACCAACATCTAGTGTTTTTACTTCAGTCTAGGAAGACAGACAGATGTGTTGCAATTGATAACCGAACCTTTAAGATAAATCAAACTGCAAGGTAGAGCATATTGACTGATGGTGTTTAAGTAAAGTGGAGAATACAGGCACTAAATCACAAGCAGAGGCACCATACCCAATAGAAGTTTGCAAAGCATATAGTTTTGCTGAACTAGTAAGACTTCTCCTTTCCCTCCAATATATTTTAGACTCAAGCAAGTGCTGCAGGTCCAATCTACTAGTAGCTGCAGGACTCCATAACCCATCTGTCATTGCAGATGTTCCAATAAATAACAAGAGTAAAAGCAAGCAACAGATTGTCTAAGACCATTAGTCAGCTCTCCCTGGACACTGCAGTCTTCCTAGTGTACCTGCTGTTGTAAATACAACATGCTGATTATGTTGTTTCATTTACCTTAGACTTATTTGCCTTTTTCCTTTTATCAGTGCTCAGAACTTCTTTTCTCTGTACCTGTAAGGCAAGAAGGTATTAAGAAAGTACACCACCTCATTATTCTCCTTTACACATCTTAGCAAGAACTGATACATACCAAACTGTAAACTTCAATATTTATTTCAAAGTCATTTGACACATCATGCCTAAAAGGAAGAAGGGAAAAATGAGTTGAAGAGACTGAAGCAAAGAGGTGGCCCTTTTAAATGGTACTCTTTACTTCTTCCCTCTTTCTACTCCTTAAAACAGGGATTAAACAGATTCTACACAAGAGAATTTGATTGTTTCACTTCTACAGTAATACACTTCAGTGCAAGCAGCACTGCTGTTTTTAAGACTTGAGTGTATTACTATTCCAAGATACTTTCTATAACTCAAAGATCAGAAGGGGACGGAAGGACAAGGAGCAGACAGTGCATTGACCATTTCTCAGTTTGCACCCTTCAGTCCAGTGCTGGCACACATTTCTATGAACAGAGATTGGGTGGTTTGTTTTGAATAAATATCTCTCAGTGAAAATTCCAGTTAGGTTGGATTTTCAAAAAGGAGCTCGTTCCTTTATTTTAGAGGACTTTTGCTGAAAACCACCTATTTGAACTCACACCTTTTAGCTAGCATATGAGAGTTGAAGTTTTAAGCGTACTATTTTTTTCCAGATACCAAAACCAAATAGCTACATAAAATGTTACTTGCTGAAAAAGGGAAAAACACACATCATCCATCTGTCATTGCAGGTGTTCCCTGGAGAGAACAAAAGTAGAAAAACAACAGATAACTTAGCTGATGGATGGTGGAATAAGTCTAGATTGCTCTTTTGAGAGGAGTGCATTCCAGCTATTTCTTGAAGTGGGAAATCGCAATACAAGATGTCACTATATTTGTTGGTGAAATATGACATCCTTATATGAAGCTGTTGCACAGTTTTATGCATACTCCATCATCAGAGTTTAAACTGGTTTGAAAAAAGTTCCTTTATACTCACATAGTAAATGTCGTAGTAAAAGTAAGAGCATCTCCAGTCAGGGAGCTGGCAGTACTCGCTAATGGGGTTGCAACCATGTTTTCTGCTCCAGATCTCAGTATTATTACATAGTAGTAATTTGCTGCTTCTGTAAATAGAAATCAGGTAGGTTTGTTAGCCAGAGGTGTCCAAGTATCTAAAAAACAAAAAAAAACCCAACCCCTCAAACGCTGCAAACGTCTCTGTTTCACCCCTACTTGAACACTTGGTTACAATCAACATTTGCTTATAAACTTACTTTTAAAACAAGGTTTTACTTGTAACCACTACTGCCTCCACAGGATTCACAACTACCTGGCACTTCAGGCCAGCCCTACACTACCCAGCGTGTGAAAGGGGAGAGGAACTTTCAGGCAGATGCAGCAGTTCATTTTAGTTCCTTATACTCTGGTTGTTATTCTCTAGCCCTGCCAGCTTAACCATACGTCAGCATTGCTACTGCCTGTTCTCATACATTTTTCACTCCTGTGAAAGAACTGGTAATTCAAGCAACTCATTTTCCCTAACTTTTCAGATAAGGGAGGAAAAACACCTCTCAACAGTGGCAGGAGATAATCCGGAGTTTGTGCAGCAAACTGCTGAACAGGAAAAGCAAATACCATACCACATTACACAAACAATCATTCCCCCCCACCCCAACACTTTGAGTCCTAGCTTTCAGAACAACTGTTGAAGACGCCAGTAAGCAATGACTTGTACTCTTCTCTGAAGAAAACAGCAAAGGTAAAAGTGATTATTAGAGCTTCTAGTGCGCAATGTATAGCGAACATTGCACTTGCAGAACCAAGTTTTGAAAAAGTTGAAAGTTTTTTGAAAGTTTTGATGACAAGTAGTTCATACTTCTCTGTTCAGACGATTTGGTTTTGAGAATTACTGATGGGAACTAAACTTATACTATTGTAACCAGAGATGCTTTTCTGTAACTGAGACGAAGCAACTCATGTAACAAGAAGGTGGAACATGTTGGGAGTGGAAAAGGGGGGGTAAATTAGGTCAGATAATTTACTTTCATATTCTTGGCTGTGGTTTTATTTGAAGATGTAAAAAGAACCACTTCATATTTCATTGGACAGTTAATCAAGGAAACAAGAAAGGCTACATAATAACTAAAAGTTTTCTAACCAGTATGAAACACAATTTTGTCCAATGTCTTTTGTCCTCAAGCCTTACCGAGGCAAAAAGTAGGAATCTGTCCAGCTACAATCATATTTGGTAGCATTATATAAAATAACACTGGTTATTGTGGGCTTGCAGATTCTTTAAACAGCCACATAACAGAAGCTTACTATATTCCAGGGTAAGTCTAGACCTACAGAGAGATATTGCCAGAAATTCTTCTGGAACAAAACAAGACATAAATTCACATTTTAACTTTAAAGTTAAAAAAATTTAACTTTAAAGTCAACTTTAATGACTTAAATATGACACAATAATGGAAGACAAGCCTTTGTAAATGAAGTACTGTGGGATGTTAACAGAAAGACTGAAAAAAATTAGAGGCTTAATGAGTCTGTCAGAATTTATGTAATGATATTTAGGCACTACACTTGCACCCATCAATAAAATTCCAAGGCAGCAAGACAGAATACAACCCAAGATACAAAACTGTACTTCTTCTCCAACAGGGTACACAGGACCATAAAGATCTTTAAGATTGGCTGGAAAGGTCTTGATAAGTTTCTTGAACTTCACAAGCCAGAACAGGATGAAACTAAAACCACCATGGAAAATACTGAAAACCTAACCAAAAAGCAGATCAATTAAAAGTAATTGCTAGATTTTCATTGCTCCCTGATCTATGAGAAACACCAATGCAGAAGACAAAAAAAACAACCCAGGGGTATGAACCAGAAATATGTGAAGGAAGGATGGGGAAGGGGGAGGAAAGGGGTAAAGTTTTCAGTTGCTGGTTTTACCTGGCTTTTGAACTGTACCACATACAAAGTCTGCTTTCAGAGGTAGACGCATTTCTGAAATGGAAACAGATCCCCTGGATGGAGCATATTGAGTGGATATAGAAGCAGCTTTATTTCTTTTACTATGAGGTCCCTCACTCTTCAGTCTATTCAGCTCTTCCAATAAAGCAGTTCTCTTCTCAGCTGCATAGAGAAATTAATTATAGTTGTAACAGAGGAAAAAGTAGTACTGAACATTCTTTTCTTCCCCCATAAGCATGTAAATTGAAGATCATTAACATTTCTGTTGCAAGAATAGTAGGAATATTAAAGGCAAGAAAGATATCAAAAACATCCTCTTGCCTATACAAGTGAGACAAAACTTCACCTGTTTTCCAGGTGAAGAACTATAAATAAGCAGCTACAAGGTAGCATAATAAATGCATTGCCAGTCTTGTTCCCGCTTCTTCCCAAAGTGTTCATGACAAAGAATTAAACTTGGGTCTAAAAACCTACTTGCTAAGAGAAGAAGTCTCTCTGCTTCTGCTTCTTCTTGTGACCCTTTTCCATGCTCCTCATCAAAACAGCAGTTCAGAGCTTGACTGGCTTGATAAATCACTGTCTGCTGCATGTTGATCTCATTATTGAGCTCCTAGAGTAAATCAGTAGTTAAAATAATTAGTAAGAAGAGAAAGATTTAGATTCACACATGGAAATGTCTTGAGATTACCATTTTGAGGGCTACTGATTCAGAGAAATTAGACTACTTAGCTAGTGAACTACAAAGATCTTGCAGTTTACAGTTACTTCTGCAAAAGAATGTTGCAGCACCATTTTTTTTGGGGGCCTCAGAAATCATTTAAATAATGGGAGTGACTGACTTCAACATTTGTATGCTCCATATCCAGGCTACTCTGCCCTTCACCAGGGGAAGCAGCAGTTGACCAGAAATTCAGTGTTGTACATGAAAGAGGCACCACTAAATATCAGAATATTGCCTACTGTAATTATGTAGTTATGAATCCTGCCTAATTCAAAGGCAATAAGATAAAGGCTCCCCATTCCCTTCTCAAAATGACAGTTTGCTTTCCCTACACTTCCTCTATAGCTTGAGCATTTCAAGAGATGCATTAAGCTGTGCAGCTTATGCAGTATCATTCCCTACCACTGGATATTTACGCTAAAAAGCCTAATTTTGCAGTTCCAAGTAGTGTGTTTAAGTCCTGGACATTCTCAAGGGAAATGAAGCAAGGAAATAGTAAATTAGAGAAAGGATTTTAAGTAGTACATTGCATACCTGCATTTTCTTTTTGACATTGACTTGATCAGATGGCCCATTATGTTTCATTTCTAGCTTGGAAGCAACATCTTCTTTGCGAACAATGATTTGCTTTATTGAAGGACGATCTGTTTCTTTAAATCTTTGAGATCTGTATGCATCAATGCTTTCAAAAGAGGAAAACCCATTAAACCTTTCACAGCTGTAACAATGTTTTCTGTTTTTCTCAATATACATACCTATGTATCACTTACTGATGTTTTCCAACTTGCTTAAACCACTTTAAAACCCATTTCCTCATTTCAAGTTTAAGCATCATACATAGACTACATGGGGACTACTTTTGATAAAGGCTGAAATTTTGGAAGAAAAGGTTTTTTTTGTAGTTTAAGCAGTGTGCTTCATTAGAAGAGAAAAAAAAAAAAATAAAATCCAGTGTCTTAAATTTGCCCACTTACAGAATTAGGGGTGGGGTTTTACATTTATTACCTATAGGGAAGGTTGCGATCGTCTGATATAGAGCCAATGCTGTCTCCAGATTCTGCCCTGGGGACTTTAGTCCTTTGGAACTTGTCAGACTTCAGACTTACATCACTGATACTGCTGCCTTCACCAGTTGACTTAGAAGGAGAAACAAAGGCCTGGGGAGAAGAAAAGGTTATAAAGATATCTGGCACAATAACCATTATCTACTTTCTCTCACATTTACTAGGTCTTGCACATAAATAGTATTAAGCAGCCTCCAAACTTAACACACATTTTACAAGTATTTTCTAGGACATGGAGCAAACTAGTTAGTTTCCTAACTAGTACAGCAACAGTTTCTTCTCAGATTTTCAGTGACCAGTTCATTGAATGCATGTATACCACTGGAAGTCCAGCACAAGTAGTAGATACATACTTGAACTTGATTTAGCAGAAGTTAAACCACTTGTTTAGCAGAGCTTCCAACATGCTCAGCTATTTTCAGAAGAAGATAACTTTATTATGCTTTCTTAAGCAAAACGTCTCTTGTAACTTCTTTATTTGCCCATGTATCACAATACAACAAAATACTGTTGATACAAGCAAGTTCTACCTCTGTGATAAGCAAGCCTTTACCCATTTCTTAGGAACTCTCACCTCTGGACCAACAGATTCCACTAAAGGGGTTAACAGAGACATTGACGAAATATTAAGTGACTCTTCCTGCTCATCCTCATCACTTTCACCTTCCAGGCTCATACTCATTTCTTTCTTCAACTTTTCTATGTCTGGACCATCTTCTTCAAGAACTTCAAAAATCTCATTTATCACTTTCGAGCTATTCATCTCATCATCCACACTCATTTCAATTTCATATACTTCATCTAAAAAGTGATATTTAAAACATATTAGTAGCATCAGGACTAATCTCTTCATTTTAATTAAATGAGCAGAAAGATGTTAACAGATAAGACAACTATTTCTGCATTTCAAGAAAGCTTGATTAAAAAAAGACTTACAGTCAGGCATATAGAACCCTAAAGCATACTTCCATCCTTATTTTAGTACACTATTATCACATATACTGCATAATTGACACAGAAAGAGAATAGAGAGATGCATCTGTGAAGCAAGTTTCAAGATTTTAGCTCAAACAGCTATGAAACTTAACTGAAAGCCCCACAGTAGGGCAGTCTATCTTTTCCCAATAAACTTTTTAATATCAGCTTTTTAATATATCTTGAAGACTTTAATGTCAAAAGAGAAGGATTATGATGAAAGAAGACTCCTGATTCATTTTATATAAACTTCATTACAAAACACACATGTCAGCAGATGTATGGTGAACTCATTGTCCAGACTTGCAGGATATTGACACTGCTGGACAAGTGGCAACAGACAGTTAAGTGCATTAATATACATCTACTCAATACAAACCTTTCAGTTTCTCAGCACACTGCTCAAGTTTTGAGACAGACATTGTTTTTACAGGGCTTTTTGGCTCATCCATCTTCAGAGGACTGGGTTTCTGAGTCTCTTCACATTTAGGAGCATCTAAATAGTTATAAAGAAGATGTCACTGAAGATTATGTCTAGCCTTTGAATTTTATTTTAGGTTTGGATTTTTTGGGCAGTTGGATAATACAGCTGACAACTGACAAAAAGCCCACTAGATTAAGTTAGGTTGCTGTTAAATAAAAAAATCATTAGAATACATACCCTCCAAAACCCGTGCAACTTTATCTTATAATCAGAAAGTTGATAGCACAGAAAACAATGCTGAAACCATAGTAGAGTACACTTGGAGTAGAGAGGGTCATTTAAAAAAACAAACAAGCAAAAAAAACCCACCACACAAAAACCACCACAGCCAAATCCAAGCCAAAAGCAGGATTCTCATCCTGGTTTTCTAGAAGCACATTTGATAGGCTGCTTGCCCATAGTTACTACTTCTTTTAGACACTAAGTTGACTTTTTTCAGAGAACTGGAAGCTTTTCCACTGGGGAAGCACCAGAAAGGATGTCACAAGCCTCTCTGAATTCTTTTCATGTTCCGTACAATAAGAAATGATAGCATAAAGGGCTACTGACAAGAGAAGAGTTCCCTCCCATTCGATTATTGTGGAAATTTGGATACTGAGGTACAGTATAGATTAAATCTATAACTGATGATTTTCATTCACTCTCCTTACACTTAACATACATGAAAGTATGAAAATTAGGTAAAAAAATGAAAGGCAGTTTTTCCTGCCCATCTTTCAAGTGGCATAAGAAGGTAGAATATTATTATAAGACAAAAAGATTTAGGCAGGTCGGTAACCATATAAGAGGGGCAGTTATATTTAGTGCTACCAGCCTCTTTATCTGCTCATGAACATCAAGGGCAGTGCTTCAGTCCAGCATTAGCCACAAGCAAACAGCGACAATTCTTACCTGAAGACTCCACGCTGGGAGACTTTGCTGGCCTATCTCTTGCTGGTGTGTCTTCTGCTGATGCAAAAGCGGTGGCATTGGAACAAGGAGAACGTTTTGGACTACCCCGAGATTGGCTTTCCTGGCAAAAAAAAAAAACAACATAGTACATTTAGGCGGTAATGGTTGAAGGGACTAAAATGCCAGAAAGAAACACATTTCAATACCTGCTAGGAAAAAAAGGCTGCTGATCCAATCTCAAGAAGGCTCCTATTTATTTATGGAATAAATTTAGCTGAGGTACTAAACACTGTGCGAGGAGCTTTCTTTTGCTTTTAAAGTTATAGAATACTAAACCCCACACTCGGAAAAGCCACAGATAAGCCAATTGGCTCAAAGCAGTATCACTTCTCTCCTTTCATGATTCTGCAGGAGGAAAAATATCTCTACTAATTTGTTAATAATCATACAATCAACCACTTGACAAGCAGGCTTGCACAGCCTGAGCACTGGCTTTATCTTTTATTTACAGTTGCACATCTGTCCAGTGTTCAGAACATGTTAAAGCAGTTCATTTGCTTTAACAAAAGACTATCATCTCTATCATCTTTTGATACACGGCAGTCGCACGTTACCATTTTAGCTTCTGGAAGTTTTCTCTTCGGACTTCCGTTTTCCTTGGCACTCCACAGATTGCCCCTATCAAACCGGCCACGAAGACATGCAAGTTCTCTTTCACGTTCCTAAGCAAATAAAGGGCAACAGGGGAAAAAGTTAACAGCTTTAAGATGTCAAAACACTTCAAGTTCCTCGGGCAGGTGCAGAACAGTATCTTCCCCAAGCTCATAAGCAAACTATGAATGTAGCAAAGTCATTACCTGCTTAAGCTGCAGTGCTAAACTGGCAGTAGAGGAATTTTCATTTTGTTTAAGAAGCCTTTCCTGGATTGTCCTAGTATTTGGGGTAACAATGGGTGTTCTGCACCCTGGAGTATTCGTAGCAGGACTCTGTGCACTGCGCTCTTGACAACGTTCTCCAAAGCGTTCCAGGAAGGGTTTAATTCCTGATCCCCCTACAAGAATAATTGTTTTGCCTTGAAAGAGACTCTCAAAATCACAGAAATCACTGCATCTTGCTAAAGCTTCTCAATGAAGCAATTCATCTGTCTCCTTTACAGCTCTTTAACATGAACTAAACCTGAAGCGCAAATCACCACAGTAACAGAACACTGAAGGTAATAAAGCAGCAAATCAGAGCAAATAGATGTCATCTGCTTGCTAAAGTCCATGTGATCCACCAGTTACTTAGATTGGTTTGCTTTTTCAACACTTCCTGTACAGCCAGCCTCACTTGCACCCTTCCTGTAAATGAGCATTCTAGTACATAAGGTAGATACACTGTTTTGCATCCACCTCACTTTGTCTTTTATTGACAGCGTATCTAGAAGCACACACGTGCCCTACTGGCCACCTTCAAGAAGTTCAAGCTGTTAGTCCAAGCTTCTGATCCAAAAGCAGTTGAATTTAAAATCAGGGTTGATCACTTGTTTCGACATCAGTGCTACCACTGTAAAGACTGCAAAGCTGGAGCATCTGTGTGACATTTAGCTTTGATTTCTTCTAACATATGCAGACTTTTTACCTTGTATTGTTTGGAAACACAGACACAGACTCCAACAACTTGCAAGAAGCTTTAAATAGTCTCAATTAACTGATGTTAGCAGGATACATTTTCACATAGAGAAAAGTTTTGCTCTCAAGAGTTACTAAAAGTTTGTCCAAGAAAATATCCTTGCAAAATATGGAAACTGTATGATTTATGATAATTATCACAGAACTCTTCAGGACTTCAGTCAAGTTACAAAAGGAAATAGGCATTACCTGATACCTTACCATAAATTCCTAATTACTATGTAGTTTTCAAGTGAGGACACACAAGCCTAATTTAAATAAACATTTATTGAAACTGATAGAACACCTTACCTGGTGTTGTGGGTTTACCCTTAGGTTCAGGTTGCACATGTGTTCCTTTGACTGGCTCTTCTTTGGACTGAACTGGTTGAGGCAAAGTTGATTTTGCTATTTGTGTATGCTTTTCAGTTTTCTGAGGGCTGCAGGGATTCTCTGTTAGCGGTTGTTGTACTGCAGATTCTTTAGAACAGGGAACAGTGACTCTTGAGAATCGTGTTAAATTGTTTGGATCCTTAACAAGGGGGAAAAAGGAATAACATTAAAATCAGACTGTACATTCTCATTCTTTCAAGAGGAAAATGAAAGCGTTCTGCACAGCATACTATAACATAACACACCTATTCCATCAACAACAGAGCTGAGAACAAGTGTTAGAAGCTCTCTGTAGATTTTTCCTATCCAGTATTTCAAACTCTTTCAGCCTTTGATTCCAGGTGCTTTTCCCAGCTACTTTAGGTATCTTCCCACATGTCCCTAAACAAGACTGCGCATTGCGGATACTGTTATTTCATAAATGGCTAAGTTCAACAATAAGTATCTGGCACTACTAATTTCAGCATTCTAATTCAATTTTCATACAGCAATAACATTTAAGTCAATCAACCATATGAAGTTACCAAGCGAAACCCAGTATCTCTGCAGAAAGCTCCCTTCTGACAGTCAAGAACAGCCACCAATTACTTTGACATCAACTTTTACAAGACTTAGAAATATTATGTTCACCCAAGTCTCAATAAAAGGGATTCTAAGCTGTTTCAGGTCTGCTATTAAAAACAGGCATGTGGGATTGCAATAAAGCAAAAGTTGTAAACTGACTCAGATTGCTTGCACCAAATCTTTAACTGCAGATTAAACAGCTACGAGTTGATATTCGTGTCACCCCCCCGATAGTCAAATAGATTTTTAATCAGCAGCTAAATCAGACACTCACCTCTATCTTTGAGTTTGCTGGTTTATTAATAGAAGCCTCAACAAGCCTCTGAGAACAGGATGCAGCTTCCTGCTTTACACTGCTACTATTGATTCTAGCAGATGCTCCACTTGTAGTGGACAATTTGGATAAACAAGTAGTGCCAGGCTGTTCTTGTGCATTGTTTTGCTTTGCAGATGGATGACTTAGGTCATCTTCCCAGGAACCAATTGTAGCAGCAAGGTTAGCTAACCGGCCTCTTCTCCCAATAGGGGTATCACTTGCCAGGGCATTAGATGATTGCTTAGGTGGAGAAACAGGCAGATCCTTTGACTGGAGGGGAGACACAGGAACATATTCAGAGGGATCTGGAAAAAAGGAAAACACATTTATTTTGCTAATATAATGAAATATAGTTGCATCTTTTACATTTTGCTAAATATTGAGTTTATCAACAGTTAAATATTCTTGCCGTTAACAGAATCAAGCTACTAGCTCTGAAGGCATTGAGACTAATCAAGTTAAAGCTTATTACAAAGCAAATAAATTTGTAGCCAAGGAGTTTACTAGGTTTATGCCACTGTTGTGATGAGCAAGGCATCACACTAGGGTGGGGGAAATTAAAGTAAAAAATTAAGCTCCAGTCAGGTTTCGTTATTTTAGGCCTTTCCCCAGTGCTGCACAAGAATTCTTTATGAAAACATTAGTATTCATACACACAAAACTATCTTCTGCTAGCAAACAATCATAGAACCACAGAATAGTTAGGGTTGGAAAGGACCTTAAAGTCGTCTAGATCCAACACCCCTGCCATGGGCGCCTCACACTAGACCATGTCACCCAAGACTCTGTCCAACCTGGCCAGAGTCATCAATGCAAACACTGAACACCACCAGGGCTGCTTAGTAAATGAAGCATACCCTCGCTATCCCAGCGGCGCCGCTGTTCTGCCAACCTCTGCATACGTGTTTTCACTGAAAGAGCTGCAGGAGTTTCCGATTCGGTGTTTGTTTTTCCTTTCTCAAGAGGCTGAAGCAATGAAGCTCTGTTAGAAGCAGTGATGTGCAACTCCGAAGTCATCTCAGGAGAATGCTGGCTTGTGGAACTTGAAGGAACTGGCTGTATGTTCTCTGAACTGGAAGACTGAGACTCCACATTGTCAGGGCAGAGCCTCTTTGACGGTGAGGGCTTTGTACCAGGTTTCACTGTACAGGTCAGAGTATTCAAAGAATCCTCAATATTTTTCAGACAATACAAAATTGTAACACAAATAAAGTTATGGCTTAGGAGTAACTGATATGCCTCTAAGAAACCTGCCCTTCCCAGAACTATCAAGCACAAAGCATTATCTTTGGCAACATACAATTATTTTTAAATAGCTTACTAATTACTTAAAGCATCCGCTCTCAAGTAAAGCTAAACATTAGCCATAGTCAATCCTAGTGGTCAGGTAACTTCATCCATCACAATGGAAGATAAACACTAAGGGGTTTCACTTGCCCATATAAAAAAAGGAGATGGACTTGTAGCAAAAGACAATCTTTGTTGCATAATACCTTCTTCTGCAGGAAGAGGCACCTGGTTCCCAGTTTCTAACAAAGGCTCTCTGACCCTCTTGGTCTGCATTGTGGGTCTCGATCCCATCTTGGGCCGCTCAGCCATTTTCTTCTGCAGGTTCTCTCGCCTGGCACGGGTTCTTTCAAGGAGTTTCTGAGTAGTCAATAAATCATGTGTTACTACTGTACAATGCAATAGGTGTGCTAACTAGTAATAGCCCAAATTAAAAAGGATTGAATTTTATATAGCATGTACCAAGATCCACAAGACCAGAAATTTATAGTTAAGGCTACATTAAGACAAATGCTGCTCTTGGATCTTGCTAACTGATCTACTGTGGCACAATGTGATCGAAACATTCAAAGTCTGGTTTTCTGTCTGGCTATCCCCACCTGCAAGCAGAATGAACAAAACAGGTTTTCTACACTGCCAGCTACATGTTTTTTTCTGTCTGCCTCCTTTTCCTCGCTGTGATAACCCCAGATCTTCATACTTCAACTTCACCCCTGCAATACCCAGAGCTTCTCCTTGTTTTCAGCAAGTACCCGCTAGATAAAAGGTAGCTCACACTGCAGCACATTCCAAGCTACCTTCTTGCTATCTGGCCGATCAGTACAGGTTTGCAAGTTATCTGAAGTCTGGCCTACCAGACAGACAACAAGCTGCAGCATTTTCTTCACAGAGCCAAGGGTTTGGGTCTTTTTACCTAGCAACAAACGTCCATGAAAATTGAAGAAGCAGAGAAGTTTGAGACACTCATTTAGCAAGAGGTGAAGCCAGCTAGTAGGTTTCAAAGCTCCAGCCGTAAAATCAACTAGTGTCTCACATCAGCCTGGCTTTCAAAAGAAACCAGGCTAAAGTGACAAGAGCAATGTCAAAACTAAATAAAGAGAGCCTGAAGAAGGCAATATTGAACTGTCAAGTCTTGCTAGTGGGTTATTTTGACACATTGCCAAAGTATATGGTCAAGTCACCCGTTACGCTAATCCTGTAACGAAATAAACAACATTCAAGTGGTTGCCAAGTGGTCATAAAAAAGTCATTAAATTAGAATTGTGGCTGTAAAAAAAAAGAAAATAAAAATGTTGCTATTAATACCTTCTACATCAAGAGGTAGATTTCTCTTCCTCAATCATAAATTTTAATAGAAACATTAAAAGTTAAAACTAGCTTTCTTAATAAACAGGCTATTTATCATAATATGTCTGTAGACAGAAGAACATATAAAGTGATACCAACTAAGCTCCCCAACAACATTCTCTTTCATTCCCTACCCATTTGATATTTGAACACTATGATCACATTCCATACAAAACAGCTGGTTTAGTAAACATACCACACTAGTAGAAACTGATTCCTTATAGCACCAAGTTCGAAATAGATTGTGCTGGGGTTTTTTTTTTGCCTTTGTTTGTTTTGGAGTGGGTGGGTGGGGAGGATGGTGTCTGTTTTAAATTCTGCATTCACGAATCATTTTCACTCCATTTGATCACATCTGAAGGATAATTAATTACTCCTTTGATCTAGGTTTTAAGGTATTTTGAGACAAGAAATTGTGTGAGTGAATCAATGGTCTTTTTGAAGGGAAGAATATAAACTGCACTTTTTTGGTAGCACGTAAATTATTTTGAGAACTGTGCCAGCCATTATCTGTCCTGCTGCACAGCAATTAAATCCACATTTCACATTTTTAACTGTCTAAGGCTGAAGTCTTCAACAATGTTCCATTGTAGGGCAACACAGGACAAATGGATGTCAATCTCAACAGCTCTTTGTGACCTTCCATAGAGGAGGATGATTTTGGAGAGAGGAAAAAAAGAAAGGGGGGGGGAAGGAGGAAGGGGCTGGAGGCAGGCATGAAATGCCAAGAGTGCCTTGAATTCAATTTTCATACTAGTTTGTCCACAAGTCCCCTTTCCTTGTTTCAGCCTCAAAAAGATAAGACCTACAAAGCGCAGGTAACCCCCACTGGAATAAAATCTTACAGGCTATATACACTAACTGTTCTTCTTGCACAAAACTCAGTATATACTCCACAACACTATTCATACAATTCTATTCAAATACAGTCACACATTCCTTTCTGTTTTGTTAGTTCAGTAAAATGGGGTTTCAGTTGCTACAAATAGGATGTCACTTCCCAAGAATGCACGCCTCTGTTGTTGAACTCCAGCTCCTATTGGCTTTTGGTATCTCAAGTTTTCCATGCAACCGCCATAATTCAAACTCTGCTATTACACATGATGAGTAAGCCAGTCACCAGAACTCAAGACCTACTTTTCAGGTTCATCAACAGGGTATTTGCTACAAGTACCTTCTTCAAGTGTTCTGAAACTCTGGCTGTCATCAGAGGAGGACATATCTATTTCTTTACATCTACAAGCCTGAGAACTACCAAGTGGAAGTTAGAGGATCATGTTTTATATGGCAAAAACAGCTTCTAAAAGTCAGATGAAGTTTTCCTACTTCAAATGCTGATGGACAATCTTGGTATTAATGTATGTTTCAAAGAATGTATTTTGCACCTTTAGAAAAGACACTCAGGCCCCCATGTGATTACCAGAATTTGTTCTACCTTGCTTTACAAGCAGAATGCAGCAAAGGGAGCAAATTTAGCCATGACATTGAAGTAACAGTTAACTTCAAACTTCACATATGAAAATTTTCCTCTGAGCAGCTGCATCACTTATTTCTCTTTGGCCATCCTCCATGCTAGGAAACCACATTCTGCTCTATGAATGTTAGTAAGTACTTCCAAGTACAAAATAACCTAGACTATCTCTCTAACATTCTGGAGTAACAAAGCCTTTTCTGCAAGGAAGGTGAATTATACAATCAGCTATAAACTGAAAGACACAAATAGTATGTACATTATGATTCTAAAAAAGAATCCACTGCACCACCTCCTCTGTGCACTCTGTATTAATAATCTGGTTAAATTCAGAAGAGTATTAGTTTTTGCTTGTAAGCCGAATCAAAAGAAACATTATTTCAGAACTGTCTGATTTTAAAGCATTCAACTGAGTCTTAAAGCAAGAGCTTAAATTCAGTGAGACCAGGGCAAAATGTGTTGCTGTAAAGTGATGAGCAAACACTGAATTAATAGCATGCTTTGGCCACTTAAGGCTTGAATTACACTGCTTTACATGACCAGCACTTACAATACACTAATATTGGTTAGATTTTTACACAGCAGTGGAATGCCCTCCGCGGCATATCCAACACTCTTGATAAGGCAACATTCTAGGCACTCTGCAATGCTAGCCAACGTTTGAATGAAGTTTACTCAAAGGAGTGGCCTCACAGTTGGCCACTGCTTTTCCAAGTCAGTTACCTACAAGAAGGGTGTGCTGAGGTTGGAATACTTCCCAGCACGCCAAACCACTTTGAATTTGATTGAGTCAGCTGGACTTGAAGTTTATTTAAGACAAGTCAGATCATGTCACCCACTACCAATTAAGGAAGGAGGTTTTAGATGTTTATACTTGGCAAGACTTTACGTGGGGGTAGGGTAAATCTGCCTTGGTATAACGTATTTAGTTAATATGTTCAGATCAATACCTTAAACCGTATCTGTGCAGTCACCTTTATTGGACACTCAGTTTATTTAAAGCTTCATATACAGGTTGTTTTCAAGGGGAGGGGAGAGTATTTCCCCAAGCTACTCCATTTGGGGTTACTTTCAAGAGCAGTTTGGGTTTTTGCTTAGGCAGGCTGCTTATTGAAAGCCATCATTACTCAAAGCAGTCACAGGACAGCTCTGCAAGGTGTCACAGACGTGTGACATATCAACTCAGGGTACAGCACAGCATCTCTAAGAAACCTCCAAACTTTACACAGACTGAAACTGGCCAATTGCACTCGTTCTGTTACAACTTTGCCCCTGTAAAACCCAAATGCACACACACACAAATCCACCCTAATGACAACTTCGTTTCCTTTTTCAAACAAAAGAGGAACTGTGCCTGCCAATGAACCTGACCAGTGGCAATTCTGTCTAAAAGGACGCATTTTAAATCAGATTAAGCTCCTGCTTTGGGCAAACCACACGCTCAGCCTTCTGATGTGGCAGGCACAATGCGAGTCAATATCACTCCCGTTAGCTTCCAGGGCTCCTAGTTTCAGCCGAGCGTCTTATCTGCCAGAGACACACGACAAGCAAACACTAAAGCGCCAGGAAACGCGGTCAAGGATCCGCTCAGAAAAGGGCCTGTCCTTCGCAAACCCTTGCATGAATAACCCGGAAGAGCCCTGACGGCCCACAAGCAGCAGCAATACGAGGGGGCTGCAGGGAGCGAGCCTCACAAGCCCACCACCCCCCGGCAGCGGGGGTGAGGGGCGCTGACAGGCCTCACCCAGGAGCCGGGGCAGCCTCTCCCGCCTCAGGACCCGCTCTCACCTCGGTGAAGGGATCCATCGCTGCCGCCTCCGCCGCGCTCCTCCGGGCCGCCCGCAAGCGCCAAACCTCCACCCCAACCGCTCCCCGCGTTTGAATTTCAGCGCCCGCCACAACTGCGCACGCGTGAGGCGGTGGCGCTCCCGTCAGTCAGGTTGATTGGCAGGAGCGCCAGCCAATCAGACGGCAGCCTGCCCTGCTCGCCCCGCCGGCTCCGTGCCGGGTGAGGGAGGGCCGGCAGCGGGAGCGGGGCTCACGAGCCCCCGGCGGGCTCTGGCCTGACCCCTGCTGGCGGTGCTGTGCGCTGCGCGCAGGGAGCGCGGCCCGCCACAGCGGCCTGCTCGCCACCTCAGCGGGGCACAAGCGGCGGGTTCATGGAACCATGGAACGGTTTGGGTTCGGTTGGAAGCCACCTTCAAAAGTCATCCCGTGCAACCGCTCTGCAGCGAGCAGGGACATCTGCATCTAGAGCAGGTTGTCCAGAGCCACATCCAGCCTGGCCTTCAGCGTCTCCAGGGATGGGGCGTCCACCACCTCCCTGGGCAACCTGAGCCAGAGTGCTTTCACCCTCATGGTAAAGGATTTCTTCCTCATGTCCAGCCTGAATCTCCCACTTTTAGTTTATTACCCCTCATCCTGTCACAACAGCTTTTCATAAACAGAAACCGGAGGCTCTTACCTCCGTTACAAGTAGGGCATCACCGCCAGGTTGACCCCACCGTTGCGCAGGAGCGGTGCCAACCAACAGGGTTATCCTTACTGCCCCAAAGGACCAAAGAAAGCCAGGCCTTTTCAGGAATGGTGCTGTAAAATTGCTACACCATTCATTGTCTGCATAATGGTGGGGGTACAGCCTGTAGCAATGGAATTTCCAGTCAGGGGTCTTTTTCTTCATTAAAAGTATTTGCAACTTACGCAATAAAATAAATAAATTTTAAAAAAGATTTAAAAAAATCAGCTAATGTTTCACAATGGGAAGGCCTAAGGAAAAAGAGAGGGAAAGAAAGGAATGCCGTGTTGAAATCAGCAGAACAATGAGCCGGCTCTGCCTGCAGAACAGCACTAGATGTTATGTCAGCCTTTTGCATTCAAACATTATAAATTGCCCCCTTCACTGTCTCCTTAACCCCATGTGATGTGGTTTAAGATTGCTTTTTGCCAGGGGTAAGCTAACGAAAAGTAATCCCTTCCAGAACAAGAAATAACACAATACAGAGTACTTGGGGAATGGGTTTTGCTTGCTTGCAGTTTTCATGGAAATTGAGAGCATGGGCACAGAATGCAGTCATTTGGCTTTTAACATGGCAAGAAAAACATTTTTGCTTCCCCAGGTTTTCCTTCAGCAGTTTTTAAAGCATATTCACTGTTTTCAGGGGTGTATTTTCATTTTCAGAAGTTTGCATTAGCACTGTAATGACAATGGAGCAATTTTAACTAACAAGGAAAGGACTAGCCAAAGGTTTTGTAGCTCTGGCTTCCTTACAATACCAATACAATCACAAATGCAAAACACTGTAGGTGAAAATGCTGATTTTGGTGTATTCCACTGTATAGATCCATTCTGGAATCCTCAGGTAATATTTCCAAAAGCGTTCTTTCTAGTGAGAAATGGAGTTCATTCTTCTGATTCCAAAGGGAAGATGAACAAGATGCTTCCTTTGATTGACAGCAAAATCTCAGTAATACACTCAGAAAATACACTCTTCTGCTAATCACTTGCTGTCATGATTCTGATACTTATGTCAACACTGGTACTATGATTGCATAAGATGCCATAGAGAGGAGAAGCAAATGTATAGCCTAGGACACAATGTCGTGCATCATTATTTCTGGTTTATAGTTTCATTAGCATTAATTCTTCCTAGTGACTTCAGACAAAGGCTTTAACCCTGGGGAAGAGGCAAACAGAGCTTCCTGAGGCTGTGCCACCAGCACAGACATCCCTTTCCCATATCCCACCATCTTTTTGCCTCCAGTGAATCCTGGAGGATGTATGATGCAGGTCTGACGCTGTGTCTTGATGCCTAAGATGAAGCTGGGCTGTTACGAAACTCCCTTCTTCACAAGCCCTGCACCAGGACCCCTGTATAAGGGAACCCTGCACTAAAGAAGAGTGGTAAGAACATAATATCCATCCTTTCCTCATTGATTCTAACATGAAGACCAAACTGTGCCCTTGGATTGTGCTGAATATCCCATCATGCCAGAGACTTGGCCTGCAAATAGGCCATTTCACCCACGTCTGGAAGGTTGGTAGACCATAGGTAGGTAGATAGAAGGGCTGGTCTATTTTATGGCAAAACACAGCAGTTTGGATTAATCTGTATTTCCTATTGCAAATACTATGTAATCAGGAACAATTTTGATGGACAGCATTTAGGATCTCTGTGCCAAACCAAAGCTGATTAAATTGCTTTTGTGTGCTCCTATGATAATCACAGAGGCAACATAGGCTGACATTATCCAGTAAAGGAATATATTTAGGTCAGGAATAAGACAGGTTTCCTAAGTAATCCAACGTGTGATGTGGATTTAAACTAGCATTGCTCAGAGCACATCTCTCTTCTAAGAGCCCCACTAGAAAAACAGATGAACAACTCAACCAGACTTAAAGAACGCAGCCACTACAAGCTTGACTTTCAGCTGGGACTGTGCTTTACTGCACCAAAAGGCTTCATTTATTACATTACCTTGGTAAGTGTAGTTGGGGCGGAAATCCTTTAAACTGGACATTTGCTAGGGGGAAATATGCTGTATTTTCAGAAAGTACAGACTGAGTTTCAAATAGTGTGAATTTTATTTGTTCCCTTGCTTTTCATTTGTTAAATAAGGGAGGTTCTCAAGAAAATGCTGGCTCAATGGAAGGCATTTATATTAAAGGTTGGAAAAGCACACTGTCATTTATATTTTACACTAAATTGCTGTATGATGACATGGATGCATTAGTGTCAACTGTTGTCAGAGCTCCCTCATATAACTGAGGGAATCGGAAATCAAAGCACACAATGAGGAGAAAGAAAGAAAAAAAAATAAGGGAGGATAACAAAAGAAAAGAAAATATGTTAAAATAGAAAAATACAGAAGCAAGGAACGAGACAAAATTCGTATTTCATTAACAAGAGGTAGCTGTCAAGTGGACTCAGTTTCTGGGTGGTTGAACTCTGCATTTTTACAAGGCTGTGGGAGTTAAGAAACCTTTGCCTGTCATGCATGCTGAAAAGATTTACTGAGTTCATAGTTTTCCTAGTATAATATTGCATTTGTGTCACTAAATCACAGAAAGTTTCTCAGGCCCTCTCCTGACTGATTTACACAAGAGATGGGGAATGAGACTTCCTTCTTTTATGTTTCAGTTACAAAATACCCCCTGTTCTTTCTTATCCATATGGTGCAGCTGTACCATTTGCTGACAGAATAATTCTGCACCGGAGCAAAGGGCCTGAGCGAACTTCAATGCCATTATGTTCATTTAGACCATGATGTTAATTTACAGTACCTGAGACTGGCAACTCTGCAGCGTCATGCACATGGATTCATCACATCATCACATCAGCAATTTCACCAGCCAAATTGTAGCACATTTTAGATCCTTGAAATCATTTTCTGGACGATGGAAAAATGAGGAGATTGTTAAAAAATACATTTTTCACCAAAAAAAAGTGTTCTTACCAGCTCTAGTTCCTTTAGAACTTGCAGTTCCTGGAAGACTCGTTATGCTGTAAGCTTCAAGCAGTGCTGACCTCATTCTTGCCATCTTCTTCTCATATTTTAAATGATTAAATGAAACTACAGAACACAGGTAAAATAAATCATAAATCATGCATGAGAATGTTACCTACAATATTACCTTAAAGTTTTTAAAACTAAAGTAGGTGCTCCAAGCATAGCCTGTATGCTTTGGAAAGGAAAGGGCTGAGTGCATGAAATGGGTTTTACATGAGTTCATGACATTTTTTTCTTTACTTTCCATGTTATTCCTCTGAACAAAAATCCATCCAGGAACATGAAATCTTTTCTGCAACAGTAGCATGCTTACACTAGAGGGTGCTCGTTAGACAGGATTTGGGGCTTCTTAGGGAATTGCTTTGGAAATCTCGTTTTTCAATAGCTGGGGAAAAAATGTACGTGAAGTAAGAAGCAGTTGTTTTTAGAGGGAGAAATAATACTGAGATTGGAACAAACACAATTAAAATGTATCAGGGATGATATTTCCCATACACATACCCATGAGGGACACTGCCAGTATACATTTCACTAGAGACTACATATATAATTACATTGAGGCTCTGTTAACAGATGAGTAATCTGTAATATTTCAGTCTGCTTTTGCTTAAAACTCTATTATGACGTGGAAAATAGATTAACTAATGGAATATGAAAATAAGATCATGGCTGCTTGGTAATGAGGGACAGAAACATCCAATGGAATAAAACAACAGTCTGTAGAAGCAGTCCATAGTACAAATACAGCCTCACTGAACGTCTGGTGTGATATGATGGAGGGTTCTCTCACCTTGCAATAAAGCATGAAAGAAGGTAAAGGGAACGGAAATAAGCCAAGAGGTTAGTTTAAGATGGTGTGTGCCCTGCACTGCCCCTCACTCAGAGATTCTGGAGCTCCATCTCTGGGACTCTAGTAACACCCTGATAAAGTGGTACCCAGGGAATCCCAAAAAATCTGACATGAGATGGAGGAGAATGAAGTCTGAAAGGAACTCTGTCTTGGCTCATGCTTCTCCCAAGCTTGAACACTATTTCCGTCAGCTGGATTTGTCACTGGTACCACTTGAAAGGTAAGAAAGCCCCAGCTGGTTTATAGTCCCGTCTAACCCCACAGACTTTGCAGGAACCTGCAAGATAAAGCTAGGTAGCAGTGCCAGGCTTGTACTTGGAAACTGGAAAAAGAAAGTGGGCTTACAACTTGGGTTCTGCTCCTCATCAAGTCCAGTGCTTCTCCTTCAGAACAGGACTTACCAGAAGATCACCTTCTCCAGGCCTGGCAAACCCATCTGCTCTGCAGATCCTGTCCTAAGTGGGAGAATCTGGATATCCCGTGAAATGAAATGCTTTGATGAAGAAGTACATCATCGCTCTTTCCCTGGTGGGACTTTGCCACTGATGTCAACTGTGGTGAGTCATCCTGCTCCCAGCACTGGTGCTCTGCCGGGCCCTGGCATACCGGTGAGGCCTCTCTCTCCAAAGCACCATGCAGTCATACCTACTACTGCACAAAACACTGCATGGTGTTTTGTGTTTCTGGGATATCCCTACTTCATTTTCTACATCTGCTGTAGAGCCTGGACCAGCAAAAAATAGGGGATCAGGTAGACAGGGTGGAAGAGGAAGCGATAAGGAAATGAATGGCAATAGTGGAAGGAACACTGCGCTTTTCTCAGGTTAAGAAAAAAATGAAGTCCCTACCTGATCAGCCAAAAATCAAGTGATATATTATTGAGAACATGTATGTTCTTACATGAATATGAAAACATTTGCTTTTCAACCGATATTATCCCAGCACCACAGAGGAGTTGACAGACTTCAAAAGGCCCAAAGATAAAGTATGAGCATTTGTAAAAATCTCATTCTTTGGGGACAGATTGTCACTAGCCCCGTGCTGCCTGACTTGGCATTGTGTTGCCACAGCAAGGTATCTGTGACTTGCCTGCAGGGGTTTGCAGTTGGGCAGGCAGCCTCCTCCGCTCGGGCTGCCTGCCAGTCCTGCCTGCCCCTGCCCAAGGCAACAGCCTGCCTTTCTCAGAAGGACCCCTACAGAGACAAGGCATTGGTTAGAGGAGGAGAGGTCAAGAGGGTTATATGGGTCCATCAGTCCATAAGGAGGCACATGCTTTACCATGACTGATGTATTTATACAACCCAGCTCTCTGACATAGAAAAGCAGAGTCTTTTTTTTCTTACTAGGTGTAAGTGCATTTGTCAGTGTACAATAGATATCTCTGATTTTTTTCCCTGTATATCAATGGACAACAGTCAACTATATTCGTAGCTTCATATCCTGAGGCTCTGTCGTGGTTTAAACCCAGTCAGGTAACTCGTTCACTCACTCCCCCCCTTTCTTGCCCTCCCCCTGCTCCCGGAGGGACGGAGAGGAGAATCGGAAAGAATGCAACTCCCACGGGTTGAGATAAGAACAGTTTAGTAACTAAGGTATAACACAAATCACTACTGCTACCACCAATGATAATAATGATAAAGGAAATAACAAGGGAAGAGAATACATCACCTCACCACCAGCCGACCGATAACTCGCCCCCCAAGCCCGACCAAGCTCTGACCGATACCTCCTCCAACCCTGCAGTCCCCCAGCCCTTCCGGCTAACTCCCAGTTACATCCTGGGCATGACGTGCTGTGGTATGGAATACCTCTTTGGTCAGTTTGGGTCAGGTGTCCTGTCTCTGCTTCCTCCTGGCTTCCCCCCTCCTCCCTGGCAGAGCATGAGGCTCACAAAGTCCTTGGCCAAACCAAAACATCGCTTGTTATCAGCTCTGTTCCCGAGCTGAAAGTCAAAACACTGCACTGCACCAGCTACCAAGAAGGGGAAAAATGACTGCTACTGCTGAACCCAGGACATTATCCACCCCTTATTCCATACCATTCACGTCATGCTCAGATCCCACATTTTCAATATACCATCACTCTTATCTCAGTACACTCTTATCATAGTGCATGGACCAGTCCCTATAAAGCTGCTGAGTCCATCTGGTCCATGATGTCAGGCTCCATCTCTTGTAACAGTCTTCCAGAGCAGGAGAGACTGTGTGCAGTGTTCACACTCGTGAATAACCTGGGCAATAGTGTCCATTGCTAAGTCCACCCCTCGATCATGAGTCCATCTCTGTGTTGCATCTCTGCTCTGATGGCCTGAAGTGCATTGGGCCCACCAGGCTCAAAATAATTCACTGTCCCCTTCAGCAGTTTCTGCAGCTTGTTGCTGGGGACTCCATACAGCTGCCTTCCATCTCCAATGCTTCCAAAGCACTGGAGGGGCCCAGTGGACTAGATGCTTGCCCATGCTGTCCCACACACCCTGCCACTCCTGGCTGTCCAGCCTTGGGGAAAACTTCTTGGTCCCCCCATATCCTCGTCTAACCCCAGACAAGACCCAAACCTGACTCTGCTTAACTTTTGAGATCAGACAAAATGGTCGTGGGTAGAACACAGCCTGTGTGTGTGCCAACATGCTGATCCCCATCACAATCAGCAGGCAGGTACCAAGGACACCCAAAGGCCATTCAAAACCTTCAGAACTCTCAACTGATGCTGCTGTACTTGTCACTGGGGCTGGTGTAGCTGCTGTGCTTGCCGGCTCTCCCACCGCCAGCTTCTCTTTTCCTGAGTCCAGCTCTTCCTCCTCTGCCTTGCTGGGAAATGCTGCGTGGTCTCCTGCATCCTCCTGGGGCTCGGCGGGCGGCTTCCGGGGAATGCTCTCGGCCGTCGCGGGGCTGGGCTCGGCCGCGGGGCTCGGCTCCTCCGCGGGGCTCGGCTCCTCCGCCGCCTTCTCCCGCTGCTCGGCAGCCGCTTCCTCCTGCTCCTCGACCGCCCCGACCTCCTCCACCGGCAGCCGTCCCCTCGCGGCCTCCGGCCCCGCTCCCGCCGCCGCTTGGTCCCCGGGGCCGCTCTCCCCGGCCGGTTCGGCTGCCGCCGGCTCCCGGGGCCGCTCCCCCTCGGCTCCCCGCAGCCTCACGAAGATGGAGAGTAGGGTGAGGGCCAGGACGGTGAAGAGCAGCCGGACGGCCAGGTACAAGTCCACGGCCACGTCCGTCCCGCCCTGCTGCTGGAGCCCACCCGTGTTACAAGCCATTGCCATAAAGCACAGTGAGACAAGAACCTTAGCCCAGGCCCCATACTTGATAAACACTAACACAGCAAATACCGGCTCTACGTAAGTTACAACATTCTGAAGCTGTGAGATCAACAAGAACAACTCTGAGAGCCAATAAATCAGCATTGTGACGAGTGACTATTAATCCAGTCAAATCTGTCGTTATCTCAACCCTTCGTGCCCCACGTTGGGCGCCAAAAAAAAACTGTCGTGGTTTAAACCCAGTCAGGTAACTCGTTCACTCACTCCCCCCCTTTCTTGCCCTCCCCCTGCTCCCGGAGGGACGGAGAGGAGAATCGGAAAGAATGCAACTCCCACGGGTTGAGATAAGAACAGTTTAGTAACTAAGGTATAACACAAATCACTACTGCTACCACCAATGATAATAATGATAAAGGAAATAACAAGGGAAGAGAATACATCACCTCACCACCAGCCGACCGATAACTCGCCCCCCAAGCCCGACCAAGCTCTGACCGATACCTCCTCCAACCCTGCAGTCCCCCAGCCCTTCCGGCTAACTCCCAGTTACATCCTGGGCATGACGTGCTGTGGTATGGAATACCTCTTTGGTCAGTTTGGGTCAGGTGTCCTGTCTCTGCTTCCTCCTGGCTTCCCCTCCTCCCTGGCAGAGCATGAGGCTCACAAAGTCCTTGGCCAAACCAAAACATCGCTTGTTATCAGCTCTGTTCCCGAGCTGAAAGTCAAAACACTGCACTGCACCAGCTACCAAGAAGGGGAAAAATGACTGCTACTGCTGAACCCAGGACAGGCTCTTACATTGCTTTCACTTCTCTGAACTTTACTGCAAGGCTTGTCTGCTGTTTGTTTCCCCTTGTTGGACTGGATTTATGGTATTGAGCCTCCTTAGCATAAAGCAGGAACAAATTTAGTAGATAAATCTGACTACTGGAGCTGTATCAAGTTGTGCTCTTCAAGGCATCTTAAAATAGCAGTCCCACTGAGTAAGACTATGAGCAAGCAGCACCCACAAGCATGTGCTGCCTTTGCTGTCTACTAGAAACGTAGATCAGACAGCAGTGTTAGACATCTCAGGAGTTTCTAGAAAGAACATGGCTGGAAGGATGGTCAGTTGGAGTCACTTGGTCAATGAAATTGTTCAGTCAGAGGATACTCAGCCAGCTAGGAGCCATGAAGTCAGGAAGGGGAGGCTAACCTTGCCACACTGATGGCCCTGAAGCTCTGCCAAATTACATAGAGTTAGGTAAGGACTCTCATCTTTCCTTCTTGTCAGTACAGAGAAGCAGAAGAAAGATGTTGATGTGAATATGGGGGAGGAATGAAATAAAACCGATGTTAAAATAAGTGTCTCTCTATACATGTATACGTGTATTTAAAACCCAAATGCACATATATGCATATATATTTATATGTGTGTTTGCTTGAATTGTGCAGTGTTAGCTTGTGACAGATGCAGAGATGTATCACTGCTCTTCCAGACTGTACATGTTGCAGAGCTTATTGATAATCGGACACAGCAGGTGGTAGCTATAAAAATCATAGACCTTGAGGAAGCAGAAGATGAAATAGAAGATATACAGCAAGACATAACAGTTTTAAGTCAGTGTGATAGTTGTTATGTAATTAAATACTATGGATCATATTTAAAGGGCACAAAACTATGGATAATAATGGAATACTTGGGTGGAGGGTCAACTTTGGATCTTCTGCATACTGGCCCATTTAATGAGCTACCAGATTGCTACCATGCTAAAGGAGATCTTGAAAGGTCTTGGCTACCTACACACAGAGAGGAAAATCCACAGGGATATAAAAGCTGCCAATGCCTTATCAGAAGATTCCTAATAATATTCCTGTATTACTATAAAGACACTCTTCTGCATGCACGACATTGCAGTATTTTTGACTGGGTGAATATGAAAGGCATAACCAGGTAAATCTGCAGTTATCTCTGGAAGTAATATTATGTTGAAGCTGAAGTACAAGATGCATGCCAGGTTTACTCTGTCTCCTAGCAATGGAAACGATACAAAGATATAGATCTATTTGTATTATGGAACTGTGTTGTTTAAGCTGTATTCCACAGTGTGGCTCACCTAAACCTTACCATTTGTCCCCATGTCCCCTCAGCTTGCTGCAATGGATCTGTGCCAGCTGCACTGATGGCCACCAGGAATGAGAGAGTAACTCATCTTTTTCCCACTGTCCGTCCAACAGACTTGCAAGCTAAGATGCCTTTGAGGTCAAAACTGCTAGATGTACGTTAAGTACATACATAGAATTCTTGTCATATTGAGATACTTTGTAATGTTTTTCTTGGCTGAGTTTTCCACCTTATGCTTTTAATCAACAAACATGACAAACCTTGCTGAGAGCCAAAGCAGCAAACAGGGGCAGGTGGCCTTTTAGCATCCCTCCTCTGTGCCTTCTGCTGCTGCCTTTGGCATCCTCCTGGTAGAGCCAGGAGGCAGCATGACCTAACAAAACCTTCAGGTCATTCTGCGAAGGAAAAATGCTACTGGGAAAAGAAAATAGAAAGCAGAGGCAGCAGATTCAGTGGTGATGGAATCTGAGCACGAGCACTCAGTGAAAAAGGTCTCATGGACACCAGGGAGAAGTAGGTAGGATATAAGAAACATGGAGAGAAGGCACCCACTGGAGAGAGCAAGGAGGAGGAAGAGATGTATAATATACACATCAAAAGCTGGAGTTCCCAATTTCATTGCTATGGCTTCCAAGCATGTATAAAGTTATCATCTCCAAGAGGAGAATTTAGGCTCTGTACAGCAAAACCAGGGGGAAGTTGTGGAAAAATGGTACATGGGCTTTATGCATTAGCAGCAATCTTTCATTCCTGCATCTGCTGTGCTGATTATTTGCAGTGCTTGAACTATTTTGGTTTGTTGGGGTTTGTGTGTGTAATTGGCACATATCACAAGCAAACTCCAACCCAGCAGTGATAGCTTTGTCTCTCTAAATTTAAAAGTGTTTATTCAGCTCCTGCAGTTGGAGATTTGGAGACAAGCCTGGTTCAGATTCTACACTGTTAGCAAAGTACTTTAGAGGGTATTTCAGGTTAAACTGAGACATGTTGACAGAGCATATCCCTTCTCTCTTCCTCAAAGAACTCCAGTTAAAAGGGACATCAAATTTGTCAGCTAGGTGGTAGAAGCGTGTTTCAGCTCTAGGTCTTCATTAGCAGACAGAAAAATGACACCTCAGTTTTTTCATAACACACCTCAGTCTTAAGAGTGCCTTTGTGAGGCAGTAATAATGTGAAAAGGTGTACTTTAAACTCTTTTTTCTCAGTCATTGCCTTTGAAGAGTGGTGTGAAAGCAGACAGAGCTCTCTGATCAACATCCACTCACTGCTTATAGGAAAGACTCATGAAGTAAAGTAAATTTTCCAGGTAGGACACAGAAAGGAGTTCTCAGAAGTATCTGAGCTATTATCTGTGGAATTCCCATCTCTGCTACACGATAACATGGCCAGATCTTATACCTTACAGAACAGTGTTATGGAATGTATGTGTACAGTCCACTGCAAGTATGAATTTATTGATGGGAGGGAAGGTGACAGGCGTTTACACCATTCAGCCAAAGCAGCACACAACTCCCCGGCTCTCCTCACCCTGGCAGATCACTACATTCACATAATGTATATTGAGCACTGTTGTGCTGTTAGGTCACTTTCAGTTAAGTTGCTTTCTCTGTTAAGTGTTGACCATTCAGAGAAGTAAATGCATGAACAGACTAAAACACATTCTTGTGTAGTATGACTTCAGCAATGTCCTTAAGCCTGCAGGAAGAGTACAGAATCTTCCTACACCATGCCTACATTAACTGGTTACAGAACTGTAACTGCTAAGATAGAATAACTCGTTCCTATTTGATGTGCAACAGGCACTTCAAGACGCGCACATTACATTTCAAGGAAGGGTTTCACAAGCAAAGCAACAGATTGCAAAACAAGTAGAGCAACAGACGGCCACAGTGTAAAGCCTATCTTCTGCTTTAAATTCTGTTTACTACTTACCAGTGTATGATAACCTTCTTCATTACTAAAACTGGTTATTGCCCCAAACTGTTGCTCTGGTGCAATCCCTCTGTTCTCCTTAGCAAGTGACAACAGGCACAAGCCCTGCTGAGCGCCCTTGTCCCATGCAGCCCTCTGTCTGCCAGCCTTAGGCTCAACAGATAATTACCAATCAGACCAATTATCAATCACAATGATGACAGTCAGTATTTACCGATGCATTGCGGCGCAGTCACTGAAGTCGGTACCAGTTGTACCTGCTGGACTCCAAGGATAATATCAGGGGTGAACCCGTGCTTGTCGCGACCCGTCAGGCCAAGCCGTCCCGGTGGCAGTGGGGCTCTTCTGGCGGTGGGCTGGGTGCAACTTGGAGCCGCTGTCCCCCACAGATACCTCCCGTCTCCCGCACTACAACTCC
Organism: Pezoporus occidentalis; assembly: GCF_034315485.1. Classification (NCBI taxonomy): domain Eukaryota; kingdom Metazoa; phylum Chordata; class Aves; order Psittaciformes; family Psittacidae; genus Pezoporus; species Pezoporus occidentalis. The sequence goes on from NW_026912854.1 coordinate 2,225,825, forward strand.
CAGGATGCAGCTCGGGCGCCGCCCTGCGCAAGCCCCGATTGGCTGGCGCAAGGGATGCCGGGACTTGTAGTCTGCGGGCTGGGCAGGGTCTCAGCTCCGCGCCCGCGGCTCCTGCCGGCCTGGCCGCGTCGGGTCGGGCCGGGCTGCCGGGCCCAGGGGGGCTCAGTCTCCCGTGTAGCGGCGGGGCCGAGCCGCCTTCGGTGAGGCTCGTCCGGCGCGGCTCGCTGGCTCCTTCTCCGCCTCTTCTCAGGGCTCCCCGCTCCTCCCCGCGCAGGAGGCGGGAGCCCGCCGCGCAGGGGGAAGGCAGCGGGGCAGAGCGGCGGCGCTGCCCGGCCGAGCACCATGCTGGAGTCCATCCGTGTCACCGGTGAGTACCGTCCCCGGGGGGCCTCAGCCGGGCGGGACCGGCGCACCGGGGAGAGGGGCGAGGCCGCGGGGCAGCGTGCAGGTAACCGGCCCCTCCCGGAACAAGACTCACCCGAGGAGGCGCCGAGGGGTTCGGGGGCGGAGGGAACCTGCCTGCCCCGAGGGAGGACGGCGGAGCGGGAGCCCCGCAGATGAGCGCGGACCGGCGGGGCGAGGGGGAGGCGATGCGAATGAGGATGCTGATGAAGGCGTGCCGGGTTGTGTCAGGTGGCGCTCACACCCCTCTCCTCACCAACTGTCAGACAGGTTAACAGATCCTAACGGTATGTGTATAGAAAAACTTGTGTTATGTTATAGGTGACCTGCACCAGGCGGCCCTGCCTTGCGGGGGGGGGTTGGACTAAACGATCTCCAAAGGTCCCTTCCAACCCTAACGATTCAGTGATTCTGCATACATGGTACATAGGAAAACCTTCAGTACAGCTGCTGCTGCAGAGAGTGTTTTCACTCTGATCTTTTCCGTGTTTAGGTTTGACATCATTTCCAAGCACAACTACAGGCTGAGGAGACTGCACTGAGAGCAGCCCTGAGTGGGTCTTGGGGGTGTTGGTTGATGGGAATCCCACCCTGCAGTGAGCATTTGAGCCCAGAACCCCCCATGTGCTGGGCTGCACCCCCAGAGTGTGAGCAGCAGCTCAGGGAGGGGATCCTGCCCCTCTGCTGTGCTCTGGGGATACCCCCCCTGCAGTCCTGATCCAGCTCTGGGGCAGCAGCAGAGGAGGGACATGGAGCTGTTGGAGCGAGGCCAGAGGAGGCCACGGAGATGCTGCGAGGACTGGAGCAGCTCTGCTCTGGAGCCAGGCTGAGAGAGCTGGGCTGGGGCAGCCTGGAGAAGAGAAGGCTCCTGAAGGGGAGACCTGAGAGCAGCTCCAGTGCCTGAAGGGGCTGAAGGAAACCTGGAGAGGGGCTTGGGACAAGGGATGCAGGGACAGGCCAAGGGGAATGGCTTTAACCTGCCAGAGTGGAGACTGAGCTGAGCTCTTAGGCAGAAGCTCTTCCCTGGGAGGGTGCTGAGGCGCTGGCACAGGGTGCCCACAGAAGCTGTGGCTGCCCCATCCCTGGCAGTGTTCAAGGCCAGATTGGACACAGGGGCTTGGAGCAAGCTGCTCTAGTGGAAGGTGTCCCTGCCTGTGGCAGGGGTTGGACACTCGATGAGCTTTAAGGTCCCTTCTGACCCAAACCAGTCTGGGATTCTATGGTATTTGAGTGGGTGGGAGTAAGACTTAGGTTAAATGTCCAGTTCCCAACATCCTGCATCTCTAGTAAACTAACATGCTGTGAAAGTAGAAAACAGTTCAGCACCAGTCTATGTACAGGGGCTTACTGACTAATTCTACAGCTAAAACATTTTCAGTCATTATGGAGAGATGAGATGTTCCAGTGCTGTCAGATCAAGTTGCCTGACACTGCCTGGTCAAAGCTTGAGTGTCTGTAAATCTTAAAGGTGTTTATAAATCTTAAAGGTGTTTATAAATCTTAAAGGTGTTTATGCAGGTGAGGAAATACACTACCAGATTCTGTTATGCCACAACCATAAGCCTGTGATGGCTGAGAGGCAGTGGAACGTTACAGATTCATATACAACACACTCTGTTGCCTGTTTCTTGCAGAATAGTCTTTTCTACAGCCCTCTGCACCCACAAACCACACAGTCTGGAGCTCATAAACCACAGGTAGTTGTTAATCTATTTATATTAGCTGAATATTGACAAATATTTCTCTGTAATGTAATTGCTCAGTTGCAGTGTGTCAGAGAAGGGATCTTGTCACATCCATGCATTTTCTGCTCTCCGTCTCAGACTTCGGTGTCATTACTTGCAGACAGCTCTCATACATTATTTACAGTTCTGTCAGTCTGAAAAGTCAACCTATTGGAAGCAGTTTCTAATTTGGACAAGAAATTCAAGTGTAATGATAATGGTGAGCTGAAAACCAAAAGCAGTGGCTCAGACCATGGCATTCCTGGGATAGCGGGAACTGCTCCAAGAACATCTTTGCTAAGCACCTTAAGAATCATACCTGCAGTTTGGTAAGGATTTGGCCGTTTTGCATATGTAACCTGAGTGACAGCTACTTGAAAACCACAGGAGCTCTCTACTTCTTTTAGAGCAAGGTTAGTGGGACACAGAGCGATCTGTACCCACAGATATCTATGATGAACCTCATTCCACCTTCGGGACAGGTATTTAAGAAGCTACCCAGTAGTGCAGAGGAAGATTTTTCTACAACACTCTCAAAGTCTGGAAAAACATCTTACATTGTGATTTTACCACAGTATTATTAACATGATAAGATATGCTCAGTTCATCAGTTTCCAAAGGATGGAGACAAATAATATAACGTAGGTCCCAAATAGAACATAAAATCCAACACTTCTCTTAATCTCTGACAAGATTAGGCAGTGTCTGTGGTTACAAGATTCAAAGTTAATGTGACTGGGGTGCAACTTAGACATGGAGAGGATTTCATTAGTGCAGAATCATAATGAGATCTGTGGTTCCCACATATCCTCTGTTATCAGTCTTCTCCAACACAGCTGTCACGCTGGAATAGCTGCACGTATATAAATGAACTTACCTTATGGGGTAACACAGTCCAAACACAGTGGATCTGAAGAGAACTCTGCCCAAGACAGACAAAGTTTCTATTGAACAGGAGGGTTTTCTGTCCTTTAGTACTCTAAAAATGCCAAAAAGGGGAGAGGCAGCTCTTCTGCCCCTCCTCGCTTCCTCACATCATCACTTTCCACGTTTCATTTAGCAATTCACCTGTCTCTAGGATCTATGTTTTTATTGTTGTGTTGTTGCAGAGAGGAACAAAATATCATTAAATGGAAGTAAACATAATGGGAAATCTTTTGGGGAGAGACTATGCCTGTTTTATAGTGCGTGTTTTTAACTGTTGAAGAAGTGTTTGGAAGCAAGGGCAATGAAGACAATCTGTGTACGTACATGACATGATTTGAGGGAGGTTCTCAAAGGTAACCAGAGGCTTGGGCATTTGCACTTTGCTGCTGCAAAATCTGAACTGTGTAAAGTCAGGAAGTTCAGATTTGTGGATGAGATACAAAAGATAAAAGCTACATGATCTGTAGCATGATGTGCAGGACAGTGTTATGCAATAGTACAATGATGTTCATTTTCGTCCCTTTTACAAGTAATCTGTTCTGTGGCATCCAGATTTTACAAGATGGAAATCACTGCTAGCCAATCTGTGTAATTAATGGGAGTTGATAATCCTTTCTCCAACAGGCTGCTTTATAGCAGCAGTACAATACCTCAGTACATTTTGAAACACAGAAGCACATTTTCAGAACATGGGCTGTGCAATGAATGGGGCTTATATTCAGAACACTAGACTCCTGTTTCAATAACCAGGCATTGATCCTTGAAAACTCTTGGATATAGTTGAGTTTCCTGGAAGAGAGTGTGGTTTTAGTTTGGTTGACATGTCTGACTGTTAAAAATTATCACTATTACAGATTAGTGTACTGGAGAAAGAACTTTCAGGTTTACTGATTTGTAACATGATTTTGACATTGTCTCAAGCATTATTTTCTAGTTTATTTTGTAAAATAATGATGTGCACAGGACCAATCAAAAAAACTGAGTTAAGTGACTTATGTGAGAAGTGCAGTATTATTTAATATAATCTCTCAAATCCAATGGATTAGCACTGAGTTTGGGTTTCCAGCACAAATATGCATCAAACTGTATCCTGCTTTAGTCAGGAGGAAATTAAGGACACGCTTAGTTTGGCAGCTGAAAAAACACTTTGCTGTGAGATTGTACATACAAAGTAACTACAGAATTGGGGACAACTATTTTTGATATCAGCCATGTGCACATGAAACCTGCCAGCGCGTGTTCAGCTTTTGACCACCACTGATGACACTGGCAGGAGAATTAACATCACTGACTTGTGATACTCAGTCACAAGAAATTATCTCGCTATAACTGCATTTATTACCAGCCAACTATACTTCTTACCTCTGAAAGCTTACTATCAGGAGATTTTGGTACTGGATCAACACAAGAGTTTGAGGATGTTAAGGTAATTTTGAGTTGTTTCTTTGAATTCTGTTTTCTATTTATCACTTCCTAGATACAAGTGTGGTATTAATTCAAATTATTCCCAGTGCAGTAGTAATTTAATTGATTAGTACAGAAGGTGAAGCACTACCACTGCTAGCGTTACATTATCATCTTGCCTGATTTAAGAAGTAGCTGTAATTTCTTGCTTCAGTTTTATCTACAGAAGCAGTCACATGCTCAGAAATTTAACATTTCTGTACTCAGCCGTTCTGGAAACCTTGCTTTTCATTTGCCCTTCTTAAAAGTAAGGGTTCTCCTACGATAATAACTGGGAGAGGTCTGAAGTCCATCTCAAATCCTTGCCAAGAAATAAAGTGAGAGCAGCCATCCTATTCTGTTATCTCGTTTTAGGGTAGTTGTTTTGATACTGTGATGGGAACTGTGGTTTCTTACCATGACGGCTCATGGTAAAGCAGTTTAAGCCATGTAGGCAGGTGGTCACATATGTGATGAGTATGATCTGACAGAAGTTGAACAGGAATGCCAAGGACTACACCAAGAATAGAAAGAGAACTCGCAAGCTTACCGTGAAACAGAACTGACCTTGCACAAGATGTGCATGCTTTAGTGAAAGAGAATAATCTAATGCTTCTATCTCTCTCTTCCCAGTGGAGGAAACACCCAGGCTGCAGATTCCCCATCGCATGTCTGGCAAACAGGACCTCTGTCTCTTTGCTTTTCAGGGCAGCATCTTCACGAGAACTTGGGAACACAGATGGACATGAATGCAGAACTTGGAGAGCATGAAATATGCTGTCATGGTGCTTCTGTTGGGAGCAAAGCCTAATTTTACTGGGAAAATAAAGCTGAAATTAAATTGCTATTGAGGTGTTCTTTTTCCCCTTGGAGGCATTAAATGATCTTTTGCTAATGTTCCAGTCAGAGTATAATTACTGTATGTAAAGTAATTACAGCTCATCTATGTCTAACTGTGGGCTGCAGCTCAAATCCCTTTTGCGGGCTGTAATCAAACTCTGGCCATACCTCCTGTTCTGGTGATCTGTTCATTTCAGGTGCACAAGTCAAGCATTTCTCTGTGGCAGGATCTGTTTGTGCCCTTACTTTCAGCTCACCTAATGTTCTAGGGTGAGCCAATTGAAGAGAGAAGGGATGGTTAGAAGCAGTGAAGAGAGGTCACTTGTGTCTAACAAAGCAGCACAAATGTCAAGCACAGTTTTAATCCTCAATGACTTTTCCATGCAGTTGCCCTGCACCAGGGACCTGTCTCCCCTGAAGGCTATGCCAGGGGTCAGAGCAAGAAAAGAGGATTCATTCATTAAAGGAACCTTATTCTCTTCTTGTACTCAGTTTGGTTTGCAGTGTTTCTTCTCAAGTGCTTTTTTAAAGTCAGCTGTTATTTCAGAACAACACCGAATAGATGAAACAACAGCATTGTCTTAAGGATTCTGAGGGCTGTGTTTGTAACTAGCTGATCTCTCTCCTCTTTAAATATGCCTTATTGTCTGTATTAAGAAGGTATACATGAAACTGAAGTCTTTTAAACTTACCCTGCTGTTTGTATGGTGGTGTAAATCATTCACAGTGGCTGGCCCATTCCTGTGTGCTCATCCTTTCTGAGAGTAAATTCTGTGAATGAGATTTTGCAGCTAAGACCACTCCAGACTGCTTATATCACAGCACAGATCCCTGTGGGACTTCACTGTAAACACTGCTCACATACTCCTATACAGTTTCCTATTTTTAAAGCTACTCTTTATCCATATGGAAAGTCTTCCTTGCATGGTAAAGATCAAGCAGATTTTGACTGAAAATTGGTTAATGGAAGAATAAATACTCATAGTGTCCTACACAGAGCCTTGTTTTAAACAAGTTTGTTCTTAGCTCCAAATAGTGCACTCGTACGTGGAGATCCAAGCATAAAATACTTGTTTAGCTGGATCTTACAAATCCGAAAGGACACAATTCTCCCGTATGTCGGGAAGTTAAGATTGACTTGATGCGGTTGCAGTTAAAACAAGTCTTGTGTTTCATTTATGTTGCAGTTTCCAGTCCCTAAAACTAATATTGCTGCATGGAACAATTAAATTTGTCCTTAGTTTTATTCTTTTTTCCCCCTCTTCAATGCAGAAAAACTTCACTGGCGTAAAACAGAGCTTTCTAAGAAATCGCTCCTGAGACCAGAAGAATATCAGCTGAACGTGAATAGTGAAAGCAGCCTCCAGCACCCACCTTCAGGGATCCTCAAGGACATTTTCACAACGGGAACGAGTAGCTACAATGTCCTTCTGCAGAGCAAAGAGGAGAAAAAGCACCACGCTCAGAAGCAGTCATCTGTTCACCACAAGAAACACAGGAAGACTACAAAGTGTTCCCCCACCTCCCGAAGCAACGAGCACCACAAAATCAAGGTCCCGCTACCCTTGCTCAGCCCCGGCTGGTACTGCACAAACAGACAGCCCTCCCTCATCGTCACCAGCCCAGTGTCTACCAGCGTGAAGTTCACCAGCAGCGTTTCAGTTGCAGGGAGCAGCATAGGGCTGCCATCTCGACCCAAAAGTAGAACTAAGAGGCATTTGAACCTAACAAAGCCAAAGCAGTCCCAGTCCTCAAAAAGCCATGCTAAAGAAGGTGATGGCTCTGGCCAAAAGCTCTGTTTACTGACTGCAATCAAGCCTTCCAACGTGGAGAAAGAGAAGATTAAATTCTTCAACTCAGATTTTACATACAATCCTCAGTTTGAATATGAAAACCCTGCTCTGCCAAACGTGCTAGCTAAGCACAGCCATGCGTCCGACAGATTCCTTAAGCAGGTATAGTTACTTTATTTCCTCCTCTTCCACTGATGAGTTTTTCCTGCACCTATTAAGGTGGTATTTGGCTTTGTTTGTAGCAAGTTATTTCTCCTTAACATCCTCCCCTACTGTTTGAAAAATGCATCAAAGAATACAACAGTAGTATATATAATATATAGTAATATACACTATATTAATAATATAGTAGTATATTAGTAATATATATATACTATATAATATATAGCAATATATATATAATAATACTGAAAGAAAATATTTTTGATTAAAAAAGGAACCTCTTCCTCATATTTACAGGATGCTCTAGGGTAAAGGCACAGTTCCTTTTAAATGGGTTTACATGAAACATGATTTAAGGCAAGAAAGCTTTTCGGGCAATGAAGCAGAGTGTAATACAGGAAAAATACAGTACCTAAATAGGCTTTAGTAACAGAGGAAAAAAGGCAGTGTAGAAATCCTGCCAGTCCTCTTGGTGCCACAGGGATTGGGAGGGGTTAGCAGTTATTTGAGGTCATGGTTATCGGATAAGCAGATGTTGATGTTGCTTGTTTTAATCAACTTGGAAAGGATATTTGCATATACATGAGGCTCAGTCAAGCAGCAGACAAGTTCCATTCCAGAGAGGGGTTAAATTTAAACAGAACTCTCTCCCCCCACCTCAGTACTATGCAGCCACATTGGTAACATAGCTGCAGACATTCCTGTTCTGTGTTACTACCTTGGCTTCCTACCTGTCTTTTGAGTTACAAACCCCCCAAAACCAAGAACAAGACCTTGCTTTCAACTTTGACCTAAGTGGCAAAACCCAGTGCTTATCTGTGTAACAACAGAAGCAGTCCTCTTCCTGGTTTTGCCATTTTTAAATGGTTTATAAAGATCTTACTCAAGTCTGACAATCTTTCTAGAGAATGTCATGTTTCTAGTGATTACCTGGGAGGAGATCCTGCTGTTCCATGAGTTTCACTTCTTTGTGATATGAATATTTCACTTAACCCCTCCCCAAAACACATGGTGAAAAAGATACATAAATTAAAGTACCATGGATTCTAACAACTGGCCCTTGGCTTGTGAAGAGTCTGACTTTCCAACATCCAAGAACACGTGTAGGTGTTACTACCCCTTGTATTGTAAGGCTTGGTCTGTGTTTTCCCTCAGTAGCTGGGTTTTCTTTGTGAGGACAGCCTGTTCTGTACTTCAAATCAGCTTCCATATTTCTAAACAACCCACTAAATCACACTGACACCAAACAAGACTACTCCTTTTACAGGTCTGCCTTTGATTTAGCTAGCAGTATTAGCAACAGTAATCATATACAACAGCGAAGTAGCAATAACTAATATAGCAAACTGATTAATACAAATTATCCCATTTAGTATGAGGTAGCAGAGCCTTAAAAGTTATTTCACGCAAAATGATTTCATGGAACAGGCCTATCATTAATTTACCCTTCTTTTAATACACACTCCCCCCCCCCCAAATAATGGATATTCTGTTAATGAGTGATTCCTCAGTATTATTCTGTTACTCTTTTTCCCTTTAAATACAAAGCATGGGAAAATAAAGGCTTTGTAACAGCTATAAAACGCAGTGAAGGATTTAATACTCAAGGAGATACGATAATTCTGAGACTTAAAACAGAGGACGTAAATTGTTTCAGAAGATTCAGTTTAAGTTTCAGAAGTTCTTCTCAAGAAAGGCATTTATCTCCTGAAAATACTGAGCGAGTGTCTTGCACTTCATAGAAACGACCAAAAAAGCGACTTTAACGCAGCCCCAAGCCCAGCAGGTGGCACTCTCTGTTTTAGCTCCATCTCACTCGAGAAATTCTCATCTCCAAGCAAGTTTTCTACCTAGAAAAAGCAGCATTCCTCACCATTTTAATCAGCAAATACTGCATGAGCACTTGCATTTCCTTAGGATGATCCCTTCCAACCCCAACCACTCTATGATTCTATGCTTTTCCTTTTGCCGTGCAGGTTTTATTTGTCAGAAGATACCTGTTGGTATCTTATAGGAAGTGGCTGTGAAAAAGTACTTACAGTGTCATGAGTAGGGTCTGCAGTAAAACCAGAACTGTGTGCAGCCACCCTTTTCCCTGCAACAAGGACAAGTTCAGTTTGGGGGTTTATTGAAGCACTGCTGGCTTTCATTTGTTGCATACATATTTTAGGAAGCTTTGCTTTCCATGAACAGAATGATTCCCATTTTACAAGAACCTATGAAGGGTGCCTACAGCAACTTAACACTTGCTCTTCTATGACTATTATCTCTGTAAACCCAGATTTTACTGACAACGCACTGATTTTATTGGGGGGGTGGGAGGTTAGGATACTTCAGTGAAATGAGCTCAAAAGGTGCCATTTCAGAGCTTTAGAGGATTTTTAATAACATCAAAAATACTTTTATCCCCAGCTATGGTAGCCTGCTAGGACATTAAAATAGACTGTGTTTTCTTCTTGCCCTTTGTGCACATCTGTGGAATTGGTTAGTACAGAATTATTGCAACGTGTCTGGAAGATGAATCACACCCTGCCCCATTTATTTGGATTATGGTTTTTAAGGCAAAGAATGCTATGGATTTGGAAACCATTAACACAGCAGCGCTGCAGTGGGGAGCACACAGGTTTGTAAGCACTCACCCTACCCCCAGGCTTCTGGTCAGCTCAGTGGTTTAAAACCATGGGCACAGCCCAGCACGTTTATTGACTTCTCACACTTTTAATCAGTCCATTTGAAAACAGCGTTTTAAATGTATCTCTTCCACGTTGTTCTGTTTCTTTGTTTCTCTCCACTCTGTTTTCTTCATCATGAGGCTCGCTCTTGAGTCACACAAGATGTGCCTTTCGGGAAGAGCACTTGAGAATAAAAAATAGCACGCAGACTTGCAGCTTTTCACATTGACTGACATATCTAATAGTACCGAAATTAATTCTCTTACTGCTGCCTTTCAAGGTCAGTGCAGCAACTGCGTGCTCTAAGTGCTATGAATGTTTTCTTGTTAGCTCCTTCTGGCTCAGACTGCCTGTGCTTCACTGTTAAGCTTTCTTAATACTTAATTGTGTTAAGAAGCACTTGAAGTGTTTGTTATTTTTTCCACAGATGGGAGAGGTGGCAATACTTAGCTAGAAGTAATTGTCCCAGTGTTTGCCGAGCAGATGACTTAACAGTTGCAATTTGATTTAACCAGAATCAGCAGGGGAACTGCAGCTTCAAGTAACCTGGGTGTTAACACCTCTTTGAATTCTACATGAAGGCAGGAGATATATTTTTATATACATAGTTATTTAGAAAGGAAAAAAAGCATCATTTTGTTGATTAATCCCCCTGTGGAAGAGTTGTACATCCTTCCCCCTTGTACTCATCAAAATATAGTAGCTTCCAGTTTATCAATGTTTCAGTTGTGTCTTATTGCCAGTGTTTGTATTACTCACCTTTTAAGTCATCAATACAAGTAGTCTGCAATTAGCAAATTTATCAGATGTTGGAAGAATAGTTAGGTGTGGCGGGAAGGCTGAACAACATGGCTTGCAACACCGAGTAATCCTCTGCAACATCCAGGTAACGTCACAACTTTGGCATGTTGAAGATTCAAGAGCATGTCACTGGCTGTGAAAAGCACTCAACTGCAAACCCCCTCATTCTCCACTAGTAACAAATTCCTCCCTAAACTAAGATCTGTAGCTAAGGTGTGTTTATATCTAACACAAAGCACATCAGGCCATCCAAGTAGCATAAGTCCTCAGAGTACTACACAAACATCTCTCCTCTGCTACAAGAGACTGTAGATCGATCACTTCTGGTGATACTATAGTAGGAGTATAGGTTTATTTCAGAACACAGTCTCATACAAAAACCAAGTAAGTATTAATATTTAATTCCTTGGAAAGTATTTGGAAAGCTTTTAATTAAAAACATTTCTACCAGCTCTACATTACTTAAACATGCTCCTTATCACACCAAGAACAAGCACAGAAAAGACATTTTAAACACTGAATACAACTCAAAACACTACAGTGTACTGAATACACTAGTCTAAAATACTGTGCTCTTACCTCTCTCCATTATTTCCACTTGACCCAAAAGGGAGGGCAGCCACCATTTTAGGGCTGTCGATTAGACAGACAAGTTCCATCTGGTACCTCTTTGTGTTACCTACAGACACACCTGGGAAGCTTTCTCCTCTAGCAAATAAGCTCTGCAGGGAGGAAAGGGATGGTGCCTGCAAGCCTTGTCTGTCCCACAGATCTTAACAGAGGCTGCAACCCTTTTGTAGCAGAGCTGCTTCTGAACATAGGACGAGCTGACAGCGTAGGGGCTGGGCAAGGGAATTTGTCTTGAGGCTGCTGCTTCTTTTGGTACTCTTTGGTAGCTATAAGAGGGATTAAACCAGACCTCTTAGACAATAGTGAAAAGAACAGGAATTACTCCTCCTAACCAGTAATCTGCCCAGCCACATAGTCCTTTTTCTCCATTTTTTTAACCTAGTGCTGAAGAATTCACAGTTTGGCCTTATGAACTGTGGCAGTTTCAGTATTCTGCTCCCCAAAGGCTGGAAAATAAGCTCACAGTTGGATGCTGGAATAGGCAAGATTTCCCCTTTCCCAGCAAGTTCTTGCAACAACCGACTTTGAGTCATTTCATCTCAGAAACATGAAGGGCTTGCTGTTGTATTCAGTGCTTGGGGTCCAAAAATATCCCAGACCTTTTCCAGCATCACTAGGGACAGGGCCTGTCCCATATATCTGTGTCCTGTGTGTGGTGGTTCTCCCTCTTGTTTCAGGGCTTCCAGAGCACTTGCCCACTTGGAAGGAATTACTGGGACTTCTGCTTAGCTTGAAACAGTCAAAGGAGAAGGTGATAGTCGTGAGCACCCTTATTAGTACTTTCCTAACCAAGAGAATGGATGTTCAGCAATGAGGAAGCTTAAGTTTAATGACTTTCTCAATATGCATAGGTTCAAACTTGTACCATCTATTCGGAGGTACTGCCAGATGTAAGGTGGCACAGCATGGCACACAGGGGAAAGGAAGCATCCTTCAGTATCTCACCCGTCCTCCTGCGGTTGCAAACAGTGCACTGGGTTAAGGTGGGAGAGGCTGCTGTGTCTGTGCCTCTTCAGTGGAACATAACTCTGAAGAACTGCTGTTCATATTGTGCTGTTGATTCAGGTGTCTCACAGCATTTTAAGAAAGGCCTTAAACAGCTCAGGAACAGTTCAAGAGGGCCTTCTGACTCCAAAACTCATGCTGCCCCCCTTGGCCCACATAGGTCTTGGCTCCAGGGAGTTTGCTGTTACACACCTCCAAGCAGGAAGTTTAATGCACATTTACAGTGCTTGTTTTCTCACTGTTTGTTGTGATGAGATAGCTTTAGAAAACACCTGCATCCAAGGTAGGAGTCCTCTGAGATAACATCACCAAATAAACCTACGCAACACTGCATCTCATAATAGTAACGTCTTTATAAACAGCATGAAAACAGAGAGCTGGTTAATAAAGTTTACAAGCTGTTCTCAAGCACCCGTATTTTTATGAGCTTTCTTGTTGAGAAGAAACTGTCCTTTTGCTCTCAGATGGTTTTGTCAGTCCTCTGCTTCATCAGCTCTGCTCTCATCCACCCATACGTGGCTTTGATCAGATCTCTAGGTTTGTCCTGCTCTCTTCAGAAAGTATGTAAAATATCTTTGCTATTCTTCAAGCCTTTTATCTTGTGCTAGCTTTACTGGCTTCCTTCAGCCTGTGAGCCTCACCTGCCTGTTCTCCATACAAGGGCTTTATCATCACGTTATTGGAAGAGATTTTATTCACTGTTCGATATGAAATGGAGCTGCACTTGATGTTTGCTTTGCTGAGGGGCAGGATGGGCATCAAAATGTAATGTCTGGAACCCAACAGCCACATGATCCTTTCACTATGGCCAAATATTGATTGAGAGAGAAGTACTGCTTCACCTATGGCAACACTGTGCCTGGGGGCTTACCAACCATTCAGCTCAATGGATGGGCCCCTTGCAGCACCTGAGCCAGTATTGTGACCTTGTTTGATTTACTAGTAGAAAGACCTAGCCTGAGTGCTGGATACTTTCTGAAAGTTGCCTTAACATCCTTAAAAAGGAAAGGACCAAATCGTGGTGCCTATTGAAAATAACCTCCATCCCTGCCTCAGTTCCTCCAGTGAATAACTTCCAGAGAATTTAAAGCCAGACCTTTCTACCCACAGGTTCCACTGGGTTTTAAAGTACATTACTGAAAACTGTTGAGGGGCATGCCATTCTGTACAGCCATACATTTGAACACAGACTTATCACACACACAGTGTGTTTTGCTCAGGGAAACCAGATACACCAAACTAGTGGTTCACAGAAGGATCTGGCACCTCACAAAGGAAACTGAAGAACTGTTATCATGAATTACTCAGGCATAAACAGGGGGCAGGAATTTTGGGGTAGCTTCCTTACCCAGTGATTTTGTGTAAGGCAGGAAAATGCCTCAGTATTCACAGACACTGCAGAACTGATGAAACAGCCAGTGTTTATAGAAGGTAAAAATTAATTTGCAATAAATTCATATATAATTAAAAGGGAACCCTTTGGGGAAATAGACAAGCTATTAAACAAGAGCTAGATTTTGCTCTGATTTGTTCTTTACAACTAGCCCTCGATCCTACATTTTGCTAGAAGCAACTGTCATTAATCTCCAGAAACACTAGGACTTGCATGAGGGATTTATGTGTTCCTTCACTTCATGCTTGCACACTAACCTTCCTTCATTTATCTGAGGTCATTTGTAAATAACAAGTGATGTTAAGATTTGACACAAGAAAAAAATATTTACTGCCATAGAAAGACCTCTCATCTCTTACTATAATCTTTTAGGCCCTGCTATACCTACATTACACTTGTACAAGGCCTAATGGGAACCAAAATCCCATTTACCTCATAGGTCACCAGAACAGATGCATATTGGTCTTTACTCATATTTCTGAGCAATAAGTTAATGGGAGTAACAGCAAAACTATCAGCACAATCTCTGTCAAATACCTGCAGCAGTGGGTCAGCAAAATGATGCCAGAGCTGCCCAGTTTGCAACAGATGAGAGTGTATCTGTCTTCTACTTTTAGTACATCCATCTTTACAAATGTGGCTTGTTTTGAAGTCACAGAAGGGCTCTGCAGCCTTCCCAGCTGCAGTCCCATTGCCTCTTGTCTTCAGGAGCAGGAGGATTTATTTTCTCTGCAAACAATTGAGCCAGAGGTCTGTGAGGTGCCTGTTGATTCTCTTGGGAGTTACCTGTTTCAATGCTAAATGGGGCTGCTTAACCCCCACCATGGAGCTGTGCTGCCCTGTGTCACCATTGCAGTGTTGTCAAACCATTTGCAGTGGCTCAGGTGGTGGCCCAGCTTTCCTCTTGTTCCAGTATCTCTCTTCAGACATCCTGATGTCTGATCTGATAAAGATAACTCGAAAAGATAATGTGTTCCTCCGTGGTGCCTTTTTTCATAACATCCATTCCTTATTCACGCTAGCTCCAGGTCACAGCAGTGAGACAGTAGATGGTAGATCCTTCGCTTCCAAATTGCTTCACCTCCCCAAATGAAAGCCTTCTTAAAGCTAACCCCCCCACAAACACACCTTAATCTGTTCTAAGGGAGTAAATTATGCTGCTTTCTTCATCCTTGAAAAAGAAATTCAGATCTGACCAGGAGGCCCTTCAATATTAATAATAAGTATTAGAGGCAGACAAAGAAATACTAAGCATTACGTGCAGTATTTCTTTGGCATTCAGGTAAATGATATTTCTCTCATCAAAGAGCCACAGGACTTTACACCTAGCTAGCATGTATGGCTTTCAGTAGCAATTACTCAGGGTTGCTTAGTTTCAACTTGAAAAAAACAATAGGATTGTTAGCAGCTGTGAGGGATACAAAATGAATCCTATTTTCATGGACAATAAATCTGACAATGTCAGATTTACATACCTGGAAGCAAGCAGCTTGGTATCAGCTTCATGCATGGGGTTAAGTGTACAACAAAAAGATTCCATCTGCAGAGTTTCCACCTTCATCATTAATGTTCTTGCTAAGAAAACACCAGTAATTTTTTAAGGTAATGCCCGTAATAATTTTTTTTCTCTATGAGATTCTTGGGAGCTTCTGCTATCATATCTGTGGAAAAAGCCATTCCCTGTAGCTGGGCTTTTGCTGGGCAAGAAGTTGTTTTCCTCATCTTCTTTCAAAGGTGTGAAATGACATGTTGGGAAGTAGATTACTGGGCACAAGCATTTCATACCCTACCAGTAATACCTTCAATAAGCAGAGTTCTGATCACATCATAGGCATCATTCTCTGCTCTCCACCCACAAGGGTATTCCAGCAGCAGAAGGACTATTGATACCACATTACCTGTCTAATTAAACATGCCTCATTCATGTTGGGTGGTTATAAAGAAATACTGTGATTTAAATTAAAGGTTTAAATCATAGAATCCCAGCCTGGTTTGTGTTGGAAGGGACCGTTAAGCTCATGCAGTTCCAGCTCCTAGCAGGGACACCTTCTACTAGAGCAGGTTGCTCCAAGCCCCGTCCAACCTGGCCTTGAACACTGCCAGGGATGGGGCATTTACCACTTTTTTGGGCAGCCTGTGCCAGTACCTCACCACTCTCACAGTAAAGAACTTCTTGTATCTAACCCTGTTTCAGTTTGAACCCGTTACCCCTTGTCCTGTCACTACAGCCCCTGATGAAGAGTCCCTCCCCAGCATCCCTATACCCCCCTTCAGATACTGGAAGGCTGCTATGAGATCTCCACGCAGCCTTCTCTTCTCCAGGCTGAACAGCCCCAACTTTCTCAGCCTGTCTTCATATGGGAGGTGCTCCAGTCCCCTGCTCATCCTCGTGGCCTCCTCTGGACTTGTTCCAACAGTTCCATGTCCTTTTTATGTTGAGGACACCAGAACTGCACACAATGCTCCAGGTGAGGTCTCACAAGAGCAGAGTAGAGGGGCAGGATCACTTCCTTCTACCTGCTGGTCACGCTCCTTTTGATGCGGCTCAGTATAGATTAAAAAGAGAGAGGGAGAGAAAGAATACACAGTCCTACATGGGGGTCTTACTGCACTCATATTTGCTATGCTTTTGTATTTTGTAGTCCATTAACATTATGGAGCGGACACTGCAGAAGTATGGCAGCTATGAGAAGTTTGAGCAGGCCACTGGAGGCAGCTTGCTGACCAAAAGTCGCATCTGGAATCACGTCAGGAAATACATGGTGAAAGAAGGCTGTCTTGGTGAGGTAAGTCACCCATTGGATCAGGAAAGAAACATATATGTCGCTCTTAGAAATGACACGTGGATGGGCCCCAGAGACCATCTGGGAGGCCTTTCCTCCATAATGAAAAGAATATTCCTTACATCCTGTTTTTCTCATGGCTGTGCCCAGTCTGATTGTTGAACAATTGAAATGATGCAGATTCCTCGTGAATGCTTCAGCCATCTCTGAGCCTGTTTCCTGATTCATCTGTGCTTGTTATCAAATTCACCTCTTTGGGGAGTACCCCAGAACGACACCCTTCCTTCCCCTTTTTCAGCTCCTTGGAGACCAGCACATTTCCATTTATTCGTCAGCTCTGCCACCTGCTCTCTTGTATCAAGCTGTTTGCACCAAAAGGAAGAGTTAAGAAAAGGCCAAGAAAAATAAGCAGCAGTCCAGGAGGCTGATTTATAAGAAGCAACACAAAGGAAAGTGACATAAGTGAATAAAAATGTCTGAAAGAGGTTGGCTTGTTCAGTTGGTTTGAGTGCCTGACTGTAATCCCCTAATTTTTAGAGCCCTATGCAAAAAACACTGATTTCCACCATTCAGAATGTCAAAAGTCCAGTTTGACTGAGTTATGCAGAATTGCTTGGAAAAGTCAGATGAAACTGGATATATAAAGAGAGAATTACTCCAAATGAAAGCAGCAGCTGACACAGCCCAAGACTTGGATGAGATCACTGGCAGTGAGCAACAGGAGTCTGGAACGGGAGCTCCAGAGACAACAATCAGTTTCCTAGAAACTAGGTTTCATTCGTAAACATAATATTATTAGGAGGAACTGTTAAACTCATGACACTTTTTGGGGAGACTCCAACTGGACGCTGCTACCAGACTTAGCTGTTTCTAAGACTGAGGTTATAAGACTATAGTTTAGAGCAAGCAGAAAAAAAATCACATTTTAGGTCTTCGCTATGCTTTTATCTCCCTTTGCATTCATTTTGTCTTGGATTGTCTTCATGGAAGGAGGACCCTACATCCTCATCAGACATCCCACATCCATCTCTGGGAAATGCTTTACTTTTTCTGCAAAAGCAGGGTTAATACATCACCCTTAGCATGGTCTAAAACGTTCTGAAAATACTCTCTCAAGTCGGAGAGGTGTTGAAGTGGTACCTGTGCGTTAAATCTAAATCCTTCCTGCATCCTAAATACAGGATTGATGGGACTGACTGTTTGCTGTTGAACTTGAAGCCGAGTGACGGGGCTTGAAAACAGCGAAGTGTAATGTTAATACCATTGATCCCTGGGTCCTTTTTTGTTAACTGATATTAAAAAATTCTCTCTCTTATAGGTACTTTCCCGTGTACTCCTCTGAGCTGTACTGTTTCCTTAGGCATTACATGAAGAGGGAAAGATGCTTAGTCTTCAGCAAAGAGTTTTCCTTCTTCTTCCCATTCATTTGTTTAAAAAGTCTTTTTAAACTCAAAAATGACAAAATACATCAATTTGCATTAATTTCCTTCTCTGGCAGCTTTTGTTTTGATTACCAGTTTTCCATTGGTAATCACAAAGTAAGAACTAAATGGTATATAAATATATGCACACTATTTATATATACACCAAATATATATACCAAATACATGTATGGTATATGTATTTGTTTTCCTGGTGTAAAAAACCCCAATACCAGTTTTTAATATTTCAGTTCTGCATCATGTAGCAGGAAATCAAGTACACAGTGCTTCCCCTTTTATTTATATGGCTTTAGAACTGCAACTAACAAGATCTAAGAGAGTCAAGTATATAGACACCTAGTTTAATTATGTGTGCTTGTCTAATATTTTTCATTACTCAGTAATACCAAGATATTTAGAGACAGTTCCAAAAAATCGGGTGCGTATCTCAGTGCACATGCTGAGACCTGAGGTTTTGTCAGCAGCACAGATAGCTCAGTGGAGTCAGAAGTGTCTCTCAGACTCGATTCCTGGTAGCAAAGAAGAGCTGTGAAGGTCAAGGGACCAAAGAGTAATGCAATAATGGGAGGGTCAAAGGAAAAAGCAGGACCGGGAGTGCGAAGAGAGCTCTTTGCTACCTGAACTCTCTCATCTTTAGATTGTGGTCCATCTCACGGAGGACCTGCTGTCTCGAGCCTCAATGACAGTGGTGAATGGCCGCCCCACTCTCACTATCAATATCTCCACTGCGCGAGAGCACTGGCTGGAGGGGATGCTGAGACATGAAATTGGTATGAGCATGACATCAGTTCTCCATGCAAAGGGGAGTACTTGCATGCCTTCTGACTCCTTTTGCAATGGTGGCCAGGCACTGTACATATACAGAAGGAACATTCCTATCTAAAAATCTGTGCTGCAGGTTCAAGGGAAGGAGAAGCCTATTTATCACTGCACCATGCACTAAAAGGATTCCTAGGGTTCACGCACGTCTGCATTTTAGGTTAGATCAGGAGTGGGCTTTTGAAGTGAGCGTGCCAGCTCTCCCACTTACTGCACTGAGGTTCACATGCCAAAGGAATCTTGGAGCAGGCAAAGTGTAATCTTCCAGATGATGCTAGCTGAGAGGCTCTGCTCCAGGGCATACCTTCTGTGTTGTCACTGCTCGGGGTCATTTTGCTCATGAGTTCAATTTAGAGCTAGTCTGGAGTTAAAAAAAACAAAGGGAAACAAAAAGATGCGACTCTTCAACCTCAGCACCAGCCACTTCACTGGACAAATCTGCTTCCATTATGCTGCACTGCTTGCAAAAGTAGGCATGCTTTAGGTGTGAAGAATTTACCCAGTGCCCCCTAAAATGGTGTAAGATTGCCTTGATTTTGCATTACACAAGCTTGGCCCAACCCTGTGGAAGGTTTCTATAAAGTTTCCAGTGACTTGTTCTAATTAAGTACATCAAAACTGGATAAACTTGGCTAGTGCCTGAATTTCAACTGAAGACTCACATAACTTACACTGGACATAGAGGACATAGCCTCTTCCAAGGATTTTAAATCACCTTCAAGAGGCCACATTTCTGCCCCTTCACTTTGATTCTCCTTCCTTCTGTCCATTACAATGCCTAGCCTATGCTAGAGGCATTCAGCAAGTAAGATGCCTTTGAAAATGCCTTTCCATGGATTTGGGAACTCAAGTCCCTGCTGACATTTGTTTTCCTTTGGTATTTGTGGGAGTCCCATTTGCAGTCAGCAGGTGAATAATTGCACCATGTGTCTACATCAGACAGAATTCTCCGTTGTAGACAAGTGCCTGGTCCTACCAGTTCAGAGTCGTGAAATGGGCATCTCCTTCCATTTTTTACATATATATATATATATGTCTATAGATAAAATCATTAGATGCTACTGTTGTAAGTCCCATATTCTTTTCTTTTCAGGAACTCATTACTTTAGGGGTTTTAACAACAACAGCCAGCCTTGGTGCAACTGGAACGGACGTAGAAAACACGGGCTAAAACCAATCAACCCTACAGAAGAGGGGCTAGCAAGCATCCACAGCGTCCTGTTCCGCAAAGACCCCCTCCTTTGGAGAGCTGCCCTGCTGTACTACACCGTGTACCAGGCTAGCCAGATGTCCTTCAGTCAGCTTTTCCAGGACTTGGGGAAATTTGTCAAGGACCCCAATACTAGGTGGGATTACTGCGTACGAGCCAAGAGAGGGTGGACTGACACATCACAACCAGGTGGGTTCCCTCTTTGTCTTCTCTACTGTTGTACCTCAGGGATGTTTTCCTCATGTCACGCACTACAACCTTGCCAAAACAGAGCCATGGGATTCTGGACTTCCTGAAACAAGGGAGCAGGATTTCTGCTGTTGAAAACAAGGTTGAAAATGCACCTCCGTGAGGCTTTCAGACCGAATGTAGTAATGGATGGTTTTTGTTCTTGGAAGTGGGAATATAACTGCAAAACACTGAAGGAGTTCATACAGTTTGACCTCCTTTCATGTTTATTATGAGAGATGTAATGGTGCTATGGGTATTCACAGGCACCATCTTCTGTGTTTGATTTCTTTCTCTGGCTAGTGGGTTTATCCTTTACTTTGTTTTGGGGCAGGTTTTCAAAGCCTGGGGTATAAACATCTAGTTTTTTTAAAATACAGTTGTTCTGCTCATGATGGCTCCTGGGAATATGCCTTGAACAAACCCTGACAGAGTACTATGTCTCCTGCTTCCTTTTAGGCTGTTTCAATAAGGATCAGGTATACTTGGATGGCATCCTCCGAATCCTGCGATATAGGGAGTCCATTGATTTCTACCTTCTGACAGCCCTTGGAAAGGTGAGTGGACTCATTCTTACCACAGGGTACAGCTGTATCATTTCAGCACAGCTGCCTTTAAAGAGCTGTGAGTCATTGTGCTCTGCTTTTCTTTAGTCTCTGTTCTGTACAGCACCTTGTATTACACAGTGCAAGTTACAAATACTTGAGGTCCAAACAAATTTGTACCAGCTTTTCCTCATTCCTCACTTATCAGATTTAAGAGTTTATGGTCATATTTCTCAGACTTTCCTCCCTTTACAGGCTGGTATTTGACTTGCAGTACAATGGATTGCCTTGGGCAGCTAGTGCTAGATAAGGTGGTGGTCCTGGTTGAAAGCAAAATGAACCATTTGATGCTAACATATCACCATCCACAACAAGGAGTTTTCCATTTAAAATTTCTCTCACTGATGGCACCTGCAATGATTTTTAAAAATCAGTTGGTTTTGATTCTTTTCCCAGAATACATCATTTTTACATTCACAGGACAGATTTTGTGCCATTCTAACTGCCATTGCTTGTTTGCTCTCAAAATCACACTAAGTAGTGCAGAAACTTTGTCACGCTTCCTGAACCAAATCCCTGGATTGCTAAGTTTCCACAGTTCATAAAGCAGGGCTCATACTCACATAAACCAGGATTCAAACTGGTGTTGTTATGCTTGCATTTAGAGCTGGTACTCCAACATTTCTGCCTACTTGGCTACCAGTGGGCGATAAAGGGAAGCGGCATATTATGATTGAGGGTTTTGGTCCACATGTTTTGCCTTTAGTGTCAGAAATACCCGTATTGGTGAGCAGAGCTATTTAGGTAACTGAACCAAGTTAAGAAGCTCTGAAAAGAAAATTGCACTATAAAATAAGTCTGTGCAACTTCCTTTTGCTTTAAGACTGCTTAACTCCACACAGCTTCTGCCTGCTAAACTCCTGAGCTTAGCAGGCAGTGCTCCTGCACTGCTTTATGCCTTTCTCTCTTCAGGGAGTCTGCAGGATTGTCAAGCCACTTCAAAAACATGCTAAGTCATTAGTCATACGATTACAGATTCCACTATAATCCACATGGCAAGGCATTCACATTAGAGGTCTACAAGCAATTTAATTCTAGCAGTATGATAATTTATAAGTGCTTGACTTTACAACTTCTAAAATCTAAAGAGGGATCTAGAAGACCACTCTAAATGCTCTTGCTGCATTCATCTTTTGCAGTCCAACTGGAAATCTGTGTAAGAGCAATGCCTGCTCCCAGCATTGCAGAACCACAGAGGTCTGCAGGGACCTCTCAAGATGAGCTAGTCTGACCCCCGTGCTTAAGCAGGGCCAGCTAGGGAAGGTTGCCCAGGACCATGTCCACTTGGGCTTTGAATATCTCAGCTGATAGAGACTCTACAACCTCTCTGGGCAGCCTGTCAGTGTTTTACCACCCTCACCATAAAAAAAGTGTTTTGTGTTCAGATGGAATTCTGTGCATTTTAACCCATTGCCTCTTGCCCTGCCAGTGGGCACTGCTGAGAAGAGCCCAAATTCCTAGTCATTCCCTCCCATCAGGTGTTCATACGTCCTGGTAGAATCTGCCTGAGCCTTCTCCAGGCTGACCAGTCCCAGCTATCTCAGCCTTTCCTCATAGGAGAGATGCTGCAGTGCATTCATCTTACTGACACTTACTGGTCCTGCTTCAATACCTCCATACAAGTAAAACAAGTTCTGCGGGCATAGAGAAATACGGAACTTGCACTGAGATCTAGGCTGTGGTTATTCCGAGTTTATCACTGTTCTAAAGGGTGATTTATTTGTTTGTTAAGGGTGGAATGGGAGGATGAGGTTGTTCCAAAGGGAGTGTTAAGCAGGGCTGGCGTGTCTTCCAGGTTAGACGAAAGAGCAGGGGATTTAAATATAGGGAAGCCCAGCATTGACTGGGAATATTTTCATTGCCTTTGGAAGATTCTCAGCGTTGTATCGTAACAAATGAGCTCATCTTTCTCAGCATGACTACCTTGGGCATATTTTCATTGCAAATACAATAAAGATATAAACATAATAGGAAACTACAGCAGTCAACTAGAGCGCCGACAACAAATAGCTTCTGTGCTTTAGCAGGTAGTTAACACAGTAGTAAAATCAAATCACTGCTTGCTCAGTGAATGTATTTAAGACAGAGCCATGCTGAAGTCTGTGTGTCTTCTGTTTTCATTCGAGTGCTAAAGATCTGGCTGATGGAGGCAGCCATGCCTTCCTGATGCTTCTGACATTACTTACAGTGTAGTAGAGAGCAGTGTGTGGAAACAGAACACATGCAAGCTGTCCAGCATACCCGAAAGTGGCTAAGGAAAAAGCTTGAAGCCTGAGAAAATATACTTTTTAGAAGGAGCAGTAGGATAAAAACATGGTTTTGATGTCCTCAGGACGTCAGCTTCTTTCAGCAATTGCAAGGCCTGGAAATACATCCCATTCAAACCATACCTCAGATCAGATACTTGTTTCTTGGTTGCAGCAGTAACAGAAACCTTGAACATAAAGGTGGAAAGTGCCCGTTTTGTTTCCTTTGGAAGGAAAAGAGGTAGAATTTCAAGTTGGGACGGGAAGGAAGGTCAGTATTTAGTCTCATTTACTGCTGTGTCTCCAGACTGAGAGATGATATGACTTCATACAGCTCTTCTGTATCTACTCCTAATCAGGTGTAGTGCCACCATCTTCGAACAGCAGTATCCCAGTGACTGGAGGAAACCTGGGCATGGGTGTAGGTTTGGCTTTTTAATCAGGATGTATCCTGTAACTAGGAAAGCACAGGTGTGCACTCAGCTGCAAATTCACTCTCCTTGCAGACTTTGTTCCTGTTATCATCAGTGAGATATGCAGCTATCTCTGCCCACCTCCATGAATCAGGCTCAGGATTCTGGATTACACCATCCTATCTTTCCAGAGAGGCCTTCCATGCCCCTTATACATTTGTAGATCATTCATGCTCACTTTAATCTTTTCCGAATAGAAACCATCACCTGCAAAGAGGCCAGACTGTTCCCAGGGAACCCTGGCTGCACAGTGCTCAGCTCCTTACAAAAAACACAGGGTGAAAAGGTTGGAAGGCTCCACTCTGAAGCCACCTCGCACAAACCTGCTGTGAGGAAATAGGATGTGCCAGTTAGCAAGCACAGCCAGGCTTGGGGGTTTTGCCAGTACATCCGCTTCTGTCTGCAGGGTGCCCAGAACACAGGTTTAGACAAAGCAGCAGCCACATAGATTTCATCACACTGGATGGCTGCCCAAGGAGCCCAGTCCTGTGCTTGCGGGCAGCTTGTGTAGCTGTTGCACAGCTAAAGCGTTCATCCTTCCTGGACCTTCACTCACAGCACCTTGAGCGACTGTGAGCTCGACTTGAAGCCTTAGCTTGTAGAATTATAAGACTATGGAGAAAAATCTCAGCTTTCATTAGGAAAAAGTAGTATGTCCTGTAGTAGCTGGAAAACATTTGGGAGTGTCACCCAGAAGGCTCCGGTCTCCAATGGTAAAGTGGCAAACCCAGTCTCTGCCCTGCTATTAAATGGGAAAAAACACAAACTGGCGTGCTTAAGGGTTGCCCATACTATAGTAAGTTACTAGAGGCGCCTTTTAATTTAGCTTCGCATAAGCACATT
The DNA here is from genome assembly GCF_034315485.1 of Pezoporus occidentalis. Classification (NCBI taxonomy): domain Eukaryota; kingdom Metazoa; phylum Chordata; class Aves; order Psittaciformes; family Psittacidae; genus Pezoporus; species Pezoporus occidentalis. The sequence continues at coordinate 2,250,266 of NW_026912854.1, forward strand.
TGCTAGTGAAAATGAAAACTCAGATTTCAGGCCAGCTGCCACCATGCCCTTCCTAAAGCTGGAGCCTCCCTGCTTCCTATAGCATGCTGCCCTTCACCCCCTTTCTAGTCCCTCAGTCTTTGGCACAGTGTTTCTGCCCTTCTCTTGTCAACCTTTCCACCTCTTTGAGAAGAGACTCAAAGACTCATATGTGCTCCATTGTTTCCCTCTCAATTCCTGCAGCTGCTGTAGGTGATTCTCATCCAGGTTGCTACAAGTGAGTTCACTGATTGGGTCAAAAGCAGAATCCGGTAGTGTGGTATTTGCTAAAATGATACGTTTTTTTTTTGCATCTTCCACTGAGGCACACAGTTACTCAGAGAATCACAGAGTGGTTTGGGTTGGAAAGGACCTTAGAGCTCATCTACTTCCAACCCCACTCATGTTTTCAAAGGAGTCTCACAAGCTTTTAAATCCCCTGCTCCAAAATATTTTCTCACATACAAGAGAGAATTTAGAGTCACAGCAGAGAAGCAACAGGCCTACAGTGTGAAGTTAAACCATGTCCTTCCTTGCAGATCTCATATGAAGATGTGGACCGCCTGAAAGGATTAGCCGTGATTGAGAACATGAGGGTACCACACTTTCTGCAAGACCATGCCCGGTACATGGAGCACTTGGAAAAGATCATGCAAGTCAATAAGCTGACTGATGAGGAGCTCCAGGATCTCATAAACTAACAGCATTAGCCCACCATTCACATACTCTGTGAGGATGCAGAACTGGACTTCCAAGAGCTTGTAAAACCGGAGTTACGAGAGGTGGCATGGGAAGGGTAGCCAGAATATGTGGAATTGGGGAAAAGCCCCTTTATGTTCCTCTTGCATTGTGATTGTATCCTGATCATTTTTTAAAGCTTTTGTGCATTTTTTTACATTTGGCTTAGAAATTCTTTTGCAGTGATCTGTCCAATCTTCTGCTCTGTTTTATATGCTTGGTGTAGTGCTTGACACTGCCTTTTCCCACCCAGGTTTAGAGGTGGAGGAAAGGAGAAAAAGGAGAAATTCCCCCTTAGTTCTCTTGTATTTGCCCCGTCTTTGGTCCTGGTTTTCATGGTTCATAGCAACATAACTTCTGCAGATCAGAACTCAGTTCCAGTGCTTTGCCACCCTCAGTGCAGAACTCTTTACAATTTGGTCACCATTGCAATGAAAACAAGAGTTAAAAAAGACAGTGCACAGAAGCAGGTCTTTGTGCCACAGGATCAAAGCTTTGTAATGCTCGAAAAGATTTGTTTGTTTTTAAATGGGAGACTTAGCATTTAAAAAGAAGAACCTGTGCTGGTTTAATCCCAGACTGGTTTGGGTTGGAAGGGACCTTAAGGCTCCTCCAGCTCCAACCCCTGCCACGGGCAAGGACACCTTCCACTAGAGCAGCTTGCTCCAAGCCCCTGTGTCCAACCTGGCCTTGAACACTGCCAGGGATGCGTATGACTGTAAGGAGGTAGCAGTTATTCCCCTTCATCACCTCAAAGATTTACACTGTTCCACATCTTTCTCTGTATAATACATGTTTCAAGAAGCTGAATTCCTGAATGATTCTCCCTCCTTTGAGGACAAGCACAGCCTGTCTGGGATGTTCAACATGGCAGTGTTGTGGGAGAAGGATCAGGCAGAACTGTGGTTTCATGTCTTACGTGTTTTACATAAATTCAGGAACACAGGCAAGATTCAGCACCTCAGACAACACCCACCTGGGTCACCTGAGCTACAGATGGTGACATCAGCTTTTTGAGCAGTACTTCCATATTACAGCAACCTTGTCAGGCTCCTTGAAGAACCAAGATGTGAATGGGGGAAAGGAAGACTCACAAGTGCCCTATTCCTGTGTTCCAGCACTACTCTGAAGCAACCTTACCTCTGTTTTAACTGCTGGTGCTATATCCAGAACCAAGAAGAGAAAGCACCTTACTGTAAGGCATGGCCAGACCCATGATAAATAGCTCAGATGATGCAGGAGGACTTGTTACATAAACTACATTGTCTGATTCCAAAGTAGTATGGTATTACCAAGGGAAATAGAGTTTTGCACCTATAAGCATTCTGGCAAAGGCCTTTGTTTTAGTAGACAGCATTTTACCAGGGCTCCTCTGAACTCCTGGGAAGCAGCTGTGGTAGGAGAGACTGGGCAGGAGCTAGTGAGAGTCTTGGACAAGGTGTCTGCCATTTCTTCCCCTTCAGCTTTGGCACACTGGTAACAGGCCTGGCAGTGTATAAGGCAAGGAGATGAAAGCAAGTTTCCTCCCCACCACATCTGCACAGAGTCCCTCCCTTCCCATTTATCCTGTTCTTTAATGAAACAGGATGGAGTAAGCCTTTAACCTTATTTTACACTCAGGTCATTACCAGCCATGACAGCAAAGCCTTGAGAACGTGTTTTCTGATCCATAGGGAAACACGAGTAGAAGCTCTCAGTTGGCTAAGAGGTCTGAAGGCTCTTGAATGACCCCATAAAAGCAGCTGCCTCTCTGGTAGTGTTGCAGGTGCTGTTGCAGCAGCTGCCTGGCTGCTTCAGAAAAGAAAACGCACTCAACAAGCATAAATTTACTAAATTTGGTTGTTTTCGAGGCAGGGACCAAGAACTGCTCACAGTAGCCTTAATTCTGTATTGTCAGTATTGTTCAGGAGCTGGAAGACTTCAGCCTCCATATGAAATAAAAGCCCTTCTTTTCTCCTTCCCCCCTCCAGGCTGTGCAGCTGGAGCACTGGTGACTTCCCTTTACAGAGCTGTGCTGAGCAGACGTGGGGTTGCAGTGCTATAGAACCATCTGCAGGCATGCACCCATGGGCTCCAGGTTTTGGCTCCTTTGCCAGGAGCAGCAAGAAAGCTGCACATGGCTGAGGTCAAGTCAAAGGGTGCAGTCAAAAGATGCCTTTAGAGTAAATCGAGCGGAGATCATTTGAGCTACCCCATGGAAGAACCTGGCTGACTTTGCTGACCCAGGGGTGTGCCAAAGTGACAGTCCTTTGTGAAAGGGACCATTTGGAACTCTTTCTTACAGAAACAATCCCTGCCTTCCTCCAGAGACTTCTACATAAGCAAGGTGCTTTTCCCTCTTCCCTGGTAGTAATATATTATAATCTAAGTTTATGTACATCATGTGTCCTTCAAACCAGGAGGCTGTGCTAGTCACCCTTCTGTGCCACAGGCCATGCCTACAGTCCTCCCTCTAACAGCCAGCTGACTCTCTTGCCACTCTGTAGCCCTGAAGACTACGACAGGCCTTTTTGCTCTACTCAAAAACCTGCATCACATTCCTTCAAAGCCATAGGTGCCATTAAACTTCTTTTCTTTGTTATTCTAGGGTTAGATTTACCTTGTGCAAGGCTGGAGCCTGGAATTGCTCAGTATCAAAGTGATACCATAGCAACAGATGTAGCTGTCAGCTCCTTTTGGCATCAGATTTGTCCTTGCCCCTTTGTAAAAGCATTCCAGGTTTTGCAGTGTAGCTTCTGTAAGTTCTCCTGAAGTTTCTTCTTCCCCTGGGAAGGGGCTGGTTACTCAGTCATGGTACTGAAGCTATGTAACAAAGCACGGGGACAACAGTGCACATGAGCTCATGTCCCTACACTGTGATGGTATCAATGACACGCTGACAGCCTCTCCTAGCAGCTTGGTGCAGTTGCTTTGCTGTGTGTGTCCACGGTTCCCTACTTTGGCGTTATTCCTGTACAGAAACCTGGTCAGCATTGGAAAAGCCTCCCTGTTTCATCAGGCCAATTTTAAAATACATTTTATACAACTTATAAATAAAGATAAATGAAAGAATGGCTGGGGTGAGAGTATTGAAGTGTTACCTTGTGTTGGGTGAGCGCGTTACTCCCTTTTGACAGCATTGGATCTATGGCTACTTGAACATCCCATAATAATAATGTTATTCCCAGCATCCTTGCTCAGACATTTCTCTACCCTTCTTCTTAGGGCCCTCCATGCTGCAGCTATGTCCTAAATGTGCATCACTTCCGGGAGCCCCAGCACAGTTCCTGCCTGTCCATTGGCATGCTCCTGCTATCCCCCTGCATGTTTGCAGTCTCTCACACATCTCCTCCACCACCCCATGACTCTTTGAGGCTCCTTCATGGGTTCTTGGCTGTCCCAAGAGCAAAAGAGATCTCCTTCCTTCTGTTCTGAAGTGAAGGACACGGTTAAGTGTACCTCTGCTTACACCTTCCCAGCCTACAGCCCTGCCCATTACATCGCTGCTTTCCTCCTGCAGACAGGAAGGAGCAACAGTGGATCCCCAGCCTGCTGGGACAGGCTTATTTCTAAGCATAAAGCAAAGCATGGTGCTACAGGCAGACATCCTACTCTCTCCATCCCAGAGGTGACAGGCAGGGAAAAGCAAGGTACGTATCAGCTGACCAGTACTGCCACCCTTTGGGTCTCCACACGTGCCTCCATGCATCCCTCCAGGCATAGGGCAGAAGGCAGGAAGGAAACCTAGCACAAGTGCTTCCCCCCAGCACCTTCCTGACCCAAGGGAGCACCTGGGTGCGTGAGGACAGGGGGAAAGGTCCCTTTAAAGCAGGTGAGGAAACCTCACAGCAAAGGGGAAGAGCAGCATGACCACCAAATGACCAGGGCCATGAAGAGTCCTACAGCTGAAAGCATCAGGTAAAGGTTCCCCCAGATGAGTGTATACGTGAGCGCCGAGGTGCCCAGCCAGGCACATACTGCGAGTGATCTTCATGGAAGCAGGCTGGCAACCTCAAGCAGTAAGAGAAAGGGGACATAAAGCAACCACTGCTCTTGACTAGCAGCATGCCAAGGGATGAAGGAGCTCTGAGGGGATGATGTGAAGGAGGAAGAGCTTCCTTGAAGGATGCTTCCTAAGAGCTGGTGAGAGTCCTGCAGGTGCTGGTGCTCCTTGCAGCACACGAAGGTTGAGCAGTTCAGGTGTGTGTACGTGCCATGTTTTCTTCTTCAGCAAGGCCTGTGCTTTCACATTGCTGCTGAAGGAACACCTTTGGACACCCCTCAGGCTGGGAGCATCCCATCACACAGGGTTACAAGATGGCCAGAAGGATAAGTCATCAACAGGTCACCCAGCCACGTATTTCCTAAGCACACACTTAACCTGTGTGTATGCAAGTCCTTTCAGCTGCTCTGATTAGAGGCAGGAGCTTTTCTACCTCCAGGTACAAAGGTAAAACTGCAACTCTGCAATCAGGTGCCTCTTAGGAGAGGCCACACGTATAAAGGACCATATATAACCTAAGGACACATGCATGTTCAAGCAGATCCTTTTCTCATTAGGTTATAGCGTGAGCTTTTTCTTCAAAGTCTTTGTTTTTACCCCCCTATCTGAAATCAGCTGCTGCAGGCTCTGTCTCCCATGGAAACCCTGCTTCACTGCCAGGGCAGCTCCTCACATGGGGGAGAACTAAATGAACAGAAGTTCCTAAACTCCTGAGAGCTTCTCCCATCTAGAACTTGTGTATGGAAGTATGGAACCTGGGAAGTCAAAGGCTGGGAACTGCCTGCGTGGCTTGGTCTTGCTTCCTACAGGCAAGGAAAAGCTTGTGAAGTGCTTGACCTTCCAACCTGGAGTGAGTCCTCCAGGGAACAGCAGCTCCTGCCCATGGCCCACATCCTCCTTTAAGAAACCCATTTTATAACCAAACCTTAACTCATTCTGAAAAGAAGCCATTTAAACGTCTAGGACAACCTTGGAATCCCCTGGGCTGACCCTTTGCTAGGGATGCTGAGCACCAATTCCCACAAGGGCTCCAGAGTGCTGGTTACCACGTGTGATCAAGCTTCCCCCACTGCTACACCAAGATCCATTCAACCTGCGGCTGCCACGACCTGGTTCTTGGGAGCTCAGTCCCAGCACAGTTATTTAGCTGTGTCTGCTCCTCAGAGGTGCTGAGCATCTCTCGTGGTTCCTCCTGTATCAAAACCCCTTTACTTCCAGCTGGCCTGCAGCACTGCTTGGTGCTGCCACACTGCAAAGCCAGGAGACCAAATGGACCCTTGCCAAATAAATCCTCCTAAAAAGCCCACAGGATAAAGCAGAGGCTTTGTCCTGAAGCAAACAGGTTGGAGCAGAGAGGGAAGATGAGTAAATCTGGCTGGGAATGCTTTAACAGCCTGCACTGTGGGAGCCAAGAGGAGAGGCCCAGCCCCAGATGTGTCCCCCTCAGCCTCGGTGAGCAGGGCACTGCTTTAAGGTTTCATTGCAGCAGGCTCAGAAAGGTCACAACTCAGCTTGAAAACCTGCAGGAGCAATTCACTGCTTCTGAGCCACCTGCCTGGTGCTGCCAGGGCAATGCAGCTACTGAACACTGGGCTGGCCTAGCTGCTGCTGCAAGCATCTTGGAATAGCTATTGCTGTTCAGGTTTGCTCCCACCACTTCAATTTCTGAACCACCGTAACATGACCAACGCTCTTGGGAACTCCAGAGTCCTTACAACCACCTCATCACCCTCCAGGGATGTCACACACACAAAGCAAAGCGAGCTTTTTGAACCCAGTGAAACTATCAAGACACTGATTCCCAACATGAAGTAACCGGGTACATACCTCGTACTGATGCTCCACGCAAGGCAGACCTCCATATAGGTACCAAACTCCTCTGTCCTCCTCCCTCTGGCCACAAAGGATCCATCTTACTCCAAGGCATCTTCTTAGGCACCAAACAATCACCTTTCCAGAGCTCCCCATTTCTCCCAGCAGCCTGGGCTGGCTGTGGGCTACAGACCAGCCCCATTTAATCCTCCCTGCAGCTCCCACATGGGTTATGAAGGTGGCTCTGCTCATTCCACCCCCATCAGCCCATGCTAATGGGCAGCCCATCAGCCACAGCAAAGGCTCCTCCCGCAGCAGTCAGTGCTGCTGCTTTGCAGACCATCACCCTGCGCTTACACCTGCAGCAGGTTAAATCTGACCTGGCCCTTACGAGTTTTGTTTCTAGAGCTGTGAAGTCATTTCAGCCTTCAAACATTCGTATGTAAGGGAAAAGGACAAAGCAGAGGCAAGGATCCAGAATGAAAGCTGGAGCTAAGCTCACCGGCTGGCTCAATGAGCAGGGACAAACGCCTGCACCTCCCATTTTCAACAGGGAATGCTGAGCAAGTAATTTGGTCTGGTACCTCTGAGTCATTCACTTAACCCCTTGAAATGTCAATGCTGCCTCCCTCAGTCACACCCAGACCATTCCACCTTCATCCAGGCTTAGTTCTGTTACAGTCAGAAAAGCTGCTTGAAATCTACAGCTGTGTGTGTTTGCACCTGAGTTTATTCAGCTCTTGCTACCTGAAATGAGACAGCAGGTTAGAAAGTCAAGGAAACGCTGCAAGAATATGGTACTGGTTTGCTCGAAGCCTCTCAATCCCATCTCCTTCGGTATGGCAGTGCTGCCAGCAGTAGTTTTCCCTTTGTGGTCCAATGAGCTGTGCCCCAGAGCTTTCCTTTCTGCTCAGCAGCATCATGTGTGGCCACCTGCAGCCGGGAGCGGAAGGCACTGGGCTAGTGGGCAGCTCAGCACGTCTCACACTCAACCTATTTCTTTTGCAGGTGCTGAATTGTTTTTCCTTATGCTTTTCCCTTCTCAGTCACTGCTTATTGATTGCTGCTACTGAAAACTTCTATGAAGGTGGCAAATGTGATGCTCCATCCCGCGGCAGCTTGCTGACTGCAGTCCTGCCCACCCAGGGCATGCGCAGCAACAAAGCTCCTTAGAAGCAGACCCCATCCCTGCCATGTGCACAGTGACCATACACTGTATTCAGGCTGCCTGTTGTGGTGCCTGGACTTACACAGCAATGAAGCTCAGGAGACTGATGATCCAGAGGCAGAAACTGAACACCCCTAAACCAATCGCCGGGCAAAGGTTGGTACAACTCACACATCAGCCTCTGCAGTGACTACATGAATGTGAGCCTGTCTATAGACCCTCCCACTGATGTACCAGCTCTTTGTCCCCGGTGCAGAGCCCTGCTCAGAACACCGGCTCCTGGGCTAAGACCCAGGGTTACATCTCCTCCCTGATGCCAGTTGCAGGACCAGAGGACAAGGAACAGAGACGTTTTCCCCCCTCACCTCCCCACGAAGCCCTGCTGGGCTGCGCTGCAGCAGAGACCCTGCACAGTATTAAAAGTACACTTTATTTCCTGTACAATCCTCATTCCAGTCTCCAGGAGTGGGAAATGTCCTCTGTGGCCCCGCAAAGCGCTGCCATGGGGCACCCCACAACTGTCCAGGAGGGGCTCAAGGCCACGGCCACTGAAATCAAGTGCTGAAGCTCCCCAGGCACGGGGAGGAGAGAGGGAAGGAAGGCGAAGGGGAGGCAGCCTCCGCCTGCTCCCCGGGGAGCAGAAGGCACCCTCAAGTTCACGTCATCGTTCGTGCTTCGCGTGGGAGTCGCTGCGTTCCACCGTCACCCCGTTCCCGTTCCGCGTCACCTCCTTCCTGCTCCAGTCCTTTTCCAGGTAGAACTCAGCGAGCACGGGGCAGTGGTCCGAGGCCACCCCACCCCAGGACCAGTTATCAGGGATCCACGGGTTTGTGAGACCTTCGCGCACGACAGCCCAATGGCCTGCATGGAACAGAACCACAGAGACAAAGGTATTGCCCGCTGGCTCGTGTCACTCGCTAAAGGTTCCACGACCGCCCTAAGAAGCAGCTGTACCTGTGAAAAGCTTCTTCAAGCTCCGGCTGATCCAGATGTTATCCAGCGACTTGGATCCCTGTGGGTTCTTTGTGCTGATGTTGGTGAAGGTGCTGGAAGGGACCAGGTGATGGAACTTCTCCTTCCTCAGTATGTCGTGGTCGCTTGTGTCTGGGGCCTGGTTAAAATCTCCCAGGATGATCACGTCTTTTTCTCCTGGGAAACAGGAAAACCAGGGGTGAATGGGAGGAACGGACACCCATTGCTTCAGTACGAGAGGGAGCGAGGGTGGGTAAATGGGAGGAGGGAAAATGCAAACGCTGAGCAGCAAAGCTGATCTGACTGAACTCGTGGCAGGAATGCTGTCTAAAGGCTCCCTCACCGCCTGTTTGCTCCTGCCTTGCTCTGCCGTTCCCGGCGCCCGGGACCAGCCTCCTCGCCTGGGGCTGTTGCTGTACAAGTAGCCAGGAGAGGGAGCGCGAGTTCAACAACAAAACCCGCTCCGCTCGGCTCCGCGCTGTGTGTGAGGGATGAGAGCAGCGAGATCGACAGCGTCTGACTTCCAAACCAACACTTCAAACCATGCTGCTGCCTGCTAAGACGCAACGAACAGAGAGCGAAACCATTCGTGGTTTCTCTGCCCTTTGCGAGCCACAAATCACACTGGAAATGACACCAGGATTAAGTATTACTTTGCTGCCAAGGCCCCTCCCACAGGCTGTGCTGTCCCACCAGGACGCAGAGCATCCATCTGGGGGGAGACGGTGGCACACTTCTCCAGATGTGATTGTACATTGGCTTCTAAGGGGCTCCCTACAGCCTCTCAAAGGTTATAAGAAACCCTAGTGCCCGATGTGTGGGTAACAACACATCACATATGGCCAAGCTGGATGGGAGAACACCCTGGTCCCTGGCTTCCAGCACTAGCTGCACATCGGGAATAGCATCTCTTTGCTGTGCGCACTGAAGACAAACTGATGCTGCAAAGAGTTAGCTATGAGCAACCAACAGCCACCACATCTCTCCAGCACTGATGAAGGGAAAGAACTAGGTGGAAAAAGGAGCCAGGACTCTCTGGTCTGATGGGAGAAATATGGGATCATTAGTGTTCTACATTACAGGAGTAATGTACAAAGAGGCTCCTGTGCCTCTTTGTAAGAATGAAAGAGAACAGAGTAGGCATCTGTTAGCAAACTCACTGCAGTGCCCACAGATAAATCAGTTCTTATTACCCATATTTTATGGGTTGATTTGGAAGAAGCTGAAGGATGATGGTAATCTGAAGCATGGCATTCATTTTGGCAGGGTAACTCAGTACTTCAAAGTAACAAGTGTGCACTACCATTTGTTTAGGAAACAACACCTGCACTGCATGGGTTTGGAGGAATCAGAGTCTCATTTGTGAAAGACTAAGCAAGAACAAGTACTGTCCTACCACAGGGAAGTGAGCACATCAACTAAAAGGAAGCCCTAACGCTGACAGCCTCAGTTTAGACGCAGTGGAAATGCAACCGGGTTGACTTCAGAAGAGCTACACATTTATCTGTGCCTCAGGTCAGCCTCTGGGGATTACACAAATGATCCCTTTGTCTACCTTCATCCTTTCCAATTTCAAGGTACGTGGGCAAATACTTAAAGCAGTAGCACCTAAAACCAGCTCTGACTTCGTGCAGCTCAAAAGGAACAAAAGTAGCACACACGTAAACGACAAACACCTCTTGTGTTGTACACGAGGGATGTTCATGCTTCCAAGCGACCAACCTCGCTAAACTGGTCCAAGCTGGAAACCGTCATGCACAGAACCTGGTAACCCTCTTGCACCTTTGTCAAGCAGTAACCCAAGGGCTAGGCTTTTCTGTTCCTACAACAAGATCAGCAGCATGCAGAACCCAAAAGGTGCTGCTCTGCCTCGGAGGAAACTGAATTCCATTTGCCAGCTTCCAAGGAAGAAGCAGATTCTCAGAAGTGAGGTAAAGAAAAGGAGGCAGCTGCCTCCAGTGTTGCTCAGGTTCAGCTCTAAACTCTGGTGTCCCCCATCCTGCTGTAAAACCAGAGCAGCTGATTATTTACCATCAACAACATCACACTGCACATCAGACCAAAAAAGCAGGCACCAAAGCAGGATTTGGTCTCTTTTTTTACATTAGCATTGAGATTTCCAAAAGGCTTCCAGTTATCCAAGAAGTGAATGTATAGAACCTATTTCTTTGGGGGAAAAAAGCCATTAAGCTTTCTTCTGACATCAGGTGTGCCATTTCCAGAAGGCACTTAAAACAGGGTCTTAACCCTGGGATCTTTTGTGGTTTTTTGGCTGAACCTGCTCTTAAAGTAGCATAAAATCAGGAGGAATTGCATTTGAAAAGATGCTCTCAAAGCATCAAAGCAGAATCCCCTGTGCTCTTAGTGTTAATGAGGAAAGACTTTAGGACAACGAGGAAGAGAGAAGCACATTTGCCACACTGTGCGCCATTCAAGCACAGGTACCGGTAAAGACAACGCTGAGGCTGATGAGGATCACAGCATCCCAGTTTGGGGTTGGAAGGGACCTTAAGCTCATCCAGTTCCACCCCCTGCCATGGGCAGGGACACCTCACCCCAGAGCATGTTGCTGGCCCTGAACACTGCCAGGGGTGTCTGTGAGGCTCGTGCTCGTCCAGGCTTCACCTTATGGACTGAACTCCCCTTTGATGGGGGGAGCCCAGCCTCACCTTTCAGTGTCTCCTGCAGAGTCTGTGCAAAGGCCGCCAGTTTGTGGCTGTCGTGGCTCTTCGCGGTGTTCTCGCCCGCCGGCAAGGCCAGGTGAAGGTTAACCAGGGTCAGGTCGTTCATCCCAACCTGGGGAGGGAGGGAGGAGGAGAAATCAGTGCCGCGCACACAGGGCACGAGAGGTCACAAAGCCGCGCCACACGCCTGTTCCCAGTGCTCTTGGCGAGGAGGACTCGCTTGGCGGTGTGTGTGGTGGGGTTTGGTTTGTCTTGGCCCTAGGAGGACGAGGGGGACGCGGTTTGCTGCTTTGCTTGCGCTAACGTGACCCCCTCCCAGCTCTGCAGAAACTGGTTTGCATGAGCACAGGCAAGCAGCTTCTCTCCCCCACGGCTGCAGAAGGAAGCCAGCTGCTGATGGAAATGAGTTGATGCAAACCCAGTTGTTAATAAGCTACAAATAATGCTGTGGTCATTACATGGGCTAATTACTGCTCGTGATTAGCCCTGGTCTGCCACAGAGACTGACCAAGAAACTTAATGTACCTTGAAAGGAGCTGTTGGCTCCATGCAGTCTTCTGCTTACCTTCAGGGACTGACCTGGCATGAGTAATACTTACTCCTAATATTGACCTATTAACATTGTTAATTAATATTATTATTAATAATTTATTTACTAAGAATTATTTTACTAATGCTTCTCTCAAAGCCTTACCAGAGATGTCAACTTCCCCAAAGCGGACCCCTCCATCACAGCCTGTGTGGAGATGGGCTCTCTCTGCTTGGATGTTCACTCGAGCATATAGAATCATGGAATCACAAACTGCTTGGGCTGAAGGGACCTTAAAGCTCCTTCAGCTCCAACCCCTGCCATGGGCAGGGACCCCTTCCACTAGAGCAGCTTGCTCCAAGCCCCTGTGTCCAACCTGGCCTTGAACACTGCCAGGGATGGGGCAGCCACAGCTTCTCTGGGCACCCTGTGCCAGCGCCTCAGCACCCTCTCAGGGAAGAGCTTCTGCCTAATACTTAACTTAAATGTACCCTTTTTCAGCTCAAAGCCAGAGCAGATGTACGGGAACAACCTCCCAAATGCACAATGTTCTTTTAGATGGGCTCAGCCTACTGAAACAGCTTTAAAATGGAAACTCTGCAGTATGCCAGCAACATAAGCCTGAGTCTCTCAGGAGCACTGTGCTTTCTGTACTTCCGTATCTATACGTCTAGATATCTACATCCATCTCCATCCTGCCTACTCTTACCCCGCTCCACCGTTCTATAACCAAGCCATGAGACAGTGCTGAAGTGATGAGTTAGAGCCTCACACAGGTTTTTATCCCTTAGAACACTGTGTCTCTTTCCACCCTTCCCACATGTTTTAACCAGTGCTGAACGAGGGTCCCTTGGCACAACAGCAGTTACCTTGAAATGGGCGAGATAAGGGTGAGGGTACGAGTGCTTGCCATTGCCGTTCGTCTGTGGACTCTCCTGAGATGAGGCATCTTTCAGTTCGATGCCAGCTGTGGTGTCCCAGAGGAAGCCAGAATATTCAACTCCCTGGAAATACAAACAAAAAAGAGAGTGAAAAAAGCGAGCAGTAAGAAGGCAAAACCAACCTGTTTGTCTAAGCCTGAGCTCAGTACCTCATGGTCTCACTGGGTGGCTGCTGGGGCTTTGGAAGATGATGCTGCGTGCAGTTGTTCCTTCTCCCCATGCCATGTGCCATCTCACAGGCTTCTGCCACCCACAAACTGAAAGCATGCAGGCTCCTGCAGTCTCTTGGTGTGTGATCTGGTCTAGACCTCTCAGCTCTCTCAATCTGCTCTCTTTCTTTTCCAGCTCTCCAACCCTTTCAGCTCTTTCTACCATCCTGCACGGGGTTTTGGTTTTGGTGACTTCAGGATGTGAAGCTGGCATCCCACCCTGGTTACAGAGCAGCAGTAGCTAAAGCAAAGCCTGTCAGCCTCTCCTCCCATCACCCAGACACCATCTTCCTCGGTATCATTCAAAGCCACTTCCCCCAGGTAATCACAGTTAAATCCAGCACAAAGAGGACCCTTTTCCTTTTCAGCTGCAATAACCAAGTGTTATCTGCTCTGCTGATTCCCATGAGCCTTGAAGGAAAGCATTAAGGTGGCCGAAATCCTTTGGTAGCTACTTTAGATAACTCCCCTCTAAAACACTGACACTATTCCACCAGTCCCAAGTCTAAGGTCTGAAAACTGCTATAGGAAAAGATGGGGGAGAATAAAGCTGCTGACAATTGCTCTTTGCTGTTTCCTGGCTCCAGATTTCACATGAACACGGTGGTCAAAGTCAGTCCGTGGCTGAAGGCAGGTGGAAGCAAACCCTACGAAGTGTCCCGGTACCAGCCTTGCGCTCGGGTTGCACTGTTCCTTCAGTGCACTGCTCCCGCGTACGCAGTGTTCCAACCCGAGGGACTCACTCACTGACCCCAGGGGCAGAAGAGGCTGTCTCTGAGTGCAACAAGCCCCACCTCCAGCACAGCCTGGATCTCTGTTAGAGCAGCCAAAAGGAAGAGCCAGTGGGGAACATTTCTATTCTTAGCTTGGCCACAGGCTTCTCACGTAGCTCGTTCTTACATCCCTACCAGTAAAACAAGGTAGGTGATGGGGTTTACTCATGCAGCCCATGGTCAGAGCTTTCATTGCTATCTTTGGAAACAGAGCTCAAGAAAGAACGGACCAAAGGCTCTGGATTTCACATGGAAACCGTGAGACAATTACTAACAGTTCTTGGAAAAAGGGAAGAGCAGAGGGAACAGCTTTGACAACTGTGCACAACTTTAAATCCAGTGCTTTAATAACCGGGCCTAACAAGGTCCCAAAGGAAAACTCCAGCCACGAATAAGGATGTGTTGAAGGGAATCTGCACTCTGCATCAGAATTAAGTGTGAGTTGTGGTGAACCTTGGACACATTCAGACCCTCCAAGCCTTCCTAGTGGTAGTACTTGCACTGCTCAGGTGGTGGGTTTGGGGTAGGGTTTTGTTTGGGATTTCCCCCCCCCCCCCCATTATTTCTGGGTTTTCCTCCAAAGGGCAATGAAAGGAACTGCACACCCCCCCCCCCAACATCAGCCCGAAACCAGCGAGCAGTGGCACAACCTGACTCGGAAAAGCCAAACTAAGGAAACGTGAATTCAAAGCAGCGTGATTCCGGGATACAACTGTGGCTACGTATTTAGTGCTCAGTGCTCAGAACAGATGAAGACAACCCCATGCACTGCTGAGCTTTGTGACAAGTCTTGGTGCCTGCTTCCACCCCCAACAACATCCACACTGCAATAACTGCATCATGAGAATGAACCCATTCCGCAGCAACAGGAGGACCTTGCTCTGAAAACTCATTAGCACCCTTAAAGGAAGAGAGATTTTCCCCTGGGAAAGGCTGCTTTTGGGCACTGTTAGTGGTGCACCCGGTGTAGCCATACCTTGAACACTGTCACGGGTAGCAGGTGCAGCTATCTCCACCTTATAAATGAGTCCCTCACTGCAGCACATAGGTATATTCCCACAGCAGAAGGTGCTGCAGGGAGAAGCACAGGGCAGACTGCCAGGGGCAAAACCAGGGACTCTTTCCTTGTCCAAATGTGTAGCCTTTCTTCTCCGTTTCTGCACCGTTTTCACCCACCATACCTCCCCCCAGCACACACCTTCCTCCTTGTACGTGTGCCACAGGCTAAGGAGAGCAATTCCTCCACACGGTGAATCGAAAGCTCTAGGAACAGCCAGCTTAAAACACAGGAGGTGCAAACCTTGCCAAAACAGATTTGCACAATGTTTTGCCTTAAACATCCAAAATATGTCCTTGGTTAGAGGGGAAAAAGGAGCAAAGGCGAAGTTCAGGCTTGGGATTAACGTACCTTGTGTAGCTGGCCTGAGGGCTTTTCGGAAACAACACCCTTCCAACATCCTCTAGGGCCCTTCCACTTGCGGATGTTTGGCAGCGTCGGCTGGTTCAGCTCCGCACAAAACTGGAGAGAGGAAAGGGAAAAGGGAAAAACTGAAAGAGATCAGCATTGTAGGGCTTGGAAACAAACCTGCAAAACAAGGCACGGTAAGACATGGACAGGCTGTGCTCCCGGCCCTCCCTGAAGGCTGTGGGACACAGCGCAGGCTGACCCACCCCCATGGGCATGACTTGGAAATAAATAGCAATGACAACAGCTCAGTGCAAGTGGTGCAAAGGGAACGGTTTTCCCTCAGACCCTTTCTCATTCCCCTCCAAAGCTGCTTGCTTGGCTGGAACGAGGTTTCCTCTGTGCCACCTCCGGAGATGCTGCCTGGACCGTATCCCACCCTCGAGGGGCTTCACGCATGGGTGCCGAGCTCTCCCCGGGGCAGGAAGCCCCCGTAGCGTGGCTGGCTCCACTCCAGCACTACACGAGAGGAAGGGTGTTGGCCAAGCTCAATAGCCGGCATTTTGGGTATTTTACAGCAGGGATGGCGCGCTGAGACTCCCTGAGCCTGAAGGAATGAGCTCGTACACAGATGCGGCTGACCTCCCGGGAGCGCTCAGCTTCCTGCATGCTGCCGCACAGCCACAGCACTTGGACACCTTTGCGTGTCCAAACACGTGGCTGGAGCTATGGGAGCTGTGTCCTAATGCCCAGCAGGTCAGGGATGCTGTAACTGTGGACACCACGGAAAGCCCCCAGGTCCTTTTGATTGAAGACTGAATTAATATCCAGAATGTCCCTCCTATTTAACGGAGAAGGATTTTCAAGGCAAACAGTAACCTCCTGTCCACAGTGACTCTTTGCAGTGGTAAAGCCAAACACAGTTCAAAGAGCTACGGTGATAAACTGCGCAGATGGGTTTCCTATGTGGGCATCAGCAGAACAGTGGGACAGGTGTTCTCATCTTCATCTTTTGATTCAAAACTGAAATTAAACCCCTGCTCTCTCACCCACTGCCTTGTCTGCCATTGCAGCATCCCAGAGGCTAAAGCTGTAAGTGTTGACTTCTGAGGTACATGCAACCCAGCAACCCCTTCTTGCCTCAGAAGGCTGAAGGTCATTTTGGTCACACACCCAGAGCAAAAATGCCTGCACACCTTTTAAAAGAGTCTTCTGAAATGCAGAGATTGGCTGGGGCTTCTCATTCAAGATGCCACATTAACATCGAATGCGTTGTGTTGAAGGGACCTTAAAGCCCATCCAGCTCCAACCCCTGCCACAGGCAGGGACCCCTTCCACTGGAGCAGCTTGCTCCAAGCCCCTGTGTCCAACCTGGCCTTGAACACTGCCAGGGATGGGGCAGCCACAGCTTCTCTGGGCACCCTGTGCCAGCGCCTCAGCACCCTCATGTTCTTGCTAATATCCAAGCTAAATCTGACCTCTTTCAGCTTCAAGCCATTTCCTCTTGTCCTATCACCCTTGTGAAGAACATACGGTGTCATTGCCCGTTATATGCCATCAGGCAGGAAAAGCTGACATTAGAAATTCAACTGTAACTCAATGAAAGAGTTTACTTATCCCTGGGTTGCAGCTGCCTCCAAAGTCCAACCAGCACAAGGTATACGTCGGGGCTGAATAAACCCTACAGCACCCGTCACCAGTCTGAACATTCTGTTTCCTCCACAGTGATTTGTTTTTTTAAGGCCTCGATTTAACTTTGCTCAAACAAAAAGCTGACCAAGAAGATGATGCAGTTTGTTCAGACAAACCCCCCAGCCTGTCCTTGGCCTGCAGCACCTTGCTTTGGTCTGTGCCCATTCTCCAGAGGGCACGTGGATGTCGAAGCTGTGACAGAGCGCGTGCTCAGGTCACGGCTGTTTGCTGAAGTGAGAAGGGCGTTTCTCAGATCATCTGCCCACCAAACCCAGCGCCAGGCAATATTCTGCTTTCCCCCAGGCAGCAAAAACACACAGACAAGCTCCTAGCCCACACTGGGAAGGAAAGAAATGCCTTTCCTCCTTTGAACAGCTAAGTTAGAGCAACTCCAGCCCTTTTGAGGACCAGTTCTTCTGGTGGGAAAGGAAAATCAAAATCAGAATCAGAACAACATTATTTTCCCCCCAAAAAATCCTCCTAAGGAAAAAAGTTCCAGTTTTGGCTTTTTCTAGAGCCTTTCTGGCTGAAATTGTTAACGATTAAGTCACCTGCTTCTTTCAACCCTACACATACAGAGTCAAACCTCACACACACGCCATAATACCAACAGCACCAGGGTCTAGTCACAAGCATGCCCTGCATCACACCTATGCTGCCAGGGTCGCCCTTGCAGCTGGGTGCTGGGTTGTGTGGGATAAGCAGTGCTTCCAGGGAGCAGGAACACGGCAGCACCAGGCTCCAGGCATGCCCCTAGCAAAGACCACGCTGTGCTCTTGAGCAATCAACCCCCTTGTGCCATGTACTTGCCCACTGCCCCCATTTGGTGTGCCAGGTGCCAACAAGGAACCAGGACAAGCCCTGTTGCCTTTGCTCATCAGCAACACGCCATTCTTCCTAAGGACGGAGGATCCAAAGACGTAATTGCTCTTTGTCCACCCTGGTAAAGAGCCAATGCCTGTTGCTCTGAGCCCCTCCAGAAGCAGAGGTGGGTAAGGAATGAGCTAATGACTTACACTGGAAGAATGGAGGGGCAGTTGGAAGAAACTGGGGAGACATGCATGTGAGGAGAGACTGAGGAGCAGAAAACAAAGTGCCTTGGGCTAATCTGGGAGCAGGGAGAGCAACATCTTCTGGGCTGGATATCCTAAGGGAGCTGCACACTCCCTACACACCTACCTGCCCCTCTAACACACCTCCCTGCCCCCCTAACACCTCCCTGCCCCTCTAACACACCTCCCTGCCCCCCTAACACACCTCCCTGCCTCCCTAACACACCTCCCTGCCTCCCTAACACACCTCCCTGCCCCCTAACACACCTTCCTGCCTCCCTAACACACCTCCCTGCCTCCCTAACACACCTCCCTGCCTCCCTAACACACCTCCCTGCCCCCCTAACACACCTCCCTGCCCCCCTAACACCTCCCTGCCCCCCTCACACCTCCCTGCCCCCCTAACACACCTCCCTGCCTCCCTAACACACCTCCCTGCCTCCCTAACACACCTCCCTGCCCCCCTAACACACCTCCCTGCCCCCCTAACACCTCCCTGCCCCCCTAACACCTCCCTGCCCCCCTAACACACCTCCCTGCCTCCCTAACACACCTCCCTGCCCCCCTAACACACCTCCCTGCCCCCCTAACACACCTCCCTGCCCCCCTAACACCTCCCTGCCCCCCCAACACACCTCCCTGCCTCCCTAACACACCTCCCTGCCCCCCTAACACACCTCCCTGCCTCCCTAACACCTCCCTGCCCCCCTAACACACCTCCCTGCCTCCCTAACACACCTCCCTGCCTCCCTAACACACCTCCCTGCCCCCCTAACACACCTCCCTGCCTCCCTAACACACCTCCCTGCCCCCTAACACACCTCCCTGCCCCCCTAACACACCTCCCTGCCTACCTATCACACCTCCCTGCCTCCCTAACACACCTCCCTGCCCCCCTAACACCTCCCTGACCCTCTACCACACCTCCCTGCCCCCCTAACACCTCCCTGCCCCCCTAACACACCTCCCTGCCCCCCTAACACCTCCCTGCCCCCCTAACACACCTCCCTGCCCCCCTAACACCTCCCTGCCCCCCTAACACACCTCCCTGCCTCCCTAACACACCTCCCTGCCCCCCAACACACCTCCCTGCCCCCTAACACACCTCCCTGCCCCCCTAACACACCTCCCTGCCTCCCTAACACACCTTCCTGCCTCCCTAACACACCTCCCTGCCCCCCTAACACACCTCCCTGCCTCCCTAACACACCTCCCTGCCTCCCTAACACACCTTCCTGCCTCCCTAACACACCTCCCTGCCCCCCAACACACCTCCCTGCCCCCCTAACACACCTCCCTGCCTCCCTAACACACCTCCCTGCCCCCTAACACACCTCCCTGCCCCCCTAACACACCTTCCTGCCCCCCAACACACCTCCCTGCCTCCCTAACACACCTTCCTGCCCCCCTAACACACCTTCCTGCCCCCCTAACACACCTCCCTGCCCCCCTAACACACCTTCCTGCCCCCCAACACACCTCCCTGCCTCCCTAACACACCTTCCTGCCCCCCAACACACCTCCCTGCCTCCCTAACACACCTCCCTGCCCCCCTAACACACCTTCCTGCCTCCCTAACACACCTCCCTGCCTCCCTAACACACCTCCCTGCCCCCTAACACACCTCCCTGCCCCCCTAACACACCTCCCTGCCTCCCTAACACACCTCCCTGCCCCCCTAACACACCTCCCTGCCCCCTAACACACCTTCCTGCCCCCCAACACACCTCCCTGCCCCCCTAACACACCTCCCTGCCTCCCTAACACACCTCCCTGCCTCCCTAACACACCTACCTGCCTCCCTAACACACCTCCCTGCCCCCTAACACACCTCCCTGCCCCCCTAACACACCTTCCCGCCCCCCTAACACACCTCCCTGCCCCCCTAACACACCTCCCTGCCTCCCTAACACACCTCTCTGCCTCCCTAACACACCTCCCTGCCTCCCTAAGACACTCCAAGCACTGCGAGCAAGAGCATCTGATTTGTACATTAAGTTAAATCCCCTCCAGTGCAGTAGCTCCCCACTAGGACCCACTGCAGCAGCCCACAAGCTGATCTCCCCTCCTCTTGTTCAGGATGCCCCGGTTAATCTTTGGCTTCTTTTGAGGGTGCTATTTGTGCAGCCAGCCCAGAGCAGGCACTGCAGGGTCATCTTCTCCAGATGATGACACCGTTCCGTGTGGAACACCTCTGCTCATCAAGTGGTCCTCCTTGCACCACCAGCACTGAGGACCACTCTGAGGCAGCGATCTCCCTTGAGGTGAGCATCTTTCGCTCGAAAGAGGGTGTGCTGCTCCTAAACCTTGAGGGAAACTAAATGTGCCACAGGAACACAGCGTCTTGGGGCTTAACCAATTGCACATTTCTAATTAGCCAGTGATTCCTCCTTGGAGGATGCTCTCATTGCAGACCTGGTGTCAGAGCAGAGGCTGTAAGGAGGGTGAGAAGAGGAGGAACAGTGATGCAGAGCTGCCGAGGTGAGCCTGTTATGCATGGTACATCTCGGCGCACTCAAAGCAGCTAACTGCCTGTTTTGGTTAATTACCACAGCAGCTTTCAGGCCAAACGTAAAGGTAAACAGCAACTCACTTCATCAAGGCAAAGGTGATTTTGGTTCCTCTTAACCAAGGGGAAAGAGCACAAGAGAATGAATATTCCACTTCCAGGTGTCGCATCTACACAGGTCCTTTACCTTTGACACTAGAGGGAGCAGCTTTAGTGGATACGGGAGGCGGAGATGGAACTTCTTTCAATTCCTCACCATTGCAGCTATGTTCAGGCGTCATATTAGTAAAGATTTGACACCGTCATGGTGAAAGAGCCTTGGGGTTTGAGTGTGAGAGCTGGAAATAGCTGAAAAGGAGACCCCGACCAAGGCAATGTTAACCTATGAGGTCAGAATTCACCACCTTTTTCAAATTGCAGATCCTGGATGTATCTTGAAGTAAAAATCTGTACCTGAGCATGAGGAATGTAAGTCTGGGCTCACTTTCCTGTTACTTTTGATGGACAATTTATGGACTGCAGGTGTTTCCGATCTGCAGGGATAGGAAACACCAAGTTAAAGGCTTCTCTGAGCTCCAGAACATCTCCTAGTGCCGGACTTGATGCTTTAGGAAAAGGTAAACACAAAAGCTCTATGATATATACCTTGTATATTGTGCAGTGGTGCTTGAGGAGAAGCCCCCCAGTGTAACACCCATCCTGAAACATGATTAATTTATTTCTGATGAAGGCAGAGCAAAATTGACATAAGACCATCTGGCACTGCTCTTTTTTAACCCATCTTTCAATACAAATATGCTTTCTCTGCTTCATCACTGGGTATTCTATAAGCTGAAAACCATGGCCCTGGGATGCCCAGCATGCTTCTACAGCTGACCAACAGAGCATCCGCTTCCCACAGGCAGGAATAACTCAGTGAGGGGACATGGAGGAGCATCAGGCCCTTGGTTACATCTGGATTCTTCTATAACCAAACGTAACAGCAGGGAAGGAAGCGTTATTACGGCTAAAGCATGAAACAGAAACCCAGCATTGGATCCCGTTTCCCACTGATGACAGGGCTGTCCCAGGCCTTCATCGCTTGTTTGCCTTTCCCTCAGGTGTATATCCCTTTCCTGTTTGCAGAAGTAGCCAAAACCCACACACACAAGAAATAGATGCATCCGGTAGTGTGGGGGATGCACTCACAAACCCCATTCAGAGGAACCCTATCAATAACATAAGGGAAAACCAGGGTGGGTGGCCCTATGTTAAGATACAACATTTTTCACATGCCCATTCAACTAGTCCCTTCTAGGAAGACTTCATAATGATTGCATGATATTTATTTCTTGTGCTCTTCAAGTATAGATATTACACAAAGGCAAATAAACCTTCGCAGGCAGATGGGGGGTGGACACACAGATAACTGCGAGTGTTTCCAAAGAACAACCCCCTTCCAGGGAATCGGGTTCAGTCTCAGCCATTACTATACACTTATGTTGGAAAAGGTTTCCTACTCCTCCCTCTTCTACATAATTCTACAATGAAGTTAGAGCTGAAGAACTAAATATACATATATATATATATATATATATATATATATAATTTATGGGGAGGGTTAGACTGGCTATTAGGAACAATTCCTTCCCCAAAGGGCACTCAGGCACTGGAACAGGCTGCCCAGGGCAGGGCTGCAGTCACCGTCCCTGCAAGTGTTCACACAGCGTGGAGATGAAGCCTCAATGCCATGGGTTAGTGGTGGCCTTGGCACTGCTGGGACAATGGTTGGACTTGGTGACCTTAAAGGTCTTTTCCAGCCAAGTTGATTCTATGATCTACAGGCACTGTCATCACCTCTATGTGCCTTTACATGCTATGGACATACAAAGCTCATTTGCTGGGAGGACAGGCATGGACATCGGGGTCTCAAGTCCTGGTGCATCTGCAGGCACCTACAGGTTTTTTCAGGGCCCATTTTTTCCTGGAAAATGTGCTGCTTCTGCTCCTTAAAGAGCATCCCCGTAATTCAGACTCACAGGGTTTTCTTCCTCTGAGGATCAGGTGCTCACTTAGCTCCTAAATCACTGCTCCAGGCACCATGTTATGGACTGGAGAGCAAATATTTACCATACTGCAGCCCTGCTGCCTGGCAGCCACACAGTGACCCAAATTCATGGCTTTGCTGCAGAGACCACTTCTAAGCTCAATGCTTTAAAAAGGAAACCTCCGGGACTGAGCTGCTCAGAGGAGGTCGGATGAGGAGGGCTCATTTTTCAAGCCCAACTATACAAAGACTAGAAACTAAATTGTACGAGTCCACTCTGCGTGCATCAAATGGGGGTAATTCTGGCTCTGCAGAGAGGCACCACTGCTCACTTAAGAGCATGAAAGCAAAGCATCAGGGTCTCTGCCATTCGGGCACCCCTGGGGTTATGTAGCAGCCAAATGATGCTTGGCAGGACTGGAAAGGTTTTCAAACTGAAGGCATCATTTCCCACGTCGGGTATCAGCCCCTCCATGAGCTTGGCTGTGTTCCGAACCAGCCCATGGATGTGACTCCAGCCGGGCACATGCCTCTCTCCTGCCATTGCTGTGTTCCTCACCCACTGTACTTCATGAACATGCGGGAAACAATTCTGCTGATAAGCTTAGCATTATCTCAGTTATCAAAAGTGTGTAATGATTTGTTTCCATGCACAAACCTGGCTGAAGCAATTCAGAGGAGGGGCTCTAAGCCAGGCTTTACAGGGTCAGCTGGGGGGTGGCAGGAGCATAATTCTGCGCTTCCAAGTTATTTGCTTTCCTTTTTAAGTACTTATGTTGGAAAAGTTTAGCAGCGAGTTCCTACACTGCCCTCCCAGATGAATTACAGCTCAGCACAGACACCCAACTGCTTAATTCTTTGTAACAGCTAAGAGGAAATTACTTGATCCTTGAATATATGATGAGAAAAAGCCAGACTGTAGCCCACAGAACCAGTTCTTTGCTCGCCTGCAATCACAGTGCTCCCGGGACAGCAATGCAGATCATGTTCTCCCACCTCCATCCTAAATAAAGTGATTATTTCTATAAACAACGTCTTTTTATAGATCTTCAAGAGGAAGACATTGAAACCTTTGGTGCAAAGCAGCAGAACAACAACTGGAAGAGGCAGCACAATAACTCTCCTCGCTCTCCAGCACTTAAGTGCTGGAGCCACTACTGAGGAATTACGGGATGCTCAAGTACCTATTGTCTAAACAGGATATGTAACATCTTTCAGCCAGTTTGCCATTTAATGGGAAGCTGCCTTCACAGATGCTTGGTGGAAATTTGTACTGCCTTTTCCCTATGGAAGAGATCACCTGTATTTGCCATCCTCCATGTAGGGGAAGTTTTGTGGGGTTTTAATTTCTCATGTTTCTAGCCACAGGCTGAGCTTTTTCCTGGACTTCATGAGACAGAATAATACTGCAGAAGACATTTCCTGACTACTTCTTTTCCTACTCTTGAGGGTTTTTTTAAACATGATACAGGAATTCAGGCTTAAGAGGATGACCACAGTCTGTGCAATGTATTCTTGAAGCCTTTTCAAGAGGATGTTTTCTTCTGCATAAGTAAGCAGTACAATCATTAACAGCAATAATGGCACGCTAAGGGACCTGGTGTGCTGTAGAGAAGGAGAAGAAGCAGCCCTCATGACTATGGGGCCATCTTTTTCATGAAGCTGCTTTTATGAGAAACGAGCAGTTGAGCTCAAACGCTTTTGTCACATTCATAAACCAGTCTGTTCAACCGGCTAGCTGTGCTGAAACCAGAGCCACCCCGGGACTCAACCATTTACTTGCTCCTGTGTTGGAAAGAAAATGTCCTTCCCTGTGAGGGTGCTGAGGCGCTGGCACAGGGTGCCCCGAGAAGCTGTGGCTGCTCCATCCCTGGCAGTGCTCAAGGCCAGGTTGGACACAGGGGCTTGGAGCAAGCTGCTCCAGTGGAAGGGGTCCCTGCCCGTGGCAGGGGCTGGAGCTGGAGGAGCTTTGAGGTCCATTCCAGCCCACACCAGGCCGGGATTTATAATTCTGCCAGCAGAAATACCCCTCTCTGTGAATACGTGTGTGTGCTTAGGGAAGGTATCACTGGGATGAGTAGGACAATGCAGCAACCGCTGCAATCAGTGGCTTGCTGGGAACCCCTCTGATTTTTCACTTCATTTTTGTTTATTCCCTGGGGTGATTCCTTCCTTATGAAACCTGAAACTCAGGAATCGATTTCTGCTGGGGGGTGTAAAACCAAACCACCGCGAGCACAGCCTTCCTCACCCAGTAACTACACACAGGGAAAATCAGTTTATCAGAGCCTAGCCTTTAATATGGAAAGCAAACAGAAAACCATCCTACGAAACGTGAGACCTGAAAGCGCTGAGAAATAGTTTCTGGTGCACCATTAAACATACCCCAAACAATAAAAAACCAGCCACCCAGTGAGCTACATTGATTTGCCATGATCTCAGTCTCCTTACATGCACGCTGCCTTTGCTCAGAGGAAAGAGGAGGTGAAAGAAAGCGTACTAATACAAAAGAAGAACAGAGAGGGAACAGGGAACCCACAGTTTTGACTGTTACTAATCGAGGAAAGCTGCTTAAGCACATAACATAACAGGGTCTCTCTCCATTCCCAGGATAGAAATGCACTTATTTCCAGAGCTGTAAGCAAGCGAGTTGGGTATTTTACTTAAAAGCTTGTGCCCTTCTGGCATATACCTGGTGGTAAAGACTTAAAGGACTGTCCCGATGTGCAGGATGAGAAGGAATAAAAGCAGGATGCTAAGAACTGGCGTGACACAAGGAAAAGGCACAGCCCTCATTACTACAAGGCCACAGTTTGGCCACCTTGACAGAGACTTCCAACAGAAATAGTTATTCACTGGCCATTCTACTTCCATTCATTTCTTTCCCTCTGTTACTGTTTCCCCCAGCTGATTTTCATCTCTGCTCAGAGCAAACATTCTTTCCCATGGTAAGAACACAAAAACAAGGAAGAGAAAAATATATAATATGACTCACAACCACTGCCAGCCTCAAATATTTATTCTTCCTTCAGGCATTGATTATGCCACCATACAGAACACTGTGCCACCTTCTGCAGAGTCACTTAAATCTGTCTCACATCCCATTCCATTCATTTCTGGGGATGGATGCTTATTATTAGGAGAATCTCCTCAGTTTCTGGCACTAGGACATGTTATTTCACCTTTTATAAAAACACCTCATACACTTTTTATACTCTTTTTCACATCTCTAAATGTAAATTTAAAGAGCCCAATCTGACACTGATTCCTTTCTCGAATAGCACATTCTTTATTTATAGGTTAGCATAAGTAATAGATGGTTTTTGCCTCCATTCACTAGCACACTCTCCACAGAGCCTACGGGACTGTCCTCCAACCCTGACCAAGGTTCTGCTCTAACAGATGCAATGGATTCTGGTTCCCCAGAGAGAACACATGTATCACTTAAGCCATATAAGCTGCCAAAAATTATTTGGGCTGAAATTAAAACACTCTCACAGCTGTGTTAATCCACTAAAAAGTTAAAAATCAACCAAACTACAAAACATCCTTGCCCAAAACTGCTGACTATCCAAAACTGGTCCTGTTCTATGAACTCGCTTTGTCCTCTGCCATCTTAGATTCATTGAATGGTTAGGGTTGGAAAGGACCCTAAAGCCCATCTAGTTCAAGCCCCCCTGCCATGGGCAGGGACAGCTCACACTAAACCATCTCACCCAAGGCTCTGTCCAACCTGGCCCTGTGCCTCACCACCCTAACAGGAAAGAATTTCCTCCTTATATCCAATCTAAACTTCCCCTGTTTCAGTTTTAACCCGTTACCCCTTGTCCTATCCCTTCCCTATTCTTCCTTCAGGAGACACTGATGGTAGCTCCCATGCCAATGCCTGCTTATACACAAGGAATAACATTTGCCTGCAAGGGCAGCATTGACTTGTGACCAGCCACTTGGTGCTTTCACCAAGGAAATGGTGACGGGCCAGACAAATGCCCTGCGGTGACCAGCTGCTCCATGTCAAGGCACAGTACAGCTCACGTCCAACTGCCCTAGAAGTGCACGCACAAACATATTTATATCCACACAAATATATTTATACCCACACGAGCAAGAAGCGACGTGCCTATGCTTACCCCTGAAATGGAGAGCACAGCCTCTTCCAAACACCAAAAAGGGATAACCTTTCACAAATAAACATCCCGCTCTGCTCCGAGAGGGATTTTAGACAGAACAGAGATTACAATGGGCTTAATCACGATTAAACACTGATCTGGCTCGATCTACTCAAAAGCAGACCAAAGATAAATAAAAACCTGCAGCAGATGCATTTCATACTGGAAATTCTGGAACCTCGATTGACGTCACACTTTTTATGTTCAGATAATATCTGGAGGAAACAGATCAAGAAAACAAAAGCAAATTCCGAGTTAAAATTCTCTGCGTGCTGTGTGGAAAGAAGGCAGCTACAGCAAAGCATGCACAGGGCAGCTCAGCGTTTCACAGACCTGGTTTTGACTGTAGCTGAAGTGGCACTATTAGAGCGATGCCACTAGATAGGATCAAGTATTCCCTTTTGTCCTCATCTCCTGGGTCTTACCCTGTAAAAGTAGGCAACATTAGTCACTGCATTTCCCCTCAGACAGAAGCTGCTTCTGATCAGTGACAGGCAGTGATTTTCTTGTACTAAAACAATATCACCTGCTCAGTATCTACCGCAGTTGGGGTTCACTGATTCCTCAGGCATAACATGAAAGTTCTGCCTGATGGGAAGGGGTTGCCTCTAGTGCGCATCTCTCAAATACAGACATCTGTCTTTCCTATGGGTGAGAAAACCCAGGAAACAGATTCCACATCACAGGAGACAACTCCAGCCATTAGTACTGCTGAGGGAGGTGGGAAAAGTAAAGCAATGAGCACAGATCATAGGGACTGCTTGCTTACAGCGCTAAGTTTCCCATTTCATTCAACAGGGCAAGGATATCCTCTTTGAAGAGACAGAAATACCTTTTCAAATGAGGGGGGAATCTATGTGGAGGAGAAAGCTGATCAGAGGTCTCTCATTCTATAATTTCAGCTCTTCATGTTCATAAGCCCAGTGGGTGACCACATAATGTTTGGCCCACAGATGGGAGATCCCTTTCTGCACTAAGACAGCTAGAGGTTAATCACTACCTCTGCTGCTGCCTAGGGGATGTACCCCGTGCTTCACAGCTACAGGAACTCTACTTCCAAACACCAGGTGAAAGACTTTCAACCGCTTTTTATTTGTGACTCCAAATCTGAGGGTGACAATCCCCATACAGACAACGTAAGCCTACTGATAATTACTTTGTTCTTCTCACTTGCTTTTCACTGACCTCTTGGACATAGCATACAGTGCACAAATTTGGCACCACTGGCACAAACAAACCTTGATAGTGAAGCCTATCCTACTTGCCCTATTTTTTCAGGCTGCAAGTTATCACCTACTTCAAGAACATCACCCTGAACAAAACCACAATTCTCATCCCAGCTCCTACCACCCTTCAGTCTACCCATTGTATCTCTCATGCCAGTCTAGATCCATCACTTTCAACTTCAAGCAGAATAATCATCACTTTGCAGTTGAATTCCACACTTGCACAAACCACAGATGAGGGTTACACGATTTGCACTTCCCAGATGAGAAGCGACCAAACTGCTGTTGGTGGAATCAAGTGGACAGTCCTTCCTCATCAACAGTAACAGCAGATGCACTTGCTTATTAACACACAAATAGGAAAATCATGGGTTACTGTTGCTTTTACCCCCAAAAAACCTTCTCAAAACAGAAAGCTGTCAGGGGGTTACTAAAGATAAGGCTGTTGCACAGATTACTTAAAATTGTTCAATAACCTACTTCTGAAGGAGAAATGAGTTCAAGAGCCCTGAAACACCTGAAAGGCGCAGGGGGAACACTTGACAGAATGAAAAGAGTATTTTTATATTCATCTTAACTGGGTGGCTCCTCCTGCACATCCTACTGGCATCAAGCACCAATGCCAACAAACATTTTGGCATACCTGTTGCCTATGGAAAAGGACTAGAGAGTTAACCATCAGAACAGCCAACAATGGGAAATGTCTGGTGAGGCGGTGCAGTCTGTTGCTTGCACAGATTTCTTTTTAAGCTATATAGACAGCATGCTCCTCCGGAGAATTAGTTTGTTCCCCTTCCCAAAACAGGTGCAATCAACACTTGCCAAGGAGAATTCTTCATCTGCAAGTAAGGACTTCCCAAACCTAGAAATAGCACCTAGACCGAGTAAAATACTGGAAAACACCCGGGGCGAGAGTTCCTGGGGAGCTCTCCCAGAGCTCCGCCTCTTCCCCACGAAGAATCAATCCGGCAGTTAATATTAAAATATTACTATTTAATAACATTCTGCTTATTTCCCTGCAATACAATGCAGGGAAATAATGATTTACAAATGCAAAGCTCAGCGTGTGCCCTCAAAACCTGACTCTGCAAGCAGGCAGGATGCGGGATTTTGTTCTTGTCTGCTTCCCCTAACCCCCTCCTGTACTTAAAACCTAAAGACAGCAAATTTATCTGAACTTACATAATGCCACCCTGGTATTTTCCAGAGGGCTAATCTGGCCTTTTACATTCTTTAAGCCTGGCATTGTATGAAAGCAGATATCAAATATTCAGAGAGCTCAGTTTAGAAAGATCCCTTTCCTGAGGCTGAGCTTTTTGGAAGACCTTCCTGCAGAGCCCCAGGCAATGCCTCAATCAGCCATTCCCACTAGGCTAAGGGCACTCACCCTTCCCAAGTATGTGTTAGGAGGTGCTGGGCCCCACAGAGAGGTGAGAATTGGACAGGGTGTGAGGTGCCAGAGACATGGACTGCTGTGAGCAGTGACAATGTGTGAATATTAACCTGTTTTGCACAACGAGTGGTTGAGAACCGTGCCTTTGCATGCAAGACCTACAGCATCACCTGCCTAGTCATCATCTGTCACTGCCTTTCAACAAAATCCACCCCTCTGGGTCAAAATCAGAGCTCACGAAAGCCAGTGAAGAGATGCCCCTCTTGAACTAACAGGGTTGTACATGGGGTCTCTGTGAAACACCAACCCAGCCAAGGCTGAAGCACCCACGGCTGCTGCATTTCATCCTACGCAGTATTTCTAGAGTTCCTAGCAGATGCAGCCTTACCCCAGTGCTGCAGGACCTTCTCCTTCACACAGGCAGGATGTGCACAAGGCAGGAGAAGGTTTCCTTCCTTCCTTGCCATGTCACTCACAGGGGCTCCCTGTGCCAGCGCCAGCTCACTACCTGCCACAAAAGCAGCAGTTTTCCCAGCAGGGCTCTGAGTCCAGGGGTTTTCTTTGAACCCCACCAAGTCTCTTACATTTCCATGCTGCCTCACAGCTGGCTGCTTGGTCTGCTAGATGAAGGTGCAGAAAGTGAAGGGAACCCACCAGTCCCAGCACAGATTCTGGAAGTGCAGTCCTACTCTCCAAGCCAGGAAAATCATAGACCGCATAGGTTCTTCACGCAGAAGGAAAAGATCTGGTTTGCAACACCGGGCTTCATTTACAAACCCTCCAGCCTTTTGCAGCTGCTGGTTTTGCTGTATCTCTGCAGGTGGGATCTCAGGCTGCTGAGACACCTTGGTTAAGCTAATGGCGCTGGACCAGGGGGATGCACCCCCTGAACAGGACCACATCGCTTGGAGGCAGGAAGCCATCAGCTCCACACAGTTCCTCCCCTCTGTCTCCCCCTCCTCAGCCACGCATAGGCTGTTTACAAACCTCACCATCCCTGGGACAGTGATGGATGGCACATCCCTCAGCTCCCTGGAAGGCTAGGCTTAAAGGCAGGCCTAACCCTGCACAAGGCAGACAGGGGGAGAGCTGAAGCTAATAATAAACACCATATACTCAGCTGTTGCTGCTAGGACCAATGTGGAATAGTTGGCTGCTTTGATCCGTTTATGACTAAATTAAACCATATTCTTGCCAAGGCACCTCCTGCCATTCTTCTGAGCTGGATGTTCAAAGGGAACTCCTCAACCACTCACTCTGCTTCAGGCATTCATCTTTGTTGGTTCAAATCATCTACTTAGCTGTTAGCAGGAACTGATTTCAGGAAAGCTAATGTGAGCAGGCTGGGGGCACTGCTCACCCCAAGCCTGGATCAGAAAACACCAAAAGCATGCCATCAACTTGGCTAAAACAACATCCCTCTGACCTCACATACTACACAGCTAGGTAGACGGTAGACGTCCTATTTTATGCCGCATGATTTTCCTTAAAGCTGGAAGCCCAGCTAAAACAGGGGCTTAAGAGTTTAAATGTATTAGGACAATTAGATACGTTTTAAAATACCTTTTCCAGAGCTTCTCTATCAACCAGCTCCTGTACAGCCAAAAGCTTGATACTGTAACAAAAAACAGAGAAAGAAAAGAATGAATCACTCCATTGCAAGCATTACA
The DNA here is from genome assembly GCF_034315485.1 of Pezoporus occidentalis. NCBI lineage: Eukaryota > Metazoa > Chordata > Aves > Psittaciformes > Psittacidae > Pezoporus > Pezoporus occidentalis. The sequence goes on from NW_026912854.1 coordinate 2,281,234, forward strand.
GAAACACAAGTAACAGCAGAACTGAAGCTCTCTTTTTATCCTCCCACTTCACAAAGCAGCCTGTAGAAGCAGCAAACAAGATTTTCTGGTTTCCAACTTAAAAGCATGCCTGAATTCACCTTACAGAGGAAGTGCATTAATCATTACATTTTCAATGCCTTAAATGAACAATTAAGGATCTTCTGAATGATAAACACAAGGGAAGACTCTCAACATTTCTACTGGGTTTAGTCAGCTTTGTTCTTCAGTACCAACAGGTTTCTCTGGGTCCCACAACAGGTTCAAGGAGGCGATCTTTCCCCTCTGCGCAGCACTGGTGAGGCCACATCACACCTCCCCATCCCTGGCCACTCACAGCAGTTACCTTAGCCAGGGAGTAGAAGGGATCAGCAACACATCCACCTATGGAGCCAGGCATCTACTTTAAGATGACACAGTTGATGTTCAGCCCACCTAAGCTTTAGCTCTTCACAGCTTCGGTGCCTACTTCAAGCTTTAGATTGACTATATGGTTAATGAAATGAGAGAGGAACTTCAGTTCCCCGGGGCAGTTCATGCCACCCACCAAGTCTGCCAAAGGATATAATTGGCCACGTACTACAAGAAGTTTTATCCCTCTTTCAAAACCTCAGAGCAATGCTGCATAATTCCTGAGCGTCCACTGACATCTTACACATTAATCATGTAAATCCATCCTGTGACAGCAGCTGGCAAAACAGAGCTTTAATCCTGTCCTTCTGCCCTGTTACAATGCTTTCCACTACAGGTATTCACAGCCTAAGCCCTAAACACGAATGTGCTTTTACTTTAATGTACTTCTAGTTTTCAGGTGCCTTCAGAGCATCATAAAAAGCCAATGAATTATAAAATAGCTCCATACATTTCCAGCCTGTAGAGGCTATTATGACTAAGACAGAGAGGGTGGAGACAGTTCAGAAAACAACAGGATAATCAGGAAAAAGGTATTCCATTAAAGCCCAAGCAGGGGGCACACGATTTTCTGTTCCCATTTGTGCTGCACACAAGCATTCAGCTGAACCGGAAGGTGCATCGAAAAACCCCACATTTTGCCATTCCCTCCTGCAAGCTATACAGCAAGGGGTTTGTTATACAAACTGCTTTTGTCTTTCTCCTTTTGAAACCAGAAACTTTTTGATCACTTGGTCATGAAAAGGCAGAATTTATCAACCAAGGCTGCTTCTCCCAGTTGACTGATTTATTTCTAGGACATTAATTGTGGATTATCTGACACTGCAGAAGAAAGAGAGCGCCTGCTGCAAATGCAGGTACTGTTCTCATTGGAGATCATCTTCTTACTGCACAAACCTACCCTCCTTCCCATTTACACTAGTAAAGCCCCACAAGAACTCCTTCAACCGGCACGTTTCTATTTAAAACAAAGAATACCAAGTTACACAGAAGCAAGCAATAAAACAGGGGGCAGGAATCTTCTTACCTTATCTCGCTGTGTTTACAGGGATGCTGTACTCTTGTTTAGAGGTGAAAAACCCACAGAAAACGTTTACATCCTGCAGCGATACTGCATATGCAAGGCCAGAAGCAAATCCGAATTCAGTGCTGCTATGTGATTTGCAACAACACTGGTTTAACTCTTGGTGAAAAAAAGCCTTCCCTCTACAGTTATCAGTGCACAGAGATCAGTGTCTGCCCAGTGCTTCACTCTTTCAAGTATTTTTTCTGGGTCAAAAGCAATCAGTAAATGCAAATATCAGCTTTCATAGACCCTGCTCCAAGATACTTCTTTCCTTGAAGCAGCATCACAGATGCTCTCTGCCCATTGAATTACAGACCAATACCTGGAAAACTGCTCGACAGCTAGTTACTTACTGCTATTTCTTCCAGCAATTCCAATCAGTGTTAGTATGTGCTACTTTATGCAGTGTTGGCTTAGAAATGCAGCTTCTTTCAAGGCTGCTGCTTTGGGGGCTTTATGCTTTGCAAAGACATCAGGCCACTCATTTAGGCACTCCATCAGCAATCCTACAAACTCTGAAAGCAACTCACAACTACATCTGCTGCTTGCAGCTTGTGTGCTCACCCACCATTTCAAACACACAGGAATACAATCAGTAACTGAGAGGGAAGGAGGATCCCTACTAAAGCAGAAATGCAAGGAGAGCCACCAAAAGCCAGTGCTGAAGCTCAAGACCTTGCTGTCTATGATAGCACACTTCAGTACCCTGTTTATGTGCCCCGGTGTCATTTCTTTCTTCTTCATCTGTGCCATGCAAACAGTACCTCGTGAATGAAGTCATAGAAAAACCTTATTTCCTGAAGAAACCTTTTGGATCCTGGAGCACCTGCTCCACTGCACCAGCCTTAAAGCACAGTGTTGAGAAACCTGCAACACAAGTAACTACACCCGCTCGATAAAGATGGCCTTGCTGTGTCTGAAGCTCTGTTAAAAATACTCCCTGCCTCCATTACTTACATGATCTATTTAACCAAAGCTATTGCATTTAATAACCTGGCACCTCCGGCACACTCAAAAGACCTGAAAACATGCAGGGCTCAGGGTGAGGGACTCTCCTCCAGCTGTACAAATACACAACCGTGATGTGCTGTCAAGGAAACACGACTCCCTCTTTCCTTGGCCAGGGGTGACCCACAGCATTCTCCTCTGAGGGAATTCCTTTTGGTTTCCAGAAGACAAGTCACAGTGCTAAGCAAATGCCTATAGCTACAGCACATTTCTGTTCCTTGGGGCAGCATCGCAATCCTTCCCTCAAGGTCTTCTTACTTAAAAACACATAGCCTTGGGTTCCTCTCTCTAATCCCACATACCCAGGAATAATGTGAGCCTTTTTAGCAGCCTTTTGCACTACAAACTTGCCAATAGGTCCCTTGCTGGTTGGCGCATTCCTATTCACCGTGAGCCACAGTTTGATTTGCATTGAGCTTCACTTCCCAGCTTGAGTTCACACTGCCCATAAAACCCCATCTGCTCTTGAAACGGGGATGTCAGGGACTTCCTAAGAAACAACTCAGGGTCCTCTGCCTGCAATCCAATGCAGCTGTGGCTCTGCAGCAAGCCAGATGGCATAGACACAAACTACCATGCAAGTCAGATGCAAGAACCATTCATGCAGAATGCACTTGAGGAAGAGAAGCTGCTTCCTCCAAAACCCCTTTGAAGGGTGCCCCAGCATAGGGGTAGAGGAGAACCAGAATTACAGCCAGCTTCTGGACCACCCCTGCACAGCATTAGAATTGCAACCATTGGGGACATAGGTCACTTGGCTGTCAGCACTAAAGGAGAAGGTCTCCAGACTTCAGTGACCTGCCTCTGCTGAGCTGACCCCAGAGAGGAGCTGAGGCTCCCATTCAGCGCAGAATGGGAATTCTGAGAAAAAGGGGATGACAAGTGAGGAAAACGTGAAGCAATAAGTTCAGTGATCAGCACCAGTGAAGCACTGAAGCATCATGATGGCATCCTACAGAAGCTGCTAGGCACCGGGATGCAGGGGGGCTGCAAAAGCAGCGCACAAGATCCCAGCTGGAAGCTGGCATGCCCACTGCCTGCATCTTGGCTCTCTGTGCCTCCTTAGCCTGCAGAGAGCTGGGGCACAGGGAGCCTCCAGGCACGCCAGAACAGCCACATTTGCTGCCACTTCACTTATACATCCTGGCACACGAAGAGCAGAGCTCCTCGGGCAGCCAGCACCGCCCGTCTCCCACGGATCGGTGCAGCACATCATCTCCAGCCCAGGTTTGTCACCCGGCAGCAATGTGAACTGAGGGCTGGCCTCAATTTGCTTTGCAAGCTCATACATCTTTGCCTGGGGCCCGAGGTTTTTCCAAAACCCTCATGCTTTCTGTGAGTCAGCGCACGAGCCTGGCTGAAGTTAACAACGTCAAGAAATGCCATTTGACTTCTCTTAGCTTTCTGGCTCCTTATTCAGCAGACAGCTGTGCCGAATCATGCTCCGGCTCGGCTCACAGACACGATCATAAATAGCCTGTATAAAAACCACTCAACCCCAAACTGTTGTTCTGAGCATCATTAAATCATTCCTCTCCTCCTTCCCTTTCAGTCCATAAACTTTTCCCTTTGCTCTTGAGATGAGATACCATAACGATGTTGTGGTCCATGGTGAACATTTTACAGATGACTTACATACCCAAAGAGAAGAGCACGGATGCACACAACAGAAGTGCTTGATGACAGACTTACGTTTGGGTTAGTTAACAAAAAGAACAGTACAAAACCCCCTGGGTCATTGAATTTGAGTTCTAAAATGGTATTTGTGTATCTGCATAAACTGGCCTCACTCCTGAATCAGTTCTGCTCTAAGAGATGGGTATGAAACATGAGAGCTGGAAAACAAAACGCAGCTGAGCCGTGCTGACCACCCTTGGTACCTGGGAGGGAGCCCTCCCCATCAGCTGCCTGCTCTCCCCATCCCTGACCTCAGTCCCCAGCTCTCCTCCCAAACAGCATGCTCTGTTTCCTCACCATTCACATCCCAGCCCTGTTCTTCCTTTGGTGGTTGGTGAGTTAACAATAAGGATGAGGAAGTGACCGTCGCAGGGTTTGTGCAGCCTTTACAGTGAAGGAGCAACATTTAAAGTCGTTCATCAATGCATGCACTGGGAAAAAACAGCTCATTTCTGCTGGCATATCCCACTTTAAAAGGTGTCCTTCCCCCCGGACCCTGTTTACTCAAACCCCAGTAAAACCAAAAGGAGACAGAAGAAGGAATAAAAACATGTTTAATGACTTTCAGCCCCATAAACTTCCTCCATCAGCCCCTACGAAGTCTGGCAAGGAAATAAAACCGGTTTCTCCTTTTCCACTAAAAGCATTTGCATCTTCTCAATCACCCCTTAAAGGAAAGGGAAAAACCGCGTCTGCTGCCACATCTTAACAGCTGCTGGAAGACATCAGATTGCTTATGAAGTAAACTGATGGGCCTGGGTAGGAATACCATGCCATCTAAAGTCCCAGCTTTGGGACTGGCTGCCAGCTAATGACACCACAAAATGATCTGGGAGACTCGCAGGAGAAAATACATCTACAGTAAATAGAAAGCAGAATAAAAACAAGGAGATGGATTTCCTTTAGAGAAAAAAATTAGATATCTATTTACCTTATTTATATCTATATTATCATATCATGTGTATTTAAAGACATTATATATTCATATTATATGTTAAATAGCTATTATAAATTTTATATATAATTTGATGAACATAATCTTGATAGAAACCAATACATATATGTAAATCTATTTAGAGCTAATTTTTGCAGTCCGGATGTGTTCTTTGCTGTCTAGTCATCATTGATTTGCCTGCAGAATGGTTTGAAACCCAAAAGCAGATCAAGGCACTGTAGCTGAAAGGGAACCAGGAGTAAATGGAAAGAGCAGAGAAGCTGAAATCCATCAAGCAAATTGGTATACAAACACTGTTCCCCCAGTGTTTGCATCCGTGGATACTATTACATTGTGTGAGTGACTGGAGTATTTGTCATGGGGAGAAAGGAAATTGTAATGGAACTAAAAGGGGGAAAACATGCATTATTGATGGTTACTACTGAGCTTGGGGGGGATAACAGCATCACCCAACCTAACAGGCAGGAGGCAACTGAAACAGTTCACTCCTTTCTTTTCCCATTTGAGCGGTTCCCTGGGTCCAGGGATGCTCTTTCACTCCTCTCCAACACGCAGCTCTCTCCTTGCTGTTCTCTTTCCTACACCTGCAGCAAAGCCATCACTTTGCAGGACCTATAAACTTAGCATTGAGGGGCTGATTTACGTCCACGTGATGCTGTGGTTTCAGCACAGGTATACCACTGCAGGGAAGGAACGATGATGCATAAACCCTGGACACTGTGTGTTCCCAATGCACAGTGCAAAACCAAAAAGGGAGGTTGCAAGAACTTCTTCCTAGCACTCTGGAAGGAAGGAAGACATGCTCACAAAATGACCCAACCCACAAGTGGCAACAGAAAGCGTGAGAGTCCCCATGTTATATATGAGACCTGGAAGCCTTCTTGACCTCCTCCTTGGGAACACTCATTCCAAGCTCTTTCCAAAGGGATGAAATCCATGCTGCTGTGCATACAGGCAGGTCATGCACAGTGAAATTAAGAGGGGAACTGCTCAAAACTCCCAGACACTCCGTGACGCTAAGGAAACATCATCTTTTTCTTGTCCATCTACACAGAAAAGGTGTCTCCTGAGTGGTGAGGCACTGATGCTCAGCAGGGCACTGATGCTAATTCTGGGGGGTTCCATCATAGAGAGGATTAAGAGCAGCAGGGAAGCATCCTATTTACTTTCTCCTCCACATACAGGATCATGTCTCAAAGCCTAATTCTTTTTTCAGCTAAGGGGAAGGAGGCGGGGCATCATCTGCTTGTTTCCACCTGTACAAAGTCTCCCTTTCCAAAAATTCCCCTCAAACTTTTAAATCAGAGGAAGTCACAAAAGAGGCATCCTTTTGGGTGCATGCAGTGAGTGCACGCATAAACTGTCTTATTCATTATGCTCATAAAGTTCTGCTAACCCATCTCTATCTGCAGTGCAGAGTACTGAAAACATAAGCCCTGAGCTAGATGCACTTTTTAGAAACACTTTGCTAAATTACAGACCTTCCTATGGCCTTTTCTCTTGCTGTCCTCTTGTTAGTCCTACCTGTTCTTCTCCAGCGCTGTCCCTGCACGCTGGTGCAATGCTAAGAGGGGCAGCAGTTAGAGAAGTCATGGAACATTTCCAAGGTCCTCAGAGGAGATGTTGGTTATTAAGGACTGGGATACATTGCACTTGATTGAACAGAACCAAAGCTGATTCCTGAGGGGCAAAGGTTAATTAGGGAAATGGCTCAAAGGATCAGTCTGTTCCAAGGCATTATTTGTTGATTTTTTTTTGTTTTAGAAGGGTTTAAAATAGATGGGGCAGTTGAAAATAACCCCCAAATTCCCAAACTCATGAGATGAAACCACAGAAGGACTGAGGCTGCCAGTAACATAACGATTAGCCCAGAAAGCCAACCGTGTCCTGGGCTGCATCCAAAGGAGCATGACCAGCAGGTCAAAGGAGGTGATCCTGCCCCTCTGCTCTGCTCTTGTGAGACACCACCTAGAGCATTGTGTGCGGTTCTGGTGTCCTCAACATAAAAAGGACATGGAACTGTTGGAACAAGTCCAGAGGAGGCCACGAGGATGAGCAGGGGACTGGAGCACCTCCTGTATGGAGACAGGCTGAGAAAGTTGGGGCTGTTCAGCCTGGAGAAGAGAAGGCTGCGTGGAGACCTCATAGCAGCCTTCCAGTATCTGAAGGGGGCCTGTAAGGATGCTGGGGAGGGACTCTCCATTAGGGACTGTAGTGACAGGACAAGGGGAAGTTTAGATTGGATATAAGGAGGAAATTCTTTCCTGTTAGGGTGGTGAGGCACTGGAATGGGTTGCCCAGGGAGGCTGTGAATGCTCCATACCCGACCGTGTTCAAGGCCAGGTTGGACAGAGCCTTGGGTGACATGGTTTAGTGTGAGGTGCCCCTGCCTATGGCAGGGGGGTTGGAACTGGATGATCTTAAGGTCCCTTCCAACCCTAACTATTCTATGATTCTATAATTACAGAGTAGTAGCTAATGAATAAAGCAGCAGCAAATCAAATACCTCCATTAAATTACATTGAAAGCAGCAATCTTGCCTGCATATATCTACTAATGGGGACTAGGTACAGGCAGTGGCAAAATGCAGATTAACTTCCACCATCATTCAGACCTCAGGGTGACAATCCAGGAGGCTTCTCTGTCACTACTTCCACTTACTCCTCCACTGGTTCCTCCGGTGCCAAACACTTCACTACACAATAATTCAGGCAGCAGAGTAGAATACTGCTGCAAGTGCAGGGGGAACAGTCTGATGACAGTTACATTTACTCACAAAAACCACACAAGTTGTTTCAGCTCACTCCCGACACACAGCAAACCAAAACCAGTTGCCTGTGTTAAAAAAGGGGGGCAGTTGGCTTTTGGTTTAATTTATAACATGGCAAAATCTATTTTCCTTCTTCCATATTGCATTTTTTACTGTATTTCTTCCTTACTCGTAACATCTCCCTTCAGACCAGCTCACCTTGTGTCCAGTGGCTCTGAAATGAGGGGAAATGCTCTGTGTAACATTCACAGCCTTTGGATTAGTTTTTATTCATTTTTTAACTCTTCAGAGGACGCCTGTTTCCTTGTAACTCTGCAGGGAGAGGGAGGCCCACAGAGAGCGCTGTGTCTGCAGCAACACTGATTTCTTCTGACTCATTAAAACTGGACATGGGCAAGTTATTTAACTGGCACTGCATTATTCAACTCTGTCCAACGAGGGAGGAGACCGAGGCGGAAACCAAAAACTGTAGAAGCTCCTAAAACCCAAAAGGTGACAGAGCTTCCAAACACAGGCATTGCGGTACAGTGCCAGTGGTCTCTGGTATTTGGCTCTTTTTCCAGATTTTCTGAATCATTCCCTGCTGGAGTGGAGCTTCTTAGTTCCAGAAACAGCATCTCCTCCAATCCTACCCAGCCCTACTGCAGCAGTGGAAAAACTGAGCAGTCCTTCATTAGGTCAGATGGGCATGTTGGGAAAGGCTGCACCACCACGCTATCGTTCTGCCATGAAGAACGCAGCTACCCCAAAGTTATAGGACCTTGGGAGGCAAAGCGATTCATGGGGACTCTACTTGGACAATTTACCTCTGTGTCCATGCAAAACAGATTTGAACTTGGAAAGCAATAAAACGTGATGTGAAACAGTTTGGTCCCCCTTCTCTGTCCAGTATGTGAACCCTATGCCATCAAGCTCTTACGTGAAATGCCCTCATATCCCCTTATTCACTCCCAGAAACTGAACGCAATATTACCCTGTCCTACACGCACCTCCTCCTCTCAGAGGAATGGGTTTGCCCAGTTAAAAGCCTTACAGTGAAGCCAGCTCATTTTGTTAAATACAGGCCCAAGAGCAACGCTACGGTTTGGTGGCAGAACCAGCCTGGCAGCTCACGAGTACTGCAGCTTCCTGGCTGCATCTGTACACAGAATTTCAAAGCCTTTTATAGTACGCTCTTAACAATGAGATTTAACCTCAAAAGCTGGCTCCGACTTTGAAGAGGCTGGCAGAGCGCCAACAGCAATTGTGTGTTTCATATCAGCACCTTCTGCAGAAGACTTCATGCCAAAGCAGAATGGTTCTAACGGGGGGGAGAGGCCGAACACCTGGGATTAAAATAGGAGAACATAGACAAGAGGTGCTCAGAGAGCCACCAATGAAATCCCTGAGGAGAGGCACTGTGATGAGGGGAAAGGAGCAGTGCAGAAATGAAGCGCAGTGCTTTGGTCAAGGGCACTGTATGGCTCTTTCATGAGCAGCTTACGTTGTCTTACAAACAGTGTCAGGACCCGCTGCCAACAACTGGGCCGTTCTCTTTGTACATCTGTACCGTGTGGAGAAGGAAAGGAGCAGGAGATGAGACTTCCTCAAAACCGGCTCTTGGCTAGCACACTTGAAGATTACAAAACCCAGAACTATTTGGTACCCAAGCTTCGAAGGGACACGAACATGCACCCATCCTCCTAAAACTGAGCTCAACTGCACGTTCCAAAACGTGATGTAAAGGAATGGAAAACTGGGGAAAGAAGTGAGCCAGAGAGAGCAAAGGCTGAAAACCAGAGTTTGATATTTCAGTGCAGATGGCACTCCTCTGTCTTGCACGCACCCAACTGTCAGGAACGGCACTGAAAACAACCAGGTAAAGCTGCTCACAAGGGGAGTTAATGTCAAGCCATAAAGAATTTCGTTTATGCTGATGCTGCATTCTCAGGTCACCAGAAACACAAAGAACGCTGTAGTCAGAAAATAACAATCTGCCCATTGTCACATCTGCAAGAGCCCACAGGAAGCACAGATTAGATAAGAAAAACATGTGTCATGTAAGGGTAAAAAGTTAGAAGCCTCCTTTCCAAGAGCTAATTACAGAAGTATCATGAAATCCCAGCCTGGTCTGGGTTGAAGGGACCCTAAAGCTCCTCCAGCTCCAACCCCTGCCACGGGCAGGGACACCTTCCACTAGAGCAGCTTGCTCCAAGCCCCTGTGTCCAACCTGCCCTTGAACACTGCCAGGGATGGGGCAGCCACAGCTTCTCTGGGCACCCTGTGCCAGCGCCTCAGCACCCTCACAGGGAAGAGCTTCTGCCTAAGAGCTCATCTCAGTCTCCCCTCGGGCAGGTTCAAGCCATTCCCCTTGGCCTGTCCCTGCACGCCCTTGTCCAAAGCCCCTCTCCAGATTTCTCATAGGCCCTCCTTAGGCACTGGAAGACTGGTATCCTTCATCTATAACACCACATGATACTGCTTTAGAATAGGGAATTTAGCCTATGGGGCATTTGGAGTGCCATTTATAGAACGTTAACCCAAATAGCAGGCCAGATGGTCTTTCTATCACTCCAGTTGTTTTTTACTTTATTAATGTCTTTGAAGTGTGACGGGGGCTACATGAAGCTTAAGCCTCCGGTTAGCCGAAAGACATAACCTCATACAGCCTTTGCTCTGAGTATCAGAGTAACAGAGAGAGGTTTTGATTTAAACCTCCAGGGATGCATCACATAGCTGCAACTCTAATCTGGGAGAGAAGGTAATCCCTTCCTCAGCTCTCAAAGCCGGAAAAACCGGCTGAGTGGGCACCATCCCAGCGCACTGCTGTCCTCACACCAGCCTCTGCTCAGCGCGCCGCGAGCCTTCCAGCACAGACACACCAAGCAGAAGGGACAGACCGATCAAAAGGAACATACGCAACAAACAGAGAGCAGAGCAGACTGCAGCCTGTTTCCACGGGCCGTTACCATTCACTTGTTCTAGTGCATCCCAGAACACTCCTGGAGACTGCGTGATGAAGACAAGAACCCCCACCAACCAAACCAAACCGAACCCCGGGTGTCTGTAGGGATGCTGCAGAACCACAGACACGGAAATGTTGCTCAAAGGAGGCCACCTGATGCAACAACCCCCTCAGCGTGGGTCTACCATGATGTTAGCTGTGGCTTCACCCAACTGAGTCTTGAAAACCTCCAAAACACTTCAGACTCCATGGCCTCGAGATCACCTCTTCCAGTGCCGCACTAACTTCTGAGTGAGGCAGCTTCCTCTAACGCCTGCTCTGATGATTCCAAACCAGCCAGTTGCCCACTTGTACTAAAGCAAGGGGTTATTTTACCCGCAGTGCTAGGCTATGCACTTCCTTTTGAACCCCACAAAGCTTCTGTTGAGCTAGCCAAGTTTCCCCAGGACCTTACGGACTGCAGTGCTGTCAACTTCTACTGCAGCCACTCCCTCAAATTACGGACTGTTATACAGCGTAACAACCATCATAAAGGGTAATTACCCTGTGTAGTGAATACATGCTACCCCAACAGTCTTTGTTGACATAGGAGTAGGTTTATCTGGCTAGACACATGGGTCAGGCAATGTTTCCTTTCTCCCACCCCAAGAATAGCTTGTGATGGATTCTTCAGAGGACAAGGCAGCAAACAGCCTCCCTGCTTTCCTCCCCCTGCTCTCACCTCACATAACGGGATGCCACCATGCTCCATGTAAGCGCCTCATTCAGTGGCTCCCAAGCTTCCTGGGCTGGGAGCTGCTGTCAGGATTAAAGCTGCTCCCCAAGAAGGATTACTCATTGTTGTGAAACATTCGACCAAAAGATACTGCAGAGGAGATCTCACCCACCATGCAACCACAGTCATGTCAGTCCCACCTCTGGAACAGGGGAAGAGGAGGGTGACTAATCCTTTATTTGAGCCTCTCTGGGCTCCTAACCCAGTCTGGCATTCTCTGGCACAGGGGTATTAATGTGCTACGTTAAAAAAAACCCTTGAAGCACACAGCACAGCCGAAGGTTTTTCCCTTTTTCTAATATGTGCTTAGAAAATAGCACAATTGGGCTATTTTATATTCATTTATCACAGCAGTCTTTTTGTTCTAGTATCTTGTGACTGAGATCAGAACAAACCTCAACAGTAAGGAACGTCCTTAAAACTCATCTATTTCTTCTATAAAAGAGGAGAAATATGAAGATCATGGAAAATATCAGTGGAAGTTATGAACTGTGGAATACGTCTATGTGGAATAACAAGCTTCAAATCAAGAGTGTCACAAGGGTACATACACAGCAGCTTGTGTCACTAGCAAAACCAGGTACTGTTCTTTTCCCCTCTGGCAGGTTAAAGCCATTCCCCTTGGCCTGTCCCTGCATGCCTTGTCCCAAGCCCCTCTCCAGGTTTCCTGCAGCCCCTTCAGGCACTGGAGCTGCTCTCAGGTCTCCCCTTCAGGAGCCTTCTCTTCTCCAGGCTGCCCCAGCCCAGCTCTCTCAGCCTGGCTCCAGAGCAGAGCTGCTCCAGCCCTCGCAGCATCCCTATGGCCTCCTCTGCCCTCGCTCCAACAGCTCCACGTCCCTCTTGTGCTGCTGCCCCAGAGCTGGATCAGGGCTGCAGGGGGGTCTCCCCCTTGCACAGCAGAGGGGCAGGATCCCCTCCCTTGACCTGCTGGCCACGCTCCTTTCGATGCAGCCATCAGTCACGGCTTTCCCACTTCCTTATGACAAATACAACCAACATTTGTCAGGGCAATAAAGAAACCACCACCAAAACAAACAAAGTAGTGCCAGCCTCGGAGAGCTCCGGTTCAATAAGGAATATTGCACCAAGGCAGGCAGAGCAGCATCACACTGAAACACAACAGCACTACCGGCACCACAACCATGGGGACTACATCTGCCCTCCTGGGAGGGCCACGTGGCAGAGCTCCATCTCCCCTGATGGGCAGCAGTGCTGAGCAGGTGCCAGAGGTGACCATGATGACTACAGTCCTGGGCCACAGCCTTCTCCTCTTCATCAGAATCAACCAGATTGGAAAAGACCTTTAAGATTATCAAGTCCAGCTGTCACCTCTTAGACCACCTCACTCCTTAATGCCTCATTTAGACATTTTGCAGCGCATGAAAGCATTATATATGTGCTAATTATATAGTGTCAAGGGCTCCTACTTCAGATTTAAGGAAAGCATTCAGGCATTATTCATTACTTCATCATTTACTCTTTTCTATTTGGATCATCGCTCTCATTTTTGGAGCACACACCATCTTTTTCTTCTTTTTCTGATTTGTCCAAATAGAATCGTAGAAACACAGAATAGTTCAGGTTAGAAGGAACCTTCAAAGGTCACCTAGTGCAACTCCCCTGCAATGAGCAGGGACATCTTCAACTAGGTCAGGTTGCCCAGAACCACATCCAGCCTGGCCTTCAACAGTTCCTAGCTATCATTTTGATTGCAGTTTGCAAGCACTGGTTTCTGGAGGATTCATTCTGACAGTAGAGGCAGGAGAAACTCAGTGGATACAGCCAGTGGTAGTCCAGAAGCACGGGACAGAAACGGGAAGCATTGTGGTTTTCTTCTCAGCAGGACTCCATCAAGCAGCAGGAGTTTCAGGCTGTCTCTTCCTCAAAGCTTGTCAAATAAGTCCCCCAGCACCAAAACGCTGCAGCTTACAGCTTGGTCTTAAAAGGCCATACGCTATTTGAAGTAATAATCACAACAGTCAAATAAAGATTCAAACCAAATGCAGAGCACCTGAGGAATCTCCAGGCTGGGAGGATGGGAAGGGACATTCATGTCATTAAACAGCTCTCATTAAACACAGATGGCTGAAAACTGCCAAGGGACAGCCGGCACACAGGTACATCACCAGTTACTATAGAAAGTTACACAAATGACCATTACATAAATTGTAGAGCTGTAAATCACAGAACAGTTAGGGTTGGAAAGCACCTTAACATCATCCGGTTCCAACAAAAATCAGCCATAGAGAGATTGTCTTTAACCAGCCTGCTAGTATCTGCTAAGCTCTACAGCAAAGTTGAAGGTCTAAAGCAAGGAGAGTTTGTCACATCTGCTTCACCAGCTGTCTAACAGGGGACAATAAACACGATTCTGCCACGTCAGCAGGCACCAAAGGTTTTCCTTTAGAGGACAGAGGTGAACTTAAGAGTAACCACCCAAATCCTTGTTTTTAAGAGGCTGTGAGTTTGCTGGGGATTAAAGAAAAAGCCCTAAAAATATCCTTGTAAAGCCTTTCAGCGAGCCACGAAAAGGAGATTTGGTCCCACACGTGGTTCTTGCCGTCTCCTTATTTGTGCTACGCAGCGTGGGTAGGGCAAAGATTGAAGGTGCTTTTGCCTGTGAGTGGATGCAGCGTGAACTCCCTGCACGGAAGTAACCCTGTGCAGGCAGGGATCCAGGCAGACAGCTTAGGGGTTACTGGGATTCACGTCTGCAGAGGAGGAACACGGGCTCTCCCTCACCAATAAAGACAAAAATTGCCAAAGGCAGATGTCTCCGCGTGCTTGAAGTCAGCTCCGTGTGGTTGGGATTGCATTGCCACAGGATTTAATAAGAGGAAGTTGTCTTATCTCCCTTGGCGAGGCAAAAACAGAATGCCTTTTTTGGTTTCTAGAGAAAAAGGGAAAGCAGCACCCACCACACAGCTTAAGAGGGGAAAAAAAGCTGCTGACGTTATGCAAGTGCTAGCAGTGTAGGAAAGGTTAATGTAGTTCATTGGACTTCTAATAGGGCATAAATGTAGCATAACTTCACAGCCTGCACGCATCAAAAAGGTGATTTCATATCTTTTCTTGCTTATTCCTCCATGACCAAACTCCTCTGCCTCCAAGCCCATTCTCCCTTCTGAGACAGCGACATCCACCTCAGCCAAGCAGAGCTGTGCAGCACACATAAGGGTTCTGAAGCTTCCAGACATGGCACCACATTAATTTCTCCAGTGGGACTGATTTTGGTTCGCAGTCTGGGTGCCCAGGATGCCCCAGCCAGAAGGGAAGCCCCCACACCTTCTGACGGAGTCCATGGAGCAGCATTTCAGAAGGGACCTGTCCTTCCATCAGGCTCACTGCTCTCCCAGTGGCTTCCAGAACATGGCAGCAGCCTTCACCTACAACAGACCTGCCTATGGCCCTTTGGGTGCTCAACAATCTGTCACTAGTTTAAGCAATCTAATGTTATTCAAATAATTACTATGGCATATACGTCTAAGATAATAAAGAAAATCATGCCCCCCCGCAACGCAGCACTCGGGAAGAGATGAGCCATGTCACAGATGATGAAAACAAAGTGGGTATAGCGGCATTCACCAGCACTTCCCTGAAGAAAAAAGCTGAGCTCAAGATTACAATTTGGCATCTTGCTCTCAATAAGGTCCCTGTGAAGCGGCACAATCCTCAGGGGAAGGAGCTCAAGGAAGGAAAAGCGAGTCCTAATGGAGTGGAAGGGGACGGTAGGTCACTGGGCAGACACTGCAGGGCACAGCCAGCCCATTAGTGAGCCCATAGGATACTCAGCAAGGCAATGAGGGCAAGCTGGGGTGGCCCCTCTTGGGACACTGCCACATGTGCACGTGACAGTGTAGGGACACCGGAGGATGAGGAAAGCGGTACCCATGGGGAGGAAAGGCTACAAACAAGAAGAGGCAGCAGTCATGCCTTCCTCTTTCTAGGAGAGCACAGGAAGGCGATGACAGCATTCGTAACACCTCATGACACAGCCACACAAGAAAACGCTAAGGGCAGCTTTCCCCAAAAAGCAGGGTATAAGAAAGGAGCAGAAAGGAGAATTTCAAAGTTTCCTTCTCCTCTTCAGAGGAAAGCACAAATAGCACAGGCAAAAACTTCACTGTCAGGGCTGGAGCACAATTTAATAGTCGGGATCGACAGAAAAACGAGGCTGAGCAATCCCTGCAGCAGCTCCTCAACTGAGATGCTCCTCCCTTCTCTGCAAAGGCAGGCTCTGGATGGCAGGGTCCTCTCTTCCCATACCACATGCAGGCAGTTAGCAGTCAACGGCATCATTTCTGCCTATGCAAAGAAACCCAGTTTTCAGATACCAGTTGCTGCTTTATGAAAGACAAATGACAACTCAGCTCTCTCCCAGCCCTCTAAGAAGCCATTATCCGTGTACATGCACAGTAATAGCAGTGGCAGTTCTGCTCAGCCAGAAAGCACCCAAACAAATGCACGTTGCACTGACACATAGGAAGAAGCCAGCAGCGGGGAGACAACCTCTTCTGATGAGTAAGCAGGGGTGATGCACGTGTGTGCAGGCACAAAGTATGCAAAGGAAGTTTGGTAACACCACGAGGTGAGCCAATACTTCGCTGGGATTAACCCCCCCCCCCCCAGGAGGAACATTATGGATCAGTCAACATCGCCACAAAACATCGCACCCCCCCGCTCCGTGCTGAAGAAAGCTCTCACGTGGCAGGCAAACCACCTGATTTGCTACTCCAACAGAGCAAGGGTGCTGAGCTTTTGCCTTCCTCTGTCGCCCACCCCCATCCCTAAACACAATAACGCTCTAAAACGCTCTTTGAAGAAGGGAAACACCCACCGTGCTTACAGGATGCGAGAGGTGAAAGGGATGTGGGTTAGCTGGAGGACGTGCAGCAACGCTCCTCCAACTGCCGTGCCCTCCAAGTCATACCAGAACATGCCCCACAGCTCCCAGCAGACAGCAGTGGGCCATGGGTACCATCGTGTGACCTTGCTCTGAAGCATCCTACCCACCTCCCAGCTGAGCTTTCCATTCTCCAGGGCACGCAGCCTTATCCACAGGGCACAGCTCTGTGGGATGAATGCAAAAGGTGTGAGGTTATGGATCACAACAGTTTGCATCTGTGTGATAGTGCAGCCCTGAATTAATCCTGCTATTTTTTAGAGACTATCCTCACCATTTTTGAACGTTCAGAACAGGCAAGACTTGAACATTAGGGCCTGAACCTGCGAGCAGTCTCCTACCACCAATTTATGGATCAATGGCTGGTGCCATCTGTGTGCCATTGATCAAATGCTCATGGGTAAAGCTGCATACAGGCTCTCACAATTAGAAGGAGCCACCCTGAAGAAAAACCAAGCCATCAAACTATGCATGAGCTCCTCCAGCACACCTCGGACCACAGCTTTCATTCTACCCCAGCTTCCTCTTCCTCAGACCAACTCCTTCAGCATCCTAACATCCACTGCTAGTAATACCAGCAGAGCTAACAGCAGCACAGCCAGGTGCATCAGAAGATCTCAATTCAACCAGGCTCCTGACCTGCTACACCCAGGAAGAGGTGAAACAGCTTAGCTGGAATAAATTGCCTTTTCTTCCTTTATTTGCTCTTTCTCTTCAGGCCTCCAAGCACCTTGAGAGGTGTGCAAAGTCTTCTGGAGCAGCACCTTCATGTGTCAGGCAGGCTGACCTCAAGGCTATCACCTTATGAATGATGCAATCCAAACCTCCAAGGTCAAATCCCTGCACTGAAAGATGTCCTCGTAAAGACATTTGAATACATCTATTCATTACCTCGTTCTCTCTCTCTCCTTGTGCCTGGGTTTGGAAAGAAAAAAGGCTGGTTCAGTAGAAAGCACCCTCCTCCCTGTCCCATTAACCTGCTTTTATTTCCCCTGGCTACCTGCACACAAAAAGAAACTGCAAACCAGTACCAAAGCACCCCTGAGAGACTGCAAGCAGGGTCGAGAGGGAGGCATTTCCTCCTGCTGCAACCCCAGAGCCCCACCATGCTGAGTGTCTGTGCTTCTTGATGGCAGGCCACCAGGCAGATAAATGAAGCCCCACCATAAGCCAACCCAGCTAGTCATAGCAGCCGTAGAGCTAGCCACAGAGCTGAGCATTCGGACCACCATCACCCCATACAGCCGCCCCCCGCCTTGGCTCATCGCTAATTCGGGGTTACCTTATTCCCATGAACCGCCGCTTGTGTTCCCCCATGGAAAGCCAACAAAGGAACATGCGAGCCTCCCGAATAACCATGCTCTGCAGGGAGGAGGGGGTTAGGAGGGAACAATGTCAGAGTGTCTTCAGTGAGCTGGAAGCAATCCCAGCTTCCAACGGCACAATGACACGCAGGAAGGAGTTTTGAAAGCTTCCCAGTCACAGAGTACCCCTGCGTGCCAGGCTCGGGGACGTCTGGACCTGAGAATGGCCTTTAAAGCATAAGGATGCAAGAGGACTGCAGAGCCCTGCACACAGACTGGCCCTGGCAAAGCTGGGAATGGTGGCTCGAGCTTAGCTTTTATGTTTTTTCTTCTTGCTGGCACTGGATGCCGATTGTGTAGCCCAGCTCCTTAACCTTATTTAGGTCAGAAGCTTCAGCACAAAACAGTCTTAGAAATGCCAGTCTTCGGTGGGAATGAGAAGCCTGCTTGTCCAGACCCAGAGCTCTCCAAACGTTAGAGCTGAAGTGCAGTCATATGTTAGAAAGGGATGACAGGAGGAGATGGCTTTTGATGTGCTGCACGCACTGGTGCAAAGTTATGCCTTGTACAGCTTTGACATGATTCATGTGCCTGTAACAAGCTCCAAGGCCGATAAAGCAGCTCCTAATGAACTACATGCAGGGCATGAAACAGGCTCATGTGGATGCTCACAAGGATATTCCCCATCGCTTCACTCCGATGCCCTGCTAGCCACTGCACTGCTCTACCACTGGTCTTCTCCAGCTTGAAAAGGTGACAGCCCCACAAAACTGGCGTCAATGTGGGCACCCCCAGGGAGCAAGAGCAAAAGCATTGCATGCTGAGCCCCAGTGACTACTTTATTGGGTTCTATATTGGACACAAAGCACAGAGGGCTCCAGTGATTCTTCTCAATAGTGCTTGTGCACTTAGAGGCCTACGAAGTCCAAGGAGCAGAAATTATAACCCTTTCACAGCACTGACCTCATACCATTTCTGGGTTATTCCAAGGATCAAGTAATCATTGCTCCATGAGAGCATTTCAGATTATTGGAAGAGGTGTGTCTCACGCAGGTTTTGTTAGCTTGACTTGCTCCTGAAGTTGTGTCAGAGGAGCAATCTATAAAAATAACCAAACCAACGATTTAATACCTATAGGCAGTACTAAAATATCAAGTACTAAATATACAGTACTAAAATATCAAGCTTGCCATTCATTGCACCCATAAACCAAAATATCAGTATGGAAAACAGGATGCAAAACCAGGGAAACGTGTACAAGTGTGTGACTGGATGCAGCACCCAGGAGGTGGAAACTAGGAATAAGCAAACTGTCCAAAATTAACCACCAACTCAATGGGAACAAACTTCTGGATTTGGCAGCATTTCCAGGAGCATCCCAGTTTGAGGAGCACACCTGGGACCTGAAACTTGAATCAAGCACTAGGAATAATAAAAATGGAAGCAACAATCTCTGTGCTCTGGATGGTAGATTTAAGCTGCTGTATGACCTTCCTCCCTGATAGCATGAAATTGCCCTGCAGCAGATAAACACACAGTTTATGGGTGGTTTGGGCTGGAAGGGAACTTAAGATGATGCAGTTCCAATCCTCTGCCACAGGCAGGGACACCTTCCACTAGAGCAGGTTGCTCCAAGCCCTGTCCAACCTGGCCTTGAGCACTGCCAGGGATGGAGACAGGAATGACAGTATGGTCATTGGGCAAATCTCTGCTCCAGAAGAACTGGAGTTTTCAGATGATCATACTTACATTGCTAGCTGAAAATACCCTTATGTACTAAGAGAGGACCCACACTAGGTGCTGATCTGGCTGTAGACGCCAAACAATCCCCCAAAACGTACCAAAAAGTACTTGAAAAGCTGGGGCATGGCAAGTCTTGCATGGACAACTCGGTTCTTCTCCTACAAATACCAGGGTTTAGCAAATCAAGCTGTTCCCAGACCCTAAAGACAAGCACCGCCGCCGTAACAAGGCTGATATTCCTCGAGTACTTTCTATTTTTGAGAGAAATGCTGAACGACACACGGTGTTGAAGAGCTGCTAGACCAAAAGATTCTTCTCACATAAATTCATCAGTCTCTCCCCACAGAGCTGACATCTCTAGACACTATCTTTAGGAAGACAAGATGCATATGGAAGAGGAATCGTAAACTGTGGGTGCAGCATCCAACCGTGCAGCATAATCAGATAGGCTCAACTGAAGATAGCAACGAGAATGTTGAGCACTTGTGCTGCCAAGCTCCTAACATACATACAAACTGCTTTTAAACAACTGCTCTAGCAAGTCAAAGATAATCCCACGTCCAGCACACCGGGAAGTTAACAAGGTGTTTTCCTGCAGAGCTTTAAGGACCTCTGAGCAGCAGAAATCAAAACCAGAATCGCTTTTTTCCTCTAAAGCAATGGTACAGGAGCCTCCTCTATTTACAAGGATTTGTAACTCCCCTGACAAAAGGCAAGGCTGCAGGTTTTAAGCAGGTTTTGCCTGAAACTCAAGCCATCTTAAAAGGTACTGGTTTTCAAACTGCCTGGCAAGAGGCTTCAGTGGAGGAGAAGGAAATACTGCAGCACACCTTGGAACAAGAAGAGAGCGTTAGAATGATCTGGGGGAAAGTATCACGGATGATCCAAGGGAACTGAAGTCCTCAGCCTTGTAGGTAGGAGATGATCCCGTTCAACGCTCACAGTGTGAAAGCAAAGGCTTAGTCAAGAAGCACTTGCAATAACTGAAGGTGTGGAAGACAGTTTAAAAGCCAGTGGATGTAGGAGCAGAAAGAGGACAAGGAAGGGGATCGTGTTCAAGTCACAAGAGCAAGCTTCAGAGGTCAAGTCAAAGACAGAGGCAGGTTTATGAGGCAGTTTCCTCTCAACCTGTGGACAATCAATGTACAGGAATCTGCCCAGCTCCTTACTTCCACTTCCTTTCTGCCAAATCCGAGTGCACAGCTGGGAAATAGAGAGGGTCACCCTCATCGCTGCACCCAGCTCCTCAAAAGCACTGCTGTGCTGAGCGGATGGAGAAGCAAGTCCAACCACAGACAAGTCCAAATGGTCCCAGTTTAAAACTGGAACGGGAAACACCGCATGCCCAGGGGTGGCTTTTGCTTGTGCAGCACAGCCTTCAGCTACCGGCAACACATCCACAGATCTCACTGCCAACAGCTCCACATGGAAACTGAGCAAATACCTGTTAAACCCAGGAGCTGCTGACGGAGGACTGCTCAGTCCCTGAACCCTCATCCTGTCCTTTAAGCCGTGGCTCCCTTTTTACACCAGAGAACTCAGACACAATTGAAACAAGAAATCCCGGTGGGGTTTTTGGTAACCAAAGGGTAATATTTAGCAAGAGACCCCTCTGAGGATGCTGGAAACCAACCCCTTCGCCCTCGCCCAGGCCACATGCCGTTCATTGCTCAATGCCATCTGCCCGGGTGGGCGGCCAGCACAGAGCACAGCAGGCAGCAGTGCTGGTAGTGCCGTCTCCATTGATTACGAAAGGGGAGCGTAAACACAGCGAGAGATAAGGGAAGGAGCTGTACAAAGGACTAGCAGGGAGATACAGACAGATAGATAGCCAAAAATTGCATTGACAAAGTCATGGGTACACTTGGGCTGGCCAGTAGAATGGTTGCAAACGGCAGCCAGGTACCACTGCAGCAGTTTCCTGCCAAGAGCACCAATTTTAACACTTAATTCAGCAGTGGCTCTGATGTTTCAGACATGCTGGGGATCTCCTGCAGACACAGTATACTTCCTCTCCCATGCACTGTGATGCTGGTATGGGCCTCACCACCACCAGCCCCGCACACCACGAGAGGGGAACAAGTCCATGACCTCCCTAAGGTGGTCTGCACGTGGGACCCCATCATCTGTCTATGATAGCTTAAGGAAAGCTGCTGCCTTGTTTAAAATGCAGACTGGTTTAAATCAACAGGGATCCTTCCCCACTTAGACTGTGAATCCCCATCACGAAGGATACTTTTCCATGCTTCCATCTGCTTAGGAAGACAAAAGGAGAGGAGCAAGGTGGTAATTTTAAATGCTACAAGCAGGCTTGACAGCAAACCTATGGAACTGACCTTGCATGCAGAAAAGCAACGGACCTGCCTATCCTACAGCTCATTTTCCAATCCCAAACGAGAGCTGCTTCTGCCACAGCACCCTGCAATTCAGGGGCACTGAGCTGGAGCCACCCTTAGTCCTACTTGCTTAAATAAAGAAGCCAGGCACGAGGTTTCTAAGTTAACATCCAGTGCACACCCAGCAGCACACTGCTTCCAGTCTGGGAGAGAGCTGGCTAACCTTCACACCAGCCGAGCCTGGGTGAGGGAGGGAGGGCACTGACTGGAAATGACCCTGAGCAAGGCTGGAGCAAGCCTCCAGCTTGCTGAAGGCAGAAGGGCAAGTCTGACAGCGACAGCCTCTTTATGCTGTAGCCGGGAGAGGTTTGTGCTTTGCATCCCCCTTGTTAAGCAAAGGGCAGGGTGCTTTTGCAGGACGAGGGATTTAGGGCAGGAAGGCTGCCACCAAAACACACAGGAAAAGCCTTGTTGAGCAGTTCAGTGACCCATTAAACCCCAGTTCAGCTCTGAATGCCTCCGACAGCTGTTGTGGCTGAATTCTCAGGGGAGCTTGAGCACGTTACCTGAAACGCCTCTAAAACCAGGGCAGAAAATAGCCATGGAGAAGGAAAAGGACATTTTCTAGTTCCTCCTCTGCAACTGTAAGCCTACGGCACGAGCCATAGGAACAGCTTTGCCCTGTGGGATGCTCCCCACAAAGGGCAGGATGACATTACTGTGTGCTCCCCCTGCTCTGTGACAGACACAGAGATGGGACAGGCTGCATAGCCATGTGGCTCCTTTTCAGATAGCAGAGGGGCTCCAACCCGCTCTGCACAAGCTGGCTGCATCCATTCCGCTGCAAACACAGCATTCCCGGCCATCCTTAGCATACGTGACAGTATAATCCCAAATGTATCTTTTCCATAGGGATTATTCTAATTATATTTCTATGCACACTTCAGCTTCCGGAACATGCACACACGTTGTGCACGAGTAGGGTAAGAGCATCTCCTACTCACTGGCCTCTCATAATTTTACCATAGGCACTGAAAATAAGAGCTTGGCACCGATGCAATGCTCCTGCATGCACACCCCCCCCCCCAAGCAGGGATGGAAAAGGAGGTCAGCAGCACTGATCCTCCTCGATGGTGCTACTTATTCCCTTTGCTATTTATCTGCTGTTGATACGATGCCCACCCTACTGTCAGCACCTTATAGGGCATTTCAGAACTTGTCATGAACCAGAGACAAGGGAGGGGACCAGACTGAAGCCTTGTGGAGAGCACATCCACACTTCTAACACGGGAAAGGATGTCATGAATAGGTCTCACCCTCCACTTAGCAAAGCCTTTGCACTTTTATGGCAATAAATCAGATATTATTCAAACAAAGCAAAGCTCCGAATATAATCAAGTAATAAATAAAAAAATCTGGAAAAGCAGCAGCAATAGGGTTCCTATTTTTAAAGCACTGTTATTAATAATGTCCCACGGTTCTTGTCTCCATCACCGCACCATACAATAGTGTTGAGAAATTAGTGCAGCCTACTGTAATTATTTCAGTCAGGACACGGTGCCTCCATCTGTCAGCTTACACCTGCACCGCCACGCAGAACAAAGCCACTTCACAACAAGTTACAGGCACACTGTAATTTGCGTCCCATCAACTTTTCTGTGCTCATCTGGCCAAGCCTCGAAATCGTTATTTGGGCAAGACTCCCAGGGAACTGCTAATGACAGCCTGAAGCAGCAGGGCCCTCCTGACAACGCAGCTGGAGGAAACGCTGAAGCCCAACTCCATCCAGAAGGGCCCAGCCCAATCTGCAAAACCAGATTCTCCCTAATGCCCCTTTTAGCACGGCTGCAGAGCTGTGTTCACAGCGGGCCAGACCAGCACCTGCCTGCAGAGGCATTGCTCTCCTCTAGTTACGGACTGACCAAGCTTCTGCACACACTTTCTCAAACACTTGGGAGTACCGAATTCCTCTGCTCACAGCCCCTTGGTCTGTTCTCCTGGTAAGAACAGCAGCAGCAGCTTCTGCCTTTAAAAACCATCCTAGTGCTCGTTTTAAAGCCAAAGCTAGAAACACAGCCTCCCTGCAGCTGTACCACGAGCCTTCAAAGCACAGAATCCCAGATTAAAGGTTTCTGTGCATAAACACTGCTCTGCCTTCTGCAGCCATGTGGCACAAGCTTTTTGAAGTCTAGCAGGATGAGGTTATAGTTCTGTGGCCTGTGCCCAGGATCCAGGAGCAGGCAGCGTAGCATCACTCACTAAGCCTCCAATTTATTACCATAAACCATGGATAAGTTTGGGTTGGAAGGGACCTTAAAGCTCCTCCAGCTCCAACCCCTGCCACAGGCAGGGACCCCTTCCACTAGAGCAGCTTGCTCCAAGCCCCTGTGTCCAACCTGCCCTTGAGCACTGCCAGGGATGGGGCAGCCACAGCTTCTCTGGGCACCCTGTGCCAGCGCCTCAGCACCCTCACAGGGAAGAGCTTCTGCCTAAGAGCTCATCTCAGTCTCCCCTCTGGCAGGTTAAAGCCATTCCCCTTGCCCTGTCCCTACAGGCTCTTGTCCAAAGCCCCTCTCCAGGCTTCCTGCAGCCTCTTGAGGCACTGGAGCTGCTCTGAGGTCTCCCTAAAGCCTTCTCTTCTCAATGAACCCATTTAATCCCTGCCACACACAATACAGCAAACCCTGCAGGATCAAGTAAACTCGCAGCCCTGGTTTACCAGAATACCTGCCATCTGCAACATGGATCCAGTGACATGATCATAAATGTCCAGAATAACCCAGCAGGCATGGACTGAAACTATGCAGCCACTAAGTGCTGCCAGATACATCAAGTAAAAACATAATACAGGAACAAATGCTTTCCCCACTGGTCTGTTCCATTTTAGTCAGGCTTTATGGCACAAGTAACAGTGGCAGGATACAAGTATAGCTTTAAAATAAGGTTTATTTTATGTGGATAAAGTGGCCTTTAACTACAGCATTTTTCCAGCCACATTCTCAACTTTAAAGCAGATAGAAATGGCTTGCTGGATACAGCCTCTCAGATGTTCGAGGAGGACAACGAGGCAGCTGTTCAAAGTCAACAAGATGCCCAGATGGCCTTTTAAAAGAGAAAAGCCTGTCCTACATCCCTGTGCCATGTCCGAGCTGTGGGAGCTGCAGCGAACCCACCAGCTCCAGAGTGATCGACGGAGACCAAGCAGCTCAGTGCATCCGTCCCTGTGAGCTCCTGTGCAATGCACGGCTCCAGACTCCTCCTCCGGCAGGCTGGACACGGGGATGGGGTACAGCCTTCATGATCTTGCTGCAAGTCCACCCACTGCTTTTGATCCCTTCTGCAAAAGACTTAAGCAAGGGACCCACCTCTTTCCTACCGGAGGAGCAGGCGATGCCCATATAGAAAGGCTCAGTGCTACATCCATAGAAAGCAGAAGTTTGGAAATGGAATTTAATTCACTGAATTTAAATCCTTGACATCCCTCAGCAGCAGTCCTAAATGGGGCTGGGATCCCTACCCAAGGTGGGAGCAGTACCTCAGAGGAGCCCTTGCCCCCACAGGACATGGCCATGCATTTCAGCACTGAGCTCCGCAGCCTTCATGTGGTTCAACAGAGACAAAGGAACGTGCCAAATCCTGAACAGGACTAAATAAGTGGAGTTTCATTTCACTGGAAAACGGTGTAACTCTGGGTCTGACCTCAGAATATCTTGCTGCTTGCCCCTCCCAGATGGCATGCAGAAGGCAGCTTCAGTTTCCCACTAGTCTACAGCAAGGAAAATATTGTTATCCTCATATAGGGGCAGCCAAAAAAACAAGCGCACAGAAAAAAAACAATCACAAAAGCCAACACCAAAACCCGCAAACACAACAGCTCTTCATCACCCCATTATTTTTGCCCTTACAGGTATCAGAAAGTACAAATTAACAGTGGCTTCTCATACATCTGTATCTCTATTGCTCATAAAAACCCCTCTGTGGAGAGCACATAGAAGATACCATCTACCAATTCCTTTTTTCTCAAGTTTTCCCTGAAGTTGCAGGATTTCCTCCCTATTACATCAGGAGAAAAGGGTGTATTTGTTCTTTTGCCATTTAAGACTTATTAGCATGGTCAGGTTACTCCAGCCAGGCCCTCTTTCCTGATCTTTTCTTGCAGGGGAATTATTCTTGGCAAGGCTCCAGCATAGTACTAACCCAATGGAGAAAAACCAAGCGGCTGTCTAAAGAAAGAGACATAAACCAGACACACCTCAGGGCTTTGCCAGGCCACCCAGAGCTGCAGTGACAGAGCTGAAATAACAAGTACAAGCTGGTGCTGAGCCTCTGAAGGTTACAAGTACAACCATCACTACTACTACTAGGATACACTATTACGATGCCTGGTTTTGGGGAGGAAGCGCAGCTACAAGCCAGCAGGCAGGGTACCACACAGCACACCTTCTCAAACAAAGCATCAAGCCCCATTAGTATATAATTGTTCCATGGAATGACCCCACCTCTCGGTCCTGACTAAGAGACTGAAGAGAAAAACAACCCCACCAACCCATTATTTAATGTAAGGGAGCAAGGGGAAAGTGGTTCTCTTCCCTTTGGCATCTAATGCAGGGACAAGACGGCTTTTTCCTCATGTCTGAATAGAAAGAGCGTGGTTCAGGAGTGTGCTTTGGGTTTAGGTGTTGAGAGGATGTGCTTAGGGTGACCGCTCCCCTGGGACACCTACCTGCGGTAGGTAGGACAAGGAGAAAGAGCTTCCGACCATGGGGCACAGTGAGGGTTACCCAGGGACTGCCTGCCCACCCACTGCCTCCCAGGAGGCTATTCTGGGCTGAGGTTTACATCCCCTTCCCTACAGGAGCACCAGTTCGGGTATCTGAGCTAGCTGAGGTTAACTTCTTACCTGCAAACTCCTATGTAACCAAAGTGAAAACAGCTAACCAGTTACAAAGCTAGAGGAGGAAGAGGCGCTGGCATGCTCCTAAAGGGCTGGCATGGACGCTTGCTGTCCAAGCAAGAAACTAAGCCAAGGAGAAAAACAAAACCCCAGTCAATCACTGGAACAACCTTCCCAGGGATGCAGGAAAGCCCCCAACACTGGAACTTTTCAAGACACAACTGGACAGGCTGCTAGATCATTTCATCCAGGCTCCCTTCCCTACAAAAGGCACTGAGAGAATACACATTCTGCCTTTCAGACCCTCGATCGATGTCATTTACTCAACTGCAAGTGTGCTTACAAGAACAAGGCAATTATTATTAAGAGGTCTTCACAAAGTTACTGCTCAGTATTATAAGGCACAACAAAAAACAGCTGGAAAAGCCCCACTGCAAACCATGCTGGGAAAGGTGCACAAGTGATCACTGCCCTCGGCTGCTAGCAAGCAATCAAACTAGAGGGTGCACCTTTAGCACGCTCTCCACTGATCCTTGACTAGAGGCAACATCTCCGCTGGGGTTACTTTTCCTCCCCATTAAAACACTTCGACCTGAACTTGCTCTCTCCTTCAACCATGCTACGCTGACCCTTATTTTGCTGAGAAGCTGTTGGTCTCTCCCTCCACCAAGAACGGGGAGGGCACACAGGTCAGCAGGAGGGGTGACCTGCACACCCAGACCAGCTTTGATCCCCTGTCAGCAACTCCCAGATTTGCCAAGCCACACCTGCAAGAAACATTGCAGGTTTGGGCAAATTCACCCCACATTTGGTACTTCAATTACACACCACGCTCGCCTCCACATTCATCATGTTAATCTCTGCTAAAATTACCCTCCAGTCCTCCGAACGAAAACACCTCCACTCCAGACACTGTGATAAACATAGAAGCTTGTAATATGAGAAGGAGGGCGAGGACCTTGCTGTGATTTATTATTTTTGTACTGCAGCGATGAGTTTCAAACTAGCTGAGCAGTAGTGGCCATGCTGCTGATTTGGTACATGTCCCCTTTGCTGCTCTTCAGCAGTGTAGCACTTCTGGGCTCAAGAGTGAATGTTTTGGGTTGAATTTTTACTTCCCCACTTCAGCAGATTATACGATCACATCTTGATTTTTGTTTTGAAAGAAGGCACGGCCCTCTTTGCTTCCTGCACAACTGGTCCCTCAGTGCAGAGGCTATGCAGGGCTGCAAGACAGGAGGACCTTCATCTTCTGATTTCATGTGTGAATAGGCAGTAATCTTCCCCATTGTCAATGCCTGAAAGAACAAGCTCAAGGGGTCTCAAAGGTATTTGCTGTAAACTGGTCATGAGAAAAAACCCACCAGACAACAAAGCACAACCAAACCAGCCTTTCAACCAACACAAAAGTCCCCGAGATTGCCAGTTATTCTTTTCTGCTCTTTACGTGGTTTCAATAGAGTCTTCTCTTGCTGTGCTTTATTCCCAGACTTCACAAGGTGAGGAAAGTCCTCCAATAACAGTACTGCAACAAGGTACTAGTCCAGCTCTTGTGACCACCCCAGACTATAAGAGACCTGAATGCAGGAGCATGCTTGTGTACATGAAGGCATCTGTGCACCAAGTGCATCAGCAAGCAGGTGCCCATCAGCATAGCTCATGAGAGCGCCTGCTTTCTGCTGGACCAAATACCCTTTAGATCCACCTGGAAACAGCTTGGGTCCTAGATGGAGACTTCAGCAACCCCACGTGGGACATCCACTGACCACACAATGCGCCTTCAAATCACACCACATGAGTCTGGCCAGGCAGGAGCGGGGAGGGGGGGAGCCCGGTGCAGCAGCGTGTTCTGGCTTGCGGAAACAAAAGGTTAAGGTCTCCAGCTGATTATCGACTGAAGGTCATTTACCTGGGCAAAGATTAGTTTGCAAGGCATTTCATCAGTTCCCATGGTACACGGCCATAGCTGGGGGGAGACCATGGGTTTCACACACAGAACCAAGGCAGGTTCTGACCTCAGCTGAGGCTGTTTTACAGCTGCAAAGCTCCACTGACCTCAGCAATGCCAGCACAAGCAAGAGGAAATTCCTCCCCAGGATGCCGAGTAGGACTTTCCCCAACTTACACTTTTTTCCTGCACTGTGTTGATTTTTTGCTGTTCCCACATCTATTTTCCCAGCAAGGTTCTGCGGGCGAGCACAGTGTGGATGCAGATCGCTCCAGCGTCTCAAGTTGTCACAAACAGGATTAAGTACAGACAACAATTGCATCACATTCTCCCTGGGTGATGGATGGCACATCTACATGTACTAAAACAGAACAAAACCCCGTGCTCGTACCAGGCTCCTTTAAAACTCTAAGGTGATGTGAAAGAGAGATCTTTCACACCACCCCACGCAACCAAGTACATGTTTGCTAAGCTGGATGGAAACAAAGTACCATGCATTTAAGAGCAGAGCTAAGATGCCAAAGTGACAGCACCTTACTGGATGAGGTCCTTAAAAAACCCACTATATATATATTTACATGCATATGTATACATACCATCACTGTCTTTCTCACATGCCTGACCCCTGCAACCACACCAACAAGAGCCATTCAGCATATGACTAGAAAAAGACAGAGCCCTCAGCACTACCAGAGCTCAACAGCACTTCCCCTCCCCACAATATCCCTTTTGCAGAAGCCCAAGACTCCCCTGCTCCCATTCACTTCCAGCTGGAAGCTTGAACAGCAGCCAGAGAGAAAAGTTCAGTTTCCCAATACTAAATGCCGATCAGCTGGGACAGATTTCACACAGGGAAAGGAAAGGGCAGGAGTTGTTTCAAAACCCTTATTGCATCCTTACATTTGTGTTTCAAGCAGAAAGTTTAGCAAGAGAGACACCCCCAGCACTGCTGCCCCATGACCTTACCAAATCAAGTAAATAAAGACATAAATTACAGCTCTCAGCCACTAACACCAGCAGTACCATCCCACTAAACACACCACAAACAGACCTCGCCCCGTGCCCCCCAGTTCAATTAAATCAGGCACAGGGCCAGCACAATCCCGTGTCTCACATCCCAGGGATGAGTGGTCCCTGCAGCTCAGCAGATGCCCCACGACCACACATTAATAAGCCGTGTCACCCTTGCGGGATGAGCCATGGCATTCCACGCTTGTTACACAGCCCAGACCGTCCTGACAGTGCTCCAAAGCCCTTTTTGATTTGAGGAGGAACGGACTACAGCCCTAATGCTGACGTTAAGGAGGTCACCTCCCAGACGAGACATTCTGGAGAAAAGGCACCGGCAGGTCTCAGCTTGGCAGCTCCGGCAGAGGCGGATGTAGCGCTGCAGCCCGCCTCCCACGGCAGCAGTAAGATGCTCGGGGAAACACCATACGAAACAGGGTACACACAACGCAGCCCTTCCTCTGCTGTTCCTCCCCAGCTTCTGGCAGGAAACACAGTCCTCTACTACTTGTTCAAACGGCTCTTAACGGAGAAACAATCCCATTAACAGGCCCAATGTGGCTGACCGTAACAGCTCAGTCTTCCCCACACAAATGCGTGTACACACCAACCTCCTCAGGAGGTGCACCACCACCTTTCAAGGAGTGTAAAGGCTTTATGAAGGGTCATTCCAGCATTAGACTCAACCAGGGTTCGATGCAAGAAACGGGAAACATTTGGCAATCCTGGGAAGGAGCAGTCCCACTAGGATGACAACAGGATTCTAAAGTGCCCAAACCCCAAAGGGATTAACCTCTAATCCTGCACCTACAGGTCGGGTGCTGCCTCTTACCTGTTCTCCAGCAGCGTCATGCACACCACCTCCCGCACTCCTGGGTTGTTGGCTTTCTCGACGGAGCAACTTTGCAGGTTCCAGGTAGCCACCCTCAGGACGGGTCTGCCGTCCCTCACCCCCCCAAACATCTCCACAGAGGGGCGAGTGGATATGATCTGGGTCGGACCCCCAGGAGGGAAGTCCAAGTCCTCGCTCTGGAGGCTCAGAGAGGTGGGGCTGGGGTGAGGCTTGGCGGTGAAGTTGAGGCCACCATTGGTGTTCGTCGAAGGGGGCCGGGAACGCTCCGCAAAAATCTGATGCCTGATTTTGTCCAGGAAGGAGGAATTGATGCAGTCCATCCTCACCAGGTCCTCGATGCTTTTGAAGGGGCCGTGCTCTTTGCGGTAGTCCACGATGCTGTTGGCAATCTTCTCGGTGATGCCGCGGATGCTCATGAGCTGCGCCGGGGTGGCCGTGTTGATGTTGATCTTGGTGGCGGAGAGGTGATGCTCAGCAGGCAGGTCCTTGCGCAGGGAGCTGGGCGAGTGCTGCACAGAGCTGCCCTTGCTGCTCACGCAGATCTCAAACTTCACCTGCTCCAGCTTGGCAGCCCCGACCCCGCTCACCAGCGCCAGGTCCTCCACTTTCTTGAAGCCGCCGATGTACTCCCGGTACTCCACGATGTTCTGGGCCACCACGCGGGTGACGCCGGGCAGGGTCATGAGCTCCTCCTCGGTGGCCGTGTTGATGTTGAGCCGCTCCTGGTTCACCAGGATGTTGCTGAAGTTGCACGCCGCGCTGAACTTGCGGCTGTGGCACAGGTCGGCCGGGTCGCGGGGGATGGCGCGGTGGCAGCCCAGGCTCCCCCCCATCTCACCGACCGGCGGGCGCGGGGCGCTGCCCGCCCGGCACTCATGGGCCCCCGCGGGAGGCCGGCGACGGGCGGACCGCGGCGGCTGCGGGCAGGCACGAAGGGACTCGGTCAGGCGAGCCCCGCGCCCTTCCTCTCCTTCTTCCCGCCCTTCCTCCTCCTCCTCCCGCGGGCGGGCACTGCCGCTGCCGCCCCCGGCGCACACCGCCCGCTCCGCTGCCCCGCACCGCTCCGTTGCAGCTCGGCCCCAGCTCCCGCCCCTCGGCACGGCGAGGCGGGGCCGGGCGCCGACACCAACTCCCGCCCCGGGGCGTCACAGCCGCCGCCCCGCCCGGCCCCGGCGCTGGCTCCGTCCCGGCAGGGAGCGGGGGCCGAGACTGAAGGGGGGGGGCGGGGTCCATCTCATCCCGTCCCTCACGGCACAGCAACCCCGAAAGGACCAAGGGGCCCCGCCGTGGCCTCACTGCCCCGCTCGGGGCAGGCGTCCCTTCGTCCTCCCGGTGATGGGAGCCAGGTGCTCTCTGCGGCATTCCCGTCCCTGGAGTTCCTTGGGATCGCCTCTCCGCAGCTGGCGCTGCGTTTCCAAACCGCATGAAAGCCTCATCAGTCACCTTCAGTGGCTCTTTTTTTTTTTGCTGTGGCAGGCACTATACTCTCGTACAACGGGGCTCCCTTTTCCCCCCACCTGAAGCAATCATGTGAGTGCTCTGCAAAGTGGATGATCACAGAATCACGGAATGGTTTGGGTTGGAAGGGACCTTAAAGTTCCTCCAGCTCCAACCCCTGCCACGGGCAGGGACCCCTTCCACTGGAGCAGCTTGCTCCAAGCCCCTGTGTCCAACCTGCCCTTGAGCACTGCCAGGGATGGGGCAGCCACAGCTTCTCTGGGCACCCTGTGCCAGCGCCTCAGCACCCTCACAGGGAAGAGCTTCTGCCTAAGAGCTCATCTCAGTCTCCCCTCTGGCAGGTTAAAGCCATTCCCCTTGGCCTGTCCCTGCATGCCTTGTCCCAAGCCCCTCTCCAGGTTTCCTGCAGCCCCTTCAGGCACTGGAGCTGCTCTCAGGTCTCCCCTTCAGGAGCCTTCTCTTCTCCAGGCTGCCCCAGCCCAGCTCTCTCAGCCTGGCTCCAGAGCAGAGCTGCTCCAGCCCTCACAGCATCCCTATGGCCTCCTCTGAACTCACTCCAACAGCTCCATGTCCCTCCCCTGCTGCTGCCCCAGAGCTCGATCAGGACTGCAGGGGGGGTCTCCCCAGAGCGCAGCAGAGGGGAAGAATCCCCTGCCTTGACCTGCTGCTCACACTGTAAGGGCGCAGCCCAGGACAAGGGTGGTTTCTGGGCTCAAGCACACACTGATGGGTCGTGGCGAGCTTCTCATCAACCAGCACCCCCAACTCCATCTCTTCAGGGATGAACATATTAGGTCTGCACACTAGGTCTGTCTCAGCCCATGTCCCTGGTGTACTGCGTGCCCCACCTTTCCCCGAGACAGAGCATTCTGCACTGAAATCCTGGTTGGGCATCACCTGTGTGCCTCAGCTGGCTTGACCATAGTGCACTGATAGCCTGAGAGCTGCAGCTGCCCACCACAGCCAGTGTAGGTAAAGCCACTGAAGTATTTACCCAGCTTCTGCTGCACTGAGCCCCGTGCTGTGCTGCCTGCAGTGCTATCTGTAGCCAAATTAGCTCATTTGAAAGGAGCTTGGCTGTGCCCACACAGGAGTGACTGCAATGTCAATGAATCCAAAATATAATTGGGGTGTGTAATTGAAAGGATGAGGAGGAAAACCTAAAGAAACCAAAGGAAAGAGCAACGTATGCCTGCAGTGCTGGCTACTCACCCTGATGCTGCCTGATGCTGGCCAGAATACGATGCACGTGTATTTTCAATACCAAGACTGTTTGTTGGCCCTCTAATGGAAATTAAACAGCTTGTAATAGCAACTTATGCATGGCAAGTTAATGGAAGTTATTTGGGTTCACCCAGAAGAAAAGGTTGAACTTGTGCAGGTTCTTGGGGAAGGAGGATGTGATGCACATAAGGGAGTGCAGAGAGTTTCCAGGCTGCCCAGGGCACTGCTGCTTTAACATTTGCACTGGCTATTCTGCTGCAGATCATGCATTTCTCTCCTGTTTGCCTGAGAAATAGAGTTAGCAAATTACCATTGCGGGAATGGGACTGGCTGCATTAGGGCATTGGCTCTCTGCTGACTGCTGGAGTGGAGAAAGTGCTCACTTAGGTGATTAAAAGCTTCCATGTCTACTGAAAAGTGCTTGTGCACTGCGATAACAGCAGCCAATGCAGCAAAAGCCCTGCTGGGCCTAATCCTGCTGGGATGAAACCAGCACAGAGCTGAAAACAATTAACCATTGAAACAATTACTCTTTGCAAGGCAATATTATTATGGTAATAGCTCCACAAGCTGTTATCTCAATGGAGAACATACTCTTCTGCTTTTTACAGCAGGTTCTTTCAACCTGGTCCAGGCTCGTTAAAGAAGTTACAAAGCTGAAAAGCACCAAAAGCCATCTGAGGCATCATCTATGTTGCAGGCAGCACTGGGTTATCTCAGTTTCAGAGAGGAGGCAGGAGCATCTCCAGAAAGAAAATAACAGATGTCCTGCTCATCCAGCACTTCCTATTGTCAGCAAATGCTCTCTATTTTTCAGTCTGCAGCACCAAGATAACTGGTGCAGCTGAGGAAGTGGAGCTTGGAGGGATGCAATGAATGTCCCATCATCTAATCCAGAGTAGGACCTGTGATACTGTAATGTGCACCTCACCTGTAATGTGAGCTGCAGGGGGGAGAAAGGGAGTTACCACTCCTTTAGCCCCTTACCCTTATTTTTTGCCAGCATTACCTAAATGACAGTTACAGGGAGCTGACTGAGCTCTGAGTCAACTTTTGGCACATCTGGGTGTTTTGAGAAAGTCCCAAAAGACGGAATAAAGGTACAGGACTGGTTTCTATTTGAGAGAAAAAACAGAGTCAGCTTGACACCAGTGTTAGGCAATGCGTTAACACGAGGAAGCTAAAAACGGGGTGCAGTCAGTAAATGATTAAGAAAACAATGGTGAAATTATTGACAGCCAGCGTAGGCCGCAGAGAACACATCTTGCAAAACCCAGGAAGGGACTAGATCTTATCTTCGAGCCAATCCCAAGCTCAGTGCATTTAAACGTGGTCAAGAAGTGATTGATGGAGGTCTGCCGGTGCTCACTGGCTGGCAGGCAGCTCGGTACCTAACGTGGGAAGTGGCCAGGAATCCGGCTGAACACCTTGCGCCCTGTCCCCTCAAGTAGGCAGTGAAACAGGTTCCTGGACAGCAGAGTGGCACCAGGACAAGCAGGTGGCCGTGTGAGCAATGCAGGGGTAGGGTCGTGTCATCTGCTTGCCAGTTCTGGAGGTCTCAAGGTCCTCTTCCCTGCAGGAATTGTTCAAGGAGGAAAGAACAAAACCAAACTGTTCTCTGCTGGAAGGAGGTTCTGCAGCTCTTAAAGGCTTTAACTGTAATGTTTAAGGAGGGAAGAAGCTCTTCCCTGTGAGGGTGCTGAGGCGCTGGCACAGGGTGCCCAGAGAAGCTGTGGCTGCCCCATCCCTGGCAGTGCTCAAGGGCAGGTTGGACCCAGGGGCTTGGAGCAAGCTGCTCTAGTGGAAGGGGTCCCTGCCTGTGGCAGGGGTTGGAGCTGGGTGATCTAAAGTTCCCTTCAACCCAAACTTTTCTATGTTTCTATGATATGGAATTGCTTGAACCCCTAACGATGGAGCAGGTGCAGATACTGCTGAGCAATGCCTTTTGGCTTCATTTGTGCAAAGAATCAGCCCACAGGCAGCTATATTTTAAAGGCTTTAACGTCTCGGCATTTTCAGATGGTTGTTAAAAAATGGATTAATCTATTTTCACATTTTTTTCCAAAACACACCATCTACATTGCAGACTGAACAAATACACTCTGTTTCGTGATGAGGGCTAGAAGGAGCCAGGAGATGTTGCTCAAGAGAATACCACAGAATTTGCCTTCAGTCTTCAGGCAGCAACTGCAATCCCTACCAACCCTCCATGTGACAGCAGTGCCTTTTCCAGCTCTCACTTACAAGGCGTTAGGGAGCAGGGGGCTTGGCACTGAGGAGCAGTCACGCTCCCTGGGACTATGTTTTCAGACCTGCTGCACTGGGCCCTTAACAGGCAAGGGCTCAGAAAGGCAGCTCATTGACTGGAGTGCCTGTATCTTTATTTAAAGGAGCTATTAAAATAATTGTTTTCCTTCTGAGAGGATGCCTTCAGTAACACTTGCAACAAATGCCAGAGGCAGAAGACAGGCAACGTATTTATGAAGACAAGCAATAACAAGTAGGACTTAGCAATTTCATGAGCAGTGGGACTTAAGTCTGATTTCTGGTGGCTCTTTCCTCTGTTGACTTGCTGATGTACAGTAATAACGCTGAGTATCCATTAGTCCCTCAGTGGGGTCACTAGCTTGGATGTCTCTGTTCCGTCTGGCCATCAGTTTTTGTGGCACTCATAGGAACTCTGTACTTTTGAGACAGTTAACCTCCATCAAATGTGCTTGAATTTAGCCCTCATGCTAATAAAATCCCTGCGGAGGGGATGACGAGCGGAACAGCAGAGCACACAGCCACATGAGTTTTGTCTTAGGAAGCCAGTGTCTATGCTGTGAGCTCTTGCTCCTGCAAGGCATTTTACATGGCTGCCAAACTTGTTGCAAGATGATTAAGTGATGTCACTGGTGCTGGGTTGCCAAGTTACGAGTGTCACATCCTACAGACAAATACAGTCAGAAGGGTGAGCAGAAGTGACTCATCCTTCTACCTGGATCAGGGCTTCGTTTGGGTTGGTGTTAGGTCTGAAGCCCAGAGCTCTCCCTCCCACAGGAGATCCCAACCACTGGTGCACCATTCTGTCTTGTCAGCACGTGGTGGGACGGCTCATCCTGGAGAGAAACGAGAGGAACTTCTTGCTGGAGAAGATGTTCTCCAGTAGAGCCTGGAGTGGTTTCCAGTTTCCATATGTACTCAGATATCCCTGGAGGCAAAGGGATGGAAAGGAAGGAAGAAATCTAGTCCTTCCTTTACTCCAGGCAGGGTCACGATGGTGACTTCTCCTAAACTTCCCAGGCGAGAAGCATGGGATACAGCGGACCTGTGTCACAACTAGTGTTTTCTTTGAGGCCTCGTCTGGCAAGCCTTTGGTAAAAATATCTACAAATCACTCCCTTGTGAATTTGGAGGGGGGAGTGTCAGAATCTGTGACTTGTGAGCTGGGTGGCTAAGCTCTCACCCTGGGCAAGTTTCTGTGGTTCCATCCAGAAGCAAGCATCAAGTCGATTTTAGGCATCAAATGATTTTAAGCACCTCAAGAGCCAAGCAAGAGGAGAGGGAAGATCAGCCAGCATGCCAGAAAGGGACATGCAGCGTATTGTCCAGCGCTTCACGCAGTGCCTTGGTTATCAACAGCAGGACAGCCACCTCCTCTAACATCGCCTCTCACGTAGACCTCTTACCCTTCAGGTGTCTTTAAGTGATGCCTCTGCGTGGCAGATAGGGATTTCAGATGCCAGTAAGTCAGCTTGCGAATTTATAGTGAGCTATGGGCTTCCCAGGGAGGGATTCTCATTCCTAAACATGTGCCTTTCAAAAGCAGCATTACTTGTTGATTTTAGTGCCAGAAATTGTGGTAAATATTAAGGCCAATCTCCTCATCATCAGTTAACTTATGCATAGAGCTTTTTAACTCAGAGTGGCTCTGCGGTTACTGTAGCAGCCAATGCAATTCTGCCCAGACTTATATATTTCTTAGAACTTCTGCTATGTGGGGGTTTTGGTTTGGGTATGTTTTTGCTATAAAACCTAAGAGCTCAGCCTCTACCTATCATTCACATAAACAGTCTTGCTTCAGAACCTGAAATTGTTCAGGGAGACAAAACCTGGGCTCTACGTTCTCCTCATTTCCCCAGATGTTAGGAGAGGTCAGTCAGGTCTCTGTGTTGTTTATTTGTGCTAAGTCATTTGTTTCCTATCTCTGCATCTTCACCTGTAAACTCCTACTTGTTAGGAAGGAAATCAACTGCAGAGTCAAGCTTTCCCTGAGCCCCAAACTCTCAGAGGAGATCTGCAGAGAACAGAGCTGCAGTATAAAGCCAGAGCTGTGCCAATGATCAGGTCATTGGTTTATGAAACAGTAAGGGCTCTGTTTCAGCTCTCGCACAGAACACAGCATCTTGCGTAAATGAGCATCTTTGCACTGGTCCCTTGAGAAAGTCTGTCTCTCACATTGCAAGCCCTGCACCAACAATTAGCATGGTTTCATTGCCTCATCCACTCCCAGCAGACTTTGAGCCTCTCTGAGGAACCTCCCTGGCAAGCGACACCTGGCTGCCTGGTTATCACAGCATCTTCTGGGAAGCTTTGGTTCAATTCCCATTAGGATGGGATGCCCAGAATGATTCCAGAGGGTTCTTTTCCCAGTTACATGAGCAGACAGACCTGCTCTGTCGACGGAGCTGATTCATGTGGTTCTCCACCTGAAAGCCAGGTGTTTTCAAATGAAAGCACAAAGGAGGTAGGAAAGCAGGACAGAATAGAGGCCTTCCTCTAGAATCAGGTCCTGTAGGATGGCTGCTGGGAGGAGGCAGGTGAGCTCAGGCCAGCAGTGTCTGGGGGAATGGGCAGCAGAGCATCTGAGCAATACTGGACCAGTTGAGGACAAGCAAGTCCCTAAGCACCTGGAGGTGAGCAGCACTGAGCTATTTAGACCCCAGAATGAAGGACCCATTAGGCTTAGCTTTGGTTCCTGGAAAGACCCTGGCATAAGTAAGGATTTAAAGTTTTGGAAGATAACTGAGTGTTCAACAAACCCACCAGCATGGCTTCACCAAACTCATTTTGTTCTTTGATGGGCAACTGACTTGAGGGATAGGACAGAAACAGCCCAGTAATGACGGAGAGAGTGAAGGGAGTATACTTACAGAGCTGTGGGTGGCACTGAGCTTGCAAGGACTTGAGCAGGTGGGATCAAAATCAGAGGAGTCTTCACAGATCAAAAGAATGGTCCAAAACTGACAAGATGAGTTTTTGTAGAGACCTAGTGAGCAGGAATCCATGGCATCCATGCAAACTGAGGACTAACTGAGCCACAGATGGAGCAGGAAATGCTCCATGACATAAAGCAGAATCAGCAGGATGGCCCATTAGGAAGAGTCCAAAGGCTGTTTCTAGCTGATCTCATGAATGCTACCATGATTAGGAAGATAGCTATGCAGTGATGCAGTTGTAGTCAAGAACATAATGCTTAGAGCCACCATACCAAAGTACCGATGAATTACTGCCAGATGTTGTATGAGTTGCACAAACCAAACAGTTCCCCAGACCAAAACCCACAGCCCTGAAGCTCTTGTTGTTTTAAGCCTGGATCCTAGCCCTATATGCTG
The DNA here is from genome assembly GCF_034315485.1 of Pezoporus occidentalis. NCBI lineage: Eukaryota > Metazoa > Chordata > Aves > Psittaciformes > Psittacidae > Pezoporus > Pezoporus occidentalis. The sequence continues at coordinate 2,320,126 of NW_026912854.1, forward strand.
AGTAGTATATATGCTGATAAACAGCCTAACTGGAGTCACAGGTACTGTTGGAAAGGAATCAAGCTTGCATAGCCCAGGGTGAGGACTTTGCTGCCTAAATAAGGGTTTAAATTACATGAGATGTCAGTGTTCTTTTTGCTTTATGTATGGCTGAGCTCACATCCCCAGCTCCAGACCTTGTTCTAGCCAAGTATCATCTGTTTTTCCGAACCTCGCAGAATTGCTGTCACCGTCCTGCACGAGCTTTTGTGTTCTGTCAGCAGCACGAGGCCCCCACGCTCTGCAGGATGCTCATTCCTTATCCACCTGATGTATTTGTTAGCGTGACTCAACATGAAAACAACACAGCCATTGGCTGGCTGCAATTTCAATGCCAGCATTGCTCTGAATACCGTGGGACTTCTCTTTTTCCTGTGATGGATTTGCTGACTGCTGTCATTTCAGGAATGGCTCCCAGCACCTCCTGCTTCAAAACCAACCCCACTACCCATCCCGAAATCAGGTTTTAATCCTTCTCCCAGGTGTCTCGAAGCATGCAGTTGATTAGCCATGATTCTACACTGCAGATTGCCATGTCACACACACACACACACCCTTGCCACCCGGTACACGAGCCACATTCTTCCCATGTTAGTCATGGAGAATGTCTGCCTTTAACCTACCCAGTGGCAGACAATTATGGGACACACGCACGGATTGCTCCTCCCATGACTCAGGAGGTGTTCTTGTCTCCTGACACTAAAGGGTGCTGGGCATCCCTATCCTGCCACCTACCAAGTGACATCAGGGGATGCTGGTATCTCACCAGCATGACCCCTAAGATGGGACAGAAGGAAGGCAGGACATTCATCATGGACAATAAGCTCAGATAAATGGTTGGATGAATGACTCATTTAAGCTGAGTAAGGCCCCATCCCAAAGGTGCCAGCTGCTGAATCTGACTGTTCCTCATGCACACACACAGAAGCTGTGGCAGTCAAACACCCTCAGGAAGACAAACGCTGCACCTGCAGTATACATAACATACTGCCATCCCAAACTGCACATGAACGTCAGACAGGGCTGACTGCACAGTGACTTTCGTGCCTTGGGCTTCAGGGTGCCAGGTGCCTCTTTTGGATATGCTCATGCCCTTGGCCTGCACGACATGCAGCACTCCTGGGTAAGGCTGTCAAGCTGCTGACAGTTTACCTCTCAGACCATTAGATTTGCCAGCTATCAATTATGCAGACCAAGCAAGCAGTTGCTAAGAGGTGCACTATCACCTTCATGCTGCCTGCACAGGGTGGCAAAGCTGAAGGCCAGGTTGTACAAGGCTTTGAGCAGCCTGCTCTAGTGGAAGGCGTCCCTGCCCATGGCAAGGGCTTGGAACTGGTTGAGCTTTAAGGCCCCTTCCAACCCAAACCAGTCTGGGATTCTGTGATTTTCAGCAAACCAAAGTATTGTTCATACCGTTGATCTTTTCCCCTGAAACGTTTTCAATTGAATTTCACTGCTTGCAGACATTGTTTCTAATAGCATAGGACAGTAGGGTTTTAGAAAGGCAGGTCAAAAGAGAACCCAGAATGGTCTCCATTTGTTTTAAGAGAACTTCAATAGAGTCCTTACCTATCTCATCAATATGGGTTTGCAGGTTTCTAATGGCTGCTGGCCCAGTTCTGCCAGGTCTTTGGACCTGAGCCTGCCCCTGCATGCTGTGCATGAGGATCTGCCATCTGCACTGCCCTCTTTGAATCCAGCTTTCTCCAGCATGATTATGACTAGCTGGAGAGCAGGGGATGGCCCAGCATGAGGAAGGGGATCAGCATGTGGCCTTCACAGGGAGTGTTTGAGATAGGCTGCAATCATGCCAATAGCTGGGGACACTGAACAGCCTTCACATCAATCCATCTTGATACCATCTGGTTCTGAAAGGGCTGATTCTACCCAAGAGAAACACTTGAGGGTTCTCACCGTCTCTGAGGTAGGTTGAAAAGAAATGCGGAAGGAGTTTTGCTCCATCTGTGTTCTTTTGACCTCCCTGCTTTCAGATAAGGCGATGCAAATCTGCAGATTCCCTTTGGATTTAAGCACAATGATAACTGTATCACAAGAACAGATCACAGAAGAAACACTGTGAGAGAAGAAACTCCTCGAATCAGGGAATGCAGTGTATTTTCTCCTTCATTGAGCTCTGAATTCCCTTTGGTTTTGCTGGGCAGAGGCTCAGGCAGGTGCAACGTGGGATGCACTGCCCAGCAGAAACATCCCACTGATTTACTGCAGGATCATAAGCCCAAGTCAATACTCAAGGGCAAGCTCTCTGAGGTGTTTGCAGAGGCAGGGGCATGCTTCCCCTTCGATTTCAGGAAGGGTTAGACATCCCCAGATCAGGGCAGGCACAGAACATGGAAACAAAAAGGCAAGACAAGAACTGGTGTTATCTTAAATCAAGTGGGGAAAAAAAACCCAACCAACCAACAATAAGAGTCACCACCAGGTTATAGAAAGGCTAAAAGAAGCCTCTTTCCCATGCTCCAGGAAATTCTCAGTGCGTTCTCTAACTCCCACTTTTAAATCAAAACATTCAAATAGATCCTATCAGGTAGTTTCACTTTCCAGAACTGGAACTTCCAATAGCAAGTCAACCATATTCTTGATTTTAAGTATTGAATTAAGCTTTAGAAAGAAAATCTTAGAAAAATGGAATATCCCAGCATCATTTCCTTGATTAGAAAAGGCCCTTTTGCTAAGAGCTCTGGACATTTGTGATGTCAAACAATTGTTCCAAGCTCACTGTTGAAAACAAAACTAAACAACCCCAAATTTTTAAGGATTTGTTTCCCAAACAGGCTTGAAAAATCTGTAATATTTGGCTGATCTACGTTGTTCAAGGAACAAGCTGTAAAGGGGCTCACCTCACTATGCTGCTGTCACTTTATAGGGTCAGATATTGAATGCTCATGTATTCTAATCTTTGGATAGAGAACAGGGGCTGCCCTCAGGTAAGATATCCAGCACTCTCCATGCTGTCTTCTAAATTGCCTACAGCTTCACTTGACAGCTCCCTGACTCATATGAGACCACTGAGAAGCGTTTAAGATCCAGGAGCAAATTATCCAGGAGAAGCTATTTTCTTTTCTTCCAGCTTTCTGTACCACCCACTTGTCTTCCTCTTGGCATCCGCTCCTGCTCTTTAAAGCTGTTTATGACTTGCAACTAGCAGTGGCAGAGAGAAAATCTGTCGCTCCTAACCATGGCCTAGTTATTGTTGAGATGAATAAATCTAATTTTAATAATATTAAACTCTTGAAATGTATTCAATTTCAGCAAAATTGAACAACTTTCCCCACCCCAAATATCCCCATGAGAGTGATGCAGGCCCTGGGCAGGAGTCCAGAGAAGCTGAGGAATCACCATCCTTGGAGATACTTGAAACTCCACTGTACATGGTGCTGAGCAGCCTTGACCAGGAGGCCAGTCTGTGATCTCCCTTCCAACCTGAAATATCCGGCAGGTTTGTACAAGGTGTTGGCCCTGGACTTGTTGCCTTGGTAAATAGGGAGGATTTGGTGAGCTGCAAACCGCACGGCTGTGAGAGGGAGAGGAAGGGAATGGAGGATGAGTAGTGTGGGACTGGTAGTTATCCATGCTTGGAAGATCCCTGGGGATAACCATTCCGTTTTGAACTGCTGAAGTAGCTTGCGTTGTGTCTTATTTTTGATAGCTAAGGGGGACACATGAACTAAACTGGAGTAAGAAATAAGTAAAAAATCCTCATCCATCTGCTCCCACATAATTCAGATTTTCCTGATTCTGCAGGAAGGGAGATGGCGGTTTGTTAACCCTGTACAGGCAAATCCATGAGGTTTTGCTGAAATGGTCCAACAGAGAGCCTCCCTAGTCAAGGAGAGGTGCCTTCTCTGGGGAAGGGGGATCAAGGCAGCCTTCAAGCAGCAACATAACAGAGCTTTTATTCTGCTGTCACTATGCATGATATTTGGGGTTAATTTTAAGAGGGGAAAAAAAAAATGGCAGGCTTTTGTTTCTGCTGCTTTTGCCAAATAGGGAAAAGTTTGATCATTTCAGAACAATGGAAGCAATGAGAACTCCAGGGCATTATTCATCTCGTAAATGGAATTTGATTTTCTAATGCAAAGAGCAGGCTTTAATTACAGCAAATTGAAACAATAGAACATTTCCTTACTGAAACCTGGAGGGTATTTGCTGCTATGATTACTATGTGAAGGGTATGCCTGTGCTTAGGAGTGCTAGCGATCATAGTAGGGTTTAACTTCAGCCAACTGCTCTATAAAAATGACCATAATTGACAATAGGAATGTTTTCCATTAACTTCTCTTAAGGACCGTGATGTGTGCATAGTCACTGCATGACATACTACATTGGCACAAAAAGGGGCACTTACCTCTGCTTCAGGAAAAGGACCCTTTCTTCATTTGAGAGTGAGGCCCTGAAGAGATGTCCTTCAAGGTCTTTTGAAGGTCTCCCAGAAGAGACAAATGGATCTCCATGTCCCACAGGGAGTAGGACCTGCCACCCCTCGGAGGAAAGACATCAAATACCAAAGTCACGTTAAGATTCTGCTCTGTACTGGATGAAACAGTCCTTGCAGTCATCATCTTTGGCCAGATTATGACCAATAGCATTAATAAGATAGCCTAGAGATCACAGCACATGATACCATATATCACTCTGGGCAGGATTTCAGGTTTAAAATGCCCACAATATTTTTTTCCATAGCTACACTTCTTCACTCTCGTGGTCCCACCATGAGCTGAGGACACATGTGCTGCTCCCTGGCACCACTCTTGGAAGCAGAGGTTCCAAAACTTGGGGAAACGGAAGAAAAAGAAGTAAACTTCCACACTCCTGCGATGCTTTCTGGGTATGAAATGAATGCGTGCTGTGTTTCTTACGGGCTGCAGTCAAATTAGCATTTAATTACATTAACATTTAATGCTTAAAAATGTCAGGAAAGGACTGGGGTGGGGAAAATAAATCAGAACTGAGAACAGAGACAGAGGAGATGCACACAAGTTTAAAGGCCTGGTTTGGTTTCCCAGTGAAGAGCCACTTCCATTGCCTCATGCCATACTGTAAATAAAAGTTCAGTGTGTTCAATCTTCAAATGCTCCCTCCTCCAGCTTTCTAAACTAGTTGAAGCTAATACAATTTAACTACCACTTCCAACTGATTTTGTTCCCTGGAATGTGTTTTGATAGTGAAAATCGTGATGGAGATAAAGCAGATCTTGTTCTTCTGAGGTCTCAAGACTATCAACCATGCTCCATTTAACCTTAGCACTCATCTGAGTAGGAGTAGATGAACTCAGAGCTGACGTGGCAGCCAGCACTGTGCCTGCACAACAAGGAGCAGCTCTAGGGAGCTGGTGCTCATGTTCAGCACCTTGCTTCTTGAGCCACATAGCAAAGAAGTTTGCACCTTTGGGAGACTAGTGCTCTGTCAGACTGAGTTAGACATACAGTCAGTGCATCCAGGCGGCGGAATACAGAAGTACTGCATACATATTACATACATGGTACAAGGACAGTCCCTGCTAACGAAAGAAGTCCCATGCTGTCATCCTTTTAATCACTGGATTTCTCCAAGCAGCAACTGTACAGAAGACTCTGGTCCCGGTTATCTCCTACGGAAAGGCCAGATGGAGTATTTTTCAAGGCTATTCTTGAGGATTTGCTTTTTTTTTTTAATTATTATTATCCCCTCAAATAGCAATGGAGATTCCTACAAAGTACAAACTGTGCAGTCCTAAAGTCCAATAAAAGCCTGTGCCTTGGTGTTGCCTGGGGAAAGATACTCCAGCAGAATCACATTGCTGAGAACTGGGATTTCATAGCCAGGTGAACTTACACATAGGAGAGAACATTCATAGCATACATTCATCGTTAATGACGACATTAAAAAGTCAGAGCTTTGTCTTTTCCCTCCTGTGCCCAGCCTACTGCCTCTGCAATGAGCCCCCCAGCCTTGGCAGAGCAGTCCCTGCTAGAGAGACTTCAGGGTTTTGGTCTCTTCACTGGAGAAAATATTTGACCCTAATAGTTCATAATGAAACCAAACTGCCTGGGAGAGTTGACAACAAATGAGTGGGACCAAGGGCTGTATGGCCTTGAGTCTTCTCACCATCCAGAGAGCCCCAAGAGGGATCTCTCACACACCCTGGTAAGCAGGGCAGTGGCCAGAGGCCCGAGGCAAACAAAGCAAGGGATGAGGGGTTTCTGGGCCAGAGGAGTCAATATAGCATCACAAAAAAACATTTCATCTCCTCTCCTTTCTCCTAACAGTAAGGTTCAGAACAAGTAGATGCCTTCTGCACTTCCAGGGCAGCACATGCAGAGAGAAAACCCTTTGGGAAAACACCAGCGAGGGTATTTCGCTAGAGACCTCTGGTGATCCAAGGTCACGGAACAGCAAAGCTCAGAGGTGCTTGCCCTGCCACACTGCAAAAGGAGCAGGCCTGAAAAGCGATAAACCAACAAAACTAACAGCGTGGGATTGGAAGTCACCTGCTGAGGCCCTTCCCACAGTGTTTCCAATCAAGGTGCCTCAGGAACATCACAGGAATCTTTCCTCATAGCTTCTTTGTTACAGCTGGAAGTGCCATTGACCTCTTTTTACAACTGAAAAACTATGGAATAAGGTGAAATGCCTAAAAGTACAGAATCAACCATGTTGAAAAAGACCTTTAAGACCATCAAGTCCAACCATTACCCCAGCTCTGCCAAGGCTAAACCAGAGCCTGATCTGTCGCAGGCTTTCTCCTCACCCCTGGGACTACTCCATCACACCCGCAAGATAAAGACAACCTTATATTAGTCAAGCCAGACAGGACTGAAGATTTGTGTTGAGGAACATCACCCAGACACTGCATTCATCCTACATAAGTCAAAGCAAATATTCTCTTCCTTCAGTACCCTCTCCTGTCAGCAATCCCATTTCTGAAAGTAATATCCATAGACTGGAATTTCTGTATGGAAACAGAAATGAAACATTACTGTATTGCAGCGGCTTCTGGCATGGGCATGTACTGCGTTTGAGTCACTGCTCACGGTGGGTTTATTTCTGAACTGTGAAATCTTGGCTACCTGACTCTTAGATTAATATTAATACATCAACAAGATAAATCTACAGACCACAGGCTTCTTAAAGTTTAGCTATGCAGTGGCTTCCTATTACCCTTCACTATGTCAGAATGAACTGTAGCATCTAACTCTTGAGCCAAAATTTCTATTCAATATTTAATGCTCGACAGATAGAACAATATTTTGGAGTTTATGTTCAGATGAGGTGACACGCAGCAGAATGGAGCACAGACACTGGAAAACGGTCTCCTGCAGTGTGATAAATGACAGAGCACAACTGAGAAACACAGAGGCAATTAGAAAAGGAATATACACTGCAAGCTGGCACCCCATAACCCCATGACTAAGCAGCCAAGCAACCAAGTGAGTGCCAGCACCCTCAGCTATGCTGAGGCAGCACGTTCCTCCCATCTATTCATACTGAGGGAGCAGTCCAAATGAGAACTTCGGCAGTTCCGTGGCAGTGGTTATTTTCCTGCACAGTGCAAAGGGATCCTATAGACCAGCCCTCCCCTCCTGTGCCATTATCCGTGCAATCACTCAAGGTCATCCAGCGCAGCTAAGTTAGAAGGACCTTGTCTGAGATGGGACATCACCCTTCACGCAGTACAGCTTTAAAGCAGGTACTCATCTTGCAGCACGGGCATAGTCCCATTGGCTTTACCGGCTCAGTGGCCCTGCATGCACATTTGCATTTCATTTGCTGGAAGAAGCCCTCGGCAGATGCCTCCATCTGCCTGGCTTTGAAGAGGGTGCATGACCTCAACAACATGACCCACTGAGAGGAGCTGGGCTTTTCACCAGTGTGCTTTAAACTAAGCAGTGCATGCAACAAGGTGTTGGCACTGTCCTCTGGGAGAAACGGTCTGCAGCTGCAGGAGGCAGTGAGAACTAAGGGTCAGAGGGGTTAAAAGGAGTAAACAGTAATTTGGAAATGGCCATGCTGACAGAGCAGGGGCCATGTTAAATCTCCTCCTAGCTTAGACTGCAGCGTGGAAAATACATTTGGCAAAGTCCATTTCTGAAACACACAAAGAGCTAAGATAGGCCTAACTCCAAGTTTCACATCTGTTACCACGGCATTGTATAGTCTTAATTGTGACAGCATCTAAGTTATCCTACCAAGGCACTAAAATTACCCATCCAACAGAGCACTATAATTCGTGCTGTCAGAGCTATTTTTGTTCTTGTGGAGCTGTTTTTAAAGACTGACATAATTGGACAACAGGTACGACAAGCCTTTACTGTGATGTTATCTCCTCTGAGCCAGAGACCTTTGTTGTAGAAAAGGATGAAAACCAGGGCTGTGGCAAACAACACAGTGTGAAGAAAGTTTACCTTGCCTGGGGAAATCAGGAGGTTTTTCTTCTTTGAAGCAAATACCGGTCCCACCAAAGCTGTCTCAGTGTAAGGCTCAAGAACTGTAGTGATGTTTTATGCTGGCAATTTCCTAGTAACCAGTTATAAAGAGATAACATAATAGGATACACTCATCCCTTCACCTTATCACCAGAGCTCACCTTTACTGAGCTAAGCAATACCCCAATAATAACTTTTGCATAGTGCTTCACCCATCTTGCAAACAGACTGACTTCTTGCATTGCCCTGCTCATGGAGATGGATAACATTCAGACACATCTCACCACGTGGGCAGTTCTCACAGAGAAATTAAGCTAAAGCTCTGTGACCACACAAAGCTGCCAGCTCTGCTGCTTGGCAAAATAGACTGTGTCTCAGTAAAGCAGCACCTACATGAGCATAAAACAACCAAAACAAGATGAAATATTTACCAACTCCTCCTGGTCTGTGCTAAGAAAGCCTTTGTTCAAAAGCAGCTGAGGCTTAAACCCCACATTGGTTAGAGACAGCACACACTGGGCTAGAAAACCTGGTTCTTAAAAGAGGCAGCAAGTAGCTATCATCCCATATCACTGGGACATGTTTTCCCCATAGCTTTGAACCAGTTTGCCCAGCACTGGCTTTCAGTGGGAGCTCCTCACTTTGACAGGCTTCCCCAGGCACAGGCTACCTCTTCGTCATCCTTCCTGCGGTGTTTACTCCTGGCTAGCAATAACTGAAGCTACTATAACATGAATAAAATGGTACAGGAAGCCCCCTGTGCTGCTGACACCAGGAGAGCTCATTGCCCTGTGGCAAACAAGGCAATCATAATCCTTCCAGTCCTGATGAGGATCATGGAAATGTCAAGGCTGGCAGCTGCCCTTTCTCTCCTGACATAATAGTTAGCCCCTGGGAAGGAAATAAATTACTAAGCCACTTAACACCTCATTAGGAGTTAAACCTCTATATTCAGCATCCCCAAGCATATCTTTAAAGCAGCTTGGGTGTTCAACAGCGAGCTGTAAAGTTAGCACTGATGGTATACAGCACTATTTTCCTTTAAATGGCTCCAAATCTCTAAGTAGCTGTTTCCATTCTCCCTGCTTAGCTGGTTTGGGTTGTATGGCCTGTCTGTATTTATAACTCACTTTGTTTACCAATTATTTCAAGTATTTTCAGGAAAGGGAAGGAAGAAAATTCTGGGAATACTGCAATTGCCTGCCTGCCCTCATTAGCCCAGTAATGATTTCACTGTAACTCAATTGTTTCTTGCACTAGGCTCAGGATAAGAAGAGTGCAGTGGCAGTAACCAGCTGAAGAAGTTCCTCTTCTCTTTTTTACTTGTCTCCAAGGTGGTTCATCCCTGCCTCTGCATCATTCCTCTCTCCCAGTTATGATACATGAGGGGCTTGCTTCTGGGTATTGAATCAGAGCTAAAAATACTTGCCTTCCTTTCTTTTATGTAGGTTTTGATTGTTTCTAAACCCAGATTGGTTGGCATTTACGTGGTGCATACGTTGTGAAAGCTAAATAAGCTTACCTCCTTTTGTTCGAGTTAATAAAATCTGCAAACATTGTGTGACCTATTACTGAAAACTAAGATACTTTAATACCCAAATCTGCAAAGACTCAAGACTGCGTCAAAGCAAATGCTTTGAACTGCACTAAACAGCTTTTGATGCTCTTTACAAGCTCCCTGGCTTGAGAGGGTGTCATTTGTTCCCCATTCAGCTTCACTGGCAAGTTGCATCCTCTCCAAAGACTGAGAGTCTCCCAGTTCACTTGCTATGGGGGTCTCCTTTTGCTGACGGATCCAAGACAGACTTGGGTAGAAGAAAGGTGACTATCCTGTTGCTTGGAAGGGGTAATGGGGGGAGTGTATTTAAACACAGCTCTTCCTATTTTAAAAAGCAAGTCTCAGTCAAAACTTGGTTGATGCAATTTCCTCAGCAAGAATATGTTGGACCAAACTGGTCTAGAACTGTCTTATTTCTCTTGTAAAGCTAAAATGATTTCCACCGCTTGAACCTGAACTGCACTTCAGAGCTGAAAGGAGCTTTTCATGCATGGGGGAGAGTGGTATATTCCTCCTTCTTACATGTTCCACTTACACCTTATCAGAGCAACAGTGCGGAGCTGCTCTTCCAGAATCTTCCTTTTCCAACCAGATGGCAGCTACCATCCTTCCTCTGATTGACATTCAAGTCTGTGTCGCTTACGTTACAATTGGCAAGCTCCAGTGACCGCTGTGCATGCCTGAGCCCACCACAACAGCCAAATGCCAAGGTTCAATCTGCAAAGGGTGATGCACCAGAGGAGACAGAGCATCACGGTGTGTGGACCAGACGAAAAGCAGCTCTGGCTTCCCCCAGACTAGCTGTATGCAAGGAGCTGTGAAGCTTGCTTAGGTTTCTCAAGACGATGGTGCATTTATCTCGTTCACCAGCGTGGCCCTTCTCAGGGAAGCCAGGATGTTCTGGGAACTGCTCAAGAAGGGGAAACTTCCTGTCTGGTCTCCCTGGTGTCTCCTGCCTAGGAAGAGCGTGCACTTCGGTAGCACATCAAGGCTTTCTGGTTTGCCTCACTTCTCATAAACACTCCACATCCAAAGGGGGGGAGGAAGAACAGGAAAACATAAGGAAAATTTGTGGAGGAAAAAGACTATGGAGCCTCTCCAGCTCCCAAGAGTGAGTGAGAACTGGTTTGTAATAACTGGTCTCAGTGCCAAATCTTCCATTAGCCTCCTTCTCCCAGAGGCCTTCTGGGGGGATTGTTTTTAACTCCCATCTCTGCTATGAATGGGTGACCCATGTCCTCACAAGCAGCGTCACCAGCCCCACCAAAAGGGCACGGGGAAAGCATAACCCAAAAGAGGAATGGGGAGACAGTGGATTCGGCTGAGCCTGGCTTAAACAGACTGAGGCACCAGGAGGGGTTTCTGGAGGAGGATGGAAATGGGTCTTTACAAGAGTATTTAGAAACTTCCAGGACCCCCCAAGACAGCCTTAGCCATAACTGTGCATCTGCATCCAACACCAAGTACTGTTCCAGTCAGTGCGTGTGTCTTACTGCTGCATTTGCATTGAGTGCAATGTGAAGCCCTCCTTAGTGCTATGTATTCTTTCTAAGGGAAGGACTGGACCTTGCTAGTATACTGCAATTGTCCTTTGACACTGGGTTTCCAGCAGGATGTTTCCAGTACATCCACCATCAGGAATGGGAAGGAACAGGAGGAGCAAGCACCCACTGGTACCCTTGACAGGGGGAAGTCTTGTGTTGTTCAGCTCCTTCAGTCCTACCTTAGCAACAGGGAAGGAGATTACTCTTCATGTTCTGAAATGTCCACTCAGTTTTTCCTTCATACTTGGTGGCAGTCACTGGGGCCAGGTGTGCAGAAGTGAAACTAATTCCAAAGGGAGCAGCCTTTGCCTTTGTATCAGGGGCAGCTGCTTCTCCCCATGGGTCATTGATGACTTTCTGAGTGCCCTTGGCATGCAGTGGTGTGACAACCATTAAGACCTGAGTGACTGGTTTGTTACAGCAACGTTCTCTCCAGATTTACCACAAAGAAATGGGACAAGTCTGACACTACATCCTTCCCAGAGAGGGGATGGCTAAACCATGGCCCAACACAGCAGGATTACTGCTCATTTTCCCATGCATGGACTGTCTCCATCTAATACTTCCCCAGTTCTTGTCTCAGTCCTGCAAGCTGACCTCCCTCTGCAGTACACCCAGTGATGCTGTAGAGCAGGGTTACCCTTGGTATGGGTGAACTTGTCTGACCTCATTCCAGATACCCTCAGGTTTGATGGAAAGTTCCACTTGGATTCATGCATTTCTAGGTGCAGAATAAAAACAAGTAAAAAGAGAGAACACAGGGGGAAACAGTGCTCAGCCTATGGAGAAAACAATACAAAAGTGATTATGAAATTAGAAGCCAAAAGGGGAAAGAGAAACAGTCTAATGAGCCCCTAACAGCCTGTGCCTTGTGGAAAATGCAGTAGCTCTCAGAAGGAAAAAGGAAGGTTATTTCATCCCTGGATCATCATGTGTCCACTAGCTAGAGCACGCTTTCAATCTAGATTAATGGCCCAGCATAGAAAGCCTAAAATACAACATTTTGAAAGCTAAGTAGATTTGTAAGCCTCTTCCAAAAGCATGTTGAGCAGTCTGTAAAGCCCTGTGTGCTCCTAAACACCTACTCTCAGTACCAGTATTTGGGGAAACCACGGCAGGTGAAACCATGCTGTAACCATAGAAGACTTACTCCTCTTATTCAACGTTATATTTTAATCAGTCTTCCTGACACTATTCCCCAGTAACATCTGCAGTCTGGGGCCATCATCCTGCTTCCCTGTGGTGTCCTGAGGCAGGGCTGTGCTGGCTGTTCTCCAGTCACAGGTTCTAGCTGGGCAAGCTCTTCACCCCAGCCGGGGGGATGCAAAACTCAGTCAGGCAGGTTTTGCAGGTAGAAAACTGAGTTATTGGGAAGGGATAACACTTGCCCAAAGATACGCAGCTGATCAGGGACAGAACTGGATGAATTCCCAGGCTTTTCAAGTCCAGGTCAGTGCCTTCTGCTCTGAAATGCTTCAGGTGAGCCAGCCACAAACATCCTTCTACTTGGATCCTTCAGCTGAAACACTGCAGGAACACAGCCCTTCCCATCTCACACCAACCCCAGGGCTGCACAGGGACAGAGAGGGGCCACCTCAGAAACAGCTCTTTCTCCCGAAGTCACCGTCTAGTCCCCGGTGACACCCTGAAGACCTCTCATCTGCTGGGGTGGAAAAGAAATGAGTTATTTTATGTTCCTGGATAGCAGGGAATTCTGCTGCCAAAATCACCAGTTTGGTGATCACCAGTGTGATGCAGCACCAGCTAAGGAGGCAGCTAGCTCCTGTCATGGGAGATGCTTCCTGGCCATAGTGGGATGTGCTGCTCAGGACTTCATGATGACTTTGGCAAGGCTACAATGATAGGCTTCAGCAGTTCCCCAAAGCTCCTCCTCTGAGGACCGAAGAGAAGAAACCTGCTCTTTCTGTTCAAAGACATCCATTAAATTTCCATTTAAAAGTGTCTTTGGAAGTAATTCAACATCATCTGTAAACATGGATTACTGACTTTGTGAATGTTTCATGATTTCTATTAGTCATCTGTATTTTTAGAAACATGGGCCATCAAAAATTGAAGTCATTTTGCTTCAGTTCTGCCGTGCCAGAAATCTTTTTCTCCCAAATGTGTTGTTAGAGCTGTGTATATCATGAAAGAAATAGGAGTGAAGGGATTAAAAGGGATTTCTGGCTGGTCTCTATCACTTGCCTGAAATATGGATCTGCCAGGGCACATGGCAGTGGACAAGGTTTCATTAGGCAGGTGGGGAATTCTCCTCTCCACATCCCCTCCCAGCACTGACTGTCCTAAATACCTTCTGTTTCACCCAGTTAATTTTCCCAGGGTTTGCCCTTTTCCTAGATAAAACCATACCTTTTAATTTTAAGCCGTACATTTGTGCTCCATTATATTTGAAGTCCTACTTGCTTTTCTCATGACCCAGGGTGCTCTGATGGCTAAATCCTCCTGCAGCCACACGTAGCCTTATGTTTGGCCTGAGGGCTCCTGATGCTGCTCCAGCCCCAGGGATGGAGCAGGACCACAGGCTGCCTTCCTCCCATGTGAGCACGATGCCCAGCAGCTCCTACGGGGAGGGCAAGAAGCCAACCTGCTTCTGGCTACAGGCTCTGGGGGCGATAGGGGTTGGGATGTGACTTGGGGAGCTCAGCAAGGATCCAAAGAGCAGGACTATTCTCTCTGGGGCTGCGGTGACCTGTTAACACATCTCTCTCGAGCATCCAATGACCCAGATTTTGCTGATAAGCTCTGAGCAAAAGGATGACCTGTGGCTGTTGGGATTTGGGTCAGATATGCAGATAATGCAGTCCAGAAAGTGCAAGCAGCACTAGAGATGGAGATGAGGGAGCAGCATCCTGCTGTGCAAGCCCCGGGGGTGAGCCGTGCTTGAGCTCAATTTAATATCCTCAACATCAGAAACATTCACTTCACAATAGATAAAACAAAGCCCTGCATTATCCACGGGTGGCAGCCAGATGGGGTTGGGACAGATGCTGTTCATCACTTGCCACAATAGGAGTGGGGAGGCAGGAGGGCACAAAAGCAGGAGCAGAGGGTGCTGCTGCATAGGGCCCCTGGGTTTGCTTCCAGGCAAACCAGACTGATGGTTTTCATCATGCAGACCCCGTTTAAATACAATTTATCACGTTTTAAAAGATTTTTAACCTGCCAGATTGACATCCCCCTAAACACACATTGCTCCCTTTCCTGTTAGTGTTTGGCCCCTGACTTCTGAGACATAGCAGGTGACAGCGGGAACAGAAATCTTGCTTTCCAAGAGGGGGGAAAAAACCCAATTCCACTAAAATGATCCTGAAACTTGTTACTCATAGATGCGAGAACAGGGTCAGTACAGAACTGTGGCAGCAGCAAACGCTGCCCGCATCCCTGCTCCACACGTGGACAGAGAGTTTCCAGCAGCAATCCATTGAGGGGTGGCAGACCCTTCTGGCAGCACGTTATTGGTACGGGCCTCTGGGTTGTAAATGGACTTCTGTAACTGCTGCAATTCCTACTCCGGCTGCTCGAAAGCTCGGTGCCACCGCAGGCAGGCTGGAACCCATTAGGTTGTTTATTCCCTTACATTATAGTGACTCACAGCTGCTGGGAGCCCACATACTCTGATCTCCAAATGTAGAAAGCTGGGTAGCTTCCACCTCACTCACGGTTGTCCACAGCTTGCTTTACATCTTCCAGACCCTCATTCTTCTTTAGGCTTTATGCGAGTTTCCGAGCCTGTCTGGAAGACCCAGGAGGCCCGTGGTGGAAAGTCACCACTCCTTAAGCTCAGCACGTGTCAGGTGAAGGAGCACTGAAACCACTGCCGGGCCTTCCCCTGGAGTGCTCCTATTCCCTTTGTTTGGCACTGGCAGCCCAGTGAAAAGTGGCTGGAAGGGAAAGTGTTTCGCACAGGAACAAAGGGAAATAAAACCACCACTGGGTTGTAAATCTTTGCTGGCTTGGCCAGATCTGGCAGATTTTCTCCTTTTTAAAACTCTTTACAGCTTGCAGTGTTTTAATGGGAATCTGATCTAAAAACCATGGGATTGGAGCTGATTTTAAGACTCGTGTTTAGCCCACAGACCTTAACTTCATGGTGCAACGCGAAGGGATCAAAGACAGCACAGAGATATGAGCAAGCGAAGATTTCCAGCCACGTTTCTTTCTCCCTCTTACAGTCCCAAGGACCAGGCTCAGAAACAAGGTGGAAAGCCCTGCAGCACTGATGTCTTTATTTACAAAGCCATATGAAGTCACCTCCCAAGGCCAGATGCTGGTCCTGCTGTACAACTCTAGCAGCCAGCTAAGAAGGGGGAAAGCAGTTTGGTCACCAGTGTCAGCACTGTGGGGCAGATGCTGTGGGAGCCCCAAGTGCATGTTTCAGCTCTCTCCCTGCTCTTCTTTGCATGTTCGTGTAGTCACAAGAGACGCAGGGCAGGAAAGCTACTGTAGATTTTGAAGCTTTTAATCTCCCGAGTGCTGCCCCATGGATCCATGAACTAGACTCTACAAATTCCCTTAGATATGACAAGAGCCATTGAAAACTCTCCTTAAGCTTAATGAGACACCTGAAAGCTGCTTTCCTGTCAGAGCCGAAAGGATCTGCTGCCCTCCCTGTGCTCAAGTCTACTCCCATAATCTGTGCCAAAAGTCTAGCGTCCGACCATTGAGCTCAGCTGCTCAAAGCCATGGGGTGAGTCCTTCCAGCCTCTGTCACTCAGGGTCTCTGTCGGGAAAGGTCAGTTTGATAACAGAGTTTCTCCATGTTCTTCTTTTCATCATAGTTTCCCTGGTGGCCTAAAACATTCCTGTGTCAGCTCTGAATTAAACACCAACCAACCAACACAAGCAACCTCGGGGCAGCCCTGGGGAGGAACGCTCAGCTTTCTGAGCCAGTTTTGTCCTTCATATTAAATATTATATTTTATGAATAAAGGCTATACTGGTATAACTGTGGAAGAGTTCTTATTCTGCGTGGGTTAAAGTTTATGGTTTATTTTACCCCCTTCAAAACAAGAGGCAGGAAACAAAGCAGTCTCATTACATACCAAGTCAAGTCTCTGTAGGTACCTATGTATATCCATCACTTCCATTCAAAGGTGAAACGTAAGAAATGTGCTAAATAAGGTCCATGAAGAAAGCACGAAACTTACTGAGTATGAGTGAGTGATAAAAATATTGATGTTATATAGAACCCAGGACAAAAGGACACAATAAATGCACACTTCAAGCTCAATTCATCGCTTGTGTGAAGTGGCAAAACTCCCCTGGGGCTGAAGCAGCAGTAGCTGCGTACACAAGAGACTTTGTGCAGCCGGTCAGTCAGGGGAGCTTTAACAGTAACTTTCTGACTGTGAAAACCGAGGTGTATTTCATGATTCAGCTGCCCGTAAAGGCATCCCAGGCCACCCTGGGGGGAGCATTAGGGCTCCATCCCCTTAGGGCATGTTAATTTTTCCCACCTCATGCGCATCTGCACTTTTCCTTTTCCTTAAAGGAGAACCAAAGACCTTTCTCACTTTCTCTGATGCTTACCAATTCCTTGAATATACAGCTTTAGTTTTCCTAAAACCAGAGAGTTCAAGGACCAGGTTTGTGACGGGGCAAGTAGCTGCCGTTATCAGGCTGAAATCTCAAAGCTTCCTCTCTCCAAGTCTGCCCGTTTAGAACTAGATGATCTTAAGATTCTTTCCAACACTAACTGTTCTATAATCCTATGATTTCGGCATATGCTGGGTGCATCCCATGCCCAAAGCCCCCACAGACTCTGTGAGATTCCATGTCCTGCCTGGCACAAGGCTCAGATGGAACAGGAAAGCCCTGCAAAGTTTGTCCCAGCATTACACTTTCCAGATGCCCATGGATAACCCCTTTTATACCTGTGGGGCTGCCCTTAGTCTTACTTTTCTTTCAGAGTCTCAGAAAGCTGCACAATGGAAGTGGGAACCATCTAACAGAGCTGCAGCTGCTGTGCTGGCCCCACTAAAACCATATGGAGGGCCTTGGTCAAAATTCATTGCCTTGTCCTGCTTCAAAGGGGAAAGTATCAGGGAAACCTCTTCCCACTTCCTATATCTGCTCTGTGACCTTAGCAAAGGCATTTCACCTTTTACTGCCTCTGTGCCCACATCTGCAAAGGCAAATGGTAAAGAAGTGCATGGCATGTGAACACGGAGTGCCACTGGAAACTCACATCAGGGAGGCACTACTGAGACCAGCCAGCAAATAAAGGCTGAAAAGTGGCTCTCCCTGCAGGACTCCTGTGTTTTGAAGTACTGCTATGTTATTTTCTCCCCTTCCTCCTGCGTTTTCTCTCCCAAGCAGTTATGCTTCCAGTGGGGAAGTCTGCAGCCCTCCCCCAGCCCTTTCCTTTTCCATAGAGAAATTCCACGTCTCCAGCAGGAGCCCGGAGCCACAACAGGCAATATGCTCATATTTCACTTTGTGCCTGCGTGACCTTTAAAAACATAACCTGACAGTGATGGGAAAAACATCAAGGAGAAACGTGCTCAGCTCAAAGCACAGGTCCTCACAGCAGCACAGCCTTCATGGGACGGGGGGGCGAGCAGGCATGGACCACCAAGACAAGTGGTAGAACAGCTGTGCCACATCGCACAGCTGGAGACACCCTGGCAGAGGCTCAGCGGGTGACTCCCTCCCTGCCTTCCCGCTCAGGCAGGTCACTGGTCAGATCTGCCTTGGTTGACAGCTCGGTGTAAAAGAGGGTCAGCCGTGGGGTGTGGCATTGGTCAGAAATCCCAGAGCGGGAAGATGGAATGTTCAATCGCGTAGTGAAGCAGAGCCAGCCTGGGGACCTGGATTTACAGCTAATCACGTCACTACTATTAATCCCTTTGCTGCACAGGAGAGATTTTAGCAAAGAAACCCACTGTGTCGTGGGACTTTCATCTGATGTCTCCTCCGCTGAGCTCAACGGCAGTGGATAAAAATAGGAAGGAGGTGCAGGAGATATAATTGGCACTGTTAGCATTCACCAGGATCAATCAGGATGAGCAGCAACTGCTTCATTCATCTGAAACATCATTTTTAGGAAGGAAACCTAACTGAAAGCCTGAGTAAAGAGGAAAACCAGAAGGATAAGGACACTATAGTGCTTCCGATGTCCTCCAAGCCACACTCGGGGAATCGTGGCAAAGAGCCATGTGGCCCAGTGCACGATTCCCAGAGGTATTGTCTATTTCAGTAGAAGTTATACTGCTTTGGGGAATCCCAGCAGCCACTTCTGTGCAAGTGGAAGGTCCTCACGCTGTAGAAAAGCTGTTCTGTAATCAGAGGCTCCCGTTTTGTTCTCATCATCACTGGGTGCTATGAGAATTAATTTGGGAAAGTGCCTGCCTGGACAGTGCTCGAGCTGTGATGGACAGAGCAGCTTGGATACCAACTGGCTCTTTTATTCCAGTGCACCAGAGGAGAGCAATGTTAAGAAATGAATTCAATTTTCCTCTGGGCCCCTACATACCCATTTAACTAAAATGCTGGAGATGTTTTAGCTCAGGAGGAACAATTTTTCCACTTACAAAAAAAAAAATCCAAATTCACACTCCATGAAAAATTCCAGAAGAAAACTTAAAACACCTTGAGTGTTTTCATAAATTATTTTGGGGGAAGTGATTTTGAAGGGAGACATTTTTAAGCAGCAAGATGTTATGTGAAAACTCAGACTGTCTGAACTGAATCCAGCGGTAGGAAGGATTCAAACCCTTGCAAAGAGTTTGCCCAACATGTGTATCCAATTGTATTTTCAGTTTATTGCTAGCACATTGTAGAAGTGGAAAGCAGTTGCCACAGCTGTATCTGACAAACTGTACTTGTGAGATGTAAATTCACAATGCCTGTCCCTAGGACCTGCATCTTTCTTATGTCATTTTATAATGCAGGGTAGAGCAGCTTGTGTAATACTGGCAACGAAATATTAAGATGCACCCAGCAGAAAACTGACTTGTCTCATCTTTCGGCTTTGGGTCTGGATTAGGTGCTAGCAGGAGAAGTCAATTTTCTTGACAGGGCCAGTCTGGAGAGTAAAAGTCATTGGCTGTTGGCAGCAGAAGAAAGCACCGCTTTGGAATTCGTGTTGAACCGCGTGAGCCATGCAGCCGCTTCGCTGCTTCCTTCTGGATGTTAAGTGAAGGTGGCAGGTTTAAACTGAAGAAAAAGAAGCAGCCCTTCATGCAAAGCCTCAGCAAGCTACATCGCCTCCTGGAGCCTAACGGTATGGACCCCACCAGTTCACAATGACTGAAGGGATGGCCTGTGAGACACACCGGTTAAGAGCCGTGAACTACACCGAAAATGCCTGTATGTACCCTGGCTTTACACTTTGTTGATGGACAATCACAGAATCAGCCAGGTTGGAAAAGACCTTCAAGATCACCATGTCCAACCATTCCCCAGCACTGCCAAGTCCACCACTAACTGTGTGGTGGACATTCCCCAGCACCACCAAGTCACTGAGGGTCTCTTCATGCCAGTGATGGGGCAGCACAAATGGGTACCACACCAGCAGCCAGCCCCTGATGTGCGCACATGGAGATCGAGGCAAAGCCACCACCAAAACACACAGAACAAGACATGAATGGTTAAATGGATGCCAAAACTGTGTGCAGATCAGCCCTCAGAGGATAAGAGCTGCGGCTCTAGGGGCTGTTTGGCCCAGAGTGACACCGACCAAAAAGACATTTGATTGAATTTTGCCTCGGTAACCTGATTACCTGGGCTGCAGCCCAGCTTTTGACATCTTATCAGCTTTTCTGAAGCTGGAAAGGAAATGCTGACCCTTGGCCAAAGAGCAAAACCAGGGGGGCAGATTGCTGCATTAGAGAAGTGAAAATGGTAATAATACATTGAAGGAGTCTTTAGCTACTGGATCAAAGAGACCAGGGGGCTGACTGAAGCACTTCCATATTATTCCAGTGACAAACAGGCCCAACCATACTATGAGTCTACGTTGCGACAGGATTAGCTTGAGATTTCCAGCCAAATTTTAATGTTTTACTGCTGCCTTCAGCTGGCGAAGAGATAAAGGCAACAGCCAGGCGCTGGGATCCTTCTCTGCAGAAGCAGGTGTAGGATCTGAATCAAAACCTATAACATTTTACTCTGTGCACACTGGGATTAAGCTTCTCTGGGGGTTCATGCCCCTCTGCGGGTGACATTGTGTATGCGTGTTGTGTCCTTAGCCCCAGATAAGCTCTTGGACGTATAAGTCACCTTTTCTTCTGCTTGCCGAGGGCCCTGGCACAGTTCTGACATCCTACAGACACACATGCAATAAGCAATAAACCTTTGAAGTTTTAAGTAGCAATTTAGCACTGGCTTGGGAGCTTCCTCAGATCCTGTGAAAAGGACTCAAATCCCCCTCAACTTGGTTACAAATGGGTGTCTGCTCCCGTGCGGCATGTCCCCATCCTGTCCCCACTTCTCTGACCCCTGGGGATGCTCAGGGGAACGAGGTGTGCTGCCAGGGTGAGGAAGACTGAAGTGCCCAGCTGATGTCCCAAACAGGTCCTTCCCTCACAAAGTGTTTAATGCTGTTAGAGACCTCATCTTCAGAACGTGCAGAGGTAGAGAGCTGCAAGTGCCTTTCCTCCAGCACATGCCCTGTAGGGCACCATTTATCTCTCTTCCGCTTGCCTATCTTACATTTTGTCTCCTGATTATTGCAAGCATTATACAGGTCAGAATAAGAGGCTATTTAGAGAGCACTGGATCCGTTGTGCTGGATTTACAGATCAGTACAGAGAGGAGCACTGCCAAGTACTGATTTCAGAAGTCATCTGTAGGTAGATGTGCATGTAAACACAGTTTGCTCACATCACCTATAAACTCTTAAGAGACATTTATCTGTGTGTGCCTGTAGGTGTGCCTATATATAGCTCTCTGCATCTATCTACCTGGCATCTCCATTATCCTTTCCTTAAAACATGGTATGCAGCTCCAAAGTCCACAATTCTTCATCCTCCCACCCTCATCTCCTTCCTTTCCACTTTACCTCTCTGTCCTCATCCCTCAGTTTCTTTCATCCCCTCCATCCCTGCCTTGGCTCCTGGCTATTCAATTACCCCTACCCTCTGCATACAACCTTTAGTCATGGTGTGTGCCCAAAAGCAGCTCCCTACACCTGTGGCAGAGGTGTCAGCCACAGAAGAAAAGCTAAGGAAAGGGGCTGTCAAACCCATTTCTCACTGGAAGCACAGGCTCTCCCACCCAATTAGAAACCCTAGGGAAAGCTACATTTTCCTATTCGTGTGTGTCGTCCCCCCCTCCCCATGTACCAAGCACATAATCTCAGAAAGGCCAACAAAAGCAGACAGACTTTCTAAACCAAGCCAAAAATACCACTGAGCCAAATCACCCCCGAACACAACAACAACATAAGGAATATTTATATTAGGTTTAGTCCGGGCTGGGTTTCTTTTTCAATCATTGTAACATTAAAAAGCCTTCCATCATCTTCAATAAAGAGCACAGATCAACCTGCGTGGGTGAACCAAAGAGAAAGAACATGTCTATTATTGGCAGGCGGCTTTAACTTCAACTGTAGAAGAGCTTGTGGCTCATCTTAACATCTCCAAGATATTAAGAGTGGGGAGAGGAGGAGCAGCTCTGGATTTGCTCACACAGGATTTGCTTGCTGTTGAATGTCCCCCTCCTCGTGCACCAGGCACAGTGGGGATGTGTGGTCTCCCCTTCCACTATCACATCCCTGTGACTCTCTCCAGGTATCCCACAAGCCACATCCCAGGGAGCAGCAAGGTGGGTAAGACAGCGACACAGCTTCACACTTGGCTTCTAACATTAAAACTTGGCAAGCTTTAAATGCAACAGGCCCTTGCTGGCACAGTGCAGCCAGAGCCAGCTGTGTGCTAAGATAAGTCCTGGCACTTGATGGTAACAGATACCAGTAAACCCTGGAGGACTGGCATAGCTCAGCAGCGGGAGGGGGAAAAGTCTGCCTCCCGGCTATAATTAGCAAGTAATTCAGCATGATGGGAGTGGGTGAATGGACTAAAGCAGCTGGTGCCCCCACGCTATAAGCAGTTCCGAGGTTTTATTTTAAATGAGGTCTGGTCCAGTCTCCCAGACTGGGTGTCACCACCACAGGCACCAAGAACTGGTCTGGGCCACCACAGATAGGGCTGGACCAGTTACGGTGTGCACGTGGAGGCAGCATCTGGTTTGGCTTCCTCCCCAGGCACGTGGGTCACACATCCCAAAGCATCCTGCCAGTACATACACTGCACATATACACATATCCCAACATACAACTGCTCTGAACCACAGGGTGAGCGGAAGGCAGGGAGGCACAGCCTCAGGCTCGCAGTCTTGCGTCTCTGCACTAGAGGAAAATGAGCTGAGCACAAAGACAGCAGCCCTGGCTCCATCCTGTTGCTAATCCACAACACAGGCAGATGATGGTGCCTGCATCCACAATTAAATTGCAGGCACAGATCTGCCCTCTCCCAGCAGCAGGTTCCCTTGGTCTCCCCATCTCCCAGGCAGAGCAGGTCGCATTGGGGCGATCCTGTGGCTCTCTGCACCCCATGAGACAAGCTGACCTCACTGATACAGAGATGGGGATTGCTACAAGCCATCACATCCTTAAACCGGAGACAGGAGCAGGGAAAAGAAAAGGCAGGCAAATCGCATGTTGCATTACAAACCTAGGACTTTCTATTGACTGTTTGGATGGTCTTGTGCCCAAGGTGACAAATGGACACGTTTATCACAGCCTGTGGCATCACTTGGGGAAGGGTCGGGAGATTTTTCTTCTTTATTTTAAAGTCCTTCTTGCTTATCTGCATGGGAGGGTTTTAATTAGTCCTGAAATGCCATTAAGAAATAAAGCAGGCCAAGTTCACCGGGGGCTGAGTCTCCTGGAGGCACTGTGTTACTCAAGGGGTCAGCATCCTCCTCCATGCTTTTTGTGGTCATGTTACGAAACATGCAGGGCAACAATCAGATGTTTTGACTGGAAATAGATTTCACCAAGGAAACATCCCCCAGTTTTAGCAACCCCCATCTGACCTAGGACAAACCCAGCTGCAGCTCCCCATCAGCCACAGAGCACAGCAAAGCCTGAGCACATTCCAGCAGCAGCTTGCATAGCTGGGGCCCCAGATGGCCACCACCGTCCCTGTGCTATTAATAAGACCTATTTTGGAACAAATGATCATTTCACAAGCAACCCATCTATGTATTAGCCCTGCTGTCATTCCCACCAGCTACAAGGTGTTGTGAATACCTCGTGCATTGCAGACATAGCCTGACCCAAAAACACGATGGTGCAAGCGAGGGCGATGGGCTGGCCTACCTGGGCAAGTTAAGCACTTGGAAAGCTGATGGCACCTCTCTGCCTGCTTGGCTCTTTACAGTAATGACCTGCAGCAGCTATTTTTTTACTGCTAGTAGCAGAAGAGACAATGCTGTTCAGATTATCTGGGTTGGGTTGGTCCCCTCCGGTATTGCTGCTTCCTCCCCAGCACACGCTCCGCAATTGGAGTTGGATCACTCAGAGTGGCAGAGCTGCTCCTAGCAGAGGCAAGACTCCGGTGTACTTGTTGCTTCCTATAGATTAATCTCTTGCAAAATGCATTCTGTGTGCTGAAGAATAAAACCACATTAAAAAAGGAAAGCAAGAAGGACGATGACGCAGTGCAGCCCAATACTGTGCCCTCAGGGGATCCCTTCTTGGAAGCCATCCTGAAACATATAATCCTTCAACTTTCTGTGGCAGGAAAAAAGCAGTGGGTTGGGGTTTTGCTGTATGCATGGGAGAGAAATGGGTTTTGCTATATGATGGGTGAGAAACGGCCTGGCTGCTGCAGCAAGCTTGCAGGAGGCATTATCTTTACTTTGCCTTTGGTGGCTGCCACTTCTCTCACAGGTGTGAGGAGATGCTTTGGGGTACATCATCACAGAGGGCTGTATGCAAAGGCAATAAATAACAGGGAACCTAGACAAGAACAGAGAGGATGAAAGAAACTGGGGCATGAGGACAGGTAGGTGAAGCTTTTGATTAGATGCTAATGCTGTCATTTACTTCTATTCCAAATTAAGTGTCTTCTACAAAATGGTCTTTTGTCCCACCTTCCTCTTAGTCCTCTTCATCACCGTTGGGAAGATGAAGGTAGGATGGTTCTGCGCAGCAAGCGGTGTAACGTGGGGTGGGCAAAACCCATTCCTCATTCCAGTGACAACATGCTCTTCCCAGCCAAGGGGGCCGGCAACAGTTGGTGCCTGGCCCAGCAGCCACCAGGAAGGCACACATCAGAACATGATGCTCCCCATAGCTGGGCAGCTCCAGACACCCCGCTTCAAAATTCAGCTAAAGAAAGCAAAGCAGCTCCCCTACACACACCCCCCTCCATCCCAAAGACAGCCTCCCTATGGATTTTACAGCATCTACAAAGTCTTTTGCAGTTTTGGGGTGAAGCCAAAAAGCAGACTTATAATGGCAACTCAGCCACAGCCTTTGGCACAGTTCGGCAGCTCTAATCCTATAATAAACCCAAAGCACACGTGAGTCTGCGAAACAGCGTGATGAATTCTCTATTCCTGCCCACAGTATTTTTAGCAACTGGAGTCATTTTTAGCCTTGTATTTTTTCCCTCTCTTTCAGCGTAAGGATGTCAGAACACAGGCATTGCTCATGGTGCGAGCAGCAGCCAGTCGATTTGGACAGACGCGCCCGACATTTCAAACCCAGAAATGCTCAGCGATCTCATTCCTGACAGGGTATAAAATGCACAAATGTGAAGCTGTTACCCATAGCAAACATTTCTCCATCAGATGCATGACAGCACCGTGGTGAGGAAACCAGTGGAAGAGGAGGGGAAAAGTCAGAGTTTGTTTTGCGGATAGCTTAAGAGAAAGGAATCCTGAATCTTGAGAAAATGTTTGGTTTTGCACTGTGTCAGAAACGTTCGTTTCCGTAACACAGGGCCTTTGCAACTGCCTTTTTGTTTAAAAATACATCTCCCACTGTCTGGGCTGCAGCGTAAACAGGATGCACTGCGATGTCAGCCCATCCGTGCCGACACACAGGGAGCCAACGCTCAGATCTGACCTGCTTCTGCCAGACAGAGCTCTGCTACCCTTTCGGAGTCACTGTCATCTGATTTCAGTTTGCCACGCCTGGGGAACGTGGAGATGGGAGACCCTATGGTCAGGTGTAGTGGGACTGAAAGCAAAACTGGGAGGATGAGCCTGGGGGATGCACAGCCGTTAAAGAGACAGGAATCCTGCAAACCCCTCAGGCACAAGCACTGTCTTTGCCAGCCCCTGGGCAACAGTTAACAGACTGGAAGCTCCCCAGAATCAGGTAAATTAAATGTTAATTCACAGTGAAATGTGCTAGTGCTGGATCCAAATCTTTCTGCTTCTCTCCACCAGAAGTTGCCCCCACTGAATCTTCTTAAAAGACAGATAACTTCTTGTGATCTACAAGAAGCCTCTTCTAGTACAGAACCAATATTCAACTGATGGCTTGCGACAAGGCCACCATCCCTTAGGCGTCACTGATGTCTGGCCTGTAAGAATGTTTTCCTTACCATCCCCACGAGCTCTGTACAGCACACGTTGCACAGTGTGAGCACTTCCCTAAAAGTGCTCTTTCTTCTGCATTTTCCCGAGCCCTGATCCAACACAGCACTTGAGCATAAGGTTACCTTTAAGGATGCCTGTGATCCCACCAGAACCAAGAGGACTGCAGTGGCCTCCCTGCAGACAGGAACTCTGGGTTTCCAGAGGTTCCTAATCAGATCTATCAGAAGTAAGCGTTTCTTGGAGCCCACCTTGACATTAAACACAGCCTTACATAGTTTGATTATGATGACTTAGGGGAATCAATGTGCTCAAGTGCTTCAGCACTCCAAGACCTTATTCAGTGCACAAGCTGCACTCAGATTAAGAAACCCCAAGTCTTTTCCCATATCCCAAAGCTCTGATAAGAACAGCAATAGGTAGAGCTCTGGTAGGTGCAACCACATTAAATTGCATTCCTTTTATCCCACAAGCTCATGTGTCTTTAGGGATTCTTAAAACAAACTTGTCTCCAGCAATGGTGTCCAACCAAGCTAAAATAGGAACCAGGGTTCAGGGAAGAACATTTCACTCAACTACCATCTCTTTACAAAACAAGATTCCCAAAAGACCAGCTGGGTTTTATGGAAAAGCCATATGCGATTACCTGGGTTGTGGGAAAACACCTATTAGCATATAATGACTATGAGGGCTAAGGAGGAAACTAATTGCTTAGAAAACTACCTCACAAAACGAAATACGTACATTTGCTTTAACTCAGTGAACATAAACTGCCTCTTGAATGAACAATCTTCCATTCTGTTTGCTTCCCTTTGGTTAATGAATGACCAAATAGGCTTGCTTTTCGGTATGTAGCCAACAGCTATAAACATCATGGGCCCTTCACCCAAATCTTTGCTCTCCATATTTCAGTCCAGAAACGAGGAACATAGGGCTACCGCTGATTTTCTTACAGGTACCTGCAAATCCTTTACGAAATAGTCTACCATGGAGATATTACTAGTGTCTCTCCTCTCAAAAGCTGCCTTATACTCCAGTGGTACAAGTATCCACATAACAGATCTGCAGCTCACTTCCATATAAAAGGTGGCCCATAACATACCTGTGCATCTGCTAAAACACAGCATGTGTTGAAGAATGCAAAGAGGAGCCAAAACCATAGAGAAACAGCTATAAAATGAACAGATTTTCAGATGCAGGTGGAACCCAGATTGAACATGAGGGTTGGTAGCCCTCTTGCCCTGTCCCTGCTAGCAGGGAGAGGGGAAGAACAACACACTGTTAACAACTCTGTGCAGGGGTGGCACATATTTGACCATTGATGCCTTTTCCAAATGGAGAGTGCTGCAATGTTGGACTGTTCCTGGAATTACCAAGAAACCCCTGTTCCCCCAGTAGCCAATGCTAATTGTTTTCCCTGATAATTTTCAGGTGTGTACATGTGTCCCAATACACAGAGATGCAGCATCATCAATGGATATAGATGCTTTTTTAAGCCCTAGATGAAGGTCAAAGAAAGCCAGCTGGAATAGCTAGGAAGTTTCATGTGGGCTGGCAGGTCAGGAAACGCACTTGGACTTCTGCTGACAGATTTTGGCTGAGCTGGCAGCTGCTAGAAACCTAAGACGAGGAGGCAGCAGTGGGCAGGAACACTTGACCAAGCACAGTGTTTACTGCTAAGAAACAAAATACATCAGGAGAGGCAGACCCAAACACATGAAAACCCCAGTCATCTTCTCTTCAGTTTTCATAGAGAGCAGACAAATCAACACAGAAAGTACCCAAAACCCAGAAGTCAGAACTTGCTTTGGTGCCACCAGTGCAGACACAAGTCCGTATTGCTCCCTCTTTACACATCCATACATGCCATACATTCTGGGTTGGGGCCATCCAAACTCAGGAAATCTAGACGAAACATGGAGGATCTGGGCGCTGATGCTGCACGTACTGCCTGACATCTGTGCTCCCTCCCAGCTCACAGGCAGCATCCCAGCAGTGGGGGCTTGGTCCCCAGGACGGCTCTGGGAGAGCATCATCTCTCTCTCATCACTCCACCTTTCTGACCCTCCTGCTTGCAGAGCAGCACTTACTTCCACCCCAGGAAGACCCAGACAGACCCAGGCATTTGCTATTGCTTTTTGGCTGGGGATAGTTTTAAAGTGCAAAAACATCCCCTGGTTTCAAGCAAAGGATGGGCTGCCTCACAATTTAGAACACCAGGAGCTGGCAAAGCAGCAGCTGGCAGCTAACAGTGAGAAATCCGGCTGCCTTTTCCCCCCTCTTCCCTCCCACTCTTTCCCTGAACCAGATGTCAACTGGGACACACCAAAATGCCTGCCACCATCCCAGCTCCCTGCCTGCTGGCTCTTGGCACTGCACGCTGCGTGCAGGCCTGTCACCAGCTTCCCAGCACTACCTGCCAGCCACCCAGTCTGTGCTGAAAAGGCATCTGTGCTCTCACCCCTCCATCCTCCTCCTCTCCCCTCACCCGTCATACATTGCAGAGGTGTCTTTCTGGTGGGGATAGCAGATATACAAAGAGTACATTAAAAACATGCTAAATGAAAGTCAAGGCAGGGACAAATAGCCCCAGAGGAGCCATAGCAGCAGGGGAATATGAATCATTTCCCATCAAATAAAGCCTAGTAGAACTCTGTATTCCTTTCAAATAGGCAGGGTTTCCCTTCTCTCCCTGCTGTCCATGTTGGGCTGTTGGATTAGTTTGCTACCAATAGAAATGCTGTACTGAAGGACACCTTCAGACCATCCCCACCCCACATGAAACGGGCCTGTTCAACAGCAGCACAGGGCAACACACTGTGATGAGAGCCTGGTGTTCATTGGGAAGGTTTTAGCCATGCAGCAAGCTCTCCATGCTCTTCTCGACACAGAGTCTCTGTGCAGGGCCTGTTGAGCCCCCTCAGCCATGGAGCATCCAGGGCTGGGCTCTTTCCGTGCTGCGTGGAGGCAGGCACACAACCCACCAGCCTCGAGCTTTCCCGTGACCGTGGGGACCACGTGTTGCTCACCACGCCAGGACTGGACAGACCGGAATGACCGTGATGACCAGAGGTTCCTGCAGCGAAGATGGTTCTGAAAGAGGAGGATTTTCCCGACCAGCCTCACCCCATTCCCAGGAATGGTGAGCTGGGGTTTTACACCTCACTGGTGGGGCCAGGGCCAAGCCAGCCTCTTCTGCTTTCCAAACTCCTTCCTTGAGTTTAGAAATGTTCCCAACAGTGTTCAAGGCCAGGTTGGACACAGGGGCTTGGAGCAACCTACTCTAGTGGAAGGTGTCCCTGCCTGTGGCGGGGGTTGGAACTGGAAACCCAACTTAAAGTTGGAACTTTAAGGTCCCTTTCAACCCAAACCATTCTATGATTCTGTGCTACCTTCCTGTCTTTACAGCCCAAATACGGGGGCTCTGCACAACAGGGCACTCAGAGGATGGGGATTTATTCCCTACCTCTGAGGCAGTGAGAAGATAAGTTACACTACTTGTCATCCGGGATTGAAGTCCTCCAACACCTAGATTGAAGCTTTGGCTTGTGCATCAGCCCAAACCCAGGACTGGAAACACCAGCAAGGGAGAAGCAGAGTTTGACAGACACACTGTATGGTCTGTGGCTGAGGAACTTTAGTTTCTTTGTCCTTTTGTCGTAAGGGAACAAACCAGACTCTATGCACAGCTCCAAAGAGACAAAGGAAGAACTGAACCCAAGCTCGCTGTGTTGTGCCCACAGGGAGTGCATAAAAGCCCTAAAAGGCAGAGCAGGGAGAGAAAGAGTCCATCTCTGAGATCACCCAAGGTAGGGGTTATCCTAAGGAGCCTCAGCATTTTGGCTGGGTTACTACTTGCTCTGAGTGTGTGTGAAGTCCACGCCTGGATGGCAATACAGGGACAGAATTGTACCGAAGAGCCCAGTGCTTTCTCTCCAGGTATCACCTCTGCTGCCTGACACCAAAGCTCTGCCTCACTCCACAGAACTTTCAGAGTTATCTCCTGCCTCCCAACCAATCTCTGCCTCCAGCTCCTTCAGTGTTCCTCAACGGAGCTTTACTTGCACATCAGCATCTCTGCCAGGCTGTACCAGCAGGAGCCAAGCGGCTCCAATCTGTGCCACAGCTTCTGCTGCGATGGATTCCCATCAGGACTGACAGGCACTTTCTTAATACACAGAAGCTGAATTTAGCCCAGGATACCAAGATTCAATCATCTTTGTTAGAGATTATTTTTAATCATAGAATAGTCAGGGTTGGAAAGGACCTTAAGATCATCAAGCTCCAACCCCCTGCCATGGGCAGGGACACCTCACACTATTGTTGTTAAGGATTATAATTTGTGGAAAGAGAGTAAGATCAGAGCGTGACTTTGAGCAGGAATCATGCTCAGGAGGAACGTCTCTCCATCAGCTACACAGGGCACCAGGCATCCCCCATGCCTGAAGGCAGCCTGCAACAAACACATTGCCTAGGAAGTGTTTGCAGGGGATGAGGGACAGCTGGATTCGCTCACATGGATATGGCATCAGGGCCATCGCACTGAAGAATCACACTGTTTGCTCCCAAGAAATCAGAATCCTTCATGAGGAAACGAAGAAAGGGAGGGAAAAGGCCCACCTGGGTTTTGCCATTCTGCTCTGAAAGGCAGACTGCTGCTTTTCCCCATGAGCAGCAGCTAAAAGGGCTTTGCAAGGTTGACACAGGCCTGATTCCCACTTTACATGGGAGGAGAGGTCCTTCATTGCTCAGCTCTTCCTTTTGCCAAGAGCAAGTTATTGCTTTGGAGGGTCACCCCAAGCAAGCAGGCAAGATTAAGCTGGTTACATCCGATTCCCCTCACCTCCACAGTCCTCCATGCAGCAGCTGGTGGAGAAGAGTGAGGATGAAGTGGGAGCAGCAGAAGGGCTGCAGGGAGGTTGGCACTGGTTACTGTGCCTGCTGTCAGCCACCACAGCTTGGCCTTCACTTTCCAAAGAGAGCAGTGGTTGCAGATGATGCCGTCTGGGGGGTACCCAGCATAGAAACACTGAAAAAAGATCAGCACTTCAGGGGGTGCTCAACATCTTGAGGAAGCCTCCAGACAGCTGCCCAAGTGGAAAACTGCTGCAGTTTTCCTTCATCCTTGCTCGTGGCTCCCCAGCCAGACCAGGCAAGGAGCAGACGCACAGAAAAGTGAAAAGCTGTTCAGAAAACACAGTCAAAAATAGCTGCAGCAGCCATTTTGTGATGCAGAGAGCACAGCGATGTGAAGAGCACATCTCAATGCCAGCAAAGAAACTCAGACATCTCTGTTAACTAAGGAGCATCGGTACCCTGCCCCGCTCTCCTGCCCCCATGACAGACAGCAGCTACTCTTGCTTTAGAGCAGCAGCAAAGAGGGGCCCAGCAAAGGATGGAGACATGGGAGAGATGAGCTTAATGACCCTTGAGTACCAGCATTCCTGCTTGCTTTGGCTTCCCCTGCTGTGGAACACTCCTCTCCTCTTCTGCAGCATGTCCAGGCTGTGCTGCTGCAAAGCCACACGTGACTAGTGACTATGGAGGATAATCATAGTAACAGTGATAATACAGGTGGGTCTTCCTTGCAATGCTCTGGTGTGTTCCTTACTTACTGCTCAGCAGGGTAGGATGTGGTTTGTGAAACGTAAGCTCACTGACCCCTGCAGTAACAGGAGCATCTGGCTCAGAAGGGCCTTTGCTCCCCTGTACCGTGTTTGCAGGTCCAGAATCTCCCCACTGCTGATCCAGTCCTTCAGGAAGCGTGAGCTGTCCGTGTTCTGCCAGCTGCACCCAGAGGAAACCCTCCTGCAGGCAGAGCCAGCAGCGATGCTCCTTGGGGCTCACTGTCCTCATGCTTTTGGCTACACCAGTCATGTGCCACCTCCTGCAGGGCTGAGCTTCCCCACCATAAATACTGAATAACACTGGGCAGTCACCACGAGGCGCATTTATCATAGAATGGGTTGGAAGAGACCT
The DNA here is from genome assembly GCF_034315485.1 of Pezoporus occidentalis. Classification (NCBI taxonomy): domain Eukaryota; kingdom Metazoa; phylum Chordata; class Aves; order Psittaciformes; family Psittacidae; genus Pezoporus; species Pezoporus occidentalis. The sequence continues at coordinate 2,352,246 of NW_026912854.1, forward strand.
TCAACAGTCATCAGGTCCAATCCCCTGCAATGAGCAGGGACATCTTCACCTAAATCAGGTTTCTCAGGACCACATCCAGCCTGGCCTTCAATGTCTCCAGGGATGGGGCACCCACCACCTCTCTGGGCAACCTGTGCCACAGTTCTCTCACCCTCATTGTAAAGGATTTCTTCCTCCCATCCAACCTGAATCCCTTATTTCCTCAACATCATCTGTGGCTGACCACTGATTCTGCTTCAGACCAAGGGCAACAACCTAGCAGGTTATTGAGTATCAGTTCTCTGTTCGCTATAGGGGACTTCCAGCATGGGAATGTATGAGGCTGGAAGCTTATTCCCTGCAAGTCCCAGAGTCCCAGTGATGATCTGAGCACCCACCTCCATGATCCCTGCCTCAGCTGTTGATGGAGAACATGCCCCAATGCCTGGAGGCTTTGGTCCTGGAGAGAGGGGACATCACCAGCTGCCTCTTGCTGCTGCCTCTATGGGCACCAGGCCCCCAGGTGCATCCTTGCATTTGCCTTCTCTCTACATCATGCAAGTTTTTCTCTTTTCTGAAGCAGCACTTTGGGATCCCACTCCCTTTCCTGCTCTGCTGCAGTACAGAGCACGCAGCGTGGTGCTGGTCAGGCACCAGAAGCTCTGCTCGTGGAGGGGGACTGCAGTATTTGCTTTGAGAAACGTGTGATTCCTCTTCCCGAGTTGCATCATAGCTTGTTTTCACTGCATGGATACACATAGGAGAAGCTGTAGGAGAGAAGCAGCTCCTTTCACTACCACTGCTGCAGAGCAGGTGGTGAGCAGGGCAGGAAGGAGCCTCTTTTCCTAGTAAGGTTTCTAGAAGCCCCAGAACAGGTTTTGGCTGGAATGATCCGGGGCATGATGCGAAAGAGGCCGCAGATGAGAGCAAAAGCTCTGTAAAGGCAAAGCTGTGGCAGACAGACAGGGACAAAGGGCTCTGTGGGACTCTGGGAAAGAGGAGGGAACAAAGACAAAGCCTCAAATCAGAGAGTAAAATGGTAAATGAGGCACAAAGGAGTGAAGAGCAATGACCCTGTTGCCGCTACTCCAGCCACAGTTTCCAAAGCAGGACTGTGAACCACCAGCCCCGTCAGGGCTGGAACAGAAGCCCCCAGCTCACCACGGGCAAGAGCAGAGCATCGCGGGTTTGGCAAAGCGAAGGGCTCCTGCCTGTGGGATGTGGGAGCCTGGAGGGGCAGAGGGAGGCGCTGCAGGTACGTGTCCGTGGCAGGAAGGACCACGCACCCGCACGGAGGGATGCGCTGGGGGAGCAGGGCTCTCCTGCCAGCTCAGAGCTCACAGGTCCCACGGGACAAGGGGCAGGCTGGGGCCGTGCTCTGCAGGCTGGGGTCTGAGGCTTGCTAGAAAGGACTTTTTCTGGGGGCTTTAAGGAGTTTTCAGGTCGTTTCCTTCTTGCCCCGCAAGGCGCAGCACCGAGCTCTCACCCAGCCAGGGGCTCGGGCTGCCTCCACAGCCCTGTGTCACACCGGGTGCTCCGACTTTGGCATCGGTAGCCTGGGAGCCCTGTGCACTCCCCAGCACTGTCGTGGCTGTCCACGAGAGCCAGCAACACTTCCCCAGTTCCTCTTTGCCCATCACAGGCATCTCACAGGCACTCGCAGGGAGGAAAAGGGTGCGTGCAGCTTCTGCTGTGGTTTAACACATCCATGAGGAAGTTGTGCATCCACTCTTGTGTGGAGAAAACCCTTTTGTTCCTGTGGAAACCCTGAAACCACACAGGGCATGACACTGCGGAGAGCACCCAAACCTGGCAAAGAGGCAACTTCAGGGATGCTGCAACCATGAACCCCCAAAGGAGCAGAGTGTCGGCCAGCTGAGGGTTTATGGGCTTTGGGCTGGTGTCTCCACCACAGGGCTGGGGTTCCCACGCGGAACAGGGGAGCAGAGCTACCTGACACGGTGCACAGCAGAAGTCTGGGGTTGCCCTGGCAGGAAGCAGGATGCCCGGCTCCAGGCTTTGCACAGTCCAGACCCGCTGGGGTGCTCGCTGATGCAGCGGGCAGGAGATGCTCTGTGCACACAGAACGTACACATGTGGAAGCGGAGGCGTCTGAGGAAGGTTTCGTTTCCCTGCAGTGGCTGCTGAGAGAGGCACTGAAGCTATTCTGGGAAAACTCAGTGTCCCCTTGGCATGCAAAGCAGCCGAGCAGCCAGGCAGCCACACGTGGGTTTCAGTTGGAAGGGACCTTAAAGCTCATCCAGCTCCAACCCCTGCCATGGGCAGGGACACCTTCCACTAGAGCAGGTGTGCTGCCCCATCAAAGCTGTGGAGCTCACTGCTGACATAGCCCTGCCACGCTTCAGGTGGGTCCCTCTTGTTTAAGCCCGGAAGCCATCATCATCAGGGATCTGTTAGTTGTAAACTGCAAGCAAACAGGAGTCTTGCCTGAATGCTCTGAGAGATGCTGTTGAGCTGAGGCAGCTCTTTCTGGGGTGAAATAGCAGGACACTTCACTCCTAAAGCTGTCTGACAAGTAGGAAGTAGTAATAGAGCCCAACAACATTAGCAATCATTTGTGTGCCTATAAATAGTGAACAGCTCTGTTCCAGCTGACAGTATTTCCATCTCATGCATAAAGATGCTTTGCCCAGTCTCTCACTTCAGTCTCAGGTGAAGCTCCACCCCAGGTAACTCCATGCCCTTGGCAGATGTTGGATTTCTGGCCTGGAGGATGGGATAAGAGATTCCCTGCACATTTTAAAGGCTGCTGGGTAAGACAAGGAGGGTCACAAGGGCTGTGACGAGAACAGGGTGCTCTGGTGTGGCAGGACAGGCTCCTGCCTGCCAGCGCCTGACGGTGCTGCTTGTTGCCATCTCCAAAGCAGCTTTATGTAGGCAAAGCCCAGGTCACCACCCAGCCCCGTTCCTCCGTGGGACCCCAGGGCCAGGCTCTCTGCCTGCCCCACTGCTGCGGGTGCACAGGCCGTGGGCACCAGCCTTCATTCTAAAGGTTGCCCCAGGAGTCAGAGGAGATAAAGGGTTCATTGACTCCTTAAGCAAACAGGGTGAAGCCGAGCTCATCTCGCATCACCCACCCCTATGGAGGCAAGAGCAGAGAGGCCAACGGCCCTCCTCCAATGCCGCAGCTATTCAGGTCTAGGCAAATGACCCCGCCGAGGGCAATGGCTGTAAATTGCTTCAGAGGTCAGACAAGTGCAAGGAACGTGCAGGGAGAGGTTACAAAACTCCAGCGATTTCTGCGGAGCGAGCCTGAAACACTGGCTTGTGAGAAAGAGGACGAGGTGCCAAGAACGGCGAGCAGGGAGATGGGGAAGGCTCCGGTTCCTACCCAGACAGGGCTTTGGGGCTCAGTTTGCTCTTGGTGCTGCTAAGACATGAGGTCACCTGGAGCCCCACAGGGAGAGGAGGGCAGCAGAGGTCCCCTGGGTACAGCGGGTGAAGCAATGTTTGGTCTGGCTGCAGGGCAGCTCATTCCATCACCCGCTCGGTCAGGAGGTGGCACTCCCCCCAGCACAGGAGCTTTCCAAGTCCCTTGTGCTCCAATCAGTAGCAACTTCCCACATCGTGATCCCAAACCACTTTAAGGAAGGCAAATGACCTGGCCAGCATCTCCCAGCTACTATGTGGCCTTGTCCCCACCATGTGTGGGGCAGGCACATGAGCATCGCCCACCGCAGCAGCGAGCTTTGCCATTGCAATGTTTGAATCAAAGACAAGCTCCTGCTCCGTCTTTCCCCCTTGGAAACTGGACACAAGGGCTGCTTTTCACTGCACACAACACCAGGAGCAGGTAAGCAGTGGTTGCTACTCCCAAAGCAGCTTAAAGCCACCACCCAAAACCAATGTCTAGGAGCTGTACAAGCTCAGTGATGAAACCCTTAGTAACCAAAGACCTAATTAAACAGCCACCAACACGTGGCCAAAGGCTCAAAGCAGTAAGAGGCTCTTTTGTGCTGAGCACTGCAGGCATGCCCTGTGATTTGCACGAGTCACCTCTTTCACGGCACAGACATGACCATGCCTTCCCTGTACAAACTGTCCAGAGATAAGAGACAAGGAGCGCAGATGATTTTCAACCCCAAATCCCACCTAGGACCCCCCCACCTTTCACCGTCCAAGCCGCTGTGCTAAGAACTGGTGTTTTACTGGTTTATGGGGGAGGAAGGGAAGGGGAAGAGGACAGAAGGCCACTGGGAGGTCACAGAACCACATGAACCAGACGGGCCAGGCCATCAGAGCAGATGAACCAGGGGCCTCCCGAGGTCAGCAGCACAGAGCTATGCACACATGTTCTCGCACACCCCCTGCTCAGGAGCGCTGCCAAGCCCTCTCCAAACCCCCCTCCAGCCCCACTGTGCTGCTACAAGCGGTCTGGCACTGGAAGAAACCTCGCGTCCGTCCCCAAGGGCTGTTTTCGGAGCAGCCGCTTGCAGCCCCTCTCGCAGGCAGGGCATCATTACCCCACATCAGTCTGAAACGGTTCCCTGCCGAGCCTCAGAGCATCTCATCACACCTTCCCTCCACACCAGCAGCTGCCCAGCACCCCCCTCAGCTCCCCAGGAGCCAGGCACGGAGCTGCATGGCAGCTGCCCCACAGCGGGGGGGGGAATTTGAAACCTTAGACCTCACCTCTTCATTCCAGCACCGAGCCCCATAACCTGCTTGGGTTTTGGTTACCATTGCAGGGCAAACAACCCCCAAGGGTATTTTGGAAGTAGCAATAGTGCTCAACAGCATCAGCAATAGTTTTTGTGCCTATAAATAGCAAACACCCCTGTTCTAGAGGGTGATATTTTCATCCCATGGATTAAGATGCTTTGCCCAGTCTCTCACTTTGGGTCCCAGATAAATCCCAAGTGTCCCCATGCACTTTAGGGGGTAACGCATGCTGCACAAGGAGCTTTAAGACAACAGCTTAGATCCCAGACCTTTCACAAAGAAGCATTTAAAACAAGAACATCAGCATCTCACATTTTTGGGTTGAATCCATAGAGAATAAACATGAGAAACAACATTTTTGTTCTAAACCCTTCCCTTTCTCACCCACCTGCACTTCCTGCAGCGTGACTTACCTGCCCTGCCTGAGCTAAGGTGCTGAAATACCTCTTCTGAGGTCCCCAGTACAGCAGCACACAGAGCAAACTGGAAACTGCCCACAGCACAGGAACAACCTTTAACTCTGCCCCTTAACTGGGAGAGGGCTTTAAAGCCCTTTTCAACCTGACCCCAGAACTGCCAGCTGCTGGGGATTAAGTCCCAGCTGACAGAGGTCAGCAGTGATTCACAATTACCACACCTGAAAGGTGGGGGGGTCTCTGTGCCAAGACGGGATGTGTGGAGCCAGAAAGCACCTGGGGAAGCCCTGGCCCCAGAGGGATGGAGTGGGATAGGATGGGATGGGATAGGATGGGGTTTCTCATTGCATCATCCTGTCACAGGGCAAAGTGGGGCTGTGCTTGGCTTGCTCCCTGCCAGCTCTCATGCCTGAAGGCTTTGCAGAGCCCCTGCCCCACTCCGGTTGGGAAGGGTGGTGTACAAGACTTGGGAATGCCACCCCTTTCCCAGTGCTGAGCACCGAGCTCACTAAGCAGGTTGTGCCTTTAAATGGCCTGAGGCAGTGTGGAAGCCTCCCTGCACAAACTGTGGCTGCTTTTCCACTAGTGCCCAGGTAGAGCATCCTCATGGAGCATCTGCTGCTGCTGCCTGCCACTGGCGACTGAGGCCAGCAGCTCCTGCCAACAGCTTTGTGTCACTGCCTCTTGCAGGCAGGTGGGGATGGAGATGTGGGGACGTGCACAATGCCAGGAGACAGCCCCAGCTCTGAGCACGGTCTGCCTTGAGGAAGGCTGTGATGAGCCTCACTGGGGACTGAGTCCTTCAGGCTACGCGTGGGCACCCAAAGCATCCCACATCAGTGACCGCAGCAGAGCCCCTCATGCCACACCTCCCTGCAGCAGGGCAGGAGCTTGTTCGTGGCTCTTGGACAAGCAGGTCACGCTGACCGCAGCCGTAACATCACCGAGCAGGAAGTCAACAGGAACACACAGGAAGAAGAAATTCCTGTAAACACCTCTGGCTGCTGCTATAATTAGACAGGAAGGGTGCTGGCTCCCAACTTACCATTCCTTCCTGTGATTTCCCATCCACCGGGCTCCCTGGAATGGATGCCTTCCCACAACAGCTGTTCCCAGAGAGCTGCTGACACTGCACGGCTTGTAGATAGAGATATTGACAGGGATTTGGCTCCCCCCATGCCTGTGTGCTGGTTAAGAGAACAAGGGCAAGCAGAGCTGAGAGACCTGGTGTCTAAGCACAGAGCAGGGCTGAGGTGCCCTCTGCTCCCCATCCCATGATGGGTATCTCAGCCACCTCAGATGGGAGCTTGCCCCGGTCTGGAAGTCCACCAGACCCGTGTGCCGGGGAGCAGGGGGCTGTAATGCATCAGCTTTCTTGACAGGCATCAGAATAAACCCAAGGCATGCAAGGTCTCTGGGGTCCAATGAGACCAACGTCTGCTGTGACAAGTGACAGCCCTAGGGAGGATTCACCCTCCTGACTTCCCTCCGGACAAAGCCAAACGGCAGGAGGCAGTGGTAGGAAGGATGGTGCTTGAAAAAGGATGGGCTGGAAAACAAGGACCGCTTCAGTCTTTGTGACACATACATGGGGGTATCTTTATTTCCGAGGCATCAGTGAGAGCCGCTCAAAGCGCTCAGCTTGAACCAGCAGGGAGGTAACACCCCTGGTGGAACCCACCCTGTGGGAAAGCAGCCCTCAATGAGAACCCAGCACACATCCTGCCATGTCAGCACGGGCAAATCCAGACCGTGTGCCCAGCGCCTGGCACTCAGCGAGGCTGAAGCACAGAGGACACCACCAGGGGTGCTGCTGGCTGCAAGTTTGGGCACCACTGCCCCACACAAAGGCAATGGACGAGGTGCTCTGCAGAGGCCTGAAGCCAGGGTGATGGCTCCTGCCTCTTGGCTGCTCCAGAACAGCAGGATGTGCAGCAGGGACGGCAGGCCCCGGTCCCCAGGATGGGGTCGGTGGTGCTGTAACATCTGCCCTTCCTCTGGAGCTAGGCACAGGACCCGCTGTGATGCAGGTACCCTGGGATGTGGCTCCGGGTGCTGGAGGGTCTGAGCGTGTTGTGCTCTCCCTGCAGCCGAGGGGCTGTGCTCACCCATCCCCTGCTCCCCTGTGTGGTGCTGTGGGCCCAGCCGGTAGCTCAGGTTCCACCAGGCTGCTGGGTCAGCCCCCACGAGGTGCTGGGGACGGCAGGAACCGCGGCAGCCAACAGGAGCCAACCTTCCCCAGGGAGCTGGGGGACACTGCCAGGAGTGAGGCAATGCCCTATGAGGGCTGCAAGCTGCCCGGGAGCTCTGGAAACCCGGCTTTGTGACAGTGAGGCCACGGCCAGGGCACCGCCAGCTGCCGAGGGTATCCCCGTCTGCTGAGCAAGGCCGAGGACAGGGTTTACATCCTGTCTATAAACACGCAGCGGCTCCTCAAAAGCTCACGTAAATAAACACAGGACATTGGTCTTCCTGAGCGCTTCAAGCAGCAATGGAAATCCTTGTTTCTCAGTCACGAGATACTGTTGTAAGTCACAGCATCACGGAATCAACCAGGTTGGAAAAGCCCTTTGAGCTCATCCAGTCCAACTGTCCCCAGCGCTGCCAAGGCCACCGCTAACCCATGGCACTGCGGCTTTATCTCCACAGTGTGTGAACACTTGCAGGGACGGTGACTGCAGCCCTGCCCTGTTCCAATGCCTGTTCCAATGCCTGAGCACCCTCTGGGGCAGGAATTGTTCCTCAGCTCCATCTAAACCTGCCCTGGTGCAGCTCGAGGCCGTTTCCTCTTGTCCCATCCCTTGTTCCTTGGGAGCAGAGCCCAGCCCCTCCTGGCTCCATCCTCCTGTCAGCCACTTGTAGGCAGCTATCAGGTTCCCCCTGAGCCTCCTCTTCTCCAGACTGAACCCCCCAGGTCCCTCAGCCACCAATTACATTTTCTGTGTGGTTTTTACTGATTCCAAGTGCCCAGCAGCACTGCCAAGTGGTCCCTGACCCCATCACTTTGTGCCTTGGTGCACTGGCCTCCTCACCTGTACCAAATTAAACCCCCTAGGCTTTCAAGCACCTATGGCTGACTATCTGCCTTTATGGACAGGAATATTCTGGTGCTCCCGACGAGATGATGTGCCATCACATTTTCAATGGAGCATTTTCTTGTTCCTCTTGTAGCTTTTTCAGGGCTCAACCTCACTGTGTAGTTCATCCTCCTCACCACTCGCAGCTACTGACAGACTGTAACCTGGAAGTGCCAGACAGAATTGCACTGCAGTCAGAAGGGGATCTGGGGCTTTAGGGGGTTCTGTTTGTTCAAAATCACTGCATTTTTGGGTAGAGCAGTCGATGTCATCTACCTGGACTTGTGCAAAGCATTCGACACTGTCCCACACGACATCCTTGTCTCTAAATTGGAGTGACATCAATTTGATGGATGGACCACTCGGTGGATAAAGAACTGGCTGGATGGCTGCACACAAAGAGCCGTGGTCAATGGCTCAATGTCCGGCTGGAGACCTGTAATGAGTGGTGTCCCTCAGGGATCGGTGTTGGGACCGGTCTTGTTCAACGTCTTTATCGCTGACATGGACAGTGGGATTGAGTGTGCCCTCAGCAAGTTTGCCGATGACACTGAGCTGCGTGGTTCAGTTGATACCCTGGAGGGAAGGAATGCCATCCAGAGGGACCTTGACACGCTTGTGAGGTGGGCTGATGCCAACCTCATGAGGTTTAACCATGCCAAGTGCAAGGTCCTACACCTGGGTCAGAGCAATCCCAGGCACAGCTACAGGTTGGGCAGAGAAGAGATTCAGAGCAGCCCAAGGAGAAGGACTTGGGGGTGTTGGTTGATGAGAAAATGAACATGAGCTGGCTTCAGTGTGCGCTTGCAGCCCAGAAAGCAACCGTATCCTGGGCTGCATCAAAAGGAGCGTGACCAGCGGGCGAAGGAGGTGATCCTGCCCCTCTACTCTGCTCTTGTGAGACCTCACCTGGAGCATTGTGTGCAGTTCTGGTGTCCTCAACATACAAAGGACATGGAACTGTTGGAACAAGTCCAGAGGAGGCCACAAGGATGAGCAGGGGACTGGAGCACCTCCTGTATGGAGATAGGCTGAGAAAGTTGGGGCTGTTCGGCCTGGAGAAGAGAAGGCTGCGTGGAGACCTCATAGCAGCTTCCAGTGTCTGAAGGGGGGCTATAGGGATGCTGGGGAGGGACTCTTCATTAGAGACTGTAGTGACAGGACAAGGGGTAACGGGTTCAGACTTATACAGGGGAAGCTTAGGCTGGATATGAGAAGGAAATTCTTTACTGTGAGGGTGGTGAGGCACTGGAATGGGTGGCCCAGGGAAGTTGTGAATGCTCCATCCCTGGCAGTGTTCAAGGCCAGGTTGCACGAGGCCTTGGGTGATACGATTTAGCGTAAGGTGCCCCTGCCCATGGCAGGGGGGTTGGAACTGGATGATCTTAAGGTTCTTTCCAACCCTAACTATGATTCTATGATTCTATTTTTGGCCATCACCAGCTGCCTCATGCTCCATACCCACAACCATTTCACTTTTCCTAGCCAGAGGCACAGAAGAGCTGGACAGTAGAGGCTGAATATGTGTCAGAAGAACAATAGATGTAAGCTGAAGGCAGCACATAGAGGAATTCAGCTGGTGTTCCCTTTGACTAATTAGAAATTACACCATTAAGCCACTCTGTCTGGACCCTCTATCCTCCTATGCCAGAAGTGATTTTGTTTTAGGCTTGTTCAAGCAGCTCCTATTTAGAAATTAGCTTTAGCTTCCTCCCTTTTGGGATAAGACCCAAATGTCCTTCCTCATCCCACCAGTCTGAGGCTGAGCAATGTGGTGGATGAAGCACACAGAAGCAGCCAACGAAGTGGCTCAGTAGAGCCAACGAGGTTAAAAACCATCAGGTGTGGACCAGTCAGCTTGTGGTCCCCAGGATGGTGGTAAGGCCAGAGGGCCATGCCTGGAGCCAGCACATCTCTGCTCTGACCACTGTGACAACAAGGTGCCGTTTCAAGTTAGGGCTTCAGTTCAGATGTCACAGAATCACACACCGGTTTCGGTTGGAGACGACCTTAAACATCACCGACTTCCAACCCCAAAAGTGATTAGCTTGTGCCAGCTAAGGCTCACACAAGGCCTAGGGAGGATGCTGAGATGTAGCAGTGGGAGGCAGAAAGAACAGCAGCAGCGACACCCTTAACACAAGAAACTCAACCGTTGAAGGCAGTGTGGGCAAGACACATGGAATCATGCTTTAAACATTCATCCGGGATGAATGCCCAGCTTGCCATCTGATGCATCCCAAATGGGGCTTTGCCTCATTACCCCCTTGCTTGCCAGAGCAACAAAACCCAGAGTGCCCCCGGCCACATCCTTGTAGACAGGGAAACGTTTTTTTCCCTGCATCTTCCCCAAACCCACTAAAAGAGACGGCACAGAGAAAGTGCCTGTCAGTACACTTGGATTCCTTCACGCATCACCAGCTCACCTCAGGGGATGCTCAGTCAGAGCAATTTAACCAAGGAGATAGAACCCACCTTTGAACAGGAATCAGAGCACTAAATACAAGATGCTTCCCCACTGTGCTTCAGAAGCCTTGCTCCTGAGAAAGGCAGAGGCTGCAAACAGAGCCTGAGGTTTGTCCTGCTCCAAAAGAAGGAAGAGCAAAACCATTCCTGAGCCAGCAAATTGGGTCTCATCGGGCAGAGGATGGTGCCCCATAGGAGCACACATTATTTCCCCGGGGTTTGGGTCCTTTCTCTGTGGTTTTTCACTGTAATCAGGTTTGCAAATCAGGTGCAGCAACAACCACTCACCACCCGCAGAGCCTTCAGAGGAGCACAGGAATGCTCCCAGATGCCACTTTTTGCCTGGTGCCTCTCAGTACAAGGAGCCAAACATTGGGGGATGATGAGGACTGTGCCTGGCCAAATCCTGGGCACCCAGAAGACAGAAAGGACTCCTGAAACGCTGGATAAAGAACTCTTAAGAAGTGCACAGGGAATTTTACCTCTGCAGGGAGACCAGAATCTCTTTTCCAGCTGGAAAACTAAAGAAAACTACAATTGAGGTGAGTTTCCCAAGCTCCCAGAGGCCTTTTCCAGCCGGGTGGAAGCCTGAATGGTGTCAGCACAGTTCTCAGGTTCGGCACGTTCAAAGTAAAGCTCTGCTCTTCGGGAGCAGCCAGCGCTGTGCCGGTGTTCTCGCGCTGCTAAAGCCACAGGGCAGGGTCTGGCTGGGAAGAGGGCGAAATCCATTTACGCCTGAATTTTACCACCCTCTCCTCAGGAACTAGGGAATTCCAAATCAGCAGACTTCAGACTTCCCCATGGCACTTGCCTGGGAGAACCATGTGGACGAGACACATCTGGGGAGAAGAGATTTAGCAGCTCCCAAAGTAGGGGAGTGAATTATTCTCAAGATATCTAAAGGAGAAGTTCTTGAGAGCAGAAGAAGGATTCCTTTTGCCTCTCAGTCATCTTGGCAAGGTACAGAAACCTGCCCTGGTCACTGTGACGTGGCTGCATCTTCCATTTGCTTTCACTGGCTTCCGTGAGAACTCTTGCCAGCAGACTGAGGGGGGAAGCCAGAGGAATAACATTCCCTTATTAAAGCAAACCACAAGTTTTATCTTGAGTGACAAGGTGTAGCTGTGCCAAGGGCAAGCTGAAAGACAGTCACCTTCCTCAAAACCTGCCTCTTGGCTGCCTCAGAGACCTCTCTGGGTGACAGCACGGGGGTGATGCTTTACAGAGAGAGAACCAGCGCTGCCTTTTCCTGTGTCGGTCACCAGTGTCTTCTCCTGCCGTTGCTCTAGAATGTGCTCCCTCAGTCAGGCCACTTTACAAGGCTCACTAGAAGAGAACAGGGTGCAGCACGCAGGCGTTATTTGCACCAGGAATCCCAGCACACTTGCAGGTTCTCCCCCCTGTCACATAGGTGCCCTCCTGCATCCCCTCCTGCTCACACAGGAATGCTCCAGGCAGCTGTGGATACCTGCTGAATGGACCAAACTGTTCTCACACCTGTACATCCTGGGGAGCAAAGGGAGGGAGCCACCTTCTGCTTACTGAGCTTCCTCACTGCTGTCCATAGCCAGAGATGGACAATAATCTGCATTAACAAGACAAGGCGATGGGCAGGGGGCTTTGTTCCAGTATCAGCAGGTGGTTATATCCCTTTGAAGGCTTCTACCATTTTCACCAGGATACAGCACATTTCTATAGATGAAATTTGTGATTAGAAGAAGCTGCCAAGAGCAATGGCTGAGTGCCTCCTGGGGGAAGTAACCATGTGTAATAGGAAGGCAAAACCACACCTCGGGACAAAGCTTAAGAAGTGCTCCATTCCTGACAGTGTTGGGACAGGCAAGAAGGCATTTTGGGGAGAGCAACACCACAGATCCTGGTGCCAGGGGTGGGCTGTTGTGACGGTTGGTCACCAAGCCCACCAGCCACCCAGCAGAACAGGATATGCAACATGGGATGAAGCAGGTTGTGAAGGGAATAATTGCCTTTGCTGAGCCTTAAACAGGGTAAGGTCGGGACACAGAGATGTTGGCAGTGAATAAATGTAAACTGCACGAAGAGAAGCTTTGAACATTGAAGTGAAGCTGGCAAGAAACCCAAAAACTGGAAGCAAGAGCAGGCTCAGCACCAGCCTGCAGGGAAAGCATATCCTTACCTTGGGTGCCTACCACATCCTGCCCTCAGGGCCCAAAGACAAATGAAGTTTGACAGTGCTGCACAAAGAGGAAGAGGAACCCTTAATAAACTGCTTCGCTCCACAAGTTCAGCTGCACTTTCCGTTTCTTTCCAAAGAATGAACTGGTAATCCAGCCCAATTCTTCATTTTCATATTGATTTATTTGTATTGAACCTTTAAAGCATGATTTTTAAACAATTTTAAGCCATTTACATCTAAATCACCTAAACCATCCTGAGGGTTTTCTTGCACTGATGAAGACAAAAACAATCCTCCTACAATTAAAAATTTTCTGTTTTGCTTACTCTGGGAATTATCACAGACTGGTTTGTGTGGGAAGGGACCTTAAAGCTCCTCCAGCTCCAACCCCCTGCCACAGGCAGGGACCCCTTCCACAAGAGCAGCTTGCTCCAAGCCCCTGTGTCCAACCCGGCCTTGAGCACTGCCAGGGATGGGGCAGCCACAGCATTTGCAGTCTCCTTCAGGTACTTCTGTTGGTTTGTTTTGTTTTTTTTCCAACCAAACCAGTCTGTGCTTCTAAGATTCGTTTTGGGGTTTAAATAGCTCAGTGCTGCTCACCTCCAGGTGCTTAGGGACTTGTTTGTCCTCCACTGGTCCAGTACTGCTCAGATGCTCTGCTGCCCATTGCCCCAGATAGCGATTCTATGCGGTGTTACAAGCAGCCTCGCTAGCTACACACAGATGGAGTGAGAGGGTGTGAACAGCGAGGCTTGATGCCCTCTGCTGGGCAAGAGAGAGTCTTGTTTTGCCACATCCAAGTACCCTGGAACTGCGTCTCCCAACACTTCCACAATGCACAGATCTTTTCTTTGCCTTAAATCAATTCCAAATCCCAGACACAGGTCAACCCAGTCCAGAGAGAAGAGAGAAAGTTCAAACAGAGAAGTACATGGCTGTAATTCCTTTACAATTCCTGACACAGCAGCATGTTATACATCACAACATTGTTTATTATGTGACTTTTTACAATACAAACAAAAATACAGAAATGCAGTACATGAATACAGCTAAATGCGAAATGGTGATGTTTCTCTTGAGGCCATATTCCCATTTCTAGTAAAAGAAAGAAAAACTGCACACAGGTAGAAACAGGTTGGTAGTTAACTCCACAATTTTGCCTAGAAATGACCTATAAATGCATTTTTCTGCTACTTACCATAAAATGTAAAAAGGGAGTTAAAGGAAAAGTTTTACTCACTGGTTCCTACCATATGAAAGAAGCTATATTCTATTTAGGAGGGCCAATATATGGAAAAATAGCTAAATTAAATGTTATTACAAAAAATGAAGCAGTAATGAGATCCTTCTGGCTAAAGAAGTTACTAAATGAGAATAGCATATATTTAAAGAATCCAAAACATAAAAGGGTTGTTATAAAAAGCTTAGGTGCACTGTAAGCCTACAACTTTTGTTTTTTCCATGTGTACTTTTAAACAATGGAAGTGTCAAAAAATAGGGTCAACTGTGTTAGACTAAATTACATTATGGTATATGCTGCACTGAATGGAATTCTTGTATTATAATAGTACAGAAGCATCGTTTGCATCATATTATGGCAATTTATCCTCACTAAAAACCGTCTCGAGTCCTTGCAGTTTTTAATAACCTGTAAACTGTCAAACCACCAGAACATGATTGTACAACAGTAAAATGTACAATTTTGCATTAAAATGACACGTTTCTCAAAAAAAAAAAAAGGAAAAAAAAAGGAAAGACAAAAAAGGGTACTTAGAGCTGTTATGTTTCCAAGTACACAACAAAGACCCCAGACAATTCAAGGCATCTCATTCTCCATCAAAATTAACAAGAATTTGTCATGCTGTTAAATCCATTACGATGGATACAACTGGTGCAAAATTGGTCAAACAGATCCAACAAACACTGATGTCCAGGCTGGTATATTGGCAACTAATACATAACTGGTGGTCAAAATGATGCATTTAAAATATCTTCCCTTTCTTCTTATTCTTTTCCAAGGTTCTAAAAGGATAGATAAAAACAAAAGTTGGTTAAATAATGCATGCAGGCACTCATTTATTTTTTTAAATACTAATTGACACCATTTAAAATAGGCATTTTCTAAAGCTTTACTGGGGTTGCAATACAATACATGAAGCTTATTATGTACACAGTAGATGTGCATGTAACATGCAGTCAAGCAATGCATTTCTCTCTAGATTTCCCCTTCCAAGGACTAGGAGAATTAAACGCTTTCATGCTCAAAGCTTTAGCTCTTTATCCCTCAGAAGCCTGATTCAATCTAGCTTTCAAATACAAACTTCATTTTTTTAGAGATCTAGCTCTATGGATACAGTGATTCTGCAGATTCAAATCTGCAAAGCTAATCATTATCCCAACTCATGATATGTGCTCATCTGTAACTAGAAGCAGCTCAAGATTTTTCTAGGCTCTTCAGTGACACTTTTAACTGCCTTTGACCATGACTGCCAAAGAAACTGCCTTTCAGACAGAACATTTACTGACAACAGCAGGACAAGACTCCAATGTCAGAGAAAGGAAGAATTACCTGGAAGAATTCTGTTGTTCCAAAATACGTTGCTGAGCTTCCCAGTTGGCTTTCTCATCCTCAAACTGGCGACGCTTCTCCTCTAACTCTTTGTGTTGTGCCTCCAAACTCTTTTTCATTTGCTCATGGCGTCGTTGCAGCTATACAGGAAGTTACGAACAGCATCAGTAAGTGCAGAAAACACAGCAACTTCTGGAGCTGAAGTAATAAACAGCTATATGAATGCATGAAAACATCGTACTGTACCTTCTCTTCAGAGAAAGTAACTCTTAGACCAAAACCTCTGAGGTTATAGATACTGCCAACAACAGAAACAAAAGGGACGTTAATCCCATAGCCTCTCTTTACAGTTAACAGAAAACACCCCAAATGCTGCCCGAGTTACAGACACGAGTTGTAAGCAGCTACATGTGGCAAGCAAAAGGACATTTAAGAATACTTTGGTATTTGATGCAACTGGTAAGAAGCAAGTTGCAGAGCATACAAGTATCAGTAATGCGTAAGTCAGCAGCATCTCTGACTTTACCTGGGAAAAAAAACAACAGACACTGAATTCATCCTATAGAATTACAGAGCTGCTTGGGAAGCCATTATTATGAAGTGGGTTAATTTATTCATTAATTAAATGAATTATTTTTAGTATTATTGCAGTGAACTGCCTGCACTGCTAGAAGAGTATAAGTCTCTCCTGCAAGCTGACAGGACAGACTGACAACCAAATGTGTTGTATGTGAGAACGGATGCTCAGTCAGGAAAAGTGATACTTTCTGTGTGGTCTAACATGGTTCTAACAAAATCAAACTCCCTCTTTCCTTACTCTTTTGAAAGTCCCTGTCTTACACAAACCCTTCTAAACATATTTCCTTTTACAGATGAGGTAGTAACATGAAAACCAAAGGGACAGATTTATGCATGTTTGGTTTTCATGTAATGAGGAGTGTGGAGGGCAGAAGTATAAATGGGTTCATAAAGGTTCAAGACAGAAATTGAGGAAGGATATATCAAGTGACTAATTAAACACTGTGATCCAGATAAAGCATCAAGATTTAAAATCCTCAAGTTGCTCAGAGTGTCCTTATCTATTCGTTTCTCCAAAAGGAAAAAAACCCAACTAAATCATCTAGATTGATTTTTTTCCTCTGATCCAGTATGCCTTGGCTCCTTCCAGTGCTTAGGCTGCCAAGTGTTTCAACTACCTCTCCAAGTTTCCTCACTTCCCCCCAGATTTGGAGCCAAACTTTCTTTAGGAACTTCTCTCTTTGGCTTCTTATGAGAAGCTGCCCTCCTAAAACTCAGAATTCATTTTCTACTGAAATGTAATTTTATAGTATCTTAACAAGAGCTGCTTGAAGCACAGAAAAAACAGTTTCACCGTGAGGGCTTCTCCTGGAGATGACAGGAATTAAAATAGGAAACATTTTAATAATTTATATTAAATGTATGTTCACTGACAATAACATATCCCTCTTTCTTAGCCTAGAAACTCTCATGTCGATGATCTCTTATCAACATCTTGGCAAATTCCTGACATGCTTTCTTAACATGCAAAGCAAATTCTCATTACTGCATTGACTTATGTAAATCATGAAACTCCCAAGGACATTTTAAAGCACATGGAAGGAAACAGGCATAAAAAGAAAATTAAGGAGTATTTTGTCATACTGCGACTGTGAAAATAAAAAGACAATGCATGCTAACATGAAAATTACATTTTAAGTTTGGGTTTGTACCATTTCAGCAATGACAGCAAGCTGACAAAGAGTAACTGAGCTGTCTTTAGTCCCAGAACCTAAGCGTGGAATCAGCTCCTAGAGAGATGCTATGTTGTAAAGTCTTGGCAAAGAGAGTCATCCCTACACTTGTTCAGTCTCTGCGTATGGGGGTTTAAGACGTTTTCATTACCTCAGCCTCAGAATCCTTCAGTTTCTGAACTTTTTCTTTAACTTTCATATCAAACACCTGCTCCATCTCCATTTCCATTTTTTTCATCTTGGCTACATGCTCCCTCCTTTCCTCCTCCATCTGTGCCAACGGGCTCCTGCCATGAATCCAGAAGAACAAGTTAGATAAGAACCACCTTTTTCTGTGTCTGTTACGTTAGGGCATCTGTAAAAAACACAATCAAGATGCTGACGCATTAAGGTAATTAACACCACTGTATGCACTGCTAACTTCAACTCAACTTGCATTATTATATTAACTGTTCAGTTAAGCTTTCCTCAAAAAGACATTTCATAAAGTATCTTTTCCTCCCCCACAATACTTTTACATTATATTTAGGCTAACAAACTCCTGAGTTTCTGTCCTTAGTAGAACCTGGTCATGGGAAGAGAGGAAATCAAAGTTACAACCCCCCCCCCCGAATTAACATGTTCCAAGTGATCTTAAGGCATCTTTTTCCTTCCAGTTCAAATAAATACAAAAATTAATGGACATAATCAAAATTTAAAGAGCACTGCAGACAAAAGATCCATTTCCTCCCTAAATCTTCACTGTTCAAAGTGAGCCCAAGAGTAAGTTACACATTACACCTGTGTTGAAGGCTGTGGTCATACTTTTGAAGCGACAGCAACTTTGGGCAACTGAACGTCAGTAATTCATGAGAGCATTAGGTGGAAATTTCCCTCTAGAAAGCTA
Source organism: Pezoporus occidentalis (assembly GCF_034315485.1). Lineage (NCBI taxonomy): Eukaryota > Metazoa > Chordata > Aves > Psittaciformes > Psittacidae > Pezoporus > Pezoporus occidentalis. The sequence continues at coordinate 2,370,228 of NW_026912854.1, forward strand.
TTAATAAACTTAACCTATAAAAATAATGTTAATGATTTATTATTTTCTCTATATACATCATAGTAAATGCTTTCCTGGATTTCACTGGATTCTTAAAGCTGTATAAGCCCTCTAATCCACATGATGGTGCTACAGGTTTTAAATAGCAAGTTTCATATTAAATGTCCAATAGAATAGGATGATTTTAATCCAGTGATGATTGCTACACAGCCTTGTAAGAATTTTTTGTTGTTTGACAAAGATCAAAACAAATCACTGGCTTCTTGTTGCAGTTTTGAATATGTGTGGCTTAAAATGAAACAGAAAAAGAACTGAATGTGTTTGGAAGCATTGCAATCAATCAGCAGAGGATATCTACTGGAATGTATGCAAAAGTCACTCAGACCAGAAAAATCTAAAACCTAAACCCTATCAAAAAATAGTATTTTCATTTTAATTTCTTTAAAATACCCAATCAAAACAAACAAAAAAAAAGCAAACAAAACTCCACCACAACCAAACCTCAAACTGTTCTGATTCAAATCATGCAGAGAAAGTATTCTAAAAAGAGAAAGGAACTGACTTAACTTTCAGTGGTGACTGAACATAATTAACAACATCTACTTTGATTCAGACTTTGCCATTCATCCTTAAAGGAAAGCAGGTTATGTATCAAATGCATGGTCAACACCTGGTTCACTATTAATGTCTCATTTTATCCTTCCTGCTTGCCCATTTTCAGTAACTATCCACACGTAAAAGTAACTAACACCATATAAACTCAAGGCCATATGAACTTTTTCCTCCAGTACTAGCTCTTTTAAGGTGACAACTGGTGGGGGGAAGAAGGAACCAAAACAAACGGTTAAACAGTGAAGTACAATACTACATGAAATTAAGGAGCAAATGAAAGAAGTGGTGAGTAGCAGTCTGTGGAAGCTGACCAGCTGTCAAAACAAGGCTATTGTTACCTTTCAGAAGTGTAAAGTTCTCAAACGTATCTGCTCTTCAGAAATTAACCTAGGAAGTAGACCTGAATACTGAGGAATCGTTGCTGCAGGTCCTACAGACTTGAAAGACCATGAATGTCCTTCTACTGGCAACCCAACAATCTAACAGGGATGTCGTAGAATCACAGAACAGTTTGGGTTGGAAGGGAGCTTCGAAGGTCACCTTGTCCAACTCCCCTGCAGTGAGCAGGGACATCTTCATCTAGATCAGGTTGCCCAGAACCACATCCAGCCTGGCCTTCAATGTCTCCAGCAACGGGGCACCCACAACCTCTCTAGGCAACCTGCGTCAGTGTTCTATCACCCTCATTGTAAAAAAGTTCTTCCTTACATACAGCCTGAATCTCCCCTCTTTTAGTTTAAAACCATTACCCTGTCGCAACAAGCCCTCCTGGAAAGTCTCTCCCCATCTTTCTTATAGGCCCCTTTTAAGTACTGAAAGGCCACAATATGGTCTCCCTGAAGTCTCCTCTTCCCCAGGCTGAACAACCCCAACTCTCTCAGCCTTGTGAGCCGTTTTTGACCAAGGGTAAAATTCAGTCTGCACAGAAAACCCGAGTAAAAAGTGAGCATTTACAGCTGAGAGTTTCACAACGTAGGTCACAACTGGGTTTTGCTAGGTCTTACATATGTGACGTGGGTAAAAGCACATCATCCTGTACTTGATGATGAACTTACAGACGGGATTTGGACAAAAAGAGCTGAAGGAAAAAACCCAAAGATGTAAACCTTCTACCTGATTCAACAGGATGCATGTTAAAACAGCCGAGTTAACCTGCAGAAATTAAACGTTATTCTAGATACGCGCAAAGCGGAACCTCTGCAAACCAGCAACAGGATAAAAGCACGGCCAGAAAAGATTAAAATAACTAATTCCACAATACAACAAGGAGTTGTACATTTACAGGCAAGGAGGAAAATTCCACTAATTCTTTATAAGTATCTACATAAAGGTGATGGAGCTATGGAGAAACTGGGGGTATTTCTTCATATATGTACTTCTACTTATTGTAGACCAAATTAAGCTCAACCAAAAAGTTTCTATAGGATGGGTTTTTACAGACAGATTTGTCACTGAAGGTATTTACAAACTACTAAAGATTACATTAGCACAGCTTTAATGCTATGGGGGTGTGAAGGGGTGGGGAAACCAATTCCAAGAGCGGGATAACAGGAAACTGTTTGAAATTTGAGGCATTAAACAGTGAAACCTTCGTTGTGTTTACAAATCCGTTCTTTAAGGTTTTTGGAAAAATTTAAATAACCACTTACATGCCTTCAACTGTGTCAAATCTAAAAAACAAAAAATACAGAAGCTTAGCTTAGCAGGCTTAAATCAAACCACAAACCAAAAAGCAGTACTTTACAAACTAAGCTCATTAGTAACAGATTCCTAAAGCTTATTATGTGCTCCCCCAAAAGTCAATTTGTCCATAGTAAACAGAAAGATTGTTAGTTAAAGCTTGTTATATTTATTTCAAATTCAGTTAGTAAATCACTACCTCATGTAAATATTAATGCAGGTTTGATGGGCAGGTACTTCCAGGAAGAGTTTCCCTAGAATACACATGCTTTTAAAGTGATATTAAATCTTTTAGTGACATGAACAACCACGTGCTCCAAACAAGTTTTTGGAAACCAATGTTGTATTGAGTTTACCTGTTCATTTAAGATATCATCAAAATATAATATTATGATAATATTAAATATAATAATATTAAAATATTATCATCTACTATAGGACATTGTGTTAAACCCCCTGCATGTTCTGGTGCTACAAAAAGAGCAGTCGGCTCCAAGGGCCAGCAGAGGTCTGCAGAAGGCTTGGCTGCAGTGGCACCTCCCTAGACCATGATGCTTAACCTCAGTACGCCTTGTGTTAGCACTTCATTTAACACTAAGGGCGAGGAGGGAAACCTGAAGATTCTGATCACAAGTCTCACCCTACAGTAAGACAGGCTTCACAACAGAGCCATTTCAGAGAATTTGCTAAGAATATTGGCAAAAGAATATAGAATCCCAGACTGGCTTGGTTGGAGGGGACCTTAAAGCTCATCCAGCTCCTTCCACAGGCAGGGACGCCTTCCACTAGAGCAGCTTGCTCCAAGCCCCTGTGTCCAACCTGCCCTTGAACACTGCCAGGGATGGGGCAGCCACAGCTTCTCTGGGCACCCTGTGCCAGCGCCTCAGCACCCTCCCAGGGAAGAGCTTCTGCCTAAGAGCTCATCCCGGTCTCCCCTCAGGCAGGTTAAAGCCATTCCCCTTGGCCTGTCCCTACAGACCCTTGTCCAAAGCCCCTCTCCAAGTTTCTTGTAGCCCCTTCAGGCACCGGGAGCTGCTCTAAGGCCTCCCTGTAGCCTTCTCTAGGCTGAACACCCTTCTAACTGCTTAACTTAAACAACACAAGAAGACCCTATGCACTGTGTATTTTGTCACCCTGTGTGACAGGTTATTGAATAGTTTAGTAGATGGATATAGCTCATCTTTACATTGTAAAATATGACTTTCAATAAGTAAGGTTTTCCTGTTAAGCTCACTGAAGACAGCAGCTTCATACAGCAAACGGAAAAGATTTCTACAGTTAAAACATTTACATTTCAGAATAAATGCCAATTTGCCCACGTCATGTAACACATGCATGAAATTACAGTTACCACCTAGCTTGAAGAGACAAGTTACCCATATATGTGGAGGTTAGCCTTGACATTTTATTGTCTTAATAGTTTGGATGTTGAAAATTTGAAGAAATCAGATACTAAACCTAAAATACAAAAGAAGTAACATAATCATGGGAAATACCTGCTTTGAATTGCTCTTGGGTTAACAAGCTACTCGTAGAAGAGACAACTGCAAGTTTCACCAAATCAAAGGAGACAAATCAGAGAGAAAATTAGCAACTGGACAGAAAGAACTGCTTCAATTCATCTCCACGGTATTAGCAAACCTCACAGCACATCCTTTTGTTGGTTTTCATGCTTGCATTTTTGTGCAGAGAAATATGTGAACAGTTGCATGAAAACAAAGATTTGCTAAGATCGTAAAAATACAGCTGGTTTAAAGGTACAAAAGGTAAAGTCTCCAACAGCTGCCAGTAAGAGATGCTTCTGGAAAAGCACAAGAACCACTGCATGTACATCTCCTCTTACAACTACCCTTCCAGCTTACAAAAGAAAGGCAGCTCAGGAGGTTCCAGAGCCAGGGGCTGTATCTGTGTTTAGCAGAATGCCTGTAATACCACCAAATAGCATCGGAGCATGTCTCTGTTCTCATATAGGATCTGCCCCCTTTCAAAGAATCAAATTTCCAGAGGCCAAGTCAAATATTGCCCCATTTTGAGACAGACACTTCATGCAAAAGGAAAGCAGGCAAGCATAAAATTCCTATGGGGATGTACAGATAAACTGTTAGTATTTGTTCTTCCCTCTTTCAGTTATTTTCCAGGAAGACACATGGTGGTTAGGAAAATTCCTGCTGTGCTGCTTCAACCATGCTAGGTTCAGAACTGCAAAAATGCACTGAAGCCAAGAAAATTGCTGCAACTCCACATATGGATAAGGTAACAAGATAAGAATAGCTTGAGTTGCTTCATAGCCGGTATATGTGCTCAATCTTATGTATTTACTTATCAAGGACCGCACATTTGGAGGAACAAGCTTTAAGGAAAAGGTTCAAAGTATGTCTTCCAAGTTTTAAATAGACTGGGTCACCTTTCAAGTGGCTGAATCAAACAAGCTGTGATCATTTATTTCTTCTCTGGAAAAAAAAAAAGAAGAGCTGGCAGCTGAAAGCTCCATTTGTATTTATTCACCTCTGAGCTTCAGCACTGCAGTGTTCTGAGCAACATGTTTCTTACAGAGAAGAGTGTTCCAAAAGGCACAGTTACCTGGAAATATTCAGGTGGGATAGCACAGTGACCTGAGATGGCAGAAAATGCTTCAGGAAGAGGAATTTCAGGCCGGTTTAGTGTAAATTCTAGCTAAAAAAAGAAATCTCAGCAAAGCTCTCAGCAACTGATGGAAGCTTTGGGGGGAAGGAAAGAGAATGAAGGACATGAAAGTAGTTTTGAAACCTTCTGGTATCAATTTATACAGAAATGCATCTTGCTATGTTTGCAATATGGGAATAAAAGGTCATTAAAAAAATAAATCACTGCATTGCTCTTTTTAAGCTGAACGCAGAATAATTAATCCTTATGTGGACTAAGTTTGTAGCTTCAGGCTAACACTAAACTAAGCATGCACAAAAGAAGAAATGGCCAAAGTGTTACCACTAAAAATAAGATGGCAAAAAACATGACAGTGAGAAGTAACCTCTATGTTACGGATATGCATATATAAAAACTATTATCTTTAACACCTGCCTTCACTACAAACTTTATGTAAGTTTAAGTACACTTCTGAGGACTTGATGTAACTGACATGTACTATTGTATTTCTTGTCAGTGCTCAGCAGGGAAGTCTTGTGTAGGCTCACACTGGATGAAACTAAATTGTGTCCACTTCAATCATTCCTTCACAGTCACTTTCAAAGCATTAAGAAAATGTAGAATAGACACTCCTGTACGGAAAATGGCTTTGTGGATGTCATATGGATGGGAATAGCAGATGCTCCCATGTAATTTCAAGGATCTCTTTCAGGAAGAACAGCTGTAATTTGCCATATTGTTAGCTGAACAGAATATTTTGGTTGGGAAATTTGTATTCAGAAAAGAGTATTACTAATTATTATTTCATCACTAATTACTGTTGATACAGTTGATCCATGCAGAGCAGGAAAAGTACTTAAATTTAAAACTGTAGCTATTCTCAAGCAGTGGCATATAATGCAGAACACAGTAGAGCCTACTTTTAAATCTTCCAATAACTTCATGAGGTTGGCAAACAACTTGCTGTCAAAGGCAATTAAAATGACATATTAGGGTTAAAATAAAGAAGCAAGAAACCAAAAACCCTCTGCATTGCAACTCTCCTCTCACAAAAGATAAAGATGTTGTAATCATTTCCCTGCCATGATAAGCAACCATAGAAGTAGCCGGGGCAGCACTTCAAAGATGACAGTAGCAGGTCTGGATTTTCCAAGTTTCTAAACAGATATTAACCCATTCTTGCCAAAATCATCCCTGACACTTACTATTGAGCATTCGTGCCAAAAAAAGCAGTAATCCCAAAAGCAGTATAGAAACCAAAACAAAAACACTAATGAACTCTCTTTAGAACTGAATCTAACTAAACCCCAGTTATTTAATGTGTTCAGTTAAAGTAGTGTGAATGCTAGTGAACAGAAAAAAAATAAGTCATAAGGAAACAGGAATATACTGTCTGAACAGGAGTATACTGTCTGAAAACAGACCTGAACACAGTGAAGAGGCAACTGACTGGAAGAGAAATACAAACAACACTCCCCTTCCCCCTAAAATATAGTAGAAAAATCCCACCACACATACACAAAATCAACCAAGCGACCAAAAATCAGAGCAAAAAGATTCAAGTGCACTACAGCCTTCACAAGAACTTACTTTGTTAGCTGCCCTTTGTTTTTGTTGTTGTCAACACCATTGTATGTAACAGCTGCCAGTTTTCTGCTTCTGTAGTTCTCATAATGTACATTGTTAGTGACATCCTTCAGGTCCTGCATATGAGTTCTGTCAATAAGAGTCACTTATCAGCTTAGTGCACAAATACACAGAAAAACATCAGTCCGTGCTCAATGTGCAGATTGACTTAATTCAATTATATCTCCCCATTAATGTCCCATTTCCTACAGTGTTGTCATTCTGCCATTTGGAGCTGTCAGGACAACAGTCACAGAAATACCAAATTAGTTTTGCACTGAACTATCTCCAGTTTGCAATATTCCAAACATTCACTTACAGATCCAACCTTTGGAAAAATTGAGTTCTGTGGATAAACTTGCAAGGATTTGTAGAGCAGATATGGAAACTGCTTATTACTACTGTAGTAGGTGCATCAAAGCATGTCAGCAATAACAAACAAGCCAAAACTTGCTAGTTTCTATCAACTTGGGTTCCTATGGTTCATCACAATTTTCAACAAGAACAAGTACTCAGAATGTAAAGAGAGCTGTTTAAAAAAAAATCATCACCACCACCACATGCTAAATGTGTGGTTAAACAAGATAAAGTATAAGATATGGGGATTAATACCAACTCACCAGCTCAAACCCTTTTTTCCTCCAATATATGACTTCCCAATCTCTCAGACACTAGAAAATATGTTACCTGTTATGTTACTTACCTTATCAACATGTTCCTCAGAATTGTGAAGTCGCAGTGCTCACCATTTTCAACTGCAAAGAGAAGTAAAGTTTTGTTGAGATGCCAACCGAGCCTTAGACAGAGCTAAGGCTTTTAGATGCCACCCACTGCCTGTATTCACTCCAACAGAGTACTTCTAGCCTTTCCTTACTAAAACAGAATGCATGTTAACCGTAGGGAGGCAATGACAATATAACTAGATCAATGAATCCTACCAGCGAAGTTCCTATGCTTCCCTACTGGCAAACTGAGCTACAGCAGAATAAGCTACTGCAACAGACATAGTTTCACCTGTTTAACTAACTTTGGAGGACCTCTGGAGGCCCTGCCAGAGCAGCTGTATAAGGATCAGACACTAACTGAAGATGCCAGTCTAGATTCGGCTACATCCAAACCTCCAGACAACAGGCTTAACACAGTCTGTTTTCCCTGCCCTGCCAAATGGGTTTCAAAAGTCTTCATTTTAAGTACAGGAAGGTTGTATATTTCATTTGATGCAGCTGTCATTAGATGCCACTTACTCCACTGTGCCTATCATTCATTGCTGTAGAAGAGACTGAGGCTGAGTGGGATTTCCCTGATAGACAATGAGACAACCCTGAAGAAAAATGCCCACCCCTCTGGCATGCAGAGAAGACAACATAGAAAGCTCTTGGCAAACACAGAAGAAAGGCATGAGGCAGGTTCCAATGTGCCCCTGAAGTAGAGATGGACATTTTCGTGGGAAGGAGGAATTAAAACAGGATGAAGAAATTAAAATAACCAAGTAAGTTCAGTGACTCCTACAGAAAAATAAAGCATGCAGCCTCTTCATGCGCCCATCTTGCATCTGCACTCCTGCAATATTTTACCCTATGGTTTTACATAAGCTGGTAAGCTCTGCTCAGACAGTACACGAAGTCACAGTGCCAAAGCAGCAGCATCTCTGAGTATTCTGTCCTTAGCTGACAGGCTCAAAGGCACCTAAAGAGGCTCCTTTTAGTTAGGCTACTTCCAAAAGTTGTACAATCACATGAACATGAAACATTTGTGAAGTTTGTCTTAAAAATAAAGAGAAGCAGCAGCATTTTGTACCTCTCCAAAATGCCAACACAAGAGCCTTAAATAAAGCTTGATCCTTTCTGGCACAGCTGGTTCTTACTTCCGGCCAAACCTCACTTCCTGCCAGACACGCACTTCAAAGTGCTACAGCATTTCTCTTTAAAGTTTTGGTCCATACACTGCTTGTTGGTTGAGCTGGGCTTCTTTTTTGTCTATTTTACACTGCATCAAATGCATACTCCAGTGCCCTTGGAAGGCAGAGATTGTCAGAAAACAAAAAAATCTCCTTTAAATAGATGCCTACTGCAAAGAAGTAGTTTAACAATCATGAAAAAAAACCAAAACAGTTTAATAGTGATTGTTTCACTATACAGCATGCTGTATCCTTTGGTAGGATGGTAAAAAGGTTTAATGATATGTGCCAACTGAAATCAACAAGCAGCATTAAAGCACAAGCTATGGTTGCCAGAAGAACAGGCAGTTACTGTCAGGCCTCTAGTAAGAGTAGGAGTTGAGTTTTAAGTAAGTTTTAATTTAAGATAAGTATTCAATTCATTCCTAGGTATCTTCCTGTTGTTACATCCTAGGAATTAAGATTCAGAAGTTTGGAGAAAAAAAAAAAACAAATTCTTCCAGAAACTTTAAACTGAATTTATGCTATTCAAGCCAATCAAGCTAACATGTATAATGTGAATATTCTAGAAAGAAGAATTTAAGAAACATAGTTTTTATATGAAGACAATTAAAAGAAAGCTAGCAAATAGTGTAATATAAACTTCATCAACTGCAGTAAGTTACTACAGGCTTTACAATTCCTCACTGAGGCTTCAAAATGAATCTGCTTGCAAAGTTACGCATTACTGAAGCTTTACCTTGTTCGCAGATTGTCAGAATAACAAAATCATATATTCAGCAACTTTCCAGAGCAAAGTACATTCAAATTAAGCATTTTGAACATTTCAAATACAGACCAAATTCTTATAAGTTTTAAAGGGATAAAGAAAAAGCATCATGAGAAGCCTTACCTTCTGCAACACCCCATGGGTACTGCCTTCCTCTGACTCTCTTGCCATTGACTTCAATGATCGTATTACTACCCACCACAGCAAGAGGTAAACGGTCCTACAAGATAAAGCATTACTTTAAAAATCAACATTTCTACTGCCAGTACTGAAAGCATGCCCATGGATAAACTTGATGCATACAGTTTGGTGCTAGAACACTGCAGTGGAGCTTACCCAACGTGCGAGAACAGTTCTGTTTACTGACCTCTGCCTAGTTTAATGACATACATACACCCCTACTTGAAATTCCTGATAGAGTTGCATTCTGTAAATCTAGTTAAGAAACAGACATTACTGTTACTTAGTAAGCTAAGCAACAGGCAAAGCATTTCCTATTTACTCAACTGCACAGTAATTATTTAGCAGTTCATATTCCCACTGGTTATAAGGACTTGGAGCAGCTCTTGTTCCCAGTTTTCAAAGGTTGGGCAAACAATTACAAATTCTTCTTGTCAGCTGAACCAAAAATGCCTCCAGTGCAAGAAGCAACAAAGGAGCCAAGGGCAGCTTCAAGCAGCTGAAAGGAACTGTGTACAATGCTATGTATTTTGGACTTCTGTCCTTGCTCTTATTCTGCTCTTCTTTCGGGGCTTAGTCCCAGAAGCGCTTCCATTTGTGCTGTTGTGTTTATCTATCCTCGGCAATTCCCACAGTAACAAAGAATTCAAAACTCTTGCAAGCTGTTAAAGCTACTGAACAAACAGAAGCAAGGCTCAAGAAACATATACAAGATGGACCCCAACATAGAGGAACAGCCCAAAACCACGAGTAAACAAAGTAAAACCCTTTCAAGAGCCTTTTGATTTTCTTTAGTCATTCATCTCCATTAAGGTTTCAGTATATCAATTAGTCAGCTATTAATTGTAATGCACATACTCTGTGCCATGCACACCTCTGAAAGACAACCCTTGCCTCCTTCAAAGCTCAGAATCAAACAAACTGTAGTAGGTGGCTAGAAGTCAAATAGGGATGGAATAAAAAGAAAGTGACCTTTTAAGAGTTTATTAATGAATGTGTGATCCAGCCCTCTCATAGTGAACTTTACCCCTTAAAGGACTGTCATTTACTGCCTCTGCTAAGGAACACTGACTCTTAGAACAGCTTTACATCTGATTTGTATCTTCTAAACATTTTGGTGGGCTCCTCATTAAGGACAAGAAGCTTTTCACTCACTTCCCCCCCGCCCCCCCCAGCTTTTTACCCCCCCCCAGATTTACCTTTATCTTTTTAACAATCTTATTTTCTTCTTCATCATCCGTTTCGGGGAATTCATATATTTTAATTTTGTGTTCTTGGATTTCTTTCATTATCTAAAACCAAAAATGTTATTTGAGAAATTCATACTTTGTAATAACTCCATTTCTTGATGCAGCCAGATTCTCCCTCCTTTTGCTTGATATGTAAGATTGTAAGTAAGATATGTAGCATCATCAGCAGACCCCAAAGGATTCATAGTTGTGACCATTTCTCCTTAGGCAGAAGACAGGATCAGAGCCAGAGCCTCAGAGCTAACAGAATACCATCCATAAGACAAGGCAGCAAAAATGAATGTCAGTTTTCTAGAGCAGGACAAATAGATTTTCATTATTGAGAACTCAACCTGCCCATGCAAAAACTAATCCTGTACAGCCTAAATCCTGTACAGCCTAAATGCTCAGACTAGTCTGGCAATTGAGTCCCTCAACCCCCCCCAATTTGAATAGATAACTGCAGGCATACTTCAGCCCTTTGAGTTCCCACATTAGTGACTGCTCTCGCACCTATTCTGTTCTGTTTCCAGCTCACCTTAGCATCAGTTGCTCGAAGCCGGATCTCCTGCCTATTGTAATAGAGCTGGTGACTGATGGACTGACTTGAGCAGTTAGCTGTGTTGAAAAATATTTGCAAGCACCCATAAGAATGTGGGAATAACTGACAGGATCCTCAAGAATGAGACTGTACTGATTTGGGGCTCCATTTGTCTGAGGGTTTTTTTTAAAGCCAAGCTGATGAGTTCTCCAGAGTCTGAGAATGGAAAACAATCAGACCATTCAGCTGAGAGCTGCACTGCAGAGCCCTGGGGAGTATTTCTGCTTCATGAATTTGCAACCTTACGAAAGTATAAGCTTCCAGTTCAAGCAAGGGCTTGTTTTCAGAGTTTGATTTGGGAAAGTCTCCCCTGTTTAACATCAACTCATTGATAAAGCTGCTTATAAACTCAGAGATATTCTGTATTCTACCATTTTTCCCCCCCTTTACATCAAAAAACCCTATGAAATGCAACCAAAACAGACTTCAGAGCTACAGCACCTTGCTTATGTTCCTCCAAGGCAGAAAACATCCTTTAATTTTTAGTCTTAAATCAAGACTATAAGATTTGAATCAAGACTGTAAGATCAGACTGAGCCTTTAGGCTTAAATCAAGACTATAAACAACAATACCTAAATGTTCTACTCTGATCATGTAGTTGCAATAAAACATAAACCACTTGGAGATATTAACACCAAATTTATTCTATAAAGACATCTGTCAGTTTATCAATGTTAGACTATCTCACCATCTTTAAAATGCATTACCACTGCCCGAGACTCAACAACAGATATACTGAGTCTCATCTAATCACCTGAAGCTTTAATAAATACAGCACATCAACACGCAAGTGAACACCACAATACAATCAGTAATACCATGATACTGCTAAAACCACCCTTTTTTTTCTCCTTTAACACACAACTTCTGTTAGGCTCCTAAATCTTGACAGCTCCCTTCCTCCCTTCCTGATTTTTATCTCAACAGTGAATTATTTCACTTGCCAAGAATCATACTACACTTCAAACCTCTTCCCCTGAGGATAGAAGCAAGATTATTTCACCAAGAAATATAATTAAATCTAGAGATATAAATTACTTTGCTTTGCTGTCTCAAGTCATTGCTGCAGGGTTTAAACTTTGCATGCAAGAAGTTAAATCTCACCATTTCCACAGGGATCAACTTGCTAAATTATCCCATGCTGTAAATATCAATCTTTCAACTCACCTGTTTTTTAAACTGCTGGCATTCCTCGGGTGTAAGTGTGTCTGCTTTGGCAATGAGTGGAATGATATTCACTTTTTCATGCAGGCGCTTCATAAACTCTATATCCAAAGGTTTAAGTCTGAAAGACAGCATTAGAACTTTGCAATTTATGTTCATGAAACAAGAATGTACAAATGAGTTGAGATTTGTCCTGACAACTACTCTTAAGACACTGATTTATGAATGGTAGATGCTTGAATGAAATTCAAAAGGCTACCTACAACTGCTATAGGAAATCCCCTAGCACTGTATAATCCCAGAGGAATGCACTGTTAGTATTAATAATAGTCACAAGACTTTTGCTAGCTGAAACTACACTCATTTAAGTAAGTGATAAGAACTTCCTGCAAAGGTAGTAAAGCTCATGTCATTAGGTGGAAGACAGTCCCATTTGAAGCCTGGCTGGTAAGAGTTTACAGTTGTGCATCACTCTCTGTACACAGACACTGTTTCAGTTTCTGAAAGTCATGTTTCTTTGTATGCTTCTTCCTGAAAGTTTGCTCAGATTTTTATACATTAGGTTGCAGAAGACAGCAAACTGGCCTGTGTACAAATGAAGTAGAAATACCTCACCTCTAAATCACACCATAGAACAAAAAGCCTATTGTTAAAGCAGATGACAACTACAACACCCACCCTATGGGGATATAAAACCATCAATGTACATCAAAGTGGTCAGTACTTCCTGGCTGCTAAAGCAAAGCCACAGAGGTTTTGTTGCGTTAATGCTTCAGAATTATAGTAAGTTCAGTCAGGCTTAAAGGATTAATTTAAAGGATTTAACAGGATTATTTCTCATATAAAAGAAATTAGGATTAGAAACATTAAACCCACATTCATTTGTTACTCAAATTTAGCTTCTCCTCCAAACCATACATAAAAGAATAAAAACAAGCTAAAGAACGCATACTTCACTTCAACATTTTCTACCAGCCACCGAGTTTCTCAGCATGTTTCCATTAAATAACAAACATTAATGCACATCTAGATTAAGAGCACTGGTTTGGCTACCCATTCACCTTCATGTACTTTCCCTCTGACTTTTATAAATGCATGAAAGTCATAGAACACACAGAAAGTAAGTTCCCTTACAAATGTTTTAATTCACACTTGACAGCTCCCATGTGCTACCGTCTGCACAGGAAACATGACCAAAGACTGCACCACCACAAAAACCAGGTAGGAAGTTAGCAATGTCCTTTCAGATAAGAGTATCTCAAAGATGAGAGGAATGCCAAGAGCAGCACCAATTTTCTCCGTGCTCCATTTGTTTCTTGAAATAGCATTTACTCAGGTAATTGAAAAACACTAAGGAAACCTAGCTCACCTTTACATGCCTCCTCTGCCCCAAAGTAACACTGAATACCTGCACAAGGAACATACTTTTCCAGCTTTTAACATTACAAATCTAGTGACCAAAACTTACCTAAACAATTTGTACTTCCCACTGGTTTACAAGTTAACAGATAAAAGGAGGGTGTGTGGGGGGAAGACAAATGCTATTTTGAAGAATCTCAAAGCTGCCTCAAAAAGAGATTGACTAAAGCAAGCAACGAATCATCTTCCCTTCACTTAAATAGGGTTTTGACTTTGCACACTCATAAAACAGTGTATGCAAAGGATTCAAGTGTCTGAATTTAAAACTGAAAAGCATTTTGAGCACAAATGACAGTACAAACATGCATGCTAAACTGTAACAACAGAAACTGTTTCATTAAGCAAGGCTACATAAGAAAAACTCTTCTCCACCCCCCAAGATTTCTTTCCAAAGTTGAAAGGTGCAGCTTACGAGTATCTGACAAATTTAATGAGTTGTAACACAGTGATAAAATGCTAACCAACCAACTTCAGACCTAGTCAGTCTGAGTCTAATACAGCCTGGAAGTGCAGTTCTCTCTCTCTGCCACTAGATAGAAGTCTGATCAAGTTAAAAGCTAAGCAGGGGTGGAAGACTGCATGATTAAATAGACATCCAGAATGCCTACACTGGAATTGTCACTTACAAACCATTACACCCCAGGTGAATTAAAGCATGCTTACAAAGATGCATGAAACTTCAATTTATCATTAGTCAAAGGGAGGGAGGAAGAATGGAAAGGAAAAATCCTGCTGGCTCGAAGTGCAAACCAGTTTCTCCTTCTAATGGGAACAAAACCAGACATATGTTACAAATAGGCAGAGCACTTGTGAACACCTGGATGGTTTTAATTTTTCTAATACTATTTTTCATGTTAAGCAATTAATGTGCAATCCTGTTTCCTGGTGTTCCAACTTACTGCTTGTCTGGCTTGCTGATGTTTGACTCGCCAAAGTAAGCTCATCTTTGAAATAAAGCATGCTCTGCAGGCCATTACAAAAATCCTATCTGGAACTCTACGTAACTAAGAATGCCAAATTTGGATGATTACCAGAGATAAAAGACAGAGAAAAGACAAAATACAGTAATACAAACCCATGTCCTGAAGGAGCAATGAAGTATAAACAACACTGCACTCTATTATCTGGCATCTGACGTCTGTTCACTCGAGATTCTGCATTCAGGTAGTCCTCAAATTTACTATCAATGTAGTCGATAACTGGCTGCCAACTGCAGAGGTTACATGAATAAAAACCTGTAAGTTATATCATTTATGTAAAAAAGTCTGTCTTTGCTAAGAAAGAGATGTACCCTGCTTCCCCATGGCTTGTGTGCATTTGGGGGATTTGGTTTGGTTGTTTTTTTAAATTAAAGGTCTTCAACACAGTTTATTTTAAGTGACCAGCTCCTCTACACCCACCTGAGTAACACAGCTCTGAAGATACAATCCTTGAGTTCACTGAAAAACCCTCTCAAACACAATTACCTTCACTGTAATAGCATTAAATAGAACACTTAAGAACAGTAGCCAAAGGAACACGCTATACTGGTCACATCTTGTGACAGCACAGAACTCTGCTCTGCACACTGCATGAGTGGATAGAGAGCCAAACGCCCCATTCACTTTAATGGGACAAGCTGACAGCATTTCAGTCAAGTTCTAGAGGTGCTTGGAACTACAGTTGTTAAAAGTTTTTAGCTAACAGAGAAGTTTAAAAGCATTAATATTCTAAATGAAGATCAAAGCTGCATTTAAGAACATGTCAGAAGGCGTATCTCGCACACACAAAACACAAGTCAATTATTGTGGGAGAACAGACAAACATCTTACCAATTACTATTATCCACAGCATCTCCAAATCCTGGTGTGTCAACTATTGTAAGTAGTAACTGAACACCACCCTCTTTGATTAAAACTTTTGACTGCTCAACCTGTAAAATTAATGAGAAAAGATCAAACTTTGAGCAATTTAGTCACCCATCATAAACACTGAAAAGCATTCAAGGAGTAAGAAGTCTGACATTGAATTGCTAACTTTTCTGCTTCAGAGGGATACTGGCTCCATGTTTGGCTTATAAAATCCCAGTAATTTGATAATAATTATTTTTTAAAGAACAAATGGGCAATCATTTATATAGTCAGTGATAAAAGAACCCAGGTAAGGCATATAGTATAGCTTTATATTTTAACTCCTATCAAAGCAGGAACAACCCTAACCACGTGCTATCCTTGATGGAATTGTCAACGTTGGTCACCTCAAAGAAAACAACACTTTTCAAAACTAATCCTTCCCCCAAGCATCTTAGACACTACATTTCTAGTCCCTGATAATGCTTTATTAAGAACACATTTATTCTTCAGCTAGTATAATGCTTGGGAAAAGAATCACAGAAAGCAACGGCTTCCTGTTACAAACAGATTGATATTGGAAAGTAATACAATCTAGCTGCAATCTGCTGAGCTAGACCTCAAGTGATCTGTAATGGATCGGTTCCTGTTACTTCAGATCACCAATGGAAACCTGGCTCAGAAGGTAACTGCATCAGCACAAAGCATGATGCAAGACCCTGGGTGTGGGAACTCGCATCTCACGCTGTGACCACCCATGTGCAGCACGGCTCAGTCAGCTGGGAGCCAGCACATCAAACGGATGAAGCATGTCATGACACAGAAAATACAGGCTAAACAGCAAATGGACTGCTACCCACTTCTGTCTTCTAACACCTCAGTAATTGACAATGCCAAGGTCAGGTGTATCTGCCTGCAAAAGCACTGTACACCACCATCATTGAATCAGTCTGCTCCACAGCAGTAAGAAATGACAAACTCAAGTTAGTGTGCTGGCGCTTGCCAACTGCTCACATAGTTAATCATAGCTTCCCCCCCCCGATATTAAGGCAATTCTTCTTGAATCACTACTGATGCAGTGTTCTGAATATTGATTTAAGAAATCAACCACACAAGCCATTTTTTCAGAGCCACACAGGTGTTGGCAGACATTGATACCTACTTGTTGCTCACTGCTTAACATTTGTTAAGCCTCCTGAACCTTAACTGGGGAGAGAAAAGAAAGTTAAATACAACTAAGTGAACATCTGCAAGAAAATTCAGTAATGAACTTTCAGAGAGAGGAGAAACTTGGATAACATATCCTACCTGGATGGTCTCTTGACCAGCTCAAGATTTGAGAGATCATATCAATGCTGCTTAAGCACTTACACATCCCTAATTCTATAGATGAAACACTCTCTCACAGCCACACCTGAACACCGCTGTAACCACTTTGCAATCACTGGTATGTGATGCAATGTAGATCTACAAGATAAATGAACACTCTACCAGAAAGTCCAAATAAATACCTCTTGCACAAGCAGAACACTGCTTCTAATTCAGGAAAGAATACACAAAACCACAGAAAACAGTAACCTGACTGCAAAGAAAGCTCTGTATTCAGCCTCCAAGTATGCTGGATGCTAATTTTATCTACTCATCAGTAGGGATCTTACCTGAGCCAAATCAATCCCTTTCACTGCTGGGTCTCAAAAAATAATTCAACTGCAATATGGCTGTTCACAGCATGCAGTTGTCCTGACCTGCATCCTCACCTAACAAAAACAGAAAAAAGAATCACAGGATCCCAGACTTGTTTGGGTTGAAGGGACCTTAAAGCTCCTCCAGCTCCAACCCCTGCCACGGGCAGGGACCCCTTCCACTAGAGCAGCTTGCTCCAAGCCCCTGTGTCCAACCTGCCCTTGAGCACTGCCAGGGATGGGGCAGCCACAGCATCTCTGGGCACCCTGTGCCAGCGCCTCAGCACCCTCACAGGGAACAGCTTCTGCCTAAGAGCTCATCTCAGTCTCCCCTCGGGCAGGTTAAAGCCATTCCCCTTGGCCTGTCCCTACAGGCCCTTGTCCAAAGCCCCTCTCCAGGTTTCCTGCAGGCACTGGAGCTGCTCTCAGGTCTCCCCTTCAGGAGCCTTCTCTTCTCCAGGCTGACCCAGCCCAGCTCTCAGCCTGGCTCCAGAGCAGAGCTGCTCCAGCCCTCCGATCAGGTTCACACCCCTCTTGTGTTGGGGGTCCCAGTAAGGCAGCTTCATAAAACAAGAGTCCCCAACATTTGGCTACAGAGATGTTAGTCACAGAAGAATCCAAGTTGGGGTGGACTTGAAGGCCACCCGACTCAACCTGCTACTTCAGCAGGAGTTACTGTGAGGTTAGGAAGGTTTTAAAGAAGAAAAAATAGTAACAAATAAGTAAAAACATAATGATGCACCCATACCTGCCTAAGACACCACCAAGTTACCCTTTTACTAACTGCACAACTCCTACCTTTCAAAAATGTCCAGTCCAAAGCCATGAGAACCCAGGAACACATGCAGTGCTTTAAAAACTGACGTTTTAATTGTGGTGAATTCCCTCCCACCCCAAGTGTTCCACAGAGAAATGTTATTGTACATAATCAATGCCAGAACTCAAGACAGCAATCCCCAGCCACACAGTCAACTCAGCCAAGAGTTTACTATTCACAAGCTTCAGCACACAGGAGATTAACTTCTGATTCCTCACATTCCTTTTGCTATCTTGCATACAGTAACCACACAGCCCCTCCTATAACCAAACTCCCTGCAAGTATAAGAAACTCCTAGCACTTTCAGAATATTAGAGATGATAATGTTAAGAGCTGTACTCTTGCCAAGTGCTACAAGGTATCAGCTTTATTCTCCAGCACAAAAATCCCCAGCAAGAGCCATTAAATGATTAAGCACTCACAGTGGAATGCTTTTACAAAAGAAGCAATTAATAAAACATTATCTTGAATGTGTGTTTATAGCAAAGGAAAAGGAAGGTCAGGAGAGCCTCAGAAATGCCACGCCAAACATTTTTCCTGATTCTGTATGCTTGGAAGCTTTAAGTATGGCTGAATTGGTGAAGGTCTCTTCTGACAAATGGCCTGCTCAACTGAATCCCTGCAGACAATGCAGACCTTACTGCATGGGAAGGGTTTCAATTCATTTCATGCATTCATGGAGGTATCTTGCTACCAAAGAAACATTAGTTATCAAATTAAATGTCAGACGCTTGTGTTAAGGACAATCAGACCACATGCAACATATACTGTAAGCAGTAGAAAGCCCTAGTAAGAGACAGTAGGTGAAGAAGGTGCCTCTGTAAAGTAGCATTTTTCTAACCCAAACTGATGTGTCCATACATGGTCAAAGGCACAGAAAGCAGCATCTGGCAAAGATCCAGAATATTACTGTAAACTAATGTCATTCATAGTTAAGCATCCAACTGCATCCTATCATCTGATGTGCAAGTATTCCAGAGGGATTCACGGAAAACATTAGTTCAAGTCTTGGAATTTAAAGCTTTTTAATCAAAGTCTCCTCCAAACAGCCATTTTCCCATGCACTCCAGCCAGCCGGGTCACGCGGGTCTCCTTGGCAGCTCCTGCACAGTGCTCAGGACATGAGGCTTGTTACAGCTTGGCTGCTTTTAATGGATTAAACAAGCCTTGACCATACCCCACTACAGACACTCAAATAACCGTCAGAGAAAACCTATTTCATACCCATCATTTCTGAAGAAGTTCCGTTTGAATTCATCTGACATTGATCGGTTAACTGCTTTTCTGTCTTTTCCATGGAATTAATACACAGGACCTGCCCCACCAAGCTGCAAACTGTGACCGTTTTCCAGCCCAAACCACAGCTGGTGTTTATCTATGCAAGAGTCTCTTGTACAATTCCTGAACAGTAAGTTATTCCCAGCATACAGGAACAGGCAATTATTACCACGGAGATTTTAGGATGCTCTGGTGGTCTGTCTCATCTCTACCCCACAAAACCCTTGACATCCTTAGAAAGGTTTAAATTGGATCCATGGGATTTGTGCTCTTTGCCAAACAGCAGCTCCCACTGGTAATTCTTGGATTTCAAATTTGACTGGCATCATCTCCACATCATATACAACGCTGCCAGCACACACAGTTTTCAGGGGTGTAGGGGGAAACAATTTTATCCTCACTTAAGACAGTGACACTGAAATGAGACAGTTTCAGTTTCCTTCTTAAAACGGTACCCTTGATTTTTCATTCATCACAACAAGGAGCTGAAGGAAAAGCAATCCTGCGCTATAAATATACTCCAAAAGAAGAATACTCATTAGGTAAAGCAAGCAGTAGTTTCTAAGGGGGAAGGTAGTCTTTAAATACGTTTTATTCCTATCACATTATTTGCTACGTCATAATAAATCCCAATTCTCTACTGAAAATAGGTTTGGCAGCTCTTGGCCACCCTCAGGCTTTAGCCCACACAGTGGAAGTAGGAAAAAAGAACCAAACCACCTCTGAAGAACTCAAAAGGTCAGGATGAACAGACGATCATCTCATCTCGCCACCTAACAGATGAAAGCACTTAACTCAGACTGGGAAACCCTGCACACACAGTTTTGGTTTAATTTTTCTTACCCTGATCCATCTTTAGCCAGGGTGGGACCAAGTTATCTGTGAAGGATGTCTCAGTGGGTTTTGTGTTAGATTTTATGTAAATTCTATTTCTATTAATATTTTATATTAATATAAAATACTTTATATTAAATATTTTATATTATAAATAAAATAGAAAAAGTATGGTTTTTATATAAATAAAATATTTTATATTAATATAAAATACAATCTTCCAGAGACAGGGAATCTAATCCTCAGTTATTTAAACTAGAATTCAATGAACATAACCTGAATTGCATAATCACAGTATCCCAGACTTGTTTGGGTTGGGAAGGACCTTAAAGCTCACTCAGTCCCAACCCCTGCCACGGGCAGAGACACCTTCCACTAGAGCAGCTTGCTCCAAGCCCCTGTGTCCAACCTGGCCTTGAGCACTGCCAGGGATGGGGCAGCCACAGCTTCTCTGGGCACCCTGTGCCAGAGCCTCAGCACCCTCACAGGGAAGAGCTTCTGCCTAAGAGCTCATCTCAGTCTCCCCTCTGGCAGGTTAAAGCCATTCCCCTTGGCCTGCCCCTACAGGCCCTTGTAAAATGTCTCCCTCCAGATTTCTTGTTGGACCCTTTAGACATTAGCTGTATCCTTTAATACCTGGTTTCTAGAAGCCTGCCTTAAATAGTCAGGGGTTTTAGTGCACATCTACGTATTTCTACAGATACACTCAATACCTTATTTAATAATAAAACATTCAATTTCCAAACAGGACTGCACCCGTATGAGGTTTCTAAAGTACAGGCAGTGCACAAAGTACTTCAGGGCTCCCCCACATCAATACGCTACAACTTTCAGAACCTGGAAGCTTTGCATAGCTAAGGTCACTGAAAGACACCCCGAGTCTTTCTTAGTGATTCACACTGTGGCGTAACTTATTTGAAATATAGGTGCTTATGTGACAACTGTATCACCTTAGATTACTATACTGCAAGTTACATTGTTCAAGCTGCAGTTCCCCCCCCCCCCCGACATACCTGGACAGTCTTTTTAATTCTGTGTGAAGGACCTGGATACTCTGGGGAATACAGTTCTGTTAAGAATAATGAGTTGATTAATGTTGATTTTCCCAGTCCAGATTCACCTGGAAGAAAACAGAAGAGGTTCAGTTAAACCAGGAGCATCACACTGAACGCCAAAACAGCTGGAACTAAATTTCAAATACTCTTGAAATGTAATACCTCAAAACATTCACTGTGTTCTAAGGCTTTGAGAATCTATTGTCTGTGCCAGTTTCACGAAGACCCTGCAAATCCAACTGTCACTGGCAGATTCTAAAGACATTCACTGTTCTGATCACATTAGGTACTGAATGCATTTAGCACTTCTCCATTGCTCCCATTACAATACACAAAGATGGTATTACCCCACATTCAACGCCATAAAGAAGCTATCTTCCTGGTATGCCTTCCTAGCATGATGCCAAAGCAGACTGAGCTATTTCAAGTATTATTTGAGAGTCTTATTATCAGAGAAGGGGAAAAAGAAGGGCAGGGGTGAAGAGAGTTTGAGATTAGTTTGGTCTAACTACTAAAGCCACAGGAGCTAAAATGGAGTTTCAGAACCATGCGGTTTGCCTGCAAACGTTGTTGCTGGGGCAGCAAAGGGGGACTGGATTTTGAGTTTTGGTAATTTGTTCACAAGGAACAGTAAGTCAGCCTCGTTAAAGAACTAAAGAACCTGGAGACACTACTGCCATGACAATCCAAGCCAATACAGTCACAATTCCCACAGTAAAGACTACACACATCCCACTCTCCCCCATTTACAGCTCCATAGAAACAGGAATTTCAGATCTACTTATGACAGGATTTTAAAGACAAGCCTTTTGCTCAGTTTTCTATTGTAAAGAAGACATTTCAACATGACAGGGCTTTGAGTAACTTGGTCTAGTGGAAGGTGTCCCTGCCCATGGCAGGGGTTGGAACTGGATGAGCTTTAACGCCCCTTCCAACCAAACTATTCCGTGATCCTGTGACAATTCACACTGGCATGAGAACTAAGGGGAAAAGTGTATTAAAATGATGTTTTCTGTTCAAGTTTTCAGATGCAGTGCTGTTAGCTAAATAAAAAAAAGAGTCACACAGAAATTTGCTCTTAAATTTGGGTGCAAACTACATATTGTCACTGAGAGAGGAGAATGGGCTGCACTGCCTCACACTTCGAAAAGAAAAATCTAACTCACTAATCCCTTCATCCCCAACAAATTATTGCTCATTTAGAGACAGCTCTGAAAGCTTCAAAACTTGCCTTGAAATCAATGTCCTGGGTTAATGCAAGTCATTGAGAGTCATGAAACAAAAAGCAGTTCCCAACTTCAGCAGACAAGCCCTTGTCTCCACTGTAATAGCTGGCTTGATTTCATCCACCAGCTAGCTGAAACACATCAGCCATCTCAATTACAGTGGTGTAGCACAAAGTCTCTGCAGCACCAACCAGAGAAATCTGATTAGAGAGACTGCAAACAGATTAGCAGCTGAGGAAACACTGCAACCAGAGCTCCTGCAGGCTGGCTCCAATAGCAGCAGGGCTTGCCCTCCAAAGCTCACCCTGCCCAACACATGAGCCAGCCCAGGCTGCAAGCACAGCCTGGAGACAGCGAGGAAGGCAGGCTGCAGCAGCCAAAGACCAAAGAGATACTCAAGTTCTAAGCTCAAGATAGCAGAGGTGACACCTGAAGCAGAAGGGACAGGCTTGCTGACAAGCATTTTGTCACTGCCATCACAGATTTTACCTTTTCTGTGGTCAGATGCAGTCAGTATTTCAGAAGGGCATGATGAATACAGTGCCTAAATATGTCTGGTTGTAAGGCTCATGTCTTCTGCACTCCTGTGTTTGCAAGATCTTTAGGGCAGGGTGAGCCGCAGCTGAGAGGCTTCCCTACTAAGTTTTCAGAAGCTTCTTTCTATTGCAAATCTACTTGTCCACCTGGGTTAACAGTTACCTGTCAACAGTCAGCATCTTCATACAGATGGCCCACAGCACATCATTTGATATTAACCTTGGATAACAAAATTTCTTCTTCTATGAACAAACCAACTAAGCCAACACAGCTTCTTTTATATCTCAAACATATTTCTAGGGGGCTCAAAAGAGACCACCAGCAACCACTGTAATTGTCTGCAAACCACGGTAACTATCCTCACTTGCTTTAATGTTATTCTGGAGACTATTTAAGTATGCAGAATTAACAATTAAAAAACTGGAACAATGAAGCACAATCACAGAAACAGGGGGAAAGCAGTGCTCTGGAGAAGAAAAATAACTAACTCAGGTTGGTCTCACCTGAGCTACATAAATCTTTCATCTTTATTTCCAAATCACTACAATAACCAGTTAGAAAATCTGTTAACAGCAAAGTAGCAAGTGTTCAATACATGTTGGGTTGGGTTTTTTTTTCAGTTCAATTTCTATCCATCGGCTCTTGTTCTGACTTGTTTTTTACTAAGCAACTTAAACTCGAGCATCTCTTACCTCCAACAACAGAAGTGAGTTGCTCTCCTTAAGTCCTACTGGTGTTGCATTTCTCACTGTTCATTCTTGTGGCACATTGAGCACGTGGTATATTTCCAACCTCCTCCAACTTTTCAGCCTCTGCCATTCTTACTCAAATACCTACAAGCAGTCCAACACAACCCAGCTTCCAGCTTTATATGTAACTCTTACTGGAGAGTTTTTTACTGAGCTCTTTCCTCATTCACATATTACATCTCCTGATAAAGAACCACGCTGCATCTTCCATATCACTCTGAAAATCCAAGATCAGTTTTCTACTGTTCATAGGATTTTGTTTTCTAAAATCCGAGCCCTGAACTGAAAACCATGACTTACTTTCTTAGGTGTATGACCCCATGTCAGAGAGTTAATTAAATACATGAAGTGACCAAGATCATTAACCAGTACTGAGTGTTCTCACTGTGCTGTCTGCATGTTTTATTTCCTACTTTTTCATTAAATAAGATTTTCTTGCAGAAATAACCAGAGGTTTTTCTATTCTTTACTAACAATTACTTGGCTTTCTACCAGACAAACAGTATTTCATACTCATGCCCTGTGACAGTCAACTGCATTGCTGAGAATGTGACCCCGTTTAGAGTTACTTGATACAAACAGTCCAACACAAGCTGCAGTTGCTTTACTGCTTTATCAGAATAAAGATAGCTAACATTATGTTTCTTCTCTGATGTAAAGGAGCATTTAGCGCATTTGGTAACCCCCAAAAGTTACTCCAATGAAATTCAACAGAAAAATGCTGTTCTTCAAAACTTACATGCAGAATCCCAGAATCCCAGCCTGGTTTGGGTTGGAAGGGACCTTAAAGCTCCTCCAGCTCCAACCCCTACCACAGGCAGGGACACCTACCACTGGAGCAGCTTGCTCCAAGCCCCTGTGTCCAACCTGCCCTTGAACAATGCCAGGGATGGGGCAGCCACAGCTTCTCTGGGCACCCTGTGCCAGCGCCTCAGCACCCTCACAGGGAACAGCTTCTGCCTAAGAGCTCATCTCAGTCTCCCCTCGGGCAGGTTAAAGCCATTCCCCTTGGCCTGTCCCTACAGGCCCTTGTCCAAAGCCCCCCTCCAGGTTTCCTGCAACCCCTTCAGGCACTGGAGCTGCTCTAAGGTCTCCCCTTAAGGGGCCTTCTCTTCTCCAGGCTGACCCAGCCCAGCTCTCTCAGCCTGGCTCCAGCCCTCACAGGATCTCCATGGCCTCCTCTGGCCTCACTCCAACAGCTCTACGTCCTTCTGGTGTTCTAGGCCCCAGAGCATATTCTATTTTTAGCAGGTGAACAATTTTTTTTCATGGAATCCTTTCCATTTTATAAATTCTAATGATTGTGATTTGCTTAAAAACACAACAATCCCATCAGTTCAATGCCTCTGACTCAAAGAGGGGTAAACAGCTTGTCAGAAGAAATAAATAATGTATTTCATCTTCTTTCATCCTTCCACAATGACCAGTTATGCTCAAGACAGCATCTGCAAGCTTTATGCAAACGTGCAATGGCTTTGATGCCCTCTAATACACAGGTTTTGCTTTGATACGGAAAGGACACTAAAGAGCCTGAAGTACTCCAAATGGCATGATGCAACCGTGCTCTTGCCAACGGGTAACGATGCTCTGCCATGTCATTACAGACGACCACAAAAATGGAGACTACAAGATGCTTTTAATCTGAAGTCTGATTTTAGAAGCTTTCGTGCAGGCTAGCTCCTGCCTTCAGCACACTATAAAACATGAACCAACATTTCCATGAACACACAAGAACATCCAAACGAAACCCATCAGGAGAAGGGGTGGGAGCAGCACCATGCTATTACTACACAGCTGCTCCCACACAGCTCCAGCTCCACACAAGACGGTGTCATGTGAAACCCTGCTAGAAGTCCAACTTTGTATTTTACAGACGTTTATAAAGGAAAGAAAGCCAAAGCTCCACCATTTCACAACTTGCATTTGGAGCATAAATTATGGCAGTAACATCTGTTAGAGTCACAGAGCTGATCCTCACAAAACAGAGCAACAAGGAAGTCTACCAGCAATGAACCTGCTTTTGCCCACCAGCAACTGCATCGACAGCAACAAGATTTCAGCAATCCGGGTACAGTAAGACAATTCAATCAACTTTCTCAGAGCAAATCTTGAATGTTAAGTGGCTGGGGACAGAATCTTGGTATATTGTTCCTGTCACAGATGCCATTTAAATAATTTAGAAAAGCCATTAAAAGCAGGGAAGTACCTCAGAAGAATACTGCAACAGATTCTAGAAAGCCTTTTTCAAGTACTATTATTTCCCCTCAAAGCAGAAGCAGTTTTAGCTTTCTACAACTGACAGTTATAAATGGCAATGAAACAACGGCTGAGCTTCACAGGTGAGATTTTAGCTGCTGCCAATAGAAATGGCTCCCTTCTTCCAACCCACCACTTGCACTAGAATTCATAATGCAGCATGGTGAGGCAAGAAGCAACCCCGCAAACCAGGGCTCAAGGATGGGAAAATGTGGCAAAGAAGACACCAGGGAGACAAGGAAAGTCAAATCTACAGGTGCCCAAAAAGAGGGGAGGACAAATACAAAAATCTGCTTTTAAAACCAGACCTCTTCTCTGCAACAAAACAACCATCAACAGTTCACAAGTCAAAGAATTTGTGGCACACCATAAAGTCACGTTTGCTCTGCTTCTGTATCTAGGCTTTGCTGCTGATAAATAGCATGTCTGCAAGGTAGCTGTTTCAAACAGGATATTACTTAATTAAACATGAGGCAAAGGAAGCCAGTTTTCAGCATATTAAAAGAAAGTTCTGCTCTAGTAAAACCAAGGAACCAAAATCAAGTTTCCCTTCATGTCAGGTTCTTCAACATGACTGCAGATGAAAAGGAACCACCTCAGGGCATTGGTTCACCCATACAGAGTACCAACAACAGCTGAAACATGACAGCCTGGCGCTTCAACATCCAAGGTTGCATGGAATTATGAGCCCACAGTCAGCAGCCCATGCTTGCCAAAGCTCACCTCACTTCCTTTCTTTTTTGTATTAGTTAAAAGAAAACTGTCTGCTCAAGCTGTAGCTACACTGCAATGCAGCTTCAGAGACATTACAAGCATCAGGGAGTTGTCAAAACTGACCTACATGGAAAATGTGAATGCACAAGCTACCTGTGAAATAACTGGGTTAACGGAGTCAATCGGAAATTACAAAACCTGCAGAGCTCCAGGACAACACACCTTCCATTTTCACAGGCATTGACAAAGCCAAAATAAAGAGCCTTTGTAAGAAAGGAAAAAACCCACACTACTTCAAAGTGAGAGTAAGAGGAACCAGAAGAGCCATGAAAAGATGCTAAAGGAGGATGCTCTCTTGAAGGCTGAGGAAACAAACATACATCTGAGACCACCACTGCTCGCTCTGGAAAAAGTATGTGTCTAGAGAAAGCTGCAGAGCTGGACTTACTCTCTGGAGACATATAGAGTGACAAACACAATTGATCACATTCCCCAATTCTATGAACTAAAAACTTCCCCAGTTATGCGAATTAAAAAAAAAACAAACAAATATAGGAACACAACATTTGCCATCTGTGCATTACTACTGACAATTAATTGCAAAGCATTTCTAGTACCCCATTTCTAGCGTTTGCTGACTCAAGAATGAAAGGTCTATTAATCAACAGCTCACAGACTGATTACTCACAGTAGGACCTTTCATTACCTGGGCAGAAATAAAATCCACACATGCTGATGAGAAAATAACAAGACAGTGATTGGGACAGAAAGATGAAGCAGGAGGCTAGTGAAAAAATTCGTCCAACTAGCACATCTAAGGTACAAACATCACAGAAAATTCCAAAAGGGTAAGAAAGAATTACTTTTATTTTCAGGGAAACTAACGAGTCTCTACAGAACTCTACAAAGAACACCTAGATTGACTTGAACCCAACACTGCATCAGCTCTTCCCTTGAAAATGTATGCATGAACACAGTAAAAACTACTGGAAGTAAGTGTTGAGTGCTCTCAAAATACCTCAGGTGGGATATTCTACTATCCACAAAAATATGTCAGAGGACTGACCTTTGAAGATTTCTAGTCCAAATTTCATTCGATACCTCATACCTTGTCTCTTGATGCCTTCTCTCCTCAGCGTCTTTACAATCACTTGCAATTGCAGGGAGCACAAGGGAAACTATATTAGGACAAAACACTTAACTGGCACAAGTGTCGAAAGATACATATAGCTGGGTGGAATTCTGCAGATTTACCCCAGTGGTATTCTTTTGGGGGCAAATAAGGAATGAAAAGTTAGGGCAATGATATTTACAGTCAGTGCTAGTCAAAGGAGGACCAAGAGGATGGCGGAGATGTGCTCTCCTGGGTACGCTGCTCCCGCTTGTAAGCGGCCTTGGTAAAATACACACATTTGATACTTCAGTTACTTGTGGGTGGTTACATTCTTTTGTTTCCATAAGAGAGTTTCCACTGTAGTTGTCAAACTACATTTTATCTCTAACAAAAGCTGAGATAGTTTGGAATAAGCTTGTGTTGTCAAGACTACACTCTTCTTAACATGGTGAGGAGAACAGTTGTGCAGAAGGGCTAAGCCACTGCTTCCAAATTGCTGTCACCACCATTCAGTTTTCTAATAACTCCTTAGAGGAAAACTGAGCTGCTTTTGGAACCAACAACAGAAGCATACACTTAAAGCTGAAAGGAAAACAGACAGGGCTGACGATAAGGTGATATCCTAAGACCTGTCTGGTGCGCTTGCTATGTTTTGGAGCAGACAACCATGAAGGACAGACATCGGAGGTGGACCAGTAAACCTTCTGGAATTCTTTCCAGCTAGGGAGGACAAAGCCCAGACCCAAGGATGCACAATCAGGTACGTCACAGTCCTTTTCGAAGGAGGGGGTGACATAAATATTTTCTCCCATAACCTCTTAAATCATTCAGTCAAATGCAATGTAAAAGAAAAAAAAAATCCTGGCTTGGTAAATTAGGGAAAATCTGACATGCTCTTTTCTCTCTCAACATCTGCTGAGCTGTCAGCTATTGGTTTCTGCTGTGCCTGGCTCTGATGTAGCCGAAAAGTGGTGAATAAATACTTGCCAATAATCAGTTTCCTCAAAATTAGCAACTGTGTATTTACTCCACAGTTGTGTCAGCAGTGCACGCCTCTGAGAACTAAGGAAAAATAAAGAAATCATGCAATATCTCCTCCACTCCAGGGCAATGCTATCCCCCTAAATTAGCCTTTTTAATGCAATGTACCACAAAATTTCACCTCACCTCCTGCTTCAAGATTTATGCTACCCTAAGACACAGGAGTTTCACTCTGGATTTTAAAGTTCCCTGCTTTTGTAGCAGCACATAAAATATTTCAGTAATTCCCACATTCCAGGGGTGAAAGCAGAAGGACAGCACCACTGCAGTACTATGGATTTTCATTTTAGCTGAACTCCAACATCTGAATTCAGGAAGCCTCATGTTGCTCTCCCACCCCTCATGCGCCATCATGAAGAATTTGCTTGAGCAGTTGTCAGATTCCACGTTGCTGTTGGAACTGATCTCTCATGTATTTGTTCATCCTGAAATCATAATTCTAGTCATCAGGCTTTACAAAACATAAAGGAAAAGCTTCAGTGATGCATGGAAGTCCAAGGAAGGATCCATCTGATTACCATGGAGTTATTTACAGTTTAACACATGTGGAAGCTCCCCATTTAATAAAAACTTGGGGAGTCACTTGAAAATACACACAAAGAAGATTTTCCATACCCCACAAATGTTTAGTTTGAAAGATGCATCCTAAACAACCAATTTAAAGCCAAGACTGTATGTACATGTCATTTACAAACCTTAAGTTGTTCTTTTAAAGAAGGGACAAAGACCTGCCTTCATTCTAAACCACACTGGGTACTTGCAACAACCAGGCCTTCAAACAAGTGTCTACTTGAAAGCATGTGGCCAAAGCAGAGTTCTGCACCCACTGCCATCAGCTGATGTGATGCATGACTTCAGCCGAGCAGTGCACCCAGTTGTGCTCTTCCCCTGAGCTCCCCAGAACTTCAGACACATGCAGAATCCATAAACCACAATCTTTAAACATTTACCTAAGAATATGTTTCAACAGCATCCTACAAGATAATTTGTACATAGCTACATTTAGTATTTGTAGTCTGAAGATATCCACAGAATAAGTTGCTCTTCCAACTATACAAGTCTTAAATTCTTCAAAGAAAAGTATCTCAGATATAGACACAGACCCTTCATTCCAACCACCAGAATATAGTCAGTAACACTGAAGATTCCTAGCCAAAAGCCAGCATCATTTCAATGCAACCAAGGCTCATTTTGACAAGTTTCTGAAACAAATGCCGAACCAGAGAATCATTTAGGTTGGAAAAGCCCTTTAAGCTCATCCAGTCCAACTGTTCCCAGTGCTGCCAAGGCCACCCCTAACCCATGCCACTGAGGCCTCGTCTCCACGCTGCGTGAACACTTGCAGGGACGGTGACTGCAGCCCTGCCCTGGGCAGCCTGTTCCAATGCCTGAGCACCCTCTGGGGAAGGAATTGTTCCTCAGCTCCATCTAAACCTGCCCTGGTGCAGCTCGAGGCCGTTTCCTCTTGTCCCATCCCTTGTTCCTTGGGAGCAGAGCCCAGCCCCTCCTGGCTCCATCCTCCTGTCAGCCACTTGTAGGCAGCTATCAGGTCCCCCTGAGCCTTCTCTTCTCCAGACTAAACCTTCCCAGGTCCCTCAGCTGCTCCCATCCACTTGTGCTCCAGGTCATATCAACCAGCACTTTCACCACAAGAAATTAACCCCCAGCCTCCATGCCACCCCTTCTTTGTGCTGACACAAGATTTCTCTTTTGCGTGCTGTGAGCAGACTGAAGACTGACGTTCCTTGCAGCTCCCAGAAAACTTTCCAGGTGGATTCTCACACTAACCCAGCTTGGGCCCAGTGCTATTAGTTCTTTCAGGAGCAGCACAGACTTAGATGAGGTTAGAATCTGAACTTCAGCCTAAAGGAACAGCTGCTATTGCTGGATCACAACTTTTTCCTAATTAAACCAGAACGACACTTCATAAATGACACTGAGGCCAATGTGTCTCTTCAAGTAGTTAAAAGTGATGGAGAATCATTTCCATACTCTTACTGATGCAACTGCCACCCTATATATCACCCAAATTTTCCCACTCAAGCACCTTCAAAGAATTGTCCACAATATTAAGAAACACTATGAAAAGGGAATTCCAGCATCTGTCAAAAAAGGCTCAGTAAAAATAAGCAAGCCTTACAGAAAAACTAGCCACAAAGGGGCTGACCACGTATGGAATGCAGTGTCGTTTTTTCCCTTCACTTTGTTCTGGTTTTCATTAAGCAAGAAAACCCTTCAAGTTTTGGGGGTCGGTCTGGGTTCGAGGTGTTGGGGTTTTTTTGCTTCCCAATGAAAAGTACTCAAGTCTTATTTTTACACAAGTACCCTCAACCTGGTTTAGGAAAAGCAGCTGACAAGCACTCAATCCTGAAGTGAAACAGTAATTTCAATTTCACAATATTTAAAGGTGTGCAATGACTGAAAAGCTAGGGAAACAAAAGCTAAATTACACACAAACCTTGAAATAAGCAAGTTTAATAGTGACTCTGGTGCCACATTAAAAACAAGGTTCTATGTGTGTTTTATCCATTAACATCCATGACACTCATCATCCTTGCCATATTCGGATGGGAAACCTCTCAAAGGAACCAGCAACCTTGGAGACAGCAGCTCTAGTTATTTTCCAGTGGTAACTTCATGCTGGACGTGTTACAGATGTACCAACATTAAAATGATGGAAGGAGGACTAGAAATAGACAGTTCACCACATCAGGTCGGTCAGTGGAAAAAGAGCCACATCAAGGAAATCCACTAGTATCGATAGGGGAGAAAAAGGCAGCCAGATGAGGTAAGGAACGGCAAAACAGAGTCATGGCTGAGGGAGTGACCGCCAAGGGACTGACACTGATTCTAGTCACTTTGAAAAGGAAGATGCAAGCCTGGCTCCTTTCTAGATGTTTCCAAATGCTACGGCTAAAATAGGTCACTGTGTAGCACATCCTTGTAGAAGCAGGGAATGGGGATGGACAATTTCTGCAGTTTCAGTAACATCCCTTATTGTTCAACCTTATTATGGTGAAAAAAAAAAACAAAACAACAACCTACCATGGCAATTTTTTGCACTTTTATATCCAGTGTTATTGGGAGCTCTGTTTTCAAAAGTGTCCTGGGTTCAGCAGTAGCAGTCATTTTTTCCCCTTCTTGGTAGCTGGTGCAGTGCTGTGTTTTGACTTTCAGCTCGGGAACGAAGCTGATAACAAGCGATGTTTTGGTTTGGCCAAGGACTTTGTGAGCCTCATGCTCTGCCAGGGAGGAGGGGAAGCTGGGAGGAAGCAGAGACAGGACACCTGACCCAAACTGACCAAAGAGGTATTCCATACCACAGCACGTCATGCCCAGGATGTAACTGGGAGTGAGCCGGAAGGGCTGGGAGACTGGAGGGTTGGAGGAGGTATCGGTCAGAGCTTGGTCGGGCTGGGGGGGCGAGTTATCGGTCGGCTGGTGGTGAGATGATGTATTCTCTTCCCTTGTTATTTCCTTTATCATTATTATCATTGGTGGTAGCAGTAGTGATTTGTGTTATACCTTAGTTACTAAACTGTTCTTATCTCAACCCGTGGGAGTTGCATTCTTTTCGATTCTCCTCTCCGTCCCTCCGAGAGCAGGGGGAGGGCAAGAAAAGGGGGGGAAGTGAGCGAACGAATTACCTGACTGGGTTTAAACCACGACAGTTCTTTTTGGCGCCCAACGTGGGGCACGAAGGGTTGAGATAACGACAGATTTGACTGGATTAATAGTCACTCGTCACAATGCTGATTTATTGGCTCTCAGAGTTGTTTCGCTTGATCTCACAGCTTCAGAATGTTGTAACTTACGTAGAGCCGGTATTTGCTGTGATCGTGTTTATCAAGTATGGGGCCTGGGCTAAGGTTCTTGTCTCACTGTGCTTTATGGCAATGGCTTGTAATACGGGCGGGCTCCAGCAGCAGGGCGGGACAGACGTGGCCGTGGACTTGTACCTGGCCGTCCGGCTGCTCTTCACCGTCCTGGCCCTCACCCTACTCTCCATCTTCGTGAGGCTGCGGGGAGCCGAGGGGGAGCGGCCCCGGGAGCCGGCGGCAGCCGAACCGGCCCGGGAGAGCGGCCCCGGGGACCAAGCGGCGGCGGGAGCGGGGCCGGAGGCCGCGAGGGGACGGCTGCCGGTGGAGGAGGTCGGGGCGGTCGAGGAGCAGGAGGAAGCGGCTGCCGAGCAGCGGGAGAAGGCGGCGGAGGAGCCGAGCCCCGCGGAGGAGCCGAGCCCCGCGGAGGAGCCGAGCCCCGCGGCCGAGCCCAGCCCCGCGACGGCCGAGAGCTTTCCCCGGAAGCCGCCCGCCGAGCCCCAGGAGGATGCAGGAGACCACGCAGCATTTCCCAGCAAGGCAGAGGAGGAAGAGCTGGACTCAGGAAAAGAGAGGCTGGCGGTGGGAGAGCCGGCAAGCACAGCAGCTGCACCAGCCCCAGTGACAAGTACAGCAGCATCAGTTGAGAGTTCTGAAGGTTTTGAATGGCCTTTGGGTATCCTTGGGACCTGCCTGCTGATTGTGATGGGGATCAGCATGTTGGCACACACACAGACTGTGTTCTACCCACAACCATTTTGTCTGATCTCAAAAGTTAAGCAGAGTCAGGTTTGGGTCTTGTCTGGGGTTAGACGAGGATATGGGGGACCAAGAGGTTTTCCCCAAAGCTGGACAGCCAGGAGTGGCAGGGTGTGTGGGACAGTATGGGCAAGTATCTAGTCCACTGGGCCCCTCCAGTGCTTTGGAAGCGTCGGAGATGGAAGGCAGCTGTATGGAGTCCCCGGCAACAAGCTGCAGAAACTGCTTAAGGGGACAGTGAATTATTTTGAGCCTGGTGAGCCCATGGCACTTCAGGCCATCAGAGCAGAGATGCAACATAGAGATGGACTCATGATCGAGGGGTGGACTTAGCAATGGACACTATTGCCCAGGTTATTCACGAGTGTGAACACTGCACACAGTCTCTCCTGCTCTGGAAGACTGTTACAAGAGATGGAGCCTGACATCATGGACCAGATGGACTCAGCAGCTTTATAGGGACTGGTCCATGCACTTAGATAAGAGTGCACTGAGATAAGAGCGATGGTATATTGAAAATGTGGGATCTGAGCATGACGTGAATGGTATGGAATAAGGGGTGGATAATGTCCTGGGTTCAGCAGTAGCAGTCATTTTTTCCCCTTCTTGGTAGCTGGTGCAGTGCTGTGTTTTGACTTTCAGCTCGGGAACGAAGCTGATAACAAGCGATGTTTTGGTTTGGCCAAGGACTTTGTGAGCCTCATGCTCTGCCAGGGAGGAGGGGAAGCTGGGAGGAAGCAGAGACAGGACACCTGACCCAAACTGACCAAAGAGGTATTCCATACCACAGCACGTCATGCCCAGGATGTAACTGGGAGTGAGCCGGAAGGGCTGGGAGACTGGAGGGTTGGAGGAGGTATCGGTCAGAGCTTGGTCGGGCTGGGGGGGGCGAGTTATCGGTCGGCTGGTGGTGAGATGATGTATTCTCTTCCCTTGTTATTTCCTTTATCATTATTATCATTGGTGGTAGCAGTAGTGATTTGTGTTATACCTTAGTTACTAAACTGTTCTTATCTCAACCCGTGGGAGTTGCATTCTTTTCGATTCTCCTCTCCGTCCCTCCGAGAGCAGGGGGAGGGCAAGAAAAGGGGGGGAAGTGAGCGAACGAATTACCTGACTGGGTTTAAACCACGACAAAAAGTAAAGGCAAGATGACAGCCAAGTCAAGAACACAAAAATGAAGGTCTAAAAGACTGTGAATTGAAAGGATGAAGCCAGCAGATTCAGTAGTTACAAAATCATAGAATAGTTTGGGTTGGAAGGGACCTTAAAGCTCCTCCAGCTCCAACCCCTACCACAGGCAGGGGCACCTTCCACTAGAGCAGCTTGCTCCAAGCCCCTGTGTCCAATCTGCCCTTGAACACTGCCAGGGATGGGGCAGCCACAGCTTCTCTGGGCACCCTGTGCCAGCGCCTCAGCACCCTCACAGGGAACAGCTTCTGCCTAAGAGCTCATCTCAGTCTCCCCTCGGGCAGGTTAAAGCCATTCCCCTTGGCCTGTCCCTACAGGCCCTTATCCAAAGCCCCTCTCCAGGTTTCTTGTAGCCCCTTTAAGCACTGGAGCTGCTCTCAGGTCTCCCCTTAAGGGGCCTTCTCTTCTCCAGGCTGAACCAGACCAGCTCTCCATAGCAGAGCTGCTCCAGCCCTCAGTGCATGTTCATGGAGCTTCTTTTGTGTTGCACTAGGGTGTCTCGAACAGAAAGTAAACCAGCACAGAAGCAAAAACCAGAATCGATGGAAAACCTGGGGTTAGGATGAAGGGAAATAGAAGAAAAGAAAGTTGTCAAGTCTTCAGAAAGTACAAGGAAATGTGAATAAAACTGAAAACTAAACTGCTAGGTATATCTGAAAATGACAGCTATACATAGCAGCCCAAATCTATGCTGCTCCTGCACAAAACTTCTTGACAGTGAAGCACTTAAGCCACACAGACTAATCAGAGAGAAAGGAAGGACAGAGTCCTAAATAGAGTATCATAGTGGGAGGGCAGTACTAGTCATCCCAGCATCCAATTACACTGGAATGAAACAGTCCTACAGAAAAATCAATCAGAAAGCTGTGGAAAATGGTTTTAGGCAAGAGTCAGACTTCAGCAAATTTCTCTGCTGGAGTGAGCTGTGCTACAGTGAAGCATCAATATGCTCTCCCAAGAATATTCCTTCCCAAAATAAACTCACCCTGAACAACAACAAACTTCCTCTTTATATTATGTGTTTCAGGTCAACCACTTCTTACAGTTTGATCTAAACCCATCTATACTGTAAAAATAATGATCAAGGTTGTCACTGTCACCGGGGCAAAACATCATCTTTACATCCAAGTTTCCATGAAAAATTCCACCACCCCCCCAACCCATCTCTACTAATGCTTTATCTGAATTATGGGCCAAAATCGCTCCAGGGATAACTCAGGTACTGCAATGACCAGCAGATTTATTCATAACTGGCCATAACTTGCTCCCTTTACACCAGAGTTATGTTTCACAACATCCTCCTGCACCTCCACTGGAGATGCAGCACTACAATCTGTATCAGGACAGTGTTTTGCAATTTGAAAGGCTTCTCACTGCCATGCTTAAAAGAGCGAATTACCAGGAGTGAGGGAGACCACCAAGGGACCTGGACAGCTTCTCCCAGTCCCAAGGTATAGACTGTTTTTTAATTATTCTTTATTTAAAAACACGTAGCCCACACAGAGCTACATTAAGATCTTTAAAGTGATCGGACAACAGTAACGTCCACAGCCCAGGGAGAAATCTAAAGGCTATTTTCAGCCACAGTGCCCCTAACAGCAGACACAAGATACTCTAGCATTGCATTTTTTTCTTCAAAGCTACAATAATTTCACAGCATTTGCACAGAAGCACAAAATACTTGGTCACATCTTTACTAATGATTAGGTTCTAAACAAATTTTCACTGGTTTCTTTTTGCTATTGGTCAACTTCTTAATCTTAAAAATCATTACAATTATTGGCCTTTACTTAGCAAACATTTGGAAGCCCCTCAAGTCTACTACAGACATAACTATGTTTCTGTGCGCTTCTTTGTGCTTAACTGATCACCCTCAAATGTCACACATGGAAACAAATGGGGGAAGGAGGGGGAATATAATTCATCAATATCATAGAATGGTTAGAGTTGGAAGGGATCTTAAAGTTCATCCAGTTCCAACCCCCTGCCATGGGCAAGGACACCTTCCACTAGAGCAGGCTGCTCCAAGCCCCGTCTAACCTGCCTTGAACACTTGAACACGTGGCTTCATTCATTTGAAAGTACTTGAAGAATAACCCACCAAATACATTTTATTTACAGCTCTAGCACTAGCCTGCTGACCCAGGCAGCAACAAGCTGCAGAATATGGTCAGGCTGGTTTTAGCAGTATTTTGAAAAGTACATAAAAATGTGAACTTAGCACCTCTGGATCATAGGGGAGAAAATTGAATTCAGCCTCTGTCCTCTCACTTCTGAAGACGAAGGATGGCACAGGACATAGCAAACATCCTCCTACCTGGAATGTATTATAAATTATGGATCACATCCCATAAAACTTCACCGAAACCAGCATATTCAAGAACCCTTTTTGTACAAGCTTTATATAAGCTAAATAAATCAGTATTACTGAAAATCCCCAAACCCAACCAACCAAGACCCCTCCACACAACACTACAGCTTTAAAGTTGTTCTTATCTTTCATTCACTTCTTTCCAAAAACTGGACTCAAAACATAGATAAAATGCTATTTTAGAACTTCAGTGCATTGAACTGAGAAGGACTGACATTAAAGAGCTACTACAGTTCATATACCCTCAAACAAGATGTGCCAAGGAAAACACGCATGTATCAACACAGAAAGCTCCATTAATTCATCCTGTTCACAGCATACACAAACAGTGCTTGGTTTTGATTTATGACCACTGCTAACTGCTAATTAGCAGGCTTAGAGCAGAGATACCAAGAAGCTTGCTCTGAAAAGCAAGCTAGAGTGGTTTCGACAAGCTTGAGTAGTTAAATTATCAACACAGTACAAGTCACAAGCACTATGCATAAACTCTATGGCCAGCAGGGAATACAGACAGGGTAAAACTTCTTCTCCATTGGGAAACAAAGTTTTCTTTGCTGCTTTGCAAGACTCTTCAAAAGAAGAAAAAAGCCAAAACACAAACCCATAATGTCCATATCGAGGTTTTCTTTAGGAAAAAGCTAAAAAGTCCATATTCCTATATTGATGGTCTCTATCACTAGAGCTTCAGAATGGCTTCCGTGTATTCCTCTGCATTATCCTCAGCCATGCTAGACTCTGAAAGTAAAACAACAATGACCTGCTGTTCTGGATGCAGCTGACTTATGATGATCTATAGTTTTAGATGGAGGCTTCAGATTAAAGCGTTGTGCCAAACACCCTCTCTGAACCCAGTAAACTGACCCAGGCTCTCAACAAGCTACAAGGCAAAAAGCGAGAAGGGGAGTATCCATGGATCCACAGCATGGCTCAGACCAGGAACAAATGGACCACCACATCTGTGCAAGAGCCAACTCTGCACTTAATTTTTAAGGCTGTAAGTGGTCTTTGTTAAACATGAATCATGTAAGTCAGGAAAACACAGATTTACCCAGAGGATTAATGAATACACTTAGTGATACTTCGAGGACAGAAAGGGCAGGACAAAAAACACATGTAAGCCTTCAAGAGGGAACACCCAATGAGCTCACATGTAACAAAAATGGCAAGAAAGTTTCTGATGAAAGAGGGATGAAGAACTGACGCTTACAAAAAGGCCCCATGGTACAATATTCAGAACAATTCCCAAAGCTTCAGTGGAACATCAGCAATTGCATTAATTGTGAACAGAATGTCTGCACAACAACCCAGGCATGGTACCCACCAGACTCAGCCAAACAAGTTTCCCCAGCAGATCTGCTTTTTAATAAGTTAAGTGGCATCTCATTTACCCTACCTTTCAGAGAAACACGGTATACCACCTCTACCTCACTCAACTGTGTGATTCCAATGTGTC
This sequence comes from Pezoporus occidentalis, assembly GCF_034315485.1. Classification (NCBI taxonomy): domain Eukaryota; kingdom Metazoa; phylum Chordata; class Aves; order Psittaciformes; family Psittacidae; genus Pezoporus; species Pezoporus occidentalis. The sequence goes on from NW_026912854.1 coordinate 2,408,752, forward strand.
CTCAAACTCATTTACAAGGACTTAGTCACCTCAAAGAGATGACAAAAAGCCGTGGTATTCAGTGGGTCTGAGGTAAGAGAAACCCTTGTGGGTATTGGGTGTGACAACCTCTCATGGCATACTGAAAGAAGCCAAACTCAAATTCACCTCTGCTAGCAGACCTGACCAAGGGAACTTCCCCATGAAGCCCAGTTCCCCGCTGTCCCTGACCACCTCACCAGCAGCCAGCCACACAGCTCCCACTTCCCCAGAAGCACCCTGTGCTAAATCTGAACTGTGGGCTTTAAACCGAGAGGGCTGCAGGAATATCTGTTCTAGATGTATTTTTCTACCTTTTTACCCACGGAAATTCATTTACTAATTATTTTTGCAAATCAGAATTTACATCTCAAGCTTAAGCAGCAATACAAGGAGTTTGTCTCTCATTTTCCCATTCCCCTTCAGTGTTTTTCCCACCTTCACACTCAGCAGATCAAGTCCTCACTTTCTCCCAGAATAGCTTCAAGAACCACAGCTTTTGCTTCCTTCTAGAAGCAGAAAACTCTAAAGCTGTACATATGTTTTGACATATGCAGTCACTTTGTTAGAATCTGTGGAAAGAGCTAAAGATTTGAACAGTAAGTAATAAAAAGCCTTCCGGAAAGGGTCCAAAGTACTTGAACAAAAAAAGCTGCAGCCTGAAACATCAGAAACAAGAGCATTACAATTTACTGGACATGAAAGGATGCTAAATATATTCAACTGCACTGCCATGACACAGCAGCTTGAACAGAACAGGTAGAAAGGCAAGGAAGACACAGCCCTTGATCTTCCATTCTCAGAAGAATAAGCATAATCAAGGCACAATTTAACTAACAAGTCATACATGATGATCTATAAGAAACAAAGGCAGTCTTCTTAGTTATCTGAGTCTTCTTAGCTGGAAAATAAAAAGCTATCAGTTGTTTATTTCTCCTGGGGTTTCTTTTACAGAAACCACCTCATTTAAAAGCTTCTCACTGTACCAAGAAAACCCAGCTGAGTCTTTTTTAAAGCTTTTTTTTAATCCTTTCGTAAAAGGATTTGATACCTATCATATAACTTCAGCTATGCAGAGGCTTCACACAAAAAAACAAAAGGACAGGAATCTTACACAGCAAACTGAGAATGCAGCTCATAAGAAGTAAAAGAAGCAATGCATTGATTATGTAATCACAGACTGGTTATGGTAGGAAAGGAGCTTAAGATCATACAGTTCCAACCCCCCGCCATGGCCAGGGATGCCTCATACTACAGCAGCTTGCTCAAGGCTCTATCCAACCTGGCCTTGAACACCGTCAGGAATGGGGCAGCCACAGCGTCTCTGGGCACCCTGTGCCAGTGCCTCAGCACCCTCACAGGGAACAGCTTCTGCTTATCGATTCCTCTTCATAATAAATAGGTAACATGTATTGAGGGGTTCATGTCGTTTGGACATACTGTCAGTACTAGGATATGACCAGAAATATCTTTTGTGAAAAAAGGGGTATTATAAAAACATAAGATACTTCAGGGGGAAAACTCAGGAGTGGAAACATTCTGCCAACCTCAATTTGGCACACACGCCTACTGCTCTGAAAGATACCATAATCTGCAGCATTCCTAACTATGTCAAAGCTAATCTCTGTTTTCTGTAGAGTTAAAAGTGCTACAAGCTCTCAGATTCTTATCCAAGAAGAGCCAGCCTCAAGCTTCATCTACACTGGCAATGAATGCTGTCAGAACAATGTGCCTACCTGAAGAAAACTAGGAGTTTCTAAACGTCATGCGACTTCTAGGAAATACAGACTCTTCCAGCGGAGCTGCAAGGGTCTAGGTCTCAGTAGCTGGGCAAACAGAAAACAGCTTTCTCCTCCTTACTGAAAACCTACAGCCACCAAGAAAAAGCAAATCCCACCAGTTTATTATTGATTAGATGGGAATGTGGTTCTGGAGAATTCAAAGTTTTACAGTCAAGTACCTGGATGAAAATGTAAATTAAGCCTCTAACTGCTTACCTGGAGAGAGAGGGCAACTTCTCAAGAGGGAACATTCCATAAAGCACAAATACCAACAGCACAAAGTTATGCAATATCTCCCCAACACCACAGGACAGAGCCAGGAAAGATTCATCGTAGAAAGATACATCTAAGTTAAACCACTTAGGAACAGGCAAACAACTACAGAACACAACATGACAGCTCAAGGGGAGAATGACTTTAACCTGCCAGAGGGGAGACTGAGATGAGCTCTTAGGCAGAAGCTCTTCCCTGGAAGGGTGCTGAGGCGCTGGCACAGGGTGCCCAGAGAAGCTGTGGCTGCCCCATCCCTGGCAGTGCTCAAGGCCAGGTTGGACACAGGGGCTTGGAGCAAGCTGCTCTAGTGGAAGGGGTCCCTGCCTGTGGCAGGGGTTGGAGCTGGAGAAGCTTTAAGGTCCCTTCCAACCCAAAACCAGTCTGGGATTCTGTGATCTTTATGAAGCACTGTTGTTGGGCTTTTTTATTCTTGCTTCATTGTAATAAATGATTTATTTAAATATTAACTATAATCAACGTTCCCAGGTTTTTTCCAAAAAAATTCCCTTTTTTTTTTCTATTTTTAGGCTGACAGCAGCAGTTGAGGGAATTGGGAAGCACACAATGTTGGCAAACATAACTGTACTTGAATAAGCAGAAAAAATTCTCTGCATCTGCCATCAGCTCATCTTACTCACTAGTACCAGGGAAGCCTTTCTTACCCTGCTTTCTCAACAGCACAAAAAAATGACACAATAACATGAGTTTTACAATGCTAAAGGAATAAGATAATCAACTACAGGTTTACTCATGTATGATCTTTTCTGTTAGACTTCATTAATAGAGACATGCATTGACAAAGGTCTTCACATTCTGCATATTCAAATTAGAGTCATTCAAACAAGAACTGTGATTGTGTGCAATTTAATTGAACACTAATTTCTGTCTGAGGTAACCCTATTTAATCAGTTTCTCATTAACCAGATACTGTGAATGGCCTACCTTCACCTGATTAGCAAGTGCAAAGATGTTAGGACACAAATACAGCCAAATTCTAAAGGGTATTAGATCCATAAAAATTCCAGAGTCCTTTCAAACAATCAGCATTTTCCATCTTCCTGAGCTCTACTTCTGGTTGAAAAGGCATAAAAGCACTGTTACAGTTTAGCCTTTCTTGAGACAAAGTGAATCCACCTAAATGGTAACATGAGAAAGCTGAATAGTCAAGACTCCTATGCAGCATCTCATCCATATGGATCTCTAAACGTGTAGGTGTCAACCCCTTTCTAATTAGACAGGTGTATTAAAATGTTTTGCAATTAGTTGTAGAATAAATGCTTTTACTGTTACTTGAAGCAGAAGATAGGTTTTGAGTAGAACCTCAAACAGCCCAAGTATCTGCAGAGTTCATAAATACTTCCTCCGAGTCAGTTTTGTTTCATTCAGTTAACTGAATGCTTGCCATTTGACATAAATGACCCAAAGCAGATACCTTCACAGCCAAATAAAAGTTTGGACACTGCCCTCAGTTCAAACCACAGTTCATGAGCGTATAAAAGTCACACCCTTTTACTTACTGTATAATTGAAATGACTGTAATAATTAAATTGTTGCAATTCAAGGAATAGTTATGGTTAAAATTTGCCCCCATCATCAACATCTCAACTCATTACTTTGCATTCAGTCACTAAACACATTTGATCATAGAAAGACATCAGTATTAGAGCTCAAGACCAACAGATAAAAGGACCAAAGTGTATAGGGCTACATTTGAAAAGCAGTAGGTATTTCCTCATAAGAAGAGCCCGTGGATTTAGCTTTCCAACCACTAGACTGTGTTCATCTATTAAGTGAATTAATGAGTGATGTGCATGACTGGATTAAGCTCTACACATATCCCAGCAGAAACAGGGACTGATTCTTCAAAATAAAGAAGAGAAGATATTTCCCTGAAGGGGAACTGGTTTAGTTTTTTAGCTTCAGCTACTCAGGAAGAATTTGGATACAACATATGCCCTTGAAATAATAATTCAAATGAAGGCTTTATGTACTATAGACACCCCAGACCATAAAAGAATGAAAATGGAAAAATCCCTGCACAACTTTACAGAGCCAGTGAATATAAAATGCTATTTTCATTGACACAGTAATCAACATGCAGGAGGGAATTTGGTGTAGCAGCAAGCAGTGCTCTTCAAGCTGTGACTTTACCAGGGTTTTAGTAAAGCTCACCAACAGACCACAGATGGCAATGCTGTGGAACATACTTGCCTTTGCTCATCCTGCTCAGACTAACCCTGGCATTAGTCCCGTCACATGGGCTTCAGAGTACATGGAAACAAGGTGGTTGGGATTTTGTTTAAACACTTTCTCTCTACATCAGAAGACATAGCAAAGAAAAAGCCCTTCAGTATGAGGGTGCTGAGGCGCTGGCACAGGGTGCCCAGAGAAGCTGTGGCTGCCCCATCCCTGGCAGTGCTCAAGGCCAGGTTGGACACAGGGGCTTGGAGCAAGCTGCTCTAGTGGAAGGGGTCCCTGCCTGTGGCAGGGGTTGGAACTGGAAGAGCTTTAAGGTCCCTTCCGACCCAAACCAGACTGTGATTCTATCACTCATACTACCAAGGTTACCTTTGGGCTTTCCAGGGCAAGGAACATCATGCACTAAACATCTGCAAAGAGACGATACAATTTCTCCTCCTGTCTTCAGCTCTGTTGCTGGGAGCACAGAAGAATGGTTAGCCCCAAACCTGTGCAACCACCTCAAAGGTTTCTACATTCCTCCAGTGTTTTGCCAGAGGTCTAGAGATACAAGATTAGAATTCTGGTGACCAAAAGGTAATTTCAGAAGGGAAACTACCCTAAAAAGAATTACAATTAAACCTGAACACTATTTTATGTTGCTGACCTCTCCACAGGTCAGTAAGCAGAACAACATCACACACTATCCACAGCCCAACCAAGAAAACTGATGTTCAGAGTAAAGCTTGTCTTCAGCTCTTTTAAAGAGCTCCTTCTGGTATTTACTTTTGCCATCCTACATGAAGACAATGGTATTTGTACTAAAGGGTATTACATTCATTGCTCAAAGGCCTCTTTGAGACTGGCCCACTTGTCATGGAAAGCATTTTCAGACATCAATAGCTAGTAAGGAAAACAGTGAAGCACAAAATAACCGGAAACTGACAATAAACTTTCTCATACCTTAAACCAAGGGAGAACAGATGGTAAAAGAGAACTGCCGACTTCCAAGAAAAACAACAAAGTTAACTTTCAGAAGCCTTACGATTCCGTTTTAACTCTGCAGTGTGGGGCACTAACTTCAATGGTACCTCCTCATCAGAAAAGTCAGGTGGATGTGAAGGCAAATCAAACACAGTTTAATAGAGATATAAAGTAAGTATTTTACAGATTTGCATCATAGGGGCTGAGGAGATACATATAGATGAAAGCTTAACTAGCTCTTTACCCAATACTGTATCACAGCAGAACCATTCAGATCTTTCATAAACCAACTGCAGAATATTCCTGAGACTACCTTATTTGTAACAAAAAACAGATTATTCCATAAGAGTACAAATCCAGCTAAATTAAAATCCTTTAATTTAATGAACTGTTGGTCTGACTGGCAACAACCAGAGTCTTAATAACAGGCATCTCCATCACAGCAGAACAGAACATTTTGTTGTATCACTGGCAAGTTAACATTTAAGGTCAAAAAATACAGGTCTTCAACGAGACTAGATCAAGGAGAGCAAGTTCCAAAGCCCTGGAACAAACTGAAGGTTGATGCCACGTGCTTCTAAAATAAGTGATCCCCTACCATGCTTCTGAATATAAAGCACAGTATTTCTACCTTGAAGGACAGGAGACCTGGGCAATGTGGATCAAGGCAGTAACAACAATCATCACCCACGTGTGTGTGCAATGAAGCCCCTTTGCTGCTCCATGCCATTCCAGCTTATCCAGTGTCCCCAGCTCTTTAGCTGATAATTGTATTTTTCAGCAGTGGTTTGTTTCACAGTTCTTCATCTTCAAGCAATGCTTGTGCTGCAAAGTGCTCCACAAACATCCAGCAACTGCTTTCAGACTACTGAATGAGCATGTTTTTCACTGGCTTAAAACCTCATCGGCAACGGAGGTCAGTATTTCAGTGATACAAACCAGAACTGCTTGTGAAATTGGGAGATCAGCACCCTCCAAAAAGCTTTCACTTCAAGCTTAATATAGGGAAGGAGCTACATTGAATAGTATCATTACACACTTAATACAGCTTATACCAACACTGACAGAAATTTAGCATAATTCCAAGACAGAGTGTAAGGGCTCTTCCATTTGTGGTCTTGGTATGCGTGACAAAACTACCTACAGTGAAAAACTGGGATGGAAGTTAAAGGCTGATAGAAACTCAGACAGAAAAACTAGCTTGATCAAACAGCTTCACCTCCAACCACTAAGAAGTTTAAATTTGCTGACTTAAACATCATAATATGGTGACTGGAAAAAACATCAGACTACACCAGAAAACAAATGAGAAAAACTCTTCTTGGAAGATGTTCATTCGCTTTCATAAAAGAAATTGCAGACAGGAATATGGTATCAACTCTAACTTGACACTGAATCTGTTCAGAAGCTCAACAGAAAACATCCAAAACCCAGAACCATGTAACCATACTATGTACGGAAAAACACAGGGAAAAAGAAGCAAATCTAACAGCTTCAAATGGATTCACAGTGAAGATCTGAACTACTGCAAAATCAGCCAAAGGGAAAACACGCACATTGAATCAGAAGATTCACAATTAATGGGCCACAGTGGCTTTAGTACAGTTATAGACCACAAATACTCCAGCCAAGAATATCACTTTGGTTGCAATAGTCACCTAGTCATTCATGAGGCTGTCTGCACCTTGATGCAGCAGCAAGCCTGACATTTTCAGCCAACAGAAAGAAAGAACCAGGTTTCAACTCCTACAGTATATTTATCTACACAAAAACCTGATTTCTACTTTGAATTTTACTCTAGGCTTGTAGAAAGACTGCCCCAAAACAGTCCTGCAGTAAACTGGCACCTGATCATCAAAGGCTAAGGAACTAGAAACGGCAGCAGTGACTTCTAACAAGTCACTCCTTACAAGATGTACAACATCTAGCTCACACCCTACCCATGCAGCACGACAGCTCAGGACAACTGTTCACTTTTGAAGGCAGAATCAAAAACCTGGTTTGGCCACCTGATAACCACTTTAAGAGGTAAAACATAACCATTAGTTAGGTACCTTCTCTAAGATGTGGTTAAGTTCACACATTACATTAAACACCATCACATCTGCGCATCCCTGGCGGTGTTCAAGGCCAGGATGGATGAGTTTTGGAACAAACGGTCTAATGGAAGGTGGGAAGGGGCTGAAACTAAAGCAGCTTTAAAAGGTCCCTTCCAACCAAACCATTCCATGATTCTATGATAACCAGAACATCATGCAGTGACTAATTATTCTAATATAAAGCAAAAAGAAAAAACAATAGATTATTCATTTCAGTTAAACTGCGACCTACAAACCTGTCACCAACAGGAGCAAGAACCAGCTTCCAACACTGATCTCACCATAGTGAGCAAGCATACTGTAACAGCTTAAATACCAATAGAGTAAGCGTGCATTTGTGTCAATGTGTGCATACATTTACATGCAAATTCAGCAAGTACATTTTTATTTAGGAATCAAATAAAACCCTGGTAAGGCAAGGTAAGAAAAACCACCCAGAGCAATAAAATTTATGCAGTTAGAAATACAGCAAAAGTTCCAGCTGGCCTGAAGACAGCTAATACCATGACAAGATTAATTATGTAGGCAAGGATGGAAAACTCCACACAGCTTAAAAAAGAGACAGTGAAGATGACACCTACACAGTGCAGAGCACAGTATCTCATGAGATGGTTTTCATAAAAGTCCCTGAATACTTCTATTAGAGAACCAGTTTTAAATACAGAGGGATGTAAAAGAATTCATATTATTTGTTATGAGACTGTCATGAAAATGATACATGAAATAGAAAAATGTTTTCAACAGAATCATCACCTGTTTAAAGAAATAAAGCCCAATTAGTTTACAGTCAGATTTTGCCAGATTATGGGTTTGCAACCATACACTGAGGGAGAAGGCTCTTCCCTCAAAAACCATCGCCAGGAACAAAGAACTTTCATAGATAAATTAGGCTCTGACCAAAATGCAGTTCAGTTGAGTTTCAATCCAAAAATCACCAAAGCTTTACAAAAACTTTCCTTAATTTTTCTAAGCAATATTTTAATATAATGCATCGTACATAAGGTTAGCTGTTAGAACTCAAAGATTTGTATGACAGCAGGCATCTAGCAAGAGATCACAGAATCACGGAACGGTTTGGGCTGGAAGGGACCTTAAAGCTCATCCAGTTCCAGCGCCCTGCCACGGGCAGGGACACCTTCCACTAGAGCAACCTGATGAAAATGAAAGGGGTAATTCTAAATCAGAACATGATCCATCACCAGGAGACACCAGTATCAAACCAGTTCAAGTTTTCTTCAGTGAACAATAAAAGCATTTTCAAGTCATATGTGCTTTTTGTTTAACATAGCTTCCCAGTCTTGCAAAATACAGCCCTCTCCTTGGCATCCACGCCAAACAACCATGTTTGGCCAAAGCATTTGAGTGCCTGTATAATTACAAATGAAACACTATGACAATACTAACACATGAGTTTTTGCTTTAAGTTGTAATCTACAGGTGATCTACGAGGCTAAAGCAACAATTAGAAAACAAAACAGACGATTATAGGAGAGGTTTCAAAACAGCTTTTTCAGAATCAAAGCTAGCAATGCGTTGCTCACAAACAGGAGATGTGTAGGAAGGTCCTCTAGAAAGCCACTTGACTGTGTGTTACACTTTGCAAATCAGATGAATTTTAAACAAATAAATACATAAACGTTAAGAGTCCAACCTCTGAGAAGGCTCAGGAAGCCCAAATGCCTTCAAGTACACAGCTCTAGGAAAAGGCACCCTAAATAGTTATTTTTAAGTACATAAAGTCTATAGGAGAAAAGAATTTTTAGAAATGACGGCTTTGCATCCCCTTGGGCGTTGGTTCAAATCCCACGTTCCCAGCGTCATTCCAATACAAGGACAAAAGAGGGATTTCCTGATTCAGCATTTGGAAAAGAGACACGCTGAAAAGCAACTCTGTTCCACACCTCATTACACTGAAACAAAGAGAAAAACACACCCACTACTTCAGCAAGTGTAATTACATTAATAAACAGACACAGCTACAGTGTCACAATTAAGCTTTTCCTTAACTGTGAGCTGGTAACTGTGGTAGTACTCCTGCTGGAAGTTCTCTTTTCTTAAGCATCTGACTTCAGCATATAATTTCCTCCAAAAAGCCTCTACAGCAGAGATATCCAGAGAATATGCTTTGGGTTTCAAACAGACCAAATATTTACGTTAGGTTCTCAAGTGTTTTGACAGCTACCTTATACTTTTAAGGGATTACAGAAGGTTATGAAGGAAGCAGCCTACCGAGGCCAACTTGACATTTTTTTTTCCACAGGTGAGCTCTTGTATTTCAGATCAGTCACTTTAAACCATGATTTAAAAGTCTTCTCATGAAAGCATCAAGAATGAAGCTCAGCTTAACACATATTTCTGCCTACTTTATATCTTACCCTTGGAGGAGGTGCTTGTTAGTTTTTACTCTACAAAACCAAGCCATTTCAGGAGCAGCGTGGTTTCAACAACTGATGAGCCTTCTGGAATAGGATTCCTACAGAATTCATTGTCTCAACAAAGATTTTTAAAGACAAATTGATGTCCAGTGACAACTGATCAATAAGGAAAAGAAAGGGTTATCTTGGGTCTTCAGGTTCTTAAGGAAAGTTTATAAATACTACCAAAAGAAACCATACAACCTAGAGAAAACAAATACAGTTAAGGAGATAGAAATGTTAAACTGTTTATCATGGCTAAACATTATGGAGTAACTCCAGTTACTCTCTAAAGGTTAACTTTTCAATGGTTCTTAAAACATTAAATATAAAAAGGATATTTTAACATCAACTTTTTGTATTTGTGTGTGTGTGTCGTTTATAAACACTTCACCCATTAGTTACATTTCATGTAAATACCAGAACACCTGGAAATTAGCAAATATTTACAGGAAAGACATCACTAGCATTAAGCCTCAAAAACAGCAACCTCACTGAGCTCTGCCTTCAAGAGCAAGCCCCACATGGCTGTAAGAAGCCACTTCCAAAGCAATGCCCCCAGCCAGCTCAGAGAAGGAATCCCTGCACCCTGAACCTGCTCTAGGCTATTCGACAACTACTTGGCCTTCTGCACACCCAAATTTAAAAGCCCTCTCTCCAGCTTCACTGGCACAAGAGAAGGCAGGAAGCCACCACATCAGCTCCAGGGCAAAGACAGTAACTCAACAGCCTGGGGAGTAAGTATTTTATTGAGTTCAGTAAAACTGACCTATCCCCCTGCAAAAATGCTGACTGGAAACACTGTCAGACCTGTTGGATGCTGTACTTACTGCTTCCTCAGAGACAAGTATCACACATAGTTAAACTCAAAACCGAGTTGTTTTTACAGCAATCGCTACACCTGTACAACTGCACTGGCAAGCCCCCCTTAACAGGCTGGATCTGCTGAATTTCTGTACTATGCATTTCAAGACCAAAAAGCCAGGTATCATGCTATGTACATCTGTTAAGTTTAACTGATTATTCCAGACTAAACAAACAACTGGAAAAGAGTTTCTATACAAATGCATAGCTGCAATATCAAGCCTCACAGATGCCTGAAAACAGCTGGAGACAGATCCCAGATCCCAAACATGATTCATTTTCTTCCTTGTACCTGTTTAGCAACTACAAGCATTGTTTTTCCCACTTTTTCATGTCAGAACAAACAGGTGCCTATAAATAAAGCAGACTAGTACTTGTGCAGTAAAGAGCAGCTATGCATGCACGACTCTTGGTAGTAGAAAGAGCAAGGGAATACTTTAGATTACCTCCAAGTGATGATACATTCAGTATTCTTACTCAGCCAGCTGTCCACCATTTACAGATTAGCATTACATTCTGAAGTTTTAACTTTTAATAACTAGATTATAAATAATTCAATTTACTATTACAGAACTGTATCACAATGTCAGCTAAAGACCTCGACACAAGTCAAAACACATCATCTACAAAGAGGAACACAGCAACAATTATAATTCTAAGAATCTAATTGCACATTACAATATTACCAACCAGTGACCAGTAATACACAAACTATTCCATCTTCTTATTTAAAATACACATATTTTTTCAGGGCATATTATTATCAGGCACATCACTTGTAAATAAAACAATTTCTTCCTCTCATTCCTCTCCAGATTACTGAAAGATCAGCCACCATTTGGGTTAAACACTCACTTTCAAGTATCTGACTTCTATACTTGGGGTGGAAGGAGACAATTAGATGTACTTATAAAACTGCTGCCAAACCCCCAGTAATTTCCAGACAATGATAAGAAATTCCTATACAAATGTATTAAGTCTCAGTAGTAAGTAAAACAGTGTTAAAACTGGTAACAACATTTTCTGATCAATAACTCATTTTTAATCTAATTTTGGACCAACTTTTCCTCTCAACAGTGACCATTTTCTACAGTTCTCCTACATGCAACTGCATTAGGCTGAACTACAGGCAGACGTAAGAACACCAAGGTAATGTCACACACTTCCTCCAGTTCTAATACATCACTACATCTACTGCTTCTGCTTTAAGTGACTTGGTTTTTGTGAGAATGAAACTTGGAAGTACAACTTATACCCCACTGTGGAATAATACTGAAGACACCTCCCTCCCTCCATCCTCCCTTTTTCCTGCAGGTAGCAGAAAATTAAATTTTTTTTAAGGTTATATACAGATTTATAGCAAACAATGAATTCTGTACTTGGATTCTGGATTACAAAAGACCTGTAATCAAGTCCCCAGAGAAAAAGGCAACCTCAGATTCTAAAATTCTAATTCACTTTGTAATCTAAAGAAAACTAAAGTGACCTGCAACGAGTTTACACCAATTTGACCTTGATTTCTAGCTCTGTCAATGATACTGTTATGTTACAAGCTACATATACATAATGACTGCACAAGACATCCATTGCAGCGATGACAAACCAAAGCATTATCAAGCTAATCAAATTACAAAAGATAAAGGTAGACATTACCAAAGAGACAGATGGCTATTATAAAACATTTATTATTATTAGTTATTATATTAATCACTGTATATCAAAACCGGGTCACATATCCAGTATACGTACATATATACTCAACCTTAGTAACAGTCTGCTATCATACAAGAACTCAAACAATGGAGAAAAAAAAGGCAATCTGATGTCCTAGCAGGAGAGCGGTCATTTTGGGTCATCACTGAAGCCTAAATGAACTGCTCTGCATTGCATTATCCATTCATCCTAACAAGAATTTCCCATTCTCTGTAGTCCACAGGGAGCATACTGTTTACATTTGGTTTTCTTTATAACCATACAAACTAGGAAGGTCTGTTTAAATTAAAGCTTTGATTTTGTAGCATAGTTTTGTGGCCACAGACGTGCAGGACATACAGGATCCTGCTGCCTGGTTATGTACAAGGAAAGATTCCGATGTTACTTTTGGATGCCAGTTTGCCTTGTTGCACTCAACTGTAAAAGCAGTTCTATTGTTTTCTTCAAATAAAAATCCATGTTCAAATTATTTCTATTCTGTCATACTTGCAAGTCACATTTTAGAGTAGATCCACACCACTTTTTCCTTAGACTATATGAACTACACAGTTCTCTTTATTTTCCTCATCTACTTGCATACTGGACAACACGCTCTTTTTAGCCACTCTAGATTTACCAGCCTAGAAGCCAGATTTTCTCATAAGACCATACAAAAAACATATGTGTGTGTGCATATATATATATATCTCTCTCAATCAGTATCACAGATTACGAACTACATTAATATACTTTTAGCAATCTCCACTCAAAACAAACTTACCTACTACCATGAGTGTGAATTCAAATCCTCTCTTCACAGACTTGCGGTAAACCTGATTTGGAAGATTTGCAAACCCCACATATCCTTCAAGGTTCTTCTGTTGCTATGGCAAGAGACACATACAAAAGTTAAAAGAAAAGCTTGTGACTTCTTCCTTTGCTTCCATTAGTTATTTAAACATTAACAAGAACAACCAGATTAGAATAAAATCAACTTTGTTTCCATGCCCATTTGAAATACAGGCAACTAGTACGATTGTAGCTTTCTTGTACTCCCAAGGGTCATGGTGGTAATGCCCCAATATGATGGGGATTAACTTGATTTTTACTTCTGGGGGCACAACTGAAGGCCTTCATGTTAAATCCACATCTACACTAATGCAGCATGCACTTGAATGAGCCTGCCATAGAAGCAAAAATTCAGTTCCCTTGTACTGTGAAAAAGTTATTCAAAATACTGCCTACTATGAACAGCGGGAATTCTGGATGTTAGTCATTACTGCTTCTCACCACATTAATGAAAACGTCAAGGTGCTTAAAATGCCTGCTCCTCACTGTGCTAAACCTGGTGATCCTGCAGAGACTGGCCATGCTACTTTTAAACTGCTCTTCCAGCAGAATCCTAGAAATGTGTTTGATATCACAGCAGGTCCATGGATTGTCTTATGAGACAAGACAGTTTAGCTCTTTTAGAGAGAAGCTGAAAATGCTTTTGGAGACAACTCTCTATTTAAAGCAACAGAGGTGCTGTTTCTCTCAGAGTGATGGTTTCAGCCATAATATATAACTTGGTAACTACTAAGGACATGCAATTGCTACCCATCCCACCAGATGTAAAAGATTTAATCACCATCAGTCACTCTGCATCTTTTAATGCCTACATACCTTTTAATCTATGTCATGCTTACCAGAAACAACTCACCCTCTCACTAAAATCTAGGTAACATATCTTTTGCTTAAAAGAGTAGGTTGACATGTAATTCTCATTTTATATTATTTTTATGTCTCTTCCCCTTCATATGTATCTCCACATTTAGGACAGTTTTACAACTAAGAACTTTAAGAACAGAGCATGAAATGCTTAACAAGAATAGATGGCAACTTTCAAGTTTTTTCCTCTGTTAAGTGGGTCTACAGCATTTACATGACCAATTTTAGATAATAAAATTACAAATATTACTAACTAGAAATACCTATGAAGTGTTACAGTTGATATAACGCTATATTTAGTGTAAGCAATTAATACTCCATAGGAAAAAGCCTTTTCAAAACCTGAAGTTGGATGCCAAATTCCAATTTCCAATATACCAATACCAACTGAAATGGAAGCCTTCAACATATTCATTTTTAAGCAGCTGAATTTGTTCATAATTTGCTATTTCTAAAAAGACCAAAAAAAAAAAAAAACCTGCAATTGAGTTTCTTAAACTCCTCCAACAGCTTTTCAAAGAAGCTACTTCTTACTTTTGTTGTGGAAGCACTGACTTCCACTGCATTGATCGCTGTACCAAGTGAGATCTCATGTTTCTGAAACTTAGAATAGCTTCCCCTTAACTTTTATCCCTTCCTGATTTTCAACCAGCTCCTATTAAGATAATGCTTGTTTTATTTCCACAACAGCTGTAATACATGTGTGTCAACATAATACTTACAGCTACTTTGTAAATAACACGTTTCCATCATTTTCAGTGTTGAGGGTCCAGAAGTAGTCCAGTAAAACAATGAATTTGAGCCATTGCAGCAACAAGTCCACAGAGATATAGCAACAATCCAGAAAAAGAAACAGGGGCGGCATGGGGAGAGAAAGAAAAGGAGAGAACAAGTTACTTACATTTGACCAGTCACCCACAATGCTTTCTATCTAGCGTGCTTAGCATACAGTGGTTTAGGCAGCCTTACTTTAGTTGGCTTTGTATGTATGATAGCTTCATTTCACAGTATTACGTAATATGACCTCCATGCACTTAATGATCAATACAGGTAGTTATTCAATAGTTCTGATAAGTTATTCAGAGTGCTTTTGGTTCACCATATGCTATCTGAGCCTTTAACAGGTTCAAAGGTACTTATTTTCTTCAGAGATGTTCAATGGTACATGTAATCTCATTTTGCCACACTACCACATGGTATTTTTGAGTGGAAGAGGTACACAGATCAAAGTCATCATCATCATAAATGTCTCCCAGGACTTTTCATTTCCATCTCACTTTATACATTCAACAAACAGTGCCAATTCCCTTCATTCACAACACTGAGCATTACGGGACTGCTACAAATTTGGATGCAACTGTCTTGGTTGAACAGCCAGGAAACAACAAATTAGGGGGCACAAGTGAAGAGTCTATTCAGTATCACCTAATTCTGTGCACAACACTAGTTCTCCAACGTGGCACTTAAAAAGCACAGAAAATCAGGTCTAGTCCCTCTCTGCGCCCTGCAGTAAAGTGACAAGACACTCCATGTAGCTCTGGGAGGAGGACAAATGCAGAAGTGGAGCAAGCTGTACAGCTAAGTAGCTGTAACTAATACTGCAGATCCTGTAGCAGTACAAAACACAGAAATCATGAAATGGCTTGGGTTGGAAGGGACCTTAAAGCTCCTCCAGTTCTAACTCCCCTGCCATAGGCAAGGACACTATGAGTCCTTTCACTGCTCAAACTAAAAGCCTCTGCTGGGTGAATATCTGCTATAATCGGCATGGAAGAAGTCTAGTAGTGACAGAAGAAATCACCACTTCTATTTCCTCAAAGAGCAGAAACCTATTAAAAGTCTTTTTTTAGAGTAAGACAAGTTGGGTTCCAAGCGTGAACCTAGAGTCATACCTACATTAGAAAAAACTAGAACTATTCTCATAAAGGATGCAAAAAAAGGAAATCCTTTCAATGCACGACCACAATTAGGATCTCTTTCAGTCTCTAGGTACAAGCTGATGAAATTATAAAATCATAGAATAGTTAGGGTTCATCTCGTTCCAACCCCCCTACCATGGGCAGGGACACCTCACACTAAACCGTATCACCCAAGGCCTCGTCCAAACTGGTCTTGAACGCTGCCAGGGATGGCTATCACTGACCAACTGAATGCACTTTCAATCCAACTGTTGCTCAAAAGCCCTCTGGCCATAGTGAATGAGCATAGGTAAAGAGGGAGCTTTAGACTCTTTTCCTGTGCCAAACACTATCGAGTTGATTAAAAGACAGTGCTGAAACACATGTGATGTCCAAGTGCAAAAAAATTTTGAACTATAAAGATCAGAAAGAGCAGACAGCAGAGTCCACCTGTTGAGCTACAGGCAGCATGTCCAAAGGGAAAGCAGAAAACTGAAGAACAACACAAGATGTAGCAGACACACTAACAAACTTTAACTTGCCAGCCTTTAGAGCCAGTGTAGAGCACAGAAGTGCATGCCTGAGGAAACCCTGCACCGGCTGCACACAGACAGTGCTGCAGCTACTATAGCAAGCCAAGAATTGCAAGAAAGCAAACAACTAGAGGAAAAAAAAAAAAAATATCACAGGATGGATTGGAAGGGACCTTAAAACTCATCAAGCTCCAACCCTTGCCACGGGCAGGGACCCCTTCCACTAGAGCAGCTTGCTCCAAGCCCCTGTGTCCAATCTGCCCTTGAGCACTGCCAGGGGATGGGGCAGCCACAGCATCTCTGGGCACCCTGTGCCAGCGCCTCAGCACCCTCACAGGGAACAGCTTCTGCCTAAGAGCTCATCTCAGTCTCCCCTCTGGCAGGTTACAGCCATTCCCCTTGGCCTGTCCCTACAGGCTCTTGTCCAAAGCCCCTCTCCAGGTTTCCTGCAGCCCCTTGAGGCACTGGAGCTGCTCTGAGGTCTCCTCTTCAGGAGCCTTCTCTTCTCCAGGCTGACCCAGCCCAGCTCTCTCAGCCTGGCTCCAGAGCAGAGCTGTTCCAGCCCACAGAATATCTTCATTGCCTCCTCTGGACTCACAGGTCCACAGGTCCACACACCCCCCCCCCAGAATGGTGGGATGCGTTCAACAGAAGGGCTTTACCTGCATTTTTTCCCCCCTTTATGAATAGTAACAAGCTGACTCTTAGAAATGTATTAAAGATATAAGGATAAACAGAAATAAGTTCAGCTACAAATGCTTTAATTCAATGCAAATACAATCAGGCATTAAGAGTAAAGAGTACACTATTGGATGGGTTCCATGTGCTGCTGTCTGCACAGGAAACATGACCAGATACTGCAGCACCGCAAAAAACAGGTAGGAAGTGAGCCTCTCAGAAAAGACAGGCCTGTCTAACTTAAACATACAACATTAAGCATTTTACCCACATTGCCTCTACAAAACACTCAGGCCAGACACACATATCGACAATTTTAATGTAATAGTTCATCTTTCACTAGAATTAGCTAGACAATTCCTTGAAGAAAAAAAGTAAACCTTTTTATGTGCATTTTAAATTCAACTTAGTAGTGCAATTTAAAAACCTTCTTGCTCTTTTTGTGTGCTGGTGTCTTTATTCTGACTTTAAGCAGCAGCCTTGGTCTGCGTGCAGAAAGCATCCTGCAAACCATCACATAGCAACTTGCATCTAACTGAAATGACCCACTTGAAATCAAATTTGACAGTGAAGTGACCGATTACCTTCCACTCCATAAAGCAGGACTCAAAATGACTACAGCAAGAAAGGGCATGCGAGACAGGAAAGCTTGCAGAAAGAGGTCACCAAAACGGCAGCCAAAACTAGTTTCAGGCACAGCAGCAGGTCCACATCTCAACTACGCATCCCTTGGTGTGTCCATCACCACTTCTAACAATCCTTCCTTAGTCCTTGCCTTCAATTTTGCTATCATCAAATGGTTATTCCAAACCAGCAGGAACTTTGAGGCAGTTTTAACTCGCACTATTTCCATCTGCTCTTAAGTCAACTAAACCATTTTTACAGAAACAGAAATCCTCCACAAAGCAGGTTTGTGCCTCAACCTGAAAACCATTTCAAGAGTCTTACTTAGCATCAGAAACAGAGTAGACAGAAGCCACAAAACACTTAAGAAGCACTCAAGTATTACGCTGGAATGTGTCTTTTAGTTCCTTTGCCATTTCCCATCTAAAGGAAATGGTACTGTTCAAGTTTTGGTTGTTTTTTTTTTTAGTTTCTTCACCCTCACCTTAGCATTGCATTTTCCTTCAGAACTTGCCCATGGATTGGGCAGTTAACAGAAAGACTCAGCAGATGGTGATAAATTATGGTTTATAGGTTATCTAATAAAACCAAACAAAATCCAAACCAACTGATTACAAGCAAGACATTGAGGTGCTGGAGGGGGACAGAGAAGGGCAACAGAGCTGGTGCAGGGCCTGAAGAAAAGTATGATAAGGCGCAGCTGAGGGACCTAGAGAAGAGACGGCTCAGGGGGACCTTTTCGCTCCTTACAACTGTCTGATAGGAAGATGGAGCCAGGAGGGGCTGGGCTCTACTCCCAAGGAACAAGGGATGGGACAAGAGGAAACGGCCTCAAGCTGCACCAGGGCAGGTTTAGATGGAGCTGAGGAACAATTCCTGCCCCAGAGGGTGCTCAGGCATTGGAACAGGCTGCCCAGGGCAGGGCTGCAGTCACCGTCCCTGCAAGTGTTCACACACCGTGGAGACAAGGCCCTCAGTGGCATGGGTTAGTGGTGGCCTTGGCAGTGCTGGGGAACGGCTGGACTCGATTAGAGTACCTCAAGTTGCAAGGGACCCATAAGGATCACTGAGTCTAATTCCCTGCTCCACCTAAAACTCACAATCCATTTAAACTATCTTAAAGGTCTTTTCCAACCTAGTTGATTCCATGATTCCCTCCCTCCCTCACACCAAGTCTCTGTGGGAAGCAGCAGCAACAGGAACTGCATCTCGCATCTGCCCAAGCACAGGAGAGAAATAGTCAGGAAGAATCCAGCTGGCAGTATTCCAACTGAGGGATGTTGGGAAAAGCATTTGCAGGTGCGCACTCTGAGCTCCTTTTTGTTCTATGCCTTGAATAGCGACAGAAGTGAACTTGCCACTGGATACTATATCCCAGCCTCCTCACCCAGCAGCTGTTAAGGATGGCAATACAAGAAATAGTATTTCTAGCCTAGAGGGCTCCTATCAGATCTAGAAAAATTTCTTGCACATGTAGGTGCAGAAATGCTAATGAGAGGTGAGTCACTCATGCAAAAATACTCAAGTGTGTTCAACACACTCTAAGTGAAGCATGTTCCCCTTAAAATCATGAGAGGAATTACAGTACTTCACCTCTGCTCCTTCTGTTAACATGAGGAATTCTCATTTAAAGTAACTGGGATGAAGGGCTTTTACCAGACATTTCTGTATGGTGGATGCAAGTCCTTTCCATATGGAAGCCATCTGTTTTTCTGGATATTCTCTTATTATCCTATACTGGTTTCTGTGCTGAACACCTCAAGCTCTGACTTACAGAAGCCTTCAAAAGCTTTGTAGGTTTCACCATGACAAACATTTTGAGCTACAATTTTAAGAGACATGTCCATGGCACTTGTCTTTTAAAGTTCATTGTATTTTTGTGCTGTAGAAAATTAGCCCCCCAGAACAGTGAAACCCAAGTACTTCTGAAAGCACCAACCCTTGCATCTCAGGCAAGCAACTTCTTTGGAACAAGGCTTTGATCATCAACAAGCTGTTAACAACTAATATTAAAACCTATTTTTGTGGGGAGGAAAAAGCAGCATAATGGTAGCTCAAAGTTAAGTTACTACAGTTTTTAAGCATTTGAAGCAGTTTAGGTATTTTTCCCCAGCATTCACTTCCCCCTGTGATGGCGTATTTTCTTGACAATAAAACACAGAATTAAGACTTCCAATTACAACCTGAATTTTCAGCATACTCTGAAATCATGTTTCTTTCTGTTTCAATACTTCTGCTCCGAGGTTCATCAAAGACAACCAGGAGAGGTCCTTAAGGATATTATTAACTTACCAATACTTAAAGGATTTTACTTTTAACTACTTCCACCCTGAGTTGTTCTGTATTTAGAATATAAAGAACTCCTGTGAGACCAAGAAGATCAAAAAGATGTAGGTGCTATTTTAAAGAATTATGCCAATAAAAACTTCTCCATGTATTAAACGGTTTGACACACAGCTGGCTGGCTGCACTGGTTTTAATTGTCTGTATTTTTAAGCCAGAGAGATACCACAGAAAGATAGCTCTCATTATAATTACTGTGCAAGAAGATAGTAAGTAAAATTCCAGATTGTTTTCCCACGTTGCAATGGCAACTGATACAAAACAATGGTCCATACCGATAAGAAAATTGTCCATACTGATGATAAAAAGTATCAGCCAGGTTAAATATTAAGACTGTTACAATATATAATTGTTACAATTACCACTCATCTGTAGCATAAGTTGGCAGTTCAAAACCTAAATTTTGATTTCATTTATTCCATGTCAAAGAATTAATCTTTAACTTGGCATTTACTGCCTATGTTTTTTCAAAGAGGAAGGTAATCGATTTGAGAGCATCCAGCACACCAGTGGTCCAATTACCCTGGATAACAAAGCTAAAACTGCAAGGACTGAAGCCACAGCTCAGTAGCGCACAACCCAGTGATCCACAGCACCGGTTTCTCATTTTCCCAAGTACTTCTGTTTCTGGCATCATTAAGGAGGCCAACTGTGAAAAGCATGCACTACACAGTCCAGCACGTATACCAGCAGAATAGCTCTCCTGCATGATTAGCCCTGCTCAAGTTTAGAGTGGGAGTTAAATCCTCTCCATAGCTGACTGCCACACCAGGATACTTGATAGCCAAGATTTACAATCAGAAACAATTCAAAAGAACAGGGCTGTTGCTGCTACCCACAAAGAACTGAATATACAGAAGTGACATCATTACCTGTGCGGACATTGGATGCCTTGCAAGCATCTTGCTAGACAAGAAACCAGAGACATATGGCTGAAGCCAAGTAAAATTCATGCAGTGACCAGGCTAGCGGCCATCCACTGAACACTTCTTTGGAGAAACGGCGTCTTACTTTCAAAGTCTTCTCCAAAATCAGGTCTTGCATACATTTGGACAAACAGGATGCCAGTGTCCCTTCATTGTTAAGGTCTTAAAACTCAACTAAATACATTTGCTCTGCATAAAACAAGTTTGAACTCACCTGCTGAAAATTTCAACTGTTTTAGGACTCGAACACAAGTCTTAAAGAGCTTTTACAGAGGCCCTGTTAAACACCTACGAAGGAACAAACACCAACCAGCTCCAAAACTAACTTGCTAATTGAATTTGAAACCACTGCTAAGGAAAAACTCCCCACAAATTCCCAGCTTTCCTTGCCAAATTTGTGTAGGGGGCTCATCACCCCTATCCTCTCCTTTCAGTCAGCTGGTCTTCAGTGTTGTTTTGAACTTGTAACATTAAGACATTTTCCCTTTAACTGATTGAAAAGGAGATTCCTTTCATTCACAGTGCACAACTTTCCAACACCTGAAAGAAGACTGAACCATTTCCCCTAGTTTCTGCCACAACCTCTTTATGGTCTTGGTCCCCATTATTTCAGTCTTGTCACTCACAAACTGCAGGTTCCCTCCACTGCTCTGAAAACTTACAGGATTGCAGATGCCCACAAAATCGCAAGGAAGAGCACTCAAGGTCAATGCTTGGCACAGCAGGAAGATCACAAGGAGCTTCAGGAACTAATACCATAGCAGTTTGCAGACTATTCTCCTCTAAGTTCTCCATCAACTAAATGCTAAAGAAATAAAGAACACAGAAAAAGGCAACAGGATGGCTCCCCTTTATCCATGATCAAGAGATTACTCAGATCTTGATTTCACACTGTCTGGCAAAGCCTCCCAATAGGAAACTAATCCTGAATCTCTCGGTTTGGTAGGATACCTTTATTAACTACAATGAGGGAGCATCTGTCTCTAGAAGCAGGGCAGGGAGAAGATACATTGCTCAGCCTCATTCTACTTTAGAAATTTTCACTGTCCTGAACTTGAAAGCATTAAATTACATTTAAGCCAGCATCTGGAACTCAGATTTTGAGTCATATACTCTGAGTTTTGCATTCCTGTTTTAAAAAGCTACAGTAAGTATGGCTAAGACTCCATAGCCAGAAAAATCTCTACTGTCAGAAAGCTCCCAGAAAAATTACATTTCTCCAGCAACAGCTTTCAATGCCTCACAACTGCTTTGGTTTTGACAAGTCAGCTAAAACTGGTATCTCAACTTAAGATACCACAGGTAGCATCTAATTTGGCCTACAAGACCCTCTGCACTGCCAGATTTCTGCATCCCTCATAAGTCAGTGCTTGCATATCACTCACGAAAGTCCTAATGCTGGTATCATAACCATGAACACTACAGGTAAGGCTGGAGCAGCAGATAAAACAAAGCAAGTAACTTCACCCATTCAGTGCTCAAGGAGTAAGTGACTGCCCCTGAAAAAAGAGCCACCAAACTCTGCCCATTTGTGCTTATCCTCAGCTAAGTCACCAGCTCAGCACCAAGGGAAGAGTACTACCTTCTTATCCACTAGCATTAATTCCTCCAACAGGATAGGGTTTTTCTCTTTCCCTATCTTAACCACTGGCAGAGTAGAAATAAATAAGTTGCACAACTAGATCAACTACCAGGTATCTCTGCTGCCTTGGGCACACTACCACAACTTTCAGCCTGCATTAAGATTCAGTGCCTGGGTGGGACCAGAAAAATCAAGCTTGCTTCTCTTTGTGGCAGTGCCATGTCACACCAGTTTGACACAGGCACTAAACCAAGACTGCACGTACCTGTCTACTGCCAAAATGCTCTGCTGAAGTTTCATCTCTTGCCTAGAGCATACCCGACTTTCTTTTTTCATGCCAACAATTCTAGGATCCCACGATATGAAAGGTTCAGGGAGCTCAACTTATAGAAAGGAAAATAATCTTGAGGAAGAAAAACCAGGCAGTTCCTGTGAGTTGAGCTCCATGAGCTGACTCACTATGGGGTTAGAAGCACCACTGCAAGGCAGGGGAGAACAGCAAGCAGCTGGCCAACAGATTCACCCAGCAACAGTGCCATTGGGATGAGTTTAGGCTTTCCTCCTTATCAGTTCTGGTAACTGTACAACTAGGGAACAAGCCTGATTAGCTCACATACCCAGCTGAAAACTACCATTAGGTTAACTTTCTATTACATTAGCAAGCTTATCTAACAATACCAGTTGGATATAACACAAAGTAGAAGAGAAAAAAGACCACACAATCAAGGCAGTATTTTTCAGCTGCAGTCCAGTTATACCAGCATTAAGCTACGGAATCACGAGATAAGGTTCCTAAGAAAGACTAAAAAGAAAAGCAGAGGATACTGCTGGGCATACTAAAGTTTCCTGCAAGCTCTGAAAAGAATTACACTTAAATGAGATGAAAACGCTCCAACTGGCCAACACTGGAAAAGGTTTGATTTGAGCTTTAAGCTAACATTAACTTCAGCATTCTCGGCAATTTCGATCACCTCACTTTTATTTAAAGTTCCATATGAATCAATCCATTAACTGTCTTTTAATGTACACGATATAAAAAGAGGTAATATTTCATATATTATTCTTCTCATAATGTGCCTGCCCACAAAGCAATGACAACCACTGGCACCAGTACCAATGTTCATGCCATAAGACATTCTTCTCAGCATCAACTGCCATGACCTACGATGTTATTTCAGACATATGTCACACCAGAAATTCCGCCACCAATGACTTCAGAAAGGTCTCTTTGTAATAACACTACCATGTGACGGTCTGATTTCTACATGCAAGACAATTTTGACTGGAAGTTGTTAAACTGCTACTGTGTAGCTCAACGCTCATCAACACCACTAAAGAGCATGCCTTATGTACCTAGTTTGCACTTCTTTTCTGGTCATTGCTCCTGTCATGCCTCACCTCAAACCACTAAAGAAACCCCTCAGTATGTGATATTATCTCCTTTGAGAACACGGTTCTAAGATCACTGACACCTCTTGGTGTTTTTTGTGGTCAAATGCAAGACAAGCCTAAAGTCATTTTCAATTTCTTCAGGTCTCACATCTTTTGTACGATGCAATCATTTAAAAAGCCCGGTTTGAAAAATGCTGACACCAAAGCTAGGTTCTGTACCTTCATATTGATCCCCAGTGGGTCAAAGGAGGGAGAAATCTCCTTCATGTTTTAATCACACACACACACACACACACACACACACACAGCCTGTAAGTCCTAACATCTTTACTATGCAGGTTAAAACCAACAACCAAATGAAAGGCATGCAACTGTTAAGTGTACAACATGGGGGGCAGGGGAAGCAATTAAACCCCCTACATCTTGAGATGTGCTTTTCAATGTTGATGAAGAAAAAAATTCTGCATCTTCTATGCTACTAAAAAATAATTCAGTTCTACTTTAGTTGCTTAAGTGCTTCTGAATGTAACACCCATCGCATTACTCGTCTGCAACACTGCTTCCAAAATTATTTGCAAACCCATTCTGAACCATCATTGCACTGAATGATAGAAATCTGGCATGAAAACAGTCACACAAAGAGCCATCTGAAAACAAGACACAGAGCTAGAGCCACTGAAGAGCAGATTCTCCCAAAGTGGCTTTAAGAACAGCTGCTGGGCAGTGCACCTGCATGCAACCAGCACGTTCCTTTCAGGCACATTTAGAAGCATGGGACATCACTGAGGCACAAAAAGCAGAAGATTAAGTGGCTTTTGCAGTGAGGAACTCCAGGATGGACACAAGAACAAGGTTTATTTTCTATTTGTAATGTAACACAAATACCTTACATGTAATGTAACACAGTACCACAGTACATGTAATGTAACACACAATCTTACATGTTTATGCAATGCAGCAAATACCTGGTTTTGCAGGGCAGCTGCATTAAACTAAAGCAGAAGGCAAAACTACAAGTTACAGAAGTAAATACTGATCTATTTCCTATTAAAAAAAAAAACAACCAACACCATATACACAAATAGAAACCAGCTACCTGATGACACTACAGAGCTATCAACAACGCAACCATTAAACCGCGGTGGAAGAAAGTCCAATTTGACTCACTCCAACATACATGAAACTCACTCTGACAAGGTGAACAGGAAGGCTTTGGTTTCTGGGAACCAAGCTTCTCGCCCTCACAGTTGAGAAACATCTTGACCTCACCTATGTCACCATCCCCACCTCTGCAAGACAGCCATTCTCCAGTTCAAGATGCCAAAGCCCTCTTAGGGAATAGTTCGTGACCGCCTACAGTTTAATACTACCTCAAATTTGAATTACTAATTTAAACGAGACTTAACTAAACTACTTAACTGGTGACTAAATGCCATTCTAATTACAGAGAACACATTTGCAATTAACTGCTTTCTTTCAGGAGTTAGAGCACCCAACTTATAGAAAACAGAACATCGCTCATACATACGCATCTCTGGTCTAGACAGGTTAAGTGAACAGTCTGGCAACAAATTAATGCTAAAATGTATGTCATGCTGCAGTTCTGAGTAGAAACCTCTCTCCTACTACACCTTCTCCAACACAAGTTTTCCTCCACTGACTCTGTGTTTAAGATGAGTTTTTGTATCTGTAGCCACTGTATTTTATAACTGTTGTCTTAATGGGTTTTTTTAAGATAGTAGTAAAAACACCACCACCGCAACACTGAGCAACTAGAACTGAGTAACTAAAGTACAAGTAGTATGAGCCTGACCAGCAGAACAAAGTAATGAAAGCACCACGAAGTTGCCAGCCAGTTAAAGAAAAAAGATTTCTCCTGTTCACAATTAGGCATTCTTACACAAAAAGAAAGCAAAATCGATTGTATTTTAGCTTACAAAGACAGCAAATCTGACCCTTTATTTCCGCATAAGATACACAATTATTTTGTATCCACATATACACAAACACATTTTTGTTTATCACACTGAACATAGATCTGAAGCACCATTTTAACAGAGACTTGTGGCTAAACTGAAGGAAATGCTGCGAGTTACTATCAGCACACAGACTGATATGCAGGGCTCTAGGCACACTGGCTTCAATTTCAGAATGACTAAGTAGCAACCTTTTCTTCCATAGTAGCAAGAGCAGAAGAGGTGATGTTCTTACATTTCAATTCAGGTTTCAACACAGACAAGGCAGACCTTTAAAGCAATGTTTTTTTTGAAAACTGCTCTCCTCAGTAAAATTCCTATTTATTGGGTTTTGTTATTCATATGTCAGGTTAATAAACAGATAGATAGATGCAGTCATCCAAAGCCAGGATGAAATAATACTCTTTATGTTCACAAGTCACCAGCCCAAGATGCTAGTAATGTCACAGAGCAAGCAAGATACAAATGTTATAGACTAAGCAGGTATCAAGTCAAAGACGTTGCATTACATCTTCCCCGATTTCCAACTGGGGCAGGCAAGAACTTTAAAACAGATGTAGACAGAATTACTAAGGAGAAATACTTTATAGCTAGAAATTATTACTCAGCACTTCAAAGCTACCACTACAAAAAAAAAAAAAATCCTGCATAAGGAGGCATGGTTTACCTTTTAGCTGTGATATACAGCAGTGACCCATCTAACTTGCATAGGAGCTGAGCCTGCATATTCACACAAGCTGACTTTTTTCCGATCCCAACATTATCACAGAACGGTTTGGGTTGGAAGGGACTTGAAAGATCCACCCAGTTCCAACCCCGCAGGTATTTCTACCCATGGAATCATTCCTCTCAATGAACAGAACCTAAACCCACTACCACCCAGAGAGAAGATTCCAACGGCCACGAAAACGCATTCAGTGAATGGGGGCTCCTGACAGCCCCCGCTCAGGGAATTTTGCATCTGCAGGAGGTGGCACACAAACTGCACGCAGAAGATTCCTGAACGTTGTCTTTCACACAACTACATTTGCACGCAACTGGTTCAGCGCGAAGACAACAACTTCACGCTCAAATGAGCCGAGCTGCTTCGCCTTAAGTTGGGCACTAAAAACCTTCGTATATAAATCACCCCTTTTCCCAGTCACCCTTAGATTCCTTTTGCAAGAACCGCTCAAACGAGAAGCTCACACAGAAACCGCTCATAAAGCATTTCCCATACAGCTCCGGGGGGAGAGGAGCGGGGGGATAATTGGTACATTTTAATCGTTTTAAACATTTTTGCTTTGGTTTCAAACGCTACCGGCCGAGGCCCTGCTCCCGCTCCCTGCCCGCCACCGCTGCAGGGGCAGGACCGGCCGCGGCGAGCAGCCAATAAAAGCCGGCCCCGAGAGGCATAAAGCCCTTAAAGCAGCCTTAAAAGGGGGGGGGGGGGGGGGGGGGAGAGAGAAGGAGGGAAAATAAAGGCAATCTCGGTAGTGCCGCGGTGCCTTAGGCCCTCGCCCGCTGCCACACACGCACGCACCCACCCGCCCGCCCGCCCGCGCTCAGGCGTCCCCTTCCTCCTCCCCCCAGCGCCGTGATTTCGGTCCCACCCGCTCCTCTCCCCGCACATTTGAAGGCTGCTTTAATTCCTGCAGCAAATTCCTCCCTCCCAAATTTGGGCGCAAAAGGAGAAAAGGGGGAGGAGGGATGGGATGGAGGGGGAAGGGGAGAAAGCGAGGGAGAAGAAACATCTCCGGCATTCTCGCCGCCTGGCTCCCCAGCTCAGTGCAGGCATTATACAATTTCAGCGAGGCAGGAAGTGACTGCAGGGGGGGAGGGAGGCGGTGAGGGGGCCTGGAGCCGCATCTCAGGAGGAGGAAGGCGGGGGGCGGCAAAAGGGACGAGGGGTCCCCCGCTCCGCCCGGCCGCCGGTCCCCGCATCCGGAATGGGGGTCTCGGAGGTGCTCCCCCCTTGCCTCCTCCCGCGCTGCCCCTTAGCCCACCCACGAGGGAGGCCCCGCGGGCTGCCGCCGTCTGTCACGGCCGGCCCGGGCTGGAGACTCACCCATGGCGCTGGCCGGCGGCGGTGGTGTCTCTGCCGCTACTGGGCTCCCGGCTGCCTGCCCGCCGTCCGTCCGCACCGAGCGGGCCGCCCCCTCCTCCCCGAGCGCCTCCCGCCAGCCAACCCGGCGGCCGCCGCGGCGATTCTCCAACGCCCCCTACGCTGATTCCTCCGACGGGCCGCGGCCCTTCCGCACAGCGCCTACGCGCGCCCGCCCTGGCGGAGGGATGGACGCACGGACTTAGCGGCTCGGCTTCGCGCGGCTCCCCCTTCCCCGCTCCTCCTTCTCGCTCGCCGCCTCCGTCCCGCTCCTCACACGCTCCCTGCCCGCCTCCCCGAGCACGCAACGGCGGCGGCCGCTTCCGGCTCGGCCCCTGCGCTCAGGCGTGCGGCTCTCTGCGGCCCCCACGTCTCTCGCTTCGCCTCGCCCCTCCCAGCCCGGGGTCTGACTGTTATTTCCTCCAGCTCCTTAACAGAGACTAAAGGCACCCTTCGGCGGCCATTTTTAAACCGGGCACGCTGGGAGGCGCCAAAGCCCCGCGGCGCTTCCTGTGCCCGGGACAAAGATGGCTACCGGCGCCGACGGGCTGAGAGAGGTGTTTGTAATGCCGCCGCCTTTCTCCGGGGCTATTCTCAGAGCGTCGCTACGCCATGCGCTCTGTGCGGAGCACAGTGAGTGCTACAGGGCCTTACGCTCCCTCCGCCCGCCCGCTCACGTCGTTGGCGTGCGATTGGCCGGCCTGAGCGGTGGACCACAGGGGGAGGGAGCAGGGTACTGCGGTAGCCCCTGCGCGGCCTTTCTCCCATGGCTGAGGGGGCCCCGCCGCCGGTCCGGCGTGCCCGGCCCCGAATGGGGCTCTCGAGTCCGTGACCCCCAGGCCTCCGGGGGCTTTTTGACTGGGGTGGGCTCTGCGGGGCGGCCGCTGCGGCGAGGAGGGGAAGGAGCTACCCAAGGGGTAGTTTCCCCGCCGTCTGAGCCGCAAATGAAGCCCGAAGCCTGGCGTTTGTTGTCATCAGTAAGCAATAATTTGGTGCCGAGGCCCCCAAAATGAATGAGAGCTCATTAAAATATATATATAAAATACCATTTGAACGCAGCTGTGTGGCAGGCACCGCATAAAATCCTTCTAGGAGGCCAAAGGGGTGCTGGTACGTGCTGTACCCTCAGACAGCCCTACCACATGCTGAGACCCTGAACTGGCTCCTCTGAAACGCTGCAACCACTCGGGTTAAGCGTCTGCTGCAGTACAGGAGTGACACTGGGGAAGGATGGGCTCCAGATGAGGCAGAGGAATCCTGACTTTCCTATTGGAATAGGAAAATACAGCTCACAACAGTGTATCACCTTTTTTATGCTTGGGACAGGTATCTTTGGAGCCTTTTAAACTTTGAGGATATGTTATGCCCCACCTGAAATACTTAAGACCTGTATTTATGATGTGTGATTTGAAACTTACCATGCTTGCTTTTGTGTTAGGGATTTCAGAGCATGGTCTGTCCTTGCTTTTTTGTTTCACATAAGGCATTTTTTTAAAGGAAAAATCTTGGCAAAAAGATAAAAATTGATTATTTTCTGGCTTATTATCTACTTTGTTCTGCCATAATTAAAAGTACATCTTAAGAGCATGCCCTTAAGCATGCCCATCCTTCGTATTAGAAGGATGAAAATAATTTAGAATCCCAGAATCCCAGCCTGGTTTGGGTTGGAAGGGACCTTAAAGCTCCTCCAGCTCCAACCCCTGCCACAGGCAGGGACACCTTCCACTGGAGCAGCTTGCTCCAAGCCCCTGTGTCCAACCTGGCCTTGAGCACTGCCAGGGATGGGGCAGCCACAGCTTCTGTGGGCACCCTGTGCCAGCGCCTCAGCACCCTCACAGGGAACAGCTTCTGCCTAAGAGCTCATCTCAGTCTCCCCTCTGGCAGGTTAAAGCCATTCCCCTTGGCCTGTCCCTACAGGCCGTTCTCCAAAGCCCCTCTCCAAGTTTTTAATTCCAGCAGCAAAAGGAAAACTTTCATCAGTGTGATACTTCTGCAAGTAGAGTTGCAGCATGGCCAAGAGGAGCAGCAGTGAAGACAGGAGAATTGTCCTTGTTTCTCACCAAATTCCATCCGATATTTTCTTGTTTAATGTCTGACCTTTTTTTGGTGCATTTGATAAATACATTTTATGACAGCAAGGAAAACACGTCATCTTTTCAGAGAGGTATGCAGAGCCCTGCACAATGTGGTTCAGCACTGTTTAAGAACTGGAAGTGTTCCAATATACTGTGGTTCTCAGATGCCCAAGGGAAAGAGACTTTTATTATCATTGGTCATGGGGCTGCCAAATGTTATAAATTAGTGTCTTTCACAATAGATGAGGTGAGAAATAACCTTGTTTATTTATTCTGGTTAGTTTAGGTGGTAATGTCCAGGGCAATGAGATATAGCTACATTGCTGTCGTGGTTATTTGAATACCAAAAAGAGACATCTTACACTACAGAAGTCCTTCACTGAATACAAAATACAATCCCCAAAGCTCTCCCATAAAAACACATTGTGGGAAAACAAACAACACAAATAATACTTGTTTTCTCTGTCAAAAATTGCTCAAAAACATTTGGTTTTCAGATGTGCAATGTTGAGAAAGTAGTATGTAACTGATGGGGGATAGCTTCATGAAGGGAATGCTGCTCTTCAAGGAATTCCCTTTTAAGTGGGCCATTACTTTGTGGATTGATCATTGGAAAAACAAAAGTGAGCTTGCACCTCTGAAGTCTACTGCAAAACTGGCACAGGCTTAATAAGGAAGCAAGATGCAAGTCAGTGGGTTTGATGTGAGGTTAATGTCCCATTTTTCTGTGTTGTGAACAGTGGGGTGGGTTCTTTTTCCATGCAATAACTTACAGCATTGGGAAGATTCTGCAAAATCATGTTCATTTTGAGAAGAACTAAAGCAAATGCAAATGGGTCCCTGAGGTTTGAAGAATACCATGTGCTGCGTACAATGTAATAAATCAAAGCCTTTCTGTTCCTGTAGTGATCTGCTTTTCTTCCTTCCAAAGGAAAAGGCTTCACTAAATCTGTCACTGAGCTTCAAAAACCTGAACCTGACCAGTAAATTTCAAGACTCTTCAGAGTCCATTTATTTGATTTTTTTTTTTTTTTGAAAGACAATATAATCTTGTGGCTGCTTTGTGTGCAATTAATAAACAGCTTTGCAAACTCCAGTGTAGAATGCTACCTGCCATAACTCAGAACCCATCTGTGTCCTTGTCTTCAGATGCAGAAGCGAAACCCACTCACCTTATTTACAGGCTCTGCAGGGCTGCCGTCAGGTTCATTCCCAACCAGCCCAGCCAGTTTCAGTGTCTTCTGGCCAGTGAGACATATGAAGACTATTTTGTTTTCCTTCTTTTTTAATGTAAGCAGACGTGACTCACTAGGTGGATTTGCACATAGCATCAGCTTCACCATGGGATGAGGTGGAATTAACTGTGCTCGCACCCTGTTGACTTGCTCCTGCATGGCAACTCCAGTACCTCCTGGGTTTGTAGGGCACGTGGTGCATCTCCAGACCTAATCACGCCTGCTCAGTCTGTCCGATGTATGCAGCACCCCTTTGAGCTGCTGGGCAAGTGTAACAGATCTTTGCATGCTAAGCAATGCCTTGCCAAAACAAGTTTCATTGCAGCAAGTGGGTGATGTCCTGAACTCCCACTCCTGTAAAGAATTGAGCTCCTGCAAGCCAGGAGGCTGAGAATGCTCAGCAGTGAATAACAAAACACGCTGCCCTCCTTCAACCCATGCTGACACCTCAGATTTGCAATAACACCAGCACCATGACCGCTGCTTGTCATGCTGGATGAAAGTGTCTCCTGTCCTTGTGCTTTGTTGCCTCTTTCACATCTGCTGCCCTTTACGTTGGATGATCTTTTCGGAAATGCTGCTGTTTTGCCTCATTCGCCAGCGCAAGAAACAGCCTAACACAATGGTAATACAAATGCTAACAGTAGTCTGAAGCATCTGGTGTCACATCTAATTGGGCCCCGATGTCTTGTCCATCATCCCTTCCCTATTTTGAGACATACAGAGTCAGTAGGGCAACACAGAGGTTTCCAGGATCAGCCCTGTGATTGTGGCCCTTTTCTGCTTTCAGAGAAGGGCTGTCGTGAACCAGAAAGCCCTCACAAACTCACGAGCAGCACAGTAACCAACCCTCCGAACTGTCACTGTCGCTGCCATTACAACTGTTGTCTTTGGCTGCCACCTTCAACATCATTCTATGAATATGCAAATGCAGCAACATAAAACATACACCTCTTGGGCCCCTTTAAAGTCTCACCATTTGCTGTTTATAGAAAGGCTCTGCAGCAGTAAGAAAGAGCTACATTCATCAGCAAGTGCTTAGAAAATGCTGTAAAAGTTATGGACACAGGCTTCCATTGAACAATTGCTAGGGGAAAAATACAGCATCTCTTGTTTTGTAGTGTGTTTACTGTATCGTCCTGTTATACATCTATTACTTCAATTATCTAAAGAAAGGGGCTTTGACAGATTACGACCCAATGATGTGATTCTTGTGAGAGGCACACACATGCGCTTATTGTTGAAGGTAGAAAATGGCTCCTTTGTGCAGTTACAGTTGTGTAGCAGGGAGTATAGATCAGTAGTAGCAGGAAGGCAGCCTCACCCTTTGACATGATCTCCTGCCAGTAACCATTACTTCCTAGGGTGAGGAGAGATGCAGCCTTCATGGGAGTTTCCTTCATCCTCGTGAAGGACTTGCAGCTTGGGAAGCGCAGCAGATTCCAGGAATGTTGCACTATTTGAAATGTCAATTTCAGATTAGAATGTTAAAATCTTTGAGGGTGCTGACTGACAGTGCTGGCTGAGCATGAGCAGCTTGTGCCTATGTAGCCAAGAAGCCCCAGCATCCTGGCCTGTGTAAGCACCAGTGCAGCAGCAGGGCCAGGCAGTGGTTGTGCCCCTGCACTGGGCACTGGTGAGGATGCACCTTGAATCCTGTGTTCAGTTCTGGGCCCTCACTACAAGAGAGACATTGAGGTGCTGGAGCGGGGCCAGAGAAGGGAATGGAGCTGGTGCAGGGCCTGGAGCACAGGGGTGATGGTGAACGGCTGAGGGACCTGGGGGTTCAGTCTGGAGAAGAGAAGGCTCGGGGGGGACCTGATTGCTCCCTACAAGTGGCTGACAGGAGGATGGAGCCAGGAGGGGCTGGGCTCTGCTCCCAAGGAACAAGGGATGGGACAAGAGGAAACGGCCTCGAGCTGCACCAGGGCAGGTTTAGATGGAGCTGAGGAACAATTCCTGCCCCAGAGGGTGCTCAGGCATTGGAACAGGCTGCCCAGGGCAGGGCTGCAGTCACCGTCCCTGCAAGTGTTCACACAGCGTGGAGACGAGGCCGCAGTGCCATGGGTTAGTGGTGGCCTTGGCAGTGCTGGGGAATGGGTGGACTGGATGAGCTTAAAGGTCTTTTCCAGCCTCACTGATTCTCTGATTCTATGAATAATACACTGCCTAATAGGTTATTTGTACAGCATTCCTGATGCGAGCTGGGGAGCTGAGATTGAAAGATATCCATCCTACAGCAGGGAGCCGGAGCCTTGAGCAAAAGGCCCTTCTCACCCTTCCACTGCTCCACTCACAGGCAGCAGCAGCTTGTCTCAATGACCAGGAGCAAGGCAATGATGGTGTGCAGCACACGTCCTGTCATTCCAGTTCTCCGTTTGTTTATTTGTTAATGAGTAAACTCCAGTGGGGTTGGGCAGGTCCCAGTACATCCTCAGGAGGCTTTCTGTATGCCCAGATGTGTAATCATTAATGCCCAGTGCTGCAGCCGAATGTGGCCTGATGAACCATTGTGTCTGAGCAGAGTCCGAGGGGCAGAAAGGGGCTGCTCAGAGCAAGGCCTTCAGAGAGTCAGGCTTACTCCTTATTTACATTAGCGAGTACTTCCTGGCATAGCATAAGGTACTGCCGTCATACTTTGCATATTACATTAGGAAAACATATACTTAGACATGTAATGCAATGTGACATTTTATTACTTTTTATTTAAGTTCTGCCCTCCACAAGAAATATGATTTTTCTTAAAATGAATGAGTAAGCTTAAAATTAATTTCCTGCATAAATGCTAGACAGCTTTTGTTCATTGTAGAAGTATAATATTATAGAATAATAAAATGCTACAGACTAATTCTGTATGTACAATACTCAGCTCTTTATTCTCTTTATTCGTATCAGAACACTGTTTGTACAGAAAGCAAAGTCAGTGACGGGTTCTGATAGGGAAGAAGTGCTGTGTACCCTGAGCCACTGCAGCCCTAGACAGCTGCCTTTGTGTTTTCCAGTTGCCCCCCCTTGATTAAAGGACATCTGCATCACCCCCAGAACGCTGAATCGATCTTTGTCCTTGCAAACACTCAGGTGATACTATGTCTAATACCTGACATTAGACTTGAGGTAGCAATATGCCACATGCAGGCCTTGGGTGCCAATGCTGAACAACTGAAGCAGAGTTGCAGATGATAGTGCTACTCGCTGGCATTTTGATCACTTTGTTCTGTTGTCTTTACCTATGAAAACGTGGCTCTGGCTTCTCACACTGTTTACTGAACTACCTGAAATGTGGAGTCCTCCCCACACTCATCCCAGACTGGTAAGTCTCCATTCATACCACAAGCTGGACCAGCGTGCACCCTGCTCCCTCTGAGGAGGCAGGTCCTGACCCTACTGCTGTGCTGACTCTTCCAAGCTGCACGTGACTTGGCTCCCAGAGCCATCCTTTGAGGCTGCTCCTGGCACTTACATGGATGGATCAAGCAAAATGAAGCGCATATCACACCCCTCAGGGGCACTTCACAGAGAGGAGGACCTGAACCACCAGAGCTATCTCATCTACTGCACATACATGTGTAACTCACCTGAGGTGGTCAGACCATTCTTCCTGGGTTCTTTTGACCAGCTGCTTTGTATGAACAAACTTACTGGTGCATCAGCACCAACACTATGCTTCCTGAAAGCCACTTTTCAATTCCAGGTATTCCATGCGCTGTGTACCCTTAGGTTCCTGTCTAAAACCAGTTGTTGAGCCTTTGGGCTAGAATGACTGAATACAATCTTTACAGTTCACTGCTTGGCTTTAGCTCCTGCTTTTGCCAGATGATGTGTGACCTGTCTTTTGGGTCCCAGTGATAGATTATCTAGCAGCAGCTATTAAGCTGAACACACCTATGAAAGTAGCTCCAGTTGATCCAATAAATCTACTTGTCCCTTGCAACAAAAGGTGATATGAAATACTTATAAATAAGATAAAAGCAAACTGTGTTTTTTCCTTAAGCCATGTGTAAGGATTGGTGTCTGTTTAATACGGGACTGACTGAAGCCTCCTTCCCAATGACAGTGGGAATTTTGCCATTGGTTTTTAAGGGTTATATAATCTTCAACAGCCAAATCTATGGTCAGAAAACATTCTCCGCACTACGTTTAGTAGGAAAACTGCAAACAGCTAGGATAGGAATGTAACAGTATAGAAATACTCAAAACACGTTCTAGTTCAATCCAGTGATTTCAATTATAGGTGCATAATGTGGAAAAAACAACCCCAACCCTGAAACGTAGATAAGGAAAATGCTGAACCTTAATTCAGTTTACTTCTTTGTATTTGTATGCTGAATTACATCATCCCAAACTTCTCTTTCACATACGGAGAACAGTACTTAGTGCTTTTGCTCTGATGACTGAGCAATACTAGAAATAGAGCACGGTTCTGAAAGAACCAGTTATGCAGACATTTGGGATTCATAATGGAAGATAATGGTCTTTTTGATGATGAATCCACTATATAAGCCAAGAATATTTCAAGAGCTCGTTTCAAAGTAGATCCATTAGCATAACCCAAGACATATCCTTGGTCCTCCCGATAAGAAAAGATCTTGTGCTGTTGCAATAACAGAAAGTTACAGTG
Source organism: Pezoporus occidentalis (assembly GCF_034315485.1). Classification (NCBI taxonomy): domain Eukaryota; kingdom Metazoa; phylum Chordata; class Aves; order Psittaciformes; family Psittacidae; genus Pezoporus; species Pezoporus occidentalis. The sequence continues at coordinate 2,444,728 of NW_026912854.1, forward strand.
TCAGGGGGGTTTTGAAGAAATTCTGTGCTTGTTACAGAGCCAGGCTTTGGGCTGACTCTTTTCATTGTTTAATGCAAAATACATACTCCACATGAGTGCAGAAAAATGAGGGTTGGGGTTATTTGCATAATATCATAGATGTGTTTTATGAAACAACTTCTGGATCTTGGGGTCAGTAAGTGTCCTTCTTGGGTTAACTGGCAGTGTGGGCTCTTCCTATCCAGGATGCTTCTAAGCTCCTCACCAACACTTCTTGCTTTTTTTCCCCTAACACTCTGACCTGCTATTCTGTAAAAACCCTGGTTAAAAACTGCAGTCAGATATACTTAGACATTGATAGCACTTTCTGATAGTTAATTTTCTGGTCTACAGAGTGCATGGGAACACTCTGGTATGTAATAAATACTAAATAAACCCACTTTTTGTTGGTCTATACCTGGAATGCCTAATTGCATGACTTCATGTTTCACAAATACACCTGTATTTGTAATGCCTATTCCCGTTTTCAGATACTACTCATCTTCACCAAAGACACTGTGATAGAACTAGCCTATTGGACAGGACAGTTACAGACTAGTTGTGTTCTTTATTTCCCTGAAATGTCTAAACAAATTGAATGTTACTGCAAGAAGGTTCAGTTGTGTGGAAAGCAAATATTTGCCTACATTTGCCGCCTTTAAAAAGTGTTTTGGCAACTTTAGTGCAAAAAAGAATGGTAGTATTGCTCTACCTGTAGAGTGTTATTATGCAGCTCGTGCAGTTATGGTTGTGTTGACTAGGTGGACCAAAACTTCAGTGTATTGAATTCCAGTTTGTGAGCCAGTGATCTCCATTTTATGTCAATTTATTTCTTGGTGTTTTTCTGGCTTATTGTATTTATCTCAACTACTTTAAATGTCTGCAAATATCCCCATGGCAATGGAGTTCACTTAGCAACAATATATAGTTATATGAATCATACCTAGATGGTAAACAAATGGTTTAAGGCATAACTAAATACCAAATGGAAGTTGATCTGTTTGGTAACAGCAGAAGGTGTTTATTGTGAATATATCCCAACACCTTGAAAACCCTTGTTCTTGAAGAAGTTGGTTTGGTCCCGATGTTTTGGGGGATGTCCCCTTTCCTTGCAGATGGGTACATCACCCTTAACTCTGTTGTGGCGGAGTCCAGGGAGCAAAGATGGCTGTTGGAATTCCACATGAAAGAGTTGGGAGTCACTGAATTTTTATGATTATGGATCTCTTGGTGCTGTGGGCTGTCCGTGGCAGAATAAATGAAGAAGAAACCCTTTAGTAAGGGTCTTAGCTTAAGCCTATGCCTTTGGCAGAAAGCAGGCTAAAGCAGCATCTATGGACCTTCAAAAGATCTAGTGTATGTGCACGTAACTTCCCAGGAACAAACAAGTTGCTGTTCCTTATAGCAGCATGTAATAGAATAAGACGGCTCAAACACTTGCAGGGCATTTATTGCAAGAGAACAGTATTTGATTTGCTTGGGCTACAATTGGCAAAGGAGCCTTTTTCAGAGTGTTCATAACTACCACAGCTATAAAAAAGTGTCCATTCAACTCAGTGTCTCAGATGGACCCATTAGCTACTGATGTCTTGTTGCATAAATGCACACAGTTGCAAAAGTGACACAGGTTTTTAATGTAGGACATCTTAATCCATTATGATAGCTACATGGCTTCTCCTCCGAACACAAAGGGAAGACAGTGCAGTCGAGGGTATTCTAATTCCATATCTAAAGCTCAGCAAATGGAAGAGAGAGCATTGAAAGACTTAAATAAACCACAATGTGATAAATCATAACAAAGTACAAAATTAAAACAGTGTTTATTCAGAGAATGTTCTCAAAGAATGGAACACGTCAGTCTTGAACCAAAGCATACATTAATCCAGACTGCTGTTAATTCACAGTTTATTTAGAAAACGATTCCATTTTTGATAACATCTCTGTATGGCAAGGTGCCTAATCTCTGGGGCACAATAGGGAGAAGTAGTTAAGCTAGCATCCTCCTTCCTCTGCATCTACAAGCAAAGAGGCGGGAAGGAATCACAGCATTTCTCTGCTGACACAGCTCATGAAGCAGCACCAGGTGGGTTTTACTAACTTCCACTCATCATAGGAAAGACAGAGGCAACAGGAAGTCTTGGTCAGAGGCTCTCAGAGCAGCCAACCAAAGCAAGGAAGGGACAAGGCATAGACCCGTTGTGATGCAGAGTCAACACTTTGACTTCAGACATGGAGGAAACTAAACAGAAGCAATCATACAGCATGGCGAAGTTAAACCAGGTATTACCTTGTGTGTTTCATGTCATTGTGTGGTGAAAACCCCTGAGCTGTTTACAGGCAGCACAAACCCCATGGTTATTCTAATTCTGCTTTTCTCTCTGATTACTTGGCTGGGAAAATACTAAAGGCAATCTTTAGTATCCAGTAATGGATCTGGACTGAAACAAAGTTCCCAAAATACATTTTTGTATACAGAAATTCCATTTGCTATACATCACTGGCTGAAAAAGACATCTGATTGGCCATAGAATGTTTTTCTCCAATAGTTAGGACCTAAAATATATTTCTGATACTGGAAAAAATAACATCTTGGTCATTTTGTCTGATGGATTTCACCACTTCCTGCCTGATTATTGAGGAATTCGGAATGCTTTCTGGCCAGCAAGAAGTATGTCTACACTAGGGAATTTCTTCTCAGGAAACACAGCCACATTAGTGCTATTAATGCAGGCTTTCTCACCTCCATTTATCTAATGCTGTCTCGCCTCCGTCACTTTTCTGGATCCCTCTTATCTGCTGCACAATGGGCCTCTATCCTGCAATTAATTCCTCTTGGTACACGGGTTGGCAGTGCTTGCGGTGGGGTCCCAGCCATTACAGACATCCATATGGAAACATGAAGGAGAGGGCAGCACCTGACGTAGCAGATACCAAGCCAGCAGCTTTCCTGCATTTGCATGGAGATGAGATTGAGCTCCAGCTCCTTCAGATAGGGGTACACAAAGTGACCATTCACCCCTCCACCTGTGAGCCTTTGGGGCAATGGGATGCCCATCTTTGCTGGGGCAAGTAATCAGAGAAAGAAAGTGAGACCTGGCTGACCTGCTTCCTATTACAGGCTGCTATCTCCTCTCAGCATGAGCTGAGGAGGTCCTTCACTCTCCACCCTCAGTTACTTGGTTTTAATCTCTAAACCGTAACAGTTTTATGTAACAAGAAACAATGTGTTAGCAAATGGAAGGGTGTTTTTAAGACTCTTCTCCTCAGCAAGCTGGCATCACTGAGCGTTACACATGCCCCTGGTAAATAAATTAGAAGATAAAGAGCATTAAACTGATAAAACAATTGCTGTATTTTGCTGATGGTTGGCATCTCTGCCATACAGCTGCTTCTCCCAGCCTCCTGGGAGCAGAGAAAGGGACAAAAGCAAGCTATGTAGTGTGACTGACTTCTTTTCCACCCCAGCAGCCTAAAGGCACACACACATATTTACCCATACTTACCATCAGATCAGAGACATTTCTAAAGGTTTGGTGTCATCTTAAAGGACTCTCTGTCACCCAGCCAGGAGTCAAGGGGTGGTCAATGCAGGAGAACACCCAGGATGGTCTTAACAAACATTCTGAGCCATGCAAACCATCACTGATGAGACAGTCTCCCTCTATCTGTCAGAACACGTCTTCTTTCTTAGCATCTGGTCTAGCAGGTGCAGTTCTGCACCCAAAACAGCAGCTGGGCTTTCAACGAGACATTACAGTTTTCAGTCACCAGAGGAGAGGAGTCCTGGCCAAAGGCTGTAAATAAAAGGAGAGGAATGTAGTGGTTTTGGGCCTCCTGCCCAAGCAGATAAACCTTGACTGCTGCTGCACCTTGGCTTTCTTAAGAAACCTGGAGTGCTGTTTCAGATCAGAAGAAGGAAGTCCTCTCTTGTGACCCCTGGCATTGGCTGTGGTCATTCCAAGCTGGAGTTCACACTGAAGGCCAGCAGAGGCAGGACTGAACCCACAGTGTTGCTGTCTCCCATGTGCAGTCCCCCCCATGCTGCCATCCACATGCGGGGTCCTGATTGCTCTAGCCCAGTCCCCCATGTTTCCTCCTCCACTGCTGGTTTCTGAAGGCTGTTCTTTAGTCACACCCTGTTTCGCAGTGCCTGTGTCCTGTGAGGGTTCCTTTAGGAGGTGTTGAAAATGCAAGAGGGAACAGGAAGGTACTAAGTAACTGGATGATGGGCAATTCTATTAGGCTGCCAGGAGCAAGAGACAAGAAATCTCACACATTCTAAGGAGAAGTCACTCCTCAGGAAATCCTTCTGGATCATTGTTCCTATGGAGCAGGAAAACAAGCCTCTGACAATAGAAAATAGCTTCCCATTAGCAGCATTAGAAAATGACAAAGCAACCAAACCAGGGTGGAATGAGCCAACACTCAACAGTTACCCAGCGACTGCTACCAAAGGTCATGGGTGGCTGAGCCAGAGTCTGGAGGCTCTAAGATGGGAAGGGCCTTCAGGAAGCCCTGATGCTGACAAAGGTGCTTACGTCTACATTTCAGTCAAGCTCAGAAGTAGAGTATTGGGGAGGAAGAGACATCCTCCTTGTTCTAAATTAAAGGCTTGCGTTTTAGCAAATCTGAGGGAAGTGTTGTGGTTGCTATGGATAAAATATATGTAGGTTCTAAACCTCAGGATTCACTCTTTTAGAACATAGAGAGCAAAGAAGGCAGGCAAAGTTAAAAGAGTGCAGTGCTGCCACATCCTCTGCTGAGCCATCCAGTTCAGGGCTACCTCTAGCTTATGACACAGAAAGTAGCTTTGACTGCAGTGGTAATTTGGCCCTAATATTTCTTCTAGTCCACTGAAGTCACTAACCTATGGAAGGTCTTCAAGCCATCATTAAGCTCCCTTTTCATTCCCTATTTGAACTGTCAAATAGTTAATTTACTGCCTGTAAATCTGTGATAGTAGGAGGGATTATGTTCAAAAAAGGAAAACCTCTGCTTTCTGCTTCATTTACCCTAAAACTAAATCCTTACAGAGTTGTCACATTCCCTTCCTTCCTGCAGATGTCTAAAATAGCTACCCTCCCCTAACATTCAGTTATCTCTTGTGTGGCACCATTGCCTGTAGCAACACTGAGAACAATTAAAATAAGACATCAGTATTTTATCACAAGTGGTCTAACCTTACATAAAGCAAGTCTGGTTGATGTAATAAACTAAATACCAACCCCTAATAGTACCTTCCCCTGCCATAAAGCTCATATTGCTATCGACAATTCACCCACAAGGGAAGTCCCAACGACAGAAGATATTATGGAGAGAAGTTTGGTGGAGACCCAGGTTTTGGAGTTACACTGGGGCAGCAGATACAAGGAGAAGAAAAAAACCCAGGAGCTAGATTTCATGTCCTCTGTGATCTTGTCTTCCTGTGTTATCCTGTGGAAAATGATAGAGAAGTCCTTAGGTAGTGTTAATTCACCACTGGTGACCTCCTGAGCTCTAGGGAATTTATGGCTTTCTTGGAAGTCTCTGGTGCTTTTGTCAGAGATTACAAGGAGATTGTTTCATTTCTGTATTCCATGGAGGTTGGATTCACTGTGCTGGGTGGAGAGACAGCCTGTGCTCAGGGAGAGCTTCCAGCCTGAGAATGTCCAGACCTGCCTCATTCTCCTAATGAGATTATTTTTACTCTGTCTTAAGGGTATTTTAGGTCTTCACAGAAACTGGGGTTTAGCTGCACATCTTACAGGCATATTATAAACATTGAATTCGACTGCATACAGTACTGCCTCAAGTATATCAGAAACATGTGATGGATGAGAAATAGGAAGATGTGCCTAGGGTTTCAAGCATCTTTCTTCTTAGTGAGGTATTTCAGGACATCAACTGAACGCACATGTCTCACATTAGAGAAGCTTAGCAGGCTCAGAATATGTATAGCCCAATTTCCCTTTGGCCTGTGAGGCTGCATTACTACCAAAGCTGAGTAAAGTATCTCCATTGAGCCATGGTAAACAGCTCCTATTCAGCACTCAGCCCTGCAATCACTCTGCTGGAGGGGTTTGGGTGGGTTTTTCTTTTCCCTGCAGCTTTTTTCTCTCTGGGAAATAAGAACCTTCTCATGCCTGTTGAGTTCATCACTCAGGAATTTAATTCAGCAGTCACCTTAAAAGGCCATTCATTTCGACTTTAGGGAGGAGTGTGTTTGCTTCCTTTGCAAAATGTGATGTCAAGGCTTATATTTTTCTCCCCATCTAAATTCATCTTACAACAGGAAATGCTGAAAGAGGAGGGTCCACGGTAGAACACAGAACATATTTATATGTGTGCTATGTTTATATGGTCACCCCAATGAACAGAGCTGAAAGACTCACAGGTAATAGCTTCTTACTGGAGGTGAGCACACTGGATGCTCTTTCTGAGGGTCACAGGCAAGGAAAAAGGCACAACCTCTTCTGGCAGGGTGCTCTTTAGCCACCTAAAGAGATCAAAGAGCAAAGAAAAGTCGGATCAAAGCTAGGTACTGGTGTGGCTGCAATTCCGTTCTTAACTACCTGCCTCCCAATTACGCTGATGCCAGGCTGTATCTGTCACAATTAACACAGGGAGGAGGATGAAACAAAAGCCTGTTTACTGTAGGCTTCACCAAAACAGTTCTCCTGTAGATTTCCCCAAATAAAATCGGTTTCTGTAGGTGATGCTGGTGGCTCCAGCTATAATTAGAGTTGTCTGCACCTCTCATCACAAAGCCCTCTTTCCAGCTGGGCGTAACTACTGAACTCAGCTCCTAGAACTGAGCTTTCCAGAGCCGGTTGGCTTGCCCAGGTACACCCATGTACATGTGGCTGGGCTTTTCAGATACAGGATGAAAGTGAAATGCGGGTCTTGCTCAGGTCAGAGGGGTTTGGCCTCTGCAGTCAGGAGGTGTGGGGGGAGGAAGGAGAAGGGGTCCTTCTGAAGGGGCTCTCTCTTCTACACTTTCGGCACATGCAGCCACAGTTCACTCAGGCAGACAGAGGCCTTTGGGAGTTAGCAGCTCACACATGTTCCACAGAAACCTTTCCAATGTCAGCAGCTCAACACCCCAGGGATTTTCTCTGCCTTGAGCACACTCCAGTCCAAAGCTAAGGAGGGATTTTCTTGCCCTGTACAGTTGTTCTGAGGCTCTGTGGCAGGTCATGCTTCATGTTAAATCACACAACCTCAGACTGGTTTGGGTTGGAAGGGACCTTAAAGCTCCTCCAGCTCCAACCCCTGCCACAGGCAGGGACACCTTCCACTAGAGCAGCTTGCTCCAAGCCCCTGTGTCCAACCTGGCCTTGAGCACTGCCAGGGATGGGGCAGCCACAGCTTCTCTGGGCACCCTGTGCCAGCGCCTCAGCACCCTCACAGGGAACAGCTTCTGCCTAATATCTAACTCTGGACTCTGTCCCACTGCTCCAGAAGTCCTTGCACATCAGGCAAACCTTGCATATGGTTACCTGGACACTCCTCATTTCTTGGTGATCAGTGCGATACCTGACGTGCAAAAGAGTGTGCAGAGCAATAACTAGAGTCACTGGAGACTGGTTTATGTGTATACAAAAAAATGTAACAATCTAATAATGTCAAGTGCTCAGAAGGACCAGGTTTTCATAGCTTATATTGGATGCCAAAATCATTTTACCTTTTCCCCCTTTCTAATCTGCTCACCTCAGAGTTTTATTCAAACAGCAACATTAACATTTGTGAAATAGTCAGATTTGATAATGTTAAATGCCAGCAAATAAGTACTTTGGTGAACAAACAACTCTACCTGCAGAGCACAATAAAAGTATATAGCACAGTAAAGTCTGGAGCCCTATTAAACAACCAAAAGAACACAAATCACTGAACAGTTGCTCACAACACGACCAGCTCTTGTTCTGTGTACTGGATGAAGCAGAGCTACTCTGAGAATATAGTTATGTCTCCTGCCACTAAGAGCTGAGTCATTCATGGAAGTTCTAATTGGAAAAATACCATCCATTTCTTTTCAGGTAATAGTGTAAAAGTTGTGGTTCAGAGTTTTTTCACTTGTAGGTCCCTATAAACTTTCCAGGAGGGATGGAAAGCCTTGGACAGGGACAAAACAACAGCTTCTTCCTTAGTTACCTCTTCTGCAGCCCTTGGAAGTCATCCGTGGAGCCCTCCCAATCTGTAGACCACATGTTGTGACCGGCTGTCTGTGGCTGCACAGCTCACACAGGCAAAAAAGCCCTGTTGAATTAAGAATTGCTTTTTTGGTCTTTCCAGGAACATGATCTGTGTAGTAAGAAAGTGTCTGAAACATTCAACACTTGGTGCTAGCAGTGGTCTTGAAAGAAGAGATTGAGTTTGGTTTGGCTTTCCCATATCAGATGTTCTGCCCAAGATTTGTCTTATTTGTTTCTTCTCCTTCAATTGACACTGCTGTATCCTGCATTTCTCTAGTTGACCGTGATTATTGTACCCCCAGTCTGAGTTAGAATCCCAGCACACAAGCTCATCTCTGCCAATTTAGTCTAGCTCCTAACATGAACCATGGCTGTAACCTGGTTTAAAGGCTGTCCTGGGTTCAGCAGTTCAATCACATACTCAAACATTTCCATTCCACTGCAAATTGAGAATGCAAAAACAAACATGAAGGTGTTTCCCCTTGGAGTTTGGGATAAGTAATGTGTCCAGTTCTGGGCCCCTCGCTACAAGAGAGACATTGAGGTGCTGGAGCAGGGCCAGAGAAGGGCAACGGAGCTGGTGCAGGGCCTGTAGCACAAGTGTGATGGGGAACGGCTGAGGGACTTGGGGGTTCAGTCTGGAGACGAGAAGGCTCAGGGGGGACCTGATCATTCCCTACAAGTGGCTGACAGGAGGATGGAGCCAGGAGGGGCTGGGCTCTGCTCCCAAGGAACAAGGGATGGGACAAGAGGAAACGGCCTCAAGCTGCACCAGGGCAGGTTTAGATGGAGCTGAGGAACAATTCCTTCCCCAGAGGGTGCTCAGGCATTGGAACAGGCATTGGAACAGGGCAGGGCTGCAGTCACCGTCCCTGCAAGTGTTCACACACTGTGGAGATGAAGCCTCAGTGCCATGGGTTAGCGGTGGCCTTGGCAGTGCTGGGGGGACGGTTGGACTTGATGAGCTTAAAGGGCTTTTCCAACCTCATTGATTCTGTGATTCTATGATGATTCTAACTTCTGTCACTGATGGGCAAGAATCTGTCATTGCAGCAGTGTTCCCTCCCATCTACCACAGCTGTCTCCAGCAATGTTCCCTCCCTTCATCCATCTTACAACTTCAGATTAGAACTGGAACATGAGGCAGTAATTGCCCCTTTCTGTTTTGAGTCTTCACAGAATTTATGTTGCCAAGCTGGGGCATGCATTGTGCTTAAACCATTCCAGCCCTCAGCAATAGTTCTTTACTTCATTTTTCTTTCCCTCGTTTGCCTTAGCAGTTCCCCTAGTTCAAATGCTGTGAGAGCTGGTTGTAGATAGTGTTTGCTCCAGGGAAGTGCAAGCCTCTGATTCCCTTGATGATGTTACAGCCATTGACAATTTTTTCTCACCACCTGACATTCAGCTTTTAGCTGCATTGGTGACCTGTGTTGCTTTCCCATTAAGTTATTCTGGTTGTGAACATTGTAGAAAAAGAACTGAAAGTGATGTGAAGCTATAGGTTTATTCAGTTCCCCGTTCTGAATAGCTGCTCGTTTCTGGAATCTGGAACAAGGCACATCTATCTTCATTCAGTAGCCTTTAAAATGACACAGCTTAAATTCTGTTAGTTCCATGTATGTGATATATGAGATCTTCTTGAGCTCACAATATGTCACTGCTGCCTCTGGATAGCAGTCTCAGTAATAGGTGCTGGGCTGGTGGCAAAGGATGTAGCTCCCTTATTTCTGCTTTTTTGTTCTATGCCCTGAACCCTGGCTGCTCCCCTCTGAAAACCTCTGTGTTTGCCAGTGGAATTACAACAACACATAGATAATATTGATTTGCCAGGAAGCTCCTTTTAGCTATTTATTTATGTTGATTTCAATTTGTGAACCTTAACAAAGGATATATTCCAGGCTGTGAGCACAGTTAACAAAGGATTAAAAAAGCAGACCAACCCCTAAGAGCTTTAGCAAATCAATGGCTTCTTCCCACATGCCAGGGCTCTTCATCACATTCTTCAAGACTAGCAAAGTGAACAAAAAGATCTGGGTGTGGGTGGCCTTGGAACAGAAGTCTAACATGCGTGACCATGGGATCAGAGCACTTATAGAGTCAGAGAATCACAGAGTAGTTTGGGTTGGAAGGGACCTTATAGCTCATTCAGTTCCAACCCCCTGCCATGGGCAGGGACACCTTCCACTAGAGCAGCTTGCTCAATTACGCTGTTCACTTCTCCAGTCTTTCTGCCTCTTGCCTCAGCGTCTGCATGCCACAGGTATGCGCATACATACACATGTGTGTACATGCACATAGCTTGCTCCAAGTGTGTGTATAACATTCATGTATTGGGAATTATGCTGTGAGTAGCTACTCACTGCATTAACTGTTCCTTGTTTTACCACAAACCACAGACACTGTTACTTTGCCTTTACCACCAGCATGCGACACAATGCACAGATAAATGTTGAAGTTCCACAGATCATTTGTAATGATTTCTTTCCAATTACCCCAGCCAGTGTGGATAAACAGTTTTCAAGAAGACAAAACACTAATCCACATCCTGGTATTTGCCTTGACTTTCTGGAGAGATGTGACTTGTGCAAAGCGATCTGCTGCTTCATGGGAAGGAGAAAATTTCATCTCTGCAAATCAAGCCTTTCTTCTTACAGAAACCCATCCAGTTTGTATTTGCTGACTCTCTTCATGTGCTGCCAAAAAGTGGGGATGGCCTGAGCCTGACTTTTCCTTTCTCATTATTTTTGGTGCGTGTTTGCTTCCCTCGTGGGCTGTTTTGAATGTGTTTGTTTAGTTTCTCACTGTTTGCCATAGTGACTTCATTCTTCTTTGCTTCTGAGTTTGCTGCATATTTGGTTTCTGCCTTGCATCTGCACTCTGCTTGGCTTTGCTTAGCTGGGTTTAGAGTCTTGAGTCTATGAGGATGTGCCTTTCTTGTCATTTTAACCTCTTAAGGGTTAGTGCTCTGTTGGAGAGACTGCAGAGGGGAAGGCCAACAATGAAAACTCTAAAACACAAATGCCTCTGACAGCAAAACGAAAATGAAAATGCCCCCCAAAAGTATGTGCAAAACTGAAGTTAACAAAACAGGCACAGGATTTTAAAGGAATATTTCTTCCCACAGAAACAATCCAGATGTTATTCAATAGAAGAATCACGTTCAAATAGAAAAGAATCCTATTAATTGCATTGTATAATCACTGTATTTTTTGAGTTAAAAAAAAAAACAAAAACATGAAAAATCCAGGTTCATGTAGTAATGCAGGAGTAAAGCACTCCTTTCTTAGGAATCCAAACCTTTCTTTGCATGGTTTATGGCTGCTGTGCAGTATGATCCTCTTATCTCTGGTAAAAGTCTGCAAGGTTTATCAGCAGCTTTTGACACAAATGAACTTAAGGTCTGGCTGCTTTTCCACAGAACCTATCTGGAATAAGTGGGGTCATGCTAGAGCTGAAAACCATCTGTACTCCCTGCAGAAATATCCGAGAGTGTCGTACTGGTTGTCTTCCTTGCTGCACAGCCCCTCGTGGAAAGCTGCTTGTCAATATTTGCATCAACGGGATGCCCCTTGATGGGATGCTTCAGATTTTTAAGATGAACACTTCTATGTGTCTCCTAATCCATATTGAGCATTACAATCACCCAACTCTAGCCAAGCCTGGGGAAAGTGAATGTCAGGAGGAGAAAAGAAGCTAACTCAAAATAAGTTTGAAGAAAAGATGAGTAGAGCTGACAGATGGTGCTGCACTTGAAGGAAATCACGACTTTCCCCTCCTTTCATCAGTTACTAAGGAGAGATTATATATAAGAGAGTACCAAGAATATGAACCTTAAGGTAGTATTTAATTCTGACCAGTGTTTGAATAGCCATGAAGCCATCTGACACTCTTTCCATCCTAATACAACCTGCTTCTTGGGACTGAGGCATTCATCCCTGTGACTACCTATTTCTAAAATGAAAGATGGGAATGCTCTATCTTTTCAACTGACCAGAAGGGTGCTCAGAAGCATTAGCCACTCCACCATGCAGTTATGCATCTCTGGAACTGCAAAGGCAAATGGGAACATGTCAGAACACATTCCCCTGCAGCTTCATGACTCCACATTCAGTAGCTGCTTTAAACCAGAACGATGAACTTTCTCTATTCAGCTTTCCATAGGATAGGGTTCAATCCCCTTAATGACTGTATTTCCCTCCCTACCACTGCAGGGATACTTGCTGAGAGGGCATGATGTAATTGTCATGGCTGAAATGAAACTCAGATCAGTTGAGGAGACAGAGTGCAAAGAAGACACATTTTTGACAGAAATTCATCTGGCAAAGAGAAAAGGGGGAAAAAATGCAGAAGATCATTGCCTGCTTAAAAAAAAAAAAAAAAAGATTATGAGAGGATATTATTTACTCAGGATTTAAGTGGCTGAAGGGCAGAGCTCAAAGTGTTGTAGTAAATGGGGCTCCATCCGGCTGGCGACCAGTCACCAGTGGTGCTCCTCAGGGCTCAATCCTAGGGCCAGTTCTGTTCAGTATATTTATGAATAATTTGGATGCAGGAGTTGGATATGCCAGTATTAAGTTTGGTGATGATGCTAAACTGGGAGGTGCTGTTGACTCTCTTGAGGATCAAGAGGCCTTGCAGAGGGATCTGGATAGGCTGGAGCATTGGGCTTTGATTAATGGGATGAAATTTAACAAGCTGAAATGCTGGATTCTGCACCTAGGACAGAGCAACACCAAACACAAGCCTAAACTGGGAGAAGAGTGGCTGGAGAGCAGCCCTGCAGAAAGGGCTCTGGGGGTTGACAGGAGGCTCAGCAGGAGCCAGCAGTGTGTGCCCTGGCTGCCAGAGTGTAAACTGCATCCTGGAGTGCATCAAACATGGCCAGCCGGGCAGAAGAGGTGGTCATCTTGCTGTATTTAGTGCTAGTGCAGCCTCACCTGGAGTAGTGTGTGTGGTTCTGGGGCCCACCATTGAAAAAGGATCTGAAGGTCCTTGGATGTGCCCAGAGGACATCACCAAAGCTGGTGAAAGGGCTGGAAGGCACGTCCTGTGAGTTACGGCTAAGGGCTTTTGACCTGTTTAGTTTGGAGAGCAGGAGGCTGAGGGGTGACCTCACTGATCTCTACAGCTTCCTGAGGAGAGGACATGGAGAGGTGCTGATCTCTTCTCCCCGGTACCCAGTGACAGGATGCACAGAAATCAAAGCTGTGCAGGGAAGGCTTAAGACTAGATATTAGGAAGCATTTCTTTACCAAGAGGGTTGTCAAACCCTGGAACAGGCTTCCTATGCACTGCCTCCTTTATTCCACATAACAAAGACTTAAGATCCTCCTTAAGATTCCTCTCTTTTGGCTTGACTTTGACTTGGCTTTAATGAACTAACTGCCGTACTGGTGCTATACAGCCTGGATCTTTCCCTTGGGTTTTGCTGTGTGGTCTGTTAACCTCCTCAGTCAGACTGCAAGCCCCACAGTAAACCAATACAGTGGTAAAGTATAAAGCACAAAGAATTACAGCACCTAAATGGCATCTCAAGTACACCTGTGGTGTTCTATGAATACTAACCTACCCAGCTGTGAAAATGAATTGCATAAATGGATTACAAAAGGGTAGGATGTAGAACATGTCCTTGTGGAACAGCTTCTGCTATAGGGTTGGAATGCTAGTGTGGCAGGGTTTCTTTTGGGAAAAAGAAGTGGTAATAGGAAGTTAACTTTCGTTTTGGGAGGATCACTTGTGCAACAGAAGCCCTCAGTGAGTTGTAAGCGTGCAGAAGAGAGTGGTGCCACCACCATACAATGAACCAGATGCACCCAAGCTCAGGTCAAATCGAGATGCAGCCAAAGAGTTTTAAACATCATAAATCTTATGTAAAGCATTTAGTAGCACAGAGAAAAGCTTCTCAGTTGGTGAGAAGCCGTGACATATTTCTGAAGCAAGAAACACCCCAGACAGTGCTGTCACCAGTGAAAAAACTATTGGTGAAAACTAAGTGAAAGAAATGGTAAAAAAAAGGATGATAGGAAGCCATAATAGGACACTGGGTGAGGATAAGAAAGCAGAACAGGAAATGTTTATGTAGATAAAGGAAGCCTGCAAAACAACTGCAACAGGGATCATAGGAATTTCAATTGGCCTGTCACTGGGGGAATTGTAATTAGGAAATATCAAATCACTGTGAAAAGCTGAACACTTCACATAGCCGTGGTTTGTCTTTAGACAGTTTATGAATGTGCAGCTATAGATAGAAAAGCAATAGCCTCAGAAAACTCACATCCTGGCTTTTATCTCCAACTCCAGAATAGTGCAGGTCTGAAAGAATCAGTTTATTGACCTTCTGGGTTACACTATGAGCTCTATTTTCTCAGGCCTTCTGCAGATGGCTGGGGGCCAGTATATACACAGAGGATGTGGTTCATTTAACTTGTGGGGATTGACTCTTGTCATGTTTGTGGAGAGTATGAACTATATAAATTGTTGGGAAGACAACTCTGCAAGCTATGAGGTGGTTGAGCGGCTATACCTGGTTTACCACATGAGTTAATCTTAAATACAGTTGGAATATATGATAGGCAGTAACTAGTGAGTTTTGGAAATTACAGTATACACTAACAAAAGATTAGTTCCATTTGCAGGAATTACAGGTTAGATATAAGTAAAAGCTCTTTACTGTGAGGGTGCTGAGGCGCTGGCACAGGGTGCCCAGAGAAGTGGTGAATGCTCCATCCATGGCAGTGTTCAAAGCCAAGTTGGACAGAGCCTTGGGTGACATGGCCTAGTGGAAGGTGTCCCTGCTCATGGCAGAGGGTTGGAACTTCATGAGCTTAAGGTCCTTTGTAACTCTAACTATTTTATGATTCTATGATTAAAAAAAATCAGGTACAACCCCCATTTTGCTGCCAGCAGTGGCCACCTTGCTCTCTGTGGGGTTTAAATTCTCCACTGCAAAAGGGTGGTTAAGAATGTGGGGCTTTGGCAAAACTTCTCTGTGTTGCATGAGAGAACAGTTAATTGAAAATTACTGGATGTTAGTGTTAAAGCATCAGGTCTGACAGCATTGATCTTCTGGCCATCCCTAGCTTCTGCTTGCCTTCTGCTCAGGCTCTGTGTGCCCCCTGCACTTCTGCAGGCCTTCCTTTGCCAAGGGTTTCCACATGATCCTTCCAGTTGCCACTCAAATGCCTTTGGTGCTTGCCTTGGCCAAAACCAGTGTGTCTTGCCATGGGGCATATGCTGTCCAGCATAAACCAGGTGGAAGTCCCCTCTGATGTTGGACTTACAAGGAGCATCATATCATACTAATAGGACTGCAGCCAGTAAATAAAGAGTTGCAAAAGTTCATGTGTGGTAGTTTAAAGCATGTTCTCCTGAGAAGGTGAAGCTGTCAAATCTATTGTGTGAGACTTCATTTTTGCAAAGATTCATCTGAACAGGCATCTGGTATGTTCTGATTCACAGCACACATATCTGCTATTAGAATCATAGAATTGTATTGTTCTACACAATAACCACTTTAAAGATTAGCCCTGACTGCATTCAGTATTACCTCTGTGACACACATTACTGCTTGACATCTGCTAAGAAGGTTAACATACTTTTACAGTATTTTATCTTTTCTGGTCTTTATTTGTCCTGGTGAAAGCTGATGTAGCTTGATATTTCTCAAGACATAATTGTTGTGTCTGGAGTCATCCTTGTTTGTGTAACAGGGATTGCACTTGTGAGATTTGCAGGGGATTAGAATAAGCATTGATTTTATAAAGAGACTGTGATTCACTCAGGTTTCGATGAAACCACGGGAGAAAGTACATATTTAATTTGACTTTCTTCTGGTTCCATGTGTACACTGCTCCCCAAAGGCTGTGCAGAGAGGTTTTCAAGAACAAGCTCTAATCCAATCTTATCCAAGCAAACTCCCATGAGCAGCCTGCAGAAATGCCTGTTTTGTTTTCACGAGCCCTTTCAGCAGTATCACACGACTGTTTGCAGAATCTCAAAACTCTCATTGAAATAGCTGAGACAATCAAGGCAATTATGCTCCCATGGACCAAGTTTTAGTTATCTTTGGTCAGCTTCCACTAAAAACAGTTGTGTCCCTTTGCTGGCAGCCAAAGTATTTAGTTGAAAATCAGCATTATTTATCTCACTAATTATCCTTTCACTTGCTTTGGCTTATTTTTACAAATTTCCCTTTTTTTCCTCTTCCTAGATTATTTATTTTTTTAAGGCTTACTACTTATTGTTTCTCCTGACCTTTGGCTCCCTGAGCCTGTGAGGCTCTGGATACTTTTCCTATTTAAAATCCAAAAGCAGACATTTCAGTTTCCTTTTTTACTTTTCCCCCTAAATAGTTCATGCCAGCAACTCCCTTTTATATGGCTGCTTCATTTGGTTTCCCCAGCTCAAGAAATTCATGTTAAAATAGGAGTTGAGGAGATTCTTTTGGCAGCCTGCCTGCTGAACTCTAGAAATGCCACTTCACATAGGCCATGCTTTGGATGCTTGAGTAAATTCCAAAGGATATAGCTGGGAAGACAAAGCTGTGGACTGAAGCCTGCTCGTGTGAGGAGAGGGGAAGCCATCCTCTAAACTGCTTTATCCTCATCATCACATGCCTGTTTCGTTCTGACTGCTTCATCCTGGCAAAGTAATTCACTCTCTTTGACACTTCGTCTGTCAATTGCTGTCCGTCACTCAGTGATGGTGCGAGTGAATTTGGTACCACTGAAACCCATTTATTAGTAAGCATATTCAGATATGGCATACAGACATCTACATGGTTACTAGAAAGCAATGACTTTAGACCCGTGCTTACCTGAGTGTCCTTCAAGATAAGAATCTTGCTGGGAAAGGCTGGCTCTGCTGTCACTTCTCAAAGGCATCTCCAAACAAGAGGATCCTAATTATATCATTGGGAAGTCCTAAAAGTGATTTTAGGCTTCCTGAAGTGAAATTAATCTGCAAATTTGCACTGTTCTGTGTATGGAAAATGTTAACATTCACAGCAGGATTCCAGACATCTGCTTCACAACTGGTTTTAAAATCTAGGTCATTATATACAGGTGGCATCAGGTAGGTCTCCATGGAAGTCTCAGAATATTTTAAACAGCAAAACGGGTTTCTTTACAGCTTGTAACCAGCTAACACAAGTTTTTCATATGTGTACAGTACAAGAAAGGTTAAATATCTCTCTTGACCCTTCCTTGAGTGTGAATTTTTAACATTCCATGTTCTCATAGCTCTGGAAGGCAGCATTTCCTAGGTAAATTCCCCCGCTCTTCCAATCTGTTTGCTGATTTTTGCCATCCAGTATGAAACCTACAGTGATATAAATCCATTCTTGTTCTGGACCTTGGTCATTCATTTTCATATGCTGTGCAGTCATTCCTTGACTGTAGGCATTTTCCATTAATTGAAACATTTCACAGAATCCTAGAATCCCAGACTGGTTTGGGCTAGAAGGGACCTAAAACCTCATCCAGTTCCAACCCCTGCCATGGGCAGGAACACCTTCCACTAGAGCAGCTTGCTCCAAGCCCCGTTCAACCTGCCTTGAGCAATGCTAGCGATGGGGCAGCCACAGCTTCTCTGGGCACCCTGTGCCAGTGCCTCAGCACCCTCACAGGGAAGAACTTCTGCCTAACATCTAATCTCAATCTCCCCTCTGTCATTTTAAAGCCATTAAGCACATTTGATGTGCCTCAGCTACTACCGGATGGGTGCTGCTGCCAAGTAGCAAGGGGATTGACAAGGACAGATGGTCACCAAGTCTGACAGTACCATTGGTAGGGAAGCAGAGATATGATTGCAGTGGCAGATGGATGCTGGTTGCTGGGTATGGAAAGCAGTGGATGCTCTGACTCTTGGACTTTCTACAGGTAGAAGCTACCTTACCTGTGGAGCAAAATGTTGGCAGGGATCCTGCTGTAACTGCCCACAGACTAGCCAGTGTCAGCCTGGGAAGCTTTATCCTGGTTCCCTTGGCCTGGATCAGGAGATGTAGGGGCATAATCCAGTTACAGACAGGTCAGGATTACGTGCCTCAGGAACAGAACTGCAGGGGCCCCTAACAGCCCCAAGACTGAGCTGCAAGCCAAAAACCTGCCCCATTTTCCCACCGCCAGCCCGAGTGCTTGAGAACCCAGCTGAGAGCCAAGCCAGCATGAGAAGGTCCCTGATAGCCTGAGTGAAATGCATGACATTTGGCAGCTCCACTGCTCTATGGGCTATTGAAATGCATAAAAACATTCCCAGTGTGTTCAGAGGGCTGTGGATCCTGCCTGCAGGCTCCTTTCCTTGTGCTGTGACAGCACTCCAAGAACTCAGATAACATCAACACCTTCTAAACATAAATCCACCTATGTCTGAAAATGTTTAATATCTTTTTTTCCCTGAGCTTTTTACATCTGCTGCTTATTTTCATGTACTTTCCCACAAGTGCCAAAGTCTAAACTTGCCTCTCTTTTTCATTTCTTTCCACTGCAGCCAACACAATTTCCTTGTGCCCACTGCAAATTCCTCCACCACTGAGCTCTTCTGGCATCATGCTGCCTTGTGTTTTTAGGGCAGAGGGGAAGAGGGTTTTGTGTGGTCATTTAATGCATGAGAAAACTCATTAATAGATTTTCTGGGTAATGTTGTTTTTAACTGCAGAATAGAGAGAGCCTAACACTGCAAGCTTCCTCCTGATGCCCTGGCAGTCTCCTGCAATTCCAATTTAGTGTGACTGCGTTTTCTGGAAGGAAAGAATAACTTGAACTCTGTGCTTATTCATTCTCATTGCTGGGGCTAATCAATGAAGCAATTGTATTTGGTAGTAATGTGAGGGTTGTCATGTTTTAAACTGACAGGAACCCTCACATACAGTTGCCAGGTCACCAGGTGAGAATGAGAAGGAACCAGGTCAGTGACTACGAATATGGACCAGACCTGAGCCCACAACGCAGCTGACAGAATCACAGCCTGCTTCTGTTGAAATACCCACTTCCTACTATGGAGGCTTATTTGTGATTTCACAGCCTGTTGTGGTGAAATCAAGGTGATGTTGAGAGCAGACACTAAGCTGTATAAAACAGCAACAGAACGACTGCTCAACCAGAGTGTTAAACAGATTTTGTGCAATTAACAAATAATTACTTAAAAAAAAAAAGAAAGGAACAATATTGTGTGCACATTGAACCATTTAAAAACAACACTGTGAGAAAGTCTACAAGCACTATCAGAGGCTCCTCACATCCTGGGGAAGGACGCTCTCTTTCCTGGCCACGAAAATGCAGTTTTGTTCCCTGAAGATGGCTAAAAACAATACAGCCACCTACTGACTGACAAGGTTAACCACAGCATGTTTATGTGCTTGTCACTTAACTGGCCATTTCCATCCTAAAATTGTGGCCCGTGGAAAACCGGTTTTCAGCAGCTGCTAATTACTGAAGCACACAATTAATAGCTGATTAGTAACTTGCTGACTCTCCGTATTACTCATCGCTTTGACATGTGGTTAGGTAGCTGGTGTATAAGCACTGCTAAGCATGTGCCATATATTTTCCCCAAGCATGAGATGGCATCACATCTTGCAGTTGTCAGACAAGGGCTCTATTTCCACATCTCCACTGGCGGGTAGGGATAAGAAAAAACCATAATCACAAGACATTTCCACTGAAGAATGAGACAGGACTCCCTGATGTCTCTGGCTGTCCTGTTCCCCTTTTGAGACCTCAGGTTGGTGTTTGCTGAATATTCATCACTTAGTGGGAGTCAGAGAAACACTCTGGGCACCAGCACAATGTTGATGGAACAAAATAAGAGAATGGGAGTCTTTGATTCAGGAATTACAGTTAACTGTGTTTAAGAGCTTCTTGTAGGTTGTGCGATAATGCAGGTGTTTGAACATGAAGCCTGACGTGCAATACCCTGTGTGTTACGTGACTTGAGGGCTTGCATCTCCTGAGACCATGGAATCTTGCAGGAGGTCCATGTTTTCCCACAGACTCTCATTAAAACAAGCTAATAAAGAACATCTCAAGATCATACAACTATAATGAACGATGCAAACATGGAATGCAAGTGGATGAAATACTGCTTTTAAAGACAGTTTGTTTTACAGTACACCTACATCCTGCATGGATGTCAAGAAGCTCAAGAAGCCCCCTTTTACCAAAAGGCTTTTGTAATCCTTAAGGGAAAATGAAGTGTTGGTTAATAATCATACAAGGCTCAGCAGGAACAGTGTCTGTGTTGGCACACTGAAAAAAATACCTGGCATACTCAGTGCATAAGTAGCTGGCTGAGCAGTCCAAAAGGCACTCACAAAAACATGGTGAGACAACAGACTATGTGCAAATATAAAAGCAGTCTAACGTTGCTAGGAAATGGCTGCAGGGATTAAGACTGACCAGAGCACAGTAAGCCTCATGACAGTTTATAGAACATGGTTTTCACAACTGGTGAATGAAGTCCCACAATCCTCCTGAGGTTCAGGAGGAGCCACATAACTTGCAGTACTGCTGTGAAACCCTCTGCAGGCAGAAGGCTGATTATAGACACACAGAGATGCCTACCCTTGCCGGAACTGGAGCATCCAGACTGACATGACTAAGACTTCTCTTTGAAGCATCACTATGAGGAAACGAGACCTTTCTTCCTCCTGCCACCACTTCAGCATGGCTTGAATTAAATTTTAACTATGTTTAATCCCTATTGCTTGCATAACCCATCAGCTGAAATCACCCTTTGCACAATCAAAAGACAAGGCATCAAGAACCACATGCAAAATACTCCTCCTGGGTTAGTTTATTGTATCTTGCTATTGTAACTTAGATGTTACTATAGATTCTCAGAACACAGTGCAAAGCTCTATGCATATGAGAAACAAACATTTGAGACTTTAAGCTGAGACTCAACGTCCTCCTTAGGATATTCAAGAACTTGTAAAAAACTTTCTTTAAATAAAAATGTGATATGTAATGGACAGAGATAAATATGGTACTATAAAATCTTAAAGCTAAAAGAATAGCATTTCGGGCTGAGAAGCTTGTATTTTCCAGAGTACAGATGTCAGGATGACACCTAAGGAGACAAACAAGCAGAAAGAAGCATCTGGAAACAAAATATTTGAAAGCAAAACTTGAACCAGCTTGTTTGCACTGAAAAATAAACGAGTGGCATCACAATGGACATGAGACTATGGCTCAGACAGAGCAAATGATAAACATACAAGATATATGGATTTCCAGAGCAACTGGCTCCTGTTTCTGTAAATACTTACACACATGAGTGGACACATGAGTTTCCTGGAATTGCTCATGTGTAATGTTGTTAGTTAGAATCTGTCAGTCTCTAGTCATGTGCAGTGATGTTTGCAAACCTGTAGGACTGGAACCTCAAAAATCATAAATTCTTCTGAAGAGTGATGCTTTTTTTCCTATGGACTGGCTAATAGTTAGCAAGCATTTGGTCATTTCTGTTATAAGTAGTAATAACCCATTTCCTCACACCAAGTCCCAGGAGCTGGCAAGGCACCCAGAGACAAACAGCACTGTAGTGGTTAGTGGAAGAGCAATCCTTTCTGTAATAAAAAGCTGGGTATTCACTTACGTATCTTAATTCTTTCCATGCGTGCCCTTTCTTGCCCTCGCCCCCTAAATTTTATTCAAACAGAAACCCAGGAATTTGGCCTCACGTCTGGGACTTCTGGACAGCTAGCAACCTGACTGGATGGGCAAGAGTGCAGCTCAAATTATAGCTGTCCTGATAGCCGGCCAGCGTCCACACAGCTCGACTGCACTTCAAGTGACTATAAATCTGAGGTATCTGGACCACGTCACGCTTACTGCACCGGTGCTAGTTATCTGAGTATATGCAGGAGGTGCCTGTATTCCAGTTTCTGCCTGTGCTGTCTTGAGCTGACATGAGAGATGCTGGCACAGACTTTACACACTTTGTCATTTTAAAATACCTGACAGAGCCCTTGTAATGGAAATCAGCCACCTCTCAGGTTTCAGAAGAGCATAAAAATCTCTGGCTACCATCAAGTTGCTTGTTTTCTTTCCTAAATTTTTAATCCTGAACACAGTCAGAGACAAAAAATGGACCATAGGAAGGAGTGATATTCCAATGACAGTGGATTTTACATTGCCATTGATCCAGATGAGTCCATCGGGCAATGCCATAACATATTCTAGAGACAGAAACAGGCACCTTTTCAGTCTGCATTTGGGCAGTTCTTAGATGGGGGAGAAATTACTCTGTTCACCCTGTGAGCTGTGCCCTTCTGTAACCAGATCCTTCCTGACACCGACCCCAGCACTCTGGCTTGGCAGTAGCAAGTTCCGTGGACTAATTATATGCTATTGCAAAAAGAGCACTGGTTTTGACTTTTTCCTCCTCATTTAATTAATTCTTGCTTTATTCTCAAGTTATGAGGGAACCTTTAGGACTTATTTATATGGCAACAGGGCCCAGAACTGTGGAACAGTGCTGTCTGTCCCAGGCTGTAATGCACAAATAAGCCCTGATTGTGTATCAGTTAAGCACCTACCTCCTGTCATGCATGTCTGTAAAGCACAAGGGGCTAATTTCTCAGTCTCCAGCTAGGCACTGTGGAGAATGGTCTGTACTCCAAAGATCTTATAATCTCAAAAGGAAGTCAAGCAAGAAAACAAGGAAACATTTAGTGTGAGGAATACTATTTGAGGTCTCAGTATCACTTTATCATATAATATCCTATCAGTGTCGGAACTGTGACTTTTTCCCTGTGGACTTTTCCGTTAAGGTCCCTTAAAGTCAATGGGACATCACATGAATAAAGAATGCTACAGATGAAAGCAGAAGCTGGATCAAGGCATAGACCTCCTCAGTAGTCACTTGTGGGCAGTAAGGTCAAAGGCTTTTTGAAACTTAAAAGTCAACTATATTAGTAGATTTTCTTTAATTCACTGCCCTGGAAATGAGATCTTCCTTTGTAACAATGCTGATTTCTCTCCAATTTTTCATGAAAGTGTCTTTGAATGACAATTAAAAAGACAGAGACTTTGCTAAATGGAAATACTTCCACTTGCTAAATGGAAATAAAGACAGGTGCTCTTATAAAAAAAATAATAATGATGGTAAATGCTCCATCCTTGGCAGTGTTCAAGGCCAGGTTGGACTGAGCTCTAGTGTGAGGCGTCCCTGCCCATGGCAGGGGGCTGGAACTAGATGAGCTTAAGGTCCTTTCCAACCCTATCCATTCTATGATTCTGTGGTACCTGATTTTGCTAGATTTCCCATGGCCATTTTAGCAATTTGTTTTAAATTCAGTATTTGAAATTATGCTTCTTTAGCACTCCACAACAAAACCATTTATAGACATTTTAACATTTTGGATAATTCTAGTTATGTTTAAAATGGATGAGAAAATATTGAAAAAATAGGTCTGATTTGAACCTGTGCTTAGGGAGAATTCAGAGCAAACACACAAAAAAGAATTCCAAATAAAACTCTGTGCTGAATCTGTAAGCAAAAAGCCATTCTATGCAACCAGAGTCCATGTTTGAGATCAGATCAGAGGTCTGACCTGAGACTGTGTAACATTGCAGTCTAGCTCCTTCAGACTGCAGTTTTACAGGATAAAGAAGGGTCCATTCAAGTCCTATCTCAGAAAGCCACTGCTCATCTCAAAGTTTTCTATCCCTCCAGCTCTTTAACCAGCATATTCACTGATTGATTTTCCTTGAAACAGTAAGATACCAAGACATTCTCTCACCTGTTATGTCTCTTTTGAAGCACCTCACATAGAAGAGAGAAAATGTATAGGTAGCTGCTACTCCTCTTCAGTCTTGAAGCTATCATCAGGGCAAAAATAGCTGCAGATGAATCACACTTTCATTTACCCATTTCAAGAAGTTGTTCCTTAGACAAGTGTCACACCTCGATGACCACTGCTAGTAACATTGCAGTTGTAAGTGCTAATATGTATAAGAAAACACTTATAACATCCAGTTATAAGTGTTTTCAGCATTTGTCCGTAAAACCATCTTCACGCCCCTGTTGGAAACAAAATATTGGTCTTGCAAGACTTTATTCCAGAAGTCAACAGCTGAAACTGCAGAGCCTGCCTGAATTCATAAGAAAACCACATCCCTGTTGCACTTCATCCACCAGCCACCCACTGCAGACTAGTGGGTCCTTCAACTGTCACTACAGGCAATTTGCAAGTGAAACTGGGTGTTCTGTATTTCCCTCTCAGCCTGCTCCATTTGAATTCCCTTATGGCTACAAAGGAGAAAGCTTATTAGCTTTCTTGTCAGCAGATACGCTTGTAAGGTCTCTCTCGATAGCCCCTTAGATCTTGAAACCTTCAGTGTTGTAATAGCTGAGATTGCTGTCTCTTGTCAAGTTTGATGGAAGTTGGTCACTGGGCTCAAAGGTTACAGGGAGGATCAACTGGTACCTATAGAAAACATCAGCAACAAAACAACAGTTAGTCCTGACAAACAACTGAGATGTCCATTATGATATTTAAATATATACACATTTCTGCTTGTTTGCTTACACAAATATCATGACTGACAAATAGTCTACCTCTTGTTGAAAGACCTGTAGCCAAACCCATTCATCAGTGTTGCTTATATGGCAACAAGAAGACTTCCAGAGTTTTTTCCTCATGGAAATCAATTATGAATTGTTGAGAATCAGCAGTATTTCTAGTGCTGAAGAGGTGATATACACTTCCAGAGCGAGAAAACCCATGTGAACATGACCTTTCCCTTAGTTTCCTTAAGAAATAAACCTCTCTGGCTTCATGTATACAACCGAAGGGAGCACAAACCCACTCCTTCCTCCTTGTACAACAAGTTTTCCAGATCATTAAATGAAATGTAAATTCTGTGATTTAGAAGAGAAAATCCTGGCAGTGGCTGCAATGAGGATTTTCTCAAAGCTGTTTGTTCTGAAGAAGGAATATGGGAATCCTTGTCATCATTTCATAGTAAGGCAGAGTTTGTTAAAGTCTTGGAGAAAACTGATGTGTCTGAGCATATAGATTCTCAAGTTCTTTATGGTTGTCATCCCACATACAGGTCAGTAATTTCACATGACCTCAACTCTTAGAATAAATAGCAAAAGAGCCTGGATGCATTAGTTGCAACCCAGCTTTGTAACTGCTATGATTCCACTTGAAAATATTTTACTGGCAATAAATGGAGATTTTGCTCTATTCCAACTTGATAAATGGGTATCAGGGTAGATTAATAATACAACCTATCTTCTGTGCCAAGCTCAGTTAAGAACCTAGAGTTGTAGGATCTTATATGCTCTCTATTTTCCGTTGGATAGTCTAATGGCTGAATAAGAAGCCTCAATTCTCAAATCATGTGCCTATTTTAGACACTTCAAGAGTCAGAAGATCTTTCATAGCATTTTAATGCATGAATTCCTTTATTTGTAAAAAATTAATATGGTTTTGGCATTCTTAAAAGTGATTTGCCATAATTTTTCGTCTGCACTAAAGGGGTGTCACACACAATACAAGCATGCAAAAAGATTCCTGTGGATTTGTGAAGGTATGTCAAGCTGGATAAGTATTAAGAATAATGACATAATTTCTTGCATGTTAAAATACCAAACGGCCTGTTGGTGCAATACATTGTGATACTTCACAATGGATATTCATAAAACGTTTCCTGGAACCTAAATTCATGTCAAACTGCTTTTACCAGGTTTTTAGTTCTAAAATGCAATTACTGACGGTGTGATTCTGACCCCCAGGGGATTGTGCACAGTCCAGGGATGTGCTCACAGAGGTGGCACAACATGCAGCTTCAAAAATGACACCACATGAGACATCTTCCTGTTCCCAGGTACGACTTGGGAAATTTCTTGGTCATCCCAGGTCTGGAGTCCTGCTTAGTAGCTAATGGGCATGTTATAGAAATACTGCATGTATGTGGACCACCAAGACTGTCAAACACCACCACTGCAACCACCCTAAAGAAAAGTTAAAAACTTCTGCATTAATCCTTGACAAGTGCTCATCTAACTGACCCCTTTTGTTGCACTACCCTGGGCACAAGTATTCACCTAGTGCTTGGAAATTGTATTCCACTCTTGGAAACCCCTGGGGATTCCAAGTTACATGCCCTGGTAGCGACAGCATGGACAGAATTTCAAGTGCAAATAAGCATTCTTGTATAACCAGGGAGGGCACCGGGAAACCGGTAGGAGTATGTCAAATATTACATTTGAAGGTGTTGTCAAGTGCCAATTTTCCGTATTTACTATTTGATAAGTCTCCTCAAGGACAATGGGCACTGTAGCAGCAGAGAGCTCGCATGATCCACCTCAAGCATGAGGTTTGTGAATGAGTGGTTATGGGCAAAAATGAGCATAAGTCGATGAACACAAAAATTAAGACTATTTTCTCTGTGAATTCTCACGTTAGCTGTTGTCTGTATCCAGGTTTTATTTGAGAGGAAGAATTAGGTCCTGGGTGCTAATGATATTCCTTCAGGCTCTTTTTATCTTTCTGTTCAAAAGCTGGAGCTCCTTACAGTCCTCTCTTTATTAGCAAACTCTTCTGTGCCTCTTTGCTCATAGCATGGAGCCTAATGAAGGGTCTGATTCTTTGGCATTAAAGGGACACTATCAACTTGACAAACCAAACCTGCCTTCTGTGCTTACAAACAGCATTTGAAGACTGAAGGAAATGGAAAGCAAGTGCTCTCTCCTGATACAAGAGATGCTTTAAAGTAGTTTTATAAGCAGCTTATTGCTTTCATCGCGTTAATGAGGCCAAATTTTACTGCAGAGATCTTTAGAAGTATTCTGAACCTAACATTCCCCTTGTTCCGTGTTATTTTGTCCATCAACCTTGAAAGTTACCTCTTAAAGGATTTTCTTCTCAGCAACTGAAAATCATGTAAGATGACTGGAAGTTTACAATGCTAACCTGAGACTTCAGAAACTTGTTTTATGGGTTTAGACAAGTTTCTGTGCTGCATAAGGCAAATCCCTCCCTTTGCCTCCATTCTGTTTATAAAACAATATTTCTTTACACTATTTACTACAGTAATCTTCCCTGTGAGGGTGTTGAGGCGCTGGCACAGGGTGCCCAGAGAAGCTGTGGCTGCCCCATCCCTGGCAGTGTTCAAGGCCAGGTTGGACACAGGGGCTTGGAGCAAGCTGCTCCAGTGGAAGGGGTCCCTGCCCGTGGCAGGGGTTGGAGCTGGAGGAGCTTTAAGGTCCCTTCAACCAAACCAGTCTGGGATTCTACGATTTCCTGACCTGATTAGAATATTGAGGATAAATTCACTGAGCTGTTCCCACATGATGGTGTTGAGGGCGAAACAGATGTATTTAACCTCCTCAGTGTTGAAACTGCTGTGGGAACCAGCACGTCTGACACAAGAAGCTGGCGGTCAGACACCCCACAGGCCCCGCCTCTGGACCTTGGTAAGACCGAGGACCCGCACCCCCTCCAGCACGCTTTTCCCCTCACACCACCCCGGTGCCAAGCACCACCTCAAACCGCCCGAAGCCCTGCCCCACCAACGCAGCCGCAGGAAGGGCAACGCACGCGGAGAGCGGCAGGACGCGGCCCAGCTTCCGGTCTCCATTTTACGCAGGCGACAGCGGCCGGGGGTCGTGGTGGTGTCGCTGGTGGAGGGGTCCGGCCCGGCGCGTTCCGGTACCGGGGCTCACCCACTCTCCTTTTCATACCTGTGGGTGCGGGCGGGCCCGGCCGGCCCTCGGGGTTGGGGGTGGCGGCGGCAGGGGGTGAGGGCGCGTTCGTTGTCGCCGCGGTTACCCGGGGGTTGCTGCGGGAGGTGCTAAGCCGCTTCTCTCTCTGCTTGACGGCAGAGCGCGGCCGGTGCCGCCGCCGTGTGAGCGCGAGGACGGGGATGGGCGCCCGCAGCCTCCCCGGGAAGTTCGCCCCCGGCCGCTGAACCCCCGCCCCCCCACTACCCGGGGTGCCCAAAGGTTGAGCGGGTTCGTGTGCCCGATTCTTCCCAGCATGGACCAAAGCGTCGTGGATCGCCCGGTGACCCTCATCATCAAGGCCCCCAACCAGAAATACACCGATCAGACCATCAACTGCTTTCTGGACTGGACTGTGGGCAAGCTAAAGTCTCACCTCTCCAAAGTGTACCCCAGTAAGCCGGTGAGTTGGTGGCCAGCCCTTTTTCTTCGTCGTGTCGGTAAGACTGGCGTTGTGGTAACCTGTGGGCAGTTGGTCAAGACTTTCCTTAGGTACCCTGCAAGATAAACAGTCCTAGTGCCGGAGAGCTGCTTGCGTACGGGTGATGCCTGGCACTCAGCTCTCGGGGAAGCTGGCAGTGCGAAATAGTTGCTCTTTCCTGTGGTTTAAGAAGATCACAGTGTAGCATCCCCAAAGATGGCATCGCTAAAGACACTTCATCTTTTTTGGGAACTGGAATTGTGGTATCTCAGTTAACTTCGGATTAGTCTCTAAATGGAAAAGTTCTGTTTAAAGTGATTACAGTGTAATCAACGCAGCTAAAGTGATCAGGATCTAGTGAATTCACTGAGGTGTGGAGCAGGTAGGTGTTTGTTCATAGTATTTGAAATACGGAGTTGAGCCTCCAGAATTACTTCCCCTTTTTTCCCCCCTTTAAAGAACAGTGGGGTTTTCTGAACACTTTGCTCTCAGATATTCTATGACTGACGGTCGTGATTATACTTTGAACCTTAATATCAAGACCTGTTGTGGGGTTTTCTTTTGTTATGTTTCCTGAGGAAAATAATGTTTATTTGTCAACTCTTTTAAGTTTCTAAACTTGTCAGTTGACAAGAGGCTGGGAAAAGCCATGCAGGTAATAATCGAAAGATGATACTGTAGCTGTTAGTCATACAGAGCAGTATACTTGAAAATTTGTTCCAGAAAACTATATAAAGGGAATGACTGCTTCTACACTGCAGCAACAGCAGCATGTGAGGCCTAGACCTTGCTGTGGAAAGCATCAGTCAAAGGTTGTGTTTATATTGTAAATGATTAGTATGTGCCTAATTTAATAGAATAATTATTGGCATTGTTGATTGAAGGTAAAATAGTAGCTTTGTGTCTTGAGGCAGGTTTCTGCCTTTTGGAGAAAGAAGGCAAGCAGTCAACAACTTAGGCTGTGTCTTGGGTACCTTGAGCTCTGTTAAGCAGTATTTGAGAGTTTGTGGATTTAGTTATTGCTGTGAGTAATGCTCTGCTGAGAGAGCCTATCTGCAGTGACAGAAACAAATCCACGACTTCATCTGATTGCTGCTGCTTCCGTCACTGGAGTCTCCTCCTGTGATGTGTTTAGGCACTAGTTTTCTGACTCACCCGATGATCTTGTTAAATTGGGCTTCTTGTGAAGAATCCTTAATGAACACGAGGTTTTTATGTCGCTGTGTAGGTCTGAACCAGTACTAGAATATTGAATTTCAATTTCCTGGAACATCTTTCTTCTGTTGAAAATTAATTCCTCAACATGCCTCTCATTACATCACTAGTTCAGAATCCCCCAAAATTGTTCTGGGTTAAAGAATGAAGAGTTTCTTTGTGAAAATTATCTCAATGGTTCCAGTTTAATCTGGATTTACTGTATTTGCATTTAAACTAGTAAATAAATGTAGTATTTTTATTTTATAGAACCTTTGAATTAAAGTAAGAACATGGGGAGGAGAAATGAAACATCCTATTAAGCACCTATGTATAGAAAAATCAGAAAGTGGATTTGATGTTGCCTGCTACTGCTTTTTCCAGATTTGTTTAAATCTTTGTGCTCTTAGGAGCAGCTCTGCCCCACCCCCCCCCCCCTTTATTTTTCTTTAAACTGGATCAATGCCAAAAGCTTGTCCATCAAATTTCTACATTCCTTGATTATGCTAGGTCCTGAAAACAACTTCTGTTACAGTGCTATTTTAAGAGTGCATCAGAACACTGATGTTCTCTCAGGTATTGCAGTGTTCTGGGTGTGAAATAGAAATCAGTTGCTATCCCTGCTATATACATAGTCTTTCAAGTTTTTACATGTGACTTTTACCTTATTCTACAAGCATCTGTAAAACAGTCAGCAGACTGATGGTAACTTTAAACGTTGTCATTAAATTTACAATTTATTAAGAATGTATTTTCAGAAAACGTGATGGTTAAAACGTGCAAACAAGAAGTTAGGGCCTGAGGCAGTGGTGTTTGTTGTTTTTCCAGATTAATTTGTGTAAATCATGTGGCTAAACATATGCAGATTTCATAGGCAGATTTAACTTGATTTAGGTGTTACTAAAGTTACTAAGTTGGTATACTTACTTTGGCAAGTCATTGAAGGAGATAAGTGGGGTTTAAAATAAAATCAAATTAGTTTGTGGGTCTATACTAAGATCCACGTTCCTCAATATCTTTTTTTCCCTGACTGGACCAATTTTTCATAGCTGAAGTACTGCAGTTACAGTGTCCCTAAATGAAATGTTTATTTAAGAAAAATTGGGAAATCAACCTCTGTGTGTCACTCTGGCAGCTCTTGCAGTAAGTGCATTAACCACTCCATTGATTACACCCAGACACATGAACTTTAAATTCTCATCTCCTCTAGTACCTGTCATCTAGCATATGCTTTGCTCACATTTCTAACCAGATGTGGTGGTTTGGATTCTTATTTCCTATGGGAGAGAGGCTGAGTGACCAAAATAACGAATATCTTGTAGCTGAAACAGGATAGCTCAGAGATTATCTGTGTTTCTAAAGGGAGTTGCTGCATTAGCTCACGTTTGGTGGTTTTGGTAATGTGCTGTGTGTAGCTAATTTGGACTCAGTAAGCATTGCAGCAGGAGTCTTGCTTGAAAAATGGAAGAAAAAACCCAAACCACTAGCTGTTGAATTCTTGGTTTTAAACTCATACCTTTTGAATTACGGTCTGGAAACTGTCTTCCATCTCACTGTAAACTTTAGGTTCTAGATGCATTTTATCTGATGCTACCTGCTTGCTTGTGAAAATGGGGGCACTCTGATTCTTTATATATGTTCTAAAGTGTTTTTCCATCACAGTTAAGTGTTTGGGCTAACAGTGAGCATGCTGTTCCTTAAAGCAGGAAGTTTGATAGTGAACCTCCTCTGGCAGAGGATCACTTGAATGCCTTTTCTATTTTCTTTGGCATAAATGTATACTGTGTGTTTTCACATTTGTCACTTCTTCTTTCATCTGCATTTAAATCCCTGCCCCTCATCTCAGAATTCCAAGATGGCTTTCACCCTGAGAATTGAAAGTGATTATAGTAGTGCCCCATTAGGTGTTTAAATTATGTAGGGAGGAGTACGTGGTTTAAGGCCTCATGGTCCCCATTAATGTCCCTAGCTTAATATGATTAACAGTACTCAACATAGGTTTAACCTTTTCTTTTGTGGTTTTGTAGGGAGGTGAAAGGCACTACCGAAGCCTATGTAATAGCTTTGAGGGGTTGTTTTACTCCAGAAGTTTCTTTTCTGTGAAGTATTTGTATGAAAAATATGAATTGTACTACTCATTTGAGGAGTAGTAAATGAGATGGAGTTGAGGAGAGGTACATACGTGAGGTACTGAAGAGAAAAATCTGAATTTGAAAAACTGTATTATGAGTGCTCCATCGCCATGTTGGATGATGATACAAAGGTTTGGAGTTTGGGGGTGGTTTGTTGTTGTTGTGTTTTGCTGTTTTAACTGCTTCTCCATTCTAATTAATCTCCAGATAATCTATCTCAGGACCCAGAGACAAGGTTTCTGACACTTTTCTTCTGGTTCCACTGCTGATTCTAAAGCAACAAGTTTCTTACTTATAAGAAATCAAAGTTTCCAGTAATGTTGATTCATGCTGCAAATTCTTATTTTTTCTAAGAAGGCCTTTCCCAAACATAAAATGCAAGTAAGCTTGTATTTTGCTAGCAGCCTGTTCCCTCTTGAAAGTAACAACCAAAGTGTTTCATTCATTTGAACGTAGTCTGTCGTGAGGCAGGCATTTTTGCTGCTGTTTTAAACGTGAATAGAAATAGCACAGTGTTGATGTTGAATTTATTGCAGTGTTTTATTCATTGGAGCTGCAGCAAACTAATTCTGTGTAGTGAGCCTTACAAAAATAGTGTATTGTTTCACCAATTAAAAATACAGGAAAATGCAGAAGAACATAAAAAATGACTCTTCAATAGAAGTGGTAAACAATTCTATACTATATATGGCAGGTTATGGACTAATAATTTAAAGATGTGTGTAATAATGGCTAGTATGAATGGGGGGGGAGTTAAAGCAAAAGCTTCTCAGACTTAATGTGAACTTTCATCTGCTTTTAGAGTAGCTATATTCAGGGGGAAAAAAACCCCACAAATTCTCCAACTTTTCTATGTTCTGCCAAGTTATTGGGAATCTGGAAAAGGCTATTGCAAAAAAAAAAACAATCAGTCAAACTTCTCTGAAAGCTTTTTTAATGAGAGATCTTTATCTCAGGTATTTGTGTCTTAGTATTAGCATGAATAAGACTGCAGAGTGGGCAGCAGGGTGCTGGGCAAGTGGGATGTAAGACCAGCTGTTTGCATGTCTTCATTCTTCAGATATTTCATGCTGTTAATGCCCGTCTGTTCCACTGATGTTAGCCTAAATATCTTCATTTAGCACTTGCTTACGGTAGTGCTTTCTTTGAAGTAATAACTGCTGTTGTATTAAGAAGAAAGCAGTAGTTCAGCTACTCTTGTGAGTGTTTTTTTTTTTTGGGCGGGGGTTGTTTTGGTTTTCGGGGGGGGGGGGGGGGGGATAAAATGTTGGGCAGGAACTAGTAAGAGAAATTCGTTGTTGAAAGTGATTGAAATGTGTGTCCCTTCTGCTTATTTTAATTACCATGCCATCATTCTAACTATTTTGGGGTTGGTTTTGCATTATTTTTTTGCCCCAGCCACTTCTCGGTCTCCTTTTTCAGGAAGTACCTGGGAATGGGAGCAGGGAAAAGAGCAAATCATCTTAAAAGAAAGGAATTATTGAATCTACCTAATGGTTTTCTTGAGCAGCGTTTGCCAGTTAAGGGTTTTTAATTGTTCTGGCACTCTTGTTGAGTGCATAATAGAATTCTTTTTCAGGATTAATGTGTGAGTTGGACCTGTGAAGCTTCTGAAATGTTTTTAAGGCTGTCTGGTGGTGGTTGGAATTGTAAAGGGTTTTCTCATCTGCAAATGTTGTCTCCAGCTGTATATCTGTACAGCAGGAAAAAGCTAAATCCCTTTCTTTGTCCCATCTCCTAGTCTACAAAGGATCAGAGACTGGTGTATTCTGGCAGACTGCTTCCTGATCATCTGCAGCTGAAAGATGTTCTCAGAAAAGTAAGCTTTATATCAACACCATATGATATTTGATCAAAGCCCCTTTTTGAGAAATAGGAATTTAGATTGGTGGTGTTTAGCTTTATATTGTCATTGTTGTATTGAGAGATATAACCATAAAATGTTTATATGTTCTGGAAAATGTATTTTCAGTTAAGTATCGCTTGTGTGGAGGATTGTGATCCTTGTGGATTGAGGCACGTTTCCAGTTGGTGGGAGCAAGCAGGCTATGGAAGTGATAATGTAATGTAGTGACTTCTTTGAACAATTCCCACTTTAATGTAGATGGAATCATTTAACAGGTTTGTTGGTTTGGAACATCATTTCTTGTACAGACTTAAATCCAAGAACTGCCGTTAAAAATGTCTCATGTGTAAGCAACTTAAAGGTAATATATTATATGCAAAATGAGAATTCTAAATTTCGGAATGATTTTGCTGGGAAAACTGTTTGTTGTCCTGGCTTTGTCAGCTATTAACTGTTCCTGATGATGTTTGAAAGTTAGTTTGTTCTTGAGGCTTTTCTTTTTATGTATATATCCATATTTATATATCCTTTTTTATATACAATTTTATTCTGCTCATTCATCTTGGAAAAAATAATTTTACTAATCTAACTTTGGATTCTTTAGTTAACACTTAAATCCAAATCCTGAATACACGCGACATCTCATGTAGGCAGTCTTCAAATACGTACACTTCGTTCTCAGACTGTTTCAAGTAGTTTGGTTTGATGCTACCAGGTAATAGGGACTCCATTAAGTTAGTAAAGTTCTTAAATATATAGACTAATATCATATTTAGGGCAGATTATCAAAACCTTTTTCTCAATTTAGGTAACAGAAAACATACTGCATTGTGTTGAGTAGGTTTTAAGCTCCTTGTAAACAGATCAGGATGCATCAATAGCTGTATTTGGAAAGTACTTCAGGTACTATGAAATAGATAGACTTTCTAATAGTCTAACAGTATGCAGGTATTGGGAATAGTACTGGTTTGTAATGTAATGAGGTAAAAATCAGACTGCAAGAATGGGTGGGTTACATCTTAATATTTAATATGAAGGAAAATGTCTTAAAGAGAATAATCCTTTGGTGAAAGTGGGAACTGAACTTTAGTCTTAAGAACAGAGAAACTGATGCAGAGGAATCTTGAGTATTGCTTGAGCAAACTAACACTGTTGTTACTTGCAAATCTTCATTCTGAAATAGATTTGATTAAGTTGTATTTAGCTGCTTACCAGAAAGTGATTGAAAATTAGTATGTATAGGTTTACTAGAAAACCAGAGCTGGGATTTTGCCAGCCGGTATGTGTCCTGTACCACTGAAAAGTTCATGGATATACTGATAATAACTTGCCTCAATGCTTAGTTTTGTTTGTTAAGAACAAAATTAAATCCTTAAATTCACTTGGCCTGGTTACAGCCCACTAATTTTAGGAAATGTGATCTCCAGCTTTGCCTTACGTGCTGGAGGAAAAACTTTGACTAAGTAATATCATCTTTCATTACACGTATTTGTCTATATTTGACTATAAAGTCTGTATTTGACTTTAAAGGCATATTAGTAGCTGCAGGCCTTTAGTGAATTTAGAAACATACTGATCAGCCTTAAGCATAAAGTTGAACATTTGTATTGGAAGGAATTTCTTGTGCTCAAGCTTTTGGAAAAGAGGTATGATTACTCTTAAGTTCATTCTCATTTTCTGCCATATTCTTCCTACTTGATTAACTCTAAATTCCTAATACTATCTGAGGATTTACTAAGTCTCCCCATTTAGCTTTGTAATGCTTGCTCTTTGGTACGGAGCAGTGTCATTTTGCTGATAGAAAATGACTTGAGGCTGGAAGTTGTGACACTCTTCAAGCATAGTGATGCCTGTCATGTATACATAGGAATATACAACAATAAACTGTCATACTGAATAAAGGTGTACACTGTAAGCTTGCAAGTAATATGTCTAGCTTCCTTTGCCTTTCCAAGTGGCTTAAAATCTTATTTAGAAAGAAGGTAACTGGTTAGGTTGAAGGCTTTTGATGTGGTCAGAGTGCTGATCACCTGTGTTGAGTACTCTCCAGTCATCACTTACTATCACTGACTGGTAAGAAATGGCACTTAATAACAAGGCTGTGCTGGGGCTAGAAGCTGATGAATGCAGAAGAGCTTAAGTCAGTGTGACTATGGAGAAGCTATGCTAGCAGTAATGCACAGTGGTGTAAAAAACAGTTACCCAGTTGAGTAAGCGTGTGTTTTAATGTATTTTTTTATAGTTTAAAAGAAAAACCGAAGCCAGCATTGCTTAATGTTCTCTCACTAAATACTGCAGCTTGACTGCACCACGCTGATTGCAGAGAAGGACATGGGCTTGTT
Source organism: Pezoporus occidentalis (assembly GCF_034315485.1). Taxonomy (NCBI): domain Eukaryota; kingdom Metazoa; phylum Chordata; class Aves; order Psittaciformes; family Psittacidae; genus Pezoporus; species Pezoporus occidentalis. The sequence goes on from NW_026912854.1 coordinate 2,480,586, forward strand.
TTTGTTGCTTTTCTTGTTTAAAATTTGGTTACTGAGGAAGCTGTAGGGTGCATTTTAAATCCAGTCGTAGCTATTCTTGTTGCTATGGCCATATAAGGTTCAGGCACGCTGATACAGTAGGGTGTTTTCATTTGGTACACTGAAATAGCTTCAGATGGAAGTTAGGGCATCCATGTTGGGTGGGGAAGCATATTCATGAAGAATTGGTACGGGCTGATTTAGTTAAGTTTGAACCCTCAATTCTCATCTAGCGCTTTGAATAGCGTTTCCTGAGTGTGAAGTGTCTTCGGGTTGCTTCAGTTGGGTGTCTGCCTGTTAGGCTTGAGCAAAGCTTAGTCTGGAGTGAGGTGGAGGCAGCGTCTGGTACATTTTGTT